>NC_064920.1:686878982-691678982 GCF_023897955.1 Schistocerca gregaria
CGCTGAGAGCCGTGTGCGCGGGAGCGCTGTCGTGATGCAGGAACCACACGCCAGAATCCCACAAAGGCGGACGTTTTCGCGACAAACTTCTGCGAAGCCGTTTCATAACCTCCAAATAGAGTTGTTGGTTTACTGTCTGGTTTTCAGGGAGAAATTCAAAGTGTCCGATCACTTTGATGTCAAAAAAAACAGGTCAACATTGTTCTCACATTCGATCTCACTTGTCGAGCTCTTTTTGGTCGAGGTGAGCCAGGTGACTTCCAGTGTGATGACTGTTGTTTACTTCCTGGATCGAACCCATAGTACCATGACCTGTAATGATTTTGTTGAAGAAAAGTGGATCATCTTTGAACGCGTCCTTCATTTCGAGACACGCTTGAACGCGACGATCCCTTTGATCACCGGTAAGAAGCTTCGGCACGAATTTTGCTGCCACTCTTCGCATCGCCAAATGGATGGTCAAGATGCGCTGAATTCAGCTCCAGGACAACCCGGAGAAGTTCTCGAGTTGCTCGATTGTCCTGCGTCGATCACGGATTTTGTCGATGTTGTCTTCGCTTCAGGCAATTGGAGGTCGACCGGAACGGGGCTGATCTTCAACCACCATTTCTCCCTTCTTAAACCTTGAAAACCATTCGTACACTTGCGTTTTACTAAGGGGATGGTCTTTGTAGGCTGTCTGAATCATCGCAACAGTTTCTTCTGCGTTCTTACCGAACAAGAAACAAAACTTCATTGCCGCACGTTGTCCGTAAGAGCAAGCCATTTCCTCGTGCCACGTCTGCACTGTATGCACACTCAAAGAACTGCCAAGGAAACCACACTTCTCACTGTTGGGTGACGCCGCGTTGCAGGATGACTCAACAGAGCTCGTACTACAACCCTCTGGCGGCGCAACCTGCTACCACAAGTACACGATGTGCAGCATTAAGATTCCGGTTACTTTTGGGTCCCCCCTCATATGTTTGCTACTCCTTGACACTGAAACGTCCAGTCTGATCTGGATGAAATTTGGAATGAAGATATGAATACATTGGCTCCCTTATACACTGCGCAACAGAATTAAAGGACCACTTCTTCAAAATCCCATAATTCCCACCCTTAGCGAGACTCAAGTTTGAAACGTGGCTCAAAGGATGTACAACCTTTCTCTGTAATGGAAGGAAAAAGTGGCAGACTGCGCCGTCAGTCCAGCATTGAAATCACGCGGTTTTTTTATGAATCGCCGAAGAGAACATTCCAAACACATCGCTGCTCACAATAGGAACGGAAACGCCTCAGGGGTTGAATGTAATGCGTCAATGAAACCACCCCTTTCGCCACAACGTTGATTCACACACATTTGGCTGTCGGAAAAGGCATTCCACAGCGCAGTGAGCCAGAGGAAAACGTGCTTCATCTTTGATACTGCTGATGTCCTCGGGCGTTTCAGTCCTACTCTAAGGACGTCGTGGAACTGCATTCCCCGTCGAACGTGTTTGTACCTAAAAAAAAAAAAAAAAAAAAAAAAAAAAAAAAAAAAAAAAAAAAAAGGTTCAAATGGCTCTGAGCACTATGGAACTTAACATCTATGGTCATCAGTCCCCTATAACTTCGAACTACTTAAACCTAACTAACCTAAGGACATCACACAACACCCAGCTATCACGAGGCAGAGTAAATCCCTGACCCCGCCGGGAATCGAACCCGCGAACCCGGGCGTGGGAAGCGAGAACGCTACCGCACGACCACGAGATGCGGGCATGTGTTTGTATCTGTTTGGAGCACAGTGCCACCGCAACTTTTTCTCTAGTGTACACGGCGGAACCACTAGGGACCATTCAAAACCACTAGAAGAAATCTGAACGTGATCCGAAGCAACTAAGGATACTCATAGTTTTACAGTGCTCTGTGGCGTGATAAGGCGACAAGGGCGGCCGGATGCGACAAAAATATATGCGTGAATAAAACGGCGAATGGTCCCTCTAAAAATTCATCAGTTAAGCAGTAGCCTCAGTGGTACTCTCCCACCCTTATTGAGAATTTTAAAAAGCACCTGTACAGACAGAGCCCGTGACAGACCACCAACCCCTTTGACAGCCGCTAATTCCGCCTCTATCAGGCGAAAGAGAAGCAGCGTAGCCTGCCTGCAGGCGCCTGGTACTCTCGTTAACGGCTCTGTCTGTACATGTGCATTTTTGAAATTCTCAATGATGGTGGACGGCTGCTACCGTGTAATTCTCCGAACTTAGAGGGTGGGGGGTGCGAGGGTGGAGAGGTGGGTTTGCCGTTTTATTCACGCGTGTGTCTATGTTGCATCTCCTTATGATCACTCCACAGGACGACACGACGTATGATCACTGAAAAAAGCATAAGCGCCATTATCTGCTCCGGATCACGTTTATATTTCGTCGAATGGTTTTGAATGATCGCTAGTAGTTCCACAGTGTATACGAGAGCAAAAATTGCGGTCGCGCTGCGCACTAACTGGATGCGATGACGTTTGATGGGGATGCAGCCCCACAATGCCTAAATAGAAGGGTTGGAACGCCTGAGGGTACCAGCAGTGTCAAAGGTTGTGAAGAACGTCTTCCAGTTGCTCATCTCACTATGAACAGACGTTTCGATGGAGAAGTATGTGGGAATCAACGCCACAGGGAAAAGGGTGGTATCATTGACGCACTGTGTGCCACCTTCTGAGGCCTTTTCGTGCAGATTCTGAGCGTCGGTGAGTCTGGAATATTTTCCTCGGCCACTCATAAGAGAAATGCTTGATTTCAATACTGAGCGCCATTGTTCTGAACTACATCGCAGAGGTTTCAAAGGAGAGAGTGAAATGTGGGCAAGAGTCGGTTTGACGATTTTCCGATCGTGTGACACGTCCACGGTGACGTCGGGTAGAATTGTGGGGAAATTTTGTGCCAATGCGACATCATTATCCACCTTACCCGTCACGTGAACTTCTGAGCTGTGGCTTTCTTTTCGCAAGTGTCGACGGCTTGCTCTCTGAAGCGTCGTCGAGTCTGGGGGTGGCTTCGCAGAGCGTCAGGCCTTTGCAGTATTATAAAGGAAGGCTCTACGTACCTTTGAGCCAAATTTCAAACTTATGTGCCCGAATGGGAAACAATCATGGGGTTTCCAAAGAGTGATCCTTTAAATCTGTTCTATAGTGTATGTACCTGCCTATCAAAAGGGGAGGGGGTTGGGATAAAAAAGAAGTGTAACGAATGACGCGTGAATAGCCATATTCTATTCATCCCATATTTGAAAACGAGAGCAATTAGTTTCTTGCAACAAACTTTGCACATAATTTCAAACCTTCTCGAAACTTTTTTCTTTCTGCGAAACCGCACAAAATGATGAAAGGAAAATCAGTTTATCGATTACTACATTTTCACTGTTCACGCAGTAAAATTTCCAGATGAAGCGTTACGTTTTAATTAATTTCTTTTTTACTGCCAACTGTATTCGCGATACATTCTGCAGACAGCATTCACACTTACCACTGAATGTACCAGCAAAATTATGGCACTGCACGATATATAGCTCAGAAGATATGACGTTAAATACGTAGATGTACGAAAAACTGCCGCATCATGCATGAAGTTTTATCACTTTTTTGTTTTGTTACTAAATCTATTCACAACACATTTTGCAGACAGTAGCTATACATACGACTGGATGCACTTGCAAAATCATATTATTGTAGCACATATAGTTCATTAGATACTTTGTAGCTAGATGGATGGAGAGGGGAAGGAGGAGATGGAGACACATATGGGGGAAGGAGAAGATGGACAGAGAGAGGGATAGGAGGAAATGGACAGAAAAAAGGAAGAAGAGGAGATGGTCAATGAGAGGGGAGAGGACAAGGTGAACAGGGAAAGGAAAGGGGAGGAGGTGGATAGTGGGAAGAGCGAGGAGGAGACGAAAAGTGAGGAAGAGGAGGAGAAGATGGACAGGGAGAATGAGTTGGACGGCGAGCAGGGGGGCGGGGTGGGGGGAGATGGCAGAGAAGACCGTCAGAGGGTGGGGGTGGAGGTGGTGGACAGACAGAGGGGGTGGAGGAGAGAGACAAAGAGGGGGGAAGGAGGAGGCGGACTATTAGGAGATTAGAACAAGTACATACACAGGTTTCTGTTTATAAATAACTGTTTAACGGCAGTTAATACCGTGGGGCGCAACTAATAGTTACGGCAAGTTGAAAAGGAGAATGAGTGGGAGTGGGAGGGTAATATATACGTGCTCGTGACAAACCCCTTACCCCGAAAATTTCTCCCTTCGTACCTCCTTCGTGTTACCACAGACGACGTGTCACTGATCTCATTCGACAAAGACTGCAGTTCACGCGAGGTGCCTATTTGCTTCCACCGTCCTGAGTGGAATTCGTAACTTCTAATTAATGTTCACCAACCTAGAGTCTTCTGTAGTTGTTGTCCCCTGCACAGAAAACAGCACTTAGGTTGTGATCGGCTATCTTGAGGCTAAGTGAGGAACTGATATTTTGTAAATAATTATATTTAGAAGTAGTTTTTTTATGCAGAATGCCACTCTCTTTTTATTAGCAGAATACGAGAACCTGCAAAATTATATATCACTTTATTAGTCACAAATAATCTCCAGTCTTCACACTTTCATAAAAACAAAACAATGAACTGCATATTTGCGTAATTTTTATCAAATTGTTTTCAATTACATGCCCACATAGCCAAAAATTACTAATACTGACACCGACCGCGGCATACAACATGTGTGTTCTCCAGCGCTGTCGAACCAGCTCTCATCTTACAGCCGAATCACTTCGTCCTCCGTCCTAGTTAGCCGCGATTCGAATATCTCCAAAGTGCTTCGTCTTCTTCGTTTAGCAGTTGTTTATTGTTCTGCTGGTTACTAATACTTGTGAAATAACGGATTCATAGCACGGTATTGAGAGATGCATTAACATGAAATGTAAGTAAATACAGTTTAGTTTTTCTAATATTAATAACAGATTATTTTCAGCACAACTTCCAAACGCAGCAGCCGATAACGGGGAAAAACCACAATTTAGGCGGTCTTTCTCACGATACCCGTACCGAACAAACCGTCTGTCACTGGTGCCTAACACCAGATTACATCATCTTCCCGCTGCTGTCTTCTCAGCTGCTCTGAGAAGGTCATCTTGTACCTGAACATGACGGCTGTAAGGCCAGATAGATTACATAGTAAATAATAGCGATGAGATGATAAGGCTACTCAAAGAAGTAGAAGGCAGTTGCACGGTATTATTGTGCGTATATTCCGTTGGCATGAGTAGCCGGCTTCCATCACCCATACTACACGTTAGTCGCGTGACAACTGACGTTTTAACAAACGTTTGGTCACTTAATTGTTTTTTCGTTTAGTCGGGTTTTTCAGTCGAATATAACAATTGAACGAAGCTGGTTTCTGCAACCACTTCAGTTGTATGAATAATTTTTCAATTCTCATTTTCCGGGTTTGTGTGGTTGCACTTAATGTGAGATAACCGTCAGAGGCAAGTCCATGCCGGTTACGTCAGTTGCATGAGTGTTTTCACTCTCTCTATGAGTAGAAATATTTTCACTCAGATGCTTCTTCAGGCTCTTCGATTATAAGTGAGCCACGACCAGAGTTGCCAACTCTTCTAGCCTTATGGCTTATTCCACGGAGAGTTAAGTACAATGCGTATTTCTAAAAGTCATTTTCAAAATTTATGTTTTCTTTTACTTAAATACGAATTTTTCGTGCTTTTGGCACTGATTATGGATTTCTTGTTAGTTCTAAAAGCTTAATAATTGGTGCTACATTATAAATTTAATTTAAATAAATGACCAATTACTTTTTAATTTAAATTTCTTTAAGCGCTATCTCCCTCGTCCCTGCGGTTTGCACCCATCATCGATAATTCTCTGTCGGTAAATGCTAAGGTGGCGTGAACAGAAAGCATATATGATACATTTTTTTAATTGTCTGGCCATTTAATCACTTGATTCATAAGCGTATACCGCCAGTCATCAGAAGTATATTTTTCGCGAAAAAGATTTGTCGTCATTTGTCAAGTTTCTTTTAATGGTTAACCCGTCCAGCAGTCAACTGGACGAGTGTGGGGAAACAGCTTTAGAGCACACTGAAACTGGCCATCAGAAACGACACAAAGACTGAATACTTGAAAAGAAAAAATGAATAATTCATTCAGTAGGCAACACTGTATCGATCGTTTTCATTCGGTTGCTTCCATAACCTTATTTCACTACAAAGAAATGGATGACTAATAGTCCAACTGATACTTAAAATGATCACCGACTGAACTATTGTTTCATTTGTCTGTTCCCCTCACTATTACACACCCACCACAAACGAAACTCAATTGACTGGAGTCCACGGAGAATGAATTAAATCATAATTTCTATGTCAACTGCGGATAGTAAGATAGCAGTCAATTAGAGTATGCAACGATGTTGGCCTACATCTTACCAACAAACTTCTGCCTTCTTCGCCACTTTCCCACAACGTGAGCAAGCTTGTGATGTTACGAAGGCTCGCTCGCTCTCATTCAAGCTAGAGGTGTTGTGCCCAATGTCCAGCCTAATTCTGTGACAGTCGCTCGAACTTCGATAACGGTGCACGCAGTTCGCAAGGAATTCGGGTGACTGGTTCGTTCGAGTGGAGAGGATAGCTGATCTTCCTTGCGTCGGTGGGGCATGCATGGAGTTGCTTTGCGCGTCGAATTTGTTGTGGCCGTTTTTGGCCGGCCTGTGGTGTTGGACAATGTTGCACCTTTTCCTACCGCAGTGCCGTGTCTTGTTCCTGCAGTGCTGTTAATTTGGACACTCATAGCCCTCTTGCCTCTAATACCTGTACACCGCTGGCGCACTTTCCGACTCATTCGCTCCACTCCACCCTAGTCGTCTGCTCTCTCCTCTGTAATTGTGCCAATTAACTGACTTAATAGGCGCTCCTTTTCAAGCAGTACTTCGCATTTTGAAATACCTCTCTCGAAAAGTGTCTTAGACAGACTGCACTTTTCTTACCAGCAGGGACTTTACTTTCGAAGAATTACGCACCTATATTTGAGGAATAATATAAATACTAAAAGCTTACACTGCCAACGTGCGCTGTAACCGTCTCCGACAATCAGACAATTTTTTCCCCGTTACTTTATATCAGTAACCTTGGTACTGGTATGCTCCTTCTGAATTTCTCCCTGTTCCCACCACAACCAGCGTCATTTGTTACCTGTTGCACATGAACTGCCTGATCAAAAGTAGCTGGACGCTATAACGAATCACCCTTCCCTTTTATAAAGATAACTGATAGCATGTATACTATCGATTCTTGCATAGGTTAGAATTATCTCAGCTGTTTAATTAAAGGAATTCGATATATTATATTTCAGGCTAAAATGTATAAAAAAGAAATTAATGTGTTACAATCGGTATGAACTAACAGTAAAAATTACTGTCCTTGTAAAAGTAATTGAAATTTCAAAATTTATTGCATACTTAAAATTCATATTATTTATTGCACAATCTAACATTGATTATTAATTTTATTTCTAGATTGATTTACAAAATAACGATATACTCTAGCGAAGATTCTTCATTTGTAAAGAAAGTTTCTAAAATCTTTTCCTTTGTAGACTCTTTGGAATAATGTGAGTACCTCATAATGCCTCTGACGGAAGAATAAGTTTTCTACGTTCGTCACCAACAATGTAATTGTTCTTTTTTTAATGTGGAAAATGTAAAAACGGTTTGATGTTGAAAGATGTGACAAAGAATAAAATTCGAGAATAGTACAGGCAAATCTTCATCAGTTATTTAGTCATCAAGAACCTACAAAACCGAAATTTCAGCTGCAGGAATGTACACCTAGACAAGACTTCGAGCTGTCGACAACAACAACGAGATAATGAACATAAGTAAAAAGTTATTCTTTTGTATACGCCTCTAAAACTTTCAAAATTTATGCAAAGACAGAGAATTTTAATAGGGATGTGTGAGAGGGTAATACTACAACGCCTATTAGTGGACGTAAATTGGATCGTCTCCACCCTTCGACTTCACTGCGCTCGAACTCTGCTGGGGACACTTTCAGCAGCGCATTTGAATTCCTGCAGATGAATGGGAACCCATTCTTCGTAAAGAGCTGAAATCAATGAGGGTAGTGATGTTGGACGCTGGGATCTCGAGCGAAGTCGACGGACTATCTCATCCCAAGGTGTTCCACTGGGTTCAGCTCTACAGTCAGGGCAGACTAGTCCATTTCAGGAATCTTACTGTCCACAAACCACAGCCTCACAGATACTGTTTTATGGCAGGGCGCACTGCCATACTGATACAATCATCGTCTCTTAACTGCTCCTCTACTGTACGCAGTAAACAATGCCGTAAAAATTGTTGATGTCCTTCCGCATATAACGCTTTCTTAATCGCAGTAAGGGAACCACGTCTTAACGATGAAAACGACCCCCATATTGCAACACTATCTCGTCTGTAGTTCACAATGAACATTACACATGATGACAGATAACGTTCTCCAGGCATCCGTCAAATCCAAACCCTTCCATCGGAATAACAAAGGGTGCAGTGTGATTCATCGTTCTAAATAAACTGTTTCCAATCTTCCATTGTTCAGTGGTGTCGCTCTTTACTCCTCAAGCCTCGCTTAGCACTGACATCTTCCTAAATGTTCGACGGTCCCTTCTGTGGGTGCATGAGGTGTGTCTGGTCTTGGATGAGTTGTGGCTGTTCTTTCGCGATTCCGCTTCGCAATCACCAACAATTGGTTTGGATACCTGTAGAAGGCTTAAAATGTCCCTAATAGATTTTACACTCAGGTGACATTCAATAGCTAGTACCCGTTGGACGTCAGAGAACTTATGCGACGATGCAACACTCCACGTCTCCTTTTATGGTCGCAGGGCCACCTCTCGTGACATCTTATGCTCAATTCCGCATTACATACGGGTATCCGGAGACTTTTGATCAGAGAGAGTTTGCAAATTAAGAAGCCCTTTTGAAGAGATATTGTATTCTGATATTAGTCACAGCAGACGTCTGACAAATCTCGTACCTCCACGTATTTCTCACATAGGGATGGGAATAAGATAATGAAGGTGAGAGTGCACAGCTATGTAAATAGAGAATAGAGAACCGGAGCGGCACAAATTTTCATATGTCACTGATTAGTAGCATATCTATACCTGATGTCAATGAATTTGCAGTTAGCGAAAAAATTTCGAAATAATTGCTGTTCTTTCAGATGTAAGTAATGTAATCAATCCTAGACGGGCATACGGTGATAACAGCAACTTTGGTCTCGATTCATCGTGTTCTCATTCCCCCAGTGCTGGGGGCAGCATTATTAGGGGATGAATGCAGTGAACTATGACCTATGGATGTACACAGTGACGTGTCAGAGTTTTGGTCGGTTCGGGGAGCGTACACGGATAGCCGAAGTAGTTAACGTTACCACTCACGATAAGCGGGAAATCCGGGTTCAGGTCCCGGTCAGCATAAATTTTTATGTGTTACTACTGGGTATAAGATCAACTTGATACAGATGACTTCAAGGAATTCGCAGTTAGCTAATAAATTTTGAAGAATTCTCCTTCGTTTTCCTCGCCTTATCCCATGCCTTCACGGGGATGGCGTGTTAGTCTGGCTTGATTCGATGTTACTGGAAAAAGGTAACATTATGCCATTCCTGTCTCTACCCCTTTTCCTCCTAGACGAAAGTTTTGTATCCTATCTGACTCTGTCTAGTGTTATCTCACATGAAAATGTGTAAACGTTTTAGAGAGGTTTGCGAATCGTGTAACTGAGGGCCAGCCAGAGTGGCCGAGCGGTTCTAGGTGCTACAGTCTGGAACCGCGTGACCGCTACGGTCGCAGGTTCGAATCCTACCTCCGGCATGGACGTGTGTGATGTCCTTAGGTTAATTAGGCTTAAGTACTTCTAAGCTGTAGGGGACTGATGATCTCAACAGTTAAGTCCCACAGTGCTCAGAGCCCTTTGAACCATTTTGTAACTGAGGAGAGACGTGGGTACTAGCTAGGAATTGATCTATGCCCTCTAAAAGCTACATGCAGGCTGGCTGTCACATCTGCCCTTGTTGTTAATCCGCCATGTGCGCCTCCCTGAACCATGCAAGCGGGCTTCTTACGTCCCTTGCTACCCGGGCGGATGACAAATAATAATGATTTAAAAAATGACATTCATTGTTAACGACCGATTTTAACAAAAAGTAAACCGATATTATAATACTGAAAGTGTCAGTTAAGACAACAAAGTAACTACACTGCAGTAAAAAAAATTGTAAATCATTTTAGAGGTTTCCAATTATTCAAGATTTGTTGTTGCAGCAGTGCATATGGAGAACATAAAATTATTAAATTTACAGGTCAATAGCAAACCGGTTCTCAGGTGCCAGGTATTGAACCAACTAATAAATTCCTATCAGTACATGGTGTAGCCTCGATGGACAGCAATGCAGGCTATGAAACAAAACAGTTGATTGTATAGTTGGCGAATACTGTCCTGGGATACGTTGTGCTACGCCTCCTCGACCTGTTCACATGGCTCTGTAAGAGCTGTTACTTTAGAGTCATACGAGTCACTTCTCATGCCATCATATCTCACACGTGCTCGACTGGAGACAAGTCCAGCGGCTATGCTTGCCAGCGAAGTTGCTGATTGTCCTGCGACAGTTATCCTCTTGGAACAAAGCATCACCTTCCTGGTGCAAGAAAGTCAAAAGAAATGACTTAACAACATTCTGAACATACAGAGTGCTGTTTAGCCTCCCCTCTAGAAACACCAAAAGTTAAAGAGAGTTCTGGCTTATCGCACCACAGACTATAAGGCCGGGGGAGGGGCCAGTGTGTGATGCACTCACCAGGTCTACGTCGCACGCACAAACGACCATCTCCTGCATGCAGGCAGAATCTCCATTCATGTCTGAAGACCACAGATAGTAGTTCCATCTTCCAAGCTTCCCTCTGACGGCACCAGTCGAGCCGAGCACGTCGATTCTGCGACGTGAGTGGAAGACGGGCTAGAGCTGTGCGTGCCCGTAGTCCCACTGCTAATCACCGGCTGGCAACAGCTCGTGTCCACACGTCTGGGATCACAAGCCCTCTTATCTGTGCTGTGGTAGCTGCACGATCTGTTAGGGGAAACGAACTGGCGGATGTGGCTGCCAAAGATGCATGTTCCCTCCCTCACGTTGTTGAATGTGCCGTCCCCCTCCATGCTGTAACCTCCCTTTTGCGTTTTCGTGTTATGCATCAATGGGAAGAGGAGTGGTTGGCAGTTTCTGACAATAAGCTGCGTCTGGTAAAGGCCACTACGCGACCATGGCGTACGTCCTGCCAGTCATACAGGAGGGATGAGGTTCTCCTCACTCGCCTCCGCATTGGACACAGTCCCTTCACGCATGGTTTTTTACTCCGGCGGGAGGACCCCCCAATCTGCAGTGCTTGTGGCGTCCAGATTACTGTCCGCCACATTTTACTTGACTGTCTTTTATTCTCTAACCAGAGGGCGGTGGTTTCCTTGCCACCGGATTTGCCCTCTATTTTGCAAGACGACGCAGCGACTGTGGTTAAGGTCTTACGGTTTTGTGTCCTGTCCAATCTGTTGCCTCGGATTTTAGGGAGAAGGTTTTAATGTGCTGCTGGGTGACTGGCTCACCCAAGTTTTAGGTAAGAGGTCCGCCAGTCACGATTACCTCCTTGTTTCCCTTCGGTATCTGTTCTCTTTTCCTTGTGTTTCCTTTCCTTTTTTAGTGTGTTTCTTCTCCTCTTGTTTTGCCTCTGTATGTGCGCATTTGGAACTGCGTCAGGCCTGTGTCTTTTAGCCGTTCTCCTTGTTCGGCGTCCGTCTTCGTCCCTTCGCCGCTTGTGTTCCTGTTTCTATGCGTTTGGGCGCTGATGACCACGCTGTTTAGCGCCCGTAAACCTCAAACACACACACACACACACACTGTCACTGCTGCCCTTACAATAACACTATTCTGGCGAGCGTTTGTGCTGTCTGGACGTCTACGGGTGTGAAAATGTTCACGCGACTGTTAATACCAGCATCGTTGTACACGTGATGCAGCACGTCTTACTCGTGTGGCATTCCCCCATTCAAACTATCTCAGCTGGGTGCAGGCAGCACGAGTGCGTCTCCATAACAGGGATGCCTGCTTGCTTCACACGTTTGAACCCCACTAGGTCTTCTGGCTGTGTGCACTCCCCATTGAAGAACAGACAGTGATAGCACTGTGATAACTACGCCACTAAGCTGTGTGTCAGCGAATGACGTTGAAACCATTATCAGTACATCTACTATACCTCGCGTGGCGTATGACGTCATCGGATAAAAATCGACGTCGTCTTTCCACGTATACTAATTTTTTTCCGGCGTTGTGTTGTTACGGATGTCCACTGTGGGCGGTGATATCTGGATCGGTTCAGGCTTTCATACACAGTCAATATTACTGTCGACATCCCCCAACGTTTACGCATCCACTCAAACCGCTACACGGAGCTCACTCCTTATTAACAGCTCCGAGGGAGCCTTGATCCAACCGTCCCTGTTCCACATGCGATAAAACTTGCTGTGTGGTGGATTTTATATTAATATGTAACTTCTGGTTGAGTTGCTTCATTAAAAGATTTCAATCGATTTCGATTTGTTAATTTCACACTCCAAGACAATTATTGACTCAGCAAAATTAGCGATTTATAATACATGCAACTGAGAAAACAGGTTTCTTGAAATATACGTTCGTAATGTATCTTGCGACGAAATGTCCTCCATTATCAGTAGCGATAACAATTTATTTCACCACCTTAACTCGAGCAGTTTACATCTGGGTCGTACGCCGCCTTCACATTGTTAAGTAGCAACTCTGTCTACGAAGGTGGGATTAGCAATTAATGACACCTGGAGAGACAAGTTGCGACAACCAAATGTTCGAAATATACTGCACTTATTCCAGAATATTCATTTGACACTACTTCAATTGCTAAAATACGCTGTTTCCATCGATTTTATATTAATTTATTTGTCATTACATTACATACGCGCCGATAATACACTTATTCAAGGCTCAAACGAATGAAAATACCATCCTGTTCTGTTCTGTTAATGCGTGAATATACTACAGGTTTATGTCTTATGCAGTTGTGTTGGTATAGTGTTTCCACTCTGGGACTTGCAGTAATCAGACACATCTTCCAACCTGGAGCCTGTCACAAGCTCCCTGAACGTCTATTACCATCCCTACGATGTGTAGCGACATTACACTAGAGACAATTTCCAGCGCCCATTTCACTGCAACATCAACATATCTTTCATTCCAAAAGTCTCATTGATTTCGGTAGCATTCTGTGTAAATATCAAAAACGCCTATTTGCATGTGGCTACTTTTCCATCGAGTTTTCATAACGCTTACTGGTCGCCAACGTTTTTCTGTAGCAGTCCCCCTGCAATGTCTTCGTTGAGTGCAATTTTATCCGCAGTATTGTTCTTGCCGGGTACTCTTCGTTGCGTTTGACGGACATTCAAGAGCGCTGTCTTGTACGGCGCTTTACTGAGTTTGTACTTCTTGTAGTACCTCCGTGCAGATTCCATCCGCACTGATAACGCTGTCTCTCAGTACAGAGTTTGTTACATTTCGAACATCGTTCGGTGCAAATCTTAAAACTATCAACACACTGGATTTCGTATTCATGGTCACCTTGGATTGCATTATCTACGGGTAGTATAATAATTATATGTTCACAAGATGAAGCTGGCAAAAAGGAATACAAACGTCTCAAAAATGAGATCGATAGGAAGTGCAAAATGGCTAAGCAGGGATGGCTAGAGGACAAATGTAAGGATGTAGAGGCTTATCTCACTAGAAGTAAGATAGATACTGCCTACAGGAAAATTAAAGAGACCTTTGGAGATAAGAGAACCACTTGTATGAACATCAAGAGCTCAGATGGAAACCCAGTTCTAGGCAAAGAAGGGAAAGCAGAAAGGTGGAAGGAGTATATAGAGGGACTATACAAGGGCGATGTACTTGAGGACAATATTATGGAAATGGAAGAGGATGTAGATGAAGATGAAATGGGAGACACGATTCTGCGTGAAGAGTTTGACAGAGCACTGAAAGACCTGAGTCGAAACAAGGCCCCCGGAGTAGACAACATTCCATTGGAACTACTGACGGCCTTGGGAGAGCCAGTCCTGACAAAACTCTACCATCTGGTGAGCAAGATGTATGAAACAGGCGAAATACCCTCAGACTTCAAGAAGAATATAATAATTCCAATCCCAAAGAAAGCAGGTGTTGACTGATGTGAAAATTACCGAGCTATCAGTTTAATAAGTCACAGCAGCGAGTTCTTTACAGACGAATGGAAAAACTAGTAGAAGCCGACCTCGGGGAAGATCAGTTTGGATACCGTAGAAATGTTGGAACACGTGAGGCAATACTGACCTTTCGACTTATCTTAGAAGAAAGATTAAGGAAAGGCAAACCTACGTATCTAGCATTTGTAGACTTAGAGAAAGCTCTTGACGATGTTGATTAGAATACTCTCTTTCAAATTCTAAAGATGGCAGGGGTAAAATACAGGGAGCGAAAGGCTATTTACAATTTGTACAGAAACCATTGGCAGTTATAAGAGTCGAGGGACATGAAAAGGAAGCAGTAGTTGGGAAGAGAGTGAGACAGGGTTGTAGCCTCTCACCGATGTTATTCAATCTGTATATTGAGCAAGCAGTAAAGGAAAGAAAAGAAAAGTTCGGAGTAGGTATTAAAATTCATGGAGAAGAAGTAAAAACTTTGAGGTTCGCCAATGACATTGTAATTCTGTCAGAGACAGCAATGGACTTGGAAGAGCAGCTGAATGGAATGGACAGTGTCTTGAGAGGAGTATATGAGATGAACATCAACAAAAGCAGAACGAAGATAATGGAATGTAGTCGAATTAAGTTGGGTGATGCTGAGGGAATTAGATTAGGAAATGAGACACTTAAAGTAGTAAAGGAGTTTTGCTATTTGGGGAGCAAAATAACTGATGATGGTCGAAGTAGAGAGGATATAAAATGTAGACTGGCAATGGCAAAGAAAGCGTTTCTGAAGAAGAGAAATTTGTTAACATCGAGTATAGATTTAAGTGTCAGGAAGTCATTTCCATGTATGGAAGTGAAACATGGACGATAAATAGTTTGAACAAGAAGAGAATAGAAGCTTTCGAAATGTGGTGCTACAGAAGAATGCTGAAGATTAGATGGGTAGATCGCATAACTAATGAGGAAGTATTGAATAGGATTGGGGAGAAGAGAAGTTTGTGGCACAACTTGACCAGAAGAAGGGATCGGTTGGTAGGACATGTTCTGAGGCATCAAGGGATCACCAATTTAGTATTGAAGGGCAGCGTGGAGGGTATAAATCGTAGAGGGAGACCAAGAGATAGATACACCAAGCAGATTCAGAAGGATGTAGGTTGCAGTAGGTACTGGGAGATGAAGAAGCTTGCACAGGATAGAACAGCATGGAGAGCTGCATCAAACCAGTCTCAGGACTGAAGACCACAACAACACATCAAGATGCTATCCATCCTTGTGTCGCTGTATCTCTCTTCTTTACCGTAAACCTTACAAGTGGCGTCCAAATTTTTCTACTGCTGTTCTTAGAGGGGCTTCCAGGAATTTGTTTCTAAGTTTTTCATAACAAATATCTCCAATTTTTTTACTAGAGTGCTTTGAACTCTATTTCTGTATTTCTTTGTCCTACATGTCGAGTAACGCACACCTTTTCCTTTACACTGACTAGTGCTCTTCGGTAAGCCTTTCTTGTAGTTTTAGATTGTGATTAAGATACGTCAGTTTTTCACTCCACGGCTCAAGTTTTTGAGACAATAATACAACTTTTGGAGCTGTTTTATTGTGTGTCTGGAATATGGCTTACTAGAACCTGCTACTGGAGTTTTTTACCTTTATCACGTTTCTCAGACGCTCAAAGTCAGTTCCTTGAAGTTTTAAATTCACTTGATATTGTTTAAGAGATGTGGTCATACCATATGAGTTTAAAGTGACAGCTGGATCATGTTAAACTCATGTGACAAAAGTCGCGAGATACCTCCTAATAGCGTCCAGGACCTCCTTCTGGCGAGCCTAGTGCAGCAACTCGACGTGGCATGGACTCAAAAAGTCTCTGGAAGTCCCATGGAGAAATAATGAGCCGTCTTGCCTCTATAGCCGTCCGTAATTGCGAAAGTGTTGCCGGTGCAGGATTTTGTGCTCGAACGACCTCTCGATTATGTACCATAAATGTTCGATGGGCGAGCTTGCTGGTAAAATCATTCGCTCGAATTGTCCAGAATGTTCTTCAAATCAATCGAGAACAATAGTAACCCGGTGACAGGGCGCTTTGTCAGTTGAAATAATTAAACCGTTGTTTGAAAACATGAAGTCCATGAATGGCTGCAAATGATCCTCACCTAGCCGAACATAACCATTTCCAGTCAATGATCAGTTCACTTTGACCAGATGACCCAGTCCATTCCATGCAAACACAGTCCACACCATTATGAAGCCACCACCACGTTGCTCAGTATATTGTTGATTACGTGAGTCCATGGCTTCTTGGGGTCAGCCCTTACCAACTGAAATCGGGGCTCATCTTACTAGGTAACGGTTTTCTGCGATTGTTTCACACAGTATCGCTTGTCTGTTAGCACTGAAAACACAATCACGTCGGAACCTTTTCACATGAATCACCTGAGTACCAGTGACAGCCCTGACAATACACTGCCCTTTTATACCTTGCGTACGCGTACTACCAATATCTGTATTTGTGCATGTCACTATCCCATTATTTCGGTCACGTCAGTGTGTATTCGTTAGTTAGCAAGTGTTAGATGAGGTCACTACGAGGGAACACTACTTGAGTATGCTTTCACTTTATCCACAGTCAGTTCTCTTGTTACCCAAATAGCAGAATTAGTCTACCGCTTTTAGTGTCTCATATCTTAACCTGTTTCCCTCTACATGGTCTGGTTTCATTCTACTACATTCCATTAGCCTTGTTAGTTTGTTGGTTGTTAGTGTGACTACCTCTTCTCAAGACACTATCCGCTCCTTTCCCCTGCTCTTCTACATCTACATTTATATTCCGCAAGCCACCCAACGTGCCACTGTCATTACCTCCCTTTCCTGTTCCAATCGCGTATGTTTCGCGGGAAGAACGACTGCCTCCGAGCGCGCTCGAATCTCTCCAATTTTACATTCGTGTTCTCCTCTGGAGATATAAGCAGGGGGAAGCAATATATTCGATACCTCATCCAGAAACGCACCCTCTCGAAATCTGGCGAGCAAGCTACACCGCGATGCAGAGCGCCTCTCTTGCAGAGTGTGCCACTCGAGTTTGCTAAACATCTCCGTAACGCTATCACGCCCACCAAATATCCCTGTGACGAAACGCGCCGCTCTCCTTTGGATCTTCTCTATCTCCTCTGTCAACCCGACCTGGTACGGATCCCACACTGATGAGCAATACTCAAGTATAGGTCGAACCAGTGTTTTGTAAGCCACCTCCTTTGTTGATGGCCTACATTTTCTAAGGACTCTTCCAATGAATCTCAACCTGGCACTCGCCTTACCAACAATTAATTTTATATGATCATTCCACTTCAAATCGTTCCGCACGCATACTCCCAGATATTTTACAGAAGTAACTGCTACCAGTGTTTGTTCCGCTTATGTTAAGGGTCAGTTGCCACTCCCTGCACCAAGTGCCTATCCGCTGCAGATCTTCCTGCATTTCGCTGCAATTTTCTAATGCTGCAACTTCTCTGTATACTACAGCATCATCCGCGAAAAGCGGCATGGAACTTCCGACACTATCTAGTAGGTCATTTACATATATTGTGAAAAGCAATGGTCCCATAACCCTCCCATGTGGCACGCCAGAGGTTTCTTAAACGTCTGTAGACTTCTCTCCATTGAGAAAAACATGCTGTGTTCTGTTTGCTAAAAACTCTTCAATCCAGACACACAGCTGGTCTGATATTCCGCAGGCGACAGTGCGACAGTGCGGAACTGTATCGAACGCCTTCCGGAAGTAAAGGAAAATGGCATCTACCTGGGAGCCTGTATCTAATATTTTCTGGGTCTCATGGAGAAATAATGCGAGTTGGGTATCACACGATCGCTGTCATCCATGTTGATTCCTACAGAGTAGATTATGGGTTTCCAGAAATGACATGATACGCGAGCAAAAAACATGTTCTAAAATTCTACAACAGATCGATGTCAGAGATATAGGTCTATAGTTTTGCGCATCTGCTCGACGACCCTTCTTGAAGACTGGGACTATCTGTGCTCTTTTCCAATCATTTGGAACCTTCCCTTCCTCTAGAGACTGTCGGTACACGGCTGTTAGAAGGAGGGCAGGTTCTTTCGTGTACCCTGTGTATAATCGAATTGGTATCCCGTCAGGTCCAGTGGACTTTCCTCTGTTGAGTGATTTCAGTTGCTTTTCTATTCCTTGGTCACTTATTTCGATGTCAGCCATTTTTTCGTTTGTGCAAGGACTTAGAGAAGGAACTACAGTGCTGTCTTCCTCTGTGAAACAGCTTTGGGAAAAGGTGTTTAGTATTTCAGCTTTACGCGTGTCATCCTCTCTTTCAATGCCATCATCATTCCAGAGTGTCTGGATATGCTGTTTCGAGGCAAGTCCTTTGCCGTGTCTAACAGATTCCAATGTCACGCCACTAGAGCATGGAACTGATACAGAAGAACTGACACAATTTTTTGCTGTGGTTTTGAAACGGCTCATTCCCATCTTCTCCTGAAATCTGTAACTTTTGACGTAATAGAATCCCGCGAGCGCAAAATTACAAAATATTTACTTTTGCGCCGTAATGCTGTAGTTGAGGAAGGATGGCGGACCTGCACCGATAGTTGCTGCAGTTGGACATCTGGTTGAGCTGGACATCACTGAAGCGGACGCTGCGGTAGTCCACTCAGTCAGAAGCTTGTGGTGTTACTTCTGGCGGCCACTCGCCGTTCAGCGACTCCTGCGGAAGTCCGGTAGACATTTTGCAGTCATTACGACTCAGGTGGAAAACTTTGAGCGTCACGTACGCAGATACGTTTTTTTTTTTTTTTTCGTACTACATGTCGGTTGGTAAAGTTACAGCCACACGCAATGTTTCGCCATACTGCGTTGCACTAGAAGTACGTGGTGCTAAATATGGTGGAATGTATAGACCGCAATGTTAAATTGTAAACGTTATAATTCTTCACCCTACGGTGTTTGTTACAATTTTTAAAAACATTCTATATTACATTAGACTACTTGTCATCTTAAACGTCTATTACACATTTCCAGAAGGCGTTTGACACTGTACCAAGCAATCAGGTTTCAGTGAAAATCCGTTTTTATGGAATATCGTCTCAGTTATGAGACTGGATTCGTTATTTGCTGTCAGAGGGGTCAGAGTTCGTAGTAATTGACGGAAAATCGTAGAGTAAAACAGAACTGATATCAGGCGTTCCCCAAGGTAGTTTTATAGGCCCTTTGCTGTTCCTTTTCATCTATATAAACGATTTGGGTGACAATCTCAGTAGGCGTCTTTGGTTGTTTGCAGATGACGCTGTCTTTTATCGAACAGTAAAGTCATCATAAAATCAAAACAAATTGCAAAACGACTTAGAAAAGATATGTGAATGATGCGAAAATTGGCAGTTGACCCTAAATAACGAAGAGTGTGAGGTCATCCACGTGAGTGCTAAAAGGAATCAGTTAAACTTTGGTTACACTGTAAATCAGTCAAATCTAAGAGCTATAAATTCAAATAAATACCTAGGAACTACAAATACAAACAACTTAAATTGGAAGGAACACACAGAAAATGTTGTGGGGAAGGCTAACCGAAGACTGCATTTTGTTGACAGGACACTTAGAAAATGTAACAGATCTACTAAGGAGACTGTCTACACCACGCTTGTCCGTCCTCTTTTAGAATACTGCTACGTGGTGTGGGGTCCTTACCGGATAGAATTGACGGAGTACATCGAAAAAGTCTAAAGAAGGGGAGCACGTATTCTATTATCGCCAAATAGGCGAGAGAGGGTCGCTGAAATGATATAGAACTTTGGATGGACATCATTAAAACAAAGGCGTTTTCGGTTGCGGAGGAATCTTCTCACGAAATTCCAATCACCAAATTTCTTCTCTGAATGCGAAAATATTTTGTTGACGCCGACCTACATTGGTAGAAACGATCACCTTGATATAATAAGGGAAATCGGAGCTCGTATGGGAAGATATAGGTGTACGTTCTTTCCATGCGCTATACGAGAGTGTAATAATAGATAAATGTGAAGGTGTCTCGATGAATCCTCTGCCAGGCACTTAAATGAGATGTGCGGAGTATCGATGTAGAAGCAGACGTATACATCTAAAGTGTTCTTCATATTTCTCAGCTCTAATAGAACTGAACGCAGCTTGTTCTCTTTACTTCTAAGATGCCTGTCTGAGGTTGACAAAATATGAAACGAATTGACGGTACAGTTAAATGACACTAAACAGATACAATCTCACAAATTACTGATTTCATAATCTGTATGGCTATTAAATGTTTCTTGTGCATAGCTCTAGACTTTTAATAATTCTTATGCTAAATTACGATATAATAACACTGGTATTTTCGTTCTTTGAAACATTTATTATGAGTCGTTACTGGTTATGGTTTAGGCGTTTCCGATAACTTCGCTATCCACAGTAATTGAGAATTTCAATATAGCAGTATTCCTGAACTGCAACTGAATTCGTGCATCACGGGCTTTGGCTCATAGTTTTGGAAGTGATGCGTCGCGTAACTTTTAGTTTCTGTGATAGCTTTCCGCCTTCACTGTATGAAACAATGCACTGAGACAACTTTCTGTATTTGCAAATCACAGCGCCACACGGAATGTTGTAATCGGCCTGTTCGTATTGTTCGGTGGGGTAGTCTCTTAAAACTGTAACAACGAATTTCTTCGGGAACTTGGGACAAGGAAGAAAAATTAAGATTTAACATATCGTCGACAATGAGGTCATATGTGACTGAGCACAAAGAAATCAACGATTTTTTCCGAAGTGTAAAATAGCAATATTCACTGTAATCGCTTCAAGTAAACGATGGGAAACCAACATCTTGATAGTCAGTTGGAGTTTTAAACACGACTTCGCTGCACCATCTTACTCTTTCCATAAGCTGAACTTCCGATGTGATGTCGAAGTCCCGCATGTTTCTTTTGCGCGATGTGGCCTTTTAAGTATTCAATATTCGCACCGCAGGCCGTGGCTATTGAGGCAGTAACTGTCTGTTCCCGTTTGTCCAGTGACGTCACGGACGCAGAGCGTGGTCGTTGGCGTCACCGAGCAGTGGGCGTGCGGTTTCGCAGGCGTCTGGCTGGGGTGGCCGCAGCTGCCAAACGGTGTCGCGTGGGCGTCGCTGCCGCGCGGACCGTTGCTAGGAAACGCGGCCGCCCCCACAGTTTGGTATACGCCGTGTTTTAACGAGTTATTGGTACTGCCTGTGGATGTGCTGTTTGCAGAACGTTCTGCTTTACGCCAGACCATAGATATTAGGTTTCCAGTTGCTGCTGTAGTTATAGGTACATTTATCAGTGTTTAGCATACTGCAATTCCACGTGCCTAAGAAAGACAACAGTAACCAGCCATTCTACAGCAATTAGAATTGTTTCTCATCTATCATAGCAAATCGTCTTGTTAGGCACAGATTTTTGGCTACAACTCTAATCATTTTAGGTCACTTATCCATTTAGATTGTAAGGCACTCAATATAATTAACTACCTCCAGTAACCTGAGAAGAGTGCGGTGTGAAACCATTCGAATATGAACTAGAAGTTAAAGTAGTAGTAATCTTCCGAACACCGTGAATCGCCTGCGGCAGTAATTCACGTCACGTATTAAGAAAGTGTTTTTAAATTTTTCATTGCTGGTGAACCTACGTCATATTCAGACTAAAATAGTCCGTAGTTCGTTAGTGTATCTCTTCATTTGCAATTTTTACAAAAAAGCAAATAATATTTATTGTTTATTTGCAGCTAATTTCGGTTGTTTCCCAGTAATAACATAAAAATTAAATTTACTGTCTAAAAAAGAACTATTTCCATAACAAGGTTTGAACATGTCCGTACATTACTACAAATGTTGTGTCCTAGTATTATTTTGCGAAAATAATCTGCCATTTTTAGTAACTGTTAATTAACAAACAAAAATAAAAGAAATATTGTGCAGCGAATTCAAGTATTCCAAATTTGAAACTGCAATGTTCTATCCATTGTTTTTACAGAAACTAGAGCTAGATTAGCGATTCTGGAATACTGAAAACCTTGCTCAGATTGTCGTCAACAATTACCCCTAGAGACGAAACAGTAACAGGATGTAGGAAGAAATTACCTAAGACACTACGTCATAACTACCCCAAGTGATTTATGGAAACCGCAGAAAATCCAAATAAAGGTCGACAGGGTACCACACGCAGGAAATTAGTTGGTTTTTATGAAAAGGTGAAACGTCCCCTTTGAACAATTATACAAGACTGTGCTTAAACTGACACACAATATTTTTAGCGCAACGCAATCTGACTTTCAAAAATCTCTACAAAAGAATGGCCCTGTCTAACATTAACCTACACGTTTCACAAATCACAGACCTCACAAAAATCTTGGTTACTCGAACTACTGCAATACAGCGAGCGCCACTACTGCCAGCTAAATAAAAGATTCAAACTACGGAGGGCACTAACTACTGATAGGCATAGTTAGCAAATGAAAGATTTTAATAGAGAACAATGTATTTACCTTACTAGTGTTCAAAAGTCATAATGTATATAGCAGTTCATGACATCCAGTCTTACAAATTTCAAAACTCTGCCATCTCTCTCCCCACATCCACCACTGCTGGCGGCTCACCTCCAACTGCGCAACGCTACGCGCTATTCACACCCAGCTGCCCAACACTACAATGGCAGACAACAATGCAAACTAGCCACAGACTGCGCACAGCACAGCCAGTGATTTTTCATACAGAGCGCTATGTGGCGTTACCAATAAGAAAACCTAAACAGCCTACTTACAAAGGTCAATTTTTTAAATAAATGGTCGTTTGTGTGTATGGGTCCAGAAACGCTGCAAGTTTATTGAGGTAAGTCATTGTCCTGCATAGGCCACTGTTATTTTTGCAATGGACACTTTACTTCGAGCTTTTGCGTGATACTTCAGTCCGGAACCACGGTGCTGCTATGGTGGCAGGTTCGAATCCTGCCTCGGGCATGAATGTGTGTGAAGTCCTTAGGTTAAGTTCTAAGTCCAGGGGACTGATGACATCAGATGATAAGTCCTATAGTGCTTAGAGCCATTTGAACCATTTTGCGCTATTATCTGTTTTGCCCTCTACTTTGAATAACAGCTGTGGCTGACCTACTGAATGTATTGATAGTACGCAAAGTCTATTGGTGTCTGCTTTTTTTTTTATCAGCCTTCTGTCTGGTTTGTTGGGGTCCGACACGAATTTCTCTCCTGTGCCAACTTCCTCATCTCAGAGTAGCACAGCAACCTACGTTCTCAATTATTGGCTGTCTTCCAACCTCTGTCTTGCTCTACAGTTTTTGTCCTCTACATCTTCCCTTGTACCATGTAAGTCATTCGCTGACGTCTTAACAGATGTCCTGCCATCATGTCCCTTCTCCTTGTCAATGTTTTCCACATATTCCGTTCCTCTTCTACTCTGCCAGAACCGCCTTATCAGTCCACCTAATTTTCAACATTCGTCTGTAGCACCACATCTCAAATACTTCGATTCCGTTCTGTTCCGGTTTTCCCATAGTCCATGTTTGACTACCAAACAATGCTTTTTATGTCCTTGCTCTGTAGGTCATGGGTTATTTTTCGGCCTAGGTAGCAGAATTCCTTAACTTCGTGTACTTCGTGACCATCAATCCACATGCTAATTTCCTCGCTGTCCTAGTTTCTTCTACTTCTTATTATTTTCGTCTTTCCTGGGTGTACTCTCAATCCGTATTCTGTACTCATTAGACTGTTCAGTCTGTTCAGCAGATCATGTAATTCTTCTTCACCTTCACCCAGGATAGCAGTATCATCAGCGAGTCGTATCATTGATATTCTTCCACCTTGGATTTTGATTCCACTCTTGAACCTTTCTTTTACTGGCATCATTGCTTCTTCGATGTATAGATTGAACAGTAGTGGCAAAAGACTATATCCCTATCTTACACCCTTTTTAAACCGATTACTTCGTTCTTGATCGTCCACTCTTATTATTGCCTCTTGATTGTTGTACGTATTGTATATTACACGCCTCTCCCTATAGCTTACCCCCTACTTTTCTCAGAATATCGAACATCTTGCATCATTTTATATTGTCGAACGATTTTTCCTGGTCGACAAATGCTACGAATGTATCTTGATTTTTCTTTACTCTTTCTTCCGTTATTAAACGCTACGTAAGAATTTACTCTCTAGTGCTTTTGCCTTTCATAAAGCCATGCTGATTGTCATCCAATACATCCCTAATTTTCTTTTCTATTCTTCTGCATATTATTCTTGCGAGTAACTTTGATGCACGAGCTGTTAAGCTGATTGTGCGATAATTCTCGCACTTGTCAGCTCTTGCAATCTTCGGAACTGTGCGGATGATATTGTTCCGAAAATCAGATGGTATGCCGCCAGATTCATATATTCTACACACAGCGTGAATAGTCGTTTTGTTGCTCCTTACCCCAATGATTTTACAAATTCTAATGGAATGTTATCTATCCCTTTTGCCTTATTTGATTTTATAAGTTCTGCAGAGCTCTTTTAAATTCTGATTCTAATACTGGATCTCCTATCTCTTCTCAACCGACTGCTGCTTCTTCTTCTATCACATCAAAAAAATGGTTCAAATGGCTCTGAGCACTATGGGACTTAACATCTGAGGTCATCAGTCCACTAGATCTTAGAACTACTTAAACCTAACTAACCTAAAGACATCACATACATCCATGCCCGTGGCAGGATTCGAACCTGCGACCGCAGCAGTCGCGCGGTTTCCGGACTGAGGGACTAGAACCGCTCGACCACCGCGGCCGGCTCTATCGCATCAGACAGATCTTCCCTTTCATAGAGGCCTTCAGTGTACCTTTTCCACCTATGCGCCCACTACTCTGCATTCAATAGTGGAATTTCCGTTGCAATCTTAATGTTGCCATCCTTGCTTTTAATTTCACTTAAGATTGTTTTGATTTTGCTATATGCTCAGTCATTCATTCCGACAGTTATTTCTCTTTCGATTTCTTCACAGTTTTCATGCAGCCGTTTCACCTTAGCTTCCCTGCACTTCCTATTTATTTCATTCCACAGCGACTTGTATTTCTGTTTTCCTGAATTTAGCAAAACATTTTTGTACTTCCTTCTTTCATCGATCATCTGAAGTATTTCTTCTGTTACCCATGGTTTCTTCGCATTTACCTTCTTTATACCTATGTTATTCTTTCCAACTTCTGTGATTACCATTTTTAGAGTCGTCCATTCCTCTTCAACTGTACTGCCTACTGAGCTATTCCTTGTTGCTTTATCAGTATCATTATAGAACTTCAAGCATATCTCGTCATTCCTTACTACTTCCGCATCACACTTCTTTGCGTGTTGATTCTTCCTGAATAATCTCTTAAACTGTACTGTGAACTGACTCTATATCTGCACCTGGGTACGCTTTACAATCCAGTATCTGATTTCGGAATCTGTGCCTGACCATGACGTAAACTAACTGAAATCTTCCCTTATCAGCCGGCCTTTTCCAAGTATACCTCCTCCTCTTGTGATTCGCTATTACTAGCTGAAATTTGTTACAGAGTTCAATAAGTCTGCCTCCTCTCTTTCTTTGTCCCAAGCTCATATTCTCCTGTAACCTCTTCTTCTACTTCTTCCCCTAGAAGTGCATTCCAGTCTCCCATGACTGTTAGATTGTCGTGTCCTTTTACGTACTGTATTACTTTTTCAATATCCTCATTTGGTTTCTCTATCTCTTCATCTTCAGCTTGTGCCGTCCGCATGTATACATACAATGTCGTTGTCGGTGGTTTTTTTTTTTTTTTTTTTGGCTGTCAATTGTGATGATAACAACCCTATCACTGGACTTTTCACAGAAATACACTCCGTGCCCTCTCTTGTTATTCATAACGCGCTGCTTACTGGGTATAGGACTGAAGTATGTATTCACTGTACGTCTCAATACGAACACGCATGTCGCTGGTGTCAGTACTGTACTGCAGTTACACTGGTTTCACGTGAGGTGAGTGATGAGAACAGATTAAAATAAGCACGGAGGGTGTTTGATTAGTCAGATTTCTTTTCTGTACTGTGCTACGTTCGTGAAAAGGAGCAACACTTTCGTGAGATGCAGTAACCTATTCATGACGCAGATAGGTTCTTTCATTTTTACAGACCCAGATATTGTAAGAAGCATTCTTATTTATTATTTTCGACTGGTCAGATAACAGCAACATAGATTTGTTTTGAGCTTAACGATTTTAAGTCTGTGGTTCTTGACATCCAATGGACTTGAGCGAAAGCACACCTCAGTAGTCCTAATTATGACATTCCATGTCGTATCAGTAATGTCGAGAAAAGTGTAAGTTCAAATTCATTTCGGTTTCATGTGTGGGCTAACTGGTGGTTAAAACCAATGAATCACGAATTGGTAACTTCCAGAAGGCCAAGTGGATGTTAGAAAGCCATTCCGTCAGCCTTAACCTTCTGATGGTAAAGCATGGCGAGTCGTACCTTGATTGCGTGTGTAGATTCAGCGACCTGTGGGAACCAGAGGACGGAAACCTGCTTTGTACTGCACAAATATAATCGTCAGCCACCTACACCTTCATCTCTGTTACTTGTTGTGCAACAAACGGACCCGCAACATACGTACGAGGGGCGTTCAAAAAGTAACGCAACACTTTTTTTTCTGAAAGCGGGTTGGTTTTATTCAGGATTCCAGCACACTGTTGTTACCCACTCTTTCGGCTACAGAAGCCTATTTGTCAACATAATCTCCGTTCAATGCGACGACCTTACGCTCTTCTTACTGGGAGGGCCTGTATGCCCGCATGTACCACTCCACTGGTCGGTGTCGGAGCCAACGTCCTCTTGCATCAGTAACCTACCCACCAACCAACTACTGCTTCCCGCGGAGGGCATCCTTCAGTGGGCCAAGCACATGGAAGTCGGAAGGTGCGAGATCCGGGCTGTACGCTGAATGAGCAAGAACAGTCAAATGAAGTTTTATGAGCTTTTCTCGGATGCACAGACTTGTGTTGGCATGGAGAAGGAGAACTTCGTTTGCATTTTCCTGGTGACGAACACTCTGAAGTCGTTTCTTCAGTTTCCCTAGGGTAGCATAATACACTTCAAGTTTATCGTTGCCCTAAGAGAAAGGACAGTAAAGACAATAACCTCTTAAGAATCCCAAAAGATTCATGACTTTACCGGCTGTCACTGCAGCTTTAGACTTTTTCTTAGAGAAAAGGTGGTGTGGCACTACTCCATGGATTGCTGTTTTGTTTACGGATCGAAGTGATGAACCCATGCTTCATCGCCTGAGATGATGTTCGATAAAAAGTTGTCACCATCAGCCTCGTCACTATAAAGAAATTCCATATAGATGGTCGTTCGATGCTCATTCTGATCTTCTGTTTTGTAGTAAGGGACCTTTCAGTACCCCGACTGGTGGACTAGTCTATCGGCACTACCAACAGAGATGTCCAGTTGTGCAGCGAAGTGTCGGATTGCTATCCGTTGATCACCTCGATTGAGAGTCTTTGTTGATCCATTATGGACTGTGGAACAACGGATGCAAGTGTTTCATGATATAATAATTTACCAACAGCCGCGTGTATTGTGGAATTTTTTTTAAATTTCTTATAAGCTACAAGTTTCGGCGTTACATTGATGCCATCTTCAGGCCCCACACGTCATAGTCGTAAAATCGCTATACACGGATGGAGCCATTTAACTGGATCCGTTAATGAAATCGCCTGGCCACCAAGAGCTGTTGCATAGCGATTTGATTAACGGATCCAGTTAAATGACTCTATTCGTGTATAGCGATTTTACGACTATGACGTGTGGGGGATGACGATGGCATCAATGTAACGCACGAAACTGGTAGCATATAAGAAGTTCATAAAATAAATTCCTACAATACATACTGATGTTGGTAAATCATTGTATCAAGAAATTGAACGAGAGTGTCCGCACCTTTCAAGTTGCCGTTTTGGAGGCCGCCTATCTGAACCTAGTGAAACTATAGGGGCTGAAGCGGGAATGTTCCACAAAGCCCCACAACAAATTCCGCAATTTTTCAACCGAACGTGGCCGAGCAAAGAAAGTGTTGCCTTACTTACTGAACGCACCTCGTAAATGAATGAGAGCAAAGTGCAATGAAGTGCCAAGTTCGTCACCAGACTCGCAGTTCTGAATAAACTATGTTGAATAAACTGAATATTGTATTTAGTAAAGCTATCTCAGTCAAGTTAACATACATTTCCGCAGATAACTTCACTGAAACCTGACTGCTATCCTAGCCTACTATCTACAAGCCACGAATTGTTTACTATTTGGGTGAACCAACAGAATGGAGCAAGATAAACGGTTCACATATCAGCAAAGTTGTAAAGCATTAGAGTCAAACCTATCCTCCGTCGCCGCTATTAGTTCTTGTAAACAAGTATCTTGCGAGAACGGTCTTGGCTCCCGACAATCATGCGCAATAAATGTTAGTGCCAGACCACGTTATTTTTGTTTTCAGTGTAATGTACTGCGGGCTTTGAAATAAAGGAACACTTAATCTACATCTACATCTACGCTCAGAAAGCCACCTTACGGTGTGGGGCGGTGCGTACTTCGTGTAGCGGCGTCACTTACCCACTCTCCAATTCCAGTAGAGAATGGTTAGCCGGAAGAACGATTGCTGGTAAGCCTCCGTGTGAACTCGAATAACACTGATTTTACCTTCGTGGTCTTTCGGTTAAATATGTATTGGCTGAATCTCACAGGAATATACGGTCACGGAGCTGTAACGGTAAACTGCACTGCGATGCAGATTGCCTCACATGCAGCGTCTGCCATTGGAGTTGCCTGGCCATCTCCGTGAAGCTTTCTCGCTGACTGAATGAAACTCAGACATCTACGAACGCTACATGGTACGGAGCCCAGACGGTCGAACAAGGGTTTTGTAAAATAGCTCCTTTGACGATGGATTACATGTTGTGAGGATTACTCTGTGTGACAACCGCCTTATCTGTGATTAATTTCTTTTGCTCCGTGCGCATACCGCTAGATATTTTGTGAATGTGGCTGCTTCCAACGCTATTACACAGTAATGAGTCTTTCTATTTATGCACAGTACTGTAAATTTTTTTATGTTGAGGTTTACTGTCCATCGCTGCCCAAGCATCGATCCTCTGCAAATATTCCTGTATTTCGTTACAATTTTCTTCTCTGTATACCATAGTACCATCCGCGAAAAGCGCATGGATCTTCCGACTTTATGTATTATGTCAGTTACATGTGAAACGTCCCCTTAGAAAAATTATACAAGACTGTGCTTAAACTGACACACAATATTTTTTAGCGCAACGCAATCTGACTTTCAATAATCCCTACAAAAGAATGGCCCTCACTAACATTAACCTATACCTTTCACAAATCACTTACCTCACAAAAAATCTTCGTTACTCGAACTACTGCAATACAGCGAGCACCACTACTGCCAGCTAAATAAAAGATTCAAACTACACGTCCACCACTGCTGGCGGCTCACCTCCAACTGCGCAACGCTACGCGCTGTTAGCATCCAGTTGCCGCTGCCCAACACTACAATGACGAGTATTACAACAATGCCAACCAGCCACAGACTGCACACCGCACAGCCAGTAATTTTCATACAGAGCGCTACGTGGCGGCGGCGTTACGAATAAAAAAACCTAAACAGCCTACTTACACATGGACTGATGCGCCGACCATTATGACCGCCTATTTAATAGCCGGTATATTCACCTTTGACATGAATAACAGAGATGACGCGTCATGGCATGGAAGCAATGAGACCCTGGTAGAGGGAGTTGGCGCCGTATCTGTATACACAAGTCACCTAACTCGCGTAAATTCCAGGGAGGGGGCGATGATCTCTGGCGCCAAGTTCAATCAAATCGGTTGGGGGGCCAGTACACCAATTAGAACTCGCCACTGTGTTCCTCGAACCCCTCCATCACACTCCTGGCCTTGTGACATGGCGCATCATCTTTCCCACTGCTGTCAGGAAACATGATCGTCATGAAGGGAAGTACGTGGTCTGCAAACAGTGTACGATACTCCTTGGTCGTCATGGTGCCATGCGCGAGCTCCACTGGACCCACCGATGTCCACGTGAATGTTCCCCAAAGCATAATGGAGTCGCCGCTAGCTTCTCTCTGCCCTGCAGTATAGATGCCAAGGAGCTATCCCCCTGGAAGATGGCGGATTCGCGTCCTCCGATCGGCATGGCGGAGATCGTATTTGGATTCATTAGAACAGAACGCTCTGTCACTGCGCCAGCGTCCAGTGCCGACGGCCACGAGCCCACTTCACTGGTAGTCGCCGACGTCGTGGTGTTGACATGCATGGGTCGTCGGCTGGGGACGCCCATCATTCGGAGTGTTCGGCGCCCTGTGCATTCAGACGCACTTTTACTCCGCCCAGCACTGAAGTCTGATGTCAGTTCCGCCATAGTTCGCCACCTGCCATGTTTTACCAGTCTGAAATTACGATGAAATGAACACCCCTAGATTCATACAGGCGTTGATGTAAGTCAACGGGGACAGATGAAAATGTGTGCCCCGACCGGGACTCCAACCCGGGATATCCTGATTACATGGCAGACGCTCTATCCATCTGAGCCACCGAGGACACAGAGGATAGCGCGACTGCAGGGACTTACAGGGTGTTTCAAAAATGACCGGTATATTTGAAACGACAATACAAACTAAACGAGCAGAGATAGAAATACACCGTTTGTTGCAATATGCTTGGGACAACAGTACATTTTCAGGCAGACAAACTTACGAAATTACAGTAGTTACAATTGTCAACAACAGATGGCGCTGCGGTCTGGGAAACTCTATAGTACGATATTTTCCACATATCCACCATGCGTAGCAATAATATGGCGTAGTCTCTGAATGAAATTACCCGAAACCTTTGACAACGTGTCTGGCGGAATGGCTTCACATGCAGATGAGATGTACTGGTTCAGCTGTTCAATTGTTTCTGGATTCTGGCGGTACACCTGGTCTTTCAAGTGTCCCCACAGAAAGAAGTCACAGGGGTTCATGTCTGGTGAATAAGGAGGCCAATCGACGCCGCCTCCTGTATGTTTCGGATAGCCCAAAGCAATCACACGATCATCGAAATATTCATTCAGGAAATTAAAGACGTCGGCCGTGCGATGTGGCCAGGCACCATCTTGCATAAACCACGAGGTGTTCGCAGTGTCGTCTAAGGCAGTTTGTACAGCCACAAATACACGAAGAATGTCCAGATAGCGTGATGCAGTAATCGTTTCGGATCTGAAAAATGGGCCAATGATTCCTTTGGAAGAAATGGCGGTCCAGACCAGTACTTTTTGAGGATGCAGGGACGATGGGACTGCAACATGGGGCTTTTCGGTTCCTCATATGCGCCAGTTCTCTTTATTGACGGAGCCGTCCAGGTAAAAATAAGCTTCGTCAGTAAACCAAATGCTGCCCACATGCATATCGCCGTCATCAATCCTGTGCACTATATCGTTAGCGAATGTCTCTCGTGCAGCAATGGTAGCGGCGCTGAGGGGTTGCCACGTTTGAATTTTGTATGGATAGAGGTGTAAACTCTGGCGCATGAGACGATACGTGGACGTTGGCGTCATTTGGACCGCAGCTGCAACACGGCGAACGGCAACCCGAGGCCGCTGTTGGATCACCTGCTGCACTAGCTGCGCGTTGCCCTCTGTGGTTGCCATACGCTGTCGCCCTACCTTTCCAGCACGTTCATCCGTCACGTTCCCAGTCCGTTGAAATTTTTCAAACAGATCCTTTACTGTATCGCTTTTCGGTCCGTTGGTTACATTAAACCTCCTTTGAAAACTTCGTCTTGTTGCAACAACACTGTGTTCGAGGCGGTGGAATTCAAACACCAGAAAAATCCTCTGTTCTAAGGAATAAACCATGTTGTCCACAGCACACTTGCACGTTGTGAACAACACACACTTACAGCAGAAAGACGACGTACAGAATGGCGCACCCACAGACTCCGTTGTCTTCTATATCTTTCACATCACTTGCAGCGCCATCTGTTGTTGAAAATTGTAACTGCTGTAATTTCGAAAGTTTGTCCGCCTGAAAATGTACTGTTGTCCCAAGCATATTGCAACAAACGGTGTATTTCTATCGCTGCTTGTTTAGTTTTTATTGCCGTTTCAAATATAGCGGTCATTTTTGAAACACCCTGTATCTCTGCCACGCCTCCCTCGAGACCCACATTCGCAGCTTATTGTTCCGCACTATATTCATAGTGCCCCTGCTCATTATACTCATTACTCGCGTCTTTAGTGCCGGTTCCCGTAAGATTTCGGGCACTGTTTGTGCATCCGCACAGAAGAAGATGCTCAAATGGCCGGTGATTATATATATATATATATATATATATATACCAGTCTACCGAGACATCTTTCGTGGTTAGGGACGAAAGGGTCTTGATAGATGCCCCGGTTTATTACATAAATTGTCATCCTTTATTTTCAAGTTTAGATTTGGTTACTGGTATTGGCTAAAAATTTCGGTAATTCGTGACTCTTCATGGCTAGTCATCAGTATAATGTGATTAGATTAGATTAGATTAATTCTTGTTCCATAGATCATGAATACGACATTTCATAATGAAGTGGAACATGTCATTTTAAATGAAAGATTTCTTTGCATACCATGAGTCAATTTCTTTACAACAATTTTTTACACACTCCCTATCTCTCATTCTTTTTTATTTCTCTCTCTCTCTCTCTCTCTCTCTCTCTCTCTCTCTCTCTCTCTCTGCCACACACACACACACACACACACACACACACACACACACACACACGCACGCACGCACGCACACACACACACATACACACAATCATTCTTTTTCTACTTGTTTGTTGTACTCGACGATCGGTGAGGCATGGAAACGCCTGCGAATGAGTTTCTTAGTTTTGAGTACACTTACGAAAGAAGTATAAAAACATCTATGAGAGTTGCTTCTTTATGATGCTTAGTTTGCAGTCAATTCTGAGTATTTTTAGTAACTACGCTCCAGTTCCTAAACCTAGTTACAGAAACGCGAATCAGACGCATTACATATTCCAGGCCGTAGGAGCTGCCACTTGGAGACAGCAGCTATGGTCACTTCCCAGCCCGCTGTAGGGTCACATCGGTTCGTCTTCTTCCTGCTGGTACTGTAACTGACATTTGGCAAACAAGGCAACGTATGTTTGTCAACTCTGTGATCGATGAATTGCTTCCTTGTGTGCAAGGAATTAAGCCTCAAAGTTCACTTGAATTTACATGTCATTTCCATTGAATAATCTCAGTTATTATCGCTTGAGGTGTAACAAAAGATTGTAAACTTACGGTTTTCAGCCGAGGAAAGTCGTTGAAGGTGGAAATCGCGACTAATCTCGTCATTTAAATAGCGGTTTATGAGTACTAGCCACTATTGGCCTCGTAAGAGGACTCATACCTTCTCGCCAGCTCTGTGGTAACGTGGTGGCATTTGAAAAAGCGTCTGTTCTGGTTCGCAGTTCCAGTCTCACTGACTCCAACGTTTTTATCCCTCCTGTGAAAGAGCTACAAGCAGTCAGATCAAACATCAATAAGTAAATTGCGAGAAAATACTTTCGGCTCATAGTACAATGGTGAAAAATTTTACAATGCTGCAAAACAGGTAATGCCTTTTTCCGCTGCTGACAAGCAAATTTTGGTTTTCTAGAAATCCCTAACTATATTTATGAAATGCCACGTTTGCCTTCCCCTTGAGTATGATACAGCATACCAATTAAACACAGACCCAATCAAAATGTAAGTGAGTAGTATTTTAGTAATTCGTGTCGATAGAGGCATGCTTGTATACAGATACTCAGTTTCATTAAAACAAACTTTCGTTGTAAGGTTATCGTGGGTAATTTTATTTCATTTCTTATAATACAGTGCACAATTTTCGTAAGGTTTCCTTTAGTGTTGTTGAAACAATAGTAAACATGAGAGCGAAATCAATAATCAACGATATATGCGAATTCTCTGATGTTATCTATAACAGTCTGACGATGCTCATGCAGTTTATCGATTACATGTAGAAAACTTGTTCTGAATTGCAGCTGTCAAACAATGTTTGAACAAGAATAAAATGCCACTACCACACGACAGCTAATGTAGAAAATACTTTTCTGACGTATTTGGGCACGATGCGCTCTCCCCATACATAATACAAAAGCTTCGAGATGCAGCCTCTGCCTGGCTATGTATTAAACCTGAAAAGAACAAAATGTCACAGAAGCTAGCCCTTTTTCCACATACGACTATTTTGGGTTGAGAAATGAAGGGAATTATGTTCAAAGTTCCATTAGATTGATAACTTCAGAAGAGAGCAGAATTGCGTTAAAAAAAAATAGAAGTAATTCTATTCGAACTCGCGACGTCTTATCTATGGTGCACAACACTTACGATTACGCTACTAACACATGGCTATAACAGTTCCAGAGCTGAACAAAAATTCCTCCAAAACTTCTGCATACAACAGCGCTGCGAGATAATGCAAATGGCCGGGCCTAGACTTCTGAGAGAAAGAGTTACAGCTTTTCTGTTGCGCTGCATGACTTTTTTTACAAACAGATAGCGCAATAGAGTACGTCAAGTGGAAAGGAACACTCCCTATTTAAATTTCTACATCCTACACTGTTGGCAGTTCTGTGTAGGTGACAGTTACGTGATTTTATCTCGGTGATTTCAAAATAGAGTCGAATGTATGCACTGGGTAGCCGAGGCAGCTAGTTCATGGTGATTCGGTCAACCAAGTAAATGAATTTACTGAACATGCTGCAATTTACTAAAGGGAGCCTGTGTGTCAGAATTCTCATCCAGTGTGGCTCAACGGCGTTACGATAGAAAAATGAGTAACAGAGAAGAGGGTTTGGTGGTCTGTTGAATTGATGGTAACTTCTTATATCTATGGTCTGGGTTCGATTCCCACTTCCGTCAATGATTTTAGATGGGGAGAGAAAGATTCCATTCTCTTCTGACTACACCAAGTGAAGAAGATATAATGGCAGTGTTGTCTGAAATTCACATTAAAGATGATATTCCTTCTCCGTCAAGTAGACGTTAGGTGGAACCACAATAAAGTCTGGAGTAGCGACATGTAGTACATCTACATCCATACTCCGCAAGCCACCTGACGGTGTGTGGCGGGGGGTACCCTGAGTACCTCTATCGGTTCTCCCTTCTCTATCAGCAGCAACCTTTCTTATACTAGTTATTTATTTCTAGTGACGAAACAAACGCTATGTAGGGTCACAGGACACTTATTCCATCTTTTATCTGAGCTTCTGTATGTTGATAAAATTGGTGCTCAACTGAGAATGCAACTCAGACCGCCCTTAACGCGGAATTTGATCCCTTCGTGACACTACAGCTCGGCTACAATTTGTTGTTTGTTCAAAACTGCAGATTCCTCAACATCTCCACATATTACGCGTGAAAGGGTTCGAATCCTGGCCCGGCACTAAAGATTTCATTATGTATTATCAAGCTCTAGCATGAGAACACCTATCTGCTGGTGGATAACAATTTTGATTTTTAATGTTTTTTCATTCGTTGTCAACACTAACGATATCTGACGTTTTTTACTTCCAGTGGGACACAGAACTATTTGTGAGATCACTGTAAGTTCAAGATGTTATTCCGAGCTGCTGGTGGAGAAAGATTCGGTAGCTGACGTCTCTTTGTGTGCAGTCAACAATGATATGTGCGGGGCTCTATTCCCAGTGAGCACTGAACTCTTCGACATATTCTTTCTAGTTCAAACATGCTCACATGTCGCTGCTGGTGCAACAAACCCATATTTAACGTTCGTTTTCTCTAGAATATAACAGCGATAGTTGCCTGGTTGGAGTCCTGGGAAGGAAAAAATTAATGTTTCGTCTCGTCATTTCAGTAAAAACATCTAGCTACTGCCGAGAAAATCCGATATGTCACTGTTGGTTGTGCTTCGATATCAATCTGATTAGGTTCTGGGTTCGAATCCCCATCCAACACAAAGCTTTGCCTCACGACCTTTCATGTAAGTTACTTCTGAAGAAGCAATATTTAACATCTTTCGTAGATCTTTAACAGGGACAATAGACGCTGGGTAGGAATTCGCGTCCGTTAAAAATGTTTGCGTTATGTAATATAAAGTTGATATTTGCTAACTGATACTGTGTAAAATCGAGGTATATCTCTCTGTATTCCTAATGAGGAATGACTGTTAGTTTTCGTCAGTCACGAAATCATTCCTTAGTCTGCCTGACCTGGGTTTGTATCCATATGCAGAACGAGACGGTTCGTCGTGTCATTTGAAGTTCATACATATTTTCAACTTACTGCTCGTGAATAACTTAAATTTTTAATGTCATTTTGTGTTAAATAATAAGTACTGTATGTTACTTTGAAGAGGAAATCATGAATACGGTGAACTTACTACGTGCATTACCTATCTGACGTAATAATGAGAGTGGTAACATTTCAGGTATGTCATTTATTGCAATCAGTGTGAGCTTAAAAGCCTTAAGGACAGTCTTATCTGTGATAAGGTGTTCCCTGATATTTGTTGCATCGTGATATTGCTTTATATCTTGAGTTACTGCGATACAGAGCAGTGTTTTCTGGCGGTGACATATTGGAACCATTTTCAATAGTCAAACGACAGGACCAAGGAGCGATTAGAGGACCTGCCAGACAGCCGCGTTATGCCGGTTGCAAGCGAATCAGGCGAAATGCAATTCAGGTCGTTCGGATACTTTTTGAGTATGACTGTACATGCCTGGCCGGCAGTCTGTACTTCTGAATCGGCATTCACACCACTTCTGCTACTAACCACAGCACGGCCGCATGAAGCTGTCAGAGCAGATGCAGGGCGTTTCTCGCGGGCCAGGCGAGACGCGGCCACGTGGCAGCCTAGACTCTGACGCGTCCGGACACTCCAACGCACTGGTCATCTGAGTAAGAGTAATTGCACTATTCTAAGCGTGTTCCTTATCTAATTGTGTCGTGGTAATCCCATAAGGTTCAGACGTGCACAATACATCAATTCGAAGAGTGCGATGCGCTGAACATTTCGAGACCATATATCTGTTGTTACCACGAGCATTTATCCAGTTTCAAACAGGTGAGGCGCTGCAGTCATGGTCTGCGCGGCTGGTTTCGGCGGAGGTTCGAGTCCTCCCTCGGGCATGGGTGTGTGTGCGTGTTTGTCTTTAGCATAATTTAGATTAATTAGTGTGTAAGCTTAGGGGCTGGTGACCTTAACAGTTAAGTCCCATAAGATTTCACACACATTTGAACATTTTCAAACAGGTAAAGAAAATACTAACGGAAAAAGCTTGGAAGATTAATAAGTAATTAATCAAGGCTGATACAGTAACAATCAAGGTGTCGGATAAAAGAGGTTGGAAAGACGCGTCTTCCAGAGATCTCCGTATTACAGCGGCCAGTGGCGGGTGACGAGGCGGCTGACAGGGCACAGAAATGTCTATGTTCTTGCATGAGCGTCGTTTACGGCCTGTTGTACTCTCTGCTCGGCAAAGTTTGAACTATTTGCTGGCAAGACATACAGCAGGAAGATTGTAGATGTTAGTATCGATAGGTCTGACCACTTGCACAATCATGATACCTGTGAAATCTGCATTTCGCAAAGGCGGTCTTACGCACCAGAAGTCAACGCACAAGTTGGCGCACCATTGACAACGTGCTTTGTCAGACGATGAAATGTTTCATGATTTACAAGCTGATTCATTATCGGATGTGACAGGTGATATCCCGAATGACAAAAGCGGTAATACTAAACATAGTGGCAGTGACTGGGCCCTCTACATCAACTTAATGTCTGAAACAGCTAGGTGTGTTGGTAAGTGACAGTGACAGAGAAAGGCTATAGTGATGATGAGGTAGACATTTATTTACATGGAATGGAAGCAAGTCATGGCTATACTAAAGACAAACCAGTCACGAATTAGGAATCTTTTGAAGGTCATACAGGCCTTACATTTGTTCCCGATGATCCATGCAGTGCTTCAGAGGTTTTAACTCGAATTATTTCATATTTTCGCAACACAATCTAACCTATATCTCGATAAGAATTTACACAAGTATACAGCATCATCGAAGACACTAAAGTGGACTGACATTACAGTCATTGAAATGAAACGACTTTTGGCGATTATACTCGTGCTGGGAGAAAGTAGAAAGGACAGTTGTCGGGATTACGGGAGCACGTACACCTCTGACTGAAACTCCTGCCGTTAGACAGCTGATGAGTCGCAATCGATGAGCACACATACAGAATGCATGGCACTTTTCCAACAATTCTGGACAGGATGATCTGCTAGACAGGCTCTATAAGGTCCGACCGGTTCTCCAGAACTTTGTGGATCGTATTCACACCGTATGTAAACTCACCCAAGGGATATCACTTGATGAGATCATGATACCCAGGAGAGACCGTCTAAGATTTAGGACCTATAAGCCAGGAAAGCTGGTGAAATATGGCCTATTTGTGCGAGTGGTGTGTGACACCACATCTGTTTACATATGTAACATGGAAATATATAGTGGGGAAGGGAAAATACCGATCGAAACAATTCTTTTCTGTATTGGCACCACACTTAGACATTTGGCATAATATCTATCGGTACAAGTACTATAACGGTGTGACAAATTCAGATAACCTGATTCCAAGGAAGACTAGGATCTATGGGACAATAAGAGCCTATAGCAGACTTCCACCTGAGTTTTTAACTACTGTAAATACTCTCAAGAAAAAGGAAAGCGTGTATTGTCGCAGGGGAGATGTGGTCTTACAAGGTCGGAACGACAAGCGAGTAGTTAGCACTGTACATCCAGCTACGATGAAGAGTGTCGAAAGCAAGACAGGTGTCGGGAAGAAGCCTGACTGTACCCTTTAGTATAATAAATACTTAAAGGGTGTGGCAGAGCGGTTCAGTATTTATCGTACTACACAATCCTGAGAAAGACTGTCAAATGGTGCAAGAAAGTAGTCCTCTGGTTGAACAACTGTGCCACGTTAGATGCCTTCATTGTGCACACAAAACAGAACCTTGAAACGAAGATGAAGTATAGGTCATTGCTATTGGAGGAAGCCAGATACTGGGTATCAAATCAGCAACCAGAAGTGAACGATCGAGGGGATGATGGAGGAGAAGAGAGGAGCCCAGGAAAACTCCCACATGTCGAACATGCAGTCGAACAGCTTTTGCTCCCATGCAACAAAGTTAGTCGAAAGACTGAACGGTGCACAGATAACTTAGTCTTGGTACTGACTTCCTTTTTGCAGAAGAGAGTAGATCGCAGCTGAGCGCTCACTGCATTAGCTTTCCTACACCTCGCTTCCAGTTCTTTCACTATTTTGCCATCCTGTGAGAATATGCATCCTAAGTACTTGAAACCGTCCACCTGCTCTAATTTTGTTCCTCCTATTGGCAATCAATCCGCTTATATCTCTTTCCCACTGACATTACTTTCGATTTGGAGATGCTAATCTTCATACCATAGTCCTTACATTTCTGATCTAGCTCTGAAATATTACTTTGCAAACTTTCAATCGAATCTGCCATCACAACTAAGTCATCTGCATATGCAAGACTGCTTATTTTGTGTTCACACATCTTAATCTCACCCAGCCAGTCTATTGTTTTCAACACATGATCCATATATAATATGAACAACAGTGGAGACAGGTTGCAGCCTTGTCTTACCCCTGAAACTACTCTGAACCATGAACTCAACTCTAACTGCTGCCTGACTATCCATGTAAAGACCTTTAATTACTTGCAAAAGTTTGCCTCCTATTTCATAATCTCGTAGAACAGGCAATAACGTCCTCCTAGGAACCCGGTCATATGCCTTTTCTAGATCTATAAAGCATTGATACAATTCCCTGTTCCATTCATAACACTTCTCCATTATTTGCCGTAAGCTAAAGATCTGGTCCTGACAACCTCTAAGAGGCCTAAACCCACACTGAATTTCATCCAATTGGTCCTTAACTAATACTCGCACTTTCCTTTCAACAATACCTGAGAAGATTTTACCCACAATGCTGATTAAAGAGATACCTCTGTAGTTGTTACAATCTTTTCTGTTTCCATGTTTAAAGATTGGTGTGATTACTGCTTTTGTCCAGTCTGATGGAACCTGTCCCGACTCCCAGGCCATTTCAATTATCCTGTGTAGCCATTTAAGACCTGACATTCCACTGTATTTGATGAGTTCCGACTTAATTTCATCCACCCCAGCTGCTTTATTGCACTGTAATCTATTGACCATTTTCACCACTTCCTCAAATGTGATCCTATTTCATTCCTCATTCCTATTCCATTGTACATCGAAATCTGAAACATTACTGATCGTATTTTCACCTGCATTGAGCAACTCTTCAAAATATTCCCTCCATCTGCCCAAGAAATCCACAGGATTCACAAGCAGTTTTCCTGACCTGTCCAAAATACTTGTCATTTCCTTCTTACCTCCCTTTCGAAGACTGCTAATTACACTCCAGAATGGTTTTCCAGCAGCTTGACCCAAAGTCTCCAACCTGTTTCCAAAGTCTTCCCAAGATTTCTTCTTGGATGCTGTAATTATCTGTTTGGCTTTGTTTCTTTGTTCAACATAACTTTCTCTGTGTACCTGAGTTCTAGTATGTAGCCATTTTTGATATGCCTTCTTTTTCCTTTTACAGGCTGCCTTGACTGTGTCATTCCACCAAGCTGTTTGCTTCATCGTACTTTTACACACTACTGTTCCAAGACATTCTTTAGCCACTCCTAGTACTGTGTCCCTGTACCTTGTGCATTCCTTTTCCAATGACTATAATTGACTACATTCAACTAACTGGTACCTTTCTGAGATCATTGTTATGTACTTGCGCCTGACTTCCTTATCCTGAAGTTTCTCCACTCTTATTCTCCTACATATGGACCTGACCTCCTGCACTTTCGGCCTCACAATCCCAATTTCACTGCAGATTAAATATTGATCAGTGTCATCAAAGAATCCCCTGAATACACGTGTGTCTCTCACAGCCTTCCTGAATTCATGATCTGTTGTTATGTAGTCAATGAGAAATCTGGTTCCCCTGCCTTCCCAAGTATACCGGTGAATGTTCTTATGTTTAAAAAAGGAGTTTGTGATTGCTAAGCCCATACTGGCACAGAAATCCAAGAGCTGTTTCCCGTTCTTGTGGGCCACCATATCCTCTCCAAATTTACCCACAACCTTTTCATACCCTTCTGTTCGATTTCCAATCCTGGCATTAAAATCACCCATGAGCAGAACACTGTCCTTGTCCTTTACTCTAACAACTACATCACTGAGTGCATCATAAAAACTATCCATCTTATCTTGATATGTCCCTTCACAATCCTAATTTTCTTGCTAGACACTGTCAAATCTATCCACATCAGTCGTTCGTTTACATACCTTATTGCAACTACGTTGGGTTCCATTTCTTTCCTGATGTAAAGCCCTCCACCCCATTGTGATATTCCTGCTTTGAATCCTAACGGGTAGACCTTGTATTCTCCCACTTCTTCTTCATTCTCGCCCCTTACCCGAATGTCACCAACAGCTAAAACATCCAGCCCCATCTTACTTGCAGCCTCTGCCATCTCTACCTTCTTCACAGAGTAGCCGCCATTGATATTAATAGCTCCCCATCTCATTACCATTTGTTTGCCAAGTCGTATCTTAGGAGTCCCTGGTTTGTCAGTTAGAGGTGGGACTCCGTCACCTCCAAAGGTCCGATGCATTTTGCTCTGATTGTTGCCAGCATCATATTTAAAGTACCAGGGAAGCAGGTTGATAGCCTTACTTGCCCCCGAGTCCCATTGAGTTTTACCCCTAACGGTTGAGGGACTAACCGGTGGATTTGGCATTCTTTGCCGTATGAGCACAAAGGTGACCATGACTCAGAATATGTCCGCGATGCCCAGCCTTATTCCAGAGTAACTGGTAACCCGACTGTCGGGACCACTTACTTGGCCACTCATACGTTGCCCGTGGTTCATGAACCACGGGCAACGTATGAGTGACCAACAGCATGGGGAAATAATTTACTATTAGACGGGTGCGCCACTTTACATATTAGTAATGCAGTCTAGTCACTATTAACAATTTAGTCAAACTCTATACTCACACTAATTATATTTTCATTAACTGTGAGTGAACTATCCTCATCATAATTTAATGCGACGTCTTGACTTAAGCGGCATGAAAGTGCGTATCCACCTGTGGGGTAGATAGAACTGAGGATTTAGAAACTGTAGCTTTTGTGCTGGGGCAGATGCTGAGGTTGATGGCAGGTAGTTATGGGAAACATTAGGGACGGGGCGCGAGTTCTGATGTGGCAACGGTACTGAACAACATCGACTGAGACGTTAAAGGTGCCAGTTCAGCGTTCACTGCTATTGGTTTCTTGCTCATTCCGAATAAGAGTCCAGTGTCCCAAACACTGCGCGTATAACGCTAAACCGATTATTTTATGTGAAAAATCCACTGAGTGACGCAGGGAGGTGACTTCGCGATGCTTTGAAATGAAGTGAAAGATTTTTTTCGAAACGAAGAGCCTGTAACACCATATCTCTAATGCCGTACTGATTTATTTTGCTTTTGTTTCGTTTAATATTACATCGTTAAGCTTCTGTAAATGTGTTTGAGTGAATAAACTCCTGGAAATTGAAATAAGAACACCGTGAATTTGCTGGGAAGTGGCGGTGCGGTCCCCTACGGCACTGCGTAGGATCCTACGGTCTTGGCGTGCATCCGTGCGTCGCTGCGGTCCGGTCCCAGGTCGACGGGCACGTGCACCTTCCGCCGACCACTGGCGACAACATCGATGTATTGTGGAGACCTCACGCCCCACGTGTTGAGCAATTCGGCGGTACGTCCACCCGGCCTCCCGCATGCCCACTATACGCCCTCGCTCAAAGTCCGTCAACTGCACACACGGTTCCCGTCCACGCTGTCGCGGCATGCTACCAGTGTTAAAGACTGCGATGGAGCTCCGTATGCCACGGCAAACTGGCTGACACTGACGGCGGCGGTGCACAAATGCTGCGCAGCTAGCGCCATTCGACGGCCAACACCGCGGTTCCTGGTGTGTCCGCTGTGCCGTGCGTGTGATCATTGCTTGTAAGCCCTCTCGCAGTGTCTGGAGCAAGTATGGTGGGTCTGACACACCGGTGTCAATGTGTTCTTTTTTCCATTTCCAGGAGTGTAGATAACACAGAATTGTATACTTCTTTCTTTGTACAAACTTTAATGTCATGGTTTGGTTCTATGCAAAGTAATATGTCTGTCATTTAAATTCTTTGTCCCATTTGGAGGGAACAAATCTTACTGTATATAATTGTAATTTCTGAATAAATAATTTTTTTTAGAAATGTCAATATGTGCAATTGTACTGTTTTATTTAATGTATTTGGTTATTGTTATGTAAACTGCTGATCCTCACTTAGGGTTCTTAGTTAGTTTGTATGTAAAAGGAGTAGTGGTTCCCCTCGGGAACGGAACTGTGTAGCGCGCGCAAATTGTGGTTGGCCTAGGTAGAAAAGGTGGAACAAGAACCAGTCGGGGGCGAGCCACGAGTCGGGGACGAGCTACCAAACTGTGCACTGCCATGTAAATGTTGCATATTGTGCTGGTCCCGAGAGAGAGGTTTTTTCTGCTAATTTCCAATGCCTCGGATGGATGGATAAATAGCTGGAACTGTTCTGGAATTTGTATCTATCATCGCCACCAAGAAATGACAAGAGTCCAGCAATTCTACCTGCAAATCCATCTACCAACATGCAGTTGCCACCACATTGCGCAATCAATGTAATGGAGCACTATAGTAATGTACAGTGAAGGATCAGCTTTAATGGATGTGTTAGTGTGCTCAAATATAAGGTAATTTATAACTTAATTTATTTATCTACCTTGATTTTTCTCCTTATCATAACACCTCTCAGGTTCCTCTCCGTTTGAAATAAAGTGATTTCAGAGTGTCCTTACTGAAAGAACATTAAAGCCCAGTGTTTTGCTAATTGATGCTTCTTGAACATAGTAAAAAGAAAGTTAAAGTGGCAAGTTAAAGTTAACGATACTTGCTGAAAATAATTTTCCTGGTAAAACTGCTTATTAATGTGTTGTTGCCAGCTTCAAATTAAAAGTTCTTAAGATTGAGGCTTATAAAGTTTTGCTTAGTAAATGAGCACATTACTGCCTGTTGTGAATCGCAGAAGGTGAGTCAGTATCTTACATATATGTTAATTTTGTCTCTCAATGTAGTAAGAGTGGAAAACTACAGTATGAAACGTTATATATTCATATTTGCTAAGTGTTTGTCTCTCTTGTGTATTAGAAGTGCATATGAATAGTATACCAAGATCCACAGTTTGTCTATTGTGTTAATGCTCGGTAACAAGTAACAGAAAGACCATTAATTATGAATACCATAATTTCTTTATTGAAATGATAGTGAGAAGCAACCTGTTAGTGGATTCCAATTAACTTTCATTTTAAATAGTAAAGTATGTAACTGAGAGAGACTTAACCTATATCCAATTAATGATTCTGCAGTGAATAGTAATAATAACGTTATAAAGACCATCCAGTTTGTGTAAGCCCTGAAAGTAATAGTGTGTTTCAGTATCTGTTTTAATTTTGCAAATAGTTTGTGCTGCTCCAGTTGTTAGCTTCAATTTTAAAACATATGTGTCAAGAGTTCACTGCACTCGCGTGTGACAAAGTATAGGTTGTGTTCATCCATTAAAGTTACTAATAACTATTTTCTTGAACGAGAATGTTAACCATTCTCTTGCCTAGTTAGGCTGGCGACCGTTTTCTTTACCTGTTAAACATTTCACTTCCGATAAGCCACCTCCGTTAGGTACAACACGGTCAACAAAATTCCTCTCAGAGGGTAACACTGCTCTGATGCGTTATACCATAATTGCTTTAATAAGATTGTTTTATTTCACAACCTGCCTCCAGCTTTAAGGTTATGGTACAGCAGTAGCAGCAGACGGAAGTGTTATAACCCATTGCAAACTGCGGCTGTCGATGGTAGCCGCTATATAACTTTTGTTCACCTAGTTCATGTATTTTTCATATCCGCCTAGAGGAGATGTGCGGTAAACGTAAATGCCTCTAAGAAATATTAAAATGACGGGCTATAAAAAGGAAAGACTATTGGTGTCCTACCGATGATGGGATTATTGGAGAGCACAGACTCGGATAGGACAAGGACTTAGAAGGGAATCGGTGGTACCAATCGAGCATTCGCTTATATTGATTTATGGAAACCAAGAACAACGTAAATCTGGAAGGCCGGATGGTTGATTCTCTGTTCCTCCGAAATTCGAATCCAGAGTCTTCACTGCTGAGCTACTACGCTCGGCCTGGTGGCTAAGATACACAACGCTAGGAAGAGGAGCGTTTTTTGACTGCTGGATGAAGAAGAAGTCTATAATTTATTAAGTATTGGTTGAAACGTTTTTTCCCATGTGCTTTGAGAAACAAAAGTAGTTCCTACTGTACCATGCATCTTGCTTCAGGTACCATGAGAAGTGGTAAAAAAAGGGGAGAGGGATGGAGGTGGTGGTCTTGTTTTTTAATACGAGGTCCTTCTTGCGCAATGGAAAAAATCGCTTTTGGAGATTTTCTCACGCGTCTCTGCCACTCATCTGGGCTACAAACCACATGTCCAATATGGGGGAAATATAAAGCTCAAAGTCAAGGGATGTCCTCAAAAGAGTGAAATAGAGGTAATAACGGTCTTCGGGAGGAGAAGGCTTGACATTCTGAATCTGCATATTCTTAATTATGTCCTGAGTGACATTCAGGGAACTGATACAAAAGTACATTACCTATTTTGTAATCAGAAACTTGGATCAAGGTGCCTGACAGTCGCAACAAGGAGCTAAAAAATCAAGCTAACAGAGCACATGTGCAGATAACCTATTCATAAAACATTTAAGTATCTGGTCTGGTCTGTCAGCTTGTATTCTGTGGTACAGCTGTGTATCATGCAATCATACCAAATCTCACCCCACATTCATATTAGAATGCAAATAAGAAGTATAAAAGTTTCGAAGAAAGAAAGCACGATGGCGATGTTACGGAACTGTCAAGAGATACTCATAATCAGTCTTTCCAACGACTCGCGATATTTTCAATTGAACGTGGATATCGAAGTAAAAAGATGATACTTGAACAAATGAATACAGGCATGTATATAGAACACGTGACTCGAACACTGCCTGTCACCAATAAATAGGTGGATATAACGGAAAATACACGTAGGTGTTTAAAGGAAACAGTATCACTTACACCCGCAAGCTAATAAATAGTTCAAAATGGCTCTGAGCAGTATGCGACTTAACTTCTGAGGTCATCAGTCCCCTAGAGCTTAGAACTACTTAAACCTAACTAACCTAAGGACACCACACACATCCATGACTGAGGCAGGATTCGAACCTGCGACCGTAGCGGTCGCGCGTTTCCAGACCGTAGCACCTAGAACCGCTCGGCTACTGCGGCCGGCTCGCAAGCTGATACCCACTGCCTGCGACTAAAACATGATGAAAAGACAAGTGACAGTCAATTCAAACAACCCACTGCACACGCCGTGAGTTACAGTCAGGGAATGTAAAGCATCAGCCAGAAATTTAGGAAACAAATGCTCTCCGGAAAACAAATATGAACAAAGATTATCCGACATCGTTATCTATCTGTAGAATACATAAAGGCCATTGGTTGGTTAAAAGTATTGCGACTGCTTATGATCAGCACAAAAACTCGTTAAATTTGGCTTGAAAGGGGGAAAAAAGACAATACATGCATTTATATTTCCCAATTATTCGGCGACCAGCCACAAATCCTGTATAGACGTAGGAAGATACGGGAATAACATAATTCATTCGTACGCAAATTAACTGTGCCTCTGGTATGCGTCTTCTTGACGTTGAGCCACAGAAAAGTCTTCCGACGACGCGGGATCTGCGTGTCCACAGACAATCGTGACGTCACATAACAATGTCAACGGACAAGGAAATACATTTGTTCAAAGCATACTAAACGTTCAAACGTGTGTGAAATCTTATGGGACTTAACTGCTAAGGTCATCAGTCCCTAAGCTTATACACTACTTAACCTAAACTATACTAAGGACAAACACACGTGCCTATGCCCGAGGGAGAACTCGAACCTCCGCCGGGACCAGCCGTCAAAGCAGACTCCTGATGCGTCGGTTACAGAAAACACAGTCGACACTGCCGTTAGTGACTTCAAAGGAAAATCTGTCGCTAACCAACAGCCTTAGGTTGAAAGTACTACCACAAGACGGCGACGGAAAAAAGAGCAGAGACTGGGCTGATACGAACACTTTGCCGTCTTCTTGGACATAAGTGTTCACTACAGAAATTAATTTTTGCTGCGTGGATGAATATTGGGTGTTTCAAAAAGGTACGGCCAACTTTCAGCCAACATTCCTCACACACAAAGAAAGAAAATATGTTATGTGAACATGTGTCCGGAAACGCTTACTTTCCATGTTAGAGCTCATTTTATTACTTCTCTTCAAATCACATTAATCATGGAGTGGAAACACACAGCAACAGAACGTACCAGCGTGACTTCAACTACTTTGTTACAGGAAATGTTCAAAATGTCCTCCGTTAGCGAGGATACATGCATCCACCCTCCGTCGCATGGAATCCCTGATGCGCTGATGCAGCCCTGGAGAATGGCGTATTGTATCACAGCCGTCCACAATACGAGCACGAAGAATCTCAACATTTGGTACCGGGGTTGCGTAGACAAGAGCTTTCAAATGCCTCCATAAAAGAAAGTCCAGAGGGTTGAGGTCAGCAGAGCGTGGAGGCCATGGAATTGGTCCGCCTCTGCCAATCCATCGGTCACCGAATCTGTTGTTGAGAAGCGTACGAACACTTCGACTGAAATGTGCAGGAGCTCCACCGTGCATGAACCACATGTTGTGTCGTACTTGTAACGGCACATGTTCTAGCAACACAGGTAGTGTATCCCGTATGAAATCATGATAACGTGCTCCATTGAGCGTAGGTGGAAGAAACTAAAATGAGCTCTAACATGGAAATTAAGAGTTTCCGGACACATGTCCACATAACATCTTTTCTTTATTTGTGTGAGGGGAATGTTTCCTGAAAGTTTGGCCATACCTTTTTTGTAACACCCTGTATAGGGCAAGTCAAAAGTCCTTGGGCACCTTCATAAGTTGTAAGATTGAAGGGAAAATTGAAATGTGATGATTTTAACATAATGTTTCATGTGAGGCAGCAGCTTTTGGAGTGAATGTCATTCATGGCCGTCATCTTGAAATTCGCCCTTTTGGATTCAAGTCATTTCTTTTTTTAATGGGAAGGGGGTGTATGACACATCAAATAACACTCGTTTGAGCTCTGGAATTCAGTGGTGTAATTTGTTTTTGTCTATCTTGTACACTCTAGAGGTTATTAATGTTGAAAGTTGGGAAATTACCTTCATACCGAATGCTACAACGCATGTCCTACGTGTTGTCCATCCCGTGCAGTGCACAACTGTAGTCGCCGCAACAACGTTAATAACGTCTAAACTGTACAAGATACACAAAAGCAAATTACACCAATCAATTCCAGAGCTCAAGCGAGTGTTATTTCTTGTGTCATAAAGCCCCCTTCCCCTTTAAAAAAATGACTTGAATCCAAAATGGCGGATTTCAAGATGGCGGCCATGAATGAGATTCACTCCAAAAGTAGCGGCCCCACGTCAAACCTATGTTAACATTATCACATTTCAATTTTCCCTTTAATCTTCCAACTTATGAAGGTGCCCAAGGACTTTTGACTTACCCTGTATATGCGCTAACCTAACTTTGAAAGACTTAAAACATATCTTTTGCTGGCTTGTAAAGGAGCGATCGTACCTTGTCAGATTTACAGCCTTCAACTAACTCAGACGAATTAAATTCTAAAGCTTTACGCAGAGTAATGATAGGTTCAGGAATTTATAATACGCTAGACTGTTTTGCTATAGTGTAATTTCTATTTAATAAAAGGTGTAAGTTCTTCCTGAAGCAGGTATTTCTGCTGACAGTGGTACATTGTTTACCGTCAGCGTATTAAATAATTCCCAAACAGTCGAGAACTACCGAAACGACAAATAACTTCTGCTAAATTGGTGCTAATATTAGTTTCGGACGTGAAATATTTAGCAGGGATATGACACGTTTGCAACAGTCCAGCGGAATTAAATAAATTCGTTGCGAATGCAATAATAATGAATTAGCAGAAACTGTCAAACAGCCACAAATTCGCAGCTACAGTATTTTATTGTAATTTCCCATGTGTGTCATACACAACGGACGACCAGTGTCAATATTAACAGCTGACTGATCGAGCTGCCGTATTTATTGAGCACACAAAGGTCTCGGCCACCAGTTCTATGTACAGAAATCGCTCCCAGAGCCGCGAATCGCTCAATTAATAGTGACATTTGCATACAACTGCCTCTCTGGCAGAGCACGGAGAGTGATGCCACTGTTTGTTGTTTCCACGTATCACAGCAGAGTAAATAAGAGAGCAGGTGCAACGTGGTTTCCGAGCGCTGCATAAGTCGCGAGCGACAGCTTCCGTACCCGGAAGGCATCAAAGGTAATTAGTTACAATTTTATTTTCTTTGGTAATTGTGACACAGGGTAACTTGTTCAAGGACTTCGTTATTACTTCTGTGTAGTTTTGCTTACATCAAGACGAACATATGAGATCAAAGAACCATACTCTGGCACTCCAGACATCGCGGACATAAATGATAACCAAGGGCATTGAAAAGAATACAAATATACTGATAATTTTCGAACGATGAGAAATGCAATAAATTATTAGAAACTTTCGTATGTTCTTCTGAAATTAGTTACGGAAGTAAACGGAATGGCAGGACAGTACTATCTAAGCCTTTGATGGCGGTTTCCCGAAGCCACGTCACGCAAGTGACGGGATAATTCCTTTGAAAAGGTAGCCACTGAGTAGTTGCGTCGATCTTGTACAGTCAGAATTCGCAGTGCTTCTCGATTGCATTCATCGTCAACTACATGATAAACCTGAATCATTTTCCCTCTGAGTACCTAACAATCATCCGCCCAAAAAAAAATCAATCGTTCCTTAGTTCTTTACGTTTTACGAATTATAGTCATCAAGTTTTAATAATGACCTTTAAAAAATAAAATTATGTAATTAACTTTTTGTTTGATTGCTCATACATGTTTACAATTCTGGTGCACACTGAAATCGCCGGCCACAGTCCTATAGCATGCCACTACAGGAACCAAAGTAAAATGGCGCGAACTGTTGTGTAAGTGCAATATCGTGGCGGTTATTCGTTTACTGCCACTGAGGAGGAAAAACGCTGCTACAATCCATGTTGACAACTAAGCTGGTAGAATTACCCATTAACAATGCAGTATCACATGACAAAGTTGTTAGATAAATAAATCTGAATGACGGGTGCGCGGGATTAGCCGAGCGGTCACAGGCGCTGCAGTCATGGACTATGTGGTTGGTCCCGGCGGAGGTTCGAGTCCTCCCTCGGGCATGGGAGGGAGTGTTTCAGTGTTTGTGTGTGTCCTTAGGGTAATTTAGGTTAGGTAGTGTGTAAGCTTAGGGACTGATAACCTTAGCACTTAAGTCCCATAAGATTTCACACACATTTGAACATTTTCTGAATGGTGAAGGACAAATGGCAGATTAAGTGTCTGTGCAGATCCGGGAATCGCTAGAGAAGTGAAGGCTCTGTAGTGACCCGCTGTTTTGGCTGTTGCGAAACAGCTGCACCTTATTATGGAACTACGCTTGTATTTCAGCAAAGTCTTCAGAGATGAAGGGGAGTGAAGAATCTTCTCTTTCACTGAAACGCAAGGTTTTATTAGGTAGGGTAATTCAGAGGAAGCTTTAAAATGAAACATATTTTACAGACCATGGTTATCGCACTTTCATTCGCTTAATTTTTGCGCTGACATATATCTCCTTCATGTCAGACTCTTCTTTATTCTTCTTATACACTACTCGCCATTAAAATTGCTACACCAAGAAGAAATGCAGATGATAAACGGGTATTCATTTCACAAATATATTATACTAGAACTGACATGCGATTATATTTTCACGCAATTTGGTTGCATAGATCCTGAGAAATCAATAATCAGAACAACCACCTCGGGCCGTAATGACGGCCTTTATACACCCGGGCATTGAGTCAAACAGAACTTGGATGGCGTGTACAGGTACAGCTGCCCATGCAACTTCACGATACCACAGTTCATCAAGAGTAGTGACTGGCGTATTGTAACGAGCCAGTTGCTCGCCCACCATTGACCAGACGTTTCCAGTTGGTGAGAGATATGGAGAATGTGCTGGCCAGGGCAGCAGTCGAACATTTTCTGTATCCACAAAGTCCCGTACAGGACCTGCAACACACAGTCGTGCATTATCCTGCTGAATTGTAGGGTTTCGCAGGGATCAAATGAAGGGTAGAGCCACGGGTCGTAACACATCTGAATTGTAACGTCCACTGTTCAAAGTGCGTCAATGCGAACAAGAGGTGACCGAGACCTGTAACCAATGGCACCCCATATCATCACGCCGGGTGATACGCCAGTATGGCGATGACGAATACACGCTTCCAATGTGCATTCACCGCGATGTTGCCAAACACGGATGAGACCATCATGAGGCTCTAAACAGAACCTCGATTCATCCGAAAAAATAATGTTTTGCCATTCGTGCACCCAGATTCGTCGTTGAGTACACCATCGCAGGCGCTCCTGTTTGTGATGCAGCGTCAAGGGTAACTGCAGCCATGGTCTCCGAGCTGATCGTCCATGCTGCTACAAACGTCGTCGAACTGTTCGTGCAGATGGCTGTTGTATTGCAAACGTCCCCATCTGTTGACTCAGGGATCGAGACGTGGCTGCACGATCCGTTACAGCGATGCGGATAAGATGCCTGTCATCTCGACTGCTAGTGATACGAGGCCGTTGGGATCCAGCACGGCGTTCCGTATTACCCTCCTGAACCCACCAATTCCATATTCTGCCAACAGTCATTGGATCTCGACCAACTCGAGCAGCAATGTCGCGATACGATTAACCGCAATCGCGAAAGGCTACAATCCGACCAACCGCAATCGCGAAAGGCTAAGTCCGACCTTTATCAAAGTCGGAAACGTGATGGTACGCATTTCTCCTTACACAACGTTTCACCAGGCAACGCTGGTCAACTGCTGTTTGTGTATGAGAAATCGGTTGGGAACTTTCCTCGTGTCAGCACGTTGTAGGTGAAGCCACCGGCACCAATCTTGTGTGAATGCTCTGAAAAGCTAATCATTTGCATATCACAGCATCTTCTTCCTGACGGTTAAATTTCGCGTTTGTAGCACGTCATCTTCGTGATGTAGCAATTTTAATGGCCAGTAGTGTATATTCAGAGGAGTAATCTCCCTAGTCTACGTTCCTCAGCTTCTCAGAGCAGCTCTAATACTGATGGATACTCTATAGATATAGACACCAGAATTCCTTCTGCTCTATCTTACGACAAAGTCTAGCTTCGATATCTGTCTCAGCAACAATGTCTCGTTGGCAGCTTATTTTAAAAACAAACATAGAAGATTGTGTCCAGACACGTCTTCGCTGGTCAGCAGGGCTAAGTTCGAAGCGGTACTCATCATTGAGGACAATTTTACTCCAGTCAACGAGATTCCAGGTCGAAAACGTATCTGGAGAAGACCTGGACCGCGGTGGGATATCAACCTGACAGTCGTCCGCCATACGGACCGAGAACCAGGCTCTCGGGTGCCACATGTTTTCGTAGGAGCGCTCCTTTGGTTGGCATCCGCGGCACCCTTAAAGCACAGAAATAAGTTAGCGATATGCTGCCCCATGTATTGTTGCCCTTCATGGCAAGTCACCCACGGCTTACATCTCAGCAAGATAATGCCCGCCCGCACAGGACGAGAGTTTATACTGCTTGTCTTCGCAATTCCCAAACCCTACCTTGGTCAGCAAGGGCGCCGGATCTGACCCCAATTGAGAATATCTGGAGCGTTATGGGTAGGGCGCTTCAACCACCTCAAGATTTATAAGCGCCAGTTGGACAGAATTTGGCACGATATCCCTCAAGGGGACATCCAACAACTCTATCAATAAATACCAAGCCGAATAACTGCATGTATAAGGGCTAAAGATGGACCAATGCGTTATTGGCTTTCTCAATTTGTAAAGCTCTTCTCTTGAATGAATCATCAATTTTTTTCTGAAATCGTAACGATTTTTTTATGTGAAGATGTAAATCACATCTAGCGATTTCCGACCTATTCGGATAATTCCTTTGTGATTTCTCTCTCTCTATCTTCATATTTTTTTTTTTAAATGTTAAAAAATATATCGGCTCAACCACTTGTTTATAGTGTAAAACACTAAGATTGACGCGTTTCGGAAGTCAAGCTTCCATCATCAGAATAATAAAAAGTAAAAGAACCTGTTAAAACTCGCTAAAATGGAACATGCACCAGGCACAATAAAATTGATAATAAAATTAAAACATCGTGGCTGCTTCCCATGTTGCAGCCGTGTCTTCCAAGGTTCATCTCCACATAGTCGTCAAAATATAAAAAAACTCTAAAATGGTGTTGCCTATGGTGTTCAACATCTAACCACATGGCTCTCTGCTTTATCGTCGTAAACCGCCCGTGCGTCTTCGTTGACACCACACACCACGTAGCCAAACACGACACTGAAACGCGTGTGAGCTCACGCGCAAGTAAACAAGGACGTCACAGAGATGTCTATACGAACAGATAACGTATACATGTTCCAAGGACCTCATGAAATGATGGTATCCTGCCAATTGCTAAAAATGTAGTTACAAAAAGAAACCAGTGAAATGTTTGAAAAAGTTATTTGTATCACCAGTTATCTGTTCATTCAGTGTGTTCCGATTACCCACGCTAGGTATCGTAATTTCCAGCTGTACGGCGCAAATATTGCTATCCACAGCTTCGCGTATCAGAGAATTGCTAACATCCCTTCCCTGCTTCTTGTGTCAAAACTAGAAGACCGGGATCAATTTTATATGTATTGCTGCTATGTCACCCTTGAATAGTTCGGTGTATACATTCACGTAATTTCTTGATCCGCACCCGTTTGTTTCATCCGATAAGGCTGACGTTTGGGGGTAAGTGTTTATACTTGTATGAACTTAAATTACGAGTATAACAAATCGTTATCCGTCAGTTCATCATAATGCGACCCTAAATAGATTTCCGACTTTTTATTTGATCATAATCGTTATCTGCAGACTGTTGAGGCCGTGGGTGACAACATAGTGACGGTCGCTGGGAGACACTGCAGCTCAGCGGCGAATCGCTCGCTCGTTAACAACAGCCGCGTCAGTCATTCAAGCTGCCAGACTGCGGCAGCGGCCACGCGCGTGACTTGTCTGCCAGAGCAACATGTCTGGCTAATGAGCCAGGTGCCACGGGCACCCCACACCCAACTTAATGAACACGCGCCCTGCTGACGTGTCACTACTATGGACAGAGGCCGCGTTCGTAGGCCCCCATGTCTCTATGTCCGGAGATCATTGTCCTATCATTGAGGTCCCTCGAGATGGCTGTGTGCCGACATATGCTACGCGTGGACACAATCGCGTCATGTCTGGGCGCCAGTGATAACGGAATTTCCTTCCGAACCTATACTATGCCAATAAAGGCTATAACGTAATGTTTAAAGTAGTCTCTTTTTTATAATAATCATGCAGTTTCCTCATCCCACTTTCATTGGAGGTTCTCCTCAGACGAGGCCTTGCTCATAACGGGTGCCTGGATGCTCTTCTTTACTGAATTCTCAGGTAGCTGGCAACTCGGCCACTTTCCCTCAACTTAAAATGTTGCGGAGCAAACATGTTTGTTCTGTTGTGCTTCTTAAAGCGGAGATGCAAAGATTTTGTGAAAACCCCTCTTCGTGGAAAATTTTTCTAACCCAGAAAACCAACTGAGGAGAGGCCAATCCTTCCAGACCTATCCTAGAAATTTAATATGCACCACTAACGGATAACGTTAGATTTTTAGGCCCTAGGCATAGATCCTAAAACGGAGGATTTACAAAATAATTTAATGTAACAGGAAGGTGTCTGAGAAAATCCATCTTTCATTTAAACATTCTAGTTTATTTATAAAACACAGGTGATTACAACTCATAGAAAGGAGACAATCAACAGTTGCCTAAAGCTATCTAATTAATGGTTATATGGCTATCAGTGTTACCCTACTGCATGAGAAATTACACGTTCTTAACTGAAAATGACTGTCTGAAACGTAATTTCAAAACTTTCTATTTCCTGACGGAAAAGAGTGATTGAAAGCTTGGTGACTGATCGAAAGGTTTGTACATTCAACACATGTGCGTTGAACCAGAGACAGGCAATCGTATGTAATTAGAAACAGCGTGGAATAAGAATGACCTAGCTCGCCGATGGTGCTTTGAATGATCACCGTACTATAACTGCCGTGCCACCCTAATGAATACTACTATCGTGCAACCGCGTTGCTACATCGCCGTTCCCTGGAAGTCTCCTAAGTCGAAAGTCACTGCTATCAGTACCACGTTTCAGCAGAACTCTATGCCGCCTCTATCACGTCTCGACCAGTGAGTCGATGCTGACTCCACTGTGTTTCTACTATGAGTCGATGCCGTTTCCACTACATCTCAAACCTGAGTCCCTTATGTTTTTGGCTCTCTGTTAGACTCCGGTCTCTTTTTTGTGAGAAGCAGTGCCAGTCGCCAATAATGAAAATACAAAACACTGCCGCCCAATAGCAAGATTTCCCAGCATACAAAATCGCCCCAAAAGCCGTGCGTCGCGATCAGGCGGCAATCATACAGTAAAATTTGTTCTCGTGACGTCACACTATAGTATACCAATCGTACGTTTTCGCGCCTATGGCACTAGCCTCGCATCAGAGGGCCTCTAAAACTAGGAACAACGGGTCACAAGGTTAGCACGTTATTTTGTGCAGCCCGTGTTTCCTAAAGTGGCCGATGACTGCCTACAAAAGCAGTTCGCAAAACACGAGGAAACATCCCCCACCTATTGCTTCTGACGCCTCTCTGCTCCCAGACGAACACTAGGCTGGCTGTTGTTGTAAACCTGGACATTGGTTTGCTACTACCTGGAACGCCACGGTGGCCCCAGTTCTGTAAGTCCACCTGAGCAATCAGCTTCCGCGCCCAGTAAAGTGCCGTATTCTGTACCATTATCTCTTCACCGCGTCTCAACTCCAACACAGTGTGGCAAGCAGAAAGTGTTCGGAAGATAGTGAGTCCATCACAGTGTTAAAGAAAGGACATGAAGTTACAGAGAACACTGTACTACCATTCACTGTGGTCCAAGATTTTCAGTAAAAACACCTTCAATGCACTCCCACCATTATCATTCTCTAATTATAGAAAACCAATCCCAAATTTAATGAAAAACGCATGAAAAATTACTTATCGTATTTCAGTTTGTTCGGTGGTTTCCCACATAGATATGAGAAACAGCATAAAGGCTAATCAGACTGAAGAATGTACCTAGCCAATGAGAAATTAATCTGGCACATGTAATAGACCATAGTCTGAAACTGAGCTCCAATGTGGTGTTCTACTCACATGAAGCCCTGATGCTTGGGTGTAGGAAACTTTTATAGGGTTATCATATAAAGCAGGCCTTCGCCACCTGTATTTACACGGTTGATGATTTTTGTTATACGGGCATTAAGTCGTCTAAAGGCATGTTTTTGTGTCTAAAGTTTCGTCTTCTAATGCTAGGCACTTCAACACAGGCTATAAAATAGTATTTGAAGCATGGTCAAGATCAAAAGGTGGGATTATTTTTAAACAGTTTGGCTTGCTGGGATCCTTTAAGTTTAAAAGTGTTAACTGCATCGTTGCAGCCTCTGATGACTCCTCTGACATTAGAAGACGATTCGTCAGCACAGAAGCGGACCTCTGTAAGGTTATCTAGTACTTGTTCCTGGATGAGAAACCACAAATCTACGGCTCCTCTGATTAGGCCATAAACCATAATTGAGTTTTGTATACTTCTACAACCACAACTAAAGGAGAGAAAATGGAGGACTGTTTTTTATTGTTTGCTCATATTTTCTATCCTGTTTGTTGGAACACACCTGCAAATCATAATTTTCTGTAATGAGATTTGAATCTTAATGATTAGTGACTTTCTTATGTAATGGGTGAATGACGGTGTCAAAACGCATCCAGACTTTTTATTTTTTAACTATACAACAGAAAACACTGACTTGCAGAGTTATTTTAATTGCACTTTCCCACTTTTTTAAAACCAGTTTTTACGATATAGCTTCATAGAAGTACCAGCAAAAAATTGGCAGTAGCAAAGAAATTTTCACACCACAGCAAACCGAATATTAATGAGACCAACCAAAAGCACAGCCAAACTGTTTGAGACTATGGTCATCTTCCAAGCTATCTTGCTGCTGTGCGGTAAGAAGGAGAAGGACGAAAGATTTTCGGAAAGGGGTGAAATATGTGGTGTGTGATTTAAGTTGCGAAATGGTGTGTGTTCAAGCGAGCAGGCAGAGAAGTGCTCGTGAAAGAAAAGTTTCCGCTTTTGACTTCTTGTTCAGCACACGTTTGTACTCTGATAGTAAAGTAAACCGATTAACATAGTCTTATCAAGTTTAATTGCTGTTAACAAAGTTTTGTTATTCCAGGAGTTCGCTTGTTAACTTTAAAACACAGTTCCTATTTTGGACCTCAGATTTTGCTCTGCTGGCATTGGCTATCTACCCAGAACTACAGTGGTACTTTTGACAAGAGCCGTTTGTTCGTTTAGACCATCTGCTCAGGCCTGCTTTTGTTTCTGAAAATACTGAAAGGCACGTTGTTTGACGTCTTTTACGTTTATTTTTGCTTTCCCCTTCATCTTATCGTCGCAGCTAGCAACTACAGGTGGTACAGACAATACACACGATAAAGTCTGCTGAAATGCTGTCACTACCTCCAAAACAATCCTCTCGGACTTGTCTAGCTCCACAACCTTATCGAAGAAGTATTTGTCTGAGCGAAGAAAGTCTCTCAAAACAGCAGAATTAAAAATATGAAATGACTGCTATCGGAACTAAGATTGCATTATAGAGAAGACAAAGACTCCACTAGGGAACTGTATTCGCGAGGACGGCGGCAAATTCCTGTCCAGCCATGCAGATTTAGGGTTTCCGTGTTCTCCCTAAATCACTTCTGGCAATTATCAAGATGGTTCCTTTGAAAAGTATATACCGACTTCCTTCCACATCATTTCGTAACAAACGTGCTGTCGACGGGACCTTCAACGCTAGCATTCCTCCCTTCCTTCTTCCACTGGGAAGATGAATATCAAATATCTAAATGACGTTAACAGAAATATGCTTGGTGTACACAAACGAGCATTCTCTGGAAGCTCTCATTTCACGTAATTACGGCAAATTAGAAGTTTAGAAATTCCATAATCCGTTTGAGAGTTAAACGTAGATCAGTCTCCAGTCACCTCCACCAAATCTACGTACGAAACAATCCTTGCTGTAAATATGATAGCCGGCCGCGGTGGTCTCGCGGTTCTAGGCGCGCAGTCCGGAACCGTGTGGCTGCTACGGTCGCAGTTTCGAATCGTGCCTCGGGCACGGATGTGTGTGATGTCCTTAGGTTAGTTAGGTTTAAGTAGTTCTAAGTTCTAGGGGACTAATGACCACAGCAGTTGAGTCCCATAGTGCTCAGAGCCATTTGAACCATTTTTGTAAATATGATAAAATAACAACAGGATGTAGAAATCACATTTTCTACGTACCGTGACTGTTTGACAATGAGAAAAAGCATTTATTATAACAATTTACTTGATTTATCAACTATTACCCATTAATATGACTGTTATCTGTCATTAAAATATATTAAATTTAATTACAAATATAAAATTTTAAATAAATGTAACCCTACCCTCAAAACTCCTAGGAAATACCTAAAACACGATGAGATGCTTGTATCAGCAAAGGCCATATGCGAAAGATGCAAAAGAAGAGCTGCCGCTTCATATTTGGAATTTCGTCTTATACAGTCTAAGACACAAAAAAAAAAGCGACGCACCACGAAAGAGATATCCGAATGGAACGGAAATCTGCAGATGTCGTGCACATGTGAAGATGAACAAATTATTACTATTTCAGAAAGAAGCTTGATGATTTATTCAAGAAATTTGGAAATTTTTGGTAAGGTATTGAGGGACCAAACTGCTGAGGTCATCTATCTCTAGGCTTACATACTACTTAACTTAAACTAACTTACGCCAAGGACAACACATACATCTACACCGGAGGGAGGACTCGAACCTCCGACGTTGGAACCCGCGCGAACCATGAAAAAGGTGCCCCAAACTGTGTGGCTACCATGCGCGGCTTTACTCAAGAGAAACTGCTTTATAAATTGCGCAAGGCAGTAAAACATTGGTCCACCCTTCGCCAGACGTGGACCAAAGCATTATTGACTTGCTCAATTTGTCAAGCTTCTTCTCTTGAATACGTAACATCATGTACAATGGTATTAACAAAAAAATTCAGTGACTGACTAACTTTATGTAGTTCTCCAGCGACGGGACTTCATGGTGTGTTATACAACCGAGCTAGCTGGTGACATTGTCAATTTCCTTGTCCATCATTCAATTTCGCCATTGACAAGATACTAAACAAAAAGATAACATGAGACGAAAGCTCAGATTTCACATTACTCACCTACTTACATAATGGTTTGGCAGGAAAAGAGATTGGGGTGAGCGAATAAGAGAAATGATGGTGAGTGCTAGTGCACGTCCCTTAAATAGACTGGAGTTGACAAAAGAAAAAAAAAGTTGAGGAGATAGTACTTTCTCCTGGCAACCTGATTTAGATGTATGAATAAATTCTGTCAAGCCGTGGACTTCAAAAACGTTAAATACGCGTTAGGTTGCCACCTGCTGCCACGTATGGTGGTACTGACGTCTCCAGAGCGACGAATCGCTCCATCGGGATGGACAGCATCGTCGCAGGGACAACGGTTATCGGCAATTTAATGTGCAAACATTTCTCTAATTATAAAAGATACCACTAAACGAAAATAAAGTAACATTAGAACAGTGCCGGCTGAATTAAATCTTTACACTCGTTTCAGATGAGTAATCCCACGAAATCCTGAAGCATTATTAAACATTAAATTAGTTTGTAATATCGTTTGGAGAAATTGTTCCTGTTGATATGAGCTCTGTTAAACTGTGTAGATGCGGCAGTTTCAAAAAACTAGATGAATGCTGTAATTTATACTACTTCATAAGATGGGACACAGATAAGACACAAAAAAATGTATACGTATATGCATCCTCCCTGTGTTGTGCGAGATAATCACTACATTTATCACCAACGGCATAGAAACACACTGGATTTTAATCAGGGAAATGAACACGCTGGCTTTAGAAGTGGACGTAGCACAAAAGACCTTTTAATGCTGACGAACGGTATTGCGGAAGACACTAGTGGATTTAACTCTGGCAGAGATTCATAGATCTAGAAAAATAAAGCACTGATTAAACCCATTTTGTATAGTGAATTATATATACATCAACGTCAGAACTTCCATTACATTGCGTCATGATAGTGGGAAATGCAGAAATGAAATGAGAGTTTCAGCTAAGAAAATTATCACCGAAATATCGCTCATCGCCCATGCAGAACTTTACCACATCATTACAACAAAAAAGGGAATAATGTGTGTTAATGAATCGTTTATGAACCACCATCGTCCTGGCGCTGCACTTCCTACTATTTATAGACTCTCATCTATAAACTAAGAACCACTAAAGTGCGTTCGGAGGACGCTTACTGTTTTCCACTGGGGTTTCTGCCCGTTCTCACGGGTGGAGTCTGACGAAAATGACTGTCTGTCCGACTCTCTTTGACCTTTTACACACGTCAAAAAAAAAAAGTTTTGCATCACTTCGGCTCCGAGCGTTCAAGAAACTGTACATAAAATTGGAATAGAGGTCAACATAAACATCATTTCCATCCTTTTTATTGCTCATGAAAATCATACATTGCATGCTGTACCACCATACAGCGAGACATTCAGAGGTGGTGGTCCAGATTGATGTACACACCTGTACCTCTAATACCTAGCAGTACTTCCTCTTGCATTAATACATACCTGTATTAATCGTGGCATACCATCCACAAACTCATCAAGGCTCTGTTGGTCCAGATTTTCCCACTCCTCAACGGCGATTCGGCGTAAATCCCTCAGAGTGGTTGGTAAATCACATCATCCATAAACAGCGCTTTTCAATCTATCCCAGGCATGTTTGATAGGGTTCATGTCTGGATAACATACTGGCCACTCTAGGCGAAGAGACCGTATCTCGTGGTCGTGCGGTAGCGTTCTCGCTTCCCTCGCTCGGGTTCCCGGGTTCGAGTCCCGGCGGGGTCAGGGATTTTCTCTGCCTCGTGATGGCTGGGTGTTGTGTGATGTCCTTAAGTTGGTTAGGTTTAAGTAGTTCTAAGTTCTAGGGGACTGATGACCATAGATGTTAAGTCCCATAGTGCTCAGAGCCATTTGATTAGTCGAAGGATGTCGTTATCCTGAAAGGTGTGCACGACGGGGGCGCGAATTGTCGTCCATGAAGACGAATACCTCGCCAATGTACTGCCGATATGGTTGCACTGTCGGTCGGAAGATAGCATTAACGTATCTTACAGCCGTTATAGCGCCTTCCATGACCATCAGCGGCGTACGTCGGCCCCACATAAAGCCACCCCAAAACAGCGGGGAATCTCCACCTTGCTGCACTCGCTGGACAGTGTCAAAGGCGTTCAGCCTGGCAGGGTTGCCCACAAACACGTCTTCGACGATTGTCTGGTTGAAGGCATATGCGACACTCATAGGTGAAGAGAATGCGATGCCAATCCACAGCAGTCAATTCGGCATATTGTTGGGTCCATCTGTACCACGCCGCATGGTGTCGTGGTTGCAAATATGGACCTCGCCAAGGATGTCGGGAGTAAACTTGCGCAACATGCAGCCTACTGCGCGCAGTTTGAGTCGTAACACAACGTCCTGTGACTGCACAAAAAGCATTAGTCAACATGGTGGCGTTGCTGTAAGGGTTCCTCCGAGCCATAATCCGTAGGTAGCGGTCATCCACTGCAGTAGTAGCCATTGGGTGGCCTGAGCGAGGCACGTCGTTGACAGGTCGGGTCTCTCTGTATCTCCTCCATGTCCGAACAACATCGCTTTGGTTCACTCCGAGATGCCTGAACAGTTCCCTTGTTGACGCCCCTTCCTGGCACAAAGTAACAATGCGGACGCGATCGTACCGCGGTACTGACCGTCTAGGCACGGCTGAACTACAGACAACACGAGCCGCCCACCTCCTTCCTGGTGGGTTGACTGCAACTGATCGGCTGTCGGACCCCCTCTGTCTAATAGGCGCTGCTCATGCATGGTCGTGCACATCTTTGGGCGGGTTTAGTAATAGCTCTGAACAGTCAAAGGGACGGTGTCTGTGATACAAAATCCACAGTCAATGTCTATCTGCAGGAGTTCTGCAAACCGCGGGGATGCAAATCATTTTTAATGTGTGTATTTGGCTCATTTTATTTGTGTGATCTCTATTGGGCGAATAAATGAGCATTTTTGACAACATTCGTAGTTTCAACCCTGAAAGTATAGCCCATACAATTTTTCTGCATGCAGCCTGTTTTCTGGATTAGCTGCAGTCTCTTAGTATCCTACTAACGAACCGCAGCCTAATATCTGCATCAGCTACAACTGAGCGTCCCATTTCATACCATACTGATACGTCCAGAGAGTTGTGTCACATGACTGACTCTAGTCATTAATACAATAGTCAAAGGATACCAAGTTTTCACATTTCGTCAAGCGAACGGCTTTGCATTTCTCTACATTTATCGCAAATAGCCAGTATCTAAACCAGTATCTAAACCAGGCTAGTACTATGTTGAGATCTAACTGGATTGGAATGTTTTCGGATAGAATTTCCTCATATGCATATATGGTTCAAATGGCTCTGAGCGCTATGGGACTTAACTTCTGAGGTCATCAGTTCCATAGAACTTAGAACTACTTAAAACTAACTAACCTAAGGACATCACACACATCCATGCCCGAGGCAGGATTCGAACCTGCGACCGTAGCGGTCGCGCGGTTCCAGGCTGTAGCGCGTAGAACCGCTCGGCCACTCCGGCAGGCTTGCGCGACATACTGCAATTACTCTGTTACAGATATTAAGAGACATTACCCAAGTGTCTGCAGACAGAGACCTGCTTAGATATCCCATAGTAACAGTCTATTTAGATGTTTTGGAAGGCGTCGATGTAATACTGAATCGAAACATTTCTGTACGTCTAGAAAGACCGAGTCAACCTTGTTTCCTCTAATCATAGCACTGAGAATATAACGTGAGCACAGCGTCAGTTGAATTTCCCATCATCGATGTTTTCGGTATCAGTGCCGGTTTCCGTGAAGAAGAAAATGACGTGATTCTTCAGTTTCTCCTGGCGTACTTCATGTCGACATAGTTCACGGGTGAACTGTCGATGTCGGTGTCCAACGGGCACAATATTTCGGCAAACGACCATGTTGCCATTATCTGGTGCACTGATGAAATGATGGATGGGGGGCGATCGCAGTGCTTTTATCTCCTCTCCCTCTCCCTCTGATCGACCGCTCCATCGATCGTCTGCGCCCAGCATTCCTAACCCCACAGCTCCCGCCAACCCCATCAATCACTTCGTCAACGCACCTGATGACGGCAACGTGGTCGTTTGCCAGAATATTGTGCCTGTTGGACACAGATATCTAAGTGTTCACACATGAACTATTTCGACAAGAAGAAAAATCTTAGGTACGTCTTGTGTGAGATATCTTTCCTTAATGAGCTCAGCAGTGAATCTGTTGTTCCGTTGCTTTGTTGGTTTGAAGCTTTCTATCTGCTTTCTTGACTTCTTAAAAGGATGGTACCTAACAAAGATTGTGCTTGATTGGCAGTTTAGAGACTATCTGGTCCCCGCACATCCCTAGTTCTTCAAAGCATTCCCTCCAACGATCGTTTTTGGAGCTGCGCTCCTGTACTTCAGGAGCATGATACCTTGCCTACATGGGCCCCTATTGTATGATTGAGGCCATGAGTGCCTGTACCATTCACTGTCTCGGTAGCACTGAGGAAAGCTCGAGTGTTGTTCTTTCACTCAGAGGTTTCATTTCTTGGGATCTCTGCATCCACCATTGAGTATTTAATCATCGAATCGTCTTCAGTTACTTGGAAGCGGAACTACGGTTGTCTTGCCAGGAAATACGTGCTCTCTCGTATAGTCTACCAGTATTCATTAGATAAGGTCTACTTTATTGGACAATACTTATAATTTGTATTGAAAACAGATGGCAATTGAATGAGTGGAAAGGCATGAAAAAGAAGCAACTGCCGAGAAGAGAGTGAGACCGGGTTGGAGCCTACCCCAGTGTTATTTAATTTGTACGTGAGCAAGCTGTGAAGGAAAGCAAGATGAAGTTAGGATAGGGAATTAAAGTTCAGGGAGAAGAGACTTTAAAGTTTGCCAGCGATATTGTTGTTCTACACTATGTGATCAAAAACATCCAATCACCTGGCTGAAAGTTTGTGGCGCCCTCCATCGGTAATGATGCAATTCAGTATGGTGTTGGCCTATCCTTAACCTTGATGACAGCTACCATGCTAGCAGGCATTCGTTCAATCAGTTGCTGGAAGGTTTCTTGGGGAATGGCAGCCCATTCTTCACGGAATACTGCACTGAGGAGAGGTATCGATGTTGGTGGTAGAACCTGGCATGAAGTCAGCCTTCCAAAACATCCCAAAAGTATTCTATAGGATCCAGGTCACGACTCTGTGCAGGCCAGTCCATTACAGGTATGTTATTTTCATGCAACCACTCCGCCACAGTCCGTGCATTATGAACAGGTGCTCCATCGTGCTGAAAGATGCAATCGCCATTCTCGAATTGCTCTTCAACAGTGGGAAGCAAGAACGTGCTTAAAACATCAATGTAGGCCTGCGCTGTGACAGCACGACGCAAAACAATAAGGGGTACAAGCCCCCTCCATGAAAAACACGACCACATCGTAACACCACCGCCTCCGAATTTTACTGTTGGCGCTACACACTGTGGCAGATGACGTTCACCGGGCATTCGCCATACCCACACCCTGCCATCGTATCGCCACTTTGTGTACCGTGATTAGTCACTCCACGCAACGTTTTTTCACTGTGCAAAGGTCCAATGTTTACGCTCCTTACACTAAGCGATGTGTCGTTTGGCATTTACCGGCGTGATCCGTGGCTGACCCTCTTCAACAGTCGGCGGTCTCTGTCAGTCAACAGACGAGATCGACCCGCACACTTTTGTGCTGTACGTGGCCCTTCATGTTTCCACTTCACTATCACATCGGAAACAGTGGACCTAGGGATGTTTAGGAGGGTGTAAATCTCGCGTACAGACGTATGACAAGTGACACCCAATCACCTGACCACGTTCGAAGTCCGTGAGTTCCGCGGAGCGCCCGCTTCTGCTCTCTCACGATGTCTAATGGCTAAGTGGCTCTGAGCAATATGGGACTTAACAGCTGAGGTCATCAGTCATCTAGAACGTAGAACTACTTAAACATAACTAACCTAAGGACATCAAACACATTCATGCCCTAGGCAGGACTCGAACCTGCGACCGTAGCGGTCGCGCGGTTCCAGACTGAAGTGCCTAGAACCGCTCGGCGACTCCGGCCGGCTTCTAATGACTACTGAAGTCGCTGTTATGAAGTACCTGGCAGTAGGTGGTAGCACAATGCACCTAAGATGAAAAACGTATGTTTTCGCGCGCTATGCATGCGAAAATTTCTGAAATATTTAAATTTAAATAAATTACTGGATCGAGACTGGTAATCACTCAAGGCAAAATTATTCTTTCCTTTTTTGTAGACTGGAAAAAAATTATATTCTGAATATCCTTTACATTATTGATAAAGATCTGCAATCCATTATATGAAAAATTAAATATTACAAATGTGGGTCAACTGGTGCTGACGAATCACAAAAAGATTGAAATAAATTCATATTAACATCTCAGACAAGTGACTTAACTACGCGCATGCCAATTTTCTTTAAAAAAAATTACCTTTCAATACATGGCTATGAACTGCGCTGTACCAGCGACAGACTATAACTGCACTGAAGCTGCGAGCGACTGTAAGAACTGCCGAGACTGCTCTGACCTGCGACTCTATTGCAGCAAAGATATTTTCTGTCACAGGCAGCGCGGGAGCAAGAGAGCGAAATTACAATTGCTTCAGCAGGGTGGTGAACCCCTTACACATTGACTGCCATAAAATCTAAAGCATAATTTGTGGGAGAAATCTCAGAACCTTTTGACATTCAGACAGGTATGAGACAACACCTCAGAGGATTCGTCGAACAGACAGGCGTTGAAAAACTCCCACAGAAAAATCACCTCCAAAAATTCAAAAAAGCGTTAAGTTTAGTCTAAAGCCTCTACCACAAAAGAATCCATGTGAAGAGAGGAAAATATTCGGCGCTGCAACAGAATCACAAAACCGACAATCCTTTACGCAGTCGAAAACACTGACATTTAATAGGAAACATGAACCTGAAGAAATAAAAAAAGAAGCGAGAAAAATCACTAGGAAAGCCGGCCGCGGTGGCCGAACAGATCTAGGCCCTTTAGTCCAGAACCGTGCGACTGCTACGGTCGCAGGTTCGAATCCTACCTCGGGCATGGATGTGTGTGATGTCCTTAGGTTAGTTAGGTTTAAGTAGTTCTAAGTTCTAGGGGACTGATGATCTCAGACGTTAAGTCCCATAGTGCTCAGAGCTGTTTGAACCATCATCAGTAAAATTTTAGGAGCAAGAGATACTCAAGACGGTTACCAGCTACAGTCAGTCACAACAACACAAAAGTTTTCAAACATCGAAATTGACATCAAGAAAAGGAATACGAAATTTTTTCATCATCTAACAGACTACCAGGGGAGTAATTGACAAAACAGACAACAGTGTATATAACATCACTTAATATCTGATCACCTCAGCTGAACGACGTTCATAAGAATCTCAGAAACGCAAATACAAGACCAATCGACATTTTAGAAAGAGACGCATTCAGACACAAAACAGACATATGGGAAGTTACACCAGAGAACAAAAACAAAAACAGTACAGACAAAAGTGGTCGGAATAGTGTAAACAAGCCTTCTCAGAAAGAATGGAGCCTATTGGAGAAACAAGAAGAACCTAAAGAAAATGGCTCTGAGCACTATGGGACTTAACTGCTGAGGTCATCAGTACCCTAGAACTTAGAACTACTTAAAACTAACTAACCTAAGGACATGACAGACATCCATGGACGAAGCAGGATTCGAACCTGCGACTGTAGCGGTCGCACGGTTCGAGACTGTAGCGCCTAGAACCTAAAGAAAAGTTTATTGAGTTATTTGCTTAACGTATTTCATTTATTGGCATAATTCTCTAATAAAAATAATAATAGTAATAACCATAATAATAATTGATAGACGTCAGGTACTGCTGAAGACGCTCATCCAAACAAATAGGAATAAAGAAATAAATAATCACATGTCAGCGTTAACGGAAACGATTCAGCGTACAAAAACTGAAACGCCCGTCCATCCGACGTGACACGAGCGTGATCTGGTCCGGCCAGTGCTGTTCGGCACCGTGCTGCAGAAGTGCCGCCGGCCGCTGCTTGTTAGGGGGCGGATGGGCGCGTTTCCATTTTTGCGCGCCGATCTGTAATCCTGCCAATTTGCAACGCGTCCGCGCAGCGCCACCCGGCCTACAGCTGCGGCCGCACTGTGTGGGGTGGGGGTGGGGGGTGCGAGCCGCTGCTGCCATCGCCTGTCACGGGGCCGCTCCGGATTTTGCGATGAAAACAGCGTCTGGGGGGAGGAGCTCTGGCCCCGGCAGGCCGCTACCGGCTCTTTGTAGTGGCCGCCTTGTTAGAGCACGGCTACTGGCCCGATTGAGGCGATGCACGGAGGTTCATGGCTTCGGGACTGTCCCACATTGCGAAAACACGGTACCTTAACGCTGTGGCAGATATTATCAGCGTCATTAGTAAGGAAATTGGCACATCACTTTCGAAATACTGTAAGGAGCGATCAAAACGTTTCCGTTTGAGGCAGTTGCTGCAGCGTAAATATAACGTGGTGCGAGTTCTAGGCGTATATACAAGAATATAAGGAAAGATGTGTCAAGTGTATAAGGATATAAGCAAGGCTACACTGAAGCGCCAAAGAAATTGCCATAGGCATGCGTATTCAAATACAGAGGTATATAAACAGGCGGAATACGGCGCTGCGGTCGCCAACGTCGATACAAGACAACAAGTGTATGGCGCAGTTGTTAGGTCGCTTACTGCTGCTACAATGGCAGGCTATCAATATTTAAGTGAGATTGAACGCGGTGTTAGGGTCGGCGCACGAGCGATGGGACACAGCATCTCGTGGAGATTTTCCCGTAAGACTATTTCACGAGTGTATCTTCAATATCGGGAATCCGGTAAAACTTCAAATCCCCGACGTCGCTTCGTCCAGAAAAAGATCCTACAAGAACGGGACCAAGGATGACTGAAGAGTATCGTTCAACGTGACAGAAGTGCAACCCTTCCGCAAATTGCTCGGCCATCATTAGTGTCAGCGTACGAACCATTCAACGAAACATCATCAAGTACCTTTGATGAGTGCACGACAAAACTTTACGCCGACTTTACTCATGCTTACTTCTGAAATTTTCTAATAGGCATTAATGATGAATAGAAACAATGATTTTTGGTCTAGTCTCATCTAATCAATGTACTTTGGAAAAAAACCATTTATTTTTCTTTGATGAGAACATCGTTTCTATGCTAATAAAATGATGAACATTGTTGTTGTTGTTGTTGTTGTCTTCACTCTTGAGACTGGTTTGATGCAGCTCTCCATGCTACTCTATCCTGTGCAAGCTTCTTCATCTCCCAGTACCTACTGCAACCTACATCCTTCTGAATCTGCTTAGTGTATTCATCTCTTGGTCTTCCTCTAGGATTTTTGCCCTCCACCCTGCCCTCCAATGCTAAATTTGTGATCCCTTGATACCTCAAAACATGTCCTACCAACCGATCCCTTCTTCTAGTCAATTTGTGCCACAAGCTTCTCTTCTCCCCAATCCTATTCAATACCTCCTCATTAATTACGTGATCTACCCACCTTATCTTCAGCATTCTTCTGTAACACCACATTTCGAAAGCTTCTATTCTCTTCTTGTCCAAACTAGTTATCGTCCATGTTTCACTTCCATACAGGGCTACACTCCAAACAAATACTTTCAGAAACGACTTCCTGATACATAAATCTACATTCGATGTTAACAAATTTCTCTTCTTCACAAACGCTTTCCTTGCCATTGCCAGTCTACATTTTATATCCTCTCTACTTCGACCATCATCAGTTATTTTACTTCCTAAATACCAAAACTCCTTTACTACTTTAAGTGTCTCATTTCCTAATCTAATTCCCTCAGCATCACCCAATTTAATTTGACTACATTCCATTATCCTCACATATACTTTATTTAATTAATAGTCCATCCAATCATTTGTTTTCTATCCTTACCGAGCCCCAGAACAGAAGAAACCCTAATCCTCTTAATCTTGTACAGAGATCATGCTCTCTCAGAGATAATATTTAACCATTGTCTGCTACTGTGAATGCAGTTACTGACTAATGTCTTTGCTTCCCACTATCGCTACATAGTTTTTACACACAAACACATGGTTTAGAAATGATATATTACATCACTGTCTCTGCAATGTTGCCTGGACGTTGATAGTGCTAATGCTACCCGTCCCAAGCTGGACCGGGTCACTAGTTATTTACGTACTTGACCACCTCTGCTACAGTGTCCAAGAAGACGGTGGGGTCTCAGGGCTACTAATCTCGAGGGCACTCTTCAACAATGGGCCTTACAATCGGTCTTTCAAAGCCACAGGTGCAGTCCGCAGTGACGATCTTTCCTCGTTTGTATAATTTTTCTTTTATTTATTTATTTGCTGTTTATTTAGCCTGACCAAGTTATGGGCCTTAAGGCCATCTCTTACATCTGACCAGGAACAACACATGCATAAGATATTACAGAACTCCCCAATAATAATAATAATAATAATAATAATAATAATAATAATAATAATAATAATAACTGACACTAACAAAAATAAAAAATATTATTATCGTAGTAAAGACCACTGAAAATGGCATGCAATACCTTAGCGCATTTGAAGCCATGTTTAGTGTTCTGGAGTTTGTGAGGAATTTGTCTGTATTTTGAGGAAGATTGCTTTAAGTCAGGTTCCTGATACAGAACATAATTTAGAGAACATGACAGTGCTATGTGATGGTAGAGAGAGGATTTTATTATGTTGAGAACGAATATTTCTTCTGTGCTGTTCAGTTAGTAGCATAAGAACTGAAAACAAATACGATGGGGTGCAATGTTTAAAAAGATGACTGAACAAACATCAAATATTATAGTCTCTACACTTGTCATCATGTAGCCATGCTGGTGTGATATAGTTGGCAAAGCCTATGTCGCAAATACACTCCTGGAAATGGAAAAAAGAACACATTGACACCGGTGTGTCAGACCCACCATACTTGCTCCAGACACTGCGAGAGGGCTGTACAAGCAATGATCACACACACGGCACAGCGGACACACCAGGAACCGTGGTGTTGGCCGTCGAATGGCGCTAGCTGCGCAGCATTTGTGCACCGCCGCCGTCAGTGTCAGCCAGTTTGCCGTGGCATACGGAGCTCCATCGCAGTCTTTAACACTGGTAGCATGCCGCGACAGCGTGGACGTGAACCGTATGTGCAGTTGACGGACTTTGAGCGAGGACGTATAGTGGGCATGCGGGAGGCCGGGTGGACGTACCGCCGAATTCCTCAACACGTGGGGCGTGAGGTCTCCACAGTACATCGATGTTGTCGCCAGTGGTCGGCGGAAGGTGCACGTGCCCGTCGACCTGGGACCGGACCGCAGCGACGCACGGATGCACGCCAAGACCGTAGGATCCTACGCAGTGCCGTAGGGGACCGCACCGCCACTTCCCAGCAAATTAGGGACACTGTTGCTCCTGGGGTATCGGCGAGGACCATTCGCAACCGTCTCCATGAAGCTGGGCTACGGTCCTGCACACCGTTAGGCCGTCTTCCGCTCACGCCCCAACATCGTGCAGCCCGCCTCCAGTGGTGTCGCGACAGGCGTGAATGGAGGGACGAATGGAGACGTGTCGTCTTCAGCGATGAGAGTCGCTTCTGCCTTGGTGCCAATGATGGTCGTATGCGTGTTTGGCGCCGTGCAGGTGAGCGCCACAATCAGGACTGCATACGACCGAGGCACACAGGGCCAACACCCGGCATCATGGTGTGGGGAGCGATCTCCTACACTGGCCGTGCACCTCTGGTGATCGTCGAGGGGACACTGAATAGTGCACGGTACATCCAAACCGTCATCGAACCCATCGTTCTACCATTCTTAGACCGGCAAGGGAACTTGCTGTTCCAACAGGACAAAGCACGTCCGCATGTATCCCGTGCCACCCAACGTGCTCTAGAAAGTGTAAGTCAACTAGCCTGGCCAGCAAGATCTCCGGATCTGTCCCCCATTGAGCATGTTTGGGACTAGATGAAGCGTCGTCTCAAGCGGTCTGCACGTCCAGCACGAACGCTGGTCCAACTGAGGCGCCAGGTGGAAATGGGATGGCAAGCCGTTCCACAGGACTACATCCAGCATCTCTACGATCGTCTCCATGGGAGAATAGCAGCCTGCATTGCTGCGAAAGGAGGATATACACTGTACTAGTGCCGACATTGTGCATGCTCTGTTGCCTGTGTCTATGTGCCTGTGGTTCTGTCAGTGTGATCATGTGATATATCTGACCCCAGGAATGTGTCAATAAAGTTTCCTCTTCCTGGGACAATGAATTCACGGTGTTCTTATTTCATTTTCCAGGAGTGTATATCGTACACAGGCGTTCACCGCCAGTTGTAGTCTTCATGAGATTTCGTACAAAAGTCATTAGGGAATGGCATTGCCTTAAGTCAAGTATGGGGAGTATTAGTATTTCTATGAGCTTCTTTTTAAGCTCGAAAGGAATCAGTATTGTATATCTCTGTAGTGAGTGAAGTGACGCTGACACCTCACAGGCTGCAGTTCATGGCATCTCCTGTGGTTAGTCTGGATCCTGTTAACTGTGCTGTGTTCCTACAGGGCTGGTTGAGTTCCCACGGATTGTTGTTGATGCCTTATTATATCATTCTTGCGTCCAAGATCCATAGAGATTGAAGTTATGGACGAACAAGTGTCTAGCTCTTTGAGTGGCGGATGGCTGGAGCAAAGTTTGCTGATTCAATAATAGGTATATCCTCACGTAATGGCAGCTGTTCGTTGTTGTACATTTTCTTATATTCCTTCAGAAGGATATTCTTCCTTCTTAGGTTAGGCGGTGTAATGCAGCCCAGAGCAAGTAACTGAAATACTGGAGTGGGCTTAATCGTAACAGTAAAAATCAGCATTGTTTGACTTAGTTGCTTATTTGCTAGTTTCGTGTGGCTGCTATTTGTCCAGACAGGACTGTAGTATTCTTCAGCTGAGGGGATGAGGCCAAAGGCAGATTGAAGCTGCAGAATCACTTGTTGTACCAAGTAATTCTTACAGAATTCTGTTTCTATTACATACGAGTGTTTATTTTGGTAACTATTCCGTTACACGGTCTACAGCTTCTCATCTGCAAGTAGCAAAACGTAATTTTTTTCTGTATTTACAAATGGAAATGAGCATATATCACTTTTTGTGTGTAACTTACGGTTTTGATATTTTGGTGCTTTCTCATATATTTGGCGAAATGAATGGGCTGATTTCGTGACCTGTGGTTGCATGACGCTCCACTTCCTCCTATTTTTCAACACATAGTCAGAGTTTTCGCCGCCATTACGAATTGTTGTGGCTGTGTGGTATTCAGTTGTTTTGTTGCGTGTTTGGCTGGATGAGGCGCACGATTTTGAAGTGTATTTGGCGTCTGTAATGTTTGGTTTGTGTGTGTGTGTGTGTGTGTGTGTGTGTGTGTGTGTGTGTGTGTGTGTGCGTGTGAGGAAACATACCCACAACAAACATACAAGAAATATCAGCCACACTCAGGCTCATCACAGAGCAAAACTGCTTCACATTCAACGACAGATTTTACTCTCAACAAGATAGACTACCCATGGGATCCTCAATCAGTGCCTCCTAGCTAACATTCTCCTCCATCAGATAGAAAAACTAATGTTTGGCAAAATAGTAATACCAAAACTGTACAAAAAATATGTTGGTATAGATATGTAGATGACATAATTTGCTTAATAGATGAACCGCAGCCTCACATAAAAGAACTACATGACAACACAAACTGCATCCACACAAATACAGTTCACCATTGAAACACAAACAGATGAAAAACTCAGTTTCTTAAATCTCACCATACACAAGAGAAACAATAAACATGAATTCACAATCTACTAAAAAGTCACAATCACCAACACCATTATACATAACCAGTCCATTCACCCTATAACTCACAAAGAAACCAGCTTCAGATATTAACTACAGATACTGAGCAAAATACCCATTAACAAACATGATTACACACAAGAACTGAACACATTAAGACAAATTGCAGAGGAGAATGGATATGATGCGAAAATAGTAAACAAAATAAACCAAAAAATATAAAAACTAACAACACATAACCATATAACACGCACACAAACAAACACGACACAACACATGACAAATCAGCAGACAGTAAGCAACAAATGGTTCAAAATTGTTCAAATGGCTCTGAGCACTATGCGACTTAACTTCTGAGGTCATCGGTCGCCTAGAACTTAGAACTAATTATACCTAACTAACCTAAGGACATCACACACATCCATGTCCGAGGCAGGATTCGAACCTGCGACCATAGCTGTCGCTCGGCTCCAGACTGCAGTGCCTAGAACCGTCCGCCCACTCCGGCCGGCGCAACAAATGGCACATAATGATTTACAACAACAAAGTCACACACATGGTGGGTAATATACTAAAGAAACAAGGTCTCAACATAGCATACAGAACCAACAACACAATACAAAGTAGACTTGAAAGAAATACCACCAACACTGACAAATACATCCAGTCTGGTATATAACAACTTACTTGCAACTGCTGTGAATCTGTATATGTGGGTCAAACATGCAGAAATTTCAAAACCAGAGCACTGAAAATAGCTCACACTCAAAATTTGAGACCACCTTATAGCAAACAATCACCACCCAACAGGCATTGAAACTGACTTACACATCCTTAAAACTAGAAGCAGGTTATACCAAAAATTAACTATAGAAGGAAACTATGACTTCCAAAAATCAGTAGCCCAATGAAAGAAAGTACTCAATGAATACACCTAATTGTGCAATAAAACCCTCTTCGCGACAATAGAAGAACTATACAAATAAAACCCACACCAAAACTACTCATGGAAGGAAAAAAATGTTATTTCTCCCTTCCTCCCTCCCTCCCTCTCTCTCTCTCTCTCTCTCTCTCTCTCTCTCTCTCTCTCTCTCTCTCTCCCTCTCTCTCTCTGCCCCTGTCCTGAACACACACACACACACACACACACACACACACACACACAAATACACAAACACACACAAACAAACACTACAGGCGCCAAATACACTTCAAACTCGCGCGCCTCGCCCAGCCAAAGACACTACGAAACAACTGAATACCACACATCCACAACAACACGTAAGTGCGGCGAAAACTCTATGTTTTGAAAATTCGCAGAAATTGGGGTATCATGTGACCATAAGTCACAAAACCAGCCCATTCACTTCTCCAGCAACATATGAGAAAGCACCACAATATCAAAACAGTAAGTTCCACACAAAACACGTAATATGTATTCATTTCCGTTTGTAAATGCAGAAAAAAATTGCGTTTCGCTGTTTGCAGATGAGAAGTTGTAGACTGTGTAGCAGAATAGCTACCAAAATAAATGTCCAATAGCATCATGTAACGTATGTAAACTAATGCATACATCCACTTTTTTCGCCACTTAAGCTATAAATAGAACTCTGACATAATGTTAAAAACAACACACAGTGCATCAGGTCGTTAATACATACCTCAACTGTGAACTATGAACAAATGATGTACAATATTTTACAGCAATTATTCATTCACAATTGTAAATATTATGTATCAAAAGTTTCTCTAAATGTTAATGTGTAACAACAATTTTACAGTTAGAAAATAATAAATAACCCACTGAAGATAGCACAAAAAGTGCTGAACCATGTCTAGGTGAAACAAAAGAGGTGTCCTGTACAAGGCAGAATTCCTCGTTCCGTATTTTCGTAGCAAGCACGGACATAACAAGAAGAACTGCAACACAAATGGATGATTATTGTTATTTATTTTAAATGGATGTTTTAGCAAACTATTCATTACTCTTCGCAGAAAAGTGCGCTGCATGACAATGCAGATTTTACCAAATATATTTGTCTTCGAGCAGTGGGAATATGTTTTGTGAAATATTTGTAAATGACGAAAGGAAGTTCAAAAATGGTTCAAATGGCTCTGAGCACTATGAGACTTAACTGTTGTGGTCATCAGTCCCCTAGAACTTAGAACTACTTAAACCTAACTAACCCTAAGGTATCACACACATCCATTCCCGAGGCAGGATTCGAACCTGCGACCGCAGCGGTCGGGCGGTTCCAGACTGTAGCGCCTAGAACCGCTTGGCCCGAAAGGCAGTACTTCGAATTATACTCATTCCTTTTAATGATACAAAACTAGGTCAAACTAATATGAACAATCAGCAATGTTTTTCTCCACATTGTCATACTCCATAATTTCTGCTTTTACAAAATATGTCTATTCCATAATTCCTTCTCTTGGACTGCTAATGTAATACTGTTTTAACTAATCTAAATTGAGGAAGGGTAATTAGAATACTGAACACATGATCGCTAGTACTCCCTGATTAATATCACGTTGATGTAATTAGACATAATGATATCTTTGAACAGCAGTAATTGCTGAATTCACGTTTGCAGCTAACAAGCTCAAAATAAGTTTCCTTTCTTTGAACTGGTGTCTCTTTACACAATCATCTTAAAAAAATCACTCTCTATCATCAGTATACACATGATGAAAATATCTGAAACAGAAATCGCTGTGCGGCGCATCCGTCATCCAAGCAGCCCATTTTGCCAGTGATACAACACTCTCTGCACGACTCAGTAACTACTAATACACAACGCATCGACTCGACTCGATAGTTAACTACCTGCTTTGCCTGCGATCTACTCAATATCGCTACTTATGGAAATCAGAGACTGGGTATTGTTCGTGTGTTCAGCATGCAAAAATAATTGAAGTGCCAGCTTCTCGAATAAACAGATAGTTTTCATTGTATTTGCATTCAAAGATGTTCCAAGTGGAAACATACCAAGCAGACTGTCATCTACTACCATTTCGCTTGATATAGAAATATTCCAAAATATGCTGACGCAAATGGTAATGCTTAAACCATGAATATCTAGACTGATAGATGCCAAACTGATACTCCGATATTACCATGTTTCTGACATATGTTGATTACAGTCTTATCCTTATGTTACAGTATTTTCTGTACAGAAAATAGGCATTTGGTTCAAATGGCTCTGAGCAATATGGGACTTAACATCTGAGGTCATCAGCCCCCTAGAACTTAGAACTACTTAAACGTAACTAACCTAAGGACATCACACACATCCATGCCCGAGGCAGAATTCGAACCTGCGACCGTAGCAGTCGCGCGGTTCCGGACTGCAGCGCCTAGAACCGCTTGGCCACGGCGGCTGGCAATAGGCATTTGTACGGATGAATGATGTGCCTACTTGTTGGCTACTGTGTGTGTCTAATTCTACTAGAAATTTCTATGTAGAAATCGCGACACAGCATGTCCGTAGAATGTCCTCGTGAAGGCAAACATCTTTCGGACTTTGAGAAATGTCGAGTTATTCGCATGAGGGACATGGCAACATCACACCGACAGACAGAAGACACATTTGGCTGTAATGCAAAACCTTAGAACGAGTGGTGATGAGACGGATTCACGTCAACAGTGTAACAATAAGGGTTGACATGTGTCCTTTCAGATGGACTAAACTGTATTAGGGAGCGGAGCACTGGAATGTTCGCGACTGAAGGTGGTTGGACTGAAACATTTATGTATTTTGCAATTTCCTTTTTTCTTAATTTTTCCCAATTCGGTTCCAATTTCATTATAATTTTTGCTATCCGAGACCAACGCGGACCACCCGACGTAATTGTGAGCCAGGCACCAAATAAGAAGAACCCCCCCCCCCCCCCATCTCGACCAGCGAGACGTCGGTAGCAAAGACGGCGCGCACCCTTCGTGAACGTGAACTGAGTGAACGCGACCAATGAAAAGTGGGTGCGCTGGAAGACACATCTACACTGAGGGGAAAGAAATCAGAACAGCGAAAAGGAGATGTGCGATATAAACGAAAGCTGGTATGCGTGTCTCTACATCTGAAAGATGCCTTCTAGTTACATTTCGCGATAGTCTCACAAAAGTGGCATTAGTATCGCCACTATGAGTATACAAATCAGGTTTGCTTTAAATCCACGCTGCAACGGTTGTGAGCGTTAGTTGCTTTTAATACTGGACGTAGTGAGATGATGTTGGTCAAGAATGTCTTTAAGTCGAAAAAGACGCCATTGTCAGTAATGAGTTTGTTTGAGGCCATGTAATACGACTACGAGAAGCTGGATATTCCTTCTGCGATACTGCAGAAAGACTTGGCAGGAATGCAGCCACTGTACATGACTAGTGGCAGCGGTAGTCACGCAACTGTGCGGTCGCAAGAAGACCGGACTCCGGACGACCACGTGGTATTACCGAAAGGGAAGACCATCGTGTTCGGCGTGTGGTTCTGGCGCATCGTACTGCATCTGCAACAGCACTTTAAGCAGCAGTTAGCACCACAGTAACACAACGAAATGGCGTAACTCCGTTATTTCGAGGACATCTCCGAGCCAGACACCCCTTTAGCGTGCTTCCACTGCTCCAATCCACCGCCATTTGTGACTTCAGTGGTATCAAACAAGGGATCATCGGAGGGCAAGGTGGACGTCTGGTGTGTTTTCTGATCAAAGCTGTCTCTGCTTCGGCGTCAGTGTTGGCTGTATGTTGGTTGCAATGAGGCCAGTTCAGGGGCTGCGAGCATCCTGTCTGCAGACTAGACACTCTGGGCCTACATCTCTAGTTACGGTCGGGAGTGCGACTTCCTATGACAACAGGAGCAATTTTATGGTTATTCCACGCACTCTGTCTGCAAATTGATACAACAATCTGGTGATTAGACCTGTTGTGCTACCATTCATGAGCAGCAATGTTTTGCAACGGGATAACACTCGCCCCAAATTACTGTTGTGACCAACATGCTCTACAGAGTGTCGACATGTTGCCTTTGCCTGCTCGATCACCGTATATGTCTCTAATCGAGCTCATACGGGACATCATCTGACGGTTACTCCAGCGTCATCCACAAACAGCGTTAACTGTCCCTGTAGTGACCGACCAAGTGCGATGAACATGGAACTCCATCCCGCAAATTGACATCCGACACCTGTACAACACAGTTCATGCACATCTGCATGCTTCTATTCAACATTCTGGCGGTTACAGCGGTTGTTGATGCACCAGCGTTTCACATTTGCAATAGCTTATCGCACGCTTACGTTGGCCCGTGATCCTGTGATGTTAAACACTTAAATACGTTACCTAGGCAAATGTATTCACGAAATTTCATTATCCTTCATTAATTATTCTTTGATGTTGCGATTTTTTTTCCGTCAGTGTATATACCTAAGTGGTCCCACAGCAGCTAACACCTGACCACACGTTAATGGACAGTACGGCAAACCCAAGCTACTTAAAAATAAACGAGAAGCAGTCTTGATTCCATAAATTTTTTAATGTGGTGACCGTTTTCCATGTTATAAGATAATCTTCAGACTGTAGATGTCTGCCGGAGGCGGTGGTGCATGGCAACCCTCTTGCTTATGGCTGGTGGTGTTCTGCGACAGTACACCACCAGCCACAAGCAAGAGGGTTGCGGCAGTACACCACCAGCCACAAGCAAGAGGGTTGCGACAGTACACCACCAGCCACAAGCAAGAGGGTTGCGACAGTACACCACCAGCCACAAGCAAGAGGGTTGCCACGCACCACCGCCTCCGGCAGACCTCTACGGTCTGAAGATGATCTTATAATGAGATGGAAAACGGTCACCACATTAAAAAAATTATGCTATCAAGACTGCTTCCCGTTTATTTATAATAGCCGGTCGCGGTGGCCGAACGGTTCTAGCCGCTTCAGTCCGGAACCGCGCAAGTGCTACGGTCGCAGGTTCGAATCCTGCCTCGTGCACGGATGTGTGTGATGTCCTCAGGTTAGTTAGCTTTAAGTAGTTCTAAGTTCTAGGGGACTGGTGACCTCAGATGTTAAGTCCCATAGTGCTCAGAGCCATCTGAACCATTTTATTTATAATAATTATAGATAGCTGTTTCCAGTAATAAGAGCTATATTCTTTAAAATGTTTCAAGCTACTTAGCTGCACCTAACTTAGTGCAACTTAATCTATAGCAGAAGGCAGTTATGATACAATACAGAGAAATATAGGGTGATAACTCTGTCTTATACTAGTGGGAATTAGCCATAGCTAAATCAAAATTTCCAGATTGCAAAAGGGAGTAAACTTCCCCATCACCAAACAGTCATTAGCCTCACCAGTGGCATTATATCGTAATAATAATCAGCTCCTTAAGCTAGTTCATCACTAAAAGAAATAAAACTCGACACAGTGTATGATTTTGCTGTGAGAGCTCAGAATCCAACATCGACAATGAACACACGTCCACAGTTGCACACACGCCACAACACAAAAGCATAGTAATAAATACAAGCACGTGCACTCAATAGCGGAACCAACACGTTTACAAAAAGTTTTCATCACGCCAGGCTCATGAATGTCGTTGTTTACAGCGAACCAACACATAAAGCTCAATCTAAACTAATCAACACACGGCGGCGACTAAAATAAATGCGCAGCTGTTTGTCCGATACACGGGCAATACCAAATACGGTTAAATACTGAAGACCAGACAGAGCAGCACAAAACGAGAACATAACTATGCGCACACCCACTAGTCGAATAAACCGACAAACAACAAGGTAGACATTTTAACGTCACACAACCAGTGAAATTTAATACTCTCTCGGATACAGGCCTAGCTAAGCACTTAAACGTAAGTTAGTGAGCCATGTGTCCGGCGAAGAGAACAACCAAAATTACACATAGTTTCGCTTCCCGAAAAATACAGCATGACAGCTAACACAGATTTCATTGCACGTTACTAAGCCGATTATGGCAACGCGCAATCTCTGTTACAGGAAGGAGCACCTCATTACACTGAGATCGCGCGACCGTAAACACACTCTAAGGCAGAAAAATAGCCGGTGCATCACGAAAAACTTAGCCAAGGTGGCGAAAATCCGTAGATGTGATGTAAATGTACTGACAAACAAATGATCACAATTTCAGAAAAACTGGATCTCTTATTCAAAAGAAGGAGTTTCGCGAATTGAACAAATCGGTAGCGCGTTGGCCCACCCTTACGCAGGAGTTATTCGGCTTGGCGCTGAATGGCAGAGCTGATGGGTGTCCTTATGAAGGAAATCGCGCCAAATTCTATCTAGCTGCCGAGCCAGATCGTGACGCTGAAGGGCTCGTTGGAGGGCCGTGGCCAATATGCTCCAAACCTTCTCAGCTGGCGGGAAATCAGGTGACCTTACTGGTCAGGGTATGGTTTGGCAAGCATGTAGGCAAGCAGTAGAAACCCTCGTTGTGTGCGAGCGGTCATTACCTTGTTGAAATGTAAACCCAGGACCGCTTGCCACGAAACCCAGAAATACCGGCCGTAGAACATTGTCGACGTGCCGCTGTGGTGCAAGGGTGACGCAGATGACAACCGAAGTGGGCCTACTATCGGAAGAAAAGGCATCGCAGACCATCAGTCCTGGTCGTCGGGCAGTATGGCGGACGACAGTCAGGCTAGTATCCAAGCGCTGTCTGGGGCGTCTCCAGGTACGCCTCTGTCCTGGAATCTCGTTAACTGGAGCATAATTGTCTTCAGTGATGAGTGCCGCTTCTAACTGATTTCTGATGGCCAGCTTCGGATTTTGATGATCTAACAAGCCAATTGGATAGAAATTGCTTCACCAAAGAAGACGAAGTAAATATTCCTGAATTCGAATCAAGAACAACTGCCAAGATGAGAAAACCTAGAAGTAGATATCCTCGGAGTAACGAAGCAACTTCAATCATTTAATAAAGGCAAGATCTCCGGTCCAGATTGTATACCAGTCAGGTTCCTCTCAGAGTATTCTGATAAAATAGCTCCATATTTCGCAATTACATACAAGCACTCACTCACAGAAAGCTCCGTACCTAAAGACTGGAAAATTGCTCAAGTCACACCAATACCCAGAAAGGGAAGTAGGAGTAATCCGTTGAATTACAGGCCTATATCACTAACGTCGATTTGATGTAGGGTTTTGGAACATATACTGTATTCGAACATTATGAAGTACCTCGAAGAAAACAATTTATTGACACATAATCAGCACGGTTTCAGAAAATATCGTTCTTGTGGAACACAACAACCTCTTTAGACTTGGTGAAGTAATAAGTGCTATCGATAAGGGATGTCAAACTGATTCCATATTTTTAGATTTCCAGAAGCCTTCCGACACCGTTCCTCACAAGCGTCTTCTAACCAAACTACGTGCCTACGGAGTATCGCCTCTGTTGTGATCCTGGATTCGTGATTTCCTGTCAGAAAAGTCACAGTCCGTAGTAATAGACGGAAAGTCATCGACTAAAACACTAGTTCCCCAAAAAATTTTATAGGCTCTCTATTGTTCCTGATCTACATTAACGAAATAGGAGACAATCTGAGTATCCATCTTTGATTGTTTGCATATGATGCAGTCATTTACCGTCTTGTAAAGTCATCAGATGATCAAAACGACTTGCAAAATGATTTAGATAAGATATCTGTATGGTGCGAAAAGTGCCAGTTGACCCTGAATAAGGATAACTGTGAAGTTATTCACATAAGTACTAAAAGAAATCAACTAAATTTCGTTTACGCGATAAGTCACACAAATCTGAAGGCTGTAAATTCTATTAAATTCTTAGGAATTACGTTTACAAATAACCTAAATTGAAACGACCACATAGATAATATTGTGGGTAGAGCAGACCAAAGACTGCGATTCATCGGCAGAATAATTAGAAGGTGCAACAGGTCTATTAAAGAGACTGCTTACACCGCGCTTGTCCGCCCTGTCCTCGAGTATTGTTGTGCGGTGTGGGATCCGCATCAGGTGGGACTGACATCGAAAAAGTACAAAGAAGGGCAGCTCGTTTTGTATTATCGTGAAATAGGGGAGACAGAGTCACAGAGACGATACGTGAATTGGAATGGCAATCATTAAAGCAAAGGCGTTTTTCGTTGCGACGGATTCTTCTCGTGAAATATCAATCACAAGTTTTCTCCTCCGATTGCGAAAACATCCTGTTTTCACCCACCTACATAGGGAGAAATTATCATCACTATAAAATAAGAGAAATCAGGGCTCGCACAGAAAAAATAAGTGCTCGTTTTTCCCGCGTGCTGTTCGAGAGTGGAACAGTAGAGAGACAGCTTAAAGGTGGTTCATTGAACCCTGTGCCAAGCACTTTATTGTGAATAGCAGAATAATCAAGTAGATGTAGATTTAGATTCGGCGCAACATACCTCAGGAGGACATGTCCCTCTGTCGATCAATGCAAAGCCCAATAACTGTTTTCATAACAGACACAGGTGGACTAGTATGTTACTGACTTGCTCAATTTGCGAAGCATCATGAGTAAATGATCCAGTTTTTCTGATACTGGAATCATTCGTTTGTCTGTATATACGCATCACATCCACCGATTTCCGTCATATTCGGGTAATTCCTTTGTGGTGCTTGGTTTTTGTGTAAGCACATCTGTACGTACGAAGCACATCTATACGTACGAATCGTCGGCAAATAGCTGCGGTTGCCCAAACCTCCTGACGTTTCACACTTCCAGCGAACGTCACTGTTGCACTAGGAACCGCACGTCAGAATGGAAACCTCGCAAAGCGAGTCAACTACAGACCCCAGACGTGATGCCTAAACCAACTGGGAACACACCCGTTGACTGGTGGACAGCGTATGATCGGTGAATACTAACTGGCCTGTAACCCAGCACACGGTTCGCGTACGAAACAAACATCTCATTCGCCAACTACACGACATTACGGAAACACTCACAAAGAAGCCAAAACAAAGATGCAAATGCGTGATACGTAACTGACCAGGAACAGACACACAAACACTAAACCCGCTGTGAAACAGCGCAAGCGTCAGCATGCCGAGATCTACAACACGAAACGCTTAGTACAGCTGATGAAATATAGCAACTTTAACTGATGTTCACCAAATTCGCCACCGCTCCTAAAACAACTTTGGACAGTGGGCAAATGGACTCCGCTGTCTGAAACGGCGAGATCGAGAACCTGTTACAACTACGTCAACACCTGTTGACTACACCCATCCGCCAAGCAAAGAGGAGAACTATCACACAGCCGCTCGAGACGTCTCGTAATGCTGGCTACTTCCTCACTGTACGTTGTCACGTGACAGAAGACTGTGTCCCTGGCCACTGTGAGCCACAGGTGAAGCAAACTGCTGCCGGAATGAGTGACTGGCATAGCGCGCCGCAACGGTAAATGGCGGGATTTCAAAATCGTCGCTGGGGCACAACCTCTCCGCACATAAACCACGGTAAGATCCTAGGATTGTTCGGTTGTCTCTGATGAATAGAAGGGTGACAAAAGCTAAAATACGAACAATCGTAAATAGGTTACTCGAGGATGGGCTCAAATCTCAAGTTGTCATGTGTGGGTTATCGGAGACCCCATACTACAGACAACAGTAATTTGCACGGTGTAGCGACCGATTCAACTGGGATGTTGAGTGACATTCTGTAATTTTCAGCAACAAATCTCGTTTCTTTTTATGTCCATCAGATGGACGCCAGACTGTCTGTGGACTATCTGAAGCAGCGATTTTCGAGACACAGACGTTTCCAACTCTTAGAGCATGATGTGGGGAGTTTATGGGTACGACAAAATGATTTATTTGGTAAATGTTGCAGGGAGACTGAATGATCGTAAGCGTGTGGCAAGAATAGCAAATCCTCATCTCATACCCTTCAGCTGCGCTGAGTGGCCCCGAGGTTAGAGGAGTCATGTCTCGAATTGCGCTTTCCCTCCCGCCGGAGGTTCGTGTTGTTCTTAGAATAAGTTAGTTTAAGTTAGTGTGTAAGCAGCAGTTTGGTCCCCTAGAAATTCACACACGCACACACACACACACACACACACACACACATACATACATATTATTCACGACCAGCACACCAAATGACGTATGACAACAGGATTACGCAAGACCGTAAAACACTGTTCACACCACAAATCCTTGACTGGTCACCTCGGTGCCCTGATCTGTCACCCAAATAGGATTTCTAGAATGCGGTGAGAATACGTAAACTTTCATACCAACCTCCAGCCAGCGATTTCATCCTCTGACGTAAAACAAGTTTAACACTTTAATAATCATTGTGTGATGACAAAGTTTGATAAATATCGTACTGGTGAACATGTGTCTCTAATCAATGCACCATCGTCGTAGTAGTAAATCTTTGGTTCGACCTTCTTCACTTTCTGTCCCATTTCTGTATATCTCTGCGTCTCCCACGCAGATAAACACAAAATATAAACAAACACAGCGTACTGGGGTGCTTAAATCCAGTTGTTTAGAAAATGGTTCAAATGGCTCTGAGCACTATGGGACTTAACTTCTGAGGTCATCAGTCCCCTAGAACTTAGAACTACTTAAACCTAACTAACCTAAGGACATCACACAAATCCATGCCTGAGGCAGGATTAAAAGCTGCGACCGTAGCGGTCTCGTGGTTCCAGACTGTAGCGTCTAGAACAGCTTAGCCATCCCGGCCGGCAGTTGTTTATAATGGAGGTTGTAGGACGTTTCCTTGAATTCTGATCACACACAAAAACAGAACTTGACCTCTATTTAGAGTTCATCTGTCCCTAAATCTTCCTATACTAGAATGGTTTGCACACATAACAAATATGTTTCATTTTACCAAAACTAACTTTCAAGTAGGAAACACAAGGACAGCCGAAATAAAATGGAATCCAAAAGTGGTTTTGGCATTTTATCCGGAATTTGTACAATCCATATGCGGTTCAGTGGACAGGAGTTGAACGACAGTGAGAGTATTTTCAACAAGTTCAACAACAGCACCTATCATACATGCAGCACACATGCAGGTCGATGATGAGAAGATAGACAGAAAGACAGTAAAATCTATCGGCCAGTCTCTTTCGTCCCTTATATATTTACCTATGTACGGACAACTTGAGGGGTAACGGGTACTCACATAACCTCAACATACTGCAAGAGCTAAAGCAGAACACTCGAAACACTATCGCTACCCTATCTTATACAGAGCTGCTACGTGTGTCTTACTGTCTGACAGTTCGCTGCCGTGTGGAGTGGCTGCGCGGTCAAAGGCGCCTTGTCCAAAGCCTTCTAGATACAAGGCCTACGGACAGCGGCCATATTGGCACGTGACGTCAGAAACTGTTGGCCATCGTATCTTTAGTCGGCAGTCTTGTTGACGTGTATGTTGTGTTGAAAGTGTGTACCACGTGAAACATATAGATTTAATATAGTATTCGCCTGCAGTTCTTCGAAGTATGGGATACAAATGTTGCGTTCCCTTTTGCCAGGGAAATTATAAATCCAAAAAAAAGGCATGAAAGCGCAAATGTTTCGATTTCCCAAATGTGTGAAGTTGAGAAATCGCTAGATTGCAGCTATTCCCAGACAGGAATTTGTGTCTGCGCATCATTGAAGGATAAGTAATGGACAAAACATTTATAGCGTCTATTTGTTTACATTGCACCACATTTGCCAATTGTTTTTAAAAGCAGTTACGTAGCATGTACCAGTATAATTTTTTTTTTAATTCTGGACCATTGCTGCGAGGTTAATACGAAGCTGGCTGTGAAATGTCTCTCATATTTGCAACTATTGTTAAACAGAATAGTTATATTAATTAGTGTGGCTCAAGAATGTTTTTAGTATTCCTTATCATTCCTACCATATTATTGCGTTTCCAGTACTTTTATTTGGAAGAGTTACAGAATGATTTTGTTGAGTTTTAGATATGCAGCTATTCGGAAATAATTTCAATTTGAGTAAACTACATTAGAAAATTGTTTTAATGAATTCAGTGTTCGACAGATTAAGCAGTATAAAGCAGAATTTCAAGGTAAGTGTATTGTGATTAAATTAACAGCACTCTGTGACACAAATTTTAGTCAAGGATAAAGGAGAAACAATCTTTTCATGTTTAAGGTTCTAAAGTTCTGGAGAAACAGGGAAATAAAATATTTTTTCGGGTCTTTCGATTTATTAAAGATTATGTCAGACGGTGCTCCATTTCATCGAATGATCTGAGTTTCGGGTGAGGTCAGCAAAATTTTAAGTGGAGCGGAAAATTTATTGAAATACCCGGGGAAACAAATTCTTAAATTCTGTTGGAGCTCCAGCTGCTTTATTTAAAACCGAACACGTCTGCTTGTTGCTGCATATTGCCGATATTTTACTGCAAGAAAACGTAGATCCTGAGGTAAAAGACAGAATTTAAAATTACAGTTTGTATTGAAGCCTAGAAACGCGTATTTAAGGCAAATCGTCAAAATAATTTTACGTCTTGAAATAACATAGGGCAGTTTTGTTCAGTTACTTTACGCAATGATATAAATTTCCATACTTTCATTGCAAGGCCATGTAGAAGAGGAAAGCACGAGAATCCCTATGCGGTCTCAGCTCTAAAACTCGTTAAGTTCCTATAGCTGCAAAGTGCTTAACAGGAGCGTTCCGATACAGACCCGGCCATCGGTGTGTGACGTCACAAGTGTGCGCGCAGGCCTGTAGTCTAGGTGGTGTTGCCTTGTCACGGATTGCGCGGCCCCTCCCGCCGGAGGTTAGAGTCCTCCCTCGGGCACGGGTGTGTGTGTTGTTCTCAGCATAAGTTAGTGTAAGTAGTGTGTAAGTCTAGGGACCGATGACCTCAGCACTTTGGTCCCTTAGAAATTGACACACATTCAAACATTTGATAGTTCGCTTAAAATACTGCATCGACCTCAATGGCGACCATTTGAAGCATTTCTGTAGGGAGCAGTTCTCCTGTTCATTAGCTACCTTATGTACATGGGATACCTCCTAATATCGCATAGACGTCCTTTCGCCCGGCTTAGTGCAGCAACTCGACGTGGCATGGATGTAACAAAGTCGTTAGATGTCCCCTGCAGAAATATTGGGCCGTCCATAATTGCGAAAGTGTTGCTGCTGCTTGATTTTGTTCACGGACTGACCTCTCGATTATGTCCCACAATCTTCAATGGGATTCATGTCGGGTGAGCAGGGTGACCTCTTCAAACCAGTCTGGAACAATTGTGGTCCAGTGCGTATTATCATTCATATTAATTCCATCGTTGTTTGAATGGCTGCAATTCGTCTCCAAGTAGCGGAACACAGGCATTTCCAGCCAATGATAGGTTTAACCTGACCAGAGGAGCCAGTCTATTCCAAATAAACACAGCGCACACCATTGTGTAGCCACCACCAGCTTTCACGTTGACGTTTCGACAACTTCGTTCCATGGCTTCGTGAGGACTGCGACACACTCGAGCCCTACCCTCAGCTCTTACCAACTGCAATTAGGACTCCTCTGACCCGGCTACGGTTTTGCACTCGTCCAGCGTCCAACCAACCTGTCGCAAGCCCAGTAGAAGCGCTCCAGGCGATGTCGTCCTCTTAGAAAACGCGCTCGCGCCGTTCGTCTGCTACCATAGTCAATTAAAGCCTTTCGTCGCACTGTCCTAATGGATACGTTCGAGGTACGTCCCACATTGATTTCTGTGGCTATTTCACGAAGTGTTGCTTGTCTGTTACAACTGACAACTCTACGCAAACGCTGCAACTCTCAGCCGTTAAGTGAAGGCCGTCGGCCACTGCGTTGTGAGTGGCGAGAGGTAATGCTTTAAATCTGGTATTCTTAGCACACTCTTGACACTGTCTATCTTGGACTATTGAGCTACCTACGATTCCTGAAGTGCAATGTCCAATGCGTCTCCAACTACTATTCCCGTTCAGAGTCAGTTAATTCACGTCGTGCAGTCACAATTAAGTCGGAAATACTTTCACGTTAATCACCTAAGTACAAATGACAGCTTCGCCAACGCATCGTCCTTTTGTGCTTTGTATGCAACATACTACCGCCATCTGTATATGTGCATAGCGCTATCCCACGACTTTTGTCAACTCAGTGCATCTCGCGTCAGATAGATAAACATTTTCTACACTTGTTTCCTTTCTTGTTAGTGTAAAGTAAGTATTCACTATTTCATCTGGCGACTAAGCCGTTGATATTACAGCGCTTTGTGGATAGGTGATAAATGCCAGCCGGCCGCGGTGGCCGTGCGGTTCTAGGCGCCTCAGTCCGGAACCTCACGACTGCTACGGTCGCAGGTTCGAATCCTGCCTCGGGCATGGATGTGTGTGATGACCTTAGGTTAGTTATGTTTAAGTAGTTCTGAGTTCTAGGGGAATGATGAACTCAGATATTAAGTGCCATTGTGCTCAGAGCCATTTGAACCATTTAATAAATGCTACATGTGTTGCAATAAATTATTCGGAACTAAATATGTAAGCTGTATCTAAGGAAAACACATTTCAGTTTTCCACAGTTGGAATATTTTCAAATGGACACTTCGAGAAAATGCAATCCAAATTGGAAATACCTTTTTTACATGAGCCGCCTGAATCAGAGGACGGCTACTAATGTATTACATGTTTTCTTACGAATGATTACTTTTCATCCTTAACTGCTTGTAATTCCTTCAGCAGACTCTTGACATAACACTATAATTCGGAGGATGCCTGACAAAGCTTTACCTTTGTGTTGTACAACTCTAGGTCGTTCTGTATCAGGTGTATCGAACAGCTCACCCGTTTAGATTAACGGTATCTGTGGCAAACGTATAACTGGATTTCAGTATGTGCAGTACATAAATTTTGTGCCTACCTTCAGTTTCGAACCTACAAATAAAAAAGACGTTGCTACTGCATTTTGAGGAAATATCTTTGAATGTCAGTTTTTGGAACGTTGTAGCATTTCCCTATAACGTTCATGATGGTCTCCTCTACAGATATTCAGCTACTAGGACAAGGAAGACCCTGCCAGAGAGGAGGCATTGTGTTCTGAACCCACTCACGGTCCTCCCTCCACCAGAAACACCCCCCATCCCCCCCCCCCCCCCCCCCCCCACATCCCTATCTCTTCGTAGCCTGTGAGCCTGTGAGTTGCCCAAGTCGTGGCAACTTCTCAGCAGTATAATGTCTTTATTGTGGCGACTCCACTAACTTCCTGTATTCATTGCAAATTTTTCCCTCTCCGGAAAGGTGCTCTGAAACGGAAAGTTGAAGGTATTACGAAGGTATTTTCTGTTAAGGGCTTAGTGCCCAAAGGCGTTCTACATTCCTGCAAATGACAAAAAGATGTGTTTGTTACAGGAATTTTTTGCATTTACAGTTGTAAATATTACACATGAACGCCAATGTTGTAATTTTAAGACAGTAATTCATTCCTGCAATGTAACTTGATTGAGGCGATTTGCGTACGCTTGTAGGATGACAAGTCTTGTACGCATGGCGTTACTCCGTCACGAGACAGATCCAAATTAGCACCGTTACCGATTGGCACGGAAGGCTCTCTCACAAGACGATCCGCGGTCCACGGAAGCCGACAGAATTATTATCGTCATTTTGCCCCCGCTATAACGATGCCACCGTTTTCCACTTCTTTGTTTTCACAGTGTAATTGCTACTAGCAGTTCTAGTATTTGATTAAAGGCTTTTGGTTTTCTTTGTTACTTGACAAAGATCTGCCGATTTTGTGACTCTTCAAGCTTTCCCGGCGGATGTCTTGTAAATAGTCTTCACGGGTTTGCCGCCGGATCACGTTGTGCAAATTCCACGGTTCAACCTTGCTGGTGGCTAAGTACGACTGATCGATTTTGTTTTTTCTTTTCATACGATCGGCATTAATTATCATTAGTTCCGCATTAAATATCCGCCTCTGATGTGAAATAACTAGCAGCCTAAGTTAGCTGATCAACTATGACCTGTGTAGATGGAAATTATATGTTACCCGTGGCCATTGGCGTAACTAGGGTAACCCGACAACCTGGGTAACTGGCTGCCAGGGCAAACTTCGATTTTGAGGCTCGACATCATTCTATTTGCTTTTTTTTCACACCTGTCACCAACTTGTTTATTGGTTTATTGAAGTCAACTAGGCTTTAAAATGAAATGAAAGGTACACAATTCAATAAGTATTGTTTATATAACAATAAATTTCAGAAAATGAAAACCACACATTCCATAGTCGTATTAAGTGCAATAATAATGCGAATTGTTTCGCTGCCATCAGTGCAAACTCTAAATAAACAAAACAACAAACGCAAATTATACTGAAACTTCCTGGCAGATTAAAACTGTGTGCCCGACCGAGACTCGAACCCGGGACCTTTGCCTTTCGCGGGCAAGTGCTCTACCATCCTTTATTTTGTGTGTGTAGTACTCATTTTGTTCGATACAGTTCGATACGTCACAAGACACCCGTTCAAATTGATCGTCGGTTCCCTGACTCAGTTTTTTATTACAGAGAGCACACAGCCCTCTGACCGAACACGCTGAGCTACCGTGCCGGCGCACACCATCTGAGCAACCGAAGCACGACTCACTCCCGGTCCTCACAGCTTTACTTCTGCCAGTATCTCGTCTTCTACCTGCTGTGAGGACCAGGCGTGAGTAGTGCTTCGGTAGCTCAGATGGTAGAGCACTTGCCCGCGAAAGGCGAAGGTCCCGAGTTCGAGTCTCGGTCGGGCACACAGTTTTAATCTGCCAGGAAGTTTCATATCAGCGCACACTCCGCTGCAGAGTGAAAATCTCATTCTGCAAAATATACTGTTTCCACTTCTGTCCCGTTAATTCCCTTGGCATAACAATAGAGAAAATATCTAGCATCCGTAAACAAGGAAGAAACATCTTCGCACACGGGAGAGATAGATCTTATGGAACTGTTGCTCGACACAGTCTACTCCAAATCTCCTCATGATTTAGTCTCACACATTTGTAACCCCTTCCCGTTCGAACACCCTTTAATCCTTTCCCTTCCTCTTCTCCTCTTTTTCTTCTTGTTCCTCCTTCTCTTCCTATTTTCCTCTCGTACTTCTCCTTTCCCGTGACCCCGGAAACGAGCCCCGGCTCCCATATCCTAGTTACGCCACTGGCTGTGGCTGCGCTTATAACGCGGGAGAAATTAAAAACAATTCACTGTTTTCTCACTATTTAGTAACTAAGCTATAACAAAGTACTGGTCAAATGTAACTGCTGAAATGAGATGTTTGATTTAGCAGAACTGATACCCCTTCATGTTCTCCTATTATTTTTCCGTCTAGTGGGCTTATGGTGGGACGTTGGCAATGTATTGACAAAGACATGGCTATCTGCAAGTGACCAAGCGTGTGTCATTATATGCACCACCTGCCTAGCACATTAAAGACCCGAGCTACATTTGAAGATGTTATTCTTGTGTGTAGCGCGATATGACTCAAAGTCAGCCACTTCGACTTATTAGGTTTCAAAAGAAAGAACCTTTTACACTCGATTTCCGGAAGACTTAAAGTTTCTGCATATATTTGGAACTAATAGTTTTTTGTTTTCTTTCTTGCATTATCTCGCAATTCTAGCAATCGTTGGCGAGTCACTTTTTATCCGATTCTAGTATTCTCATGCTAGAACGTCACCATAAACTAAAGAGAACAGTATCGTGGGCACAGTCTGAATGCGAACAGTTTCTCAAATTGTTCTTTATGTTCGCGTGTTTTATTTGTTTTTGTGAGGTAAGTGAAAGTGAAAACGTGTCCCGTTTACACTTGAACAGGTGTGAGTATGCTCCCCTAAACTCCACATACACACTGGCCTGTGTTGCTAGATGTGTGTGATATGACAATTAGTTTTAAAATTACAACCACACGGCAAAAAATGTGCTACTACTAAGATAACACTGCAATACATAAAACATAGCCCCCTTTTTGTAACGAGTATTATTATTTCAAATAGAACATCTATCTGTACCGTAGAGTCGAAGAGTTGACTAGTGTGATGTGCAGATTGTCTTCACCCGTATGTATATCTGTACGACGTCCAAACTACTTCTGACGCCAACGAAACAGCGTCATTGAAGCACGTCAGATGGAACTACATTAGCTCTCTCGACGGCAAGCAGTGCACGAAAACTGTGCCGGTATTGATCTGCCAACGAACGGCATTTCGCAGACATAAATTCTGTAGCTTATTTCCGGCGGAGAAAATACAGTGTCAAAACTCGAGCGCATTTTGACGTAAGTTAGGACCAAGGTGAGGGCGTGACCGCCTTTCGCTTAGCGTTCAGCTTCTGATACACATCGACTTGCGTGCTTCATGTTTTATTGAAATTCTGTGCACTCTTTTTGTATACAGCATTGTACAGAGTGACTTCACAGTCAGGACATGCACATGTAATAAACGAGTTTCTGGGGTGCGGGGAACTCAGTTGAGGAGAAAATAAGGATAGGCGTGGTAGAAGGTACGATTGACATGGAAGTAATTACAGAAAAGGCAGCATCTCAGGAGGAGACATTGGCAGGGGTCTTGATTGACAGAGAAACCATCATGGAAGCTGCATGAAGCAGTTTGGAGAGCATGTGGAAAATAAACACAAGGGGGACCAGGCTGAGGTTTCAACCACACTTCCCCCAAATTAGAGTGCAGTACCTTAAATAGAATCTCTCTGAATTCTGTATAACGAATAGAGAAACAACGCCTGGGATAGACTGAGAGCTACTGAGATTGGCAGTGTAGCAAAGTGTGAGTATCTAGTAAATGCGGCAAAACCCGTACGATGTATTCGGCGTTGGGGGTATAGGGGCAGATATCATGATCAATTGTACCTTCATCTGTACCCACTTAAGAGGGTTATTTGTTTTTTTCTCTGTACCTAATAGTCTAACGTCACATACCTGATGTTTTATGCATGGTCGTAACTCAACAAGAAGCAGATTACACCAGTCTGTATAGATTATCCGTTTTTCATCCGCTTGCCCACACTTCAATTCCTAATCTGCAGCCCAGGGGAAAGTAAACACTAATGAGTTTCTTGTCCATTACGTACTTAGATGTACTAACTAACCTAAACACATTCTACTCGTAATAGCTATAATTATTAGTTTTCAAATCAAATAAATGCTGATGTAATGTTGTTCAGTATACTGTCCTCAGTCGTCAGTAGAATTATCTGCACTTATACCTCCAACACACTATATGACTGTGGTTATTTCATGATCAACAAATGAGGAAGTACGGGACATGGCAGCAATCTCCTTTCTCACTGACGATACTAATTTTCTAAATCCAATATTACGTAACCGAATAAGTAGAGTAAGAGAGGTATTTATGATGGAACACCTCTTAAATATGACCTCTACTTAATTTACAACTGATTGGTGCAAACCGCATATTAATCAAATATTTGGACAAAAAGATATCTGCATTTTAGTTGAGTACGTGAATCAGATTTCACTACAATAGGCGACGGCCTTGGCCAGCCATTGTCGGGGTGGGGCGACCGATGTAAATGCAAGTTGTCCATGGTAGTAAGGGGCGAAGTGTTTGGAGGGCGTCTTGGAGCAAGAAAACTACCTGTGAAAACAAAAAGAATGAGAAATCATGTGCGGGCAGAACTCCTTAACAACAGGCATTTTCACTCGTCTCCAGCCCCGAAGTTTGGAAGAAGCAAAAATAGTCCATACACAAAAATTCGTTTTGTAGGACGTAGCTTGATTGCAAAACCATTTAAAGCTGTTTTATGATAGAATTAGCAAGAGAGGAACCACTGTCTATCATAGCAATACCAAACGTGAATACAGTAGGAAGAAAACATGTTTATGTGACAGTCTGCTAAAAAGTTATAAACAGGGCATTTTGCTTAGGCGAAAGTCAATAGCGGGTACAAACGTCAAGAAATGTATGATTTTGTAAGCCCTCAATTACCCTCTTCCCTTCCCCTTATCTACAACCACCGCCCTCGCCTTTACAGCTCTCCCCTTCCTCCCCCCCCCCTCCATGAAGTCCTATTTCTTTAAAACGGTGCAACCCTTTTATATTCTATTGTCCATCACCACCTCTTCCCCTTCTCAGTTTACTTTTTGTCCTCAATTATATATATACAAGTTATATCCATTATATGCCAATTTTCTCTGTATTGTGACTCCTTCAATAAATTTAAAGTTCTGAATATGATGTAGTTGAGATCTTTGTTCTTAATTTGTTTTTCATCAAATTTTCGCTAGATTATACTCTTGGTTTCCGAATTTTCTTCGATGTATCCGTCTAAAGAATTATTTTTCTGACCAACTCGTTAGAGGTTCGTGTTTTTAACATGTCCGTCACAAATGTTTTGCTAGATGAGATTTTCATATTAGTGGCTTTTTGTTGCGTTCTTACAATTTTAGATCATTTCGTCTTCATGCCATATCTTTATTTTCTGTTTTTGCATCTGATGAAAAAATTATGCAATGTATCTACCATTTTTGTATTTATTGAATATTTCCCTTTTACGCTAGTTCACCGACTCACATATTTTATGTAATCATATAATTTTGTAAACAACATTTGGTGCACTTACTGAAAGGTTGAAAACGTTTTTGTTGTTTTTATGTTCATTAATTCTTATATATCTGTAATTTTATACTTTATTTTGTTCTTATCATTGTGAAATATGAATTGCCATTAGAACTATACATATTTAGACAGTGTGATTCGATAATCACATAATCGTTTAAAGACAGCATCCTTCGACTCTGCATGTTATTCTTCTTTGACTCCTAAAGTCTTTTACTTGCTTTGTTTTCTGCCTGTACATAGCTTGATGTTACTTTACCACTCGGTCTTCATGTTAATCTCGTGTTTGGTCACATTTTTGTTAAAGTTGATTTATCTAATGTCTCTATATTCTAGTGACAGTTCATTTATTTTTTGTTAAGACATGTGTGTCATGACATGCATGACATATGATATTTCTGCAATATTTTTCGTAAATATTTGGTTGTTACTACTTCGTCTGTGGTTTTCATTTAATATTTTCATTGTCACCTTTCGTCTACTTTCATGTTGCTTTGAAAGATGAAATAGTGGAGGCAACAGAGGATTAAAAAAAAGATAAGGCCTATTAGGGATTCTGGAACAACACAAGGGATATACATTTTTTTGACAAAAGAAGAGAATATAAAAATACAGCAAACGAGGCAGATGAAAGAGAATGCGGTTTAAAAACTGAGACTGACAGTAAATGCAAAATGGCTACGAAGGAGTGGTTAGAGAACAAATGCAAGGAGATGTGGAAGTCTGGCGTTTCAAGTGGCAGCAAAATTCTATCGAGAAACCCAGTTTGTGAGGAGTTGTGGAGATATCTGTCGTTTTTAGGTATGCCCATGTTTCCAGTCGTCATTTACAGTAGCTGTATACCGTTGAAGCCTTGGTCAAATAAAAACTGTGTCATTTGGACTAAAAAAGAAGAAGAAGACAACAATAACAATAACTAATGAAAGAGAACGAGGTATCGTCTTCTGATGCAGCTTTATAGTCTTAAGTTTTGGTCTCATCTAAGTCCTTCTTTGCAACTACAAATGCAGTACATTAAAAATACATGTGTGTGATATTCAAGCGCTGTTCTCTCATGTATTGAATACTACGGTAAGATGCTGTCAATTGTTTCTCTTCCATAAGTGAACTGTTATCCACAGCACACTACACTTTAATTTGTGTTTGGTAGTTACTGAATATCAAGCTGTAAATCGCATTCAGGGGGTAGAAGAGGACCCTTTTATAGTTTACTTGTTATGAACTTCACACCAGGAAAAATAAATTACTGATGGACAGGGTCTAAGGAGCTAGTACCTGGATAAATAGAAAAAAACCAGACGTTGTCGAGAGTTTCAGAGAGAGAATGAGGCACATTTGAATGACGCAGAACTATGGAATCCAATGGAAGATGCATGGGTAGCTTTGAAACATTAAATACAGGAGGAAATAGAGAATCGAACAGGTAAAGAGACAAAGCCAACAGCGATTCTGGAACAACTCAAGATATACAGTTTTTCGACGGAAGAAAAACTTGAAAATGCAACTAATGAAGCAGGTGAAAGACAAAACTATGTAAAAAAATGAGACTGACAGAAAATGTTCAGTGGCTAGGTACGAATGGTTAGAGGACAAATGGAAGTCTGTAGAAGCAAACATAACTAGGGAAACGATTGATGTCACGTACAGGAAAGTTAAAGAAACATTTGGATAAAAGGGATTCACTTGTAAGAATATAAAGAGTTCAGATGCTAAGCCAGTACTAATCAAGGAATGGAAGACAGAAAGAGGGGAAAAATGTAGAGAAGATTTATTCGAAAGAAACGAATCTGAAAACAGTATTGAGGATTTTTTCCCTATTTTTCATTCGCTACCCTTAAAGGTGCAATGGGTTGTTCGAATAACGACCCAGTGAAGAGTAAGGAACTTTTCAGCCAAATAACAGGCGAGCTGCATGCGAGGCAGAGGAAAACCTAACTGGGACCATTTGATATGGGATTTCCAGTTCCAGAATTTGCCTTACAACCAAGTAAAGATTCTCGAAAACCTTTCTTAGAGCTGGGAGTTGGGAATTGTTTTTAATTTAGTTCTGGAACGTTATATCCAGGACAAAATTTATGAAGCTTACTGTATGTGAATGTATATTTGTTGCGTGTGTACTAAGTAAAAGTGTGCCTGCCTCAATATTATGGAAATGGAGGGGGAGTAGATGAAGATGAAAATGTGTTGGGAGATATGATACCGCTAGTGGAATTGGACAGAGCATAGAAATACCTAAGTTCAGGAAAGGGCCTTTAGCAGTAGACATTCCCTCAGAAGTATTGATGTCCTTAGGAGAAATAGCCACAAAACTACCTAGTATACCAAATGTATGAGACAGCGAAATACCCTCAAACATCAAGAGGCATGAAATAGCTCCAGTTCCAAGAAAGGCATGTGGTGTTAGATATAAATGTTATTGAACCAACAGTTAACATTGTTAGAAAATACTGGCATGAAATATTGATTTACAGAAGAATGGAAAGACTGTAGGAACCGACATTGATTTGGGAAGTGTAGGAACACGCGAGACAGTCTTACAAGATAGACTGGAGAAAGATAAACATACGCTTATAGTATTTGTAATTTGCATATTTACTACTAATACCTTTCTGACAGGAATACATGCTTTGAAATTATGAAGGGAGCAGGGATAAAATACACGGAGTGAAAGCTTGTCTGCAACTCCGACAGAAACGAGAGTGCCGTTTGAAGAGGTCAAGGCCCCTTTCCTGTATCCTTTGCACAACTAATTTTCATGGTTACTGTGCTATTGGCGAGGTAGTATTCTGTATTCTCGCCAATAATTGAAGTTCTTAATATACACCCCTACTACACCTACATCTACATCACTTTGTGCAATTCACACTTAAGTGCCTGGCAGAGGATGCTTCGAACGACCTTCAAACTGTTTCCCTACAGTTCCACCCTCTAACGGAGCGTGGGAAAAATTAACACTTAAATCTTTCTGTATGATCTCTGATTTCTCTTACTTCGTTATGATGATTATTTCTCTTTCTGTAGACAGTAAAATACTATCACATTAAGACGAGAAAATTGGTGACTGAAATGTCGTGAAACATTCTCATCATAACACAAAACGACTCTTTTAACGATTTCCAACCCAATTTGCAAATCATATCCATGACACTCTCTCACCTATTTCGCGATAATACAGAAAGAGATGCGATTCCTTTCACTTTTTCAGGGTCCCTCGTCAATCCTAAATGATAAATATCCCATACTTCATAACAGTACTCCAGAAGAGGACGTACAACATAGTGTAGATAGTCTCTTTAGCAGACCTTTTGTATCTTCTAAGCGTTCTGAAAATAAAACGTAGTCTTTCGTTTGCCTTCCCCACTTCAATGTGCATGTGATCGTTCCAATTTATGTTGCTCACAACTGTAATTCCTAGGTATTTAGTTCCATTGACAGATGTCGTGTCTGAGCCAGTTCGAAATTGGTTTTGATCTTCTGCTGACTTTAGTAGCGGGCTAATAACGGTATCATGAGCAAACTAAAAAAGAAGGTTGCTCAGATTGGCTCCTAAATCGTTTATAGAGATTAGGAACAACAGTTCTTTGGCAAACGCCAGACATCATTTCTGTTTTACCCAGTGATTTTTCGTCGGTTACTACGTACTGTGACCTTTCTGACAGTAAATCACGAACCCAGTCGCACAACTGAATCAGTACTCCATAACCATGCAGTTTGATCAGAAGTCTGTTATGTGGAATGCTTTCAAAAGCGTTCTGGAAATCGAGAAATATGGAATCAATTTGAGACCCCTGGTCAATTTATCTCATTACTTTATGTGAATAAAGAGCTAGTTGCGTTTCAGAAGATTGGTATTTTCTGAATCAATGCTATGTGTCAACAGACTGCTACCCTCAAAGTAATTCATAATGTTTGAACAGAGTATATGTTCCAAAATCTCAGTGCAAATTTCCAAAGCCAACAAAGGAAACACTGTTGTCCTTATAGGCAGACAACAATATATTGACAAAACATAGGAGTTCATGTCACAAAATAATGTAAAAAACTGACATCAGATACAACAAACAGATTGAAGGCAAAGGTAAAAAAAAATGATAAATATAGACTACATACTAAATGACAGAGAGAAGGGAAATTCATTGCAGATGAATCCTACTGCACACCCTGCAGTGCCAACCATAGATCCATAAACCAAACATTCCGTTAAGATCCATTGTGAACCTTAAGAAAACTCTAACTTACAAACTTGCAGGACACATGTTGAAATTACTATTTGAAACCTATAAAATAGAAGACCTATTAAGCGAAAATAACCACAAAAGTATTACAAGCGAAAAATACATGAAAAGACATTGTAATAAAAGTATCACATATACAAAACAAAGGTGGGAAAGAAGCTACTACTAAATGACTAAGTAAATATGACTAATTACTCACTGTTTACACTGACTAATCATATAATAGACAGAAGCCCAAATAGATGATCACAAATCCCATTTCTGTTCTAAGTGTAAAAATGAAGAAGGAAAAGGATAACAATAACAATAAATAAAAGGAAGTAAAAAGAGATTAAAAAATGCAAATAAATAACAAAGAATAAATAATAAATTAGGAGGATATACATGTGTACACCCATCCAACCACCCACGCACACACACACACACACACACACACATACACACATACTGAACCTTCATCAACACACATGTTGTTGTTGTTGTCTTCAGTCCTGAGACTGGTTTGATGCAGCTCTCCATGCTACTCTATCCTGTGCAAGCTGCTTCATCTCCCAGTACCTACTGCAACCTACATCCTTCTGAATCTGCTTAGTGTACTCATCTCTCGGTCTCCGTCTACGATTTTTACCCTCCACGCTGCCCTCCAATGCTAAATTTGTGATCCCTTGATGCCTCAAAACATGTCCTACCAACCGATCCCTTCTTCTAGTCAAGTTGTGCCACAAACTTCTCTTCTCCCCAATCCTATTCAATACCTCCTCATTAGTTACGTGATCTATCCACCTTATCTTCAGTATTCTTCTGTAGCACCACATTTCGAAAGCTTCTATTCTCTTCTTGTCCAAACTAGTTATCATCCATGTTTCACTTCCATACATGGCTACACTCCAAACAAATACTTTCAGAAACGACTTCCTGATACATAAATCTATATTCGATGTTAACAAATTTATCTTCTTCAGAAACGCTTTCCTTGCCATTGCCAGTCTACATTTTATATCCTCTCTACTTCGACCATCATCAGTTATTTTACTTCCTAAATAGCAAAACTCCTTTACTACTTTAAGTGTCTCATTTCCTAATCTAATTCCCTCAGCATCACCCGATTTAATTTGACTACATTCCATTATCCTCGTTTTGCTTTTGTTAATGTTCATCGTATATCCTCCTTTCAAGACACTGTCCATTCCGTTCAACTGCTCTTCCAAGTCCTTTGCCGTCTCTGACAGAATTACAATGTCATCGGCGAACCTCAAAGTTTTTACTTCGTCTCCATGAATTTTAATACCTACTCCAAATTTTTCTTTTGTTTCCTTTACTGCTTGCTCAATATACAGATTGAATAACATCGGGGAGAGGCTACAACCCTGTCTCACTCCTTTCCCAACCACTGCTTCCCTTTCATGCCCCTCGACTCTTATTACTGCCATCTGGTTTCTGTACAAATTATAAATAGCCTTTCGCTCCCTGTATTTTACCCCTGCCACCTTTAGAACACACATATAGTCAAATAAAAAGCAGTTGAAAGCAAAACCTGAGAAAGTTGGCAAAACTTACAAAAAATGAATGACCATCTTGATACAGAAAAAGGCAGTTACAGCACTGTATTTCTAAAACAGTGACCACAAGGATAACTGCTAGCTTTCAAACAGTTTGCCACATGTGAGAAAGCTGTTCAGCTTACAAATAATTATTTAGACAATGATCTCTAAATACCTTTCCATTTTCTTATGAAAACTTCATTGAAGTCTTTTAAATCAATAATCTATATGTGCTAAACGATAACCTACATGTGCAAACGAAAAAATCTTGTTATATTTCAGGATACCCATTGAAGATGCATTGTAAGTAATGCGAAACGCTTCTGGGTGTACAAGTTAAGTAAAAGAAAACTTAAGCTGCACTATGCAAAAGGCGTTTTTCTTTTAAACTACTGCAATTTACTCCGATTTCGTTTCTTGAATATTGGTGTTGTAAGTCCGCTATTTATGTTTTTATGTTGGTAACATCACGTAGCGCTCTGTATGAAAATCACTGGCTGTGCTGTGTGCAGTCTGTGGCTGGTTTGCATTGTTGGAATTTGCTATTCTAGTTTTGGGCAATTGTATGTGAACAGCGCTTAGCGTTGTGCAGTTGGGGGCTTGCAACTGGTGTATTTTCTCTTTGGATTTTCTGTCAGACTTCGAGACAGAGCTGCGTTGTGGAAGCTACCAAAAGCATCTATTACTAAAGTATGCATTAGCTTTCGAGGTTCAGTAAAACATCGCCAATTTTGGAAAGATTGTGTTAATGCTTTTCCATTGCGCCTGTAACAGTGTTCTGATCTGTTTTTTTGTATCATGGGGGACGTTACATCATTTTTTAATTTATTCCGTTGAAATGCCTTAGCCGACTCAGATGCTATTTCTTCGAAATTAAGCTACATCTGTTGTACACTTACATAGTTAGTTGGGAAGCAGTGGACACTGTCTCTTAGGATGGCGTCGTGAGAATTTTTATCTGCGTTTTTTAAATAGATGTATTTTCCGTTTGGTTTTGGTGGATCTGGATGTCACGATGATCAGTCTCGCTACAATGATTCTGTGGTCACTAATCCCTGTGTCTGTCATGATGCTGTCTATTTGCTCAGGATTATCTGTTTCTTAGAGGGAAATCTCGTTGTCGTTTGCTCTCCGAGTGAGCCCCTGAATCAAAGGCTTACAGTAATTTTCAGAGGAAGCATTTACTACAATTTATGACGATATTTTATACCTACTACCGACTCTCAACACGTATTTTCACCAACATATCGAGGGTAGATTAAAGTCACCATCAACTATAATCGTTTGCTTGGGCTACTTGTGGGAGATGGTACTAAAATATTTTGGTCTATTCAGCAACTGAATCATCTGAATCACGGGGGCGGTAAAAAGGAACCAGTTATCAGTTTATTCCAGTTGTCAGATACAACTTCTACGCATGCTAACCCAGAATCGTTTACTTCAGTTTCGCTAAAAGGTAAATTATTTCTAACAGCAACAATTACGCCGCTACAAATTGTATTTAATCTATCATTTCTGAACGCGGTTAGGCCCTTTTTAAAAATTTAGGCTAATCTTACCTCTGGTTTTAGCCACATTTTTGTATCTATAACGATTTGAGCTCCAGTACTTTCTATTAGCGCTTGGAGCTTTGGTTCTTTCCCAACACAGGTATGACAATTTACAACTACAGTACTGATCGTTGCTAAGTGTGCCCTCTTCCTGCGCCCTTTTAGACTGAGGTCGTTTCTAGAATTTCCTGAGACCCTCTAACTCAAAATTCGCCCAGACTGTTCCCCACAGTTCTAGTTACCCGCGTAGCCGACGCATGCGAGTAACGGACACCTGACCTTTTATGTGAAACCCGGAACCCCCCTTCCTTCCTCCATACTATGGCGCAAGTCGAAATATATACAACCTACACAATCGCAGAACCGTCTGAGCATCTGGTTCAGACAATCCTCTCTGTTGTGTACCAAAGGTCCGCAACCGGTCCTGTCGATAATGCTACAGATGGTGAGCTCTGCCTTCATCTCGCAAGCAAGACTGGCCATCTTTTACCACTTCAGCTAGCCCCTCGAAATCATAGAGAATCTCTTCTGATCTGCAGCGACCCATATCATTATTACTATGAGACACCACTTGCAGCCGGCTACACCCTATGTTCTTCACGGCATCCAGCATCTGGAATGAGTCCTCCCGGTATGCACATCTACATCTAAATCTATGTGATTTCTCTGCTATTCAGAATAAAGTGCCTGGCAGATGGTTCAATGAACCACCTTCATGCTGTTTGTCTACCGTTCCACTCTCTAACGGCACACGGGAAAACCGAGCATTAAAATTTTTCTGTACGAGGAGCCCTGATTTCTCTTATTTTATCGTGATGATCATTTCTCCCTATGTAGGTAGGTGCCAACAGAATATTTTCGCAAACGGAGGAGAGAACTGGTGAAGATCCCGTCGCAACGAAAATCTCCTTTGTTTTAATGATTGCCACTCCAATTCACGTATCATATCTGTGGCACTATCTCCCATATTTCGCGATAATACAAAACGAGTAGCCCTTCTTTGTACTTTTTCGACGTCATCCGTCAGTCCCACCTGATGCGGATCCCATACCGCACAACAATACTCAAGAATAGGACGGACAAGCGTAGTGTAAGCAGTCTCTTTGGTAGACCTGTTGCACCTTCTAAGTGTTCTGCCAAAAAATCGCAGTGTTTGGTTTCCTCCACCCACAATATTATCCATGTGATCGTTCCAATTTAGGTTACTTGTAACTGTAATCCCTAAGTATTAAGTTGAATTTACAGCCCTCAGATTTGTGTGACTTACCGCGCAGTCGAAATTTAGGTGAATTCTTTTAGTACTCATGTGAATAAATTCACACTTTTCTTTATTCAGGGTCAATTGTCACTTTTCGCACCATACAGATATCTTATCTAACTCGTTTTGCAAGTCGTTTTGATCATCTGATGACTTTTCAAGACGGTAAATGACAGCATCATCTGCAAACAATCTAAGAGGGCTACTCAGATTGTCTCCTATGTCATTAATATAGATCAGGAACAATAGATGGCCTATAACGCTTCGTTGGGGAACGCCGGATATTACTCCTGTTTCACTCGATAACTTTCCGTCTATTACTACGAACTGTGACCTTTCTGACAGAAAAACACGGATCCAGTAGCACAACTGAGACGATAATCCGTAGGGACGCAGTTTGGCTAGAAGACGCTTGTGAGGAACGGTGTCGAACGGTGTCGAAATAACTCTGCTTTAGTGGCACTGTCATCAGTGACTTCACCGTTGTTACCGCGCAGTGAAGGCATTGATTGCTTCTTGCCACTGGTGTGCTTTATGTTTCACCAGAATCTCTTTGGGTTTTCTGCCAGATTTCGAGACAGAATTTCGTTGCGGAAGTTATTAAAAGCATCTCGGATTGAAGTACGCGCTATATTTCGAACTTCTCTATAATAGAATTTTGGAATGCGTACTAAATTTCTTCCTCTCCTTAACACCCGTGCCACTAAGGAGCCCCATTACTCACTTGACATTGGAGCTCCCAACTATCAATAATCCCACCCTCTGTGAATGAACAGATATTGCTAGCCGAGCGTTCCTCTGGAACAGGATGAGCGACTGACTGTATCAGGCTCACGGATAGCGCCCTCGTCAGACGAACCGGTGAAGCCCTCCGATCGGCCCTCCGGAAAGTCTACTGCTCATCTTTAGCCTGTTTTGCGGCGTCTTTCTGTTTGGCCCCACATACTACAGGCGATCATCTAAACATCTTCAAGTTTCTCTAAACACGTTCTTTGGTAGTTCAATGAACTTTTTTCACCGTGTAATAGCTCACTCCCTCGTAGTCCCAAGCAAATCTGGCTGGTGGGGGTGTCCAGGTAAACAGACTTTGTGCAATACAGTCCTGGGAGAACGTTGGGTCCTGGGAATGGAGAGCTGGGATGGGGACTGAGGGGGTGTGCAATTATCACAGCGATTGCAATGTTTTTTAGGTTACTGTAGCGTGACATTTGCTAGGTGAGCATTAAAAAAAAAAAGAAAGAAAAAGAAAATACTTCTCCTTCTGCCAGCGACAGACTGGTGCTTGCGGTCCTGCATTTCCATCCACATATTGGAGAAAAGATGTGCCCAGTCTTCGGGCTTTTGAAGTTTTAGACATGTCAATCTTCTGTAAACAGCGTCTCTTTGATTTGCAGGATCCTCGGGGGAGTATAGAATTTACAGGTCTGATCACTACTACTCACTTTCAGGAGTCATTAGAGCGCATATGTATTACAAATTATCTAGTACGCAATTCCACAATTATTTTTAACCGCACCTAGCACACGCCACATGTAGTTTACGCCATATCTTCACTAAGTATCTGCCCTGAGTCCTGCCACAGTGACAAAGCTGTGCAACCGCCGCCCAGCGCAGGACACACAACACGGATGGAGCTGTAACGACGTTAGGAACGAGTTACGAGTTTAATCCCAGCGGCAGAAAGAGAAGACAAATTGATTTCCCAAGGGGATCAGAACATCGAAACTGAGCAGTCAGAGAAATTTCCGTCGGCGTGGCCCTGTCAGACTATGTAAATGCATTTATTATTTGAACTCACCAAGGAAGGGATGAGACGAACTCATTCGCATTTTTGTACAGTTATGATCTACTGTGGAACATGAACTGCATTTCTACTAAATTGTCACAATGTGCATCTTTATTTAGCGTTCATTGGTTCACTGATGGAAATAATTTGTTGTCTTTTAGCTACGACTCCTTTGCTTGCACGCTAGTATTTTGCTGAAACTTGACACACAAATGTTCGGCAAGCGTATTATTTTTCTTCTGTGATACTCATACACAGTCTGTAATTTTTATTCTAAGAATGTTTAAAATGAAAATAAAATCTATTATATCGTTTACTTTAGCACTCAAAATTTTCACAGTCGAAAAGTATTATTAAATGACTATCAAGATCGATGGTAGATTTCATTAATCAACTAAAATGCTCGCAGCTTAACGAAGTGTTTCGAGAAACGTATGATTTACTTCCGGCCAAAATCTAAAGAACTTGCTAAGAAAGAGTTGACTCATGTCAGCGCTAAACATCAAACTGGGACGGCACTCGGCATTGCATGACAGCGAACACTGAAGTTTAGAGAAACTGTTTATATGATATTTATGTTGCATATTACAGTGCACCTTTTTCTTGCGCAGCATAATGCGAGTTTCATGAGAACAAAGTTGTTTGTCTCCTGGCACGGCTGCATACTTCGCCATTGAAATGAATATTACAATTAAATCAATACAATGAAAATAATACCCTTAGCTGCATACAGGCGTTGATATAAGTCAACGGGGACAGTTGAAAATGCGCGCTCCGGCCGGGACTCGAACCCGGGATCTCCTGCTTACATGACAGATCCTCCTTCCATGTGGGCCACCGAGGACACAGAGGATAGTGCGACTGCAGGGACTCATCTCTGGCACGCCTCCCGTGAGACCCACATTCCCAACTTATTGTACCGCACTATATTCTGAGTACCCCTGCCCATTACACTCATTACTCGCGGCTTTACTGATTTCCGTAAGAGTTCGGGCACTGTTTGTGGATTCGCACAGAAGATGGTCAAATGGCCGGTGAGCCTTAACTTGCCTATTTATCTTTTTGACCAATAACTAGTACAACTATATAGGTGCAACCAGTGGAGTATGCATTGTGATGCAGTGGGTGGCGCCGCTGACTAGCGAGGTGTGGGTTTTCTGTTCACACCCAACCGCAAGCAACTGTTTGTCATTTCGTATTTCGTGGCTATCATTTCCGGCAGGTTCTTAAAATATCTTACGCTTGTAATGTTTGTATATACTGCAAAATTCGATGCTTGCAAAAATGCCAGAATTCTGGAATATTCGATGTTTGTATAAATACCTGAAATCTCCATCCAGGTCAGTTTTGATCTGGTACGTTGGTGTCAGTGTAAACGTGCTTTCAGTGCTATGTGTTGTATTTAACTGACGACTCCGCTTTCGGATTTGGACTTCAGTGTAGTTACGAAGTGACATTGTTTTGTGGAGACGCCGGGTACCTCAGAACATCTGAACCACAGTGGCTGCAATTAGCCAACGTAGACGCCCTCGCCTACAACACAGGAATGGTACGACGGCAACCAGTACATGGCTCCTATGGTTTGTATGTTCAGAAAGCCAGTTGATCCCAAGCCAACAGTAAGTCAGCTGCGCTTCACGCATTCATCAGTGTTCCCTAGAGATTCTGGTCAGAACCTGACGAAATGACTTAAAGGATTCGACAGAAGCCCCAAGTACAATATCTGGGAGGCCGTGATTTGTTTGCCAAATGTGTACTTTTACTTGGACAGCACAGCACAGCACAGACCAACCGTGGTTCGAGAACAATGAAGAGAAGCTCAGTAGCTGTGACAAGTCCCATGCTGAACTTAAGACAATGTTTGGCGAACTGAAGAAAACATTTAGCGACAATCAACAAAAAGTTTGTTTGCCGGAAGAACATTTGAAGAACAGGTCGGAATGTTGTGGGGAGAATACACAGTCTTGCATACAGAGTGATTGGGCCTGATTCCACATTGTATATCCAAATATGGCAGAAGCTGACAAAATCTCACACTTGATGAATGGAATTGTCGAAGTCATGTACTTAGCTCTTCTGGTGAACTAGTCAAGAGGTGCCAATGCGTCGAAGGCGTGCAACAGAAAAGAAAGTGACGAAATAAGTATGAATGACTTCCGAATGTGGTCCTGTAACAGTTGTAGCAGACAATCTCGACCACGCCTCTCTCATATGTCGCGTACTGGAAGAAGAGTGTGGCTATAAAGTAACGGGACTGATGATGTCATCGAGTAAATACGCATACTCCAAAGATGAAAGGCTAATAGCTTTGAAGCGTGAAGCTTTCAAAGTCGAATGCATCATCTCTGGTGTCTATAGACGAATCAGCGTGGCCGTGGCCTTCGCTGTGTAAGAGCAGTAATTTCGTTTGGCCCGAAAAATGATAAGTGTCATAATAGTGCAACGAATTTTCGTTACGTTTCACATGAAGCTTGAAAACTGCTACTGAAATCTATCTTTTATTGAAATAAGTGTATGCTGAAGAAAGTTTGAAGGTACGCGAGTTTTTGAATGATTCAGTTGTTTCCATGATGGCCGAAAAGATGTTTAAGTTCGCTCACGCCCAGGATGACCTTTAACATCATAAACGGATGAAACTGTGGAAAAATTAATTGATCTGATTCGCTCTGACAGTTGGTTGCACATTTTATCGATTGCTGAAACTGCAGCAACTGACAAAGAATGCGTGAGGTAAACTTTACACAACCATTTTATCATGAGAAAAGTGTGTGTGAAACTGGTGCCGACACGACTGAATAAAAATAAGCTCGTGAAAATGTTTGTACTAACCGAATAGCATGAAAATGATCCCAATTTCTTGGAAAGAGAGAGATGCGACGACTCTTTTTTTTTCGCTTATGATCCAGGAACTAAGCGCTAGTCCACGCAGTCGAAGGGCCCACTTTCACCGATAGTGAAAAAGTTCGAATTTCCAAATCAAGATTCAAGGCGATGGTGTCTGCTTTTTCTTCGACATTCATGGAATTGTGTGCGTTCACTGGCTTCCTGAAGGTCAAACTACTAATCGACGCCGCTACTTTCAGGTTCTTGTTTAACTTCGTGATAAAATAAAAAAAGACCCAAATTATGGAAGAACAAGTTATGGGTTCTGTATTAAGACAACGACCGGTTCTTACAGCGTTGCCTGTTAAAAGGTTTTTAGCGAAGTACAGCATCCCAGTGATAGACCACCCACCTAATTCTCCTGACCTGACACACTGTGACTTTTCTCTACTCTCCAATATCCACTCTCAGGTAAAAGGAACGAGAATTTTGAAAGAAATAGCGGAACGCATCATCAAGGAGCTTACACAGGAAGACTTCCGGCACTGTTTCTATTAATGGAAAATTCGTCTGGAGCGTTTTAGGGATATGGCAAGGGAGTGTATGGAGGGGGACGGTAACTAAAGATATGTTGTTGTTGTTGTGGTCTTCAGTCCTGAGGCTGGTTTGGTGCAGCTCTCCATGCTAATCTATCCTGTGCAAGCTCCTTCATCTCCAAGTACCTACTGCAACCTACATCCTTCTGAAACTGCTTAGTGTATTCATCTCTTGCTCTCCCTCTACGATTTTTACCCTCCACTCTGCCCTCCAATGCTAAATTTGTGATCCCTTGATGCCTCAGAACATGTCCTACCAACCGGTCCCTTCTTTTTGTCAAGTTGTGCCACAAACCCCTCCCCAATTCTATTCAATACCTCCTCATTCGTTATGTGATCTATCCATCTAATCTTCAGCGTTCTTCTGTAGCACCATTTTTCGAAAGCTTCTATTCTCTTCTTGTCCACACTATTTATCGTCCATGTTTCACTTCCATACATGGCTACACTCCATACAAATACTTTCAGAAACGACTTTCTGACCCTTAAATCTATACTCGATATTAACAAATTTCTCTTCTTCAGAAATGCTTTCCTTGCCATTGCCAGTATACATTTTGTATCTGCTCTACTTCGACCGCAATCAGTTATTTTGCTCCCCAAATAGCAAAATTCCTTTACTACTTTACTTGTCTCATTTCCTAATCTAATTCACCCGACTTAATTCGACTACATTCCATTATCCTCGTTTTAGTTTTGTTGATGTTCATCTTATATCCTCCTTTTAACACAGTGTCCATTCCTTTCAACTGCTCTTCCAAGTCCTTTGCTGCCTCTGACAGAATTACAATGTCATCGGCGAACCTCAAAGTTTTTATTTCTTCTCCCTTGATTTTAATACCTACTCCAAATTTTTCTTTTGTTTCCTTTACTGCTTGCTCAATATACAGATTGAATAACATCGGGGAGAGGCTACAACCCTGTCTCACTCCTTTCCCTACCATTGGTTCCCTTTCATGCCTCTCTACTCTTATAACTGCCATCAGGTTTCTGTACAAATTATAAACAGCCTTTCGCTCCCTGTATTTTACCCCTGCCAACTTCAGAATTTGAAAGAGAGTACTCCAGTCAACATTGTCAAAAGCTTTCTCTAAGTCTACAAATGCTGGAAACGTAGGTTTGCCTTTCCTTGATCTTTCTTCTAAGATAAGTCGTAAGGTCAGTATTGCCTCACGTGTTCCAACATTTCTACGGAATCCAAACTGATCTTCCCCGAGGTCGGCTTCTACCAGTTTACTTGTCTACTAAAGATATATGTTTTTGAAATCAAATGTTTTACACCAATAATCCCATTATTTTACAGCCGTACCTCGTACAGCATTTTATGGCAACCAGAACTCTCAGACCGAGAAAGCAAGAGATAGCAGCCTTGAATACCGACCTTGTGCATCAACAGGTAACAGAGAACGTTGAAGAAGAGGTGCATCGATATTTTGCACCAATCTCCGCCACCATCCAAATGTGCTACGAAGAATGGACCCCACCAACTTCGCCTTAAACCCAACACCCTACCAACGCTGGTACAACCAACTCTTGCGTCAAGGATAAGGGACCGCAGAAGGTCATACTTAGGTTATACAGAGGAAAAGACCACAATTTCTCCCACTGTGGATCCCGAGACATGTCGTACGCTACTGCACTGAAAAAAGACGAGTTTATGACGACTACTACGCTCCTAGACTTAAACCATCACAACACTTCTGTTCACGCCATTATTATAAGCAGCCTGTGGAACGAAGACCATCACCGTACCCTGGAAGAGATGTTTCCTCAAGACATCTTAGCCGTTTCCCATAGCCGTACATAGGAAACACCCACGCGCCTTGCTGCCGGCGACCATTTACGGCGGTAAGGGCGCCACAGATGCAAATCCTCCGTGGACGACAGTCACCAAGACGTCAAGAAATATCATTGACATTGTGGTTGACACCCATCCTATCTGGGCGCTAGTCGATTCAGGGCCTCACTTTTCAGTAATGTCAGACACTTATTACCATCACCTAAAGAATGCTACGTTCCGTAATATGAAAGTTATTGTTACGAAAGTCGCAAATGGGAAATATGTCTAGTTCATAGGAACAAGTATTGCAAGAATAACTATCGATGACAGAACACAAACTTTCTAATTTGTTGTTTCAACAGAATGTAGTCGAATTGTTACTATCGGTACGGAGTTCTCACAGGCTGTGGAAGATCAGAGTTCCAGACTGACGAAGCTACTCTAACAAGCACACATAACAAAAGCTGCTGTAGGCTGTTGTTTCCTGTTGAAGACGCTGTTATCCCACAATCACCAAAGAGACAAGTTTCAGTCGTCTATCGAGATGGTCAGTTAAAATGTGAAGCTTTGTCGTTTGCCAAAAACTGCTTAGTTTCACAAATAAATTTGCATGCCAGCGTTGTAGGTGGTCGAGGACAACTTTGGATCACCAGTTATCATAAGCAACCACAGCTTATCCCTAAAGGTATGTGCGTGGGGACAACTGAAACAGTCCAGGAAGGACAGCTTAGTGACATAAACGAAGAATCGTGCTCCAGTACCACTACACACAAAGCAAGGGGGAAGCTACTACGGAACTGCTTATAGGATGCGGCCTGACGGAGGAACAACATCGGTTAGTGATAGTCGTCCTGCATCAATTTTCGGGTACTTTAAAACCCGGAGGGCAGAAAAGACATAGCAATCAGCCAATGGTAAAGCACAATATCAACTCTAGGGACCATCCACAAATTAGTCAGCGCTCATGAACACTGTTGCTGACTGAACGACACATAGTACAGGAGGAAGTGGTGATGATGTTGCAAGAGGACATCAGTGAACCTTCAGAGAGAGAACTAATGGATAATAGCCCACACTGGCTACCTTACCCACTATGCTGTCACCAGGGCTGTGCAAACTGTTGAAAACTCCGTAAATTGTAAAGTTACTTGTAGAAAGCAGCATTTTAAACCATATAGCACTCAGTGTGATCACCTCGGATCGTGGAAAACTTTTGCAGTTGCAATGAGTCTCAGAGGTACATCTACATCTTCATGGTCACTCTGCAATTCACACTTAAGTGCCTCCGGCCGGTGTGGCCGTGCGGTTCTAGGCACTTCAGCCTGGAGCCGCGTAACCGCTACGGTCGCAGGTTCGAATCCTGCCTCGGGAATGGATGTGTGTGATGTCCTTAGGTTAGTTAGGTTTAATTAGTTCTAAGTTCTAGGGGACTGATGACCTCAGAAATTACCATAGTGCTCAGAGCCATTTGAACCTAAGTGCCTGGCAGAGGGTTCATCGAACCATTTTCATACTACTTCTCCACCATTCCACTCTCTAATGGCACGTGGGGAAAAGGAACACCTAAATCTTTCTGTTCGAGCTCTGATTTCTCTTATTTTATTATGATGATCATTTGTCCCTACGTATGTGGGTGTCAACAAAATATTTACTCATTCGGAAGAGAAAGTTGGTTATTGGAATTTCGTAAATAGATCTCGTGACAAAGAAAACCGCCTTTGTTTCAATGAGTGCCACTTCAGCTAGCGTATCATATCAGTGACACTCTCACCCTTATTGCGCGATTACACGAAACGAGCTGCCATTCTTTGCACTTTTTCGAAGTCCTCCGCCAATCCTACCTGGTAAGAATAGCACACCGCGCAGCAATATTCCAGAATAAGACGGACAAGTGTAATGTAGGCTGTCTCTTTAGTGGGTCTGTCGCGTCTTTTAAGTGTTCTGCAAACAAAGCGCAGTCTTTGTTTCACCTTCCCCACAATATTATCTGTGTGGTCTTTCCAATTTAAGTTTCTCGTAATTGTAATTCCTAGGTACTTAGTCGAACTGACAGCCCTTAGATTTGTGCGATTTATCGTGTACCCTAAATTTATCGGATTTCTTTTAGTACCCATGTAGATGACCTCGCACTTTTCTTTGTTTAGTGCCAATTGCCACTTTTCGCCCCATACAGAAATTCGCACTAGATCATATTGTAATTGGAATTGATCGTCTGATGATTTTACTAGACGCTAAATTACAGCGTCATCTGCAAACAATGTAAGGGGGCTGCTGAGACTATCACCTAGATCATTTATGTAAATCAGGAACAGCAGGGGGCCTATGACACTACCTTGCGGAACGCCAGATATCACTTCTGTTCTATTCGATTATTTACCGTCTATCACTACGAACTGTGACATTTCTGAGAGGAAATCACGAATCCAGACACACAACTGAGACAACATTCCATATGCACGCAATTTGATTAATAGTCGCTTGTGAGGAACGGAATCAAAAGTATCATGGAAATCTAGGAATATGGAATTGATCTGAGATCCCTTGTCGACAGCACTCATTGCTTCATGGGAATAAAAAGCTAGCTGTGTTGCCCAAGAACGATATTTTCTGAATCCCTGTTGGTCATGTATCAAAAAGTCATTTTCTTCAAGGTGATTCATGATGTTCGAGTACAGTATATGCTCCAAAATCCTACGCCACATTGAGGTCAGTGATATGGGTCTGTAATTCAATGGGTTATTCCTGTTTCCTTTCTTGAATATTGGTGTGACCTGTGCTATTTTCCAGTCTTTAGGAACAGACCTTCCGTCAAGTGAACGGTTGTATATCATTGCTAAGAAAGGCGCTATTGTGTCTGCATACTCTGGAAGGAACCTGATAGGTATGCCATCTGGACCGGAAGACTTGCTTTCTTAAGTGATATTTACTTTTATGTCACTGATGCTGACACCTGTTCTGGTTTCGAATACTGGAATATTTACTTCGTCTTCTTTCGTGAAGGAATTACGGAAAACCGTATTTAGTAACTCCGCTTTAGTGGCACCATCATCGGTAACATTTCCATCGCTATCACTCAGTGACGGTATTGACTGTTTTTTACCACTGGTGTACTTTACATACGACCAGAATCTCTTTGGGTTTTCTACCATATTTTGAGACGATGCTTAATTGTGGAAACTATTAAAATCATCTCGCGTTGACGTCTTCACTAAATTTCGAGCTTACGTGAAATTTAGCCAGTCATGGGGATTTTGCGTTCTTCTGAATTTTGCATGCTTTTTTCGTTGCTTCTGCAACAGTGTTCTGATGTGTTTTGTGTACCATGGTGGATCACTGCCGTCTCTTATTAACTTATGCGGTATGAATCTATCTATTGCTGTCGATACTGTATCTCTGAATTTGAGCCATATCTGGTCTACACTTACATAATTAACCTGGAAGGCATCAAGCGAATTTTTACCTGCTGTTTTAAATAGATATATTTTGCGTTTATTTTTATTGGTTTTGGTTGATATGGTTTTGAGCTTCGCTACAATGACCTTATGTTCACTAATCCCTGTATCCGCTATGACGCGCTCTATTACATCAAGATTATTTGTGGCTAAGAGATCAAGTGTATTTTCGAAACAATTTACAATTCGTGTGGGCTCATGAACTAATTGTTGAAAGTAATTCTCAGATAAAGAATTTAGTGCAATTTCGGAAGATGTTTTCTATCTACCACCGGCTGAAAACCTGTGTTCGATTCCGAAACGGATTCTACAGTTTTTTTTAATAATAATTCCTTTTGTGCCTTACTGGGGATCTATTCGTACAAGACTATACCCTATCGTATTATTAATGAAATATTCACTTTCTCTGTGTCGTACAGAGCCACTTTTGCCTACCCTGTTTGTTCGTCGGCCGGACTGTCTGTGGAAAACAGGCAGTAACACATGTTCGATCGGTATCTAGCTGGGTGGAAAACAATTCCACGGACCAATCTCTTTCCGGTCATAAAAATAAAAAAAAATGGTGTCATCAGAAATATGAGATTGGAAGGCCATTCGTTCATTTTCGGAATTTTCTATTCACATTTCAAAAAATAAAAAAATGACGATGTTAAAAAATTACCTGAATAAAATCCAAGGGAGCATGCTTCAATGTCAAGTAATACGTTGCTTCAACACCATGCAAAGAAAGCGGGAGAGAAGAGAACCTGACGTTGCTTCAAATGGTTCAAATGGCTCTGAGCACTATGGGACATCAGTCCCCTAGAACTACTTACACCTAACTAACCTAAGGACATCACACACATCACTGCCCGAGGCAGGATTCGAACCTGCGACCGTAGCGACTACGCGGTTCCACACTGAAGCGCCTAGAACCGCACGGCCACACCGGCTGGCTACCTGAAGTTCTTCAGTCTCTCACAATCTTTGAGCACAAACGTTGAAGTCTGTATGCTTATTCAAAGAGGAACACGTGATCTCCCATTTTGTTTAGATGTGCATCCTCTGTTATTGCTTCTTTTCTCAGAAAACTTAGTGTTCTCTTTTACTGTTTCCCGAGACGGGAAGCAACAAAACCGGCTGTTTTGCTGATACTCGTAACCATGATGCTCTCAGCTTCTATAAAATGTGAAAAAACTTTTCAACAGTTGCCTAGTGGTTTAAGAAAAACTTATCCAGCACCATTATCTGTGAGAAAGCCGTTCGACTGCATAGAGCTCTCGTAACTGATCAAAGTTGTCAATGCCTAGCCTGTCACCGTACCAACTTAAAACACACGCATAATGATTGCTATTTCTTTTTATTTTAGGTAATGCAGAGTTCACATCTGTAATAGTTGTGCGCTTACCGACTGTGGCAGTACGGAACTCTCATTACGAACGTCATCACATTTTGCATTTCCCCCACATTGGTGTGGGGATTATAACATGATGTAGGCACAGTTATTTTTATAGTGATGTAGCATGGTAATGTCCAAGGCCGAAGTGACTAATGGCTAAATAATGAAATAATGTGTTTATTTCAAAATAATAGAACGGCCCGTGCCTGCAAATCCATTCCTTTAAGTAGAGATGAGAGTAAACTTTGAGGAACATGGGAGTTACAGCAATTTTTATTTTGTGAAGGTTAGTTACTGTGTTCGAAATTCGCAAAAGTGCAGTCGGCATAAACGTTGTACTGAAAATGGGTGAAAATCCGAAGCGGATCTGGGCACAAAATAAATGTGGTTAGTAGTTTTTTTTTTTTTTTTAAATCAGTGTGATCTTCTTTAAAGAAAAGGACATGAATTGCACAAATTACACGAAATTCAAAGGATAGCTGATTACAGTTTCTGCAGTATACAGGAGTTTTTGATAAGAAAATGAGTACATATGCGTAGGAACAGCTGCTTCTGAACAACACACGACTTACTGTAAAAGATTCTGGATTCACTGAGAGCCAACGGTTAGTAAGAGGAGATAGGCAGTAGAACCTACCGATGAACTCGTCGAATATTAATTTGGTGACACATCGGATGGCCGGAGACAATGAAGCTGTTGGCATCGGACGCTAGCGAAGGGTGTCGGCTACAATCTGAGCGATCTTAAAAAGTCCTCCACATCGAATCGTAATTTTTAGTGCTTTATACTTCTCGATACTTTTCCTTGATCGTGGGGCAATGATGGCCGAGAGTCCCCATCTGGGGAAATTCGGTCGATGAAATGCAATTATTTTCAGTTGACACCACACTGGCTGACTTGCGTGCCGACGGTGATGAAATCATGATGATGAAGGCAACACAACACGCTGTGAAAAATCTCAGACATAGCTGGGAATGGAACCCGAGACCGGTGCATGGCAATCAGACACTCTGATCACTGAGCTAGGGGGGCGGACATTTTCCCTTGATTCTAATTTTATGATGTCCGTATTCAATTTAAGAGTAATAATCGTCGAAATTAGTTTTGCAGTCCGTGTTATGCAAATCGATGTGTGCTGTAATCTAGTGATGGGAACAATCCAGTGAAAACAATCGAAGCATTCGGCTGTACATCTACGTATCAGTTGGATTATTAGTTCATTCTATTGAATGAAATCAGTCTGTGGGAAACGCCGAATGAAAAAAATTGCTTTAGCTGATTTTAGTTTTACGTATCAGTTCTATTATTATTCATTCATTTCTATTGAGTGAAACCAGTGTGTTGCAGTAAGCGAATGAAAACAGACGACGCAGTCTGGCGCATTGAGTTCTGAGCGGATGCATTTGAGCATTTCGCCATCGTAAAATCGCCTGTTTATCACGTTTCGTCAGCGTCGCTGTCGTTCCGATACCTACTTTTTATTCAGTGCCAGTAAGTAGTTTTTCGTCCATGTTTATGAACATGTGTTTACTTAGTACTGAACTTCGTGTGTGCATCAAATTACCCGAAATGCTCCGTAGCGTGAGAATGTAAGAAATTGTATGACTGGATAAAAAATAATCCTCAAGATAATTTCAGTGCCGCAAGGATGATTCACATTCTGAAACTATATTAATCAAAGAAATCCCAAGTAAATAAAAAAAATAGTGAAAAATATTTCTCGCGAAAAATTACTTAAAATGTGCTTATACCTCCAGTAATTAAGTCGGCAAACGAACAGAATATTGTATTTTATATGCTTTTTTATCACACCACCTCGGCATTTATCGTAAGAGATATATCGCTGGTGAGTACAAACAAGAGAGAAGAGAGTTAGTTGATGTTCCATAGATCATTTGAAAGAGAGACAGAGCTTCAACAAATTTAAACAAAAAAGTAAGTGTTTATTCATTTATAAGGTAGCACCAGTTATTAACTCTTAAAACTAACCAAAAGTCCATATTTAATACCAGAAGTATGAGAAATTCGTATTTAAGAAAATAAATACGCACTTTTTCAAAATACTTAATTTTTAGAAACATACTCTTTATTCACCTCTTGTTGAAGTAAGATAAACTATTTTTTCTAAAGAAGTTGGCGTGCATCTTCAGAGTACACGTATAACCACAAAGGCTGAATAAGTATGTAAGTGAAATCAAACTCGGAGATTGAGTGGAAACATTCATGTAACTATCGTGACTGTCAGAGACTGTGTCAAACGTTTGCCTCGCATCGAGCGAAACCACTCAAATCCGGCGAGTGGGCGAAAAAAAATTCGTATAGGTGACGTGATAGAGGAGACTATCTAAATTTAGTTGTTTAGTGGAATGAAAGAAAAAAGAACTGAACAAATCTACTGGCAAATCGATGGTCGAAACCAGCCGGTTGTCCCATATAATCCACTTCGCCGTATGCTGTTTAGTGCGTGGATATCGGAGCTCCTCGGGATACATAAGTTCCTTCACGTCGATATAATATGAATTTGTCCTGCTTGTGACACTGATATACAAACATTGTGCTCGCGTAACCGTACGCAAATCTGTGAATGAGAGCGTACAGCCTGAATTTTGTTCAGTTAATACACTCCTGGAAATGGAAAAAAGAACACATTGACATCGGTGTGTCAGACCCACCATACTTGCTCCGGACACTGCGAGAGGGCTGTACAAGCAATGATCATACGCACGGCACAGCGGACACACCAGGAACCGCGCTGTTGGCCGTCGAATGGCGCTAGCTGCGCAGCATTTGTGCACCGCTGCCGTCAGTGTCAGCCAGTTTGCCGTGGCATACGGAGCTCCATCGCAGTCTTTAACACTGGTAGCATGCCGCGACAGCGTGGACGTGAACCGTATGTGCAGTTGACGGACTTTGAGCGAGGGCGTATAGTGGGCATGCGGGAGGCCGGGTGGACGTACCGCCGAATTGCTCAACACGTGGGGCGTGAGATCTCCACAGTACATCGATGTTGTCGCCAGTGGTCGGCGGAAGGTGCACGTGCCCGTCGACCTGGGACCGGACCGCAGCGACGCACGGATGCACGCCAAGACCGTAGGATCCTACGCAGTGCCGTAGGGGACCGCACCGCCACTTCCCAGCAAATTAGGGACACTGTTGTTCCTGGGGTATCGGCGAGGACCATTCGCAACCGTCTCCATGAAGCTGGGCTACGGTCCCGCACACCGTTAGGCCGTCTTCCGCTCACGCCCCAACATCGTGCAGCCCGCCTCCAGTGGTGTCGCGACAGGCGTGAATGGAGGGACGAATGGAGGGACGAATGGAGACGTGTCGTCTTCAGCGATGAGAGTCGCTTCTGCCTTGGTGCTAATGATGGTCGTATGCGTGTTTGGCGCCGTGCAGGTGAGCGCCACAATCAGGACTGCATACGACCGAGGCACACAGGGCCAACACCCGGCATCATGGTGTGGGGAGCGATCTCCTACACTGGCCGTACACCTCTGGTGATCGTCGAGGGGACACTGAATAGTGCACGGTACATCCAAACCGTCATCGAACCCATCGTTCTACCATTCCTAGACCGGCAAGGGAACTTGCTGTTCCAACAGGACAATGCACGTCCGCATGTATCCCGTGCCACCCAACGTGCTCTAGAAGGTGTAAGTCAACTACCCTGGCCAGCAAGATCTCCGGATCTGTCCCCCATTGAGCATGTTTGGGACTGGATGAAGCGTCGTCTCACGCGGTCTGCACGTCCAGCACGAACGCTGGTCCAACTGAGGCGCCAGGTGGAAATGGCATGGCAAGCCGTTTCACAGGACTACATCCAGCATCTCTACGATCGTCTCCATGGGAGAATAGCAGCCTGCATTGCTGCGAAAGGTGTATATACACTGTACTAGTGCCGACATTGTGCATGCTCTATTCCCTGTGTCGATGTGCCTGTGGTTCTATCAGTGTGATCATGTGATGTATCTGACCCCAGGAATGTGTCAATAAAGTTTCCCCTTCCTGGGACAATGAATTCAAGGTGTTCTTATTTCAATTTCCAGGAGTGTAGTTTGTCATTTACAGTGACGCCCTTGTAACAAAATGTTTTCTCGCTAGCTCGCACACAGCCTGAATGATGTGTGGTATCGATAGCAGTGAGCAAGTAATCACGTATCTGTTAAAAATCACATTGACTGACAAGTCAGAGTTTTCCCTATAACAAGTTCGAAGAATCTGGTGACAATGTCCGCCACAACTAGAAGTCACAAGTAGCAAGAAGCAGCTATAACTGACGTTTAATGTTCAACGCCGTGAGGCATCTATTGACCGGTGTTCGTGCTTCGTTCTAAGAACCATGTGTCCCACGTTATGAATGTAGATCTTAACTACGGTAGAGGAAATGAGCCAAACAGCCAATTTGTACTGAGAAAAAAATTTATACTCGGTGTTTTACCTGACTAGAGTGTGATACTGGACCTCCCGGAAAGCTTAGTTGTGTAGCGTAGTCCGAAGTCTAGTTTATGTTTAAAGGTGATAATTCGATTGACAGTCGGTGAAGTCAACGAATGTAAAAGAAAAAAAAAATACTTGTGGTAACAGACTGACCTATAATGTAGCTTAATGTTTGCATTCGCGAAACATTTAAACATAGCTAACATATTTTTCGCCAAAAAAACAAGAACTTCAAGGTAAATTCAGGAAACATTTATTTTCTATAAAAGACAAAGATTCGACGAGCATGTCGATGGGCATTATACACATGAATAGTACATAAACTGCAAGGGGAGGGAATTCTCTACATAACTTTTACCAAATTTTTAAGAATAGTGATTTCTCAAAATGAATACTTTTTCAACGCTGCAATAAAAAAGTAGACGTCTGTGTGTATATTCAAGTGCTGCACGTCAGCTATTCCCGATATCAGCTTTTAACTGGCTGATCTGTACCTCCCACTCTTTTCATTTGGTTATCATCAGCCTTAAAACACTTAACAAAGCCTTTATCAATAACAACCTGTCAGAAAATTTAGGGGTTTAGGGCGCCTTTTGGAAAGTAAAAGTGGAATTTTCATCCTTCATTAACAGTGTACATATTTCACTTTTTTGTATCACACCTTTCAAATCATAGAACGACTTCAGTGACACAACGTTGAAAACTCAGTTCGCACGCGAGAACTTGTGCCTTCCGTTGCACTGGAGCAGGTCACCTGGTGAGAAATACGACCTAGTAGGTATACTTGCCAGTGGCCTTTTAGTTGCTGACAGCGAGTGTAACATCTGCGGTGATAAATCGCAGAAATCGCATTTTAATGTTGCACAGGGGGACATGTTATGAAATCGTAAACTGATATTCTAGGCTGTGACAAATCGCTACTAAAAATCGGAGTTACTGAAAAGTAGCATTCACAGCAACCACTGATATCGGAAACGCACAGCTTAGCTCAGTGGTCGTTAGACTGCGGCCCACAGCCCTCAACCGTATTTCGAACTACCCACTAACAGCCGAATCCAAATCGTCGACTAACTTCAAAAACCTCTTAAGATTGTAGTTTTCCTGCTCAGCAGCAAACAAACATTCTAGTAACTACAGTAATACTTTAAGATGTGGTTAATTTTAATTGATTTCAATTTGTGAATTTGGTCGTGAGCTAAGTAAAGTTGACCGCTTACGTCAGGTGCTGTGGGCCAGGTAGGAGTGCGATCGCAGCGGTCTTAGAGGGTGCGAGAACTGGAATGTTTTACTGTTTGTCTTCAACGACTGACAACTCACGGGCGTGCGCGACTCCTTCTGATCAGCTGCTTTCGTATAAAATTTGACTCGCTAATAATGTAGATTTGTGAATGTGACAAGACAGTTATCTTCAAATGCAGTACGAATTTTTAGCAAGGAACATCAAATTATCAAGGTGCTTTCATTCTGGGTAGCTATAATTAAAGTGCTGCTACTCACAAACGTCCTGTGTGGACTGTAATTATCGTATGACAGCATAATTTGGTAGATACTCCTGTTCTAATGTGTTAATGCGGAACCTATTTACAGTGAAAAAGTAATTAGTTTCAATTTGGCCACCAGGTGCAAATCTAGCGTTATGAGTGGAACAAAGAGGCATACCTCATGGATTAGGAATGGGATGCGGACAGAAAACGTCAAATAAGTGAGAAAGGCATGATGTTGATTTTGTTGTTAACCGATTCTTATACAATTTGTTCGATAAGAGCATGGGAGGCATCGACGAGATAGTATACAGCGCCTGGTGCACAAAATTGGAATTAACTTTTTTCAGCTCAAATCGGTTCCGCATTGACGCAGTAGCACGTCTACGAAGTTTCACTGCCATACCATAATTACAGCCAACACTGGATCTCCGTGAGTATCTGCTCTTTAATTATAAACACCCGGTACAGCTCTCTGAGCAGATGAACAAGGCATTCGAATCATCTAGCAAGCATTTGTGATCGTGTCTCGTATTGCATAAGTACAATTACTGTTATTAATTACTTACTTATCCACCTCACAGGCAAAATAACAAACCGTCGGGCAATTACAGTGTCGCAACTTCGGTGTTGCTAAGGGTGGCACAGTTCTGAAACAGAGGACAGTCAACACGAAGTATTCCGAATGGTGCCGACTTTTAACGATCCATACTTGCGGTTCGGCCGTCAAATTATCGCCTCAATATTACAGCTACTCTCTTTGGTGCTCGTAACATGGTAATTTATGTTGGTTACTAATCCATACAAATTAAAAAAATGGATGTACATATGTATGTTTGTTTTGGGGACACATTCTGCAGGCAGTATTCACATATACCACTGAATGTACCAGAAAAGTTAAACCATTGTACGACGCTTAATCCAGAAAATGTGTCATAAACACAGAAAGCGTGAAAAACTACCGCATCATGCAAGACGTTTAAATTTATTACTTTGTTGCTACTAAGTCTATTCGCAACACAGTGAGCAGACAACATTTAAATATGTCGCTAAAATTATCTACAAAAAATATATCACTTTTCGATACATTGTTCAGGAGATATGACGTCATAAACAGCGAGATGCGTGAGAGAACGCCGCATGATGCATGATGTTCAAATGTGTGTGAAATCTTATGGGACTTAACTGCTAAGGTCATCGGTCCCTAAGCCTACACATTACTTAACCTAAATTATCCTAAGGACAAACACACACACCCATGCCTGAGAAAGCACTCGAACCTTCGCTGGGACCAGCCGCACAGTCCATGACCGCTCGGCTCATCCCGCGCGGCGATGCATGATGTTTCAATTGATTGATTCTTTGCAACTAACTCTATTCACATTTTGCAGACAGAAGACACGTGAACCACTGAATATAATGAAAAATTACATCATTGTAGAGCACATAGTTCAGGAGATACGACGTCACAAAAATTAAGCTGTTTGAAAATGAAACTGCAAAATGAAATTCGCTAGACATGCAGGAGAGATATGTGTACAAATTCACGTGAAATACGTTAAATATGTGTGAAATGTATTTGACAAATGAGTATGCGAGCAAAGCCTCTCGTAAAGCCGTCCGTGGTGGCCGAGCCGTTCTAGGTGCTTCAGTCCGAAACCGTACGACTGGTACGGTCGCAGGTTCGAATTCTGCCTCGGGCATAGATGTGTGTGGTGTCCTTAGGTTAGTTAGGTTTAAATAGTTCTAAGTTCTAGGGGACCGATGACCTCAGATGTTAAGTCCCGTAGTGCTCAGAGCCATCTGAACCATTTGAACTTCTCGTAAAATAATCAGCCTAAACCCCTGGAACGCTTTTAATCAAATTTGGTACACAAATTAATTATAGTCTGGAAAGAAAGCCTGTGGGTTAATAACGACCAGCCTCCTACTGGGGTGAGTGTGATAACGTGGAGAAAGAGGGGAAGACTACGTGATGGACAGACAGCGAGGGGGAAGGACGAGATGGCCAGATATAGGGGAGGGGAAACTCAAAGGAGAAGAGGAGATGCAAATTGAAAGGAAAGAATAGGAGATGGGCAGAGACGGGAGGGAGAGACAGAAAGAGAGATGAAGGAGGAAGAGATGAAGAGGCAGAGGGAGAAGAGGAAATGAACAGAGAAAGGGAAAATGAGGAGATAGGCAGAGATAAGGGAGAGGAGGAGATGGACACAGAAAGCAGATCGTAGAACAGGGGGAAGGAGATGGACAAAGAGAGTTAGAGGAGGAGACTGACAAGGAGAAAGGGGAGGAAGAGATGACAGTGGGGGAAGGAGCAGACGGACAGAACGGGGATGAGCACATCGACTGAGACCGGGGGAGGAAGAGTTGGACAGAGAGAGCTGCAGGGGGAGACGGACAGAGAGTGGAGAGCGGAGGAGCTGGAGTCAGCGGGGCTGGTGGATGGGCAGAGGGAGGAGGAAGGAGCTGATGGAAGAATAGAAGACTGGAATAAGTACATGCCTGAGCAATGACAGGTACTGAGCTGGTTAATAATAAAATCGGCACGTATGCGGTTCGAAATGCCAACCCACTGAGGGGCTATTGGATCTTGAGCAAAAACGTTTGACAACGACTGGTTTAGCCAGGGTGGTATGCCTGCGGACGTAACGTGAGCGGTGAGCTGGGCTGGTGACGCCCGCCTGAGCGGCCAATATCCACGCGACCGGAGCCCTGGCCGTGGCCGAGGCCCGTATCGGTAAAACCGTGCCAAGAGCCGCCGTGTTTGATCGCCGCCCAGATTCCTCACCGCGGCTCGCATTCCGCACCCGCAGCCGGCGCCGTCGGTCTGCCAGGGCCACGAGAGAGAGGAGGGCCGGCCTGATTTCATATGGGCGCATATTGGCCGCTGGATGAAGACACGGCGGCGCCGGCAATATGCGCCTCCAGCGCCGGACCCTCGGGCCGACGGACGGATGGCTGCCAGGATGCTCCAGAATTCAATAACGCACGCCGCCGCCCCACTTATTGGGTGCACACAAGCTCGGACCTCGGTCCCGTACACCCGGCACGACGCGCCGTCTCCTAGAGTCTGCTACCATCGCAACGGCGCAAGGTACGCCAAGCCACGGATCGCATCTGAAAGTCTGATACCCTGATTCTACCTGAGTGGCCCCACTGTAGCAGCAGGGGCTTCAGATTCAGAAGGGTAAATAATTACGACGATTAATAGTTGTCAGTATGACAGACGGCCATTCTTAACAACCATACCGCATCACCACATATTCTGTACTTCACCGTTAGCACTGTGCATGATGGTATGTAAAGTTCTCTTCACATTTGCCGAACCGAAACTCTCCCAGCGGATTGGCACAGCGTACAGAGTGTTTCATCGCTCCAAATGGCCTGTTTTCAGTCATCCGCTGTCAAGTGTCGTTCCTCTTTACACCACCTCGAACGTCGCTTGTCACTGAGTATGGAAACGTATATCTTAAGAGAAACTGCTCGATCAATATATATTTGTTTTAACTCTCTACTCCCAGTCATTTTGCTGGTGGCTACTGACTACTGGCTGCTGGTAGCACTTCATGCCTCGCGAACAACTCCTTCTGCTGATCTCATGTAATCTCTAACAACTACCTTCCCCAATGCTCGACAGCCTTTCTTCGGCAGTACATAAGATCTGCCTAGTCTTGATTTAGCTGTGGGTGTTTCTTCACGTTTCTACTTCTCAGTCACTTCATCAACAGTCCATTTGGGCGGGCTCAGAATGGTTTAAATGTTTCTCATGGTTTGTTGCTCAGGTAAGATTCAACGGCAAGTCCACGTTCGAACTCAGTTAACTCACATGGCCGACCCCTATTGCTTTACTGCTTCTCTACTGCCAACGCAGTACTCCCCAATTCATTCCATACTGGTGGATCCACCTCTCGTGACATCTGTTGATCTCTGGGTCACTACCGCATTACATATGGATGTCTGTATACTTTTGACCAGACTATGCATACACTGTCAATATACACTAAGGAACTGGTACACCAGCCTTATACTGTATAGGGCGCCGTGAGCACGCAGAAGTGCCGCAACACGACGTGGCTTGGACTCGACTACTGCCTGACGTTGTTCTGGGAGGAACGGACATTATGAATCCTGCAGGGCTGTCCATAAATCGGAAAGAGTGGAAAAAGGTGGAGATCTCTTCTGAACAGCTCGTTACAAGGCATACCAGATATGCTCAATAATGTTCACGTCTGGGGAGTTTTCTGGCCAGCGGAAGTGTTTAAACCCAGAAGAGTGTTCCCAGAGCCTACACTGTAGCAATTCTGGGCGTGAGGGGTGTTACTTTGTCTTTCTGGAATCTCCCAGGTCCGTCGGAATGCACAACGGACATAAATGGATGCAGGTGATCACACAGGATGCTTACGTACGTTTCACCCGTCAAAGTCGTATCTAGACCTATCATGAGTCCCACATCACTGCAACTGCATACGCCCCACACCATTACAGAGCCTTCATGAGGTTGAACAGTCCCCTGCTGACATGAAGGGTCCATGGATTCATGAGATTGCCTCCATACCCGTACACATCCTTCCGCTCGACACAATTTGAAACGAGACTCGTCCGGCCAGGCAACATGTTTCCAGTCATCAACAGTGCAATGTCGGTGTTGATGGGCCCAGGCGAGGCCTAAAGCTTTTTGTCATGCTGTCACCAAGGGTACACGAGTGGGCCTTCGGCTCCGAAAGCCCATATCGATGATGTTTCGTTGAATGGTTCACATGCTGCCACTTGTTGATGGCCCAATATTGGAATCTGCAGCAATTTGCCGAATGGTTGCACTTCTGTCACGTTGAACAATTCTCTTCAGTGGTCATTGGTCCCTTTCTTGCAGTATCTTTTTCCTGCCGCAGTGATGTCGGAGATCTGATATTTTAGTGGATTCCTGATATTCACGGTACGTTCGTGAAATGGTCGTACGCGATCCCCGCTTCATCGCTGCCTCTGCTGCTTCCCATCGCTCGTGCGCCGACTGTAACACCACGTTCAAAGTCACTTCAAGCATGATAACCTGCCATTGTAGCAGCAGCAACTGATGTAACAACTGCGCAAGACGCTTGTTGTCTTACGAGGGTTATTCGGAAAGTAAATTTCGATCGGTCAATAAATCTGAAAATCTAATAAAGCGTTGCACATATGTGTTCGACAGTGTCTCTAGTACCCCTGACGGTTGCATCACTTCGCTCTTTTCAGTTCTGAGCGCATGGTGAGCACATAAAGATGCGTAGCAAATAGTCTCTCCCGCCAAGTATGAGGTCCTTATGAGAGATTTCGCCTGATGTTATGCAGCCCACATTACAGGTCATACTGTTCCTACTCCGTGATAATTCTCGGTCGCAATTTGCAGGGGCAATGAAAATGCTCCTGCAGCGTTTTCGATGGGAAGTGTTTGATCACCCGCACTACATCCGGTAATTGACTCCCTCTGTGTTTCATCTCTTCCCACATTAACTACTAGCTAAGAAGACAACATTTTCGCACAGACAACGAGCTATAGACGAGCGTAGAGAATTGGCGAGAAGCACAGACGGCTGACTTCTATGGCGGGGGTGTTAGAAAGTTGGTATAACGGTGCGACATGTGTCCTAGTGGGGCGGCGACTGTGTAGAGAAGTAGCTGTAAGGTGGAGCCAACTGACACAGATAAAACATTTTTGAATTTCAATGCAGTTTCCATTTCGCGACTGATCGGAACTTACTTTCTGGAAAGCCTTGTATAGAGGCGTTGCCGACCGAAGTGCTGTATTCTGCCCGTTTACTTATCTCTGTATTTGAATACGCACGCCTATAGCAGTTTATTTGGTGCTCCAGTGTAGAAGATGCATTAAAACAGAAACGAGTCCGAGGCTGTAAAAGCAAAACCGTCGAAAGCATCGTAATGTCTGTAGGTGCAGAAGGATGTACGCTTGCTACAGAGCGCTTGGGTCTCAGACTCTCCGAGAGAGGTACGGAGATGAACACCCACATGACGACAGAGCGGGCCGCGCACGTGTCGAGCGTCCACTGCACGCAGTCGTGCAGAAATCAGTGATATGGAGGCTTCAAACGAAGAGGGAAAAGGGCTATTGTACGTTTCCTGACGCGGGAATGAATGGGGGGAACGGAAATTCTACGAAGAACATGTTCAAATGTGTGTGAATTTCTAAGGGACCATACTGCTGAAGTCATCCGTCCCTAGACTTACACACTATTTAAACTAACTTGTGCTAAGGACAACATACACACCCATGCCCGAAGGAGGACTCGAACTTCCGGCGGGAGGGGCCGCGCAGTGACATGGAGCCTCTAACCGCACGGTCACTCCGCGCGCAAGTGCACAGAGAGCACTTCACGTGCATTGCAAGATTCGCAGTGTGGCACAACCCATTCAGGGAAGGACGGGTGTTGTTGGCCGATCACGCACTATCTGGAACGCCACATCGCTTTACCCACGCCATTGTCCAACGGCCTTGTCGCAGTGGATACACCGGTCCCCGTGAGATCACTGAAGTTAAGGGCTGTTGGGCGTGGTCGGCACTTGGATGGGTGACCATCCGGACCACCATTCGATGTTGCCATTTTTCGGGGTGCAGTCAGCCTCTTGATGCCAATTGAGGAGCTATTCGACCGAATAGTAGCGCCTTCGGTCAAGAATACCGTCATAACGACCGGGAGAGCGGTGTGTTGAGGATGACACAGCGGTCGGATGGTCCCGGTAGATCACTCGTGCCTGAAGACGGACTGCTTACTGTCCAGCAGGTGGATGACCTCATCATCCAGGAAGATCTGCAACGGATAGGCACTTGGTGCAGGGAGTGGCAACTGACCCTTAACATAGACAAATGTAATGTATTGCGAATGCATAGAAAGAAGGATCCTTTATTGTATGATTATTTGATAATGGAACAAATACTGGTAGCAGTTACTTCTGTAAAATATCTGGGAGTATGCGTGAGGAACGATTTGAAGTGGAATGATCATATAAAATTAATTGTTGGTAAGGCAGGTGCAAGGTTGAGATTCATGGGAGAGTCCTTAGAAAATGTAGTCCATCAACAAAGGAGGTGGCTTACAAAAGACTCGTTCGACCTATACTTGAGTGTTGCTCATCAGTGTGGGATCCGTACCAGGTCGGATTGACGGAGGAGATAGAGAAGATCCAAAGAAGAGCGGTGCGTTTCGTCACATGGTTATTTGGTAAGCGTGATAGCGTTTCGGAGATGTTTAGCAAACTCAAGTGGCAGACTCTGCAAGAGAGGCGCTCTGCATCGCGGTGTAGCTTGCTCGCCAGGTTTCGAGAGGGTGCGTTTCTGGATGAGGTATCGAATATATTGCTTCCCCCTACTTATACCTCCCGAGGAGATCACGAATGTAAAATCAGAGAGATTCGAGCGCGCACGGAGGCCTTCCGGCAGTCGTTCCTCCCACGAACCATACGAGACTGGAACAGGAAATGGAGGTAATGACAGTGGCACGTTAAGTGCCCTCTGCCACACACCGTTGGGTGGCTTGCGCAATATAAATGTAGTTGTAGATGTAGATCATTCAAAACCGGCGAGTCTTACTGTAGAGGTAGAACTGTGCTTCGGAAGTGCTCAAGTCATCTTTAGTGACAGACTGATATTTCGCAGTGAGCGCCAAATGGGCGCCTCGCAATCTCCAACCAGCACAAGAGTGTCTGATGTCGGATGATACTCTCTGGAGCGTTGTGCTAAAGGAAGAAATGAGTTCCTGTTACTAGTAGTAGCTGGAGACGAGACATGGAGTCTTCACTTCCAACGCGAGACAAAACGATGGGTCTCCAGTTTTTTTCCAAGTGGAGGCATGTAGAGTCACCACCAACCAAAATGCGCTACACTCTTTTGCTTCTCTTTTGAAGCCTCCATCTTACTTTTGTCAGCAGAACAGATTGCAATGGACGGTGGATGGTTGCGGGTGCTCCCTCTGCCGTCACGTGGGTGAGCGACCGTATTCCTCCGGCGCGGAGTCGAGCTTGGGGCCTCAGTGCTCTTACAGGAAGCACTCGTTCCTTCGCAGGCAATGACATGATGATCTTTTTAGTAATTTTTATTTTACAGCCTCCCACTTTTTTCTTTTTGAATCCGCCTTACATGACTTCTCCCGTTTTTATTCGAGTAATGTTTTTCGAAATTTAAACATTTAGTCTATAGTTTACAGACCATTGGCGATAGCACCTGTTCTGAAAACTGCATGATTCAGAAGTTATCTTTATTTGAAATTTCTGCTTTCTGGAACGTTCCACTTTTAAAATATGATCCTTTTCTAGAGCCATTATCATAGTTTTGTACCCTTAATTATTCTGTTTACGTAAATGTCCACTTTTGCTAAAATATGTTAATTAATGAAAAATTCAAATTAGAAAATTTAGATTTCCAGAAAATTCTTGGCCGTCCTGAACGATACAATTCCAACCTAAAAATTATACCTCATAAAACAGTGCCATTATTTTTACCAATTTAAGCGTTTACAGATTACAAACAGACAAAATTACTTCATTTTCTAATATGTATACGTATTACCAATTTTCCCCGTTTTTATATTATTCAGTCGCAGGTTCGAATCCTGCCTCGAGCATGGATGTGTGTGATGTACTTAGGTTAGTTAGGTTTAATTAGTTCTAAGTTCTAGTGGACTGATGCCCTTCCATGTTAAGTTTTATAGTGCTCAGAGCCATTTTAACCATTTTATATTATTATTGACTATGTAACTGCGTATTTTACTGTCTCCTAAAAACAGTCCTACGTCTGTCTTTCAACAGCCGTCGCTCACAAAGCGCCAGTCAGTCGCCACTATCATTCAGTAGTCAAAGCTATACGTGAGTCAGTCCTGGTCGGATTTTACCAGGTGTAGAAGCATGAAACAGGAATTTGGTTGCATTAATTATACGTCTGTTGTTTGAAAGTGGTAAACAATATTTCAATCAAAATAATCTCCGTTACTATTTACACATTTCTCCCGCCTCTCCGGCAGGCTGTGAATGCCACGCCACAAAGTAATTTTTCTTTTGACGCGAACCAGTCAGTGAGCCATTTTCGTACATTTTCATACGAATTGAAATGCTGTTCAACGGGAGCGTTTCCCAATGATGTAAATAGATGATAACTGGACGTAGCCAAGTCTGGAGAATAAGTAACATGCTCTAGTACAGTATTGCCCAACTGAACCCCTCCATCGTTTTCCTGACCCGTTTATCTGTGTGTGATGGGGCGTTATCATGGAGCAATATGACTTTGTGTTGCCTTTTGTCATATTCCGGTCGTTTTCTAGATAATGCTCGGTTTAAATCGATCATTTGCTGTTGGTTGTGATCAGTGTTAACGGTTTCATCAGGCTTTAGCAGCTCGTAAAAATGACATCTTTCTGATCCCATCAAACGCAGACCATTGTTTTCTTTCCAAGGCGATTTGGTCTTGCAGTTGATATCGATGGTTTATCTGGATTTTTCCATGATTTGCGATGCTTAGGATTTTAAAAAGGTATCCATTTTTATCACCTGTCACAATTCGATGAAGAAACGACTTTCTTTTGTATTTGGCGAGCAGCATTTCGCAGGTGGTCTTTCGATTTGCTTGCTGTCTTTCATTTAGTTCATGTGAAACCCATTTTCCCACTTTCTGCATCTTTTCCATAGCTTTCAATTGTTCCGCGAGTTCCTGTTGAGTTTGAGAATCATCTACATCCAATAAGTTCTACAATTCTTTGTCTTCGAAATTTTTCATTGGTTTCCAGTGCTACTCATTTCTCACGTCAAAATCTGCACTTTTGAATTTTTTTGAAGCACTCGAAACACTGTGTCTTCCAAAGAGCATGTTCGACGAAATCTTCGACAAGCATTCGATGCGATTCTGCCGCTGTTTTCTTCAAATGATAACAGAAAAACCAATGTTGTCAGCAAATCGTAGTTCGTAAGCACAAAACTAGACATGTTTACGAGTTTGAAACAGATACCAATGTATGGAGTCCGCAGCTCGTAGTCGTGCGGTAGCGTTCTCGTTTCCCGCGCCAGGGTTCCCTGGTTCGATTCCCGGCGGGGTCAGGGATTTTCTCTGCCTCGTGGCGACTGGGTGTTGTGTGATGCCCTTAGGTTAGTTAGGTTTAAGTAGTAATAAGTTCTAGGGGACTGATGACCATAGATGATAAGACCCATAGTGCTCAGAGCCATTTGAACTATTTTGAAGCCATGTATGGAACTTGGGTCACTGCTGGCATTCGTCGTCAGCCCTTACAAGTAGCAGATGTCGCTGCAGACACGGTTTCACGCAACCTACACCGACGGCTAGCAACACTTATAGGGTAATACTTCATACTGGTAGTATGGGAATGTCACACATCGTCCGCCCAAAAGAAGTTCCTAGGGTATAGACGACGTCAGTGTGTTAAGTACGGTGACAGCTTGAAGTAAAGACTGTAAACAACAGATGACGTGCATTCGACCCGTCTGTTGTAAGCAGGCACCGTTAAGTAACGTACCTGCCGCCAGAGTGTGCCAACGTTTTATGCCACAGATCGCAACGGAGCAACGTCCCTAAATCAAGTGTTCAGGGTGTAAGTTGTCTTCCGAACGAATACAACGACGCGTTCACGCCTGCCGCAACCTGATTTAAATGTAGACAGTTCTATTGTGGACGAAATCAACGCGTGTGCCAATACTTGGTGTTATCAGTATTAACATACAGCAAAACGACGAAATGCCTAAATTCGTGTGAAACGTCAACTCATCGATTCCATAGCCGTCATTCAAGCCAATGTGACTTGCAAGTTGAACAACTTGAAGAAGGACGTATCCAACGGTTTCATACGGTTGTTCCGTGCTTTTTACTCAAGTGTGGGGAGGCTATGTAGAACGCCTGAAGCACAAAGAAACACCCTCTTCTCTTCTCTCTGCTTCTTATTAATCCACCTTCCAAAATGTTTGGGGTGCCGGGACACAGTCAGCTTGCACAATGTCGGTTACTTTAAGCTCCCTACACAAATTGTTCACTTGCGGTGATTATGGTAGAATATTATTTTCTAATTCTCCCGCTATGTGCCTTCACTAGATATCATTCTGTGTAAGCTACCCTAGCGACTTCGATGTGGTCAGTACGACGGTTTTTGTAAGCGCTGCTTCATGTTTTCGGTGATTTTTCGATCGTAGGCGTTAATTTCAATGTCCTACCGTCAGGTTCTGTTTCCTGTTAGGCAAACTGTCGCAATTCTTCGGATGGCTCAAGGCGAGGACGTTTTGAGCCAGACAGGGTTTGCGAGTGTTTTTCTCGTTTTGAAAGTGGTCAGGTCTCCGTTGAAGATTAATCATGACCGAGACCCCTCGACTCCCAGAACGGACGAAAGCATCGAAAAATTTCGTGCTGCGATGTTGTTTGATCGTCATAGAAATCGATGAATTGGTGGAAATGACTGAAGTGTCCTGGATTTCACTCCAACAAATTTTTACTGAAGATGTGAAGATGAAACGTGTTGCAGCGAAATTCGTTCCGCGTGTGCTGTCTGATGATCAGAAAGCCAATCGTTTGCGCGTGTCCCGTGAATTTAATGAACGGCCAGAAATTGATCCGGATTTTGACGCAGTGTCAACACGGCCGACGAATCGTGGTGTTAAGGACGCGAAATGGAAATCAAGCAACAATCCAGCCGGAAGGATACAAGACCAAAGCTGAAGACCAAAGAAAGGAAGGCAGGTGAGTTCCAATGTAAAGATAATTTTGGTTTGTTTTTTCAACATCAAGGGAATCGTCCGTCATGAATTTGCTCCTCATTGTACCACAGTTAATCAACATTACTGCCTTGAAGTGATAAAACGATTACGTCAGATAGTGAGAAAAGAAAGATCCAAATAGTGGCAATCAGGAGATTGGCTTTTGTACCATGACAATGTCGCTCCACACCCAGCATTGAACGTCAGGCACTTTTTGGCAAAAAACCAAATGAAAACGGTTTGCTTCCACACTACAGAACCGTGTGACCCTTTTTTTAATTCCCAATAATGAAAAGAAAAAAGAAAGGGAAGTGTTTTCAAGGCGCAAGAGAAGTGGAAAAATCGATAGAGACACTAACTTCAGAGGAGTTTAAAAACTGTTTCCACCAAAGGGAGAAACATTGAGACGAGTATACAACGCCTGATGGACACTCTTTTTAAGTTGTTTAAGTTTCGAAAGTGTCCCTTCAAATACAAGAATTCCGTAAAACAGTTCTCGTTATTTCACAACCAGTAAAATTTCATTATTTGCTGTCCTTCCTTGTGTTGTAGTTTTAATCGCCATTAGTGAGTGCACTTTGTACAATATATTTCATGAAGGACAGACTGTAAACGTCACATCCAAACAGAAGTTATAACAACATGAAAGGATATGGCACGAAATAATATTACCAAACTGCTGAATAATCTTATAACCATCACAATGTCGTCATGGAAACGGTTCGACCACAGCAGATGGCAGGAATGAAGTTAGGAATGACTGTAACTTAGTTCTAGAGAAGAAGAGCGATGCAGCCACTCTATGTGTTTAGCCTCCTGTGGGAAGCCTCCCTCGTGGGTGGCGTGTTGTGCTACTAATGCACGTGGCGGGCCCACGTGTCTGCTGTCTGGGGCTGTGGTCGGAGAGCTATCTGCAGGTGCTGCCTCCCTGCCTACTAGCGGGCGCTCTGCTCAGACTCGTGGGACAGGGGCGCGTGCGTTCTCCCGCCTCAGCGCCACCTGAGCGCCACGTAACGTGCCTAAATGAACGTCACTGAGCGTCTGTGTGCAAGTGCTGTGAGGTGCTTACGGCACTCCTCCCAACGGAGCCATCAGTAGCTAAGTACCTAACCAGTTCTGCAGGAAGGCAGGTGAGAGCTCTCCTACACACATTAGGTCACTGTTCTGTAAATGGAAGGTGGAGAAAGGAAAGGAACTAATGGTATCAAGTGCATCGACACATCAAGCGGAAACAGCGGCGACGAGTGAAAATGTGTGCCAGAGTGGGACTCGCACCAGGCTCGTCTGCTTACTAGGCAGGTGCGTCAAACACTGCGCCATCTGGAACACAGTGTTTATCGCAAATGCACCGATTATTTTGGCGCACCCAGCCAATGCACAACCTTCCTAGCGCCAGCTCTCCACAGTCACCGTCCGTGACCTCTATGCTCTCTGATTTTAGATTCGCGCTGTAGGTCGAAAGTAAATGTGCACCACCACTGAAGGTTGTGGAGTCATTGCCCATCGAGGACGTCCGAAAGAACAGCTACCATGCATTCCTATAACTGATTTGTCTCTATGGGCAATGAATCCACAACCCTCTGTGCTCACGCACTGTTACAATCGACCTACAGTTGGAATCTAACAGTAGCTAACATAGACAACATAGACCGGACTGTGGACCGGTGGTGCTGGGTGGGAATGTGAGTCGGTTGCGAGCGTACCCAGATAATCCGTGCAGTGGTTAACGAACTGCCTCGTAAGCAGGAAATCCTGGGTTCGAATCCCCGTCTGGCACGCATTATCACTTGTCGCTGCTGATTATGCATAAGTGCTAATGCAGCTGATATCACCAGTTCGTTCCCTTTCCTTTCCTTTCTTCCCCTCCACCTTCAATTTACATAATATGCATTACAGGTGCAGGTGTGGCGCGATGTCTGTTCTTTAAGACTTGACCGAAAGAACAGACACCACACATTCCTATAAGTCACTCACAATAAACAGGAAACGAACACGTCTAAAGATGCGACATGGTGCAGAAGCACCCTATTTGCAGAGTGGTAAATACATTTCGTTTTACTGAAAGGCATGCTAGTCTTTGGATTTGACCCCATTTAGGTGACTCACGAGTAACTTTAGATGCTTATTGATACAAGAAGTTTCTCATTAGGCAACGTGAAGCTGAGTGAATCCCATTGCAAATCAAATGATAACTAAATCAAGACCCTAAGATGTCGGCAGGCGTTGATATACATGAACGGGGCAGTTGAAAATGTGTGTCCCGGCCGGGACTCGAACCCGGGATCTCCTGCTTTACATGGCAGACACTCTATCCATCTGAGCCATCGAGGGCACAAAGGATAGTGCGACTGCAGGGATTTATTCCTCGCACACTCCCCGTGAGACCCACATTCCCAACTTAATGTCCACACACTACATTCGTAGTGCCTCTGCCCATTACACTCATTACTCGCGGCAGACGATCTTACCGAGTCCCGTAAGAGTTCGGGCAATGCGTGTGCATCCAGCACAGAAGAACAAGGTCAATGGCCGCCGGTTAGCCTTAACTATATGAAGATGGTATCTGTTCTTTCGGGCACTGTTCCGAAAGAACAGATACCATCTTCAAACCATTGCAAATCTTCCCACAACAGAGAAATTCGATGTCTTAATCGGAAATCGCATCGGGCATATCCACGTAATTAGGCGACAACTTTAACCATTAGACCGTGAAACCGGCCTTGCAGAGTGGTTACTACAATACATCAGCGCACTACATTGTTGCCCGAGTAAGAACGCTGTGCTCAAGATGATCACATAGGAACTGAAAAAATAGTCGGGTTTTCGAGCATAATTCTGGCTTAATAGACATCGTATGCATTCCAAGACTGTACCGAGGGGTCTCTATTGTGCCCCTGCGTGAAGTTGAGCTGTTGTCTAACATTTTGGAAACAGGATGTCAGCTGCATATCGATATTGGTGCCTTTACTATACCAAGGGATACACAAAAGTATTGTTCGAAGCTTAAGTCGCTGTTGAGAACAGTGACGCTTCGACCAGGTGTAGCTAATGGACGACAACACATAGGAGCGATCGACTTTACTGTCCCAGTTGCGACCGTCATAAAATCTGTTGTAATGAGGCAAAGTCGTATGCTTATTTTACTGTCGCAGCACCTTGACCTTGATACTGGATCTCAGAAAGACCTGCTGCTGAGCAGATGTAATACTCAGCCGGCACAGAAACAGCGCGGAGAGCACTGGACGTGGCGCCACCAGCCAAAAAGGCGCTGGAATGCGGAAGGGTGGCATATGGTGCGTGGCAGCAGCAGCGGCAGTGGCAGCCACAAGCATTTCCCACAGCGTCAAGACGGACGTGGAATCAGCGTTTCCAGATGAAGGGGCAAACGCTGATGGCAACCGCTGAACGGTGACAGACAGATCAGAGCTTTGCGGGAGAAACAGTGAAATGCGCTTAGCAACTGGCACCTGTCATTTAATTTCGTAACCAATATCGATTATCGAAGCAAAGTCGGTTGTCACATCTGACAACAAACTGTTGGACCCTAACCTAAATTTATATTAAGTGAATTCCACTTTTATCTCATAAATATTACATATTTATGACAACAGGCCACATTAGTTTATGCTTGCTCAATAGATGACACGCGTTCCTTCTGAAACTGTACTAAAAATTCCAGTAAGAAATTCGTATTTCGAATGCTTAATCCAGTTTGATTCATCACCCTTCATTTTGTTTCCTGAGCTGAGGATCTATTATAATTAAAGGTTATAACAGAGTATTACGATTCACACGGAACGTTCTCAATTGGCTCATTCCAAAACTGAGTCAAGTGTTAACAAAGTAAGCAGTTGTGCGATGTCAAAATTCAGCTAAATAATTATTTTGAAAAGGAACACCTATTTAGCAGATGTTAGAGGACAAAAGATCGTGTTTTACATATACGTCTGTAACCCAGACGCATGAGCTGAATTAATATTGCTAAAATAAAAATCATGATATTAAATTGTCCATAACTATGTAAATATTACACTCGTAAAATGTAAGATCAGTTTCGGATCCAGTATAAAAATCCCTCAATATGAGACACTTTAGACATTCATTCTCAGTCGTCTTAAATTTCGCAAAAAATTTCATTATTTTCTTTTGCCAAGATGGCAGACTTGGTTATGGAAATAATAATAATGGACACAAGTATGGTTACTACCATGATAATATATATATTTAGTCAAATTTAATAACACTTACCTACTCACTAATTTGGCCACACGAAATGAAGCCAGTTCATTACCTCGTTCTTTAGCTCCTTCCATTGGTCTGTGTTGGTGGCAGTTCTCTCATGGGCTCACAGGGTCTCCACATATTTCTGGACTGAAAATTTAGTATGCAAGAGTGAAAAATTTGAAGTTAATACTAATATAAATTAAAATAGTGCTAGCCTTCAAGCAGCTTATAAATGTTCCAATGTGTGTGAAATCTTATGGGACTTAACTGCTAAGGTCAGCAGTCCCTAAGCATACACACTACTTAATCTAAGTTATCCTAAGATCAAACACACACACCCACGCCCGAGGGAGGACTCGAACCTCCGCCAGTACCACCCGCACAGTCCATGACTGCAGCGCCTTAGAGCGCTCGGCTAATCCCGCGTGGCTCAACCAGCTTAATTCTGTTAATAGGTACATATTTATGCTTCGTGATTGTGATCACACATTTTTTAAACTATGGGGGAAAGGATCTCTGTAAATAGATCATATAGCGACGTCAAAAGGCAGCTGGGAGTGAAATGATGTTGTAGTAGTTTCTGTAGACCAGCAGTACATTTAATCTTTGTGAATGCCAACAAAATGTAGGCTGAGGATAGCCCACATACATGTCCGATGTCAGCTGTTCTCGTCAGATTCTTTTGTGAGTTGATCACGTAATAAATGTTATGCTATGATGATATGTTTTTCTTTGTCAGTATTTAAATGGCACATAATTAGTAAAATGTGGTAGAACAAGTGAACTTTGGTATGAGGAGTGTGGAACTGACTGCAGCCACTGTAATTGGTAATATCCACAAGCTGGATTTGTGGCATGATTGAATGGGAGCTCAGGTTTCATTTTTATCGACCCCCACCAAGCATAGATAACGTCATACTCCTCAGACAGATGTAAACGTGCTAGTGTGGCTTGGAATGGAGAGTTGGCATATACAGCTGCAATAGCTTCAAAGGCAACTGTGTTGTCTGGGTATTGTACGCTACTGACTATTGCAACTCCTGCAATGCATGCAATAGTAGTGAGTAAGTGTTCCTTCCGATTCAAAATGCTGACTAGGCATCTGTCAGCACTTTTTCTTCAGTGTCATATTACAGCTGATGCTGCTGTAAATGTCATGTTGAAGGTCACTGTCGACAGATGGCAAGGTCACCGAGCGGATGGAAGGGCTGGAAGAGAGAAAGGGAGGGGATGGGAAAGTCATCCAGTGTGACCTGAGCTCCTTCCTACCTCCCCCCCCCCCTTCCTCCTCTTTTCCTCCCATCCAATAAACATCAGTCGTTCTGTACTCTGTGATGCGAAGACTCCTTGACCAATGAATTATTGTTATAACACATTATTATTTCAAGAACTATCTGTACAATTTGAGGATATCACAATGCCAGCATTGCACCAGACAACGCCAGCGTCCCACTGGTATAGTACCAGTTTGGATGGTTATATCGTATAACTAAAGACAAGGTGCTGAATCGAAACGGGAAGAAAAGAAGTTTATGACACAACTTGACTAAAATGAAGGATAAGTTGATGGGACATCAGAAAGTAGTAATTTGGTAATGAAGGGAAGTGTGGAGTGCAAAGGGTGGGGCAGGGGGGAGAGGGAGAACTAGGGGAAGAGGAATTCTAGAGGGAAACCAATAATAAGCAGATTCAAATGAGTGTGAGTTGTATTGGATGTGCAGAGATGAAGAGAATATATTAGTGTAGAACGCAGAAAATAGTGAGACGAATTATCTTTCTGGTTAACTCAACTTACCAACAACTGACAATGTCCTTAAAAAATATTAGTTTAATATACGAGGGTTGTTCAATAAATGATGCCACCGTTTGTTTTACAGCTGTTAACATACATAGGAGAGTGTCAATTTAAGGTTCTTCGAATCTCATGATTTTCTGCCCCTGTGCAACGTTTCGGACAATTCTGACCGATGGCAATGCCGTACTACAGGAAATGGTGCGAATGGAAAGTGATTGCGTGTTGTGTGGATGTAAACACGGAGGTCCTGTGTCTCCCATAAGTAGTGAATGAGATTGTGGTTTCTCTTTGTGGTTGTTTTCCGATGGATCCTTTCTAGTTGATTTTCTTCTTCTAGCGCCGGCACAGTGGTGTGTTGGCAGTCGGTTGGCCGATCTATCACACGGCAGGGATGACTTGCTTGAAATACATTTTTAAACAATAAAATTCGATAAATCTAGCTGCATGAATCAGATCAAAGTAAAATAATAGGGCTCAAGACACAAGTTTGATGAACTTAATACCTAGTCAATACAAGACAGCAAAATCATCTGCCCGTCAAAATACTCTTAGCTTTAGTATAATAAGGAGGGCACAAACCAGTATATCAACATATCACAAATAATTTCGCAAGTTGTAAGGGAAAGACGAATGAAAGAAAGGGGCTTACGAAATCAACATCAACTTCCTAGCAGCTTCGCAGCAGGGTTCGATGTCATGATCCCCAGCTTGGTACCCTGAGGTGGTTTACTAGGAAACAGGTTTTACAAGCCGACACCAATCCTTTCCAAATGAATTCTTTCCTGATCTTCCTTTATGTGTTGTATACTCCCAAGTGCCAATACATTGGTAACTAGTAGCAAAACGCAAATATCATAGGGACCACCTCTGCAGGGACAGACATCTTAGGACAGTAAGCATTCCTCGCTTTACAATATAAGGCATCATTCCTTAACGTATAAGACCTATCGTCTCCACTATTGGTCAGCTTGTGCCTGATTCGTCATTGCTCGTTAGTTTCCTATTACCTAGTGAGCCATCTAAATAACACGGGAAAAATCTCGTAAGACAGAATTGGCCACCTGAGCGCCATTGGCTTGCTCCTCTAACTTCTTTGAACTATCAACCTCAGGATCGCATCCTACTCAGCCGATCACCAATAGCATTGTCAGTCCTCCTTACATGCCTTTCTTCGTACTGAAATGCTAATATCCGGATAGGATCTTGCCGATACCTGGCTTAAAGCCGGGAAGTCAATTTGGTACTGGAATCGTCTGGTGCTTGACGACGGGATTATCAGTGCCGTACAAAAAGTAGCTGAAAAGAATGTGGTTAAAACGTAGAAGATGCTGTAAAAGAAATAAAAAGCGTCTGACATAGAATTACACTCACTGTCTCCTAGTCACATCCTTCATCATGTGCAGAATCATACAAGCACACATATGTAAGTTAGCGTTAAAAATTGGCATTAGTTTTAAAACTTTAAATTAAAACGCAAGTAAGACATAAGGAAAACTAAAATAGATTCGCAGGAATATGTGACTGGTTGATCACTCACAAAAAGATTGAATGAGCCAGCTACCCTTTTAACGAAAAAAAATAAAAGAAATATTTTTATTATGTAAAAAATGAAAATGGATGAAAATGAAAATGGGGGAGAAATGACTTTAAATATTTATGTTATTTTGTCTTTCAGTACGAACTTTGTTGTAGAACCCCTTATTTACGTGTGGTAATAAAAATTCATTTAGACAGAATTAAGCACATTTAAAATTACGTGAACCTTAGCAGCCCTCTCATGCTGATAAATTCAAACTGATTAATAACATTTATGACTTTGAAAATTATTAAAATTAAATTTTTTTACGTATTTCGGCCTTGGCACACATTTTCTAGATGCAGTGGGTTTTTAAATATTTACTGAAATCTTTCCCGGGGTTAGCTATAGAACACAAGACTGTCTCTGTTAGCATAAAATGGTTAAATATTGCCAAGCAGACCTGAACGTTTAATTATCATTGACAAAACACACTTCACTATACGTTTAAGTTATTTGCTTTAGAAATGGAAAGAACCAACAGATTAACAACTTCAACGTTAATTATCCGCCTATGAATGCACAAATGTAAAACCAGTAATAAATTCAGTCAGCCTCAGGATCGCTGTAAAAGAAAAATATTTCGTAATTCACTGCTAATTTTACCTGCTCCCGATTTACGGGTTTGGTTAATTTTATAGTTGAACAATTTTTTAAATGTGCCGCCGCTGCAAATCTTTCGGTCACGGCACAGCCCAGCAACACCAACGATAATCGCTAAAAGTGCTGATAATTCTTTAAAGAGATATTATAGATGACATGGGCACGTAATTTACATTAGTAATACACAATTTTGATAAATTATAATGTATTTAGACCATAACAATAATTGAAATAACACACCTTTTCAATTTCTCCTCTAATGGCGGCTAAAGATAGATACAGACAAACGAAATCTACTCATTCATATAATGCTACGTCACGGAATCCCCTCTCTCTCAGCTCTAGAGGAAGACGACAAAGAATACACATTATGTAGCGCATTTTATACTACTGCTGATTTTGAATATCTCTTTGTAATCTCACAACATTATTCTCATCTGTGGCTATATTTTACATTTTTTCATCGCAGATATTAAGATATTTTGTAATTACATTATGAGTATAGAAATATTACAATCGTAAATACATCGAGAATATTATTACAGAAAATATTACAATAATAACCAACGTCCTTTACACAAAATTAAATAACATTTTTTGTTAAACAATTACAATACATTCGAATTGCTTCATAGCGGCGTACATAGTACAATTAAATGTCATTTCATTTTATTAATATTGTGTGTTCTGCCAGGGAACGTTACACCCTGATAACAAAAGTCGCATTAGGGACCAAGTCTTACACTGCACGGACCATTGTAAGCCGTACCACATTCTTGTCATTGTCGTTTGAAATAAAAGACAAATCGGATCTCAAATGAGCTGCTGCCATTTTGTCTTTAAAACTGTGCCACACCATGATCTGTACGCCACAGGTTCCACACGTTTGAGGGCCCTCTCGCCGGTCTGAGACAAGTAATACTTTTAAAAAATTATGTGCGTACCCGAGATTTGGATCTCCTGCGCAACAGGTGCGTCATTGTGATCAAATTATATCAAGTTAGATTCCATGGGAATGGTTGTGCTCCACGACCATGATGTAATCCAGGACAGAAAGAAGGTCACCATCGATCATAATGACATCTGTTTTTTAATGCAGATAGAGATTTCAGCTAACAGTGAAGCTACCAGCAATGCAAATGATACAATAATGAGATACAGAAACAGCACACTGATCAAAATCCATGTCACAGTTTTACACAATTCCAATACCATAATTACCTAACGTCACTTGTAATTATGACAACACATTTTCCAATATAACTTGTACATGTACAAGCATTAGTCCAACGGAGGCCATTGTTTACTGTTCCACACACCTAAGCTCGGGTTACATCATACTCGACAGGTAGCCCTCTCTGTTTTATTGCACATATGCAAAAGATTGGGTTAACATAAATTTTTATACTTAAAAATAACACGAATTCAAATAACAATTATAATAACTGTTTTGTCCGCAGTCATATAGATTCAAAAAATCATTACGACAAGAGTTACATTACGTCATGCCAACGACCTTGCGACAGCAATAACACTGGTTCCCTACCGATCGCCAAAGATAAGTGCTGTCGGGTATGGCTAGAACTTGAATGGCTGACCGTTAGGGTCTACCGAGTGCTGTTGGTGAGCGGGATGGATCAGTCCTTGTGAGGCTAAGTGAGGAGCTACTGGTCTGAGAAGTAGCGGCTCTGGTCACAAAAACTGACAACGGGCTGGAATGCGGTGTGCTGACCAAATGCCCATCCACATCTACATCCAGCGCCTATTAGTTGAGGATGACACGGCGGTCGGTCGTTGGGCCTCCGAGGCCTGTTGGGAAGTAGTTTAACATTGAGACACATGGGATAGCCAAATCTCTCTATTTCATAGCTCATATATATAGGATTGGATTAAAATAAAAACTTTATACAGGGTGAAGCGAAATTCGCGCGCTCGGGTTTCACAGCGCGACTCCTCACACGCCAGAGATAAAAAAATGTGTTGTCAGATTGCCACTCTTTAACGTCCTTTTTCTGCCGGATGTACTCGCCGTACGGAATTTTGTGACAGACTTTTTTTTTCGCTGGCATATGAGGAGTCACGCTGCGAAGCCCTAGCGCGCGAATTTCGCTTCACCCTGTATACATAAAAATACAGTGAAGTCAAGTAACAATTACAATAAAATACAATTTTGTCTGTAATCATAGAAATTCAAAAATCCTTACGACAGGTGTTTCATTATACTTTATCGCTTATCGTGAGGTACACTAGAACATTCAAATTTTATTTCCGTGAAACATTGAACCAGGGTTAACAAAGTAATAAAAACTTATAACTTACCGTACTTTACTTAATTCTACAGTCCAAATCTAAACCATAATCCCCAATATATTTGTACAGAGATACTGTGTGATGGAGTTTTGAAACCAGTGTCTTAGCTGCACCGCAAGGATGATGTACAGTAAATTGTTTAAAAGACGTTCATAAATCAGTTTCAGGTAAAAAAAACTATATTACAAAATGTACAATCTATAATTGCTGGAAATATGGCTTACATTTTTGGTTATACCATTTGTAGTCGTTTGCGATACTGTCAACGTTATTACATAGGAAGGAATCAGCTAGGCTGAATGGATCTCTCCGAAATCCCTCCTCCAAACATCCACCCACAGAAACATCACCCTACGCACGACCCAGGATTCTACATTCCCATGATATCCCTATCCACTGCAGCCTGCATCTACTCATCACTTCATTCATCTATGTCCCTATTTTAATCAACCAACACGTCCGCTTTTCATCTTTTAATTTATACAACTGTCCTTTTGTCTCTATATTGTGTGATACATCCATTTTCCATTAATCTGCGCATATATTTTAATTAATCAACAAATCAGCCTTTTATACCTTCACTTAGTGCGACTGACCACCTGTCTTTTTTACTGCGTAATACTTTTCATATTTCTTTCCAGCATGTCCTATTTCGTAACATGTTCTAAAATTTTATTACTGAAGCGCAGCAAAGTATATTCGCTAACAGCCCAGCCTCCGCCCATATGCGGTAGGGATATGAAATAACAATAAAAGACAAAAAATTAAAAAAATAAATGTGTTGAATACGTCCCACCCGCGTTATCACCACGCTTTCTATCAAGAAGGTAGTTTTCGAAAAGCTCCCACACACGGGTGCTGGTTCAAATGGCTCTGAGCACTATGGGACTTAACTTCTGAGGCCATCAGTCCCCTAGAACTTAGAACTACTTAAACCTAACTAACCTAAGGACTTCACACACATCCCTGCCCTAGGCGGGATTCGACTGTAGCGCCTAGAACCGCTTGGCCACAGCGGCCGGCCACACGAATGCTTCTCAATGCCACTTGCTCGTTGAGCAAGATTGTGCAAGGAAATTTCTGGTGGCAAACATTTCCATCTCCTCCAGCAAATCCAAAAAAATCTGCCCTTCTCTGCCCTAAGAACCAATTTTGGCTGCGAGCTCAAATCCGGAACAGTGTGTCAGTTGTTAATTAGGAGGGTGGCAAAATTAGATTTATCAGCCACATCTTTTCTTTCCAGCGCTATATCCTCACGGAATCTGGCCTCGACATTTCTCCCAGTTTGGCCCACATAACCTTCCGTATACACCTGCTTAATGGGAGGTGTTAGTTTTCTTGTATATTATATAATAATGAACAATAAAATTTGTTCACTGTCGGAAAAGGTACATCAACTTTATATTTTTTAATAACTAATGCCACTCTTGTGCTAGCAGGACCCCATTAAGGTAACATAACAAGTTTTTTATTGTTGTCTTTTACTGTAGTGTCCACATGTCATGTATTTTGCTCCACTTTTTGCAGTTTTGTTGTAAATATTAATTACATAATTCTGTGAATAATTGTTGGCTTGTGCGATGTAACTGATAACGTCTGACTTTGATTTGCGTTACGTTTCTGATAGTGGAAGTTTAAAAAAGCGATTTATTGCAAAATTTAAAAAAAAACATATTTTTGTTGGATAAAACACAATCTGTACATCTCTCTTTCCAGAAAATACCAATGACGTTTCCCATTTTCTTTCTTAATTTTTAAATCTATAAGATTTGCAGAACTATTATTACCTACTTCACTTGTGAACTTCATTTCCTCGTGTAAATTATTGAACTGCGTAACACTTCTGTTAATGTCATCTTCGCAACCTTTTATTAACAAATGCATACCATCTACATACCGGACGTGATGAACAATTTTAAGTGCCAAGGGGGGATTTTCACGAAAAACCTTGTTTTCCAAGTAGTTAATAAAAATGTCTGCCAACAAGCCACCCGGAATCGAACTTCTCATGCTTACCCCATCTTTTTACAGGTATGCTTCCTCACTGAATACAGAATTCACTATCAGTCCTGGGGTGACTGGAACGAGGGAAGTTCCTCGTCGGTATCCGTGACCGGACCAGGGACCTCCCAGGGTGAAATATAGTAGTCAACCAACTAGACCACCACCGTGGCTGGACCACAGAATAATGAAACGTGTTTCGTGGTCTTACTGCTACATCGACGTTTCTTCTCCTAGGAGAACACTATCTACAAGCAGTTTTGTGGAACATGCACAATCCAGCGGTAGCAGTTTAATTGTAAGATGGAAGTTCACTTTATCTTCCATGGTACAAGTGATTGTTACTTCAGCGAGGGAGCTGTAGCATGCAGGTCATTTCGGTATCATTCATCTATGAATGATGTCTTCGCCACAGTCACTGTCAGCTATTGGCTAGCATATGCCGCACTAACAAGGGAACCTCCCCATCGCACCCCCCTCAGATTTAGTTATAAGTTGGCACAGTCGATAGGCCTTGAAACACTGAACACAGATCAATCGCGAAAACAGGAAGATGTTGTGTGGAACTATGAAAAAAAAGCAAAAATACAAACTGAATAGTCCATATGCAAGACAAGCAATATCAAGGACAATCTGACCTCAGGAGCGCCGTGGTCCCGTGGTTAGCGTGAACAGCTGTGGAACGAGAAGTCCTTTGGGTCAAGTCTTCGCTCGAGTGAAAAGTTTACGTTCTTAATTTTCGCAGAGCTATGATCTGTCCGTTCGTTCATTGACGTCTCTGTTCGTTGTAATTCGTTTAGTGTCTGTGTTTTGCGACCGCACCGCAAAACCGTGCGATTATTATTGAAGTCGCGAGCTATACTTGCTGGATTCATATTGCCCACGGAATACATCTCACGTATTTAATGCACTCTCGTCCATAGTAGCGAACAGTCAACTGCGACCCAGGGATCCTCGTTAGCGGGAGTACTCTCTCTTCCGTGCGCTGTTGTCGACTGATGTCGTGTGTTTCGATGTTTGTTTAGGTGTAGCGTCCCCATAGTACGGCGCAGTTACATCGTATCGGACGGACGGACTGGCAGATAATAATTGTCTGAAAATTAAAAATTAAACTTTTCATTCGAGGTAAGACTTCAACCAAGGACCTCTCACCCGCTCACGCTCTTGAGCTACCACTATCCTTGATCTAGCCTATCTTGCACATGGACTACTCAGTTTCTATATTTTGCTTTTTTTTTCATAGTTCTACACAACTTCTTCCTGTTTCCTCGATTGATCTGTGTTCAGTGTTTCAGGGCCTATCCACTGTGCCAGCTTATAACTAAATCTGAGGGGGGTGCGATGGGGAGGTTCCCTTGTAAGTGAACAGTGTCACAGTCGTCTGATGGTGGTGGTGGTTAGCGTTTAACGTCGCGTCGACAACGAGGTCATTAGAGACGGAGCTCACCCTCAGGTTAGGGAAGGACTGGGAAGGAAATCGGTCGTGCCCTTTCAAAGGAACCATCCCGGCATTTGCCTGAAACGATTTAGGGAAATCACGGAAAACCTAAATCAGGATGGCTGGAGACGGGATTGAACTGTCGTTCTCCCGAATGCGAGTCCAGTATGCTAACCACTGCGGCACCTCGCTCGGTCACAGTCGTCTGAGGCAGAGGAGCGTGAATTTCCATTTCTTGTATGGACATCACACATAAGTGCTACCGAACACTTCTGGGATATCGTCTTGAGCCCACTCAACATCTGATGTACTTCTGTCCACCGAAGTACACCTGTTTTAATGTCGGAGCGACTGATCATTATGCTCTGCGTGATCAGTGTGACATACCACTTCCTCGGTAATTAGCGCTTACAGAGCACACAGCCAATGAAAGTGTTCCAACAATATTTCAGCAGCTCCTGGTCTCCATCGACCCAGAGAACACGGCCGTATTAATTCCAGACACGCGCAGTTTATAAGGAAATATTTGAAACGTTATGAGGGAAACAAAGGATTAGCAACGCTAGCTTAATTGAGAACAAATTAACTTTCTGTGAGCCGTAATGAAATTTACGCAAGGTTTATTAAGCCCCACGGAATTAAGAGCAGGACGTAAGCAGGAAACTCGGCTTACGGCGTACAATGGTTCATTGTTATGCCGCGCACTAATGGAACCGCTGCACTGCCGGTTAATTTAATTTGGGGCGGAAAGGAAGTGTCAGGCACACTCTGAAGATGACACTTCCACGAATGACGCAGTGGAAGGCCATTACGGTGGGGGAGGCGTGTTCATCTCAAGTCAACTTCGCTTCTTCCCACTTATTAGAGGAAAATGAAGATCGGTAGAGTAGTCCAGATCGAAAACAAAACCCTCTAACTGCTGAACGTAAAGACGAAACTGGAAAGCGAAATGTGATGGACGTGTAGTGTGTAAAAGTCTACACTTAAAAAAAAAAAAGAGACGATGAGCATTATTAATTATCGCTTACGAGAGTTGAAGAAAGCTGCCACAAATCAGCACTATCTGCAGGATTACACGATACACAGAACCAAACTGGCACCCTGTATGTTCGACAAGAGCTGAGAGAATTTGGAACTTAAAAGTATCAACTGTATCAACTTCTTAGACTTTAAAACAAAATCAATATTTTAAGATTTCCAGAAAACCAACAGCTACTAACGTGTACATCAGGAGCATTAGAAGGCATATTTCAGGTACACATTAAACTGCCCACATAAAATTACATTTCAACCATTTCAACAGCGTAAAGAAATTTATACCATTAAAACCACAGCTTCGGTGGACATATTACTCTCATGATAAATAAACTATTAAAAACACTAAAAAAGATCTGCATCAGGCGATAAAGCTTCACATCAGACAAAACGAGCAGTCTATTTGGAAGTCTACATATAAAGATAAGCTCCCACACAAACAACAATCTCGAGTGTCTGGCCATTCGTAACTTAAAGAACAGCCCCCACTCCCCCAAACGAAAGATCAAACTTGTACAAATTCGAATGCCATAGTTTCGAATTTTACTATATATGCAAACTGGCAGAAGCTTCGAGACACATTTCAAAGAGCATGTAGATGTCATACAGCTGAACAACATATCAAAATTCACATTTCCAATGCACGCAACTCTCAACAGACGTGATGCAGAAAGCATCGAAGACTGTATCCCGACAGTGTACGATGCCTCAGGAACCTACTCCAAGAAACAGAAATATATCACAATTAATCAGATGCTCAAGAGGCGGCTACAGGGATAGCGGGGACTGGGCAGTTCTTTAGTTTTGGTCTTTGGAAAGAACAAAAATGGATGCAAGTCAATCGCAGGACGAAGATAGTACTAAGAAGCACAGGTAAATTGTCGTAGCTGTTCTGGGAAAGGACCAGAGCTCCAAGCGTTAATAGAGAGCACTGAAGCTGAAATCGTTACAGTACTAAACCTGCCAAAACAGGAAATAAATTCAGATGAAATTATTACAAAGATCCTAACGGTGTCCAGAAAGGATAAATTACATACAACTGCTGTTAGAAATACTTTATTTTGTAACAAAATTGAAATCACTGTGAGTTAGTGTTGGTACAGGCTATACTTGACAAACGCAATACATTAAGAACTGGTTCCTTTTGCCGAACCTCGAACCCCGACTTACTCAAACGTTTAAAGAAAACTTGAGCAAGACTCAAATTGGTACCCTACTCACATGATTATGGTTGGTGATGGCTTCAATCTACCCTCGACATGTTGGCGAAAATACACGTCGAAGCCGGTAGTCGGCATAAAACATCATCAGAAATTGTACTACATGCTTTCTACGAAAATTATTTTGAGCAGTTACTTCAGGAGCCCACTAGAAGTGTTTACCATTACAGGGATTGGTGATTACAGAGGTTTTGTGGCGATATTGAATACTGGGGGAAAATATACATTTTTTAAAAAAGCAGGTTAACATTCGTTTGACGCCTTCTTAAGATAAAGTCTACATTCTTTCCGAACTATGCAAGCGTAGACCAGATGTAGCTCAAATTCAAGGATGTGGTGTCGACAGCAATTGAAAGATTAATGCCAAAAACATTAATGAGGGACGGAACTGATCCGCCCGTGGTAAACTAAACAGATCAGAACAGTGTTATAAGCGCAACGAAATACGTATGTCAAATTAAAAAAGAACGCGAAATCCGCAAGATTGGCAATGTTTTACAAAAGCTCGAAATTCAGCGCTGATTTAAATGTGAGATGCTTTTAATGGGCTCCACAGCGAAATTCCATCTCGAAGTACGGCTGATAATCCAAAAAGTTTCTTGTCGTATGGAAAGAACATCAGCGGCAAGACAAAATCAATACCTTCATTGCACGATAGTGACAATAATGTTACCGATGACAGTGCTAATAAAGCGGAACTACTAAATACGTTTTCCGAAGTTCATTCACCAAAGGAGATGAAGTAAATATTGCAGAATTCGAACCAAGAACTGCAGCGAGCACGGGAAACCCAAAATCAGATATCGTCGGAGTAGCGAAGCAACTCACTTAAGACAGAGAAGTCTCCCTGTCCACACCATATACAAATTTGGTTTCTTTCAGAATATGCTGATGCGATAATTCCATGTTTAGCAGCATCATAGAACCGCTCGCTCGAAGAAAGATCTGTATCTAAAGACTGGAAAGTTGCACAAGTCACACCAATCCTCAGAAATGGAAACAGGAGTAATTCGCTTAATTAGAGACCCATATCGCTGTCACCGATTATAGTAGGATCCTCGAATACATACTGTGTTCGAACAAATTACCTCGAAGTCCGGCCGTGGTAGCAGAGCGGTTCTAGGCGCTTCACTCTGGAACCGCGCCACCGCTACGGCCGCAGGTTCGAATCATGTCTCGGGCATGGATGTGCGTGGTGTCCTTAGGTTAGTTAGGTTTAAGTAGTTTTAAGTTCTAGGGGACTTATGACCTCAGATGTTGAGTCCCATACTGCTCAGCGCCATTTGAACCATTTGATTACCTCGAGGAAAAAGATTTGTTGACACACAGTCAGCACGGATTCAGAAAATATCATTCTTGTGCAACACCGTTGGCTCTTTATTCTCATAAAGTAATCCGTGTTATCGAAGGGTGATCTCAAATTTATTTCTATATTTCCAGAAGGTGTTTTATGCCGTTCCTCACAAGCGACTTCTAATCAAATTGGCTGCCAAAGGACTATCGCCTCAATTGTGTGACTGTATTAGTGATTTTCTATCAGAAAGGTCACAGTTCGTAGTGACTGACGGAAAATCATCCATTAAAACAGAAGCAATGTCTGGGGTTTGCCAAGAAAGTCTTATATCCCCTCTGCTGTTACTCATCAACATAAACAAGTTACGAGACAATCTGAGCAGTAATCATATTCGCATCACGCGTACGTACTCTTTGGCTTGTCATGTCTGTAAACACTGGGCGATAAGCGGTTGCCTATCGACTAAGGTCAGCGCTCACACATAGTATCTCGCATGTCGCTGATGAAATATTGTAATTAATATTTTTTGTGGTAAGGAATAGGGAAGAGGAAGACTGTATTTAATTTCTATAACAATGGGTAAGGTCACCGACGAAGTCAGGGGCCTGGGTTCAATTCCCGGCCGGGGTAGGAGGTTTTCTCCACTCAGGGCCTAGGTTTTGCGTTGTCGTCATCGTTATTTCATCCCCATATCCGACGCGCAAGTCGCCCAATGTGGCGTCGTATGCAATAAGCGCTTGCCCTCGGCGGACGAACTTCCCCTAATGGGCGACTCCCGGCCCACAATGCCGTACGCTCATTTCAATTTCAAGTTTTAGTGATTTATGGGCGCTAGCTACGGTGGATGTGACTGTGTGCCGTATGTTCGCAGGAGAGCCGGCGCTGGCGCTGCGGCTTTGGCGAGCGCCGTGGGGAGGCCTGCTGCTGCGGGGGCGGCGCCCACGCTGATGCACACGTCGACGGGACGGGACGCCGGCGGTCGCCGCGGGCAGCCTCCTCAGGTGAGTACCGAGTCGCCAGAGCACCCTGCGGATGACACCGCTGTGTCCTTTTTCTTATGAGGTCTCTGCGTTGGTAACACATCCAAATTACATCCTGTGGCGTGACCGTCATAAAGTGCAAAGCTATTCGACATCTGTAAGGTGCAGAGAGAGTTGCGCGTTCAGTCTTTCTCCCCTCTGGCGGATCGGAAGGGGGTATGTAACACAACGGGAACGCTCGATCGAAATTGAAACAGTGTAACCAAGTGGTGACCTAATCTGGTTATGATACACCAAATGAATTTACGTGTGTTTGTCGAGAGTGATTAATTCTACGAGTGGGATTCTGGAGTGAAAAGAATGAAATTAAATTTACTGTGTAAGGCAAAAATAATGAAACTATATCTTATACTCACACTGTACATTTACTCAAAATGTAAACACCAGTATCAAGAAAATTCAATAAATATAATTCTCTGCCATAACATACAAGTGCCACCAGTCTACAGGCTGGTCAGAAATCTTCTGCAAAGATTTAAAGGTGCTGCACGGTAGTCTGTACCGAGAAATAATTGTTAACAAGATAATTCGAAAAGCAGTGGCGTTTTCGAGTTAACTAACATTGAAGTTAGCAAGTAAGGGCGGTGTGTACACAATTTCAGGCGGAAAAATGATGGTGCACGAGAGTTCTCAGCCTCTTCTCTCGCTCGGATTCGATCCTTACTGCCGCCCTATGCCCAATTTTTATATCTCTGTCTTGTCCAGTTTACGGAAACCAAACGATGAACACTTTTGGCGGTCCTCTTGAATTTGCGTGCGCAACGACCTGATTGGCTAACTTCAGTGCTAATTAATACGGAAACGGCACAACGTATAGATGTTTTTTCTTAACAACTATTTCTCAGGACAGCCTACAAGGACAAACTTACAAGCTTTTCAGACTATTTCTGGTCATTCAGTATAGTATCAATGCTATTGAGCAGTAAGTATACAAGCACACAAAAACACACTCAGATACTCGAAATACACTGACGCGCCAACCCAAGCATCATTTGCGTATTATCACACAGAAACAAGTCACAAACACGTTTACACCTGCTGTCAAATTCTAATAGCGTGCGGGCTGCGGTTCTCAGTCAATCGGAACAAAGCATACTTGTGACAGGGTCATTTGCACGCCGTATAGTGACAGTATGCAAATTTGTTGACTTCAGAAGAACATTTGTTACTATGTGACAAATCAGAATCTGCGTAACATGAATAATGCACTGAATAAATGAGAGGACATGTGACTATTCATTTACTAAATAGTGCAAAAACTGTAATGAAGGATGTCAAGCAAGCACTACAATTACATGTTAGTACTGTTCCGATGACAATATTCTCGTAGCTCGACAGATTATGTACTCTAAGAAAAATAGGTAGACGTCCCGCGAAGGAATTATCCGAATGGAACGGAAATCGGTAGATGTGTCAGACATGTACAGAAAAATAAACTATTATGGTTTCAGAAGAATTGGATGGTTTACGTCAAAGAGCTTCTCAAAGTGAGCAGGTCAGTAACGTGATGGTCCATTTCTGCTCCTTATGCAAGCAATTATTCGACTTGACATTAGTTGACAGAGTTGCTGGATGTCCTTCGGAGGTGTGTCCTGTCAAATTTTGTCCAATTAGTCCGTCAGATCGTCAGAATTCCGAGGTGATTGAGTGCCTGGCCGTAATGCTCCAAATACTCTCGATTGGGGAGAGATCCGGTGATGGGGTTTGGCAAGATGAAGACAAGCAGTACATTTTCTCGCCATGTGCGGAAGGGCTTTATCAGGATGATATGCAAGACTACCATGGCTTCCCATGGGGAGCAGTAAACGGGACGTACAATATCGTCGTCGTACAGCTGTGCTGTAAGGGTGACGGGGATAACAACCAATGGGGTCCTGCTGTGAAAGGGAATATCACCCCGGACCTTTACTCCTGTCTGTCGATCGCCTGCCGTTGTGGTGCTTCAGCCTGGAACCGCGCGACCCCTGCGGTCGCAGGTTCGAATCCTGCCTCGGGCATGGATGTGTGTGATGTCCTTAGGCCAGTTAGGTTTTAGTAATTCTACGTCTAGGGGACTGATGACCTCACACGTTAAGTCCCATAGTGCTCAGAGCCATTTGAACCAGTTGTCTGGCGATCCATATGGCGAGCGACCGCCTGGTTATTATCCCTCCACAAACCGGCGCATCTCCATATACGTCTTGACTGGAGTAGAACTGTCTTCAGTGATGAATCCCAGTTGTAACTGAGCCATGATGATTAGCTATGACGTGGCTCGAGGCGCCTCAGACACCTGACTGCCGCCTGCCATAAGCCAGACAAACAGCAGTGATGGTCTGCCGTGCCATTTCTTTTCATGGTAGAACCCTTTTGGTTGTCATCAGCGGCGCCCATACAGCACAGCAGTACGTCGACGATTTCTGCTTCTCGTTTTGTTGTCCTTCATAGGAACCCGTCATGAGCTTACATTTCAGCAAGATAATGCGTTTCCGCACACAGCGAAATGTTTCTACTGCTTTTGTGCTTGCCAAACCCTACATGGGGCAGCAATTTCTCCCCAGTTGGCAACGTTTGGAGCGTTGTGGATAGGGCACTCCTATCAGCTCGGGAATTTGACGATCTAACGCACCAATTGGACAGCATTAGACCTAATGACCTTCAGAAGAGCATCCAACCGACAGCTCTGTCAATCAATGCCGAGCCGAATAATTGCTTGCATAAGGGCCAGAAGTGGACCAATGAGTCATAAACTTGCTCAATTTGCGAAGCTCTTTCTCTTGAATAAATCACACAATTTTTCTGAAATTGTAGTAATTTGTTTGTGTGTACATGTACGTCACATGTACTGATTTTCGTCCCATTCCGATACGTCCTTTGTGGTGCCTCGGTTTTTTATTTTTATTTATTTATTCATTTTAGAGTGTACGCTCCTTACCTCGTTGCGGGATTCGGAGATAGTGTGGTGAAGATGACGCGCGATACTGGTATTTGACGATTGTATGTTGAAAATAACATCTCCCATCCGTAAAATATTTGTTACACTTCATGTTGTTGTGGTACTGTATTTCGAAAGTGTGAACAGTTGGAAATACGCCGCACTGACGTATTTACGAAGTGTATTCTTTTTTAGAGTGTCCTACTCCCTAGCATTCGCGACAATGTCAGTTCAGATACGACAAAGTTCAAGGCTTATTCACATCAAAGGACAGTCCTCGAATTGATGCAACCTGGTATAGTGCAGACGCATTGTTTCGCCAGCGACCCACCGATCTGCGTCCAAACTTAGTTCATTCAGGCGTAACAATAAAGCACACAATTCCCAGTTTAATCACTATTTGTAATTATATTTCTGCAGTTCACTTATCCATGGTGCAAGTACTAATTTAAATGTTTAGTCTGTGTGTTTACGCACCACAAACCAACAGACAAGCTACTCCGTCAAGTCAACAATCCTATTTATACTGATTGCCTTACTTGTCGGTTGTTGAGTTTCGACAGTCGAAAACTCGCTTTCTTACAGCGAATATGATTATGTACAAATACATTGAGACATTTATATTCAGACATATGTAATATTTGAGGGTATTGATTTTTACTGCTACGTATAATAAATAAAACAAAATAATTAAGAGAATTTATTTGTATACGCTCTGTAGAGCTACCTTCACAAGCACTAATACACCACTTCAGCCTGGTTTGCATGGAGAAGGTAAATTGCAAAAGTAGAGTGCGAAACTAGATTGCGACATTCCTTTGTTGAACTGGCGTTGCGGAACCGGTTTCGTAAACCACGACAGCATCAGTGTGCCCTTCATTTCTCATAATCTGTAAGTGCCGGAGCACCATTGTAGTCTCTTAAATAAAATTTGGCTAGTTAAGTTAGTAGTGGAGAGTTCATGTTTTCGGTTTACAATCAGAATAAAAGAAAAAGGAGAAACTTGTTGGAATTAGTAAACGGATTAAGAGAAGATACGCAAGTATTCGGCGCTTTACTGAAAAAAAAAGTGTAAGACTCCTGAAACCAGCACCGTAGAATGACGCCAGGACAGTTCACGGATCCTTATAACATGGTTCATTGTTTAATAATGAAAGAAGTTATTGCAATACGTGAATTATTCTCGTTGCAACTGAAAATGCATTTCACATTACGTGTTTTTTCCGCAAGTGGAGATTCTTATCCGTCTCTACAGCGTCCATATATCGCTCTAAAAAGTGTAATTGCCAAATTTGTTCTTGATGTTTGTGATGCCATCAGTTTGGAAAGTTTCTTTTCTCCCACATCGAAGTTTTTCGCTTCGTACATGTTTTGTATTTACGCTACTAGTTCTACAATGTGTTCTTTGCATAGCTCCTACATATACGCAGCTGTGCTTTTAACGAACATGGCTATTTCGTCGATCTCATCAGGATTGCTTTATGTTGACCTAATGGCGTCTACTGCAGTCTGAAAAAGCATAAACGGATCTTCATTAACATCACATGCCTTACTATTTCTTATATAATGTATTTTTGTCGGTTGAGTTTGATACTGTTAAGCCTTTGATGTTCACTTCACGAAGCCCTGTTCCCTTGATGCATAGCACTGTGTCGCACTTTACTTTTGTAAGGATTCTCGTCAGTATTCCACACGCACCTTTGCATAGCGTAACTGCCCAAAAATCAACAATTTTCTCAGTTCCACGTTTCACGCCGTACTGATTGAAATGCAGCCGTACCTAAAAATTAATAGTTTTGTATCCTGAAAATCGGAACGCCCCGAAAGGGAATAGTTTCGTCACTTTATGCCGTGCACGCACACTCTGCCAGCACAGTTTCGAAACTTAGTTTCGCAAAGTAGTGTCTCCGTGTGAAATTTGCCATAGAGTCGTCAGTCCGTCATTGTCTCCAACGCCATAAGCCACGGAAACGTGAGAAGCATGCAGGGAGCCGCGAATAAAAGCTGGGAGATTGCGAGAGTGAGACAGTCGACTGACGCGAAGGACGGCACGGCCGCAAGCTGTTGCTGTCGGTGTTGTGTAGCCAGCTGCAGGGGTGGAAAGCAGAAAGGAGGCTGGTCTGAAGACAGTCATCCGAGAACAATGTGGCGGGAGTCACAATAGTGACTGTACTCTACTTAACATCTACAGCCGTGACTGTTTTGGACCTAACGAAGAGGCTTCTGCTTTCAGTCGTAAATACATCAACTCCATAAGAGGTAGACGGTAAATACGCGGCCTTATTTATCCTCACCCGACTTGAATATTCAACCAGTTTTCCAGAACGTTTATCTTCCTGGCTTTTTAATGAACGACACACCAACAATCTCCACTACAGTGACGTCACATAGTCGGCTCGTGCCACTCCTCTACAACATGGGACACCATCACCTGCACAGTACTACCGTTCCATAAAAAACAGTGAATGCCGGGCCAACATCGTGCAGTTTGCAAAATCATTTACGTTACGGTTGTTGACTTTCGTTATGGACGTTTCTTAAAAGAAATCAGCACAAACGGATTTCAGAGGAGAGATTAGACTGTGGGTTTTTGACCGAATATCGACAGCCAAAAGGAGAGTGGAAAAAGGACAAGTGGGGCATCATTGACCAGCGTGAGATCTTGTTTTTCAAAAACGGTTTTATTTACCTGACAGAAATCATGATAATTAAGAAGCTCTTCGTGATTTGAAGGAAAATTACAAAATCGACTTTTATCCGTTTGAGTGCTTGAAAGTAATCAAGATAATTAAGAAAACATTAATTTATGTTTTGATGGAAAATTGAAATATTTCATGAGCAGATGCTGCTGACTATGTAAATGGAGTGTCAATTTCGCGCATAAAAAGCTGCATCGCTGTAGTATTTAACAGTGAAAGTGGCTTCCTTCGAATCAAGTACATTTCGAGAGCAGAAAACGAAAGGAAAGCAAACAGTTCTCAAAAAAGTTTTCAGACACTCGCTAACAGCTACTACAACCGCCACACCACATACACGGCATATACATCATAAATAGATGTTAGTAACGAACATATACTTTGTTAGGTTGGCAACAAATAGGTAAACATACCAAAGAAGATGAAACACGCAATGGAGTCGCAATATTTACGCTGTGAAAAGAAGTGTACGAGGAAAGAACGATAGTCCACCACAAAAAATAATGAGAAACATGATGAACAGTGTGTAGATGGCGAGAACACAACGATGGGAATTTATGGCAGTGATAAAAGTGGTAGTGCGACCTCCAGACCAAATGTCAGGAAACACAGATCAGCAAATCGTCAGTAATTACTTTTTTTTACAAAAAATAGCGAAGTGAACTGTTTGATAATCTATAAATAACAAAACTCTATGGTTATAGATCCCCCTAATGATGCCCTAGAACAGGAGAAAGCGAAACGCATATGGGATAAGTAAAGTAGGTAGCAGCAGGAAAAGGCAGTTTGATTTGCAAAACAAGTAAAAATGTATGCTTTCTAAGCAAATCTTGAAAATGAAAAAAAATCGGGAAAAACCGTCAAATGATTTGTGAAATGCCTTGTTTGAGAGTAAAAATTAAACACGTTAGAGAAACACTCGACGCGCCTTTGCATTATGCTTGAAATAATTTACAGCAAATAATATGCCGATTGAGAATTCAAAGTTGAATACTTAACTTAGAATCTTGGAATTTTAAACAGTACGGAGGATATTTGTCTGGTGGACTGTACAGACCGTGCAGTCTGCTGTTGCGTGGCCTTGACATGTCTCTAAAAACTTTGCCCGAAGGTGTAAACACTCTCCCAGAATTCTTCAGCCTCAAACATTTTTCTGTAGACAATCCTTCAGTCATCAAGAAAGACATTGCACACTCCCGGTCAGCACCTCATTTATTTTGCATGATTTCGATCGTCATTCAAAGGTGAGTCAAATTTTTCTCTAATCTATTTTATTTATTTTAGACTATTTCACAAAATATCTTGCCAGTTTTCTTCTGTCAATTTTTTTCTTACCTGTTAATTTACTTTGTCTGCGAAGATGAGAGCTTTATGACATAAACAATTTCTTCCTTCATTAAGCACTCTTTACAAATAGTATTATCCTTAAGAAGTTAAAATATATAGCGCTAGAAAGGACAACGTATCAATCACAATATTAGTATGTGAACACGAAAATTGAAGTACCGAATTTTAATATTCATTATAGAAGGAAGTCAATGGAAATTAAATAATTCGAAAAGTACTTTACCACACATGTGCACAGAGAAAAAATCATGCGTGTACATAGCCGTTAAGAGTGGTAAAAGGAAGTTGAGGCTTTAATGTTCGTAACTCTGAGAATATCTTTTCTATCACACATTATACTCTCCAGTATGTGAACATCAATAGTTGAAGTGCTACCGCCTTTTGCCCTGCGTGCGAGTCAGGTGCTATAGTAGAAATGATACGCGACGTTTCGTGAAATCGCATTCTAGAGACGTTCATGTTTACATGGCTCATTCGCAGTAACAGGCGCATGGGCAGAGACAAAGCGACAACTGCTAGGTCGATGATGGTGCGTAGACAAAGTAATAGGTAAAATGTGGACCTTGGTAATTATAACACCATTGTTGTCTTGAAAGAAGGAAGGAAGATTAGGGTATAACGTCCCGTCGACATCGAGATCATTATAGGTGAAGCACAAGTCCTGATTTATTCAAGAATGGGGGAAGAAAATCGGCCAGCCCTTTCAAACGAACCATCCTGTCATTTACCTGGAATGCTTTGGGGAAATTAAGCCTGGATGGCCCGACCCGGATTTGAACCGTCGTCCTCTCGACTACGTATCCAGTGTGCTACGCGGCTCGGTGTGTGAAAGATATAGTTAAGTGTGCACTGAACAGAATTCCATATAATTTGAGAGCTATAACTGCAGTTTAATGAATCTGCAGTGCAGATTGTGTAATGCATAACATTTCGTATCTGAGGTTTCTTGGCGTGATACACCCTCACTCTCATTGTCTTGTCCTAAGGGAAAGTTAATTTGCCGTCGTTTGCGCATAAATTATTTTTCAACTCACTGTATGAAGGGCGCACTTTAAACGACAGAACAATTAAAGAGATATCAAAGAATTATTTCTGAATATTTGTGGGCACAATGCACCATTTTCTATAGTCAGTTCTATGGCTTAAGTTTCAGACAGTTTTAAGTGTAGTGCATCACTTTAAGATGCACGACATTTTTTATCGTAGATAAAGTCCAATGACTTCAGCTTACAGTCGTTCATTATGTTATGCGGAGTTATATTTTTAAGCTAGGTAAGAACTATGAATCTGCATACAGGTAAAGGCCAATTAAATATGTAAGAAAAGTAGACTATCGTTCTTTTATAAACATGATTGGTCGAACTTCGACCACAGGCGATACTAGCAACAATAAAACTGTTACAAAAATAATGCCACTTATAACAGTCATAAACCTGTATCACATAATATTTTCGTTAGCTAATAATAGCAGTTAATTACTAGAGCAGGAAAATGTGGAATGTAGTTAAGCAAAGGCAGGAGTAGCAAATAATGTGACACAGAGGCGTAACTTAATGGAGTGCTTTTCAGAAACAGGGAAAAAATGTTACTGGAAAAGGCAAGGGAACAGTAGTGATATTTGAAAAGAAGAAACAAAATGACAAGAACGAACAGAAAATCCGAGAGGATGTAGGGAAGCAGCATACTCACGCCTTATAAAATTCACATCAGTCTTTCCATTGTGTGCCAGCCTAGTCCACTGTAACTAGCTCTGATGTCAAAAATGTTGCGCAATACTTTAAAAATCAAATAAATAACCTGAAACGTTTCTAGCACGTTAGGAGTAATACTAAATCAATATGTGTTGAATATCAGTTCAATAACTTTAACCATTTTCGAAATTTGGACGTTTTTCTGTAAAAATCATTGGCGCAACAGAAAAGAGCTAGAAACTTAAAAATTTATATTTAGATTCCTTTTGCATAATAATTTAGTAGAATCAGTATTCTGGATCTCACAAATTAAAATTTTAGTTGAAATTCATAATTTTCTGGTTTTTGTCTTAGAAATTAAGGAAGCAAGATAGATTAAATAGGCGAATAGATAAAGCTAGGATGTTTAAATTTAAGTAGAAGGGAGATCCGCTATAATCATAAAAATGTGAGAAGTTTCAACAGAATAACCATAAAACTATAGCTATAGCGTATCTCCAAAGAGCAAGTTCAGAGCTCGTCTACTGCGTGTAGTGTAATTAAATTAATTCTCTCGCCCAAAATATTTGATTTAGCCATGCCAGACTTTTATTATGATTACTTACTTGCGTGCTGATTGCACAATTAAATTGAAAGCTTCATCGTCCGTCAGCAAAGGAAGTAATGATGTATTCGATAACTTAAAGTGGTGCATTACTAGCCCAGCGGCTAGTCGGGAGAGCAGATTTGATCAGGCGTTCCCTTAGCCGTCCGCACCGCGTCTTCATATGTAAGAACTCTGCGCGAGAAGAAGGAAGGCCCCAGTTCTCTCCAGACGCTGATTAGCGCACCACCTGTGCCGGGAGTCGCGTTGATATAAACAGCCTCGGATGCAGTAATAAGTTACTCGGGATACGCGTAACCATGAAATCGTTTTCGAGTGATGTGTTAATTTTGGGATGAGGTTAATGATCTGTCTTTAGCTTGCGTATGTTGTATTTTCACGTGCCGCCGCAGGACAGACATTCTACCATTATTAGCGTGGCGTTTAATGAACATGATCATCAAACTATGGCGAGCATTCACTTAAACATTTAATTTGAACAGTTATAGTTGCATCAGCGCATTAAACTCTGAACTGCTCTGGTAGTTGGATTGTGTGGATTCTTTTTGGTCTGTGACTTTCAGAATATCCTGAATATTTTAGAGAGAATGGTTTTTGATTATGAATCACAGACAATCTCCTAATTCCTGAGAGCTATAAGCTGTAGCTATAAATGTATTTCTTGGATGAAGTGGGCACTAGGAATTCTAATTACAGGCTTCACGTTTTTCTAATCATTTTCTGGTTTTCAGTATTGTAGTTAGAGAGCCAGTGTTGAGAATGGCAAACAACAGCATAAATACAAAACATTTATTCTATTATTCCACCCGCCACACCACAAGGACCAGAGAGATAAGACAATAGATTATAGCATGTAACGACAGTGTATAGCAAGAACAACTATCCCACTGGTAGCAGATATCTTAAGTTTCTTCTTCAATATTGCGTATATAGGCAACTGAATGGATAAAATGGAGAACTAGCTAGCACCGCATAGCTGAACTACCTAGCCAAACATCGCTGAACTACCTTTAGCCAACCAGTACTGCACTTATCTTTGATGTCGTCTTGCAAATCGTTTCCAGACGTCGGGAAACAGAGGCGATATCATCTAACAGTAACTGAAATACATAAGGCTAACGCTAGAATTCTAAGGTGATAAGAATTCGGCTGTGAACTGAGGAGATTCTGAAGGTGCTTTAAGAGAAGCGTATGTTGTAATATATCAAATCATGACTGAGATAAGAAATAAAATTCGTGTAATAGAGCTGATCCACTGCTGAAGCTAAGATTGGAAATACTGCTGCCAATGCTGTCTGCACTCAGTAGAGATCTGAAATAGATAGGCGAGACATGGACAGCCAGAGCAGCTATGGGCTTAGCTCTGCAGACTAAGAGTCTTTCTCTGTTAACTAGTAACTAGAATCCAGACTCTTACCCAATAGTCAATTGCTATTATTACTCAGGCCCCACACCCCCTAGGCCCACAGTCTCTTGCACGATGAGTCCTGACTTGTTTGATGCTGCCCACCCCAAATTCCTCTCCTGTTCCAACACCTTCATGTCAGAGTAGCACATGCAACCTATGTCCTCAGTTATCTGCTGGATTTAATCCAATATCTGTCCTCCTCTACAGTTTTTACCCCCTACAGCTCCCTCTGGTACTATTGAAGTAATTCCTTGATGTCTTAACAGATGTCCTTCCATCCCGTCCCTCCTTCTCGTCAGTGTTTTCCATAAATTCCTTTCCTACTCGATTCTACGGAGAGCGTCCTCATTCCTTACCTTGTCAGTCCCCCTAATTCTCAACATTGTTCTGTACTACCATATTCCAGGTGCTTAAATTTTCTTCTTGTCCGGTTTTCTCACAGTCCATGTTCCACTACCATCCAATGCTGTGCTCTAAACGTACATTCTCAGAAATTTCTTCCTCAAATGAAACCCTATGTTTGCTACTGATCGATTTCTCCCGGCCAGGAACGCCTTTTTTGCCAATACTAGTTCGCTTTTTATGTCCTTACTCAGTCCGTCGTGGGTTATTTTGCTGCCTAGGTATCAGTAGACCTTAACTTCGTCTACTTCGTGATCACCAATCCTGATGTAAGATTCCCGCTATTCTCATTTCTGCTACTTTTCATTACTTTCGTCTTTCGTCGACTTACTCTCAATCCATATTCTGTATTCATTAGACTCTTCGTTCCACTCAGCAAATTCTGTACTACTTCTTCACTCTCACAGAGGATAGAAATGTCATCAGCTAATTTTATAATTGACATCCTTTCGCCTTGAATTTTAATCCCACTCCTGAACCTTTCTTTTATTTGCATCATTGCTTCTTCGATGTATAGATTGAACAGTAAGGGCGAAAGACTACATCCCTGCCTTACAGCTTTTTTAACCTGAGCACTTCGTTTTTGGTCTTCCACTCTTATTGTTCCCTCTTGATTTTTGCACATATTCTATATCACCCCTGTTTTACTCAGAATTGGTAACAACTTGCACTATTTGACATTGTTGGACGCTTTTGCCACTTCAACTTCCTACATCATAGTTATCAACTTCTAGACTATTACTAACTCTCGGGCTGCCCATACGGGGATTATAACCTACTGTCCCTCATGCTAGATCTGTCCTTTGTCGCATCGTAAGACCTTAGAAATCAATTTTCCACCGAGGTCTCGTGGCGTCTAGAACCTTCTCTGTGACGTATACGGTTAATGTCTCATGGATATCTGCGGCTCCTGCTTTTGGCAACGTTTTCATATTTCCCGAGTCTGCTTACACAGAAGCGACCCTCCTGTTAATAGAACTTACAATACGGTTGAAGCAGAGTTTATTTCGGAATACTCAACGTGTGGCCTGAGCTCTTTGCCGGCCCTTTAAAGCGAGAGTTATCCCCGCGTACACTGATGCTTGCCATTTACATGTTAGTTGTACGATTAAGTTGTACGTGCGCGACAATACATAGAGCAGAATTTGTGAAATGAAACGATCTTTCGGCATTATTGATAGGCAGACCATATCTAGGAGTGTTCGATAGTCTGGTGTAAATCTGTTTGATGCCATTTTGGCGACTTGCGACGCTATAAAGATGTGAACTACACAAATACTTAGTCTCTGTCGAAGAAAGTCTCCGGGTATCGAAACGGGACCTCCCAATCTGGAGGTAGCGACGCTAACCACGATTTTTATATATTTTTTCTGCTTTCTTTATTTTATTCTGTCTTTGTCCTCGTCATTTGGTCTTGGCCGACGTCACATGGGACCAAGTTCATCTCCCAATGTTTCTCAGTGTATTTATTACATAGGGCAGCCAGCTACTGTGCCGGTAAACACTAGACCAGTGTTATTATACACAGGTACAGATGCTAGATTTATCACATCCAGCAGTACTGTGAAAAGTTGGCAGGTCATGAAAGCTAACTCGGAAGTCGTGGCTGAAACAGCGAACTGTGTTGTTTATGAAATTCGTAAGACTTTTTCAGACCTCACCGATATAGTAAGTAGGGACATATTTCATGTAGCAGAATTCTTGGTTCCACAAGTAAAAACGCTACTCGTTCGTTAGATGAGAAATCATTTTAGCGTTTATTTGCCGACAGTCCTGTCAGTCGCTCGCCAAATTCGACACAGAGCTACTACAGAATTATTCCATTAATATATTTTTATGTATTTCCAACATGTACTTGATAAGAAGTGTGTTCGTCTCACTTACATGAGGCTGAAACCGACTCTTGATTTTGAAACCAATAAATCATACCAGTACAGAACTAAAACTGTTCATGAAGAGACATGGGAATTAGATATTGCAGTAATGAATGATAACTACGGTTTCCGATCGAGAAATAAGCGAAGTCATACACCATCTAACGAAATCAACTTCGCTACCAGTTTTATCCATCATACACTGGTAACTAATGGAAGTTCCACGACTTTGTGACATCTCAACAACATAAATTGGCGAAAGGTAACACTGGTCTTACAACACTTCCTGCAATCGTGAGATCATTTTGACGTCACACGTAATATCGCGAAGCCCACCTCATAATCGACAATCGATGACTGGCAGACACCATATTTATTTTGGCATATTTCTCTGTTTTGTATTATAAATTGCAGTATGTCGTTGCAAGGCAATGGCGCATTGAAAATGTGTGCCCGCATCTCGTGGTCGTGCGGTAGCGCTCTCGCTTCCCACGCCCGGGTTCCCGGGTTCGATTCCTGGCGGGGTCAGGGATTTTCTCTGCCTCGTGATGGCTGGGTGTTGTGTGCTGTTCTTAGGTTAGTTAGGTTTAAGTAGTTCTAAGTTCTAGGAGACTGATGACCATGGATGTTAAGTCCAATAGTGCTCAGAGCCATTTGAACCATTTTTTGAAAATGTGTAACAAACACGTTACCGTTACCATTAAATTTCAGTTAATAACGCATCAACGGTACAAGCCTTCAAGAGATACATATCACATGAAGTGGCTGTAGCCTATAACATTTCAGCTCCTCAACACCAAATTAAAACGTTCCACTTCAATTTGTTTGCACTTATAGCAATCCCAGCTTCCTCAACCAAATTAAAACGTTGCATTAGGAGGTGTCTGCTTCGTGCAAAAGGTCTTGAGTTCATACTGACGACAACAAGTAATTCTTCATTACAGACGTTTATTTACAAACAGAACTGACAGACTTCACAGACTCAACAACTGACTCTCCGAGCTAACCGCACTGCATATCCGAACTGGCAACTGACAACTCTTAGGTGTATTAATATCTTTCCAAACAATGAGAGTCTTTGACAATGTTTTGTTTACAATACGATAGCAATTCACGACTTAAAACTAAATTAGACATTACAGAATTTTAGTACAGATTAAAGTAAGTAAAAGGATCAGTACATATAAATTCTTACAAGCATAATTTCCAAATAGATTTTATAACATTTTTCTACCAGCTTCTGGATAGCCTTCACCAGACTTGTACCGATGTTTCCAGAAATATCTTGACATTTGATTCTGGATATTTCTTGAGTGATTTAGAACAACTATTTATATTTAAAATGATTTAAATCGTGTTCAAAACATAAATAAATCTTTTTAGCAATATTTCTTGATACAAATCGTCTTTCGAAATTAGGTTATGAAACAGTTTTCACAAGTTTTCGTATTTATGCAATCATAATATAGAATTTCTCCATAGAAAGTTCCAGAAGTGTGCATTAAACGTTCATTTACAGACTTTCTCTTTAGCTGGTGAGTTTTTAAAAGTATCTTGTCCATATTATACGAAATAATTTAGCTCAAAACTGATAATTTATACAATTAATCAGAGCTACAGCAAACAGTGAGTCTTTCTTTTACAAAATGAAATATAATTGAATGAAAATACGTTACTAACACTAATATATATTTACATTAATTCTATTTTTGTTCTTTCTGTGCAAAATGTCCTAATATTGACACAGTACAATATTTAAACATCACCAAAGTTTCCCTTTACATTTTGCATATCTGTATCGACATCCCCTAAAAGTCTACAGTATCGAATACTTCAATATGTCCCAATATGTCCTGTAATGTTACAAGCCCTACGGATAATGTCGTGATTTATGATGTACAGGCATACAGATTTGCATATCACTACATGTTTTTCTTTCATCTTAGTGTTGTTAGCACATTCTGCGACTTTCTTATGAATTTAAAACAAGTATGTTCTGAAATATTCGATGTTGTTTAAAATTTCTATCTGATCAAAGGACGCAGGATAAAATAAATGTTTTGCTGTTCGTTTCCGAATATGTGCCAACTTCAGAGTATTTGGTTAGGAAGGGGTCTAGGAGGACAGCTCAAATTGCTGCGAGTGAAACGAGCAGCAATAAAATTCACGTTCTTCCTTGTCACAAACATTTCGGTGTTTACTGCCGAATATTTGGCGATTATCGAGACTGTCGTTAGGCAGGAACATAAAGGGGAGAGCTAAAATTGCTGCGAGTAAAACGATGAACAGTAAAATTCATATTCTTCCCCGTCTCAAGCATTTCGCAGGTAACGATCACCTCAAAAGTCCTCCTGCAGACGAATGGAACTTCTGGTTGGTATACTATTGGCCATTAAAATTGCTACACCACGAAGATGACATGCTACAGACGCGAAATTTAACCGACAGGAAGGAGATGCAGTGATATGCAAATGATTAGCTTTTCAAAACATTGATACAAGGTTGGCGCCGAGGGCGACACCTACAACGTGCCGACATGAGGAAAGTTTCCAACCGATTTCTCATACACAAACAGCAGTTGACCGGCGTTGCCCAGTGAAACGTTGTTCTGGTGCCTCGTGTAAAGAGGAGAAATGCGTACCATCACATCTCCGACTTTGATCAAGGTCTCTCTTGTCCTAGGGGTGGGAAATTGCCCCTAAAGACGGAAGAATCAGCAACGATTAACGACATGAGGATGCAGAAGGCAGTGGAAACCACTGCATTAAAGACACGTAACGTGTGTCCACAGGACATTTGGACTGTAGTTGAAGTGTCATGATGAACTCTCCATTGGCAAAAGATTCCGGAATAGTCCCCCATTCGGATCTCCGGGAGGGGACTGCCAAGGGGGAGGTTATCATGAGAAAAACTGAATAATCAATGAAAGGATAACGTTCTACGAGTCGGGGCGTGGAATGTCAGAAGTTTGAACGTGGTGGGGAAACTAGAAAATCTGAAAACGGAAATGCAAAGGCTCAATCTAAATATAGTAGGGGTCAGTGAAATGAAGTGGAAGGAAGACAAGGATTTCTGGTCAGATGAGTATTGGGTAATATCAAAAGCAGCAGAAAACGGTATAACAGGTGTAGGATTCGTTATGAATAGGAAGGTAGGGTAGAGGGTGTGTTACTGTGAACAGTTCAGTGACCACGTTGTTCTAATCTGAATCGACAGCAGACCAACGATAGTTCAGGTATACATGCCGACGTCGCAAGCTAAAGATGAACAGATAGAGAAAGTGTATGAGGATATTGAAAGGATAATGCAGTATGTAAAGGGGGACGAAAATCTAATAGTTATGGGCGACTGGAATGCAGTTGTAGGGGAAGGAGTAGAAGAAAACGTTACAGGAGAATATGGGCTTGGGACAAGGAATGAAAGAGGAGAAATACTAATTGAGTTCTGTAACAAGTTTCAGCTAGTAATAGCGAATACACTGTTCAAGAATCACAAGAGGAGGAGGTATACTTGGAAAAGGCCGGGAGATACGGGAAGATTTCAATTAGATTACATCATGGTCAGACAGAGATTCCGAAATCAGATACTGGATTGTAAGGCGTACCCAGGAGCAGATATAGACTCAGATCACAATATAGTAGTGATGAAGAGTAGGCTGAAGTTCAAGACATTAGTAAGAAAGAATCAATACGCAAAGAAGTGCGATACGAAAGTTCTAAGGATTGACGAGATACGTTTGAAGTTCTGTAACGCTATAGATACAGCAATAAGGAATAGCGCAGTAGGCAGCACAGTTGAAGAGGAATGGACATCTCTAAAAAGGGCCATCACAGAAGTTGGGAAGGAAAACATAGGTGCAAAAAAGGTAGCTGCGGAGAAACCATGGGTAACAGAAGAAATACTTCAGTTGATTGATGAAAGGAGGAAGTACAAACATGTTCCTGGAAAATCAGGAATACAGAAATACAAGTCTCTGAGGAATGAAATAAATAGGAAGTGCAGGGAAGCTAAGACAAAATGGCTGCAGGAAAAATGTGAAGACATCGAAAAAGATATGATTGTCGGAAGAACAGACTCAGCATACAGGAAAGTCAAAACAACCTTTGGTGACATTAAAAGCAACGGTGGTAACATTAAGAGTGCAACGGGAATTCCACTGTTAAATGCAGAGGAGAGAGCAGATAGGTGGAAAGAATACATTGAAAGCCTCTATGAGGGTGAAGATTTGTCTGATCTGATAGAAGAAGAAACAGGAGTCGATTTAGAAGAGATAGGGGATCCAGTATTAGAATCGGACTTTAAAAGAGCTTTGGAGGACTTACGTCAAATAAGGCAGAAGAGATAGATAACATTCCATCAGAATTTCTAAAATCATTGGGGGAAGTGGCAACAAAACGACTATTCACGTTGGTGTGTAGAATATATGGCCGGCCGCGGTGGCCGTGCGGTTCTGGCGCTGCAGTCCGGAGCCGGGGGGCTGCTACGGTCGCAGGTTCGAATCCTGCCTCGGGAATGGGTGTGTGTGATGTCCTTCGGTTAGTTAGGTTTAATTAGTTCTACGTTCTAGGGGACTTATGACCTAAGATGTTGAGTCCCATAGTGCTCAGAGCCATCTGAACCTTTTTTTTTTGTGTAGAATATATGAGTCTGGCGACATACCATCTGACTTTCGGAAAAGCATCATCCACACAATTCCGAAGACGGCAAGAGCTGACAAGTGCGAGAATTATCGCACAATCAGCTTAACAGCTCATGCATCGAAGCTGCTTACAAGAATAATATACAGAAGAATGGAAAAGAAAATTGAGAATGCGCTAGGTGACGATCAGTTTGGCTTTAGGAAAAGTAAAGGCACGAGACAGGCAATTCTGACGTTACGGGTAATACTGGAAGCAAGGCTGAAGAAAAATCAAGACACGTTCATAGGATTTGCGTTCGACAATATAAAGCTGTTCGAGATTCTGAAAAAAGTAGGGGTAAGCTATAGGGAGAGACGGGTCATATACAATATGTACAACAACCAAGAGGGAATAATAAGAGTGAACGATCAAGAACGAAGTGCTCGTATTAAGAAGGGTGTAAGACAAGGCTGTAGCCTTTCGCCCCTACTCTTCAATCTGTACATCGAAGAAGCAATGATGGAAATAAAAGAAAGGTTCAGGAGTGGAATTAAAATACAAGGTGAAAGGATATCAATGATATGATTCGCTGATGACATTGCTATCCTGAGTGAAAGTGAAGAAGAATTAAATAATCTGCTGAACGGAATGAACAGTCTAATGAGTACACAGTATGGTTGAGAGTAAATCGGAGAAAGAAGAAGGTAATGAGAAGTAGTAGAAATGAGAACAGCGAGAAACTTAACATCAGGATTGATGGTCACGAAGTCAATGAAGTTAAGGAATTCTGCTACCTAGGCAGTTAAATAACCAATGAAGGACGGAGCAAGGAGGACATCAAAAGCAGACTTACTATGGCAAAAAAGGCTTTTCTGGCCAAGAGAAGTCTACTAATATCAAATACCGGCCTTAACTTGAGGAAGAAATTTCTGAGGATGTACGTCTGGAGTACAGCATTGTATGGTAGTGAAACATGGACTGTGGGAAAACCGGAACAGAAGAGAATCGAAGCATTTGAGATGTGATGCTAGGTAAGAAATGAGGAGGTTCTACGCAGAATCGGAGAGGAAAGGAATATGTGGAAAACACTGATAAGGAGAAGGGACAGGATGATAGGACATCTGCTAAGACATGAGGGAATGACTTCCATGGTACTAGAGGGAGCTGTAGAGGGCAAAAACTGTAGAGGAAGACAGAGATTGGAATACGTCAAGCAAATAATTGAGGACGTAGGTTGCAAGTGCTACTCTGAGATGAAGAGGTTAGCACAGGAAAGGAATTCGTGGCGGGCCGCATCAAACCAGTCAGTAGACTGATGACAAAAAAAAAAAAAAAAAAAAAAAAAAAAAAAAAAAAAAAACTTTATGTTCACTGTTGTGAGTAAATACATACAGCGTACACAAATGATTCAAATGGCTCTGAGTACTATGCGCCTTGTGTACCTGTACACGCCATCCAAGCACTGTTTTACGCAATGCCCAAGCGTATCGAGGCCGGTATTACGGCCAGAGGTGCTTATTCTGGGTATTGATTTCTCAGGATCTATGCACCAAAATTGCGTGAAAATGTTATCACATGTCAGTCCTAGTATAGTATTTTGTCCAATGAATATCCGTTTATCATCTGCGTTTCTTCTTGGTGTAGCAATTTTAATGGCCAGTAGTGTATATTTCTACCGCTAAGAACAAGTGTGAGCTGTTATAGACGCGAGAGAGGGCCACGTATAACGCTAACGAAAATCTATAGCAGTTTATGTGGTCGTTGACATTGCCCGCGTTGTAAATATGACGTCACGTTTGCGGGAAGTAGTATGATAAAAGTTTGACCCTTCAGCTAACTTTTCAAAATATCTATCGGAATTCAGAGAACTCCAGACGATGATGACGGAGGAAGTCGTCGAAGGATTGAGATTAAATACGAGTCCGGCGCAGGAAGTTGCCATACTAACGGTGACATTTATAAGATTTATCTGTAGCTACTGACATTTCGAATTTGCTGTACAGCACCGCCTAACATCTGCGGCGTAGTCAATGTGTGAGGAAGGGAGCAAACAGGGTGGAGAGTTGTCAGCAGGAAGAGAGGAGAAGCGAAGGGGAGGACAGGCCGGGGAGGAAGCGCCCTTGAAGGGACGGCCACACAGGGCTGGGGCCCGGAAGCCGCGGCGCAATTAGGAGCGCCGGCCGTGGTGCGGTGCGGTGCGGACCCGGCGCTGTTGGCTCGTCTGGCTGCGGTCGGCCGCGGTCCGGCACCGAGTGACGTCACGCGGCCTCGCCTGCGCTGACCACCCCAGCGGCGCGGCTGTGGAGTTCTCTCCAGCATGCGGGGGGGCGGTTGAACAGCAAGCAACCTCCAGATGCGTCACGCTCTCAGAAAACTTCGCACGTAAAAACAGCTTCGAACGTGGTCCTGTCGAATACTGCGGGACTTCTATTATTCACAATATACAAGATGTGAAAATGGTCAAATGGCTCTGAGCACTATGGGACTCAACTTCAGAGGTCATCAGTCCCCTAGAACTTAGAACTACTTAAACCTAACTAACCTAAGGACATCACACACATCCATGCCCGAAGCAGGATTCGAACCTGCGACGGTAGTGGTCTAGCGGTTCCAGACTGTAGCGCCTAGAACCGCACGGCCACTCCGGCCGGCCAAGATGTGCATTGGTCTCGCTATCACTACAAAAAAAAATCATAATTTGCAAACTACTGGAGATAAAGCATCGTGGTCTCTTGTAAAAGATGTCACAGCTCTCAAAGGCTTTTTTTCTGTTCTCCCAGAATTTCGATATGTTCTTTACGCTTTACTCATAGAACATGTATGGGTCAGCATTGCAGCATCAACTATTGTGACTGCTTCACTGATTCGTGTACGAAGGGCAGCAGTGTCATTTAAATTACTCGATAGTTGACGTCTGTCGCTTGCCACTACAGTGTTGCCACGTCTGTTGCCGGCTACTGCTCGGTTATAAGCGACACAGCTGGACAATGTTAATCAAAAAAAGTTAACTTCGCTAGTACTTAATCCGTTACTAAAAAATTTAACTTCTATAAATTTTAAAGCGTTACTTTACAGTTAATCGGTAGTCGTCAACTCGTAATTTTAAACTTCATATATTCTTCTAATTCTGTCCGAGACAGAAAAGGACTCGGAAGAGCAGTTGAATAGAATGGGTAGCGTCTTGAAAAGAGGGTATAAAATAAACATCAACAAAAACAAATCAAGGTTAATGGAATGTAGTCGGATTAAATCAGCCGATGCTTAGGGACGTACATTAGGAAATGAGACACTTAAAGTAGCAGATGAGTTTCGCTGTTTGGACAGCAAAGTAATTGATGATGGTCAAAGTAGAGAGGATATAAAATGTAGACAGGCGACGGGAAGCAAAACATTTCTGAAGAAGTATTTGTTAACATTGAGCCGGCCGCTGTGGCCGAGAGGTTCCATGCGCTTCAGTCTCGAACTGCGCGACCGCTACGGTCGCATGTTCGAATCCTGCCGCGGGCATGGATGTGTGTGATGTCCATAGGTTAGTTAGGTTTGAGTAGTTCTAAGTTCTAGGGGACTGATGACCTAAAATGTTAAGTCCCATAGTGCTCAGAGCCATTTGAACCATTTTTTTATCATTGAGTATAGATTTAAGTGTCAGGAACTGTTTTCTGAAAGTATTTTATGGAGTGTAGCCATGAATGGAAGGAAATCATGAACGAATAACAGTTTTGTCAAGAAGAGAATAGAAGCTTTTGAAATGTGCTGCTATAGAACAATGCACAAGATTAGATGGGTAGATGAAGTTACTAATGAGGAGGTACTGAACAGAATTGGGAAGAAGAGGAATTTGTCGCGCAACTTGAGTATACAGAGGGATCAGTTGATAGGACAAGTTCTGAGGCATCAAAGGATTACCAGTTTAATACTGGAGGGAAGCGTGGAGGGTAAATGTTGTAGAAGGGGACCAAGAAATGAATACACTATGCAGATTCAGAAGGATGTGGGTTGCAGTAGTTACTCAGAGATGAAGAGACTTGCACAGGATAGAGTAGCATTGAGAGCAGCATCAAACAAGTCTTTTGAATGAAGACCACAACAACAACATATTCTTCTAACTGGATTTCTGCTGTTGGCTTCGCGGTCGATATCTGAATGCCCAATATGCCCAAGATTGTTTTCTTTGCTGCTTTCGTCGACTCTACCCTGCCTTAACTGTTTCTTCTAACTGTGCATACAGCCTTCATGTGCCCTCCTTATTTATGTGTTGCTTCAAATTGTTAAGGCTCGGAGGGCAAGCCCTGACTGTCGACTATTTAGGAAAGCACAGTTTGCAATCGAAAAGTATTTGTTCTCCCGATATGGATACAAAATTAAAGTAATCACTTACATTCTGCCACGCAATTTCATCAGTTGTAGAATTAGAAATCGATTCCATAACTTAGTTCCCACAATCAGCCTGCTAACAAAAAGTAATAATTAACGCGGAACAAGAATAAACAGCTAACATCTAGTTATTCTCACTCGCACTCGATTGATCAATAGTCGCAACCCGGCGTAACCACGCACCTACAGTACCTGAATTGTAACAGCATGATTTCATTTTTGTCATAAACGGGAGGAACCTAATTAAACATTTAACGTACTGAAAGAAAGTTAACGGAAGTTAAAGATTAGATTAGTTAGGTTAGTGTTTTTTAACGTCCCGTCGACAACGAAGTCATTAGAGACGGCGCACAAGCTCGAGTTAGGGAAGAATTGGGAAGGAAATCGGCCGTGCCCTTTCAATGGAAACATCCCGGCATTTGCCTGAAACGATTTAGGGAAATCACGGAAAACCTAAATCAGGATGGCTGGAGACGGGATTGAACCGTCGTCTTCTCGAATGCGAGTCCAGTGTGCTAACCACTGCGCCACCTCGCTCGGTGAGTTAAAGATTCCGTTGACGATTTTTTAAAAATTTACTTAAAAGTTAATCTGTTAGTAGAAGAGTTAAACTTCGTTAACTAACGATTAACGGTCTTTTGCTCAGGTTTGATGGGCGACACACAACCACGAAGGATCACTTCAGAAATGATGTTAGCGCGTAACGGGGAGTAATGCTGGAAGCGACCGCCACGAGGTGTGACGGAAATGGGAGAGGGTCTGCCGACAGCTGGCTCTAAGTGGACCAATGAGTGCACTGCTGCAGACGGCGGATTTTGTAGCCTTGAATTTAAACTCATGTCATAACCTAACCACAACCTCGTGATGTGCGCTGTGTCCGAGAAAACGGCGATCAGCAATCCGCAGCAGAACTAAAATGACGTTTAAGGCTAACATCTGCGAGCCAATTCAAGACAGAAAAATTTCATAATATGTTAGTCTGCAAAATTTCAGTTTTAACAGTAAAAGCAAAAAGTAATATCTCGCTGTCATTGGTTACAAGAAACTATCCTCACGCTGGCTACACTGGATGCCGCGTTATGAACCGATGAGCAGTCATGGTTGGCACTTGGTTGCAGGTTATAGGCGATACAAGCATATTTCAAACGAAACAAGTAGGATAGGGAGAAAAAATAAAAAGGTCACTATGATGATGAATATGTCGTAGCATAGCATTAGAAAAAAATTAAAGCAATTATTTGAATAAAAATTGTAATTAGAGTCTTTTCATTAAAATTACAAAAATAAAAAAATTCGGTGCATTTGACGAAACTTCCAGGTTGGCAGGTAACTGTACAATGTAATTAGAAAAAGATTCATTTAGATTGACAGTCAAAAACATTTTGAAGGGTATGGAAGTAAGCATAAAACTTCTATATTCAACCATATAGAAATATACTTCTGTACAGTTTACAACTCCTCAGAATTTAGCAAACTTTTTTGCCGTGAACACATGGTGTGTCGTGGGGCGATCACACTGTTATTAAAATAATTGAAAAGCCACGATCGCTTCAATCGTTTATTAGATGATCGGTTTCAGCACTCTGAGGGTGCTATCAGCAGATCTGAAACGTCGATTAACATTCATAAAATGTCCATATGGTTTTATAAATGTTAATCCACGTTTCAGATCTGATTATGGCACCGTCAGAGTGCTGAAACCGTTCATATAATAAACGATTGAAGCGATCGTGGCTTTTCAATTATTTTAAATTTAGCAAACTGCTACAAAGATAAAATTTGATTCCAAACATCATGCTAAAGCGAATGCGTTGTGATAACTTTAAAATCAGTGGTTATAGAGGAAGAAGATGTAACAAATTTCGAGAACATGTGTATTAGTACGTTTTACATATTCCATTGTTTTTGAAATGTTACTGTAGTTTACTCTTTTTTATCACTTCACGTCAGAATTGATTCCCATTTTCATTTGTAATACTTATTTTTCTAATCACCAGGTAAAGTGGAATATGTGAAGCAACTAATATACACTATTGGCCATTAAAATTGCTACACTAAGAAGAAACGCACATGATTATACTAGAACTGACATGTGACTACATTTTCACACAATTTCGGTGCATAGATCCTGATAAATCAGTACCCAGAGTAACCACCTCTGGCCGTAATAACGGCCTTGATACGCCTGGGCATGACTCAAACAGAGCTTGTATGGCGTGTACAGGCACAGCTGCCCATGCAGCTTCAACACGATACCACAGTTCATCAAGAGTAGTGACTGGCGTATTGTGACGAGCCAGTTGCTCGGCCACCTTTCACCAGACATTTACAGTAGACGAGAGATCTGGAGAATGTGCTCGCCAGAGCAGCAGTCTAAATTTTTTTGTATGCAGAAAGTCTCGTACAGGACCTGCAACATGCGGTCGTGCATTATCCTGCGGAAATGTAGGGTTTCGCAGGGATCGAATGGAGGGTAGAACCACGGGTCGTAACACATCCGAAATGTAACGTACACTGTTCAATGTGCCGTCAATGCGAACAAGAGGTGACCGAGACGTGTAACCAATGACACCCCATACCATCACGCCGGGTGATACGCTAGTATGGCGATGACGAATTCTGGCTTCCAATGTGCGTTCACCGCGATGTCGCCGAACACGGATGCGACCATAGTGATGCTGTAAACAGAACCTGGATTCATCCGAAAAAATGATGTTTTGCCATTCGTGCACCCAGATTCGTCGTTGAGTACACCATCGCAGGCGCTGTTGTCTGTGAAGCAGCGTCGAGGGTAACCGCAGCCATGGTCTCCGAGCTGATAGTCCATGCTGCTGAAAACGTCTTCAAACTGTTAGTGCAGATGGTTATTGTCTTGCAAACGTCCCCATCTGTTGACTCAGGGATCGAGACGTGCCTGCACGATCCGTTACAGTCATGCGGAGAAGTTGCCTGTCATCTCGACAGCTAGTGTATACGAGGCCGTTGGAATCCAGCACGGCGTTCGGTATTACCCTCCTGAACCCACCGATTCCATATTCTGCCAACAGTCATTGGATCTGGACCAACGCGAGCAGCAATGTCGCGATACGATAAACCGCAATCACGATGGGCTACAATCCGATATTTATCATAGTTGGAATCGTGAGAAATTGGTTGGAAACTTTCCTCATGTCAGCACGTTGTAGGTGTCTCCACCGGCGCCAACCTTGTGTGAATGCTCTGAAAAGCTAATCATTTGCATACCACAGCATCTTCTTCCTGTCGGTTAAATTTCGCGTCTGTAGCACGTCATCTTCGTGCTGTAGCAGTTTTAATGGCCAGTAGTGTACTTCCCCCCATGATTTCAGAAATTCTGATGAAACTTTATTTATCACTTCGGCCTTTTTTGATCTTACATCCTCCAAAGCTGTCTTAAATTATGATTCTAATCTCTTCTGAATCGACTCCTGTTCCTTCTTTCAGGATTTCTTCTGTTATTTCTTTTCAACATTGTCCTTTTTAGATATGTTGATTCCTCTTCACTATACTGTCTACTGAGCGATATGTTCTTTTAGCGAACGAGGTGGCGCAGTGGTTAGCACACTGGACTCGCACTCGGGAGGACGACTGTTCAATCCCGCGTCCGGCCATCCTGATTTAGGTTTTCCATGATTTCCCTAAATCGCTTCAGGAAAATGCCGGGATGTTTCCTTTGAAAGGGCACGGCCGACTTCCTTCCCATCCTTCCCTAACTGAATAAGACCGATGACCTCGCTGTATGGTCTCTTCCCCCAAACAACCCAAAGATATCTTCTTGCTGCATCTATAGCTTTAGAGAAGTTCAAGCGTACCTCGTCATTCCTTAATACTTACGTATCCCACTTGTTTGCGTGTTGATTCTTCCTGACTACCCTCTTAAACCTCAACCCACTCTTCATCACCACTGAACTGTGATCTGAGTCTATATCTGCTCCTGTGTAAGCCTTACAATTCATTATTTGATTTCGGAATCTCTGTCTGACCATGATGTAATCTAACAGAAATCTTCCCGTACCACCCGGCCTTTTCCAATTATACCTCCTCTTACACTAGCTACTACAAGCTAAAATTTATTACAAAACTCAATTAGTCTGTCACCTCTCTCATCCCTTGTTCCAGCCGCATATGCTCTTGTAACCTTTCCTTCCACTCCTTCCCCTACAACAGAATCGCAGTCCCCCATGATCATTAGATTTTCATTTCCCTTTACCTACGGTATTACTCTTTCAATATCCTCATATATTTTCTCTCTCTCTTCATCTTCAGCTGGAGACGTCGGCATGTATGCCTGATCTATTGTTGTTGGTTTTGGTTTGCTGTCGATTCTGATAGGAACAACCCTATCACTGAACTGTTCACAGTAACTTGCTCTCTGCCCTACTTTCCTGTTCATAATGAATCCTACTCCGTTATACTATTTTTTGCTGCTGTTGATATTACCTTATATTCATCTGACCAGAAATGCTTGTCTTCTTTCCATTTCACTTGACTACCCTTACTACATCCAGACTGAGCCTCTGCATTTCTCTTTTCAGATTTTCTAGTCCCCCTACCACGTTCCAACTCCTAACGTCCCACGCCCCGACTCGTCCTGATAGTCCGACCAATACATTACATGCTACAACCGCAAGGAATATGGTAGACACCTGTCTTGCGAAAACCAAGAGTATCCTTCATGGAACCTAAAAGGACCCTGATCTTAGATGGTGGTCAAAAAACACACTCCACATCATATTTCCGCAACTTACGATCAATCCTGTTTGAAATGCTCCCTGCGTAAGGTGTATTAACTTTATAAATGGAGATGGTTGTTATTGTGTAAATACCATAAGTTATTTGAACATTGTATACTCCGGGTGAAACTCAGCTCTGAAAAAAACACTAACTGTGAAAAAAAGGTTTGCATCTGAGGTCAAACTACAGAAAACAAGATGTGAGTCGGGAACAAGACGGAAGCACATAATTGATAAATCGCAATAAAGCAGTTGAGAATTTCGTAAACGCTTGCTACGTCAGGTATCGGCTAGGTAGCGTAGAGCCACTCACTGTAAGCGGTTTCTACCTACCGAAAAGCCAAAAATGAAAACATTAAAGAAATGGAAGGCAGTTAAAGGAGAAAATCTCTTCAATAATGAAGATACTGGTCTGTCGCTGAAGATAATTATAAGCTAAAACTTATTTAACGAAGTCTAATGACAACAAACGATAGAATAAGGATCTACATCTACATCTACATAAATTCTCCTCAAGCCACCTTACGGTGCGTGGCGGAGGGTTCCCTGTACCATTACTTCTCATTTCCCTTCCTGTTCCACTCGCAAATAGAGCAAGGGAAAAACGACAATCTATATGCCTTCTTATGAGCCCCAATTTCTCGTATCTTATCTTCCTGGTCCTTACGAGCAATGTATGTTGGTGGCAATAGAATCGTTTGGCAGTCAGCTTCATATTCTGATTCTCTAAATTTTCTCAGTAGTGTTTCTCGAAAATAACGTTGCCTTCTCTCCGGGGATTCCCATTTGAGCTCACGAAGCATCTCCGTAACACTTACGTGTTGTTCGAACCTACCGGTAACAAATCTAGCAGCCCACCTCTGAACTGCTTCGATGTCTTCATTCAATCCGACCTGGTACGGATCCCAAATACTCCAACAATACTCAAGAATGGGCCGCACCAGAGCCCTAAACGCGGTCTCCTTTAGACGTGAACCGCTCTTTGCTATAATTCTCCGAATAAACCGAAATCGACCATTCGCCTTCCCTACCACAGCTCTCACATGTTCATTCCATCTCACACCCCTCTGCAACGTTACGCTCAGATATTTGAACGAGTTAACTGTGTCACGCACGACACTAGTAATAGGCATCCGAATATTACAGGTTTGCTACTCATTCGCCTTTTCCCGTATTTAGGGCTAGCTGCCATGCATTACACCAACCGGAAATTTTGTCCAAGTCGTCTTGTATCGTCCTACAGTCACTCAGTTTCGACACCTCAACCGTAAACCACGGCATCATCAGCAAACTGCCGCAAATTGCTGGATACCCTATACGCCAAATTATCTATGTGTATAGGTAGAACAACAAACGGTCCTCTCACACTTCCCTGGGGCGTTCCTGACGACACCCTTGTCTCTGATGGACACTCACCGTCGAGAACTACATACTAGGTTTATTATTTAAGAATTTTTCGAGCCGCTCACATATCTGTGAACTTATTCCATATGCTCGTACCTTCGTTAACAGCCTGCAATGGGGCACCGTGTCAAATGGTCTCCAGAAATCTAGAAATACGGAATCTACCTGTTGCCCTTCACCGATAGTTCTCAGTGTTTCACGTGAATACAGAGCAAGCGAGTTTCTCACGACCGATGCTTTCTATAACCATTCTGTTTCATGGAGATAAGCTTCTCAGTCTGAAGAAAGTTTATTACATTCGAACTAAGAATATGTCCAAGGATTCTGCAGCAAACAGAAGTTAGGTCTGTAATTTTGCGGGTCTGTTATTTTACCCTTCTTAAGTACTTGATTCACCTGCACTTTTTCCCAGTCGTTTGGGCGACAGATTCACGCTAGGTAATGACCCAGTGCCATAGATGGTCGAGGCTACCAACCGTTCCCAAAGGCAGAATTGTCTGATCCAAAGGTAAGAAATTGGAGTCGCACTCGGTAGCATGATTATTCAAATCCCTGTCGGCTGATCCAGATTTAGATTAATCATGTTTTCCTAAACTGATTAAGAAAAATGCCGGAATGGTTTACTCGAAAAGAACGCTGCGCATTTCCTTCCTCATACTTCCCCAATATGAACTTGTGCTTCGTCTTTAATTATATTGTCGTTGACAGAACATTTCACCCTACCTTGCGTCCCTTGCATTGGCAAAGATGGCATTCATAAAACTGTTAATTCAGCTCCTCGAGTCACTGCGGACAGTGATCATGAGGCAATGCTACACTTTTGTGATAGAAGATTCAATAAATTCGAAAGTGGTTTGGGCTTCACAATACGATAAACGAAAGTCGCTCACAGCTCATCAGTGGGGCATGCCGTATCTGAGAGTTTTTATTTGCTTCACATCTTCCAAACCCAGAGACTAACTTTCATGAAGCGATGAAATCAAATCTGAGCGCCGTAGGTGTACTGTACCGACAACTCTCCAGAGATAACTCATAATTACAATCCACAAAAAGGCACAGGTACTGAGGTATAACAAACCTGGTTTATTACTTTGCACGTAGAACCTTACCTAAAGGGAGACATGGGGCTTACGTCCTCACGGCATGGTAACTATAGTGTGATTGGAATAATGTTGCAATTGACGGGAGAGTGGATAATCTCTGGCAAAAGGCAGCAGTATACTAATACCGTTACTTTGTTAGAGTGACACATATCATTGTAGAAGAGGTAACGCAAGGAGAATATGCATTTGTGATTCGATAAATGCTTGGAGCCAACGCTGCAGTCGCCAACTTACGTATGACATTTAATTCATGAGTCGTATTGCAGCTCAGTACTGATAACTCACGAAAAGTTAGTTATCATATAAAATTACGCAATGAAAACTAGGTTTTATGTTCTTTTACTGTCCGTTGGTAAATGCCTCGCCATCAGTAAAACGATGTAATACTGTTTCTAATTGCGTTAGAAATCGGTGCTTAAGGAGTCATCTGCGTACATAATGCTGATCTCCAAAGGAAAAACTATCCTCTAAAATCACAGTTATACAATATCTGGTATAGCTTTGTCTCTGTTTTCCTTTGCTTTTTTAACCGTTTATTGCGATATTGTGAAAATGCTGCATATCACGTGGTTACGACTGAAATGGACTGGAAGCAAGCATTGATACCGTCAGCTTAGCGTTATACAAATATAATAACTAAGCGCAGACGGGCTATTTACCCTTTTTCTGTACCGTGTAAGTTCTGCAACAATAGTGTTTGTACCTCTTACTACTGAATGGATGACAGAGGCATACCAATCTATAGATATTAATTAAGTAAGTAATTAGTAAGCCGCTGAAACACAGTTGGCGGTGCCGCAGTTGTGTCTTTGGCATCGCCATGTGATGGGAGTTTTTGTTTGACGCGCGAGTGCGGTGAAGCGTGACCCCCTGGGTAGGGGTCCTCGCCAGCGCGCCCACGGTTCGCTGACGAGTTGACATTTGCCGCTACGACACATCATTTTAACGATGGGGAGGGCTGCCACCGCGTGCGAGAGGCCGCCGACACAACACAAAGAGGCCGAAAGGTCTCATTAGCGTTTGCTTTCCCGCGTACATAAGAAATGACGCTACAAACCTACGGAGCCATCTCTGCATTTCAACAAACTTCGGTGCACGATGTTATGGGTCACCAAGTATTTTCTCATTCCCACTGAATTCTTGTCCCGCATTCCGTTCCTTTGCTTTTTAACCGAAAAACCGACACCTGCATTTTGTTCTTACGCCTTACGCAGAAATAAAGAATTAAGAAAACCTGGAACTTTCCCAGAAAAGTTTTGGGTTAGAGTGTCATTTTAATGGGAAGTGTGACGTTTCATACTCAGAGACGAACAATGATCAAGTAGCACCACAGTCCCTTTGTTCAGATATGCATCATAACGAATTGGAAACATCGAAGAACAGCACTGCTTAGAAGAGACATGAGGTGATACGCATTTTACCATCCCCGTGGTTTGGTTTATAATAGGCTGAACAAACAACACGGTAATCAAAGAAAATTGGAAATTAGTAGTAAAAATTCAAGGATAAAACACAGGAATGTTGAAGCTCACAAATGTCAAGGTAATTGTGGTTGGAGTGCAGAAAAACAAATACATTGAAGATAGGCACGTCGCTTTACCACAGAATTAGCCTTTATGAGGAGCGTCAGAGTTGAATGATCATCTGCTGAACATCGAAATTGGGTTCAAAATGGCTCTGAGCACTATGGGACTTAACTTCTGAGGTCATCAGTCCCCTAGAACTTAGAACTACTTAAACCTAACTAACCTAGGGACATCACACACATCCATGCCAGAGACAGGATTCGAACCTGCGACCGTAGCCGTAGCGTGGTTCCAGACTGAAGCGCCTAGAATCGCACGGCCACTCCGGCAGGCCTCGAAATTGGGATTATACTACTAGAGTGCTGTGTAAATTCGTAGAGTTTTTGTTTTTCATGATGTTATTGCGGTTGCTAGGCACTTATTTATCGGTTGTCACTTTTTATCTGCAGTTCGCTGTTGCTATTTGAGTTTACACGTTATTTTGTCATTCGGAGATAGAGAGTGGAGTAGTGGACGCTGGAAAATGGAGCAGTCAGAAACGTTTCCGCCGTGTATGGCGATAGAACACGGCAAGAAAATTGTTTTCTTGTTTTATGGAGGATCGCTTTGACATAAGTGACTCTCCACGTTAGTGAAGACCTTCGGGATTTGATAAAACTCTTTTAAACGCACATCCACAATGAACCATGTCAGTGCACTCGAGAACTGCCAAATGTGATAAACTGTGATCGTTCCAACATCGTGCGGCATTTTCATGTAACGGGTACGGTTCAAAAATCGTGGGTACCGGATGCTCTTAGCCAAAATCACATAAATTTGCGGGTGGCAATATGTCCACTTCTGTTTGCTCATCATCAAATGCCTCGTGAACAACAAGGACCATTCATACCCAGAATTGTTACTGTTGACGAGAACTGCTGTCTTTATGCTATGATAAGCAAAAGAGGGAAACGGTTGAGCCCAAACAAAGCAACAAGTCCCCATACCAATACCTGCCCGTAGCCACAAAAGACAATGTTATTGATCTGTGCTGGTGTGGTGTACTACGAACTGCTTTTCCGAATTGTTACCATCAGTGCAGTTACAATCCAAAAACAACGTGAGGAAGACTGCGAGAAGTGATGCTACTGCACGATAACACACGCCCGCATTCTGCTACACTGACCAAAAACACTATACAGGAGCTGTTTGGAAGTTATCACTCAACCACCTTATTCACCTGATCTTGCGCCCTCAGATTTTCACATTTTCCGCTCTCTGCCGAACAACCTTTACGGAAGAAAATGCCTCCGAACATAGATCGACGACTTTTTCGCCTCAAAACCACGTGGTTTCTACAGTCACGGAATAGTTGGAAATAGTTCAGGAGAACATACATTGTATTATTGGTGACGTAAGGCTCTGTTATGTGTATGCCCTGTGCCTATTAAACCTACGGGAAACGCTACGAACATATGCACCATCCCAATATATGTTAGTGAAATGCGTCTATTTGTTAGCCGTCTAGAATGGAAAGTTATATCCGACCAGTAAGTCAAGTAAAATGTAAAACAGACTTGCACGTGAGAAATAATTACTGGATATATAATGTTACAGAAGGATATTAAAAATTAAGTTCAAAGACAGAATATGAAAAGAAGCGGTGTCAAAGAGAATCACAGACATAAGACGACTGTGGATGAAACAGTCACCGGAGGGAACACATCTAGGCTGAAGATGGGACATTCAGCACCTCCTAAAGGAAAAGGAGTTTCTGGTGCATAACAATTGGTACATAACACTCTCTTGGTGTTATAAACATTATTGTTATTACGGACGAACCTTCCCTGTCTTTCAATCTTCAGGAAATTAGAGATACTTCCTGGTCAAGTAGCAGAAATGAAAAAGACACTTTAGATAATCCGTTCGTTTGTTGTGCATAGAAGCCGTGAAATTACATTGTACACAAAATATTGTTTCTCACTTAACGACCGTGTGCTGTTCCAAAAAATATTTAGAAATTAACAGGTAATATCAGATACTAGAATCTACAGCATATCTGAAAATTTCTTCAAAACCAAACTCAACTAACCGAACATTTCATGGCTCAAAGTTCCTAAAGACACATAATGTTCTTCGAACGTTACAAAACGTGGAATCGTCTAAACATGCAAGTTAGAATATCGTGTCACTATTTTTGCTTTAGATTTCAGGCCCTTTCCACCATTTTCGGAAGGACACATACCTTCCCCCAAATCCGAAACAATATCGGACGTACATGATTTCCACAATATACCAAACAATAAGTATGACAGCTGTCGTAAGTCTTATCCATTCGTTGGATCAGACATCCGTTACACATTCACACAGGATGATCACAATCTTGTCCAAGTGGAAGTTATAGACTTTCTTTTTCATTTTTCTGTATCTCGTGTTTTTGACATAAAGCATCTGAGTAAACAGAATAATCTGTTTTGGACGTAATGAACACTGAAAACATTATCGATCAGATATACTGCAATAAATGTGACAATTTTATGCTGGCGGGCAGATTTTCTTCTACTAGTACCATATTACTCCCCGACGGGCGTTCGAGTGCTCCCTGGGGCGTGGGTGTGTGTGTTGTCATTAGTGTAAGTTAGTTTAGGTTAGATTTGGTAGCGTGTAAGACTAGGGACCGATGACCTTAGCAGTTTGGTCCCATAGGAACTTACCACAAATTTCCAAAATTTTTACTACTACTATTACCACCACTACTGCTACTAGTGTTGGTCCTACCAGCAACAGATTCATCAGTATAGTCCTAGCTGTTACAGAAACTAGGATAATCAAAGAGGAGTTGTCCCGCTCCTCACGAATGTCAGTCCTGTGTCGTAATTATTTCGTCACTTTGGGACGTATTGAGACGTCTTCTAAAGCATGTATTTCTCTTTGATAGATTTCCTTCCTAGACTCTTTTAAACGTCTACACGGCACGCGCTTGCTCCCTATACTTTATTCTCCGGTAAGTCCAGCAGTCTCGTTGGAGAAACGGATGCGAGGGGTCCATCACGAATCTCGCAAGCATTCTGCGCATCGTGGAACTTCGTCAAAGAAATTTAATATTCCTCCCTACTCCGTCGTTATTAAACAGCGGCGAGTTATTGGTTTTCCAAGGCGTATTTGCTATTGCCAGTGACCAACGAAGCATAAAATTTTTTTACCGCAATACCTGCTGTCTCAGTACGAGGGCGTCGCTGGAAACGAACGTCAGACAGCTGCCAAATTAGCGCCATCGCGCTGTAGTGGGATACTTGGTGGGGTAATGCTTTCATCACTTTTCGCATAAACTGACACAATGTAATGTTTCCCTAATCGCAGTGTCGCAGAACAGCTTCCAGCTATTCTTGTGAGGAATACTGTTACTGCGCATCACGTTATTAAGAGATGATCTCTAGCAAATCATTAAGTGCGGCACTTCTGTTTCACACTCATTTTTCGACGAAAATTTTTGTTATTAGTTTCCTTTTTCATTTATTGGCTTTTCTCTATGGACGTTCTATAACGGATAAGACATCTTTGTCTACCGTAGTTTGCGCGTTAGACACTATTCTGAGTCCAGACATTTAACTCATTGTAAGTTTTATGAATACAGAGCTCTGTGATCAACAGTAAATACCAGCTGACAAATCCAGAACCGCCCGGGTACTTATTTCGCTAACTTTCTATTAGAAATTGGAAAAAAAATTAACTGTATTGGTAGTGTAATATATCGGATAGATCTGTAGACTTGGAGCAGCTCCTTCGGGCGTCTACGACAAGATTTTGTAAACGTCTTAATGGCACTGCCTCTTCATAGCTCTGTAGACGGCGATTATTCTCGTCTACAGTGGGCTGCCATTCGCAGTTGAAAGCTGTCAAAAGCGCTGCCAGTTCTCGTGGATTTCCATAAGTTGACTCTATTGTTGGAGTGCCTTAGTAGTATCTACATTTCATGCTTGAGGCGGCATTTTTTCACGCACCTCGGTGTTCATGACGTCATATCTTTTGAACTATGTGTCGTATCGTGACATATTTGTGTAGGTACAATCAGTGGCACATATGGATACTGTCTATAAAATGTGTTACGAACAGAGTAAGCAACAAAAAATTAATAAATTTAAACTTCATGCACAATACGTTAGTTTTTCACGCATCTCATTTTTGTAACACCGTATCTCCTGAACTATGTGCGGTACCATGAATAATTTTGTAAGTGCATTCAGTGGAATATGTGGATACCGTCTGCGAAATATATTGGGCTTTGAGCTAGTAGCACAGAAGTAATAAATTTAAACGTCATGCATGATGGGCCAGTTTCTCATGCATCTCACAGTTTATGACGTCATATCTCTTGATCTATGATAGGTGATTCTTGCACCGACACCGATGGAGATTGTTGCCTGACGGTAAGGGATACACGTATCAAGTTTGGCTGAAATCGTCTGAGTGGTTTAGGAGGAGATGTGGTACACACACACAAACACACTTATAATGCACACATCAAAAAAAAATAATTTGCATCACCTCGGTTACGAGAGTTCCGGAACCTGTACATAAAATTGGAGTATAAATCAACATAAACATCATTTGCGCCCTTTTTAGTGTTCATGAAAACCACACATTCAGTTTCGTACTACCATACACCGAGACCTTCAGAGGTGGTTGTCCAGACTGCTGTACACACCGGTACCTCTAACACCCAGTAGCACGTCCTCTTGCATTCATGCATGCCTGTATCTGTCGTGGCACATCATCCACAAGTTGGTCAAGGCACTGTTGTTCCAGATTGTCCCGCTCCTCAACGGCGATTCGGCTTCGATCCCTTAGAGTGGTTGGCGGGTCACGTCGTCCATAAGCAGCCCTTTTCAATCAATCCCAGGCATGTTCGGTAGGGTTCACGTCTGGAGAACATGCAAGTCACTCTAGACCAGCGATGTCGTTATCCTGAAGGAAGTCATTCACAAGATGTGCATGGTGGGGGCGCGAATTATCGTCCACGAAGTCGAATGCCTTGCTAATATGCCGCCGATACGGTTGCACTATCGGTCGGAGGATGACATTCACTACCGTACAGCCGCTACGGGGCCTTCCCTGACCATCTGCGACGTACGTCGTCCCCACATAATGTCGCCCCAAAACACCAGGGAACCTCCACCTTGCTGCACTCGCTGGACATTGAGTCTAAGGCGTTGCATGCAAATACATCTACGACGATTGTCTGGTGGAAGGCATATGCGACACTCATCGCTGAAGAGAGCGTGATGCCAATCCTGAGTGGTCCATTCGGCATGTTGTTGGGCCTATCTGTACCACGTTGCATGGTGTCGTGGGTGCAAAGATGGACCTCGTCATGGACGTCGGGAGTGAAGTTGCCTATTACGCACACTTTGAGTCGTAACAAGACGTCCTGTGGCTGCAGGAAAAGCATTATTCAACATGGTGGCGTTGCTGTCTGGGTCCCTCCGAGCCATAATCCGTAGACAGCGGTCATCCACTGCAGTAGCAGCCCTTGGGCGGCCTGAGCGTGGCACGTCATCGGCAGTTCGGGTCTCTCTGTATCTTTGATTCAGTCCTAGACGCCTGGACACTTCCCTTGATGAGAGCTATTCCTGGCAGAAAACAACAATGTGGACGCAATCGAACAGCGATATTGACCGCCTAAGCATGGTTGAACTACAGACAACACGAGCCGTGTACCTCCTTCCTGGTGGAATGACTGGAACTGATCGGCTGTCGGACCCCCTCCGTCAATTAGGCGCTGCTCATTCATGTTTTTTTTTTTTTTTTACATCTTTGGGCGGGTTTAATGACATCTCTGAACAGTCAAAGGGATTGTGTCTGTGATACAATATCCACAGTCAACGTCTATCTTGAGGAGTTCTGGTAACTGGGGTGATGCAAACTTTTTTTTGATGTGTGTATGTATGGGTACTTCCTTCAGTCCCACATCTGCTTTTAACCTAAACGGAAGAATTCCTAAAAGTTCGACAGTTAAGGCCAGTGTTCTTCATTTAAACGGTATAATTTAAAATGAGCTAAATTTTTCACTGCATTGGCGAAATGAACTTAACGAAATGTCCATGTTACTGTTTTTTATTCCAGAGAAGTGCTCATTACCGATATCCTAAGCTGATTAGCGCTAGCTTAAACCATCGTTCCTCTTTACGAACAGGTAAATCACACTTATTTCCACCGCCAGCCACAAGAAAAATTTGACTAGTGTCATATTTCAGTATGATGGAAAAAACTTTGTCAAAAGAAGGTATATTGTCTGGTACCCAAACTTAATTACCAGTCCATTTGCATAAATTGATTGACGATACACTACAGGGCACGCACTCTAATAGAGAAATATCGGGAAATTCAACAGAAAACTGATAAACAACTGTTTCCATAAGGAAGAAAAAGTAAGAGACAAAGTATGATAACTCTGTAGAACATAAGGTATTTGACATGAGAGGTGGGTACAGCGTAAAAAGTTCAAGCTGCGAATAGGAAGGCGTGACAGTGAAGTTTAGAAATACTGTGCCGTAACTGTTCTAGTGGAACGAGAGCGCCTGCGCTAACCAGACAGCAGATGCACGCCTGGCCATCCTCCTTTTGTACGAGTTCCCATCTTGCTTTAGCTTTGGTGACGGCAGACGTGCTTTGATTTGGCGAGATCCGGAACCTTTTATCATCCATCGACGTCAGTGAATGGGATGGCGCTCTCTCTGTGTGCGGTGATATATTTCTATGCAGACGCAAAGATGTCCGTTTCTCTCCACACGAAACCGTGAGCTTGTCGGTTTATACAGATGGCAGACTTGATAGCCATACACGTCCTTTTGCGCCACAGATCCATCTCCTGGACGAATATCTTCAAAGCGAGCAGGTCAGCATAAGGAGTGGCTGATGCGACAGAACGTCATAGGGAACTTTGAGGTGTTAGGGCTAGATACGCAACTGCGCCAGACTTTCATCATCTCCTTCTCGCACCGGGAACAGAACTGGAAGTGCTGGATTGCTGCTCGGAATAATCGTATGTGCTATACTAAACTGCCAACAACATTTTATGCATAGCACACATTTCTTTCTAAGTTCGAATAAAAATTATTTGTACGGAACAGAGTTTGAGAGTCTTTTGGGTTTTTTCACTCCTCCTTATGCGAAATACAATTTATTTCTTTTTATTCACCCAGGCGTGTTTCGACATCTGCGTCATCTTATGTGGGTCAAATTTATTTCCATAAAATATAACACAAAGTACATGGTGATTTATCTATTTTAGATCTAAAAACTATAACATGTGAATTTTGTTTGGTTTGTTTCGATTGCTTATTTGAAAACTGCGTTACTAGTGAAAGTGCATTTTCGAGCGTTTCGTCAGAAGTGTCGTATTGTGTTCCGTGTTTTGTGTAAGATGGAGTTTAAAAAACGGAAATTTTATATCGCAAACACGGAAGGAAGAAACGTGGACAATAGCTTCCAACCCGAGCAAGATCATGCGAAGTCTTATTTAGGCCGCGTCACGTAATCCACACTTTGGCTGAGTATTATCACAGTCTACAAGTTTTTTTATTTATCTATTTTTTACCTTGATTTATGAAAATCAGCTAAAATTTATGAGCAGTGTGAATAGGATACTTACTTTGTAGTATATGGGGCCTACCCCATCCATAGCCCCACAAACGTCGCCTAAGGCCCATGAGAACGGTTGAGGATGTCTCCAAGGGGCGCACATCTCCTTTGATATTGTCTCATATGTTCCCATTGTGTTCTGATAATGTAGGTGCGTGGGACAGGGAGAGGTTATTCTGAAATAAATGCTGTGATGCATTTCAAATGGATTGTGTAGGTCCACAAACGAATAGATGTGAATGGACAGAACGTCACTACATGGTAAGTTGGGAGAGATAATGTCAGAGACATCTTGACATCCATTTCATCTTGTCAGAACGTCTCCCCCCTCCCTACCCTCACATTCACATATATATATATATGTCTGGCGAACAGGGAGGCCAATCCACGCCGCCTCCTGTATGTTTCGGATAGCCCAAAGCAATCACACGATCATCGAAATATTTATTCAGGAAATTAAAGACGTCGGCCGTGCGATGTGGCCGGGCACCATCTTGCATAAACCACGAGGTGTTCGCAGTGTCGTCTAAGGCAGTTTGTACCGCCACAAATTCACGAAGAATGTCCAGATAGCGCGATGCAGTAATCGTTTCGGATCTGAAAAATGGGCCAGTGATTCCTTTGGAAGAAATTGCGGCCCAGACCAGCACTTTTTGAGGATGCAGGGACGATGGGACTGCAACATGGGGCTTTTCGGTTCCCCATATGCGCCAGTTCTGCTTATTGACGAAGCCATCCAGGTAAAAATAAGCTTCGTCAGTAAACCAAATGCTGCCCACATGCATATCGCCGTCATCAATGCTGTGCACTATTTCGTTAGCGAATGTCTCTCGTGCACCAATGGTAGCGGCGCTGAGGGGTTGCCGCGTTTGAATTTTGTATGGATAGAGGTGTAAACTCTGGCGCATGAGACGATACGTGGACGTTGGCGTCATTTGGACCGCAGCTGCAACACGGCGAACAGAAACCCGAGGCCGCTGTTGGATCACCTGCTGCACTAGCTGCGCGTTGCCCTCTGTGGTTGCCATACGCAGTCGCCCTACCTTTCCAGCACGTTCATCCGTCACGTTCCCAGTCCGTTGAAATTTTTCAAACAGATCCTTTATTGTATCGCTTTTCGGTCCTTTGGTTACATTAAACCTCCGTTGAAAACTTCGTCTTGTTGCAACAACACTGTGTTCTAGGCGGTGAAATTCCAACACCAGAAAAATCCTCTGTTCTAAGGAATAAACCATGTTGTCCACAGCACACTTGCACGTTGTGAACAGCACACGCTTACAGCAGAAAGACGACGTACAGAACGGCGGACCCACAGACTGCGTTGTCTTCTATATCTTTCACATCACTTGCAGCGCCATCTGTTGTTGAAAATTGTAACTACTGTAATTTCGAAAGTTTGTCCGCCTGAAAATGTACTGTTGTCCCAAGCATATTGCAGCAAACGGTGTATTTCTATCGCTGCTCGTTTACTTTTTATTGTCGTTTCAAATATACCGGTCATTCTTGAAACACCCTGTATATATAGAATATTTCCATCATATGCCTAAAAGGTGTCCTTCACGAAAGCGCGATTGATCACTACAGGCGAGAGTTCCGAAGTCAGGCGTCCTAATTACATTGAAAGTTAAATATCCTGCCTCCAAAACGTAAATTTTTTTCCGAACACATTTACTGATTTCAAATTTCTAGTTTTCACATACGTTTTCAGTTATAATTAGAATAGATTGCGGTAGCTACACATTTAAATAAAATTTGTGAATATTTTTGCAGTTTTCATTATATATAATTATCATAATTTCGTAGAAGGAAAACAGTTTGTTGCACATTTGCGTGACATGCTAGTGTTAAGATCGTGCTCGTTTTGCCGTGAAGTCCTTTCATTACAGTATACAATTTCCTTTATCCCAGTACAAATTCAAAACGATGCATTTATGGGAATTGGTTTATCAAGAAAAATGTTTAATTTCAGTCTCTCTGTTATTTCAGAATACTGGAAATTTTTATAATGATACAGTATGCATAATGATCTATTACAATAAAAATCATCTGGAACGAGTAAGAAAATAGTTATAAACCATGTCCCTAATTTTCCACATCGGCTTTGAAATAACTAACACACAAACGGATGGATCACGAATGAGTCTGCAAGGATTAAATACATCGAGAAAAATTACCAGCGTGATGACGCTTTCACGGAGCAGGAAATAGTAATGAATATTGGTGTGAAAAGTAGTGACGACTGTTATGAGAAACCCGAAACCACCACAACTGAGGAACTGGACAACTGCTCGACCGAGACCTACATGCCAAGGGAGGAAAGTGTTACTACTGACGAACTTACAAATCCGACTTGTAATGATACTCAACAATGAATTTTTGTAAAATTTATCTGCCTCCCATTTAATTCTATCATTTAAATTGGTTTAATTTACTTTTACTTAAGTTTAAAACAAAAGCATTATACCAATTTGTGCATTGACGCAATGTCTAGTGCCAGTAACTCTGCAATGTGGGCTGTTCTGTCCCCACTCTTTCCCTGGCCTGCCCATACATTTCAGTGAAGAGATATCAACGCGTTCGCTTGTAACCAGCTTTGGGGTGTGCAACGGTTAGTATATTATAATACACATGCCTATAATACTGTCAGTTACACTTGTCGAGCCTTTAATACAACAGATCTTTGGGACACAACATCATCGCCTAGTTGCCTTGCTAAATCATGTACAGTTGTGAGGGTTTCAAAAACTGTGAGACACTGTTGATGCATAGTTGATCTGAGACAATATTTAACACGAGCCCGAGTGCTGAAGGACCTTCCTGCTCCAGCTACAGTCACTGGAAGGTTGCAAGAGATGCGATAGCTATACGCACATTCGGAATCAAGCTTAAAATTTGAAGCTCAAGCATCTTATTCAAGAGATCTAACCGTTTCAAAGTAATGTATTCAAAGTTTGAAGTAAAATTTTTTTCAAATACGTTATTGCTTCTTCTAAATCTGTTGTGACTTCGCTATGGTATACCTCATTGATCCGATCATCAGTCATCTTTGAGTATTTCCACAAAAACCCAAACTGTTTCATCCAAAATCTTCACCGTTTCTTATAAGGTTTTCAAGATTGTCAATAATGTCACTAAAACATTTATCCTGAATAAATCTCCTAAAATTCGTATCTGTCACTTCATTCCTGGTTTTATCATGAAATTATTTTCTCCTCTTAGTACACATCTCCGGAAATTTAGAATACACTAGTAACAGCTTTAGATTCAGGGAGAATGGTGTCTCCGTTTTCCTGAAGACATTTTAAATTATCTATTGAGCGCTCAAAATGTTTTACCTCAACATCGGTGGTAATATTTCGAGCTTGTAGTAATTTCCTTCTATAAACGACTGGTTCCAACAACTTTAGCTAAATTGATGTCCTGATTGATCACTTGAAAGATCTCATATAATCCAAAATACCCCGTCCAAAGAAAATGTTTCAGATGAAATATTTCATTTTCTGAAAGTTTCAGAAGCAATGGTCATCTTATCCTAGTGAGCTACACTTGGTCTCACAGCGTAAACACATAAATACTTCCAACAGACGGTTTCAGAATTTCCCGTCATTGTGGACTACAACGAAATAATTCAAGAGGGTATTTTTGATCCGTCGTTGCAACTACAAAAATGCGTGATTTTTTCACCAGACGTGTTTCGCTTTGTTGAGATAAAGCATCATCAGTGATTCGTAATTAAGTTCATTTACATTTTGGTTTGCTTTTTAGATCGAAAAACGGTTCGTTAAGAATAGGTTGGTTTGTACTTACGATGATTTTTCGGCTGCTTTCTCACTAGTTCTCGTAAGTACAAACCAGCCTATTCTTAACGAACTGTTTTTCGATCTAAAAAGAAAATCAAAATGTAAATGAACTTAATTACAGACCACTGGTGATGCCTTACCTCAATAAAGCGAAACGCGTCTGGTCAAAAAAGTGACACATTTTTATAGTTGCAACGACGAATCATCAAAAATACCCTCATAAATTATAAAGCAACTACGGACACTATGGCAACACAAATGAAGAATTTGTAGCTAAATAGGCTGTAAAGTTATTGACTCACTCCGATAACAGCATCTGCTTCATGACAATTCTCAGGTAAACGCACTCCGCGTAAGTTAATGCTATGGCAAGCACACGGAAAAAATTTCACCAGAGGATTCCACTGGATAGAATGTATCTGAGCTAGTTATAAACACCCTGTATTATTAATTCCTTTATCATAGTCTTGTTAGCGGCATTCACTGATAAAATCTGAATGTTTCACAAGTGTTGATCGAATTAAATATGAAACAGCAATTCCTGTTTCTGATTAAAATCTAAGTATTCCAAAAGCCTTTCATTTACATCGTATTTATCGGTTTTCTTATTGAAGTAAATATAACGCAGGATGAGTGTTGTCTGCTCAGCATGATCTGAATCAGACGTTGCATCGACAGTACTTGAATAATATTTCTCGTTCGCTCTGTGTTCTAAGATGGCATTCCTGACATCTTGGACACAATTAGAAATAAATTCATCCTGAGTATCACGTGACAGATAATGGACTTGTAACCGCTTTCCATCTTCTAGCCTGTCTCTGTCCGTGCAAATGTGTTTTCCAAGAATGGATCATGGTATCTCAAGAGCTCTAATAGCGCGAGATAATTTCCATGATTTCAGTCTTCAGTTTCCTGTAATGAACCATCAGAAGATCAAGTCACCCGGATCAAGAAATGATTCACTCGTATTCACTTGATAATTAACGACACAAAGCTTTACGCCACGGCAGGGCCCATCAACAGTGACATTGGACTGTTGATGACTGGAAACATGTTGTCTGGTCTGACGAGTCTCGTTTCAAATTGTATCGAGTGGATGAACGTGTACGGGTATGGAGGCAACATCATGAATCCATGGACGCTGCATGTCAGCAGGGGACTGTTGAAGCTGATGGAGGCTTTGTAAATGGTGTGGGGCGTGTGCAGCTGGAGTGATATGGGACCCCTTATACATCTAGACACGACTATTGACGGGCGGCACGTACGCAAGCATCATGTCTGATCATATGCATACATTCACGTCCACTATGCATTCCGACGGACTTAAGCAATTCCAGTGGGACAATCGACACCCTATATGTCCAGAATTGCTAGAGTGACTCCAGTACCACTCTCCTGCGTTTAAACATTTCCACTGGCTACCAGGCTCCCCAGACATTAACATTATTGAGCATATCTGGGATGCTTTGCAACGTTCTGTTCAGAAGAGCTACATCTACATCTACATCTACATCCGTACTCCGCAAGCCACCTGACGGTGTGTGGCGGAGGGTACCCTGAGTACCTCTAGCGGTTCTCCCTTCTATTCCAGTCTCGTATTGTACGTGGAAAGAAGGATTGTCGGTATGCTTCTGTGTGGGCTCTAATCTCTCTGATTTTATCCTCATGGTCTCTTCGCGAGATATACGTAGGAGGGAGCAATATACTGCTTGACTCTTCGGTGAAGGTATGTTCTCGAAACTTTAACAAAAGCCCGTACCGAGCTACTGAGCGTCTCTCCTGCAGAGTCTTCCACTGGAGTTTATCTATCATCTCCGTAACGCTTTCGCAATTACTAAATGATCCTGTAACGAAGCGCGCTGCTCTCCGTTGGATCTTCTCTATCTCTTCTATCAACCCTACCTGGTGCGGATCCCACACTGCTGAGCAGTATTCAAGCATTGGGCGAACAAGCGTACTGTAACCTACTTCCTTTGTTGTCGGATTGCATTTCCTTAGGATTCTTCCAATGAATCTCAGTCTGGCATCTGCTTTACCGACGATCAACTTCATATGATCATTCCATTTTAAATCACTCCTAATGCGTACTCCCAGATAATTTATGGAATTAACTGCTTCCAGTTGCTGACCTGCTATTTTGTAGCTAAATGATAAGGGACCTATCTTTCTATGTATTCGCATCACATTACACTTCGCTACATTGAGATTCAATTGCCATTCCGTGCACCATGCGTCAATTCGCTGCAGATCCTCCTGCATTTCAGTACAATTTTCCATTGTTGCAACCTTTCGATACACCACAGCATCATCTGCAAAAAGCCTCAGTGAACTTCCGATGTCATCCACCAGGTCATTTATGTATATTGTGAATAGCAACGGTCCTATGACACTCCCCTGCGGCACACCTGAAATCACTCTTACTTCGGAAGACTTCTCTCCATTGAGAATGACGTGCTGCGTTCTGTTATCTAGGAACTCCTCAATCCAATCACACAATTGATCTGATAGTCCGTATGCTCTTACTTTGTTCATTAAACGACTGTGGGGAACTGTGTCAAACGCCTTGCGGAAGTCAAGAAACACGGCATCTACCTGTGAACCCGTGTCTAAGGCCCTCTGAGTCTCGTGGACGAATAGCGCGAGCTGGGTTTCACACGATCGTCTTTTTCGAAACCCATGCTGATTCCTACAGAGTAGATTTCTAGTCTCCAGAAAAGACATTATACTCGAACATAATACGTGTTCCAAAATTCTACAATTGATCGACGTTAGAGATATAGGTCTATAGTTCTGCACATCTGTTCGACGTCCCTTCTTGAGAACGGGGATGACCTGTGCCCTTTTCCAATCCTTTGGAACGCTTCGCTCTTCTAGAGACCTACGGTACACCGCTGCAAGAAGGGGGGCAAGTTCCTTCGCGTACTCTGTGTAAAATCGAACTGGTATCCCATCAGGACCAGCGGCCTTTCCTCTTTTGAGCGATTTTAATTGTTTCTCTATCCCTCTGTCGTCTACTTCGATATCTACCATTTTGTCAACTGTGCGACAATCTAGAGAAGGAAGCACAGTGCAGTCTTCCTCTGTGAAACAGCTTTGGAAGAAGACATTTAGTAATTCGGCCTTTAGTCTGTCATCCTCTGTTTCAGTACCATTTTGGTCACAGAGTGTCTGGACATTTTGTTTTGATCCACCTACCGCTTTGACATAGGACCAAAATTTCTTAGGATTTTCTGCCAAGTCAGTACATAGAACTTTACTTTCGAATTCATTGAAAGCCTCTCGCATAGCCCTCCTCACACTACATTTCGCTTCGCGTAATTTTTGTTTGTCTGCAAGGCTTTGGCTATGTTTATGTTTGCTGTGAAGTTCCCTTTGCTTCCGCAGCAGTTTTCTAACTCGGTTGTTGTACCACGGTGGCTCTTTTCCGTCTCTTACGATCTTGCTTGGCACATACTCATCTAACGCATATTGTACCATGGTTTTGAACTTTGTCCACTGATCCTCAACACTATCTGCACTTGAGACAAAACTTTTGTGTTGAGCCGTCAGGTACTCTGTAATCTGCTTTTTGTCACTTTTGCTAAACAGAAAAATCTTCCTACCTTTTTTAATATTTCTATTTACGGCTGAAATCATCGACGCAGTAACCGCTTTATGGTCGCTAATTCCCTGTTCTGCATTAACTGATTCAAATAGTTCGGGTCTGTTTGTCACCAGAAGGTCTAATATATTATCGCCACGAGTCGGTTTCCTGTTTAACTGTTCAAGGTAGTTTTCAGATAAAGCACTTAAAAATATTTCACTGGATTCTTTGTCCCTGCCACCCGTTATGAACGTTTGAGTCTCCCAGTCTATATCCGGCAAATTAAAATCTCCACCCAGAACTATAACATGGTGGGGAAATCTACTCGAAATATTTTCCAAATTATTCTTCAGGTGCTGAGCCACAACAGCTGCTGAGCCCGGGGGCCTATAGAGACATCCAATTACCATGTCTGAGCCTGCTTTAACCGTGACCTTCACCCAAATCATTTCACAATTCGAATCTCCGTCAATTTCCTTCGATACTATTGCACTTCTTATCGCTATAAACACGCCTCCCCCTTCACTGTCCAGCCTATCTCTGCGGTACACATTCCAATCAGAGTTTAGGATTTCATTACTGTTTACGTCTGGTTTCAGCCAACTTTCTGTTCCTAGTACTATATGGGCGTTGTGACCGTTTATTAATGAGAGCAGTTCTGGGACCTTTCTATAGACGCTCCTGCAGTTTACTATTAGCACATTAATATTGTTATTCCTTGTTGCATTTTGCCTACTCCTGCCTTGCCGCGTCTCAGGAGGCGTCTTGTCGGGCCTAGGGAGGGAATTCTCTAACCTAAAAAAACCCCATGTGCACTCCACACGTACTCCGCTACCCTCGTAGCCGCTTCCGGCGTGTAGTGCACGCCTGACCTATTCAGGGGGACCCTACATTTCTCCACCCGACAGCGGAGGTCGAGAAATTTGCACCCCAGCTCTCCGCAGAATCGTCTGAGCCTCTGGTTTAAGCCTTCCACTCGGCTCCAAACCAGATGACCGCGATCGGTTCTCGGAACGATACTACAAATAGTTAGCTCTGATTCCACCCCGCGAGCGAGGCTTTCCACCTTCACCAACTCCGCCAACCGCCTGTACTAACTGAGGATGACCTCTGAACCCAGACGGCAAGAGTCATTGGTGCCGACATGAGCAACAATTTGCAGTCGGGTGCACCCAGTGCTCTCTATCGCCGCCGGTAGGGCCTCCTCCACATCTCGGATGAGACCCCCCGGCAAGCAGACAGAGTGAACACTGGCCTTCTTCCCCGACCTTTCCGCTATTTCCCTAAGGGGCTCCATCACCCGCCTAACGTTGGAGCTCCCAATAACTAATAAACCCCTCCCCCCGTGTGCCTGCTCGGACCTTGCTGAAGGAGCAGCCACATGTCCACTCACAGGCAGAGCGGGCGATGCCACACGGCCAGCCTCCACATTGACCCTCCGCCTCGTGCGCCGCGAACGCCGCTGAACCCGCCACTCCCCTTGGGGAGAGGGTGGCCCAACCGCGCCCGGTACCCGCGAAGATGTCTCGACAGCAGGGACAGTGGGTGAAGCATCTAACACCTGGGGTGCACCATGCGACGCACCAGACTCCCCACTGCCGCTACACTCCGAGGCAGCAGCCTGAAGACGGCTGACCGCGGCCATCAACACGCTCAGCTGTTCGCGAAGAGTGGCCAGCTCCTCCTGCGTCCGTACACAGCAGCCACACATCCTAGCCATCCTAAGAAATCAATTTACTATAGAGTGTTAATCAGCTTTTAACTAGACTGCTAATTCACTAAAGGCGGTTGATTATTGACTAAACTGTGATTGCTAACCACTTCTTGTAGAAACAAGGAAAATAGCACTACCTGTCTCTGGACGGTATTGAAAACAAACACTAGCACTACTAGCACTATGGCTGACTAAAGGGACTCTCTCTGACTGTATTCAAAACAAACACGAGATCTATGGAACACTTAATAGCACTCGACTATTAAAGCTTCCTAAAAGCAAAAACACGCAGAAGAAGAAGTGACAAGTAAGAAAAATACAGATAATACTTAGATTAAGGTAGCTCGCTGCACAGAAGACGTGAAGCAGACGGCGGTTAGGGCGACACTGACACTACTGGCACTATGGCTGACTAAAGGGACTCTCTCTGACTATTCAAAACAAACACGAGATCTATGGAACACTTAATAGCACTCTACTATTAAAGCTTCCTAAAAGCAAAAACACGCAGAAGAAGAAGTGACAAGTAAGAAAAATACAGATAATACTTAAATTAAGGTAGCTCGCTGCACAGCAGACGTGAAGCAGACGGCGGTTAGGGCGACACTCCATCCCCTTGTACACCTACGGATTTATGGACAGCCCTGCAGGATTCACGTTGTCAGTTCCCTCCAATACTACTTTAGACATTACTCGAGTCCATGCCACGTAGTGTTCTACATCAACATCTACATCTACCTGGATACTCTGCAAATCACATTTAAGTACCTGGCAGAGGGTTCATTGAACCACATTCACAATACTCTATTATTCCAATGTCTTATAGCCCGCACGAAAAGAACGAACACCTAGATCTTTCCGTGCGAGCTCTGATTTTGCCTATTTTATCGTGGTGTTCGTTTCTCCCTATGTAGGTCGATGTCAACAAAATATTTTCGTGATCTGAGGCTTTCCCGGCGAGTGTGCTGTATCCAAGGTTCTGGGGTGTCCAGCCGGATCCGATCGTCGAAGTTCCACGATGTTTCGGCGAATAACCGTTCCGCCATCATCAGGTGGTGCTGATGGAATGATCTGTCTGCGCTGTGTCGGTTGTATTTATGTCCGCGGGGTCAGTTCAGGCCCGAATTTCTCACTGATTAAGTGAAGGGGATGACAGTACGAGAATCAGACATCATGGTCAGCTTCGATGTCGTCTCATTATTTACACGTGTCCCACTGGAAGATTCTCTCCACTTAATCAGTGAGAAATTCGGGCCTGAATTGACACAACTGTTCAGGTACGTGTTAAAATCCACGTACTTTGTCTTCAATGGTCAATGCTATGAGCAGATCGACGGAGTAGCCATGGAGAGCCCGCTCTCCCCAGTGGTGGCCAACCTGTTCATGGAGAGTTTCGAGGAGGAAGTGCTGGAAGCCGCCGAACTGAAACCTGTATGCTTCTTTCGCTACGTGGACGACACTTTCGTCATCTGGGCACATGGACAGGAACAGATACAGATTTTTCTACAACATTTGAATTCGGTGCACTGTAACATTCGGTTTACAGTGGATACTGAGAAACATGGAAAACTACCCTTTCTTGATGTCCTAGTGGAACGTTGGTCTGATGGCTCACTGGGCCACAGTGTGTACCGCAAGCCTACCCACACTGACCTGTACCTACATGCCTCCAGCTGCCACCATCCGACGCAGCTTAATGGAATGCTCAACACCTTGGTACATACAGCTCACTCAATCTCTGATGAACAGAACTTAACAACGGAACTCAAACATCTGGAGAACGTGTTGCGCAAGAATGGGTATGGCAACCGCCAAATCCAAAGGGCCTTCCGACAACAGAAGTGCAGGAACAACCGAGATGAAGAACAAACCGAGGAACAGAAGCAGGCTCTGACCTTTCTGCAGTTTGCTGGCAACGTGTCGTCAGAAGTAGGGAGACTGTTAAGGCGACACAAGATTGGCACAGTCTTCCGACCACCAGCAAAGATTCGTGACCTACTAGGAACGGCAAAATATGACGTAGGGCTTAAGAAAGCGGGCGTATACAAAATCCCGTGCTGCTGTGGAAAATCCTACATCGGCCAAACAGTTCGACGACCGATGCAAGGAACACGAACGTCACACTCGCTTACGCCCAGCCAGCCATCCGGCCCTAGCAGATCACTGCATTGAAACCCGACACACAGCGAATTTCGAAAAGACAAAAATCCTGACGGCCACATTTGCTACTGGGACAGTATCTACAAGGAGGCCATAAAATTCGAGTAACAGATAACCTCATCAACAGGGACACCGGATTTCAACTTAGCAAGGCCTGGAAACCATTATTTAACACCATCAAGGAGCTACGTCGCGAGCGGACGCGAGATCCTTACTCCACGGCGGACGGAGAAGGACTGTGCCTACCACCGGGCGTGGCTGCAGCTACCCCCACCCCTCCCACCACGCGGAGCTCCGCCGGCAGTCCGCACCGGGGTACGACTCGGGACCCCGCGGGCATAAATACCAAGGACACAGCGCAGACAGATCATTCCACTAGCACCACCTGATGATGGCGGAACGGTTATTCGCCGAAACATCGTGGAACTTCGACGGTCGGATCCGGCTGGACACCCGAGGACCTTGGATACAAAATATTTTCCCATTGGGAGGAGAAAGTTGGTGATTGGAATTTCGTGAGAAGATTCCGTCTCAACGAAAAACGCCTTTATTTTAATGATGTCCAGCCCAAATCCTGTATCATTTCTGTGACACTCTCTTCCATATTTCGCACTTCTGAGTGTTCGCGGTGGCCCTACACAATATTAGGAAGGTGTACCAGCTTCTTTGGCTCTTCATTTTATATACAAATAGATATATCTTTTTTTGTGTTTAATTCTTCAAAGCAAAATACTTTCTGCATATTTCATGTGAAATCACCTTGAAATGAAATTAGAAGCGTCTCATCTTTGAATGTTATAGGTAATCATACCAGGCCGTAACAACATATTACAGGCATTGCCGTGCACATTTGTGGGAGAAAAATTGACAGAAAGCGCATTTTCGACTCCATTACAAGGTGGTCTTAGCGCACGATGTCTAAAGTGAATACCGTGCACTCGAGCCTAAACACGAAGTAGAACTATATGCAACTGGGTTGTAAGAATCATAAAGTGGAAAGTAAGAACGTGAATTGTCATGTTGGTTCTGGAATAATGTTCTTTTATTAATTATATGACACAGCCTTTTTTTTATTATAGTAGCAGTACTCCGTAGGGAATCGGGGTTCTTGAGAGACTTTCGCCCCGGTGATTGCCTCCCCCCTCCTCCTGCCTCGCTCCCCCCCCCCCCCTCCTTTCTCTCACCGGGGCTACATGCTGGCCAATGGCGATGTTATCACGATCTTACTAATTGGTGTGCGCTGCGTCGTGGAGTGAACAGAGGTGAACATGCGGGTTGGGAGCTATGGGTACCCCCAGCGAGTAAACAGCTCTGGATCGAGTGCCTGTTCACCTGCTATTGCCGTCCACAATTCAAGTACGACCAATTTGCGGCACTACGTGCTTCATATCGGCTGCCACTACCTACTCCACTCCGGCCGGCGATCCTTCTCATTAACTATTCAAAGTCGACAAGTGTCGGCCGATATAGACCCCGGATAACCCAAACTGGGTTGCTCTTGGAACACTTTTGGCATATAAATACTTAAGAGGTGTCGCATGCGTCGGGAATCCACGAGCTGGTATGGCCGATCTTGCTCATGTTGCACTCGATCCTGACATCCACTACCAATGAAAGATCTGATTGCAGCCAGCCACATGACATATTCGATTCGCTTAGGCAAACGGAGCACTCTCTCTCTCTCTCTCTCTCTCTCTCTCTCTCCCCAACACATCAGATGTTTGCAACTCAAATGTTCATGGTTGGATAGTCAAATTATGTCCAATAGGGAATAACTAACGAAGATCCTCATCAGCCACGTGTCTAATGGACAATACAGTAGTGGAAAAAAGTATATAGGCAGGGTTCCTACGAACGTGATGTACGATGTCTCAAGCATATATGTAAAGAGTTCGTTGTGAAAGTAGTAGAAACATATAAGACTGTAAGGTGTCAGGCAAATCCAACACCTTCCATGGAAATCCTGACATGATAAGCAAATCCACTAGTATGTCACATAGCTCCGAATAAATCGTGACATTAAATTAACCCAAACGATAAGAGTAACGAGTGAGCAAATGGAATACCACAGACTAACACAAGAATGCCTAAATGCATGTCATACCTTCCCACCGTGAGACCGACGCAGTTCCGAGGGGAGAAACGAGAACAGAAGCCGAGAGCAGAACCGTGTTAAGCTAGAAGGCCCTACGATAAGGGATGGACTGGACACCCACGTCTCCAGCTAACCACTAGGGCCACACCACCTGCAGGTTTTAGCGTGAGACTTTTTCGCGTCTCTGTTACGTCAAGGACCACCCCCCAGTCCATGTTAAAAGCTAGAGCCCTCCAGAAAAACAGTATAAATCTTACAATAACACAAAAAGGGCCACTACCACCCGCAAGTTTTAGCGTGAGACTTTTTGGCGTGTCTGTTACATTAGGACCACCCCCCAGCCCATGTTAAACGCTAGAGCCCTCCAGAAGAACAGTATAGATCTCACGATAACGCTTAAAGGACCACACCAGCTGCAGGTTTTAGCGTGAGACTTTTTAGCATCTCTGATACGTTGCAAACTTTAAAAACATTGCCCCACTACGAAAAGTATAACGTTTCTCATTGGATAGACAGAATTTTTGTAGGCGGAGCTTAAGGTTAACATTGAGACCCTGATTGGTCAGATGAAAACACAGCCAGATAGTTTTTTTAAAACCAACTTCGGTAAATGTAGTAAGGAGAAGTTAGAAAAGAGTTACTTCGGAGACGGCGAGGTGAGCGGAGCTGTGCTGCCCGCCGCCCCCTGACGAACACCAAAAAGGTAATGAACGCACGCGATGCCTCATAACAGCGCATAAAGCTTCACTCAGAACTGCAGAAGTCTCATCTGTTACATCCCCTTTTTTGCTTAATACTAGTGTCGATCGTCAATTAAAGCTCATGGTGTTCACATTTGCCACTTGAAGTAAAAATCTGAAACTCGATGATTTTTCTGTTGTATAGTTATTGAGAAGCCACATCAGCCACTGTAATTTACAACAAGTTACATAAGTTATTAAAGATAATTGAGGGTCACTATAGACCATTTTGATACTTTTTCTCTTTTGTGAAACTTAATTTAAACCTAGATTATAGATGTGATATGGCATAGGTCATCCTTCGATCCATTGTAGAACTTGGAAACCCATTCAGGGAATATTCTTTCACATTTTTGTTGAACTCAGTTGGTTTTTACCATCCTGTATTAAAACACTTCCTTTTATCAATAGTGCAATTTATAAACAATGTTTCGTGAGTAGAATAAAATTTCCAATGGTAAACTTAACTGCTTTTTCGACGTTATTTTACCAGCTAACTAAAAATAGGAAAGCCTTGAACCCCTTCCACTAAATTTAGTTAGTATTAAGATTCTTTTACAGGGAGTGCAGTGGAGCTGACGCTGATATCATTAAGTATTTGGTTATATCATCGCTAGTCTCACTGAACTCTTCTGAACTCTACATGTCATGTGTGGTCTGGCGTCTCCTTACCAGCAACAGGTCCCAGGTTCAGACTAGTCAATTCCCTAAAAAACACGCTCAGAGCGTCGTTGCGCGAAAGTGGTAGGGAGACACGATATAGAGCAAACGGACACCACCATGAATGTTTAGAATACATAAACAATCATGATGCAGTTACTTTTTTTTCATAACAGGAGCAACAAAATAACGCGTTTGCTTTTCCTGTATGGAAACTGGTCGTGTTGTGTTATTGCGTTCTTAGTACTTTGTCCAACTTACGTTCTAACTAATTACATCAGAACTTCTCTTCGGCACTGATTTTGTTAGGATTTGTAGTTCTTGTAGTAACTCTATTGCCTACTCTTCTCTCAACACTCTTTCAAGCGCACGTACGTCTTCAAGTTGCCATCCACTGCGGTAAACATGCCTTTCAAGTATTATCCGAAGGTTTTCTATAGGCTTCCAATCCAGGCTGCGCGCAGGTCAGGACAAGACACCATTACTTTTGTCTTCAAAGCACTTTATTGTTGTAGCAGAAAAATGCAGAGATGCCGTATCTTGTTGAAACATTCCACTTTCGTCCTCTAGGTCCTCATACATTCTAATTCATTCTGTCTCTACATGTTAGAGTTCAGTCAAGTATTCACCCGAGCAGTGCGTGATTTACCTTTACTGCAGGAGATTACCCAAATCATAACACTTCCACTATCGAAATTTCTGATCGTTCTTACCTGCTACTCTGTTCCCAATTCATTCCAATCATATTGAAATCCTTCTGGACCATCTAAAATTAACTACTTCTCATCACTCAGGATCATTTTGTCCAATTCTCAAGCATATGACATACGTGTTTCAGCAAACTCCAAACTAGCCCGTTTATGTTTGAGTGTTGGAGCAGGTTTCTGCAGTCGTTTCTTGAATGCAAGATACTACATAGGAGTATGGGAATAGCTCTTATGGACGCTATGATAATAATAAAATAGCTACATGTATTTGTGTGACTACACTTTTTAATGACGCGTCTTGAAAATACCATCATCAGATTGCTTATCTTGCACTCGATTGTGACCAATGTAAGGTCTGATGACAGCCAGCCACTAGACATATTCGATTCACGTAGGCAACAGAAGCGCTCTCTCTCTCTCTCTCTCTCTCTCTCTCTCTCTCTCTCCCCTCTCTCTCACTCCCTCACTCAAAACTTGTCATACACGTCTAGCAGTTGCTGGCAACTGCAAATCAGCAAGTTGAGAAGAATAACAGTTTTACACCCTTGCTTTCGCCGGCCGGAGTGGCCGTGCGGTTCTGGGCGCTGCAGTCTGGAGCCGAGCGACCGCTACGGTCGCAGGTTCGAATCCTGCCTCGGGCATGGATGTGTGTGATGTCCTTAGGTTAGTTAGGTTTAATTAGTTCTAAGTTCTAGGCGACTGCTGGCCTCAGCAGTCAAGTCGTATAGTACTCAGAGCCATTTGAACCACTCACCCTTGCTTTCGGCGAAAGTAACCGTTTGATGTCTCAGATAATCTTTTACTGTGCCCGTATTTTCCATTCTTTCGTGTCGTGCCTCCAATCTAACGAAATTATAGATCACTGTACTTGAACGGCCCAACATCTTTGCTATTTGACGATTAAAGATCCCTTTTCCTTTTACGCACCGATTTTTGCTTTTTCATCGCTTGAACTGTTCTCCTTGTTGAAATGTCAAAATCGCGTTTTATGTAAGCAATACGCACTGTCGCTAATGGTGTATGTTTCCTATCTGCAGAAAAGGCGCGCACGCAGACACTAACAATGCACAGAGCCGACTGCTTTTTAGTGAGTTCCATCCTTTGCCACCTAAACTGTTATTGTCTTGTGATAATACTGTACTACTGACGTCAAATGCAATTCCATTTGACTGCATTTATTAGTATGTCGCATCTCATACTATTGCATATACACTGTGCACGCATTGTCGTACAAATATTGATGACTTTACACTGATTTGCACTACTGTACATAACCCGCACTCCACTGTAGAATACGTTTTATCAGATACGAGGACCTAGCCTATGTTGAGAGAGCTATTGGCTTGAATGTAAGTGAACAGCTTTAGCATCTCAGGGGACCTTCCCTTAGTGAATGGTTCGTAGTACACTGACAGAAGTAGAAAGTGACCACCTTCAGCTAACACTGCCAAGCAGTTAATCAGGTTACTAAGCATTTCGGTGCCTTTGGGATGCGTTCATTACAATTTCATCTTTATGTGAACTTATTTTAACTATTTTCAGTACAGGAAAAGCCATTCCTATGGCTACGTGATGGTGTGTCTAACGTCAATGCAACGTTTCGCGTGTAGGTAGCATTTCAGCATGCCAAGACATAGTGCACCTGCATCATATCGTAATCTTTCGGACTTTGAGGAAGGTCGAATCGCATCCATGGAAGCGTCGTGTAGGCAGATCGCATAGGTAGTTGGCTGTATAGCAACGACTGCAGAATGACTGGTGACAAGACGGCGCCAGGGAAACAGTATAGAATGAAGAGTTGGCACCATTTCTCCCAGAAGGACTGCATCTCGAGAACATCGTAGGATTGTTCGACAGGCTCTGACGATGAGAACAGCTGAAATCCGGGCAGAAGTGACAGGCACGTAAATCACCCTGAGCCTTAGGGAACAGACTACTGGAAGTTGGGTTCACATCTGGCGTTGCCATGCCTCTTTACCGCTGGCACCATGCCGCACTTGACCAAGAAAGCTGATGCAGTGTTTAGCACACTGAACTCGCAGTCGGGTGGACGACGCTTGAAATCAGTCAGGCGATCCCGACATAGGTTTTCCATGATTTCCCTAAATCGCTCCAGGCAAATGCCGGGATAGATCCTTTGAAAAGAGTACGGTTGATTTCCTTGCCCCTATATTCGTTGTAGCATGGAAGCAAGAAGTCTCCGAATGTGATCTTGAGATTGATTAAAATTCTGCTGGGTGTTGCACAGAGGGAGCACTAGGGAACGATTGACAATTACAGAGGGAAGGAATACAGTAGAAAAAGAATGAGTAGCTTTGAGAGATGAAATAGTGTAAACAGCATAGGATCCAGTAGGTAAAACGACGAGGGCTACTAGGAATCTTTGGATAATAAAAGAACTATTAATTGAACTGATGAAAGCAGAAAATATAAAAATGCAGTAAATGAAACAGGCGAAAGAAAATACAGACATCTAAAACATGAGATTGAAGGGAAGAGCAAAAGGACTAAGCAGGAACGGCTAGAGGACAAATGTAATGATTTAGAAGCGTATATCATGAGGGGAAAGATAGATGCCGCCTACAGCAAATTTAAAGAGATGTTTGGAAAAAAGAGAACTACCTGCATGAATATCAAGAACTCATTTGGAAAACCAATCCCAGGCAAAGAAGGGAAAGCAGAAAGACGGAAGGAATATGTAGAGCGTATATACAAGGGAGATGTACTTGTGGGCTGTATTATAGAAATGGGAGAGAACGTAGCTACTGGTAGCATTAGGAGAGCCAACCATGACAAAACTCTTCCATCCGGTGAGCAAGATGTATGAAACAGGCGAAATACCCTTAGACCTCAAGCAGAATATAATAATTTCAGTTCCAAACAAAGCAGGTGCTGACAGGTGTGAAAATTACCGAACTATTAGTTTAATAAGTCACGGTTGCAAAATACTGACACGAATTTTTTTTACGGAAGATTGGAAAAACTGGTAGAAGCCGAGCTCGGGGAGATCAGTTTTGATACCGGAGAAACGTAGGAACCCGCGAGGAAATACTGACACTACGACTTCTCATAAAAGATAGATTGAGGAAATTGAGACCTACGTTTATAGAATTTGTAGACAAAGAGAAAGCTTTTGACAATGTTGACTGGGATACTCTCTTTCAAATTCTGAAGGTGGCAGTGGTAAAAAGCAGGGAGCGAAAGACTTTTTACAATTCGTACAGAAACCAGATGGTAGCTATTGTTGAAGTGATCGCTAGAGCAAGCAGTATTGCTGGCCACTGTTTTGATAAGAACCGAGTTGGAATCTTCCTGCACGTCGGTCATGGGCCAGAAGATGACGTGGTAATTCGCCGAAACTGGTAGCCAAATAAAATGAGTTTGGAAACTAGACTGCCAAAGGTGCTTAATTTGACATCCTGTACCGAACAGCCGAGTGCCGCAGCCATCTATGAAAAATTATACAGAAAGCCAATGTGTTTATGTGATCTTGAGGAATTTCTCAAATGGTTCAAATGGCTCTGAGCATTATGAGACTTAACATCTGAGGTCATCAGAACTACTTAAATCTAACTAACCTAAGAACATCACTCACATCCATGCCCGAGGCAGGATTCGACCCTGTTACCGTAGCCAAGCTACATATGGCCCAAATTCAACCACTATCAAGACTATATCTCTTAAATAGAGAGTCGGAAGAGTTATATAACAAGGTAACATTTAATCAAATGGTATTTGACATATAATTTCTCAAAATATGCATTTAGAAATATTCGGAGATTAGAGGTACACTTCTTTTTATTTTTTTAAGAAAGAACGCTGACAGTGAAAATTTCTTCACAAAAAGATGTAGTTACCCATATCTGATACAAATGCATGATAGCGAAATATGATGTGCTTCAAGAGTTATTTTATCAGTTTGTTTCACTTCTGAAAAAAAGTTTTGCAGGATCCTGAAAGAATTGATGAAATTCATTTCCTCAGAATAATCGAGCCATGTGGCAGTTGTTCCCAAATCTTTTTGATTCCTGGCGGGCTTAACATATCAAACATTTTCCGCAGCGCTGTATGATAAAAGGAATGTCTGTCTAACATAGTAAGTGAGCAGTTAATGTCGTTTGGTTAATGTGGACTGTGCTCGACCTAAGTTGTTGGTTTGACTCGTCATCAGGGTGGGGTGGGCGGGGAGGTGGGGGGGGGGGGGGCAAGGGGGGGTATATTTAATGCAGAACTGATCCTTAACCCTTTCAAGTAACTAGGCAATTCAATGATATATATAAACCAAATAAATGTCTGTTAAATAATATTCATACATATATATACAAGAAGTAACGTACGTAGTGTGATCAGACCATTGAACACGAGTGACCATAGTTCATTTAACTTCTAATTAATTCACTAAAAATCAATAACAATCATTCAAAGTCCGTACGTGCAGATTTCCATTCTCACTGGAAACGTAAATAAAGTTCGTTATCCTGAATTCACACGAATGTAAACATCTACTGGAGTAATAATTACCGTTCACACCTGCCTCAAATCCCGTAAACAAAGTTAAACTTTGCATAGTCGCACAAATCAGCCACTGAAAACACAATCAAATAATTTAAGTCTAGTGAAAGGTTGAATTCGGTAACTCGTGTTCAGAAAAATTATACCAGGTTACTGAGACCTTAAAGTATTTAACACACGGTCACAAAGTTACTCAAGTCCAATGAGAAGTTAAAGTACTTTAAAATGTATTAAAAACAGTCTTGACCGCAATAAAGTATCGTAATGGTACAAATTGTCTGAAGATGGTCACATTCTGACCGAAATCGGTTACCATTACAAATAAACATTTTATTGCAATCAAGACGGTTTTGAATCCCTTTTAATGTATTTTAGCTACTCCAGTGATTTTCACAAAGAGAAATATTCTAAAAACTTACAGAAGTCACTGCATTTAAATCGCGTGGCTGCTCAGTCACACAGCGACTCAACAGACTCACCAACAACGACCGAATGGCTCTGAGCACTATGGGATTTAACATCTGTGGTCATCAGTCCCCTAGAACTTAGAACTACTTATACCTAACTAATCTAAGGACATCACACACATCCATGCCCGAGGCAAGATTCGAACCTGCCACCGTAGCGGTCACGCGGTTCCAGACTGAAGCGACTAGAACCGCACGGCCACACCGGACGGCACCAACAACGACCGACCAGCGCATAGAGATACGGTCAAAAGCACCCTTAAACACTTTCTGCAACGTCACATTCTACTGAATCCACACTTAAACAACGACCACCATTCAAATTTAAATCTAATTCTTCAGTTTCAACATTTCGTTGACAGGGAACAGTAATTTTATTCAAATTCCTTAAACACCTGATTGTTCTGTCAACATTTACAGTATTTATGAGGCCTAATAAATACTGCAACCATTAACAAACGGGTTAAGGAATTTAAAGCTAATTATATATACGTGTATGATACTAGAAACACAGAAAAAATTATTGCAGTCTTTGTGCGACCGCCCACAAAAATAACAAGGCAGGAGGGTGTAGAATGTAGAATAGTATCTTCTACCAGTCACCGTTGAAAGTAATTTATTTAAGACACGAGCGGTTTAGGGTTTGTGACCGTCTTGAGGTGATTATACATTCATTTAAATGTATCGACATTCAGTGTCGGATAAAACTGACCAACAAAGCAGTATTGAACACGTTATAAACAAAGGTCACAAAGCACACAATGTGAAAAAATTTGCGCAAAACTATAAACACACATGAAGTATTGAGCTGTGGGTACTCAGGAATCTTGGAAAACTCATGCTGCTTTAATACAACGTGTAACTGTGGAGGATTTGTAATACTGATACATCTTCCTATCAGCTTTCTCGCCTGCAACTCTTTATCCACACGCATGGTTTGAAAAGTAGTTTGTTTCATATGGCACATCGTATCCAGACTGCTTCGCTGATTTAGCTGTTACTGATTTTTATGGTCTATTACAGATAAAATAATTGCAGCTTTTGTGACATTTATTCCAGAATCGCGTTTGAAACTGCAGTGTGCTCGGCCCATTGCCGCGATATTTTTGTATCACGTTTGTAAGGTCTAATGCGTGATTTCGTTGAAAATATAGTATTTCATCCTCCTTAGACGCCACTGAGTCGGCTCCGACTCTTCGACTAAGCACGCACATTCCAGTCTCAGGGGAATCTCCACATACTGGTGTCCAGCTAGCAGCTTAGCTGCAGTCGTCGCTCGGTTAGCTACCTGCCGCAAGTGGGCAAAGCACTCACCACGGTCTTTTTTACGCTCCGAGCCAGGTAGTCCCTATGCCATATTTCGAATCACGGCTGAAGGGCAATGGGCAGATTTCCGGAAAGTGTTTCTCACAGTGCCACATTGCAGACTGTTAGCGCACGGAATAGGTTCTCAAATAAGTGAGTGGCTTTATCTCTTTTCAAGAAAGAGAACGCAGTTCTTTGTCCGGGATCAATGATACCACCAGGTGTGTGCCAAGAAAATGTGAGAGGACCGCTGTTGTTCTCCATTGTAAAGGGAAAATGTTATAACAGGACTACTGAAACGGTGACAAGGGCACACTGGAGTCAGTCAAACACAGCTGAGTAACCCATGTGCTGAGTGGAGCAACACCTCTTCCACCTCACGGCCTTTCACATGACGAAACCGCCGAAGGTGGTTGGCTCCTGCGCTGTTATCATTGGGTTTCCAGGATAGCTAGTTGTCGGCTGGGGTTCTCTGCTGAGAAAGGATGATGTGTGCAGTCGAAGGAGGTCTGGTCAACACATACGCACATAAACAAACTGATGGTTAGAGCGACCAAAAATATGCTACTGTTTACTGATGGTGCTGCAGTGTAGGGACAGTGTCATTTTTAAGTGACTGTAGATACAGGATGACTTGCATAGGATTTCTATTTGTATGATGAATGACAGCTTGCTCTGAATGTGGAAGAACGTAAATCAATGAAGATGAGTAGGAAAGATAATATTATAATGCAGTATTAGTGATATGTTGCTTGAGGCAGTCACGTCGATTAAATATCTAAGCGTAACTTTTCAAAGCAACATGACTGGGAACGAGCGCGTAAGGTCGGTTGTACGGAAGGCGTATAATCGGTTTATTGGGAGAATCCCAGGCAATGTAACTCATCTATAGTAGAGAACCCGTACAGAACTGTTGCATGATTCCTTCCAGAGTACTGCTCAAGTGTTTGGAATTCCCATCACGCCAGATTAAAGGAAGACATCGGAATGAGTTGCACACGTTTTACTAGATTTGCTACCGCTATATTCAGTCAACATATATTACGGAAATGCTACGTGAACTAAAATGGGTATCCCTAGAGGGGAGAAGACGTTCTTTTAGATAAACATTACTGAGAAAATTTACAGAAACGGCGTTTGCGACAGGGGTGCCGAACATTTGTACTAATACCAATATATATGTCGTGTGGTGACACTATAAGGGAAATCAGGACTCGTACAGAAGCATACAGACACTCGCTTTTCCCTCGCTACATCTGTGAGAGTAGCAGGAAAGGAATGACTAGCTGTGGCAGTATGTGCAGTGTGCAGGGTGATTATAATTATAGTTAAACTTTCAAACTGCTGTAGAAACAAAACCACTGGTCAGAATGATGTCAAATTGCAACGAATTATTATCGGAGAAGGGGAAAAAACGTACGGCAGAAGAAAAATAAATAGTTACAAAATATAGCAATATATAGCGCTGTAAGCATCATAAGTTGATAGTGGTCGACTAGAAATGACAAATGAATCATACAACAATGCCTAATATGTACGTCTGACATTAATCACACTGTACTACTAAGTGTGCATGTGTGTAGGGGTGTGATACTGTAGTTGCGTAAGCCCATCCACCACGGCAAAGTCATATCACATCGAATGGGAAAAATCGGTTTTTAACTGTCCTGAGGCCAAAAACCGCATAAAAAGCGTCACTCACATCAGTTTTTAATTGTCCTGAGGCCAAAAACCGCATAAAAAACATCAATCAAAATCAATCCGGTTTATTAATTTTCATGTGCCTGGAACAAAACATGTTCGATATGCTCTCCACCCTTTTGAAATCAAGAAACAGCATGTTTCACATGTTCACAGCTGATCGAAGTGTTTCCAGGGTCACATTCAGAATGTGTTGCGCAATGCGTGCCTTCAATGCACCCAAGTTTGCAATTGGAACACTGAACACATCATCTTTCAAATAGCCCCCACAGCCAGAAGTCACATGGATAAAGGCCAGGTGATCGGGACGGCCACGCTGTAGGGAAATGGCGGCTCATAATTCTACATTTCCGAAGTGGGGATTCAGCAGCTGCTTAACTGGATTTGCAATGTGCTGAGGTGCGCCATGTTGCATAAAAATGATCCCATCAACACATCCATGCTGTTGGAGAGCTGTAATGACGTGGTTGAGCAGAAGACACTCATAGCGCGTACCGGCGACTGTAGAGGTAACAGGACCGAAAGCACCCGTCTCTTCGAAAAAATATAGCCTTCTGATAAATGATGTCGTAAACCCACACCACACAGTGACCTTTACAATAAGAAGTGGTACTGGTTGATTTTGCGTGTTGATTTTACGTTGCACACATTCGACAATTCTGTGTGTTGACATATCCTGTCAAATGGAATGGCCTTCGTCTGTCCACAAAATCTTCCACGGCCAATCATAGTTCACTTCCATAAGAGCAAGGAATTTCAAAGCAGAGGTCTCTCTTCCGGCAGGTCAACAGGAAGCAGCTCGTGCACATGCCTAAGTTTTAATGGATACAAAGAATGGTGTTTTGTAGGATTTTAAAGCACTGTCCTTCCGGGTATGTCCAATGTTCGGGCAACTCTCCGTGCACGGTAAGTTTGCACACCACCACTCGTCTCCTCCTGCATTGCTGTGGCCACTGCTTCCACTGAAATTGAATCAATTCGTTTCCTCGCTCCACCAGGTTGCACACCAAAAGAATCCGTCTTTTCGAATTTCGGAATCATTTTCTTCAGACCCACGGTAGTCATCGGACCAACGTCTTTTTTCAGACCCTTCAGTGTCCGGATCTTCTGCAGCGCGACGTGTGCACAGTCACATTTCTTGTAATACAGCGTTACAAGCAGAATGCGATCCTGCATTGAGACAGTCATGGCGAACATTGCAGAAGCGAAAGGATGAAAAGCCGTGTACCCGGCGTGTTAATACTAATGGGTAGTGCGCATGACACGTGTCTTCATTTACGTATTCTGACACATACAGTGCCATATTTTAGTAATTTCCACACTATTTTATTTTTCTTCTGTCATTCGTTTTCCCCCTTCTCCGGTAATATACCGTTGAAATTTGAAGTCATTCTCACCAGTGGTGTAATTTCTACTGAGTTTTCAAAATTTAACTTTAATTATAATATACGCAGACGTAGATTATCATTTATTCTGAAAACTGAAATCTTCTCGGTCGTCGAAAACCAGCCTTCGCACTAGTGAAATTTTGTACATGGTATTCATGTTCGTTGTGGTGTTTTACCATAGACGATATTCATCTTTCATGGCGTCAGAAATTCATGACGTTCATGACACTTATCTTACAACGGTTGCCAAACGTAAGTCAGTAGATTTTTATTAGTTCTCTCTGTATTCGTTACTAATGCAGAAGGTGTCTGATATAGAAATATTTTGGAAGAGTCACTATAGCAAAACACAGTTTTATTGTATCGGAGCTCTACAACTGAAGTGGATATCTTCACCAACGAGGAATTTGTCCACCGAAGTAGCTCCACGCGGACAGGTATTGTCCAAGAGTAAGAATTCTGCACCAGATACACCTCTGAAATTGCGCACACGTGTCTGCAGCACTTCCGAGGTTCACATTACTCCTCCGACCATCCACGAAAATGGGAAGCTCTATAAGCCCTGCCAACATGAGGCTTCCTGACTCCAAGTTGCCACCACCGTATAATATTCCTGTGAATGTACCGGCTGCTATTTGCCTCCACACGAATGTGTCTCGAGAGACATTTCGAATGAAGAAGCGAAATTGAGCTGTGTATTCGATTCATGTGTAGTCCAATATCGATGTTGCTCACTCGACAATGGACGGGCCTTTCTCTGCACCGCTATGAGTAAGTGTCTTATAGCCACAGAACTGGAACGAAAACCAAACGTTCTTACAACACCATACACCATTTTTCGAGGAAATGCTAGTGCTAAGGCAACTGTAAGCTCTACAGAAACTTGACTGGCAGGCATCGCTTTGTTTTGTTGTGAATTTATGGCCAGATACAGGTTGATTTATTTTGCATTCGGTTTACATGTCATGCGGCTAGATCAAAATAAATTGTGTAAACATATACAGAGGATAGGGCTATTCTTTGACAACTTTGTACCGCACCCTCCTGCGCATACCGTATGATGGCTTTCGGAGTATAAATGTAGATATTTGTGTACGTATTCCACGAATAAGTATGCATGCGACAGCATGCGTACCTAATACGTTTCGAAACGCCGCGCATGGAAACGGCATTTTCAAATGCTCATACCTCGGTTTGTGTTGGGGAAAAAATGTAGGGTCAAACGTTTTGGATACCCCTTGGATTAGAGACCATTTGCACACCCAACAGAAGGATAGTCTTAGAGTCACTGTCACACAGCACTGGCTTAAAGTATGAATATTACTAGGGATGCCCAGAAAGTAACGCACCGCATTTTTCTTCTCAGTTGACGATGTCACTCGTGAGGAAAGAAGCATTAAGACCTGGCAGTTGGCGCTGAATCTTTCAATCAGCAAAGGAAGTGTGGATGCAATAGTCTGCACTCTTGGATATTCAAAAGTGTGTGCAAGATGGGTCCCACGGTGTCTAATGGTGGATCACAAATCGCACAGAAAAAACATTTGACTTGATTTGTTGGAACGTTTTGAAGCTGAGAGGAAGGCCTTTTTGTCCTGGATTGTGACAGGTGATGAAACCTGGGTTCACCATTTTGAGCCCGAAACAAAACGACAGTTGATGGAATGGCGACATTCCCACTCCCAACAGAAGAAAAAAATTTAAAGCAACTGCTTCCGCCGGTAAGGTCGTGATCGCTATGTTCTGGGATTGTGACGGTACGATTATCACTGATGCGACGCCCAGAGGCGGTACCATTAATTCAGAAGCGTATGTCAACACATTAACAAAACTAATGGCGCGCTTCCGGCCACTTCGGAGCCACAGCAACCCAGGAGGTGTTTTGCTGCTACACGATAACGCTTGGCCCCAAACAACTCTGAGGACTGACGAACACATCGCTAAACAGGGTCGGACAGTATTACCCCATCCACCCCACAGCCCTGACCTAGCCTCCACGGACTTCCACTTGTTTTGGCCATTAAAGGATGACATTCGTGGAAGACATTTTGAGGACGATGAGGAGGTGATTCATACAGTGAAGCTCTGGATCCGCCACCAGGAGCATGATTGGTACCGACAGGGCATACACGCCCTTGTTTCGTGCTGGAGGAAGGCCATAGAACTGATGGAGATTACCTGGAAAAATAGGGTGTATAGATAAAACACCATTCCTTCGTGTGTGTAGTTCTCATTATGTTCAGTAAAGAATTGTTGAAGAAAAAAGTGCGGTGCACTACTTTCTGGGCAACCCTCGTACACATTTCCTCCTGCTTACGCAAGTGAATAAATCGGTCGGCTATTTTTGCATTTGATGTGGTTTACGGCGGGCACGTAGGGTCTTATGGAGGTACTATTAGTTCAAGAAGGAAGTTTCTTTGTTATATTACCGCCGTCAGCAGCGGAACAAAACCCAGCCAAGGATTCCAAGTCGACTATGCACAGGGAATGGCTCAAATTTTCCTAAGATCTCGAAAAACTTTGAAAATTAACTTGATATCTTCATCCGTTTGCAAGGGACAGAGGTTTAAGGTTACCAATTTTACACGTAAAATACGGTATGCGGGGAATAATCGCAGCAAATTGCTCGAATTTTAACGGTATATTCTCTAGGCTTTTATCTAGAACAACCATGTACCGTTTTCAAAAATCTTTATTGCTATCAAGAAACATTCCAAAAACTTTTTTTGGGCTACCAAAATCCAGCCGCTGATCTAGGGGCGAATATGCACAGCAAATGGCTGTAATTCTTACTATGTATTTCTAAGGTACCGATCTCGAACAGAAGTGAAAATTTTCCTCATATCTTTACCCGTTTCCGAGATGCAGAAGTGCAGTTACCCTACTTGTGCACTTAAAACACGCACGTAAAATCCAGTATGAGGCGAAATCGTAGTTTATAGAGTAACGTAGCTCGGAGAAATAAGCATACAGTGTCTCCGTTGTCATCTAGAAACCCTATATTGTAGTACTGAAGCACATGCAAAATTTGTTTGCATTTAAAATGCGTTATAAGGCTTAAAATTTGTTCTGTGATATTTCGGTTTCACATAAGTAAATTATCTAATTTTAAGTGAATACATTTCTTTTCATACAAATTAATGCCCCGCTGGAGCAGGGAAAGGCAGGGAACCTGGTATCACCGTCTCTTAGAAAAGCTGGGAAATAGTTTGTGGCGCATTGAGCCCTACTGAGTCGGCACCTGCTCTGCTTCAAGGCACCCGACTGTTCTAACCTGCAAAAATGTTGTTTTCGTGGCATTACACTGTGAACTGCAAGAGACACCCTGCTCACAACGCAACTGCAAATATAGGGGTCTCATCCACTGCTTTTAATTATGTTTGAATCATGCGCCTTCTGGAAGAAGCGTATATTCTTCCCATGTGGAGACAGCAAAATTACGATTTGTGGGCAAGTACTGGCCGTCATTCACTGTGATAGTCCAACTTTTCTCTTTCCGAAATTATGTTTAATTGGTGTAGGCTCTGTACCTTCTGCTCCCAGTGATGTAATTTATGTCTGTGTATCTGATCTGAAATTAGTCAACTCGTTCTGTTGTTTCAAGAATAGCAGCTCCCTCTGATGTGCCAGAACAGCTGTGAGTTCCGCCTAGTAATCCGTGTTCAGTAAATGTTCTGTCTCAGTAACTGGTTGGCTCCTTGCTTTCTACGAGATCGCACTTCGTTAAAACTCTACAAGAACATTTCTAAATGCGTCTGTTATTTATACAGTGCCTCGATGATCACACTACTGCATGTATCACACCGTATTTTCATGTTTATAATTTTCTTCCCAATGTGTTTCACAAGAAATACCTTAGTATATGATGAAGTATTGTGCATACAAATTTTTCATCAATATTGTAGTTCACTATATGTTTCTGTCTGTGTGTCATACTACGAGGGCGTACTGAAAAGTAATGTCTTTGAATTTTTTATGTGAAAATTCTTAAGGTTTTTAAAATTAAATAAACCTTTTTAACATCTACTTCTTGAAACTTCCTGGCAGATTAAAACTCAGGACCTGTGCTATTCGCGGGCAAGTACTCTACCGCAAAGGAAAGGTCCCGAGTTCGAGTCTCGGCCCGGCACACAGTTTTAATCTGCCAGGAAGTTTCATATCAGCGCACACTCCGCTGCAGAGTGAAAATTTCATTCTGGTTCTACATCTTTATTCTATATATCTGCAGCCCTCTGCCCCTGGAGGGCTCCAAATTGTAGGTGCGACATGGCGGTGTCTTACATAACTATATCGGTAACGTAAGAAACAGCATGCTCTAATCGAGTTTCGAATTCGAACAGTTCGTCCACACATGGAGCACCCTTTCCTTGAGCGTGACAATGCCAGCCTACACACGAGTGCTGCGACATCTGCCTTGGGTTCACTGTGAGCGGTTATCCTCCATACAGTACCAACTTGACTCCATCCGATTTTCATCTGTTTTTTAAACTTATAGAGCTCCTTCGAGGACTTCACATTGTTAGTGATGAAGCAATGCAAGGAGAGGTGAAGCTGTCTCTCCGTCAACGAAGTCAAAGTACGGAGGCATTTCTTTTCAGTACCCCCTCGCATTACATACAAATAGAACAAAAGTTAATCGAGATTATAACAAGTCTGGAACAGAAATGTTTCCTTAAAGCCAGTTCGGTCTTTAACAAATCTGGGGGGGAATTTTTGTGATGGCTACAGAAGACTATCTCCTCTAATGCATCAAATAACATATTTTTCATAGCAGTATGTAACACATCAAAAGTTTCCTTTATAGTTCCTACAAGGATAGACTTACTACCTGCCACGGCAGTGTTATGTTCTTTTAATCGAATGCGGAAATTACGGTCTGTGTTTCCTACGTATTATGTTTCACAGTCGTTAAATTTTATATTATAAATACATGACTCCTGAATTTTACTCCAATGGTAACTTCAAAAGTCTGTGTGGTATTGATGTAAAGACATGCAGATCACACTGTTTTGTTCAACTACCAGGTATATAATAATGGATGTTCGATATGTGCAAATTGACGCCTACCACTATTTTTGTAAATGTTAAATCCAGAAAAATAATATGTTCTCTTCAAATCCTTTTGAGACTTGGAATTTGGAATGGATATCGTTTACTATTTTTAGAAAGTTATAAAAATCACACTTGATGCCCATACAGAATATTTTAGTGCCATCCACCCATATTTCTAATAACGAATAGTTTCCACTAATTTCAGGGTTTTCCTGAAAAAAAAAACTGTCATTCTTTGTAGGTGACAAGCTCATCTTCTGTTGTCCCAGCCATTTAAATGACCGAGGGCAATTCATGTTTCTAACTCAATATACGCGTATTACTGTTAACAGCAAAGCAGTATATGTTAGAGATTATGTAAGCACCTACAACTGTTTTCGATGCTGAAGGTTTGTTCTCAGATCTATACATTCCGAAATATATTGTTTAACTTTCAGTGAAGTTTATAAGATGGAAAAATGTTATAATTTACAATAGTCTAGCCAGGACGCCAGGTTAGCGTCATCAGTGTCCGTAATTGAAGAGTCCGCACTGTAAGATGTTCCTTCCGTTTTAGCACTAAACAAAAAATTGCTCGCTATTGGTTTTTTAACTTTGATTTGGATTCCCATCGTGAGAAATTTCATTATTTCGAAAATCTCATTTTAAGAATTACAGGTTTATTAAAAGAATCATACTCTATGACAACTGTGCGGACTTGCCCACTTGGGTGACCACAACGTTACAAACAGTCTGCTCAGTGTTGATACTCTTCATTAATTTAGTGTCATTATTAAATGTTTATTTCTTATTTTTCTCTATTTCAATAAATTTTCTAGAAAGACAATTTTGCAGTGATAGGATTAATTAAGTTTCCACTATAGCCGACTTAATCGTCTTAAGAGAGATTCAGATGACAATTCTCATTTATTTTTCCATCTCGTCACACATTTTTAACTACATTACATGTTTCGCTGACTCTGGATTATGTTCAGATGCAAGTAGTTGCGTCAGCAATCCGTCTTGTCTACTCAGAACCACAAATCAAACTACTGTACTCTGATATGTAGTTCTCAGTAGACAAGACAGGTTGCTGACGTAACTAATTGGTCTGAAGATGGCCCGGATTGGTCGAAATATGTAATACAATGAAAAATGTGCAGTTGATCTGGAACATTAAATGAGAATTTTCGTGATTCAGTTTTGTTGTTTTAGTGGTTACCTTGATAGCTGATGTAATTTACTATCCACTGAGGAATTTAACGAATTCTATTTGGTAAACAAGGGTACCGAGTGAAGTCGTCTCGTCTTTTGGTTGAGGTGTGGTCGAGTTCCCATCCAACATCCTTATTTCGTTTTAGATACTTCGAAGTTTCACTAATAGACTTCATATGAATGCTATGATGGTCCCTTAAACAATGTAGCATCCTATTTCATCTGCAACATTATTCAACTGCGTTATCAATCCATTACTACTGAGTCTGATGTCAATGACACGTTTAAATGCAACAGTTCATGATAAAACCAAGTGTTTTCATACAAATATGCGAAACTGTTTAACTGAACTGTGCGAATGGCAGAGATATCGTCAAAAATTAAAATGCGCAAGCAGCCTTATAGGAGAAATGCTATTTAAATCACATTTGCAAAAGAACGTTCTTGATATTTGTTCCCGCCTAGCTTCCGACAGTACCTTTAACAGCTCTGAGAGGATATTCGGGAGTTTTATCACAAACAAGTTGAACGATATGAATGTTGGAGACGGGGCGCCGGAATAAAGTTTCCGGAAGCAATCAGAGCCGGGGTCGGGAGTCGCTGCCCCCGCAGCGGAGGACATGCCCGCCGTCCGGGGGTGGCGTGGCTGTAGGTCGTTTGCACCGACGTGAGGGTGGAGGGGGAGGCCCTAAATATTTGATGTCCCAGACAGCTGCCTGCCGGCGGCGCTCAAGATATTGAGTTCACGACTTTTCAGTGACTCGTTCAGTGCGAAAGTCCTTTTCACGTCTCTTCAACGAGAAGCATGAAATGAAATTGGGCTCTTCGAAGATTATTGGTACTTCGAAATCAACTTCCTCGTGATTGAAGCGTACGTTAAAGCAGTATTAGTGCCTTGGATCGGTATTACTGTATGTATGTACTTCTATCACATGAGTTTCATAATACCATCCTCCAGTGTAGTATCATGCATTTTGTAACACCTACACTATATTTGTTTCCTGTATGAAATTTAGCCCAAATTTACCTCACACTCTATAAAAGTCTACGTATTACCAAAACTATGTACCGATAAACTGTTATCCAACTTAAACTCGTATGCTGACCTTTGACTAAACAAAACCTAATTTGATGTGAATGCAACGTGACTTTATATTAAATACGCAACTAAAATAAAACAGATATCTGAACGTAATCAAAATTTCTATTTACCTAAAGTCTTGACAACGTTGTTGCAGTTTTCTCGAAAGCGTAACAGCAAGCAGGCAGCGTCTAAGCTAGATTTATGTTCCTCGATAAATATTCTAACTGTTGGATACCACGTGGTGCAATGTGGTAAAGCGTAATGATAAACAGCGGGATGAGCAGTGTAGCTCTTCCTATGAAATGATATTACGAGACAACGATTGTAGAAAAGACAGAGTAAAACTTCGAGTTATCTTCGCACATAATATTGGTCTGAAAAATAGCGAACAATGATTCAAAGAGGGTTCAATATTAACACAGAATTCCTATAAAAATCAAATAGCTTAATCAACTGAAATCTTAATGCATGATTTCGGGAAGTGGGGTGGTCTCTCTCTCTCAGCTCAGAGCAAGTGAACTAGCAGAAAATAATCATTTCTACAAATTAGATGCGCAGTGCTGCAGTGTTACCTCGAACTTCTAATCCTCAAAAAAAAAAAAGAATAATAATAATAATAATAATAATAATAAATAAATGAATAATATTATTGAAAATTTATATTCGTTTCCACTTCCGGTGTACTCGTATATGTCATATTCATCCTTGCTATCATTTACAATTAACCCTTTTTTTATCTAACAATACACCTCAACATTGCGCTACAGAATACATCCATCACCTACCATCCTTCAACTAAGATTGTATCAGACTGTGCAGAGGCAAAGACTGTGCCACACCAAGACCAAAGATTGTTTAACAATAACTTAACGTGTTCTCTCTCTGATTTGCACATCGATAATGAACAAAAACCAAAATTACATGGCCACCCTACAGTTTGATCGGAAACGCTCTGTAAACATAAAGGATGTTTTCATATCAGTCCAGAGGTAGGAAAGGGTAAAGAATGATAGTATTACGGATTGTATCCCTTTTTCCACAGCTTTAATATTCTACTGGTTCAGTGCCATCCCATATATTTTCCTATCATGAAGTAATCTTCTCATGTGAATATGTCTACCAAATCAAACATACTCGATAACCTACAATTACTGTTATAATCTTTTGATGCAGTCGAACTTTTTCTTCTTTTTTTGTTGCATCCACCAACATCCTATTTACTTTTCTTAAAAATTCTATGCTGAGTATCTTGTCCACCATATTTAACAATCTTTCCATGTCTTTCCCACTCTAGTCCATAACGACCATTTCCACCGAAATCCTCAGCATCGACTATTCTTAACATGACAGTTTCAGTCTGGTTCCGCACGTTTCTTTTACTTCTCTAACGTTCTCTCGTCATAAAAGTTAAACAGCAGTTTAACAGCATTTTTAGTTTGATGGGACTTCACTTAACAGTTTTGTTGGTATAACATTACATTTCCTTTATTACAGGTTAAGTGTCTAGAATAATAATCAGCTATCGATAGTAACAAACGTTTTATTAGAAATCAGTTCCAGCAGCTCTATTTATTGTTTATGCATTATCAGTTTCGACTTAGATTAATTATCATCAAATGAATTATTTGTATAAACGAAATGGTAAATCGTATAAACCAAGAGAATAAAGGCACGTAACTTTAAATAAAGAAGTTAACTAATGTGGAAATTATTGTACTAAAAGTATATTCCATTTCTTAACCTTAAATTTTTATTGTATCCATGCGTTCTACTGATTTTATAAATTACTCATTTGGTAATATACTTCTACATTTTTTCAGGATTTCCAACACTGAATTAATTCTCCACTGTGTCTGACTAAGTCAATAAATACCTACTGTGTGTTTCATTATTCGTTCATTCTTCATTCCGTTATTAAATCTAAGTTCAGCATTTCTTCCTAGGAAACTTCAACTTATTTGTAATTAGGATGGCCATCATCTTGTACTTACGTAGGTGCTAGTAAAATCTTTAGTTGTTTCAATACGACATGATCTACATAAAATGTTTAAAAGGAAAAATTTAAGCATTCTTTTAGGAAGAATACTCATTGAAGAATTCTTATTTTGAAAAGTGTCAGTAATTAGAAGAAATACGTTACACATTTATTGCTTTCGATAAACTGGGTAGAGAGCGCAGAGAGGAACACAGCTGGTAGATGCACAGTTGCCAGGGCACACATGTGGAGAGCGGTAGTGGTGGAGGCTACAGGCAGACGCCGTAGGAGAAATGCCGAGCACTGGAGGAGAAGTGCCGTTGTACACCGAAGCCTAAGCTCACTTTTTCTTTTTTTAAAATATTAAATAGAATCCTTCCATGGCCCAAATTTGCTTGGTGGCCATCCAAAGACATCTGCCACCTCTGCTTTGGTTAGTATCTAAAAATAATTCCATATAAAATGAAACAAAAGCAGTGATTTATTTTCGCTTGGCTTGTTAACCATTTGCAGCTTCCAGAGAAGCGTCATGAGTGACGAATTTCGAGTAAAAGCTGCACATTTTTCTCGTTTCCAAGTTAAAACTTGCTCCTTTCGCCAAAACTGAACGGAGTTTTCATAAGGGCACCTCACTGACATGTTTTGGAGACACAACTGTGAAAGAATTCTGAAACTGTTTTGTTAAGCGAGGAACCGAGGAAAACTAAGGTCAATAGCTTATGAAGAATCACACCCTAGGTACAAAAATAAACGTATAATGTCTTACTTATGTTGTTCGGAAACCCATAGCATTTCTTAATGTTTAATGTGTGTGAAATCTTATAGGACTTAACTGATAAGGTCATCAGTCCCTAAGCTTACACTCTACTTAACCTAAATTGTCCTAAGGAAAAACACACACACCCATGCCCGAGGGAGGACTCGAACCTCCGCCGGGGCCAGCCGCATAGTCCATGACTACAGCGCCCCGACCGCTCGGATAATCCCGCGCGGCAGCATTTCTTATATCACCAGATAATGACGGCCCTTAAAAAATAACGTTTTTTCATCGAAAAAGTGTGTAATTAGTAGATTAACACGGTAGATAATGAGTTTTTACATAATAACCATACGCTAGAATACTCTTCTCTTTGCATGCTATCATTCGCCAAAATTTCATTTCGTTATGTCAAGCCGCTTATGAAATATGAGGAATGTTGTGAATATTTCACTCTGGCTTTATCACTGGCGCAAGCGAACGCTAATGAGTGCGCTTCATCAGATCAATTTTCTCGAGACTGTTGATGGGTAGAGACCTCCACGCAAGTCTAGAGTCAAATTCAATACCTTTGCTAAATTTCATACCCAACAACATATTATGTAATACTCACCAAACGGAAAGTCATAGCAACCTCTATTTTTCATTCCAAACTTTTTCGAATGTGTCATAGCGTCTTACTTACATGCTCTTGTATCCCGCCTGGAAGGCGGCGTGTGGGTCTGCTCCTGTAAACTGAAGGGTAGGCCGAATGTAGGAAGCGAGTAGGAGCAGGAAAAGGCAGTACTGCGATACTGCGTATAAGTTATAACTCTTTTACTGGTGTATGAACATGTACTAATTATAATACTACTTTGACTGGGGTGTGCACGTAGGTGTGAAGCCGTACGGGTATCAGCGCTAACAGCTGCTAGTAGTTGGATAAACTATCACTGAAGTAACAAAGTCTGTAATGGCTAGCCCGCTATGAAGTAGAAGCTAAGTTGCTTGGTCGTCGACTCGGAATCATATGGATAGAATAGTAGAGGTGCACAGCTCCTGCTAGAGGGCGCTTTCGTCTGTGTCGGTGTCGTAATGCCAACCTAAGAACTTGCACCTACGTTGTGGCATCGTAGCTATCGATACCACACATGCAAATATCACTACAAGTATGACTATTAACTAGTTGATGGGCACATCATGAACCTTTTTTACCGAATAATTATAATAAAATCGTTTGAGATAGACTGCAGGATGTTCGTTTAGATACTGTGATCGCCGCCCGGCGGAAAGAGAGCAAACACTGTCGCACTCCTCTCCTGAACAAACGAACGAACTCGCCCAGTGCTTTGGACGAAAAGTGGTCACTTCGCATCGGCCAGCGTGTTCTGTGCGGACTCTATTGCTTACTGCAGCGTCAACTCATCTGTAAGTGGTCGACATGCAATGCAAATTAAATGTAGACTGAAGAAATAGGTATAGGCATGCGTATTCAAATACAGAGATATGTAAACAGGCAGAATACGGCGCTGCGGTCGGCAACGCCTATATAAGAGAGCAAATGTCTGGTGCAGTTGTTAGGTCAGTTATTGCTGCTACAATGGCAGGTTATGAACTTTAAGTGAGTTTGAACGTGGTGTTATAATCGGTGCAGAAGCAATAGGACACAGCATCTCCGATGTGGCGATGAAGTGGGGATTTTCCCGTACGACCATTTCACGAGTGTACCGTGAATATCAGGAATCCGGTAAAGTATCAAATCTCCGACATCGCTGCGGACGGATAAAGATTCCTGCAAGAACGCGACCAAGGAGCACTGAAGAGAATTGTTCAGCGAGACAGAAGTGCAACCCTTCCGCAAATTGCTGCAGATTTCAATGCTGGGCCATCAACAAGCGTCAGCGTGCGAACCATTCAACGAAACATCATTGATATGGGCTTTCGGAGCGTACCCTTGCTCGTCAACACTGACATTGGACTGTTGATAACTGAAAACATGTTGCCTGGTCGGCGGGCATCGTTTCAAATTGTATCGAGCTGATGGATGCGTACGGGTATGGAGACAACCTCATGAATCCATGGATCCTGCATGTCAGCAGGGGACTGTTCAAGCTTTGTGAAGGCTTTGTAATGCCGTAGCGCGTGTACAGCTGGATTGGTATGGTACCCCTGTTAAGTCTAGATGCGACTCTGATAAGTGACACATACGTAAGCGTCCTGTCTGATCGCCTGCATCCATTCACATCCATTGTGGATTCCGTAGGAGTTGGACAATTCCGGCAGGGCAATGCGAAACACCTCACGTCCAAAATTGCTAGAGTGGCTCCAGCATCACTCTCCTGAGTTTAAACACTTCCGCTGATCACCTAACTCAGAGATATGAACATTATTGAGCATGTGTGGGAAGCCTTCCAACATGATGTACAGAAGAAATCTCCACCGCCTCGTACTCTTACGGACTGACGGACAGCCCCGCAGGAGCCACGGTGTTATTTCCCTCCAGCACTACTTCAGGCATTAGTCGAGTCCATGCCAGTCCATGCCACATCTGTAGCACTTCTAGGTACACGCCGGGACCCTAAGCGATATCAGGCAAGTGTTCCAGTTTCTTTGGATGTTCAGTGTATAATTCCTGTACTATTCGCTCCTTTTCAGATAAACGTTTTTCTGTCATGATTTTCGAATAGAAGAATCGTTGTGATTATTTGTAATGTTTCTAGTTCAGAGCATAATGAATCAGGCCTTCAATATTTTCTTTGAATCCATATTAATCACCGAGCGGGGTGGCGCAGTGGTTAGCACACTGGACTCGTATTCGGGAGAACGACGGTTCAATCCCGTCTCCGGCCATCCTGATTTAGGTTTTCCGTGGTTTCCCTCAATCGCTCCAGGCACATGCCGGTATGATTCCTTTGAAAGTGCATGGCCGATTTCCTTCCCCATCCTTCCCTCGCCTGAGGTTGCGCCCCTTCTCTAATGACCTCGTTGTCGACCGGACGTTAAACACTAATCTCCTCCTCCTCCATATTAATCAATAACTTTGCCGTTGTTTCCTCTGCCTAGTCTAATGCTCCCGACTTTCATGGGTATGAGGTTTTTGTTCTCTTGTAGATATTCTATCGGTTCCTCCTCATGCATCATTTAATACCATTTGCAAGTTTTTAGACTTACAAACCCACACAAAAGTTTCTGGTGTTAATTCAGCTTGCATCCAAAGAGCAATAATTTCATTCGTAGTATCCCACTGTGTCACTTCTAGTTCAGAACGATACCAACACAGTTACTGTTTCTGTTGAGACAACGCTATAGTCGCCTGTCTCTTTCCATTTCACTACAGTAAGAAAGGGCGAGGAGGAAGCTAAAACTTCGAAGTCTCCTTTACGTCGATATCATTTGTGGTGGAGTAAGAGCTTGATTATGAGGTGGATGGGGAAAAACATCGGTTGTGTACTTTTCCTGATTTAGAGAAAGCGCTAGAAACATAAACCGCGGTGACCAGGAAAAGATTTGATAAGCGCTGCTTCCAGTACAAGACCGTTGATTGAATCATTACGGTAGTGCGATCTGTTTCACTTGGTCATTCCTCACCAAACATAAATTCAGCCTTCCCATTGCTTTCCTCGTGTGATTCAGCTCCCCCCAACTTCCAATCACTTCGCTTTGCGATTCATTTAACTGAACCGTTGTACTGTACATCTTCATGCTTCTGTTCAGTACCAGTGTTGAGACCATCATAGAGGACACGAAAGAAGGCACAAAGGATATACATCTAAAATAAATGAACTTTGCTTAAAGACTGCAAGGCACTCGTTATTTTTTAGAGGAATCTTTAGACTTGAATAAACGAGGATAATTCTTGTTTATAAATGGTATATCAGTTATTCTGTTAGGGTGTTATATTCATGTTCACTTAAACACACACTGCTGCTTGTAAAAATCTGAATATCATGAGGGAATGATGGGAAGCAAGTAATTTTTGGAAGGTAATTAAAACTAGACTGTTGAATGTAGACAATGAAAACAGCCTAATCTTTTAACGTATAGGTGCGCTAGAAGCTCCCTGTGACTTTCGCCGTAACCACGTGTTAGCTCCTGCATAGGGACGTTGGCTGTTATGGATAAGGTCCACAAAAAACCTACCAGATGACCAAGTTACGCCGTTTGAACAAGCAATGGGTAGCATTCGTGTATGCACTTTGTATGACGACTAAATTACAACCAATACGTAATGCCAGTGCAGTGAGGCGTGTGAAAGAGAAGACCGCAAGGGAACTGCATGTGTGCAGACGGCGGTGGCCCGCAGCATTACGGAAAGCCCACAGGCGTCGCAGCACGCGGACGACTGCGTCCAGCTCGCATGTCGCCGTGACAGTGGACACTGGAGGCTGGACATAGCGCTGGAATCAACTACAGTTCACAGGTGTCAGTTGCTCATCGGACTGCGTGAGTGTGTGCACTGTACACACGTTACCGCTAGCGACGGACAACAGATATGTTTGGCTACCACTTATTAGTGTTGGTTCGTGACAAATATACTTTACCGTTAAGAGTCGTTTCAATTTTGACTACACCGATGACGCCCCCGGGTGACCGGCGTATGCTTAAGCACAGCAGGTCAACGCTACAGTTAGCATATTTCCTTATCAATAATGATGTTCTTTCGTTCTCATCGAAAACTACATTTAATAGCTTGGGGTAAATATGGGCCGAGCTATGAGATCCTGTTATTCGAGAGGCAGTATACAGGATGAAGCAGTTAACACAGTCGTAATATGGTGCGTAACACAATTAAAGAACTAGTCTTTCGAAACACTATAATTGTCTTCCATTACGACGCAGAAGTTTGGAAATTGGCTCAAAGGTGCCTGCGACTATCCTCTTTAATGGTGCAAGGGCATAGCGCCCTGCGGCGTCACCCCTAGGGCTCGGCGACACTTCAAACAGGGAGGTGTCGACACATGCCAAAACAGGCCAGAGCTTAGATCATTGGTGCTGTAAGGTCGGTTAATGAAGTCACTTTGGCACTAAATTTCACCAAAATTCTGTCCCACGCCACCCAGGACGTGTCACGAGGTGAGAAGGTCGCCACAACCCCACATACTCACATTTCATTCCTTCTTTCGGCGCCTCTACATCTACATCTACATCTACATGACTACTCTGCAATTCACATTTAAGCGCTTGGCAGAGGGTTCATCGAACCACAATCATACTATCTCTCTACTATTCCACTCCCGAACAGCGAGCGGGAAAAACGAACACCTAAACCTTTCTGTTGGAGCTCTGATTTCTCTTATTTTATTTTGATGATCATTTCTACCTATGTAGGTTGGGCTCAACAAAATATTTTCGCATTCGGAAGAGAAAGTTGCTGACTGAAATTTCGTAAAAAGGTCTCGCCGCGACGAAAAACGTCTATGCTGTAATGACTTCCATCCCAACTCGTGTATCATATCTGCCACACTCTCTCCCCTATAACGCGATAATACAAAACGAGCTGCCCTTTTTTGCACCCTTTCGATGTCCTCCGTCAATCCCACCTGGTAAGGATCCCACACCGCGCAGCAATATTCTAACAGAGGACGAACGAGTGTAGTGTAAGCTGTCTCTTTAGTGGACTTGTTTCATCTTCTAAGTGTCCTGCCAATGAAACACAACCTTTGGCTCGCCTTCCCGACAATATTATCTATGTGGTCCTTCCAACTGAAGTTGTTCGTAATTTTAACACCCAGGTACTTAGTTGAATTGACAGCCTTGAGAATTGTACTATTTATCGAGTAATCGAATTCCAACGGATTTCTTTTGGAACTCATGTGGATCATCTCACACTTTTCGTTATTTAGCGTCAACTGCCACCTGACACACCGTACAGCAATCTTTTCTAAATCGCTTTGCAGCTGATACTGGTCTTCGGATGGAGGCCAGAATTATGATGTCCAGCGCTGATTAGATTAGATTAGATTAGATTAGATTAGATTATTCATTCCATAGACCCTTAAAAGGGGGAATCCTCCTGGGTGTGGAACATGTCAGATAAATGCATTACAAAAATGTAATTAGAAAAACTTGAGTTTCATTAATTTTAATGATCCTCAGTCAATAAACAATAAAATTATGTACATGAATTAAATTTAAACTTCTAATATTTACAGGTTTAATACTTACATCTGCTTTCATTAAATCCGTCATTCAGACATTTGTTAGTTTCTTGGCTATTACAACGAAGTATTGTCAAAAATTAAAGTAAATTATTCATTTCAGTGATCCTCAGTTAAGAACACTCAGATTATGTACAAGATTTAAAATTAAACTTTCTCTGCTTTCAGGCTTAAGACTTACATCTGCTTTCCATACATCCATCATTCGCACAGTAGGTAGTTACTTGGCTGTTACAAACAAGTATTGTCAAAAATTAAAGTATAATACATTTTCATTAAAATGGTCTACTCCACTTGTTGAGAAACTCATGGATGGAATAGGAGTTGGCTAAAACCACTCGTTTCTTTTATGGGCAACATTTGGAACACGCCGCTTCTCACAACCTTCATCGACGCAAGAAGGCCTCATAAATGTTCAAATGTACTAATGTGTGTGAATTCCTAAGGGACCAGATTGCTGAGGTCATCGGTCCTTAGACTTACACGCTATTTAAACTGAATTAAACAAACTTATGCTAAGAACAACACACACACCCATGCCCGAGTGAGGGCTCGAACCTCCGGCGGGAGCGGCCGCCCAATCCGTGACATGGTGCCTCAAACCGCGGCGCCACTTCGCGCGGCGAGGGTGTCATAATGGGCGCCACTGAAAACTCTCCTTCCCCTGGAGCGCTGATTCCCACACATTTCGAGGACGAAAACGACAGCTCGCAATGCGAAGAGCAACAAGACGACGTTCCTGACCATCTTTGACACTGGAGACAAACCCAGACGACAGACCCCATTCTGTAAGGACAACAGGAAAGTTGAAAAAGCATAAGTAGCCATTGCTCCTTCGGACCACTTTCAAATTTCGTCGATTGGTTTCGATCGATCCCTCGTATTTCCACCCTCAACATCAGAGCAAAAATTACAGTAGCGTTGCACTCCTCACAAGTGCTGTCATGTTCAACACGTTTGCAGGCCAACGATGAATTGAGAGAATGTTTGAGTCGTCCAGGGGTTTCAACAGTGCCAAAGGCTGTCAAAAACGTCGCAATTTTGCTCATGGCCCTGACAGCTATCGTATTCGATCTGAAAAATTGCGGAATCAACGCCCGAAGGAAAGGAGTGAATTCATTGACGCCCTGTATACCTGGCATTTTTGTGTCGATGCCTAGCGGCGGTGTGTCTGAAAAGTTGTTCTTGACCACCCACACCCCGTGTGCTTTCAACGCTGGGTACCGCCGTTCTCCGTCGCAGGTGTGAAATGTGGGTGAGAGGGGATGAGACGACCTTCGCATCGTGTGACACGTCCACGGTGGCGTCGGGCAGAATTGTGAAACCAATGTGACGCTATTCACCAACCTTAAAGCTAACATGAACTTCTGAGCTCTGGTCTTTCTTTCGCATATGTGGACACATTGCTGTCTGAAGCGTTGTCAAGCCCGAGGATCACTTCACGGGGCGACACGCTTTTTCAGCATTGTAGAGGAAAATGATAGATTGCAGCAATCAGTCGTCCTTGCTTAAATTTTATGATGCAGATCTACATTTCAGCTAGAAGGTAGCCATGCTCAATGCTAAGAATACAAGAAGTACGTAGTCAGATGATGTAATATAAAGTTACAAGTAATGGCTTAACTCGTATGGTTTGTATATTACATACCACTATTATTTTCGCTTAAAGCATGTAAGTTTCTGTTTATCGGACTTCACCCACAGTTCATCGAACACAACTATTTGCGGAAGGCAGGCTGTATGTAGAACACATCGGTTGGTCACAAGGGGTGAACATAGAAATTTTATTACTTGCCGGCAAATATGAAATAAGTCGCACTACAATGTAAAGAATTTTACTTATGTTTCATTTTATGTAATTCTCAGGCAAATTTGAAGTGGTTTACTTCCCTTGACTTTTATATACGTAGTTCACGTAGATGGAGCCATGTAACCAACCGATGTGTTCTCCATACAGCCTGCCTTCCGTAAACAGTGGTATTCAATGAACAGTGGGTGAAGCCCTATCAGCAGGGACTTAAATACATTGAGCTAAAATAGTAGTGGTACGTAGTATACATATCATATTGTTGTTGTTGTTGTGGTCTTCAGTCCTGAAACTGGTTTGATGCAGCTCTCCATGCTACTCTATCCTGTGCAAGCTTCTTCATCTCCCAGTACCTACTGCAACCTACATCCTTCTGAATCTGCTTAGTGTAGTCATCTCCTGGTCTCCCTCTACGATTTTTACCCTCCACGCTGCCCTCCAATACTAAATTGGTGATCCCTTGATGCCTCAGAACATGTCCTACCAACCGATCCCTTCTTCTGGTCAAGTTGTGCCACAAACTTTTCTTCTCCCCAATCCGATTCAATACTTCCTCATTAGTTATGTGATCTACCCACCTAATATTCAGTATTCTTCTGTAGCACCACATTCCGAAAGCTTCTATTCTCTTCTTGTCCAAACTATTTATCGTCCATGATTCACTTCCATACATGGCTACACTCCATACAAATACTTTCAGAAATGACTTCCTCACACTTAAATCTATACTCGATGTTAACAAACTTCTCTTCTTCAGAAACGCTTCCTTGCCATTGCCAGTCTACATTTTATATCCTCTCTACTTCGACCATAATCAGACATATCATATGAGTTAAGCCAATACTTGCAAATTTTTATAGCATCATCTAACTACGTACTTATTGTATTATTAGCATTGAGAATGGCTAGCTTCTAGTTGAAATGTAGATCTGCATAATAAAATTTAAACAAGGACGACTGATTGCTGCAATATATAATTTACAAGTCAATATAACAGTCACTGAATGCAGCCGCTTTCCAAATGGAAGGTAGCCTGATTATAGAGGTAGGTTGTAGGCACCTTTGAGCCAAATTCCCAAGTTCTGCGTCGCGATGGAAGACATTTACAACGTTTTGACTAGGGGAGCATTTTACTGTGTTGCGCAGTGTATATATAGGAGGATTATTCATAATTGTCTTTGTAGATAACCACTAGAAAATTGAAGAGGATTGCGCACAGACCTGCAGAGGACAGACGCTTGGTGCAGGGAGTGGCAATTGGTCGTCACCGTAAACTAATGTAACGTATTGCGTGCACATAGACAGAAAGAGCCGTTATTGTATTATTACATCATTGCAGAACAATCAGTTGAAGCTCTTACACCCACAACACATCTAGAAGTGCGCATGCGGAGCTACGCAAAATGGAACGGGCACATAAAATTAGTCGAAGGTACGGTATATGTAAGACTGACATTCAGTGGAAGGTAGGGGTTAGCGACCCGTCTACGTTGACATCATTAGAGACTGGGCACAAGCTCGGACTGAAAGATGAAAAAGAAATCGGCCGTGCCCTTTCGAAGGAATCACCGCGCTATCTGCCTGGAGCAACTTACGGAAATCACGGGAAATCTAGATCAGGATCTCTGCTGGTCCATCATGGCCAGGGGACATCGGCTGGTAAGTAATTTTCAATGTCAATAAAGTTCTCCAACAGCCGTCTAAGATATTTTATTTTATTCTGAAAGCAACCAGTTTCGGCATTTCATTTTGCCATCTTCAGGCTCCATAGGCTTCTATACAAATAACTAACTTGTTGTATAGAGCCATAAAGCACTGGATATCGTGATTTCGAATCGTTATACAATTGTTTTATACGAAGGCTTGACAGCTCAAAAATGGTTCAAATGGCACTGAGCACTATGGGACTTAACATCTGTGGTTATCAGTCCCCTAGAACGTAGAACTATTTAAACCTAACTAACCTAAGGACATCACACACATCCATGCCCAAGGCAGGTTTCGAACCTGCGACCGTAGCGGTCACGCGGTTCCAGACTGAAGCGCCTAGAACCGCACGGCCACGGCGGCCGGCACTTGACAGCTCCCTAAGTATTTCTCGCGAATGGAGTACAAACCTAAAATCGCAGAGAATCGAGCCCACGCAGAGGCTTGCCAGTAATCGTTTCTCCCGCAACCCCTTCGCGACTGGTATTGGAAAGGGGAAAATGAAATGGTACGCAAAATACCATCCGGCACACATCATAAGGTGTCTCACGGGGCTTAGAGGTAGCTTTAGGTATCCATAACGAGTAATTATATCGCTGTATTGTTTCCGCTCACTTATAATGGACAGTATGGTGAATCTTCTGAGATAGGCAAGTAATTTTTAACGATTATAGTTGCCTAATTATGACAACGAATTTTTGAAAATGGTACTATATACTTTTTTCTGTGGCGTTGGAGGGAGCTATCTAAGAGAGCAGCCAATTCTAATTCCTATTTTGGTTCTGAGGTGATCGGTGCTAAGCGTATTCACCATTCTGATTTACTAGGATCACACATCATATTCGGAGGCAATCCAGAGTATCTCACCAAACATTCTATTGATATCAAGCTGAATAAACTCATTGATAGTGTCTCACTTACCTTGGCCACCTCAAAAACCTTTTTGTCCAAAAGCAAAACAAAAAACAAGAAACGGATAACTCAAATCCTTAGCCACCAGGGGAACTTTAATCAGCATGATTGTCGTTATTGTAACTTTCTTCATTACAAAGATACGCGGTCCAGTCACATTAATCTGACCATCGCCTACGTTGGACGTCACCGTGCAATAAACGCTCACAGACAGCAGGACGTGGTACTAATAGTAGAGAGTGTGGAAGGGACGTGGAAAATAGTGCGGTTGCTGTTTTCAGGAGGAAACGGAGAGAGTTACCTGACGTCCAAAGGGATAAGATTATTGGCTTTCGGACCTTCGCAGGCTACAGTGGTTAACGTATACCGTACATGGCAAAATGGCACTATCCAAAACCAGCGCCGAGGCAACTATGGCGCAGGACAAGCGACATCTATGAAGGTGTATACTGGCGAATAGACATGCAACTGCTGAGCAACTGACCACGCAGGTGATCCAAGGGACTGCCAACGTTGTGTCCTCAACGACTCTTGAGCAAATACTGAAGTGCGTGGACGTCCGCAGCAGACACTTGGTTCATGCGCCCATGCTAACTGCTGTCCATCGCCGTCGAAGACTGGAATTTCCACGCCAATATTGCAACTTGACGTTCACTGATTGGCGGCAGGTGACCTTTTCGGATGATTCACGTGTCATGCTCCCGACAGATGGCCGCTGGCGTGCAGGACTTGAAACGTCCGAGAGCAGACACTGCAACCTACGTCGGAAGGGTCGACGCTGAAGTAGGGATCGGTATGGTCTGGGGAATGTTTTCGTGGCATTCCCTGGGTCATGGTATTCTTCCGTAAGGCACAATGGATCAACACAAGTGTGCGTCTATTCTTGGAGACCATGTACACCCCTACATGCAGTTTGTTTTTCCTCAACGCGACGGCATCTACCAACAGAGCAATGCACCATGTCCCAGAGCTCACAATGTACATGCGTTGTTCGAAGAGCATTAGTTTACCGTTCTCTGAGGGGCACCAGTCTTCCCTCATTTAAATAAACCCAATGGAGAGTCTGTGAGACAAGCCCGACGGGGCTGTTCGTGCCACGGATCCTCAACCGAGAAACGTGGTGCAGCTGGCCACGACAATGGAGCCGGTACCTTCCAGAACCTCAGTGAATTTCTTCCTGCACATGTCGCAGCTGTCTGCGCTGCAAAAGGCTTTTGACGGGTGGTCGCATTAATGTGACTGAACAGTGCATAAAGAGCATTAAGTGATTTTCAAATAGCACCCCATATTTTTATTCGACAATCCGTTTCTTATCCTCAAGACCTGTCCTAAAACGTCTGAAGCGTACCATTCAGGTAAACAGAACTGACGTTAACTCCCCTGCACTAACGACCTCGTAACGTAAGGCGTCCACTTGCTGCAGTTGACAGTAAACAAACTTAAGGAAAATGCACTATAGCTATTCAGTCAGCTGTCTTCAGTTGAAAGCTTGTGTACGTAAAATGTATGCCAACGCAGACTGAATAGAATTGTTATGCACTAGGAGTGATGAATAAAAAATGGGATTGACTGGCTGGTGTGGATATGCACTGTAATTCCCTTTCTTTACTGTCATTTGTACGAAGTGGGAGAGTTATGTTATGCCGGCCGCGGTGGTCTCGCGGTTCTAGGCGCGCAGTCCGGAACCGTGCGACTGCTACGGTCGCAGGTTCGAATCCTGCCTCGGGCATGGATGTGTGTGATGTCCTTAGGTTAGTTACGTTTAAGTAGTTCTAAGTTCTAGGGGACTGATGACCACTGCAGTTGAGTCCCATTTTTAGTTATGTTACACCGGGTACCTTTTCAATGTTCTAATGCAAGGAGTCTCAGTCAGTTTTATGTTACGTTTTGAATAACATCATGTCTATGATAGGCACACTGTGACACATTTTTGAACAGGTTTTGAGGAGAGGAAGTCGTTTACAGAATAAGAAGTCAGGGTGATATTTAAAAAAAGGCATTATTACTGCTCACTTCTTCGTAGAACAATTACAAGAAAGTCAATCATGGTGGTTGATATCGTCCTGGTAGCTAAACTTGTACATGATATAAGTTTTATCTTGCTTCTGCATAAAACATTATGTGGTGTGGTTAAGACGGGTGCTACCTCTGGAATTCCAACTGCAGTATAAACCACACTTGGAAAGCGTGTAACTGGAGGAAAACGGAACTGTGAGAGAGGCAACCTCCATCCCCTCAGAAATGAAGTGGTAATGTTTAGGAAGTGACGTGCAAAAACAAGCAACAGAAAGAACTCCAGCGAAACTTCGTAAACGTGAGACATACTAAACGCTCAAAGAAACGGTGGATACGATACACTCGTAGTGCCCCTGAGGGTGGGACAAGGGAGGTTGACGTGGGAAGCAGCAGGTGACCTGTAAAACATTCGAAGACGCTCTCTTCAGCGTCGCTAGGCTGACAGTGGACAGCCTGGATGGCAATCCAGTCCACCGGAGAACGCTGATAGTCAGCCAGTATATCAGTCCGACTGCTGTGGAGGATTCATCTTCATTTTCCACCAGTGTTAACTGACGATTCTCGGACACCACAGAAATCAACTTATGAATGGATGACACTACAGAGGAACTAGATCCTTGCCCAAGACAGAAAGTGAAGTGCACTCAGCTTGTACTGACTGATTTAAAACAAGTAATGCTGAAATTTTTCTGATAAAATAATATAGAAACCACTGTTAACTGTGACTGTAATTGTCTCACTCATGACAAAGTGTTTTAGTAGCCTCTTCTCGAAGCATCGCAGTTTTTTTACAAGTATAGAGTGCAAGTTTCCAGAAACAAAACTTTCAGTTGCTAGTTAAATTGTTATTTTATTCACTGACCGGCTTAGTTACTAATCATTCTTAATCGTTTTAAGTAGTTATGTATAGGAACTATGTCACTTTATAAAATCGGTTGTATGAACTTAATTGGCATCTGGTGCGTTTTATTTGAAAAAAAGAAATTAACTCTAATTACAAAAACGTTCTTCTAAAGATAAAAATGAACTTTTTTGTTTTAACTTACAGGCACAATTATATACTTACTGGCTGAAATAAAATAATTCGAATTCGAAGAACTGCGCTCGGTAATAACGCTGAGACGATTTGTACAGGTTGACTCACAGATATTAAAAAGTTGGGAGACATTACCAATGTTTCTATAACATAAATAACGCTAACTGTAATTTTTATGTGGGTGTGGAGTTGCCATTAGATCTCTCCACCTTCACTGATTCAGTCCATTACCCCTTAGTGAGACCGCCAGTCGATGCACCACACACGCGCGAACGTTCTTAAGGAAAGGAGATGAGGCTGTTAACAGTGTTCCACTTTCACACTGGGATAAACTCAGATGTGTCAGTTTTAGTCCATAACAAAAAAAGAAAGGAAATGCCCTTCCTCTAGGGAGAATATTTCATACAGAGGATTACAAATAAAAATGAAAACGTGGTGAAAGACAAAAAAGCAATAGGAGAAGGACAATATTTTCACTAACCCGTGTTGTTGTTGTCTTCAGAACGAAGGCGGGTTTGATGCAGCACTCCACGCTAATGTATCCTGTGCAAGCCTCTTCATCTCCAAATAACTGCTGCAACCTACATCCTTTTGAACCTACTTATTGTATTCTCTTCTTGGTCTACCTCTACAATTCCCCCCCCCCCCCCCCCCCCAAAGACACACATACTTTCCTCCAATACTAAACTGGTGATCTTTGATGTCTCAGAACGTGCCCTATCAACCGATTCTTTCCTTTCGTCTAGTTGTGCCATGTATTTTTTTTCTCCCCCGTTCTGTTCAGTACACACTAATTGGTTACATCATCTGTCCATCCAGTTTTCAGAATTCATACTACCGCCTCGAGCTGGTGGTAAAATACTTCCTTTATACCAGCCGTTTCAGTCGTATGGCCACTATCAGGTTCATAAAAATATTCACAGCATCATATTAGGTGAAATATAACATCGTTATCGTCAGGTATGTTTCACCTAAAAGTATACTGTAATACTTCCATGAACCTGTGATGATCAGACAACTGAAATTGGTTGTATAAATGAAGTATTTACCAGTAGCGTTGATGTGATATTTTTCGAATACATAAGAGCTTTGGGGCATCACATTCTGAAAATGTATTCTTCTGAAGCACCACATTTCAAAAGCTTCTTCTCAGTTCTTTTCTGAACTGTTTATCGTCCATGTCCATACAAGGCTACACCCCACACAAATACTTTCACACAAGACATCCTAACATTTAAGTCTATATAACATTTAAGTCTATGTTATTAAATTTCTATTCTTCAGAAAAGCTTTTCTAGTTATTGCCAGTCTACATTTTATATTTGCTCTGCTTCAGCCATCATCAGTTATTTTGTTGCCCAAATAACAAAATCTTATACTACTTTTAGCATAACCTTTTCCAGTCTAACTCCCTCAGCTTCGCCTGATTTAATTTGACTTCATTGCAACACTCTTATTTTGTTTTTGTTAATAGTCATCTTATACACTCTTTTCAACGCACTTACCATGCCTTTCCACTGCTCTTCCAAGTTCTTTGCTGTCTCTGACAGAATTACAATGTCATCGGCAAATCCCCTTAAACTTCAATTCCTTCTCCAAATTTTTCTTTGGTTACCTTTAATGCTTGTTCGCTGTAGAGATTGAATAACCCTATGTCACGCCCTTGAGAGCCATTGCTTTCCTTTTATGCCCATCGACTCTTATAACTTCCATATGGTTACTGTAAAAGTTTTAAGTAGCGTTTTTCTCACCGTATTTTACCCCTGTTACCTTTAGAATTTCAGAGAGAGTACTCCGGTCGATATTGTGAGAAGCTTTCTCTAATTCTACTAAAGTCATAATTTTAGGGTTATAACCTATCTTCTAAGATAAGACTTAGTGTCAGTACTGTCTCGCGTGTTCCTGCATTTCTCCGGAATCCAATCTGATCTTTCAGGAAGTCAGCTGCCACGAGTTTATACATTCTGCTGTAAATTTCGGAACGTACTGTAAAAAGTAAAAATGAAAAAATAATAAAAACGAAAAAATAAAAATAAATAAATAAAATACACACACACACACACACACGAGGGCCTCAACCACCTACCCTCCCTCTATCCCCAGCACAACACACCATTCCACTCTCATTCTCTGCAAAAAAAAAAAAAAAAAAAAAAAAGAGGCTCTGAGCACTATGGGACTCAACTGCTGTGGTCATCAGTCCCCTAGAACTTAGAACTACTTAAACCTAGCTAACCTAAGGACATCACACACATCCATGCCCGAGGCAGGATTCGAACCTGCGACCGCAGCAGTCGCACCGTTCCGGACTGCACGCCTAGAACCGCGAGACCACCGCGGCCGGCTCATTCTCTGCAGCTCTGAAGCAAGTGAGCAAGAGCGTGTGCAGTGCGCAACAGGATAGGTTATGTGTATAAATGTGACCTAACAAATGGAAAAGGATAGAAAATGACAATAAGTAATAAATAACAACCATACATTTGTAAATAATTCGATTACTTAAGTGAGGTGCCAAAATCACTGCAGATCTAAAAAAATATTTATTATTAAATAATTTTCTTTGCATTATAGACCACTGACGATGCCTGGCACAAATAGATGAAACACGTCTGGTTAGGAACAAAATAAAGATCTAGTTTCAGTAGGAGGAATTTTTCTTATGTGCATGATGAACATAACTGAAGTACCAATTAAGGAATATAAACGAAATACTTATTTTTTTAACATAACCGTAATAATTTTTTTTTGCATCAGTGGCTGACACAATGCTTTCTTTTTCTGGAGCTTCCTAGCTCGTTGTGATGAACAAGTGGTTCGATTTTCTGATGAGTTCAGTTTCATCAAAAAGTGAGCCACTAATCATAGGTTGGCAGATCTTCCAGTAGTCAGCCTTTATCCAAAAGTGACAATCATGTTTTTCAGACTACCTTCAGTAATGAGTGAGGTGTGAAAGCATGTGTTGACTTACGTAACCTACAAAAAACAAGGTAAACATCTCCTGAGATACTTTGTATAATGTCAGGTTGTATCTTTGATACTCAGCTTTTTTTATTTTTATTTTTTTATTTAGGCTTCCGAATAGTTTGAAGCGACCAGCCACGGCTTCGTATCCCTTGCCAGCCCCTTGAGCTGAACAGCATTACACCCACCATCCTCGATTAATTGGAGGATATACAGGGTAACAATTATTGAACAACATGAAAAGAACGTAAATTAGTCATGAAAAAAACGTAAATTAGTTACGAACTACAGCGTGCATACACTTTATTCAACATATATATGTCACTACAGATATTTGGATTTAGGTTATCACATGTTCGACATGTCTGCCATCAATGGCGATTATGTGGCGCAGAGAACAACAGTAAAATTCTGCATGACCCGCTGAAGTATCGGAACATCAATGCTGTCGATGACCTCCTGAATGGCTGCTTTCAGCTCATCAATGGTTTTGGTGTTATTGGTGTACACCTTGTCTTTAATATAGCCCCACCAAAGGAATCGCATCTGTTCAGAGCCATAGAATATGGTGGCTAATTGGGGCCTACGCCAGTGGCCTCTGGGTACCCCAGAGCCAGAATGTGATCCCCAAAGTGTTCCCTCCTCCAGGACATAAAACACTTTCCTGCTTCTTCGATGGGGTCGAGGTCCGTCTTACATTAACCTCATCTTGTCGAAGTCAGGGTCACTTTGGATAACTGGCATGAAATCATCTTCCAAAACCTTGACTTGCCATTCGGTAGTCACCGCGCCAACAAGGAATATCGAGCCGATTATTCGTGACTGGACGTCACAAAGCACACAGTCACCCCTTGAGGATGGAGAGACTTCTTGATCGCGAAATGCGGATTCTCGGTCCCCAAAATGCGCCAATTTTGCTTATTGACGAACTCATCCAAATGAAAGTGAGTTTGTCGCTAAAACAAGCCATATTCACATCGAAGTCCTGTTCGTCAGTTCTGTGGAAAATAGGTTTGGTGAAATACAACCGCCGTTCCATGGTCCTGGGGCTGAACGGCTGACGGGTTTGAATTTTGTGTAGGGAGAGATGCGAATGTTCAATAACAATTTGTGGCAGTGTCTCCCGGTTCATTCCCATCTCTTGTGGAGCTCGTCTGATCGATTTCCTGGGGTTGGTTTGAAACACGTGTCTTCTCGATGTTTCCAGGCGTTTGCGTTCTTCTTGGGCGACCGAGATTGCCAAATTTGTCATCACGAACATTACCCGTTCTCTCGAACTTGCGAATCAAATTCTTGATTGTTAGCATACTTGGACGGGTTGTCTTCGGCTTGAACTCGGTCGCAAACTTCCTTTGGGCTGCAGTTGGGCTGTTATTGCTAGCACAACAGGCCTTCACAAGCGCTATACGCTCAGGCACGCTGTGCCGTGACATTTTCACGTGCAGATGGCCGACAACAAGGCGGGGCAGCATGAGCATACTAATTCCCATCATGCCCTGCGGCCGACCGTGCAGTTTGAACGTCCTACCGCAAACCGTTCAGAAGTTATGACAAATTTATTTCGTATGCTTCAGTAACCGTCAACCTGTATAATGGGCAATGAAATGAAAACGAGACAGTTGGAAAAAAGTAAATAAACTGTTCATTATTTCCAAAGTTGACGCGATGACTGTTAATACATTTATACCAATGTGAGGATTTCTTCGTGCGAAAATGCTTGCGCTTGCTTACGGAGACCTGATTGTGGCCAAGCGTGCTCCTCTTCGTCCGAAGCAAAGAGAGACATTCGCCGCCGTCGATTTACCACAAAAATTCTGCAATGAAAGCTTTAAACGCGTTACCTCACGCTAGGATAACGTATTAACAGTCAAGGCGATTACTCTCGAAATAATAAACAGTTTACTTAGTTGATTTCCATCCGACAGATTTTCATTTGACTGCCCCTTATTCAGGTCCTCTCTCCTAAGTGTCGTGAGGCTCATTTTCCCTTGTGCTCCAGCAGGTGTTTGCAATTTCGTTTTTGCATTGTGTAGCCCAATCGAATAGCGTTCATCACGTCAGCACAAGCCACGCATTTTACCCATTGCAAACAATTGTTTTTTTAATCGGAATTTTACGTAACCACTCAATGGGGCGGTCTCAGATTAGACTAGTGCAATCTGTGTTTTATCCATCCGTATTAAGAGGGACAGTAAAACTCTAGGAACACCCATTACTCCAGTAGCGACAGACCCGTCCTGGACCTCATTAACTGCTGCCGCCCTGCAGCAGAGCTGATCAGTCACTGCTGGACTATTGTTTATTCTTCGTCTTTTACTGCCTCTGTTAATACTTATCAATGAAATGAATGTCGGTCAAGACGAATTTTGAAGCGCTCTGTCGAATGAGCATGTAAAATTCTGATTTAAAAATCATTTTGTTTGGGATGGGTAACAAATCGACGCTTCGTGTTGACACTGGGCGTCACATGAATGACGTAACGAGTGGTAATTATCTGGTAAGACTCCAAGTACACAGTGAAAAGGCGAAATTAGAAATATCTGCCGAAATGCTAGAGAAAGTGTGCCTGACGACTGTTAGAAGAGACACCCGGTGTAACGTACCAAGATCTGACTTCCCCTATAGTTTTAATCCTCTACAGATCCCTTTAGCGCCAAGAAAGTAATTCCCTGATGCTTTAACACTTGTCCTATCAACCCATCTTTTCTTCTAGTCAGTATTTATCGCATATTCTCCTCATCGTCAATTACTTGGGGAACTTCATCTTCTAAGTCCAACCAGTTTTTAACATCCTGCTGTAACAGTATACCTCAAACGCTTCGAGTCCCTTCTTTTTCGATCTTTCCACAGCCTTCATTCACTTTCGTATGATGTTGTGCTCTAGACGTATGGATGGGTGAATTCAAAAAAACTTCTGACTATAGGAACGGAGCTTACCTCGTGACCGGCTTGAAATTCAGTTTAGCGTGACGACCACCTCGGGAGCGTTGTGTCGTTGTCATCGCTGCCGTCCATATGCCGCTGGCGGCCGAGGGAGCTGGGCTATTATTTGTGTAGCAGGCGGTGGCCGGCATTACGGCGAGGATAATCGCAGGGCCGGGGATCTGCTCCGAGAAATACGGCGCCCTCAGTGCAGGCGCCGTACAGAGCGGTACGGGCCGCGGTATTCCCACGGCAGCCGTGCAGGCGCGGCGCTGGCCTTACGGCGGCTTTAGCCGGCTGGACACCTCCGGCGGAAGCGGTGGGGACGGAGCGTCAGCTGCGAGCAGCGGGAGGGGACACGGGCTCTGCTGTCACGCCGTCCACTCTCCAACAACAAACAGCAGCTAGCAGCTGCACCTCAAAACGGTCCAACGCTACACTGCTTACACCCTAGTTTACAACGCTACAAATACACGCTGTTTCAAAAAGATTAGGCCTATTTCAGAAAACTTCATCTTCTACATGAATGAAAACAGAAACTCGGGCTGCAAGTTAATATTTTTAGCAAAAAACATTCGATTTTATAATGGAATATCTTTTACAGACATGTACTATAGCGTTTACAGGTGTCCGGATTTATCCGGACATGTCCGGCTTTTTGCGGTCGTGTCCGGCTAAATACATACAAGTCCGGCCCGTCCGGCTTTTGTTAGGTTTTTTTAGCGGTGATGCAGAGAGGGCACAACTAACGGCCTCATGCTAATAACGTAAGCGCGAGGACTAACTATAAGGATGAATACGAAAACATAGCATAAGGATATAGAGAGATACCAATCGATGCTATGCTTACCTCTGTGTCCTACGTTTTTCTTCCTAGACCGAACGAGCGTAACACACAGCGTCACAAGTACGCAACACCCAGAGCGAGAGAAGCAAAGTACAACCTACCGATCAGTCCACGCCAACTCGTCCCGCCGCATCACGCTCGAGCATCGCTCCTACCCGGGTTGTGATGTTATCCTGTCAAAAATGGTTTCCAAGAGTAATAAAGTTCTTCGTGAACTAGGTTCATATGAAAAATGTTAATGTTAAAGTAAGAGTGATTGCTGTTTCTTTTATAAGTGGATTGAAACGGCCAAGGCTATACAATATCTGTTTGGTTTTCATCACAAAAGAAAAAGACAATTGTTTATTTAGTTCAATGAAGAACTTTTAGTTACTTTTGATATAAGATCACCTTCCTATCATAAATGCTGCATTGTAAGGCCATTTACATTTCGATACAGAAACTGCCAAAGTTGCACGATTCTTTTTTATTTAATTGGTGATTAGTTTTGGGTTACCTGAACAATTTTTATTTTATTTTCGTATGAGGTATCTGTGTATGTGTATGTGTGTGCGTGTGTGTGTGTGTGTGTGTGTGTGTGTGTGTGTGTGTGTGAGTGTGTATGTGTATGTGTATGTATGTTTGTGTGTGTGTGTGTGTGTGTCTGTGTGTGTCACAAAGTGCTACCAACTTAATGGCTGGACTTCTTTTGTAAACGGTCAATGTGTAACTTTAATGCAATCATAATATCCTTCTAGCATATAGGTGAAAGGTGAGATGGGTAGTTACTATGAGACTTCGACTTGGACAGTCGTCCGAGGCACCCGGACCCAGTGCCAACGCTCAGGGACTACTGATCTAAAACATTCGAGGGTCATAGAGCTTCCAGTTTGTCCAAGAGCATGCACGTGTGTTGGTTGATAGTTTCCTGGATGGTTGGTCCGTTAAGGTCTTCATGTAAGTCACCGATTCTTGCCCACCAAGGCGCCTGAAGAATGAGTCGAAGATATCGATTTTGTAAAGTCTGAGTTGTTATCAAATTAGGGGGGCTAAAATATTCATCCTTTTTTTTATCCTGCACATTCATTTTGAAAAGTAACTTACTGTTGAATGGGATCCCGAGGTACTTGACGTGATTGCTCCACGGGTTTTCCTGATGGAGAAGAATCAGCCTTTCTCTCAAATCCGGATAAAGTCGGTTAAACATCATCGATTGCGTCTCATCCGCACAGTTACTGTGTCTTCCTTGGCCCAGCATTTTACCATCGTGTGCTGACGTTGTTAGTGAGTGATGACTGCGTTGATGCTACGGCGTCTGATCAGCAAGGGAGCGTCGTCCGCTACTTGCGCAAGCTCCTCCCGACACAATAGCGGAACGTCGGTGGCATAGATGATAAAGAGTAGTGGAAACAGAACAGAACCTCGGGGGAGTCCATAAGGAGTCTGAGGCTAGAGTGCTGTCCGTCGATCTTCACTATTATACGCCTATTGTACAAAATGCTGTCGGCGATCTTGAGGCTGCAGTCCATGAGTAGTTGCAAGACAGTTTAAGTAGTAATTTGTCCCGCCATACTCGATCGTACACCTTTCCGAAGGTCAAAAAAACTCTGTATAATTTACCACATTGTAAGATGGCGAGAACTATGCCACCTTACATGAAGCCATTAAAGATCACCTAACTCACGTTGAGCGAACAGTAGGGCTGAACAAAAATGACTGACAAGGCACAATGCATCTTGCAGAGGGTATAGTATGGACGTATTGGAATAATTAATGTCGGGTGATGTAAAATAATTCACACGACATGAAAACTTTGTGGAAATGCATCGATTTACTGGAGGCTAGTTTATCCCAGGGAAGTATTCAGATCTGAACGTGGCCGGCTGGGGAGCGGCGAAGGGAAGCAACAATAGGCAGTTTAGGGCGGTTCAAGCTCTGAGAAAGTGGTAACGGGGCGCGGCCTCCAGCTGCCTTAAGATGAGTGACAGTGAGTGGGTGGTTGACCCCATGCTGGTGTACCGGGAAGCAGACAGAGAACTTATACACCTGTTGATAAATGTCCGTCGTCCCGTTGTCGGTGAAACATGCGAGAAAGCCGCTCAAAGCTACAGTGGAGCGGTCAACAGAGGCCAAAATATGTGTGTTCGTGACTATAGCAACTTGACGCTGAATTCACGGTCCACAGGGTCCGAAGTAAATCAGGTGAAGAGCGACAGAATGAAATACACCTGCCCCCGATGGAAACGTAGGACCAAGGAATCTGAAGTACTCTCCTGGGAGTCAGAATTCCGGAAAAATATGTGTTTTGTGCAGACGCTACCCTTGATGGATGGCCTGGGAGGAACTAAATAGCAGAAGTTGAGAGGAAGGGAAATTTTGTGGGGATTTGTTCACTTCCCAGAGCAGACATTGGTCGACACTGGGAAGTGATGCATAATTAACGCGACTGGTGCTGCAATTGGCATTAGTGATTTTTCTGGAGAGGAAACCAAGGTGAAGAGTGGACTGGCAGAAGTCTTAGTAGAGGTCTTCTGTTCCCAGCTTGCCTAGAGTGCGGACGTGGCGTTCTTTACTCAGCTTGCCTGAGAAATAGTGAGCATCTCTGCAGTTTAGGACTTAGCAAATGGAACGATTGAGCTTGGAGATAGATAGTTTTGGTTCAGCTGTGTACTGAGCAAGATAGCTGGGAGTGAATAGATGAGTGCAGCCTTGCAGCACCACAGGTCGGCCAACGTCCTCACGACAACACCGCCCGCCAAGCTGAATTTGGTGATATTGCACCCACTCCAGCTGATTAATTTGTGGGATCACGTCGGCAAGGTATCCACGAGGGTTTGATGGGCTGTGTATTGGAGAATTCTTCTCACACTTCGTATTACACCTGGGTCAGTCGATAGGAATTAATTTTGATTTATCGCGCTTTACTCCACGTAAACGCAATTTATTACCACTGCCTGATAGGAGAGTCTTGTAATGTGATGATTGATGGTCTGGAGTTAAAATAAATTTGTGCTAATCGACTGCATCTGTTTTCAATCAAGTAGTTGAAATCCCAAGTCACTTTCTTACTTAATTGTATGTTCAACATTTGCATCTGGTGTTCAATAGCTGAATATAACATCAATGTGCACCCCTTTTTAATTAAAAGTGATCAATTCTGAGCCAATTAATGTCAACACTGCCACCACAGTTCAATCAGGAGTCAAGGGGCCTTATTACTTTTTTTGCGTTATCCGATATTACTGCAGTTTTGCACTCTCTGTTGATCTGTTAGTCAATTAGCTGGGGTGAACTCACGCCAAAACCAGATAAGTGACGGGTGGGGTGTTATAACATTAAGGGTGTATATGATGAATTCGAAGACCCATACGAGTCGCAGTTCTGCAGACTATGGAGGTTGAAAGGCAGATTGGTCTGGACGTATAATATCGTTATCGAGGATGGGTAGCCGGATTCTCTTCAATAGTAGTCGTTCGAGGAGCTTGGAGAGCATCGAGAGTAAACTAATGGGACGGTAGTTTCTGGGCGTTTGAAATGCTTTCCTGGCCTTGGTATTGGGACCACTCCGGCAGTCTTTCACGCACTCGAAAAATATCCTTTCAGCATACAGTTACTACAGATATGGGTTAAGAGGACAGTTGGCTTCTTCGGAAGATTTTTGTTGACTGCTAATTACATCTGGACCCCAGGCTGAATGATACCCGACGTGAGGGATGATTTGTCGTACTTCCGCCGGGGAGATAAGGTTCGGTTGATATTTAGTCCGAGCCACGCGAGATGGGAAGTTAAATTACGATTTACATCTGTTGGACGAATGTTATGGAAACAAACACTCCAAACCGAGGTTTCACGACAATTAATCTGTAAAAAACACACCACATGTCATAAAGAAAGCGTGTAAACCGTCTGAGGATGAATCACAACGATTCGAAACCGGTAACGGTACCCTTTGAATAAAGGAACTGAAAGTAAATTTGTGGCTGATTGCTGTCCTAACACCATTAACATTTGTCTTCAAACAACAGCCACGCTCTCCATCATGTCATCATATGACAAAATTGCACAAATTCCGATTTGTTCAGTAAACTGTTATTAAAATTATTAAGTGCAAATGACACGATACAGTACATATCGTACCAAGACTTATGTACCAGACAGACAAAACAGTATTTACCGAAATAGTACATAATCTATATCACTATTATACAGATACATGTAGCAAAATCAAGTTTAACCAAGAACAGTGGCACAACGAACTCATAACTGTTTTCTTCCTCCACTGCCACAAGAAAACCTCAGTTAGGGGGCGCTCTGTCAGGATGTGAGCAATGTCTTCATTACAACTTCCAGTTAACACAGCTAAAACAATGAATACAATAAAAGTACAAGTCAACTACCAAACACAAGCTCTTGTTACTTATTGATCGTTTGGTTTAAGCACCTTTAAGATTAACCTAGGAAAAAACTTGTTGTAATTCATTATTTCATAAATGATTCAAAATACCCAAATACGTAGTCCAGCTTTTAGGGCAAAATGACAGGCTAAATATAAAGCTTTTCTATTTTTGAACCTGGCAGCCCGATTTACATACAACCCTGAGGTTGGCCCAAGCTTCTACCATCGTAAATACGTATTCTCTCAAGTAAGCGCAACTGAAAAAATCGGTTTGCATAGCAACTGTTTGAATACTACATGCTGAGTAATGATTCAACAAGGCGATGATACAAAATTGAACAAGTGTTAGCGTTCTACAGGAACCAGCTGTATTTATGAGGATGTATGCTCAGTTTTGCAGACATGCACTTTAAGTAATCACAAGCTCAGCGCCAATAAACATTCCGTGAATATCTTTTTCATGTAACATCATCGTAATATACGAGAACACTCTGCACTATATTTAGCAACCAGAAACAGTTGAAACAGCACTCGTCAACCTACCTTCTTCGGGGCAAAATGCCAGGCTAAATGTAACGCTTTTCTATTTTTGGACCTGGCAACGCGATTTACATACAACCTTGAGGTTGGCCCAATTTTCTGCCACTGTAAGTTGCCGTCGTAGGCGAGCGACGATTGCTTTAATCCTCCAGCTACAGGTCCGCTTGGCAGTGTCGTTCGTGAACTGGGCAAGCACCACCCGAGCTTTCATTTACCTTCCACAAAATTTTAATTTGATCTGCACCAACGACACCACAAATACCTGAATTACAGTCAAACTCGTCCCATGATGATGCTTTGCAGCGTCGCACTCCATATAAAGTTCTTGGAAGCACAAATATACACGTGGAGTTTTTCGCTGCCATCTGTCCCTCCTTCCCTCCCGCCAAAAGGCATACCACATTTTGTAACAGTAGGTGACGTCAGAGGCCAGCGGTGCAATGTGAAATATTTCCGCTCGCTATTACGAATCCGTTGTTTAATACATGCAGGTGACAGTGCAATGTTGCTCCGTCTTGTTGAACAAAGGAATTTTGACACTTCCCCACAAGTGGAAAAACGCAAATTCGCAAAATATCCAAGTGGGTGATTTCTGCAATCGCCTTATTGCAAAAAAGGATGGGTTGTTAACCAGTTCTTGGGTAATGGCGTAAAATAGCTGAGACTCAGGAGACTGTTCTGTGTTCACCATATTTTCACTTGAATGGAACGTAGCTGAGCCACTGAACACTAAAAGTGAGTCTGTCAGGCACGAGTTGTGATAAAAATCAATGATTACTTCTGTAAGTAGTAACAGTTAGGCCGGAAAACTTCAAGCTGCTGTTGTCACCGTGTAGTATTTCAGTTTTAGATTATAAGAAGAAAAGAAGTTCGTGGCAGGCGGGTCTATGTGCACTGTTAGGCTACGCAACGTAGCTAGGACCTGTACCGAGACACAACTCCATGCAAAAGCATAATTTTATTACCCCGTAAAACAATTTAGAAACACTATTTGAGTGGTAAAGTTTAATAGAAATGGTCACACGCATACGTGCTCTCTTAATTCAGCCCCACTGCAAAAATCGGTCTGCATAGCTGCTGTTTGAGTACTACACGCTGAGTAATGATTCATCAAGGCGACGATCCAAAATTGAACGAGTGTTAGGTTTCTGCTCATAGTGTCCAGCTGTATTTTTGAGGATGTATGCTCAGTTTTGTAAACATGCACTGTAAGTAATTATACGCTAAACACCGATAAACATTCCGTGAACGTCTTTCTCACGTAACATCATCGTAATATACGAGAACACTCTGCACAATTTGTAGCAACCAGCAGCTGTTGAAACAGCACTTGTCAACCTATATTGGGTGCACCTGAAACCCGAAAGCGCCCAAAAAAAAGGCTATTTATTACTGATGCCAGAATATTTATAGACGCTGACTGAAATCCACGGGCGGCCGTTGTGGCCGTGCGGTACAGGCGCTTCAGTCCGGAACCGCGCGACTGCTACGGTCGCAGGTTCGAATCCTGCCTCGGGCATGGACGTGTTTGATGTCCTTATGTTAGTTAGGTTTAAGTAGTTCTAAGTTCTAGAGGCCTGATGACCTCACATGTTAAGTCCCATAGGGCTCAGAGCCATTTTTTTTAAACCCACGATACACAACAAGATGTCGGCTGTGCACTGTGGCACTGTATTATGCATGAGTAACGAGGAATGATATGATTAGGATCGAAATAATTCCGGAAGAAGTAGATTAATAAGGGAATATATTGCTACTAAACAACAGTAAGCCAAGACTGGTCCTTAAAGCAACAGATACAAAATTCGCATTAACGACAAGTAATCGGAATATCATGTTCCCAGTGAACGAATCTGAAAAAAAGTAGTATCTCTTTTGTAATTTAGGATAGCGTGATAACTTTGAATTTACAATACGATGAAATAAAAAGACAGTATATAGCACTATAATAAGTTTCCACCGAATCAAGTACGGACAACCTATTTTACCATGCGCAAGAAAACTGTTGCCTCTTTAACCTGGAAGTAACCGTGACCAAACAAGGCCGAAATAACTTAACCACTTTACCTAAGTTTCACTGCGGCTAATAATTGAGGTGGTATGACCCTTTTCTACCACTATTGTAGAATCTTCACACCAAACAAAGGCAGTCTACGCCACAAGTCGGAACACAGAACAAGACTTCCTGTCATCATAACACCTACAGAACAGAAAGGGAATGACAAATACCCCTTCAAATTAGACCAGTATCGTGACTCCAAGTCGTGAAGGCGTCCTGCAAGCTCACTGTTCAAAGATGCGAAACCACGTATTGCGACCATGCAATGAGGCAGCTTACAGTGCTGATATCAGTTAACAGAACTGAATGTAACAGATAAGCATAAAGTATCGCAGAAATAAATGTCGCGGTCTACAAGCGCTGGTGTTTTATTGAAGCTCCGATCGGCTGCAAAATTAAAACCACAGTAAAAACCCGCTGAAGCTTTGCGCAGCTGAGACGTGTTGCGCAGTGTCCCTGGTATGCCCACAGATCGCGTCACGCCGCACTGCTCACTTATGAGCTCACAGTGAGCACCTAAAGGTGTCTATAGCAGTAGAGTCTCCCGCAAAAGTAATGTCATTCGGTTTCTTCAAGCTGGTGGGTTCTGCCCCATTTCATGCAGCCCCCATAACGTAACTGACACTCCCGCAGCGTTTTCGGTGGGACGTTTTTGAAAACCCACCATACAAGCCGGATTTGACTCTCTCTGGTTTTCATCTCTTTACTTTGCTGGCTATGATGACAACTTGTTGGCACAAAAAACGAGGTGCAGACCAGTGTAGGGAATTGGCGGAGAGCACAGGCGTCTGCTTTCTGTGACGAAGGTACTGGATACCTGGTACTACTTTACGACAAATGTTTAAGTCGGAGCGATATGTAGAAATATAGCTAGAAGGTGTAACTAAATACTTTTATTTTTATTGTGGTTTCCATTTCGTGACCAAGCGGAGCTTTAAAACATGTATATAAAGCAAAGTATAAAGAGAAAAAATGATAGTGCCAAATGAACGGGCAACTTTCAAGAGGGAATTGTAATCTTCCATTGAGACAGGTAGAATGAATTCAGAAAAGTCAACATCATCATCATCAGCATTCCAATTCTGTGTGGCGAGAAAACCAAACGTTATTACAAAATGCGTCAGACAGACGCTGGTGCAGCAAATGGACTTCTATGTTCTACTTGCGGAAAAAGACTGAATGCGCCCTACATATCAAACCAGCACACGAGAACGACCCGTGGATTTCCCCATACATAAGCAACCAGTGTCTTGAAACTGCTGGTTCCATCGCCGAATGCTGTGATCTACGGGAATAACAGTACCGAATTCTCAACGAAAATCAAGCGGCGCACTGAAATGCAAGTGTTGAAACAGGGAGTGCAAAATGCTTTTGATACTGTGTTATGGCCATCTCAACTCGACGAACATTGGGTAAGAGAGAACTACACTACTGGCCATTGAAATTGCTACACCAAGAAGAAATGAAGATGATACACGGGTATTCACTGCATAGAAATATTATACTAGAACTGACATGTGATTACGTTTTCATGCAATTTGGGTGCGTAGATCCTGAGAAATCAGTACCCACAACAACCACCTCTGGCCGTAATAACGGCCTTGATACACCTGGGCATTGAGTCAAACAGGGCTCGGATGATGTGTACAGGTACAGCTGCCCTTGCAGCTTCAACACGATACCACAGTTCATCAAGAATAGTGACTGGCGTATTGAGACGAGCCAGTTGCTCGGCCACCATTGACCAGACGTTTTCAATTGGTGAGAGATCTGGAGAATGTGCTGGTCAGGGCAGCAATCGAACATTTTCTGTATCCAGAAAAAAGCCCGTACAGGACGTGCAACGTGCCGCCGTGCATTATCCTGCTGAAATGTAGGGTTTCGCAGGGATCGAATGAAGGGTAGAGCCACGGGTCGTAACACATTTGAAATGTAACGTCTACTACTCAAAGTGCCGTCAATGCGAACAAGAGGTGGCCGAGACGTGTAACCAATGGCACCCCATACCATTACGCCGGGTGATGCGCCAGTACGGCGATGACGAATTCACGCTTCCAATGTGCGTTCACCGCGATGTCGCCAGACACGGATGCGACCATCGTGATACTGTAAACAGGCGTTTGCCATTCGTACACCCAGGTTCGTCGTGTAGCAAACCATCGCAGGCGTTCCTGCCTGTGATGCAGCGTCAATGGTAACCGCAGCCATGATCTCCGAGCTGATAGTCCGTGGTCCTGCAAACATCGTCGAACTGTTCGTGCAGATGGTTGTTGTCTAGCAAACGGCCCCATCTGTGGACTCAAGGATCGATACGTGGCTGCACGATCCGCTACAGTAATGCGGATAAGATGCCTGTCATCTCGACTGCTAGTGATACGAGGCCGTTGGGATCCACCATCCTGAACCCACCGATTCCATATTCTGCTAACAGGCACTGGATCTCGACCAACGCGAGCAGCAATGTCACGATACGATAAACAGCAGTCGCGAAAGGCTACAAACCGACTTTTATCAAAGCCGGAAACGTGATGATACGCATTTCTCCTCCTTACACAAGGCAACACAACAACGTTTCACCAGGCAACGCCGGTCAACTGCTGTTTGTGTGTGAGGAACCGGTTGGAAACTTTCCTCATGTTAGAACGTTGTAGGCGTCGCCACCGGTGCCAACCTTGTGTGAATGCTCTGAAAAGCTAATCATTTGCATATCACAGCATCTTCTTCGTGTCGGTTAAATTTCGCGTCTGTAGCACGTCATCTTCGTGGTGTAGCAATTTTAATGGCCAGTAGTGTAATTCCACTGGGGAAGCCCGTACCAGCTTTCGTATGAGCCGTCCAATTACGATTGGTGACAAAACAAACTTTTAGATTCTACGCATAAATTAACAACAAGATAGTATCACTCTCAGAGTCTTACGATCAGAAAGTAAGACCCGACATCTATCAGGTCACAAAGATCAGCGATCTGATATATTTTTAAAACTGCAAAAAAAGTTTTATAAAATCTTTTAAATCTTTCATGTTTCTCTGTAAGATCAGACAATGTTGGCAAGCCACAGATGCACGACATATTTTCGAAATTACTTTGCTGACTATGAATTCGTTAACATCAGCTGTTGTAGCTAGAGATTAACTACTCAATAATGACGTATGAGATTTTGTGCCTTGGACGGACACGAACCCGTATGCATGTAAGTATTACGAGCCTAGGCGGGCACACGACGATAACATCATTGGCCCGATTCCTTGTCGCCTCATTCTCTTGCGAGAATCCAAGTAACATCTTGAGCGTTATGTGATTAATTTAGTCGACCACGACAAGATTGTTGACAGTGTAATATATTGAAAATTGCGGCGGTGCCACATATTGGAAAGCTATGAGAACTACTTTGGGTTGTCTTAAATACAAATGTCCCATCTTTGTCCCTGGAAATAACTCTCCGTGGTTACGTGATTCAATTTTGTCGAAGTAAATAAACATAGACTTTTAAATATCGCTCAGTATTAATCACAGCCTTGTGTGTATAAGAACGATTTGGAAAAATACCATGATAGTTTTGATTCACACAAAAGAAAACAGAGAAATAAAGAACTACAGAACAATTAGTTTATTGTAAATGGAAAACAATACTTTTATCAGTCATAACACTAACCATCTTGAGAAAACATAAAATCGATCGGGTTTTTGAAATGGGTATGTCAAGCTGGACCGCCCATAGTCTCTAAATCAAGCCACTTACAGTTGAAACAAGTTTCCACCTTTACCAGAATATATTGATTTTGAATCATTTATTTAGTTGTGGTGGATGTCGATGTGTATTTGAAACCCGAAAAACAAGAAAAGAAGATTACAAGTATATTTTTTTCCAATTCAAGAGAGCGGAAAAATACATGATTTAAGAAATAATGAGACAAATTGACTTAACGAAAGTATTATCTGCTGTCTTGGAGGATGTTTCTTAATCAGCTAACATTGATGAAGAAGGAATATACGTCAATGGATCTTATTTGCCCTGTCTGTTATTTTCGGACGACACCATTTGTATTTACTCCATTGCACATAAGAGTGGGAACAGAACTGAAAATTATGAGGCCACAGCTATCGAAACAGTGTGCTTAGGAAAAATAAAAATGTGTGGCTCTGACAGAAAGAAATATACATAAATAACTTCTAACTCATTTGGGCAGGTAGAAAGTCTCTCTCGGAATGAAGTTTGTACTGGGTCTGTGACGTGTGAACCATAATTTTTTGTAATACACATCGCCGGCCGATGTGACCCAGCGATTCTAGACGCTTCAGTCTGGAACTGCGCGACCGCTAAGGTAGCAGGTTCGAATCCTGCCTCGGGCATGGATGTGTGTGATGTCCTTAGGTTCGTTAGCTTTAAGTAGTTCTAAGTTCTAGGGGACTGATGAGCTCAGAAGTTAAGTCCTATAGTGCTCAGAGCCATTTGAACCATTTTGTAATACATATCATTAAGAAATGTATCTTCGCTAGTAATTTAAAATCGTGAGTTTTCTAGTGATCAATAAAAAAAAGGCTGTTCGAAATAAAGACAATGAACTGGTGGACAAAGAAATGGCTAAGAGAAAAGTCAAGAGTCGAGGATTTCATGATGACTGTTACGAAATAGTGTGTTGGCTGCATCAAGACTTGTTGTTGTTGTTGTCTTCAGTCCTGAGACTGGTTTGATGCAGCTCTCCATGCTACTCTATCCTGTGCAAGCTGCTTCATCTCCCAGTACCTAGTGCAACCTACATCCTTCTGAATCTGCTTAGTGTACTCATCTCTCGGTCTCCCTCTACGATTTTTACCCTCCACGCTGCCCTCCAATGCTAAATTTGTGATCCCTTGATGCCTCAAAACATGTCCTACCAACCGATCCCTTCTTCTAGTCAAGTTGTGCCACAAACTTCTCTTCTCCCCAATCCTATTCAATACCTCCTCATTAGTTACGTGATCTATCCACCTTATCTTCAGTATTCTTCTGTAGCACCACATTTCGAAAGCTTCTATTCTCTTCTTGTCCAAACTAGTTATCGTCCATGTTTCACTTCCATACATGGCTACACTCCAAACAAATACTTTCAGAAACGACTTCCTGATACATAAATCTATATTCGATGTTAACAAATTTCTCTTCTTCAGAAACGCTTTCCTTCCCATTGCCAGTCTACATTTTATATCCTCTCTACTTCGACCATCATCAGTTATTTTACTTCCTAAATAGCAAAACTCCTTTACTACTTTAAGTGTCTCATTTCCTAATCTAATTCCCTCAGCATCACCCGATTTAATTTGACTACATTCCATTATCCTCGTTTTGCTTTTGTTAATGTTCATCTTATATCCTCCTTTCAAGACACTGTCCATTCCGTTCAACTGCTCTTCCAAGTCCTTTGCCGTCTCTGACAGAATTACAATGTCATCGGCGAACCTCAAGGTTTTTACTTCGTCTCCATGAATTTTAATACCTACTCCAAATTTTTCTTTTGTTTCCTTTACTGCTTGCTCAATATACAGATTGAATAACATCGGGGAGAGGCTACAACCCTGTCTCACTCCTTTCCCAACCACTGCTTCCCTTTCATGCCCCTCGACTCTTATTACTGCCATCTGGTTTCTGTACAAATTATAAATAGCCTTTCGCTCCCTGTATTTTACCCCTGCCACCTTTAGAATTTGAAAAAGAGTATTCCAGTCAACATTGTCAAAAGCTTTCTCTAAGTCTACAAATGCTAGAAACGTAGGTTTGCCTTTTCTTAATCTTTCTTCTAAGATAAGTCGTAAGGTCAGTATTGCCTCACGTGTTCCAACATTTCGACGGAATCCAAACTGATCCTCCCCGAGGTCTGCATCTACCAGTTTTTCCATTCGTCTGTAAAGAATTCGCGTTAGTATTTTGCAGCCGTGGCTTATTAAACTGATAGTTCGGTAATTTTCACATCTGTCAGCACCTGCTTTCTTTGGGATTGGAATTATTATATTCTTCTTGAAGTCTGAGGCTATTTCGCCTGTCTCATACATCTTGCTCACCAGCTGGTAGAGTTTTGTCATGACTGGCTCTCCCAAGGCCGTCAGTAGTTCTAATGGAATGTTGTCTACTCCGGGGGCCTTGTTTCGACTCAGGTCTTTCAGTGCTCTGTCAAACTCTTCACGCAGTATCGTATCTCCCATTTCGTCTTCATCTACATCCTCTTCTATTTCCATAATATTGTCCTCAAGTACATCGCCCTTGTATAAGCCTTCTATATACTCCTTCCACCTTTCTGCCTTCCCTTCTTTGCTTAGAACTGGGCTGCCATCTGAGCTCTTGATATTCATACACGTGGTTCTCTTCTCTCCAAAGGTCTCTTTAATTTTCCTGTAGGCAGTATCTATCTTACCCCTAGTGAGATAAGCTTCTACATCCTTACATTTGTCCTCTAGCCATCCCTGTTTAGCCATTTTGCACTTCCTGTCGATCAATTAAATTCAATATTTATTCTGTTACCCAAGGATTTCTAGTAGCCCTCGTCTTTGTACCTACTTTATCCTCTGCTGCCTTCACTACTACATCCCTCGGAGCTACCCATTCTTCTTCTACTGTATTTCTTTCCCCTATTCCTGTCAATTGTTCCCTTATGCTCTCTCTGAAACTCTGTACAACCTCTGGTTCTTTCAGTTTATCCAGGTCCCATCTCCTTAATTTAGCACATTTTTGCAGTTTCTTCAGTTTTAATCTACAGGTCATAACCAATAGATTGTGGTCAGAGTCCACATCTGCCCCTGGAAATGTCTTACAACTTAAAACCTGGTTCCTAAATCTCTGTCTTACCATTATATAATCTATCTGATACCTTTTAGTATCTCCAGGGTTCTTCCACGTATACAACCTTCTTTCATTAAGATGGACTAAATAAATTCTTTGGTTTTTCGTTGATATGAAGGGAACGTATGACGAATTAGTGGAATGCTGTTGGAGGACTCCAGAAAAGGTACAGCCCATACTTGGATGTAATCGAAATATATGAAGAAATCTGGACGAGTTTTTAACGAATATTGGACTGAAACTGACGACGAATCAGTCTCTCAGTAAAAACCTTGACCATTATCACATTCGTGACTGGCATCTATCTCACAAAAGCAGCCAGTTAAACGAGCTACGGCGGTTCCGCTTTTGGCTGCCAGGACGCAGCTGGTGCATTGCGGGCTGCCTAAGTGCCGCTGCACTTAACACAATACTCAATTAGGGGACTATTGCGGAGACACTGGCTTTGGCCATCAAAGGGCCTAGGAGAGGGATTAGGTTCTGATCGTGTTAGAACTACGACTAGCCATCTCAGTGCCATAGACGAGCGCCACCTCTGTAGTACTGCACCATGGCGCACTCGCTTGCGACAGTAATCTACAGTTCAGTCAGCACTGGTAACATCCTAAACACCACTGCAAAAAGAGTGCAGCATCGCCTCTCTTCAAAGAAACAAATCCTATATATATGAACAAGGCATTATTTTTACCAGGTGACATATAAGGACATTAAACCTCCTGTAACGAACATGTGTACAATTTCTGAGACGATAAGTAGTTGGTTAGGCAGTGGTAAGGTGCTGGGTTAACAAAACTGTATACACTAAAACCGTAGTTTATTGTCAAAAGACAAGTGAAAATTTTACAGTTAGTAAATACACAATTTAGTAGGGACAGCACTGGTGACTAGTAAATAAAGCAGTTAACCCCCGAGGATCACCACATCAATAAATACAATCCTTAAAATGCATGGGTGCAAGATGATAATTAAGGGAAAAAATAACTACATACTGGCGGCCTAAAATATAGTCTCCTTGCTTTTCTTATGGCAATAATTTAAAGTACCAAACAGTTGCATCAAATAATTATTAATAGACATACGGCGTTGCTCGTTAACAGACAATTACAGGGCAACTACTTCAATTGGTTCAAAATGTCTCTGAGCGCTATGGGACTTAACTTCTGAGGTCATCAGTCCCCTAGAACTTGGATCTACATAAACCTAACTAATCTGATTACATCACACACATCCATGCCCGAGGCAAGATTCGAACCTGCGACCGTAGCGGTCGCGCGGTTCCAGACTGTAGCGCCTAGAACCGCTCGGCCACCTCGGTCGGCAACTACTTCAATTGATCAAACAAAGAACTACGCTTAGCAGTTGCACAAACGGTTTAACGCCCAAATATAAATGCCTAACTCGACGGAGCCCTTTCAAGCAATTAAATGTTACATACAAATTTAATTGTCCAACAAGATGCCTCATGCCTAAAGACTAACTTATGGCAGCACTAACTAATCTTAAGAAAACAAAATTTCACTACTCAAAAAACTTAAATACATTTGAGACAGGTATAGATAACACAGCCAACAGCCGGCGGCCATATAGTCAATTTTATAATTGGTAATGGAGTTTTAGAATATACGTAATTTTTTGAAGGGTACAAGACACCCATTTTAAGGAACCTTGAGCTTACGTTCAAATATGCCACCGCATGTCAGCAGGCTATCAGACTCATAAACACTGTTACTTATAGGGAAACAGCTGTAGGAAATTATAAGAGAAACTAATTATAAATATGAGGGCCCCATGCCAGTAACATACACAACCGAAATGCAGAACGCCAAAGTGACGGCAATCACTTAATTTTAAGAGATTACATTCAAGCAAACAACGGCAGTACTGATCCAATGTACAGAGACAATTAGCTATGGCGGCAGGCAGAAATGGCAAACACACAAATCACAATATAATTACTACACAGGTGACTAGTTCGGCAAACTGTTGCTAACAAGTAATGCAGATTTACTAGAATAAGCTGGCCAGCTGTCTTATCAAAATGGATAGCTTTCCCGCAGATGTAAGAGGAATTTATGTTATCAAAAATGAGCTATGAAAGCCAAAGATCAATTATAGCATACAATGAGGCCCCTTTCCGCGATCTTACTCCACTTCAGTAAACAACAAATTAAATAATGGCTAACCTGTTCTGTAAAACACACACACCTAAGAAGATTTAAACACTATTCTAATAAAATACAAAAAACTAATAAATAAAACAAGGCTAGCAAATGTGATGAGGTAATAGACCAGACAAGTAGCTTACAGAAAATATTTAGCAGTAAGCACGGGCTTACATACACTGTGAACCAAGCCACGATACCCAGTAACATGGTAAGTACCAATCAGAATCCAAACTACAATCCACTTTCGCAGCAAATCGAGAATATGTGTCCAGAAAATCGACTAAACCCAGACTGGTAGAAAAATTGATACATGTGCTTTCGCTCATACATATCTAACATGTGTGTGAGATTGGTCCTGATCTACCTTCCTACCACAGTTGCACAAGGGCGCTCTTTGAGTGTTTTAGGAATTTTGTTTTGAACCTACATCCTGCAAGGCAGGAAGATACCATCTCACGCATGCAGAGTTCAGAAAAGTACAGCAGAACGGACAGTGGTATAATCAGACAATGATCTCAGTGTCAGTTTCACTACAGTCCCTATAAAGCAAACGTTATTGCTAACAGAAATTAGTGCATGGGTTCAGGTGTTACTACATGTTAGCAAAGATGAATATCTTATATTTGCGTTATTACGGCATATTTTTACTCTAAATATGGCTTCACGACATAGCAATGTTAGCAAAATTACTGGCTGGTAAAATATTGATACTGGGTATTCACAACTGCGAAGCGAAATTCCTGATTAATATAACGTTCTTTAAAGATAAGATGGTTGATGACCATGTCTGGGAAACGATGAAAATACAAACAAATGTAATATAATTGGAACCAGAGATATCAATTATGCTAAAATGCACAAGGAAAATACCCAAAATTGAATGGGGGTCGGTAATGAGCAACTAAAAAGAAGTACGCTATTAAAACACTTTAATACCTCCAGGGTATAAAGCATTCTACATTGGCTGATTAGATCTTTTTGTTAAATTGTATATCTCGTGTTTCTGCTTCAATTAAGCCCGACATTCGTGAATATTTTTAACTACAGGTCATGGTTGAATGTACAAAAATTAGGAGAGACAGAGACGACCTCAGTTCTGAGTGTCAATTGAATATCACTTGTTGGCATAGTGCGAGCGCGTCTGTGTTTTCTTTACGTGGGCGGCTGTGGGCGCGAGCCGTGAACCTGAGAATCTATTCTAAACCTCTCTCGACTGTTAACCACTAGTCTGATACGTTTCCTGCATCTTCAGTGAAGATGTGACTCCTAGCTGTTCCTTAGCTAAATTAATTGACATGGAACACGCTATTTAGCTGGAATGGTGCGTACGTCGCTGCCCTCAAATCACTCGCAAGCTTGAACTCTCTGTGCTTACTGCGATTCCCTGCACTAGGAGACTTTGCAGTTTAACTCCTTACGAATTAAGACTAGTCTGTGAACAAGTTTTCACATAACGACTCTTGCAATCGTCTGAGCATGGCGCGAGTCGCCTTGCTCAAACACTCAGAGATTTTCGGCAAGAGAAGAAGTTAATTACTTTGTCTGCAATTTTCCTATATCAGAGCTGGTGCCCATGCGTTTTTTCTGCCCAGTCAGAACGTTCGTACTTGTTATAACTCCGCCCACTAGAGTTTCTGTAGCCTATCACAGGCGTCGTTTCTTTCGTAGCACAGAGATTAACTTGTGCTACGTAATACTGAAATAAACAGCTTTTTCTTTCATGTGAGTTTTAATACAGGTGGCTAAAGTGAAACACCAATGTTTTGAGTTGAGGTTCTCCAGACGTTTTATCTGGTAACTCCAGCAATGTTCCTGTAGAAAGGCTTTCCAAAGGGTCGTCATTAAAAGCAAGGACAAGGAGAAGCTTTTTTGATGCCTTACTCAGTGGTTCCGGCGTGTCATTATGTCTGCCAGATGTCTTACTTTGCGGTTTTAGCTGAACACGGGAGGGACATTCTGTCGTAAAAATTCTCCTTCCCTCAAAAATGCTTCTTGTAGCTCGGGTCTCGGACTTGCCTGCAGTTACTAGTGTGAGTGTCAGTCGTTTATATTCACTAAATGCTGGCTTGTTTATTGGATTTGCATATTAATAATATTCGTACAATTTCACGTAAATATGTTGTGTGACGTATTGAGTTAACCAGAATTGTATCAGGAATTCAGTGTAAGGTGTGTTATTTGTTTGACACTTTACACATAATATTGGAGATCCGAAAACAACAAGGATGCAGTGGATCAAATGACAGTTAAGGACAAAATTGCTTCCCATTACAGAAAAGGGCTCACCATGATGTCCATAATATAGGCACGCAACAGTTCCCCGGGTATGCTTGCTTCATCTCCTCCTCCTTTAGTAAATGATTAAATGTTGTTTGTTCCATGTGATTAGCTAAAATGGAGACAAGAAGGAATTATCTTAAGGACGGTGCCAATTTTTCTCAGTTTCAGCAGAATCTCTAATTGTCAGTCCACTGCTAATAAAATGATGCGAGACTGTGGACAGTAATGCAGGCAGTGCAGCGCTGGTATATGTGTAAGAGAGAAATACTTCTTTAAGTGGATCGAACTTCGAAAAACAAATTCCTAAAAGACGCAAGCCCTTTTATTGATCATTCAGAATGCATTTAAGGCCGCAGAAATGGATCCCAACCAATTGCATAACTGTATTAGGAACGCCAATGTCGTCCTTTTCCCTCTGATTACAGCTGTGAGAAATATATTCAAAGACAAGGTTAGATCAGGACATAATAATAACGTTCTAACGCATTACGTAATGTTTAAATCAAATGTAATTAGTCTAAATAGACTGTGGGATAGATGCTAATCACAAATGTCATATTGGCCAAGGTTTTTCTTGAGAGACAGATTTGTCATCAATTCAGTCCAATCTTCGATAAAAAGCTCTTCCAGATTTCCTCATATATTTCGATCTTAATTTGAATAGACTCACCTTCTGCTATCTGTGCATACAGATAAGGCACTAAGAGACAAGTCAAGTGGAAAGAAGTAAGCTGGTAGTCTCAGATGTTTACAGACAAAAACATAACGAAAAAATAACAGACAGTATACTATCTTTGTGTTCAGAGTATCTCATACTTTGGGAATCTATGGATTTATCTCATCAATTTTTAATGCCCTTGTATAAACAGTCAAGTAACTGACAGTTGAACTCCAGCCTAGACCACAACCTTCCAGCAGTGTTTCGCACAACAGAAAGCTCACTCGACAGCAGGAGAACTGGATCTCCAACTCTCCACATTGCTGCCAGAAAGTCTCTTATGTGCTCTTTGCTCTCCACACCCCTGTACCTCACAACCGCTCCTATTCACGCGCCATCTTGCAGGTCGATTTCCTCCAGTTGCCCAGCAATAGGGCAGAGGTGTACACAGAGCTTAGACTATCAATAACTGAGTACCAAGGACGTCGCACATGCATGGTACAAGAACATTATGTTATCAGTACGTAGAGGGTGGTCAATAGCTGAAAATGTTGCATGGTCGGTTGTGCTGCGAAATAGTTGTTAAAGTTATACTTTCGGGTAGAAATTCTGTCTGTGATTTAGAATCAAGTTTCTTCTTTCAGCCACACACTTGCATTGGATCCTATGGAGATGTATTTTAATGATTACAGCTGCTGGTGAATCATATGTATGAAACGCTCATATCTCAAAATGAGTCACCTTTCTCGAAACTATCTGTTAAGGATCTCATACAGTAAAACTCCAGCGTGGCTTTAGACAGTCTCTTTGCATTTATAACTGTTCCCCGCCCTCCCTGCAACTTTGTCCATGTGATTGTTCCAATTTAAGTTGGAATTGAGCGTAAGTGAGTGAATGCTGTATCTATCACCTTCCACATCCCATGGAAAAGAAGTGTGATCTGAGTTAATGGAAAAGGACTGTGTTCTGACCACTCGGTAGAAGTGGGAGTATGTTGTCACAGCTCCGCCAGTGATGTACAGTGTGTAAGGCTAGCGCCAAATGCAACTTTATGCTGCAATACGAGACACTAAAAAGGATGTATGAGTAGTTATGGTGGTGTTCCTTATTGGGAAAATTAGGAAGACTTCACATCGTATGGGAATTGGAAGGAGGACGAGGATTTTACTACTTCATTGTGGTGCCTTTCCAAACTATATACAGGTACTGCTGTCCAAAGGAGATCTGCATCTCTCAAGGTGCATTTCTGTCCGTCACCCTAATATTCTCTACCTCCTCATTATTTTGTACCATCCAGCAGAAAAAAAATACAGAATATAAAAACTTCACTAACATCACCAGGTAGAGATCCGGATTAGATATTGACATCCTTTCTTCTGATACACCGAAAACAAATACAATCTGTGTGCTGACATGTAACGTATGTGACAATTCTATTAAGTATACAGGTATTGGTCAACTGGAACAGGTGGGCAGTGATCGAAGTCACTTGCACAGACTAGTGTAAAGTTTGGTTTCTCATACCTTTTAGGAGGACCGTATCCGACGCACTATCAGTCACAAGAGAGGGTTCCTGTGGTGGTCTTTCATAAGCAATTTGATACATCGTTTTTCTGCTACAACACATCCAAGCAGTGTGTGACTACATCTTTTACCATCATACATTTTATTTTTCCACCACAAATGGTTCAAATGGCTCTGAGTACTATGGGACTTAACTTCTGAGGTCATCAGTCCCCTAGAACTTAGAACTACTTAAACCTAACTAACCTAAGGACATCACACACATCAATGCCCGAGGCAGGATTCGAACCTACGATCGTAGCGGTTCCAGGCTGTAGCGTTAGAGCCGCTCGGCCACCCCGGCCGGCTTTCCAACACATCTTCGAGGTCTGTGTAAGGTTCAATCTGAGATTAATACGTTTTGATCCAGTGGCTCTGATAGAAAGCTGGACTTGGCATGATGTAAACTATGTTGCTCCTACAACACACTGGACCGTTGAAATGAAAGACAGAGGCGGTATTTCCATTGATAAAAATGTGGAGCACATCGCAACATATGGAAACTGGAAGAGTCTGTGGCATCGTGGAGCATTTCCAAACAGCTATCTCAAGGTGATTATTTCTTCATTTAATCTCCTCTTCCATAATGATAGGGCAGCAGATGTCTCGATGTTCCGTTTTTTGAAGTTATCCTGAACATTGATTCCTCATATTGGTTGGCCATATTGCATCCAGATATATGATCGCTCTTTTGGTATCTAAGGTGGTAGTCATCCTGGCCTTCAAATCTTTGGACACTGTGTCTTTCATTTTTATGACTTACAGTGCACAGCTACATGTGGAACAAGGGGGTATTCTGCAGGACCTAACCCCACAGAACACAGGTAGTATGCACCATTAGTTGTCAATCCCACTAATGGAGGAATGGAACAAGTTTAACAAAGCTAGGCGAGCATGTAAGTACCCTCATCCCTCCACATTTTTTCTCGTATTTTCATCAGTCTTACGTATTTTCCGCCAGTTTTCGTAATTTTTCCAGGTTTTCCGCAATTTCAACACATTTTACTCAATTATACGAGGTCCAAACCACCACTCTTGCTGAGATGTCACACAAACAAAAGTCTCATCATGTCGATCTCATGATGCTATCAGCCAGTGACACGCCAGCAGCATTCTCAATTTCTGTATCATCCCCCATCCATTGCTTTGTGGAGGTCATATACATGTGGACAAAATGTCAAGCACGTTACACAGCCTCTTCATACGACACAAATGCCGTTTTGCCACCAGCAGAGAGGAGGTGCGAAACCTATGTTCCTTAGACCAAATACATTATAAAGTCGGTAATATTATGTTATGATTTGCCATCTCTCCCTATGTGGATGTAGTCGCAAAGTATTTTTGAATTTGGGGGACGAAGTTGGAGATTCGAAGCCCTCTGTTTTGAAACGAGCTACCCTTTGTTGAACATATAGGCCAAGGATCCTGAGCAAAGTTCTGTATGGCCTCTCTCTATGTATTTAGTAACTCTTCCTCTGTCTTTAACCAACCTTACCAGCAACACCGTTTCTGATTTAATTTGAAACTGACCAGAAGTTGGAAAGTACTATACGCGCTACATTCAATATCTTGTGAAGGCACAGAACGACCTGAGTCCACGTAATCAATACCATTCTGTATTTTGCTTTCGCAAGAGTATAACAACTGTTACAAACTTGTACTTACTGGCGCAAGTGGTATAGACCAGTTTCCTCATTCCAATATGCAACTGCCTTCTGCCAAGACTCTTCCACACCAATCTTATGTTACCTGTCCAATTACACACCATCTCTCTAGATGCTTGCATGCTGAGCAGTTTAGCACTCCTTATCGGTAGATTGCAGATATTAGCCTGATACATTTGAAACTGTTGTACTGATATAACAGACCATTAAAAAGAAGAACACGAAGCTTTTGAATTATGCGTAATGGAGGTCCAGATGGAAGGAGTTGGAAACATTTCATAGAAATCACTTGTGCTATCAATTCTGTAGAATTGTTGTAGTGTCTTGATTCCATACCAAGAATGTGGTGGGAATAGAGAAATGCCACAGACATAAACACAAATGCATAGAAGCAGTGTTTGATATTTGTAATTATACACCATACTGCACTAACTCCATGACCAGAAAACATTCTTTTCCACACATACAACATTTCTGAAGCAAATCTGTACCCAGGAATTGCTGTACCTCACAAACCCCTGTCATTAAATTAGAATCAATGCAGTTATGAAACTGAAGACTCGTTTTACATCCAAGATGAGGTAGAGAAGTGGTGTACTTTGCACACATCTTCATTCATCTAGAGGAGGGTGCTGAAATAGGTTTTCCATCAATGGACATGATTTGGAAGTCCTCTGCTAATTGTGGTATAGACAGTTTTGCTGTTAACGATTGCCAGTAGGTAGCACTCTAAATCGCACACAGAACACACAATTGTGTACAAGTCGAACACAAGTTATACCACACATCTGAGGCACTCCGAGAGCACAACAGAGAAAAATGATTATATATATGAAAAATAATCCTTTCTCCAGAATGCACCATCAGCCTACCATTATATCAACCTCATAAAAACATCTCTCAACCAATAACTCCAACTACTTTCTACCATCCTTTAAACCAGATCCATGTCAATTTAAAGGCAAATGGTTCTCTTTTCCAGAAAAGCATCAGCTAGCATGCATCCCAGAATAGTGGTACTGTGAGCCCACACATCAAAGCAAACCCTCTGCAAATTGTTTAAGGAGATAGCATGCAACTGAGCTGAAAACTGAGATTCTCAGCTACTTCTAACCAATTCTAACATTCGTTGAGCAGAACGTAGTAACTTGAGACATCGAGAGAGACAGAGAGATTGAGGAAGAGAGAGAGAGAGAGAAATTTTCCTAGGCTTACACTACTTGAATCGAACTTAAATTAACTTACGCTAAGGACAACATACACGCTCATGACCGAGGAAGGACTTGAACCTCTGATGGGGGAGCTGCACGAACAGTGGCAAGGCGACTCAGACCGCACGGCTACCCTGTATGCCTGGGGAAGGGGTGGGGGAGAGAGACAGAGAGAGAGAGATAGAGAGAGAGAGAGAGAGAGAGAGAATATTTTTCGACTCAAATATCAATATCAAAAAAATGCCACCATCCGATGCTTTGTTCAGGGTCAACAGATCAAAGGAGGCCAACAGCCAGTCCATGGTCAGTGATATTTAGTACTGTGATCTATTATTATGACACTGGGTTGTTTTTGACCTCCATGGTGGCGCCCGAACGGCGGACAGGCGGGTAGAAGACCCCATAAGGCAGCTACTATATCACACTTCATTCTATTCCTCGGTGCTTACTGTCATTACATCAAAGGAAGTGGCAGTGGGGGATGCAAACATCAGCTCTTCACAAGTGGAGGAGTCCTGTCTCCCACAAACTAATTAATAAATAATATATGTCAATATATTACTGACATTAATTTGAATCTTGCCTAATGAAATCCTTCCTCTCCAGCATGGAGTGAGTCTTTCCCTGGGAGAAAGGGGGCAAGGGGTGGGAAGTGGCGCATTCTCTGGTGGTGGCATTGTGTACTAGCTGAGTCGTACCCTGCATGCAAGGTGAAAACATGGACATTTTCCAACAATAGAACACTTCCAATCTGCAGCAGTGCAATTACTCGCACATAATTAGGACATGTAGTTGCTAAATGTGAGCTTTTATCTCCAAATCAGGAGAGTCAACCCCTGATGGGGAAGAGAAGGGAGGGGGGATTGGAGGGCTGGGGGCATTTCACACACGGAGAGAGGTTACTTAACTAATTTAATGTCAAAAGTATGCTTGTACTGGGAGAGGGTAGAGGAGAACGGCTGGGCACTTCCCAGAGGGCCTGGAGTGGAGGAGAGGGAGCAGGAATGTTGGGGGTTTCTCAGAACGATGGATAATCCGCAGTGGATCATAAATTAACCCTCAGGAGGTCATAAACCACTTAGCAGAACAAGAGGTTAAGGGGAAGGGGATGGTTCATAAATGAATCGAGTTTGCCCCTTAATATATGGTTGCCCCTAACCCACAGTGACAGAATGTGCTAGAAAATACACCCTACTACTGCCCTCGTCTCCTCGTTGATGTGCAGTCCAATCACAATATTAGTTTACCATATCTCTGTGGAAAAAGGATACCGATGATTGCTTGAGATTCTGCATTGGGATTTACATGACAGAGCTATTGGACTACCCTCAGAAGAAGACAAGACACGCTGTATTGCAGTTGTATACATCTATCCCTTCCCCAAAAACAACAGTTGAGAAAAGAAAATACTATTTTAAGCGCTAGAAAGGAGGGAAAATTGTGTTAATTTCAAGGAGGGAACGAAAGTGATCTGTGGGATTGGAACTTCTCAAAATCTAAGGGAGCAACACAGTGCCACATGGAGTCACAGAGTTACGAATTTTGCCTCCTCATTGGCGTGCTGTGCGATAATGTAACGAGGATTAACTTGTTGCAATATTAAGATACTAAAAGTTAATTCTACCACCAAATTGTAGGATGGTTTTGGAATGTTTCCAACATTACTCTATTCGTATATTGGCCCTTGGCTACTCTTCATGTAGCCAAGCAGAACAAATGAACTTTTCAAAACATGTTTTGTTCAACTGCCGTTATACCAGTGGACGTGGAATAAATAGAAGAAATGAAAGTAATGCAATAAATTCATTGACGTGAACAGACATGAGGTTCTGTAAGCAAATAAAGTGTTACAGATGGTTTCAAAGGTAAATAAGCCGTTTTCTTTACTCCCTGTTTCTCCACTTTGAGGAGTATGTGGCACTTTTGTTGACATCCAGCAAGATTTTCTGTCATTCTGACTTTTTTTCTATTTCAGATTTTCTATTTTCGATGTCAATGTAACATTATGCGAAAATGAGTAAACTATTTCGTGAATGTTTTCTAACTTGACTTCATAACCCTTTCGGTACTCCGGATTTTTTCATTTCTGGACATAATTGCAGATCGTTTAATCAGGAAGGTGGCAGCCAAATTCATATTAATAACTTAAAAAGAGGTACTTAGCATATTCGATTGAAATATTTGAATTGTTTCCATACCAAAGTAATATATCTTAAATATACTAATTAGATAATTCGTATTTTAACTTAAAAAGAGGTACTTAGCATATTCTATTGAAATATGTGTATTGTTTCCATACCAAAGTAATATTTCTTAAATATACTAATCGAGACAAGAAGTTTTGTATACTTCTTGTGGAATTAGTTCCTGGGGCATGACAATTTTTCAAACTCACCTCACCTAATTAGTTGTATAAAACTGGTAAGCTTTGAACGTTTCCTCCTCTTAGAGAAATTTCTATAGTCACCCATGGCCCTAACAATTCTAGTTCGCATTCACAGTCGTCACTACAATTACAAAACGTATTCAGTATAAATTGTTCCCAGTGATAAGTGCGGAAGTTTAGTCGAAACTTAGTATGTGACAATGCTCGCTTCTTATTATTCACACGCCATTATTAACTCTAGCTTTTTGAGCTACTATTGATCTATATACTACCTATGTAACAACTCCATAGCGCAAATATCTTCAACCACACTACTAATTAATATTGCTGCTACACCACCTTTGGTCTAATGCATTCATTTGAATTCTTCTCAATTTTAATTGCCTCCTCTCGCCTCCAGCGACTAACACATTCCCTCGAATCGAAAATCTCGCAGTCTACGTTGCAGCGCCAAACGACTGTCTCCCAGATTACCACAGAACTTGGTTTCGGTATGTATAGCACACTGACACTGTACACAGCATGTATGGGGCCGGATTTATGAGTAGTCAAGATAGGCCGGGGCTATGGCACAGGGGTGCGTGTAGTTCTGAAGCAAAGAAGGCAAGGCTCGTTGTTGAGTTCAGTCGGAGGGCGATTGTTAATGTCGCCTGTCATAACTGCTATTCTGTTATGTTTGACATCGGTTCGTGTACAGATAGACATTTCTGTGGTTGGTAACATTATGCGCGTATTAGGTGCTGTGCTTTTTCTTATTATTATTTTTTTTTAAGTAGTCTATCCAGCAGGAAGAACAGCCCAAAGAAGCTAAATTGCGCGCAATGTAGGCAGAACTCATTCAAGCTAAAAGAACTGGCGAATACTTTTTTAACAGCCTGAAAACGCAAATTTGAACAGTCTGATCGACAGTAGTAATATTAACAGTCAAGGGGAAATTTTTATGCCATTTAATGAAAACGGCGATGGCGATGAAATACTGGTGACAGGAGTGGAATGTACACAGTTGTTGATGTTGATGCGGTAGAAGTGTTAAACACGGGACCTTGCGATGATAGCACCGAGTTTACAACATTTGTAAACAAGAAAATAGAGGACACATCTTCTCACAGGAAAAGTCGAATCCTAAATACATCGTTCACCCCAAAAGTTCTGAGACTGATGTTACGAGGAAGTAATGCCTCCGAATTTTCTAAAGTGAAACACCTTACAGTTTTTTTAATAAAGCAAACGTTATTAACGTTCTACGTCATTATTCCGTCATGTCTAAATATTTATTTCTCAACATACTCACCAAGGCTGCTAACGCATTTCTCCCAGCGAGAGATCAGTTTGTGGATACCGTCACCGTAGCATGTCTGACTTTCTTGACGAAGCCACACTTTCAAGACTACCTGCACCGATTCATCATTATAAAAGCGTAGTCCGTGAAGGTACTCTTTAAGTTCTGGAAACTGATGAAACTCGGATGGGATCAAATCGGGCACTCTATGGAGGATGATTGATGACAGTGAACCCAAGGCATCGGATTGTTGGAAATGTCGCAGCGTTCGTGTCGCTGTCATGCTGAAGGAGAGGGCGCTCCATGTGTGGACAAACTCTTCGATTCGAATCTGTATTACAGCACGCTGTTGCTCACCCACCGACATAGCTACGTTACTCATCGCCATGTTCCATACAACAATTCTGAACCCTCTAAGGGAAGAGGGCTGCAAATATAATAGAATAAAGATATGGAATGATAATAACGTTTTTTCTGTTCAAAAGGCTTAAGGGTTTTCACACAAAAATTTCGGAGGCATTACTTTTCAGCACGCCCTCGTATTCCCGGCGTATAAGCGACGTCAGCGCAGAAAATAAGGTCGCAGCTTGAACTAACAAGTGTAAACAATAGATGTACCTTCAACCAGTTAGCTGAGAGCAGGCTGTATTGGATATGTGACTGCAGTGTGTCAACGTTGTTGCCTCAAAAACCGCAATGAAGCAACACCTCCAAATCAGTTGTTCATCACATTGTCCAGGATGTATTAGAAGAAGGGAAAAATGTGTGTAAAATTCATCACACCTTTTCTCTCTCTCTATCTATCTCTCTCTCTCTCTCTCTCTCTCTCTCTCTCTCTCTCTCTCTCTCTCTCTCTCTATCTTGAGGGAAAAAATGAAATAAAAAAATAAATAAAACAAAAAAAGGCCCGGGGCTCTGCGCGACTTGGATGGAAACACGTACAATTCTTTTCTGGAAAACGTCATCATGGGTGACGAGATTTAGATACCATATAACCAGAAAGAACTGAAATTCACATGAAAGGTTGACGATTTGACGACACAATCGGTATAAAGGTGTAAGCCAACGAGGTGCACGAGTTGAACAACATCCCAAAGAACGACTTTTGTGACAGTTTCACATGGTTGTGTGAACGTTCTGTGCGTTGTACTCAAGTAGGCCTATGTAGAACACCTGAACCAAAAAATCTTCCATCTTAACATTTCTCTATTTTTTTAACGCAGTTTCAAGTCTTTTTTGACGGAAGGGGTATGTTCATTTTAAGTAATTCTCTTACTTCCAGGGCGGGTCTAAAGCCATGCTTGGATACCTCAGTCGACGGAATAGTTGCCCGCTAAAGAGAAAGATTCCAAGTTCGATACCCGACCCGACCACAGTTTTAATCTGCCAGAAAGTTTTAATTCCATCACTGATTACATTATATCTGCTGTGAAGTCTTAATTTTGTAGGGTAACAAAACATGTATGAAAGCTGAAACAGTCTAAAGACGAATACAGACGAGAGGAGGAAAATGGCATGGGGGTGTTCGGGATGGTATGGGGAACGGAGAAGTCGCTGCTGCGATCGACATTCTACAGTCTGGAACCGCGCGACCGCTACGGTCGCAGGTTCGAATCCTGCCTCGGGCATGGATGTGTGTGATGTCCTTAGCTTAGTTAGGTTTAAGTAGTTCTAAGTTCTAGGGGACTGATGACCTCAGAAGTAAAGTCCCATAGAGCTGAGAGCCATTATTTGATTCGACATTGCTAGATTTCCGGAAAGTACTTGACACAGCGTCACAATGTCGACTGTTAATTTAGGTACGAACATATATGAGTGGCTCGAAGACATCTTACGCTACTGGCCATTAAACCTGCTACACCGAGAAGAAATGCAGATGATAAACGGGTATTTATTGGACAAATATATTCTACTAGAACTGACATGTGATTACATTTTCACGCAATTTGGGTGCATAGAACCTGAGGAATCAGTACCCAGGTGGTTATCTTTGGCCGTAATAACCGTCTTGATAAATCTGGGCATTGAGTCAAACAGAGCTGGGATGGCGTGTACAGGTACAGCTGCCCATGCAGCTTCAACACGATACCACAGTTCATCAAGAATAGTGACTGGCGTATTGTGACGAGCCAGTTGCTCGGCCACCATTGACCAGACGTTTTCAGTTGGTGAGAGATCTGGAGAATGTGCTGGCCAGGCCAACAGTCGAACATTTTCTGTATCCAGAAAGGTCCGTACAGGACCTGCAACATGTGGTCGTGTATTATCCTGCTGAAATGTAGGGTTCCGCAGGGATCGAATGAAGGGCAGAGCTACGGGTCGTAACACATCTGAAATGTAACTTCCATTGTTAAAACTGCCGTCAATGGGAACAAGAGGTGACCGAGACGTGTAACCAATGGCGCCCCATACCATCACGCCAAGTGATACGCCAGTATGGCGATAACGAATACACGCTTCCAATGTGCGTTCACCGCTATGTCGCCAAACACGGATGCAACCATCATGCTGCTGTAAACAGAATCTGGATTCATCCGAAAAAAAAAACGTTTTGCCATTCGTGCTCCCATGTTCGTCGTTGAGTAAACCAACTCAGGCGCTCCTGTCTGTGATGCAGCGTCAAGGGTAACCGTAGCCATGGTCTCCGAGCTGATAGTCCATGCTGCTGCAAACGTGGCGAACTGCTCGTACAGATGGTTGTTGTCGTGCAAACGTCCCCATCTATTGACTCAGGGATCGAGACGTGGCTGCACGATCCGTTACAGCCATGCGGATAAGATGCCTGTCATCTCGACTTGTAGTGATACGAGGCCGTTGGGATCCAGCACAGCGTTCCGTATTACCCTCCTGAACCCACCGATTCCATATTCTCCTGACAGTCATTGTATTTCGACCAACGCCAGCAGCAATGTCGCGATGATGGTACGCATTTCTCCTCCTTACACGAGGCATCACAACAACGTTTCACCAGGCAACGCCGGTCAACTGTTGTTTGTGCATGAAAAATCGGTTGGAAACTTTCCTCATGTCAGCACGTTGTAGGTGTCGCCACCGGCGCCAACCTTGTGTGAATGCTCTGAAAAGCTAATCATTTGCATATCACAGCCTCGTCTTCCTGTCGGTTAAATTTCGCGTCTGTAGCACTTCTTCTTCGTGGTGTAGCAATTTCAATGGCCAGTAGTGTATGGAAATTCATATGTAGTGTAGAATAGTTTGGTTAGCATGCCCACCGCAAGATGTGCCGCCGGTTTTCCTGGTAATGTTGTATGTAGTCAGTTATTCCCACTACCGGTACTGCGCTTGCATCCTCGCCGACTGTTATAGGGTAACTACGTTCCCATTCTTCCGTGACTAGTGAAATATTCAGAGTCGCCTTTCTCGTCGGCGCACTCAGAAATGGAAGTTTATCTCTCGCGAACTGGGACCTCCCCTGTCGTTAAAAGCATTTGAGGCACGTGGCCCAGCGAAAGGTCACGGCCCACGCTAACTGCAGCCCCTATTTTAATATCGCGGACTGTCCCGACGGACGACTCTGCTATTTTATCCAGCTGCAGTAAAGGCAGGCGACGGCGTCGGCGGTGCGCTGAATGTTTCATCAAGTGCGACGCGCCCGAGGCGGCGTCCCGTGGCAAAGCTCGGGCCGGTCGCCGCGCCCGACGTGGGGATTAAGATATCAGCGCGACCGCTGCGCACGGCGCCGCAGCGTATCGTATCGGCGTCTGCCCCGGCCTTCTCTGCTTTACGACTGCACCACCCCTCCCTCCCCCGCCCCTCACCCTCGCAGCTGTTTTTACGACACAGCGGCCGTCCTCCGCGAGTCCATGCCGCAAGCTGTTCCCCACAAACGACGCGCGCCTTGCAGGTAAGGTGCCAAACGCTTTTAGGATACCGCTTTTAAAGCGAAACGCCAGTTGACACCCCCCCCCCCCCCCCGGTGGAATCGGCGCTATCTTACGCCTTTGCCTTTCGTTCTTCGCATATAACGCGTCGCTGCTTAGTATCTCGGTGGCTCTTGTATGGGTCAACTTCCTGCCCGCCAGTGAAACCTGAGATTGCAGCTAGACTCCCTGGCCGTTATGCCCGACTACACCGCGAGAATACCCCTCTGATGGCAGCTCGATAACTTCGACTCCATCCGGGAGATGGCGATAAACGTCTATGGCCTTAGCACGCCATCCCCACTGAACTGGTGTGATGGTCGTAGTAAGGCAGAAATCGGAGTGGAATAAACTCATACGCCCTGAGAATGTGGGATGGGTACGACAGAGCCAGCCTGAAAATAAGCTGTGATAGGGTGAATATTCAGCCTCTGCCACTGAACTGATACGCCGCACCGTACGCTTGGCCATATCGGGAACTGCACTACTGCTTGTAAAAAGTGAAACACCAAGACCAAGAGACGCGATTACAATTAAAATTATTTCACCGGCAATGGGCATGATACTACGCAGATGATTAGCATTACCGGCTTGTAAATGCACTGCGACTGGGAAATTCAGTACGGAGTAGCGCTACCACGTGCTGCAGTCAGAGCCACTAGATGTCGTGACACACAATCAAAGAGCGAGTGAACGTGCTGCTGGGGAACATTCTGTCAAGCGGTCTGTACGGTCGTCGACAAAGCATCAACGGTGGCTGCAGTAGGGCCTGAACGAACAAGTTGTCATTTTTGTGGCATTGTGATGCTTGCTTGCTTGTTGGCTTTGAACATAGATCTAGTTATCACCATGTAAATAAGCAATTGACAGTTTCTGCACTAAATAAGTCCTACAAAAGTGACTACTAAATTTTACACACGCAAAAAAGTTAATGTCCTAATGCTGTTAATGTATACTTTACAATGTGACACAAACGCAGTACATAGATAAAACATAAAATATTGTTTTACTATATCTACTGAAATACTGGAATTCTAGTAAAAGTAATGTAGCAACACTATTTATACTTAGAAAATCAATACTTGAAAGGTCACTACAACGCATAAATGCTCAAGAAAGCTAGTAATTCAAATGTTCTGGCCTTTTTTAAGTTTCTGCTCGGCTGCTGGGACCGCGTACTCGTTCTCTTCACAATATACACCCGCACTTTCCGTTAGCATGAAACATACAAAGGACCAGAATGTAGTTACTCTATAAAACTAGACATATATACGCACAATGAAACCTTAAGGACTAATGTACTAACATAGTTATATTGCAGGTTCACTATGAGTGTTCATGTACATCGTATCCTGTCGCCATATATAAAGGCTCCTTTGAAAAAAGAAAATCATGTTTTTACTACTACTACTAGGCTAATTACTGTTTAGCTCTACAGGACCTTTATACTAAAACGTTTCCCACACCACCTTGTATTGTCTTTCCATGTGTGTGAGTAACTGTATGTTCACTGTTGTGAGTAAATACATACAGCGTACACAAATGGTTCAAATGGCTCTGAGCACTATGGGACTTAAGATCTATGGTCATCAGTCCCCTAGAACTTAGAACTACTTAAACCTAACTAACCTAAGACAGCACACAACACTCAGCCATCACGAGGCAGAGAAAATCCCTGACCCCGCCGGGAATCGAACCCGGGAACCCGGGCGTGGGAAGCGAGAACGCTACCGCACGACCACGAGATGCGGGCTACAGCGTACACAGGGCGATTTACACTCCTGGAAATGGAAAAAAGAACACATTGACACCGGTGTGTCAGACCCACCATACTTGCTCCGGACATTGCGAGAGGGCTGTACAAGCAATGATCACACGCACAGCACAGCGGACACACCAGGAAGCGCGGTGTTGGCCCTCGAATGGCGCTAGCTGCGCAGCATTTGTGCACCGCCGCCGTCAGTGTCAGCCAGTGTGCCGTGGCATACGAAGCTCCATCGCAGTCTTTAACACTGGTAGCATGCCGCGACAGCGTGGACGTGAACCGTATGTGCAGTTGACGGACTTTGAGCGAGGGCGTATAGTGGGCATGCGGGAGGCCGGGTGGACGTACCGCCGAATTGCTCAACACGTGGGGCATGAGGTCTCCACAGTACATCGATGTTGTCGCCAGTGGTCGGCGGAAGGTGCACGTGCCCGTCGACCTGGGACCGGACCGCAGCGACGCACGGATGCACGCCAAGACCGTAGGATCCTACGCAGTGCCGTAGGGCACCGCACCGCTACTTTCCAGCAAATTAGGGACACTGTTGCTCCTGGGGTAACGGCGAGGACCATTCGCAACCGTCTTCATGAAGCTGGGCTACGGTCCCGCACACCGTTAGGCCGTCTTCCGCTCACGCCCCAACATCGTGCAGCCCGTCTCCAGTGGTGTCGCGACAGGTGTGAATGGAGGGACGAATGGAGACGTGTCGTCTTCAGCGATGAGAGTCGCTTCTGCCTTGGTGCCAATGATGGTCGTATGCGTGTTTGGCGCCGTGCAGGTGAGCGCCACAATCAGGACTGCATACGACCGAGGCACACAGGGCCAACACCCGGCATCATGGTGTGGGGAGCGATCTCCTACACTGGCCGTACACCTCTGGTGATCGTCGAGGGGACACTGAATAGTGCACGGTACATCCAAACCGTCATCGAACCCATCGTTCTACCATTCCTAGACCGGCAAGGGAACTTGCTGTTCCAGCAGGACAATGCACGTCCGCATGTATCCCGTGCCACCCAACGTGCTCTAGAAGGTGTAAGTCAACTACCCTGGCCAGCAAGATCTCCGGATCTGTCCCCCATTGAGCATGTTTGGGACTGGATGAAGCGTCGTCTCACACGGTCTGCACGTCCAGCACGAACGCTGGTCCAACTAAGGCGCCAGGTGGAAATGGCATGGCAAGCCGTTCCACAGGACTACATCCAGCATCTCTACGATCGTCTCCATGGGAGAATAGCAGCCTGCATTGCTGCGAAAGGTGGATATACACTGTACTAGTGCCGACATTGTGCATGCTCTGTTGCCTGTGTCTATGTGCCTGTGGTTCTGTCAGTGTGATCATGTGATGTATCTGACCCCAGGAATGTGTCAATAAAGTTTCCCCTTCCTGGGGCAATGAATTCACGGTGTTCTTATTTCAATTTCCAGGAGTGTATGAAACTGATAGCGGTTACACGCTTCCGCTGTTGTAGAAATCTGCTCCAGATGCTGCAGATACCGTGCTGAGCTGAAAGTGGTAACCAAAGTACGGAGAAATATTCTTTACATAGCAATCAGATTGCCTTCAGTTCTGAGGAATGTCCAGGTACTATTGTGGATTTGAATGATCCATGAAGTGACTTCTTTTCCTAAGAAAAGATGGAACTAATTCACTAGAACTAAACGCTTCCGTCGGAACTGTCCTCAAGCTGGTATTTATTATTAAATCACAATAGAAGTATACGCTGGGAGTAGAATATCACGTACCTTCTTGAAATGAACAATATTTTATTGTTCTATTAACTGATTTCCTTCCATATACACATATATTTTCGAATGTGAATCAAAAACTCGCAATGGCGTTGGTTTTTACATCACAAGACTGGCTCTCTTCTTGTAAAAATTACTCTTAACAAGAACAAAGGGTCTATATCCTAAGAATAATTATGTGAGGACTGATCGCCACAGAGTAATAAACAATATCTTTGTCTCTCTCCCTCGCACTGTCACAGCAAGCTACGCTGCCTGATACATCATATCGTCCAACCATACCTCAGAAATGTTCGATGGGCGAGATGTCAAGCGAATTGGCAGGCCAGGGAAGCTGTGCTACCTATCGTTCTTCGAAGAATGCTTGCACATTCCTCGCCACAAGTTGAAGTCTGACTCGTTCCTAAGCACTACACTTTGCGACTCGGCACGCCTGTGTCAGTGTTCACGTGCCCGTTGCCGTCTGAGACGTTGGTGGCTTCTGATCAATGGAAGGCGACGCAATGGCATGCTCACCACCAGTCCAGCACGCAACAGACATCGTCGAACCGTCGACGCAAACATGTCCAGGCCCGTTGCAATGCTGCAACATAGTACCTACACTTTGGATGAAACCCTTCTGTCCGTTACAGCAAAGCGAACTACATAGCGTCATTTCGCGCTGTGGTCACACTGGGTCGCGCTGTGTACAGCCCTCACGTACGCCTCACTGTTGAAGCAGCGTACCCTGTACGAGCTGCAGTGTGACAGAACGACAGACCCGCTTCTCGGAGACCAATCATTCCGCCCCGTTCGCACTCACGTGCCGATATTCCACGCTGTGACGTTGGCGAAGCATAATGGCACTTGGTCACACATTTCCACTTCGTATGAAAGCTCCGCACCAATTGAGCACTACGTAACACAAAGGAGGGCGCTGATGAGCCTACGTGCAAACCACGTCTCTGCCATTTAAATTTCTTACTGTGGTTCTCATGTTCTACACGTCCTCTTATCGTGGCGTGTTGCAAACCATCGCTTCTGAAAGTAACACGGTGACCTTTCCTTTATTTGTACTCGCAGTCATATAAAACTTAGGCGGAGAAATAAGCATCATTTGACATCATGGATTGCGCTGCTGGTCCCTACGGAGGCTCGAGTCTTCCCTCCGGCATGGGTGTGCGTGCTTGTCCTTAGGATAATTTAGGTTAAGTAGTGCGTAAGCTTAGGGACTGATGACCTCAGCAGTTAGGTCCCATATTTACACACATTTGAGCTTTTTTTTTTACACAATTGTTTATTATAACGATGACTTACCTTTCTCACAAGTCAGATGATTTTTTGATGATTATAACAATCGAAAATGGCCTAAGACTGAAATCTAGATCATGTAGCCGGCCGGGGTGGCAGAGCGGTTCTACGCGCTACAATCTGGAACTGCGCGACCGCTACGGTCGCAGGTTCGAATCCTGCCTCGGGCATGGATGTGTGTGATGTTCTTAGGTTACTTAGGTTTAAGTAGTTCTAAGTTCTAGGGGACTGATGACCACAGCAGTTGAGTCCCATAGTGCTCAGAGCCATTTGAACCATTTTTTTGTTCAATAGTCTTCCGATACACAACCACCAAATCCAGTAAAATACCTGGCGTTGTTTCGAATACTTACTCCGGCCGACTGTTAGCGATGGACCAACTCTGAGGACACAGCCTTAGCTACTGACCCGCTGGCGCGCCTCGAAAACAAACAACTACAGATCTCTTTGTTTAGCCCTGAGATACTTAACTGCTCCTTGTCGTACCTCACACAGTCTTTTTTTCTTCCCGGGTCGATACACGCAGCATCGGTAAATGAATATATGATAACGAGGTAACTCTGAGAAAAGTTGTTCTGTCAGTGAGATCAAGTTAACACGGTGCCGGTACAAGCAACCATTATGAAGTGTGGATCATAATACAGTTTCAAAAATGGCTCTGAGCACTATGCGACTTAGCTTCTGAGGTCATCAGTCGCCTAGAACTTAGAACTAATTAAACTGAACTAATCTAAGGGCATCACACACATCCATGCCCGAGGCAGGATTCGAACCTGAGACCGTAGCGGTCTCTCGGCTCCAGACTGTAGCGCCTAGAACCGCACCGTCACTCCGGCCGGCTAGAACAGTTTCGATAAAGCTATAAAAAAACTTTACTTTTACGAGAAAACTAGATATCATAATTAAAGTGGCCACTGCTTTATTCAGACGAAATATACCGGGTAATCAAAAAGTCAGTATAAATTTGAAAACTTAATAAACCACGATATAATGTAGATAGAGAGTTAAAAATTGACACACATGCTTGGAATGACATGCGGTTTTATTAGAAAAAAAAGTTCACAAAATCGTCGACAGATGGCGCTGGACAGCAAAACGTCAGTAACTGCTACCGTGACGGGTGATAGGTACGCTGATATGTTACAGAATCGCATCATCCTCAGCCTGGCTGATAAACACCCGCTGGAATGTACGATGTTTATGAAGGATGGCGCTCCACCCCATAATAGCTAGACGCGTGGAAGATCTCTTGCGCACGTCGTTTGGTGAAGATCGTGTGCTCAGCCGCCACTTTCGTCATGCTTGGCCTCCCAGGTCCCCAGACCTCAGTCTGTGCGATTATTGGCTTTGGGGTTACCTGAAGTCGCAAGTGTATAGTGATCGACCGACATCTCTAGGGATGCTGAAAGACAACATCCGACGCTAATGCCTCACCATAACTCCGGACATGCTTTACAGTGCTGTTCACAACATTATTCCTCTACTACAGCTATTGTTGAGGAATGATGGTGGACATATTGAATATTTCCTGTAAAGAACATCATCTTTGTTTTGTCTTACTTTGTTATGCTAATTATTGCTATTCTGATCACATGAAACGCCGTCTGTCAGACATTTTGAACTTTTGTATTTTTTTTGGTTCCAATAAAACGCCATGTCATTCCAAGCATGTGTGTCAATTTGTACCTCTCTATCTACATTGTTCCGTGATTTATTCAGTTTTCAAATTTATACTGACTTTTTGATCTCCCGGTAGATTTGTACACTTTACACTGCGGTTAAATGTTGCCATAAGTATAGTGCACGAGGAACATTTTCAAGCGCAATTTCAATCAGTGTTTAACCGTTGTGCTAAGCAGATCACTGCCGTATACAAATGTGACATGTGGCAGCGCTTCATTTGTACGAATAGCGGAGTGTCCGCTATTGCTACCTCCCCTACTCGCTCCTCAGCGTAAACACGACGGAGATGCCACACTGCCCAGGTCTTCTGTTCGTTTTACCAAGTAGCACATTATCCACAAAGCTAGCTCCCATCATCTGTAGTGACAAGATGAGAAATTAAGCTAGTCCGGCAAATGCATAACACAAGGCAAGTCACAGGTGATAACTTTTAGATCGTCGTAGCGCAACCCAAGGACAACACACATTTCCATGTACGAGCAGTCCATATTTCACGTATTACATGTACCCCATTAAAACTGTCGCAAAGAAAAATGACGGTACGCAAAAAAGACACCAGTGTGGTACCAAAAATTGTCACCGGTAGCCAAACATCAGTATGCATATGTGGTAGTACAAAAGGCGTTCAATAAGTAGGGAAACGCATTTTTTTGTCAAAGCATGTTGGTTTTATTCGGTGTTCCAATACACCACATTATTTCGGACTCGTTTGGCTACGACGACTTTACGCTACCTTACTTGGAGGGTTTGTATGTCTGCAAGGTGCCACTCTACGTTGGAGCCAACGTATTGATGCATCAGTAGCCTCCCCATCATCCACGTACTGCTTCCCCTGTAGTTGCCTCCTTCATTGCGTGAAACAGATGGATGTCTGAAGGTGCGCTGTAAGGTGGATGACAAAGCACAGTTCAATGGAATTTTGTGACGATGTCCAATAAAAACTGTCACCATCAACCTCGTAGCGCGCTACTAATTCCGTACAGATGAGCCTTCGTTACTATTTGTGGTCTTCTGTTAGGCAACGAGGAAACCACCGGGTACACACCATTGAGTACCTCAACTGATGTCAGTAGTAGTAACAGGGACGTGCGCTCTAGTCAAGGTGTCTGATTGTAATCCGTTGGCCGGCCGTTGTAGCAGAGCGGTTCAAGACGCTTGTGTCCGGAACCGCGCGACTGCTACGGTCGCAGGTTCGAATCCTGCCTCGGGCATGGATGTGCGTGATGTCCTCAGTTAGGTTTAAGTAGTTCTAAGTTCTAGGGGCCTGATGACCTACTGATCGTGTTTTCGTTCACTACCAGGTCTCCGTAGACATTCTTCAAGCATCTGTGGACGTCTGCGATGCTCTAGTTTTCCGACAAAAGAAATTCAATGACAGCTGCCTGCTTGGAACGCACCTCCGTTTCAGATGCCATTTTCAAGCCTACGTACAGCGCCGCCGCTTATCGGAACTTCAAGATACTATAGGGGCTGAAGTGGGAGTGTTCCACAAAGCCTAACAACGAATTCCACATTTTTTCAACCGAAATTTGTTAGAAAGAAAATCTATTGGCTTGCTGATTGAATGCTCCTTGTAGTTTAATTAATCACTGTGTTTGAGGAGGGAAGGTTGCCTTCTGAAACATGTAGAATTGGAAATAAAGTAATTCAGTGGCAGAGGGACTCAAGAGGTATTCCTTTTGGCTCAGAGGTCTACCTTCAACAAAACATCCTCAGTTCTATGTATGTTTTAGTATGATAGGGGAATCAATTACTTAAACTGTGGTGCTGGAGAACATTACTCTATGACTCTTAAACGGGGACCTTCGCAAAATTGCTGTGCGGATTAGAAGAATTTGAAATGACGTGCCGCAGAGAGGTGTTGGCTTGGGTTGACTTGTTTGGGGGAAGAGACCAAACAGGGAGGTCTTTGGTCACATCGGGTTAGGGGACGTTGGCCGTGCCCTTTCAGAGGAACCATCCCGGCATTTGCCTGAAGCTATTTAGGGGAATCTCGGAAAACCTAAATCAGGATGGCCGGACCGGGATTGAACCGACGTCCTCCCGAATGCGAGTCCAGTGTGCTAACCACTGCGCCACCTCGCTCGGTAGAAAGGTGTTGAAAACTTAAGTGAGAATATATGGAATGAGTAATATTAAAAAGAACAGAGAAAGAAAGAAGCCTATGGACAGGGACGGCAACTGCTGTGTTCGGATGTAGGCTGAGTTGGCATCCCTTCGCTCCCAGCTTCAGGCAGTGTTGGCTTCGGTCACACAGCTTGCCAATGGGCATCACTGTGTGGGTCCGGATGGGGGTTTGTCGGGGACGGCCAGCTCGTCCCACGCATCCCCCGATCGGACTACGACTGTGACTACCCGGGATACTGCCCACATTGAGGCTGATCCCTCACCTGTGGTAGAGTGGGAGGTCGTCTCGAGGTGTGGCAGGGGGCGAAAGACATTCCGGAGGGCTGAACGGAAGGCCTCTCCAGTTTGTCTGACGAACCGGTTTCAGGCTCTGTCTCTGGCTGATACTGATGTTCGGCCGGAGATGTCTGCTTGTCCTGTTCCAGAGGTTGCCCCTCAGTCTGCAAGATCCGGGCAGTCGTAGAGTCTGGGTTTACTGGTAGTTGGGAGCTCCAATGTCAGGCACGTAATGGGGCCCCTTAGGGATATGGCAGCAAGAGAGGGGAAGAAAACCAATGTGAACTCCGTGTGCATACCGGGGGGAGTCATTCCAGATGTGGAAAGGGTCCTTCCGGTTGCCATGAAGGGTACAGGGTGCACCCATCTGCAGGTGGTCGCTCATGTCGACACCAATGATGTGTGTCGCTATGGATGGGAGGAAATCCTCTCTGGCTTCCGGCGGCTATCTGATTTGGTGAAGACTGCCAGTCTCTTTAGCGGGATGAAAGCAGAGCTCACCATATGCAGCATCGTCGACAGGACTGACTGCGGAGCCGAGTGGAGGGTCTGAATCAGAGGCTGAGACGATTCTGCGACCGTGTGGGCTGCAGATTCCTCGACTTGTGCCATAGGGTGGTGGGGTTTCGGGTTTCGCTGAATAGGTCAGGAGTCCACTACAGCCGGCCGCGGTGGTCTTGCGGTTCTAGGCGAGCAGTCCGGAGCCGTGCGACTGCTACAGTCGCAGGTTCGATTCCTGCGTCGGGCATGGATGTGTGTGATGTCCTTAGGTTAGTTAGGTTTAAGCAGTTCTAAGGTTTAGGGGACTGATGACCACAGCAGTTGAGTCCCATAGTGCTCAGAGCCAAGTCCACTACACGCAGCAAGCGGCTATACGGGTAGCAGGGGCTGTGTGGCGTGGACTGGGCGGTTTTTTTAGGTTAGATGGCCTCGGGCAAGTACAGAAAGGGCAACAGCTTCAAAGGGTGCGGGGCAAAGTCAGGACATGCGGGGACCAAGCAGCAATCGGTATTGTAATTGTAAACTGTCGAAGCTGCATTGGTAAAGTACCGGAACTTCAAGCTCTGATAGAAAGCACCGAAGCTGAAATCGTTATAGGTAAGAAAGCTGGCTGAAGCCAGAGATAAATTCAGCCGAAATTTTTACAAAGGCACAGACGGTGTTTAGAAAGGATAGATTGCATGCAACCGGTGGTGGCGTGTTTGTCGCTGTTAGTAGTAGATTATCCTGTAGTGAAGTAGAAGTGGATAGTTCCTGCGAAATATTATGGGTGGAGGTTACACTCAACAACCGAGCTAGGTTAATAATTGGCTCCTTTTACCGACCTCCAGACTCAGCAGCATTAGTGGCAGAACAGCTGCGAGAAAATTTGGAATACATTTCAGATAAATTTTCTCACCATATTATAGTCTTAGGTGGAGATTTCAATTTACCAGATATAGACTGGGATACTCAGATGTTTAGGACGGGTGGTAGGGACAGAGCATCGAGTGACATTATACTGAGTGTACCATCCGAAAATTACCTCGAGCAATTAAACAGAGAACCGACTCGTGGAGATAACATCTTGGACCTACTCATAACCAACAGACCCGAACTTTTCGACTCTGTAAGTGCAGAACAGGGAATGAGCGATCATAAGGCCGTTGCAGCATACCTGAATATGGAAGTTAATAGAAATATAAAAAAGGGAGGAAGGTTTATCTGTTTAGCAAGAGTAATAGAAGGCAGATTTCAGACTACCTAACAGATCAAAACGAACATTTCTGTTCCGACACTGACAATGTTGAGTGTTTATGGAAAAAGTTTAAGGCAACTGTAAAATGCGTTTTAGACAGGTACGTGCCTAGTAAAACTGTGAGGGACGGGTAAAACCCACCGTGGTTCAACATCAAAGTTAGGAAATTACTGCGGAAGCAAAGAGAGCTTCACTCCAAGTTTAAACGCAGTCAAAACCTCTCAGACAAACAGAAGCTAAACGATGTCAAAGTTAGCGTAAGGAGGGCTATGCGTGAAGCGTTCAGTGAATTCGAAAGTAAAATTCTATGTACCGACTTGACAGAAAATCCTAGGAAATTCTGGTCTTACGTTAAATCAGTAAGTGGCTCGAAACAGCATATCCAGACACTCCGGGATGATGATGGCTTTGAGACAGAGGATGACACGCGTAAAGCTGAAATACTAAACACCTTTTTCCAAAGCTGTTTCACAGAGGAAGAGCGCACTGCAGTTCCTTCTCTAAATCCTCGCACAAATGAAAAAATGGGTGACATCCAAGTAAGTGTCCAAGGAATAGAAAAGCAACTGAAATCACTCAACAGAGGAAAGTCCACTGGACCTGACGGAATACCAATTCGATTCTACACAGAGTACGCGAAAGATCTTGCCCCCCTTCTAACAGCCGTGTACCGCTAGTCTCTAGAGGAACGGAAGGTTCCAAATGATTGGAAAAGAGCACAGGTAGTCCCAGTCTTCAAAAAGGGTCGTCGAGCAGATGCGCAAAACTATAGACCTATATCTCTGACGTCGATCTGTTGTAGAATTTTAGAACATGTTTTTTGCTCGAGTATCATGTCGTTTTTGGAAACCCAGAATCTACTCTGTAGGAATCAACATGGATTCCGGAAACAGCGATCGTGTAAGACCCAACTCGCTTTATTTGTTCATGAGACCCAGAAATTATTAGATACAGGCTCCCAGGTAGATGCTATTTTCCTAGACTTCCGGAAGGCGTTCGATACAGTTCCGCACTGTCGCCTGATAAACAAAGTAAGAGCCTACGGAATATCAGACCAGCTGTGTGACTGGATTGAAGAGTTTTTAGCAAACAGAACACAGCATGTTGTTATCAATGGAGAGACGTCTACAGACGTTAAAGTAACCTCTGGCGTGTCACAGGGGAGTGTTATGGGACCATCGCTTTTCAAAATATATATAAATGACCTAGTAGATAGTGTCGGAAGTTCCATGCGGCTTTTTGCGGATGATGCTGTAGTATACAGAGAAGTTGCAGCATTAGAAAATTGTAGCGAAATGCAGGAAGATCTGCAGCGGATAGGCACTTGGTGTAGAGTGTGGAAACTGAGCCTTAAAATAGGCAAATGTAATGTATTGCGAATACATAGAAAGAAGGATCCTTTATTGTATGATTATATGATAGCGGAACAAACACTGGTAGCAGTTACTTCTGTTAAATATCTGGGAGTATGCGTGTAGAACGATTTGAAATGGAATGATCATATAAAATTAATTGTTGGCAAGGCGGGTACCAGGTTGAGATTCATTGGGAGAGTCCTTAGAAAATGTAGTCCATCAACAAAGGAGGTGGCTTACAAAACAGTCGTTCGACCTATACTTGAGTATTGCTCATCAGTGTGGGATCCGTACCAGATCGGGTTGACGGACGAGATAGAGAAGATCCAAAGAAGAGCGGCGCGTTTCGTCACAGGGTTATTTGCTAACCGTGATAGCGTTACGGAGATGTTTAGCAAACTCAAGTGGCAGACTCTGCAAGAGAGGTGCTCTGCATCGCGGTGTAGCTTGCTCGCCAGGTTTCGAGAGGGTGCGTTTCTGGATGAGGTATCGAATATACTGCTTGCCCCTACTTATACCTCCCGTGGAGATCACGAATGTAAAATTAGAGAGATTAGAGCGCGCACGGAGGCTTTCAGACAGTCGCTCTTCCCGCGAACCATACGAGACTGGAACAGGAAAGAGAGGTAATGACAGTGGCACGTAAAGTGCCCTCCGCCACGCACCGTTTGGTGGCTTGCGTAGTATGAATGTAGATGTAGATGTAGATGGATCCAGACTGAAGCGCCTGGAACCGCTCGGCCACACCGGCCGGCTGGAGATATTTAAGGGGAGGCTAGTAAATACTTCCTTATCGTCTGCAGCGGTAACAAGCTTTAAGGCCTTTGGACTATGGATTGCGTCACAACTTTGCAAATTAAATTCTGCTGCATGTCGAAGAAGGTTTTCTCAATCGTTTCGTCTTCAGTGTCGAATCGACATTTCATCTAAGTGGAAGTGTGAACACATAATTTGCGCATCTGGTGGTCAGAAAATTCCACGACATGGTACATTAGCAACCAGACTCCCTTAAATGGAATGTCTTTTGTGCCAAACGCAGGCTTAAAGCTTATGTACCTTTCTTTATCGGTGTATCAACTGTATCTGGTGTATCACATTTTGAAGCACTACACTTATGGGTCTTTCCTCAATTGGGAGAAGCTGAACCACAGAATTTTATTTGGCAGCTAGATGGTGGGCCGTCTCATTGGCGTAACTGGGTACCTGATTGGTTAAACGACGCTGTACCCGACCGCTGATTTTTCGCAAGGGGTCTCGGATGACGGAGCTTGTTTTGCATGACCTCCATGTTCATACACGATCCGACGCCATGCGATTTTTACCAGTTGGTCTGCCCAACTTTAGGAGCAGCATTACTGCAACAATTACTCCAGACATACTGATGAAGGTTTGGGAAGAACCCACGTATCGACTGGATGTGTGACGAATGGCGCTCATATCGAACATTTGTAAGAAAAACTGTATAAGTTTCTCTCTCATTTTAGCCGGCCGCAGTGGACGAGCGGCTCTAATCGGAGGTTCGAATCTGCCTCGGGCATGGATGTGGGTGATGTCCTCAGGTTAGTTAGGTTTAAGTAGTTCTAAGTTCTAGGGGACTGATGACCTCAAATGTTAAGTCCCATAATGCTTAGAGCAATTTTTTTGTTTGTTTCTCATTTCCTGTGTTATTTACAGATGTTAAGTTGAATATAATGAGTGCTACAACGTCGTAAAACCCGTATATTCATTTTGAAACACGCTGTACAACTATGGAATAACAGACATCGACAGACGTCCTACATGCATGTCCCTGGACGTGTGTTGGCACACTTGTTGTCCGTGTTGTATAGTAAAAACCTGGCAGAGGATGTTACTAATAACACTAGACTTCTTTCAGATGATGCAATTATGTGCAAATATGTACTGTCTTGAAAAGCTGCAAAAATACTCAGTCGCATCCTGATAAGACTTCAAAGTAATGTTAAGTTTTGCACCTTCTTTAGAAGTTCAGGAATATAAAATTTTGCATTTAACAAAACGGGTAAATGTAGTACCGCATGACTAAAATATCAGTGACCCACAATTGGAATCAGTCAACTCATACAAATACGTGGGTACACAATTTGTGAGGATAATAAATGGAATGTTTATATAGGGGCAGTCGTGGGTAAAGCGGGTAGCAGATTTCGGTTCATTGGTACAAGACTAAGAAAATACAATGAAAGGAAGGAGAGTACTTACGAAGCATTCTTGGGATCCATCGTAGAACTCTGCTAAAGTGTATGGGATCCACACCATTTAGATCTAACAGGATATATTGAACATACACGGAATGATAGTACAAATGGCCACAGGATTGTTTGAGCCACGGGAGCGCTTCACCGAGATGCTGAGAAACCCGCACTGGCAGACGCCAATTCTCATGTAAAAGCCTACTGACTAGAGTGTAAGTCTACCCTAGGCTAGTGTAGTCTGTCATAAGTAAATGTAGACTACGGTAGTTTTCCAAGTAGCTTTGGTCAGTTAAGGTCGTACCCGCGTTACCTGTACGTCAGTTGTGATGCATACTTATCAGGTGTTACCTCATAACGAGCGCTTTCTGTTCGTATGCGATCAGTATCAGTGTTTCACCAACTGCTCCAAAAACCGGAATCGGTGTGTGAGGATATATAAAGGACTGGGTAACCTTCGGAATATGTTTGTTCTGCATGGTTATCCTCCTGTCTGTTACTTAAAAGTAAACAGTATTTATAGCAAAATTAAAATTAATTATTCGAAAACTGTAGATCTGTAAAGTGAAACAGAGGGATGTTGTAGGAAAAATGAAGAAAAAAATACAAATTTATCACATGGCACTAGAAAACGCCAAATCCTCAACAAAAATTGAAAATGAAAAAGAACACATAATAAAAATGTATCAAAGATCGCTTCAACACTTTGTCGAACTTGCATAAAATATATTTCTGTTAACAATAAACTACTTTCTCATTTATCGATAGTAACAGGTAACTCTTATTTTTGGTCATGATGGTAAACGATCTGTTGAGTACAAGATAAAAACCGTAACTATATACATTTGTTTATGTTTTTGCTTCTACTTGTACCAAAAGTAATTTGCTTTGGTTACATAAAACCGCAAACGTTACTCGATCAAATAATGTTATTACATATAAAATGTAGTTCATATTCTTATAAGGATATAAAGTGCGCAATGAAATAACACTGAGTGATGTGCGGTTACAACTACGTGCATAACAAACTAACAAAAAACGAAGAGAAATAGTCGTCTCACAATTCCTGCCATTGCAGCCAATGCTACCGGTAATCCCAACATTTGCTAAGCCATTTATGTAGTGTACCAAAACTATCGAACCGCAGTTTTGGTAGAGCGCAACTGTACCTAGAGACCGCGAAAACAAGATTATACCGATTACGGTACAGAGCAGACAAAGGAATGCAAGCAATCGTTCTCCCCAAGCCCCATATAAGAATGGAACGAAAAGAAACATTAATACACGATAGAATGGGAAATATCCTCTGCTGTACACCTCACAGTGGTTTACAGAGTACAGACGAAAATAAAAAAATAAGGGTGGAGAAAAAGAGAGTGACAATGATTGCCACGTTTTGTCATTTTTGAACAAATCTGGCTACACCACAGAAATAGCAATACTAGCTCGATCACACTAGGTGAAGAAACGAGCGCCATTTTCAGAGAATGTTTGCTCAAGGCGCAAATTGAAACGTCGATTGCAGCGGCTGCTGACAAATGGCTACTGGAAGGCGGCGCCGCATTTGCAGCTGTAGTGCTGGCAGCCCTGCGCATTGTCCCCAGTCTCTGCCAAAAAGTGATGAAGCGGCGAACGTGCCAGCAGTTCGTATTTCGCACCATTACATGCACGGCACTCGCTGATTTGGCAATAACGTGGGCGGCGCGCCGTACTGTTTCAGCTCTTGGCTGTCTCTCTCTTAATACGATCCGGGGCGAGCAGCGGAACGTGATAGGCACTGCTCCAATATTGCGCTTGCATTATCAGCACAAACCTTGCTGTGGTGTCGATGAGGACGCAGAGTAACCTCCATATGCATTCTGATTGCTTTCCCTGTTATTGGCAACCACATGTAATAAAGTCCTGACACCCTGTAATCGTCGCTTATAAGACGCAGTAAAACCACATCTCGTTTACTCTGAAGTGCTCCTGCAATTTGACGCTGCTCAAAGCTGCAGGTCTAATAACTATTTTACGGAGACAACGGCTGTTAACAAAAGTCAAATTTTCTTCGCAATCCACCCCTATACGACACACCGTCAGACTATTGTCCTAGTGTGTTTGCATGCAGAAACATTTTGTAATATTGTAACTGTCGAGTGATTTGCAAATTTGTACTTGTTACCCGTGAAGAAATGGTCGAGCAGATGCATACAGCTATAGGCCCATATCGTTAACATCAGTCTGTTGTAGGATTTTAGAACGCGTTTAATGTATGCGTATTTTGATATTTCTGGAGACTGAAATTGTCCTCCTCGGAAAACAACATGGATTCCGCAAACGACGATCGTGTGAAACCCAGTACGCTCTGTTTGTTCTTGAGACCAAAAATCAGTATATACTTGCGCCCACATTAATGCCACATTCCTTTACGCCCGGAGGGCATTCGATAAATCTCCACACTGCTACCTAAGGAGCAAAATACATGCGTCAGAAATAAAACAGGTACTTGCAAATAGAATAGAAGACGTGTTTATTTTAATAAAGTGGGTAACTGGGTCTCAAATAAAGTTCCTGAATATGTTCCTGAATGCAAATGCACTGCGGAAATTGTTGCTTATCAGGTGAATCTGAATAATTCTTTAAGCGAGTACACAGTGTTGTGTTCTTTACCATTGTTTGCGTGAATTTATCTGACATTATGATGGCACGAATTTTAAGCCCCATCCTTCACATTGTGCTACATGATAGCTTAATTTATGAGGTTGTTATAGTCCATTATGTCAAAAGTTGGCAAGGCAAATCTTAGTATCGCAACTAAAATAATGAGACTTTTTAAATTTTTATTTTAGTGATATTTAACAGTTATGTTTCGTTAAGTATCCCAGCGAGTAAACAGTGATAAGTCAAAGGTAACTAACGCGAGTTTGCACTCAGTTTGCAAGTAAATAACGTTAAGTAACCACTGACGTAATTTTAAGAATAAAATTTTCAGCAGAATTTAGCATTTTAAATATATGTCGTTTCTCTAGAAATATTTGGAAACAATGACTTATCTGCATGACAAAACACATTCTATGTGCTTGAAGTATTTTGTTTATGAAAATTTATTGAAACTTTACTGTGCAGTTTCTCAATATAACCAACTTGTCCGTTACCATTGTTTACAGCCGATGTCGTCAAATATCTGTCAGTAACCTTATGGGGTGATTTAAAGTGGCACGACCACATAAAACTTATCGCATGTAAGGCAGATGCCAGGCTGAGAATCATTCAAAGAATCCTCACGAATTATAGCTCACCCAGGAACGATGCATATTACAAAACCTTCGTTCGCGCAGTACTTGATTATTCCTTGTCAATCAGGGATCCGTACCAGATAGGACTGATAGAAAATAGAGAAGATCCAACGAAGAGCAGCGCATTTCGTCACAGGTAACTTTAGTAAGGGCGAAAGTGTCGCAAGGCAAGTGGCAGTGCAGAAGTAGCCCAGCCACTCTGACATTTGTTTCGAATTTTTCATTAAAATGTTTTCTTGTATTCTGCATGTATGGGTCATTGTGGCCTACGTGTCAAGTAAGATGGTTGCTCAGCAGACGTTGTTCGCTCGTTTGTGAACTGCAGACAATCTACCCTCTGTGCACTCGCTATGCGTAGCCAATAGGGGTTCTGGGACTCCTTGCCGACACCCAGACTACGTCAGCTCTAGCCCACCTGGCTCTTTCTGGCATCGCTTCCAGTTCGCTGGCTCATGATTCCTTCCTACTTCCTTTGTGGACTCCGCTTCCACAATGACTAACATTTCTCACGCGACATCTCTCCACCCTGCCATGGGCTTGCTCCTCGCAAACCAACCTGAGTGCGTCCAGCTTTGCTCCGTGTAAGAAATAAAGTTGGTTTTATTCGTAAAAACATCTAATATCTGATGATTTAACGCCCACAGTGTCACCGTAACGAGCGTAGCAGGCGCTTGGTCCATGCACCCATACTGACTAAATCACGGTGTGGCTTACTGTTAAAATTCCGTAATCAATGCTCCTAGAAGAGTCAGCCCATAACCCCGGAATATACATTAGAAAGATTCGAGCTACACAAGGGTTTACCAGGAATTGTTCTGCGCGAGGAACATTCGCGCCTGGAGTACCATGTAAGGGGTAAGGAGGGGGTGTGTGGGTAATAGAAATAATAATCGTATGGCATGACTGGCTGGCAGTCGCTCGAGAGGGATATTCAGCCGACTACTGCAAGTCTTTAGAGTGGATGGCGCTTTGGCGATTTGAGTTCCCATAACCTAACCCAGTAGTACTACCTCCGTTTAATGTACTATATAACCATGTGTTGTTCCGGGCATATCTTCTAATCGTTAAATAGTGAAGGTTAGGGTAAATGCAAATTGAAATATTTCAACGAGTGACCGAGCTTCTGTCGTGCGAACTTTCGGTTTCCACGTATGGGCTTAATCAGTAGACCACCAAGCTCGACAAGAGGAAGGGACATTGGTAAACCATAAAGTGGTATTTAAACATTTTGTGGCTGTGCGCTCAGCAACCGTGAAGGCAATTATATGAAATGTAACAGTCAACCAGCCGGTTGCGCACAACATTTTTAAAAACACATTAACCAGATTTCGATAGCTCTAAGACTATCTTCATCAGAATGGAAAAGTTACATGAACTCATATGACAACTTTTAAATTTTTCCGCAACAGTGCTATCATCAAATGACACGGTTTTATTCATTCTGATGAAGATAGTCTTAGAGCTATCAAAACCTGGTTACTGCGTTTTTAAAAAAGTTGTGTGCAACCGGTTGACTGACTGTTACATTTTATATACTACCATAAAGTGGCTTACGGAGCGTAGATGTAGGTGGCGCGATATGACAGTCGAAGAATGAGATTTTAGTATTTACCCAAAGAGCCGATCAATTATAACAGGTGACAGTTTTCTGTGAGCAAGTTTGTTAGCGGTATTGAGTGCGACAAGGACAGTATAGAGAAAGGAGGAGTAAGAGTCGAAGCGGCAACAAATAACATACTGGTACCAGCGATTGCCAATGAGTGGTGGAAATTTGTCAACAAGAACGTCCTGCGCAAGCTTGTTTGACGAACTGGAGGTACTACCTAATGCTTCCCAATACATTTATTCCTACATGAAATTTGTAACTTTTTTTTTTTTTTTCAAACCGACAACTCAGTTCATGAAATCAACATACTTGAAATAAGAAAAACCTATCAAGAAATTTAAAGTATCCAGAATGAGATTTTCACTCTGCAGCGGAGTGAGCGCTGATATGAAACTTCCTGGCAGATTAAAACTGTGTGCCCGACCGAGACTCGAACTCGGGACCTTTGCCTTTCGCGGGCAAGTGCTTCGCAGGAGAGCTTCTGTAAAGTTTGGAAGATAGGAGACGAGGTACTGGCAGAAGTAAAACTGTGAGTACCTGGCGTGAGTCGTGCTTCGGTAGCTCAGATGGTAGTGCACTTGCCCGCGACAGGCAAAGGTCCCGAGTTCGAGTCTCGAACGGGCACACAGTTTTAATCTGCCAGGAAGTTTTAAATTTAAAGTAATTTACACTCCTGGAAATGGAAAAAAGAACACATTGACACCGGTGTGTGAGACCACCCATACTTGCTCCGGACACTGCGAGAGGGCTGTACAAGCAATGATCACACGCACGGCACAGCGGACACACCAGGAACCGCGGTGTTGGCCGTCGAATGGCGCTAGCTGCGCAGAATTTGTGCATCGCCGCCGTCAGTATCAGCCAGTTTGCCGTGGAATACGGAGCTCCATCGCAGTCTCTGAAATTGGTAGCATGCCGCGAGAGCGTGGACGTGAACCGTATGTGCAGTTGACGGACTTTGAGCGAGGGCGTATAGTGGGCATGCGGGAGGCCGGGTGGACGTACCGCCGTACGTGGGGCGTGAGGTCTCCACAGTACATCGATGTTGTCGCCAGTGGTCGGCGGAAGGTGCACGTGCCCGTCGACCTGGGACCGGACCGCAGCGACGCACGGATGCACGCCAAGACCGTAGGATCCTACGCAGTGCCGTAGGGGACCGCACCGCCACTTCCCATCAAATTAGGGACACTGTTGCTCCTGGGGTATCGGCGAGGACCATTCGCAACCGTCACCATGAAGCTGAGCTACGGTCCCGCACACCGTTAGGCCGTCTTCCGCTCACACTCCAACATCGTGCAGCCCGCCTCCAGTGGTGTCGCGACAGGCGTGAATGGAGGGACGAATGGAGACGTGTCGTCTTCAGCGATGAGAGTCGCTTCTGCCCTGGTGCCAATGATGGTCGTATGCGTGTTTGGCGGCGTGCCGGTGAGCGCCACATTCAGGACTGCATACGACCGAGGTACACAGGGCCAACACCCGGCATCATGGTGTGGGGAACGATCTCCTACACTGGCCGTACACCTCTGGTGATCGTCGAGGGGACACTGAATAGTGCACGGTACATCCAAACCGTCATCGAACCCATCGTTCTACCATTCCTAGACAGGCAAGGGAACTTGTTGTTCCAACAGGACAATGCACGTCCGCATGTATCCCGTGCCACCCAACGTGCTCTAGAAGGTGTAAGTCAACTACCCTGGCCAGCAAGATCTCCGGATCTGTCCCCCATTGAGCATGTTTGGGACTGGATGAAGCGTCGTCTCACGCGGTCTGCACGTCCAGCACGAACGCTGGTCCAACTGAGGCGCCAGGTGGAAATGGCATGGCAAGCTGTTCCACAGGACTACATCCAGCATCTCTACGATCGTCTCCATGGGAGAATAGCAGCCTGCATTGCTGTGAAAGGTGTATATACACTGTACTAGTGCCGACATTGTGCATGCTATGTTGCCTGTGTCTATGTGCCTGTGGTTCTGTCAGTGTGATCATGTGATGTATCTGACCCCAGGAATGTGTCAATAAAGTTTCCCCTTCCTGGGACAATGAATTCACGGTGTTCTTATTTCAATTTCCAGGAGTGTAGTTTCGTCCAGAAAGTTGCCCATTATTCACGAACATACATTTTCAATTATTTTACAGCAGCCATAAAAGGTTTAGGTACAAATAAAGTTCAGTTTAAGAAGGGCCTAAAGGCTTTATGGATGGTCAAGTCCGCTTACTTCAGTGACGAACTCCTTAGTACAGCCAATTGATGAGTACATTACGCAGCCCAGTCACATTACTGTGACCTCTGTCCTGTTCGACGTTAAAGTCCAATAACCACTCACAGATGGCAGGTGGCAGCATTAGCAGTGGAGGATGTATAAAGCATATGAGCGAGAGGGCTTGGGGGGGGGGGGGGGGGGGAGAGGGAAGGCACGTTTACAATAGTGCAGTCGTTCTCGTAACGGGGAAATGGAGAATTATATGACATCCAAATCGGCATGAACATTGGTTTTCGGAACAAGGGTGGAAGCATTTCTGAAACTGCCAAATTTGTAAACTGTTCGTGCGCCGCCTTGGTTGAAATGTACCCTGCACAGCGAAATGAAACTATCCAAAACAGGCGTCGAGGGAACTGCGGTACACTACAGGACATAGATGTCAGGGGTGAATGACGGCTGTAGAGATGTGTAGAAGCGAACAGACGTGCAACTGTTGAGCAACAGTCCGCCCACATCAAACAAGAGGCTGCCGTCGGTGTCATTCTAACGATCGCTCAGTGAATGTTGAGGTGTATCGGCCTCCGCAGCAGGTGCTTGGTCCATGCACACATGCTGACTGCTGACTGCTGTTCACCGGTGACGAAGTTGTAGTTTGCGCGCCCATCCCGCAGCTAGAGGTCCACTGAGTGATGACAGGTGGCCTCTGCAGATGAATCACTTTTTATGCTCTATCGGACCACGGCAAACACCCTGCAACAATCGTCGGAAGAGTACAGGCCGGAGGAGGCATCATTACGGTCTGTGTTGTTTCCTGGGTCATCTCGTCAATCTGGAAGGCACAAGAGATCAACACAAGTACGCATCTATCCTTGGGGGCCATCTCCACCCCAGCATGCAATTTGTTTACCCTCGAAGCATTGGCAAGTAAAAGCAAGACAATGCAACATTTCACGCAGTTCGCAGTGTACGTGCGTGTTTCGAAGAGCTCAAGGCTGAGCTTACGGTGCTCCCCTTCCCACCAAAATCCTCGCATTTAAACCAAATTGAGGATCTCTGAGACCATCTCGATCGAGCTCTTCGTTTCATGAGCCTCAAACGAGAAACGTAGCACAGCTGGCCACAGGACTGGAGTCGGCCTGTTTCCACGTCCCTGTCGGCACCTTCCAGAACCTCAATCACTCTCTTACTGCACGTCTCGCAACGGTCAGCTACACAAAACGTTGTTATTCAGGCTTTTGACAGGTGTAATATTAATGTGGCTGGATGGCATATTAATAATAAGAAATAATATGAGTATTACGTAAAACCTGATATCTACACGCCTGCAGTTCAGTAATATAATCAATGTAAGTAAGAGCTAACCAATTTTTACATGCTACTCAGTTTATTTGGATTTACATGTTTTGTTATAGGTTTTTTTATACCCCCAAGATGAAGATAAGTTTAAAATGTTTTACATATTTCACATAAATGATAACCACTGCTGTCAGGATCGGTGGAAAGAACGTTAGCATATCTCTCATTTCCGAAATATGTTTTGTGACATGATCTACGTGCTTAAGTATCTCTTCTATATGGATCTATGAAACAAAAAGTATATTTAACATAACTGCGGTCTTATCTATAATATAATCTGGTGAAAAATGTATTGTAACATTTGTTAATCATCCACCAAAAGACATCAAAAGTCTTTTCGTTCCACAGTAACTCACAGGTTGCTATTAGGTACGAGACGTTCTGATAAGGGTGGGTCTTACTGAAACACGAATACTGGATGTCATCGGGACCTTGCTGTGATGATGTTTGGTTTGTTGGACTCTCAACTGCACGTTTATCAGCGTCCGTACAGATTCTCAACCTTGCTCAGTCCAATCTCGTCACTTTCATGAATGATGATGAAATGGTGAGGACAACACAAACACCAAGTCATCTCGAGGCATGTAAAAATCCCTGATACCACCGCGAATAAAACCCGTGACCCCATGCTCGGGAAGCGACAACGCAACCGCGAGACCACTAGTTGCGGACGAGACCTTGCTATGCTCTGACCCTTTTACTGTCTCAAATTTTGCAGTCTTGTGAGCTCTTCCAAAGGATAACTCAGTTTAATACTAATACAGAGTCTGCTTCTAGTGGAATAAATTAATATCACAACACGTGTTTCGGAGTTAAAATCTTCTCTTCTCACCTTCTGCTTCTGTAAAAATCACTCCCGAAGGTTTCCCACCATTGGAGGTTAGAGATTCTGTCTCATTACAACCAAATAGCCGGATACCATATTAGAAACTCCTTTGATCAATCTTTAGGTGAGACCTAAACGATGAATTTTCACAAATGGGCACGGCAATCATCAGTTGAACTGCTGCTCACTGAACTGAACATACTCAGACCGACTTCAGACAATAATTAAAAGTAGATGTTAAGGGATATGCTAGTGATCACTGCCCTCCGTGAGAATGAATGCTGCCTGGTGGAGTTTTGGTAAATTTTGGAAATTTGTGGTAAGATCTTATGGGACCAAACTAACTTACGCTCTGGACAACACACACACACACACACACACACAACCGTGCCCGAGGGAGGACTCGAACCTCCGATGGGGGTAGCGGCGCGAGCTGTGGCAAGGCGCCCTAGACCGCGAGCTCCCCGCGTTGCCCCCACTCTTAGGAAAGTGTAGAAGCGGAACAGAGCCGAATGAGGAATCATTCTAGAGAAGATACGGATCGAAAATGAGGAGCTCTCGGACATAAGCAAAGGCAGACTGCGTTGTGGCATGGCATCTGGGAAGGAGCTTCTCGGAAACACCGAAGCAGATCGAATGTTGGGGCACTACTGACGTGACCATCCATGGTTCCACGCAAAATGTTTGAAGGACGGTGAAATCATAAGTACGAGACAAGGTGGTGGACGCTGACCAAGCTTAAAGAAGGAAAAGTGACGAGCTGTGGAAAATCTGAAAACAGAGAACAACACTGCTGCAGGCGCAAGTGTTTCTGGGCACACCGAGCAGCGCACAGTGTTGAACATTGGTTTCCGCAGCAGACTACTTCCTCGTGTTCAATTTACCAGTCTTCTGACTGGTTTGATGCGGCCTGCCACGAATTCCTCTCCTGTGTCCCAACTTCTTCCTTTCAGAGTAGCGCTTGCAGCCTAGGTCCTCAATTATTTGCTACATGTACCCCAATCTCTGTCTTTCATTACAGTTTTTAACCTCTACAGCTCCTTCTCTTTGCCATGGAAGCTATTCCATGATGTCGTAACAGATGTCTTGCCATACTGTCTCTTCTTCTTGTCAGTGTTTTACATATATTCCTTTCCTCGCCGGTTCTCCGGAGAACCTCCTTATTCCTTACCCTACCAGTCCACCTAATTTTCAACGTTCCTCTGCAATACCAGGTCTCAAATGCTTCGATTCTCCTCTTTTCTCTTTCTGCCACAGTCCATCTTTCAATAAAATTCTGTTCTCCAAATTCACACTCTCTGAAATTTCTTCCTCAAATTAAGGCCTATGTTTGATACTAGTAGGCTTCTCTTGGCCAGGAATGGCCTTTTTGCCAGTGCTAGTCTGCTTTTTTATGTCATGGGTTATTTTACTGCCTAGGTAGCGGAATTCCTTAACTTCATCTACTTCGTGTCGCTGTTGCAATTTCGGTTGCTTCTCACTAATTTCGTCTTCCTTCGATTTACTCTCACTCTGTATTCTGTAATCAATAGACTGTTCATTCCATTCAGCAGATGATGTAATTCTTCATTTTCATTGAGGATTAGCGAATCTTGACATCCTTTCACCTTTAATTTTAATTCCACTCTTGAACCCTTCTTTTATTTCCGTCATTGCTTCTTCGATGTATAGACTGAACAGTAGGGGCGAAGGACTGTATACCTGTCTTATACCCTTTTTAATCCAAATATTTCGTTCTTCCTCTCCTATTATCACTGTTTCCCGCTTGGTTCTTGTTCATATTATACATTAGCCACCTCTTCCTATAGCTTACCCCTGTTTTTCTCAGAAATTCGAACATTTTGTTCCATTTTACATTGTCGAACGCTTGTTCCAGGTCGACAAATTTGATGAACTTGTCTTGACTTTTCTTTAGCCTTGTTTCCATTATCAACCGCAATGTCAGAACTGCCTCTCTGGTGCCGTTACCTTCCATGAAGCCAAACTCATTTTCATCCAATAGATCTTCAACATCTTGATCCAGCGACATTCGCAATTAAGATTGCAGTGGCCATGGAACCATCGAGTTCGGAAATTGTATCAATGGAATCGTGGCACCTGGTCAGAAAAATTACGTTTTTTGTCAGACAGGTAGAAGATACCTTGACAGCTGTGAAGTAAGAAAAATTTACTGTTAACCACTTTCATCCCGTCATTCTTGATAGCTTTCTCGACAGGAGTATCATCTTCAGGTAGGATACATGTTCGTGTCACACGGCCAAAATCGTGCGGCAGTGTTTTAAGAAGCCTGTCAGTGAAATCACACTAATGTCTTGGCCACAAAATTCGCCTGATCTAAACCCGATGGGACATATCTGGGACGCAACCGGCCCTAGCTCTCCATTCTACCACCGGTAGAAAGTTAAGGGAGTTGCGCGGGTGCGTAGACCTCTGATGCCACATACCTCCACAAACCTACTGAGGACTTGTCGAATCCACCCCGAGCACAATCGCTGCTGTACTGCGTTCCAAAGGTGAACCAGCAGTCAATTGAGTCGGTGGACCTAACGTTTCGGCTCATTGGTGTAAATGCAGTTGTAAATGATCTCCTATATGTAGCACTGCCTTCCCTCATCAAAGAATCCATTTGTAAGGTTGATGCCATTGGCTACATCACCTTCAAATACGAAACAGCTGTATACATGGTGACTCACGAAACTTGTACAGCAAATGTTGCGGAAATGCAAAGTGCTATTGATGTGCGTTTTTGCAGACTGGATTGATATTAAGGGCATCGTAGTGTTGCCAGATCAACAGATAGTAATAATATTTCATTTTTTTGTGCAAGCATAAACTTTTTTAAATAGAACAATGCCTATTGACATTACGATACAAAATAGGGTAAATTAGAGGGTCAGTGGCATTTGTCGCACGATTCGAGTGTGAGTCGTTTACGGAGATATTGTATTTGGAATATTTCCCACACTGACACTTATACAACACCTGTGGTGACACACACTAAGGAACAACATAAGTGCATACATTAGTTATGTGGAGTCTGACCAGCAACGAGCCAACTGATCATCACAGGTTGTGATCAAAATGACCACCGGCAGCGGCAATACAAGCTTTCAATCTGGTACGGAACAACTGCTGTACACGCGCTAGCGTTTCAGTGGAGATGTCCAAGCAGGATGTAGCAGTATATTATCGCTCTGTCGTAGACTGAGCCTTTCAGATTTCCCCATGAATAAATGTCTCCAGGCGAGAAATCTGGGGAATGGTACAGGTTCTCTGCGTCCGATCCAACACTCTGGAAACAATTAATGAAGACATGCTGTAGTAGTTCGTGCACTATTGGCTGCACAGCGATCATGTTGGTACCACAGGTTCTCCTATTAAGCAAAACGTCCTCTAGCATCCGTGGAAGATGGTCTGTTAGGAGACTGCGATACTTTTGAGAATTCCAACAGTGCATGTTTCGGCTGATTACCTGGCCGTGATTGGTAGACGTGGTTTCGTCACTAAACAAGATACACGATGCATCCGAAATATCCTATCTCAATACCCATGTACAGAAGTTAACACGATCTCATAACCGTTTCCATGCAGATCTTGATGGAGAGAGATACGATAGGGTTGGAACCTATTCGATGAAGAATGCATAGGACACTTAGCAGACTCATGCCACTTCCTAGTGCGGGACCTAACGTGTCGATCAGCTGGAACAGTAGCAAGAACATCAATTTCCTCCTCTTCTGTCGTCACTTGTTTTCTTCTCTTACGTCATCTAGCTGTTACATTGCCACGCTCACATAACTGAGGTTGATAAGCAATCGCCGCAATTGATAACCAGTTGACGTCTATTGGGATATCTTGCCGCACACGCCGTACAAGAGCGAACTGCGTTCTTCCTACAATCTGTACACACCATGAGCATGTCGGTTTTTTCTGAGTTGGTAAAACCCATCGTTCACCTACGAGGTACTGCTTACACCGTCACATAGAACTGACTAGCAAGTTTCAATACACTCAAGGAACATATAAGCACACTGTAAGCAAACATAACAACATCCTACGTAACAACTGCACAGGCTGAATGGCAAGAAAAGAAAAACAGGGTTGGTGTGGAAACCTTTCAAAGTGCAATATCTCGTAAACGACTCACACTCGAATCCTTCAACAAACAGCACTTACATTCTGTTTTATCCTACTTTTAGTTGTTAATATCAGTAGGCATTATTCCGTTGAATAAATTGTATGTCTGCACAAACATACCCTTTGTAAGTATTATGTACGCAGTTCGCTCGCACGCGTTTGGCCCTGCGTTAGTACATTTAAGTTCTGAGAGTGTAGTGCGAGTGTCCTCACCTTGTTTCCACTCACAGAAATTAGACCGAAGGCAACTCTTTTTATATACAAACACTTTATTCCATATTACTTGACAGGTACTATCCAGCAATATCTGACAATTGTACAAGGAACACGCGAACTGTGGCCCTTGGCTCGACGAGACATACGTACGTCTGCTCGATGCAGAGTCTCGGGGCTACCGCTTACAACAGCCGACCAGCTTACCGGCGTGCACAACGAACCTGGGAAGTCCACTTCCGCACACACAGTTACAAAAGTTCCCGAGAGGGAGCATATCATACCAGACGGTCTGACGTGCCCAGTTTTCAACTGCTGCTAGATGGCTCTTAGAGTGGCAAGTGAGTTATGGAACTCAACATACAAGGGCTATGCCGAAAGTTTCATCATCGAAATGATAAAGACCTTACAATGCAGCATTTATGATAGGAATATGATCTTATATCATAATTACCTAAAAGTTATTCATTGAACAAAGTAAACAATCGTCTTTTCTTTGCCGCCTGGTGTGGCCGAGCGGTTCTAGGCGCTTCAGTCTGGAACCGCGTGACCGCTACGGTCGCAGGTTCGAGTCTTGCCTCGGGCATGGATGTGTGTGATGTCCTTAGGTTAGTTAGGTTTAAGTAGTTCTAAGTTCTAGGGGACTGATGACCTCGGATGTTAAGTCCCATAGTGCTCAGAGCCTTTTTTGAACCGAAAGCTTTTAGAAGCCCGTAAACCGTAAGGCGGAGGACAATGGGGTTGTTTTCATTCGAAAGAGCGATGTTTTTCGACCCTGGGACGTGCGCGCGCAGCCCCTGGCTAGTGGTGATCCCCCCACAGCGCCGTAAGAAAGCACAGGCAGTGCTGAGTCAGAGAAGGTACAGGATGGAGATGTCGCGCCGCGACTTTCGCGCCATGATTTTTTACGTTTATAAAAAGGGTTTAAGTGCCGAAGAATACCATTTTTCTTTGCTGCGTGTTTATGGTGAAGCTTCCCCTTCTAGGGCCACAGTCAGAAATTCGTTTCGCGAGTTTTCGAGGGGTCGGCAGTCAAATGAAGATGAACCTCGTCCCGGTCGGCCAGCAACAGCTGTGACTCCTTAAAATATTGATGCTGAGAGGAAAATGATCAAAGAAGATCCACATCTTACATTTTGCAACATTGAAGAGACCCTAAATATTGGATCAATAGCAGCACAGACCATCGTTCATAGTCACTTAGGCCTTACTGAGTGATGAGCCCGTTGGGTGCCACATTCCCTGACCGAAAGCCAAAAGGAGGCGAGAGTGGACTGGTGTCGTTTCATGCTCGAAAAATTCATGGAGGGAAGTCCCAAGACACCTACAATATCGTCACAGGCTGATGAAACGTGGGTCTACCATTACTACACTGAAACGAAGAGACAGTCTTGTGTGTGGTGCTTTCCAGGGGAGGAACCACCCACAAAAGTTCGACGAAGTCGGAGCTCTGGAAGAAAGATGGTGGCACCTTTTTTCACAAAGATCTGACATCTCACCTCTGTGACCTTGGACACACGTCGTACAGCCAATGCTGAATGGTACGTGAACGATTGTCTTCCAAAAGTCAGGGCGACATGGAAGTCACAGCATCCGAAGTCCAAGAGTGGGCACCTTCTGCTGCATCACGACAATGCATCTGCGCACAGGGCTGCCAGAACGATGGACTTTCTGGAGAAGGAAAAAGTGCGAGTGTTACCCCATCCCCCCCCTTTTCACCTGACCTGGCCCCCTGTGACTTCTTTCTGTTCCCTAAGACTAAGGAAAAAATTCGAGGGCAGCGGTTTTCATCAGATGAAGAGGCCATTGCAGCATACTAGAGTGCACTAAGTGACATCACAACAGAAGCCTGGACTGACACATTTTCTAAATGGTTTCAGAGAATGGAAAAATGTATACATGCTAATGGAGAGTATTTTGAAAAACTTTAAACGTTTTTTTGCAAATAATTTTTTTCAGACATTCTGCTAAAAACTTTCGGTATAGCCCTCATATTATTATAATCTATTTATTAGCTAACAATACGATCCCTTTATAACACTACAGTACGCTACTACTATACCATAATCTTAAAGTTAAAGGCAGCTCGTTAAATAAAGCTATCTTGTTAGAGCCATTATGGTACAACGCAACAGAGCAGTGTTACCCTCTGAGAGGAATTTTGTTATGTTGGCTGTGTTGTACCTAAGGAGGTGGCTTATCGGAAGTGAAAGTCAGAATTACGTAAACATTTAAACAGTAATAAATAATATTTTTCCTAGCTACACTGTTTAAAGAGTAAAGAAAAAGGTCACCATCCTAATTAGGCAAGAGAATGATTAACATTCTTGTTTAAGAAATTAGGTATGAGTAACTTCAACAGACAAACACAACCTATACTTTGCCACACGCGAGTGCAATGAACTCTGACACCTGCTTATGTTCACGGTTACGATGGGAAGCTGACAGAGCAGGACAGATTATTTGCATAAATATAACAGGTAACGGAACACAGTATTACTTTCAGGGCTTATTCAAACCGAATAAGTTTTATAACGTTACTATTAACATTCACTGCAGATCATAAATTGGACATAGGTTAAGTCTCTCAGTTAAATACTTTACTATTTAAAATGAAAGTTAACTGGAACCCAGTAACATGTTGCTTCTCACTATCTTTGAATAAAGAAATTATTGTTTTGATAAATAGTTGTCTTCCCGTTACTTGGTACCTAGCATTAGCACAACAGGCAAACTGTGGATCCTGTTATACTATTAATATGCACTTCCAATACGCAAGAGGTACAAACACTTAGCAAACATGAATATATAACTATCCACTATTGCAGTTTTCCACTTTTACTACAGTGAAAGATTATGTTGACCAATTTGCAAGAACTGACTCACCTTTTAGAATATACTACAGGCAGCACTATGATCACTAACGAAGCAACACTTTATAAGCCTCAGTTTTAAGAGCTTTTAATCTTTGAAAGAAACTGTAAATTGTCTTTATCACCACAGTCTTCTACTTTCAAGTAAATGATTAAGTAGGAGACTTCGAAACTCCACAAAACTTTAAATTAGACTGTTTCCATCCCTGGGAGGCTTTCACAAGACTACATTTACTACCTCCCACAATTTCACTAAATCCACAGTAAATGTGAACACCCCCTTCTTACCAAAGATCAAACAACATTATTTAATGTTCTGAGGCTTTCATTTTTTCCACAAACTAGGACACTCGGTAATCATAGTTTAAATGGAGAGAAACCTAAAAAGGTGTTGTGATAGGGAAAAATAAAGGTAGGTACATGAATTCAGTTATAAGTTACCTTATATTTGAGCACACTAACACATCCAATAAGCTGATCCTTCACTGTACATTATTATAGTATTCCGTTACAGTGATTGCGCAATATGGTGGCAACTGCATGTTGGTAGGTGGATTTGCAGGTAGAATTGCTGGACTCTGTCCCTTCTTGGTGGCGATGATGGATACCAGTTCCAGTATCGTTCCAGCTATTTATCCATCCATCCGAGGCATTGGAAAGTGGCAGAAAAATCCTCTCTCGGAAACAGCACAATATACAACTTTTACATGGCAATGCACAGTTTAGTAGCTCGTCCCCGACTGACTCTTGTTCCACCATTTCTACCTTGGCCAACCACAATTTGCGCGCGTTACTAAGTTCCGTTCCCGAAGGGAACCACACTACCTTTTACATACAGGATGACTAGGAACCCTAAGTGAGGATCAGCAGCTTACAAAACAGCAAACAAACATTTTAAATAAAACAGAACATTTGCATATATTGGCAGTTCTATAGAAAATTATTTAAACAAATTCCAACTACACTCCTGGAAATGGAAAAAAGAACACATTGACACCGGTGTGTCAGACCCACCATACTTGCTCCGGACACTGCGAGAGGGCTGTACAAGCAATGATCACACGCACGGCACAGCGGACACACCAGCAACCACGGTGTTGGCCGTCGAATGGCGCTAGCTTGCGCAGCATTTGTGCACCGCCGCCGTCAGTGTCAGCCAGTTTGCCGTGGCATACGGAGCTCCATCGCAGTCTTTAACACTGGTAGCATGCCGCGACAGCGTGGAAGTGAACCGTATGTGCAGCTGACGGACTTTGAGCGAGGGCGTATAGTGGGCATGCGGGAGGCCGGGTGGACGTACCGCCGAATTGCTCAACACGTGGGGCGTAAGGTCTCCACAGTACATCGAAGTTGTCGCCAGTGGTCGGCGGAAGGTGCACGTGCCCGTCGACCTGGGACCGGACCGCAGCGACGCACGGATGCACGCCAAGACCGTAGGACCCTACGCAGTGCCGTAGGGGACCGCACCGCCACTTCCCATCAAATTAGGGACACTGTTGCTCCTGGGGTATCGGCGAGGACCATTCGCAACCGTCTCCATGAAGCTGGGTTACGGTCCCGCACACCGTTAGGCCGTCTTCCGCTCACGCCCCAACATCGTGCAGCCCGCCTCCAGTGGTGTTGCGACGGGCGTGAATGGAGGGACGAATGGAGACGTGTCGTCTTCAGCGATGAGAGTCGCTTCTGCCTTGGTGCCAATGATGGTCGTATGCGTGCTTGGCGCCGTGCAGGTGAGCGCCATAATCAGGACTGCATACGACCGAGGCACACAGGGCCAACACCCGGCATCATGGTGTGGGGAGCGATCTCCTACACTGGCCGTACACCTCTGGTGATCGTCGAGGGGACATTGAATAGTGCACGGTACATCCAACCCGTCATCGAACCCATCGTTCTACCATTCCTAGACCGGCAAGGGAACTTGCTGTTCCAACAGGACAATGCACGTCCGCATGTATCCCGTGCCACCCAACGTGCTCTAGAAGGTGTAAGTCAACTACCTTGGCCAGCAAGATCTCCGGATCTGTCCCCCATTGAGCATGTTTGGGACTGGATGAAGCGTCGTCTCACGCGGTCTGCACGTCCAGCACGAACGCTGGTCCAACTGAGGCGCCAGGTGGAAATGGCATGGCAAGCCGTTCCACAGGACTACATCCAGCATCTCTACGATCGTCTCCATGAGAGAATAGCAGCCTGCATTGCTGCGAAAGGTGTATATACACTGTACTAGTGCCGACATTGTGCATGCTCTGTTGCCTGTGTCTATGTGCCTGTGGTTCCGTCAGTGTGATCATGTGATGTATCTGACCCCAGGAATGTGTCAATAAAGTTTCCCCTTCCTGGGACAATGAATTCACGGTGTTCTTATTTCAATTTCCAGGAGTGTATATACAGTAAGTTTTGTCTCCCTCCAATTGGGACAAAGAATTTAAATGACAGATATACTACATTGCATAGAATCAAACCACGACATCAAAGTTTTAAACCAAGAAAGTAGTATACAATTTTGTGTTATTGATTCAAACACATTTACAGATACTCAATGTTATAACATCAAACTAAAGCAAAAGGCAGAAGAAATCCATACAGCATTAGAGCTATGGTGTTACACCTTGACTACTAATCCACTCCGTGAAAACGACACATCAATAGCAATGTCCATTTTGCAATACCTGCCGTGCAAGTTTCATGTGATTTTCCCTGCATAATTTCTTTGGACCGCACTGTACAGGACTAAGTCCTGTACACAGGCCAGGAAACAGATTAATCTTCGAAACTTGAAAGCTGCCGCAAATCCGGATGAGCACGCAACACTGGCTTTGCCGACGACACTTCCCGTCACGTTTTGTTGCCGCCATCACGCGCCGCGGGAGTTTCAGTTACTTAACGTTAATGTGGCGCGTGACGGACGTCAGAGCCGCCGCCGGCGGAGCTGTCGGCGGCACTTAACCCGAATACTTTTGTGCCTAAGGCCCGGCAGCCGCTGTGGGACAACAGCGGCTGTCAACACGCATCTGCGTAAGGAGCTTAGGGCCCTCCGGAGCGGACAAAAGAGAGAGGCTGGGGGCTGGCGGCGGGGGAGGGCCGATCGGGCCGCCCGCCTCTCCGCCCCCGCTCTCCGGACGAGTGGCGCAGCCAGAGGACTCTGGAGACGGCACTCCGCCTCGAGGGGGCGCCGAGCACGGCGGAGCCGCGCCCAAATGCCTGCCCGCCGCCGGTGAACTCAATGAGCAGCAAAAGAGGACCGAAGCGTTTGGGATGCTGTGGTGCCGAAGGATGTTGAAAGTTAAGTGCACCAATCAGTGAATAGACAGGCTGAGATTGGAATACATCCGACAAGTCATCGAGAAAGTTAGGCGTTTGTGCCACTCCTAGAAGAAACGGTTGGCACAGGGGCCGTCAGAGCGCGAAGAGATGTATCCTCCTGTGTATCCCTCTGATTGAAAGCATTACAAAATACTACATCATTTGGGAAATGCGTCAGTGAGCGCCCTCTCAGAAAACTCCCGGTATCATTCTTCGTGGCAACAAATCGAACGATTCAAGGCTATTAATTACGGAGTATTTGGCTAGAACACTGCAGAGCTTCACCAACCACTCTCTAGGTCAAAAAACTACCGGGTGATCAAAAAGTCAGTATAAATTTGAAAACTTAATAAACCACGGAATAATGTACATAGACAGGTAAAAATTGACACACATGATTGGAATGACATGGGATTTTATTAGAAACAAAACAAAAAACTAATTTCACAAAATGTCCGACAGATGGCGCTGGACAGCAAAACTTCTACCGTGGCGGTTGAGAGGTACGCCGATATGTTACAGAATCGCATCGTCCCCAGCCTGGCTGATAAACACCTGCTGGAACGTACGATGTTTATGCAGGATGGCGCTCCACCCCATATTGCTAGAAGCGTGAAAGATCTCTTGAGCATGTCGTTTGGTGATGATCGTGTGCTCAGCCGCCACTTTCGTCATGCTTGGCCTCCCAGGTCCCCAGACCTCAGTCCGTGCGATTATTGGCTTTGGGGTTACCTGAAGTCGCAAGTGTATCGTGATCGACCGACATCTCTAGGGATGCTGAAAGGCAACATCCGACGCTAATGCCTCACCATAACTCCGGACATGCTTTACAGTGCTGTTCACAACATTATTCCTCTACTACAGCTATTGTTGAGGAATGATGGTGGACATATTGAGCATTTCCTGTAAAGAACATCATCTTTGCTTTGTCTTACTTTGTTATGCTAATTATTGCTATTCTGATCAGATGAAGCACCATCTGTCGGAGATTTTTTGAACTTTTGTGTTTTTTGGTTCTAATAAAACCCCACGTCATTCCAAGCATGTGTGTCAATTTGTACCTCTCTATCTACATTATTCCGTGATTTATTCAGTTTTCAAATTTATACTGACTTTTTGATCATCCAGTACTTGTACGAGTTCTGTTTGCTTACTCACATAAAAACTACATGTGTTGTAGGTGTTATAAGAAACCCTTCTGGGACCACGAAAGTGAGCAAGCAACTATGACAAGTATCTTGTGCAATGTCTCACTCCTGTAGCACATCCACCTCCGTAGCCCAATCCGCAAATGCACGTCTGTATGATGGCTCTCGACTCGGAGGTGCACCGGATCGATTTCTGGTCGTGGATGAAGTTTCAACTCCTTGTATTGGGTGGTGCATAGTTCCTGATTACCAGTCTTTGAGGCAGTGTCCTGCACTAAATTCCAAGCGTCTCCGCAGTGTCTCATGAAGTGAAGGAATGTGACGCTGTTGCTTGTGACCCCATCAGTTAGATGGGAGCGTTAAAATTGAATGACCACTTTGTGCTGTTCGAGATATGTAGGCTACGCTCCGGCCCCGCGTTTCACCCACTCCATCCTCTCAGTATCACCATCATCATACAACACAACATTACACTCATCCACACTCTACAAGTGTGTATATGACGCGACCCTCACATATCCACAAAGAAAGGGTTCAACGTGCACGGAGAAAGAACGCCGTTTCCCACAGATGGTGCCGGCCGCGGTGGTCTCGCGGTTCTAGGCGCGCAGTCCGGAACCGTGCGACTGCTACGGTCGCAGGTTCGAATCCTGCCTCGGGCATGGATGTGTGTGATGTCCTTAGGTTAGTTAGGTTTAAGTGGTTCTGAGTTCTAGGGGACTAATGACCTCAGCAGTTGAGTCCCATAGCGCTCAGAGCCATTTGAACCACAGATGGTCGAACCTATCCCAAGAGTTATCCCAGACAGCAGTCCCATACGACATTTTACATCTTGCTTGTAGCACTATGCCAGCCATCAACATGCCACACATCGATTTGATGTTTATACATTATGTGCATCTGTAAATGAGGCTAAAAGCCACGTCATCGATCATGTTAAAATAAAACTGAACATCATTTTGTCCCAGTCTGCCCAAAATTCATACTTAATCTGTAACTAGCACACTTCTTTCACAGAGGAACACGGTCTTCCCTCATACTAATTTGATTCTTACATCCGCCCTGCTTCATACGCCGTGTGTTATATTGCTGCCCAAAAAGTCTGCTAGCCGCAAATAATAAATAGGAAATATACTTTACAAAAAATGAGAGATGTAAGGACTTACTACATGGAGTTATTTAAAATGACATACCTATGAAAACTAAATATTACTAAAAAAGATAGTTAAGGATTTACGGGGAAATTAAATCAGCAATGAAAAAGTTTCCAAACATACCAAACAAACGAGTATGGGAAATATAAAACTCCAGACAGATCGAAGCAAAGTAAAATCGTGTTGATACACAGCTTAAATAAAGTTATAAACAGAAACGAAAGACGTTAACGTTTACTGGACTGGAGTTAATGACACAAACAAATGTCATAAACGTTTATTTAATGATACTACAGTTCACAGACTCATGTGTGGATGTCATACAGAAAATTGTAAAGGGATGATGAGAAAAATATAAATTTCTAAGGCAATTGTCTTAACCACAAATACAACCATATGAGGTACTTTGGCCAGTAGAATATATTCCCAATGAGTAAGATCAAAGCAGTTACGTAGCTAGTGGGACCTATTTAAATTAAATAGTTAACCACCACAAAAATTCAATATCATAGACTTCAAGTAATACATTGACCAAGAGTATTACACATTAAGATATTTTAAGAATCATAAGAAAAGATGTAAACATGTTGAATAAATGTTTTTTTTAAGTAACACAGTAGTGTAAATAACTGTATGAACTGAATCTCAAGAGCTTTGTGACCAGAAGGAGGATACTGCTGTGTAGCGTGAAGTACGGTGAGGACTTCTAGGCCTCGTGTCTACTATGGTAGCACCGAAGGTCGACACAGAACTCTGAAAATGGGAACGAGGAGTTGGCGCGTAGTAATAAGACAAAACGAAAATTAACAAGAACCTCAAATTTAAGGATTTGTGTATTTTAAATATTACTTTATGTTTAGTATTAGTTTTTCTTTCAAATATTTGTACCAATAAAATCAGATAGTTTGATGCGGACAGCCATTGACAGATAGTATACTAACATAAATTGCACTACAAGGCCTAAGGCTTGATGTTGCCGAAAATATACAAAGGCGGAAGGTGGAATGTAACAAAGATGCCCCCAGTGTGCAAATGTACCACCTACACAAAGACAGAAGTCAGTCACAAGTATTCTGCCCTTAACAACATCTCTTTTATTCTTAAATTAACCAAATGGTAGCCGGCCGGAGTGTCCGAGCAGTTCTAGGCGCTTCAGTCTGGAACCGTGAGACCACTACGGTCGCAGGTTCGAATCCTGCCTCGGGTATGGATGTGTGTGATGTCCTTAGGTTAGTTAGGTTTAAGCAGTTCTAAGTTCTAGGGGTCTGATGACCTCAGAAGTTAAGTCCCATAAAAGGTTCAGAACCATTTGAACCAAATGCTAAACAAAAGTTAGCAGCGGAGTAAAAACAATTGACCCTTGAATTAGGTTAACGAAAGTGGCGAGAAAAGCAGTATGGGAGGAACCCTATTGAAGGAAGAGTGCATGGAGGCTACAGCACCAAAATATCCTTACCTGTACAGCTCACTGATGCAAGATTAAATAACACCAGATTGAAACTGGAGTCAAGTTAGGATTTAGGTTGCACATCAAAAGCAGATGAGAAGCGACTTGCTCAGATTACTGATCCCGCTACCGCGGACTGAGAAAACTGACCTCTTCTGGATGTCAACAGAGTGAGTCAGCCGAGTGCTGCAAAACAGCCGCAAATGGCCGTCAGCTCCCATCTCTCTCGATGACAGACCTCGTCCCTCAAAACCACATCCCCGGCTCACAAAAATTTATATCCTGCTAACCAACGTCCAAGTCTGAAGAATCGCAGGTAGGGGTGTAGCTATATATAGTCTTGTTTCCATTATAAAATACGTCAGATCTCCGTTCTCTGATGCCTTTGTCTCTACTAAGTACAAACTAATCCTCACCTAACTGAGCCTTAATTTTGTTTCCCGTTCTTCTGTATGTTTTCCTGTCAACCAGTTGGGAGCATGAGCTGCTAGCATGATAATTTTCACATCTATCTGTTCTTTCTGTGTTGGAAGGTGTGTAGTTTTTCCAAAAAATCACATTGTTCATATCTCTAGTCTTGTAGAACTTAGTGCACCTTAAAGGTTCAAGTTACCTCAGGGAGGGGCTAGATACGAGTACATGTTGTTAGTAGACAGAGGAGACGAAGTTCTGTAGGCACATTGGCTTAAACTTTATGACCCCCAAGGCATACGCACATGTACACGCATGTTGATTCAGTAATATAAATACATGATTGCTTAAAAAGTCAGAGTTTTTCCCACTTGAGTTAATATGGTAGTGAGAGCAATGTCGTTTCTGCAGGCATTTCGTATTTATTGTGACACAACAGACTGAAAAGAGCCCCGAGGTGGGGTGTTGTGCATGAAGCACATGGCTGCAGCAGGGCCCAAATGCTTCTATCAGATTTGCGTGACGTCACAAATGTCGTTAGCAGTTCACACAAAGACAGTCTTCGTGATAGACGTTTACATACGTGAAGTCAAATCAGTTAACATACAACAGAGCGCGGAGTTCAGCGAGATAATTATTTTGATGTATAGATTGATTATGGAAATGAAGTATTTAATTGGTGGAAAAGGGGAAGCAAAATAATTGGTTGCCAATTTTTGCAATAAGTATAATCACATATATACTAACCATGCCACAATGAAGGTCGATCTACCAAATGAAAACGCTCGCTGAGACGAATCCTTTGAGCTACTCACATGATTATTTATGTGCTTAATTAGATAATGAGAACGTCCGATTTGAGTGATCAATTAAAGTCAGCATAATAAATTGTACAAACACATACACAAATGGCGCTGCAGCATGATTTGGGAAACATGTTGTGAATAACATTTAAATTATAAGTTTTCAGTGTTTAATTCCCATTCTTGGTTAATTAATTAAATTTTTGTATAGTTTTGCCCATAATTTAAGTTTTATCAGACCTAAATAAATTTGGGTGGCAGCAGAAAGAGCAGCTCGTTCCCTATAAGACTAACGTGCCACTTTTATATATGTAGTATGTTGTAAATGTTCAAGGTACAATTCGCTAAGATTAATTATAATCTTAATTTTGTTACAATTGCGTACACTTTAATTATGATTGTGGCTGAACTATTCAATCAAAAATTTACTGCCGCATAGAATTTGAATCAGCCTCTCTCTACGAAGCGTTTGGTGTCTTTGGTTTTAAGGTAGTTCATGACGAAAAAATGTTGTAATCCGGACTAGTGAACAATGGTACTAGTCTACAAATATTTGTCTGAGGCAGTGCACTGGAATCGTTTGAAGAGGCAAGATCTGTTTCAGTCTCGGCTGCAATGTAGCTGCTTGAAGTTTTGACCAGAGCCATAGGCGAAAGCAAGTGAAATGTGCGTTCTGGAAAGATGATGTTGTCTTCGGTCCTGAGACTGGTTTGATGCAGCTCTCCATGCTACTCTATCCTGTGCAAGCTGCTTCATCTCCCAGTACCAACTGCAACCTACATCCTTCTGAATCTGCTTAGTGTATTCATCTCTTGGTCGCCCTCTACGGTTTTTACCCTCCACGCTGCCCTCCAACGCTAAATTTGTGATCCCTTGATGCCTCAAAACATGTCCTACCAACCGATCCCTTCTTCTAGTCAAGTTGTGCCACGAACTTCTCTTCTCTCCAATCCTATTCAATACCTCCTCATTAGTTACGTGATCTACCTATCTAATCTTCAGCATTCTTCTATAGCACCACATTTCGAAAGCTTCTATTCTCTTCTTGTCCAAACTAGTTATCGTCCATGTTTCACTTCCATACATGGCTACACTCCAAACAAATACTTTCAGAAATGACTTCCTGATACATAAATCTATATTCGATGTTAACAAATTTCTCTTCTTCAGAAACGCTTTCCTTGCCATTGCCAGTCTACATTTTATATCCTCTCTACTTCGACCATCATCAGTTATTTTACTTCCTAAATAGCAAAACTCCTTTACTACTTGAAGTGTCTCATTTCCTAATCTAATTCCCTCAGCATCACCCGATTTAATTTGACTACATTCCATTATCCTCGTTTTGCTTTTGTTGATGTTCATCTTATATCCTCTTATCAAGACACTGTCCATTCCGTTCAACTGCTCTTCCAAGTCCTTTGCCGTCTCTGAAAGAATTACAATGTCATCGGCGAACCTCAAAGTTTTTACTTCTTCTCCATGAATTTTAATACCTACTCCAAATTTTTCTTTTGTTTCCTTTACTGCTTGCTCAATATACAGATTGAATAACATCGGGGAGAGACTACAACCCTGTCTCACTCCTTTCCCAACCACTGCTTCCCTTTCATGCCCCTCGACTCTAATAACTGCCATCTGGTTTCTGTACAAATTGTAAATAGCCTTTCGCTCCCTGTATTTTACCCCTGCCACCTTCAGAATTTGAAAGAGAGTATTCCAGACAACATTGTCAAAAGCTTTCTCTAAGTCTACAAATGCTAGAAACGTAGGTTTGCCCTTTCTTAATCTTTCTTCTAAGATAAGTCGTAAGGTCAGTATTGCCTCACGTGTTCCAACATTTCTACGGAATCCAAACTGATCTTCCCCGAGGTCCGCATCTATCAGTTTTTCCATTCGTCTGTAAAGAATTCGCGTTAGTATTTTGCAGCTGTGACTTATTAAACTGATAGTTCGGTAATTTTCACATCTGTCAGCACCTGCTTTCTTTGGGATTGGAATTATTATATTCTTCTTGAAGTCTGAGGGTATTTCACCTGTCTCATACATCTTGCTCACCAGCTGGTAGAGTTCTGTCATGACTGGCTCTCCCAAGGCCGTCAGTAGTTCTAATGGAATGTTGTCTACTCCGGAGGCCTTGTTTCGACTCAGGTCTTTCAGTGCTCTGTCAAACTCTTCACGCATTATCTTACCTCCGATTTCGTCTTCATCTACATCCTCTTCCATTTCCATAATATTGTCCTCAAGTACATCGCCCTTGTATAAACCTTCTATATACTCCTTCCACCGTTCTGCCTTCCCTTCTTTGCTTAGAACTGGGTTGCCTTCTGAGCTCTTGATATTCATACACGTGGTTCCCTTCTCTCCAAAGGTCTCTTTAATTTTCCTGTAGGCAGTATCTATCTTACCCCTAGTGAGATAAGCTTCTACATCCTTACATTTGTCCTCTAGCCATCCCTGCTTAACCATTTTGCACTTCCTGTCGATCTCATTTTTGAGACGTTTGTATTCCTTTTTGCCTGCTTCATTTACTGCATTTTTATATATTCTCCTTTCATCATTTAAATTCAATATTTCTTCTGTTACCCAAGGATTTCTAGCAGCCCTCGTCTTTTTATCTACTTTATCCTCTGCTGCCTTCACTACTTCATCCCTCAGAGCTACCCATTCTTCTTCTACTGTATTTCTATCCCCCATTGCTGTCAATTGTTCCCTTATGCTCTCCTTGAAACTCTGTACAACCTCTGGTTCTTTCAGCTTATCCAGATCCCATGTCCTTAAATTACCACCTTTTTGCAGTTTCTTCAGTTTTAACCTACAGGTCATAACCAATAGATTGTGGTCAGAGTCCACATCTGCCCCTGGAAATGTCCTACAATTTAAAACCTGGTTCCTAAATCTCTGTCTTACCATTATATAATCTATCTGATACCTTTTAGTATCTCCAGGATTCTTCCATGTATACAACCTTCTTTTATGATTCTTGAACCAAGTGTTAGCTATGATTAAGTTATGCTCTGTGCAAAATTCTACCAGACGGCTTCCTCTTTCATTTCTTAGCCCCAATCCATAATCACCTACTATGTTTCCTTCTCTTCCTTTTCCTACTGACGAATTCCAGTCACCCATGACTATTAAATTTTCGTCTCCCTTCACTATCTGAATTATTTCTTTTATTTCATCATACATTTCTTGAATTACTTCGTCATCTGCAGAGCTAGTTGGCATATAAACTTGTACTACTGCAGTAGTCATGGGCTTTGTGTCTATCTTGGCCACAATAATGCGTTCACTATGCTGTTTGTAGTAGCTTACCCACATTCCTATTTTCCTATTCATTATTAAACCTACTCCTGCATTACCCCTATTTGATTCTGTATTTATAACCCTGTATTCACCTGACCAAAAGTCTTGTTCCTCCTGCCACCGAACTTCACTAATTCCCACTATATCTAACTTTAACCTATCCATTTCCCTTTTTAAATTTTCTAACCTACCTGCCCGATTAAGGGATCTGACATTCCACGCTCCGATCCGTAGAACGCCAGTTTTCTTTCTCCTGATAACGACATCCTCTAGAGTAGTCCCCGCCCGGAGATCCGAATGGGGGACTATTTTACCTCCGGAATATTTTACCCAAGAGGACGCCATCATCAGTAAAGCTGCATGTCCTCGGGAAAAATTACGGTTGTAGTTTCCCCTTGCTTTCAGCTGTTCGTAGTACCAGCACAGCAAGGCCGTTTTGGTTAATGTTGCAAGGCCAGATCAGTCAATCATCCAGAATGTTGCCCTTGCAACTACTGAAAAGGCTGCTGCCCCTCTTCAGGAACCACAAGTTTGTCTGGCCTCTCAACAGATACCCCTCCATTGTGGTTGCACCTACGGTACGGCCATCTGTATCGCTGAGGCACGCAAGCCTCCACACCAACGGCAAGGTCATGGTTCGTGAGGGGGTCTGGAAAGATATTCTGAGAAAAACCGAACGACTGAGGACGTTTTGGCCGAACGAAACTGAACAGTAACGCTGCGGAAGAAACGGAAGACTTTCATGGCCGTGTTATCAGAATGTAATCCCAGAGGACTCTGTTTTCCAGGAACAACGGCTACAGCACGGCTTATCTTGTAGGCGAATTATTTATCCAGCATCTGCGGGTACCATGGCCACATAAAGTATAAGTAGGTCTAACGACGAGCAGTAGTAAAGTAGAAGGACCTTTAAGGAACGTATACAGTCTCTTGAGTACTATTTGCCTCGTATATCCCACATCTTTTTTTAGAGGACACACGTCTGCCCCCGTAATAGTTTATGTACGCACATACGTATTTCGAACTCTGTGGCAAAAAGTTGCCCATTTTAAAAACTAATGGTAATGTTATTGCTGATTATTTGGCCATTTGAAGAAGGAAAAGAATTATTTTCTGGCATGTATCACTGCTGCAGCACACGTTGCACCAAAGAACTTTCATTACCGCTAGCGCTATCAAGAAGACCAAATCTGCTAAAGAGACTTCCCACTGTATGCTTGTCCTTCGTCTGGTGGAATACTACTGTGCGGAATGCGATCCTTACGAGATACGATTGACGGAGGAGATTGAAAAATTCGAAGAAGAGCAGCTCGATCCGAGGGAGAAAGGGAGGGAGGGAGGGGGAGAGAAAAGAGTGTGTGTGTGTGTGTGTGTGTGTGTGTGTGTGTGTGTGTGTGTGTGTGTGAGAGAGAGAGAGAGAGAGAGAGAGAGAGAGAGAGAGAGATAGAGGACCTGCTGTGATACACGAGTTGGAGTGGCAATTATTGAAGCAAAGCTTTTGACGTAATTAAAATTGCCAACTCTCTCCTCTGAATGCAGAAATATTTTGTTGATTCCCATCGACAGAAAGAGAAAGGACGATGGTAATAAAATAAGATCAAAGCTCTCACCTAAAGATGTAGATTATCTTATTTCAGGATACTGTAAAAGTGTATAAATAATTCTAACAACGTTCTTTAATGGATTACTAAAGCGGTGTGTCGGTCAATAATTGCCGATGGTTCACTTTTCTCACGCGATATTCGAGAGTGGAGGAGTCGAGAGCTAGTCCGACAATCATGAAATGTATTCGCAGCTGGGAATATCGACAACCATGAACCTTATAATGAAATCACGAGAATGAATATTTGTGCATCGTACTTCTGAACGATACAGGACTTCAACATCGTAGGTAAGGTAGTCCGAAAGTTGTTCTACGAACCGTTTGCCAAACACATAATTGTGAAATGCGGAGTAACCTTGCAGACGCAGGTGTAGAAGGTATTTAACGAGCGTGTACAGAAGCAATAACGGCTCTATTTTTCATAAATATGAAATTAATAGCGACTGTTTGCGCTATTTACTTTTGGTAGAAGTTCACCTGCACAGGCTGTCCCAAGAGGAATGGCCAACATTTAACGATCATTCGAAGCGAAATATTCTAGTAAACATGCGATCTAAAATGCATACATGCATACCTTAAGACATATGAGAACTTCCACATCTTCGGTTCTGCGAAGCAAATCCTTAACACTGCAAGCTCTTTGCTTTCCATGTTTTGAACAACACAAGAAATGTCCAATAAACATGGACTGCAAAGCGCTTAGCTGTGAGGAGCTGTTCGTCTTCGCTACCGTGAAACACTTTTCTTCTACGGAAGAAGTGCTCATAGCACATAAGATATGCATTTTAGAGTCCACTTTTACCAGATATTTTTACTTCGAATGATCGTTCCTATAATATCCCTGAATGCTGACCATTGCTCCTGGAGCACCCTCTATTCTTACACAACATTTCGTTATTTCAGGAAACGATAAAATTGCAGAAAGAATTCTAACAAGCATAGCATGTAAGCTATCACGGCCGGCGTCTTCATTAATTAAAACTTCCGGGCTGAATTGCTGTGGTCCATATATAAAACTTTTAGACAAGATATGGCGGTCGACTTTGTACCAACGAAATGACAATCGATTACATGTAATCGAGAGAGATGGCACTATCCAGAGATAGTTTTAAAGTCGAAAGCACGTGATGAGTGGTGGTGCCATCTAAGCGCTCTATATAAGTGGGACCACCAGCGCCTAGCAGGCAGTCGCCGACTCACCTCAGATGATGTTGCCCGCAGCCGGCAACGAAACGTCAGGAAGGAGAATAAGTTTTATATATTGACCACGGCAATTCAGCCCGGAAGTTTTAATTAATGAATTCTAACAATGTTCTTTAATATGTAACTGAAGCGGTGTGTCGGTCAATAATTGACGATAGCTGTGATAGTGGATGGGACAACTCAGCGCCGAATTGTCTCGTTCCACTGAAACCAGAATCTCTAATAGGCTTTCGCAAGTCCTGTAACCATCTCAAATGCCAGTGACAATACGTTGTTTCATAAAACTTGCCGGTTTACGACGCTATTGTCGTGGCGTAAAACATATCTGTGTCGATATACTCCTCGACTTGCCACGTGCTTTACAGCATTCCCATTGTCAGCTTTCATTGCCGAGTTGTCACAAGGCAATAGGACAGGATTCTCTTCTCCAGAGGCAGCGGCTGCGGCACCGTTTTTCTCGTCGCCTGTGGCGTCGCTGGCGAGAACTGAACCGAGTTGGCGCGTGTGTCGGGACCAGAACGACTCCTCCCCCGCCCGTCGGGTCTGGGCGCCGGTCGGGTGTCCGGTGGCAGACAGCCGGAGCCGGCTTATACCGGCGACAAAAAAGGTAATTAAAACGGTCCGGAGATACACGGCCGGCGCCGCGCCAATATTGACTGTGCGCCGGTGAGAGCCAGTGTGCCGCTGCCGCGGCGATGGCAGCGGCGCGATAGCAGCTCCCACTGCCTGCCGCCCGCTAACGCCGCCATTGGCACGCGCACGCCGTTAACAACACGGGGGCGCAAAGAGAAGGTTTTTCGGTTTAGCAGTCAAAGGCTTTTTTTTACGCAAAAAAAGCTTTCATTTCTTCATTGTCCCCATTTAGGTCAATGAACTCTGTTCAAACGTTTTCACAGTGAGTTCATCCCATTCCTGAAGATCCACTCTGTAGGCTCAGTAAATTATCTATTCACCACACCCGTAGCCTCTTCAATGGATTCGTAAACTTTTTTCAGCTACAATTATACTGACTAATAGGTGGAAATCAGGAAGTGTCTAAACTGGTCAACACGGTGGACCGTCTAACAAAGAGTGAAGCCTCATTTCTTTGAAAAACTGAGAAATGAAGAGAACGGAATTCGAAACGCAGACAACAGCTACAAAGAGTGACTAGGGAGTGAGTACAGAACACAGCATCCATATTGAAATTTTGATTACAGACTGCTCGCCGCCCAAAATGCAACAGCCTTAAGGAACCATCCAATTCAGGGGAAATTTTCAGTATGCGTTAGCGGCGACGAGAGATGCGCATGATTAGAATTTCACCGCAGGCGCACATCACGGGCATCATGTGGGGCCACCTGAAAGCACTATACAGGGTGTTACGAAAAGGTACGACCAAACTTTCAGGAAACATTCCTCAACACAAATAAAGAAAAGACGTTATATGCACATGTGTCGGAAACGCATAATTTCCATGTTAGAGCTCATGTTAGTTTCGTCAGTATGTACTGTACTTCCTCGATTCACCGCCATGATTTCATAGCGGATACTCTATCTGTGCTACTAGAACATGTGCCTTTACAAGTACGATGCAACATGTGGTTCATGCACGATGGAGCTCCTGCACATTTCACTCGAAGTGTTCGTACGCTTCTCAACAACAGATTCGGTGACCGATGGATTGGTAGAGGCGGACCAATTCCATGGCCTCCACGCTCTCCTGACCTCAACCCTCTTGACTTTCATTTTTGGGGACATTTGAAAGCTCTTGTCTACGCAACCCCGGTACCAAATGTAGAGACTCTTCGTGCTAGTATTGTGGACGGCTGTGATACAATACACCATTCTCCAGAGCTCCATAAGCGCATCAGGGATTCCATGCGACGAAGGGTGGATGCATGTATCCTCGCTAACGGAGGATATTTTGAACGTTTCCTGTAACAAAGTATTTGAAGTCACGCTGGTACGTTCTGTTGCTGTGTGTTTCCATTCCATGATTAATGTGATTTGAAGAGAGGTAGTAAAATGAGCTCTAACATGGAAAGTAAGCGATTCCGGACACATGTGTGAGGAATGTTTCCTGAAAGTTTGACCGTACCTTTTTGTAACACCATGTATATAGGGGGAGCAGACTGCCATGTGGACATACTGGAATTCCCCTTTCGTGCGATTGCTTTGCGTAAGCAGCTGCAGGATGCCTCGTAAAAGACACCGAGCGTCTTTCGAGCACGTTACGGAGTTAACTGAGGAGGAATGGTTGCCTATAGGGATTGCGGATTATTCTTCAGAAAAATCGGTATGCCAGCCGCAGTGGCCGAGCGGTTCTAGGAGCTTCGATCTGGAACCGCGCGACCGCAACGATCGGAGGATCGAGTCCTGCCTCGGCCATGGATGTGTGTGATGTCCTTAGGTTAGTTAGGTTTAAGTGGTTCTAAGTTCTAGGGGACTGATGACCTCAGATGTTAAGTCCCACAGTGCTCAGAGCCATTTGAACCAAAAATCGGTATTCGTGTTGGACGGAACCAAGCAACTCCGATCGGGTCTGTAATCGATGGATGCAGGAGGTAATGAAGGACAGACGGGTCCGATTGCACCCATCTCGTAGCACCACTACACGTGGTCACAGGCATAGTGTGCACATGGCAATGACGGTTCGTTCTGCCACATAATGAACCATATCACATCCAATTAGGTATGTTGCTCAGTAAGAAACGTCCGCGCGTACCAGTGACGTCATCTGCAGCAGAGTGGACCGTCCACAAGGCGTCGCATTGCTAAGTCTACCACTGACTCAGCGACACAGGGCTTTGGGCCAGCAATGGTGCGATGATAGACGGACATGGAATGACATTGGTTTTAACGAGTAACCCCATTTTTTCTTGCACCACCACGATGATCGGACTAGAGTCTGCTGTGCGGCTGGTCCCGGCGGAGGTTCGATTCCTCCCTCGGGCATGGATGTGTGGGTTTGTCCTTAGGATAATTTAGATTAAGTAGTGTGTAAGCTTAGGGACTGATGACCTTAGCAGTTAAAGTCCCATAAGATTTCACACACATTTGAACATTTTTATTAGAGTCTGGAGACACTACAATGAGAGACTGTCGAAGTGTTGCGTTATGCATCGCCATACTGGTCCTGCACCCGGTATTATGGTTTAGTATGGTATCGGATTCCATTCCCGCACCCCCTACCCCCTCCCCCCCCCCCACCCTGTTCGTAGTAAGTATTGCCGGTACACCAACCAATCAGCATTACATATCCGAAGTGTTGGAGCCTATTCTTCTCCATACCTTCGGAGCTAGCCGACGGTCACATTGCAACAGGATAATGGACGAACACACGTGGCACGCAATGTTCAAGTCATCTTCGTCGCCAATGGGATTGCACTGCAACAATGGCCTCCCTGTTCTCCCCATCTTTTGCCTATAGAAAACATCTGCCCGCTGATTGCGGAACGACTGGCCCAGCCGATATACCACCCGCTGCTACACCAGATCAACTTTGGACTGCTATATCCCAGCAACACATCCTCTTTGATTCAATGAAGTGGCGTTTAGCAGCTGTTGTAGCCAGCAATGGCGTCAACACTCAGTACTGATTTCCTCACTTCCCACGGAGCTGCATTTTCAATCATGTAATCTTTGTGCGACGTGTTATCTCCCAGGTCAGTTTAGCTGTGATATCTCCGGTCCTCCTTCGTAATGCATTTTTCTCAACTAACTGAAGGAACTCGACTAGCCTTGTCATCATCATCCTGAGGAACGTGTCTTTCCATACTACAGATCCATTTTCGACGGGACACGCTAGAGGAGATGACGTCTTAAGACACTCCTCTAGGACCGAAGTTATAAATGGAAGAATCTACTTTTATTTTCGCTGTCTTCCGACTCACAAGGTGGAGATATCAGACACGGCCAACTAATTAGGCTCATACTTGGTAGGTCATTTCTGTACAACCAAAAATAAAAGAGTAAGATATTTTGGCCCAACATTGCGGGCTTTCAAACTAACTACGCACCCTCCTACTCAGAGTTGCAATATTAAAATTTTGTCTGGTTTCGTTGTCGAGGGGCTGGGATACGTAGTTGCCGCATTATAGGCCAAATACTGCTGAGTCTACAGTATACGATAAGAATACACACATGAATCGAATGGGCGAAGGTTTCTATCACTCGGCAATTGCTCCGCCATTACACCAGTGATACAAGTGAAGCAGCAAGGTGATGAAATCGTAAGTGATCAACTGTCACAAAAGCCTTACACACTATTTTCGTAACACAGAACTGATGCAAATCTATCTGCATCCTACACAGGCTGCGATATCTCATACATAGTCAACTACAAGAAAGAAAACCATCAGAAGACATCACAGATTTCGATTTCCAGCCATACAGTGCTCCCCTCCTCCCACCCAAATGCCACACCAGCCGCTACAGTAACAAACAATGGACAAAGAGTTCTAGGTTAATCTAGTTTAAGACTGTTCAACTTTAAGTAACATTTCTCTGTATGTATGTATGTATAAAGTAATGAAACATATTCGAAATACTGGATCTACTTTTAATATTTGAAATTAAATAAATATTCCTACGAGTGGATCATAAACACGCTTTAACACACATTATTAAATACATAAACAATTAAATAACATATCAAAAGAAAAGAAGCAAAAGGTAGACGAGTAGCCTAATGTCTCTGTGCTTTCTAAAACACAATAAATATTTAACGAATTTCTTCATGAATAGTATATATCAGATATAAACAAAGGCATAGATGAATAAATATATTTATTAGCATGCTGCTACCTTTTTCATGTAACTGTGGAGTACTTAATGGCCTGACGCGATAGATAGTAATCGGCTACTTTGACCTCCAATAACTCATGTACTATTAAAGTTCCATGCCTGTAATTCATGGTTCAAATGGCTCTGAGCACTATGACTTAACATCTTTGGTCATCGATCCCCTAGAACTTAGAACTATTTAAACCTAATTAACTTAAGGACATCACACACATCCATGCCCGAGGCAGGATTCGAACCTGCGACCGTAGCCGTCACGCAGTTCCGGACTGAGCGCCTTAACCGCGAGACCACCGCGGCCGGCCTTCAATTCATATTAATTTAGATTTACACTGATAGCTTTCTAAAGACCCATTGATCGAAGAAAACGGGTGAACCATTTAGAGTTTGGAAATTCGTTGCTGGGTGTTACTTGTATAATTTATCATCAAATACTAAACTCTAAACTAACAAATATATTGAAAATCTGATTACACCATCAGAATCGTCGTGCAGATAATAGTAATGTTCCTGTTTCTTTTTGAGGTATCGTGATTCATGTGCCGGCCGCGGTGGTCCAGCGGTTCTAGGCGCTCAGTCCGCAACCGCGCGACTGCTACGGTCGCAGGTTCGAATCCTGCCTCGAGCATGGATGTGTGTGATGTCGTTAGGTTAGTTAGGTTTAAGTAGTTCTAAGTTCTAGGGGACTGATGATCACAGCAGTTGAGTCCCATAATGCTCAGAGCCATTTGAACCATTTTTGAACCATGATTCATCTGGCTACTATTAATTTCTATACGAACTGTGAAATGTCTGCCATGAGTGTTTCACAAAGACCGACACCTTTGACACTTTCGGTGTGTCTACTTGACCGACACAGCGTCGCTGTGGAATTCCCAGACACGTGGCCGAGTACGAGCGGTGGCCGCCAACTCTGAACTTAGATTATTACCAGGGCGCCGCAACTCTCCCGTTACCTCACACACCTCCACTGGCCTGCCAGACTGGTCAGAAGTACCACTCTTCACCTCATATAAGAACTTGTAAACCAAATTTCAAAGAACAAAAAATTTACGTTTAAAAAACCAGGCCAATTGTGTTTACCAAATTTTCGTAGTGGTGTGGGAGCAGCATGATTTACGAAATAACTTAAACTAACGCAAATTATGAACGAAACGCCATATTAAATAAATCCTGCATTACAGTTCTGCATAAATAATATTTTAGACAAGAAATAAAATTTTTAAATGCACTTTTACTTATGTGCGATTTTGCAAGCACTTCTTGTACCACTCACCTTCTTGCCTTCTTGCACTAACTTTTCCCGTCACACTACACACGCTCAAATCTCTGAATTTGGAGCTCCACCGTTTATCGTGACAAATCTGTCTACAACGAAAACCAAAAGTAGAAATCCGTCGAACCATTTCCCAAAACAACCATGATCAGCTGAAAACGACACTTTAGGAACAAAGTTACAAGACAAATGACACAATTAAAGCAAGCTCAAATTTCCATAAGTTCTATTTAACTGTCTTTAATCAATTCTTCCTACCTCCACACACCAAAAATTGCATGCACGTACAATTACAATCAAATTGACCACTAAATTCTTTGCCATACTCTTATACAAACCATAAATCAATAAATATTTTAGTTAACTTCACGAGGTCACTGACCTCCAAGCACCCTCAGTGCCTAAACTTCCCCCTCTTGCACGCGTACAGTGCCACAATATACTAACAAATTACTAATGAATCCCCAAGTAAAACTTATAAAATTATCCCTCCAAAATTACTACCACTAATTACAGATTAGAACAGTGTTTCACTTCTACCTTTCTCTATATACCTTTAGCAATTTTAAACTTCTCTCGTTTCCACATATGTGGCAGCAAAGACCATAACGTTCTACCGTACCGACGCTAATCAGTCTCACTAGAATCACATTCCTCCTTCATGTACCAATTTGTGCAAACTTCATTACACAAACCATCCCCATCCACACTATTTACTTCAGCACTCTCTAAATTTTCTTTTAGTTCTTCCGCACATTTCATCGATTCACTACCCACAGCATGCACAACTTTAGTGTTTTTCCCCTCTAGAATATCGACACTTGCAGCTTCAACAAAATTAAACATCAATTCACTGTTAAACACTTTACCTTCCTCAAGTAATACATCGACGCGTAAGCCATCATCACCATAAATATTCATCTCAGCAACCTTATTTGCTGATACACCATTTAAATCACTACAAAAATTTCCGTCAGAAACCTTACTTTCCTCCATCGACAAATTAACTTTACGTGAATCGCACACAAATTAATCCTCCGCCACTACGTCACACAAATTGCTGCTATCTTGTCGTACGATTTTGGGATTCCACACTTGCTACAGTCCGCCGTGATCGGACAAAAATCAGCATGCACTGCCGTTACTACACACCTTTCATCCAGATTAACCCCCGATCCTATTTTACATACGTTCTCACTTTCACACTCCGACAAACGTTTTAGATTCACACATTCATCAATAAGTTTCGTTTCGCCTTCATTTGCGATTAGACATGAGTAAATTCCTTTCTCCGAAGTATCAATACTAGTAGCTTATACATCATTACATAAATTACCATTACTCTGTTCTTTTAAACAGAAATCATCTACCTCCACACATACATTTTTAACTGCAACTGCTGGCGAGGCCAACGCTACGCCTCCCTTAGTAATATCGACGCTTTCTGCCGAAGCACAATCGCCCTCACATGCAGCTGGGCGCCTCCACTAACATCGACGTTTTCCGCTGATTCACAAATACTTGTTACTGCAACCCCTTCCTTACTGCAAGTGCTACAACTTGCTAATACCTCTTCAGATCTCTACACGCATTTTGTTTTCACAAAATTCATCTCCTATTTAACTTCTTTTTGAACCACTGAATCTTTCCATTCATCACCATTCACACATCGACTCTTTGGTCTTCCAATATTTAAAATTTTCAAGGTCCCACCGAGATTTGAACTCGGATCGCTGGATTCAAAGTCCAGAGTGCTAACCATTACACCATGGGACCCGCTTGCATTCGAGAACTTTATGCAGCCTCCGGTGCAGCCGTCTAGTGGATGGAAAACCTAGACAGAAACTTTAGAGAGACTCTATACATTCCATATATGTGACTGCTGAATGACCTAATAGCAACAATTTCTATATGATAATCTTATCTTATCTATGACAAGATATCTTATTGTAACAACCTGTATATGCCTACTTTATCCTTAATTGAATGTCCACAAGACGATGTATTATTTATGTGTTATAATGTATGTTGATATTATCTTTACCTGTCTGTATGTATTTAAACATGAAACCATTTGTACTTGAAAACCACATACGCTAAATAAACCATTCACACACTCATTCATTACACATTCATAACTTACATCATTCCCCGCAAATTTATTCCCATGACTTTTACTTAAATCTCTCACAAATCTATGCTTCCACCGTCCGCACCTGCTTTTACTGAAAGAGCCACCTATATAGCCCTTCTTATTAATATGCTCCATATTACATATTTTTTGCCATTCTCCAAACCTATCATCATTTCTACCATTACCATTATTTCTAGTCCTCTTCATCGCTTGTTCAGATCGCCGTCCCCAGACCTGAGATGTGGCGAACATCAGTTTCCAGACCGGTTGTTACGCGATTCCTTTTCGCGCGAATTTCTCCCGTCAAATCTGCATTCTTTACTAGGATCCCATTCACGGAAGTTATTACTCCTGTTCGTTCTCTGCCCATACTGCTCATTCCAGCTACTATCTCCCTGAGAATTCCTTTGATTCCCCTCACAGTTATTGTTTTGGTGGTGGTTATTATGATTCCCATTTTGATAACTACCACCCGGTTTGCTCTGAGGTTTGAACTTCAAAGCCCGGTCTAATTTTTCCACAAATTCTACAAATTCGTTCACGGAATCACATTGAATATGGACAAGATCCCACTGAAAATCTTCGGATACTCGCCTTTTTAACCTGGTGATTTCAATTAAATCTCTCAATGGATGTTCACGTGCATAAGCTTTCCAAGTTCGCACTTGCAAAAATCTCTCATCATCCAATTACCGTACCTATATCTCGGCCCATTTAAAAATTCATTTTGGATCCGCGTCTGCTTTGCCTCGCTCCAAAATTTATTCAAAAAACACTTTTCGAACTCTTCGTACGATTCGCACGAACTACCGTTAACATTTGCCCAGGACTGTGGGTCTCCCTCCAAATGCCGTTTAACGTATTTTATTTTCGCTTCGTCCGACATGTCGTGAACAGAAGCGTCCCTAAACGCAGCCAAGAAATTTACTGGGTGATATCTCCCCTCATCTTTGTAACATTTCACATATTTTCCCAAGCAACATTTATAACCGCCGTGGCTTGTTGAGAGGCTAACCAATTTAAATCACTTTTTAACTTTTGCATTTGTGTTTTAACTTCATTTTCACTAGTGATACTGGACTCTATTTTATCTTTAATTTTGCCAAATTATTTCTCCCCCTCACCTACACGATTGACATTGTCACTAATTGATAAATTTACATTGCTTTTATGGGCATCTTGCGCCTTTATACAGTCGCTTGACTCGTCCCCAAGTTCTGTCTGTATCTTATCCATCTTTTCCCCTGATTTTCCACTGATTCGATTTTAGATTTTACTATTACAGCCGGTCGGAGTGGCCGAGAGGTTCTAGGCGCTACAGTCTGGAACCGCGCGACCGCTGCGGTCGCAGATTCGAATTCTGCCTCGGGCATGGATGTGTGTGTTGTCCTTAGGTTAGTTAGGTTTAAGTAGTTCTAAGTTCTAGGGGACTGATGACCTCAGCAGTTAAGTCCTGTAGTGCTCAGAGCCATTTTACTATTGCAACTTACTCTGTAATTTTCCCCATATCCACTCGAACACATTTTAATTTATCATCAATTGCTTTTTCAAGGTGACCCATAATTTTTTCAACTTCCTCTTTCACAGCGGTACGGATTTCAGTTCGCATTGTACCCATGTCAGTCCGAATTGTATCCATAACTGTTTTCAATGTGTCCATACCTGTTCGCAATGCACCCAAGTCTGTTCGAACTGCATGGATATTATTTGCAATTCCCTGGATAATTTGAATTAGCTGAGACATCATATTTCCCTCCACATTCATTCCCCTTGCCTGAATTCCTACAGTTTACGCTCTGATTTCGGACTAACCGTCTCACTTCCATTTTCAGAATTACACGTACTAGGTGACTGTTTTATATTCGCGAGATCTATAAGTGGAGCTTGAAAATCAGAAACAAAAACTATCTCTCTATTTGCGTAGGTACTTATCTGATCTGAGATGGTTCCCTCTGTCATGGTGACGCCGTCGATTGTAGTAGACGTCGACATTGCAGGCAGCCTTGGAGTACTCGAAGAAGCGACCGGCGTACTGTTCTTGAGCTGCCTCCGCCTCTGGAGAAGTCGAATGATGTAACCGTAGCTGCTGCCGATGATCGCGTGTTGAAACCGCTGTCCGTTAAACGCGCTAACCGATACTGTTCCCTGCGCTCAACTTATTTAGACTCTGAGCCCCAACGCAGCTTGCCTCTAACGTGATACACTACTGGCCATTAAAATTGCTACACCAAGAAGAAACGCAGATGATAAACGGGTATTCATTGGACAAATATATTATACTAGAACTGACATGTGATTACATTTACACTCAATTTGGGTACATACATCCTGAGAAACCAGTACACAGAGCAACCACTTCTAGCCGTAATAACGGCCTTGATGCGCCTGGGCATTGAGTCAAACAGAGCTTGGATGGCGTGTACAGCTACAGCTGCCCATGCAGCTTCAACATGATACCACAGTTCATCATGAGTAGTGACTGGCGTATTATGACGAGCCAGTTGAACGGCCACCATTGACCAGACGTTTTCAGTTGGTGAGAGATCTGGAGAATGTGCTGGCCAGGGCAGCAATCGAACATTTTCTGTATCTTGACAGGCCTGCACAGGACCTGCAACATGCGGTGGTGCATTATCCTGCTGAAATGTAGGGTTGCGCCGGGATTGAATGAAGGGTAGAGCCACGGGTCGTAACACATGTGAAATGTAACGTCCACTGTTCAAAGTGTCGTCAGTGCGAACAAGAGGTGACCGAGACGTATAGCCAATGGCACGCCATACCAGCACGCCGGATGATACGCCAGTATGGCGATGACGAATACACGCTTCCAATGTGCGTTCACCGCGATTTCGTCAAACCCGGATGAGACCATCTTGATGCTGTAAACAGAACCTGAATTCATCCGAAAAAAGGTCTTTTGCCATTCGTGCACCCAGGTTCGTTGTTGAGTTCACCATCACAGGCACTCCTGTCTGTGATGAAGTGTCAAGGGTAAATGCAGCTATGGTCTCCGAGCTGATAGTCCATGCTGCTGCAAACGTCGTGGAACTGTTCATGCCGATGGTTGTTGTCTTGCAGACGTCCCCATCTGTTGACTTAGGGATCGAGACGCGGCTGCACGATCCGTTACAACCATGCGGATAAGATGCCTGTCATCTCAACTGCTAGTAATACGAGGCCGTTGGCATCCAGCACGGCGTTCCGTATTATCCCCCTGGACCCACCGATGCCATATTCTCCTAACAGTCATTGGATCTCGACCAACGCGAGCAACAATGTCACGATACGATAAACCGCAATCACAAGGCATCACAACAACGTTTCACCAGGCATTGCCGGTTAACTGCTGTTTGTGTATAAGAAATCGGCTGGAAACTTTCATCATGTCAGCACGTTGTAGGTATCGCCACCGTCGCCAACCTTGTGTGAATGCTCTGAAAAGCTAATCATTTTCATATCACAGCATCTACTTCCTGTCGGTTAAATTTCACGTCTGTAACATGTCATTTTCGTGGTGTAGCAATTTTAATGGCCAGTAGTGTAAATTAGGACCTCCATCGATATCGTGTTAATAGTGAAAATTATATCATAACTTCACTATTTCCAGAGACCTAATGACGGAAGGAAAATTGATCACACACTGTATTTTGTTAAAGGTTTACTCTACAGGTTTTTACGCTTCGAATAGTATGAAAACAGAGAGCAAATGAATTACCGCTTTGCAGGACACAGATCCCGCATGAGCCCCTAATTGCGGGCTTTCAAAACAGAAAAATGATGATGGTGTGGCGGCTCTCAACTACGTACCCTCCGACTCAACGTTGAAATATTAAAAGTTTTGGCTGGTTTCGTTGTCTAGGGGCTAGGATACGTAGTTGCCGCATTACAGGCCAAATACTGCTTAATCCACAATATACGATAAGAATACACACATGAATCGATTGGGCGAAGGTTTCTATCACTCGACAACTGCGAGTTATGAATGTAACACATAAAATTATAAATGAAAGATTTCAATTAAATAAATACTGAAGGCGCGGTATATTTATGCAAAAAACTTATTGGTGTCGATGGTCCAGCAATTAAATAAAATATTAGTTGAATAACAGGGAAAAAGAGATTCCTACAGCACGAAATTAATTATGAACAACAACATAGCTCGCTAGACATTCACTTCTAAACGCACACTACGTCATCACTGCAGAAGCCACGGAGCATAGGTCGGCACTCCGAAATACACTCCTGGAAATTGAAATAAGAACACCGTGAATTCATTGTCCCAGGAAGGGGAAACTTTATTGACACATTCCTGGGGTCAGATACATCACATGATCACACTGACAGAACCACAGGCACATAGACACAGGCAACAGAGCATGCACAATGTCGGCACTAGTACAGTGTATATCCACCTTTCGCAGCAATGCAGGCTGCTATTCTCCCATGGAGACGATCGTAGAGATGCTGGATGTAGTCCTGTGGAACGGCTTGCCATGCCATTTCCACCTGGCGCCTCAGTTGGATCAGCGTTCGTGCTGGACGTGCAGACCGCGTGAGATGACGCTTCATCCAGTCCCAAACATGCTCAATGGGGGACAGATCCGGAGATCTTGCTGGCCAGGGTAGTTGACTTACACCTTCTAGAGGACGTTGGGTGGCACGGATACATGTGGACGTGCATTGTCCTGTTGGAACAGCAAGTTCCCTTGCCGGTCTAGGAATGGTAGAACTATGGGTTGGATGACGGTTTGGATGTACCGTGCACTATTCAGTGTCCCCTCGATGATCACCAGAAGTGTACGGCCAGTGTAGGAGATCGCTCCCCACACCATGATGCCGGGTGTTGGCCCTGTGTGCCTCGGTCGTATGCAGTCCTGATTGTGGCGCTCACCTGCACGGCGCCAAACACGCATACGACCATCATTGGCACCAAGGCAGAAGAGACTTTCATCGCTGAAGACGACACGTCTCCATTCGTCCCTCCATTCACTCCTGTCGCAACACCACTGGAGGCGGGCTGCACGATGTTGGGGCGTGAGCGGAAGACGGCCTAACGGTGCGCGGGACCGTAACCCAGCTTCATGGAGACGGTTGCGAATGGTCCTCGCCGATACCCCAGGAGCAACAGTGTCCCTAATTTGCTGGGAAGTGGCGGTGCGGTCCCCTGCGGCACTGCGTAGGATCCTACGATCTTGGCGTGCATCCGTGCGTCGCTGCGGTCCGGTCCCAGGTCGACGGGCACGTGTACCTTCCGCTGACCACTGGCGACAACATCGATGTACTGTGAAGACCTCACGCCCCACGTGTTGAGCAATTCGGCGGTACGTCCACCCGGCCTCCCGCGTGCCCACTATACGCCCTCGCTCAAAGTCACTCAACTGCACATACGGTTCACGTCCACGCTGTCGCGGCATGCTACCAGTGTTAAAGACTGCGATGGAGCTCCGTATGCCACGGCAAACTGGCTGACACTGACGGCGGCGGTGCACAAATGCTGCGCAGCTAGCGCCATTCAACGGCCAACACCGCGGTTCCTGGTGTGTCCGCTGTGCCGTGGGTGTGATCATTGCCTGTACAGCCCTCTCGCAGTGTCCGGAGCAAGTATGGTGGGTCTGACACACCGGTGTCAATGTGTTCTTTTTTCCATTTCCAGGAGTGTATTTGGATCCTCCGCGACCACGCGCAAACTGCTCCACTGCCCAAGTCCTTCCGCCGACCGTGCATCCCGGCACTTCCCGTGTCCTGTGCGGTGCTGTCCAGCACTCCCCGTGTCCAGTGCCGTACTCCAGAACTGCCTCACCTCCAGAACTACCTCCCATCCAGTCTCCCCATTCACGAGCGCTGTGATTGGCTACAGCGCTCCCCAATTGTCTTCAAACGAACGCACCTCACACACATAATGAAACATATTCGAAATACTGGACCTACAGTTAAATACTTGAAAATTAAATAAATATTCCTACGGCTGGACCATAAACACTCTTTAACACACGTTATTAAATACATAAACAATTAAATAAACATACACATAAAAAAAAGAAGCAAAAGCTAGGCCAGAAGCCTAAAGCCTCTGTGCTTTCTAAAACACACTAAATATTTAACCAATTTCTTCATGAATAGTATATATCAGATATAAACAAAGACATAGATGAATAAATAAATTTATAAGCATGCCGCTACCATTTTTTCGTGTAACTGTGGAGTACTTATGGTCTGACGCGATCGACAGTAATCGGCCACTTTGGCCTCCAATAATTCATGAACTATTAAAGTTACATGCCTCTGGAATTCATATCAGTTTAGATTTACACTAACAGGTTTCTAAAGACACGTAGGTTAACGAAAGCGGATGAACCGTTTAGATTTTGGAAATTCGTGGGTGGGTATTACTTTTATATTTTATCGTCAAATACTAAACTCTAAACTAATAAAAGTATTAAAAATCTGATTGCACCATCAAAATCGGCGTGCAAATAATACACTACTGCCCATTAAAATTGCTGACCACGAAGATTACGTGCTACAGACGCGAAATTTAACCGACAGGAAGAAGATGCTGTGATATGCAAATGATTAGCTTTTCAGAGCATTCACACAAGGTTGGCGCCGATGGCAACACCTACAACGTGCTGACATGAGGAAAGTTTCCAACCGATTTCTCACAAACAAACAGCAGTTCACCGGCGTTGCCTAGTGAAACGTTGTTGTGATGCCTCGTGTAAGGAGGAGAAATGCGTACCATCACATTTCCGACTTTGGTAAAGGTCGGATTGTGGCCTATCGTGATTGCGGTTTATCGTATCGCGACATTGCTGTTCGCATTGGTCGAGATCCAATGACTGTTAGGATAATATGGACTCGGTGGGTTCAGGAAGGTAATACGGAACGCCGTGCTGGATCCCAACGGCCTCGTATCACAGGCAGTCGAGATGACAGGCATTTTATCCGCATGGCTGTAACGGATCGTGCAGCCACGTCTCTCTTCCTGAGTCAACAGATGGGGACGTCTGCAAGACAACAACCATCTGCACGAACAGTTCGACGACGTTTGCAGCTGCATGGACTATCAGCTCGGAGACCATAGCTGCATTTACCCTTGACGCTGCGTCACAGACAGGAGCGCCTGTGACGGTGTACTCAACGACGAACCTGGGTGCACGAATGACAAAACGTCATTTTTTCGGATGAATCCAGGTTCTGTTTACAGCATCATGATGGTCGCATCCGTGTTTGGCGTCATCGCGATGAACGCACATTGGAAGCGTGTATTCATCATCGCCATACTGGCGTATCACCCGGCGTGATGCAATGGGGTGCCATTGGTTACACGTCTCGGTCACCTCTTGTTCTCACTGACGGCACTTTGAACAGTGGACGCTACATTTCAGATGTGTTACGACCCTTCATTCGATCTCTGCAAATCCTTATATGCCGAAGGGGAAAATGAAGAAGTTTGTGTCGAGATATAATGGTTCTTACCAGGTAATATATATGATGTCGCCAGTTACTGTTAAATTGCAACTCCCCATCCGCCCTTCGATAGTCCACGTAAGCTGAATACGGCCATTTAAGGAGGGTATGGACAATTCGCTTCATGTGACCTCAATTTCCATAAAAAGTGGGGAGAAACGACGAACGAGGATGACAAAAATACAAAAGCAGAGCGAAGGAAACAGGATAATATGGCTAATCAGCAGTATACCCTGAGACATAGAGCATGGATGCGGGGCTGACATTACGATTTACCTTCTGCTTACCAGCTACGATAATGGGAATCATAGCCTTCAATACGATCCATTCCTTAATTTATGTACCTCACATACCTTTCCTTGATTTTTCGTTTCTTAACAGTACCATTCACGAGGACCTGCTCATCTCTTAGATTCAGATTATTGCCACCCGCCATGGTCGTGTTACCATGGAACATCTGTTAGAGCACATGAAACGCTCCAGAAGTAAGCAGCAGCCGTTTATACTCGTTGGTTCATCAACATCAGCTGCGAGTCTACTCCTTGTGGTGATCAGAGCTATATATTTATTGTTCAGCAGAAAAGGTGCCGGAATTCCACCCCTCCCAATCTTCAGCCTACGGGTTCAAATCGATCAGAATCGTACTGCCCCCCTCCCCCCCCCCCTCCCACACAAGGCAGTGCAACGAGTGAACAGTTAAGTAGGCAAAGACCAAGTGTGCTCAAAAACCATAATGAACAGTTGTGTATAAGAGGGAGAACCTTGTGAATTTATAACAAGACGAGTATTGGTGGAGGGTCATGACCAGGTAAATAGAGTCGAATGTAAATAGATGTGGAGGCAAAATGCGGAGGTCATTCCTTCTTTAGAAAGGGAGAATGTAGAGGGTCGAATGATTAGAGCGATTAACATAGTTAAAGGTAGCAGGTTTACAACAGTGAAGTTAGTTAAAATGTGAAGGAATATTGAGAGCCAGAATTCGTATGTGCATTACATTTTGTTGTGCAATTCATTGGTATGATACCATAATGTAAGTGGAGCACAGAGTTAAGCAACATGAAGAAGAGGCCACTGGCCAGTGTACGACATGACAAGAAGCAGCTCGCCACACGCCAGGGTGTCAACATCAAGGGTAGTAATCTGCTCAGTGGCGCCAGCCGAGCGACTCCAGAATATTCCACTGACCTACTGGAGAAGAAGAACAAGACATCAAAGCTGTACTTAAGGACCGACAGCCAGCTCACCATCTTCGTCCATCATGAGGGGTTGGAATGACACTTAGCGCCGCCACCAGTTCGCAGTCGTCGTTGTCAAAGCTGTCATCATAGTAGTCGCCAGCGTAATGCAGGTCGTCGCCTAGGAGGCGCCAGAGTGTCACTGCCACTGCAGCTATTGCCGGGTGCCGTCAACAGACAGCCACCTGTCGTGGGTGTCATTGCTTGGAGTTTTTTGTGGTAATGCACTGTCACCATCGTCCTGTGACGCTACTTCCTCAAACGGCGCGCTGGTCCACTGACGCCAGCAGACAAGCAGACAGTCGATGCGAGAAAGGTCGCTGAGACAGGGACCGACCTGTCCTACTGCCGCCGCCACGCCCCTCTCCCCCCCCCCCCTTTCCTCCAGCTGCGATCACAACAGAGGTCCACAGTACGACCCAGCATGGCAGTAGAGCCTCTGACGAGTCAGCAAATTCCAGTTATGCCAGTGCAGTAGCAGTCGCCACAGCAGGCGCGCGTTTCAGAGTCCACCAGCCAGTTTCATCGCTGCCGAGAATATTACGGGCGGAAGCAAATCTTGTCCAGAGGGCCAACAACCTATGAATTATCTGATTTGTCGTCAGGAACCATCCGTGGATACACCCCCACCATCCTCTTCCTCATCACCAGCATAGAACCCACGTTCGAATATGGTGACAGACAGAGGAGCCCTGTGCCTGTTAGCACGGCTTGCTTACGCTACAACTGGAGTAGTGGTTTGGGGAACCATCGGGTGTGTCTTCAGGCCACGTCTGATAGAGATTGAGGCAACTCTGAGAGCACAATGGTGCGTCATTGAATCTTTTGTCTTCATGTGTCACCTCTTATGCGACAGGACAACGCTCGTCCAAATGGTCTCTATGAACTGCCTGGAATATGTTGGGGTATTCTGTGGCCAGCAGGGTTCACAGATCTGTCCCCTACAGAACATCTTGGGGCCAGCTCGGTTGTCAGCTCTGTTGTTTTGCCAGTATTTAGGATACAAAGGACCAGTCACAACAGCTATAAGCAAGATTGCCAGAGGAGAGGATGCAACAACATCACTGACGCAGTACATTTGAAAACTGCCACAGGCCGAAAATGGCCGGTAATGTCATATACATATTTTCAGAAGTTACGTCAAGGCTGTGGACACATACATGAAGAAATTACTGGAGCTTTATTAAGCCTATGCCAACCGAATCAGTGCTTGCATACAAGCTAGACTGCTGTAACAGTATTCCGGTCTTATAATGCCAAAGTCTCAATGACATGACATGACATACCCGTTCAATCTGTGAAGTTTCATTTTGATTCCTCCTCCCTCCTGGGTGCTTCAAGTTATGTCGGGCAGTGTACGTCGTTTCGTTCGCACACATAACGACTCGTTTATCCAGGCATCTTCTAAATCCAAATCTAAAAGTAAAACAGTTTTTCTCAGAGTCTAATTGCCAGCTTTGAAATTAAGCCTTGTAGGGCAAAAGGTGTGTAATTTTGGTTAAGTTTATGATTTCTTGTATTGAAGAGAGTGTCAAATAAATTGTTACTTAATAATATATTAATTCTTGAAGAAAGGAAGGAAGGTTACAGTTTAACGTCCCGTCGACAATGGGCTTTAGTTACGGAGCACAAACTCCAATTGTATGAAGGATGCGGAAGAAATTTGTGCGAAGGAAATTGTCATTTGCCTGGAGTGATTTAGGGGAATCACGGAAAATCTAAATCTGGCTGGTCGGACGTCATTATTGTGTATATTTTACGTCTTCTTCTTTGAGCAGACACTCGATTCCTCCTCCGCTTAGCATCGCGTCCGTCCTGCCGCAATTTGCGCGCGTCAGTTTGCGCAACGTCAACATTTGCTTACACGCCAGCACTGTCACTTTTCTCTCCTTCTCATCATCAATAAACTAATTTATATACAAACATTCCAATCTAAGAAACAATAACCACACATACATACTATACATAGAAAGCTACCCACGCCAGGAATACAAGAAATCAGAAACCTACTAAAACTTGTACTAAAACAAAATTACTTTGAATTTAACAATGAAGATGGTCTTGCAATCGGACACAGCATTGCAGGAACCGTTGCTGACATCTTCCTAAACACTCGAGAAGCAAAATTCTACAATCCAATTAACCCACTAACAAAGAAAATAGACGGATGTAACACTGACATATAACAGTTACACAAAACGCTGAACAAGCTACACCCAAAAATCAAATTCACAATGGAACAAAAAACCAATAAAACTATAAATTTTTTGGAACTTACAATCAAAAATAGCAACAATGGGCACAAATCTGAAACATGCAGAAAACACACGTCAGACACCATTATGACCGCAATCCTGCCACCCAAAAACGCACTAATACGCATACTTTAACGCAATGGCTAACAGACTAATAAATCTACCTTGATAACATACAGCCATACAAAAAGAATTGACAGTCCTTATTTATTTAGCTCAACAAAATAACTTTGATTCAAGCATAGCGAAAAAACTCCACAACAAATGGCAGAACCTAAATCCATTAAGCTCCGCAGTGACATAAAATTAACGAAAGATATACTCACAAAGCAAAAGTTCAATTACAAAATAAGCTAAGGTACATAATACAACGAAATGAACACATTACTAAAGAAGACAGCAGTTAAATTCGCGTACAGAACCAGACACAACCTCAAAACACTAATCCATTCCGACAAAGTAAAACCACCAATACGCGCATAACCATGCATATATAAAATAAATCGTAAAACTGTGATGAATTCTCTATAGCACAGAGAGGCAAAAACAATGAAATTAGGTACAGAGAAAACACAACACCAACCCACATTCTTCAAACATTTAAAAACAGAAAATCATTAAGCTGATCACATAACAAACTCAATGGAAATCTTACATGTAACACCAAAGGGATTTAAAATAAATGTTTAGGACGAAGTCGAAATCTACATACACTCACAGATACACCATGATTAAATATTAAATAAACAAACTGACCAAAAACGTAAAAATTTACTAGATAACTTTATTTAAATCATACAGCTCGATCCAGATAGTCACAATAAAATAAAAACACAGATATATACATATCACAAAAACATGACAAAGGTTATAATATCACGCCTCAAACAATTGCGATACATAGACAAATGAATAAACAAAATTTAACTAAACAGCATCACTGGATTAGCTGTCAATAGTAGCTGTCAAACGCACAACAAGTGATAAAGGACCTAGCTTACATTTGCAGAGAACAGCAATTAATAAAGATAATGAAGTTAAACATTTAAAAAATTTGGCTGCAGGTGGAAACGCCCATGTAGCAAGAAGATTATAAGACAGCGACAGCGCCACGGTGACATGTGGAAGTGAGTACTAGCACACAGTAAAACAAAATTGTTATTTGTTATAATGTACAACTTCTAACATAGCATAGATAGTTGCAGAAAGCCTTAAAATGGCGATAATGTCGAAATACACCTATTGATAATGTAAAACGTCTAGCAGATAACAATTATAACGGCATTCTGGTAAATTACCGTTTTTATTTCATTATGTCATTATGTCAATGCATGCTGCGAGCCCAAGAGAAAATAAACTGTTGACAGTAAGTGTTTGCGGAATTTTCCGCCATCGCTCCGTACTTTCGCTGTGAGGCAGCAACGCGTGCTACGCTACTATGACCTGGAGATTGCTGGTACCTAGTCACGCTGCAAGCCTACTACTTCTTTAGCTGAACGAAAATACGTCTGACTTCAATGAAAATATTGCCCTTTTAAGGAGGATTTTGACGCGAGAATGACCTTTAACGCAAACTTCGCTTTAACTGATGTAACCAGAAGTAGGAAATACATTCATAGCGCCACAGAGAGAAGAAAGGATCGTTGAGCGAATATTTTAATGATTGTAACATTACGATTACACCCTCTAACTTCCTGGAACGACCTATAAATGTAATCATGAAGTTCTTTGTAGGCAGGTAAGATACGACGAGGATTAGAAACCTCAACTTGTAGACCGGACATCTATTTAAAAAAGAACATGAACCGTAACAGTCATGGCGAATATATTCTGAGACAGCATGAAGACTCGCCAACAATGACTTACCTTACTGCCTGTAACATGCATGCACAGAAGTCAAAATAGTCTGCGGATGGTAAAAAATGGTTCAAATGGCTCTGAGCTCTATGGAACTTAACATCTATGGTCATCAGTCCCGTAGAACTTAGAACTAGTAAAACCTAACCAACCTAACGACATCACACACATCCATGCCCGAGGCAGGATTCGAACCTGCGACCGTAGCTGCGTATGGTAACTCGTTCTTTGAATGATAATTCCACTGAAGGCAGAATGTACTTCGTAACTTGTTCTGAGATCATTCGCTGTGTCAATTAAAAATATAAAAGCACATGGCAACAATTTAGTAATCCTGCGCGTTTTATGAATGATTTGGGATGAGAATAAACCGAAAGTACACCAGGAGAATTGTCAGTTTTCAGTCATTAACTCAGTAACCAATGATGATAATAAAATTACATTTGTCCTATGTTGGACCACGTGGAGTGAAATTCCACGAAACATGAAAACCAGAACGAAAAGCAAGTCCTTACACCCCATAGAACTCGGAAAAATATGAAAATAGTGGGAAGGTAATCACTAGCCTAAGCTAATCTCAAGGATAGAGAACTGAAATATCAACGCTGTCACGTGACCATGGAACAAAATATTTCTGTTAGACAAACGATATTAATCCTGGACACGACGTAATGTATGTCAAAGCAAACAAAATACATTAGGCTGCCCTAACATAACCACTGTCTCACCATAATGTCTGTAGGTTACAGCATGAAAATGACTACCGGAATGTAACGTCAACTTAGTGAAGACAGCGGCCTCATTTGTCGAGTAACATATGGTGCAATTTCCTGAATTCCTAAAGCATAATCTAACAGTGGATCCTGTTTTAATTTCCCTTTTATATGTAGGGCAACATGATAACGGTAAAAGCTAAATACGTTATAGTATTTTTCATTTTTGAACCGACACCAAGCTGATTTTGATTAAACACGAATTTTGTTTTGAACACCAGTACATTAATCAAAATTTCCCTAATAAATTTATATTTCCAGCGGAGTGAGTACTTCTTTACAACTGCCTGGAAGATTAAAACTGTGTATCGGAGCAGGATTCGAATCTAGAACCTTTGCCATCGGTGGGTAAACAGCGACTATACTCTTTAAGCACGACTCACGACCCACCCTCACAGCCTAACTTCCGTCAGTATCTCTCAGCCTACTTTCTAAGCTCCACGGAAGTTCTCTGGCATATCTTGAGGGTCTATCACTCCTAGCACTTATGGAGACTGCTTACAGGTTCCATGGTCAGTCTCAGATGGGCACAAAGTTTGAATGCGCCAGGAAATATCTGCACTAGCTGTTCTTTAGTGAGGCAATACCGTATGATCACAACCATTATTTGTTTAATGGAAAGGTTAAATTTTATATTTGATTGACGCCTTTCGGTTGTGTTTTAAAGTACCTCTGCAACAACATGGAATCCAGTTGTCTATATTTCCTTCTGGAGAATACTTTTTACAAATGTTGAAACCGTGGTAAAGGGGTTTTAATAAACCTTTCAATTTGTAACTGATTTCTACAAGAATATTTATTTTGTCGTCGATTCCATTATAAAATCAAGCTATGGTAGTAAGCTACTCTGAGTACGAAATTTCCCCACGTGTTCTGTGCCAAAGGATGCAGCAGAGTGCAGCCGGAATGACGCGTGGGTATACCGCCGGTACGTACGTGCTGCCTTCACCCGCCTCCACTTGGCTGATGGCACAAGTGTTTGCACCGCCTGTATACACACACGGACGAGTAATACGGCCCAGGGATATTGGCTGCTGCGTTAAAGGCTGCCTTTGTTTGTTTACTCTGTGTGTGTAAACAACGCGCAGGACACTAACGTAGAAAGTGGCTCATCCGAAATCGCGATGCGTGTCTGAGTATGCGTGCGTGTGTGTGTGTGTGTGTGTGTGTGTGTGTGTGTGTGTGTGTGTGTGTGTGTGTGTCGACGGGATGGGTGGAGAAGCCGTGATTGCATCACGATCAACGTGCGAATTAATTTACCAAAGCATATCAGCGTAGCTATTACACGAATAAACCAATGCCAGTTACAAGTAACAAATATTTACATGCACAATTCGGTTTCGAGAACTCACGTGGTCGCAATCAATGCTTCAGTTAGAGTACCTTATCAGGCAATGCCATCATGATAGCTAGCGTATACAGTTAAGGAGAGTAAGCTGAGTGTGGATGCAGCTGTGATCTGATGTTACAGTGCCCACCATATAACTGACGTGTACTCTGTATGGTGCAAGGAGCTATGCCTTATAGAATGTAATAATGAGTTGTCTTGTCGTCAATGTTACGTCAGTTCTCTAAATCCAGTTGTAAAAATAAATATGTAGGAGGCTACGTTTTATTCATATTAAAGACTCCCTGTGGTTGTGAAAATATTCAAATTCAGGAAAATAACAAATAATTGTTTATTTGCTTTCTGTCGTAATGGTTGGTGGGAACGCAGATTTTTCAGTTGTAAATAAATAACCTATTATCTCATAAATAATCTTTCTTTCTTCAATGTCTGATTTTTTTTTATTCGCTGTTGCTCATTCAACAATCTCTTAGAACATTTCTGACCCCTGTTCATACTTCGGGCGGCCTTTGACGAGGCGCCATCTTGGCTGTATGTGGTTACGGAAGAGGGTCTTGAATAGATCATTATACGTCGTCTTCCAACCCCATTATTAACAGGCGCTAGGTATAATGAGTGGTCCTTTTCCTTAATAAATCAGTAGCGACAGTTGCTTACAGTCTGTCCTGGTTCAAATGGCTCTGAGCACTATGGGACTTAACATCTGTGGTCATCAGTCCCCTAGAACTTAGAACTACTTAAACCTAACTAACCTAAAGACATCACACACATCCATGCCCGAGGCAGGATTCGAACCTGCGACCGCAGCAGTCGCGCGGTTCCGGACTGAGCGCCTAGAACCGCTAGACCACCGCGGCCGTCTCAGTCTGTCCTATTCAGCTGTTTTCGTTAATGTAGTAGATACTAATTTATTATTATTATTATTATTATTATTATCATGTACGTGAGGACGCACTTCGATCAAGCTGTGCTTCTAGATTCGTTTTTGTTATCTGATTCTCTGTTTCCACGGGTTTTCTTTCGCTTTTCAGCCCTCTTGGATCGCGAGGTTTTCTTTACTTCATCCCCAGGCTGTACTTGCTTCGAACACGGTCAACTGTGGATCTCGTTAAATGATAATTCAGAGGAACTGTTCTTTCGCATTAGGTTCTCATTCTTACGTACCTTGGACTATTTCATTCATTCTTTCTTGAAAACCCAGGAAGTGTTTTTTATTTTGATTGTGAACGGTTGGTCAAATGTTTGAGAGGAGCTAAATGAAGACTCCCTATAAATTACGCAATGATCTATTGTCCGAATTTTCATAGCCAAACGAAAAGTGACAGATGGGCAATTGTGGGATCAAATGGCCCAACGTCAGATCTAGTATTGAAAAAAATATTTAATTGCTCGAAGTTAATTACTTTAATTAAGTAAAACTAATTAGTGATTTGAGGGGAAGTTACAGAAGGATTTTCGCTGGATTTCTCATGTTGTTGTTGTTGTCTTCAGTCCTGAGACTGGTTTGATGCAGCTCTCCATGCTACTCTATCCTGTGCAAGCTGCTTCATCTCCCAGTACCTACTGCAACCTACATCCTTCTGAATTTGCTTAGTGTACTTATCTCTCGGTCTCCCTCTACGATTTTTACCCTCCATGCTGCCCTCCAACGCTAAATTTGTGATCCCTTGATGCCTCAAAACATGTCCTACCAACCGATCCCTTCTTCTAGTCAAGTTGTGCCACAAACTTCTCTTCTCGCCAATCCTATTCAATACCTCCTCATTAGTTACGTGATCTATCCACCTTATCTTCAGTATTCTTCTGTAGCACCACATTTCGAAAGCTTCTATTCTCTTCTTGTCCAAACTAGTTATTGTCCATGTTTCACTTCCATACATGGCTACACTCCAAACAAATACTTTCAGAAACGACTTCCTGATACATAAATCTATATTCGATGTTAACAAATTTCTCTTCTTCAGAAACGCTTTCCTTGCCATTGCCAGTCTACATTTTATATCCTGTCTACTTCGACCATCATCAGTTATTTTACTTCCTAAATAGCAAAACACCTTTACTACTTTAAGTGTCTCATTTCCTAATCTAATTCCCTCAGCATCACCCGATTTAATTTGACTACATTCCATCATCCTCGTTTTGCTTTTGTTGATGTTCATCTTATATCCTCCTTTCAAGACACTGTCCATTCCGTTCAACTGCTCTTCCAAGTCCTTTGCCGTCTCTGACAGAATTACAATGTCATCGGCGAACCTCAAAGTTTTTACTTCGTCTCCATGAATTTTAATACCTACTCCAAATTTTTCTTTTGTTTCCTTTACTGCTTGCTCAATATACAGATTGAATAACATCGGGGAGAGGCTACAACCCTGTCTCACTCCTTTCCCAACCACTGCTTCCGTTTCATGACCCTCGACTTTTATGACTGCCATCTGGTTTCTGTACAAATTGTAAATAGCCTTTCGCTCCCTGTATTTTACCCCTGCCACCTTTAGAATTTGGAAAAGAGTATTCCAGTCAACATTGTCAAAAGCTGTCTCTAAGTCTACAAATGCTAGAAACGTAGGTTTGCCTTTTCTTAATCTTTCTTCTAAGATAAGTCGTAAGGTCAGTATTGCCTCACGTGTTCCAACATTTCGACGGAATCCAAACTGATCCTCCCCGAGGTCCGCATCTACCAGTTTTTCCATTCGTCTGTAAAGAATTCGCGTTAGTATTTTGCAGCTGTGACTTATTAAACTGATAGTTCGGTAATTTTCACATCTGTCAGCACCTGCTTTCTTTGGGATTGGAATTATTATATTCTTCTTGAAGTCTGAGGGTATTTCGCCTGTCTCATACATCTTGCTCATCAGCTGGTAGAGTTTTGTCATGACTGGCTCTCCCAAGGCCGTCAGTAGTTCTAATGGAATGTTGTCTACTCCGTGGGCCTTGTTTCGACTCAGGTCTTTCAGTGCTCTGTCAAACTCTTCACGCAGTATCTTATCTCCCATTTCGTCTTCATCTACATCCTCTTCCATTTCCATAATATTGTCCTCAAGTACATCACCCTTGTATAAACCTTCTATATACTCCTTCCACCTTTCTGCCTTCCCTTCCTTGCTTAGAACTGGGTTGCCATCTGAGCTCTTGATATTCATAAAGGTGGTTCTCTTCTCTCCAAAGGTCTCTTTAATTTTCCTGTAGGCAGTATCTATCTTACCCCTAGTGAGATAAGCTTCTACATCCTTACATTTGTCCTCTAGCCATCCCTGTTTAGCCATTTTGAACTTCCTGTCGATCTCATTTTTGAGACGTCTGTATTCCTTTTTGCCTGCTTCATTTACTGCATTTTTATATTTTCTCCTTTCATCAATTAAATTCAATATTTCTTTTGTTACCCAAGGATTTCTAGCAGCCCTCGTCTTTTTACCTACTTTATCCTCTGCTGCCTTCACTACTTCATCCCTCAGAGCTACCCATTCTTCTTCTACTGTATTTCTTTCCCCTATTCCTGTCAATTGTCCCCTTATGCTCTCCCTGAAACTCTGTACAACCTCTGGTTCTTTCAGTTTATCCAGGTCCCATCTCCTTAATTTCCCACATTTTTGCAGTTTCTTCAGTTTTAATCTACAGGTCATAACCAATAGATTGTGGTCAGAGTCCACATCTGCCCCTGGAAATGTCTTACAACTTAAAACCTGGTTCCTAAATCTCTGTCTTACCATTATATAATCTATTTGATACCTTTTAGTATCTCCAGGGTTCTTCCACGTATACAACCTTCTTTCATGATTCTTAAACCAAGTGTTAGCTATGATTAAGTTGTGCTCTGTGCAAAATTCTACTAGGCGGCTTCCTCTTTCATTTCTTAGCCCCAATCCATATTCACCTACTATGTTTCCTTCTCTCCCTTTTCCTACTGCCGAATTCCAGTCACCCATTACTATTAAATTTTCGTCTCCCTTCACTATCTGAACAATTTCTTTTATTTCATCGTACATTTCTTCAATTTCTTCATCATCTGCAGAGCTAGTTGGCATATAAACTTGTACTACTGTAGTAGGTGTGGGCCTCGTATCTATATTGGCCACAATAATGCGTTCCCTATGCTGTTTGTAGTAGCTTACCCGCATTCCTATTTTCCTATTCATTATTAAACCTACTCCTGCATTACCCCTATTTGATTTTGTGTTTATAACCCTGTAGTCACCTGACCAGAAGTCTTGTTCCTCCTGCCACCGAACTTCACTAATTCCCACTATATCTAACTTTAACCTATCCATTTCCCTTTTTAAATTTTCTAACCTACCTGCCCGATTAAGGGATCTGACATTCCACGCTCCGATCCGTAGAACGCCAGTTTTCTTTCTCCTGATAACGACATCCTCCGGAGTAGTCCCCGCCTGGAGATGCGAATGGGGGACTATTTTACCTCCGGAATATTTTACCCAAGAGGATGCCATCATCATTTAATCATACAGTAAAGCTGCATGTCCTCGGGTTAAATTACGGCTGTAGTTTCCCCTTGCTTTCAGCCGTTCGCAGTACCAGCACAGCAAGGCCGTTTTGGTTAATGTTGCAAGGCCAGATCAGTCAATCATCCAGACTGTTGCCCCTGCAACTACTGAAAAGGCTGCTGCCCCTCTTCAGGAACCACACGTTTGTCAGGCCTCTCACAGATACCCCTCCGTTGTGGTTGCACCTACGGTACCATCTGTATCGCTGAGGCACGCAAGCCTCCCCACCAACGGCAAGGTCCATGGTTCATGGACTGGCCGGTAATTATTGACATCTCATGGTGTCAAAGCGTTACGCGTTTGGCACAAAACAAAAAAAAATAAAAGTATCGCGGTACTTGAGAAAAACTTACACTCCTAGAAATTGAAATAAGAACACCGTGAATTCATTGTCCCAGGAAGGGGAAACTTTATTGACACATTCCTGGGGTCAGATATATCACATGATCACACTGACAGAACCACAGGCACATAGACACAGGCAACAGAGCATGCACAATGTCGGCACTAGTACAGTGTATATCCACCTTTCGCAGCAATGCAGGTTGCTATTCTCCCATGGAGACGATCGTAGAGATGCTGGATGTAGTCCTGTGGAACGGCTTGCCATGCCATTTCCACCTGGCGCCTCAGTTGGACCAGCGTTCGTGCTGGACGTGCAGACCGCGTGAGACGACGCTTCATCCAGTCCCAAACATGCTCAATCGGGAACAGATCCGGAGATTTTGCTGGCCAGGGTAGTTGACTTACACCTTCTAGAGCACGTTGGGTGGCACGGGATACATGTGGACATGCATTGTCCTGTTGGAACAGCAAGTTCCCTTGCCGGTCTAGGAATGGTAGAACGATGGGTTCGATGACGGTTTGGATGTACCGTGCACTATGCAGTGTCCTCTCGATGATCACCAGAGGTGTACGGCCAGTGTAGGAGAACGCTCCCCACACCATGATGCCGGGTGTTGGCCCTGTGTGCCTCGGTCGTATGCAGTCCTGATTGTGGCGCTCACCTGCACGGCGCCAAACACGCATACGACCATCATTGGCACCAAGGCAGAAGCGACTCTCATCGCTGAAGACGACACGTCTCCATTCGTCCCTCCATTCACGCCTGTCGCGACACCACTGGAGGCGGGCTGCACGATGTTGGGGCGTGAGCGGAAGACGGCCTAACGGTGTGCGGGACCGTAGCCCAGCTTCATGGAGACGGTTGCGAATGGTCCTCGCCGATACCCCAGGAGCAACAGTGTCCCTAATTTGCTGGGAAGTGGCGGTGCGATGCCCTACGGCACTGAGTAGGATCCTACGGTCTTGGCGTGCATCCGTGCGTCGCTGCGGTCCGGTCCCAGGTCGACGGGCACGTGCACCTTCCACCGACCACTGGCGACAACATCGATGTACTGTGGAGACCTCACGCCCCACGTGTTGAGCAATTCGGCGGTACGTCCACCCGGCCTCCCGCATGCCCACTATACGCCCTCGCTCAAAGTCCGTCAACTGCACATACGGTTCACGTCCACGCTGTCGCGGCATGCTACCAGTGTTAAAGACTGCGATGGAGCTCCGTATGCCACGGCAAACTGGCTGACATTGACGGCGGCGGTGCACAAATGCTGCGCAGCTAGCGCCATTCGACGGCAACACCGCGGTTCCTGGTGTGTCCGCTGTGCCGTGCGTGTGATCATTGCTTGTACAGCCCTTTCGCAGTGTCCGGAGCAAGTATGGTGGGTCTGACACACCGGTGTCAATGTGTTCTTTTTTCCATTTCCAGGAGTGTATTTTGTCAATTGAGGGGAAAACTGAAATATTTCACAAGCAGCTCCTCTGTTATATGAATGTTGTTAAGTATTGATAATATGGTATAGGTTACACACACTATTTAATTGTATTACAACATTTTTGGTTTGAGTAAGATGTCTGACCTGCGTTACATTGTAAATCTTTGGTCATTTGAAGATGACCACTGAACTGGCTGGAACTGTTTACTAGGAACAAAACTTACAATCTAAGCAATAAAGTATTCTCAAAGGATTCTAAACTGTGAAATATAGAAGATCGCCTCCTGTCTCCACTGACAATGACGGATAATCGTGAATAACGTTCCAGCTGTAAAAGGCAGTCACTGACATATCTATCAAAGCAGCAGTAATGATTACCATCGTTCCTGCAGCACTCTTTACCATCCTTCTTTCCAAACAGATCTTCTTCATTTCACAGTAAACTTAGCTAGTTCCGTCTCCTTAAGTTTCTTATCAGCTCATCTGATTTCAACATTTTCTTTAGCGAGGTTCGCAGGAAAGTTTCTGTAAAGTTTGGAAGGTAGGAGACAAGGTACTGGCAGAATTGAAGCTGTGAGGACAGGTCGTTAGTCGTGATTGGGTAGCTGAGTTGGTAGAACACTTGCTGGCGAAAGGCAAAGGTCCCGAGTTCGAGTCTCGCTCCGGCACACGGTTTTAATCTGCCCGGAAGTTTCATACCAGTGCACACTCCGCTGCAGAGTGAAAATCTGATTCTGGAATCTTCTGTCATTGTTTGCCAGAATAATTTCATTTATAAAATTGAAAAGACGAAAAAACTGCGTTTTTATTCCCCCGTTATTTGTTTGTTTCTAACTGGTTTTGACCTTAGTGTTCCACCATGAGGAAACAATTGAGTAACCATCGCAAGAGACACTAGTGTTAGAAAACTAAAATAACTATTAACAAGGGCCAAATAAACACACATAATATTTGGCCACGACATTGTGTGCAAAATGTCAAATCAGCCGAACATCACTCCAGTCATGAGACAAACTATTTAGATTACAGTGTTAAATTAGAGTTTACAAGACGGACAATATCAAAAAAACACACAGAGAAAACACACAATACTATATTATGTAAGTTGTATGAATGTAATACTAAAGTTCGTAGCAAAAAAACAATATAAGATACAATGACAATTCATGGTGGTACAAGCTATCGGAAATTAGTGTGATTGAGGTCAGGGAGAGTGTTGCTGGTTGACTGAATCACATGGAACTTCAGAATGCGAATATACTCAGCTCCAACTGATCATTTAGAAATGCCTTTAACGTTCAAATGGCTCTAAGTACTATGGGACTTAACATCTGAGGTCATCAGTCCCCTAGACTTAGAACTACGTAAACCTAACTAACCTAAGGACATCACACACATCCATGTCCGAGGCAGGATTCGAACCTGCGACCGTAGCGGCCGCTCGCTTCCGGCATAAAGCGCCTAGAACCGCTCGATCATAGCGGCCGGCAAATGCCTTTAATCTAAATGCTTCTTTACGTCATGTGCTTATAATAGGCCGTGTTTTTTTGGGTTTTTTTCCGTTGGCGGTTCGTAGCTGTTCTGTATCGACTTTGTATCAGTGACTTTCCTTCTGCAAACGTGTAGATCAGATTTCATAAGTCAGACTCCACTTAAAACGGTACTCATGATAGGATGGACAGTCGTATACAAGGATTACTCTGACATGGCTACAAATTTGCTTCAAAATTCATTTCAAAACACAGTCTACTGCGTATGCACTGAGTGTGAGCTACATTCTGAAATTAATCATTAGCTACAATGCACATGTAATTGAGATGTAATGTCAACATTGGATTTGAGATATTTTCAATTTGTACAAAATCTGTTTTACGCCATAGGAGTTATTCTTCATGGTGTGCAACAAAATGCGTGCAGAGCAGCATCCGCCAGTCTGTTAACATACTGTTTCATCGTGAACTGCAGAAATGGCTCATCCATTAATATAAAAAGGAAATTATCGTGCCTCTGAGAATAAATAGCTACACCGAAGTGGTTTCCAATCATAGTCGGCTTTAATGCAATTAATATTGCCGGCCTCGCCCCACTGCCAGCAATCAAATAATTACAGGCGTTTATTGGCAGAGCCATCTACTGGATTGGCTCGTTGTGCCCTTTGTGGAAGGGCATCGAATATAAAAACAAAACAGGTCATCCTCCCAAAGTGATTAACAGCCGGCCTTTTGCCCATATTTAGATCAGGAGTTTGCAATCTGAGGGACAGGTATCGGACTCAGTCCATAAACAGACCACAGACTTGTTAAATTTTCTCTGCCTCGTGATGGCTGGGTGTCGTGTGATGTCCTTAGGTTAGTTGGACATGAAGTACTTGAATAACAATAATTGAAACCAACAGCTGTGTTGTAATCCAGCGTCGTTTATTCAAAACATGCTACCAGTTTCGACGCCTAAAAGTGTCACCGTCAGACCATTGTATATGGAAACTTACATACATACGAAAGTATGAAAGTACAGACAACAAAAACTACAGTTTGTGACAAAAAAGGGGATAAATCACATCGTAAAATTACATCACAAAAATATGCTGTCGTTATTCATAAAAAACAAAATTCGTCGTGTAGCTTACGTTGCTCTTTTTTATCCAACAATCACAGACTTCAGTGACGTAATGTACTAGAGGGGAACCCACGCTTACAGCTAAATACACCAGCAAAACAATCGAAGTAACATACATCCCTAACCGGAACGTCTACGAATGTAGGATATACCAATAATAATAATAAAAAAAAATACCAAACGGTTGCAGTAAACGGAACCAATAGAAACCTAATGAACAACAGTTCATTGCATAATGCAAACCTGCCAAAATAATAACATACACAGTAATACCCTCCATTACATAAACAGTGTAATACATGGTTTATGTATTAGAAGCCGTTAGTGTATATGTTATTATTCCGGTGGGTTTGCATTATCCAATGAACGGTTCTTCATTAGGTTTTGTTGTTTATTCACTCCAGCCGCTTGGGATTATGTTAGTTTGTTTTGCATTTGTTTATTATTGGTCATCCCATATTCGTAGGTGTTCCGGGTTAGGGATGTATGGGAATACGACTGCTTTGCTGGTGTATTTCGTTCGCACGCTTGGGTTCCCCTCGCGTACATTACGTCACTGGCATACGTCATTTTTGGATTAAAAAAAAAGAGAAATATAAGTTAAATACTGAACTTAGTTTTGTATGGTTAAAGATAGCATATTTTTGTCATGTGATTTATCTCGTTTTTAGTCACTAACCGTAATTTTTGTTGTGTGTACTCTCACATGTTTCTATTGTGCTATGTGTGTTTCCATACACAAGAGCCTGAAGATGACGCTCATTGCCGGCGAAACTCGTAGCATGTTTTGAACAAACGACGTTGGATTACAATACAGCCTTTGGTTTCAATTATCTTTATTCAAATCTACCATCTCAGATATTTCAATAGATCTGTGACGCTCGCGTGTGAGACAAACAGATCTCTTATGATTTGTGATGTCGTTCTTTGTACACCATGAGTATACTCCATTAGACCTACCTGCTTTGAGTCCCACGCACTGGACTTTATATTAGCCTAAGTTGCAGAAAGGTTTTGTGAGGAATCTCCTGATGTTTATTTGGTGGTAACTTCCTATGGGACCAAACTGCTGAGATCATCGGTCCCTAAGCCTACACACTACTTAATCTAAGAAACTAACTTACCTTAAGGACAGCACACACACCCATGCCTGAGAGAGGATTTGAACCTCCAACGGGGGAAGCCCCGCTAACCGTGGCAAAGCGCCGAAGACCGCGCGGCTACCCGGGGTGGCGCAGATTGATGGCAGTTACTGAGTATCCTCTACGACTGAGCCTATGTGATCATTCCAGTTCATGTTCCTATAATTTGTTACAAGCAAGTATTTGTATAAGTTGACTCATTCCAGTTGTTACACTGATATTGCAATCACAACATACTACTTTCCTGCATATTTTGAAGTGCACTTTTTTACGGACCTATGATTTTAAACCAGGCTATCAAACATTGCACCACTCCGAAGTCTTATCAAGCTCCGTCTGTACGTCTGTGCAGCTTTTTCCCCGATAGTTCTTCATCATAGTCCACTGCATCATGTGCAAACAGTTTAAGGTGAACATTACTGTTGTCTAACAGGTCTTTGACACAGGCTGCAACATAAGTAGCAACTACATATTATCTTGAACTGCGAGCAACCACAGCTGAAAGCCCACATTTTTACATGAAGGCAAAAGACACCGCTCTGGTTGTATAACGTTCATGCAAACAGTGATCGGTTTCACGCAAGTTTAGACGCACCCTCAGGTAATATAAATTTTATCTACAAGATTATTTTACACTTTCTTAAAGCCTCTCCCTTCCTTCACATCACTGATAAATTAAAATCCGGCCCTGGTTTATTAAAACCAGAAAGGTTATTAAAACTTTTTACAGCCAGAGTGGTGTTTTCTGGCTTCACATAAAAATAATTTGCAATGATCCCGGCACACTACACTGACGTTATCTTTACGTCTGTTGATGACTCTTCATCCTCTTTACCAAGAAATCCTGAGTCCAGTCAGATTTAATTCGATACCAGTAATTATTGTGCTTCCGTTAACATGCGTTGGTGTGGCACTGACTGAAACTCATTAGTGGACTTTATCGATCTGTGATTATAGTCTTCTATCGGATACAATGTTTACAATAAAAATTCATATTCCCGCTGTGCGGTGTATCTCATAGTCTGTTAACGAAGCTGTCTGCTTTAGATCTTTGTGTGATGGAAAGTCGGAATCCTTGTATCAGATTACTTTTATGCCGAAGAAAAGCATCGCCAAATGGATAGGATCTCTGGGATTTTGTTTATAGTAAGCCAATTGATTCTTCCCAATATTAAATGTTTGTCTCTATGATATTTTGTGCTCTTAATTACTAAATCATTAAGTTCGTCAAAAAACAATTCATTTATGATACACTCCTCCCTAGCATCAAGTGGCTAGGTTTCCTCGAAACGAAAGAAACAGAGCAACATGGTGGTCTTGTTTTGATTTTTTTGAAATGTCATAAATATTGTTTTATAACTTCTTCAGTTTTTCCTAAGCTTTGCTCCTGACGACCACTAAAAGTTTTTTTCAGTATAAAGATCCCAAAAGAGTCTTCCTCCAGTATAGTCCAGTCAACAAAGGAAAATTAGAGGGAAAACGAGTAGTCGTAAATGTTTGTACACTAGTAAGGAGGTCTGACATGAACAGCATTCTAAAAGTCCTGACCAGTAGAGTGTGAGCGTGGAGGGGCGGGAGCTGTGAAGGTGACTTTTTTTAGGTTTCTGTCGAATACCTAGAAAATCGAGACAGCTACCGAAAATGGGGTAGAAAATTAAACTACAGTAAATTTCATACAAAAAAATTCCTGCTCATTTTTTTCTCTAGGAATAATGCTTTTCCTGTTGCAGTGGATGGAAAAATCGCAGGTTATTACATACATCAAAAAAAGTTTTGCGTCACCCCAGTTCCCAGAACTACTGAAGATGCTGCGGATATTTCATCACAGACACAGTCCCTCTGACTGTTCAGAGATGTCACCAAGCCACCCCAAAGATGTAAACAACCATGCATGAGCAGCCCCTATTAGTCAGAGGGGTCCGACAGCCGTTCAGTTCCAGTCATTCCGCCAGAAAGGAGGCACACGGCTCGTGTTCTCTGTAGTTCAACCATGCCTAGACGGTCAATACCGCGGTTCAATCGCGTCCGCATTGTTACTCTGTGCCAGGAAGCGTTGTCAGCAAGGGAACTGTCCAGGCTTCTCGAAGTGAACCAAAGCGATGGTGTTCGGACATGGAGGGGATACAGAAAGACAGGAACGGCGGATGACATTCTTCGCTCCGGCATGGCTACTAGTGCAGTGCTACCTACGGATTATGGCTCGGAGGAACCGTGACAGCAACGCCACCATGTTGAATAATATTAATCGTGCAGCCACAGGACGTCGTGTTACGACTCAAACTGTGCCCAACTTGACTCCCGACGTCCGTGGCGAGGTCTGTCTTGGCAACCACGACGCCTTGCAGCGCGGTACAGATGGGCACAACAACATACCGATTGGACCGCTCAGGATTGGCACCACCTTCTCTTCACCGATGAGTGTCGCTTATGCCTTGAACCAGTGGACCCGGTGAGGCTGAACGCGTTAGACACACTGTCTAGCGAGTGCAGCAAGGTGGAGGTTCCCTGATGTTTTGGGGTGGCATTATGTGGGGCCGACGTACTCCGCTGGTTGTCATGGAAGGGGCGAAACGGCTGTGCAATACGTGAATACCATCATCAGACCAATAGTGCAACAATATCGGCAGCGTATTGGGAAGGCATTCGTCTTCATGGGCGACGATTTGCGCCCACATCGTGCAGATCTTGTGAATTACTTCCTTCGGGATAACGACATCGCTTGACTCAAATGTGTGTGAAATCTTAGGGGACTTAACTGCTAAGGTCATCAGTCCCTAAGCTTACACACTACTTAACCTAAATAACCTAAGGACAAACACACACACCCATGTCCGAGGGAGGACTCGAACCTCCGCCGGGACCAGCCCGCACAATCCATGAGTGTAGCGACCTAGACCGCTCGGCTAATCTTCCACGTCGTTCGACTAGAGTGGCCATCATGTTCTCCAGACATGAACCCTATCGAACATGTCTGCGATAGATTGAAAAGGGCTATTTATAGACGACGTGACCCACCAACCACTCTGAGGGGTCTACGCCGTATCGCCGTTGCGGAGTGGGACAATCTGGACCAACAGTGTCTTGATGAATTTGTGCATAGAATGCCACGACGAATACAGGCATGCATCAATGCAAGAGGACGTGTATTAGAGGAACCGGTGTGTACAGCAATCTGGACCATCACCTCTGAAGATCTCGCTGTATGGTGGTACAACATGCAATGTCCGGTTTTCATGAGCATTAAAAAGGGCAGAAATGATGTTTAGGTTGATCCCTATTCCAATTTTCTGTACAGGTTCCAGAACTCTCGGAACGGAGGTGATGCAAAACATTTTTGATGTGTGTAAAAATGATGTTTCAACGGTATAAAATTAATGTTCATTGTGAGATGAAATGGGTCAAGAACAAATATTGTTTGATGTGTTTACCACATGTATGGGCTGTAGAAACATAAACGTATTAAGAGATAAATTGTGTTATGGTGCTTAATAAAGTGGAAACGCAAGGCTGGAGCTCAGAAGCCTGAGGGAAGGTATACTACCGGTTTGTGGTCATGTTCTTCCCTCCTTCATAGGTCTGCAACATGAAGAACGAGCAGACGATTCTGAATTCTCTGTACCACACTACATCACAAAAACAACTCTGAGTGTTTCACAAAGCTGTGTGCATTATTTCTCAGCTTCGCCTATGAATCTCTGGTGATGTAGTTTGCAGACATGCCCGAGGGGAATTTGTTTCCCACAGAGTGAGTTAACATTACATCGAAAACCTATTTGACCATAAAAATAGCATTACCAACGATCAGTCAAGACAGTATGCAGTGCCCTTCAACCATGGCAGTTTTGCGGGAAGCGCGCTGAGTGCATGTAATCTAAATGTTGGCGTCATTGTCAGATACGTCTACTGAACATACCGTGTGAGACCACCCTGGCAGTGTCTCTTAACCACCCACAGATCAACTACGTTGTGTGGTGCTTAACGTAGCGACCTAGCGACTCTTAAGTACCGGCTTCGATTTCTGATAACTACCACTACTTTTTCTGTGGCGGGAACGCCTTAATGGGGTCCGCTCTATCTCATAATGCCAAATAAGACGCTCCTGGATTATATAATTAGTGTACCTGGTGGAGAAACCACCAAAGTTGCGTCAAAAGGAAGGCTTGCTCCAGATCGATTTATCGAATTTTATTTGATCTACCCATCAAAAAAGAAAGGACGAATACTGAGGTGTAAAGCCGCCTCGAGTGCGAATTGATTTCAGTCGGGGCGATAGATCACATTGGTCAAGCGATCCCACTATTCACCTTAAAATATGTAGGAAAAACGAGGAAACCCTAAATAAGCGGCTCCTTACGACCAAGAGTTCAGTGCCTCAGCTATTGCAACCTCTCACTCGTGTCCTACAATGGATGTGATGAAGTGTAATAACGTCTTAGAGTTAGATATACACTTTTTGCCATTAAACCTGCCACACCACGATGGTAGCCTGCAACAAACGTAGAACTGACATGGAGTCTAAGGAAGAGAACATATGAGTAGACGGTAGTCTGCTTGCTGGTTCCTGGTGCGGACCAGAGCAGCAGTTATAGACGCCTGCAGGTACATGCGGAGAACGCTGGTTAACCCGACGGTGAAGATGCAGCAGCATCCAGCAGCAAGTTTGTGCACATGCTGGCTACTCTCCAGTATTTCTCAAAGTCTTTCTCAAACTATTTTAAAGGGACGATTCAGAAAAAAATTGTATATTTCACGACTTACAGCTCAAGAGTTCAGTCTCATTGTCAACCACCTATTTTTTCGTTAATGGTCATAGTGTTTGCGGTATCTCTAAATTAAGTATCCACCATAAGAAACTGATTTCAGTGAAAAATAGGAGTGACTATAATTACTTTACACTTGATGTGAATTAGGTCATACATTGCTGCAAATGAAATTAGGTAACTTATAGACTTCTTTAGTGTGGGATATCTCCAATTCTCTTCAGTCTCGAGAAAACTGATTGTAATGCAGCGCACACACTTCTGCCCCGCAAGCAGCAATACAGCTAGAGTAAACTACACATGACATCCATTATATTCCTTAAGAAGTTCAACAAATGTAATGGTTTTTTGGCAAATGACGCCACAAAAAAAATAAAAAAATGAAATGTCGTGTGACGAGGGCCTCCCGTAGGGTAGACCGTTCGCCTGGTGCAAGTCTTTCGATTTGACGCCACTTCGGCGAGTTGCGCATCGAGGGGGATGAAATGATGACGATGACAACACAACACCCAGTCCCTGAGCGGAGAAAATCTCCGACCCAGACAGGAATCGAACCCGGGCCCTTTGGATTGAGTATCTGTCGCGCTGACCACTCAGCTACCGGGGGCGGACACGCTATAAAAAGAGGAGAATATATTACCACATCGTTAACACGCGAAACTTCGCGTATCACGGTATATAAATTCACCACTGGCCATTAAAATTGCTACACCACGAAGATGACGTGCTACAGACGCGTAATTTAACCGACAGGAAGAAGATGCTATGATATGCAAATGATTAGCTTTTCAGAGCATTCACACAAGGTTGGCGCCGGTGGCGACACCTACAACGTGCTGACATGAGGAAAGTTTCCAACCGATTTCTCATACTCAAGCAGCAATTGTCCGCCGTTGCCTGGTGAAACGTTGTTGTCATGCCTCGTGTAAGGAGGAGAAATGCGTACCATCACGTTTCCGACTTTGATAAAGGTCGGATTGTAGCATATCGCGATTGCGGTTTATCGTATCGCGACATTGCTGCTCGCGTTGGTCGAGATCCAATGACTATTATCAGAATATGGAATCGGTGGGTTCAATAGAGTAATACGGAACGGCGTGCTGGATCCCATCGGCCTCGTATCACTAGCAGTCGAGATGACAAGCATTTTATCCGCATGGCTGTAACGGATCGTGCAGCCACGTCTCGATCCCTGAGTCAACAGATGGGGACGTTTGCAAGACAACAACCATCTGCGCGAACAGTTCGGCGACGTTTGCAGCAGCATGGACTGTCAGCTCGGAGACCATGGCTGCGGTTACCCTTGACGCTGCATCACAGACAGGAGCGCCTGCGATGGTGTACTCAACGACGAACCTGGGTGCACGAATGGCAAAACGTCATTTTTTCGGATGAATCCAGGTTGTGTTTACAGCACGTCTCGGTCACCTCTTGCTCACATTGACGGCACTTTGAACAGTGGACGCTACATTTCAGATGTGTTACGACCCGTGGCACTACCCTTCATTCGATCTCTACGGGCCTTTCTGGATACAGAAAATGTTTGACTGCGTTTTGTCAAAACAAGAAACAAATTAACGTGGCAACAAGACAAATATAGGTGCCCTTGTAAAAAACCTTATACCGCGACAAACCTTAATGCTTTACAGTTCGTATTCCTTGCTTCATTTTCTTCACATACGAGAATCAGGACGGGTACAAAAAAGATTATTCCGAAAACGTATTCTACATGAATTCTGCTGCACTTCTTTCATTGCGATACAACGCTGCTTCAGGAGTGCCTGAACGTGAGAAACGCCTCCTGTGTTTCCCGCAGCGGCTGACAGCTACAGGAGTCCGCCCGTCTCACCTGCGTCTCGACGCGGAGCTCCGCTGACGCAGGTCGCCTCTAATTAAAAACACGACGCAAGGTGAGCGTAAGATTTTAATGAGGGTCTTCCAAGTCCGCCGGTTGTAATCACCAGCGTTGTGAGTCATCGGCGTTGTCTGCTGCAGGCGATGAGGCCGCACGTCGCTGATACGGATTGCTGCACGAAAGAGGGCACAGGAAAATGCCTGTGTTTTAAAGGCCGGGTTTTTCTTTCTTAATGAATAATCAGAAACAGTGCTCACGTAAGAGTATACGGTTTAGGGGGAGGAGTGGCGATGTATTTTGTTTTTCACACGCTCTTGCTAACTTTATGAGAAACGTCTACTTTAAGAGTTGGATTGCCGGCTGGCGTTGAAGTGGAGATACACGCAAAGTGCCTAAAGTGGGAGCGCTGTGAACAGAACTAACACAACGGTCAATATTCTCCTCACTGGAAAGAAATCTTGAAATTATTAAATAGTTACAGAAACCTTACGGTTTGATGCACTGGCTTACATTCAAACATGTCATTGCTCGAATGAAATGGTATTATCGTATTCTGGAAATGAAGGAAGGAAACAGGGCAAGGGTGTAACATTATATACAAACTGCTGGCTTTACTGGCGCAGCACTACCCCAGCCGGACCGTGTGAGGGGGAAAAGAGAGGGGGGGGGGGGGGGAACAGCTGAAGAAACCATTCCAGCGTTTTCCCCTAATAGCCTTGAAGAACCATAGGAAATATTCATCAGGAGCGCTAGACGGGAATCTGAACAACGGTTGAGTCTCAACCACTTTACCACGACCCTGTCATGAACGGGCAACATCGCTCATCTTGTACAGCCACGGATTACTGCAGAAAGACATCAGTCGGTTGCTTTAGAAAGCGATCAGTATCGACGAACCAGCAGTTCCGAGAGACAGCAAAATGATATCGGCCCTCCAACACACATTTCGAGTAAGGACCGTAAAGACAACTTAAAGAACCTTTGGGCTATTATATAGACCCACATCGAGCAGGTGGCTCAGTGCTTCACACAATGGCTTGCTTTCTGGTGAACGGCGGTTGAAAACCGCATCGAGGCAAACAGATTTAGATTTTCTGTATTCTCCCTAAATCATACCAAACAAACGGCGAGATGATTCTTCTGAAGGGCACGGCCTATTTCTTTCTCCATCCTTGACACAGTTCGAGCTTGTGCTCCATCTCTAACGACCTCGTTGTCGACGGGACCTTAAATCCTAATCTTCCTTCCTTTCTTCCTTCCTTTTACAGAAGCCAACACTTATTCATTTCTTCCTCGCTTCAGTTGTGAGTGGAAAAGCAAAGTCAGCTTTTTGCACTTTTACAAAGTACCCTCCGCTGTGCACTCTAATGTGACATGAGAAATATGTGTGTATATGTAGACGTGAAAAATTTCAGTTATTCAAGAGTGTGAACTATCGCTTTTATTAACAAGCGAGCAGAGCTTTCTATATGTTATGTACCTGTCACATGACTTAAATTACGAAGTATATAAAGATAACTAAAACATTCCACCTCTGTCACGTAACACGCAACGTTCGTCACTGTGTCCTAGTGGTCACAGCAACTCGGAATCCACTTAGAAACTGTTTTCTCAAAATATTGCTCGTAGCAGTTACTGTAAAAGCAGACGTTGCCTAGTTGTTGCTGATATTGCAGTTCTCAAGTTACTCACTGAGTGCTGTCCATAGGCATAGCTCTGCCACGAGGAAGTTTTCAGATTTGCTCTTGCTCTTGACCTAATTTGTTTTCATATAATTCGTTGGACCATTTTGAGCTAGAGCGTATTAGTCAAAATACGACACATCGATTTAGGCTTTCCGCAGCCATGATTTAACTTCTGCTTGTAACAGAGACAGTACGGTACCTTATGTAAAATGTACGAACACAGATCAGCGTATGGGTCTCACTGTCCCGATGCACCGGAGGATAGCACCAGATGTCAGTCCGTTTGGGCTGTCTTTGACTAGATCGGGACTGAAACTACGTTTTACGATCTGGCTTACTGAAATTATTTTAGACTGGAGTTATGTACTCAGGATCCTATCAAATTTGTTTACGGCGCCGACGAAGAGCTCCCTTAGAAGTCCCTGACAAAGCATGTTAAGCAGTGTTGCTTAACATTGACAGCACACAGCTTCGCTCTGAACTAACTGGCAAGTTTGAAACAGTTAACAGCCGGCCGCTGTGACCGAGGGGTTCTAGGAGCTTCAGTCCGGAACCGCACTGCTGCTACGCAGGTTCGAATCCTGCCTCCGGCATGGATGTATGTGATGTCCTTTGGTTAGTTAGGTTTAAGTAGTTCTTAGTCTAGGGGACTGATGACAGAATTTTACATCCGACATTGCGGTCACATACCCTGAAGAATTTTATTGAAAGATTTAGCACTTATAAAAACCTATTCCGTCTATCATGAATACGGACTCATCCTGCAGTCATGCGTCAAAGTTGCCTGTCTAATGATTTTTTTTTAATGAAGTCTCAATAATGGATGCATATGTGGCTGTATGACGAAGAAGTAGTACAATGCTATGACTTTCTACATCCATAGTGCTTGGAGCCATTTGAACCATCGTCAGCACTTTTGTTACGTAGCTGGTTCATAACAGTTCTAGCATTTGGAAACTTAGATTTCTGCGACCATTGGCCCTGTGAATAAAATTCTTCAGGGAACGTAACTGTACTGCCAATCTGTAAATTTCTCCAACGTTTCGGCTAGTGTTACAAATTGCCATCCTCAGAGTGTTTTTCTGACTACTGAATGAGAAAAACTTTAGTTCTTGAATATCGGTGGAAGAGACTGTTATCGTAGTCTGTTAGGGTACTGAGGATTAGGAAGAGGGGAGTCAAACGCCCTTGGTTTGTGTTTGCTTTATTTTTTGCCTCAGATGAAAACGGGCGAATGAGAAATGGGCGGCAGTTGTGGCGTAGCTCCATTTAGTTGCTACCTATTTTCGGCTGAAGCGTTCCAGTACTCTGAGTACCTACGACCACTGTGGCCTCCCGCGCGCCTGACTGGATCGATGTGCGAGAACTGTCGTCCCGTAGCGCTGTTACTGCTGGCAGCCCAGTGGCTGAAAGTCGTCCCCATCCTCAAAACCCTACTACGTTATGGTCACAGTCTCTTCCACCGGTATACAAGAACTTAAGTTTTTCTTGTTGAAGGGTCAGCAAAATACTTGAGGGAGGCCATTTGGAATAGCAATCAAAACGTCGGAGAATTTTACATACTGACATTGCGGTCACATACCCCGAAGAATTTTATTGAAAGATTAAGCACTTATACAAACTTATTCCGTCTCTCATGTGCGCAGACTCACCCTGTAATCGCGGGTCAAAGCTGACTGTCGAATGAAATATTTTAATGAAGTCTCAATAATGGGTGCATATGTTTCTGTATAATAAAGCAGTATTACAATGCTATTACTTTCTGCATCCATAATTTGCGGAACTGAGGCTCACAAAAATTACCTGAACCAGAGATTAGAGATATTGTACAAGTAAAAGTAACACAATAGAGAAACAGACTCTGAATTACTGCGAGTAACTCCACTGTATAATAAAAAGAGTGTACGACTTGGAAGCTTCTTAACTAGAAAGGGTACAGTACCGCCCGACATTGAAAATAGGTACAACATTCTCCGTTATTCTTGTCAGAACAACATATTTTTTGTAGTAATAACTCAATTTCACTTAATACACCGAAGCCGGATACCAGTGTAGAAAGGAAGGACAATTTATTTGTTTAATTGATCACATGTGCACTCCCACGAAATAAATCCCTATATCCAATTTGGTGAGATCTGTGAAATGAATGAATGTATGGTCGTCTGCTAACCGCACTTGCACGTGGTGAGTACTGTGTGAGTCTCAATCTGTGTATGAGGCAAAGGATAAAGAGAAGTACTCGTCCATGGTATCAGTTGAGGACTCGCGTTTGTGACGAATATGTTCTTAATATTACTCTGCGTGTTACGTTTCCGCTGGATTGAAACTCTAATACTCTGAGAGAGAAGCAAGGTGAGTCAGCCATCTATCCAGCAACGCCACTTGGCTTGCATTGCACAGGAAGACGTGCATATATCCTCCCGAGTTCGTAGTAGGAAAGAAAAGTTACGAAGTGGGGTAGTGTAGTGTGAAACTGGGATGAATACTAATTGAAGTGGGAATGCTGAAAGTGAAGTGATTCTAACGCTGTGACTATTATTTGAGATTGAAGTGGGAAAGCTGAAAGTGAAGTGATTCTAACGTTGTGACTATTGTTTGTGATGTATGTTGCCAGTGTGATGTATTTCATGCAATTTAAGTATGTGTGGTTTGCATGGGAGAGTAGCAAGATAGGTTCAGAGGCACTGGGTTATGCATGTTCCTTTTTGTACCGCTCGGTCTGGAGTAAATTTTCGTGATGATGGGTGTGAGAGTCGAAGTGTGAGATATAGCAAAAGATCCACCATCCTATCCAGAAAGTGCACTGTAGCGTTAGATAATTACGAGACCATAAGATAATCACCAATATAAAGCCATGCCCACTGGGCAGAGTTTCTCATGTGTAATTATTGTATAAAAATGTAATAATAGAATTTATCGGAATTAAAAAAAAAGGTAGTGAAAAGAAAAATATTGGTGCCCTTGTTCTTCGAATAGTGTGAAGTCATGATATCCAAAATTTATAATGTGTGCGCCATTCACATTCAGTGCGATGGCCACGTGCTGATCAAAGCCGTTGAGTAAGAAAGAAAATGTGGTATTGCCAGTGCGTAGTGAACAATCAGAGTTGTGTAAATTACTAATAGTCAGGTGTGCTTTATCCGTTTCCGTTGCGTAATATTCAAACATGAGAATATTTTCTAGCTTAATTGTGAGTACTAGAGCTCATAATCAGTCATTGATGTTTTGCGATAAATAAGAATAAATCCACTCGCTTGGCAGACCATTCATCTTGCAGGCCTGACTGCTTAATGCCACCGTATGAGCAAGGCATGACGGTTGCCTCTCAAACTTACATTTTCATATCTAACGTTTGTCACTCAAATGTTTGAGGCACACTCGAAATCTATTGAAGATGAAAGCAGCGTAGTGGTGCATACTTCTTTGACAATGGACAACAAAATATCGTCGAAGTACATTTAGGTTCTTTCTGTTTAATGAGTCGTGTCCTGACGTATGCTAAATGAAGTGTACCAAAAATTACGGGGGTTTCAGGCCAGTGTATAATTTCCGACCGGTCAGGAGCAAATGCAGAAATACAAACTTCCAGTGATGGCGGATGGTTGCTGGGGGCAACGCCAAACCTTGTCACAGGGCACCAGCTAGGGGCGAGCATTTTGAGACTCGATGAGGATGCTTGCAGGAGACTCGAGGAAGTGATGAGTCTGAGTAAGACTCGTTCCTTACATTTAGACTAACTACTTCTAAACATGAGGAAAAGCAAAGGGTTCGACTGTTGATACAACAGAAGTCAGTATTTGAGTCCAGGGCCGGGAGCTCACAACTGTAACAATCACTAGCATCCAAACAAAAATGGTTCAAATGGCTCTGACCACTATGGGACTTAACATCTGAGGTCATCAGTCCCCTAGAACTTAGAACTACTTAAACCTAACTAACCTAAGGACATCACACACATCCATGCCCGCGGCAGGATTCGAACCTGCGACCGTAGCAGCCGCACGGCTCCGGACTGCGCGCCTAGAACCGCGAGACCACCGCGGCCGGCGCATCCAAACATATTAGGGCAGCACTCCCAGTGAGAAAACAGACATAAATCAGAGCTTACCCGAGGCGGGTGACACGGAGTTGGCGTCCATACGCTCTGCCTGATGACTGCTTTGGCTATCGAAATCCAGTGTTTTTAAAAGGTCTTGGCAGTAAAACACTTCTCCCACTCTGCAGTCCACTCATCAACCGTACCGATACTTAAGTCATCGGCCAATCTGACGTGAGGCTCTGCACCTCCATGGCTCCTTCAGCCCACCAGGTTTTGCCCTTCCCCTTCCCATATTCCATAGATGGGGTGTTCCTGGCCTTTACGAAAGCGATTTCCTAGTAAAAACAGTGTTTAACTGAAAGCTAAGCGTCATTGCCTGCCTACCATTCGAATACACGAAGCAAAAGCGAGCGAATCGGTGCGGGCATGCGGCCGAGTCAGTGGCCTCGGTCAGCGGCGAAAGGGTCAGCAGACCGGCGTCTGGCGGTGCTTGCGTCCTTAGCTGCTCCATCGGTTTCCCCGTCTACGACGACGAAAGCCATGAAGGAAGGAAGTTCAGTTACGACAACCAAGGCTGAGGACACGGCAACTAATGGAATGGCGCGAAAGGACAGCGACGGGCACCTGGCCCTGGCCGCGGACGGTGAGCTCATGCCCTCCACGTCAACGAACGCGGTCTGGAACCCGCCACAGCCCCACAGTAAGGGCAGTCACACTAGTAACACACACCTCACCTCCTACCATCATTACACCGACTGAAGATCATCGAGGATAGCGAATAACAAACGACAATCGAAGAAGAGGCCAACTGGCGCGTGTTGTGGCTGCCAGACGCGGGGGAAATCACGCCGAGGCGCTACGACGATGACTCTTCTGATTCTGTCCACGCACCAATACCAGCTACTGAATCTGATTCGGGACTTCTCCATCAGTCTGGCAACGACGAACACGAAGGTCTCAGTTTGTCTGTAACAAACGAACCGGACGAAAGAGGAAGAACTAACAAGGCATCGCGGATGCCACTAAGCGGCAAATTCCAGAGTCCAACGCCAAGCCGCACAGTTACGAGAATAGCAAGTGACGGAAACAACTCCACCACTAGCTTCCCAGACTTCCAAACCGAAGGGCTCTTCGGCCTCCTTGAAGAGACAATCGGCATGGCAACAAGGATGATGACCACCAATGGCATCTCCACACGAACAATCCTTCTTCTCCTGCACGGAACTTTTGAAGACTTTCTCAAGTACTTCTGACTTCCTCTCTAAGTTATAACAATGGAACCTCTTTGTCGAAATTGCCACTACACTGAAGAATTTTAACGAAGCAACAACCATCATCTCGAAATTGACGGCCATCTTCGAAGGTGTCTGGCACCTAGCTATGCCGCACAGACTCTCCATGCTAAGGGATCTTTCATTTTGGATATTTAATGCCAATGGAGTTGAACTGGAACAGTTTATTCTTCATCATGTGGATATTCTGTTTGCTATTGAAACACACGACCATCGGACACAAACTTTTAAGTTTCACAACGTGGTCTGCTGTAGGACAGACTGTGAAATGGCTGTGGGGAAAGTACGGCTATTTTTATCAAGAATTCCGTCACACATGCATCAGCGACTCACCCAGTACTATAAACCCTAGAAGCCACAGCCATCACCATTTCTACTCCCTGTGGCCACATCATGCTTATCTTTGCGTACCTCAGCCCCAACAGGCAATTCATTGAAGAAGATTTCCTGGCGATATTTGAACGATTTGATAAAATCTTGATAAGTGTTGCCCTCAAAGCAATGCACTTCTCATGACACTCTAGACACAACAACCCGCAGGGTGAGAGACTCTTTGGAAGAAATGATATCATAACGTTCGCATCTGAGGATCTGACGCACATTCTGACGAACCCAAATCGTAGACCAGATGTTCTGAACATCGCCAAGCTTAAGAATCTGAGGCTGAATTTGGAATTGCAGATGATCAGCGACTTGATCTCGAACCACCAACCTATCTTGGGTGTGATCACATAGTCTTTACACATAATGTGACATCCATCAAAAACACTCACGAATTCGGATCAGTTTTAGTGGTTGCTGCAAAATAATGACTGACCCACTACAGACGTTTCATCTGCTGTCTGTATTGATGAAGCCATTGACAAACATTAATCACCACCACCTATCTTATACCTTATCATGAGGGTCCCTCCACTCGTCCAAGGTTTGTAAACTCTCAAGAATACGGCCAGGTGTCGCTGGCAGCATTATCGCAGCCCAGAATATTGGAGAGAGATGAAACGTCTTTGGCGCGAACTTCACCGATGTGCATTAGAACACCTTCCTGCTCCAATCCCATAACGGGTGGTGTCGTGTGGGCGCCCTACAGAATCCACGACCACTCAACTGAGCACTTCAGGGTCCTGTGAGACTGATGACTGATGTACAACCTGCTCTCTAAAGCAGACCTTTTAGCTTTGACTTACAGATCTCAGAAAGATGTGGATACCTCAGAGGGTGTTGGGGACACAGGCGGGGTCAGGCAGAGAGCACACATAATTAGGGAGAGTGTCCAGCAAGCGGAACCACTTCTCACGACCCTGGCGAAAATCCGACGAATAATTCGCAACCTTGTCGATCACTCTGCTCCAGGACCAAATGGCGTCACTCATGACTAACTAAAGTCCACTCCCCAGAAGACACTAGTTCACACCTCTACAACAGCTGCATGTCGTTGGGGTGTTTCTCGCAACATTGGAAGTTCGCTCACATGGTGTCTCTTCTGAAGCCTGTAAAAGATCTAAGCGAGCCCCAATTTGTTTCTTGCCGTCAATGACAAAAATTCTTGAATGGCTGTTACTTCACAGGATACGACCTTTTTATCCCCGACCAGGACGTGATAAGGCCGGATCAGTTCGCCTTTCTGCCTCGCCTTTCGTCAGAATTACAACTTCTACCCATCTCAGCGTGTGTCGTCTATAACATGAATGTGTCTCACTACGCCACGGCCATTTTTTTTTATCTAGAGAAGGCGTACGATTGGGTCCAGCATGACAAACTGATCACCAAATTGTCCTGCCTAATTACCGTATCAAGTCGATCATCAGCTTTCTTCAGGACAGGAAGACAACAATCAAGATATAAGGACAATGCTCCAGGCACAGACACCTCTCAGAAGGCAATTCACAGGGATCGGTTTTGTTACCAGTTCTCTTTGTCATCTATGTCAACGACCTTCCAGTTCTGTCGTGAGTGGTGCTTGTCCAGTTTGCTGATGATACGGCTTTGTTGACCAACAGTTGACGAGTCAGTGCTATCATCAACCGACTCCAGTGACAACTGACGTTAACTGAACAATGAGCGGCGCAAAACTGAATTAAACTCAAAGCAGAAAAGAAGAAGGCTGTGATATTTACACTATGGTGTCCCGAGCTCCGTGATCTCCTGATTCTTTTCACAATCGACCACTTTGAATGGACAGAATTAAATATCTTGGTAGGATCCTGGAAAAGAAGCTACTTTTTAACATACATGTCCGAAAGAAAAGAATCAGACTGTTACACCTTCTCCACCAGATACAGTCTACACTGGCGAGCACGAAACCAGGATCAAACTTCATTCTGCAATAATCCTCCCAGCGTTTCTTTACAGCTGCTCGACATAGGTGACATTTGCTCCTCATCCTTACGCTTCCTCCGGTGCTTTCGTCCCACACTCTGTTCACCTCACTCGGTCCAGATCCAGAACCTCCACCATGAACCTGACATGTTATTCCTCAGGGAACAGATTCGCATATCCACTATGAAACACCTCAAAAAGGTTTAAGCATTACGTCCAACATCCAGGCATCTTGAGTCTGTCGGCTCTGTGGCACCTGCACAGAGGCACAGGATCAATGCACAAGCTGAAGTGGAAGATCTTCCATAATGAGATCGATTTGCAGCCAAGAGAAGACAAACAAAAAAAAAAAAAAAATAGAAAGTTAAAATCAGGAACCACCACCTCCTAGGATCTACAGACCCAGAGCACAAGGCTCTGCTTAAGACTAATAAAAATGTACCTGATCCATTTACCTTCACTGTAGAAGTCCAGCCACACATATGGTAGTACTTTGGAAATACACACACACACACACACACACACACACAAAACCTGGCTACAAACAACAGTGGTTTACTTCACTTTGCCCTGAGGCAGTAGGGACCACTGTTTTAGCAGTTTTACTCATTTCCCATCTCACAGCAGCCTGCATCAACCGACCGAGCAGGAATGAAGCTCCTGCACGTGCTAAGATTACATTCTACTGAGGCACCTTACAGGAGCGTCTAGACAGTATGGAGTTACCAGCTTATTTCACGATCTCAATCTTCTGCCCTGGGACAGTTCCACAGAACCTCTGCAGTTCACAAGCTTTTTCGTTCACTCAATTTTTTCGTATCTTGGAGTGCTTTCGCTAGTTTCCCACAGCTTCAAGTTAAACATCTCTAAAGTCAGTAAATCGTCATTCAAGACAGGTGTTCACTGAGGCTTTCTTTTTTCTGGTCTTTAGGATTACTACTGACTTAGGAAACGTTCTGGAAAACTCGGGAACAATTACCATGTTTTGTATTATCATTGTTTGGCGCCTATTTGCGTCAGACTCTTTCAGATTCTCTTCACACGGTTTGTTTGCTTTTTTTTGGGAGGGGGGGGGGGGGGGAGAGATTAAGACCTCAAATGCTCTTTGCACTGAGTGCAGCAGGTAGGCAATGAAAAGATCTCTATGTTTTATGTGTTGGGCCAACGGCCTTGCCGCAGTGATAACACCGGATCCCGTCAGATCACCGATGTTAAGCGCTGTAGGACTGCGCTAGCACTTGGATGGGTGACCATCCGGTCTGCCGGGCAATGTTGGCAAGCGAGGTGAACTGAGACCTTGTGAGGCAAACTGAGGAGCTACTTGATTGAGGAGTAGCGGCTCCGGTCTCGGAAACTGACATACGGTCGGGAGAGCGGTGTGCTGGCCACATGTCCCTACAATCCGCGTCCAGTGACGCCTGTGGGCTGAGGATGACACGGCAGCCGGTCGGTACCTTTGGGCCTTCGTGGTCTGTTCGGGAGGAGTTTAGTTTTAGTTTTAGTTTTACCTGTTGAGATTTTCCTGTGAAAATGTGAAACTTCTTGTGAAATTTTATGTGGAATGATAAATATGCCACATTTTCTGAGAGAACAACAACTAATTCCATGCCATGTCATTTAACGCCGTAGACCTCAGATGCTATATTAAGCAATGTTCCAATGTCTGACGAAACTGGTGCCCATATAAAAATGCTAGGTGAACTTTTTGTGATTATCTGATGTAATCTTTCTTGCATTTCTATAAACATTGATCGCTGAACATTGAAAGTATTTATGCAATATCAGCTTCAATTATGAAAACTAATTTCTAATTGCTAAAGTAGTCATAGCTCTTACGCAACAAACTGAAAAGTGTCTTGAGTTAAATGTAGATTGCAATTCCTAGAATTTCTTGGCAGTATAAAGTAGCATAAGAACAGCCAAAGGGCTAGATTTCGCGTTTAATAAATCGTTTCCGTTGGAGTATCGTACAAACATACAGTCGTTTGACTACCGCACAGGTTCCCGTATGGAGGAAATAGTAAATAGTAACAATGGCGTAGAGAAACAACTCAAAGAGGTGAAAACGAATAGATCGTCAGGCCTGGATGGAATCCCATTCGGTTTTACAAACTCTTCGGTCCTGGCCCCTTACTTAGCTTCCATCTGTCGCGCGTCTCTCGCCCAGTGCGACTTCCCAAGCGACCAGAAAAGAGCGCGGGCGATTCCTGTATGATAGAAGGGCAAACGAACGGACCCGCAAAATTACAGACCAATATCCGTAACTGGTTGGCTGCAGAATTATTGAACATATTCGCAGACGAAATATAATAAATTTCCTTGAAACGGGAAAGCATCCGCCCACGAATCTGCACAGTTTACGAAGCATCGCTTGTGTGAAACCCAGCTTGCCCTTTTCTCGTGTGATATCCTGCAAGCCATGGAAACAGGGCTACAGGCAGATTCCGTATTCCTAGATTACCAAATACATCCGACGCAGTGTCCCTCTGTAGACTGTTAACGCAGGTACAAGAATACAAAACGGGTTCCCAGATCAGTGAGTCGCTTCAGGACTTCTTAAGTAACAAAACACAGTATGTTGTCCTCGATGGCGAGTGTTCAAAAGAGACAAGGGTATCTATCGTCAGGAGCGCCCCAGGGAAGTGTGACAGGAGCGCTTTTATTTTGTATATACATAAATGATTTGAATGACAGCAATGTGCGGCTGGTTGCTGATTACGCTATGGTATACAGAAAGGTGTCGTCGTTCAGTGAGTAGAAGAAGATCACTTACACAAATCTTCTAGCTGGTGTGATGTATGGCAGATAGCTCTAAATGAAGCGAAATGAAAGTTAATAAAGAAAAACAAACAAGTACAGCATTAGTAGTGTGCTGCTTGACATAGTCACATCAATTAAATACAATGAAGAGCCAGAGAAACTGGTACACCTGCCTAATATCTTGTAGGGCCTCCGCGAGCACACAGATGTGCCGCAACACGACATGACACCATCCTGAGTAATGTCTGAAGTAGTGCTGGAGGGAGCTGACTCTATGAATCCTCCAGAGCTGTCCATAAATCCGTAAGATTACGAGGGGGTGGAGATTTCTTCTGAAAAGCACGTTGCAAGGCGTCCCAGATATGCTCAATAATGTTCATGTCTGGAGAGTCTGATGGCCAGCGGAACTGATTAAACTCAGAATGGTGTTCATGGAGCCATTCTGTTGTAATTTTGGACCTGTGGGGTGTCGCATTGTCCTGCTGGAATTTCCAAGTCCGTTGGAATGCACAATGAACATGAATGGATGCAATGATCAGACAGGAGACTTACGGACGTATCACCTGTCAGAGTCGTATCTAGACGTAGCAGGGGTTCCATATGAATCAAGCTGCACACTGCCGGTCGGTGTGGCCGAGCGGTTCTAGACGCTTCAGTCTGGAACCGCGCGACCGCTACGGTAGCAGGTTCGAAACCTGCCTCGGGCATGGATATGTGTGATGTACTTAGGTTAGTTAGGTTTAAGTAGTTCTAAGTTCTAGGGGACTGATGACCTCAGATGATACGTCCCATAGTGCTCAGAGCCACTTGAACTATTTTTTGCTGCACACGCCCCATACAATAAGAGAGCCTCCACCAACTAGAACAGTCCCCTGCTGACATGCAGGGGCCTTGGATTCCTGAGGTAGTCTCCATACCCGACACGTCCATCCGCTCGATGCGGCGAGACTAGGCTGACCAGGCGACAATTTTCCAGTCATCAACAGTCCAATGTCGACGTCGACGGGCCCAGGTGAGGCGTAAAGCTTTGTCTCATGCTTTCATTAAGAGTGCACGAGTGGACATTCGGCTCCGACAGCCCATATCGATTATGTGTCTTTGAATAGTTCGCACATTGACACTTGCTCATGGCCCAGTTTTGAAATATACAGCAATTTGCGTAAGGGTTGCACTTTCGTCACGCTGAGCGATTCTCTTCAGTCGTCGTTGCACCAGTTCTTTTAGAATCTTTTTCCGGCTGCAGCGTTGCCGGAGATTTGATGTTTTACGGGATTCCTGATATCCACGGTACACTCTCGAAATAATCGTAGGAGGAAAATCCCCGCTTCATCGCTACGTCGGAAACGCTGTGTCCCATCGCTCGTGCGTCAACTATAAGACCACGTTCTGACGCAGTTAAATTTTGATAACCTGCCATTGTAGCAGTAGTAACCGACCTAACAGGTGCATCAGAAACTTGCTGTCTTAAGTAAGCACTGCCGACCGTAGCGCCGTATTCTGCTTGTTTACATAGCTTTGTTCAAAAATGGTTCAAATGGCTCTAAGCACTATGGGACTTAACATCTGTGGTCATCAGTCCCTTAGAACTTATTACTTAGACCTAACTAACCTAAGGACATCACACACATCCACGCCCGAGGCAGCATTCGAACCTGCGACCGCAGCAGTCACGCGGTTCCGGAGTGAGCGCCTTAACCGCGAGACCACCGAGGCCGGCTAATATCTGAGGTCATCAGTCCCCTAGACTTAGAACTACTTAAACCTAACTAACTTAAGGACATCATACACATCCATGCCCGAGGCAGGATTTTAACCTGCGAACGTAGCGGTCGCGCGGTTCCAGACTGAAGCGCCTAGAACCACTTGGCCACAGCGGCCGGCACATATCTCTGTATCTGAATACGCATACCTATACCACTTCGTCAGCAGCTGGTAGTTTTGCGGTAGCGTTCTCGTTTCCCGCGCACGGGGTCCCGGATTCGATTCCCGGCGGGGTCAGGGATTTTTCCTGCCTCGAGATGACTGGGTGTTGTTGTGTGGTCTTCATCATCATCATTCATGCCCATTATGGTCGGAGGAAGGCAATGGCAAACCACCTCCGCTAGGACCTTGCCTAGTCGGCGGTGCGGGTCTCCCGCATCGTCCCCTACGCTCCTCGGAGTATAGGACCTCATCATCATCATACCAGTTTCTTCAGTGTAAATCTGGTTCCTCTTGAAAGAGCAAACATTCTGGCTACTTGTTACGGAAGCACGGACGATTTGCCGAAGTTCGAAGCCACTTAACGCCGACATAATGCCCTCACAACTATGCAGAACATTTTTCTGGCGACGGCAGACTGTTCTAACATATCGAGAGCATCGTACTGGTGTCATTTATTGCCAAATGCAAGCTTTAGTGTGGCTAGTATCTGCAGTTATGTTGAAACATGTATTTCTAGCCGCTTTTGCCAGCTTCTCTAAGTGTTCTCTGACTAGAGTATGGACCAAAAAAGTCAGCGCGTAAACAATCGGCCGCTTCTAATAGCCGAGGCCCATTGTTCAGCAGGCGACAGCAGACTAAGGCGAGCGCCCGTTTGAAACCTAGGGTTGTACCTGCCCAGCACTGACAAGGGAACCTCCCCATCGCACCCCTGTCAGATTTAGTTATAAGTTGGCACAGTGGATAGTCCTTGAAAAACTGAACACAGATCAATCGATAAAACTGGAAGAAGTTGTGTGGAACTATGAAAAAATAAGCAAAATGTACAAACTTAGTAGTCCATGCGCAAGATAGGCAACATTAAGGATAGTGTGAGCTCAAGAGCGCCGTGGTCCCGTGGTTAGCTTGAGCAGCTACGGAACGAGAGGTCAGTGGTTCAAGTTTGCCCTCGAGTTAAGAGTTTAATTTCTGATTTTCGCAAATTTATGACCTGTCCGTTCGTTCACTGACGTCTCTGTTCACCGTAATAAGTTTAGTGTATGTGTTTTGCCACCGCACCGCAAAACCGTGCGATTAGTAGACGAAAGGACATGTTTCTCCAATGGGAACCGAAAACATTTGATCGGAAGGTCATAAGTCAACCGATTCCTCCACAGGAAAACACGTTTGATATATTCAATGGTGACGGCATGTGCTTCACATGACAGGAGTATGTTGTCGACCCACCTAACTTGTACACTTGGCGAATGGGTAAAGAGATTCTTCTACCTTGCCCGATCTAGGTTTTCTTGTGGATGTGAGAATCACTACCAAAAAAGTGATGGAAACATAAGAGTTTGTCATATAAACTGAAAATAAGAAATTAAACTTTTCACTGGAGGGAGGACTTAAATCAAGGACCTGTCGTTCCGCAGCTTCTCACGCTAGCCACGGGACCACGCGCGCTCCTGAGTTCGCACAATCCTTGATGTTGCCTATCTTGCGTATGGACTACTCAAATTGCCTATTTTACTTATTTTTCATAGTTCCACACAACTTGTTCCTGTTTTCTCGATTGATCTGTGTTTTGTTTTTCAAGGACTATCCACATTTACAACTAAATCTGATAGGGGTGCAATGGGGAGGTTGCCTTGTGAGTAGAAAATATTTCAGGTCATTTCCACTATATTATTCTGGGTAGGGGGAGTCCTGTCTACCAGGAGACCCTCATTGCCTTTATATCCGCGTTACATTCCAACTGGCCAAGCCTAGTGACGAAGTGCGTGGTATCGTGACCATGCAGCTAGCGAGAGCGTGCAGACGTAGCAGGGCGAGGAAACCCGTGCCCAGGTGTTGTGGGGGCAGCGCGAGGCAGGTGGGCCGCCGATCACTGCGCTCTGTGGTCCTCGCCCAGGAGGTGCGGTATTTACGGCTCCGGCTGCCCGGGGCGCCGGCAGCGCCGACACCGGTGGTGAAAGCGGCGGCGGGCGCGCCCTTAATTTACGGCCCCGCGTCACGGACTGCTCTCTGCCGGCTGCGAGGACAGCCAACTTCAGGCGCGCGGTTGTATTGTTCGGCGCCGCTGGCGGTCGCGCGGTTTACGAGCCGCGCCGCTTTCCGCAGCATCGCCACAGCCCGGCCACCAACTCGGGAATGCACTCCGCGTCTCGGGGCGAATCGCTAACTACAAACGAAGGGGATTTCACTTGCCTTCCCTGCATGCTTTTCTCAGAGTGTCGAGTTAAAAGACAAGTATTACCGAGCAAATACTGTTTCTGAATAACTGAAACGTACACTGTGTTACAGGACCTGAAGATACTGTTGCAATAACCAGACGTGTCCACTTTTGCATCATTGAGTGCACTTGTTCGCTGCAGCCAGTCGAAGATCCGAGGAGGGCTGCTGCTTTTATGAGGCTTATAACGTCCCTTCTTTGCAAATAAACCACTTTTTGCTAAAAATGTTTACACCGTCGGCAAAAAATCACAGCATCAAAAAATAATGTAGACTAATGAATGAAATTTTCGAATACATTTGATTAGGTAACATATTTAAGTGATGAACAAAGCAAGAAGTAAGTATAGTAATTCAAAACAAACTGGAGAAAATTTTAGAACCCAAGAAGAAAAATGTGGATTCACGGCTGGGGGATCATGTGTAGACCATATTTTGACATTATGACAGATTTTGGAGAAACATAGGGAAAAGTAAAAAAATATAGGATTAATTTTCATAGGTCTAGAAAAAGCGTATGATACTGTTCCAAGAAAATTACTTTGGAGAGCACTACATTTGGCAAACATAAACCCTTCCTTGATGAAAATAATACAACAGATGCATAAAGATAACGTTTGCCTAGTGAAAGTTGGTAATAAACTTTCACAGAAATTTAGAAGAATCAAAGGCCTTTTACAGGGCAGTGCCATGTCACCATCATTATTTAAAACCTATACAGGGTGTTACAAAAAGGTACGGCCAACATTCAGAAAACATTCCTCACACACAAAGAAAGAAAATATGTTATGTGGACATGTGTCCGGAAACGCTTAATTTCCATGTTAGAGCTCATTTTATTACTTCTCTTCAAATCACATTAATCATGGAATGGAAACACACACCAACAGAACGTACCAGCGTGACTTCAAACACTTTGTTATTGGAAATGTTCAAAATGTCCTCCGTTAGCGAAGATACATGCATCCACTCTCCGTCGCATGGAATCCCTGATGCACTGATGCAGCCCTGGAGAATGGCGTATTGTATCACAGCCGACCACAATACGAGCACGAAGAGTCTCTACATTTCGTACCGGGGTTGCGTAGACAAGAGCTTTCAAATGCCCCCATAAATGAGAGTCAAGAGGGTTGAGGTCAGAAGAGCGTGGAGGCCATGGAATTGGTCCGCCTCTACCAATCCATCGGTCACCGAATCTATTGTTGAGAAGCGTACGAACACTTCGACTGAAATGTGCAGGAGCTCCATCGTGCATGAACCACATGTTGTGTCGTACTTGTAAAGGCACATGCTCTAGCAGCACAGGTAGAGTATCCCGTATGAAATAATGATAACGTGCTCCATTAAACGTAGGTGGAAGAAAATGGGGCCCAATCAAGACATCACCAACAATAAAATGAGCTCTAACATGGAAATTAAGCGTTTCCGGACACATGTCCACATAACATCTATTCTTTATTTGTGTGTGAGGAATGTTTCCTGAAAGTTTGGCCGTACCTTTTTGTAACACCCTGTATAGGTATTAGCCTTAGAACATAGTCTCGTAAATATAACAGTATGGGATTAGAAATAAGAGATGGAATTTGTTGTTGTTGTGGTCTTCAGTCCTGAGACTGGTTTGATGCAGCTCTCCATCCTACTCTATCCTGTGCAACCTTCTTCATCTCCCAGTACCTACTACATCCTACATCCTTCTGAATCAGCTTAGTCAATTCATCTCTTGGTCTCCCTCTACGATTTTTACCCTCCACGCTGCCCTCCAGTACCAAATTGCTGATACCTTGATGCTTCAGAACAGGTCCTACCAACCGATCCCTTCTTCTAGTCACGTTGTGCCACAAACTCCTCCACAATTCTATTCAATACCTCCTCATGAGTTACGTGATCTATCCATCTAATCTTCAGCATTCTTCTGTAGCACATTTCGAAAGCTTCTATTCTCTTCTTGTCCAAACTATTTATCGTCCATGTTTCACTTCCATACATGGCTACACTCCACACAAATACTTTCAGAAACGACCCCCTCACACTTAAATCAATACTCGATGTCAACAAATTTCTCTTCTTCAGAAACGCTTTCCTTGCCATTGCCAGTCTACATTATATATCCTCTCTACTTCGACCATCATCGGTTATTTTGATCCCCAAAAAGCAAAACTCCTTTACTACTTTAAGTGTCTTATTTCCTAATCTAATTCCCCCAGCATCACCCGATTTAATTCGACTACATTCCATTATCCTCTTTTGCTTTTGTTGATGTCCATCTTATACCCTCCTTTCAAGACACAGTCCATTCCGTTCAACTGCTCTTCCAAGTCCTTTGCTATCTCTGACAGAATTACAATGTCATCGGCAAACCTCAAAGTTTTTATTTCTTCTCCATGGATTTTAATACCTACTACGAATTTTTCTTTTGTTTCCTTTATTGCTTGCTCAATATATAGATTGAATAGCATCAGGAAGAGGCTACAACCCTGTCTCACTCCCTTCCCAACCACTGCTTCCCTTTCATGTCCCTCGACTCTTATAACTGCACATCTGCTTTCTGTAAAAATTGTAAATAGCCTTTCGCTCCTTGTATTTTACCCGTGCCACCTTCAGAATTTGAAAGAGAATATTCCAGTCTACATAGTCAAAAACTTTCTTTAAGTCTAAAAATGCTAGAAATGTAGGTTTGCCTTTCCTTAATCTTTCTTCTAAGATAAGTCGTAGGGTCAGTATTGCCTCACGTGTTCCAACATTTCTACGGAATCCAAACTGATCTTCCCCGAGGGCAGCATCTACCATTTTTTCCATTCGTCTGTAGAGAATTCTAGTTAGTATTTTGCAGCTGTGACTTATTAAACTGATGGTTCGGTAATTTTCACATCTGTCAACACCTGCTTTCTTTGGGATCGGAATTACTATATTCTTCTTGACGTCTGAGGGAATTTCGCCTTTCTCATACATCTTGCTCACCAGATGGTAGAATTTTCGTTAGGCCTGGCTCTCCCAAGTCTGTCAGTAGTTCTAATGGAATGTTGTCTACTCCCGGGACCTTGTTTCGACTTAGGTGCTTCAGTGCTCTGTCAAACTCTTCACGCAGTATCATATCTTCCATTTCACCTTCAGCTAGTTCCTCTTCTATTTCCATAATATTGTCCTCAAGAACATCGCCCCTGTATAGACCCTCTATATACTCCTTCCACCTTTCTGCTTTCCCTTCTTTGCTTAGAACTGGGTTTCGATCTGAGCTCTTGATATTCATGCAAGTGGTTCTCTTTTCACCAAAGGTCTCTTTAATTTTCCTGTAGGCAGTATCTATCTTACCCCTCGTGAGATAAGCCTCTACATCCTTACATTTATCCTCTATCCATCCCTGCTCAGCCATTTTGCACTTCCTGTCGATCTCATATTTGAGACGTAAGTATTCCTTTTTGCCTGCATCACTTACTGAATTTTTGTATTTTCTCCTATCATCAATTAAATTCAGTATCTCTCTGTTACCCAAAAATTTGTACTAACCCTCGTCTTTTTACCTACTTGGTCCTCTGCTGCCTTCACTATTTCATTACTCAAAGCTACCCATTCTTCTTCTACTGTATTTCTATCCCCCATTGCTGTCAATTGTTCCCTTATGCTCTCCTTGAAACTCTGTACAACCTCTGGTTCTTTCAGTTTATCCAGGTCCCATCTCCTTAAATTCCCACCTTTTTACAGTTTCTTCAGTTTTAATCTACAGTTCATAACCAATAGATTGTGGTCAGAGTTCACATCTGCCCCTAGAAATGTCTTACAATTTAAAATCTGGTTACTAAATCTCTGTCTTACCATTATATAATCTATCTGAAACCTTTTAGTATCACCAGGGTTCTTACATGTATACAACTTCCTTTCATGATTCTTGAACCAAGTGTTAGCTATGATTAAGTTATGCTCTGTGCAAAATTCTACCAGGCGGCTTCCTCTTTCATTTCTTAGCCCCAATCCGTATTCACCTACTACGTTTCCTTCTCTTCCTTTTCCTACTGTCGAATTACAGTCACCCATGCCTATTAAATTTTCATCTCCCTTCACTACCTGAATAATTTCTTTTATCTCATCATACATTTCATCAATATCTTCATCATCTGCAGAGCTAGTTGGCATATAAACTTGTACTACTTTAGTAGGCGTGGGCTTCGTGTCTATCATGTCCACAATAATGCGTTCACTATGCTGTTTTTAGTAGCTTACCCGCACTCCTATTTTTTATTCATTATTAAACCTACTCCTGCATTAACCCTATTTGATTTATAACCCTGTATTCACCTGACCAAAAGTCTTGTTCCTCCTGCCACCGCACTTCACTAATTCCCACTATATCTTACTCTAAACTACCCATTTCCCTTTTTAAATTTTCTAACCTACCTGCCTGATTAAAGGATCTGACAGAATGAGATTTTCACTCTGATGCGGAGTGTGCGCTGATATGAAACTTCCTGGCAGATTAAAACTGTGTGCCCGACCGAGACTCGAACTCGGGACCCGAGTTCGAGTCTCGGTTGAGCACACAATTTTAATCTGCCAGGAAGTTTCAAGGGATCTAACATTCCATGCTCCGTTCCGTAGAACGCCAGTTTTCTTTCTCTTGATAACGACGTCCCCTTGAGTAGTCCACGCCCGGAGATCCGGAATATTTTACCCAAGAGGACGCCATCATCATTTAATCATACAGTAAAGCTGCATGCACTCGGGAAAAATTACGGCTGTAGTTTCCCCTTGATTTCAGCTGTTCGCAGTACCGTAACATCAAGTCCGTTTTGGTTAGTGTTACAAGACCAGATCAGTCAATCATCCAGACTTTTGCCCCTGCGACTACTGAAAAGGCTGCTGCCCCTCTTCAGGAACCACACGTTTGTCTGGCCTCTCAACAGATACTCTTCCCTTGTGATTGCACCTACGGTACGGCTATCTGTATAGCCTCCCCACCAACTGCAAGGTCCATGGTTCATGGGGGTGGAGATGGAGTTTACCTACATCATTTATTGTTTGTTGGTGATCAATCAGGCCGGCCGGAGTGGCCGAGCGGTTCTAGGCGCTACAGTCGGGAACCGCGCGACCGCTACGGCTGCAGGTTCGAATCCTGCCTCGGACATGGATGCTTGTGATGTCCTTAGGTTAGTTAGGTTTAAGTAGTTCTACGTTCTAGGGGACTGATGACCTCTGAAGTCAGAGTCATTTGAACCATGATCAAGTAGTCGTAGCACACGATAGGGAGGATACTAACTATGTGAGCAATCAACTAACAGTAGCATACAAAACTTGGGGTTTGAAGATTAATTACGAAAAAACAAAATACGAAAATAGAAAAGATAAACACTTTCTGTTGTTTGGGGTCCATTTTAGAAATCGAGTGAAAATCAGAGCCAGAAATCAATAACGGAATTTGTAGCGGACGGAAGGTCATTGGGATGCTTAACTCAGTCTTATGGAGCAGGAATGTAATGAACAGAACTAAAAAATTAATACACAAATCCATATTAGAGTGTGTGGTTCTGTATGGAACGGAGACCTGGACAATTAACCTGAAGCACATAAAAAAATTACATACTCTATAGAAGGGCTTCTGGAGAAGATCGGCAAGAATCTGCAGGAAATAAAAGATAGGGAACACCGAAATAATGAGGAGAATGGAAATAAAAGAAAGAATATATGACGTAATGGATAGGAAGAAATTACAGTGGTATGGGCACGTACGATGAATGGAGAAAACCAGAATACCAAAACTGATACTGGAGTGGGAACCGGAGGGGAGAAGAAGAAGCGGACGACCTCTGACCACCTGGCTCCAAAATGTACAGCACACAGTGAGGAGAATGGGCGCAGAGTAAGAAGACACACAAGATCGAAACACATGGAGGAACATTTTGAAAACATAGTTTAAGAACGTTTATTTTTTGTATTGTTATTTCCGGGTAAATTATTATGTTGGAGATAAGCCTCTGTAATAAGGAAAAGCTAAAAAATGATAATAAAACATAGCAATATCACAGGTTAACGTAAGTGCGACACAAGCCACTGCAAATGTGAAATTCTGGTACATTAATAACCGGTGTAAACATCAGAATGTTGATTGCAAGCATGCAAACGTGAATCCATTACGTTGTACAGGTGACATGTCAGTTTATGGGATGGAGTTTCACGCATGTTGCACTTGGTCGGTCAATACAGGGACATTTTGGATAATGCTGGAGTTGTCGTCCGATGATGTCCCACATGTGCTCGATTGGAGATAGATACGGTGATTAAGCAGGCCAAGCCAACAAGTCGACACTCTGTAGAGAATGTTGGGTTACAACTGCGGCATGTGGGCTAGCGTTATCCCGTTGGAAAACATCCCATAGAGTACTGTTCTTGAATGGCAGCACAATTGGTCGAGTCACCAGAATGACGCACGAATTTGCAGGCATGGTACGTGGGATAACCACTAGAGTGCTCTTGCTGTCGTACGAAATCGCACCATAGGCCATAACATCAGGTGTGGCTCCAGTGTGTCTAGCACGCAGACAGATTGGTTTCAGGCCCTCATTTTAACCATCATACAACCATCTCTGGCACCAAGGCAGAGCCACCTTTCATCAGACAACACAATCGCGATGGTTTGGAATCAATGGAATGGACGCTACAGGGTGTTGACTCGGAGCTGTCCATGATGTAACCGATTTTTAACAGTTCGTTGTGCCACTGCTGTGCGAACTGCTCCCGAGATTGCTGCTTCAGATGCAGTGTGATGCTCCAGAGCCATACGCCAAACACAATGGTCTTCCCTCTGGGCAGTGCCAAGTGATCATCTGGAGGCCGCTCTTCTTGCTATCATACATTCTCGTGACCACCACTGCCAGCAGTTATGTGCAGTGGCTACATTCCTACCAAGTCTTTCTGCAATTTCGAAGGAGGAACATGCGATTCTCGCAGCCCTATTATACGACCTCGTTCAAACTCAGTGAGCTGTTGATAATACACACGTCAAAAAAGAGTTTTGCCTCATCTCAGTTCCGAGAGTTCCGGAACATGTACAGAAAATTGAAGCAGAGATAAACATAAACATCATTCCCCACTTTTCATAGCTCATGAAAACCACACATTGCATGTTGTATCATCATACAGCGGGACCTTTAGAGGTGGTCGTCCAGATTGCTGTACACACCGGTACCTCTAATACCCAGTAGCACTCCTCTTGAATTGATGCATACCTGTATGCGTCGTGGCATACTATCCACATCAGGGCACTGTTGGTCCAACTTGTCTTATGCGTCTGGTGCGAAATTCGAATAGACATCATCTTCCGGATGTGGAAACACGCCTACCAACTATCGTTATGTAGCAAAATTCCTTCTTGGCGTTGAAGTTTTTTTATTTCGGTGTATATTTCCACAAGTACAAATTTCCAATCCATCACCTAACCTTTGGTGAATAAAGTACAATGGAAAAACCGAGTCTCTAAAATGCCAGGAAATTCCAAAGATTGCAATCTACGATTAACAAAGGACACTTTTCAGTTTCTTGTGTAAGGGCTATGACGCCCCTCCCTTACTTTGCCAATTAGAAGTTCGTGTTCATAATTGACTTTGATATTGGGTAAATACTTTCGATGTTTAGCATTTCGATGTATTTTCAGGTGCAAGAAAGGTTACATCAAACAATCGTAAAAAGTTCTATTTGCCTTTTTATAATGGCTCCAGCGTCTAGAACCGTTAAAACACAGCGTAATATCATGATTGAGGTCCACGGCCCTAAATGACATAGCATGCAGTTAGCCGTTATTCTCTCAGAAAATGTGGTTTATTTATCATTCCACATAAAATTTCGAATGTAGTTTCACATTTCCACGTAAAAATCTCGACACATAAAAATAGAAATCTTATCGTTTCCTATCTGCAAAGAGCATTTCAGATCTTAATCCACCCCAAAAACAGTCTGAAAAGAATCTGAATGAATCTGACGCAAGAAGGCGCCAATCAATGACAAGACAAAACACGGTAATTGTTCTCGAACCTTCCAGAGCATTCCGTAAGTCAGAATAGAACTAAGGCCACTTCTGATTTTCATATTATACATCATATTCGGTTTATTGAAAGTCTTCTGAAAATATGTTCAATGGATGCTAACAAAGGTTAAAAATTTGCACATAAAAATTGCAAAAATTATGTTGCAGTATCGATTAAATATCACCAGTATATAGATACTTTGTCTGCATTAAAACTGAATGGTAAAAATAACAAAAATAACGTGGTTCTGTTTATATAGCTTTTGCTCCTATTTATTTGCCAAACAGTTTTCATACTGTAAGATCGAAGTATGAGAACATTTCGATACATAAACGAACAATAATATTTACAGCAAAATTGCATCAGACGACTGAAAAACACAATGAATATTCACAGTTATAGAATGTGTAGTTTACGATTGAGAAATGAATACAAATCTGGCTAGAATTTAGATGGTATCGCATATTTCGTTAACTGGAAAATGTACCGTCAGATTCCGATTTACTACAGGGCGAGCCCACGAAAAAGGATTTGTGGATTAACTGTCTGGAGACAATCCTCCAGAGCGAGTGACTGTAACCACTGTCAACAACAAATTCGACACGGTTCGTGAGGCCACAGGTAGAAACGCCAAAGGATTCGAAGTCAAGGGAGAACAGCGAGGAAAAGAACATCCCCAATGGAAGAAACGTGTCATAGACTGAATTCCTAAACGTGGGTGGCAAAGACTGAAATAACAAGCATTCCTTTAATTTACACGTTCGCATAACTGTAGTCTGCAGACTTGTGTTCACAGTCACAGCGTTAACTGGAGTACTCATGATGTGAGGGATGCTCTACATTTTTGCATTGTGCAGGTTATTGCGTTGTCAAAGTTTTGACAGTTTGTTGGTATTATAGTTCTTAAATCAATTGCATGACATATGTATTACTGAAATTTTCCGATAAATCATTTTCAAAAGCTTTGTTCCTGTGAACTGCAATTTCTGGAAAATTATGCCAGCGACATGTAATAAGAACTAATTCAAACAAAACCCGTATCTGCGTCTTCCTCCTGCGTGGATTCCGATATAGATATTAATCTCTTTCTAAAGTTTCTGTTATACATTTGGATAAAACCTAAATGGCACTGTTTGAACTTGCAGATAATGTTATAGAAACGGAATGCGAAGTACGTGGGATCTTAGATCAGAATTTCACAGAGCACTGAAAGACTCAAGTCGAAACAATGCACCCGCAATTGATGTGGTGACAGGTATGCTGTCGAACTATTAATTCAGTAACTTACTGTTGCAAAATAGCGATACCAATTATTTACAGAAAAATGGAAAAACTGATAGAAGTGAATCTCAGGGAAGATCAGTGTGGGTTCCGTCGAAATGTAGGAATACGCGAGACATTTCTTACCCAACGAGTTATCTTAGAAGACAAGTTAAATGAAAGGTAAATCTATAATTACAGCATCAGTGCATTGAGAGACAGCCTTAGACAGTGCCTATTAGAATACACTTTTTGAAATTCTGAAGGTAGTATGGGTAAAGCACAGGAACCGAAAAGCTATACACAACTTATACAGAATCCAGATTCCAGTTATAGGAGTTGAAAGATCTGAAAGGGAAGCAGTGGTTGAGCAATGAGTGAGACAGGGTTGTAGCCTGTCTCCGACTTTTATTCATCCTGTGCGCTGATCGAGCAGTAAAAGAAGAAAAATTGGAAAAGCAATAAACGTTCAGGAAGTAGAAATAAAAGCTTATGTTTGCCGAAGGTGCTGTAATTCTGCCAGAGACAGCAAAGAGCCTAGACGCTAAGTTTAAGGAAATGGGCAGTGTCTTGAAAAGTGGTTATAACATGAATATTAGTAAAAGTGAAACAAAGGTTACAGAGAGCAGTCAAATCAGGAGATGGCGAGGGAATTAGATTAGATTTATTGTATGAGCACATCTTATATTTACAGTAGGAAAGGATGTTAATAGAGAAGCATATTGTACGTCACCAACAATAATTACTGCGTACGAACAGGAATTAAGGTATTCAGGTGACTAACAACATCATATGGAACAAAATTCAAGTTAACGCTAAAAGTAGGATGTAAGTTCTGCTATCTGGGCACCAAAATAACTGACGAAGGTCGGAACTAATGGGATATAACATGTTAACAGGCAATAGGAAGACAACCTTACCTAAAAAAGATTAATTCTTTGTCAGATAAAGTAGATTTTAACAGCCAGAAAGTTCTTTTCTGGAAATATTTGGAGTGCAGCCTTGTATGGCAGTAAAATGTGCACGACAAACAGTTCAGACAAAGAAAGAATAGAAGCTGTTAGATGTGATGCTACAAAATAATGCTGAAAATTAGCTGGGAAAATCAGATAAATAATGAAAAGATGCTCAATGGAAGTAGGGAGGAAAAAAATTATAGTAAGTTGACTGAATGAAAAGATTGGTTGTGGAACACATCTGGACGTGTCAAAGAGTCATTAATTTGATACTGGAGGTGAGTGTGTTGGGGGTGGAATTTTAGAGGAAGACCGTAACTTTACTACGGTAAGTGGGTCAGATGGTGGATGTAGGTTCCCAGATACTTATGGCGTAGCTGTAAAGCTTACTGAGCCTCAGACGTCAGCGTCTAAGGGCGCTCATAGTTGAGGTTTTCTCCTACTCATAGGAACTGCTTACTGGATTCAGCCCCTTAATTCTTGCTCTGTAGTCCGTACTTAGTGTAGCCACCTTTTTTCAATGAACCAAAACCTCTTTTACCAAATATCTCTCATTCCCCAAAGACAGTATCCGATCAGATTAGCAAATCTACGGTACGAATGCATCTCTTCAGGGCTCCAAAAACGTGGAAAGGGCATGAGGAGAGATCGGGACTGCATGGAAGACGTGAGCGGGTCCAAATGTGGCCAAGGCTGTTTCAACTACGATGCACAAGTTTCGCTGGGAAGCGCTTACACATATTTCATAAATCCTGGTGGTTTCCCATGAGATTCCCATGTTGCTTCTCTTCGAGCGAAGAGGGTCACGCCTGCGTACAATTATGGTTCCGTAGGCAACGACAAAAATTTTTCCATAAAGACACTGACTGTCTTGTCGCTCAGTGGGCTAAATGTATTAACAGTTACGGTGCCTACTTTTGAAATTATAAATAGTTTACTTACTTTTTTCCATTTCTTTCATTTGACTACCCCTTATACATAGATATGGATTCGCGTTTTGATCTGTGCTACAATGTTAATCTGTCATACATATTCACATCGGCATATAATCTGCTGTAGAATAAACACAAACCTATAATTTCGTAGCCCTCTCTCGCCAGAATCAGTTGACATTAAAGTTTTCTGGTTGTGATACGGTACTTGTTGGCGTGTTACTACATGTGAAAGATGATGTCTGTTTAGATTTCGTACCAGTGGCATAAGACACGTGTTGGTAGCACCACTGTGAGATTGTAAATCAGGTTTGCTTTCAGTATATGCTGTAACGCTCGTGAGCCTTAGTTACCTTTGAGGCTGAACATGGCGGGTTGCTGTTAGTTAAGACTGCCTTTAAGGTGACAAAGACGCCATTATCATAACTTCACTGAGTTTTAGCGAAGTCGTCTATTAGGACTATGAGAAGCTGGACGTTCCTCATGCGATACTGCTGGAAGTTATGGCAGGAACACTGTCGCCGGCCGGAGTGGCCAAGCGGTTTTAGGCGCTCAGTCCGGAACCGCGCGACCGCTACGGTCGCAGGTTCGAATCCTGCCTCGGGCATGGATGTGTGTGATGTCCTTAGGTTAGTTAGGTTTAAGTAGTTCTAAGTTCTAGGGGACTCATGACCTCAGAAGTTAAGTCCCATAGTGCTCAGAGCCATTTGAACCATTTTTTCTGGACCACTGTCACTATTCATGACTGCTGGCAGCGGGTGTCACGAGAATATACGATCGCAAGAAGATCGGTCTCTGCACTGCCACGTGGTACTACTGAGAGGGAAGACCATCGCGTTCGGCGTATGGCTCTGGTGCTTCGTACTGCATCGACAGCAACAATTCGCATAGAAGTTGGCACCAAAGTGACATAACCAACTGTTACAAATAGGTTACTTCAAGGACAGCTCAGAACCAGACGCCCTGTAGTGTGCAGTCCACTGGCCGCAAACCACCGCCATTTGCGACTTCACTGGTGTTAACCGAGAGCTGACTCTAAGGTAGCGTCGTGGTGTGTTGCGTTTTCTTATAAAATCTGGTTCTGACTCGGTGCCAGTGAAGGCCATGTGTTCGTCTGAAAGAAGCGAGGGAGGGCAACCAACCCATCTGCGTGCTGGAGACACTCGACCTACACCGGGAGCTACTGACTAGGATGCGGTTTAGCACGAGCACTCCCACGGTCATCTCAGGCAACCTGACTGTAGTGTATGTTAATCTGGTGATTCGACCTTCTGCATTCATGAACAACATTCCAAGAGTATTTTCCAACAGGATTTCTCTCGTCCACACAACCGCTGGTGTAACCCAACATACTCTACGGATTGTCGACATGTTGCCTTAGCCTGCTCTACAACCAGAGCTGTCTCCAATCGAGCACACCTCAGACATAGTCGGACGACAACTCCAGGGTCACTCACAAACAACATTAGCCATCCCTGTGTTGATAGAGCAAGTGCAACGGGCATGGAACTCCACACCACAAATTGACATCCAGCACCTGTACAGCACAAAGCATGTGCGTTTGCATACTTGCATTGAATATTGTGGCGGTTACACCAGTTATTATCGTACCAGCGTTTCACACTTGCAATGGCTCACGTCGCGCCGCTATTAACCTGTGGTCTAGCAATGTTTATTACTTAATTATGTTACCTAGACGAATGTATTCCCAAAATTTCATGACTATACCTTAATTACTTTTTGGTGTACAAATTTTTTTCCGTGTATTGCTGATGAAACCAACGATTCGGCTACAGTTACAGAGGCCGAATCATTGTTTTCAATAATAATAGTTTTTTTTTCATAGTATGGCGTGGTGCCATCCTCAGAAAACTTTTAAATCAACTAAATATAAATATGTGTCGCTGCATCTGCAGCAGACATGCGTGTACACGCTTCTTTCACGCATTAGACAAGCGACACATCATAGCGTAACGCGAGATTTGGATCCTAACAGGAGTGAATATTCACTTATTACGAACAGTCTAGAGCCCCGGACATGGTTATGAAAAGCTTGTCTCTAAACCTCGCGCTGTTGTAACTTTAATTATTCATGGCTATTAAAAAGCACGGAAATTAGCAGAAGCGGTGTTCGCTTCATTATCTATGCATTAAAAACAAGACACTCGTGGCAAAAGGAAGAAGATTTATGCAAGTTACTCTTCTTCGCAAAAGTTCTTAAAAAAGCGATTTTTTAAGAAAGTGTAGGACAGAAGTAATTCGATAGTTTTAGAATTCCGCTTTGATCATGCAGCAAATAGGTACATACGAATTTTCCTCCGTTCTGCAATTAGCTATATTTTGCTGTCCAACTTACCTAGTGAGTGGTCTGTGATGTTGGTAACGAGGAGGCTAATAACACTCTTCTTTAGAAGATAACAAATGTAATGCTTTATGAATAACTATGGCTGTAGCAGCACTCAAAGGAAGAGTGGAAGTAACGTAAAAGTAATGCATTTACTGACCAGCGGGGACAGAGTTTTCAACATGTAATGTATCCAAGCGTCCTACCTGATAGGAAGATGATGTAGCTCTTTATCTTTTCTACTTACTGACATAGTGACCACCTAGCATTCAGTACCAAATCCAGTTTATCTAATTACTTCCCTGTTTACTTCGTTCCAAGTATTCCTTCATTTGGTCACAATATCGTATTTCTCTCTTCTCTGTTAATACTCCTCCTGATATTTTTTATTCATAAATAACTTTTTATATTTAGACTTTATTCTTGAAAGAATTTTTCTGTATCGCTTCTCATTTTTGAAAATTGTTTCTTTCCGGATCTACTTTGGTTTCTGTGATTCCGCATATTACTCATTTTTACTGTTTATTTGATAATGTCTCAATAAACAGTCTGCATAAATGTCCAAAACCGATTAACGTCCAATTAGCAACAACATTAGATATTTACGTATATTTCGGTAAACATCTCATTTTCCATCCTTCATGTTTGTTTTGCAGTTCCATCTTTTGTTGTTCCCAGTGAATCCAATGTGTTACCGTTGATGACCTTGCTGATTAACGCCCTCGGCCATAAATCATCGTCATTATCCAATGTGTTACTTAATGACCATACGAATATATCAATGATTTCGCCCTGTTGTCTCTCCCATGAAGCGTACAAGTAAGTTTTACAACTACTTTAAAAATAGTACACTTCTTTTTCCTTCGCTTATCCGGCGATTCTTCCACTTTGTCTCAGCTGTTCCACTATACAGCATACCTGTCGCAAATAAAAAATTATCTAGACCAGATGGCTGGATGAAAAAAGAATCCCACTCACCGATGGCCACTTTGTCTGATCTGTACAGTAACACAATACTTCAGATACCTTCAATACAATCTTTAAGCACCTCCGACACACAATTTCAAGTCCTTTTGGACAGCATGCACGAAGCTGTAAGGCCCACATTAGTGTTCTTAGCTGCCTCCTTGCTTATTAAAGGCTACTGCAACTTTTATTCGATTCGTTAAGACAATTAAAAAAAAACACAATTCTTTTTTCTGAAAAATATCGAATGTTTCAAACATGTTCATCTGATTTCACTACTTCTACGTGATGTTCAAAGAAATCTGGGGTAAATCTGAGATCCTAACTGACGAAGTGAAACTGAAATTGTAATTCTTCCTACTATCCCGAAGATCTGTTTTGACACTTCAAGTGTTGGGTATTCTCCCGGATATCAGCATCGTTCACGAACGTTATTTCGACAACGTGGCTCCTGACTCGATGAAGATGACAAGTCACGTTGTCAAAATGTTATTCATTAACGGCACTGGCGTACGGCAGAATACCTGACCTCAAGATGAGAAACTAAAGTTCTTGGCGATATGGTCCATCTGTGAAACTAAATGGAAGGCTCTTTGTTTTGTGCCAAACGCGTAACGCTTTGACACCATGAGATGTCAATAATTACCGGCCAGTCCATGAACCATGGACCTTGCCGTTGGTGGGGAGGCTTGCGTGCCTCAGCGATACAGATGGCCGTACCGTAGGTGCAACCACAACGGAGGGGTATCTGTTGAGAGGCCAGACAAACGTGTGGTTCCTGAAGAGGGGCAGCAGCCTTTTCAGTAGTTGCAGGGGCAACAGTCTGGATGATTGACTGATCTGGCCTTGCAACATTAACCAAAACGGCGTTGCTGTGCTGGTACTGCGAACGGCTGAAAGCAAGGGGAAACTACAGCCGTAATTTTTCCCGAGGACATGCAGCTTTACTGTATGATTAAATGATGATGGCATCCTCTTGGGTAAAATATTCCGGAGGTAAAATAGTCCCCCATTCGGATCTCCGGGCGGGGACTACTCAGGAGGATGTCGTTATCAGGAGAAAGAAAACTGGCGTTCTACGGATCGGAGCGTGGAATGTCAGATCCCTTAATCGGGCAGGTAGGTTAGAAAATTTAAAAAGGGAAATGGATAGGTTAAAGTTAGATGTAGTGGGAATTAGTGAAGTTCGGTGGCAGGAGGAACAAGACTTCTGGTCAGGTGATTACAGGGTTATAAACACAAAATCAAATAGGGGTAATGCAGGAGTAGGTTTAATAATGAATAGCAAAATAGGAATGCGGGTAAGCTACTACAAACAGCATAGTGAACGCATTATTGTGGCCAAGATAGATACGAAGCCCACACCTACTACAGTAGTACAAGTTTACATGCCAACTAGCTCTGCGGATGACGAAGAAATTGAAGAAATGTACGATGAAATAAAAGAAATTATTCAGATAGTGAAGGGAGACGAAAATTTAATAGTAATGGGTGACTGGAATTCGAGTGTAGGAAAAGGGAGAGAAGGAAACATATTAGGTGAATATGGATTGGGGCTAAGAAATGAAAGAGGAAGCCGCCTAGTAGAATTTTGTACAGAGCACAACTTAGTCATAGGTAACACTTGGTTTAAGAATCATGAAAGAAGGTTGTATACGTGGAAGAACCCTGGAGATACTAAAAGGTATCAGATAGATTATATAATGGTAAGACAGAGATTTAGGAACCAGGTTTTAAGTTGTAAGACATTTCCAGGGGCAGATGTGGACTCTGACCACCATCTATTGGTTATGACCTGTAGATTAAAACTGAAGAAACTGCAAAAATGTGGGAAATTAAGGAGATGGGACCTGGATAAACTGAAAGAACCAGAGGTTGTACAGAGTTTCAGAGAGAGCATAAGGGAACAATTGACAGGAATAGGGGAAAGAAATACAGTAGAAGAAGAATGGGTAGCTCTGAGGGATGAAGTAGTGAAGGCAGCAAAGGATAAAGTAGGTAAAAAGACGAGGGCTGCTAGAAATCCTTGGGTAACAAAAGAAATATTGAATTTAATTGATGAAAGGAGAACATATAAAAATGCAGTAAATGAAGCAGGCAAAAAGGAATACAAACGTCTCAAAAATGAGATCGAGAGGAAGTGCAAAATGGCTAAACAGGGATGGCTAGAGGATAAATGTAAGGATGTAGAGGCTTATCTCACTAGGGGTAAGATAGATACTGCCTACAGGAAAATTAAAGAGACCTTTGGAGAGAAGAGAACCACGTGTATGAATATCAAGAGCTCAGATGGCAACCCAGTTCTAAGCAAAGAAGGGAAGGCAGAAAGGTGGAAGGAGTATATAGAAGGTTTATACAAGGGTGATGTACTTGAGGACAATATTATGGAAATGGAAGAGGATGTAGATGAAGACGAAATGGGTGATACGATATTGCGTGAAGAGTTTGACAGAGCACTGAAAGACCTGAGTCGGAACAAGGCCCCCGGAGTAGACAACATTCCATTAGAACTACTGACGGCCTTGGGAGAGCCAGTCATGACAAAACTCTACCAGCTGGTGAGCAAGATGTATGAGACAGGCGAAATACCCTCAGACTTCAAGAAGAATATAATAATTCCAATCCCAAAGAAAGCAGGTGCTGACAGATGTGAAAATTACCGAACTGTCAGTTTAATAAGTCACTGCTGCAAAATACTAACGCGAATTCTTTACAGACGAATGGAAAAACTGGTAGATGCGGACCTCGGGGAGGATCAGTTTGGATTCCGTCGAAATGTTGGAACACGTGAGGCAATACTGACCTTACGACTCTTCTTAGAAGAAAGATTAAGAAAAGGCAAACCTACGTTTCTAGCATTTGTAGACTTAGAGAAAGCTTTTGACAATGTTGACTGGAATACTCTTATTCAAATTTTAAAGGTGGCAGGGGTAAAATACAGGGAGCGAAAGGCTATTTACAATTTGTACAGAAACCAGATGGCAGTCATAAGAGTCGAGGGGCATGAAAGGGAAGCAGTGGTTGGGAAAGGAGTGAGACAGGGCTGTAGCCTCTCCCCGATGTTATTCAATCTGTATATTGAGCAAGCAGTAAAGGAAACAAAAGAAAAATTTGGAGTAGGTATTAAAATTCATGGAGACGAAGTAAAAACTTTGAGGTTCGCCGATGACATTGTAATTCTGTCAGAGACGGCAAAGGACTTGGAAGAGCAGTTGAACGGAATGGACAGTGTCTTGAAAGGAGGATATAAGAAGAACATCAACAAAAGCAAAACGAGGGTAATGGAATGTAGTTAAATTAAATCGGGTGATGCTGAGGGAATTAGATTAGGAAATGAGACACTTAAAGTAGTAAAGGAGTTTTGCTATTTAGGAAGTAAAATAACTGATGATGGTCGAAGTAGAGAGGATATAAAATGTAGACTGGCAATGGCAAGGAAAGCGTTTCTGAAGAAGAGAAATTTGTTAACATCGAATATAGATTTAAGTGTCAGGAAGTCATTTCTGAAAATATTTGTTTGGAGTGTAGCCATGTATGGAAGTGAAACATGGACGATAACTAGTTTGGACAAGAAGAGAATAGAAGCTTTCGAAATGTGGTGCTACAGAAGAATACTGAAGATAAGGTGGATAGATCACGTAACTAATGAGGAGGTATTGAATAGGATTGGGGAGAAGAGAAATTTGTGGCACAACTTGACTAGAAGAAGGGATCGGTTGGTAGGACATGTTTTGAGGCATCAAGGGATCACAAATTTAGCATTGGAGGGCAGTGTGGAGGGTAAAAATCGTAGAGGGAGACCGAGAGATGAGTACACTAAGCAGATTCAGAAGGATGTAGGTTGCAGAAGGTACTGGGAGATGAAGAAGCTTGCACAGGATAGAGTAGCATGGAGAGCTGCATCAAACCAGTCTCAGGACTGAAGACCACAACAACAACATCGTTGCTTACAGCATTTTCAAAAATCGTCGAGAAAGTAATGTACTCAATAGTGGTTAGCCATCTCAACAGGAATGGGATGCTTAGTAAAACACAGTTTCGATTTCAAAAATGCTGTTCTACTAAAACAGCAATATACAATTTCACTGCCTACGTAATGGAGTCTTTACATAGAAAGACGTCACCAATAGGAATTTTCTGTGACTTATCGAAAGCATTTGTTTGTGTGAACCATGACAGTATCTTACAGAACTTACAATTTTAACTTTTAAATGGAGCAGCACATGAGTGGTTAAAGTTTCTTTATATGGTTTAAGTGATTTTAGGAAGTTTGTCACTTCATCTAACTGAGCTGAAATTACATTAGGTATTCCACAGGGTTCGATCATGGGTCCCCTGCTGTTCTTGGTAAATGTGAATGACCTCCCTTCTTATCTGAAACAAGAAGCCACACTGACAAAGTTTCCTGATGATACAAGCATCATTATTAATCCAGCGAAAAAAACTCCAACAGAAAATGATACAAATAACGCCTTTGGAAAAGTTAGTGATTGGTTTTCTCCGAATGGACTTGCTCTGAACTTCGAAAAAACACTGTACATCCAATTTTCTACTGCAAGGAGTACAGTTCCTTCAACAAATATAACACATCAACAATAGTCCGTACCAGGGTAGAGCATTCTAAGTTTTTGGGTGTACATATACATAAGAAACTTAACTGGAAAATTCATATTTTGGATTTCCTAAAGCGACTAAGTTCAGCAACTTTTGCAATCAAAATAATTGCTAATTTTGAAGATATAGAAATTAGCAAGCTAACACACTTTGCATACTTTGCATTTCTTATACACTTGACATGTTCCACATTAGAATGGTCACCGTGAGATTGATCAATGGAACACGTAACTAACTAACTCTTTTTATGTCTGAAGTTACTTCAGTGACCTGAACGCACATATGTTTTATGTGTATATTAATTGTATTATATAATAATTCCATACATATTTCTGTAATATACACTACCATTTGTAAGGAAACAATGGTCTACAATACACCACGACAAGAGGACGTGTAGAACAGCGGGAACATAATATGTCATTTAAATGGCAAAGAGGTGGCTTGTACGTCGACCCAATTGCGCACTCTTTTGTGTGACCTGACAGGTCAGCGTTACGCAGTGCTCAGTCGACATACGAAGCGGAAAAGTGAAATCGAGTGCTACTTTGCCTCTCCGCCATCACACGGTGAATATTTGTATGTGAGGCATCCGAATGGGTCAGGATGATTCGTCTCCGGATGACGGGTCTGTCTTAACATTACACTGCAGCTCGTACAGGGCACGGTGCTTCAACAGCGAGGTGTATATGGAACCAGGGAGAGAATAGGGACGTACCCGGCGCCCACAGGGTATAGATGACACAATGTGACCACAGCGCGAGATAACCGCCATCTTGACGTCTTGGCCATAACGTACAGAACAGTTTCACCCAGAGTGTTAACGCGAAGTTAGAGCACTGCAACAGGTGTGGACACGTCTGTGTCGACGGTTCAGCGCTACTTTTTGGGGCTTGGACTGGTGACACCCATGCCATTCATGCCATTGTGTGAGCTTCCATGGACCAGAACCCACAAACGCCGCAGACTGCAATGGACACGTGGACGCCGACACTGGCGTGCTGAGTGGTAAAATATAGTGTTTTCGGACGAGTCACGTTTCAACTTGTCATACAGTGATGACCGCATACACATTCGACGCCGGAGTGGTGAACTTAATCGGGCAGCCTATATTGTTGGGTGCCATAGAGGACAAACGCAAAGTTGTGATGGTTGGGGCGACGTTGCCTATAACGTGAGATGTCACCTACTACGTTTTGAGGACAGGTTTTCAAGTGCAACACACTGCCACCCCTTCAGACCGTTTCACAAGCCATATTTCAGCTGGATAATGCCCGACGCTTGTGGCAAGGAAATTGCAAGTCTTCTTCGAAGAACTATGTGTACCACTGGTTAGGCTGTGGTCCTATTCAGCTTAAGAATACGCAAAATGTAAAATACAAAATGATATGAACACATCTTACATAATTTTGTGCTACACACCGTAGAAGAACAGTTCGGAGACGATGGTTGATTGTATCAGTACGACAGCGCATCCTGTGGTAAAGAGGCATCTGCGAGAGAATGGTTTATGGACAGTAACATGCCTGAGATGGACCGACCTGCCTAGAGTCCAGACCTGAACCCAATGGAACACCTTTGGAATTAGAAAGGACGTAGACTTTACTCCAGATTCCAGCGTCCAACATCACTACCTTCTCTGGTTTCGCTTCTTGAAGAAGAATGGGCTCTCATTGCTCCACAGACATTCAGGCACCTCGTTAAAAGTGATGCCAGCACAGCTGAAGCCACCATAAAGGCGAAGGGTGGATGCATCCCATATTAACGTCTACTAATAGGTGTCCATGCCCGCCCGGTTGCCCGCCAGCCAGAGTGGCCTTGCGGTTCTAGGCGCTACAGTCTGGAGCCGAGCGACCGCTACGGTCGCAGGTTCGAATCCTGCCTCGGGCATGAATGAGTGTGATGTCCTTGGGTTAGTTAGGTTTAATTAGTTCTACGTTCTAGGCGACTGATGACCTCAGAAGTTAAGTCGCATAGTGTTTAGTGCCATTTAAACCATTTGAACCGCCCGATTGGCCGTGCGGTCTAACGCACGGCTTTCCGGGCGGGTTGGAGAGCCTGGTCCCCGGCACGAATCCGTCCGGCGGATTTGTGTCAAGGTCCGGTGAACCGGCCAGTCTAAGGATGATTTTTAGTTGGTTTTCCATCTGCCTCGGCGAATGGGGGCTGGTTCCCCTTATTCCGCCTCAGTTACACTATGTCGGCAATTGCAGCGCAAACAAGTTCACCACCATTACTCTACCACACAAAGATAAGGGTTACACTCGTCTGGTGAGAGACGTTCCCTGGTTGGTCCAGCGCGGGCCGAACCGCACAATAACCCTGGGTTCGGTGTGGGGCGGCGGAGGGGTGAAGTGGACTGCGATAGTCGTCGTAGGGTTGTGGACCACTGCGGCTGCGGTGGGGAGGGAACCTCTCCGTCGTTTCTAGGTCCCCGGTTGAAATACAATACATACAATACAGTAGGTGTCCGGATACTTTTGATCAGAGAATCGTTGCTTTCGTAGCATGCAGTCCACCGTAACAATACTCCATCTTTTCTCTGCCTCGTGATGACTGGGTGTTGTGTGATGTCCTTAGGTTACTTAGGTTTAAGTAGTTCTAAGTTCTAGGGGACTGATGACCATAGATGTTAAGTGCCATAGTGCTCAGAGCCAATACCTCATCTGCCTTGTCCTGCAGCAAAATTATTCTTGTTAAAGAGGCTGCCAGTAAGCCTTGTCTATTTCCTTCACATGTCCTACGCTGATCCACGTCACGTGCAGTTATATCACTGGAACAGGTATTTTACCTGTGTTATAGAACGCTTCTCTGTCATTAGTTGATATCTTTTTGTAAACCAGGACAGAATTGGTATTCTACGGAACCCATAACACACTTACATGCATCTTATAGTTCGTAAGGGATTTTCTTTGCTAAATGACATTGTTGCTTAAGATAGTTTTCAAAAGTTACAATTTACATACAAAACAATTAGATGGCGCTTTTCAGATGTGACGTTACCACTGTTTTGAAATTTGTCACTTTTTATCGTTAAATCAATTCCAGCTCATAAATGAATGGGATGGTTTGCGCTCAGAAATATTTTAAAAATACTGTGTACTGAAAGAAATTGAAATTTTAGTTGATAATTGTCGTTGGATGACTTCTTACCATTTTTACAAAGGCCTGATTTAACTACACTGTCTCTTATCGCCTCGTTCAGCACTCGGGTTATCGCCTTCATTAAAGACTATACCATTGGTTTGCAGAGATTGTTCGTGCTCGTGTTACCGAATTACGTGAAAGTCGACCAAAAACGGTCATTGTTTCTAAAACTTCAATCCTGTGGGCAACACGACTGAAGAGAGTGGGCAGGTGACTTAAAGAAAGACAGAGACGTCCTGAGCCGTGTCAAAGACTGCAGTACATTCAGTTCTGAGTGAACATTTAGCTGAGGGAAATATAACTCATGAACATGATCGCGTTAATTGTTTTAAAGGAATAAGCCGGAGGAAGTGCGAAGATTACAACGTAGTAACCGAGAGGATATTTGAAAATATTGTACAAACCGGGAACTAAGGGTCAATAAGTTTTTTGGGTATCCCACGGCTTGTTCGCAGAACACTTAGAAGAACACATTCTCATGTTACTTTGATTACACACCGTGCGTCGCAACAACTCCTTCAGAGAATAGAAGAACTTTAAATGCTGAATGACAAACAGTAATGTTTTGCCACAGATCATCGCTGAAACCAGAAAAAGCACGTTATTCTTCTTCAATTGGTCCTTGGTCTGCCCAACAGCTGATTATTTGACGGAGGAAAAGGATTATGCCTTATGGCCTGCTGTCATCTGTTTTAAGACCTAACGCCTTTTTTTAATTCCATCCATCAAACAAAACATGCTCGACTAGCGACTTTCATCACCTCAAGAAACTACCGTAACAGTACAAAACCGTGTTTCTGCGTAGATTCACGTAAAATAGATAAAAAACAAGAAAATGAAAATCCAGCTAATTCGTTACATTCAAAATCAGATTACTCAGCTTTAATCAGCTTGTGTGTATGTAGTGAAGAGTATTAGTTCATTAAACTAATTACTATAAAACGTGATTACTTACAAACCCCTCATTGCACAGTGGACTGAACAGTGGCGTGTTTGCCTGACATCACAGTGGATAGTTTTCAACTCCTCAAAAATACGCCAAAATAAAAACAATAAAAATTACACATAAGATGAACTACAAAGTTTTGGATGAATAAATTATTCAAATTACTTTAACTAAAGTCCACTGCTGATTTACGTACCTAACTTGTGAAACCAATCTCAGAATAAAAAACGTATCACACATGGACATGCCACACTGTTCACTGAAATGTACTTTGTATAACAGGAAAATAATTTCCAAACGGAATGTAAGCTACTCAAGATCATTACGGATGAACTTTGTAATGACATTATTCTATAACTACAGTGTAACTGCATAACTATGGCCCTTAACTATTCTTGCACTTACCTCGGTTCAGAAAAAGTTTTCGCTCGAAAGTGAACCACAGCAAGCAGCGCCGCAGCAAAGCTAAATTAAAATGGTAAACTAGAAAAAGGCTTTCAAAAGCCTGCGTACCGCCATGAGAATTTTGGACTTAAGCACCACACTATTGCTTATATGGGAAGAATTTTAGGTGCTAATGTTCTACAAATAATAAAACAGTTTTACGGGCAAAGACTTTATATCAAAATGACTGGTTTAGGTAACAATTTTAACATGTTGATTATTCAAAATTGTACTTTACAAAAGGTTAGCCTACCCAAAACGATCTCCATTCTTTCAGAAAAATGTATGTGTTTGGGAGCAGAACTAAGTTCCCTAGCTGTGAGCAATCTATGAGATACGTTTCCACCAAATTTTTGTACGTCAGTTATTTTTACTACCAGGTGTTAACTACGTCCAAGTACGCAAAGCTACAAATTTACCGTAAATCAAATCTTCACGAAACTTTTTTGAAAATCCATAAATTCTCTCATCATTGTCTTATTCAATCATTCCCATCAAATCTATATTCAATATTTAGGATTTCGGTTCCAGATAAACATTTAATGACCATTCAGTTCCACGTCTGCTTCGCAAAACAGCTCGACTAATAATAATGATCTCTCTGTGAGCGTCCTCAGGCAGAGATGGCGTAACAACACAACCAAAGATATCAAGATGGCTTGCTCTCAGATATGTTAAATATCGATACATGAAACTAAGAATTTAACAATTTTGTAATGGCCAAGAGAACCTGCACACCTCACATTCTCTCCCTTTCCCCAGTCAGAATTTGTTAGGGACAAGTGAGCCGCAACAAAGTGGGAAAAAATGTAGAGAAAATTGTTCTAAAAAAGTCTGATTTCAAAACAGCATGAAGAAATGATTCACAGGTTTTGTTGATGCTTAGTTATAAGATTTTGCAAGAAACAGTATGACAAGTAAAAACCTACAGGTTAGATAATATATGTAAGAAGTAACACGCGGGTAAGTTTCATGTCGTGTGACCTCTGGCTGAATGAAACATAACACTCATTTTATAGTTCGTCCATTAGTGAGTACTTCACGGCATAGATGAGCAAACGCAACCCTGTAAAAAGTAAATTGCGTAGGAAATATTTTTCTGTATAAGGATAGTACGCAGACCCTGTGTCTGTCTGTTCACACTGATGACCCAGTACCGTAGATAAATGTAATATTTCTTTTTCCAGGATAAGATTTTCACTCTGCATACTCCGTAACGGAGTGTGCGCTGATATGAAACTTCCTGGCAGATTAAAAACAACATCTGAGCTACCCAAACACGACTCACGCCCCATCCTCACAGCTTTACTTCCGCCAGTACCTCGTCTCCCATTTTCCCATCTTCACAGAAGCTCTCCTGCGAACCTTGCAGAGCTAGCGCTACTGGAAGAAAGGATATTGCGGAGACATGGCTTAGCCACAGCCTGGGGGATGTTTCCAGAATGAGATTTTCACTCTGCAGCGGAGTGTGCGCTGATGTGAAACTTCCTGGCAGATTAAAACTGTGTGCCCGACCGAGACTTGAACTCGGGACCTTTGTCTTTCGCAGGCAAGTGCTTTACCAACTGAGCTACCCAAGCTCAACTCATCCCCCGTCCTCACAACTTTATTTCCGCCAGTACCTCGTCTCCTACCTTCCAAACTTTACAGAAGCTCTCCTGCGAACCTGGCAGAACTAGTGCTCCTGGAAGAAAGGATATTGTGGAGACATGGCTTAGCCACAGCCTGGAGGATGTTTCCAGAGTGAGATTTTCACTCTGCTGCGGAGTGGGCGCTGATATGAAACTTCCCGGCACGTTAAAACTTTTTGGTGAACAAATCAGAGGCAGACTCAGTGCCATATACTGATAATCCACCCGATTCTTGAGGAAAATAGCGATGAATGTACATTTTGTATGGTCTTGAAAAACGTCATAGCTTTATTATATGTCATTGGACTCTATTATTAAATTCAAAGTATACATGGCAAGTGCTTGTGCAGTAAGTGGTAAGTTTCTCCCTAGTAGATCCCAGTCATCAATATTGTGTGTCATGAAACAAAATATAGAAAAGATTACAGTCTATAATACTGACACTGTACATCTAGAAGTAATATCAAGTAAAGGAATTATAATAAAAACATGTTAACTATAGACATGCATTGCACAGAGGAAAAGAAAATCTAATGATTAAATAAACTAAGATGTTTACAAAGATGATACAGCAAAGAAAGTAATTCTGAGACAGATAAAATAAATAAAAATAGTACACACGATGTGATAATAACAAGAGAATTCTTGAAAACAAGGAAATCGTGACTTACAATATTGTCTGTGCACTACAACATAAAAAGCTTAGTCTATCCAATTTACTAGAACCTGTACCATCACTAAATACTAAATACAAATATTCATAGGCTGGTGTAAATATATAAGAATGGGGAACACACATAAATCTAGAAAGAAGAAACATGTGGGCAGGAGAAAATATTAACACACAAGGACAGGGGATAAATGTTTAAAAAAAGTGGGTAACCAAGGTTCACACAACTACAAAAAAGGGGTTGAGTGCACTGTATGGAAGATTTTGACAAAGTCAGTCATACTCTGTTAGTTATAACACTAAAAATATCTGAAGACTTATAATCAATAAATGTTTCTATACAATACTATCACTACTGCCCTACAATAACACAAATAAATCACACACTGGCATCTCTATGGTAACGCTTTTTAGCATAATAATGCAGAGAAAACGGAATAAAATTGTCAAGAAAAGTATCTGTTATGGTCTACATACTATTATTCTGATGTGAAAAGAGAATATCATCGTATCATACAGGAAAATTGTGAGAAATTGTAAGAACACGTTTACATATTGATTATCACAAACATAGTAATCCGTGAGCTAGTACAAGAATAATCATTTATAATCAAATCTATGCTACTGTAAGCCGAAAGAATTGCTGAAATAGAAAATCTCGATAAAAATTACACGGTGGTGCTCAAAATATTCGTTGATGGTCTTTGTTACTACTTCATTACTGTCTGATCAGCTTCTATCATGTTACTATTTCCCTTTCGTTTCATTTCTGTGATACTTTGAGTTTCTTGTTTCCCTTCAAAACGTTCCTTAAATGTGTAGGCAAACAACAAGAATTTTCTTTAATATCGACATTCATCTCTTTCAATGTTTTATCGTCTGACGAACAAAAAGTTTCTCGTTAGTCCCTCAGTATTCAATAAAAAATGAGGTTCAGCAGTTATGTGCCTACACACAAAGATTAAAGCTAAATAAACATCTTGATTAAAATGCATCATAAATGTTCAAAGGGACCTGCTTCATTGGAAAAAAACTGTGTCATAAGGGTGAAAAATGAAGATGTTGTTGAACAGGCTAACATGCTGAAAATATGCCTCATGATGGAAATTAACCACAAAATGGTGAAATAAAATTTTTTTACTAAGATAACTGTGTCATGTTAAGTGGATGGACAATTTTGTCACATCAGTACTCTGCATTAGTCATCAGAGTTCATTGCAATTCAAGGAGACTCATCACTTGAAAAAAAACTCTTATTGAACTTTTGGTATATTTCTCAAAATTTCTCAAAAGTATTGTATAACTACATTTGATGGTGAATATTCTTTACTCCATTTAGCATTTTCAAGATTTTCGTTGTCTCTATCTGATTTACACCTGTTGACCCAGAAAACTTCACCTAAAAAAACTGTAATTATGTCGCCTTATAGCATATTGGTGTTACCATTTCAGATTTCTGTTGTGCTACTAACCATATAACTGTTCATCACTTCCCTTTTAATAGAAGCAAGCTAATAAAATACACCTGTACAAAGAAAACAATCAGCTTCAATAAACAGGGTCACTAACAGATGTCCTAACCATAACCTACTCATTCCTCACAATTCATAACCATTGCATCTTCCTCTCATATTATCATCATAATAATCATCATCAGTAATCACTAATACTTGCAAAATATTTCTCTCTACTGTATCATCATCATAATAACATCAAAGTTCACAATATCGCAAAATTCGCATAACACATGTCATTATAATATTCTCATGCCTGATAAATAATCAGCAGCAAATATGCCCTACTCAGTTTCATTAATCAATCCTTAAACGAGAAACGCTCCACTGTCACACTTCATGAATAACTGTACTGAGAAAACAAAACTTCATTATGAACATAAAATCTCCACAAAAATACATATTATCCAGAACACTGAAAATATCTTTCAGGCACACAATCTTACGTTTAACAACTGGAAATTATATCTTAAACTGGTAGAAATTCCTTCATATACCCTTAATTCATCAATGCCCTGCTGTTTGCAAAACTGGCTTTCTATGTGGACAACACAACTATAATCTGAATAACCTGTGTAACTCATCAGAACTGGTACTAAATCTTTTGTTTTATAACTCGTGACTGCTACTGCTGCGTGTGAAAACGTGATGCTGTTCAAAGCTATATATTTATTTTGTCAACATGTTTCCTCTTCCAAAAATTTCGTCTTAGGAAATAATTTCTGACAGTACAATTTCTATTCCTAATTTTTGTAATGAGAAGTTTAATGCTGTGCCTGGAACGATAAGTACATGTCTCAACAACTTATACAGGGTGGAGAAAAATTGTAGAACGAAATTTTAACCCTGGATAGTTGATGCCAGTAGGACCCAAAATTACTAATGTTGTGTAGGTCGAGAACGCACCATTTTTAAACTACGGAAACTTGGCGCCATGCGCTCCGATTGGCCTCGGGATTGCCCTGTTGCCGGATGCTCTGGACAACGCATGACCGCGAATGCTTTGCCTGCCGGAGATGGCGATGTGTCCAAGGCGGTCCGCACGCTCGGTGGTAGAGCGCCAGTCTTCCATTCTAGGGGCCTGAGAACGAATCCGCCTGGGTCCCGAAACATCCATTGTAATTTCATGACACGACGTACCGGGAACAAACCTGTCAAAGCTGTTAGTTTGCATACAGAAAGTCTTTTACAAGTTGGGTCGGTCATGAAATGGGCCTTTTCTGTAGGTAGGACATAGTTTACTTAAAACAGGTGCTCGGACTGGCGACCCTCTTACGCGACACAAGCTTGGTAACTTCGAACAGAGTTTTGCCGAACTCTTTCAAAGGTACCTGGCGTTGCCCTGGTGATTGGCGGCATGTTGAATGCTATCCATTATCTCCTCTACGCTTCTAGGTGGTTCGCGTCAGGGTGGGTGGACTAGAACCTTGAAGAATCCTCACAGGAAAAAGTCTGGTGGCGTGAGGTCTGGTGATCGCGAGGGCCATGTCCTAGAGCACCTCTGCCAATTATCTGGCCATCGAAGCCCTCATTTAAACACCCACACACAGCACGACTGTTATGTGCGGGCGCCTCATCAACAAGCATCAACAAGCGTAGCCGTATGTCAAGGGGAACATCTTCAAGCAGGCCTGATAGTGTTTCCTGCAAAAAGTGAAGGTAATTTGCCGTGGTAAGCCGAGGTGGTAGACAGACCGGTGCCAGTCAGATGGTCACCCACAATGCCTGCCTAGATGTTGCGCGAAAATCGTTCCTGGTGTCCGTGACGTACATGACGTGAGGATCTCCCCTTGCCCAGTAATGAACGTTTCGAGTGTTGTAAAGGCCATCCCTATGATAGGCGCACTTGTTGATAAACAGCACACTGGCGGGGAAGTCAGGATCTCGTGCAACTCGTCGCAGAAGCCACCGGCCAAATCCTAGCCTGTGTTCATAGTCTGCCATAGGATTTGGGTCTTGGACAGGGTGGAAACTCAAAACCTCCCACATTAACCGATAAGTGAGCCCCATGCCGTGTCCAACTGCTCGAGTACTTGTAATAAATGCTTTCTCGAAACGCTCGAGAACAGTCTCCTCAAATGCAGCATCCTGTCGTATCCGATGTCTTCCACTATCACCATGATATCCCGCAATCGAGCCTGTTTCGCCAAGTCGCCGGTGAATTGCTGTAAACGTTTGCGGAGGTAGGTGGCGTCTTTCTGGGTACCGTTCCTCATACAACCATCGAGCTTCATGCATATTACCGTCGGCTAGTCCATACACAAATGCTATATGTTCTTCAAACGAATATTGTGCCGCCAAGCTTCCTGTATGACTAAATCGCAGGTGACATGTGTGTGCTCCGAAGCTTACGTGTGAATGGCTCTGATGTCAATGGCTGTGACAGCATGACGAATCGGACCGCGTGGCGCCAAGTTTCCATAATTTAATAATGGTTCCTACTGGCATCAGCTATCCAAGGTTAAAATTTCGTGACACAATTTTTCTCCACCATGTGTATTTCATCAGAAATGGCACTAAATCTTTCATTTTACAACTCATGACCGCTACTGCTGTATATATAAATGATGGTCTTCAAAACTGTATACTACTTTCTTCAATATGTGTTTCACTTCCAAAAATTTCTAAAGTACAATTGTGACATCTGTCTTTTGCGGTCGACAGTTTAACATCATGTCTGGGTTGATAAGTAAAATGTCCCAGATATTTCCTTAATTCAACAAAGGTTAGTTTTGTTGCAGCGGCATATTGTATACTGCCGGAATTGCCACTCACTATTCTGTACTATATTCCTGTCGTGTACTGTTACGTATGTGCCACAGTCGAAATTCAATAAAATACTGCTTGTTGTTTCTTACATCATTTCTAACACAGTCGTGAAATACAAGTAATTTTTTATTTTCATGTTTTTTTTTTCTTTTTTACTGAGTGAATTTTTGTTAGTCACGAAATGTATGTAATCTAAGTTTTCAATTTCATCAGTATCCGAATGTAGTTTGTAGCCAATAAGACACATTCATAATCATGCAGCACAAATCACTAAAACTACTTTCAACGTATTTACATTAGTATCGTAGGATAAAATTCGTTATACTTACCGACTAAATAGGATAAGAGGGGAAGATGAGTGTACTAAGAAACGTAAGAACAGTACACCCGGCTCAAGGAGGCTTCGTTCCCCAATCAATGTATCCATACAAGTATAATGAATCCCCTACTTACATTTGAATGTAGGAAAATGCATGGAACTCAGATCAGTAAAATATCGGGTAGGTTGTTCACTGTCTTGAATATAATTACATTTTCGTACGAGGAAATAATCACGTAAGTTGACTGTATGAAAATATTTGTAAATATAACTGTAATCGTTCTGTGTCCACAAAGCTTCTTTGGTATGCCGCCAAAGCTAACCAGTGTTTCGAGTGTGATTGAAATTCGGTTCTCGCAAAATATCACACAAATGCCATAAACAGATACAAATAACGAAAGTGCCAAAATGTAAATAGGAATGACCATTATAAGCAAGAAAAAATTTTCATCTGGTTACCTTCCATTCAGAAGGCTGTTGCACGCAGCGACTGTTATATTGACTTGTAAATAATAGATTTCAGCTATCAGTCGTCCTTTTTAAACTTTGTTGGCAGATCTAGATTTCAGCTAGAAACTAGCCATTTTCATTGCACTATCATTTTTTTAATCACTGCATGTAATGCCTGTTGGTTGGGCTTCATCCACAGTTCATTGAGAATGGCTAGTGTCTAGCTGAAATCTAGACCTGCCAATGAAATTTAAAAAGAACGACTGATAGCCGAAATCTATTATTTACAGTCAAGAAAAAATTTGTGACTCATGTTTTTACCTTTATGAGACTTCATTGAAACATTTAGTCCAACATCAAATTTCTTTACTTTTAGTTTCTTAGACTGCAATTTCTTTCATCTTTCTGCAGCTTTCCTCGTGTTATTCAGAGTAATCTCAATTACTTCCTTATGATATAAACTTTGTGATGTTGTAACTGGTGCAATTTCTTTTATGCGATCTAAAGGCTGTTTGTTCTATAATACACGTACAGGAAGTAGCTAAGAGAAATCATGTGGCAACTCATTAATACAGTTTAAATCTTATGATGACGCCAAGCACGTGACCAAATGTGAGAAATAATTTGGGGACCACTGTCCGAAATCACTATAACCAAATGTCCAACTTCTTTCAAAAAATTGTTGACAATAGCAGCAGATACTGTCCACGCAGTAACCTTAGACAAAGGAGTGGGTGGAAAAAATTTAGAAGTTAATTCAAGAATAATAGTTAACAAGACAGTACTGTGTGAAATAGTTAGTGGTTTAGCCTTTTAACAATGTTTGCATCTGTTCAAAACCTTACGTATTCTCTTCCCCATGTTATTAAAATAACAAGCGAAGTAAGCATAGTTGAGTATACCAAACAAGTTTATTCGCGAAGTCATCAGGTAAGCACATAACCCAAAGGGAATTATTCACCGAACAATGTTTTAAAAGAATGTTGTTACACACCAGATAATATTGTCATAACGCAGTGTTTGCTTTGCAGTACAATTTCTTTTATATTTCTTTCCAGATCGGATCTCTGTCTTATCCTTTAGCAATATCATGAAGAGAGAAGGAGATGTAATTTTCAATAGCTACCTTTTGTATGTATAACAAACTGAAATTGTTCTCTTGAGTGACTTCCCTACGATTCTGAAAAAAAACAAAAAAAAACCTTTGTAATTCCATTCGAGGTAGTTCACCCCAGTAGCAAGCAGCATTTTTTTCCAGTAAGTTTCTTGTACTCTCGTAGTCGAAAGAATTTTCAAATCTGCGAAACGAAAATAGAAATTTATTAAACCCAGGAAACTGCAAATCTGACATTAGTAGGAGGCGGAGACATCATTCTAATAGCTTCTTATTGCTCTGGATCGGGTTCGATGCCGCCTGGTGAAATGATATATCCGAGAAATTTAACTTTAGACCTACCAAACTCTAACATTTCAAAACTGATTGTAACTCGCGACAGAGAGTTCAAAACACGATTGTGTTCTGACCAAGACTTCAGCGATCAGTATATCGTCGTCATAAGATATAATATGCGCCTTTGAATAAACAGGAAGGACGGTATTTAAACAATGAATGAAGGTGGCTGAAGAAATGTGAAGCTCAAAAGGCAGTTTACAAAACTGGTAACATACTCCAAAGCATAGGAATGCAGTATACTTTCGACAACTTGCATGCAGTTCAATCAGCCAAAAACTTGGTCGCAAGTCAACATCGTGCCTTACAAAAAAGAAGTTTTGAAGAAGTTCGTCTAAAGTTTGTGGTCTGTTAATCGCAGTTAAAATAGTAGTGGTATTTGCTTTGAGACAAGGACAAGTCTGATAACCGACTTTCTTCTTTGCAATGTGATAGGGACTGTTTTACGATCTAACTGCTGGTTCAATAATTCCTGCTACAGCATTGTCTGAATTGCTGCTTCGACTTGTTCTCCGTAAAACGGTTCAAATGGCTCTGAGCACTATGGGACTTAACATCTATGTTCATCAGTCCCCTAGAACTTAGAACTGATTAAACCTAACTAACCTAAGGACATCACACAACACCCAGCCATCACGAGGCAGAGAAAATCCCTGGCCCGCCGGGAATCGAACCCGGGAACCCGGGCGTGGGAAGCGAGAACGCTACCGCACGACCACGAGATGCGGGCTTGTTCTCCGTAGTGTACTAGAATAACATATGCTGCGACGTGAAATTTATCGTGTTCCATGACTCGGAACTGATACGGAAAACCTTTAATAGAGCCTGGGTGATGTGTGAAAAAAAAGTGAATGAGATTACAGAATGTATGAAAGGTCGTTCTTGTCATCTTCAAAACACTCTTCTGCTTTATCTACTTTCTCCTGTATCATGCTTTGTATGTCAAAAGATACGTACACGACATACATCGTTACGAAAAATACCATGTTTGCTCCATCAGAAACCATAAACAACTTTATTTTCCCTGCCAGATATGCAATAATCAAACTTCACACCTTCCACTTCTAATCCTACTTCACCATCATTAAAATTCAATACAGCTTTAAAACTCACTCAAAAAGTCTACTCCTAAAATTGTCTCAGTGGACAAAAGAGACAGAATCATAAAATTCGTAGAAAACTTATGATCTAGGCACCGGAAATCTAAGCAAGAGTGTTGACTGACTTCTACAATATTTCCAGAAATCGCACCTTTCACTTTTGTCTTCTGTAACGGTAAACATGGACAATGTAACGGTAAACTTGCACAATGCAATGGAAACACGTACATTACCACCGCTGTGACATCAGTTACTACAATTACAATTTATCAAAAACGGAAAAATGTCACACAAATACCAGCAAATACCCACAAAGTAGCACGCATCATGAAACAGTATGCCAATACAAGTGAGAATTACAAAACATTTCTTTCACTAACATTAGCCAGCGAAGCAGTGCGTGCGCAAAAATGTGGTTGTTACAGCTTCACTATCAAGCAATACCTTGATCTGACAGTAAAATTACCAAAGTTTTAAAAACTCTCTCTCTCTCTCTCTCTCTCTCTCTCTCTCTCTCTCTCTCTCTCAGTGTGTGTATGTGTGTAGTGCACGAAACTCATTATTGTAAAAGCTGATTACATAAGCCCTTCATTGCGCAATCGAGTGAACAGTGGTAACTCAATGTAAACTATCTGACGTCATCACTGAATTAACTGTGTAATGATATTGCTCTGTGTGTATAGTGTAATTGTATAACTGTGGCCCTGAACTGTTCTCGCACTTACCTCCTTACAGTAAAAGCGTTCTATCGAAAATGGACCAAAACAACCAACGCCGCGTCGAAGCTAAATTAAAATGGTAAACTAGAAAAGACATTCAAAAGCCTGTGTAAACGAGCAGTGCAGGCACAAGCAATTTTGAGTGTTAATGTTCTACAAATAATTTTTCTGAAACATTTTTATAGGAAAGAAATACTTTATAATTCACTTTATATAAAAATGATTGGTTTTGGTAAAAATTCTAGCAGGCTAACTTCCCTAGCTGTGAGCAATCCCTGATATATGTTTCAACCAAATTTCTGTACGACCATTAATTTTAGAACAGAGTGCTAACTACGTGTAAGTATGCAAAGCTAGAAATTTACCTTAAATCATTTATTCACAAAACTCTTTTCAGAATCCATAAATAGTCTCGTCATTGTCTTATTCAATCATTTCCATCGAATCCGTATCCAGTATTTAGGAGCTCAGTTCCAGATAAACATTTGATGACATTTCAATCCTACGTCTGCTCCCCAGCACATCTCGACTAATAATAACACTCTCTCTGTGAGTGCCCTCAGGCAGAAATGACGTAACAACATAACCGAAGATCAATATAGCTTGCTCTCATATGTGTGCATATCGATACATGAATGTGAGAAGTGGATAATTCTGTAATGGCTAAGATGACATACACACCTCATATGTTGTCCTACACGCAGGTCGAAAACCTTATTAATTGCGATTCTTGTATGCAATTATGCCTTGTAACAGCACCACGTACAAATAATCAACATTTTTTTTTATTATATTTCCGCCATTTGATTCTACTTGTCTACACGACGTGACACTCAGTTCACTAGATCTTGACGATGACTTCACTTAGCAAAGTCTAATTATACCCAATATTGTTGTATTTTATAATGGCTGAAGGCCGAAATAATGGCAGTAATATAAAATAAAGAAGTCTGTAGAGTCAAATGGCAGAAATATCATTCAAACATTATCACATGACTGTGACCCAAAAATATGATGACTTTATTATTGTTTCCTTTAATCGTTACTCTCTTAATTATGAATAAAATATTCGTTTCACAAGCTGGGACATGGTCAGGAATTGAGTAGTGACCTGAATGCACAATAAATTTCCTTTACTTCACGTCTAAGCTCACAAACCTTTTTTTTTTCTTTTCTTTCATCAGACTACCGCTGTCGGTCTATAATGAGCATCTTGAGATCTACAGCAAAATATGGGAAGAACACAAATACACTATCAGATTGTCTACAGCTTAAAACAATAAAGTAGACCGTAATAAAAAGTATTATCGACATACGTTTGCATTTATGCGCTTTAAATATGAAGGGGCATATCTGTTTTATAAAAACATGTCCTAGTATACAGGAGCCATAGTGGCATCGTCAAATGCTAAGCACAAAATCAGTCTTAGCATCGTCAAATGTATATAAATAGTGGTATATACAAGTCATCTTGTCAGCAGCACTATTGCGTAGGAGGCATTACAGCAATAAAAAGCAATTAAATAAAAGTTGACAGCGCACACTCCGCTGCAGAGTGAAAATCTCATTCCGGAAACATCCCCCAGGCTACGGTCAAGCCGTGTCTCCGCAATATCCTTTCTTCCAGGAGTGCCAGTTCTGCTGGGTTCGCAGAAGAGCTTCTGTGACGTTTGAAAGGTAGGAGACGAGTTACTGGTAGAATTGAAGCTGTGAGGACAGGTCGTGAGTCGTGCATGGGTAGCTCAGATGGTAGAGCACTTGCCCGCGAAAGGCAAAGGTCCGGCACACAGTTTTAATCTCCCAGGAAGTTTCAAGATGACAGAAGTTAGATGCTTAAAAGGGAAAAGGTAAAGAGACAGTAATTCATATACGCTCAAGAAACGATATTGTAGATAATGACATAAACAATAAAAGCTTTTCCGAGAGCAGAATAATAAAAAAAATTAACAAATGGCTAAAGAAGCTGCTGACAGGATGGCTCTTGTATACACCATTTATTTACATTTGACGATGCTGGCGTTGATTTGTGCTTAGCATTTGACGATGCCACTATGGCTCCAGTATATTAGGACATGTTTTTATAAAACAGGTATGCCCCTTCCTATTTAAAGCGCGCAAATGCATATGTATGTCAGTAATACTTTTTACAATGATCTATTTTACTGTTCTAAGCTGTAGACAGTATGATAGGGTAATTCTGTACTTCCCATATTTTGCTGTAGATCTCAAGATGCTCCTTATAGAGCGAAACCAGTACTCTGATGACAAAAAAAAATCTGTGATCATAGACATGAAGTAAAGGAAATTTAAAATATTCATTACTATGTGCAGACATATAACGATAGGTACCGGCCGAGAAGGCAGGTCGGGATGGGACAGTTTCCAGCCAGTCAGCAAAACCACAAAATTCAGTCCACACAGACCGCAATTTGGGTCGTTCTGCTGCACGCGGACTCAGCAGGTCAGATTTATCGGATCTTTTTTTCCCGGACATCGATCGCACAGCCAGCGGCTGCTTCCATCACTAATTGCTTCAGTGGCCGCCCTATGGGATCGTAAGCCAATCAGCGTTTATTTCATTTGCAGGCGTTCTACTGTCGTTAACGGAATTACGAATATCCACCAGCCACGAAAATCTTCCTTAATTTAAAGAAAAAGCCAAGTACTGGAACATCCGGAAGATAGCCTTCTTGTCCGGATCTGTGTCTTGTGTAAACAATACCAAGCGGAACTGCTTTGGGGCGTGGAATTGAAATCCCGGCCTGGCGACCCCTGCTACATTTCTTTCCAGCGGAGCTTGTTATCCATTTCTAGCTACTCGGTAGCGACTGGACGATTTAATGCATTTTGTGAAAATTCACATAGCATGACATTGATAAATGGCTGAAGATTAAAACATGTATGTTCAGAAACATAGAATGCTGTGGACCGTAACAGTTAGATTGGGTTACATAATGCTCGTGTAGAAATTCACCGCCCCCGCCAACCCCCTCACCTCCCCCCATCCCACACCAAATCACTCCCTCTCTCTCTCTCTTTTTTCTCTCTCTCCCTCTCTCTCTCTCTCTCTCTCTCTCTCTCTCTCTCTCTCCCCTCTCTCTCTCCCTCCCTCCCCCCCCTCTCTCTCTCTCCCTCCCTCCCCCCTCTCTCTCTCTCCTCTCTCTCTCTCTCTTCACACACACACACACACACACACACACACACACACACACACATACGGAAGAAATACAAATTGTCACATGAAAGTGCGATAGGGCCATAGCTGCACACTTTAGATCTGCTAGTTGCAGTCTCAACCTTCTCACAATTAACACTGTAACGTTACAGGTCAGTGGAAAATTGTACTAATATTCACTCGTACCCCCAGACAAAAATTCGCGTATTAATAACACGATATCAACTATTGAATAGACTCTTTAAGTTCAAATTTACTGTAATGTTACACAACTATGAAGCATAAAAGCATACATGTGCACCTCCCGTCGCTGCACCCAACTCTACTCTCCCTCTAAGACTCAGTCTTTGCCTATACAAACACATCGTATTCTCTCAGGCCACATTCTGCGCTCTTTTCTCACAGATATTTTGTTGAAACATGACAATTTGAGATCGTAGCTGGGTACAAAATACAAGGTGATTGTCAAAATTCGTATTAGGAGTAGCCGGCCATGGTGGCCGAGCGGTTCTAGGCGCTACAGTCCGGAAGCGCGCGACCGCTACGGTAGCAGGTTCGAATCCTGCCTTGGGTGTGTGTGTGTGTGATGTCCCTAGGTTAGTTATGTTTAAGTAGTTCTAAGTTCTAGGGGACTTATGACCTCAGAAGTTAAGTCGCATAGTGCTCAGAGCCATTTGAACCATTTTTGCACCTATTAGGAGTAGGAGGAGTTCAGTGTTCGACATTCCGCCGGCAAAGAGACCGTTAGAGACGGAGCACAAGCTCGGATTAGGAAAGAGTGGAGAGGGAAAGCCGCCGTGCCCCTTCGAGGGAACCATCCCAGGGTTTACCTCAAGTGATTCATGGAACCTAAACCAAGATAGGCGGACGCGGGTTTGAACCGTCGTCCTCCCGAATTCGAGTCGAGTGTGCTAATCACTGCACTATCCAGCTCGGTAAGATTGCCATTAGGCTCTTCTAGGGGTTGCACAGGGAACTTAGAAGTTGTAATAAGGCGCACTCGTCCGGAAATGTACCGTTTGTACGAAAAATAAGTTTGCAGATGACATTCCAAATCTCCCGTTTCAGGTGTGCACACAGCGGAGACAATAAGCCTGACTTGTGTGCTTAGGAGAAGATGGCATGGGCACTGTTTCGAGTACTTGTCCTCGGGTTCTCTCCTACATGATGGAGGACGTCCTGTTCAAAGTCGAGAGTGCAACGTGTCCGTGGGGCTCCACTACCAATCCTCCTAGTTTCGAACACGCCAGTTTTTCGTAGCCGTCGTTGTAGTTGGACCAAGTTACTACCTGACGTCATAATTGCTAAAGGAACTGATACGGTGCTCTCTTCTCAGTTTGTGTCCGTACCGTGAAGCTGGAGACTTGATAATGATCCCATCTTCAAAGTTATTTTATATACAAACGGTAGATCGCTGGACATGGATTCCTTGTCAAAATTTCATCTACTAAGTCCCCTCTGCAACGCCTTAAAGCCTGTAACAGGAATTTTGAATCACCCTGTATAGGCAGATTCTTTCGAAGCAGGAGACAGCAACAAGCCATTATTGTCAATGATGGAGGTAGAAAAGAGCATTATTTTCCTTTTCAAATTTTGCAGTACTTTTTTGTGACTACCACTGCGCCTCAGTGACGTGATGTAGGTTACTATGCAGCTCCGCAGCAGCGGAGACAGGTCCCATACTCGGTTCTGCTGAGTTAGGGAGGCTATCTACAGGGCTGTTGAGCAAGTAACACCTTCAGAAGGTTCAAAGACAACCAATGGAAAAGTACAGATTGATCACGTGGGGTGTGCAGATTGGCTGGCGAGACAGCAGCTGCAGCAGTAGATCGCTCTCTTGTCTACCAGCCCTCCTACCCTACGGATGCGCCTGCCTGTTCCTCCCACTGAGGACGAAACGCTCCCCGCCACTATGCGCGGTTCCCTCCGTGCTCGTAGCAGACGACACACCAAATGCACCCTGTAGAACAGGAGAAGAAGAATAAATCTCCATTCTTTTGGCAATTCTCTTTTTTATTCCATGTGCTAGAGAGAACAGGATCCGCCCTGTATTCCCACTTACGCTCCTTAACCCATCGTGACACTTACAAAAAAATTGTTCAAATGGCTCTGAGCACTATAGGACTTAACATCTGAGGTCATCAGTTCCCTAGAACATGCCCGAGGTAAGATTCGAACCTGCGATCATAGCGGTAGCACGGATCCAGACTGTAGCGCCTAGAACCACTCGGCCACTACAGCCCGCTGACACAACTGTGACTACTTGCTGTCTTCTTTGAAACAATCAACGTACCTTCCACACTGGCTCTCATGTACCCAAAGCTCAGAGACAATGCTTCTGCCACTTTACTGAACATGTTGTTGTATGTCGCATTCACAACTATCAGTAATGAGTTTAGTTTGCCTGTTCGTAAACCACAGCTGCTCTTCAAAGATATATGCTGTATCGAGAAATAGATTTCTGCGAGTACGAGCGTTGGAACTTAAATAGTGGCGACTATTTATTCACGGCCGATACAAAAGAGATACATGTTTTCACCTGTCACTCTCCTTCAAAGTAGTGACCAGCGTTGTGTATAACCTGTTGCCAGCGATGTGTAAGGCATAGTATACAGTTATCAGAGCCGGTTCTGTTGTGGGTGTTGTAAGGTGGCGTGGTCTCCTGACCTTCATTTCTTACATATTCCATCCTCACAATCGTATTCTGCACATCAAGACGCTTCATTCGAACTCAAATTCGATAAGGTAGAGTCAGTTTTGTATGAATTCATGTAAGCGATATGCAAATCTAGTAAGTAAATCACAAGTGCGCACCGAGTTTGAAAAAGTCGTGGCTGGCGCACACAACATGACAGCCACAGCAATTTTCGTTCTAAGGAGGAAGCCGGTCTGCTGGGAGGCCTGTCTCTTCAGAGCGGTACGCGCACACCTACTTCTGCCGAAGCGAACGCCCAGAGCAAAGGGATAACGACTCCTAGGTTCGACTTAAAAGCAAATTCCACTACATGGTGTGGGAGCGCCCAGAAGGCGCATTTTTTCTCGGACCTCTGCGTAGTTATGGAGTTCTCACAGGAGGGCAGTATACGCCTAACGGAGATGCTACAGATATTCGCAATCATCGACTCAAACAAAACGTCATTCTCCCATTTAAAAGAGCAACGCTGATTGGCGGAATAATTTTTACGCAAAGAGCCATAGGAGTGAGGGAAGACAGCGAATAATATGCCCTTGCAACTTTTCCAGAAAAAGGAGCCATTCTGTTGTCACTCTTGGAGCGGGAACACATAACGAGACCGAGTGTACTCGTAAGTGTACGCAGAGAGCGAGGAACAAAGTCTCTCCTCAGTACTTCACTGAGAGAGCACCTCTGTCGTTAGTGAATCGGAGTGATACTTTATATTGAGTCGCTTGCGATTAAGCGTTGTTCACTGCGTTGGCTGTCACACTTATTCTGCGGTGTGAACACGGACAGAGTACTAGTTAAACGTCTGTGAGCAAATATTGAGCGGTATCGCGGTGGACTGGTTATCTGACTTGTGTACTATGCCAATAGTTAGACTTCATCAAGGCGTAGGGAGAGTTCAATTGGCGAAAGTCATTCCAGATAGAAAGAGACAGTTATGTTATTTGTCAGCAGCGAGCGACGCAAAGCAGCAGTCATCACTGCTCACGATATTGTTCACTAAGCGTATGCGAGTCCCATCTGTCCTCCATAACAGTACACTCCATTACATTTCTCACGTGACAGCCTTGACAGTACATAGAAAAGTTATTCAAGCTGGGTAGGCGCGGCTCTCAGCCGAGTAAATAACATACTTAAAGAAAAGGGAGAGAAGAACCTTTCCATACTTTGTAAAATAATAGCATTCCTGTCCATAAGAGGCAGTCTACTGTTCCGAAAATAACCCGGAAATTTTTTAATTTATAAGAAAAAGTTTCACTTGATTTCTGAGAATTGTTTTTTGCAATAAATAATATTTTAAGTTCGTTTAATGTTTTTCTTACACTAACTAGCAATACTCCAGTACCCAAGTATTCCAATAGTTACGTAAGAATATTGAATTTGTGTCTTTACCTTACAGCATACGACTCTAGAAGATATTTGTTGATGAATGTTTTTCAAGCAGCTCTTGTTGGCACATTAGGAGCGTCTGACTGACTTCTGTAGCAGTGTGAGGAGGAAACTCTTTCTTGCAGGAGCCAAAGGGTACTTGTTGGATCAATCCATTGTGCAACTTGACAAAATAAAACCCACACAGTCGCAGTACGAATGGAGCGGTCTACTGCCTGTCGAATACTTGGAACAGTTCTGAAGCGTGTGCCACGAAGTGGTACCTTCATCTTCGGAATCAAACAAAAGTCACGAGGACTTAATTCCGGAGAGTTTGGTGCAGTACTTCCCAGTCCCATCGACTGAACAGAGCAGCCACAGCTTGCGCTGTATGCGTCCGTGCATTGCTAAATGATGGGTGGGTTGCGCAGAAACTGTCGCCGCTTCTTTCGAAAACCGTTTTTTTTCTAGCGTCACCACGACCAGCTTTGCAAAAGAAGCGGCGACACTTTCTGCGCAACCCATCCATCATTTAGCACGACAATGCACGGACGCATACAGGGCAATCTGTGGCTGCTCTGTTCAGTCGATGGGACTGGGAAGTACTGCACCATCCACCATACTCCCCAGACTTAAGTCCTTGTGACTTTGATTTGCTTCCGAAGATGAAGGAACCACTTCGTGGCATTCGCTTCAGAACTCTTCCAGAGATTCGACAGGCAGTAGACCGCCCCGTTCGCACCATGAACAGAACAAGCTGTGCTAAGGGTGTACTACGCCTTCCCCATTGCTAGCGACTGGTTGTACACAACGCTGGTGACTATTTTGAAGGACAGTTTCAGGTGCAAACATGAAACCCTTTTCTATCGGTTGTGAATAAATACACTCCTGGAAATTGAAATAAGAACATCGTGAATTCATTGTCCCAGGAAGGCGAAACTTTATTGACACAGTCCTGGGGTCAGATACATCACATGATCACACTGACAGAACCACAGCCACATAGACACAGGCAACAGAGCATGCACAATGTAGGCACTAGTACAGTGTATATCCACCTTTCGCAGCAATGCAGGCTGCTATTCTCCCATGGAGACGATCGTAGAGATGCTGGATGTAGTCCTGTGGAACGGCTTGCCATGCCATTTCCACCTGGCGCCTCAGTTGGACCAGCGTTCGTGCTGGACGTGCAGACCACGTGAGACGACGCTTCATCCAGTCCCAAACATGCTCAATGGGGGACAGATCCGGAGATCTTGCTGGCCAGGGTAGTTGACTTACACCTTCTAGAGCACGTTGGGTGGCACGGAATACATGCGGACGTGCATTGTCCTGTTGGAACAGCAAGTTCCCCTTGCCGGTCTAGGAATGGTAGAACGATGGGTTCGATGACGGTTTGGATGTACCGTGCACTACTCAGTGTCCCCTCGACGATCACCAGAGGTGTACGGTCAGTGTAGGAGATCGCTCCCCACACCATGATGCCGGGTGTTGGCCCTGTGTGCCTCGGTCGTATGCAGTCCTGATTGTGGCGCTCACCTGCACGGCGCCAAACACGCATACGACCATCAATGGCACCAAGGCAGAAGCGACTCTCATCGCTGAAGACGACACGTCTCCATTCGACCCTCCATTCACGCCTGTCGCGACACCACTGGAGGTGGGCTGCACGATGTTGGGGCGTGAGCGGAAGACGGCCTAACGGTGTGCGGGACCGTAGCCCAGCTTCATGGAGACGGTTGCGAATGGTCCTCGCCGATACCCCAGGAGCAACAGTGTCCCTAATTTGCTGGGAAGTGGCGGTGCGGTCCCCTACGGCACTGCGTAGGATCCTACGGTCTTGGCGTGCATCCGTGCGTCGCTGCGGTCCGGTCCCAGGTCGACGGGCACGTGCACCTTCCGCCGACCACTGGCGACAACATCGATGTACTGTGGAGACCTCACGCCCCACGTGTTGAGCAATTCGGTGGTACGTCCACCCGGCCTCCCGCATGCCCACTATACGCCCTCGCTCAAAGTCCGTCAACTGCACATACGGTTCACGTCCGCGCTGTCGCGGCATGCTACTAGTGTTAAAGACTGCGATGGAGCTCCGTATGCCACGGCAAACTGGCTGACACTGACGGCGGCGGTGCCCAAATGCTGCGCAGCTAGCGCCATTCGACGGCCAACACCGCGGTTCCTGGTGTGTCCGCTGTGCCGTGCGTGTGATCATTGCTTGTACAGCCCTCTCGCAGTGTCCGGAGCAAGTATGGTGGGTCTAACACACCGGTGTCAATATGTTCTTTTTTCCATTTCCAGGAGTGTAGTTGCCACTGTTTATGTTCCAACCGTTACACTTGCAGAAATTGATAGCTCAAAACAGCATATATCTTTGGAGAGCAGCTGTGGTTTAAGAACAGGCAAACTGAACCCATTACAGAAAGTCGTGAATGCGACATACACCTTTCAACTTTCAAGCAGTTTGTTAACACTCAGCTTCAGCTACGTGCACATGCCACATAACCTTCTCTGGAATGTCTGCTTTCTTCCCTTCCACCCTCAGCCCCCAACCCGCCCACCATTCTTCCTATCACAAGAATATCCGTTAGTTTTCCTTCGTCAGCTTCGAGCTACATTCGTCCCACAGAGTTGACTAATGAAAATTTCCCGCATCTCACATACTTAATTTTGTAAGTAGGCTGTTTAGGTTTTCTTATTGGTAACGCACGTAGCGCTCTGTATAAAAATCACTGGCTGTGCTGTGTGCAGTCAGTGGCTAGTTTGCATTGTTGTCTGCCATTGTAGTGTTGGGCAGCTGGATGTTAACTGCGCGTAACGTTGCGCATTTGGAGGTGAGCCGCCAGCAGTGGTGGATGTGGGGAGAGAAATGGCGGAGTTTTGAAATTTGTAAGACTGGATGTCATGAACTGCTATATATATTATGACTTTTGATGATATTAAGGTAAATACATTGTTTGTTCTCTATTAAAATCTTTCATTTGATAACTGCCCCTATCAGTAGTTAGTGCCTTCCATAGTTTGAATCTTTTATTTAGCTCTACAAGGATTACAGTGGGTCTGCATCTTTGATGGCTCACCAATACCATTATTTCTACAAGGACTAAAGTGGGTGTGCATCTTTGATGGCTCACCAATACCATTATTTCTACAAGGGCTACAGTGGGTCTGCATCTTTTATGGCCCACTAATACCATTATTTCTACAAGAACTGGAGTGGGTCTGCACCTCTGGAGTCCCACCAATACCGTAATCTCTAACAAGACTACAGTGGTCTGCTCTGTGATGGCCTACCTACCAGTATTCTTCAAAACTTCGACTGGCTCTGCTGTGGGTTTGCTCTGTTGTGGCCCATTACCTGGGTGCATGCTAAGAGTCAGCACTGTCTTTCCGTTGGAAGGACAACACTACTTCTTCAAGGTGGCATGGAAATCCACTACTTCCGTGTGCATTCTCTTCTACTACTCAGACTTTGAGCAAAAAAAACACTGTAATTTTACTGTGATGAATGATCAGGACTGTCTTTATGGGACTGTGAGAAAATTTTAGCTTTTGACCAACATTGCATCAATAAGTGTGTGCATTTGATTTCTATGTTATTGCAATTATGAAAAAAATTTCAAATCTGCATTGGCCACTGCCCAAAACTTACATTTTTTGTGGGGAGCATGGGGGCTGTGTAAGTAGGCTATTTAGGTTTTCTTATTGGTAACGCCACATAGCGCTCTGTATAAAAATCACTGGCTGTGCTGTGTGCAATCTGTGGCTAGTTTGCATTGTTGTCTGCCATTCTAGTGTTGGGCAGCTGGACGTTAACAGCGCGTAGCGTTGCGCAGTTGGAGGTGAGCCGCCATCAGTGGTGGATGTGGGGATAGAGATGGCAGAGTTTTGAAATTTGTAAGACTGGATGTCATGAACTGCTATATACATTATGACTTTTGAACACTGTTGAGATAAATACATTGTTTGTTCTCTATCAAAATCATTCATTTGCTAACTATGCCTATCAGTAGTTAGTGCCTTCAATAGTTTGAATCTTTTATTTAGCTGACAGTAGTGGCGCTCGCTGTATCAGAGTAGTTCGAGTAACGAAGATTTTTGTGAGGTAAGTGATTTGTGAAACACATAGGTTAACTTAGTCAGGGCCATTCTCTTGTAGGGATTACTGAAAGTCAGACTGCGCTGCGCTGAAAAAATATTGTGTGTCAGTTTGAGCACAGTCTTGCATAATTGTTCTAAGGGGACGTTTCAATTTTCAGCTTACTATTCGTATATTACAGCGCAGTTCGTTTGTGTAGCTCAGAAAGTCTGATTGTTATGCACAGGGTCTGGGTTCAGTTCCCGGTACTGCCGGGGATTTCTCTTCTTCGGAGGTCTGAAACGGAGTCCACTCAGCCTAGTGATGCCAATTGAGGGGCCGCTTGAATCGGAACTGGTGGCTCTGGGGAACTGAGAACGGCCGAGAGGAAGGCGTGTTATCCCTGTGACCTTCAACACACGTTCGCATAACGTCATGAGCAGAGGATGACGCAACGGCTGATCGGTGTGAAGTGCCTCATCGGAGCAGTGCGCGGAGCTCCAGCTGAATAGTTTCATGTAGCGAGATGCAGCAGCATCCAGTGCTGTTAACACGTTTCTAGGAAGATTCAAAATAAAATAGGGCAGAAGGGATGGATAACATTCCATCAGAATTCCTAAAATCATTAGGGGAACTGGCAACAATACGATTATTCGCGTTGGTGTGTAGAATACACAAGACTGGCTATATACCATCCGATTTCGGTGAAACATCATCGATACAATTCCAGAGATTGCAAGAGTCGATAAGTGAGAGAATTATCGCAAAATCAGCTTACCAGCTCATGCATACAAGTTGCTGACAAGGATAATATACAGATGAATGGAATAGACAACTGAGGATTGTTACACGACGATCTCTTTGGCTTTGGGAAAGGTATGGGCATCAGAAAGGTAGTTCTGACGTTGCGATTCAGAATGGAATCAAGACTGAAGGAAAATCAAGACCAAAAAAAAAAAATGGTTCAAATGGCGCTGAGCACTATGGGACTTAACTTCTGTGGTCATCAGTCCCCTAGAACTTAGAACTACTTACACCTAACTAACCTAAGGACATCACACACATAGATGCCCGAGGCAGGATTCGAACCTGCGACCGTAGAGATCACGCGGTTCTAGACTGAAGCGCATTTAACCGCACGGCCACACCGGCCGGCAAAATCAAGACACTTTCGCAGAGTTTGTCGAACTGGAGAAAGTGTTCTACAATGTAAAATTGAGTAAGATGCTCGAAATCCTGAGAAATATAGGAGTAAGTTATGGGGGAAAGACGGGTAACATACAATATGTACAAGAACCTATGGGGAGCAATAAGAGTGGAAGAACAAGAACGAGGTGCACAGATTACGAAGACTGTAAGACAGGGGTCTTATCTTTCGATCCTGCTGTTCAGTGTGCAAGTCGAAAAAGCAATAACAGAAACAAAAGAAACGTTCAAGAGTGGGATTAAAATTCAAGGTGAAAGGATATCAATCTCAAGATCTGCTGATGACATTGCTATCCTCAGTGACAGTGAAGAATATTTACAGGACCTATTGATTGCAATGAACAGTCTAATGGGCATAAAATATGGATTCAGAATAATTGAATAGACATGAAAGTAATGAGAATTAGCAGAAAGGAGATCATCAAGAAATTTAAGATCACAATTAGTGTTCACGAAGTGGGCTGCAAAATAACCCATGGAGACGTAAAAAGCAGAGCAGCGCTGGTAAAAAGAGCACTCCTGGCCAAGAGAAGTCTGCTAATATCAAACATAGGCCTGAATTTGAGGAAGAAATTTCTCAGAATGTGCTTTTGTGGCTCAGTGTTGTGTGGCAGTGAGAGGCGGATTGTCGGAAAACTGGAACAGAAGAGAATAGAAGTATTTGAGACATGTTGGTACAGAAGAATGTTGAAAATTAGGTGGACTATTAAGGTATGGAAAGAGGAAGTAGTCGGCAAAATCTTTGGAGAAAGGAATACATGTATGGAAAACAGTGACAGAAGAAGGAACAAAAAAGTCACTTCGTCTGTTTGTTCGCTACAAATTTTGAAATTGATTTTTAGCCAATTTCCCGTTGAGTTACACAGTTGAAACTTTCAACATAGCCCAGAGCTCGATGACAATGCAATATTAACCCGCTTACGTGTCTGCTGTGTAGCGGAGAAGCCTGCCGGAGTGGCCGAGCGGTTCTAGGCGCTTCAGTCTGGAACCGCGTGACCGCTACGGTCGCAGGTTCGAATCCTGCCTCGGTCATGGATGTGTGTGGCGTCCTTAGGTTACTTAGATTTAAGCAGTTCTAAGTTCTAGGGGACTGATAACCTCAGTTGTTAAGTCCCATAGTGCACAGAGCCATTTTTGTGGCGAAGAATAGTTTGTATGCCACTGCTACTTCTCCCTTTTCCTGTTCCATTTGCGAACTTTTCGTGGTAAGATGACTGATGGTAAATCCCCATGTGACACCGATTCTCTCCAACTTTTACTTTTCGTGACATAATAGTAAGAGGAAGCAATCTATTGTTTGACTCTGATGAAGAGAAACTGAAATAATCCTGAAATTCGCAAAAAGTCTCTGTTGTAATCGCATCAAAATGTTTGAAATCAGTTTATAAATTTGACACACACGAGACTGAAAACCAGAAAATAAAATTTTAAACAAAAACCGTTTTAGTATAACACGTTTTTGAAACGGACTAAAAGGTATAAAATACTCATTTTACTAAGGTTAGAAGCTCCTCTTTTCGTTCTTCCGTGTTTGCGATTTAAAAAACTGGCTTGTTTTGGAAATCAGCCTTATGCAAACACAATTAGCTTATTTTTATATTTCCCCAGACATGTTTCGACACCTGTGTGTAATCTTCGGTGGGTTAAATTTTTATTTTCTGTAAAGTACAATACCAAATCTGTAATAATTTAACTACTGTAGGCCCAAAAATACAATATTTGCAATTTGCTTCGTTTTGTTTGGACACTCACCTTACAATTACATCGCTAATTGAACTACATAATTGTACATCGATTTTAGTTCTAGTTTTCGTCGTTTTTTTGACAGCATGTTATCTGCAAACTAGCCATGAAAAAATTATTGCGTATTTGTGGAGAGCTGTTTCGAGGTTATAGGTTATAAACGTTTCTGTACTTACATTTTCCGTCCTATTTCGTGTCCCTGTTTGGTGTCTCAATCAGCTACTGTTTAGTGGATTGCTTTCACTCAGTTCTTCATAAATTTCCACTACTGCTTCACCTCACATGCACTTACACAAAATGTGGCGAAATGTGATCTGAGCAGACACTTCTGACAGTACACTCAGTGAGACGTGTCATGTTATTGTCGTTGCTCAAAAAATGTTTCAAATGGCTCTGAGCACTATGGGACTCAACTGCTGTGGTCACCAGTCCCCTAGAACTTAGAACTACTTAAACATAACTAACCTAAGGACATCACACACATCCATGCCCGAGGCAGATTCGAACCTGCGACCGTAGCAGTCGCACGGCTTCAGACTGCGCGCCTAGAACCGCGAGACCAACGCGGCCGGCTGTCGTTGCTCACTTGTTCATCGTTGGTCTTGTGTGAGTTATGGAGCTGATTTCGAATGTGTGTGTGTGTGTGTGTGTGTGTGCGTGTGTGTGTGTGTGTGTGTGTGTGAGAGAGAGAGAGAGGGGGGGGGGGAGGGGGAGGGAGATGGAAAGAGGAGCGGGGAGAGTACCAAGAAAACAGAATTTTTTTCTGTTACGTCTTTTGTAGGGAGTCACCTTTGCATAGTTCACTGAGTGTTCCAAACAGTGTTTTGTTGCCCAGTGTTGTATTTTCATTCAGGACTCTCTTTCCCTGCATTATTGCTTTTTGTATGTGGTAGTTCTCCTCTAATGTGAGTTTTTGATAGAGATTTTTGCTTTCTCTGAGGATCTTTTCCAAGCCCCACACAGTTTCCTAATCTTATATAGATAGTCCTGAAAATTTGTGTTTGTGAATTTCTGGTAGCTGTGGAAATACTTGTAGAATTTAAAACAAAAAACGTGGGGTGCGTAGAATACGTAATTGATGCGTGAATAGTTCACCTTATTACTAGTATCTATTACATGTGCTCCATGTTTTACACTTTAAATTCTACAAATATCTTCATAGTTATTAAAAATTCAGAAGCACAAATTTTCAGATCTATCTGTATGGACCTGGGAATGTGTATGTGGGGGAGGAAGAACTATTTTATGCTTTTTAGTCCTTTTTGAAAACTTGTTATACTGAACAGTATTTTATTTAAATAATCTTTTCATGTAAGTCCTTTACCGTTATCGAGAAAGACTCCAGCCGCGTTGCGTTCTCGGGTCTGTTTCGGCTTGCTGACCTGCAGACAGATGCGCCCTAATTACAAGTCAGTGAGTGTACTGACAGACAGCGGGCGCGGGCTGTGCGTTCCACGTCACAGTGGAGTGTCGGCAGTGTGCGGGGCGTAGCGCTTACACCTCCTGCACGTTTCCCACAGTCTCTCTGAGCACTTCCTTGCTGGAAAGTAGCCTCTGGCGGTAAATGTGACGCATCCTAAAGGGCAAAGGTCACAACATCGTCGAAGGTGCCTGTATACTCTGCAGACTTTCGTCACTTCGTTTATCGCGCAGTTGACAGTTGTGCGCTGGTCTGCTCTGTGTTTTCAGAAAAAGACTGGTGGGTAACTACAAGACTAGCAGATAATAGACACCCGTCGGTGGACAAGACATTTGTCCTAGTTTGTAACTCACATTGCAGTTAGTCAGTGTGGGCATCGTTTGTGGAGCGACAAATGTCAATAAGTGCACTCGATTCAACATAGTCACTGACACGAAATGCGCGGGAAGATGCGACGGCAGCTAATTTTGGAAATATGTTCACTGAATTGCGTATCTGCAAGCGACAGCCGGCCGGAGTGGCCGAGCGGTTCTAGGCACTATAGTCTGGAACCGCGTGACCGCTACGGTCGCAGGTTCGAATCCTGCCTCGGTCATGGATGTGTGTGACGTCCTTAGGTTAGTTAGGTTTAAGTAGTTCTAAGTTCTAGGGGACTGATGACATCAGAAGTTAAGTCCCATAGTGCTCAGAGCCATTTGAACCATTTTGCAAGCGACAAATAGTTCGATGCGACAATAGGAAGGAAATGTTTCGTCTACATGTTGTGTCACTTTCGACCCCTAGTGCAACTACACCACGGCGCATATTACGATGCTAAACTTAGAGATATTATCTTAGCATTGATAGAGGATGTCCAGTGGAGTAGTCACTGAATTCAAAATTAAATATCTCGGAAACTTAGATAAATGAGTGCAATAAACTGTATGTTTAATGTGAAAATTGGAAGAATTTTATTCATAAGCTGTACAGTAGTTTCAAAATAGTTAAAAAAGCTGCCTATAGGTGCCTCTTGCAGCTCCTACAGCATCATAATGCATAGCTAAACTCATCCTCTGTAAGCAGTCTTTGCAATCGCATCGCAGTCGTTTCGAAATGTCCACCACTTGGAGTACGGGGGTGGCGTAAACGAACAATAAAATTTGCCGTCACATCCTGTAGTCTCTCAACAGAAACAGATCCAGATTCCACACAGATCACCGACTCAAGTTCGTCCAGTGTGGTGCGATGATTTCCGTAGACACTGTCTTTCAGTTTGTCGCACGAAAAGTCTTGAGAAGGAGTCAGATCGGACGAATATGGAGACCAATCCATCCCACAGCCAGTAGATTTGCAATAATCCAACGCAATGACTCTATTTCCGAAGTATTTATCAAGGAAGCGAAACACGTGTTCGGGTCCGACGTTTTCTGATCCCACCATGCATTAACTACTCGGTGCCTAGTCGATCCTCCAATGACAGCTGTATTGCGACAAACTGTTCCAAAATTGCAACTTGACGTTCACTAGTGATCGTTTCTCGCATGAAAAAGGACCAATAATGCCTCTGCTGCATACCGCAGCCCAAACAGTACCTTTAGAAGAATGCAGTGGTTTCGCTTCACACAAATGAGGATTTCCGGAACCCTAAAGTAGCCAGTTTTGTTTATTCATGACTCCATTCAGGTGGAGTGTGCTTCACCTGGTAACCAGATTCAGTCAACATCAAATCCTTCGTTATCAATATTGGTCAGCATCTCTTTCACAAAGTCAGCCCTCTGTCGCACAGCACAGACAGGTGTGGCCTGGTGACAGTGAATCCGGATGGAAATGTGTAGACTCTCACTATTTTATGCTTGCTGGAACACTTCAAGCCAGTCTCTGCTGCAATTCTTCGGACCTTGGATTTTAGTGGGTAACTTCAGAAGCCGGGGTGACATTTTCAACAGTAACTAAGGTTCGCCTGGGGCTAGCTTTCACAGCTAGATCATCAGCTACGCTGCCTAGAGTTTGGCGAAGAGCTTGGGAATGGTTTCTGCATTGCATCCTTTTGGAACATAACATTGTGTCTGAAAATTGCCTTGTATCCATACGATTGTATTCTAACATGGTATTCGGGTAGCAGAAAAGTATGTTGTTCAGAGGAATGTACGACTGAAACCTCTTCCTACGGTATGCTAACCTCCTTTCACGTATCAATGGTGGAACTGACCGCACTGAGTTTCGTCACACTGTTTGTAGGCTGCATGTGTTGGTATTACAGCGCCATGTGTTAGCAGCTTTCCGAAGTTCTTCGAAACTTTTGTATAAAATTCTCTCAGCTTTCACAATAAACATACTGTTTGTTGCACTTATCTGTCGATGTTAGATTTCGAGATATTTAATTTTGAAATCAGGGACTCCTTTACTTGACACGCTGGATGTGTTATTTTTCTATATATTTTCTAATTTTCACGCAGCCTTCTTGTGAAACTCTGGAGGTAGAATGAATAACCCTGCATATTTCATTCCTTGTCTGGTGATATCAACAGCCAGCGCTTTCTTTCTTTTTTTATTATTATTCATTAGCCTGCTGTGCCAACCTCTTCATCTCTGAGTAGCACTTGTAATCTACATCCTCAATTATTTGCTGGATGCATTCCGATCTCTCTCTTCCTCTGCAGTTTTTGCCCTCTACAGCTTCCTGTAGTACCATGGAAGTCATTCCCTCATGTCTTAACAGATGTCCCAACATCCTGTCCGTTCTCCTTATCTCGCAGCCGGGAATAGCGGGGCTGAAAAGTGCGAAACGGTTACGTTGAAGTGGCGTAGAGGATAACGTTCAACTAATGGTGTGGAGGATGGCATACATTTATTACAACCTCCGTTCCTTCAAGCATTAACTTTCGTCTCCATTTAACTGTCCCTGGAACTTTTCTATAGGCCCTGATCACTACTTGTATCCGACACACAATTACATACTTCGCACCTTAATTAAAAGAATAGGATTGGACGTCTGATTTCATCAATGAATACTTAAGATACTCTTCCACAAATAAAATTAGGTTGGGTTATTGCAATTTCGAAACCATGAAATACTGTCATATGCACGTCAAAATTTGCAGAAACATATCAAGCATACAGATGATCCACGAACGCTGAAGGCGTAGGCACTTACGAAAATTTCATGAGGGGATGATTTAAATGTGATCAGGTACTACGAATTGCGAAAATGCTTTAAACTTATCGATTGTCGAAACACCAAGTAATTTAGTAAACTAAATATATGTCACACTGCGGATTGACTGAATAATGCAATGTACTTTTACTCTGTTCACACGTGGTTGAAACTCTAAATTCCACATAAAATGACTTCGATCCACAACGGAAAATCCAATAAAATTCAAAATATATTCCATACAGTACTCATGCACTGAAGATGAACATTTACTGTGATTTAAAGAATCGGCTTACATTATGCCATCAACCATGTGGCAGTCTGGCTGTACAAAGACACCGACTTTCAAGTTCAAAACTCATTAACGAATTAAAATTCAAAGTTACGGCTCTTGCAAATCCGTTTTATTAATTTACTCTATATATAGAACGAATCCATTACCATACCGGTCTGGGAAACCAAGACACATTTGTCCTATCTCACACGTGGTGCCCAGCACACTTTTGTTTTTTTTTACCAAAACTCATGAACGAATTAAAATACAAAGTCGCGTTTCTCACAACTCCATTTCATAAATGTACTCTACGTTTTTAGAATGACTCCACTTCCACACCGGGCTGTGGTAAACCAAGTCTCTTTTGTTCTGCCTCACAAGTGGAACCCATCTCATTCGTATTGATACCAAATTTTAAAAATGAAATTAAAACTTACAGGGAAATTTATTCCCATGCTAGCTAATATGACAACCCAAGATTCCATAAGAAACTGCAATGAAATGACTGAAAATTTGCGTCTTAAATATTTCAAATGCCACTATCCTTGGTCTATTTACAGATCAGACTGTACTCACCAAGTCATGGCAGACCAGTAATCCTTTCAGCGCCCAGCCTAACCGGTTCTGCTATCCCTGTGGTGGGAACACAGTCAAAGATACGGACGTTTTTACGTGGCAACCTAACTCTTTCGTGCGCTATTGTACCAGCTTTGATGACCAGGCCAGATGACTCAGCCTTTCTACTTCCCCTGCAGCTATTGGCATAACTGCAGAACGTACTCACATTCATTCATTTTAGTCACGCACAGCAGGTTATGTAAGGGGCCTCGGATGTGTTAGTCATTACTTATTTTTAACATATAAAAGCACATATTATCCATGCTTCTATATAGAGGGTGAGTCACCTAACGTTACCACTGGATATATTTCGTAAATCACACAAAATACTGACGAACCGATTCCACAGACCGAACGTGAGGAGAGGGGCTAGTGTAATTGTTTAACACAAACCATACAAAAATGCACGGAAGTATGTTTTTTAACACAAACCTACGTTTTTTTTTTTTAAATGGAACCCCGTTAGTTTTGTTAGCACATCTGAACATACATACAAATACGTAATCAGTACCGTTTGTTGCATTGCAAAATGTTAATTACATCCGGAGATATTGTTACCTAAAGTTGACGCTTGAGTACCACTCCTCCGCTGTTCGATCGTGTGTATCGGGAAGCACTGCAACATATATCGCATTTCTACAGAATGATCTGCCAACGTAGCTCGAAAGCGGTAACGTTAGGTGACTCACCCTGTACATCGCTGGTTTCCCTAAATCATGTAATAAGGACAATGCGAGACAGGTTCTTCTGAAAAACACTTGGTCCGCTTCCACTCTTATCCTTGTCCAGGGTAACTTTGTGCTCTGTTTTTAATGTCCTCGTCGGCGACGATGACTTACTTATCTTTACAGGCAACATTTCCTCATCGACACTCCCTCCGAGAACGATTTTCATACATTCGCGCCCCCATAACGTATTCGTAAATGCAGAGTAGTCTCCGACACAAAACAAACAAAACGGAAATGTGGCTCACAAGGACACAAACAGAAACTTAGTATCAGGTGATGGAAATCGACGTATCAGTGAGATTGCCAGCCAATTAGAATACCTGAAAATGCGTGTGCACTTTTCATTCCTCTGTGCACGCGCGGAGACAGTTTGTTAATGCTTAGTGGAAGTCTACTTTGCTATAGACAAGGGGCATGCCGGTAGAACACTTACCCGCGAAAGGCAAAGGTCACGAGTTCGAGTCTCGGTCCGGCACACAGTTTTAATCTGCCAGAAAGTTTCATTCTAAGACATGTTTGTTGCGGGGCATGGGTACATCCAGCGGGTGGAAGGGAGGCGAGTGTTGGGGGGGGGGGGGGGGGGGGAAGGGGGGGGCAGGGCAGTGTGAGACATCTGCCCTCCTATAGATCTCTACAAACCAAACTCGCATTATGCCTGCCAGGTACACAGACATGAAGGGTGACAATTATTGAACAATATGAAAAAAACGTAAATTAGTTACACACTATGGCGTGCACACACTTTATTCAACATGTAAACGTCACTACAGATTTTCGGATATATGTTCGATATACCTGCCATTATTGGCGATGATGTGGCGCAAACGAATAGCGAAATTCTGCATGACCCACTGAAGTGTTGGAACATCGATGCTGTCAATGACCTCCTGAATTGTTGTATTCAGCTCAGAAATGGTTTTGGAGTAACTGCTGTATACCTTGTCTTTGATAAAGCCCCGCAGAGAGGAGTCTCATGTACTCAGATCCGGATATGGCTGCCAATCGACACCCATACCATTGGCCTCTGGTTACCACAAAGCCAGGATGCAGTCCCCAATGTGCTCCTCCAGTACATCAAACGCTGTCTTGCTTCGATGACATCGAGCTCCATCTTGCATGAACCACCTCTTGACGAAATCAGGGTCACTCTGGATAATGGGGATGAAATTATCTTCCAAAGTCTTCACGTACCGTCCTGTAGCCACCGTACCACCAAGGACTATCGCACCTATTATTCCGTGATTGAGCATTTCACACCACACAATCACCCTTTTAGGGTGACAAGACTTCTCGATCGCGAAATGCGAATTCTCAATGCCCCAAACGCACAATTTTTTTTTTTTTTTTTTTTTTTTTTTTTTTTTTTTTTTTTTACTGACGAAGCCATCCAAATGAAAGTGGGCTTTGGCTAAACCAAAATATAGGCATGAGCATACTAATTCCCATCATGCCCCAGGACCAACGTGCAGGTTGAACGTCCTAACGCAAACCGTTCAGAAGTTATGACGATTTTGTTTCATATAATTCAATAATTGTCAAGTCTGTATCTATTCAGTGTTAAATGAAGTAAGGCAAAACATGTAACGGATACCGATTGGTAGCACGTGTACCTATAATCATTTGCCGTGAATTCTAAAGTGCATTTTGCCGTTTCTCGCAAAATTGATATGAGTTGTGCTCCTTCTGCCCTCTCTACCCCAGCTGAGATCCTGTACACACTCTTGCTATTGGGTTCAGTACTTCGCGTTTTTCATTAAGACATTTTTTAAGTACATTATTACACAAAAAGCACTGAAGCAACAATGGACTTCGGCACTCCTTGGCAGCTCGATCGCCGCTGCTCAGGCCAGTAGAGTTCTAAAACAACCGTAGGCTGCCGTAGACCATTACAAGTAAGCGTAGACTGCGCTAGTTTTCCTAGTAGCTTTCGTTAGTTAAGATCTTATCCGTGTTATCTGTACATTAGGTGTGTTGTATACCTATCAGGTTGCACGTCATAACGCTTCCTTTACGATGCGATCAGTGTCATATTAGATCCCTCTATAAACTGGAAGCAGTAAACTGTCTATAATCTGAGCTAGGATATATAAAAGTCCATATAACCTACGGAACATATTTGTTCTACATAGTCATCCTCCTGTCTTTTACTTAATAATAAACAGTGTTATAGCAAAACGGAAGTTGTCAATGTTTACTTCCGGTTTTATTCGAAAATTACTGATTTTAACGTCAAACACAAGAATTTTATAGTAAAAATAAAGAAAACAATACAGGTGTATCATACAGCGCTAGAAAAAGCAATTTACACAACAAAATATAAAATAAAGAAGCAAAATAACAACATATCAAACGTCGCATCAATACTTCGTCGGACTTACATACCGTGCGGATTATTGGTCTGCAGAGTTGCACTCGACCACAACTACGGTTCGGCAGCTGTCGTCCACTATACATGTGACGTAGTAAATGGTAAGATTAAGGGAAGTATTGGTAACATTTGCAAGGAAAGAAACATAAATGAATGTACAAGAGAGAAACTGGGAGTCGACCGTTTCTCTTTGTTTTATTGTTCGTTTGTCTGTTTGTTTTGCACATAATTAGAACCGCACATCATTCATAGTTGTTCTAGTCTGCATTTTACGTCCTTTCAGAATATAAATTACATCTTGTAAGTAATAAAAATTAGTTGATCCCTATCTTATTCATAAAGAAACTTTCACACTTATGAATAAGAACAAGAAACACTTGCCTTTGATCATGATAAATATTCTACTGAGTAAAAAATAACAACAATAATTAAATACATATTTTTACGTTCGCACGTGTAAACTGTACTTGTATCAAAAGTAATTGTTTCGGTTAGACAAATAGCTCGCTGGCAGATGAACAGGAGCTGTTCGCACGTGGCCGCCCACACGTGTACATGCACGCACCACCCCCGCAGCCTGGCCTCTCCATTGCTCCCCCGTATCGACGTCACCAGGCACCGAACTGCGATTCCGCGTCCGTGTTAAAAGAGGACGTTGCGTGTTAACACGCTACATGCAGCACAGGTGGTACCAGATAATCGTAAAACCCACTCAGTACTTCATTGTCCTAGTGCACCTACTGTGGTGCGATTGTTTTCTGTCATCACCCTACTAGATACTGTTTCTCTCACTGACTTGCCTTCAGAAGAAACCTATATTTGGATCGCCATACAGAGAATTGAATTCCGCTTCTCCAGCAAGGGAGTCCCATGTCATTCGGTACTGTAGTCCTGTTTAAAATGGAATTAGACAACGGACAGGCTGCGTTGCTCCCGCCATCAGGACACCAGTTGGGGCCGGGCATTGTCGGATCCGATTGTGTTGCCACTTAAACTAAACACCGAACAGGCCTTGGAAGGCCCAGCGGTACCGACCGGCCGCCGTATCATCCTCAGCCTACTGGCGTCACTGGATGCAGATATGGAGGGGCATGTGGTCAGCACACTTCTCTCCCGGCCGTATGTCAGTTTTCGAGACCGGAGCCACTACTTCTCAATCAAGTAGCTCAGTTTGCTTCACAAGGGCTGAGTCCACGCCAACAGCGCTCGGCAGCCCGGATGGTCACCCATCCAAAGTGCTAGCCCAGTCCGACAGCACTTAACTTCGGCGATATGACGGGAAGCGGTGTTACCACTGCGGCAAGGCAGTGGGTGTGTTGCCACTTCCACTGAGCAAATCATTGTGCCTACCAGTTCTCATACAGAAAAACTTTGTAGGACTCGTAAATTTAGTCTGTTTCAAGAAAAAACTGTAAATGCCGCCATCGTTAAAATACTTACATACCTTATCACTTTTTTTTTTAAAGAAATTACGTTGTCTTTGTAGAATATGGAGACTTTAAACGTTTATCCCTATTACGAGTTAAGCACTTACTAAATTGCAAAAACTACCGTCTTCCGAAGATTACGCGTAGCAAGCTCAAGGCGATAAGACTGGAAAGATCCATTGGCGAGAGAGGTATTTTGGTAATCAACTAAAGAAAAAGTATTTCAGTGAGTACAATTCTTTTTGCGATACAACACTATAATTTTCAAACAGTTTCCAGGACAAGAAAATTTCATCCTCTTGAAAAAATCTACTTAAACACAGCCCAATTACAACTAATAACATATTTTCGATAGACTTAGAGACGCTGTAGAGATCTATATAACAGGTGACTTTTAAGTTTCGTAACAGATTTTTGTAGATGGTGGAATCAAAGTGGACGACGAGTTATGCTGGTCCTCTACCCCGAGCCTTGTGAAACTGACGTCTCTCACAGTAGTACTTGGTCATCGAACACCACCACTCTTCTCCTGTTGACAGATAGTGCCGCCTTAGAAGAAAGAAACGTCGGCCCAACAGTATCTTAGATTGAAGATCAGTTTGGTTTCATTACGAATGAGATATCATAGAAAGAATGTTTGACATTTTCTCCCGATAACGAAAGGGAAGTATTTGTACGGAGTGTAGCCATGTATGGAAGTGAAACATGGACGATAAATAGTTTTGACAAGAAGAGGATAGAAGCTTTTGAAATGTGGTGCTACAGAAGAATGCTGAAGATTAGATGGGTTGATCACATAACTAATGAGGAAGTATTGAATAGGATTGGGGAGAAGAGAAGTTTGTGGCACAACTTGACCAGAAGAAGGGATCGGTTGGTAGGACATGTTCTGAGGCATCAAGGGATCACCAATTTAGTATTGGAGGGCAGCGTGGAGGGTAAAAATCGTAGAGGGAGAACAAGAGATGACTACACTACGCAGATTCAGAAGGATGTAGGTTGCAGTAGGTACTGGGAGATGAAGATGCTTGCACAGGATAGAGTAGCATGGAGAGCGGCATCAAACCAGTTTCAGGACTGAAGACCACAACAACAACAATGAAAGGGAAAAGAAAGAGCGACGACGATTTATTTGTAACTTAAGTAAACCTAAAAAATAAAAAATAAAAAAATAAAACTTTGGAAATGAATAATAAAAGGTGTAAAACAATTCAAAATTATGAGAAGACTGGGTGTCTACATCAGAGATGGACAAGTAATTAAAAAACAACTAAGTGTCAGTAATGAAAGTAAAAAAGCTAAATGTACGTGATTGTCTCATGAAGGTTTTACTGTCTAATGCTTATCTTGTACGTCGAGGATGTGATGAAGGAAATGATAGGAAATTTTAGGAGGAAAGCCTTCAATAAAATGTTCCTCGGTATGTGATCGCATCGTGCGGTTATGTGATCGCGTCTGCAAATTGTTGTATTGGCCATTACTATAGAAATGTGACGAGGGCAGCTGCCAACAGTGGTCGAAACGTTGACTGATATACCAAAACGACATGGTCAGATAGCCGGAAACGTATTACTGAAGAGAAAGACCGAGGAAGCCTGTGCTTACGCACAACCATTGCAAATGTTTGCACACTATATAACACTGCTAGCCGAACGTTAGGAAGATTTAGCAACTGTTGAATTTAGTGGTCAGCACAGAGCATACACTGTTGGCCATTAAAACTGCAAAACCATGAAGGTGATAGACAACAAACGTCGAACTGAAAGTTGGTTCAAAATGGTTCAAATGGCTCTAAGCACTATGAGACCTAACGTCTGAGGTCATCAGTCCCCTAGACTTAGAACTACCTAAACCTAACTAACCTAAGGACATGACACACATCCACGCCCGAGGCAGGATTCGAACCTGCGACCGTAGCAGCAGCGCGGTTCCAGACTGAGGCGCCTCGACCACAGCGGCCGACTTTCAAATTAGGTTCCTAAACAGAAACAATAATAGAAAGATTTTTATTGTCGTGTATTTTATTTTTCATCTTTAGGTATTGAGATAACGATGACACCTTTCGAAAGCCTAACCAACGACAATTTGCAGCGCGGACTGCTTCGAGACGTGCAGGAAGAGAGTCACTGAGGAGCTGTAAGGTACCAACAGGGATGTGGAGCTCTGCCAAGGCCAGTCAGCTGCACTAGATTCCTCGGTTGAGGGTACATGCCGCGAACAGCCCGATGGAGGTGGTCCCACAAATTCTCGATTGGGTTTTAATCCGGGGAGTTTGGTGGCCAGGAGAATACGATAAAGCAAGCCGTGTGAAGCGTTGCATTGTTCTGCTAGTAGATGGCATCGTGGTGAGGAAAAAATCTCCATATAGGGTGGACATGGTCTCTAAGAGTACACATATACTTGTGCTGATTCATAGTCCCTTTAAGAATGAGGCGATCACCCAGGGAAAGCCATGAAAATATACATCAGGCTATAACGCTCCCTCGATTGTTCGAGGATGTTTGCTTGCAGGCGTTACAAGGCATACACGCCAACGGCCATCTGTCCGATGGAGCACAAAACGTGATTCGTCTGAAAAGGCCACCTGTCGCCACTCAGTAGACATCCAGTTGCGGTACTGGCGTGCAAATTCCAACTTTCGTTGCCGATGAGCAGCGGTCAGCATGCATGCATGAACCAGGCTCCAACAGCGGGGGCCAATACGCAGCAACGTTTCACCGAACTGTGATTGAGAAGGTACTTCTGGCAGTCCCTTGGTTCTTCTGGCCGGTCAGTTGCCCAGCAGTTATATTCCGTTCTTTCGTGCACATATCAGCAGCCGTCGTTCGCTGTCTGTCTCCATGGCCGTGGTGCACGGCAGTTGTCTCGGGGTCGGTTATGGATAGCGCCGTTTTGGCATGCACAGTATATCTTAACCAGGGCGCCACGCGAACGGTTTACAAACTGAGAGCTGATTTCTCAGGATGAGGCAGGATAAGGTTACGATTGTGGATGGGGCCGTAATCACTCTCGGTTGCACAACAAATACGTAAACGTTATTTAAAGAAATTAAAATTTTAAAACAATCTCTTAAAAAAACACAATTGACTGTATGACGGCTGAAGGCCTTATCACGAAAAAATTAAACAATTTTAAGGCCGAAGGCCACCAACAATAACCTCAAATAAAAAACGGCTGAAGGCCGGAATAAGAAGTCAGAAGAACAATTCCAAATAGCACGTATTAAGATAATACCTAGTTTTAAAACAAACTGTAACACAGCTGAAGGCCTTATTATAAAAGAAGTTAAATTATTACTCGGGTAAAGACCACAAAAAATTTCGAATAACAAACGGCTGAAGGCGTGAATTAGAAGATAGGAAAACAATTCCAAATAGCACTTTTAAAACAACTTTGCTTTTAAAAAAACTTACTGTATCAGCAAAGAAGTGAAATTATTGCTCGGCTGAAGGCCACACACAACTTCAAAAAACAAATATCCTTAAAACAAACATTACAAAATAAGGAATGAGGCCAAGCGGTTATTATCAAGTGCTCCAAGGGTCGGCCTTGGAAGGTATTGTATGTATTCTATGTTTAACCGGAGACCTAGAAACGACGGAGAGGCTCCGTCCCCGCCGCAGCCGCAGTGGTCCACAACCCCACGACGACTACCGCAGTCCACTTCACCCCTCCGCCGCCCCACACCGAACCCAGGGTTATTGTGCCGTTCGGCTCCCGGTGGAACCCCCAGGGAACGTCTCACACCAGACGAGTGTACTACCCCTATGTTTGCGTGGTAGAGTAATGGTGGTGTGGGGGCGTACATGGAGAACTTGTTTGGGTAGCAATCCCCGACATACTGTAACTGAGGCGGAATAAAGGGAACCAGCCCGCATTCGTCGAGGCAGATGGAAAACCGCCTAAAAACCATCCACAGACTGGCCGGTTCACCGGACCTCGACACAAATCCGCCGGGCGGATTCGTGCCGGGGACCAGGCGCTCTTTCCCGCCCGGAAAGCCGTGCCTTTTTTTAAATCTCATTTTGTTCGCTTTTGTTCGTTGCATCCGCTCGGGGCGGACGTCGTAAGACATCCCTTTATGTTCGTTGTTGATCGATTTACTCAGTTTTTTTTTTTTTTTTTTTTTTTTTTTTTTACAGAGGGCACGTAACCCTCTGACCGAACACGCTGAGCTACCGTGCCGGCAGCCGGCAAGCGTTAGACCGCACGGCCAACCGGGCGGGCCTGGGAAGGTAACTCAAACGTAAGGTAAGGTGAGACAGTCGGCCAAGAGTTGTACTCGCGTAACAGGATGGCAACTCAGACTGGGGGCAGCTTAAGCGTCGACCGACCGACTAACCAATCCGCCTAAGGTCCGATCACCGGTACAACGATGCAACATTTTTAGGCAATGGCGAAGAGACAAACAGCACTACGTCTTCAGAAAACACCCAAGGCTGAAGGAAACACTAGAACCCTTGTGCTCGAGCTGCACGAACCTCCTCGCTGCTGCGCCCCAACAGAACTGATCGCCGTTCGCCCCCCCCCCCCCCTCCCCTACCCCCAAATCCAGTAAGCAGACAGCATTAAAATAACTGCTTATTCAAAACCACATGATACACACGGATCCAACAACTCACAATAGTAAAACCAGTCACTGTGACACAACACGGACGAATTATAAGTCGGCACAAACACAGGGAAGCCAGAAGCGGTCGGAAACGCACGTCGTCCGCTGCGACGACCAACCGAACGACCAACCAACAATCTTCTCCACTCAAGTCAGGCACGGGAAAGATCCCAGTATAAATCATCGACTGACAACTTATTGTCATGAGGTCACTTCGACGAGCGGACACACACACACACACTGCACTACTCGTATACCACGGTCCACTCAACTAAAATTCGCTGAATCCTGTCCTTGACGTGATAGTGCACTCTCGCGACCACATCCTTCCGTCGGACAGTGCATGCGTGTCGCGAGAGGTCGGGCGAGTACTGGCTGTCCGGACCTCACTGCTGCTCCGTCGCAGCTCCCCTAGCTCGACACACGACGACACGGAAATAGTAGAGAGCGCTCCAAAGATGGTGCCACAGCACGCGCTATCGATAACCGCTGCTGCTGCCACTCACGGACAGACAACGAGAACAAACGTAGTGGTGTCAATGAACACAGTAAGAAAACGAGACTCCACTATCGCTATTACAAATGCCAAGCTATGAACGCCTAAAAACCATCCACAGACTGGCCGGTTCACCGGACCTCGACACAAATCCGCCGGGCGGATTCGTGCCGGGGACCAGGCGCTCTTTCCCGCCCGGAAAGCCGCACACAGCTTACAAACATTACTTTTTCTGGAATGCTTCCACCCTTGGCCCGAAAGCAGATAATTATGCCCCTGCGGACTTCATATAAATAGCTCCGTTTCCGCATTAAGACAACGACGGCACTGTTTTCTGCTTCCCCCTCCGACACGCTTTATGAACTCTCCACAACCAGTGCTGCCACCTGCTGTCTGTGACTGGTTATTGGAGGTTGACGTCGAAAATATGCGGTGTTCGCGTTAATGCACTGGACCGTGTAATAATAACCTTTAACCCAGCTTTCTTTAACATTGCGTTTAAGCTCATTATTTTTAGTTTTGATTTTATAACTATTTTAGATAGTTATTGAGATATTTAGTTCTTATTTTAATTTATGTAAAAATTAGGTCATGGAAATATGAATGCTTAATATTTCTGCCCACCTGCAAAAGGAACATTACGCAGCGAGGTTCTCGTGCAAAATCGCATTTGAGTGTTGGTTGTTCGTGAGAAGAATCTAGTTTATCGATTTGTAATATTGCTGCTTGCGTGGTCGGGAGCCAATGACAGTCAAGCAGTTAAGGAGCCGATAGAAATCAAGGGGTCCACACTCTACGCCCTTACGCAACTAGCGTCCGAGAGGATATATATATAGTTATGGCTCACCGGCCATTTGACCATCTTCTTCTGTGCCCGAACACTTACGGGAATCGGGAAACAGCCGCGAGTAATAAGTATAATTGGCAGGGGCAGTATGAATATAGTGCGGGACAATAAGATGGGAATGTGGGTCTCACGGGAGGCGTGCCAGAGATAATTCCCTGCAGTCGCACTATTCTCTGTGTTCTCGGCGGCTCACATGGATAGAGCTTCTGCTATGTAAACAGGAGATCCCGGGTTCGAGTCCAGGTTGGGGCACACATTTCCATCTGTTCCCGTTGACGTATATCAATCAACGCCTGTATGCAGCTAAGGGTATTCATTTCAATGTAATTTCATATGGACATATTGTCGCTCGGCTGTGCAGTATCATACAGCCCTATCACATATCATCAGTAACGAAATGGGAATCTTTGCAGAAAGATAACTGTCCACACAGACAGCGCGACGATGCCTGGAGCACCGTGGGCTGTCCCCACGACGACTAGTGAATCAGTTTCTCTTGAAGCGGCAGCAAGAAGAGGTGAGCCAAGCCGCCAACGAGGTGTGCCCGACGGCACTGGGCACAGCAGTGGCACGAGTCCTAGTTCTACGAAAAGGATCACGATGGACGAAATCGTGTGTGGATGTCCGACGAGAAAGAACTTTGCCAAATTGCATTCCTCACAGACGTAAGAGTCCAACGCCTGCGTTACGGTATGGGGAGCCATCACACAACGCGAACACTTCTGGTTCGCATAGCCAGTGATTTAAACAACAGGTATTACGTTTCCGACGTGTTAAGACCGTTGGTTGTGTCCTATCTTCGAGGTGTCCGTAACTTTAACGCACAACAAGATAATGAAAGGCTTCATGCTGTACGTGCTGTTGCAACTTCCTCGATACAAAGGCAACGGTTTGTAGGCAGCAACATCCTGAAATGGGCTAGCCTGCCCACGACCTGAACCCAATGGAACTTCGGTGGGAGGACGTAGAACGTAGACTTGGCTCCAGACTCCAGCGTCCAGCATCGCTACCTACTCAGGTTTCGACTCCTCGACAGGCATTCAGACACCCCACTGAATGTGTCCTCAGTAGAGTTCACGCCTTCTTAAAGGTGAAGCGTGGACACGCAACGTATTGATGTCCGCTAATAGGTCCCCTGATACTTTTTATTAGATAGTGCATACGCACCACTATTTGCAGTTCAACCCTGTTTATAGATCCACCGTTAATCGCCTAATGATATGAGCGGAGAAATTCAACAGCATATCACCGCCAGTAGCACTACGTCTGATAACAAGCTGCGCTGTTATTTTTACTGAAGTATGCAACAGAAAAAATAAGATAAATGGATAGAACGATAATACACAAAGCAGTTTGAGTTACCTACATTCTGGGTGGAGACCACCTGTTTCAACAATTACTAACACGACTACTTACGTTTCAACTTTAAAATTGTGGAACTATCTCTAGGGCCGGACAAACATGAACCAGACTACTAAACAACTAGTTTTTACTTGATAAGAGAAGTTATTTTTTTAACATGAAACCGCCTGTCTTTCTGTCTTCTCTTGTAGTATGTTAATCGTTTCATCTCTACAGAACTATTACATGAAACGCTAGTTAGAATCCGTTTTGCACATGCACTGCTCCCATACTATCTCTAACTAATTATGGATATCGTCGAACCCGACACAGTAGCATATTTATTTTTCCAGTACGGTTTTCCAAAGATTTATTACCTTTTCTCTTGCTAATACTTTCCATTTCCCATTTTTACAATTCACTTAATTTTTATTATTCATTGCAGGGAGATTGATGACATGCTTCTGGTCACTTCATATCCCAGTGTCGTACGTTCATTTCCATACGGAACAGTTATTTAGGCGTGTAGTTTCAGCGAGTTCCTCTCAGATACACTCCGCTGCCTCAAACTAGCGGAGGTGTTTCTGCTTATGAAGATTACTTTGTTCCGGTCGTCTTAGGTAATAGTCCAACGGAGAAGGGATAATTCTTTCATTCCTGTAATTCTGTTTACGTACCTTAGACTCCAGTAAATTTTAGTACTTTTCCTGTCAGTGTTTTTAATGTACACTGCTGGTCATAAAAACAGGTAGAATACGACACTTCAGTCGGCAACACCTATAGAAGATAACAAGTGTCTGACACAGTTGTTAGATAGGTTACTGCTGCTACAATCGTAGGTTATCAAGGTTTAAATGAGTGTGAACGTGGTGTCATAGTCGGCACAAGAGCGATGAGACGCATCATCTCCATGGTAGCGAACACGTGAGGGTTTTCCTGTACGACCTTTTGACGAGTGTACCGTTAATACTAGGAATTCCGTGAAACATCAAATCTCCGACATCGCTGCGGCCGGAAAAAGATCCTGCAAGAACGCGACCAAATACGACTGAAGAGGTTCACCGTGACACAAGTGCAACCCTTCCTCAAATTGCTGGAGATTTCAATGCTGGGCCATCAATAAGTGTCAGCGTGCGAACCATTCAACGAAACATCATAAATACGGGCTTTAGGAACCGATGACTGCACGACACGAAGCTTTACGCCTCGCCTGGGCCTGTCAACACAGACTGTCGATGACTGGAAAAAAAATGGAAATTTCTGGGAAGACCTTATGGGACCAAACTGCTCCGGTCATCGGTCCCTAAGCTTACACACTACTTAATCTAACTTAAACTAACTTACGCTAAGGACAACATACATACCCATGCCCTAGGGAGGACTCAAACCTCCGATGGAAGGAGCCGCACGGACCGTGACAAGGCGCCACGGACCTCGAGGCTACCCCGTGCAGCAATGAGTGGAGACATGTTGCCTGATCGGATGAGTTTCGTTTCAAATTGTACGAGTGGATGGACGTGTACGGGTATGATGATAGCCTCATGAATCCATGAACCCTGCATGTCAGCAGGGGAATATTCAAGCTGGTGAGGGATGTGTAATGGTGTGGGGTATGTGCAATTGGAGTGATATGGAACCCCTGATAGGTCTACATACGATACTGAGATGTGAAACGTACGTAAGGATCCTGTCTGATCACCTGCATCCATTCATGTCCATTGTGCATTCCGACTGACTTGGAAAATTCCAGCAGGGCAATGTGACACCCCACATGACCAGAATTGCAAGAGAGTGGCTCCAGAGTCACTCTTCTAAGTTAAAACACTTCCGCTGGTTACCAAACTCCCCAGACATGAACGTTATGGGGCATATCTGGGCTGTCTTGCAACCAACTGTTCAAAAGAGATCTTCATCCTCTCGTACCATTACGGATTTATGGACAGCCCTGTAGGATTCATGGTGTCAATTCCCTCCAGCACTACTTTAGACATTAGTCGAGTCCATGCACGTCATGTAGCGGCACTTCTGAGTGCTCGAGGGTTCCCTACACGATATTAGGCAGGTGTACCAGTTTCTTTGGCTGTTCAGTGTATTTAGCGAACTGGAACGTGGATTCCGAACCTTTCTTTCTATAGTATAGACTAAGTGTAATACATTTTTCATAATTATAACATGAAAAAGTTACATTCTAGATTTTGTTTATATCATACAACGTGGAGGGTCCGCTAAGCCTTTCGGAAGGAATGACATATAAATGACTTGCCAAAGGCAATGTTTTCTTACTGGCATTACCAGCATTGGAAGATAAGCTCTCATATTCAAATGCATGTAATAGTATTAAACTTCTCAAACCAATAATGAATTCAAGGAAGCAGTTGTTGTTGTTGTGGTCTTCAGTCCTGAGACAGGTTTGATGCAGCTCTCCATGCTACCCTATCCTGTGCAAGCTTCTTCATCTCCCAGTACCTACTACAACCCACATCCTTCTGAATCTGCTTAGTGTATTCATCTCTTGGTCTCCCTCTACGATTTTTACCCTCCACGCTGCCCTCCAATACTAAATTTGTGATCCCTTGATACCTCAGAACGTTCCCTACTAACCGGTCCCTTCTTTTTGTCAGGGTGTGCAACATACTCCTATCCTCCCCAATTCTATTCACTACTTCATCATTAGTTATGTGATCTACCCATCTAATCTTCAGCATTCTTCTGTAGCACCACATTTCTAAAGCTTCTATGCTCTTCTTGTCTAAACTATTTATCGTCCATGTCTCACTTCCATATATGGCTATACTCCATACAAATAATTTTAGAAATGACTGCCTGACATTTCAATCTATACTCGATGTTAACAAATTACTCTTCTTCAGAAACGCTGTCCTTGCCATTGCCAGTCTACATTTTATATCTTCTCTACTTCGACCATCATCAGTTATTTTGCTCCCCAAATAGCAAAACTCCTTTACTACTTTAAGTGTCTCATTTCCTAATCCAAATCCCGTAGCATAACCCGACTTAATCCGACCACATTCCATTATCCTCGTTTTGCTTTTGTTGATGTTCATCTTATATCCTCCTTTCAAGACACTGTTCATTCCGTTCAACTGCTCTTCCAAGTCCTTTGCTGTCTCTGATACAATTACAATGTCATCGGCGAGCCGATTTAAATACCTACTCCGAATTTTTCTTTTGCTTCCTTTACTGCTTGCTCAATATACAGATTGAATAACATCGGGGAGAGGCTACAACACTGTCTCACTCCCTTCCCAAACCACTGCTTCCCTTTCATGCCCATCGACTCTTATAACTTCCATAATATTGTCCTCAAGTACATCGCCCTTGTATAGACCCTCTATATACTCCTTCCACCTTTCTGCTTTCCCTTCTTTGCTTAGAACTGGGTTTCCATCTGAGCTCTTGATATTCATACAAGTGGTTCTCTTTTCTCCAAATGCCGGCCGCGGTGGTCTCGCAGTTCTAGGCGCGCAGTCCGGAACCGTGCGACTGCTACGGTCGCAGGTTCGAATCCTGCCTCGGGCATGGATGTGTGTGATGTCCTTAGGTTAGTTAGGTTTAAGTAGTTCTAAGTTCTAGGGGACTGATGACCACAGCAGTTGAGTCCCATAGTGCTCAGAGCCATTCGAACAATTTTTTTTCTCCAAATGTCTCTTTAATTTTCCTGTAGGCAGTATTTATCTTACCCCTAGTGAGATTAGCCTCTACATCCTTACATTTGTCCTCTAGCCATCCCTTCTTAGCCACTTTGCACTTCCTGTCGATCTCATTTTTGAGACGTCTGTATTCCTTTTTGCCTGCTTCATTTATTGCATCTTTATATTTTCTCCTTTCATCAAGTAAGTTCAATATTTCTTCTGTTACCCAAAGATTTCTATTAGCCCTAGTCTTTTTACCTATTTAATCATCTGCTGCCTTCACTACTTCATCCCTCAGAGCTACCCATTCTTCTTCTACTGTATTTCTTTCCCCCATTCCTGTCAATTGTTCCCTTATGCTCTTCCTGAAACTCTGTACAACCTCTTGTTCTTGCATTTTATCCAGGTCCCATCTCCTTAAATTCCCACCTTTTTGCAGTTTCTTTAGTTTTAATCTACAGTTCATAACCAATAGATTGTGGTCAGGGTCTACATCTGCCCCTGGAAATGTCTTACAATTTAAAACCTGGTTCCTAAATCTCTGTCTTACTATTATATAATCTATCTGATACCTTTTAGTATCTCCAGGGTTCTTCCATGTATACAACCTTCTTTCATGATTCTTAAACCAAGTGTTAGCTATGATTAAGTTGTGCTCTGTGCAAAATTCTACCAGGCGGCTTCCTCTTTCATTTCTTAGCCCCAATCCATATTCACCTACTATGTTTCCTTCTCTCCCTTTGGCTACTGTCGATTTCCAGTCACCCATGACTATTAAATTTTCGTCTTCCTTCACTACCTGAATAATTTCTTTTATCTCATCATACATTTCATCAATTTCTTCATCATCTGCAGAGCTAGTTGGCATATAAACTTGTACTACTGTAGTAGGCGTGGGCTTTGTGTCTATCTTGGCCACAATAATGCGTTCACTATGCTCTTTGTAGTAGCTTACCCGCACTCCTATTTTTTTATTCATCATTAAACCTACTCCTGCATTACCCCTATTTGATTTTGTATTTATAACCCTGTATTCACCTCACCAAAAGTCTTGTTCCTCGTGCCATCGAACTTCACTAATTCCCACCATATCTAACTTTAACCTATCCATTTCCCTTTTAAGTTTTCTAACCTACCTGTCCGATTAAGGGATCTGACATTTCGCGCTCCGATCCATAGAACGCCAGTTTTCTTTCTCCTGATAACGACATCCTCTTGAGTAGTCCCCGCCCGGAGATCCGAAAGGGGGAACTGTCTTACCTCCCGAATATTTTACCCAAGAGGATGCCATCATCTTTTAATCATACAGTAAATCTGCATACCCTCGGGAAAAATTACGGCCGTAGTTTCCCCTTGCTTTCAGCCGTTCGCAGTACCAGCATAGCAAGGTCGTTTTGGTTAATGTTGCAAGGCGAGGTCAGTCAATCATTCAGACCGTTGCCCCTGCAACTACTGAAAAGGCTGCTGCCCCTCTTCAGGAACCACACGTTGTGGTTGCACCTACGGGACGGCTATCTGTATCGCTGAGGCACGCAAGCCTTCCCCTACTGTTCCCATAATTACACATGTTTTTACACCAACAGCTTTACACTGACGTTAGACAAATTAAATCTTACAGAAGTAAAGAACTGATAACGGAACAACTGTAAGATACAGTGTGTGATATTCCATGAAAGATAGTGTTAAAGGGAGGATACTGACATATTTTTTGCATACAAGATCGTGAGCGGCACGGTGCAGTAGTTAACACTGTACTTGTACTGCAGAGTATTCTGCCCATCTACACATAAATATTCATTGGTTCCCCCAAACCGGCACAGGCCAATACCGGGACGGTTCTTTTAAGGAGCTATCTGCTGTCGAAAACCAGATTTTTTAAATTTTGTTCCAAAGAACTCTTCAATCCTTTAGTCTTACTTACGTGACGATAGCTCACAAGATTTTTGTTGTTTGCAAAGTTAAGAATTTTCCGACCTTCAGTTTCACTTTGGCATGTATTTCCCACACTTTCGTGACTAGGTGCGGCAATGGAAATTTCTCATACTTGTCATTCAGTCTTTCAGATATTCGCCTTAGAACCGTACGTTGTTTACAGTGCAGATGACTCTGTGTAGCTGTGTTATTCCTATTTCTGAGGTGGTTCTTTTTCATTTATAAATGGACAAGTGCAAAACGCCTTTAATACGACAAATGCTCGTTTTCATAAGAAAAGACATACAAATCTGCTTGGGAAAGTCAGTAAAACTAAACACGAAGTTCCTCGCCGAAGGAAGTGACAAACAACTTCAGTTTTACGCAATCTGCAGCATATACTGTAATGCGATTTGTAATAGAGATTTAATAATTAAGAAAACAGAAAGAAACCTTCCTTGTGCATGTGTGTGGCAGACTTAGGTTTCAGCACTAAAGTAGCAGTCACATTGTCGTAGAAACACTGACCAGTCAGGGCTAATAACTCACACGTTGAAGAGATGAAAGATACTGCCATTTTTTAGAAGAAGAGAGGCGAAATTAGGGCCTAGCGATGACGTATTACTTTTAGTGATTCAGTGAGTAGTAGATTAAAAGATGTTGAGACGCTAAAATATCTGAGGGGCAACATAAGATAAAATTGGGAGTATGTACTCCTCATAAAACGAACAAAATTTTCCACTGTAAAGGCAATGAAAACAACAAGGAGGCAGAAAATACAAAATGAAGCAAAGGAGGAGGGCAAAGTGTGTACTATTTGCCTGGGCAGTCCTAGTACATAGAAGTCATCCTGTCGAACATTAAATCATTTTTCACACTTCGACACTGATTTTCCTACCTCGCATACTTATAAAATGGTTTCCCTGGTACTTTTTTGTTTAATCATTTTATAATTTTCATAGAATATCCCACTAATAATGGTCCAACAAATACACTAGAAATTCTGCAGAAAACGGAACACCTTTTAAGTTATGAGTTTTTGATGGTTGTAAACATGGTAGAAGAAGTGGTTCAGAAACTCAGTTTATGATAAAACGATTTCCATAGGTAATGACTTGATGATGATAGCGAATGTTCCACCCATGTACTACAGCTATGAAACCTAATGAGAATAAATCAAAAATGGTTGTTACTTAGTAGGTTATCGCAGAAACTATGTAAATCAAAATTGTTACAGGCTTCAATTGTTGTTGTTGTTCTTGTTGTTGTTGTGTTCAGTCCACAGACTGGTTTGATGCAGCTCTCCACGCTACTCTATCCTGTGCAAGCTTCTTCATCTCCCAGTACCTACTGCAACCCACATTCTTCTGAATCTGCTTAGTGTATTCATCTCTTGGTCTCCCTCTACGATTTTTACCCTCCACGCTGCCTTCCAATGCTAAATTTGTGATCCCTTGATGCCTCAGAACATGTCCTACCAATCGGTCCCTTTTCTGGTCAAGTTGTGCCACAAACTTCTCTTCTCCCCAATCCTATTCAATAACTCCTCATTAGTTATGTGATCTACCCATCTAATCTTCAGCATTCTTCTGTACCACCACGTTTCGAAAGCTTCTACTCTCTTCTTTTCCAAACTATTTATAGTCCATGTTTCACTTCCATACATCGCTACACTCCATACAAATACTTTCAGAAACGACTTCCTGACATTTCAATCTATACTCGTTGTTAACAAATTTCTCTTCTTCAGAAACGGTTTCCTTGGCATTGCCAGTCTACTTTTTATACCCTCTCTACTTCGACCATCATCAGTTATTTTGCTCCCCAAATAGCAAAACTCCTTTACTACTTTAAGTGTCTCATTTCATAATCTAATTCCCTCAGCATCGCCCGACTTAAATCGACTACATTCCATTATCCTCGTTTTGCTTTTGTTGATGTTCATCTTATATCCTCCTTTTTAAACACTATCCATTCCGTTCAACTGCTCTTCCAAGTCCTTTGCTGTTTCTGACAGAATTACAATGTCATCGGCGAACCTCAAAGTTTTTATTTCTTCTCTATGGATTTTAATACCTACTCCAGTTTTTTCTTTTGTTTCCTTCACTGCTTGCTCAATAAACAGATTGAATAACATCGGGGAGAGGCTACAACCCTATCTCACTCCCTTCCCAACCTCTGCTTCCCTTTCATGTCCCTCGGCTTCAATTTTAGTTGTTAATTAAGACTAAATATTTATCCAAACAACAATTTTCTCGTTGCCTATATACATATCTCTTCACACAATGAACTGCGCGGAATTGTCTTTTCTATTTTTTGAGGAAGGAAAATTAGAATGAACCTTAACTTTACTGTGCGATAAGTGTGTCTACCCTAATAAACTGAAGTCGGTCTCCTTTTTGACTTTCCAATTTGACACAATAGCCCACCTCTTAAGATGTAGTCTTCGAAGCGTTAAACTAAATTCCCTCCGGCACTTTCGAATAGCAAAGATTGTTTCAAGCAAATATCCGCCTAGACGACGTGAGAGGTACATATTCGAGGCTCCGAAAGTTTGTTAGCCTTCACAAGCAAACTGTGATGTTCTAAGTCAAACGAAACTAGAGGAGCTGACGTACGATGTAAGTTTTCCTCCTAGTATGTCTTGCGCTGCGGAACAAAATGTATTCCAAGCAGAGCATGAGCCACACAGGAGAGCGCCGTGTTTAGAACGAGTCTCAGCGCAGTACTTAAGAGGCTTAGGGGCCGGCGCAGTCGCGCATTAATGGGGGCGGGTGGGGGAGGGGAACAATGGATGGCGCCCGCCCACGCTGCCCGCTGCTCTGCTGCACCCCTGCTCTGATTACGATAAATTCTGCCGATGAAAGATGTCCGCCGGCTGATTACCGGTCGGGGGTGAATAATTGTTTTCTGAGACCTGGTTCTGTGCCGGCGTTTTTCACTTCTTTTGTCTCCCTCTCTTTTTATCGGACTATGATTAATTCATTTACGGTCTGTGAATGTCCCGGCGGAGTAAAGCGTGCGCCGCGAATGATTCGGTGCGTGAGTGGAAGACGTGGCCGTGGTGTCTCTTAACGGCGACAACTAAAACAGAAAGAAAACTGGAAAACAGCATTTCACGTCCCTCTGTCGACGCGGTTTTAGAAAGGGGTTACAATCTTGGATTAGGAAAGTATGGGGAGAGATACCGGCTGTGGTCTTTCAAAGGAACCACGCCGGTGTTAGCCCTAACCGACTTCAGGAAATCGAGGAAAACCTAAAGCTATGGCCATCTGAGGGACCAATATTGACTGCTCACAATTATTTTACTTAATTTCTTTCCTTTCATGCTAACAATCTATGGTTTTTCTTCCCTGCCCACAAGACCGACTTTTATTCATGATCTGCGTGATCCGCGCTGGCTAAACGCTGAGAGACATTCACGTGGCATTTTGCGCTGAAAGAGATTGTAACTGCGAGACACAGCCTGGAGAACTGAGTGTAGCTGTTGACCTACAGATGACGGTATCTCATTAGAAACGTTAGTCACAGATGGGACGGGGAGGAGGTGGGGGGAGTTCGTGTAATGTATTCCAACTTGCAATGCGTTTGCCGGTCGCCCCGCCTGGCGAGGCGTAACGTCAATGGGCAGCTACTGCGCCTTATCCACGAGACTTGGTCGTTGTTCCACTCTGCGAGGCATACTATGGATGAGACCATTATGCTTTTGGGTATAAGACGCCACTCCCAAATGACTGCTTCAGTGAGGTTCTGAAGAATGTCAAACGGGTTCGAAAGCTGTGCAGCGGCCACCTTCAACAGGTCCCATGCGTGCTCCATTGCATTCGTGTTTGGGCACTGTGCTGGCCAACGCATTCGGTAGATGTTGCATCGTTGAAGATACTGAGACACTGCTGGAGTACGGCGCGCTCTTGCATTGTCATCGACTAGGATGAAGTTGTCGCCGACTTCATGTCTGTAGGGCCTTACGATAGTTTTTAGGACCTCTTGGCGGTATCGGGAACCAGTGAAATTGCTGTGAATGTCATTAGAGAGGTCCGACGTCCCATCATCACTGCCGGCCAGCACATCACACTTTCACCTGCAAACAGATGGACTTCCTCAACGTATCGGCGTTCCTGGTGTCGCCTAGGACTTCTCCAACTCTTACACGTCTAGTGACCGGTAGCAAACCAATCCTGGTCGCGTCGACAAACATGACATCACTTCATCCAGAAATGGCCCAATGTTGATGTGCACGAGCCCAGGTCCTTCCATTGCGTCGGTTCCGTTGGTTCAGTGCAAAACTTCTCATTGGTCTTCTGGAACGAACAGCAGCCTGGTGCAATCTTCTATGCTCTGTTTGGTCTGAGATAAGAATCTCTGCTGCAAGGGAGAAGTTGTTTCCAATAGTTCTGGCATTTTTTTTTTTTTTTTTTTTTTTTTTTAAATACTGGGCACCTGCAAACCGACAGTGGAGGAAACGATCCTGCGTTGTTGTTGTCATAAGAGGACGGCCACTGAGAGGTTTATTGATCACATTTCCGGTCTCTCTGTGCTTTTTCCACGCCTTATACACACCACTTTGAGTGACATGTAACTGGTGGGCAACATTCCGCTGTGTATGGCCTGCTGAAGGAGACTAAATGTTGTTGATACTGGACTGCTCGCGGTGTGCCTCTGCGCCAGTGGTATGTTTACATCACTGGAAAACAGTCACAAGGCATACCAGTAGTAAACAGTATGTGGGCTCTAGCTGGGTAATGCATGAAGCACCTTGATCAATAAGGCATCTAGTATTGTAGACTACATTTTGCCCCCTAACTTCCACAAAGTACATTTTTGCGATTTCAGAAATAAACTAATAACTTATCTCCTGAAGTGTTAAAAGTTTTCGCTTTAATTTTCACTAAGTCCATTCACACCACAATCTGCAGCATCAGTAAAGTATTAGCCACAGTTTAACTCCGTACTCCCTCCTCTCTTTCTCATGTTTTTCTTTTCTGTCTTTCCTTGTAAGTTTGGGTTTTTGTATAACTACCCAGGAAGCTCGTTTATTCGGGCTAGGTGGAACCGGAAGTTTCGGATTGACGAAAATCCGGAAATATTCTGCTAAAGGCAAAAACTGTTGCACGTACTACAATGTGCAAACCTTTTATACTGAAGCAAGAAACATTTTTTAATACTTAAAAGCTATAGTTAGTTTAGTCCAATCACGTTAATGTGCTGGAATAGTGTGTAAGTTATTTTTGTTTCAAAAGTATGTGGCGTTTGATAGCAGTAGACGTTCCTCTGACATCAGTCAGTTCGAGCGGAGTCCGTCTGGCGTTCTTGGTAAACCATTGGATTCCACAGTTGTGCCGCTGCCTTCGGTTCAGACGTTATTAAAACAGAAAGGAAACAAAAAAGGAATCCTGATAAAGAGGAGATTTTTTAATATTACAGTACAACTAAGATAGTCTTTAAAATACAATTGATTTATATACAACCATGAGCTGTCCTTAATTGTCAAGTAACAACATGTATGATCACAACTTCTAATTTAACGCCTTTGGCCCGATGTGGGAGACGGTTTGAAGGCCCACATCTTGTCAGGGCAACCAAGCAAACAAACAAATAAATAATATATTCATGTGGAAATAAATTCCCGTAAGCCTCTTTCCTCTCCTGCTTCTTGCCTCTGGGCCCTACTTAACATCTCCGGAAGCGTCCAGTTTCGTACTGTTCGCGTCTGCCCGTTGCACAGCTTGTTCTCTCGCTGCTAGTCTCGTAAAGACACAACTTCACCTTACACAGTTGATGTGTCAGCAAGAGAAATCATTCTGTTATGTCCTTAAACATATGGTAAGAATTGTTGCTAAAGTGTCACCTGTTTCATGAATATATTAAAAGTGACAGTGAATGTCCTTAACTATGTGGAGATGTATTTTAGCAGCTATTGCTGAAATTTCCTCTAATTATCTGTTGCAAACCGTGAAAGCTGTAAACTGAGGTGAGAAGATCTGTGTTCACAAGCATTTCCCCTGAATATGAGTTCAACGTTTCTGACCTTTAGTACTTTTGGATACTTCAAATCCATATAAGTAAATCATTTTCATAAATAGCCATGTACGACGAAAGCACATATGGTTCTTATGAAAGACGTGATATTAAGACTAAGATAACCAAACATTTCGTTATCCAAACTCTGACTCATCGACATCAGATGAATACGTATTTTTAATTCTTCAGAAACATTCATCTACTGCTTACTCTGCGTGCCACTGTAGTGTTTCTGGGTTTTTATTTGATAGCTCTAACTGTAGCAGGCAAAGTAGCATTTTTTACACATTGCCTTTTCATATTTGATGAAATAACACTGTTTCCATATCAACGATACTTTACGGTGTCTAATAATTTTAGTGAAGCATGTGAACATCGGAGTCCGATGATTGCGTATAGCAAGGACAGTAGCCTCAACTTTAATTTTACGGATATTGAGGTCGTAATGAAACCCAGAACGTCGATGTTTCATAAACTTCGTATTTGCGCCTTGTAACAAGCAACACTACAAAAGACTGTCAGCCAGGTTATTGCACCCATATTAATTTGATCGCCACCGATGTTCAAAGTCAATATAGAATGGCAACTCACAGACGGCTGTTGGTAGCACTAGCAGTAAGGGTATATGAGCCCACCCGGTTGGCCGTGCGGTCTAACGCATGGCTCTCCGGGCGGGAAGCAGCGCCGGTTCAGATGATTCAAATACACTCCTGGAAATTGAAATAAGGACACCGTGAATTCATTGTCCGAGGAAGGGGAAACTTTATTGACACATTCCTGGGGTCAGATACCTCACATGATCACACTGACAGAACCACAGGCACATAGACACAGGCAACAGAGCATGCACAATGTCGGCACTAGTACAGTGTATATTCACCTTTCGCAGCAATGCAGGCTGCTATTCTGCCATGGAGACGATCGTAGAGATGCTGGATGTAGTCCTGTGGAACGGCTTGCCATGCCATTTCCACCTGGCGCCTCAGTTGGACCAGCGTTCGTGCTGGACGTGCAGACCGCGTGAGACGACGCTTCATCCAGTCCCAAACATGCTCAATGGGGGACAGATCCGGAGATCTTGCTGGCCAGGGTAGTTGACTTACACCTTCTAGAGCACGTTGGGTGGCACGGGATACATGCGGACGTGCACTGTCCTGTTGGAACAGCAAGTTCCCTTGCCGGTCTAGGAATGGTAGAACGATGGGTTCGATGACGGTTTGGATGTACCGTGCACTATTCAGTGTCCCCTCGACGATCACCAGAGGTGTACGGCCAGTGTAGGAGATCGCTCCCCACACCATGATGCCGGGTGTTGGCCCTGTGTGCCTCGGTCGTATGCAGTCCTGATTGTGGCGCTCACCTGCACGGCGCCAAACACGCATACGACCACCATTGGCACCAAGGAAGAAGCGACTCTCATCGCTGAAGACGACACGTCTCCATTCGTCCCTCCATTCACGCCTGTCGCGACACCACTGGAGACGGGCTGCACGATGTTGGGGCGTGAGTGGAAGACGGCCTAACGGTGTGTGTGGCCGTAGCCCAGCTTCATGGAGACGGTTGCGAATGGTCCTCGCCGATACCCCAGGAGCAACAGTGTCCCTAATTTGCTGGGAAGTGGCGGTGCGGTCCCCTACGGCATTGCGTAGAATCATACGGTTTTGGCGTGCATCCGCGCGTCGCTGCGGTCCGGTCCCAGGTCGACGGGCACGTGCACCTTCCGCCGACCACTGGCGACAACATCGATGTACTGTGGAGACCTCACGCCCCACGTGTTGAGCAATTCGGTGGTACGTCCACCCGGCCTCCCGCATGCCCACTATACGCCCTCGCTCAAAGTCCGTCAACTGCACATACGGTTCACGTCCACGCTGTCGCGGCATGCTACCAGTGTTAAAGACTGCGATGGAGCTCCGTATGCCACGGCAAACTGGCTTACACTGACGGCGGCGGTGCACAAATGCTGCGCAGCTAGCGCCATTCGACGGCCAACACCGCGGTTCCTGGTGTGTCCGCTGTGCCGTGCGTGTGATCATTGCTTGTACAGCCCTCTCGCAGTGTCCGGATCAAGTATGGTGTCAATGTGTTCTTTTTTCCATTTCCAGGAGTGTAGCTCTGAGCACTATGGGATTTAACATCTAAGGTCATCAGTCCCCTAGAGCTTAGAACTACTTAAAACTAACTAACCTAAGGACATCATACACATCCATGCCCGAGGCAGGATTTGAACCTGCGACCGTAGCGGTCGCGCGGCTCCAGGCTGAAGCGCCTAGAACGGCTCGGCCACTGCGGCCGGCGGGGCGCCGGGCCCCGGCACGAATACGCCCGGCGGATTTGTGTCGAGGTCTGGTGAGCCGGCCAATCTGTGAATGGTTTTTAGGCGGTTTTCCGTCTGCCTCGCCAAATGCGGGCTGGTTCCCCTTATTCCGCCTCAGTTACACTATGTCGGCGATTGCTGCGCAAACAAGTTCTCCACGTAGGCGTACACAACCGTTACTGTACCACGCAAAAATAGGGGTTACACTCGTCTGGTGTGAGACGTTCCCTGGGGGAGGGGGGGGGGAGGGTTCACCGGGAGCCGAATCGCACAATAACCCTGGGTTCTGTGAGGGGAGGTGGAGGGGGAGGGGGTGAAATGGACTGCGGTAGTCGTCGTGGGGTTGTGGACCACTGCGGCCGCGGCGGGGACGGAGCCTCTCCGTCGTTTCTAGGTCCCCGGTTAACATAACATAACAAGGGTATATGAAGCGTGTCGGGGTAAGCAGAAAACAGTACAGCTGTTGTAATGTGGAAACGGAGCGGTTTATCTGACATCCGAAAGGGCATGATCATTGAACGGTACAAGCATGTCGTAAACGGCGAAGTTCGTAAATTGTTTGCGTGCCGCCATGGTTAAAGTATATTGTGCATGGCAAACTGGCGCTTTCTAAAACCGGCGCCGACGCCACCATGGTGAATCACGGGCCACAGATGGGAGGGGTGAACGACGATTGAAGAGATGTGTACAGGGGGCTAGGCGTACAACTACTGAGCAACTGATGACCCATATGAATAGATCTACCAGCAGCATCCCCTCAACGACTTTTCAGCGAACGTTGCTACGTGTGGACCTCCGCAATAGGCCCCTGGTTCATGCAGCCATGCTGAGTGCCTTCCGTCAGCGGCGAATGCTGGAATTTGCACGCCAGTACCGCAACTGGACGTTCATGAGTGGCGAAAGGTGGACTGTTCAAGTGAATCACGTTTTATGCTTCGCCAAAAAGAAGGCCGTTAGCGTCTACGCAGTGAAACGTCTGGAGCAAACAGCTGGAACAGTCGTTGGCATCGTCCAGGCCGGAGGGTATACCCTGGGTAATATCGTCATTCTATAAAGCACAATGATTCAACACGAGTACGCCTGTATCCTTGGGCACCCTGTTTTTGGTCGGCACGGTAGCATTTACCAGCAAAACAACGCAAAGTGGCACATGGCTAACAGTGGACGCGCATGGTTCGAAGCTATTTGGTGGAGTTAGAAGAGCACCAGAATGAGTTTACCGTAATCTCCCGCCAACCAGACTCCCCAGATTTAAATCGAGTATCTGTGGGATCACCTCTATCGGGCTGTTCGCACCATGGATCCTAAGCCGAGACGTAGTGCAAATGGCCCCCTGTCGGTACCTTCTAGAACCTCACTGACCCCTTTCCTGCACGTCTTGCACCGGTCTGCGCTCGGAAGGGGGCTATTCAGGCTTTTGACAGGAGCGCTCATTACTGTGACTGCAGAACGCGTAACACTACCGGCTCTGACCAAATTAGCAATCACCGGTAATGTGTACCTTCTGTGACGGGCTTAGCCTTACCGTGATTGTACCTGCTGAAAAAGGAACGGAATATAGTTTCGTAATCGCGAAACAAGTGAAACAGTAACGACACCACAGCAAACAGGTTTTGAACTGATGTTCTACTAATATGAGAGTAAACTGTAATTATATTTACATGCGGTCGCCAGCCCAGTTTGACAATGTAGTATCAAGTTTTATGGTGAAGCGGAAATAAACTTCACCTAAGAAAACTAATCTCCCTTTATACACTAACCAATATCTTCTAACACAATTACTCTCAAATTACACAACAACTTGCCCTAGCAAACAACACTACAGCTAATCCTTACGCAGAATACAGAATGGCCAGCAAATTCAGCAATACAGGCTCTCTCACAATAACAGCAACTATTGGCAAGAACTACTGCTCAGTATAATGAACAAATGCACGAGGGCATGTTGTTGTTGTTGTCTTCAGTTCTGAGACTGGTTTGATGCAGCTCTCCATGCTACTCTATCCTGTGCAAGCTTCTTCATCTCCCAGTACCTACTGCAACCTACATCCTTCTGAATCTGCTTAGTGTATTCATCTCTTGGTCTCCCTCTACGATTTTTACCCTCCAGCTGCCCTCCAATACTAAACTGGTGATCCCTTGATGCCTCAGAACATGTCCTACCAACCGGTCCCTTCTTCTGGTCAAGTTGTGCCACAGACTTCTCTTCTACCCAATCCTATTCAATAACTCCTCATTAGTTATGTGATCTACCCATCTAATCTTCAGCATTCTTCTGTAGCACCACATTTCGAAAGCTTCTATTCTCTTCTTGTCCAAACTATTTATCGTCCATGTTTCACTTCCATACATGGCTACACTCCAAACAAATACTTTCAGAAATGACTTCCTAACACTTAAATCTATACTCGATGTTAACAAATTTTTCTTCTTCAGAAACGCTTTCCTTGCCATTGCCAGTCTACTTTTATATCCTCTCTACTTCGACCATCATCAGTTATTTTGTTTCCCAAATAGCAAAACTCCTTTACTGCTTTAAGTATCTCATTTCCTAATCTAATTCCCTCAACATAACCCGACTTAATTCGACTACATTCCATTATCCTCGTTTTGCCTTTGTTGATGTTCATCTTATATCCTCCTTTCAAGACACTGTCCATTCCGTTCAACTGCTCTTCCAAGTCCTTTGCTGTCTCTGACAGAATTACAATGTCATCGACGAACTTCAAAGTTTTTATTTCTTCTCCCTGGATTTTAATACCTACTCCGAATTTTTCTTTTGTTTCCTTTACCGCTTGCTCAATATACAGATTGAATATCATCGGGGAGCGTTTACAACCCTGTCTCACTCCCTTCCCAACTACTGTTTCTCTTTCATGTCCCTCGACTCTTATAACTGCCATCTCGTTTCTGTACAAATTGTAAATAGCCTTTCGCTCCCTGTACTTTACCCCTGCCACTTTCAGAATTTGAAGGAGAGTATTCCAGTCAACAGTGTCAAAAGCTTTCTCTAAGTCTACAAATGCTAGAAATGTAGGTTTGCCTTTCCTTAATCTTTCTTCTAAGATAAGTCGTAAGGTCAGTATTGCCTCACGTGTTCCAATATTTCTACGGAATCCAAACTGATCTTCCCCGACGTCGGCTTCTACTAGTTTTTCCATTCGTCTGTAAAGAATTCGTGTTAGTATTTTGCAGCTGTGGCTTATTAAACTGATTGTTCGGTAATTGTCACAACTGTCAACACCTGCTTTCTTTGGGATTGGAATTATTATATTCTTCTTGAAGTCTGAGGGTATTTCACCTGTTTCATACATCTTGCTCACCAGATGGTAGAGTTTTGTCTGGACTGGCTCTCCCAAGGCCGTCAGTAGTTCCAATGGAATGTTGTCTACTCCCGGGACCTTGTTTCGACTCAGGTCTTTCAGTGCTCTGTCAAATTCTTCACGCAATATCATATCTCCCATTTCATCTTCATCTACATCCTCTTCCATTTCCATAATATTGTCCTCAAGTACATCGCCCTTGTATAGACCCTCTATATACTCCTTCCACCTTTCTGCTTTTCTTTCTTTGCTTAGAACTGGGTTTCCATCTGAGCTCTTGATGATCATACAAGTGGTCCTCTTATCTCCAAAGGTCTCTTTAATTTTCCTTTAGGCAGTATCTATCTTATCCCTAGTGAGATAAGCCTCTACATCCTTACATTTGTCCTCTAGCCATCGCTGCTTAGCCATTTTGCACTTCCTGTCGATCTCATTTTTGAGACGTTTGTATTCCTTTTTGCCTGCTTCATTTACTGCATCTTTATATTTTCTCCTTTCATTAATTAAATTCAATATTTCTTCTGTTACCCAAGGATTTCTACTATCCTTCGTCTTTTTACCTACTTGATCCGCTGCTGCCTTCACTACTTCATTCCTCAAAGCTACCCATTCTTCTTCTACTGTATTTCTTTCCCCCATTCCTGTCAATTGTTCCCTTATGCTCTCCCTGAAACTCTGTACAACCTCTGGTTCTTTCAGTTTATCCAGGTCCCATCTCCTTAATTTCCCACCTTTTTGCAGATTCTTCAGTTTTAATCTACAGGTCATAACCAATAGATTGTGGTCAAAGTCCACATCTGCCCCTGGAAATGTCTTACAATTTAAAACCTGGTTCCTAAATCTCTGTCTTACCATTATATAATCTCTCTGATACCTTTTAGTATCTCCAGGGTTCTTCCATGTATACAACCTTCTTTCATGATTCTTGAACCAAGTGTTAGCTATGATTAAGTTGTGCTCTGTGCAAAATTCTACCAGGCGGCTTCCTCTTTCATCCTTAATCCCATTCCATATTCACCTAATATGTTTCCTTCTCTCACTTTTCCTACACTCGAATTCCAGTCAACCATGACTATTAAATTTTCGTCTCCCTTCACTATTTGAATAATTTCTTTTATTCAATCATACATTTCTTCAATTTCTTCATCATCTGCAGAGCCAGTTGGCATATAAACTTGTACTACTGTAGTAGGTGTGGGCTTGGTATCTATCTTGGTCACAATAATGCGTTCACTATGCTGTTTGTAGTAGCTTACCCGCATTCCTATTTTCCTATTCATTATTAAACCTACTCCTGCATTACCCCTGTTTGATTTTGTGTTTATAACCCTGTAGTCACTTGACCAGAAGTCTTGTTCCTCCTGCTACCGAACTTCACTAATTCCCACTATATCTAACTTTAACCTATCCATTTCCCTTTTTAAATTTTCTAACCTACCTGCCCGATTAAGGGATCTGACATTCCACGCTCCGATCCGTAGAACGCCAGTTTTCTTTCTCCTGATAACGACATCCTCTTGAGTAGTCCCCGCCCGGAGATCCGAATGGGGGACTATTTTACCTCTGGAATATTTTACCCAAGAGAACGCCATCATCATTTAATCATACAGTAAAGCTGCATGCCCTCGGGAAAAATTACGGCCGTAGTTTCCCCTTGCTTTCAGCCGTTCGCACTACCAGCACTGCAAGGCCGTTTTGGTTATTGCTACAAGGCCAGATCAGTCAGTCATCCAGACTGTTGCCCCTGCAACTACTGAAAAGGCTGCTGCCCCTCTTCAGGAACCACACATTTGTCTGGCCCCTCCGTTGTGGTTGCACCTACGGTACGGCTATCTATATCACTGAGGCACGCAAGCCTCCACACCAACGGCAAGGTCCATGGTTCATTGAGGGGGGAGGGGGGGGGGGGGCACGAGGGCATATGAACCTGCTAACAAAGTGTGGCTGACAATGGCATGAACTAATATTATTTTAATTGTGGTTGTTGTTGTTGTGGTCTTCAGTCCACAGACTGGGTCGATGCAGCTCTCCATGCTACTCTATCCTGTGCAAGCTTCTTCATCTCCCAGTACCTACTGCAACCTACTTCCTTCTGAATCTGTTTAGTGTATTCATCTCTTGGTTTCTACGATTTATACCCTCCAGCTGCCCTCCAATACTAAACTGGTGATCCCTTGATGCCTCAGAACATGTCCTACCAACCGGTCCCTTCTTCTGGTCAAGTTGTGCCACAGACTTCTCTTCTACCCAATCCTATTCAATAACTCCTCATTAGTTATGTGATCTACCCATCTAATCTTCAGCATTCTTCTGTAGCACCACATTTCGAAAGCTTCTATTCTCTTCTTGTCCAAACTATTTATCGTCCATGTTTCACTTCCATACTCCATACAAATATTTTCAAAAACGACTTCTTAACACTTAAATCTATACTCGATGTTAACAAATTTTTCTTCTTCAGAAACGCTTTCCTTGACGTTGCCAGACTACATTTTATATCTTCCCTTTCTTCGACCATCATCAGTTATTTTGATCGCCAAATAGCATAACTCCTTTACTACTTTAACCGTCTCATTTCCTAATCTAATTCCCGTAGCATCATCCGATTTAATTCGACTACATTCCATTATCCTAGTTTTTAATTAAGAATCAAAAAACGATCATGATTTGAAAGTACTGTTTACAGTGGATTTCAGATATATCCACACGCAGCAACTATATACAAAGCGGCAGTACATTTATTATTTATAAGAAATTTTTTGTTACAGAATAAATAATTGAACTGATTGGTAAATTTGTTCAGAGGGAGCCTTTACTTTTATTTATCACAAAAGTTAAGTATCTTATGGGGTCCCTTAAACTGGTGTGGTTTGAAGAACCATAGTCAATTGTAAATAACAATATATAAAATTAAGAAAATGGCAAATAACTTTAGTAACAACTCTAAATATAATGAATAATGCAAAATTAGTTCAACAGTTAACATGGAGACCAAGCAACTAGCCTCTCAGTGGACTCCAAGTCAAACTGGCTTTGTAAATGACTACCCAACTTCAAAAATTACGGTACTTTAAAACAACATATTCAAGGAAACAAACATTTCCCAGCTTACAAAACTATTCACAGTGAAATAATACTGTTGTATTTTTATAACTTTTACTTACAGGCAGCTATAACCACTTTATTTTTTTGTTGTTGATTATTTTTAAGATAGCTTCTAATTTAATGGAAAGCTTTCTTCAAGAACACTCTTTAGGAAACTTTAAGATGAAAAACTATATGGAGTAAATAATTTACTGCTGTACAGAAAACTAACCAAACTTCATACTTCACAAAGTTAAGAAAAACTGCAAAACGTTTTACTGCCAAAATTGTCTGTTTAATGAAAACGGGATACTTGGAGTTAATTCGCTTGGAAAGGACCCTGTCTAGTAATGTGATTGGGCATAATCACGGGTGTGCACATGTGAGTTAAAATTTCCAAGAAAGTTGTTATTCAATACATAATATCTGGTTCATTGGCTGTATATTTTTAAATAACAGTTCTGCTGATCGTGGTGATAATTGTGGCAAATTTCAACGGCTATAAAATCGGCGGTAAAGCAACCATGGGTCCTGATGTTAGCCACGCCCTGACATAACTTTTCTCGGCTTCGTAAATTTAGCCAAACAGGGCCAGTAATGATACCTTGGTCTACAGGCCACTTTACATTCCAAGACTAATTTACATCCTCGCAAGCTCTTGTTGCCTCAATTTATACATCTACATTACCACAACAGCCGCCCAGAGCTGCCGCTAACCATTGAGTATCACAGTCACAACTCGAGTACACCACTCGCCACAAAGGAATCAACCGCCTTCAGCACCAAGCCCACCTTCTCCAGTCTCGCCAAACTACTTCCGTAGCTGCGGGGCTTTGATACAGATTTTACATTTAGCTTCCCTACTTGTGGACCAGTAAAATACATGGAGCTTTTACAAATTATTACCTCCAGAGAGTATTATGTACAAAACCAGAGGTACAGTTATAATATAATTTCTTAAAACGCCAAAATAATTAACATAATTATAAATATTTACACAACAAAAGATCTTGACTACGCAGATACACTAGTGTACAACATTAGCAAAGAACGTAAACGGATTATACATAAACTTCTCGATTATTCGTGTTACAAGTGTAACACAACATACCAGAAGAAACTGTAATCAACTCAAAACATTACCATAGCGTTGGTGCGATAAGTGAGGTGAGTAGCGTGTAAACGAATGAGTCAGATGCGTGACGCGGCTTTAGCAGTTTTGTCTGTAAGGAGTCCAGTAGGCTTTTCTTCATCAGCCACTGTCGTGTCGCTTATGAAATGTCACACTGAGCAGTGACAAAAGCTTCCTTCTCAGAAAGGGGAACAAATAAGTCCTTGTAGTTTCAATTTTTCTTAATTTTTAGTTTACACAGACTAGTTAGGGGGACGAAAAACTGGTACTTGATCTTGTGTTAAGATTCCGCCGAATGAATAATATAAGCATTAGAGAACTGTCCCGTGTACAGTGAATCCGCATCAGCCAGAAATTTAACGATTTGCACATGCTCAAAGAGAGTTTCCTTCCAGAAGAAAAATTTCAGGTGAGGTACAAGGTAAACGCGTTTTTGTAATAATAACTACTGGGATAGAAATAAAAGTATTGTGGAAATTCTGTAAGGATTAGAGAGAAAGTGTTAAAAACGAAGTCATTATAGATATAAAACATTTGGAACTCGGTTCTTTCATTTTTGATTTCTATACGGAAACTAAGAAAACTATATATGGGAGAAGACTCCAACTGGTATAGTACTTAAAGAAGTCTCGAGGAAACATGCATGGGCCAAGAGTTGGGGGGTAGGAAGGGTATTATTTGTTTATAGTTGATGACAACGCGTTTCAACATTCTGAACCATATAAGAAATACTATTTTCTCTGTCAAAGAAAAAAATTCTTACTTTCATAACCGACACACCATTTTCGAAAAGTTCTTTACGTATAACAATTCTGACTCGTAATGAAAGAATAGCATTTTATCGCCTGCAACAATCTCGTCCGTACAGCGATGTACGTTACGAGTTTCTTTTCAGTACAAGACACAATGTGCTATCCAGTTCTCTGTCAACGAGTGTGATATGTGTTATTCACAAAGATAAACGTTCCTTCGTTATTTTAGACAAGCATGTATCGCAAGTGCATGCATACCTAATAATTCTTTTACCAGGAGTCATTATACTCACCTATTTCCGCACTGTCGTAACGTTCTCTCCAGGACCAGTGGACGATGTCTGTCAACCTGTGTGGAAACCTTCATCGAGGCTGACGCAGTTCTTTCTTTGAAACGCTCTGAACGATCTCAGCGTGGCAGAGCACTGTGTCCTGCCACCTGCATGCACACGATACACCTCCCTAAGCGTTGTCGTCTCTCAAAAGCCTCTGAACCACGAGACTACTCACCACGCTTAATCCTTTCATTATATCTCTGAATGCTAACTGAATGACGGCTACAGCAAAAATAATATGAGAAGCACGAATTCTTGACCACAATGAACGCGTGGACAAGCCCAGATCTCCTTAGTGGCGCGTTTTGCATCAGGGCCCACACATTGCCAAACTTTCTTAGTTAAATTTTTCATGCCGTTCTGTATATCAACGTAGTTTAAAGATACTACATGGGGTGCTCGAAGCATCGCATCATGCGTAAGTTATACGTGTCCGTCATTGTGAACGTTCGTATTTATAGTGCCCGACTGCTTCAGAGACCTAAACGATAGAGTGCTTGACAAAAAGCGCTACACAGAGCAAGAAAGGGTGCAATTTTTGTTCCAATTCATTCTTTTTTATTCCATAGGAGCGGTTTTACAGCCCTAAGCTGAAAGAAAGTAATTTTCCCTTAAGTTGTTTTGTTTTTTCACAATTTTCTACGTTATGTCCTAGTCAGTCTTCCGTTAGGTAATGACGTTTCTGAAAGAAGTAATTCCACACAAGTAAAACTTCCGGACATATTCTTTTTCGTACAGTTGGTAGTTGTACTGTTAACGTGACTGGACGTCATAATCGACCATTAGTACTATACCACCTTAACGCAGAGCCCCGGTTTTGAGACGTGGTTTCGCTCGTAGTTTTACGAAGTTTCTCAACAGTGCGCTACGCAAGAGAGTGAAATATTCATTCCGGAATGTTGACGTAATTTATACCTTTTATTCTTTTTCCTGTATGTCTCAACGTACACGTCGTTTTAAACGACGTTTTGTAGTGATCTGTGACAGCGAGACGTGGCAATTTGCGAACTATAATTTAGGCACCTTTTACTGGCTACCATATGAAAGCTTGGCAGTTTAGCGGAAGATATCAATGCTACCAGCAGAGGACACGTATTTCAATACCTACTTCATCCTGCGATTCGGTTTCAGTACGGTTCTTAGTTAATGGTTTGAGTGTCCGAGAAAGTCTCAAAGAGAACTGAATACCACTCTGAAATATCGGTCGTCTCTTAAATGGCTGTACTGACAGCTGACGATTTCCACGTCAGAATGAGACAAGACCGTCATTACAATAATTAGAAATGCTCTGTAGTGATCAAACAAGGCTTCCATCGAGTGTGGTTCTACCACGGAAATTATTTAAGTCCCAGAGTAGCTTATAGAACTCTCGCCGTATCACGGCGAGAGTATTCACAGACGTCCAGGATGCAAGTTTAATAGCACAGCTGTTTTTACGCACCAGAAACTCCAACTGAGATACCTCCAAACTTCACTGACATATGAATCTCTTCAAGTGCTTCACAAACTTTCAGATAGTATTGGAGGACAAAAGCAGTTTGGACTGTGACAGACGTGAAACGACGCATATACTCAAGAACGAGCAATATTCAAAACCACAATAACGTCCCTTAGCTCAAAATAAACAGCGAACTTTAATTCCAACTAAAGTCATTTTATAAACATTCGAAAGAAGGCGCAGAAGATTGCGGCCAAAATTTTATAAGTTTTGTGCTTACTTTGTGCCTGTCCAAGTTTCCCTTCCAAGATAAACGGAGAGAATAAAGTTCGCAGAAATGAGTCTCGGTAGCGCCAGTCTGACGCTACGCAGGCGTCGCTGCGTGCTTCACGAAATAAAAACAAAACACATAACTGAAGAGTAATGTAAGTGGGACGCAGCAGTTTTGGTAACTGGTGATATGCGTGCAAAAACCAGCCCTAAAGAGGACGATACAACAAACGGGCCGTTTATAAGTTTAAGAAGTAAAGCAGGGCTGACGTCGCGATCGTAATGTTGCCCTGCTGCAGTGTCTCGATGACTGCTGGCGTGCGTCTGCTTTAAATAACGGCTGTTCCAAGCCGTCCGTGGCAGCCTCTGGCCAGCACAGAGATTTGCTCTCAGCTCGCCTGAACCACTAACCTCTGCGAATTTTCGTTGCGGCTACCGTTGTTCGCCGCGTACGTCCACTGAAATTTAATTTTCGGTGTTATGGAAGCTAACACTCCAAGTGCTTTTGGAATATTTCAGCACAGTCCGCGCTGTAATTCTGTAGCTCACTATTACAAGCCCATTTAGTAAAGCGTATTCCATTTATGGCCGGTGTACGTCACTTGCTGTTTTTAACATGCTGACCGCAAGTGACAAAGGAAGAAAAATTTTGAATTTCCCTGTTAATACCAACAAAAGTTACAATATTCATTTGACCATTGTTGTACGAAACTTCTGATAGAAATACATACAGCCGTGCATACTTCCTGCGGCATTATACACTCGGTTTACCCTTTTCTCACATGATATCCTGCGAACTATGACTGAAGGGCTACACGCAGATTCTATATTTTTTTGTTTCGGAAAAGCGTTTGACACGGTATCCGACTGCAGACTGTTCACGACGGTACAAGAATACGGAGAAAAGTCTCAGGTATATGAGTGACTCGAAGAATTCCTAAGTAACAAAACCCGTAGTTGTCGATGGCGAGTGTTCATCAGAGACAAATTTATCGTCAGGAGTGCCCCAGTAAAGTGTGATAGGACCGCTATTATTTTCCACACACTTAAATCATTTCCCGTACAGGGTGAGTCGTAATCTGTGGTTGTTAGCTGATGATGCTGTGGTGTACGAGAAGGTGTCTAAGATGAGTAAGTGTAGGATGATACAAGAAGTCAGACAAAATTTCTAGTTGGTGTTATCAATGCCAGGTAGTTCTAAACGCACAAAAATGCAAGTTTATACGGATGAGTAGAAATAACAAACACGCAGTGTTCGAATACAGCATTAGTAGTGTCCTGCTTGACACAATCGCGTCGTTTAAGTATCTGGGCGTAAAGTTGCAAAGCCATATGAAATGGATTGTTCCAAGTGAGAACTGTGATAGGGAAGATTTACTGGAAAAATTAAATTTTAGGAAATCATGGTTCAACTGTAAAGGAGATTGCGCTTAGGTGGCTAGTGAGATACACTCTTGATTACTGCTCGCGTGTTTGGGATCCGCACTACGTTGGAGTAAAGAAAGATATAGCAGTAATTCAGAGGTGGGCTGCTGGATTTGTTACCGGTAAGGTTGAACATCCAGAAGTTACAGAGTTGCTTCGGGAACTCAAATGGGAGTCCCTCGAAGTAAGGTGGCGTTCTTTAGAGTACTTGCATTTGAAGTTGACTACAAAACGATCCTTCTGCCATCCACATACATTTCGCGTAAGGACGATGAAGGTAGGAATCGAGAAATTAGGTGTCATACGGAGGCATATAGACTGTTAGTTTTCCAACGGCCTGTCTGCGAGTGGAACGGGTAAGGAAATGACTAGTAATGGTAGAGGTACCCTCCGCCACACACCGTTCAGTGCTTTGCGGATTATGTTTCTACATATAAATGTAGATTTATCACGTCTCAATACATCATCGGCATATTTAGTTAGTTTGTCTCGTAGTTTACCCATGTGACAGGACATTCTCCTCTAGCATTACTTTACCACAACAGTAGTTATCGATACCAGTAGAAGTTTTCGAATTTTGGACAGCTCAGTATTATCTCAGTTGCTTTTCTGAAAACTTTCATCTAATTTTTTACACAGTATGTCATATTTCAAGCTAAAATTTATGAAAAGGGATGACTTTATAAAATATTTTAGTTTAGATGTTATAATCGACAAGTACTAGTTCTGAATGTACAACTCAAATTATTTTTCTTCGAAACATCTGAAGTAACGAAATATTTGAACACTTAAAATGTCTATTATTAATTATGCAATCCAGTACTGTTGGCTAAGTTTATTTCAGGATTGATTTATGAAATAATAATCGACATTAATAATGTAACGGAAACGAGTAAAAATTTATTTGTTGAGAAAAATTGCAAAACCTTTGGAAGGTGGTTATTTCCGCTGTGCAAACAGTACAATTTCGGCTTTGTTAATGTGAAAAATCAAAATACAGTATCTTATACTAAAATGAGAGAAAATATGTTTACGTAAAAAAAATGTTGAAACAACAGTCTTCTGATTTAGTTAGTTCAAACCAACCGTGAGGACCTGATGTGAGATTTTTAGCTTCAAGAATCAGACCACTAGACAAGAAGAACTGGAGCCATCTCAAAATGACAAGCTAAGCAAACCAGAATGTTTCTCGCAATCTTCGCTCCTCTCACATCTTCGTAAAAGACTTTGCTTGTCAGTTACTTGGACTGGACATTGTTTAATGTGGACAAAAGATGGAAGTAGGAAGGAGGGAAGATAATACACCCAGATTTACTATTCTCTTTCCTAGATGCCTGAAGGTATTTGCGCAATGCAACTATTGTTGCTGAAATTTTCTCTTCACTGAATTAACATGTGTCCTGTGCCTGATTCAATTTTCTTTGACCGCCCACACTCCTGAGAATCGCACATCGACTAATTTGCAATTACGCACCCCAACTACCAGAAGCTACGTTGATGAATACTCGGCACCTCACAAGGATAACTACAAGATAAACAATAAAGTTGTTGGATGTGGTTAAGCGTTGGTCAAAATCTCGCTTCTGAGCGCACAAAGAGCTGTAAGCGCAGAACTCTGCGATACAGACCATGTATCTCCCTTCAAAGACGATGGCCCAGACGTCGTCTCCATGTCCGTATCGCTCTATGGCTGAAGGCGAAATCCTTTCTTTCCACGATGCTCCCGTCTTCCACGCACACGAAAACGCAGCGGAAGAATACTCAGTTTCGACCAATGTCAAACGCTCTAACATCGCCGAAATCCCTCCAACGCCATTTCTGAGATTGTACCCAATGACCGAGTAGGTTGAAACGTCCCCTTGGAAAAATTTATACAAGACTGGTCTATATCAAACGTCCCCTTAGAGGAATTATACACGACTGTGCTTAAACTGACACACAATATTTTTAGCGCAACGGAATCTGACTTTCAAAAATCCCTACGAAATAATGGCCCTGGCTAACAATAACCTATACGTTTCACAAATCACTTACCTCACAAAAATCTTCGTTACTCAAGCTACTGCAATACAGCGAGCGCCACTACTGCCAGCTAAATAAAAGATTCAAACTAATGAAGGCACTAACTACTGATAGGCATAGTTAGCAAATGAAAGATTTTAATACAGAACAAACAATGTATTTACCTTAATAGTCATAATGTATATATCAGCTCGTGACACCAATTCTTAAAAGTTTCAAAACTCCGCCATCTCTCTCCCCACGTCCACCACTGCTGGCGGCTCACCTCCAACTGCGCAACGCTACGCACTGTTAGCATCCAGCTGCCGCTGCCCAACACTACAATGGCAGAGAACAATGCAAACCAGCCACAGACTGCACACGGCACAGCCAGTGATTTTTATACAGAGCGCTACGTGGCGGCGGCGTTACCAATAAAAAACCTAAACAGCCTACTTAAATAGCCCCCATGCTCCCCACAAAAAAATTAACATATTGTTTTGGGCAGTGGCCAATACAGATTTGAAAATTTTTTTCATAATTACAATGACAAAGAAATGAAATGCACACACTTATCGATACAATGTTGGTCAAAAGCTAAAATTTTCTCACAGTCCATAAAGACAGTCCTGATCATTCATCAAAGTAAAATTGCAGTGTTTTTCTCAAAGTCTGAGTAGTAAAAGAAAATGCACACGGAAGTAGTGGATTTCCATGCAGTCATGAAGAAGTAGTGTTGTCCTTTCAACGGAAAGACACTGCTGACTCTTGACATGCAGACAGGTAATGGGCCACAACAGAGCAAACCCACAGCAGAGTCAGTCGAAGTTTTAAAGAATATTGGTAGCTAGGTCGTTACAGAGTAGACCCCTTGTAGTCCTGGTAGAGATTACGGTATTGGTGGGCCACCAGAGATGCAGACCCACTGTAGACCTTGTAGAAATAATGGTATTGGTGGGTCATCAAAGGTGTAGACCCACTGTAGTCCTTGTAGAGATGGCCAGCAGCCATCTGTTTGACTGTGCAGGCGCACAATCACCATTGAAGAATCTTGCGGATAATATAGCAAGTCCATAACCACCACTTGTGCACTCACAAAAATTGTTTTTGAAATGTCCTTAGAACCAGCAATGCTGTTATCCAGTCCCTTACTGAATTATTAATACACTTGCAAACACTATCAGTCCCTACATCTCACATATTGTCCATATACTAGACCAACAGAAACGTGTGCAGCGAAATGTAATTTACAAGTTACTTAATTTGATGAACTGGTGTCAGTTACAATTTTATAACATAAGAATACAATAACAAAGGTACAAAATAGTACAGACAACATTTGCAGTAGGACAGGCTTTACAAAAGAATTGAAATAGCAAATACATCAGTGTTACAAAAATTATAAGTACATACATAAATGATCAGAATAACTTTTGAAACATCAACTTAACACATGAGCATTAGAACAAAACAGAATAAATAATGTGTAAACATCTTTACAAAGTAAATAACATGTTATTAATGCAAATTATATTTGAGGATAACAGTATTCCTCATCATAGTGAATGTAGCTTAGTATTAGAAAAATTCTGCAACATAAGTCTTATCAGATAAACATATAAAGACCGGTAGAACATAAATACACAAGGGTACACAAACACATAGTGGGATAACAGAAGGAAAGGACAGGGTTTGTTTTCAGTGTAACATTTGGTACTGCAGTCCAACTCAAAAACTCATTCTGTAGATCTTTTGTCATATCTCAGTATTTATTTCCACGAAAAATATCCTATCCAAGCATGCATTCTGTATTTTGTTCACATCCTCTTTCAAAAATCGTTTTTATCCACTGTACACTATCTTTTTTTGCCAAATCATTTCTTATAGCTCCTCAATGCTTTTCTTCGAATTCATCATAGTTTCCTATATAGTCTACCCCCTCTTAAGCTAACTTAAAGCTACTGAGCTCAGATGCTAAACTAAGGGACGAGGCAATGCAGCAGCACAAAATAATTAATACAAACAACAATGAAATAAAATGGAAGTTGTCAAAGCAAGCAGCAATATTAAAACTAATATAAAGCAATGCACAGCAAACAAGAAAAATAAATCCGTAGTAAAACTGGCTTAACAGAGTAATACAAAGTGAAATTCAGTAGCACCATGCCTGGCACACAGCAGAAGCAAATGCAGCAGCTTATAACTAAACATGACAAAGCTCAAGCAGAAAAGATATTACAGTAAAGACAACAATGCAGAAAAGGGAGACATCGATTCACATCTTAATGTCTATATAATTAAAGTGGTGCACCACAACTTATTCTACCATAAAAATTACCAAGTACTTAAAAAGAAAATTATGTATGCAGTTCCTGTGAAGGGAAGTCTTTTTTATGCTCCTTCGTTTTTTTTAAGTACATCATAAAGTTATTATTTACTGGATCTGTAGGCATAAAATATCTATATTAGTACATCCATTAAATTTTATTGTAACCAATGCTGCAGTGCAGCTAGAAACTAGATATTAAAGAAAATAGGCGAAGCAAGGCGTGAAACGTCATTCGCTAGCCATAAGTCATTTCATAATGCAGTAAACAATCTTCCGACTAGCAAGACAATAGACATGGAATGTTTCTCATCATTTCATTTCAGGAAATATCATAAATTAAGAACTCCAAAGTGTAATCATATGTTTTCAAGTTTGAGCGTGTCGTATTTGCGACGCTTTCTACAAAGAAATGTCAATAGCGAGGATAATAGCCCCCTTTTTTCTAGCTGTGCCTCTGAAAGGCACACACTAATGGCTTTTTTCCCAGGCGACTGTGGCACAGCTGGGTGCCCACGACGCATTACGTGCAGGTGGCCACTTACCTTTCTTACTAAAAAATTTACGACAGCAGCTTCCACTACAGTGACAGACTCATACAAAAAAAATTCACAGGTCAAGAATTTGCGTTACAAATATGTAGAAACAAAATCCTATTGATATAACAGTGTCCAAAAAATTTTCGTGGGCATTGTAATACATTCACGCATTTACATACATTTCATAGCTCTTAAAGTACGATTCTTGGTTTCCAACAACCTTTTTCACAAACCAGAGTCCCTAACCACTACTCTTTATTCCTTACCTTATTCGTCGACATTTCTTCAATATTTCATCATAACAGATACGTAGCATAATCAAATAACTCATATAGCATCAGCTTATTGATCATAAACATACCGCAACTGCATAATACACATAGTCATCGTAATAATGACATCATAACACCTCAGCCAACTCTCTAAATCGTCGTAGCTTCCTCCAATAATTTCAAAACCTAAAAAAAATTCTCTGCTCATTTCAAAAGTGTCATCTACCTCAAACTTACTTTAAAAATCATGATTCCATATCAAATACGTCATTCAAAGCTCTCATAGTATCACAATGGTTCAGAAAAAATATGAACAGTTCACAAAGTACAGACAAAATACAATTTCGTAAGTGTGAAGTTATCCAACAGTGTAATTACGTAAACATGTGCCACTGATGTAGTAAAAAAAAAATGTTTGTCTCTCAGTTAAATGATCAGATATCTGTGTAATTTATGTGTTAGAGAAATATGGTACCGATGTGTAAAGTTGTATAAGCAAATACCATTTTAGCTAGGGCTCCTTGTGCTTGCCATACACATGGTACACAAAGTAAGCGTGTACCCCCCTGAGGATTAATGTAATTATACCCTCAGGTGTTACAGATTACAGCAATGGAATGAAATGTATCACGAAAAACTTTCTTTTTAATTCAACAATCTTGAAAAATAAATGGTTTAAGTACCAAATTAATCACTCAAATGCGTGCGCTCTAGTGCTAAACGTGTGTTTTGCTGTAAGATAATTCTGTGGAACTGTCGAAGTTATCGTCCTCTGTAAGCAAAGTTCTGCTGAAGTCAATGTACTTACCTCATCATAAACGAAAGTGAAATGCTTTCCGTATAGATATCGTAGTTATTACGTACCTAACCGTGATCAAGAAAGTACTATAGTGTAACGTATTGTTGTGCTACGATAAAGGCTGTCTCATTGTAGCTATACCACAAAAGTTACTACTAAAACATGTTTTACTTTCCAGAATAATACAGAAAAACTGTGCAGATATAAAACAGATACAGTGCAAAAGCACAATGTAAATTGTGTCACACATTGGTAGCGTCGTGATATAATCGTGTAGCTATCAAAGAAACCAAATGCTAAGTCATCTTTAATCCCACAGAAGGTACTTCAAATAAAGAATGTCTTTTCAAGTAAACAAAAATATTGCATTAAAATCTCATTAGCAGTATATGTTCTAAGTATGTGAGCCTTATGGTCGTTACGTAATCGTGTAACTAACAAGCAAGAATGTACACACACAATAACACTGTGTCGTCTGTTCGCTGCAACAATGCATTCGTAATTTCTGTTTAGATAAGTTCTCTTCGTTCTTGATTGGATATTTAACTTCAAATATTGTTGCATGTTAACAGATTATAAGTCTGACAAAGCATACTAGTAATGTGAAGTGAAATGTTTTATGGCAAAGACAAAGTTAAAAAGCAGATTATCTTTCAATAAACGGTTTTACATGTGAAATGTGGTGTAAACCTTTACTCTTCCTAGTACGCAGAGTTTCAACTTCAACGCAATTATCATGTGGTATACGTCGGTAAGGAATGCTAAACCTTTTCTCGAGGGTAGCGTCTGTGTTATTTTTCTCTGAGCCAGCCGGCGCACGCGGCTGCCTGCGGTGCGAGTCATTATCTGTCTCTTTGTTGGCGCGCGCCGTTATTGGGATTAGGAGACCTAACTTCTACAAATTCACATTGACGAGAAGGCCCTGCCCTGTTTGAAGCTCACCAGTTCTGATGGAATTCAAGTCTGTCGTTTTGTCGGTAGTTTACATAGTTTCTAGTTTGTGGGTCATATGGTGGAGAATTTCTTCCGTAATCGTAACTGCATAGTGGACCGTTGCGTCTAAAGTTATTCTGTCTCCCTTGATAATAATTATTTCGGTTCCCGTATTGTCTGTTTCTCTGCTTGTCTCTGTGATAGTTATTACCGCGGAAATGTGATCTTTCTCTGTAGTTATTACTACTCTGCCAACGGTTGTCATACGGGTGGTGTCTGTTTTGGTCACGATTTGTATTGTGAGAATAGCCTTGTCGTGTCCAGTTATTATTTCTTTCATCGCGGAATTGCGACGGGTGTGACCTGTAATTGTTGTGTTCCTGTTTTCGCGTTCCGCGATTCTCAGTGTCAATTTCTAATTCTTGTAAGAGCCCCTGAAAAGCTTTAATGTCGTCGTTGCAACGTCCTGCCAAAATAATATGCCGTAAATATTCCGGTAATTTGATTAAGCAAATGCGGATGAGTTCTGAGGGGCTGTATGGGTTTGACAGCTACTGATTCTTGTGCAACATGTTTTCAAAATATTTCACAAGACTGGAAAATTCAGATTGTTCGAAATGTTTCATCATCATGATGCCATGTTTTACTCGGTCTTGTGTGGCTTGGGACCAATATGCTGAGAGGAAGGCATGGTAAAATTCTCCTTCACTGTGCCAATCGTGAATGACCGATCGCATTCTTACAGCTGGTTCATTCTCTAAGTAGCCACACATAAATTCTAATCTGTGCTCTAGTGACCAGTTGGGAGCAAAAGAATCAGAGAATTGATGGAGCCACGCTTGTGGATGAATGTCGTTGCCAGAATTCTTAAATGTTTTGAATTTACGTGTAGTAATGAACAGCTTATAGTCAAAATCATCGTGTCGGCGGGTCGCATGTCGGTCATTGTTACGTCGTTTCGGCGGTTACATTTTAAAATTCGGTGTACTTTGCCAATTTCTTTCATAATCTCCAAAGTGCCCTGTGTTATTATTTTGTGACAGTTCCGTATTTTTATGCCCTCTTCCCGTATTGGAGTGCGAGTGTCCTCTGAAATACGTAATTCTTGTATTACCTGTGTCAGCTGATCTTGTACTTCCCGGATTTCTCTTTGGTGTTGCGTATTAATTTGATTCTGATTTTGTTTGAATTTCCTAATTTGTTCGAACTCTTCTGTGTCATTAAAGACTACCGGTTTTGTGTCATTCAGATTATCATCTACCTTCGTAGATAAATTATTTAGCTGATCCGAAAGTTCAACTACTTTCTCCGATAATGAACTAATGTCCTCCATGTGTCTTTCTGAACCAATTTTCAGGGTATCTACTGTGTCCTTTAAGTTCGCTTGAGTTTTTGCAAGTTGTGTAACCGAATCGGTAGATGCAACTGAGCCAATTTTAGCTTGCAAGGGCTAATGATTTTCATGAACAATAGTTTGCAGTTCTTTTATGGGTGCTTCGTGATTCTGTAATGCATTTTCATGCCGCGAAAAAATAGGTTGGAAATGCTCACAAATTTGTGTTTTTACGTCATTACAGACTTTTTGACATTTCGATTCGATTTTATGTAATTCAGTAGTTAAATCTTCACGTGTTTGTTCAAGTGTATGTTCCACTGAGTCTAACTTTTGAAGCTTTTGTTCCATTGCGTCTAACTTTTGAAGCTTTTGCTGTGTTTGTCTCTGATTTTGTTCCATTGTGACTAACATTTGAAGCTTTTGCTGTGTTTGTCTCTGATTTTGTTCCATTGTGTCTAACTTTTGAAGCTTTTGTCCCATTTGTTGCATTAATTGTAATAACATTGCACTGGTGTCTGAAACATGTTCCTTAGTGCTATTCGGCAATGCATTTGAACCGGCAATATTCGCAGTTTGAAAAACAGAAAATGTGTCTTGACTTATTTGAGAAAGCGGTGAGGACGTAAAACCTGAATCTACAGTATTTGCAAGAATGTGTCCTGTCATTTCGGAATCCTGAGGCGAGCTGTTGCCGACTGATCGATCGATAATGTTTCCCTGTTCACTAATTGTTTCACTGTCGACACCATTGTTTGCAGCCCGCGCCATTTCCCTATGTACAATTACCAAATTACTACTTTGAACATTAGTTAATTCATTACTCGGTGGCGCTAACACACTGCTTTCGTCTTCACTGTCATTTCTCAGTTTACTTTGGAGCCTAGTATTACGTTTTACACACGCCATTATTGTCACAATATTTCACACGACAACACACAAAAAAACAATTTGAAGAGCAAAAATAAGAGAATACATTACCATAGAAAATAATATCTAGTTAATTGCAAGCGCAGCTGCAAAATACTTGGTGCAAGTCTATATGCATGCTACAACTGTTTTACTGTACAACAATGAAAGACTACAACTACAAAGGAGATTCTCTCTACAATTACGCGCTAGCAATAAACAAAAACTACACTAATTACACAAACTACAAGAAAAAAATCAGAAGATTCCAGTGAGGTATCCTTGGCTAAGGGTCGACATATGAAACGTCCCCTTAGACAACTTTATACAAGACTGGTCTATATGAAACGTCCCCTTAGAGGAATTATACACGACTGTGCTTAAACTGACACACAATATTTTTGGCGCAACGGAATCTGACTTTCAAAAATCCCTACGAAAGAATGGCCCTGACTAACAATAACCTATACGTTTCACAAATCACTTACCTCACAAAAATCTTTGTTACTCAAGCTACTGCAATACAGCGAGCGCCACTACTGCCAGCTAAATAAAAGATTCAAACTAATGAAGGCACTAACTACTGATAGGCATAGTTAGCAAATGAAAGATTTTAATACAGAACAAACAATGTATTTACCTTAATAGTCATAATATATATATCAGCTCGTGACACCAATTCTTACAAATTTCAAAACTCCGCCATCTCTCTCCCCACGTCCACCACTGCTGGCGGCTCACCTCCGACTGCGCAACGCTACGCGCTGTTAGCATCCAGCTGCCGCTGCCCAACACCACAATGGCAGAGAACAATGCAAACCAGCCACAGACTGCACACGGCACAGCCAGTGATTTTTATACAGAGCGCTACGTGGCGGCGGCGTTACCAATAAAAAAACCTAAACAGCCTACATACAAGGTCATATCGCTACTAGGCAAACAAAATTCCCGTCTTCGCCACATGTTGCCCAGCACAGGTGGCTCGGGATGCCGGGCTATCCCCAAAAGAGCCGTATTGTCCAGAGTTTCCGGTGACCACTACCTGCCGACCACAGGGGCCCAGCGAGCTACGGCCAGCTGCAAACTTCATATTCCACAATTCTCAACTTCCAACACTTTTCACAAACGCTTTAAGTTAGTGACTTAATCATGTATACATACAGGGAATACTACTCGAGAGGGCTTCATTTTCATCGTACACAACTGGCTATTGAAATTGCTACATCAAGAAGAAATGCAGATGATAAACGGGTATTCATTGGACTAATATATTATACTAGAACTGACATGTGATTACATTTTCACGCAATTTGATCACATAGAGCCTGAGAAATCAGTACCCAGAACAACCACCTCTGGCCGTAATAACGGCCTTGATACGCCTGGGCATTGGGTCAAACAGAGTTTGAATGGCGTGTACAGGTACAGCTGCCCATGCAGCTTCAACACGATACCACAGTTCATCAAGAGTAGTGACTGGCGTATTGTGATGAGCCAGTTGCTCGGCCACCATTGACCAGACGTTTTCAATTGGTGGGAGATATGGAGAATGTGCTGGCCAGGGCAGCAGTCGAACATTTTCTGTATCCGGGAAAGGTCAGTACAGGACCTGCAACATGCGGTCGTGCATTATCCTGATGAAATGTAGGATTTCGCAGGGATCAAATGAAGGTTAGAGCCACGGATCGTAACACATCTGAAATGTAACGTCCACTCTTCAAAGTGCCGTAGATGCGAACAAGAGGTGACTGAGACGTGTAACCAATGGCACCCTATACCATCACGCCAGGTGATTCGCCAGTATGGCGATGACGAATACACGGTTCCGATGTGCGTTCATCGCGATGTCGCCAAACACGGATGCGACCATCACGATGCTGTAAACAGAACCTCGATTCATCCGAAAAAATGACGTTTTCCCATTCGTGCACCCAGGTTCGTCGTTGAGTACACCATCACAGTCGCTTCTCTCTGAGATGCAGCATCAAGGGTAACCGCAGCCATGGTCTCCGAGCTGATAGTCCATGCTGCTGCAAACGTCGTCTAACTGTTCGTGCAGATGCTTGTTGTCTTGGGATCCAGCACGGAGTTCCGTATTACCCCCCTGAACCCACCGTTTCCATATTCTGGTAAGAGTCATTGGATCTCGACCAACGCGAGGAGCATTGTCGCGATACGATACACCGCAATCACGATGGACTACAAACCGACCTTTATCAAAGTCGGAAACGTGATGGTACGCATTTCTCCTCCTTGCACATGGCATCACAACAACGTTTCACCAGGCAACGCCGGTCAACTGTTGTTTGTGTATGAGAAATCGGTTGGAAGCTTGCCTCATGTCAGCACGTTGTAGGTGTCGCCACCGGCGCAAACCTCGTGTGAATGCTCTGAAAAGCAAGCTAATCATTTGCTTATCACAGCATCTTCTTCCTGTTGGTTAAATTTCGCGTCTGCAGCACCTCATCTTCATGTTGTAGCGATTTTAATGGCCAGTAGTGTAATTCAATAAAGTCATTATCTGATGCCCTTGCCAGTCCCTTTATTATTAATACTAATATTGGTAAGCTAATGTGTAAGTGCCCAAAACATGGCACCTTACAACCTTCGTGAACATCACTGACTCTCTTTCTGCACGTCTCGCAGTGGTCCACGATGGAGAAGGTAGTTATCCAGGTTTTTGAGATTTGGTCACATTAACATTGCTGGACAGTGTATTTGCTTACTGTAAAGGAGAACATTTGCTGTGCCTGTCAGTGCCTTGTCAATATTCGGCCACAGTTGTACAAATGGTACAGGCAACCTTTGAATTTGTCAGTGTATGCTTTGTCAGTTAAAGTACAATTATTCCATTAGGTTTGGGGCTTGCAGCCGAATGAAATCGCTAAGTTGCCACGATATTTCGGCTGTCAACTATGTTCAGGTGAGTTATACTCTCCAAAACTCACCTGAAGATGCCTGAATGGTTGTCAGCAAAATATTGTGGCAAAAATTGACGCTATCCGGCTGCAGGCCCGAAACTTCATCAGACAGTCTTTACGCCAGGAACATTTCAAGAATCACAAAATGTGATCAGCTGTAATCCACAGATTTCCAACCAGGTTGTTGTTGTTGTGGTCTTCAGTCATGAGACTGGTTTGATGCAGCTCTCCATCCTGTGCAAGCTTCTTCATCTCCCAGTACTTACTGCAGCCTACATCCTTCTGAATTTGCTTAGTGTATTCATATCTTGGTCTCCCTCTACGATTTTTACCCTCCACGCTGCCCCCCAATACTAAACTGGTGATCCCTCGATGCCTCAGAACATGCCCTACCAACCGGTCCCTTCTTCTAGTCAAGTTGTGTTACAAGCTCCTCTTCTCCCGAATTCTATTCAATACCTCCTCATTAGTTATGTGATCTACCCATCTAATCTTCGGCATTCTTCTGTAGCAAAACATTTCGAAAGCTTCTATTCTCTTCTTGTCTAAGCTATTTATCGTCCACATTTCGCTTCCATACATGGCTACACTCCATACAAATACTTTCAGAAACGACTTCCTGACATTTAAATCTATACTCGATGTTAACAACTTTCTCTTCTTCAGAAACGCTTTCCTGCCATAGCCAGTCTACATTTTATATCCTCTCTACTTCGACCATCATCAGTTATTTTGCTCCCCAAATAGCAAAACTCCTTTATTACTTGAAGTGTCTCATTTCCTAATCTAATTCTCTCAGCAGCACCCGACTTAATTCGACTACATTTAATTATCCTCGTTTTGCTTTTTTTGATGTCCATCTTATATCCTCCTTTCAAGACGCTGTCCATTCCGTTCAACTGCTCTTCCAACTCCTTTGCTGTCTCTGACAGAATTACAATGTCACCGGCGAACTTCAAAGTTTTTGTTTCTTCTCCATGGATTTTAATACCTACTCCGAACGAAATCGATAACTTGTCACGATATTTCGGCTTCCAACCATGTTCAGATGAGTTTTATACTCTCCAAAACTCAACTGGAGATGTCTGAATAGTTGTCAGTAAAATATCGTGACAAATATTGACGCCATTGGCTGTAGGCCCGAAACTTCATCAGACAGTCTTTACGCCAGGAACATTATAAGAATCACAAAATATAATCAGCTATAACCCACACACTTCCAACCAGTGACTATTTCTCTGGTACCAGGTATTCTTATAAATGATGATGACTAGTGCTTGTTTTTTTTTTTTTTTTTTTTTTTTGTACTTATCGCGTGTTTGTGGGCTGTGAACTGAAATGGCTCACTGAAAATCTTATAGCAGCATAGCAGGGGTACGCCCTTATAATTGTAATCCTGCTATTCGCTTGCCGCCACCTCGGCACCGCGAATTTACAGCCAGGCGAACCGCAGAGGAAACTCGGCGGCACCGCAGACGGGCGCACAGTAGAGGCGCGCAGGCAGCCTACACTGCAGAGCAGAGCAGGGCTGAGCTGGCTCGCGAGGTGAAGACGCCAGCCGTAATCCCGCACCAAGCCGCGCCACACGTCTGTGCAGGCGGGCCGCGCCTCGCCGGGCCGCTGCGCAAACACAGATATACCGTGCGGTGCTGTGCCGCCGCTACTGCTGTTCCCCACCACACACCGCCACAAGAGCGCGGCTTCCTCGCACCCACAACAGACCGACACGGGCTTCGTTAAAAGCGGCTAATCTCTGCTGTCAAAACAAGATCATATGGGAACCCGACGACGCTACATCATAAAAGGCAAATTAGTCATACTGCGTACTTAAGCCGTCGGCACGCGGACCGTGCATCCGAACGTTGAGCGTTGAGCGTGCCGAGTTTCTGACGTCATGGCGTGGAATAGCAGGTTTGGGAGTCTTTCCGAACGTGTAGAGCAATATCTGGCATGTCAGATATTCCTAACGTGCGTCTGAGCGTTAACCAATGACATGGCACAATGCCACTTACGTCACACGCACGCCGTCTCCCTTCAGTACAGAACTGTGAGCCGCCATATTGGCATTCGGCGCGATCGCTTATATGTATATATACCGTTCCGAGCACCAGAAAATTGACAATCACTGAAAAACCCGTTGTTAACTGTGTGATTCTTTCCAATAAAATAATAAGAAACGTCATATTCATGGCAAAAGAATTATTGTAACTTGCGTATAGTGAGAGTAAGCTATTTGAAGGCAGCATCACACTGAAGATCCACCCAAAACGCATTGTTCTTGGTACAATTTGTTATAATTAAATTTTATCCAGTAACATATCTATGATTAAGGTTTTTAGCAATAGGTAAGATACTATGATTTGCAACTGAAGTACTGATGTTGGTTTAGTGTAATGTATAGCATCACTGTATTCTCGCTTCGCGCGTCGGGCGACTAGGTCGTGCTCTTAGTTCCGCCTCTACCGTAGCGCAGCGTGTTTTCCTCCTGTCAGTTTAGTGCCGTGTTGGTCTCCGTGCGCGTCGCATCGCTGGTTGTCGGCTGGTGTTTGGTGTTCGTGCGGCCCTTCCTGTCGCGGCGTCGTCTCTCGCCGTGATGTCCACCATGGTTCCCACGAAAGTTCCGCGTACAGGTACAGTCAGTTTTACCTTTGACAAATCCACGCGTCACGTCCAGCCCGGTTCTTTGGAGATACATGACTGGTTAGTCGATACAGTTAAGGTCACTACTGATCAGGTGCATACCGCATATTTCGACAGCGAATTATATGTGTTTTTTGTTAAGTTTCTTGACCCGCTCCAGGTTGATAGGCTACTTTCTCGTCATGGTTCTCAGGTACCCTTTACGCACCGTGATGGTTCCACTAGTATGGTTCTCTTGGCAAATGCAGAAGCGGTATATACGAATGTTCGGGTATTTAACCTTCCGCCCGAGGTTGACGACTCTTTTCTGAAGTCCGTTTTGCTTCCTTATGGGGACGTACGCCATATTCGAAAGGAACGCTGGTCTGCTCAGCACCGCTTACAGGTATATAGTGGTATTCGGTCGGTGGAAATGGTGGTCAAAAAACCTATTCCTTCTCACCTACAGGTATGTGGTTATAGGGTCCATATCACGTACAGTGGCCAGGAAGGAACATGTTATTATTGTAATGAAACTGGTCATTTCCGTACTAATTGTCCGCGGCGTGTGGTGGTATTAAAACCTACATACGAACAGCGTAAAAAATTGACTTTAGCTGATCTTCTCCCGCAAGGATCTCGGACTGAATCGCTCACTGTTACTGAGGGACGCAGTGATCCGTTGCCCGACAACGGCCGTGATTTTCCCCCGTTGTCCTTGAGTAGGGATGTTGCTGCCCTAAATTCCGATGTTCCCGCGCTGATTTCTCACAACAAGCGTCGGCGAACACAGGATGATGCGGCTGATGAATCTTCCTTATTGGCTCGCCCTTCCGATGGGCCTCCGGTAAAGGACTCTCTTTCTCAGTCGGAAATCGTGGATGAGGAAGCCACAGGTGCTATCACGCCTTTGCAGAAGCTCCCTGACACCTTATCTGACGTTGTTCCTGCTACCGCGGCAGCCTCTTCGGAGACGCCCGTGACGGAACCTGCTTCTGGTTGCCACGTGTCTTCTCCGGTGCTCTCTGACACTTCTCCTATTGACTCTGTTTCGCATCCCCCTTCTGGAATTTCTGTCGCCCCCTCTGGGTCACAGCCTCCTCCCATCAAACAACTGATTGACTCTCCAGAGCCAGTGGATCCCGTTGTTATTCACCAACTGTCCCACCGTGAACCCATGTCTGCGGACGAGTGGGATGTAGAGGCCTCTCTCTCGCAATCTGACACGGAATGTCTACATGATGCTCCTACGCAGCCGAACGCTGCAGCGTCGGCACCGCGGAGCCGCAGTCGAATCCGTAAACAGCCACGGAGAGCCGCGTCACGGCCGAAGAAAAAGCAGTGGGAAGATGAGGGTTCTGTTTCGTAGTTTTTCTCTCTGTGGTTCAGCGCTTGTTTCTGGTATGATTACTTGTATGCTGCTCCGTCATCTGACGGCTCCCTACCGATCTTTGTTTTTCTTTCTAGGTTGAAGTTCCATGCAAGCATATACATTTCTTACTCTGAATATTAACAGAATATGTTCTGAGCTTCGGCTCGCCGCTTTGCGACAGTTTATCTATCAGTCTGGGGCAGATGTTGTTTTTTTACAGGAAGTCCTATTCGACCAGTTTTCCATTCCTGGGTTCTCGACGTTTTTTAATGTCGCTTCCGAACTTTCTACGGGCACTGCCTTGTTTTATAGAGAAGGCATTCCGTTGATGAATTTCGAAGTACTCGACAGTGGAAGGGGGATCGGGTGCACGTTTTATGATCTCAGTTTACTCCTTCTTTATGCCCCTTCTGGTTCGGGTTGTACTACCGCACGCTCGAGTTTCTATAAAGAAGAAGTCATTTACCTGCTTCGTAAATCCCCGACAAAGATAATTTTAGGTGGGGACTTCAATTGTGTTCTACGGCCGGTAGATCAGTCTCCTAATTTTAATTTCAGTAAAGAACTCGACGACCTTGTGCGCTCCTTGCACCTGCGTGACGTGTGGGTTTCTCGCTATCCTACACTTGTGCGACATACCTACTTTACTCCCACGTCTAGCAGTCACCTCGATCGCTTTTACCTTTCCGACTCCTTGTGTGGGCAACTTCTGGCTGTTGATGTGATACCAGCCTGTTTTACTGATCATTGTGCTGTAGCCGTTACGTTTAATTACGAGCGACAACCGGTAAAATTGTTTCGTCCTCCTTGGATGCTCAATATCGCGTATTTGCAAGATACCTCCCTTGGTATCGTCCTGGAGGACATTTGGACTCGTTGTTCTCGTACTATGGACCGGTACCCGTCTATCGTGGCATGGTGGACACTGTATGCAAAACCACACATCCGTAGGGCTCTCATGCGTTTTGGGGCTGCGAAGGTGGCAGAAGATCGACGAACGCAAGAATTTTACTATTCTGTCTTACGTCAACTGTACGATAGTGCTACGCATGCTCCCCTCCGGGTTACTGATATACAGCGCATCAAAGCCAAATTGCTGCAGCTCTAACGCATTCAAATGGAGGGCCTGCGGACGAGGTCTCAACCACGTTCCCTTCTACAAGAGGAACTGACGTCACTCTACCATCTAGTCCGTTTACGGTCGCGCCGGAAACGTGGGTGCCTTGCCTCCCTCACAACCGCTGACGGCCGCGTGTTCACCTCTCACCGTGACATTTCTGACTTCGTTTACACCTATTTTACTGATCTGTACGATACTCATGTCCCGGCGGAAACCTCTCTTGACGACTTTACCTCCTTGCTGCCTCGCGTCGTCACTCCTCAATTAAACGACGCCTTTCTGCGTCCCTTTCAGAAGGATGACATATATGATGATGTTGCAGGATCGCAGTCCCGCAAGTCGCCTGGATTAGATGGTATTCCTAAGGAGTTCTATGTTCAATTTTGGCCGCTCATTGGTGACACCTTAACGTCAATGGTAAATGAAGTGATGCGGGGAGTCTCACTTCCTGCTCCTTTTCAGGAAGGCAGAATGGTCCTCCTCCCGAAATCCACAGGTCGACCTGCAATTGATTCCCTCCGTCCTATTACTCTCCTTAACTTTGATTATAAACTTGTCGCTCGAGCAATTAATATCCGTCTCTCTAAGCTGCTCGATACCATTATTGCCGCCCACCAAAGCTGTGTGCCTGGACGCACGATACTGACTTCCGTTCTCGAATGTCGCGATGTAATCTCGGTGGCGGCTGCCGCTAATATCCCAGGGGCTTTGCTTTTTCTTGATTTCCAAAAAGCGTTCGATCGCGTCAGCCATGATTTTTTATCGAGAGTGCTCACCGCTGTCGGCTTTAATAATGATGCTGGACAAGTCTTAACTAATCTTTTTACCGGTATCAGTGTCTCGGTGATTGTGAACGGTCACCCTACCCCCCGGATATCGATCAGACGGGGGTTACCCCAGGGAAGCCCCTTATCCATGTCACTTTTTGTTCTATCCTTAGAGCCCTTACTTCGCCATCTCACCATGCACTTACGTGGCTGGAATATATTGGGGGAAACTTTTGCAGTCCGTGCATACGCCGATGACGTCACGGTTTTAGTACGACATGCCGAGGATATACCGCGGCTTAAGGATACCTTGGATTCATTTTGTGGTCTTGCTGGTGCTCGCATTAATGATCGCAAATGCACGTTCCTGCCGTTGAGAGGCTTTGATCATGTCGTCATTCGTTGGGCGACGGTTGTCGATCGCCATAAGACCTTGGGGATCATAGTGGATCGTAATCCGATCAAAATGGCGGCACTAAATTGGCGTGAGGTTACGAGTCGTGTTCACGGGGCGATCCTTGAACATGACCGCCGTTCCCTTAGCCTCCTTCACAAGGCACGGGTTTTAGAGACCTATGTCTTCAGTAAAATATACTACGTTGCGCAGGTCTTCCCGCTTCCCGCGATGATGGCCCGCAGGCTGAAACAGCTGTCTAGTCGATTTCTGTGGCGCCGCCATGTCTTCCGTGTCCGGTATGAAGTTGTGGCCAGGCCTCGGAAGCTTGGAGGATTGGGTCTTTCAGATATCAAAGTGAAGACGTCCATCTTATTTGCCCGCCGCAATGTTTTAACCTGTACGCGGGCTCCGCATTCAGTCACCTCTCGTTTACTTTCCCGCCTCCGGCCGGCCAGTCTGACCCCTCCTGTTGATGTTGGACGGATTAATCCTAAATTGCGGCACATTCGTGAATACTTTGTACTTGTCGGTATTCTGGGTGCTGATATACTTTCTATGACGCATATTACTACCAACATGCTACAAATCCGTTGGGGTACAGCATGTTTCCCTTCTTCTGATGAACTTGCTTCCCCGTCAACGTCATGGAAAACGGTCTGGTCTCATCTTAGTCTTCCCATTTTGCCGATGGAGATTGTTTCAACGTGGTATAAGGTCATTTACCGTCTGATACCTACTGGTGATCGTCTTTTTCGTATTGGCCTTCGTCCGACTGATCAGTGTGAGGAATGTCATCAAACTGACACCTTACTTCACAGGCTAGTTGCTTGCGGACGGGATCATTGGCTCTGGGTCCGCCGTCAATTAGCTTTTCTTACTAGAGGGCCTGAAACCGCATTCCCAGACGACATCTTCTTACATCCGGACATCTCTTATTTTCCTCAGACGAAAACGAACACGATTGTCTGGCTCTTGGGTTACTATGTCCATTACGTCATTGAAGGCGGTAATGACCCAGATCCCCGCGTTTTTCACCATTATTTGTCAACTGCGCATTGGAAATGGCAGAGGTTACCACAATACCGAACGCTTTTTGCGAATATGCTTTTTCTTGTGTTTAACCGTCAAGGGGTTGGTTAAGTTTCCCTGTGATTCCTGTTTCTTCCCTGAGCTCGAGTCCCCTCCCTTGTTGTATTTTTTCGTAATTTTTTTTCTCTCTCTCTCTCTTTTGCATGTATATATATATACACCCAAAATTCATACGGGTGGGGGTAACGGGTGGTCTTCCCCTTCAGAAGAAATGTTTTATTTGTGTTTCACCTAATTTGTTGATTTTCTTTTTGCAGCTAATATTAAATGATGATTTGACTATGGTTGTCTGAATTCTCGTGAAATATACCAAGTCAATCTGATAATAATAAAAAAAAAAAACTGTGTTGTGATGAATTGAATACTGGGGTGGTCGTTCGCGTTCTGACACAATCATTTTTTTTTCCCTAACCTTCGCGTTTTTATTAGGTTCTCATACGTTTGTATTAGTTTACTATAAGTATAGACTATAATATTTGATGTTATGTAAATACAAGTTCACCTTTTTTTGAGGGGTGACTTTGTTCGATTGGCTTGATCTACAGGACACCTTGCGCTACTTGGGTAATGCTACTTTGCTCCTTTTTCTTTTACGTTTCGTAGTTCACGCGTTGCAAAGATTCTGCTACTGGGTAGGAACAGTGATCAAGGAAGACCGACCTTGGGGTTTTACTAAAATGTGGATATGATGAAATAATGTTTATCTTATGTGGAGAAATATCCCAAATTTGAACCGCACTGTTTGTAATGGAACTATTATATGTCTCTGTCCTTGCTGATCGGATCTCGTACTTTTCTTTTCGAGGACGATGGAGGAAATGTGCGTTTTAATAGAGCTAACGTGGGAATTTTAAGAGCGCCCGTTGAGTAAACAGTGTGGTTTCCGGACTAGAAACATCCCTGAACTGCCGCTGGAGTGCGTTGCGATCGCGTATACCACGTTGGTGGCCACGTACCGTATGCACAAGTCGCATCATTCCTGAGCGTTCAGCAGCACGTTGAACTTGGCACGCTCTACGTTAACCTTCGACGGCACGGTCCGTGTGCCGACAGCTTTAGGGAACATGCTGTTTGTTAAGACACTTTTTGCCGAGTATATTTTTCCTTACTCCGTTATCATGCCTGACGCCTGTGGTTTTAGAACTTTTTGATGTGCCCTTTTTTATTCATTGTAATCCACTGCGTATTTTTACCTATTGCCTGCCGGGGTGCCGAGCGGTTCTAGGCGCTACAGTCTGGAACCCCGCGACCACTACCATCGCAGGTTCGAATCCTGCCTCGGGCATGGATATGTGTGATGTCCTTAGGTTGGTTAGGTTTAAGTAATTCTAAGTTCTAGGGGACTGATGACCTCAGAAGTTGAGTCCCATTGTGCTCACAGCCATTTTTTTACCTATTCAGACGAAAACATTTTTCAAAATCGACGAATAAGATAATAAATCTCAATGTAGTAAGATCAGTCTGAAGTTTGAAATGTGGCTAGACCTTCAGCGAGTCTGTTTTCTTCTTCTGGCTCCTTTAATTGTGAAAATGGAGGGGAGTTGAATTAGGTTGATGGAATACGTATTATCACAGTCAGAGGATGTTGTGAGTTCCCTTCCTCTCCTTTCTTTTGTTATGATCTATGTCGGCGTTGAGTAACTTCAGCTGCTTCTGGCCTTGCTTTAGAAGCAGGGAGTGCTGTGAACATGAGACTGGCATCACGTTGTGGGGTCTGGGCGAAACGAGCCATAGAGTGGGCCCCCTACAGGGGAGGGTGGCAGGTGGGGTGCCTGCCCCCCCCCCCCCCCCCCCCTGTCCAGGAGACGAAAGTCGCTTGGACCATCGGAGGACTGTCCATTTATGACACTCAGCGAGTGGCCGAGATAAAAAGGCCTTCATTCATAAAAGGCAACTCCGCCAGTGGACAATAGATGATGGGAGTTCGTAAAGTGACATACCTGGCGTTGTTAAAAAATACGAAAACAGCTGTTACACAGACTGAGATTTTCACTCTGCAGCGGAGTGTGCGCTGATATGAAACTTCCTGGCAGATTAAAAATGTGTGCCGGACCGAGACTCGAACTCGGAACCTTTGCTTTTCGCGGACAACTGCTCTACCATTTTTTTATTTTTTTTTAAATCTCATTTTGTTGTAAATTGTTCGTTGCGGACTTCCGATGACACCCGTTCAGGTTGTTCGTTGATCTGTTCACTCAGTTTTTTTATTACAGAGAATAGCTAAACCCTCTGACCGAACACGCTGAGCTGCCGGCGCCCATATGAGCTACCCAAGCACGACTCACGCCCCGTCCTCACAGCTTTACTTCCGCCAGATGAGGCACTGGCGGAAGTACAGCTGTGAGGAGGGGACGTGAGTCGTGCTTGGGTAGCTCAGATGATAGAGCACTTGCCCGCGAAAGGCAAAGATCCCGAGTTCGAGTCTCAGTCCGGCACACAGTTTTAATCTGCCAGGAAGTTCCAGCTCTAACACTTTTCAGACAGACGCTGTAGCAGAGTCCGTTACCTGCCTCACAGCAAGCTTTTTACATTTCTATGGAACCTGTAATGCGAGGCTAATCGACGGCAAAAGAGCACCTATTAGCGCGTCAGTTGCGACTTCATGTGAACGTAACATACTACAGCAGGCTTTTCAGAAAAAAAGGAGAATAAATGATATTCAATGGCCTGTTGGTTTTCAGCATTTGTGGGAGCAAAAACTTGTGTATGAAACAATTTCGCTGGCAACTTTTTAGAGGAATGGTGGATGTGTAATTCTGGGGGGAAGACAGCAGCAATGTTCGTTTTTAGAGACGTGGAAAGGGATTCGTTAGGGACATGTGGACACGGAGAGTGTTGTCTGAGACACGGAAGAGAGGAGCCGACCGAGAGACGTGAAGACTATGGCTGGCTGCGTCGCGAGGTCGCTTTGTCTCCACTCTGCTCACAGTTCAGAGAAGATTACAGTGAGCGTCGTTACGGCTCCGGCACATTAGGAGGACTGTGATTACTGTTCTTCGGTTGCAAGACAGCTGCTACTGGGTCATTTATCAGTGTTTCCACAGTTCTGTAGAATCTTTGGGTGTCGGTTCCAGACAAACTGTCATTGTGATCATGATAGTCAGGCAATTGCCCTGTCTCACAGAATTAGATCTGACATTTGATGCAGCTTTGGCTCTTTCAGTATCTTTGCCAACTCAGAGTTTTAGTTAGCAATACAAATGGTAGGGAACATTCTTGTAACGTTCTTGTAATCATAATTCTTCAAAAATGGTTCAAATGGTTTCTGAGCACTATGGTACTTAACATCTGAGGTCAGCAGTCCCCTAGAACTTAGAACTACTTAAACCTAACTGACCTAAGGACATCACACACATCCATTCCCGAGGCAGGATTCGAACCTGCGATTGTAGCGGTCGTGCGGTTCCAGACTGAAGCGCCTAGAACCGCTCGGTCACAACGGACGGCTTCATCATAATTGTGTTTTACTACATTAAAATTCATTTGTTTTCGATAATAAATCTTAGTGTTACTTAAATCTTGAGTTCATTATCATTACCTATAAATGATATTATAAGTCCAGTAGCGCCGGCCGCTGTGGCAGAGCGGTTCTAGGCGCTTCAGTCCGGAACCGCTCTGCTGCACGGTCTCAGGTTTGAATCCTGCCTCGGGCATGGATGTGTGTGATGTCCTTAGGTTAGTTAGGTTTAGGTAGTTCTACGTCTAGGGGACTGATGACCTCAGATGTTAATCCAATAGCGTTTAGAGCCATTGAAGCATTTGTCCAGTCGCCATCTTGAGGTATTTGCTAAGGCCAATCAATTAAATCGCTGGTAAATCCTTTGCGCACACTAAATTAAGCACTTGGTCTCAAGGGTGTGCTGATTCACGATTAACCTCAGATTCAGTTAGATGTCGCATTTCTTTCTCACTCAGGATATTTCAACTTATCTGTTTTCGAATACACAACATACTGGCAACAACTGGTTACTTTATGTACCGCTAGAAAATGCTATCTGCTACGTGCATTGCCTTTTGTGTTTGTATTTATGGTCTGAACTCAGAATTTAACCAAACATATAACATGCAATACGCTCCTGTGGTTTCGCACTTCCTTCCACCACCCCTTCATTTGGTGATCATCAAATTATAAATAAAAAATAAATGTCGTTCAGAATCTAATTTAGTGAGTAAAAATTATTAAAATTTTAAAACAAATGACGAACATTTTAAGATAGGCATATCTTCCGAGACGTCAGACGTCAGATCATTTTTTTTTTAATAAGGTGTACATGATTAAAATTCCTCATATGTAAACGAATATGTGGGTTTGCTCTTGACCTGAGAGCTACTTTAATTTAGCAGTTTGATCATAACGGTATCTCAAAGAAAAGTAACTATCCAGTGAGTATTACGCTGTTCTGACGATCACGTAGAAGTCTTATGCTTTGTTGCTGTCTATCAGTAACGGCGCGGGTGAGGTAGAATTGTAGAATTTGTGACTGCGAGCACCTCTAACAAAGTGAGCGGAAAACTTTATGAATGAGAGACTGTGAGTTCAGCTGTTTTTCTGCAGCTGTGTGGGGCATTGCGTCCGATATTACAAGCCAAATTTAACTTGGGTTCTCGAATGTAAAAAGAGATTCGTCGTATTTCAGGTCGTCGGAGAGACACCATTGATAGCCTTCTTGTTCACCCGGGCGGCCAGTTGCTCAACAGTTTCTTGTCTATTAGCCAGTACGTAACTCTGCATCTTCTGTTCACCCCCGTCGTCTATTGTGAACCACAGTTGCCTCTGCGCCGGTTTTTCCATGCACGGTATACTTTAAGCACGGCGGCACGCGAACAGTTTACAAACTTAGCCATTACGGAAACGCTGCCACTCTTGCCCAAAAATCCAATAATATGACATAATACGACATAATACGAGATGCATTCAAGTTCTAAGGCCTCCGATTTTATTTCTAATTAACTACTCACCCGAAATCGATGAAACTGGAGTTACTTCTCGACGTAATCGCCCTGCAGACGTACACATTTTTCACAACGCTGACGCCATGATTCCATGACAGCGGCGAAGGCTTCTTTAGGAGTCTGTTTTGACCACTGGAAAATCGCTGAGGCAATAGCAGCACGGCTGGTGAATGTGCGGCCACGGAGAGTGTCTTTCACTGTTGGAAAAAGCCAAAAGTCACTAGGAGCCGGGTCAGGTGAGTAGGGAGCATGAGGAATCACTTCAAAGTTGTTATCACGAAGAAACTGTTGCGTAACGTTAGCTCGATGTACGGGTGCGTTGTCTTGGTGAAACAGCACACGCGCAGCCCTTCCCGGACGTTTTTGTTGCAGTGCAGGAAGGAATTTGTTCTTCAAAACATTTTCGTAGGATGCACCTGTTACCGTAGTGCCCTTTGGAACGCAATGGGTAAGGATTACGCCCTCGCTGTTCCAGAACATGGACACCATCATTTTTCAGCACTAGCGGTTACCCGAAAGTTTTTAGGTGGCGGGTGAATCTGTGTGTTTCCATCGAGCTGACTGGCGCTTTGTTTCTGGATTGAAAAATGGTATCCATGTCTCATCTATTGTCACAACCGACGAAAAGAAAGTCCCATTCATGCTGTGGTTGCACGTCAACATTGCTTGGCAACATGCCACACGGGCAGCCATGTGATCGGCCGTCAGCATTCGTGGCACCCACCTGGATGACACTTTTCGCATTTTCAGGTCGTCATGCAGGATTGTGTGCACAGAACCCACAGAAATGCCAACTCTGGAGGCGATCTGTTCAACAGTCATTCGGCGATCCCCCAAAACAATTCTCTCCACTTTCTCGATCATGTCGTCAGACCGACTTGTGCGAGTCCGAGGTTGTTTCGGTTTGTTGTCACACGATGTTCTGCCTTCATTAAACTTTGGCACCCACGAACACACTTTCGACACATCCATAACTCCATCACCACATGTCTCCTTCAACTGTCGATGAATTTCAATTGGTTTCACACCACGCAAATTCAGAAAACGAATGATTGCATGCTGTTCAAGTAAGGAAAACGTCGGCATTTTAAGTATTTAAAACAGTTCTCATTCACGCCGCTGGCGGTAAAATTCCATCTGCCGTACTGTGCTGCCACCTCTGGGACGTATTGACAATGAACGCCGCCTCATTTTAAAACAATGCGCATGTTTCTATCTCTTTCCAGTCAGGAGAAAAAAAATCGGAGGCCTTAGAACTTGAATGCACCTCGTATAAATCGCTTCGTTTACTCATTATGTCACCGACGGCTGTGTTTGCCACGTCCTCGCGACACGCTTTGCGGGCCCTCGCTGCTAGTGCCGCAGCCTGCCGTCTGCGACAGGTTATTGCACGTTGGTGTCGGATATAGGCAGTGGTCACATTACTGTGACCGGACCGTATATAAGTGTCTCACTGTGACAGTTAACTGCACAGCAGCTGTAGTACGAAGCCATAGGTTTGAAAGAAAAGAGCACACATGGAACAAATATATTTATTGTTAACAAATTGGTAGAGTTGATACAATCCTTTAATTGGTTTGAATTCTAAATAAGCTTAAACCATCTGGACTCACCTGGTCAAATCCCCGACCAAAGTTCCACCGCGCATCAAAAAAAAAAAAAATTGTTCAAATGGCTCTGAGCACTATGGGACTTAACATCTATGGTCATCAGTCCCCTAGAACTTAGAACTACTTAAACCTAAGTAATCTAAGGACATCACACAACACCCAGTCATCACGAGACAGAGAAAATCTCCGACCCCGCCGGGGATCGAACCCGGGAACACAGGCGCGGAAAGCGAGAACGCTACCGCACTACCACGAGCTGCTACCGCGCATCATTGGGAGAAATTAGTGATCTTTGTAACGGAGATTAAAGTAAACCTGCATTCATACAAAGTTGGCTTTCAAGCGCATTACTTACTTTAGTTACAATTTCCGTGTTGAGAGGCGGTTGTCAAAATATAAAATTATGCTCTCTCTCACTTTTAGACTTCCACCCTGAAATCGCAAATGGAAAATATGGCTTGCGTACATTGTTCAGTTTGTCAACATGCCGCGAAGACTCATACCCAGCTTAGACACTGCTCGCAATCACCACTTTATGATAAGGAAGATTGTCAACTCGGGTAGTTGCCCGCCGAATTGGCGTCCACCACGGTAACGCCATTCGATCACTCACTAGCTATCGCGAGACACGAAGCATGGAAGTTCCGCCCAGCAGCGATCAGAAGCGATTCACAACACCTGCCGACGACCGCTACCTACAATGTTATAGTATCACTGCTAGTCAAACAGCACTACGTTTACTGCTGAACAGGAAGGCAACCCAAACTCACAAAAACCGAAACTGCAAAGAGAAGAACGCCGATCGTTGTAGCCGAGCGGTTCTAGGCGCTTCAGTCCGGAACCGCGCTGCTGCTGCGGTCGCAGGTTCGAATCCTGCCTCGGACATCGATGTGTGTGATGTCCTTAGGTTAGTTATGTTTAATTAGTTCAAAGTTCTAGACGACTGATGAACTCAGAAGTTAAGTAGCATAGAGCTCAGAGCCATTTAGTTCTAAGTCTAGGGGACTGATGACCTCAGATGTTAAGTCTCATAGTGCTTAGAGCCATTAGAACCATTTTTAAAAGAGAAGGACAAGATGAGAGTAGTGACCTCACGTCATTCAGCATGGAAGAACCGGAGACGGTTATCAAACAGAGCAGTAATGGAAAATCAGCTGGCTTGAATGATATAAGAACCGCACAAATTATACAGAAATGGCGTCTGCAACTTTTCAACAACTGTGTGAATAGAAGCCAAATCCCAAAGTTATAGCGGAAGAGACAAGTGATTACTTTGCTGATTCGTGGCAAAGAAGGAAATAATCCATAGAATTTTAGACCAGTCGTACTATTTCACCTCTAGATGTTGCTGGGAATATTGATTTTAAATCGCGTCTCATCCGTAATTGACCATTTTTTTGTACCTCAGAAATCTGAATTTCGACCTAGTAAATATGTACCAGACATCTGACAAATCTCAAACGGTTTATAGAAGATGGGTGTGAAGCTCGCAAAGTGACGGAAGTTATATTTGTCGATTAATCAGCAGCATATGGCACTGTCAGTCACCAGCCACTACTAACCAATGTCTACAACCTGAACAAGAATTTTAGGCTAACTAGGGTTATCGCCACTCTTTTGCAGAATCACATGTTCTTCGTCGGGTTGCAGTGTCAGCTTACCCCATGGAACTGCAGAAAAATGCCTGCTGCAGGAAACTGTGCTGGCTCCAATTCCTTTCAGCATACCCAAGAATTACCAGCCAGAAGTATCCGATAGGAGGAGCTTTTTTTACGCCGTTAACCTTGCTCTAGACACTCAGAGCGCAGATTTGGTATCGGTGGAGAATAACCTCTCGGGCGCCCTTAAAAGACTTTCCAGGTACTAAACCGCGGAACAATTTAAACAGAATCCCTCAAAGACACAAGTGTGTGCTTTTCCTTTGAGAAATCGGGAAGCTAGTCGAAATTTAAAGATAGAATGGTCATGGGTCGAACTGGTACACTGTGAGACCCCAAAACGTCTTGGGGTGACACTTGACAGATGTCCTACTTTCAAGAAACACTGCATGAACTGCTAGTCAAAAGTTTCCACCAGCAACAATCTTCTACGGAAACTGCCCGGATCACAGTAGGATAGTCAATCTGGAACTATACGAACTTCTGCAACGTCACTATGCTATTCTGAGGCAGAGCACGCGTGTCCTTTTTGGTATAATTCAACACGTGCCAAGCAGGTGGACATAGCACTCAGTGACATCGGGAGAAACATAGCAAGTTGCTTGAAATCCACCGCAGTCGAGTGGCTTTACCGCCTCGCAGAAATAGTACCTCCTCCTGTTTGAAGAGAAATATCAGTGAATAAGGAAAGAAAGGCAGAGGATTAGGTGCTAACCCGTACTCTGTATGAGCACGAACCGCACCAGCAGTGACTGAAATAAAGGGGGAGTTTCTTACAACATCGACAGCACTTAGAACCACCGCTGAAAAAGCTAGGCTGCAGCTATGGAGCGCTACGACCTGCCTTCCTCCTAACTGGAAAAAAAGAGTTTCTGCTGCTTTACTTCCTGACAATGGCGAGGAATGAAGCCGGCCAGTGTGGCCGAGCGGTTCTAGCCGCTTTAGTCTGGAACCGCGCGACCGCTACGGTCGCAGGTTCGAATCCTTCCTCGGGCATGGATGTGTGTGATGTCTTTAGGTTAGTTAGGTTTAAGTAGTTCTAAGTTCTAGGGGACTGATGACCTCAGATGTTAAGTCCCATAGTGCTCAGAACCATTTGAGCCATTTTTTTGAGGAATGAACGACTTTGCAGTCACAGAATAGAGTGAGATCTGGAGTTGTCAGATCAAAAGTTAATTTAACAAGATGGGGTACACTGATAAAGACATTCAGTGTGACTGTAGAGAAGACCACACTGCTCATCACATGCTTTATTGCCTACTGAGTTCAGCCTCCTGCACACAGGGCGATCTTCGAGAATGCGTTGTAAGTGCCGAAGTTTTGGGAAGAAGTTCAATATGTATAACAGTGTCTAATATGTACGTTTCTGACACGAGAAAATAAATAAAAAATAAATTGTTATAATCAAGTACTGTGAGTCACAAAGTTTCCACTCCCATTTTCTAGCCTCCATAGCCCTCTTTTTCAAATAGTAGATGAGACGTGTACCACGTTTGGTTTGGTTGAAACTACTCCACATTTACTACACTTAGACTGAAAAACACGCTAAAGCATTCGGAAAATTTCTACATTTCTCGTTTCTCTCAAAATACTTCATAGCATTAAACATCGCACAATATTCTGTTAACCCATCAGTACCCGATACTACTTTCGGTGTAACTATTAATTAGAAATCATTATAGATATAATAAATTTCTGTGCTTCCGCCTCACTATATTCCTGTTAGGGAAGTTAAAGTTAAAAGAAAAGTAATCGAAAAATGGGGATGTTGACATGCTCATTTTCTGTACAATGCTAAATTAATGCTTTTTTGATGTCTTCATATCATAGCAGTATTTTATTGAAAGCTAGAATTAACAAATTTTCAAGTCGCTGCAGGAAAATTCTGAAATGAGCGTGGCTGAATGGCGGTGGAACCTGGCTCTCATGTGAACAGCTTAATCTAAAGGCGCAAAGCAGAGCATTTCTACTAAACGTCGGCATTATCCCCTGAAAATGATCAGCAGAAGCTCCCTTGAAATACTGCGAAATTTTAGTGACATCATCCGTCGAAATGACTCAGAACATCAGAAATATTTCCCGTAGCTGGAAAACTGAAAACTACAGAAAAATCTGTATTCACAGCACATCTGTGTTTAGTTGCTGAAGTGCAAAAATTTTGTTGCTAATCTCCGACCTTTCTAGCTCTACAAAAATAATTTATACTTACGAAACATTCCGCAATAACTATTTTTATTCTGGTCCTAAAGCTGAGTGTTAGCAATAGTCCAGCAACCCAGAGGCGCGAACTAATGTGCCATAAGATAATCTGCACGGAATACCTAAAGAAAACATCAATACTGCATAATAGGCTATATGTCCTTAATGTTAAGTAGAAACTGTAACTCGTTCAACCTGAGTACGCCTGGTTAGGTGTAAGAGAGGGCCTGAAGGCCCTAATCTTGCCAGGTAAAATAAATGCATAAATAAATAATAAATAAAGAAAACAATTTTTTTCAGTAAGGTCGATATGAATGACAGCTTTCAAGCATAAAGAGAGGACCATTTCGTACAACAGTGATACTGCTAGAAACTGTACGCTATATGCAAAGCCGTAAATGTTATCAGCGCAAATAATGCGGCCACAGTACGGGCTGTAATCGGTGTTATTGACTCATGGAGATGCACCCAGAGAAGCAGACCGTTGAAATGTTTTCATAACAACACACAAGCACAATGTGTGTGCGTCACTTTGTTATCGCTTTATGAACATCTGCATTATCGCTTGTCGGCATTTGCAGCCGAATTTACCGAACCCAGAAAAGCTACGTCCCACTGCATTTAATTCCACATCTTGCATCAAATCGCTGTGTTCAGAGTAAATGTTTTTACTTCAAACAGCGCTTGTTTTTCGTGGCAGCGTAAAGTAGATACAACGCGATAAACAATTTCACTCCGCTGAAGCAAAAGCAGGAAATGTCATACAGTAAAAAGTAAGGTTGTCTTTCGCCGAGCGGATGATACGGCCATAATATCCATCGAGAGTTTAACGACCGATGGGCTTATGATAGGAAAATCTGAAAAACTTGGAATAACGTCTTCTAATCTTCCAGTTCAAAATATTGTGAGCACATTCTCATTGCGCTTAAATTATTCGACTTTTATGATTTCAGTCATCATGTTGTAAGCCTTATACCGCTGCAGACAGAATTGTCGACTCAGTGGGGGTAGAAAATTTAAGCAACATCACTTACCAATCGGTGTGTCTTCCTTCGTATTTCTTAACAGATCAAGAGATCGAAGTGATGGTTTTGATAGTATCTAAATGGTGAAGTATTTTACAGTATTGTTATCATTCCAAATTTTGTTATCTACCAAAATATCAAAGTAAGCATAACAGTGACACCTCTTACGATTTACAGAATAGTTGTGTCGAGATTCTATATTGAAACATGGTAAAGGAGTCATCAAGCACGATCATCACGAATGTGTTGGCTCCTAGCATGTTCTGAGGCAGACATCGAGAAAAATTTATAAGTCGTCCCCATGAAACCACTCTGATTTCCAAATACCGTTAAATAAGCTGTGAGACATAGATGCTTGCCGTTTGTGGCATCTAGTAACCAAATTACATGGGCTTCTTTCGTAACACTTAAAATGTCTAGTCGATACTCTGTTATCTCATGCTGTCAGCACAACTGACAAGGCTGTTACATCCACAATTCTTCTGCGAAGATCGACAAGGTCACATACAGCCCAGCCATACACAGAGTCTTTCATGTAATCCTACAGGAAGAAATCCTGAGGAATTATGTCCGAATACCGCGGTGGCCACTTGGTTAGACCATCACGTCCTATCCACCGCTGTGGAAATGTTGGGCCCAGGAAGTCACAAACACGTAATTTCCAGAAAGAAAAATGATGCAACTACGCTGATTTTTCATCAGCGTTGACCATACATTCACCTTTTCTCCATCTCTCACTTGTTCCCAAAAACTGAAGAATTTCCAGAACCAAAGGCGAACGTTGTGCCGATAAACTTTCCCACACATGTGAAAGCTTGCTTTGTCAGAGAAAACGACATTTCGTGGATAGTTGGAATTTTGCCCAATGCGGTCCAACTTCTCCAAAGAAAAATCGTGGCGAAGCTTCAACTCGTTTCGCTTCAGTGCTTGCACAATACGAATCTAGTAAGCGTGCTTGCGAAGCCGTTTATACGTAAGAGAGTTCACTAATGTATATGGTATTTTTCGCAAAAGGATACGAGGAATGTGCTAAATTTTAAGCTATTTTTGCCTATGCGCTGTAGTTTCAGCTTATTTTCATTAGAAGCATTGTATAAGAGAAGAGATACTGCCCTGAGTCGCTTTAAGATAACCGTGATTAGCGGCCTGAAGGCCAAACTGACCGCAATTACCAGTACTTCCGCCCAGTTACATACCATGGTTCAGCGATCATTCAAAAGGCAAAAGCCCCACAGGACGAGAATGCAACGCTGTTTTGTTTTACTGCGTTCATTGAGTAACGCATATTTAACAATGATAATACAAACTCCCGATGGAACGTACACTCCTGGAAATTGAAATAAGAACACCGTGAATTCATTGTCCCAGGAAGGGGAAACTTTATTGACACATTCCTGGGGTCAGATACATCACATGATCACGCTGACAGAACCACAGGCACATAGACACAGGCAACAGAGCATGCACAATGTCGGCACTGGTACAGTGTATATCCACCTTTCGCAGCAATGCAGGCTGCTATTCTCCCATGGAGACGATCGTACAGATGCTGGATGTAGTCCTGTGGAACGGCTTGCCATGCCATTTCCACCTGGAGCCTCAGTTGGACCAGCGTTCGTGCTGGACGTGCAGACCGCGTGAGACGACGCTTCATCCAGTCCCAAACATGCTCAATGGGGGACAGATCCGGAGATCTTGCTGGCCAGGGTAGTTGACTTACACCTTCTAGAGCACGTTGGGTGGCACGGGATACATGCGGACGTGCATTGTCCTGTTGGAACAGCAAGTTCCCTTGCCGGTATAGGAATGGTAGAACGATGGGTTCGATGACGGTTTGGATGTACCGTGCACTATTCAGTGCCCCTCGACGATCACCAGAGGTGTACGGCCAGTGTAGGAGATCGCTCTCCACACCATGATGCCGGGTGTTGGCCCTGTGTGCCTCGGTTGTATGCAGTCCTGATTGTGGCGCTCACCTGCACGGCGCCAAACACGCATACGACCATCATTGGCACCAAGGCAGAAGCGACTCTCATCGCTGAAGACGACACGTCTCCATTCGTCCCTCCATTCACGCCTGTCGCGACACCACTGGAGGCGGGCTGCACGATGTTGGGGCGTGAGCGGAAGACGGCCTAACGGTGTGCGGGACCGTAGCCCAGCTTCATGGAGACGGTTGCGAATGGTCCTCGCCGATACCCCAGGAGCAACAGTGTCCCTAATTTGCTGGGAAGTGGCGGTGCGGTCCCCTACGGCACTGCGTAGGATCCTACGGTCTTGGCGTGCTTCCGTGCATCGCTGCGGTCCGGTCCCAGGTCGACGGGCACGTGCACCTTCCGCCGACCACTGGCGACAACATCGATGTGCTGTGGAGACCTCACGCCCCACGTGTTGAGCAATTCGGCGGTACGTCCACCCGGCCTCCCGCATGCCCACTATACGCCCTCGCTCAAAGTCCGTCAACTGCACACACGGTTCACGTCCACGCTGTCGCGGCATGCTACCAGTGTTAAAGACTGCGATGGACCTCCGTATGCCACGGCAAACTGGCTGACACTGACGGCGGCGGTGCACAAATGCTGCGCAAGCTAGCGCCATTCGACGGCCAACACCGCGGTTCCTGGTGTGTCTGCTGTGCCGTGCGTGTGATCATTGCTTGTACAGCCCTCTCGCAGTGTCCGGAGCAAGTATGGTGGGTCTGACACACCGGTGTCAATGTGTTCTTTTTTCCATTTCCAGGAGTGTATTTTGTTCTTCGCTGCGTGAGTTACTATGAAATGAGAAGAACATGCAGGTGAACAAGTAATTAGTTTGCTGACAATGGTGTTCCAGAAAGACTTGGACACAATTTCCACTTGCAATGAATGGCAGCACTCTTTGCAGATAAATTCAATACTTGTAAAAAAAGAACCATTACAAGATTAGTGTTTATGATCGTGAGCGCGTAACATCACATAAATATTCAATTGTAATAGCCGTAACAGATCGCCTGTTGTGCTCGTCAGGATTTGTTTTAATTCCTAACTATGTGGTCAGGTTATCAGAATTTTTATTACCAATGCTGCCAGGAGGTCAAACGATCTAAATGTGATTGGAACTGTATATGGTTAATGGTGGAACTGATTATGTTACAGAAGTCTTTTTCTTGTACGAGCCACGCCGTTTGCCATGGGACTAGTGCGAATACGGGAACTGGCTCTTTACACTGTGAGCCGGAAGCATGGTGACAGTCTGCTAGCATCTAAAGAATACTCTGCTGCCTCGACTGAAGAAAATTAAATCCCTTCTGATCATGTTATATGTTCATTTCTGACTTGGACTGTATAACGAATAGATCAATGTGGCAGGACAAGCCTTGTGTAATATTTCATTAATTGAGCTCAAGACATAAATTGGGCATGGAAATACAGCACCACATCTACATAATATTATGAAGAATACAATATTAGAAAGCTTAAAGTTCTTCTGGTAGCCACACCTGCACATGTTAGTGACACAATGGTACCTGTAATAGCACTTATTTGCCAGAATGAGTTCACAGAGTTATAAAACGCCTCCTCAGTGGGTCGAATGGTGGAAAGTCGTCAGCGCGAACTTTGAAGAAGAGCTGACGCTCCCTGTGATCGAGTTATTAGACTGGTGGATCAGTCAGCGATGTTTATGGATTGTCGTGAAGGCGGCAGTGTGGAGACGAGCAGGTGCCGATTGCCCCACCTGTTTCTGTGAAACAGAACGAGCCTTACGTCTCGGTACTCTCGTAGGAAGCGCACCTTACTTCGCATTGGTGGTTTAATAATACATGTTTTGCAAGTCTGTATTTTACAGGTCTGAATAGTACTATGAAACGTTCTTCAGACGTGCATGAATCATGAAAATTTATGATGTACCAGGACCTGAACTTGGATTTCCCGCTAATCGCAAGCAGTGACCTCAACTGCTTTGGTATCCATGCACTGACCAAAATTTTCACAAGTCACAGTGTTCAAATCCTATGCTCGCTCAACTACTTATATGATTACCATACAGGGAAAGACATGTTGTTCTTGTCATATTTGAATACTGGGCATTTAATAAAGGTTTTGCACTGTCAGTATTTTCTAATGTTTGAATAGCCCTTCAAACCCATAACACACCCAAATGTTAGTGACACAGTGGAATATGCATGTACATTTATTTGCCATGAGAAGTCTGCTGAGTTTAATGTCAGTGGGGTGGATGGTGGTTGGACATCAGCAACAGACACAAAGAAGTGTTGATGCACCCCATCAGCAATGTGTGCCATCAGAGACACTGGTCATTGAGCAGTGGTCGTGCACTGTCATGCAGATGGCAGTATTGAGACAGGCAGGCACCTCTCACCATAAACATTTCTGCATTGTAGTGACCTTACACCTCAGCACTCTACTAGACAGCCCATCGTGTACTTAGTTCAGGATAACCAACTGTGTGGTGCAGAATGTCGGCTGCCATGAAGACTCGGTCCATGTACCAACCAACAGTGTCAACAAGTTGGCCATGGGGCTGCGCAAACTTGCCAAATTTGGATTGTGTGGAGATCACACCTTGCAGATCATCCATGAATGACCGTCAGTGAAGATGGCCACCAGTGTTCTCCCCATCTGCGATGTCCCAGTAGACAGCATCAGCGCATCACAGCTGTCGTTTGCATCAGGTTGGAAAGGATTTCGGTGCAGAAGTCAGCAAGCTGGTTTCATTTGAACTCAATAGCCTGTCACTCTCTCTAGTTCTAGCAAAACAGACAATATGGTGGCACATGTCTTCGAGCTCTGAAAATTTCATTATTTAAGAAGCCGAGCCCGCTCCTATGGCGTGCTGTCTATGGGTAATTGGTCGAATTTGTCCTCGTCTGTTGGTCTCTTCACCACTCCTTGCCTCGCTATGGTGGTTCAACAATTCTGTGTCACCGATCCGGGGTTTTTCTGCAGCGATTGACTATTGCAGTGACGCTCTGTGACTTAAAGTTATGTGATGTTTTTTCTTACTGCCCTGTTACGTATCTCTCTGGCGTTAGTACTTTTCCTGCCATCGTGTGGGTGTCGTATGCCAATGCTCACCAAGTGCCCCGTCTTGTGCTAAATCGATTGTATGCTGTGCTGACATTCCAATCAGCACACTGGCCAGATGTGCCCTCCTCGGCTTTGATCTCGTCGGGTAGATCATTAAAAAATTTAGGCATGTACCCTGGAACTATGCTGCACCACAACAAAGCGTACGATCAGTTATTCTTTCGTTTTTATAACATTTTCGCAATCGTGTGAAGGCGCGAACTCCAAACTCCACTCAGCAAATCGGGGGAAAATTAACAGGGCTTACTAGCTACTGAATATAACATTATCAAGGGATTTAATTTCGGCCGAGTCTGTGGGGCACCTGGGTCGACATGAGAGCTCACGTGCATATAGGTTTGGGGGGAGAAGGAAGGTGGACCCTCGATCAAACTGCACGTATAGTTCAAGACCTCCCGATAGGGAAATCACCACGTAATATAATGTCAAGCGAGGCAAGACGATCATGTAAAATCGGTATTAGAGAAGTCGAATGGAAGACAGATTCATCTGAAAGATTCTGTCAGAATGCGATGTATCTGTAAGGGAAAACGTATGTAACAAGCTAGCGCTACCAATCCTAGAGTACTGTTCCAGTATTTGGAGTCCTTATCAAGTAGGCTTGGAAACAGCAGTGAACAAATGCAGAGATCGTAAAAAGAAAATGTAACAGGAATAATCAAAGAGCTTGAATGGGAATCCTTGGAAGAAAGACGACGCAGTTCTCGGAAAACTCTGTTAATTACAGAATCTGTATTCGACGAGTTGCTGTACTAGCAGCACCGAATTACTCTCCTAGGGATCATGAGATAAAAATGATAGGCATGTGCAGAAGCATACAAACACTTATCCCTTGCTCAGTACGAGAATCAATAGGGGGAAAACGGATAACGCTGGTACGATGTACCCTCGGCTATGCACTGTGGAGACGTTTCGCTGTTCGCAGCTGCCCCGACAGCCCACCTGCGGTCGCGCGGCGTCGCTTAGCGCGAGATGTTTTTAGCGCGCCCCTGCCTCTGCGACGCGCATTCCGGAGTGATGGCCCGCGCGGCGGTGCCTGCAAAGACGCCGGCCTGCCGCTGACAATGGAACGCGCCAGAACAAAGGGGGAGCCTGCCTGCTGGCGCATACCGCCGCCCCCCAGACACCCAGCAACGGCTCCGCACTCCACACTTTTCCTGCGCCTCTGTCTCAGTGTGCTTTTTCCTTCGCTCAGCGACGGCATATACATGCAACGGGAATCAAATCGTGTCTTTGCCTGCGAGAATCGACAAAAGCACAGACGCGCGGAACATATGAAAAACAACGGTATGCGAAAGGGAAAATTCTTATTATATGTTACAGTAAAACATTCCATTTCCTTCATCCAAGGCTTTTGTCAAGTATTATACGGCGTGAATAATTAGAAATGTGGCAGCTCAAATCTCTATCCATTATAGACGTTATGATCAAAAGTTTTCAGTCACCTTTTGTAGTGGTTGAAATTTTATTTTTCATTACGTTTCAAGTCACTTAGAGATTCGTCATAGCATGGTACAGTTTATGGCACTGTGGGGTCGTTGTGTAGGTTTAACATCACAGGTAAAGATCGAAACAAAGAAGTATTGTATGTGGCGATGTATTTTGAGTTATTTTAAACGTAAACTCATACTGTTTTCTTGATGATGTTTCTTGCACCTGACTGATTCCGGAGGACTGCTCTTGGTGCACAAATTACTTTGGAAAACATATTAATTACACAACGCTGCAATACTTTCATGCAGGCAATGACTCCCACATACTTTGCAAGAGCCGGCCGGAGTGGCCAGCCGGTTCTAGGCGCTACCGTCTGGAACCGCGCGACCGCTACGGTCGCAGGTTCGAATCCTGCCTCTGGCATGGATGTATGTGTGTCCTTAGGTTAGTTAGGTTTAAGTAGTTCTAGGGGACTGATGACCTCAGATGTTAAGTCCCATAGTGCTCAGAGCCATTTGAACCATTTTTACTTTGCAGGACGTAAATAAACCAATGAATTTGACTTAAGCTAATGATCATATATTTTGCTTTGGAGCAGAGGTGTTCTTTATTACCACTCATATTTTCGAAAGTAGTACATTGATCTTGAATGGCAGTGCAGGATTCCGAATGACATTTTTTTCTATTTTCCAGTACTGAAATTAGATTTATCAGGTTTACTCTTGCTTATTACATATAGATTATGAACGAAACATGAGAGCTTAGCACGTTGATGGCACCAATCAATATGGTAAGTTATGAGGGAGTTTGGGCAGGTGATAACGGGAAGTTTCGTGTTTGTATATATGTGTGTGTGTGTGTGTGTGTGTGTGTGAGTGAGAGAGAGAGAGAGAGAGAGAGAGAGAGAGAGAGGGAGAAAGATGGTAATTAGGTGGCCGATTTGAGGAGGAGGAGAAGGGGAGAGGGGTTAACTCGTCTCTTTCTCTCTCTCTCTCTCTCTCTCTCTCTCTCTCTCTCTCTCTCTCTCTCTATATATATATATATATATATATATATATATATATATATATATATATATATATGTGTGTGTGTGTGCGCGTGTGTTCCTGTTTGTCCTTTGTAGTAGCAAGATCAGTTGTCACAAGTTAGTTTAAATATACCCGATTTGTAATAAGGTGACTTCACTATTTTAGGGTTGTAAATAATTTTGTTTTATGTTTTGTTGTTAGTGTGAAAATCTATTTTGACCATAATAGCAGAACAAATTTAATATGTCTTCCTGCCTTTTTTTCAGTTACATCTCCTGTCAGCTCACAAAGCTGTTTAAGGCACACAATGTCAAAATAAGTTGTCACATCAACAACAAAATACAACACAAAATAAATCATATCACTAAATAGCCAGCAAACACATGTGTGTATTACATATTTCAGCTAAATACCGCAAAATCAGCAGATGGTTATTTGTATATTCCTTCCTGCCTATTACAAGTCAATGAAAGTAACTGGCAAGGAAAAGTGACGCCAAATTACCATCAGAAAATAAAGACGTAAAAAGTTAAACAAACCTCATACAAAAACCTCTCTCTATGAACAGAAGATGATATTGTCTGATAGGTTAAAAGAGGCAAGATTAACATGAATGTAGTTCATAAATCTAGCCATAACTACCATTTTAGTATTGATAATTTCTCATTTATGTCTTTGCCTGGTAGCCCCAGGTGAATACAACCAGTGAGAGTATTGTATTAAGTATGCCCACTTCATGATATCACCAGAGGTGGTTTATCCACGTAGCACATAATGCCACTGGCCCTGCAGCCTTACTGCTCATTTTTTCGGAGGGAAATTCACCATTAGCAGCTTTGAACTGAAAATACTAATATAGTTCAGGATTGTCTAGTTTTTAATAACATTGGACATAATACATATTTGGAGTAATAATATGTATTTTCAAATGTCTGAAGAACACATTTGTTGTAATTTTTCTTTATGAAACTATATTTTACACATTATGTGTTGATGTAAGAATTTATTTACATGTTCTATTGAAGTCTCGTCTGCTGTGTATTGTTATGAACTTGTGCCTTGTTAATGGAACTCCTTAGTGTCTCATCTTTTGCTACATTAGTACCTATCGATACAGTTATGAAAAAGGATCAACCCAATACATGTCCTAAGTTTGTTATATGATACCAACAACTTTACAATTATTATTTCACATTTTGTATAGTTTCAGCAACATGAATAACATGAGTTTCATTATTTTTCAAATAACTTAATTTTTCATTTATTGCATTTATTGCAAAGTTTGTTTATTTAATGTTATTTCTACTGAAAATAAACAACATTAAACATGTTAATTATAAACTTCCAAAATAACTTCAAAAAATATAACATACTAGTAATTCATTTGTTATGTAAAATACATTTTTTGGTGTATAAACGATCTTCGTCCTTCTTATTGAGTAAATGAATAGTGGAAATCGTATGTTGGCACAAGGGAGATGTAGGTGTTGGTGCATAGTGTCATCTTAAACAGTTCAGGTATCATTTTATACTTGAAAATTAAGTCAAATGACAATGTGTGATAAAAATATGAGTGTTGATGTTCTTTTTTCTTATGTATACTTCTCTCTTTAACAGAAACTATAATTTTTTATTTGTGGAACAATGTCTGAAGACGTTCTGGAAAAATAAAAATTACCATATAGTAAAAGAAGGCAATAAATTAACAAGTGATTTTATTTTAACCACGCTGTGCTCTTGTCTGAAAATCAAAACCAGGCTCATACTACCTAGACACAAAATTATTCTTTCAGTAAACCACATTTTCGTTGAAAATTCCAAAGGAACAGTTGGTAAATTTGTTTCATGTATTAATGCCTCAGTATTGTCGACTAACACCATTAGCTTGCGTCTCTTATAAGATACGTTTAAAAATCGTTCGTTGATGTACAGTAGTACCAAACGATGTTGGCTGCTAAGTCAAGCAGTCGGACATCAGAAAATTTCCAACAATTCAACTCATAATTCTATGCAGACCCTGCTTTTAGGATGTTCCATTATCTGTCACTTGAGATTCAACCACGGAAGTTTTTTCAGTGCACTTTCGTTGCCTTGGAATAAATCCAACTCTGTTGTATGATTCCGCTAACACAGTACTAGATCACATCAGTCAAGTCCTCTCTCCATATGAAAAATGGGAGAGGAATAGCGAATAGTTTTGGAACAATTCTGTTGTCTGAATGTAGTGTTTGCCATGATAGTTACCATACCACTTTGTTTGAGTAATCCCATATATAACAAATGGTTCAAATGGCTCTGAACACTATGGGACTTAACTTCTGAGGTCATCAGTCCCCTAGAACTTAGAACTACTTAAACCTAACTAACCTAAGGACATCACACACATCCATGCCTAAGGCAGGATTCGAACCTGCGTCCGTAGTGGTCACGCGGTTCCAGACTGTAGCGCCTAGAACCGCTCGGCCACTCCGGCAGGCCCACATATAACAAGGAGCTTTCTAAACTTTTACGAGCTGCCATGATATCCTTGGAGTTCATAAGCAGCAACTGGCGCTATGTTAACAGTCGCTTCAGATTAATATGTATATTATATGTAGTTATTTCAATTTAGGCATCGAACGGTTGTATCACTATTTTTACTATTCTTTTCATTTAATTTCTTATATTTTCAATATCAGGAAAGTATCTTTATTTAACCACCCTGTAAATTTTTCCACAGCACATTAAATGTCTTTGTTAAGAAGTATCTGTATATTTATGTTCGTGTCACAGCTTCATTGATAACTGTTACTTTATGTTCCATCATCCTATCTTCTATCTTCTTCTTGTTCTGTCATGTATTCATATATAAAGTAAAGCCCCCACCACAGTATCTGTCTGTATGTTTGAACTACTCTCAGGAACCACTGTAAGTATCTCGATACAGTTTTCACTAATAGATAGACTGATTCACAACGAAGGTTTGTGGGCATAGTATGTAAATATTTCACGCGAACTGCTTGAATTATTACGAATGAAAGTGTCACACCACTTAGAAAAAGATGCTGTTGCAATCTGACAGTGAATGACAGAATTCATTTTGAATTATCTACACAAATCAGCCCACCTGACTGCAGCACCAGGCAAGCGCATGCTAACACTACCGTGAACAACTGCCGACTTCTTAAATTACCTGCAATGTAGGACGTGTCTGATAGTTACCTAACAAGAAAAGATTTTTCTGTGTGGAGCTAATGGTGAAAGTGTGTGAAGGGAAACATGGGAGGAGGTCATCCTGGGCACTCAAGATAAAGCTCGCACCTGACTGTCACTGAAGGCAGGTGGTCCACAACTGGCTGCAGCTCACGCCTAACCCGTTTACAGTCAGGCAGAGAGGGTCGTATTTTCGCAGCAGTAAGGTGGCAAGCAACTGGCTGTAGGTTGGACCCACCTCGTTTGTGGTCAGAAGGACAGTGCTGTACTGGCACTGCAGTCAGGTGGCGGGGAATTGGTTTTCACTCTGACGCAGCTTCTTTGTGGTCAGTAGGACGGTGTGCTGAACTGTTGTTGCAGTCAGTTGGCCGGTACGTGGCCGTAATTCAAGTCAAACTCATTCAGTCAGGCAGATGGCGCCATACTGGCACTGGAGTAAGGCGGCTGGCAAATGGCTGTAGCTAGCACCAAACTGATGCTAGAGTCGAACTTACTGGGTGACATAGCAGCTCACTGCTCCCAACATTGCTACAGGATATGACTCCAAACATCAGATAAATACCGAACAGGCAACGTTAGTAACTCCACAGAAAGTGGCTTATGCCCCTTGGTTGACTCGTTTGAATGATGTAAAGTGATGATATTCACTTACTTAACATTGCTCTCTGAATTTTGATCCTGACTCTACTCTATGGCCTGTAACCACTACTTCATCAGACCAGTTGTCCGGCATTAGATTTTTATTTCTACCTGTCCCAAGCTGAGACAGGCTACTAGTATTGTTATATTGTTACCCTATGTTTACTTAAATTAACCAAACCTATTGTTCAATATTTGACATCATGTCAACAGTAGTTTTATAACGCTCTTTGTTAAATTCGTGTCTGTGTGCTCTTACATTATCTCTTCAATTTATGTCTTGTACCGCACGTCAGTTATTTGCTTTTTAGCTGGCTAAATGGCGAAATAAAGAATATAAAAAATAACTCTGAACGCCTTACAGTGATTCCTTTTGATTCGGTTTTTTAATAATGGAACACACTTAGTGATATTTTTACGATCTTGTTTTATCTTCCCCTCATCAACTTCAATTTTTTTCTCTGTTACTTTATATTACACTACGTTCCCATGTTAAAACACATTTCTGTGAAATTATAATTTTTAACGTTAAATATATTCAGGTCCGACAGTGAGCTCATTGTCCGAATATGCCAGTGACCGACTTCCAGTTTCCATTGCCAATCACAACATAGACTAGGCTTTCCCAACACGTGTGTAGCGAGGTTTCACTGTGTGTTGTAGCTCTGTGAAATGTGTCACGAAATTTTATTCCACCCAGAAGTCTAAACTTTATAAGTTTCTGGTATAACGAATTTTAACGCGAGTTGTAATAGTTTTAATAAATTTCGAGACAGTCTTTGTAAGTCAACACCTGTAACTGCAGGGTAGTAAAGTGTCAGTTCTGCTTGTCAGTAATTCGCGCAACAGTAAAAAAAACGAGGAACAATCGTCACCTTAGTCTTCCCATATAGTGAAAGCATAAGCAAGAACAAACTAGTAACAGCGTCTGTTCATTGCATTCAGGGCCTGAGTGGGTAGTCGCCCAATTTTTTCTTCCAGTTTGTGATGATGAGACTTATTATTGATAAAAATAGAGTTTGATAACCCTGCCATACTTTTTGTTAAATTGCTAGTTTAGCTATATGATTAATATGATCGAAAAATAAAATTCTCTTCACCACTTACGAGAAAATACTGAATGTCATAACCCCGAAGGCTCAATATTGGCAACATGATTACAATGTTATCATTTAAAATATTTTTCCAAAAACTAGATTCGAAACTGACTCCCTTGCTTTCCGAAAACGGTCTGTTGCACCAGTCGGGCGTCCGACGGACCGTATCGGACCAATCTATGTTCGTGAAGAAACATGTGTCGGACTAAGGTTTACTTTGGATTTTATTCAGGGTAAAGAACTGATTTCTTCGGTTCGAACAGCAGAGTTCATTGTGGTGGCATCAAGATCTCGCCTCTTACCAAAGGTGCCTTTTGATTTGCTCTTTCTAAATTACTGAAGAGTTTCTGAGTGATTGGTCAGTTAAACTGTATGTGTGCTCCGGTGGGCCAATTTGCAAGAGCGAGCACTTGTGCAGAGTGGGAGGCTCAGTTGCGCATCCCACGTCTGGCACAAATTTTTGATAGCTGCAATGAAATCGTCGTAGACCAAACTTAGCGTTTTTCAGTTTGAACGGTACGATATTTGTAGTGTGGTTTTACTTTGGATAGAATGAACGTAAACAGGAGCCCACGTGTCTTACATACAGAGCTGTTTTATCGAATCACTCAGTGGGCCGAATAAATTTAAGACTAGAAAGTAATTGGAAAAAATTGGAAATTTGTGGTAAGGTCTTATGGGACCAAACTGCTGAGGTCATCGGTCCCTAAGCTTTCACACTACTTAATCTACCTTAACCTAAGGACAACATACAGATCCTTGCCCGAGGGAGGACTCGAACCTCCGACGGGGGGAGCCGCGCAGACCGTGACAATGCGCCCTAGACCGCTCCGCTACTCCGCGCGGCTAGAAACTAATAATTCTTGTATAACATAGAAGTGAAGACAATCTTATGAGCGTCTCTTGGAGTGGCAAATAAATCATTTCATACGTTCCTGGCTACATATTGATAACATAACGGACACAGCCACACGATAATTGTGGTAAGCGATTTTTCCCAAAATAATAACAATAGTTTTCCTTTTGACTCTAAGTATAATTAGGCAAGGACGACATATTATTTATTATCCTTCGTATGTGACGCTGTTGTACTTGCAGCTGATGTTTAGAACAAAGTGCCAGCTTGTGCACTGATGTCGATCTGTTTACACAGTTCGTCAAAGAAATTCGTAAAACTGTGTTATCTGAGTAGGTATCATAATTTTCCACTTAATATTATCAGTTATTAGTGCGTTGGTATGGAGGCTTGTTCAGCACATAATTATAAAATGTTATAGATTAATTTCAGGAAGGCTTTAGCATGAACGCCGACACTGCGTTAGGTGGATTCATGTGAGAGTGACTATCTATCTAAATACATTTTTTTGTTGAAATTTCGTGTTATGCATGTTAAATCTGAAAAGGATGCCTAATGAATACATGTACGGGTAGATATGTTAGTTTTGAAACCAATTTAATGTAAATGTGATTTTCATATCCTTTCTGTTTGTGTATGTTCAAAATGGTTCAAATGGCTCTGAGCACTATGGGACTTAGTATCTATGGTAATCAGTCCCCTAGATCTTAGAACTACTTAAACCTAACTAACCTAAGAACATCACACAACACCCAGTCATCACGAGGCAGAGAAAATCCCTGACCCGCCGGGAATCGAACCCGGGAAGCGAGAACGCTACCGCACGACCACGAGCTGTGGACTTGTGTATGTGTAACTGAAGTATAAACGCCATTTCACCAGTGCCTATATAAGAGCTGGTGACCGTTATTCATCATTACCAAATTGTGTCTTGAGTCTATATCTGCCCTTGGGTACGCCTTACAATTGAAAATCTACTTTCGAGATCTCTGTCTGACCGAATCTAACTGAAATATTTCTGTATCTGCCGGCCTTTTCCGAGTATACGTCCTCCTCTGTGATCCTTGAACAGAGTATTCGCTGTTAGTAGCTGAAATTTATTGTAGAACTCAATTGTTCTTTCTCCTCTTTCATTCGTAGTACCACGTCCATATTCTCCCGTAACACTCTCTTCTACTCCTTCCCCTACAACCTCATAACATTCCTGCATGACTATTACATTTTTATCTCTCTTTACGTACTGAATTACCCGTTCAATATCTTCATATACTTTCTCTATTACTTCATCTACGGCTTGTGACGTCGGCATGTATACCTGAACTGTTATTGTCGGCGTTGGCTTGACGTTTATTCTGATGAGAACAACCCTCTGACTGAACCGTTCACAGTAACTAACTCTCTGTCCTACCGCCCTACTCACAGCAAATCCTAGTCCCGAGATATCATTTTCTACCGCTGTTCACATTATCCTATACTGTCTGACCAGAAATGCTTGTCTTCTTCCACTTCACTTCACTGACACCCACTACGTCTACACTTACCCTTAGCATTTCCTTTTTCAGATTGTCTAGCTTCCCTACCTCGTTTAAAATTCTGACATGCCACGACCCGACACGTAGACCGTTATCATTTCATTGGTTATTTAATCTTTTTCTTATGGTCACTTCCCCTCCGCAGTCCGCTCACGAAGAACCGAATCGCGGACACTCCGGAACCTTTCACCAAAGGAGAGGTTATCATGATACTCTTTCAGTTACAAGTCTCATGTCCTGTAGATACACGTTATGTGTCTTTAATGCAGTGGCCTCCATTGCCTTCTGCGTCCTCGTGCCGTTGATCATTGCTGATTCTTCTGCCTTTTAGTTGCAATGTCCCACCACAAAGGCATGAGGATGCCCCCCGAACCTCTGTCCACTTCTTCACCTTTATCTGACGGGGCCTTTGGCAAAGCGATGATGACTTCTTAAGGCGGAAGCCTTCTGCTGGCTTTGTTGATGCTCTTTACTCAAAATTTAAGCACCGACGGAGATCAAACCCGGGACAGAGGACATTTTGATTACCAGTCAAAGGCGCTACGTCCTGTTTTTGTCTTTTCTCCATTTTGTTCATTGCATTTAGCCTGGGCGAACTTCGCTTGACGGCTGTCCAATGTCATTGTTGATTCCTTTGCTCAGGCAGTTAGCCCTCTGCCCGAACATGCTGTTCTATCGTGCCGGCACCCCTAGACCGCTGGTCTACATCCGAATGACATGGCACAGGGTGAAATGGCGGCCAGTCGGAGGTGCACGATCCTCTGGATATGATCACGAAATTCTATGTGCGTAAGTGGAAGTTTATTCGCGTTTATAAAGAGTATATAAGTGGCTCTGTGTATATAAGTGGATCTGTGTGACTTCATTTGTGTCATGTCCCTAATCATTATTTTCTGTCTTCCTGAAATACTTAAATATTTATTTTTGGTAGGTTTGATTCAGATCAGTTATTTTTAATATTAACCGTTCCACAAAATATGACAAAGCAATATTATGGCTTAATGTACCACAGATGATTTTACAACCTCTTTGCGTTGACAGCAACGTTCGATGAAAAGCCTCTAAGAACCACGTAAAATAATCTATTAATTATCCTCCGTGATCCGCTACAGCTTTCACTTCAAGTACTCTTCCATTCTTTTCCTTTGTTGTTCCTCCCTTCTCCGTCGAACAGTATTGGGCTCTGAGTACTATGGGACTTAACATCTGAGGTCATCAGTCCCCTAGACTTAGAACTACTTAATCCTAACTAACCTAAGGACAGCACACACATCCATGCCCGAGGTAGGATTCGAACCTGCGACCGTAGCAGCAGCGCAGTTCCGGACTGAAGCGCCTAGAACCGCTAGGTCACAGGGGCCGGCGAACACCATTATTCTCTTTGCATCTACTGGAATTACTCGATATCTTGCATCCTTTTTATTTTATTGTCTAATGTGTCACGTCTTCTCCGTTTGTTTATTCCTTTTCTCCATCAGATAGCTTTCTACACTTGCGAACATGATCTAAAAGCCGACTCGTAAGTCTGCAGCTCTGTTTGTCTGACTGTCTCTCTCTCTCTGTTTATTTATTTATTCTGCCATCAGTCTTCTGACTGGTTGGATGCGGCCCACAATGAAAACCTCATTACAAAGCAGAGAAACCTAACTTCCCTTTATCTTGTAATGGGGACTTTTTTTTATCATTGTAGAGGTCCCTTTCTACATCTAGCTTTGTCTTTCTCTGTTATTACTGTTCCGAAACCTTTCTTTCCTTCCTTTGTTATCTTTCCTTCTTCTTCTGGCCTCCTGGCAACATACATTCCACGATATATAGATTTGCCTGCATTCCAATGTATTGTAATGTCTGATATCATTTTCATTAAAGGTATATTTAGACAATTGGTACGTGGCACCCAGTTTCATCATTATTCTCAACGACTGCACACGGACACATAAAGAGTCTACCAAATCATCCCGTCTCCGATAGCTACAGCATGCTGAATTTAATAGTGATAGGCGACCGTATTGACGTTCTCTTTTGTAAAAATTGATCATTACATGGGACTTGAAGATTTATGTGGAATTCGTCATATGAGTGTAGAAAATGGCTGGTATATCGTCTCCTGTAAAGCGCCAGCGCACTTCAAGAAGGCCGCTGAATGCATTTTCATATTTTGCCCGTAAGTCGACAAAACTTCTGGGCCCAGTAACTGATTTTCATAGCGAAATCGTTCATCATTTGAGAAATTATCCTGAAACGTCACTGCCTAATTTTCTGACGTACTCGTGCGTGGAAATGGATATTATGCGGCAGGAACTTGAGAACTCTTCACGAAGTTGATACGCCGTAAAAGCCTGCGCAACTGCTTGTCATGTTTTTGTCGTTTAACTTGCCGTCCGATATGGACAGCACATCGATCATTGTGCCTTGACACAGGGAGAGAGTCGATTGCTGAGGGGGTTTCTGGGAAAGTGGACTGCGTTTTACCCACAGTAAATTGTGGAAGCACGCTCATAATAAAAAGTCAGACAATTCACTAACGAAACTACTCTGGAGAAAGACTTACTTACAGGTTACACGAGGCATTAATTGGCACTTTCAGATACAGTTCGTGCTTATCTAAAAGTTTCTGGAATGAACATGTTCGAAGAATCGAAGCATGTCATTTACCTGTTTGACGTTCAAGCTAATTAGTGCTCTACGTAGACAACTCGAGACCATGCATGAGCAAATTTGGGTTTAACAATGAAGATCGAAGGCAGTTACAGTTGAATATATAAGAAACTATCAGCCTCGATTGCGGTAATGAAACCAACCTTTAGCTAGGTTTCTGACCAAATAATTGAGCCTTCTTCAGAATAAATACATGAATCTATAATTTGCCTAAGAGGGCATGGTCGAGAAATAAAACTAAAACAGCCTGAATAGGCCTAGTCGCATTTTAAAAACGCGGTACGTAAGTACTAAGTCGACAACAAGACTTAACTTAAGCTCTGGCGAGCGCCTTGTCTCCATGGACGCCGTGCGGTGGGCCTCGGGAGCTCACGTGAAACTAAGTACGACTAGGCTGTTCTAGTTTTATTTCTACACCTTGCCCTCTTAGACAAATTCAAGTGTACCTTCTAAAGAAGGCTCAATTGTTTGGGTTGAAACCTAGGTAAAGGTTGGTTGCATTACCGGAATCGAGGCTGATAGTTTCTTATATATTAGATTATCACGATTGCTGACTGGGCTGCAATGTTGAAAGTTCAAAAACATACAACTGATCTTAAGAAACTTTGCTGGTGTTTCTGAAAGCATCCGTGTCAGAAACGAACAGTTTCCTTCGGTCGGCGCTGAAAATTATGCAGTCGTTTGCTAACTGCTCATCCGCATCTCGTATGGGGTAGTTTAAGTACTGTCCAATTCAAAATTTTCTACACGTAGCAAATTTTCGAAAATACAACGTGGAGCACGTATGGGAGTACGGAGGCTAGTGCAGGAAACTTCAGCCAAAACTGGTATAAAACTTTTATTGTTCTTTTCACAAGTCCATAAAAACTTTATTGGATACTTTTTGTGTAAATGGTGAAAACTGATTTCTAATTAAAACGCTGCACAGGAAAAAAAATTTCTAAGGCTTATATTTCGAGATGTGAATAAAAGTTACGGTAGTGTAGACCATGCTGCAAAATATAGGTTTCTAAACAAAGTAGGTATGTTTGTGGTTCGCAAACAAGTGTGATCTGTGTATGTATGAAAATAACAATATAATTCAAAAAATTAAAGTACAAATGTAAAAGAAAAACATAATTTTACTATGGAAAATAATGTTTCGGTTCTTTCACATGACTCAAGTTAGTTAAACAATACTTGCCTAATTTTCAAAGTAAAAAAGAAAAAAAATCATTATATGAGGGGTGATCAATAACTAACGAAACACACTTTTTTCCTGAAAGCAGATGGGTTGTTGGTTTTATTCAGGATTCCGTTACACCATATTGTTCCCCACTCATGTGGCTACACAATTCTATTTTTCAACATAATCTCCATTCAATGTGATGGTGTTATGCCACCTAGCTGGGAGGGCCTATATGCCAACAAGACACCATTCTATTGGTCGACCTCAGACCCATCGTCTTGCTGCATTTGTAACTTCCCCATCATCCAAGAACTGATTCCCGCAGAGTACATCCTCCATTGGGCGCTAGAGATGATCCTTCGTTGCTCTTTATGAGAGGAAACCAGCGGGCACACACCTTTGAGAAGCCCAACTGGAGGACGAGTGTGTCAGCACTACCAACAGATATATCCAGTTTTGCAGAGAGGTGTTTGATTATGATGCGTCTACTAACTCGAATGATAGTGTCCGCACGTTCCAACATTGCAGGAGTCACAATTGGATGCGGCGTGCTGGCACAGCGGAGATCGGAAAGGTTTCCGCGACCTTGTTTCGAAGATGACAAACGCCCGCCCAACGACTCGCCGTGTTTTTGTTCACTACCAGGTCTCCGTAGACATTCTACAAGCTCCTATGAATATCTGCGATGGTCTGGTTTTCAGCCGAAAGAAACTCAATGACAGATCTCCGCTTGGAATGCATGTCGGCTCCAGACGCCATTTTGAATGTTATGTATAACGCTACCATCTACAGGAACTTTATGAAACCATAGGGGTTGAGGTATGAATATTCCATGTCCCACAGGAAATTCTGCATTTTTCCAATCGAAATTGGCCGAAAAAATATGTTGCATTACTTACTGAACGTCCTTCATAGTACAATGATCCTCAGTGACTGCGCAAAGTTTATGTACCCAGGTCTCACCTCTTTCACGCTGGACACAATTTTCTTCACAAATTCTCTACAAACAATGCAGGTTTGTAAAACTCCATGTGAGGTGTGTCGTAGAAGTCTACTGATTTCCTACCAGTGATTTAAATTTCCTCTGCAGTGTTGATCTAGAAACATCTTTTGTCCTTCCAGTCCAATCTTATGTTCTTCGTAGTCTTTAAGAGATGTTTCCAGGTTACCTTAATGAAAGCTGTCAGTGTAAGCACGAATGCAATTTGTGTCTTCCTGTCGTCCTTCCACAATAGTTGTTACTGCTAGGAGAGTTTTAGTATTCTTTCCGGATGTGGAGCCAAACTGATCCTGACACGTATGTTGTTTAATTTTCTTTTTAATTACGTTCATAATAACATTGAACAGTATTTTAGGCGCATGGGACAGCAGTGCTATTGTTACATATTTAGAACACTCACTGACATATTCTTTCCCCGGTAAGGCGACTGCCTAACTTACAATAAAGTCTTCTGGGATTTCAGCAATCTTACAATAACGTATAGTTCTTGCTTCATATTTTCTCATATTCCCTTTAGAAGCTCGGCTGTTACGTTGTCTGGTTCTACTGCTTTCATGTCCTTCAAACGCTGAAGTACTAGATAAAATTCTTCTCTGTACTAATAAGTTTCTTAGGTATCAGAAACTCTCTCCTTTACTTTCGCAGTATGTGAGACTTCGTCAAAATTTTCATATCCCAAGATATTGTAAGTAGGCTGTTTAGGTTTTCTTATTGGTAACGCCACGTAGCGCTCTGTATGAAAATCACTGGCTGTGCTGTGTGCAGTCTGTGGCTGGTTTGCATTGTTGTTTGCCATTGTAGTGTTGGGCAGCGGCAGCTGGATGTGAACAGCGCGTAGTGTTGCACAGTTGGAGGTGAGCCGCCAGCAGTGGTGCATGTGAGGAGAGAAATGGCAGAGTTTTGAAATTTGTAAGACTGGATGTCATGAACTGCTATATATATTATGACTTTTGATGATATTAAGGTAAATACATTGTTTGTTCTCTATTAAAATATTTCATTTGCTAACTATGCCTTTCAGTAGTTAGTGCCTTCAGTAGTTTGAATCTTTTATTTAGCTGGCAGTAGTGGCGCTCGCTGTATTGCAGTAGTTCGAGTAACGAAGATTTTTGTGAGGTAATCGATTTGTGAAACGTATAGGTTAATGTTAGTGAGAACCATTTTTTGTAGGGATTTTTGAAAGTCAGATTCCGTTGCGGTAAAATTATTGTGTGCCAGTTTAAGCACAATCTTGTATAATTATTCAAAGTGGACGCTTCATATGTCGACCCTTAGCCGAGGTACCCCACTGGAATCTTCTGATTTTTTCTTGTAGTTTGTGTAATTAGTGTAACTTTTGTTTATTGCTAGCGCGTAATTATAGAGAGAATTTCCTTTGTAGTTGTAGTTTTTCATTGTTGTACAGTAAAACAGTTGTGGCATGCATGTAGATTTGCAGCAAGTATTTCGCAGCTGCGCTTGCAATTAACGAGATATTATTTTCAGTGCTACGTTAATGTGTTTTCTTATTTTGCTCTTCAAATTGCGCTTTTCTGTGTTATCGTGTGAAATATTGTGACAATAATGGCGTGTGAAAAACGTAATACTAGGCTCCAAAGTAAACTGAGAAATGACAGTGAAGACGAAAGCAGTGTGTTAGCGCCACCAAGCAATGAATTAACTAATGTTCAAAGTAGTAATTTGGTAATTGTACATAAGGAAGTGGAGCGGGCTGCAAATAATGGTGTAGGCAGTGAAACAGTTCATGAACAGGGAAGCATTATCAATCGATCGGTCGGCAACAGCTCGCTTCAGGATTTCGAAATGACAGGACATAATCCTGCAAACACTGTAGATTCAGGTTTTGCGTCCTCACCGTTTTCTCAAATAAATCAAGACACATTTTCTGCTTTTCAAAATGCGAATATTGCCGGTTCAAATGCACTGCCGAATAGCACAGAGGAACATGTTTCAGACACCAGTGCACTGTTATTACAGTTAATGCAACAAATGGGACAAAGGCTACAAAAGCTAGACACAAAGCTTGAACAAAATCAGAAACAAATGGGACAAAATCTTCAAAAGTTAGACACAATGGAACAAAATCTTCAAAAGTTAGACACAATGGAACAAAATAAGAGACAAACACAGCAAAAGCTTCAAAAATTAGACACAATGGAACAAAAGCTTCAGAAGCTAGACTCAGTGGAACATACACTTGAACAAACATGTGAAGATTTAACTACTGAATTACATAAAATCGAATCGAAATGTCAAAAAGTCTGTAGTGACGTAAAAACACAAATTTGTGAGCATTTCCAACCTATTTTTTCGCGGCTTGAAAATATGTTACAGAATCACAAATGAGCCATAAAAGAACTGCAAACTATTGTTCATGAAAATCATGAGACCTTGCAAGCTAAGATTGACTCAGTTGCATCTACTGATTCGGTTATGCAACTTGCAAAAGCTCAGGAAAACTTAAAGGACACAGTAGATACTCTGAAAATTGATTCAGAAACACACATGCAGGAAATTAGTTCATTATCAGAAAAAGTTGTTGAACTTTCGGATCAGCTAAATAATTTATCTACGTAGGTAGATGATAATCTGAATGACACAAAACCGTTAGTCTTTAATGACACAGAAGAGAGCGAACAAATTAGGAAATTCAAACAAAATCAGAATCAAATTAATACGCAACACCAAAGAGAAATCGGGGAAGTACAAGATCAGCTGACACAGGTAATACAAGAATTACGTATTTCAGAGGACACTAGCGCTCCAACACGGGAAGAGGGACTTAGAAATATGGAACAGCCACAAAATAATACCACAGGGCACTTCGGAAATTATGAAAGAAATTGGCAAGGTACACCAAATTTTGAGATGGAACCGCCGACCGACATGCGACTCGCCGACATGATGATTTTGACTATAAGCTGTTCATTATTACACGTAAATTCAAAACCTTTAAGAATTCTGGCAACGACATTCATCCACAAGCGTGGCTCCATCAATTCTCTCATTGTTTTCCTCCCAACTGGTCATTACAACACAGATTAGAATTTATGTGCGGCTACTTATAGAATGAACCAGCTGTAAGAATGCGATCGGTCATTCACGATTGCCACAGTGAAGGAGAATTTTACCATGCCTTTCTCTCAGCATATTGATCTCAAGCCACACAGGACCGAGTAAAACATGGCATCATAATGATGAAACATTTCGAACAATCTGAATTTTCCAGTCTTGTGAAGTATTTTGAAGACTTGTTGCACAAGTATCAGTAGCTGTCAAACCCATACAGCCCCTCAGAACTCATCCGCATTTGCTTAATCAAATTACCGGAACATTTACGGCATATTATTTTGGCAGGACGTTTCAAAGACGACATTGAAGCTTTTCAGGGACTCTTACAAGAATTAGAAATTGACACTGACAATCGCGGAACGCGAAAACAGGAACACAACAAGAACAGGTCACATCCGTCGCAATTCCACGATGAAAGAAATAATAACTGGACACGACAAGGCTATTCTTACAACGTAGATCATGACCAAAACAGACACCACCCGTATGACAACCGTTGGCAGAATAATAGTTACAGAAAAAGATAGCACTTCTGTAGTAATGAATATGACAGAGACAACCATAGAAACAAACAATATGGGAACCAAAACAATTATTGTCAAGGGAGACAGAATAACTTCAGACGCAACGGTCCACCACGCAGTTACGATTCCGGGAGAAATTCTCCACGACATGACCGACAAACAAGAAACTATGTAAACTACCGACAAAACCACAGACCTGAATTCCATCAGAACTGGCGAGCTTCAAACAGGTCAGGGCCCTCTCGGCAAGGTGAATTTGTAGACGTTAGGTCTCCTAATCCCAATAACGGCGCGCGCCAACAAAGAGACAGACGATGACTCGCACCGCAGGCAGCCACGTGCGCCGGCTGGCTCAGCGAAAAATAACATAGACTCTAACCTTGAGAAAAATTCCAGTATTCTTTACCGACGTATACCGCATGATAATTGCGTTCAAGTTGAAACTCTGAGTACTGTGAAGAGTAAAGGTTTACACCACATTTCACATGTAAAACCGTTTATTGAAAGATAATCTGCTTTTTAACTTTGTCTTTGCCCTATAACTTTTCACTTTACATTACTAGTATGCTTTGTAAGACTTAAGACATTGTTAACATGCAACAATGTTTGAAGTTAAATATCCAGTCTAGAACCTAGGGAACATTTTTAAACAGAAATTACGAATGCATTGTTATTGTGAACAGACGACACAGTGTTGTATTTGTACATTCTTGCTTGTTAGGTGCACTATTACATAATGACCATCAGGCTTACATACTTAGGACATATACTGGTACTGCTAATGAGATTTTAATGCAACATTTTGGTTTACTTGAAGATACATTCTGGATTTAAAGTACTTTCTGTGAGATACCAGATGACACAGTGGTTAGCTTATGTGACAACTACACGATTTTATCACGACGCTACCAATGAGTGACAATTTACAATGTTGCTTTTGCGGTGTATCTGTTTTATATCTGCACAGTTTTTCTGAATTCTTCTGGAAAGAAAAACATTTTAAGTAGTAACTTTTGTGGTATAGCTACAATGAGACAGCCTTTTCTGTAGCACAACAATATGTTACAGCACAGTACTTCCTTCATCATGGCAACAAGCGTAATAACTAAAATATCTATACGCAAAGCAATTCGTTTATTTCTAGGTAAGTACATTGACTTCAGCAGAACTTTGCTTACAGAGGACGATTACTACGACACTTCGACAGAATTATCTTACAACACGTCGCACAGTTTAGCGCTACAGGACACGCATTTGAGTGATTAATTTTGTACTTACAACATTTATTTTTAAGATTTCTGAATTACAAAGGTTTTCCGTGATACATTTCATTCCATTGCTGTAATCTGTAACACCTGAGGGTATAATTACATTAATCCTCAGGGGGATACACGCTTACTTTGTGCATCATGTGTGTGGCAAGCACAAGGAGCCCTATCTAATATGGTATTTGCTTATACAACTTTACACATTGGTACCATATTTCTTTAACACAGAATTACACAGCTATCTGATCATTTAACTGAGAGAGACAAATATTTATGTTACTACATCAGTGACAGATGTTTACGCAATTACACAGTTGGGTAACTTCACACTTATGAAATTGTATTTTGTCTGTATTTTGTGAAATGTTCATATTTTTTCGGAACCATTGTGGTACTATGAGAGCTTTGAATGATGTATTTGGTATGGGATCATGCTTTTTAAAGTATGTTTGAGGTAGATGAAGCTTTTGACATGAGCAGAGAATTTCTTTTAGCCTTTGAAATTATTGGGGGAAGCTACGACGATTTTGAGATTTGGCTGAGGTTTTATGATGTTATGATGACGATGTGTATTACGCTGTTGCGGTATGTCTATGATCAATAAGCTATTGCTATATGAGGAATTTGATTGTGCTACGTATTTATTATGATGAAATATTGAAGAAGTGTCGATGAATATGTATATGTGTAATAAAGCAGAGAATAATGAGTAGTGGTTAGGGACTCTGGTTTGTGAAAAAGGATGTTGGAAACTGGGGAATCATACTTTAAGAGTTATGACATGTGTGTATATGCGTGAATGTATATGCTGGCGAAAATTTTTGGACACTGTCATATTTGCAGGATTATGTTTCTACAGATTTGCAAAGCAATTTCTCGACCTGTGAAATTTTTATATGAGACTGTCACTGTAGCGGAAACTGCTGTCGTAAATATTTCAGTAAGAAAGGTAAGTGACCTTGACGTAATGCGTTTTGGGCGCCCAGCTGAGAGATAGGCGTCTGACAAAAGTAAGCCATTAGGGGGAGAAAAAAAAGGCCATTATCCTAGCTATTGACTTTTGTTTGTCGTTATCATCGCAAATACGACATGCTCAAACTTGAAAACATATGATTACACTGTGGAGCTCTTAATTTATGATATTTACTAAAATTCCAAATGAAATGATGAGAAACATTTTACATCTACTGTCTTTGCCGTTGAGAGATTGCTCATTTTGTTTAATATCTAGTTTCTAGCTGCACTGCAGGATTGGTTAAAAATAAAATTTTATGCCAGATCCAGGAATAATAACTTTATAATCTACTTAAAAAAAACGAGGGAGCACAAAAAGACATTTCCCTTCACAGGAATTGCATACATAATTTTTGTCAATGACTGGGTAACTTATTTAGTAGTGTAAGTTAAAGTGATGCATCACTCTAATGTTAAGATGTGATATAGGTATTAAACATGGCCATCTTTACTGTAATATTTTTTTTTTGCTTGAGGTTTGTCATCTTTAGATATAAGTTATTGCAATTGCTGCTGATGTTTGCCAGGCATAGTGCTACTAAATTTCACTTTGTATTACTCTGTTAAGTTCGTTTTACTACTGATTTATTTTTCTTGTTGCTGCACATTGGCTCATATTAGTTGTAACGTTACATTGCTTGGTAATTTAGATTTACTGTAGCTTGCTTTGCCAATTTCCATTTTTTTGTCATTGGTGTTTGTGTTAATTTTTTTGTGCTGCTGCATTGCATCGTCCCTTAGTTTAGCATCTGAGCTCAGTACATTTAAGTTAGCTTAAGATGGGGTAAGCTATATGAGAGAACGAGTTGTGATGAGTTGGAAGAAATGCTTTGAGAAGCTATAGGAAAATGGTTTGGCCAAAAAAGTATTTTGAAAGTGGATATGAACAAAAAAGTAGGATTTAGGGACAACAGGTTTAGGTAGGATTTTCTTGGAAATAAATGATAAGGTAAGATAATGGAAAATAAATAATGAGGCAAGAAATATGTGGACATATAAATACAGAAAGCATGCTTGGATAGGGTTTTTTTGGTGGAAACAAATGTTGAAATAAGACAAAAGATCTATGGAATGAAGTTTTGGGTTGGACTGCAGTACCAAATGTTACACTGAAAACAAACATTGCCCTTTCCTCATGTGTTAATATGCTATGTGTTTGTGTACTCTTGTATATTTGTATTTTTCCTGTTTTTATGTGTTTAGCTGATACGAGTTATGTTGTAGAATTTTTCTAATACTATGATATTTACTTTGTAAAGTTGTTTAGACATTGTTTCTTCTGTTTTGTTTTAATGCTCATGTGTAAAGCTGATGTTTCAAAAGTTATTCTGATGTTTTATGTATGTACTTATGTCATAATTCCTGTAACACTGATAAATATGTTAATTTCTATTGTTTTGTAAAGCCTGTATTACTACAAATATTATCTGTATAGTTGTGTTCTTTAATGATGTATTTAGTACCTTTTTTATTGTATTCTTATGTTATAAAATTGTAATTGACACTAGTTCATCAAATTAAGTAACTTGTAAGTTACATTTCACTGAACACGTTTATGTTGACCATAGTATATGGACAATATGTGAGAAGTAGGGACTGTTAGTGCTTGCACGTGTGTGGGAGCAAGGGACTGGTTAACAGCATTGCTGGTTCTAAGGACAATTCCAAAAACTTTGTGAGTGCACAAGTGGTGGTTTATGGACTTGCTATATTGTCCAAGACTCTTCGATGGTGATTGTGCAGCTGCACAGTCACAACAGATGGCTGCTGGCCGTCTCTACAAGGACTGAAGTGGGTCTGCATCTTTGATGGCTCACCAATACCATTATTTCTAGAAGGACTGCATTGGGTCAGCACCTCTGGTGACCCACCAATAACATAATCTCTACCAGGACTACAGTGGGTCTGCTTTGTTATGACCTACCTACCAATATTCTTCAAAACGTCGACTGACTCTGCAGTGGGTTTGCTCTGTTGTGGCCCATTACCTGTCTGCATGTCAAGAGTCAGCACTGTCTTTCTATTGGAATGACAACGCTACTTCTTCAAGACTGCATGGAAATCCACTACTTCCGTGTGCATTGTCTTTTACTGCACAGACTTTGAGAAAACAAACGGCAGTTTTAATGTGATGAATGATCAGAACGGTCTTTATGGACTGTGATAAAATTTTAGCTTTTGACCAACATTGTATTAGTAAGTGTGTGCATTTGATATCTTTCTTACTGTAATTATGAAATTTTTTTTTCAAATCTGTATTGGCCACTGCCCAAAACAATTTGTAAAATTTTTTGTGGGGAGCATAGGGGCTATGTAAGTAGGCTGTTTAGGTTTTCTTATTGGTAACGCCACGTAGCGCTCTGCATGAAAATCACTGGCTGTGCTGTGTGCAGTCTGTGGCTGGTTTGCATTGTTGTCTGATATTGTAGTGTTGGGCAGCGGCAGCTGGATGCTAACAGCGCGTAGCGTTGCGCAGTTGGAGGTGAGCCGCCAGCAGTGGTGGATGTGAGGAGAGAAATGGCGGAGTTTTGAAATTTGTAAGACTGGATGTCATGAATTGATATATATATTATGGCTTTTGAACACTATTAAGTTAAATACATTGTTTGTTCTCTATCAAAATCTTTCATTTGCTAACTATGCCTTTCAGTAGTTAGTGGCTTCAGTAGTTTGAATCTTTTATTTATCTGGCATTGGGGTCGCTCGCTGTATTGCAGTAGTTCGAGTAACGAAGATTTTTGTGAGGTAAGCGATTTGTGAAACGTATAGTTAAGTCAGTGCCATTTTTGTAGGGATTTTTGAAAGTCAGATTGCGTTGCGGTTAAATTATTGTGTGCCAGTTTAAGCACAATCTTGTATAATTGTTCAAAGGGGACGTTTCAATGTATAGCTAAAATTTCTTTGCGAAGGGTGAGTCTTGTATCTTTATGACTGAATTAAATTCTCAAAAAAATATCAACATAAAAAATAGATTTTTAGAGAACAAATGAATGTTTCATCCCTTTGAAAAACAGTGCTGATTTTTCCAAGCCTGCTCTACAATTCCGCTCACTGCCTTTTCTGCCTCAGCTTTCTGTGATCCATAGTGAACGTGAAATAAATGTTAATGCTTCCAACCTATATAGGCCAAACGCCTCACCAAATGCATTACCAGTCTACATGACAGTGATATGCGCCATCAAAAATATGAAATATTTGCAGCCGTGAAGTGGTAGCTTCATGCTAGAGTAGAAACCTATTCTCTGATGCGTAACTTCTTTTATCTACTGCAGTGACGAGGGGTGTGATTTGGCCTTCACATAATACGGATATTGCCCCAGTAGTTAATAGTATGAACCATTTAATAAGAGTGAAGGGATAGCAGCCCCGATATGTCAGTGCCTACTACAACACAGAAGCGCTCGGACAAACCTTCTTTTTAACGTCTCCTTAAATTTATGTTTGGTAATGAGGCACAAAGTACATGTCTTTATTGTAAACAAAGTAACCATTTTATACTATAGAAAGAAGGTTGTGGAGGACGTGCCGCAAATGCAAATATCGAAGCAAGGAGTTCTAATGATAAAAATAAAGCGAAGGAACTGCCGTCACGTCGACGACAAAATCGCTCAAGGTTGTCATAACTTAGGACGTATTTTGGCATTGAAATGAATCAGTGGTAACAGATGAAAATTTGTGCTGCACTGTGACTCGAGCCCGGATCTTCGGCTTAACATCATCCGAGAACGCCTCCCATCCGACCAAATCCCCAGCCTGTTGCACCCTACTGATGCAGCGTCACCTACTCGTGAACCCCTTATTTGCAGTTCCTGATTCCCATAAGAGATCAGGACGGTTAGCATCTGCACTGAAAGACAGGATCGTTGGTCTTCGACACGCTATTAATATGAATATGTATATTTTTTATTCAGGATTCCAGTACACCATACTATTCTTCACTGTTTTGGCTACAAAGCCCGATTTTTCAACGTAATCCGAGCTGAATGTGACGGCCTCACGTCACCGTATTGCGAGAGCCTGTATGCTCTTGTGGTAGCACTATACTGGTCGACGTCTGAGCCAATGTCTTGCTGCATCAGCAACCTCCCCATCATCCACGTACTGCGCCCCATGGAGTGCATCGTTCATTGGGTCAAACAGATAGAAGTCGGAAGCTGCGAGATATGGACAGTAAGGCGATGAGAAAGAACTTGGCTCAAATGGCTCTGAGCACTATGCGACTTAACATCTGAGGTCATTAGTCGCCTAGAACTTAGAACTAATTAAACCTAACTAACCTAAGGACATCACATACATCTATGCCCAAGGCAGGATCAGAACCTGCGGCCGCAGCGGTCGCTCGGCTCCAGACTGTAGCGCCTAGAACTGCACGGCCACTACGGCCGGCGAGAAAGAACAGTCCATCGTACTTTGTGAGCTCCTCTCAGGTACGTACACTTGTGTCTGCATTGCCATGGAGAAGGAAAAGTTTATTTACACTTTGAAGTCGTTTCTTCAGTTTCCTGAGGGTAGCACAATAAACTTCCGAGTTTGTAGTAACACCACGAGCTGGGACGTCGAACAGAATAACCCCTTCGAAGTCCCAGACTACCGTCGTCATGAGTTTACGGCAGAGGGTGCGATTTGGAACATTTTATTCGAAGGAGAGGTGGCATGGCGCTGCTCCACGTATTACGGTTTTGTTTGCGGTTTGAAGGATGAATTCATGTTTCATCGCCTGTGACGTCGATCGACAAAAAACTATCACGATCAGCCTCACAATTCCCAAGCAACTCCGCTCCAATGGTATTTTGTTGCTCTTTATGATCTTCCGTTTGGTAGGAAGTAAACCAGCGGGCGCAAACCTATGAGTACCACAACCGATGGACGAATGTGTCATCACTATCAACAGAGGTGTCCAGTTGAGCAGCGAGATGTTTGTTTGTGATCCGTTGATCACATCGAATGATAATTTTCGGGCGTTCCAACATTGCGAGAGCCACAGCTGTGTGTCAGCGACCGGCGCAAGGGAAATCGGACAGGTTTGCCCTACCGTTATTTTGTTCACTACGAGGTCTCCGTCGACATTCTGCAAGCGCCTACGGACATCTTCGTTGCTCTGTTTTTCCGCCGAAAGAAACGCAGTGACAGCTCTATATTTGGACCGCACCTTCGTTACAGACGCTATTCTGAAGGTACGTACAGCGCCACCAGCTGCCAGAACGTAATGAAACTGTAGTGGCTGAACCAGGAATATTGCACGATTTCCCACAATAAGTTTGGAATTTTAAAGCAATATTGATCGAGAAAAAAATGTGTTACACTACTTATTGAACGCCCCTCGTGTGGAGAGACAACAAAGTTACTTTTAAAATTATTCATGATTTGTGGCCGTTGTTTGAGGACTGTGATTTTTATGAAATTATATATAAAGCAACAGTCACTTGTTACTAATATTTTATTATCATGACTGGTTTCGGTAACATGTAGCCATCACCACTAACACAAAATGTACCTGATGATGGTAGCATACTGTCGAAACGCATCGTGCTACTAAAATATTAGTAATAAGTGACTATAGCAGTAAAATCATTTCATGAAAGACAAAGTTATTAGTGAACAAAGTTTCAGACTGGGCAAAGTATAGGAGAAAATGTTGGCAGCGGCCTTTTTAAAGCAACTATTCTATTATTATTTCCTGAAATGATTTAGGCAATATTAGATATTTAAATCGATCCTATTCGTGTGCCTGGTACTAAATGTTGTGTACAATCTAAGAAAACACGAAATTTGGAGACGCAGCATGGCAACTTTCATCTTTTCCGAAGATGCAATGGCAGCACGAATACTAAGACATCGCTTTCAGGAGCATTCGAATCTTTCTCCATCTCTCTAGACATATAGACACAGGCAAGCACACTCATTGTTTCGGTTTGGACCTCTGCATCTCCTGATCAGCTGTGTAACAGAGACTACAACTATTGTTTCGTTGCTGGACGATGCTGGAAAAGTGACTGCCACGGATCAGCAATTGCGCATCCAGTTGCAGCTGTGCCCGCCCTGTCAGACTGCCCGCTTTCCGTCACAGTGGTTGTCATCGTCAGCCCACAGTAATTACCGCAGACGTGCCTCTCACGTGCAGATGTCCATTCAACGTATCGTCGACAGTTACCCACTGAATGCAGGATGCTTTCGATCTGTGTTTTCGAGTGCAGTGTAGAACCTCCGCTAACCTGGAAATACGCAGTCTTATCCTGATTATGGCGGCCACCATCAGAGGACAGCATAGCGCGTTGTCGCACACCTTCACGTTCAGAAACCCGCTGAACCTCATCCACGTATACATATATCACAATACTCTGCAAACCACTGTGGACTGTGTGTTAGAGGATACTTTTTCTTACGCTCTATACTAACGTTGCTTCTTGTTCTACTGCAGTTTGCAAAACAGGAAGACCGACTATTCATACACCTGTCAGTAATCTATATGGACTCACATTTCAACTTAACAATGACTTGGGGACGAATTCATACATGAACGAAAAATATTAGCCTTTTTTTCTTTTAGATCTTGGAATTTTATAAACGTGTTTTAGTGAATTACACTCTACGACAAAGAAAAGAAAAAAGAAACCACTACGCACCACGGAGGAATTACCTGAATGCAACGGAAATCGATAGATGTGATGTACATGTACAGACAAACAATTGAGTTCAATTAAAGAAAAAAACTGGATGATTTTTTCAAGAGAAAGAACTTCACAAATTGATCAAATGAAAACAGCGTCGGCGACCACCGGCCTAATCAGTATCGACTATAGATCACTTTTTATCCAAAGTCACGACTTGTTTTGCGACGCTAGAAGACGCATCCACAGGTAATCTGCACAAATAGTAAGGTAAATTCTATTACAAAGGATCCTTAACAATGGTGTAAAGAAAAAAGGGATAATGAAAAGCAGTATTATAGAGCTGTGCTTGAAGAGTACTCACAAAGATTCTTTTTAGTAGGTCATCGCTGAAAGGACACTTCTTTAGAGCCACTCCACCTCATTCGCGTCATGTTGTAAACAAATAGACCGCTAAAAGCCGTAGTTCTTATTTAAAACGAAGGGCTAGCAAACGTGTAAAAACAAAATACGGATAAAAACTAAACGTGTCCACCTAAGGTGTAAACTCGTAACGCATCGAGACAATGTCAAAGAATTAACCCAGTTAACGAGAAGAGTCTTGCCGCAACAACAACAGGAAGGGGTTGAGCGGCATCAGGCGATGCAGTACTGACTGCTCTGCAATGGGGAAGATTACAGGTGGCATCAGAGACGATGGAAACCAAACCGACACTGTAGAGCGTGTGGATGGCGGGGGCTGTACATGTGCTGAAATACTTAAAATTTCTAAAAAGATTGAGTCCCGTTGAAAGTGGGTAATTAAAATGCGACATATTAACAAAGCCTGAGTGATAATATAAATTCCCACCGTCACAAATACAGACCATAAGCCTGCCGTGGTGGCCGTGCGGTTCTAGGTGCTGCAGTCTGGAACCGCGAGACTGATACGGTCGCAGGTTCGAATCCTGCCTCGGGCATTGATGTGTGTGACGTCCTTAGGTTAGTTAGGTTTAAGTAGTTCTAAGTTCTAGGGGACTGATGAACTAAGATGTTGAATCCCATAGTGCTCAGAGCCATTTGAACCATTTGAGCAGATCATAAATAACTAGAACTGGCTAGGTAAAATGTAAAATAATAATAAGGCCCGAGTGATAGTACAAATTCCCTCTTTCTATACTACTATACCTTGCATTGGACAAACGCAAACGGCAAGTCTGAGAAAATAAAGACTTTTGATACTAAAACAGTGGGCTATAGGTGTAATGATTATCTGCTTAGAAAGTCAACATTTACCAAAAGTCCCCTGTGTCACAGATCTGTCTGCTCATTCTAGGTAGAATCAGGTAATTCTTTTAGAGAACGATACGTATCGACTTCTTCTAAAACAATTAAGGTATTGCCTTTGCTATAGAAATGTAGTATTGGCATATTCTTCCGGATGTCGGTGATGAGGTGACGAGTTTCGCGCAAATGCGCCCTTTGTGCCGACTTTAAGCTCGAGTCGTTGAGCGTGTTCTCTAAAGCAAGTTCCGAAGCTTCTTCCCGTGTAGCATTACAATCATCACAACTGGTACTATATATAAGTCTTATGACTTAAATTTATCCCATGTTTTTGCGGTCTCCCTATGCCTGAAATTTTGGTCATTATTTTTTGGGATGTTCAAAAATGATCAAATGTTTGTGAATTCCTAAGGGACCAAACTGCTTATGTCATCGGTCCCTAACGCTACTTAAACTAACTTATGCTAAGAACAACACACACACCCATGCTCGAGGGAGGACTCGAACCTCCGACGGGAGGGGCCGCGCAGTCCGTGACATAACGCTCCAAACCGCGTGGCCAACCCACGCTGCCTTTGGGATCTAAAAAGCCGGAGTTACAGCCTTCGCAATCAAATATTCTCCGATTCTGTTGGAAATATTACCGTGGAATGGTATCTTATGGAATTTATTAAGAGAAATCGATATGCTATTTGTGGGGCAAAGAGGGTTAAAGCTCCAGAAGTCAGTGGGGCATGAGGAGTATTACGCTTCGTAATCAACTTCTGTAACCAGCATCATATCTATTTGAACTTGCTATGAACTTTATTGCTTTGAATTCCCGATGACGAGTTTCTCGAGATAATGGGACATTATGTAATGTGTGGAGCAGAGCCCTGAATGCTTCCTTTTTGAACTGCACTTCGTTGTTAGATGTTTCCGTTTAACGACGTCGTCACGAGTGGTCGTCTTCCTATAAATATCGTGACTATTCGAACAACCATCAATTTTGACAGGCAGATCCAAAACGAGGAGGGGCCTGTTATTACTCTGCTCCGTAGTGATTTGGATCCTGTCATGCACTTTGTCCAGCTCACCTAAAAACGTATCACAGTCTTGAAATGATCCCTTGTGTAGCAGCATGATGTATCTACGTTCCTGGCCCAAACAACTACCTTACTAGAAAAATTGCTTACGTTCTGCGTTATATTGTGCTACAAAAACTCATAAGAATGTAGGCGAGGCTGTAAGAAAGGTGAGCCCATTGAAAACGCTGTTTTTGTACATATGTGCTATCCACGAATCTGAAGTAACTGAAACTTAAAACCAATTTCGGTAACTGAAGCACTTTGTCAGTTTCGTCAAAAGGTCATACATAATACTCCTTGAGATTCTCGCTGATAATGCGATATAGTTGGTCTGCAGGTGTGCTTGAATACATATTTTTGGTGTCAAAAGAAACTCGTGAGGTGCGCTCCAGGACTGCCAAATCAGAAAGTCTAGTAATCAGCTCCTTCCTCTTCGAAATGTTGTAATTCAACGGGTGTTTAAAATTCCTATGAGGTTATTCTATTAATAACTTTTCTAGATGAAAACCAGGTCCATTCCTGGCGTTAATCATCGGGCGGATCGGCAAACCTTCTTTATCTAGCTTTACAACACCTCAAAGGATAGGGGCACAGGGGGTCATCAGGATAATAGATCTCTTTTTAAAAGGTCTAAGGAAGGACTTAGTGCTCTTTATGGTGTTTTAATACCTGTTACGTATTTGGCGGTTACGTCGTACCTACTTTTTCCAATGTGATTCGCCTCAGTCAACTGTTCCACTTTAGTGACCTATTGTCCCTGTGATATAGTCACGGCTCATTTTGATTTGTCCACCTGTATTATAAGCGCTTTATCATCCAGACAGATTTTATTAATTCTGAGTATAGTAATGTTCTCAGCAGGTCCCATTACTCCTATAGTCACTTCATAGGCCATGCTGCGGCTTCCCCCCCACCCCCCACCCCCACCCCCTACCCCTTTCGTCGGAGGTTGGAGTCCTCCCTCGGGCATTGGTATGTGTGTTGTCCTTAGTGTAAGTTATTTTGGTCAATAATATTCGATCCAAAGCAAAATCAGTATGGAAGATTAACTAATTAATGTGGTTTTAAATTTTTTCCAAAGACGTAACTTAACGAATATCACCTTCTATAAATGTAAAAACTGTTATTGGACAGCGCTTATGATACAATACCGAGCAAAAGCAATCGCAATGAAAGTTTAATCAATTAATCTCCCATACTGTATCTGCTTTGGACGGAAAATTATTGATCGCGGCCCATCGTCTTTGACGCCACCTGTAAAGACCTTCCCCATTGCAGAGCGGTCAATACTGCCTTGCCTAATGCCGCTCAAAGACCTTCCAGTTCAAAAAATGGTTCAAATGGTTCTGAGCACTATGGGACTTAACATCTGAGGTCATCAGTCGCCTAGAACCTAGAACTACTTGAACCGAACTAACCTAAGGACATCACTCACATCCATGACCGAGGCAGGATTCGAACCTGCGACCGTAGCAGTCGCGCGGTTCCAGACTGAAGCGCCTAAAACTGCTCGACCTACTAAAAAAAACTTCGTGAGTACTCTTCAATCACAGCTCAATAATACTACTTTTCATTATCCCTTTGTTCTTCACAACATTTTAAGGATTCTTTGCAATAGAATTTTTTCTTATTGTTTGTACAGATTATCTGAGGATGCACCTCCTAGCGTCGCGAAACCGTCGTGACGCTGAATAAATAGTGATCTACAGTCAATACGAATTAATTCATTCAAAATATGGAAGTATGGCGCCGGTTGCTCGCAGTTTAAACAAATTTTTCTGTTATTCTTACTCTCTACTCATACTACGGGCGATCTGGACGTGTGTCCTTCAGAAAAAGAAAATTTGTAAAACTGGATGTCATTTACTGATATATACATTATGACTTTGGAACACTATTAAGGTAAATACATTGTTTGTTCTCCATCAAAATATTTCATCTGTTAACTATGCCTATCAGTAGTTAGTGCCTTCATTAGTTAGAATCTTTTATTTATCTGGAAGTATTGGTGCTCGCTGTATTGCAGTAGTTCGAGTACGAAGTTTTTTTTTTTTTTTGTTGAGGTAAGTGATTCATGAAAGGTATAGGTTATATTGTTAGTCAGGGTTATTCTTTGGTAGCGAGTACTGAAAGTCAGGTTGAGTTGCCCTAAAATATTGTATGTCAGTTTAGTGATGATCAGAATAAGTAAAGAGAGAACTGAGTACTTTCAGTTTTGCTCAGCTGTTTGAAAATAATGTAACGTAAGAGTTTTTCCAGCACTGTCATTCTTTACATTCAAAGGGAAAGTTTCAGAGAGAAAGAGAGAGAGAGAGAGAGAGAGGGAGGGGGGGGGGGGAGGGTCAATACGGATTATTTCTTTCAAAATATGGAAGTATATGCAGAAAGAGCGGAGAAAGTGTATCAGCTGGACATATTGAAAACGTCAGCAAGTGAAATGCAAATGCTGCCATCGACCTGAGGACAAACGGAGAGAAAACGTGAGCCCTCAGAAAACATAAAATCAACCGTAAAGTACCCTTTCATTTCAGATAAATACCTTAATGCGAACCGTGACCAATCTACACTCAATATGTACGAATCAAAACTGCACAGTATTTCAGAAAATAAAATAATTCGAATCTAGAATAGGTAACAAATAGAAACACTGTCCACACCAGAAATATTTGTTTATAGTATTTTCGTTCTGGATGGATGCCTTTGTAATATGACCTTCACTATCTAACTTTTCGCCTTGTGATGCTCCCTGCCGCTGCAGCTGCAGCAGCAAGTTAGATAGTTTAATTAATTTCTTTGCGTGTTTTTGGGTACTTGCATTGTTTAATTCATATTTCGGGCGTATTATAGTATTTGACAGTTGTAGCATCGCGCTTTAGTGTTTACTTGGTAGATTCTTACTTAAATTGCGTGTGAGTTTCGTATAGGAGGTGCAGTTTCGAGTTTTAGTTACTGTAATCGTAAATTCAGCAGATTGTAGCGCAGTCGTTAGGCATTTGTACAGGTTAGTTGATACATTCTTTGCGTGTTCCGCTTGCGTTATCTAGGCACGGACTCGTGTTTCGGTAACTGTTGTTAAACATCGACTAGAATGGACAGGGACTGCGATTGCTGTGTTCGGATGAGGGCTGACTTGGCATCCCTTCGCTCACAGCTGCAATCGGCGCTGACTTTGGTCGCGCAGCTTGAGGCTGTTGCCAATGGGCACCACTGTGGGGAGCCGGACTCGGGTATCACGGGGATGTCAACCTCGTCCCGTCTGTCCCCAGATCGGTCTGCCGCTGTGGTTGCCCCGGTTGCTGCCCGCAGTGGGGCTGAGCCCTCGCCTGTGGTTGATTGGGAGGTCGTTCCAAGGCGTGGCAGGCAGCGAAAGGCGTCCCCGGAGGCTGATCAGAAAGCCTCCCCAGTGCGTCTGACAAACCGGTTTCAGGCACACTGCCTCTGGCTGAGCCAGATGCAGCTGCCTGCCCTGTTTCAGAGGATCATTCTCAGCCTTCAAGGTCCGGGCAATCGCAGAGGGTGGGCTTACTGGTAGTTGGGAGCTCCAATGTTAGGAGCGTAATGGGGCCCCTTAGGGATACGGCGGCTAAGGAGGGAAAGAAATCCAGTGTGCACTCCGTGTGCAATCCGGGAGGAGTCATTCCTGATGTGGAAAGGGTCCTTCCGGATGCCATGAAGAGCGCAGGGTGCAGCCAGCTGCAGGTGGTGGCACATGTCGGCACTAATGACGTGTGTCGCTTTGGATCTGAGGAAATTCTCTCTGGATTCCAGCGGCTATCTGATTTGGTGAAAGCTGCCGGTCTTGCTTACGAGATGAAGGCAGAGCTCACCATCTGCAGCATCGTCGACAGATCCGACTGCGGACCTTTGGTGCAGAGCCGGGTGGAGGGTCTGAATCAGAGGCTCAGACGGTTTTGCGACCGTATTGGCTGCAGATTCCTTGACTTGCGCCATAGGGTGGTGGGCTTTCGGGTTCCGCTGAATAGGTCAGGAGTTCACTACACTCAGCTGGCGGCTACACGGGTAGCGGAGGCTGTGTGGCGTGGACTGGGCGGTTTTTTAGGTTAGAAGGCCTCGGGAAAGTGCGGGGTGGGCTGCAATGTCAAAGAGTGCATGGCAAATACAGGACGTGCTTGGATCAAGGAACAGTCGGAATTATAGTTGTAAATTGTTGTAGTTGCGCTGGAAAAGTCCCTGAGCTTCAAGCGCTAATAGAAAGCACAGAAGCTGATATCGTTATAGGTACAGAAAGCTGGCTAAAGACTGAAATAAATTCTGCATAAATTTTTACGAAGTCCCAGACGGTGTTCAGGAAAGACAGATTAGGCAGAATTGGTGGTAGAGTGTTTGTGTCTGTCAGTAGTGGTTTATCTTGTAGTGAAGTCGAGGTAGATACTCCGTGCGAATTGGTATGGGTGGAGGTTATACTTAACATCCGAATTAAGTTAATAGTTGGCTCCTTCTACCGACCCCCAGACTCCGATGATACAGTTGCGGAACAGTTCAGAGAAAGTCTGAGTCTCGTAACAAATAAATACCCCACTCATACGGTTATAGTTGGTGGGGACTTCAACTTACCCTCGGTATGTTGGCAAAAATACTTGTTCAAAACCGGTGGTAGGCAGAAAACATCTTCAGAGATTGTCCTAAATGCTTTCTCCGAAAACTATTTCGAGCAGTTAGTCCACGAACACACGCGAATTGTAAATGGTTGCGAAAACACACTTGACCTCTTAGCCACAAACAATCCAGAGCTGATAGAGAGCATCATGACTGATACAGGGATTAGTGATCACAAGGTCGTTGTAGCTAGGTTCAATACAGTTTCTTCCAAATCCATCAGAAACAAACGCAAAATAATTTTATTTAAAAAAGCGGATAAAGTGTCACTAGAAGCCTTCCTAAAAGACAATTTCCATTCCTTCCGAACTGACTATGCAAATGTAGACGAGATGTCTACACAAGCAGCAAGACGCAGTCAATACCTATGCTGCGCAGTGCCGATGGTACTGTTACCGACGACTGTGCCGCTAAAGCGGAGTTATTGAATGCAGTTTTCCGAAATTCCTTCACCAGGGAAGACGAATGGAATATTCCAGAATTTGAAACACGAACATCTGCTAGCATGAGTTTCTTAGAAGTAGATACCTTAGTGGTTGTGAAGCAACTCAAATCGCTTGATACAGGCAAGTCTTCAGGTCCAGGTTGTATACCGATTAGGTGCCTTTCAGACTACGCTGATACCATAACTCCCTACTTAGCACTCATATACAACCGCTCGCTCACCAATAGATCTGTACCTACAGATTGGAAAATTGCGCAGGTCGCACCAGTGTTTAAGAAGGGTAGTAGGAGTAATCCATTTAACTACAGACCTATATCATTGACGTCGGTTTGCAGTAGGGTTTTGGAGCATATACTGTATTCAAACATTATGAATCACCTCGAAGGGAACGATCTATTGACACGTAATCAGCATGGCTTCAGAAAACATCGCTCTTGTGCAACGCAGATAGCTCTTTATTCGCACGAAGTAATGGCCGCTAACAACAGGAGATCTCAAGTTGATTCCGTATTTCTAGATTTCCGGAAAGCTTGTGACACCGTTCCTCACAAGCGACTTCTAATCAAGCTGCGGGCCTATGGGGTATCGTCTCAGTTGTGCGACTGGATTCGTGATTTCCTGTCAGGAAGGTCGCAGATCGTAGTAATAGACGGCAAATCATCGAGTAAAACTGAAGTGATATCAGGTGTTCCCCAGGGAAGCGTCCTGGGACCTCTGCTGTTCCTGATCTATATAAATGACCTGGGTGACAATCTGAGCAGTTCTCTTAGATTGTTTGCAGATGATGCTGTAATTTACCATCTAATAATGTCATCCGAAGACCAGTATCAGTTGCAAAGCGATTTAGAAAAGATTGCTGTATGGTGTGTCAGGTGGCAGTTGACGCTAAACAACGAAAAGTGTGGGATGATCCACATGAGTTCCAAAAGAAATCCGTTGGAATTCGATTACTCGATAAATAGTACAATTCTCAAGGCTGTCAATTCAACTAAGTACCTGGGTGTTAAAATTACGAACAACTTCAGTTGGAAGGACCACATAGATAATATTGTGGGGAAGGCGAGCCAAAGGTTGCGTTTCATTGGCAGGACACTTAGAAGATGCAACAAGTCCACTAAAGAGAATATTGCTTCGCTGTGTGGGATCCTTACCAGGTGGGATTGACGGAGGACATCGAAAGGGTGCAAAAAAGGGCAGTTCGTTTTGTATTATCACGTTATAGGGGAGAGAGTGTGGCAGATATGATACGTGAGTTGGGATGGAAGTCACTACAGCATAGACGTTTTTCGTCGCGGCGAGACCTTTTTACGAAATTTCAGTCACCAACTTTCTCTTCCGAATGCGAAAATATTTTGTTGAGCCCAACGTACATAGGTAGGAATGATCATCAAAATAAAATAAGAGAAATCAGAGCTCGAACAGAAAGGTTTAGGTGTTCGTTTTTCCCGCGCGCTGTTCGGGAGTGGAATAGTAGAGAGATAGTATGATTGTGGTTCGATGAACCCTCTGCCAAGCACTTAAATGTGAATTGCAGAGTAGTCATGTAGATGTAGATGCGAATACTGAAGATAATGAAACAGGGATGTCATTGGTGTAGACGTTCACGTTTATATACCACTAATGGTAGTTCATACCCGAAACCAGGCTACTAAATAGTCATTAGTCAGTTTAAGATGCAAAAACAAGATATCATTTGTACAGTATTTGCAAGCTACAGAGCACCTACTGTACAATATTTACAGTTCCATGTTCATATTTTACCCACAGGGTAATCGTTAAGTAGGAGATGGTATCATCATACAGCTTCAGTTTAAAACGGCTCGAGGCTCGTATCAGTAATGAAATGTGGGACCTCTATTCATAAATATGTATCTTCTAAAAGCCCAATTTTATTTCTACGTTATAAGCAAAATCATAAAATTTTATTTCATTAATTGAAGAACTTGCCCTTTGATTTTTTTTTTTTTTTAGATATTACCTCGGAAGCTGCACGGTCAGCTACGGATTGCTACGTGAAGAGGTCGGGGTTCGATTCCAGGTCTCTTGGCGACTGGATATGGTATTGTCCTTACGTCCGAATCGTAATTCAAAAATGGCTTTGAGCACTATGGGACTTAACATTTGAGTCATCAGTCCCCTAGAACTACTTAAATCTAACTAACCTAAGGACATCACATACATTCATGCCCGGGCACTATTCTAACCTAAGACCGTAGCGGTCGCGCGGTCCAAGACTGAAGCGCCTAGAACCGCTCGGCCACACCGACCGGCCGAAACGTAATAATTGACATTCCGTTACTGAGATGGAACCGCGCGGCCGCTGCGGCCACAGGTTCGAATCCTGTCCCGGGCATGGATGTGTGGGATGTCCTTAGGTTAGTTAGGTTTAAGTGTTTCTAAGTTCTAGGGGACTGATGACCTCAGATGTTAAGTCCCATAGTCCTCAAAGCCATTTGAACCATTATTAGCACCGTTCACTCCTGTCCTTTGCCACTGAGAAAATTGCTGATTCCCTGAGGTGTCTGCGTAGTAAGATGTGAAGACCGTCAGGTCATAGAGCTCACTGTCGTCTCCATTCGACGAGTCAGTTCAGCAGTCGTCCCCTATCTGTTTTTGAGGTGATTACCCGCGTTGTATGCTGGTGGGTGGAATAACTTCTCCTTGGATAAGTTTTTCTTCCTCTGTCAAGCTTTACACAAGGAGGGTGAAAATAAAAAAAAAACACGGCTGTTAGAATTCCGTTAGAGCATCAACACGCAGACGGATTTCAACACAGATGTATTCACCTGCAGATTTTATACATTAATCATCCTATTTTAACAGAACACGTACCATGGACATGTATATAACAACAAAATTTTGAGGCAAATAAGTAAGACTGAACTTAAAATTACCGACGGCGACGTAAAACAGGAAGGCAAATACAGCACAGCATGAAATAATCACTAACCATACTTCAATGAAACAGCTGCCACACTTTGGGAGTTTTCTGATGACCTGACTGCTTCACTCAGAAGCCCGGATTGTCTGGATCCAGGATGTAGAAACCAACAGCTTTCGGGGGAACTTCATTAGGCCAAGCGGTTCTAGGCGCTTCAGTCCGGAACCGCGCTGCTGCTACGGTCGCAGGTTCGAATCCTGCCTCGGGCATGGATGTGTGTTCTCCTTAGTTTAGTTAGGTTTAAGTAGTTCTAGGTTCTAGGCGACTGTTGACCTCAGATGTTAAGTCCCATAATGCTCAGAGACATTTGAACAATTTTTGAACTTCGTTATCAATGCAAACTAAGCAGACTGTAGACTGTCAACTACATGCTGGCTCAAGTTCCTAATAACACACAGCAGCCCAGGGTGGAATAGAACATGTAAATAAAATTCTCGTTCGTAGACGTAACACGCAAAATGTGATTTGGTAAAGAGAATTACAACAAATGTATTCTGCAAACTTTCGAAAACCCGGACCATTTTATATCAATGGCCTATTGTTTATAATGGTTTACAAATATATCGCACAATAGCTCGTACACAGTCCGTAGGAGTCATCATTTTCATTTCGAAAGCGCTAATGGTTAATTTTGACCCGAAATACTGAGCAGTGCGGCCGTAAGGTCACTGACAGCGCGAAGCTCGCACTGTGTGCTGTACGGGTAAAGTGGTTCTCCGATTACGTGGATGACGTCGTACCTCTGGTGCGTCTACACTCAGACTTATTAACCTCAACGGAGGGAGGTATCGTCTCGAGCAATTTCTAACAAAGTTTTTAGTTAATAATCAACTTAAAAGTCAACTGAAATCTGCGAGGAGTGAAGAGAGATCCGGGAACTCTTGAGTAGACACTTCTACGGTGACGCCAAGGCAGCGATTAATTTAATTTCTACTCGCAAACATTTCTTGTTGTCAGTGAGACTTGTCTGTTCTTTTGGTCTGCCCCTAGGCGCAAGAGTTTTGGGCTGTAACATATCCTCTTCATACACTTTAGCTTTCCCTTCATTTCTGACCGAAGAAAGAGGCATACTGTTCCCTAAAATCTCAGTTTTCCTGGGTCGCAGAGTTGTAGTGTGTTCCTGTCGTTGCTTCGAAGTCTACGTTTCATCTCTCACTGGACGCTTGAACTCTTTTCGCATATATTGTATTTTAGTATTAATTCATCTTTATTGTGACCCTCCTAGATAGCAGCACGCTTCAGCACGTCGCTTCCAGGATTCTGAGTAGGTGAATATCAGATGGCAGCCACGACCCGCCTCAGTACACTACTCACAACCATTTATGAAACGTTCGCACGCCTTCACAAGCGCTGACACAACACGCAAGAGATGGTGTACATAAATCCTGTCCTGGAGGGGTGGGGGGTGGGGAGGGGGAGGGGTGGCCACAGAAAGAGTAGCCACCCAACCTCTACCACCAACATCAAATCCAAAAAGTGGCAAGCAGACCCCGTGCCGTGAAGATAAGGGCTAAAGGCCAGGGAAATCAGCTCTATTGAGTTTGATAAAAACTTCATCTATAGGAGTGAAGTATTGCATCTTGTCCCAAGCAAGGTTGCCAGGTGTTATTGTAATTTTTCCTCCTACCTATGCAGTTCTCATTTCGTTCGAGCAATCAGTCATTCATGATAGGAAACACAGTCACTCAAAATGATTCAGAAATTTTACTTGTTAGAATGAAATCAGGCGATGATTCTTCTTCTCTGCAGGCTCGTGCTTTGCGGCAGTCTGCTAATCTGTACAAATAAAATGCCTCGTATTTTTGGGAGCGTTGTATAATCAGTCGGGAAACCTCAGATCAAGCTGATATTTGGCTTTGATGACGTTTAACCTTCCGAAGAAGTAATGGAGCTCTTGGATTATTAAATGCACGCTCGTATCCAGTCTTTCGGAAGTTCCCTTCTGATTAACAACTACGCAATATATCGATGAATATAATTAATTCTCAAATGTCAAATACACATCTTTTGTTTGAAGGAGCAATATATATATTTCCCTTTTAATCGTACAATTTCGTATCAGTTATCTTCGGTCATAAATCTAAATAATCAGATTACAGTTCTTGAAACAAATCTCAGGCTAATCGGCACGAAGAAAATCTCGGAAGCTTTTTTCTTCTAACCACCACCAGAGAGAGTACTACAAAGAATAATTGTGAGCTCATGGCATAACTATTGTATGAAATTATTTTGCGCATGGATTCTGCGAGTATGAAGATAGAAATTGTGCAAACGTCATTCAAGGGTAGAATTGTATCAGAATAATTCATCGAATATAAAGAGATATTACAATTGCCCCTCACAGCGAGCAAAGTTAATGATTATACACTTTGCGAGCTAACAGGAAAAATTTGTTGGGTTGTTTATTCAAAAGAGGAATATTTTGAATTAATAGAATTTTACTATAGAGAGCATGGGTATCATGTTAAGACAGTAAATTACGGGAATACCTAAGCTGTAGCTTTTGCATGTACCGGGATATACACGCATCCCGAGTACATAACCAGGGAAGATGTAGATTGGTGTAATTACGAAAAAGGTCTATCCATTTGGGAACTGGCCTTCACAGGGAAACCTTGGAAAACCCGGAAGAATAGACCCCAGCTCAGGTATTAAAGAAGAGAGGAAAGCCTAAATCCAGTAATTCTGAAATATATAAAAGCTCGATAGATCGAAGGAAAAGTGCCTCATAGCCAAAAAGAATTTTACAATAGTGCTCCAAAAAAATTTCAAAATTCTTCTTTCGACGATGTAGCCGGCGATCTCGATGTGAAGTCAATGGAACAGGAACACGGGTATGGACAGCGGGTAGGCGACGCACAACGTTTGGTGGAGGCGGCACGGAGGGCAGGCGATGGCTTATGGTACAGGACAGAAGCTGGTAACGTGCCGTAGAAACAGCAAGATGATCTCAGGAACAGATGGTCAGGGATGTGAACATGGAACAGGTTTAGAGTGGAATAAGAAAAGGTTCTGACTGAATAAATCCCTTTAAGAGAGTAGATTAAGGCAACGAAGTCCATATTTCATCGTTGAACTCAAAATCGGAGTGGATTCTTATATTCTTCCATCTGTACTAGACTGGACCAACCATCAGTCCTGACAATCGCGAATTTTTTTTATAGTTCTCAATACCAAAGTTGTTTTGCATTAAAACTGGTGATTGTCCACAACATTTCCAAATAGACTGTGGGCATTTAAATTTTCTTGTAGCTCATATCGAACGTATTCCTCTCAATTTTTTTCCTAATCTTCGTTTTGTTATAGTGCAGGTGGAAGAGCATTGAATCTGTCCGAGGTTTGCTTTCAATTACGAAATTATGGATAAAATTTAAGTTTACACCTGATGAAAAATTTTGAACATAGGCATATGACACTGACTCCACAAAGAAAAAAATTCTCTGAAAAATTTTCATTATTCTTATAATTAATTGATTTATAGATCCACCTGCAAATAAATATCATTAATGATGTCATATGTTCATTTAACAAATCAGCCACTCGCAGAATCTTCTTCATTCTCTCATGAACATTTATGGAAATATATTTCAACAACTAAGTCCAAAATATGAAACATGCAAACTGCTATTCTTAAAATGTTAATTAAAATTCTTAAATTAATTCTCCCGGTAGAGAAGGCATAATGAAAAATCTAAAAATTATAATAATTTTCTCTCGCTCAACCAGAGAGTTTCTTCAATTGTTTGCAGCAGTGTCATTATCGACTGTTGCTCCATTTCACAGTTCATTTGTTTTCTCGCTCGAACTGCGCACATCATACACACAGCGTATTTACCTACATATCCCAAACTGTTCAAGTTTCACACGCAATTCTCACATAATTGCCGTGTCTTGGGAAAATGTAAATGTGCTTTCATTGTATATCACTATGGCTTCTGCTCATAGCCCGCACTTAAAAACACTAGTATTTAACAATTTCTTCTATCTATCTTAAAATTTTGTGCTAAACTATCACAGGAGTAATCTCACTGTCTCTTAACCTATCACAGGAGAAATCTCACTGTGTCTTAACCTATCACAGGAGTAATCTCACTGTCTCTTAACCTATCACAGGAACAATCTCACTGTCTTTTACCCTCTAGACAACATAAACTTCTTGATATTTATATACAAATTCGACTCATAGTCAAATTCCACTCTAAATTCTTCTCCATATTTGGTATCACAGATCTACGATACTTCAAAAAATTTCTTAATATCATTATGCGGGAATAATCCCTTTACTCTTTTCGATTCGGGATATGCCAACAAGTATGATGCAGGATTTGATATATTTACAATAACATATGGTCCGGTGTAAATAAGATTCCATTTCTTTATGTTCTTCATCAGTTTCGAGGAATGGATGTGTCGGCTCAATAAAACCTTATTCCCAAGATGAAACGTCTGAATCCGGTGAATCCGTTTATCATATGTCAATTTCCGTTGTATTGCCTTTTTAGTTAAATTGACAAGTGATACTTTGGCAGATGGTTTATCCAGAAATTCTTTTCAATCTGACTAAACATAAGCTCTGTTGGAGTAAAGTTAGTTGAGGCATGTCTCAGATTATTAAATATTTGTTCAAATTCTGACAAATAATCAGCCCATGATGTTTGTTTACTGTGACAGTATGTTCGTATAACTCGGTTTAATTCTCGGAAAACTCGTCCTATTGGACTACCTTGTGGATGGTAACATGATATCAAAATTTGTCGAACACCAAGCTGTGTTAATGTTTGCTTCCATTTAAATCCGGTAAAAATTCTGGCATTATCTGTAATTATGGATTTCGGTAAACCTACATGCGGAAGATAGTCACGCACCATTCTCACTACAACAGCTCTGGCAGTAGCACATTTTAGTGGATGTAGTTTTACATATTTTGTAAACACGTCAAAGAATTCAACAATGAATTTGACTCCTCCTCTTGATCGTGGGAGAGGGCCGCAGATATCACACGAAATTAACTCCCTTGGCTCTCGTGGAAAAACTGAATGCAGAACATGCTTACTACCTCTATTATCCGGTTTTGCCTTTTGACAGAGTAAACAGTTTTGTATTGTTTGGTGCACTTTTCTCCGAATATTCGGAAAATAACAGTATGCTCCTATTTTATTGGCACATTTAATTACACCAAAATGTCCCCATGATAAGTGGGTAAATCAAATGAATTTTTCCTCATATTCCTTCGGAATACATACACACCACCGTGGATTGTTGTCCTTCCCACATCTGAAGAATAATATTCAATTTACTAATTTATAATGATCTAAACTAGCCCTTGAATTTTGTTGTTCCTTTAGCTGAATTATGTTCTTTCATCGAGGGTTCCACAGGACTACATCCAGCATCTCTACGATCGTCTCCATGGGAGAATAGCAGCCTGCATTGCTGCGAAAGGTGGATATACACTGTATTAGTGCCGACATTGTGCATGCTCTGTTGCCTGTGTCTATGTGCCTGTGGTTCTGTCAGTGTGATCATGTGATGTATCTGACCCCAGGAATGTGTCAATAAAGTTTCCCCTTCCTGGGACAATGAATTCACGGTGTTCTTATTTCAATTTCCAGGAGTGTAGATAATAGTTAAACTTTTTGAATGCCCAGATAACCGCAAGTGCTTCAAGTTCTGTGGTAGTATAGGCTCTTTCACAGGGCGATAACACTCGACTAGCAAGTGCTATCGGGCACAATGTTGGTACCCCTTTTATTTTCCTTATTTGGAAGAGACAAGCACCTAATCCAACATCCGATGAATCCGTGGACAGACAGAACTCACAATTCATATCAGGGTGATATAATAAGGAGGCGTTAACAAGTTGGTCTTTAATGTCTCTAAAAGCTAGTTCACATTCTTCAGTCCATTGCCATGGCACATCCTTCCGTAGAAGCCGGTTTAATGCCTCAGAATTCATGGCTTGAGTCTTTATGAAACGACGGAAGAACGATGCCATACCTATAAATCCCTTCAGCTGTCTTTTATTCCGTGGTGATGTAAAATTTCGAATTGCACTTATCTTCTTCTCGGTAGGCAGGATACCTTTCGCATCTATCATATGTCCTAAGAACTTAATTTGTGGTAAAGCAAAATGAGACTTCTGTAAGTTTACTGTAATTCCGGTTTTCTTGAAAACACCAAAAATCCTTTCCAAAATATGCAAATGTTCTTCCCATGTTTTCGTGGCTATTAATAAATCGTCAACAAACACAGTTATACAACTAAGCAATTCTGGTCCAAGAACATAATCCAACGCTGAAATAAATATTCCGGCACTAATATTAAGTCCGAACGGGACAACTCTAAATTGATAACTTCTCCCAGCATAGATAAATGCGATATATTTCCTAGATTCTTCATCCATTTGGACCTGCCAGTACGAACTTCTCAAATCAACACTAATTAAGTACGAAACATCCTGGAAATTTTGAATTAATTCATCTATATTTTCCGGGTGAGTCCTTACAGGTACTATTATTTTATTAATCTCTCTCTCATCCAGAACTAATCTTACTTTGCCTCCAGGTTTTGGAACGACTAAGAGCGGAGAACATAATGGACTAGTTGGTGGCTCAATCAAGTTCCATTCTAACATTCTATTTATCTCCCTTTGAACAGATTGTTTTAAACGCTAGGGGATCCGATAGTGCGTGTAACAGTAAGTCTGATGTGGCTTCACTTGTAGGTGACAAATATAACCTTTAATAATTCCTGGTTTCTCATCAAAAATCTCTTCATATGCCTCTAACAAATAACGTAGTTGCGCCTTTGTTCTCCGGTAAGCTGATTTGATTCACTAGCTTTTATCGTTGTTGTTTGGTTAAAGTCCTCCTGTTGTATCAAATCCTTTGAAAGCTCCTTCCAGCGACCGTTTTTAGTGCCAATTAATTGAATTATGGCACCGCGACAATATTTCTCATGCACAGTGTCCTTTCTATTTAAATCCAGTGCTATCTCTTCTCCATTTAATCTAAATTTAACTATTCCTTCCAAAAAATCAATCTGACAATCGTACTCCTGCATACTCCCAATACCAAGAATACAGTCCACTAATAACTTCTGCGCTACAAGGAATGTGCATTTTATTGCTACATTTCCCATTTTCATCTCTAATTACGTTTGTATTTTGACATTGGGAGAGCGTGCTCCAACAGCTCCGATGATTTTGCAGTTCTGTACCGGCAAAATTGGTACCTTCTTCTTCCTAATAATTCTCCTAAAAAGAGCGCCTGAGATGACACTGGCGGAAGCGGCGATGTCTAATATCACATTCGTTGGAACTTCCTCTATTTCAACAAATTCTTCCGATACCGGAACACTCGATCTGTAATTATGACACGTTATTAAATCCTTTGTTAACTCTTCAGTCAACAGCTCACCATCATTATACCTTAACAATTGTAATTTTACTGTTTCGCCCCCAAACAGATCCCCTGACCGCTCCTCCAGGGCACGATGCGGTCATGTTTAGTTTGACTGATTGTTGGTCCGATTGGTATTTGTCTCTTCAGCTACTTCAGTGATTATCCGTTGTTGAGGTGAATTCCGTCTATATTGTCTTGCTTGATTCGTGTGATTATTGTCGTTGTTCTGCTGGTGTTGGTAGAACTGTCCCGTGTTGCCATGCATTGGATTATATCGATTAAAATTCCTATTGTTCCTAAAATAGCCCCTCGCTGCACCATTACTAAAGTTTCCATTATGGTAATAATTATTGTTTGCATTTTGTCAATTTCTAAGTCTCCTCGGAGAGTGTAGTTGGTTATGATTATTTTTACTGTTACCATTACTGCCATTCCCATTCGAGTTGTAGCTCGGATTCGCTTCTATTACCCTTCTTTGATACGACATTTCTCTTGCCCTTTTATTGTCCTCCTCAGTTATATCAATATGATCAAGCGTAGTCATAAATGAGTCTATATCCTTATCATTTATATATAACAGCTGATTCCTTATACTGGTGGGTAGTCTGGACTTGAGTATCCTAAATATATCCGGCAAAGGAATCGGTACATCCCAATACAAAGATTTATTAATGTATTTCTCAAAATATCTCTTTAGAGATCCTCTAGAAAATAAGAAAGGCTCAGGATATAATACTTCCTGCCAAAGTCTTTCTTGTATTCCAGCAGACCAATATTTTGCTAGAAAAGCCTGCTCAAATTCTTTATAACATTTACAAGAAGATGTTTGTTCGGATGCCCACAATAATCCTGATCCTTGTATATATCCAGATACAAAACTAATCTTTTGCCATTATGTCCAAGATCGTGGAAATAGACCTCTGAAACTTCGAATAAAGACTACAGGATGAACATTCTTTTTGTCAGGGTTAAAGATTTGAAACTGTCTCTGTTTAATCATCTTCTCCTCAACGGTACTACGATTCCAAAAATCATCCTGTTCGTACTTTTCCTTGTGGCTATCCGTTATATCGAATCTAACTTGTGACGTTCCAGTTCTGTCTACACCGGATCTTGACGTGGACGGAATGTCACGCGCAGATTGAGAATTTTGTTTCCTACTTCTCCCTGTTTCTAAATCCTCCTGCGAGAGATTTAGTGATCTATCTATATTTTCTTTCCAACGCGAGAATTCTTCGCCAAGTTGTTCACGAACATCCTTTAACGCTTTGTTGAAAAAATTCTCTTCGGAACTCGCCGAAATTGACTGTAAAGCTACTTTCACAGTTTCTTCTATCCTTTCCGAAGGAAAATTTTGCCGATCTAATGTCATTTCTGAAAACTTTCCCGCAAGTACATTCATTCTGTGTTCCACTGCCTCCTGTTTTTCCTTCACTTCGTCAAATTGCTTCTTTAGATTATCTTGGGATTCTATAATTTCTGGTATCATAGCTACGGAACACTCTATGTCCTCTTGAGCTTGTATTACTTGAGGAAACAATTCTACTTGTTTTTGTATCGTGTCAATTTTGAGGGATACATACTCGGTTAGTTCCGCTTTTAATTAACTATTGTTTTCTTGGCATTGTTGGCCGACCTGCTCAATTTGAGCAATAAGATTCTGTTAGGTCCTTACTGACTGTTCTTTTATTTCCTGTGTCTGGGTATTTAATCTCTGATCTAATTCGGTAAAGGTTACTCTTAATTGATTTTGTAATTCTGTTTGATTTTAGGCTAATTGATTTTGGAGTTCATTTTGTATGGCTGATAAGTCTCGTCTTACTTCAGATTGTATAACGGATAAGTCTCGTTTTACCTCCGCTTGGCCTTCGGCTAATAGAGACAACTGTTGCATAATAACAACTAATGTGTCAACAACACTCTGATCAGCTGTTGTATGAATGTTTTCTGAAGCAGCGGGATTATTTATATTGCTACGTCTAGCCACAACGGTCTCAGAATTGCTATCCGTGGCCTCTGCTTCTGCGCAAACAGCTGAAGGCTGTTGCACGTCTCGTTGCTGATTCAATGACATTTTAAATGCCGCTCTAGTTAATACCATTAAATAACTGTCAATATCAGGTTCTAGTCACTAAATATAGTTTCAAATTTACTGTCGTAGACACACTTAACTTTCAAATTACTTCACAGATGGTATACAGTTCAATGTCCAGATACGAAAATCGCACAATATACAGTTCTGCAATCTAACTACTATCTGGAAAAGTTAATTTCAAACTATTTTAACTGCAGGATAAAAAAAATTAGATTTCTCTGGCCTTCTTCTGTAGTCTCGGTGTCGTCCAATAGTTGAAATCGTTTCTTGGTATCCGCAATCTTTTACTATGGGCACCGAATCTCTCTTCAGATTAGTTACCTCTCGTTCTCGTTGGTTTTCATGAAACAAAAAATACATATATTATATAACAATCCAAGAGAGTCCTGTCACACTAGCGCCAATGTAATTATTCCTCCTATCTATGTAGTTCTCATTTCGTTCGAGCAATCAATCATTCATGATAGGAAACATAGTCATAGCTCAGTCACTCAAAATGGTTCAGAGATTTTACTTGTTAGAATGAAATCAGGCGATGATTCTTCTTCTCTGCAGGCTCGTGCTTTGCGGCAGTCTGCTAATCTGTACAAATAAAATGCCTCGTATTTTTTGGAACGTTGTATAATCAGTCGGGAAACCTCAGATCAAGCTGATATTTGGCTTTGATGAACTTTAACCTTCCGAAGAAGTAATGGAGCTCTTGGATTATTAAATGGAGGTTCGTATCCAGTCTTTCGGAAGTTCCCTTCTGATTAACAACTACGCAAAATATCGATGAATATAATTAATTCTCAAATGTCAAATACACACCTTTTGTTTGAATATATATTTCCCTTTTAACCGTACAATTTCGTATCAGTTATCTTCGGTCATAAATCTCAATAATCATATTACAGTTATTGAAACAAAACTCAGGCTAATCGGCACGAAGACAATCTCGGAAGCTTTTTTCTTCTAACCACCACCAGAGAGAGTACTACAAAGAATAATTGTGAGCTCATGGCATAACTATTGTATGAAATTATTTTGCGCATGGATTCTGCGAGTATGAAGATAGAAATCTTGTAAACGTCATTCTAGGGTATAATTGTATCAGAATAATTCATCTAATATAAAGAGATATTACACTGTATAAAGAAATTCGGAACTTTTTTGCGAATCTAATACTTCCTAACTAACTGTATAAAGTCAGTAGTTTTTAGAAACTGACATCTCTGAAGTTAGAGTTACCAAATGCATGCGTAAAATATACATCCTACAATTACTGATCTTCTGTTTTCAATCCTCCAAGTGTTACATCAGTGCAGATAATCAGTTCAGGTTTGCCAACTTAGCGCTTTTCGGCCTAAAAGTAGAATTTTTAATTAAAAGTCTATCTCTCATTTCAAACATTCTCATACTGAACTGGCTGTCCAATGTGAAATACTAATAGTTTCGGTGTAACCAGGGCTTCTACGTATCTCCTCAAGGTTTAATTCTGAGTCGGATCTGAAGGAGAAACTCGGGACAATCCAGCTTAAATGTGATACCTGACATCCCTGAACACATGACTAGCGTTTCATGCAGTTTAAGTGGACTACCATAAAGATGGCATGCCACTGTAGCTGATCGTCGGGATGTACTGACCTCAGCAAAAAGATTTTGTTTCTTTTACTATCCGAGGCTGCATTTACTCGACAACGTACTTCAAAAGCTATGAAAAATTATGCAGATATGCTTCGTGCTCCTGCCTCTAAATGAATACGTTGAAAGAGAGCAAGAATCAGTGAAAGAAGGAATAACTTTGTTTCCACAAATGTATTGAAGGGTACCAGAAGCTCGACACAATAGTACCTCATCTTTGTAAAACTGAGTTTTATTTGCTACAGAGGGGAAAAACCGATCGGTTAAAACCGAGTTCTAAATAACAAGTTTTTCAGTATCTGTTTGATATCGATTATTGTTGTTGTAGTGGTCTTTAGTCCTGAGACTGATTTGATGCAGCTCTCCATGCTACTCTATCCTGTGCAAGCTTCTTCATCTCTCAGTGCCTACTGCAGCCTACATCCTTCTGAATCTTCTTAGCGTATTTATCTCTTGGTCTCCATCTACGACTTTTACCCTCGACACTGCCCTCCAATACTAAACTGTTCCTTAATGATCCAACTCCTGAAGCAATAAAATGTGGTGAACACAATCAAACGCCTTAGTTAAATCAAAAAATATGTCTAGCGTTCGAAACCTTATGTTTAACCCATTCAGTGCCTCACAGAGAAAAAAAGAGTATAGCATTTTCAGTTGTTAACCGGCTTCTAAAGCCGAACTGTATATTTGATAGCAAATTATGTGATATAAAATGATCAATTTTCCTTACATACACAGCCTTTTCAATAAATTTAGCAAACACTGATGGCATAGAAATAGGTCTAAAACTGTCTACTTCACCCCTTTCTCCATTTTTATAAAGCGGCTTTACTACTGAGTACTTTAATTGTTCAGGAAACTAACCATTCTTAAAGGAAAAATTTAATAAGCGGTTAAGTACAGGGCTGACATGCACAGCAGAGTACCTTAATATTCTGCTAGACTCTCCATCATATCCATGAGAGTCCTTAGTCTTCAATGATTTAATTATTAACTCAATCTACACCTTGTCAGTATCACAGAGGAGTATTTCAGACAACAATCTCGGAAAGGCATTTTCCAAGGGAGTTACATAATTCTCTATAGAAACTAAGCTTTAATTAAGTTCACCAAGAACACTCAGAAAATTATTGTTAAATGCTGTACATATATCTGACTTATCAGTAACACAAATATTTTTTTCTACTAACTGACTGTATATCGTCGACCTTGTGCGGCTGACCAGACATTTCACCCACAACTGACCATATGGTTTCAGTTTAACCCTGTAAACTAGCTATTCTATTTGCGTACCACATACTCTTTGCCTTCCTAACAACATTTTTAAGCACCCCAAAGTACTGGTTATAATGGCCTTCTGTAGCTTGATTGTGATTACTTCTAACATTCAGATATAATTCCGGCTTTGTTCTACATGAGATCATTTGCTACCAGTCAGCGACCCAGGCTGCGTTTTCCTGCTGGTACCCCGTTTAGAACGTTCTAATGGAAAGCAACTCTCAAAGAGCATGAGGAATGTGTTAAGGAAAGCATTATATTTGTCGTCTATGTTATCGGCATTATAAACATCCTGTCACTCTTAATGCTTAACGATATTTAAAAAACTCTCTACTGCCATTGTATTACCTTTCCTACACAAATCCTAATTATGTGTCACATTTGTTTGAGTACGGTAGCTTTTTAGTGTTAACATGTGAGCATCATCGTCTGAAAGACCATTCACCCTTTTACTAACAAAATACCCATTTAGTAATGAAGAATGAATAAAAATATTGTCTGTGGTTGTTTTACTGTTCCCCTGCATACTAGTTGAAAAAAAAACGCAGTCTGCATCAGATCATATGAGTTTAGGAGATCTACCAACATCCTTTTCCTTGCGCAATCATATACAAAATTAATACTGAAGTCACCACATGTAACAAATTTCTTTCAATCTAAAAAACGGAGCAGCTCTAACGCCAACTACAACAGGAATTTTTCCATGAGTGATTGCACTACCACCCACTACCCTGTCACCAATAAGCTTTGTCAGCCTCCCCTTCCCATGCATATTGAGGTGCAGGCCGTGCCAAGTGAATCCTGATCTAATGATAGACCCAACTGGCACCACTGAAATGTGATCCATTCCCGCTGCCATCAGCGTCTTGTCCAGGCCCATGTTAACACGCCTAACAGCCGCACTAAGATGAGGCCAATCATGACGCTGAAACAACTGCACGAAGTGCACATTAGTGTCACCAGTTTTAGTAGCTGTCTTTACCAGGTCACCACCTACATCATATTCCCCGACCTTATCAAAACTATTTCCTGCTCCACCCACAATTCACCCGACCCTCTTTCGTAGAACTTCTCAGTCAGCCGAGCCAACTCTGCACTAGGCTTCACAATGGTGGTGACCTGGTACTTACTCCCCAACACTTCCTGCAACCGCTGGCCCACGCCCCTGTCGTGCGAACTACATAGCAGCAGAACCTCCTTCTTTCTGTTAGACTTTGCAACTGGCTTAGACCTCATAACTGCTGTGGACTACTGCATTTTTCCTACACATACAGCTACATGAGGTCCTCTCCAATCAACTCTGACAGTTGGTCAAATCCATTGCATATATGCAAAGTAAAACTGCCTGAATACCTCCTCCTCTTAACTGCCTTCTTGTCATTCACCAGCACCCTTCACCCTCCTCAATCTATCTAGTTCCTCCTTAGCTTATTGTAACTGCACCTGAAGGGCTCCTGCTCCTCTATAAATTTATTTTACTACTGATTCTGCATTCCCCTGATAGGATCTTCCTAGAATGCCCACTGGCTCCCCCACTACATTCCCCCGTATTAAAATACTTTGAACAAATCCCACACCGTAACCCACTACTCACAAACCTACGTCAAAGCCACACTTCTCAGTCATGGTAAAATTTTACAGTTACTGAAAAAAAACTAAACATATACGTTACCTAACTTCAACTACAACAGTAGAACTATTTATAGAACTAACAACAGTGGTTCTAAGTTCTCTCTCTACTAAGAAAGCAACAACTTTTATTAACACTATTATACCACAACTCATACCAATGCCAACGAAACTTCACACAATTTACTAGCTAAAACCAAAAATTCAAGAGGCCACTGGAATACTTAACGAAGTTAAAACAGTGAATGGAAGTTTTACTGAAGTATTTCACTAGAAACAAAGAAAAGTCAGCTGAAAACTACTGCACGAAATTTACTAAACGACTTCAACGCACAAAAAAATCTCAAAAACACAGTAATTGAACATTTCCAAAAGTTCATGAAGCTGTTATTTCGCTACAAACAGCAAGAGACATCGTTGAAAACTACTAAATTTAATAATTGTATAACAGTGCACCACCAAATTTGCCAGAACTTAAGAACCGCTATAGCTGGAACTGCCCACCACGAAATGTAAACACATTGGTAATATTTGAATGAACTATTAAAAACTACTAAATTTAATATTCTAATCCAGTACACAAACAATTTTTACAGTACTTAGCTTTGTAACCGGTACAGCTGGAACCACTAGTTGCGAAATGTAAACACACTGCTGTGGCGTGAGACTTGGGTGAACGACGTAAGCACACTCACGAGTAATAGACCACAGGAGTCAATAATAGAAAGAAAGACTGAGATGAATGAAAATCCACTGTTCAGTTGCTTTTATAGCAAATATTAACACAAAAATTTTAAAATAAGTAACTGAAGACTAAAACTTTATAAAATAGTGGCGAGCAATTACAACAGCAACCCAGGACACGTGACGTCACACCAGAGACCTCATGATATATTGAATCAAAATAATGCTTATTTAAATAGGAAAATAAAAAGTAAACTTAGTACGACCACTGTCCGTTGCTTTTCTCGAAAAGTGATAATTGGCTGAATACTGCAAAAAAATCACCAATATTCTCCAATTTCTAATTTTTTTGAAACTTTGCTAAGAAATCATGTTTTAATTGACAACATACCAATATTTGTGTATTAGAATTAGTCTGTGCTAAAGAGTGAAAACTGAGGTTGAAGAACTGTTTATTTGCGTTAATTTGCCAGTTTTCAAAGGTTACAAGCAGATAAGGGCATATTATATAGACACAGGCAACGAGTCACCTACTTTGTGTTTTTATTGTAAGCCATGATGGACTGTGAAGTTATAAGTTTTTCCCCTATATGATGTCACAAGTTCTTATGGTTCCTCCGGTTTTGCATCTTTTAAAGGGAGTAGAGCATTGTACTTCAATGACACTGCACTTCGTAAAATACATCCCGACTAGGGATGGCCATTCTGTAATACAACGAATGTCCGACAACAAAAGCGTGAAATTACCATACGAACCAAACAGGCAAGAATCACACATTCTATGTGTACATGTACCATCCACTACGGAACTACACATGGTGACGGTTACATTACAGTCTCAGCAATGCGGTACATATTCTTAACGCTTGCTCGTCTCTGTTGGAACTGTTATTAAAATAGCACTGGGCATTGTTCCAGTTTTCTATAATACTGCGTCATTTCAAAACAATGCAAATTTCACGGAAAAAATAATCGTTTTTTAAAAAAAAGGTTTATTTAAAAGCCAAAAATTTTGTCACTGGTGTTATGACTAACTGATATTTCGATTTTTTACCCTTTTATACGTAAGAATAAAAGAACACCTGTTATGAGAGGAGGTAGTTATCAGGAGAAAGAAAACTGGCGTTCTAAAGATCGGAGCGTGGAACGTCAAACACCTAAATCGGGCAGGTAGGTTAGAAAAGGGAAATAGATAGGTTAAAGATAGATATAGTGGGAATTAGTGAAGTTCGGTGGCAGGAGGAACAAGACTTTTGGTCAGGTGAATACAGGGCTATAAATACAAAATCAAATAGGGGTAATGCAAGAGTAGATTTAATAATGAATAAAAAAAAGGAGTTCGGGTAAACTACTACAAACAGCATAGTGAACGCATTATTGTGGTCAAGATAGACACCAAGCCAACGCCTACTACAGTACTACAAGTTTATATGTCAACTATCTCTGCAGATGACGAAGAAATTGACGAAATGTATGATGAAATAAAAGAAATTATTCAGATAGTGAAGGGAGACGAAAATTTAATAGTCGTGGGTGACTGGAATTCGATAGTAGGAAAAGGAAGAGAAGGAAACGTAGTAGGTGAATATGGAATGAGGGTAAGAAACGAAAGAGGAAGCCGCCTGGTACAATTTTGCACAGAGCATAACTTAATCACAGATAACACTTGGTTCAAGAATCATGAAAGAAGGGTGTATACATGGAAGAATCCTGGAGATACTAGAAGGATTCAGATAGATTATATAATGATAAGACAGAGATTTAGGAACCAGGTTATAAATTGTAAGACATTTCCAGGGGCAGATGTGGACTCTGACCGCAATCTATTTGTTATGAACTATAGATTAAAACTGAAGAAACTGTAAAAGCCGGCCGCAGTGGTCTAGCGGTTCTAGGCGCTCAGTCCGGAACCACGCAACTGCTACGGTTGCAGGTTCGAATCCTGCCTCGGGCATGGAGGTGTGTGATGTCCTTAGGTTAGTTAGGTTTAAGTAGTTCTAAGTTCTAGGGGACTGATGACCACAGAAGTTAAGTCCCATAGTGCTCAGAGCCATTTGAAACATTTTTTTGAAACTGCAAAAAGGTGGGAATTTAAGGATATGGGACCTGGACAAACTGAAAAAAAAAACAGTGATTGTACAGAGTTTCAGGGAGAACATAAGGGAACAACTGACAGGAATGGGGGAAACAAATATAGTAGAAGAAGAATGGGTAGCTTTGAGGGATGAAATAGTGAAGGCAGCAGAGGATCAAGTAGGTAAAATGACGAGAGCTAGTAGAAATCCTTCGATAACAGAAGAAATATTGAATTTAATTGATGAAAGGAGAAAATATAAAAATGCAGGAAATGAAGCAGGCAAAAAGGAATACAAACGTCTCAAAAATGAGATCGACAGGAAGTGCAAAATGGCTAAGCAGGGATGGCTAGAGGACAAATGTAAGGACGTAGAGGCTTATCTCACTAGGGGTAGGATAAATACTGCCTACAGGAAAATTAAAGAGACCTTTGGAGATAACAAAACAACTTTTATGAATATCAAGAGCTCAGATGGAAACCTAGTTCTAGGCAAAGAAGGGAAAGCAGAAAGGTGGAAGGAGTATATAGAGGGTCTATACAAGGCCGATGTACTTGAGGACAATGTTATGGAAATGGAAAAGAATGTAGATGAAGATGGAATGGGAGACACGATACTGCGTGAAGAGTTTGACAGAGCACTGAGAGACTTGAGTCGAAACAAAGCCCCGGGAGTAGACAACATTCCATTAGAGCTACTGACAGCCTTGGGAGAGCCAGTCCACACAAAACTCTACCATCTGGTGAGCAAGATGTATGAGACAGGCGAAATACCCTCAGACTTCAAGAAGAATATAATAATTCTAATCCCAAAGAAAGCAGGTGTTAACAGATATGAAAATTACCGAACTATCGGTTTAATATATCACAACTGCAAAATACTAACACGAATTCTTTACAGACGAATGGAAAAACTGGTAGAAGCCGACCTCGGGGAACATCAGTTTGGATTCCGTAGAAATATTGGAACACGTAAGGCAATACTGGACCTACGACTTATCTTAGAAGAAACATTAAGGAAAGGCAAACCTACGTTTCTAGCATTTGTAGACTTAGAGAAAGCTTTTGACAATGTTGACTGGAATACTCTCTTTCAAATTCTAAAGGTGGAAGGGCTAAAATGCAGGGAGCGAAAGGATATTTACAATTTGAACAGAAACCAGATGGCAGTTATAAGAGTCGAGGAGCATGAAACGAAAGCAGTGGTTGGGAAAGGAGTGAGACAGCGTTGTAGCCTCTCCCCGATGTTATTCAATCTGTATACTGAGCAAGCAGTAAATGAAACAAAAGTAAAGTTCGGAGTAGGTATTAAAATCCATGGAGAAGAAATAAAAACTTTGAGGTTCGTCGATGAGATTGTAATTCTATCAGAGACAGCAAAGGACTTGGAAGAGCAATTGAACGGAATGGACAGCGTCTTGAAAGGAGGGTCTAAGATGAACATCAACAAAAGCAAAACGAGGAATATGGAATATAGTCGAATTAAGTCAGGTGATGCTGAGGGAATTAGATTAGGAAATGAGACACTTAAAGTAGTAAAGGAGTTTAACTGATGATGGTCGAAGTAGAGCGGATATAAAATGTAGACTGACAATGGAAAGAAAAGCGTTTCTGAAGAAGAGAAATTTGTTAACATCGATTATAGATTTAAGTGTCAGGAAGTCGTTTCTGAAAGTATTTGTATTTAGTATAGCCATGTATGGAAGTGAAACATGGACGATAAATACACTCCTGGAATTTGAAATAAGAACACCGTGAATTCATTGTCCCAGGAAGGGTAAACTTTATTGACACATTCCTGGGGTCACATACATCACATGATCACACTGACAGAACCACAGGCACATAGACACAAGCAACATAGCATGCACAATGTCGGCACTAGTACAGTGTATATCCACCTTTCGCAGCAATGCAGCCTGCTATTCTCCCATGGAGACGATCGTAGAGATGCTGGATGTAGTCCTGTGGAACGGCTTGCCATGCCATTTCCACCTGGCGCCTCAGTTGGACCAGCGTTCGTGCTGGACGTGCAGACCGCGTGAGACGACGCTTCATCCAGTCCCAAACATGCTCAATGGGGGACAGATCCGGAGATCTTGCTGGCCAGGGTAGTTGACTTACACCTTCTAGAGCACGTTGGGTGGTACGGGATACATGAGGACGTGCATTGTCCTGTTGGAACAACAAGTTCCCTTGCCGGTCTAGGAATGGTAGAACGATGGGTTCGATGACGGTTTGGATGTACCGTGCACTATTCAGTGTCCCCTCGACGATCACCAGAGGTGTACGGCCAGTGTAGGAGATCGCTCCCCACACCATGATGCCGGGTGTTGGCCCTGTGTGCCTCGGTCGTATGCAGTCCTGATTGTGGCGCTCACCTGCACGGCGCCAAACACGCATACGACCATCATTGGCACCAAGGCAGAAGCGACTCTCATCGCTGAAAACGACACGTCTCCATTCGTCCCTCCATTCACGCCTGTCGCGACACCACTGGAGGCGGGCTGCACGATGTTGGGGTGTGAGCGGAAGACGGCCTAACGGTGTGCGGGACCGTAGCCCAGCTTCATGGAGACGGTTGCGAATGGTCCTCGCCGATACCCCAGGAGCAACAGTGTCCCTAATTTGCTGGGAAGTGGCGGTGCGGTCCCCTACGGCACTGCGTAGGATCCTACGGTCTTGGCGTGCATCCGTGCGTCGCTGCGGTCCGGTCCTAGGTCGACGGGCATGTGCACCTTCCGCCGACCACTGGTGACAACATCGATGTACTGTGGAGACCTCACGCCCCACGTGTTGAGCAATTCGGCGGTACGTCCACCCGGCCTCCCGCATGCCCACTATACGCCCTCGCTCAAAGTCCGTCAACTGCACATACGGTTCACGTCCACGCTGTCGCGGCATGCTACCAGTGTTAAAGACTGCGATGGAGCTCCGTATGCCACGGCAAACTGGCTGACACTGACGGCGGCGGTGCACAAATGCTGCGCAGCTAGCGCCATTCGACGGCCAACACCGCGGTTCCTGGTGTGTCCGCTGTGCCGTGCGTGTGATCATTGCTTGTACAGCCCTCTCGCAGTGTCCGGAGCAAGTATGGTGGGTGTGACACACCGGTGTCAATGTGTTCTTTTTTCCATTTCCAGGAGTGTAGTTTGGACAAGAAGAGCTTAGAAGCTTTCGAAATTTGGTACTACTGAAGAATCCTGAAGATTAGATGGATAGTTCACCAATGAGGAGGTATTGAATAGAATTAGGAAGAAGAGAAGTGTGTGGCACAACTTGACTAGAAGAAGGGATCGGTTGTTAGGACATGTTCTGAGTAGCTCACAATTAGTTCACCTCTTACTTTAGCAACAGACAGCAAAAGGTTATTATTCACAGTGTTCAGAATGGCTGTGATGTGGGATCTGAGTGGGGTATGGCCAAATGGGGATGCCTCAGTGATCAGTGTTGGGGCCACTCGTGTTCCTTATTTGTATGAATGATGCGCCCTCTAGTATTGTTAGTGATTCTAAAATATTTCTGTTCGCTGATGACACTAGCATGGTAGTAAAGGATGTTGTGTGCAACACTAGCTAAGTTTCAAATAATGCACTTCATGACATAAGTTCATGGCTTGCAGAAAAGAACCAGCGCTAAATGTCACTAAGACACAGTTTTTACAGTTTCTAACACACAATACAATAAAACCCAACTTTTTAATTTCACAGAATGGACATATGATTAGTGAAACCGAACAGTCCATATTTCATGGTGTTCAGATAGATAGTAAACTGTCGTGGAGAGCCCATATTCAGGACCTTGTTCAAAGACTTAATGCTGTCATTTTTACTGTTTGAACGGTATCTGACTCTTCTGCAGAAAGGTGTGCAGCATACTGCTGCATCCGTTTTCAATAAGCTACCACAAGAATTCAAAAATCTTAGCAACAATCCACGCGCTTTCAAATTGAATCTGAAGACTTTCCTCATGAGTCACTCCGTCTATTCTGTTGAGGAGTTCCTTGATAAATTGAGCTGATTCTTCTGTTATATTGTTGATTGCGTTCACTTAAACTTATGACTTGACTTTTGTTTTCATAAACAACTTATTTTATGTTATTAATTTTACGTTGTAATTTCAAGCACCGACTCGTTCGATGACCTTGGAAATTTCCTCCCAAATTTGGTTCAAATGGTTCAAATGGCTCTAAACACTATGGCGCTTAACTTGTGAGGTCGTTGGTCCCCTAGACTTAGAACTACTAACCTAAGAACCTCACACATATCCATACCTGAGGCAGGTTTCGAACCTGCTACCATAGCAGCAGTGCGGTTCCGGACTGAAGAGCCTAGAGCCGCTCGGCTATAGCGGACGGCCCAAATTTGGTCCTATGGAGCTAGACGTGTAAATAAAAAATTAAATAATTGAAACTGAGGGAGTAGATTTCTACGTTTATTATAGGGAAATACCAGGAATAAAAAGTCGAAAATCTTTTTTTCTCAGAATCTGTTATTTTGATCCATTTTAACACTCGCATTGAACTGGCACTGAAAAAAAAAATAATACAACCATATACCTGTTTTTGCAGCGATAACGCCCATCCCTATAATCAGCGCTGGTCTTCCGTGTTTTCATAGTCACCGCTTAATAAGAGGACGCTGTTTTTCCAGAAAGACAAGAACAGATTTATTTATGAAACCAGTAAAATGTGGAGAGAAATGCTCTAACAATAGAAATCCGACACTACAATAGTAGAAAACATTTTGTTCTGACTCACAGAAGCTTAGAGAGTGGCGCGGTCCTTCTGAAGCTTACGTCTCGAACTGGCGAGACGAGGGGCCCTGCTGGAGTATTTGCGAAGCAGTGCTGTTAATGCAAAACAGCAGCTCCGGCAGAGAGCGCGCAGGGATCGCCTGTTGCAAGAAGACGGGTTGTCAGCAGGCCGCCCGCGCGCACTGGATTAAGCAGGCGGCGGCCGCGATGCGATGCGATGCGGTGCGGCGAGGCGAGCGTCAGGCGAGGGACGCCTCCCATTCACACGGCGCCGGCGCCGTCTGCGGGGGACGGCGCTGCTCCATTCCTCAGATCTGCTGTCAGCAAACGATACAGGGGTCCGCATAATTAAGCCCCGCTCTACTTAATTAACTCCCCCCTAGCCTAATCCCCCGAGAAAAGTCCCACTGTGCCGCAGACGCAAACGTGACGCGTCTCTCTAGATCCATTTTATGAAATTCCAAGAGCTGAGGGCGTCACTTTACGCCAAAGAGGTGCTACTGCAAGGCGCAGCGTTTGAACTAATCTCAGGAGTCCATCTACGTTATTTATAACGTCGCAGACGTATACACACCGAGGTCACAGAAATCATGGGATACGTCCTAATATCGTGTCAGACCATCTCTTGCTTGGCGTCATGCAGCGACTCGATATGGCTTGTTGGAAGTCCCCTGCAGTAGTATTGAGCCATGTTGCCTCTATAGCGGTCCATATTTGTGAACGAACTGCCGGTGCTGGATTTCGTGCACGAACTGACATCTCGATTATAAATGTTAGATGGGAGTCACGTCGGGCAATGTGGTTGGTCAAAACATTCTCTCGAATTGCCCAGAATGGTCTTCAAAGCAATCGTTAGCAATTGTGGCCCGATGACATGGCGCATTGTCGTCCATAACGATTACATCGTTGTTTCGTAACATGAGTTCCATGAATGACTGCAAACGTAACCACTTCCAGTCAATGATAGGTTCATTTGGACCAGAGGACGCTGTCAATTCCCTGTAAACATAACCCATACCATTACGGAGTCATCACCAGCTTGCACAGTGCCTTGTTGACAACTTGGGGTTCTTGGCTTCGTGGAATCACACTCGAACCCTGCCATTAGCTCTAACCAACTGAAATTGGGACTCATCTGAGCAGGGCACGGTTTTCCAGTCTTCTAAGGTCCAACCAGTATGGTCACGAGCCCAGGAGAGGTGCTGTGGGCGATGTCGTGCTGTTAGCAAAAACACTCGCGTCGGTCGTCTGCTACCGTAACCCAGTAACGCCGCATTTCTCCGCACTGTCGTAACGGATACGTTCGTCGTACGTCCCACATTTTCTACGATTGTTTCAGGAAGTGTTAGTTGTCTGTCAGCAATGACAACTCTACGTGAAGGCCGCTCCTCTCGGTCGTTAAGTGAAGGTCGTCGGCCACAGCGCAGCCTGTGGTGAGAATTAATACCTGAAATTTGGTATTTTCAGCACACTCTTGATACTGTGGATCTCAGAATATTGAGTTCCGTAACAAATGTAATGTATTGCGAATACATAGATAGAAGGATCGTTTATTGTATGGTTATATAATAGCGGAGGGCAACGGAGTTGCCGCAGTGGATGCACCGGTTCCCGTCAGATCACCGAAGTTAAGCGCTGTCGGGCGTGGTCGGCACTTGGATGGGTGACCATCCGGACCATCATGTGCTGTTGCCATTTTTTGGGGTGCACCTCAGCCTCGGGATGCCAATTGAGGAGCCACTCGACCGAATAGTAGCGGCTCCGGTCGAAGGAAATTATCATAACGACCGGGAGTGCGGTGTGCTGACCGCGCGCCCCTCCTATCCGCATCCTCAACTGAGGATGACACTGCGGTCGGATGGTCCCGATGTTCCACTTGTGGCCTGAAGACGGAGCGCTTTTTATATGATAGCGGAACAAACACTGGTAGCAGTTACATCTGTTAAATATCTGGGAGTATGCGTGCGGAACGATGTGAAATGGAATGATCATATAAAATTAATTGTTGGTAAGGCGGGTACCAGGTTGAGATTCATTGGGAGAGTCATTAGAAAATGTAGTCCATCAACAAAGGAGGTGGCTTATAAAACAATCGTTCGACCTATACTTGAGTATTGCTCATCGGTGTGGGATCCGTACCAGGTCGGGTTGACGGCGGAGGTAGAGAAGATCCAAAGAAGAGCGGCGCGTTTCGTCACAGGATTATTTGGTAAGCGTGGTAGCGTTACGGAGATGTTTAGCAAACTCAAGTGGCAGACTCTGCAAGAGAGGCGCTCTGCATCGCGGTGTAGCTTGCTCGCCAGGTTTCGAGAGGGTGCGTTTCTGGAAGAGGTATCGAATATATTGCTTCCCCCTACTTATACCTCCCGAGGAGATCACGAATGTAAAATTAGAGAGATTCGAGCGCGCACTGAGGCTTTCCGCCAGTCGTTCTTTCCGCGAACCATACGCGAGCTGGAACAGGAATCGGAGGTAATGACAGTAGCATGTAAAGTGCCCTCCGCCACACACCGTTGGGTGGCTTGCTGAGTATAAATGTAGACGTAGATGTAGATTTCTGAAATTGAATGTCCCACGCGACTGCTAATTTCCGTCGGAAACATTTTCAAATGAAACTCCTGAGTACAAATGACAGCTCAGCCATGCACTGCTCTTTTATACCTTATGTATGCACGCGATACTACCGTCATCCGTATATATGCATATCGGTATTGCATGACTCTTGTCACCTCATTGTATAAGAAACAAAATAAGCCACACAGGGTGTCCCAGGAGGAATGGTCAATATTTAGTGATATTACAAAAACGTTTGCTTGAAGCGAGAAACTTCATATGGAGATGTTTTTCCAAATAACATTCCGCAATGTCTGTGTGAATGACTTTTCTTAAATTTGCGACCGGTTTCGCACTACGTATCGGTGCATCCTCAGCCAGTATACGCTATTTATAACGTAGTAACGTTGAACATTGCCCTGCAGCCACTCCCAACCATTCACGTCCAATATACCATCATCTGGTGAACGCGGTACTTAAAATTTAAATAGCTTTTTTCAAACTTTTTTAAAAATGATGGGAGCGGCAATGACCGTGCAAGCTGAGAGGCAGCGCGCAGCAGCGGACACGGCCTGAGTCACCAGATGATGGTATATTGCACGTGAATGGTGGAGAGTGGCTACAGGGCAATGATCAACGTTACTATGTTATAAATAGCGTATATTGGCTAAGTATGCACCGATACGTGGTGCGAAACCGGTCGCAGATTTAATAAAAATCATTCATACAGCCAGTGCGGAATTTTATTTGGAGAAATGTCAAAGTTTGGCTGTGGTTGCTCGCCTTACAAAACAATACGGAGATGTGCCAATTCGGAATGGCTTCCGAGATAGAATACATCAACGAGAAGCTATTTGTTAAAAGCCATATGTCACATTTTTTAATAGTTTCCTCTCTTTCATTGATTGTGAAACGCTATAGGTGTGCCTACCATCCTGTGTTACAAGTGTAGCTATATATCAATTTCAAGTAATTTTGAAAACCTGTCATTTCCTTTGCATTTCGTTAAAAGGTCAAATGTCCTCCACATATTATCTTATTATTAATCGGCAATGTATTTTTATTCCTGTTAGTAGAGAGCGTAAAATGCATTACAGTTGACAACAGATGCGCCCTGTTAGTTCAGAGCACAGTAGTGAATTATAAAATCTGCTTGTTGTGCATAAATTTTACTGTCTGAAAGCACACGAAGCACCATGATTTCGTTAAATCAAATGAATGTGTTCTTGGAGGGAAAAGATCAAATCCTCAGAGCTATAAGAGAAATATAATAAAGTAAGGAAGTCCGAAAGAAACATCTTGCAAGTATTACTCTAAAATACTGTAGGCGCCAAAATAAATAATGAAGACTGCAGGTAATTTCATATTATTTAATATTTTTGTCCCTTAACTCAAATCATTTCTGCGAAAAGACATTTGTCTGCGTAGAAGCGTCATTCAAACAGAGGAATGAGAGAATTCATTTCAAATGGTTCAAATGGCTCTGAGCACTATGGGACTTAATATTTGAGGTCATCACTCCCCTAGACCTAACTAACCTAAGAACATCACACACATCCATGCCCGAGGCAAGATTCGAACCTGCGACTGTAGCAGCAGCGGGGTTCCGGACAATTCATTTCAACATAAGGTCTTTAAACCACTTCATTTATGTTTCCATAATCCTGGGTATATTGTGGGATTGCCTTTCATTAGCTGTTTGGTCAAACATACCTTAATGTTGAACTCAGCTAGCATGTTGAGCTACTTAGGTATGTATGCTGTCCTCTTGATAAAATGCCCATGAAAAACAAAACATGGAGAAACTTCACAAAACCATTCAGTACGTGGAAGGTCGCTGCAGAGAATTTTATGTGGAAATTGTGAAGGGCACTTTAGTGGAAGTAGAGAACTAATACAAACTTGTTACACACGATTTTCTTTTCAATTTCTTTTCCAAGCATAATAAAATGCCGAGTCATGTACAAGCATTAAAAAGCCAATAAAATAGATATTTAGTGTGTTTCTTCTTTTTTCAGACTTTAAGAGCCCGGAGTTTCCAAAATTTATTAACATTATTATTCTACTCAATATAAGCGATTTCAGATTAGCCACCCTCATTAACACTGCTAGTTCTGCAATATATAATTCGAAGAAAACCAATGAAATGTAGTAATAAATACGTTTTTTCTACATTCCTGAAAATTCATTCTTATGGTCATCTGCCCTTTTAACGAACGACTTTATTTAATGTACATTGTTATTTGTTTTCTGTTTCATTCAGTATATTGACATATTTAAGGAGGAAACACGTACAACATTTAAAAAAAGTATAACATGGTTTCACAAAGTAACAATAGAAAAATTCGTATTTTTACCACATTCACATCTAAGCGTTGCCGTTCGGCTTACGTTACAGCTGTTGTGCAGTTTACAATAAATGTTACATTAGCCCACCGTTAATTTTTATTTGTTCACTCTAGAGAGAACATGATGCGTTGCTTGTGTGCGAGCCAATCCACGTCCAATAATGAGGGAAGCAGGTCCATGGTGCAACCAAGCAGCTCATCTCGCTTATTCACCTTTCGTTCGTATACCTCAGACTTCATCCAACCCCATAAGCAAAATTCCAATGCCTTCAGGTCTGACCAGTTAATTGTACTACCACGACAGATCCACTGAGTGGGGTAAGTGCGGTTGTGGGTGTTGGTATTCCCTCATCCGTCTAGTAAAATGTTGGGGGGCTTCACCATATTGAAAGTAAGTCTGAGGACCCAATGGAACATCCTCAGAGTGTCCAACACTTGAAGTTTAAAAAATTCAGTTAGTTCTGTGCCGCCTTTCATGAAGGACGTATTAAAAATCCTGATCGGTTTGAGATGAGCGTGGGTGTGGGGGCGTTTAAATGCCACTCTTTTGCGGTTTACTTGACTGTATTGAAAACTGTGTGATCTGCCGAAAATGATTCCCACTACAAAATTAAACTACATTGAATGTCCTACAAAAAAGGTATTAATCATTTTTTCTAAGGCTAATTAGTTGCCTCGTTGCAAAGGAGGGAAAATCGCAAGTTATTAAAAATAGTATTGTAATGGTATAAAACTGATGTTTATTGTTAAATGAAGTGTGTTAAGAGCGAATATTAAATGTATGTACCACATCTAAATACAGTGGAATCGCATTAAGGGATAAATTGTTTTCCGGGGTAGTAATAGGGTGGAAAGGCAGGGGTAGAGGATAGAAGTGCGAGGGCAGATAGTTCGCCAGATTGTGGCCATGCACCTCATTCCTTCACATGTCTGCGAAATTGAGAGCGTGTAGACAATTCCCAATTCTTCTACCCCACTGCGTTGCAAAAAGCTACTCGGAGTTTCCAGAATGAATTTTTCATTCTGCTGTGGAGTGTGCACTGATATGAAACTTGCTGCCACATTCAAACTGTGTGCCGGCCAGACACTCGAACTCACCACCTTTGCCTTTCGTGGACAAATACTCTACGGACTTTTTTCTTTTAATGTCTCTATTTCGATCAGAAATTGTTCTCGATATTTGGTCTGGGCAGACGTCACATAACACGCTGTCAAGCTCATCGTTGAATATTTCACTCTGACATTATTATTATTATTATAACAGAAGACATCTAGCTCCCTGACCAAACACGCTGAGCTACTGTGCCGGCTTGACTGAGTTACCCAAACACTTCTCACGACCCGGCCTCAATGCTTAACTTCCGCCAGTACCTCTACCCTACTTTTCAGACTTCACAGAAGTTCTGCGAAACTTGAGGGACTAGCAATTCTGGAAGAAAGGGAACAGCAGAGACATGGCTTAGCTATAGCTTGACTGATGCTTTCAGAGTGAAATATTGACTCTGCAGCCGAGTGTATTTGACCGTTAAGGGAAAAGGCCCCGAGTTCAGGCCTCGTTCCGGACGCTGTTTTAATATGGCAGGAAGTTTCGGCTACTACAGGGTGTTTCACAAAATTTTAGCGACCCTTTCACAGCTTGGTTTATGACTCACTGTCAACGTAGTGTGTAGATGCATGGCAGAGTTTATTTTCCACAACGTGAATTGATGTTAGATGGAACACAGATCTGAATTACCAATAACAATAAGGCAAGAAACGTATATGGACAGACTCCACAAACATTTCTTATACTGTTTTACACTACTAGAGCGAAACTGATTCTTAGTTAGACTGTATGGCAGCTGTAGTGGTGTCCTGGGAAAGGCAACTTCCCCCACCGTGAGTGCTGCTCGCTTTTCAGTTTACAGGCAGACTATACTTTCCCAGTATTTCCTGTCGAATTCTCTTATGTAAGTACAAAAAGTAAGTTCTCTGAGCCCACTTTTGTTATTGAAGTTTTTATGTCATCGTTGACACTGTAGGGTCTTGTACCATGGGAAGCAAGGGAGAGGATGTTGTTTGAATCCCAGTATCCTGTTTCTAGAACACATCTGCACTCATGTATTAACAGGGTTCTTTATTAACAAGAAGATTCTTATATTTCAGCATGACCATGTGTTGTGGTACAACCTCTTCTCTAATAGTCCACGTTAGCGTCACTGCTGTTGAAGTACACATCCTGCTATGCACACTACCCAGGACGCTACGTACAGACTGACTCTGTGACTGCGACTCTGACCGTGACTGGGCTGACTGACTGGTCCCTCTGGTCTGTGGTGGCGATCTAAATACTGGCGGTCGAGAGGGCGTTGGCGGCACATTGCTTGCGAGTCTGTCTTTGGCCTATCTCTTGATAGGTGTACTTGATTCAGCGCCTATTATCGATCTTCTTTGCAATCCCTTTACCGATTGGTGTGCTAGCAACAGCTTACGCCAACACAGACGTTATTTTTAGTTTATCAATTGAGTAACCAGCTGCTGGGGCCAAGTGGTTCTAGGCACCACAGTCTGGAACCGCGCTGCTGCTACGGTCGCAGGTTAGAATCGTGCCTCAGGCATGGATGTGTAGTTAGGTTTAAGTAGTTCTAAGATCCAGAGGACTGAAGACCTCAGATGTTAAGTCCAATAGTACTTAGAGCCATTTCAACCTTTTTTTTCAGTTGTGTATTTATTTCAAGTTCTTAAGTGGGATATTATGAACAAAGCTGAAGGTGTCAACTGCCTACCACACTGAACAGCCAGCCCCAAGTGTAACACGCTAGCAAGATGTATTCGACAATGGAGATTTCAGTGTCTCATCCATCAATGGGAGGAATACTTTTCTCAGCTTGAGGATGTCACATGTATCATCCCAGCTTCATTAGTCCCAAAGTGTGAAGAGGCCCAGAGGCTTAAATTGGCTCCCTTTGTAACAGATACAGGGCACCTAGATGTTACAGGACCTCAGATATTTTATATACGAGTAAAATTCCTATAAACAATAGCTGAGAAGCGCTTAATTTGTGTGATATAGCCAACGACCCATGTAGTGTTGATGGTAAAAAAATTGGATCGGTAAATGTGGCAGGTTGCTGCAACCTGTCGATGACAGTATATTGCAAAACAATGTAACAGTGTTGTAGTCACTTGATGGTGGGTTAGTGAATGACCAGAAAGCTACTGCACAAGTCTCACTGTTAATCGCGTTACTAGTGGACTGCATAGATCTCTTCATTCAGAAACTGCTGTCTGTTGTAGAGGAGGTTGCACTGAGAGGAGCCACTTACTGCACGTCCGTTATGTATCTTCCAAGATGGGTGTCAATAAATCTGATGGAACAGGATAGTGTTTAAATGTTAAATGGAATACGTCGACTGATATGTCTTGAAATGTTTGGTCCGTCCAAGGGTGGATGCCGAGGAATAGGTTAGTGCTGAGGGAGCAAAATAATTAGAAGTACACGTAATAACTGTGTGATGCCGTTTACGTGACTTTCTGCTGCAGATTTAAATAAAATTCCACAAAATTCCGTTATGCAGGCATATTCGTCATAAGCAATCACAATGACAGAGAGGCAAACCAGTAACGCCACGAGGACTACGAATGAACTCCATCCACGATTAGAAGTTGGGTGTGGATCGGCAAGGCAGTCAAATGTGTTACTGCCTACCTATGGACGTAGGATTCCCGGCGTGGTGTTTATAGTGCACGGCACCGCAGACATATCTGAAGTTCTATAGCACCTCGGTCACCTAAATATTACGTGTGGGCCTCTTCACATGCTGAGGCAAATGAAGCTGGAATGATGCATTTGATACCCTCAGGCTGAGGAAAGTGTTTCACCCATTGATGCACAATGAAGTTGACAGCTCCAGCTGTTGAGCTTTTCTCATAATAGCACACTTAACAACTGCAAATAAAAACTCACTTAATAGCCTGAAAATAACTCCAATATATAAGAACGAACTTTTTATGCACTTACATAAGATAACTGGACAGGAAACGCTGTGGAAGTGGTGTGCCTGTAATTTGAAAAGCGAGAAGCACTCGCGGTGGGGGAAAATGTCTTTCCCAGAACAACAATACAGCTGCAATACAGGAAAACTAACAAACAATTCCACTCTAGCATTGTAGAACAGTGTGCAGAAATGTACGTTTGTTGCCTTAGTATTATTGATAAATCAAATATTTGTTCCACATAGTGTTAACGCTCTTACAGGAAAATAAACATCGCCTGACATGTATACACACTGCGTCGGAAGATGTGGTAGGCTCAGCACAATTTTATAAGACACTCTGTAGTAGCTTTCTGTGACATATTGCTGTAGAGAAAAAGGGGAATTGTCTGCTCGTTCATCTTACAGGAGGAGGAAAATGCATAATCGCAATCTGGTGACCTACCTGTCCTGACGTTGCTAACCTTCACCAAACGTTTCTAACCTGTACATACATTTAATATTTATTCTTAACCCACTTGCTTTGACAATGTATATCAATTTTGTACCATTACAATACTGTTTTAAATAATCCGCGATTTTTCCGTCACATGAAATAGCAAGTTCAGAGAAAAAAAAAATAATAAGACAATTTTTGTAGGACATTTAACGTAGCGGGAAACATTTTCGCTATACATGCCGCAATTTTCGCGACAGTTAAGAAAAACTTAAAAAAGTGATGTTTAAACACCCCTACACTCATGCTGTACTCCCACTAGGCAGGAGTTTCAGTATTTTATTCATGGTACTCTCTCCTAAACCAGTGCAAAAAATTATGTCTACACTAATTTTCGACATCTTTTAGCCTTCGTTGACTGGCCTACACGTCGTGCACTGCCACTTGCCAATGCACACGCTGCCCTTCACCTGCCTTCTTACGTACACACACAGTTTAACGACGTGTCTGATGCTGAAAAGGTGGAAACTTTAGCTTAGTCTGCTGCATTGTACTGGGAACAGCTCCGGAAACTTTAATGGAATACATTAGGCTGCTCAATTCGTCGCACTTTGTTGAGAGCAGACTACTTGGGGAAACAAGAGAAAATTACTTGTCACCGCGGCTGAGGCACCGAGCCCGTCAGCCAGGAGCGAATTTCAGCGCCCGCCCGTTAACGCCACTCCGATCCCTCAAGGCGCCGACTGGCCCCACGTATTTACAGCCGAGAACTTTTTAATTGCTCTGCGAAAACAGAAGCTAACTCGTAGTTAGTTCGGAATCTCCACGGCGTCGTTTCAAATCGCGCCTGTCGCACTTCTCTCAGCTAAGTCCTCTTTAAGATTTTAATGCGACAAAAAATGTATCCGATATTACTGTGCTAGAGACAGACGTAACTCAGAGGGGAGCAAGTAGTAACAGCTATCAAGCGTAAAGACTAACTATGGCAATTTAAGTTAAATTTGACAATAGTCCTAATACAGACAACACTATTCATACGCACTGAATTAATCGACCGTAATTAAATGCCGAAAGACTTGCACAAAATTTTACACTTGGTATGACGTGTGGCAGTTCTCTGAAGCCTTAGATAATCTCTACAACAAAAATAAAAAAAAAGCTGATATTTTCGGATCAGAAGATCAGTCGCAACGTATAAGAATTTATCAGGAAAATTAAGCAGCGATATACGGCCGCTGTGGCAGAGCGGTTCTAGGCGCTTCAGTCCGGAACCGCGCGACCGCTGTCGCAGGTTAGAATCCTGCCTTTGGCATGGATGTGTCTGATGTCCTTAGGTTACTTAGGTGGAAGTAGTTCTAAGTTCTAGGGGACTGATGACCTCAGATGTTAAGCCCCATAGTGCTCAGAGCCATTTGAACCATTTTTTAAGAAGCGATATGAAATGGGATGATGAAGTATAATCAGTTTCGGGGAGGGTGAACGTAAGACTTAGATTTGTTGGTAAGGTTTACGTCGTATTGGGAGGCGAGTGTGAAAAGTAATGTTGGGTTTACTATAAAAGATTACAGCACAGACAGCTCAAAAATGTATTGTAAGATCTCCACACATACATTTTTCAATTAATTCTTCTTAACAGTTGACATTAACCTTCAAACGTATTTATTATGTGATACCCAGAAATAGCTGCAGATGTACAGAATGTTTCTAAATTTCAGTATTAGGTCATCGGACTTGCAGAGCTCGCTAAGTGGTTGTTGATTTGAATACCAACTCATCTCAAGAAATGTACAGTTTCCATGCTAAGAAAACTCAATTCCACTCCGACATCCGCCGAGGAAAAGAGCAATAGCACATTACTATTATCTTGGTGATTACTGCAACTGTAAGAAGTAGTGTTGTAATAAGCCACGTACGAAGCCTAAGTCATCACGCTCCACGTTCGTTTTTCTGTACCGTTGGTTTACTGCTACATCAGCAGTTAACAATGAAAGTTCCTACACATTACTTTATTGCCTTTAAGTTTTTTAACTACCAGAGTCACACTGAGGTAATATCTGTCCCTCACCCAGCAGATGCAGGCAAGTTCAACACACGATTTTGCATGTTTGTTCCTCTAAGACGCGAACAGTTCATCACCGATTCTGCTTTGCTGTTGAGCGTCCTCTATATGTCACATGAGTTTCTAAACGTCATTAGAAAAGCACACATACACTCCGAGTATTATTTGATGTACAACAAATAGACAATAGTACAACGATAGCTTCGCGGTGGACGTGGCGTATTGCTAACCGAAGGTGCCCAGATTAGATTCCCGGACTGGTTGGAGATGTTTCCGGTCGGTGCCTAGGGGTTGTGTTGACCTTATGTTCGAATCATTGTAATTGACTTCCACTAGTGAGATGCAATACATATATTCTGGGCTCTTTCCAGCGAACCTTCACTGCTGGACGCAACAACGGTAGGCGCTACGTTGCATTGTTTGAGGGCTATCGAATTCATTTAAAGTGTACACAGTTGCGTTACAAAAATTATATTCCGACAATATTTAGATGTTACGTTACAAAAATTATATTCCAGCAATATTTAGATTAAAAATAATTAAGGAGATAACTATGAGGCGTAATACATCTAATTCTAGATGTATTCACACTTAACTGTCTTTCCACTCTCGAACAACACGTGGAATAATTAACACCTAGATCTTATCGTGAAACTGACTAACCATTGAGGTGCAGCTGCAGATAGTGCGATAATATGTTTTATGGGTACCGAAAAAACAAACATGCAGAGGGCTAACTTGTCCAGCACTTCCAGGCGGTATGAGCTGCAACGTCACACACCTTTCAAGACGGTTTACTTTGCTCTAAGAGAGTATGATTTTCATACGCAGACCAGGAATCAAGCAAAAGCATGTTATTTTGACCTGCAAGTGCCCAAAAGCAGTGCTCACACCATAGTTGTAGTTCTCTTACGCCCATTTTCGCACCCTTGCTCCCTGTGACGTAGGTGTTCTCTACTGCCCTTGCAACATACTATACACGAGAAGCAATCGCAGAGGGCACAGCACATCCAACTTATCGCAGCGCAATAACTTTTCAGCAAATTTACTATCCAAATTAATAGTCAACATAATTGTATACGAGTGCGTTAAGGCGCTGATGTTAGTTGACCTTGATAGAATTCTCTTGGTACCTTTAATTTGCAAGGTTTCTTTCATATGCAATTCCTCATCGACTAGACAATTAAGCTACGCTCCGTAGCTTCATGCTGTACTCATATTGGATACTCCCGTCCCGTACCCTGTTGCAGCCAATATTAGGGTTGCATGTTAGAGAATATTTGGGCCGTCGAACGCTGTGAACATAATGCGCCTTTTGCTATCTCGTACTCAATGCGTTCCTCAAGTAGTCAGTTGAATCGACTCTCTTTAAATTCGTCTGATTTATCGTTTAATCGAGATGTAAGGAAAATTATTTTAGTACTCATTAGGAGGACATCACAGTTTTACGGTTAGGTGTCATTTACCACTTTTCACCCAATCCAAATACTCCGCTACACTATTTTGTATATAAGCTGAAGCTGTACGTTTGTCGGCTTTCCAAGGTGAATCGTATTTTCCTCTTTTCCTCCTATCTCGTCACAAACGACAATTTGCAGACTGAAAATAAAGACTGGTGCTGGAAACGGGCATTGACGCCACTACGCTAAGCGGGCGCTCTGCCGTCTGAACTAGAGAAATCCGAATATCTCTTTTTGCTATAAGGATTTCAGCCAAGAAATACCACGTTGTCAAGAGACAAGAACAAGTTTGATTTATTTAAGTGGAACATCAAAATTTAGTTCATATATACTGTATTGACAAACCACTGAATAGTTTACGACTGAGGGGCGGGAGGGACCGGGGGGAAGGGAGGAGGGGATGTTGCCTGACCAGCTCAGTGGTACAGACGAAAGGAAACGATACAAGCAAAAAGATGCTACAAAGGAACTGTGAAGTAGCCGAATATGCTGGTGGCGTAAAGCCCAATCAACAGAGACCAACCCCCCTGCGGGTTCGGGGGTAAGAACAGGACCGCGGTATTCGTGCCTGTCGTAAGAGGCAACTAAAAGGAGTGTCAAACGTTTCGGCCCTTATGTGATGGTCCCCTCTCAGGTTTGACCTCCATATTTCAAAATTATTCCGAACAGCGATCCGATTGACGGACGCCTTACTTGGTGCATTGCGTCCATCGTGCATTGAGACCTTTACCCAGCTTATCTGTCGTTGCATTACAGTCGCACTCGCTCTCCATCTCTTGGTGACGGATACATTCCTGGGTGCGATTTCCGCCATGCAGTGTGCAGTGTCGCTTTCTGCAGTGACGACGACCATGGACTACTTGTCACCTAATATCCATCACAGTAGCCAGGCCCTTATGGTGGGACCGCCATGTACCCTCTTGGTTTTAGCTCCCTGACAACACAGGGATCGCTCTAATGATGCCTGTGCCATTAACTACCCACGTATGCCAAGCAGTAGATGCCGATCTCCTTGGGGCATCGGGAATCCCGGCAATGGCCATCCTGCCAGGTGGCCCTTGCTGTGGCTGGGTGGCTCCGGTGAGGACAGCCCATGGTCGGAGTGGGTGGCACCAGGGCGGATGACCTGCAATGAAGCAGAGTCTGTCATCTGTCGCTGGTCCTCAATCAGCAGTCTCAAAGAGGAAAATATCAGTTCAATGCCAGGAAATGTGATCCAAACTCGTTCCCCTTCCTGGACACACTATGGGTGGAACATCAGGCTAAAGAACGGCATGAGCCATATTCGCCCCAATTCTTAGTTTGTACGCGTTATGATGCGGAATCTTTTGCCACCATGAAGCCTCAGTTCTTTGTCGAACATTTAGAAGACAAGTATGGGGAGGTGAACGGTTTGTCCAAGATGCGTTCTGGGTCCGTCCTAATTCAGACAGCATTATCGGCTCAGTTGAGGATGCTCTTCACCTGCGACCACCTGGGTGATGTTCCTGTCTCCATAACGCCCCATAAGAGTCTCAACATGGTCCAGGGTCTTACCTTTCACAATGACCTCCTTCTCCAGTCCGACGACGAGTTTCGCGCCAATCTCAAGCGACGAGGTGTTCACTTAGTCCGGCACATATGCAGGGGCCCGAAGGACAATAGGTTGCCACGGGTGCCTTCACCTTGGCTTTTGAGGGGGACACCCTACCCGAAAAGGTCAAGGTGATGGTGTGCTGGTGCAATGTCCAGCCATACATCCCTCCCCATATGCGGTGTTTCAGACGCTGGAAGTTTGGACATGTATCTTCCAACTGTAATTCTAGCCTTATATGCCGAGATTGTGGACGTCCTTCTCATCCCTCCCATCTGTGTCAACTGTGGGGAGTGCCACTCCCCTTACTCGCCGGAGTGCATAGTATTCCAGAAGGAACGAAAAATAGCGGAATATAAGACCCTGGATCGAATGACCTACACGGAGGCTAAGAAAAAGTTAAAGCTGTTACACCCAGTCCGCATGGATGTTTCATTAGTCGTCGCAACTGCACAAGTTTCCCATTCCTCAGTGACGCCACTTGAAGCTGGCCCTTTGGGCCACAAGACCACACCTGCCCCATCAAGGGTGGGGGCTCCCCCTCTTACTGTTGCCCCCACAGCTCCATCTTCGGGACCTGACCGTCAGGGCCACCGGTCCCCACATATGAGCCAAAGGAGTGCCCCCCTTCTTCAGCCCCTCTCCCATGTTAGGGGTTCCCTTGGGGCTCTATCCTCCAAGACCCCACACCTTGTACAAGTGGAAGTGAGCCAGTCGCTCAAGGAGCCACAGGCTGCAGTTCAAGGGGCTTCTCATTCTTCATGTTTACCTGATGCTACTTCTGGGAAGCCCTCCCAGCAAGCTCCAAAAGAGTGGTAGGAGGAGAAACCGAAGACAATGAAGAAGAAACAACCCGTTCGACCGAAAGAAGTTCCAGTGGTCCCCACACCACCACCACCCACCAGTTCTGTCTCTGAGGATGAGGTGGAGCTTCTAGTGTCCCCTGATGATCTAGCTCTCGCTGATGCCTCAGATAAAATGTTCCTAGCTGTTAGGCCTCCACCAGTGGCAGCAGCTGACTCTGGGGAGTAACCTGCATTCTCCGTCCCTCCATGCCTTCACAGAATACAGAATGCATTATCCTCCAGTGGAATTGCGGCGGTTTTTTCCACCACTTGGCTGAACAACGACAGATTTTGAGCTCAACACCTGCTCTCTGTATTGCCCTCCAAGAAACCTGGGTCCCAACAATGCAGACTCCTGCCCTTCATGGCTATTGGGGTTTTTATAAAAATCGGATTTACTGTAACATAGCGTCAGGTGGCGTATGTTTGAATGCCCTTACCTCTGTTTACTCTGAATCAGTGTCTCTTCATACAGCTTTAGAATCTGTTGCTGTGAGAATAAGGAAAACCTTGGATATTACCGCCTGTAATGTCTACCTTCCTCTGAATGATGAAATACCTCTTAATGAATTGGCTGCTCTGGTTTCCCAGCTCCCCCCACCATTCCTACTGCTGGGGGACTTCAACACCCATAACCCCTTGTGGGGTGGCGCCATGATTACTGGCCGGGGTAGAGATGTTGAGAATCTTCTCTCTCAGCTCAACCTCTGCCTCTTAAATACAGGATACCCCATGCACTTCAGTGTGGGTCATGGCACTTATTCAGCCATTGGCCTCTCGCTATGCAGCACAAGACTTTCACCATCTGTCCATTCGAGGGTTCATGACGACTTTTGTCGTAGTGACCACTTTCCGAGCTTCTTGTCACTACCCCAGCGTCACACTTCTGGACGTGTGCCGCGATGTTCCCTTCATAGAGCCGATTGGCTAGCTTTCACATCTGCTGTCACTGTTGACGCACCTGCTCATAGAACTATTAATGTAATGGTCGAACAGGTCACTGCGTCGATCGTATCGCCTGCAGAACGTGCGGTTCCTCTTTCTTCCGGGTGCCCTCGGCATAAAACTGTGTCTTGGTGGTTGCCGGAAATCGCTGAGGCCATCAAAGAGAGTAGGTGGGCCCTCCAACAACATAAGCGGCATCCATCATTGGAGACTCTCGCTCTTTTTAAATGGCTCCGTGCCCTTGCCCGCCACCTAATACAAAGGCGGAAGCAAGAGTGCTGGAATAGATAAGTTTCCTCCATTGGTTCTTGTACCCCTGCCTCCCAGGTGTGAAGTCGAATCTGCCGCCTTTATGGTTACCCGACACTGCTGGGGGTGCCTGGGATCTCAGTAAATGGGGCGGTGTGCACTGACTGGGGTGAAATCGCCGAGCATTTTGCTGAGCATTTTGCTCGGAGTTCTGCACCTACAAATTATCACTGGCTTTTCGTTCATTGAAAGAGCAGACAGAACGACAGCACTTGTCTTTTACATCGCGCCGCCCTGAGCCACACAACGCTCCTTTTACTGAGTGGGAATTCCTGAGTGCCCTTGCCCATCGTCCTGACACTGCTTCAGGCCCTGACCAAATTCACTCCCAATTTCTCAAACATTTGTCTGTGACCTCACTGCGTCAAATTCTGTATATCTTGAATCGCATCTGGGGCGAGGGAGTGTTTCCGTCCCAGTGGCAAGACAGCGCCATTGTCCCAGTGATGAAACCTGGGAATAGCCCTGCAGCATTGGACAGCTATCGCCCCATTAGCGTCACCAACGTTCCCTGCAAATTACTCGAACGAATGGTGAGCAGGAGGTTGTGTTGGTTCCTGGAGTGTCGATGCCTTCTGGCTCCATCACAGGGTGGTTTCAGCCGAGGCAGATCAACGACAGATAATTTGGTGTGCCTTGAGTATGCCGTCGGAAGAGCTTTTTCCTGGCGCCAACATCTGGTATCCATCTTTTTTTTTATTTACGGATTCTACTTCACACTAATAAATTTGTTTCCATTTAATGCGAGGTATGAAGCTGAGTTTTTTATTTTTGACCGTCTGTTTAATACCACTGTTGTTAGAAGGGGAGCTGAAGAGTCACGTCTCATTCAGTATGCAGTCTATTGCGATGTTTTGTCTTTGTAACAGCATATGCTGAGAAAGGGAGAAGAACTGCCACAGCCCGTGTGGCACGTTCTGGATATTCATCACGAATCAGAGATGAGTACTCTAGCAAAAGCCCGGTTTAGACAGGTAGTGGAAGTGCTCAGTGTAAACCCTTTCCGGACCCTGCCAACTCTAAGACAATAGCGCTTCGACCATCTTGCCTCACTCTAACAAGGGGAAGGCCTCAGACAAGGCCAACCTATTCTGCTCAAATTTCGCAGGTGGCTTGTCTACAACCTTAAACGAAAAACCCTAAGAAATTTCGGATCAACACCCCCGCAATTTTGAGAAAATCACCCCTAAAAGTTATGACGAGCAATCGACTCAAAATTGCTGGAATCGATAGGCAATTGTAAATAGAGCATTTTTCATCGGCAGGTATGGGGTCCGAAAACGCATACTTTTCGAGAAGTCGAAGTAAGAAACTTTTATAACTGCCGTTCTGTAACCACATGGTAAACGCTTCTCGCCGACAGCACCGATATCGCCGACGTGGTAGCTCAGCGTGTTCGGTCAGAGGGTTAGCTGCCCTCTGTAAAAAAAAAAAAAAAAAAAAAAAAAAAAAAAAAAAAAAAAAAAACTGAGTTAATCGATCAACAAGCGAACTTAAACGGATGTCTTATGGCTGTCCGCCCCGAGCAGATGCAAAGAACGAAAGCGAGGATAGTTAAGTGGCTGGGAATCGGAGAACGCGCGCTCGAATCTCGAAGAAACCTAGCGGATGTTCTTCTTTTCGTTTTTATTTATCATATCTCAATTGATAGAGATAGGAGGGTTCGTAAGGTAAGTAAATCAATAAGGAATGATAACAATTAGGTAGGCAAATAAATTTCTCAATCCTCTTGGGACAGTCAATAACAAAAATGTTACGACAGCTCACTTTACAATGGCTCTTCCAGGCACTATAACGTATCCTGACTTTTCTTCGAACAACTAGATGGATGGTACTTGTCATATAAATATTCGAAACAAATATACTCACGGCACCAAGAACATCTAATGAATGCAATCTTTCGACAGCTACACTGTTCCTTCCGAAGAGTCGGTGAAAAGCGTTTTCCATGTGAATACTCAAGCGGCAGTTGTAAAAGTTTCTTTCCTCGATTTCTGGAAAAGTTTGCGTTTGCGGACCCCATACCTGATGATGAAAAATGCTCTATTTACAATTATCTATCGATCCCTCCAATTTTGAGTCGATTGCTCATCATAACCTTTAGGGGTGATCTTCTCAAAAACGCGGGGGTGTTGACCCAAAATATGTTAGAGTCCTTCGTTTTAGGTTGTACACAAGCCACCTACTAAATTTGAGCCAAATTGGTTGGCTGTATCTGAGGCCTTCCCCTTGTGAGTCTAAACAGGAATTGGCCAAACTGCCAAACACTACGAAAAGACAATACAAATATACAAGGACGAATCACTTTGTACTTCAACGACCGCGGGGTTAGGGGGGGGGTTGGACGGCAAAGAACGATAGGAGTACATCTCCAAGACAGACATAGTTTCAGAAAATGTATGAAATCATGAGTGATAAAGACATATTCAACTGCTGACTCTTTCTTTCAGCATTGTTTACTAAATGCACTTGAAAGTGTGAGGTGTTAAAAACATGGCAAGTGCACTGAAAGACTCAGGCTCTAAAAACAGGGAAAATGAAGTTAAATGCTAGTGAAATAGTATGAAATAGCTCATATAGAGACCTTCCAACACAACATAATATAGAAGATAACACTGTATTGATTCTACTTCACACTAATAAATTTGTTTCCATTTAATGCGAGGTATGAAGCTGAGTTTTATTTTTATTTTTGACCGTCTGTTTAATATCACTGTTGTTAGAAGGGGAGCTGAAGAGTCACGTCTCATTCAGTATGCAGTCTATTGCGATGTTTTGTCTTTGTAACAGCATATGCTGAAAAAGGGAGAAGAATTGCCACAGCCCGTGTGACACGTTCTGGATATTCATCACGAATCCTAAACCATAAATCATAAAGTGTCATTGTATTGCCTAGTGACCCAATGCTTGAATATGTATAAAAGGATTCAGCAACCATAAATTCATTTTGAGTTTATATTTTGCTCTCCATGAAAATACGTCCCAAAAGACGTGTGCATATCATAGAGAAGTTGGACCAATTTTCCAGTTAGTTCCTTAGGTAATTCTACTGTCTCATCAACGAACACATTAAGTGTTAACACAGCTCACTAGTTATATCTTGCCAACACAAACTACAAAAATATCTATTTACTTTTCAAAGTGATTATTTCACTGTTAGTACTGAAAACAGGTTGCCTGTTTCCTTTATAAAGATAAAAATAATTCATTATTTTAGCCAAATATATCTGCCAAAAAGCTTGTCTGAATAAGCAGGTAGCATCATTCAAACGCATTTTCATTTTAAAAAAATGTCAGTCGTAAAATCTTGTAATTCTCAGTTCGAATAATCTTGTGTCGTACCCAGAGAAAAACATTAACCTCAGTATGGAACAGTAATGTTTTATGTCTGCTGCCATAATCTTGACACAATACAGAAAAAATCGCCACTGAAGAGGGCATGATTAAATGTCTTTCGTTAGTTTAACTGTTTCATCAAGAACAAGTTAACACTGAGGTGACAAAAGTTGTGAGACAGCGATACGCATACATATAGATGGCGGTAGTATCGTGTTCTAAAGGGTAATGCATTGGCGGGGCTGTCATTTGTACTCAGGCAACTCATATGAAAAGATTTCCAAAGTGATTACGGCCGCACAAAAGTAATTGACAGACTCTGAACGCGGAGTGGTTGTTGAAGCTAGACGTATGGGTCATTCCATTTCGGAAATCGCTACAGAATTCACTATTCTGAGATCCACAGCGTCAAGAATGTTCCGAGAATATTAAATTTTAGGCATTACTTTTCACCACGGACAAGTAGTTGGTCGACGACCTCTACGTAACGACTGAGAGCAGCGGCGATGGGGAGAGTTGTCAGTGGACGCACGACAAACGTATCCGTTACGACAGTGCGGCGAAGTTTGGCGTTAATGGGCTGTGGCACCAGAGGCCGAAACGAGTGCCTTCGCCAACAGCACGACATCGCTTGCAGCGCCTCTCCTCATGATCTCATCGACTGCACCTTACACGACTGGAAAACCGTTGGCTGGTTGGATGAGCCCCGATTTTAATTCGTAAGACCTGATGGTAGGGTTCGAGTATGGTGCAGACCCCATGAAGTCATGGACCCATGTCTTCAACAAGGTACTGTGCAAGCAGATGGTGGCTCCATAATAGTATGGGCGTTGTTTTTGGAGGGTCCTATGGTTCAATGAACCATTGACTGGAAGTGGCTATGTTCGGCTACTTGGAGACCATCTGCTGAGATTCATGCACTTCAGTTTCCCAAACAACAATGGAAGTTTTGAGGATTGTGAGGTAACGGGCGAGTTGTGGCGCCCTGAAAATATTCTGAGTTCGGAGCTGACGTGGCCGCGCTGGGGCCTCTCGAAAGAACCGCGGCTCGTTAGCGGCCGCGTGGTGCCGAACGTTAGCAGGGGTCCAGGCCGACCACGTGACTGGGAATTCCTTGGTGATGCTATGTTGTATGCCGAGAGTGCCAAAGACGGCGGACTTTGTGAAACCATTATGGCAGACATTTCACAGTTCGTATAGAAATTAATAGTAGCCAGATGAATCGTGATACCTCAAAAAGAAACCTGTACATTGCCAATATCTGCACGACGGTTCTGATGGTGTAACCAGATTTTCAATGTCTTTGTTAGTTTAAAGTTTAGCATCTGATGATAAATTATACAACAAACACCAGGCAACGAATTTCCAAAATCTAAAAGATTCATCTGATTTTGTCGATCGATGTGTCTTTAGAAAGCTGTTAGTGTAAACCTAAATTGGTATAAATTACAGGCATGTAACTTGAATAATACTTAAGTTATTAGAGGTCAAAGTGGCCGATTACTACGGATCGCGTCAGGCCATAAGTACTCCACAGTCACACGAAAAAACGGTAGCAGCACGATTATAAATATATTTATTCATCTATTTCTTTGTTTAGATCCGATGTATACTATTCATGAAGAAATTGGTCAAATATTTGCTGTGTTTAGAAAGCACAGAGACATTACGCTGTAGGCCTTCTTTGTTTCTATTCCTTTGATATATTTTATTTAATTTGTTTATGTATTTAATAATCAAGCGGTGTGTGGCGGAGGGCACAATTCGCGCCAAAGTCATATTTCGCCCCCCCCCCCCCCCCCCCAACTGTTCCACTCGCGGATCGCGCGAGGGAAAAACGACTGTCTGAACGCCTCAGTAAGAGCTCTTATTTCTCTTATCTTTGAATTATGATCATTACGCGATTTTAAAGTTGGTGGTAATAATATATGCTCTACATTCTCGGTGATGATCGGATTTCGGAATTTAGTGAGCAGCCCCTTCTGGTTAGCGCGCTGTATATCTGCAAGTGTGTCCCACTTCAAACTTTCTATGAGATTTGTAACGCTCTCGCGATGGCTAAATGTCTTGCCGCTCTTCTTTGGACCTTCTCGATCTCTTGAATCAGACCCACCCGGTAAAGGTTCCATACAGACGAACAATACTCTAAGACTGGACGAACTAACGTATTGTGAGCTATTTCCTTGTTGAAGGACTGCATCGCTTCAGGATTCTACCAATAAATCGCAATGTAGCGTTCGCCTTAACCGTTACTTGTGTAATCTGATCATTCCATTTGAAATCATTTCGAATAGTCACACCCAGATACTTGACTGATGTTACCGCTTCCAAAGACTGGTCATTTATCTTGTACTCGTACATTAATGGGGATTTTCGCCTTGTTATACGCAGTAGGTTACACTCACTAATAATGAGAGATAACTGCCAGTCATTACATCACACATTTATTTGCTGAAAATCCTCACTGATTTGATCACAACTTTCGTGTGATCTACTTTCCTGTAGACTACAGTATCATCGACCAACAGTCGATGGCCGCTGTCAATATCATCAACCAGATCGTTTATGTAAATCGTAAAAAGCAGAGGATCTATTACGCAGCCGGCCTCGGTGGCCGTGCGGTTCTAGGCGCTGCAGTCCGGATCCTCGGGACTGCTACGGTCGCAGTTTTGAATCCTGCTTCGGGCGTGGATGTGTGTGATGTCCTTAGGTTAGTTAGGTTTAAGTAGTTCTAAGTTCTAGGGGACTGATGACCTAAGATGTTAAGTCCCATAGTGCTCAGAGCCATTTGAACCATTTGAACCTATTACGCTGCCCTGGGGCACACTTGAAGTTATTCTTGTGTCTGTTGAAGTTACCCCTTTAGGACGACATACTGCTCCCTGTCTGTTAGATTACTTTCTATCCAATCGCATATGTCTTTGGATAACCGGTAAGCGCGCACTTTTTGTAGCAAGCGACAGTGCGGAACTGAGTCGAATGCTTTTCGAAAGTCGAGAAATATAGCATCAACCTGGGAGCCGATATCTAGAGCCTGTTGCATATCATGCACAAAGAGGGCCAGCTGTGTCTCGCATAACCGCTGTTTCCTAAAACCCTGCTGGTTTCTGCAGATGAGCTTCTCAGAGTCTAGAAAGGTCATTATGTCTGACACAAAATATGTTGAGTTGAATCACAGCGATCGTTCCAAAAAGGACACGTGGAGAGACTGTATGGAAGTGAGGGGGGTTCTGAACAGTGTGGCGGGAGGGAAAGTCACGCAGGACACTGGGTGCTGGGCGAGGAAGGACTTAGAGAGAGTGGAGCAGTTTGCCCATGGTTGCGAAAGGTAGAAATATTTCGTAGTGCCTACTTGTGCACTTGTGAGATTTCCGTGGCTTCTGCAGAGAAGACATAGTATGAGGTTAGAAGTGAATATCTCGTGAGCTATGTTGTTGCTCATAACTAATTACGTGAAGTAGGAATCTATTGTTTCCCTGTTATTCAACTTATATTTTATTTAATTGCTGGACCTTCGACTCCAATAAGTGTTCTACAGTAATAAATGGCATTCTTAAAGGTACTTTAAAGGTTCATTTAAATTCGTTTAAATTGTACCTGCAGATTTTATTTAATTGCAATCTTTCATTTGTAAATTTCTGTGTTACATTATTAAATTCGCAGTTGCTGAGTGATAGGAACCTTCGACCATTCAATTCATGTGTATATTCATATTGTATACTGTAGGCTCAGCAGTATATGGCTTGTAATGTGGCAACTACGTATCCCAGCCCATAGACAACGAAACCAGCCAAAACTTCTAATATTGCAACACTGAGTCAGAGGGTACGTAGTTGACGGCCACACCACTCATTTCATTTTCTATTTGAAAGGCAGCAGGATGACAATGTGCCAAGTCGCGTGGCCACAATTGTTCGCGATTAGTTCGAAGAAAATTCTGGACAATTCGAGCGAATGATTTGGCCAACCATCGTATTTATGGGGCATCACAAAGGAGTCAGTTCGTGCTCAGATCACTAGACCGGTAACACATTATCCATTATGGACGGCTATAGAGACAACATGGTTCAATATTTCTGCAGGGGGTTTGCGACGACTAGTTGAGTCCACGTAACTTCGAGTCACTGCACTACGCCGGGCAAAATGAGGTCTGGCACGATATTACGTGCTGTCCCATGACTTTTGACACCTAAGCTTAGATTCGGTGGCATCTTCTTTATGACGAGTGACTGTCTAGCGGGGAGGATGCAATGGCTGGAACTAGCGTTACTTTTTGTTTGTGATACCGCTACTACCCGTTTGACCAGTCATTGCCGTACCCTCATCTGTACAGGTACCTACTTTTTGTTTGTGATACCGCTACTACCCGTTTGACCAGTCATTGCCGTACCCTCATCTGTACAGGTACCTACTTTTTGTTTGTGATACCGCTACTACCCGTTTGACCAGTCATTGCCGTACCCTCATCTGTACAGGTACCTACTCAGTCGTTCCACTCGAGCCGGTTTATTTAAAAAAAATCGTGTTAAAAACTTCTTTTCCGATAGTGTTAGTTGGCAGTGATACGCACGGAAACAAGTCTCTTCGAGTGAGTGTTTGTATGGATATCGTACAACTGTCCAGCAACATTAGTCGATTTATCCATATGCATGACGAATTTGTTGTGTTGAAGACGACCAAGTAGTTCTTGTTTGATATAGCCTGCAAGGTCATTAATTCGACGCGAAACAGTGTCGTTCGAAAGTGGCAATGTAAATCGACGATTAGCAGATTTTTCATCGAACATACATTGGGTTATGTCTGTCACACATGGTTTTATTAAATTCTCAGCGAAAATGTGCGTTTGGCATGCTTATGCAGTGCGATAGATAGTGCAGTACAGTGCCTGCATAGCGTTTTCATTCACATTTTGGGTTAGACATTTCAGTTTTTTGACGTATTAATAACTGTTCTCTCTTTCACACACAAAATTCTTCATTCGTCTTTTTGCAATCGGGGATTATAATTTATAAATGTCAGCGCATCTTAGCAGGAGCCCTAGAAATATTCGAAAGTCGCTTGCTGTATAACACGCGGAGAGGTGAGCTATTAGAATCAGCAAATACGAGATTAATATAACATTTGTCACGATTTCTTTTTCTAACATTTATCAAGTCGTTAGATATCTTACTGTTTGAAACCGTGGATCCTGAAGTAGTTACATCACCTTCTTGAATCATATAATCCTCATCGGAAATCCTTCAGGTTGATGCCACATTTTCCGGCCGAACCACCTTTGAACTTCCGAAACGAGATTTTATTGCAACATCTTTAACTCAACTCTCCAATGTATCTTTCAAAATCAATAGTTTAATTTTACAATACGGTATACATAGAATAATATCGCCACAAGACAGTGAATTTTACAGCTGTAGTTGCTACGAAAATGAATCGAGTGTACCGCGGTCCGAGAGCGTTGCGATCATTCGCCGTGCCGAACTGGACTGATGAGGAGAACACGGCAAGTGCCATAACCAGATTTTTCACTGAGTGGAAGGGGGCCTAAAATAAGCGATCTCTACTGTCGTCTTACCCGTAGATACTCGACCTTTTCTGAAAAAATGATAGTCAAATTTTTCGAGGTATTGTCTACGTACTTAGTGGTCCTTTACCGCGCAGGATTCGAAGATTATGCGATGGCACAGTGGTTAGCGTCGCGGCTCTTCGGGTTTACATCCTGTATTCGAAACCTGATTATTAGTTTTATTTTTGTTTTTCGCTTATATATCCATTCCTGGAGAAGCGTATTACTCGAATGTTTTCTAGTGTTCATTGATGTAAAGTTGTCCTTATTCGTCTAATAATTTTATGCCAGACGAATCAATTTAAAAAAAAAAGAATGGGCAAATTAGTTGAAAATGCTTTCGCTGAAAGTTCTGTTGCGCGTTTTGATTCACAACCGACTGCAAGTTTTCGGAAAAGTATTCCGTTTGCATGGTTTGCTGCGAAATTATGTCCAATGCACGAAATCTGCATCAATGCAGACATCGTTTTTTCCCTCTCTGAGATTCGTATGAAGAAATGTCACTGTAAAAAGCGTGCCTTCACACTATGCATGTGGTGTTCGGAATATCTGGGTTCGACTATTTCTACGATAGGTATAGTTCTAGGGAATGCAGCAAATCTTCCTGAAGAAACCGAGCGAGGTGGCGCAGTGGTTAGCACACTGGACTCGCATTCGGGAGGACGACGGTTCAATCCCGCGTCCGGCCATCCTGATTTAGGTTTTCCGTGATTTCCCTAAATCGGTCTAGGCAAATGCCGGGATGGTTCCTTTGAAAGGACATGGCTGACTTCCTTCCCTGTCCTTCCCTGATCCGAGGAGACCGATGACCTCCTGTTTGGTCTCTTCCCCCAAACAATCCAATCCAATCCTACCTGAAGAATAAACATACCCAGAAAAAATATAGGAATTAATGTCAGAATTGATGTGTGAGTGAAATATCAAAATATCAGAATTCGGAAGCTATACACTGAAGAGCCAAAAAAACTGGTCCATCTGCCTAATATCGTGTAGGGGCCCCGCGAGCAGGCAGAATCGCCGCAACGCGACGTGACTTGGCTAATGTCTGAAGCAGTGCTGGAGGGAATTAACACCATGAATCCTGCAGGGATGTCCATAAATCCGTAAGAGTACGAGCAGGCGGAGATCTCGTCTTAACAGTACGTTGCAAGACATCCCAGATATCCTCAATAATGATCATGTCTGGAGAATTTGGTGACCAGCGGAAGTGTTTAATGTTAGAAGAGTGTTCCTGGAGCCATGCTGTAGCAATTCTGTATTTGTGGGATGTCGCATTGCCCTGCTGGAATTGCCGAAGTCCGTCGGAATGCGCAATGGACGTGAATGGGTGCAGTTGATCAGACAGGATGCTTAAATAGGTGTCACCTGCCAGAATCGTATCTACACGTATCAGGGGTCCCATATCACTCCAACTGCATATGTCTCACACAATTACAGAGCCTCCACCAGATTGAATAGTCCCCTGCTGACATGCAGGATCAATGTATTAATGAGGTTGTCTTCATACGATACACGTTCATCCGTTCGATACAATTTGAAAGGAGACTCGTCTGACCAGGAAACATGTTTTCAGTCATCAACGGTCCAAAGTCGGCGTAGACGGGCCCAAGCGAAGCGTAAAGCTTTGTGTCGTGCAGCCTTCGATTCCGAAATCCCATAGCGATGATGTTTCATTGAATGATTCGCACGTTGAACCTTGGCGACGTCTCAGCATTGAAATCTACAGCAATTTATGGAAGGGTTGCCCTTCTGTCACGTTGAACGGTTCTCTTCAGTCGTCGTTGGTCCCGTTCTTGCAGGATCTTTTTCCGGCGCAGCGATTTCAGACATTTGATGTTTTACCGGATTCCTGATATTCACGGTACACTCGTGAAATGGTCGTACGGGAAATTGCCCACTTCATCGCTGTGACCTAGCGCTGGTGCGCCGACTATAACACCATGTTCACACTCAATTATATCTTAATAACCTGCCATTTCAGCAGCAGTAACTGATCTAACATCTGCGTCAGACACTTGTCTCATATAGGCGTTGCCGACCACAGCGCCGTATTCTGCCTGTTTACATATCTCTGTATGTGAATACGCATGCCTATACGAGTTTCTTTGGCGCTTCAGTGTATAATAAATGCGTGACACTTATTCTGAAATTCAGTTGTAAATTTACTAGTAATATAACGCCACAGTATACCCTAATTTGATAAGAAACGTTCGGGTAATGACCCTCATGTTCATGGGCAGATAAATAAAAACAGTTTTAAGTTTTTCATACGTCTTCTGCCATTGTAAATAATTCACCTTTGCTGTACTGGGACAAAGATGAATGAGGGCGCTACACGAGTAGTGAATGAGCTCCTTGGCTCTGTGTTTATCTGTGGTTCGCTTGCTGGTCTGTTAGATGTGCAGCTGTAGGGCAGTCCTATTTGAGGCGTAGTAGCGAGCAGTTGAGTTTTTAGCAGAAGGAGACTTGATATTTTTGATGTGAGAGATATTATCCGGAATACCTTATTATGGAGATCAAAACATGTTTGTAAACGTATGTTTTTGATTCTGTTGATGAAAAAGATTTCTTGAGGAATTTTTCAGGTAGCCTATTCATGTGCAGGAATGAAATGTATGTTTGTCAGAACTGATCCCTAAATTGATTGAAATGTCTGTAATTTTTTCTGTTGGGAGAATTTCGCAATTGTTAGTGTCTTCTTACGTTGTATAGTCCTTCTTGGCAATAACCAGAGTTTAATTTTTCAAGAACGACTTTTTTTAAAGTGAAACTCTCCTCCATCATCCTTAATACAGTTTTAAATATTTTCTAGTGTACGCATCGCTCGTTACGCCACACGAAGACACAAATTGTTTCCGGCAAGAAAGAAAAAAAGTTCGTAGTGAATAGTTTATTTTCTTCTTTAGCTGCTCTATCTTCTGATACCTGTTTGCTTTCGAGAATGTCAGCACACCAGAGACAACACAACGTGCTGAGCAGTGAGGGCAGATCTCACTTCGCATTCTTATAAGGAAACAGTTCGTAGTCAAACGTATCTGAAGTTAACGCTAAGCAAACAGTCATTTACAGTGAACAGTGTAGGTAATCTCAGACGGTCGTCTTCTGAATAGAGTAGTATTTTATTTTTATGGACATTTCAAGTCAGAAATCGCCCTTCGTGACGCCACTTTCGTAATGCACTTCAGTAATGAGTTTCAGTTAAATATGTTTCGCTGAGTATACAGTCAGTTACTTTTGGTATTTAATTAGGTCAGTTCTCATCATTTAAGCTTCAGCATATTACTAAGTTAAAAGTTTTATATCAAGATTGGTAATGTACCCAAGGTATAGCCAACCAACAATCAATATTGCTCGGCAGTTGAATAAGGTATCTAAAGCTCACTCTACACGAGGAGAAAGTTTTTCAAAAAGGAATATTCAGTATTTTCATTAATAGATAAATTTATATAGAAATATTACACAATAAAAATAAAATAAAATAAAATAAAAACAAGAATCGTGTTTTCATATGGGTTGCAAAATTAAGAAACCGCGGCGCTAACCACTGAGCCGCCATTTTTCGTTGGAGAATACCGCGTTACAAAAATCATTTAAACCACCGTAGGAAGACCGTGAAAACTTTGACGGTCGTTTCTTTCTGAAACCGTAGAGTATCAACGGATAAGCCGAGACACGTGTTCGCTTATTTTGGCTCCTCTTCAACTGAGCAGAGTTCTCGAGAAATCGGGTGACGGCTCAACTCGTGTTCTCCTCGTGAGCACTGCAGTCGCAAACTCGAGGAGGAACTCGCTCTGTGCTGGGAGGGTGCATTTAATCCCCAGCGGTGATGCTCAGATAGCGAAGCGACGAAATCCTTCTACTTGATTCAAGCTGTTTGTGAATGTGAGAGAGAGATGGAGAGAGCACAGTGAAATGATTGAAATGATCACGTCGTGTGTAAATGAAACACCGCATAGGGGAGAGAGAGAGAGAGAGAGAGAGAGAGAGAGAGAGAGAGAGAGAGAGGGAGGGAGGGTGGGAGGGAGGGAGGGAGGGAGAAAGAGCAACAGCACATTCTCTGGGGCATGTTTAGTGACGAGTGCCTACTCTAACAAGCTAAATTCTTTAGACTGTAACATTGTTGTTATTATGTTGCGCAGGCGCTCAGGTCTGTGATGCAGCGTCAAGGGTAACCGCAGCCAAGGTCTCAGAGCTGATAGTCCATGCTGCTGCAAAGGTCGTCCAACTGTTCGTGCAGATGGTTGTTGCCTTTCAAACGTCCTCATCTGTTGACTCAGGGATAGAGACGTGGCTGCACGATCCGTTACAGCCATGCCTGTCATCTCGACTCCTAGTGATAAGAGGCCGTTGGGATCCAGTATGGCGTTCCGTATTACCCTCCTGAACCCACAGATTCCATATTCAGCTAACAGTCATTGGAACTCGACCAACGCGGGTAGCAATGTCGCGATACGATAAACTGCAATCGGGATGGGCTACAATCCGACCTTTATCAAGGTCGGAAACGTGATGGTAAGCATTTCTGCTCCTTGCACGAGGTATCACAACAACGTTTTATCAGGCAACGCCGATGAACTGCTGTTTGTGTATGAGAAAACGGTTGGAAGCTTTCCTCACATCAGCACGTTGTAGGTGTCGCCACCGGCGCCAACCTTGCGTGAATGCTCTGAAAAGCTTATCATTTGCATGTCACAGCATCTTCTTCCTGTCGGTTAAATTTCGCATCTGAAGTACGCCATCTTCATGGTGTAGCAATTTTAATGGCCAGTAGTGTACATTCAGAATGCATAAAAGTCGACACTCGATGTTAAGCGCTCAACACAATAGAACAGCCATGTGTTCTTCGCTGCTGCAAACAGGAAAGTTCCATGAAATAGGTATGTACGCGTAACACTTGGTGATATTCACCAAAACAAGTAAGCAAGTGCGTTTAATGATTCTGAAATAGTCAAGTACAACAAGTCCTGAGATATAAACACAGTCGACACTCATGTGTCATATTTAAAGCTTTCACGCAGCTTAATGCTAAGCTAATTAAAATCCACCTACTCTTTTCTGGCCGGTCGTAACCAACTGGCTTAATGGAGGACACAATACCACCGGCGTATTTTACTAGCACACTGCATAAAACAAAACACAAATGCAGGTTGGATAAACATGCAAAAGAAAGTAACAACTCTCATTAATACATTAATATGTCGTAAAAGACGAATAAAATGGATAATTTTGTACTGCTGCAGATGACTGTGTTAGACACACAAATACTACAGTAATGGAAACAAATATATAATATTTCGGTATGAAAAGGCATTTAATAAAAGAAATTAGCTTGAAATTATTGAAATTATGATCTAGGAACGAAGTTTCATAAAATATAAGCACTTCGTCATTATGCCAAAGTGGCCCATCGGGACCATCCGACCGCCGTGTCATCCTGAACTGAGGATGCGGATAGGAGGGGCGTGTGGTCAGCACACCGCTCTCCCGGTCGTTACGATGGGTTTCTTTGACCGGAGCCGCTACTATTCGGTCGAGTAGCTCCTCAATTGGCATCACGAGGCTGAGTGCACCCCGAACAATGGCAACAGCACATGACGGCATGGATGGTCACCCATCCAAGTGCCGGCCACGCCCGACAGCGTTTAACTTCGGTGACCTGAGGGGAACCGGTGTATCCACTGCGACCGTTGCCTCATAAGGTATAAGACCTGAACAAAAATATGGCGACAAGCAGACACAACATATTATCATCATTGATACGGTCTATAAACCAGTTGGCATTCCAGTAGTTTCGGAATTGATGAAAACAGGTTCTGGATGGTTTCCACGCGAATCTTATCCATTCATCACGCAAAACAGTGGCAAGTTCACCTAACTATGGTAGAAATGGATGGTGATCACGCACCCCTCTCTGCAAAGTAGACCTCAAAGGCTCAACAACGTTGAAATTTGGTGACTGTGGTAGCCAGTTGAGATGCGAAATTTCATCCTTGTTCTCAAAAAACCAGTTCTTGACGATGCGAGCTGAGTGAACAGCGGTCTGTAGTGTCGGAACACAGCGTCACCTTTGGGGACAAAAAACTGTAGGATGGGATGGCACTGATCAACCACATGGTCACATAAGCAATGGCAATAATGTGACCTTGGACATTAACTGTGGAACCATGGAATACCACAAAATACCCAAATCATCACCGAAAACAGTGTGAAACAAGACTCATCGATCAAATGACACTCCTCCATTGCTCCACAGTACAGGTTTTATCTCTTCGGCACTCTGTTCTCCTATTACGGGCATTTACATCAGTGATATTTGGTTTTGAAATTCCAGCTAGCCCTGCAATTCCCCGGAGCTCCTTTCCTTTTCTTTTAGTGCTGACAGGATTCGCGAGTGCAGTATTGAGCTGTGCAGGACTTTCGCAGTTGTCGCCCTCGTATTTTTCGTAACAGTCCTCTTCAATGACCGTCCGTCACGATCGCCCAGCACTCACTTTCGACCACGTTGTGACTTAGCGGATGATGTCCTCCGCTTTCCCTGTATGCGGTATAAATGTTCGCTACGATGCCTCTTGAAACAGGAAGCACTTCAGCTACTTTGATTACCGATGCACTTACCATATGAGCACCAACAATTAGCTCACGTTAGAATTCACTTAGCTCAGACATGGTGTATTCACAAGTACACAGAAGACTTCTGATCACAACTGACACGCCGGCCGCTGCGTCCGAGCGGTTCTAGGCGCTTCAGTCCGGAACCGCGCTGCTGCTACGGTCGTAAGTTCGAAGCCTGCCTCGAGCATGTATGTGTGTGATGTTCTTAGGTCAGTTAGGTTTAAGTAGTTCTAAGTCTAGGGGACTGATGACCTCAGATGTTAAGTCCCATAGTGCTTAGAGTCATTTGAACCATTTGAACAACTGACACTTTCAACGTTTTGAGGATATTCCACAGGTCCTGTTCGTGGTCAAATACAACAGCGCCACCTGCACGCATAGCCAGTATCCGCATTCACGTTCACCGGTACATTTCTCGCTGTTTTTCCATATTTTAGCCCAACCCTTGTAGGTAAGAACAGGTAATTCCAAATCTAATTCCAGCAAGTAAATGTGTGTTTATTACAAAAGGAGAGCTTGCTAATAGTCATAATATCCGATGAAGAAACACTTAGCTGTTTGAAATGCAATGTCGTCATCTAACGTTAGCGATCCACGAGCCAAGAGTGCAATAATTTTTAAGAAATGAATCTGTAATTGTCCTGTTGAAAGTGGCCACCTGTATAGCGATCGGGTAGTAAGTAGATATTTAGTCTCCTCACTGATTAATCAATTTGTAGTCGGCTTCACCCAGAAAAACAGTAACCGCAGTCACTACATTTATTACACATTTTTCACCACTGTTCCAAAGTCGTATTTTCGATATTACTTCTTTAGACATTAGTTTATGGCGAGAAGCATTTCATTACGTTCAAATTTATAGTACACAGTATGTGCTCAGTGTCGAAAACAGTATCCTTACTAAACGCATTTCACCACTTTCCGAACATCGTAGCATTCAGATCTCTTTGTGAAATATTAGTCTGTGATAAGCAAAAATTCAGTACTTTTATTCTTTAATTTCACAGTCCGTGCCATGCATCGAAAACAGTTCACCTTGAAGCCCGAAGATACAGTCTACAAAACTATTGCTACAAACCTGCCGTTTCCTCACTTACAAGCGACGGTAATCGTTCTCCCCGCTTCTCTCCTCTCTTCATTCATGAAGATGAGAAACTAGTTCTTCTTGATGATGGTGCTAGTATCACCCGCAACAAACAAGAATGAGCTGATAAAATTGTAAATAATGTATTTCGGAACATTAATAAAGATTCTCTGCAAATAGACTCTCATTAAATTTTGATAAAACATGGTATACACAGTTCTGTGCAGTAAGTGCCCCAACACCGTTAATAAATACAGTTAGATCAGAAATATGTAGCTAAGGCAGAATATTCCAAATTTTTAGGGGTATGCATCGATGAGAGATTGAGCCAGAAGAAACACGCTGATGATCTGCTGGAACATTTGAGTTCAGCTACTTAAGCTGCAAATTTTGGCGATAAACATATAATTTAATTAGCTTACTGCGCCTATCTTTATTCGCTGCTTTCGTATAGCAGCATGTTTTGAGGTAATTCATCATTCATGAGAAAAGTATTCATTGCACAAAATCGTGTAATCAGAATATAGCTGGAGCCCAGCAAAGGTCATCTTACAGACATTGATTTAAGCAATTATGAATATTATCAGTAGCTTCGCAATATATATATATATATATATATATATATATATATATATATATATATATATATATACTTATCAAATTTGTTATTAATAACCATCCCAGTTTAAAATCAATAGCAATGTCTATAGCTGCAACACCCTAGCAGAAAGGCTACTGTAGGTTAAATCTAACTTTGGCACAGAAATGGGTGAGTAACGCTGCCACAAAAACCTTTGTCAATTACCAAATAACATCAAAAGTCTGACAGGTAGCCAACTAACATTTAAAAACAAATTAAAAGAATTTCTGAATGACAAATCCTTCTACCCAATGGATGAAGTTTTAGATATAAATTTTTAGGTGTACAATAGCAATCTCGCAACTAAAAAAAAAAAGGAACTTGAGTTATGGCATGTAAAGAAACCTTTTGTTAAACTGGCATGTTCCACATCATTACAAAATCTCGTATCTGTAATCTATAGAACAAGTATTTATATAAATTAATCTAATCTACTTCTTCGATACCGCTCACATAGCGACCACAGCGATTACATTGTCAAGCGACTTTGGCTTACAGTACATTACATATTACAGGGTTTTTAACTTTTTTACACGACTTGCAATTTCATGCACACAACAGCATAAAGTGAATAATACTAATTCCTTGGCCAACAGTTGCAGAACGCATATAGAAATAAACACAAAATTTGCGTTACAAGAGTTCTATCTTCAATGTGAAAAGAAAATGAAAAAGAGAGAAAATAATAACAATTATTCAGGACTGTAGTATTATCTTCTCATTAATCACCAGTTCACGATGAAGCTCAGTAAGACCCAGAAATAGGCAACTTTCTCACACTTTCGTGACACAAACGGCAAGCGGAAAATTATTGCTCCATTTATATAATTCTCCTCGCTTGACATCTGGGCACCTCTTTGCCCAGAAGTCCTCTCTCCAGCGAAATTGTGGTAATATCAGAATTTTACCTGGTGCTGCCGCATGTACTTTGCCGCAGTACTTTGCTACACGTGTCCTTTATCTTCCATTATTAGCCTAGGACTGGCAGGATGTCTCATACAAAGTCGATAATATCATTATAGGATGTGACTGTTAATGAGAAAATTGATCACACTAGATTACATATTTCACCTGCATCATCTTTGTTTGGATGATGTGCTCAACAGTTATTCCAGAAAACAGAGGTGAGATAACTGAAAATGAAACTAAATCACACGAACATCTGAGGAGAACCAACTGTCCTGAATGCTAGCCTAATAGTCAATCACTGCCCCACCTCTCTCGGTGTCTTTGATGAAGTTCCACAACACTTTCGACATCTTCTCGTGGCGTCAGGCAGTGCGATACTGGCGATGGTGATCCGTTCATCAGATTGTCCGAAAGGATGTGTACCGGCACCGTATCTCACTTTCCCCCTCTTTCATATTTTCATAATCTTTCGTAACAACACAACACCATACGTCACATTAATCATTACAGTCATGTGCAGAAACAGTTATGCACATAATACTCCAAGTTTAGAGCGTAAGAAGGTCTTGCGTCAGTGTTACAATATGCGCCACAAAAACACACAGAAATGCATCGTAATTTTGGCGCTCGACGTAATTCATCGGCCAATGCAGCTTGTTTTTTTAGACCATGAGTCGAACGACTGGTTTGATGCGGACCGCTACGACTTCCACTCCTGTCCCAAAATTTTCGTCTTCCTTAATTTGCCAAAATGTATTCCGACCTCTGCCTTTTCCGCTCTACGGCTCCCTGTATCAACATGTAAGTTATTACCTGCTGTCTTACCACGTGTCTTATCATTTCTTGCAGTCAGTGTTTACATACTGTTTCCCTCGTCGGTTCTGCAGAGGACCTTCTTATTTCTTATTAGTCCTCTTCAATTTCAGCATCCTTTCGCAACAACACATCCTAAACGCTTCGATTATCTTCTTTTACGGTTTTCGCATAATACGTGACTCACTTCAATGCAGTGATATGCTCCAAAATACATTCTCAGAGATTTCGTTCTTAAATAATGTCCTAAGTTTGATAATAGCAGACTTCTTTCACCAAGCATCGCCCCCTGTGTCTCTGCTGGTCAGCTTCTTATATCACGCTTGCTTCCTCTGTCACGAGTTACTGTGCTTCCAAGGTAGCAAAATTCCTTAACCATGTCTATTAAAAGGGCCCCAATTTCACGATGAGTTTACCACCAATTTTATTTCTCCTACAACTCATTACTTCTGTTTTGTTCGGCATAATGTCAGTCTACTTGTATCATCATTAGACTGTGCGTTTCCTCCAACAGATCCTATAATCCTTCCTCACTTTCATTGAAAACAGGGGTATCAACAGGGAATCTAGTCATTGATATCCTTTCACTCTGTATTTTATTTGAAGGATAGGAGAGACAGCCTGCATCCCTGTCTCCCGACCTTCTTTTTTAATCCTATAACTTTTCTTTATTGTCTTGAATTCTTTTTATTCCATCTCGTTTCTTGTATGTGTTGCATATAACCCATCTTTCCCTTCACCTTTGCCTAATTTTTCCTGAGAAGTTAAAACATTTTTTTTTCCATTTCACATTATCGATTGCTTCTTCTCGGTAGACAAATGCAATGAAGTAGTCTTGACAGTCTTGCCTCTCTTGTGCCTTTACATTTCCTAAACCCAAATCATAACCTCAGTTTTCGTTTCCATCCTTCGGTCAGAAACTTGGATGCATGTATTGTTAAGGCGATCATGTGACAGCTGTGTTATTTACCTGCCTTTGACATTTTCGGGATTGTGTGGGTGATATTATTCCTGCCGGCCGGAGTGGCCGTGCGGTTCTAGGCGCTACAGTCTGGAACCGGGCGACCGCTACGGTCGCAGGCTCGAATCCTGCCTCGGGCATGGATGTGTGTGATGTCCTTAGGTTAGTTAGGTTTAATTACTTCTGAGTTCTAGGCAACTGATGACCTCAAAAGTTCAGTCGCATAGTGCTCAGAGCCATTTGAGCCATTTGATATTATTCCGAAAGTCCGATAGTATGACTCCAGTCGAAGAGACTCTACGCGCTAACTTGGATAACGTGATAGCTGGTAGGTAAAACTAAACACGACAAAAAATCGGAATGGTCAACGCATTACTGGATCGGCTTTCTTGGGAGGAAGAGCTACATGAAGTAGGACGGCTAACTTACCCCGGATGTCCTACTTCGAACAAAGTCGCCGTTACTTGGGCTGCACGCGGTCTCAGCGTATTCTCGTGGCCAGTCCCATTGCTCGAAAACGTGTTAAGTAGAATTACGATCGCTGTGATCACATCGTTACGAGGAACGACTATCGGAAATTGCTCCCATCTTTTCCGCTTCGCTCCGATCCGTGCTTTATAGCGCGAACGGGGGTTGAAACTGTGGAAGGACGCCGCGGAGTGCCGGAATCTGGACGCCAATTACGCGGGTTATGAGGCACAGTAGCTGTTATGATTGTGTGCTGGACGCAGATAGACTCGCACGCCAGATGACAATGAAAAGGAAACAAAAACACGGAAACGCGTCACGTCTGGCTCAGCTATACACATCGACTGGGCCATTTGTGGCGTCCCGGAGAAGGGACGATACTGGGGTAATGTGGATACGATGTGACGAGTCACGGCGAATGCAATCTGCGGAGCGACCGTTTCCGCAGAGATGTAGGGCGCCGCGCTCGTCCGCATCCATCTGGGGAGAGCCCGGCCTATCCTCTCCACCCCGTGCCCGTCTACAGGCGCAGCGAGACGTGACCACCCATAAAACGAGGCGCGAATCAGGGAAGCCACTCTCTGTCCTGCGAAGATCAAGCGCAGCGTCGGTCGCGAGCTCTGTCGACGAACAACCCATAACGCTCGGTTAGAGTGCCCTATAGACACTACATATCCAGCGAGTTGAGAAATCACTTTAGGCCCTGTAGTTCTCATGTTCTTATCAATTAACCAAGTACCATTAGATCTTAATCAGGATAAGAAACAAGCCAATTTTAGAAATGGATGTAACTAGAGGGTTCACATGCAAATGTAGTTGGAAACAGGAATAACTGGGCTGAGATACTACAGGGTGGCGCACGAAATGTGTTACCAATTGTTTCTTTCACAATTTACGTCGCACATTAGATATCCCGCTGGGATCTCTACAGCAGTACCAGCAGAGCTTGGAGAAACAAATAAGTTACGAAATGTCGTGTAATTCAGGATACTGCCGCTAGGAGACTAGTAAGTAGCAATGACTGACAGTGGAAAACTGACGACACAGCAACGATAGGCAATTGTGTTACTTTTTCATGAAACGAAAAGCCCTGTTGTGACTCAGAGGCGTTTTCGACAACAGTTTGCCGGCCGGTGTGGCCGTGCGGTTCTATGCACTTCAGTCTGGAACCGCGTGACCGCTACGGTCGCAGGTTCGAATCCTGCCTCGGGCTTGGATGTGTGTGATGTCCTTAGGTTAGTTAGGTTTACGTAGTTCTAAGTTCTAGGGGACTGACTACATATGTTAAGTCTCATAGTGCTCAGAGTCATTTGATAGCAGTTTAACACACGATGGGTCCCTTGCAAGAAGACCACCCACAGGTTCTACAATAAATTTGTACAGGAAGGAGCAGTATTGGAAGCGAAGCGATCCCGGCCTAAGCCTGTTTGTGCGCCGGAGAATATTGAAGCGGTACGAGTTGCTCTACAGAGAAGTCCCGGGAAATCGTGTGCAAAGACAGGTTTGCAACTGGGAACATCCAGACGCTCCGTTCAATGCATTCTTAAAAGTGACCTCCATATGTACCTAAACTAGATGACCTGTTCACAGAAGCTCACGGAAGAACACAAGCTGCAGTGACTACTGTTTGCTCAATGGGCGGAGGATAGGGAAGAAACTCTCAACATCGTTTGGTTTTCAGACGAGGTGCATTTTCATTTAGACAGTGTGGTTAACAAACACAATGTACGCTTTTGGGCCACTGAAAACCCACAAGTGCTTCATGAACGACAACATTATGCTCCGAGGATCACAGCGTGGGCAGCAATTTCCAGTCACGAACTTACTGGCCCTTTTTCTTTGAAGAAACTGTGAACAGCGAGCGTTATTTGAGCATGCTTCGCAATACCTTCATTCCACAGCTTCTTGCTACTGCCTTGCCTTTCAACGCGCAGTGGTGCATGCAAGATGGAGCAAGGACACATACAGGAAACACTGTGTTGGAGTTTTTACACGAGCATTTCGACATGCGGATCATTTCACTCACGTTTCCATGTCGCTTCAATGACGAAAAAAGTGGCCTCCCAATAGTCCAGACCTCAATCCATGTGACTTTTTTCTTTAGGGGTACCTAAAGGAAAAATTTTTCCCGAAACTTCCACGTGGTTTAATGGAGCTCAGAAGACTTATTCTTCAAGCCTGCAGTGAAATTACGGAATACATGTGCCGTAGGGTAATCACTAACTTCATTGTTCGTTTGAAGGAAGTTAGGAAACGAAATGGTGGACATATTGAGCATCTGCTATGTTAGAACAAATCTCCATGGACAGTTCTTCATTGTGATAAATGTTCTTTTCAGATTGTACTGACAGTAAAGCTTATATTTAAAAACAAAATGGTAACAGATTTCGTGCGACACCTTCTATTTCGTATGAGGTTATTCTGTATAGAGAAAAATTCTCCAAATAGCTCTGAGCACTATGAGACTTAAATTCTGAGGTCATCAGTCCACTAGAACTTAGAACTACTTAAACCTAACTAACCTAAGGCGCATCACACACATCCATGCCCCAGGCAGGATTCGAACCTGCGACCGTAGCGGTCGTAATACAAGTGCGAAATGAAAAGCTGACGATTTGTTAAATTTTATCTACCGGAGTTGCTTCATTGGAGAAGATGGTGTATGAAATGCCATTTTTGACTGGAGTTCTTGGTAGGGAGGACGAAAAATTTTATCTTGTACGTATTGCCAACGAAGCATGTACAAGTAACTTCAGGCACACTTCAGGAGAAGTTGTTGGAACCTTTCTTATTCATATTGTAAAATAATGACCTGGGAGACAGTATTAATAAGTAAAAACCGCGCAGACTTCCTGCAGATGCTGCACTTATCTACAATGAATTAGTCATACTACCCAACAATAACTGCCCACATATTCGGTCAAATCTTGATAAGATTTCAAAGTGGTAAATGTTTATTAATGTAAAATTGAACATTTGAGAAATCTAGTATCCTACGACTAAAATATCAGTGAGTCACTAGTAGAATCAGTAAATTTCGTCCAAATACCTGTGAATAACAATTAGTAGAAATACGAAATGGAATGATCACATAGACTCAGATGTAGTTAAAGCAAGTAGCAGACTTCATTTCATTGGTACCGGGAAAGTGCATAGATTTTTCTTCTTTAGTTGAATTTTTATGTTTTTCACAAATTGCAACGTCTTCTAAACTTTTCATGCTAATTGGCGTCATAAAATGGCTCTGAGAACTATGGGACTTTAAAACTGAGGTCATCAGTCCCCTAGATCTTAGAACTACTTAAACCTAACTAACCTAACATCACACACATCCATGCCCGAGGCAGGATTCGAACCTGCGACTGTAGCAGTCAAGCGATTCCAGACTTAAGCGCCTAGAACCGCTCGGCCACGCCGGCTGGCAATTGGCGTCATAAAAGCATGGTTTTCCCCTAATGTATTTCTGACCAAAAAGCGAGTCTGGTAATTATAGTCGAAGGTCTTTATTAATCCTGCCTTTTGAATTCCTGTTGTGATATTTCGATGGAAACGTTTATTTCTGAACACACATTTCTTTATAAGTCAAAAAGAAATGTCCAAAGTTTCAGCTTTAAAAATACTGAAATGTACCGTTAACGACATATTTTCATAAAAAATTTTATCTTCTGTTTTACTCCCTTTTGTCTAAATTGTCAAAAACATTTAAAAATACATTTTTTCAACCGAGAAGCCAATCACAAATCATCTTAGAAATAGCGCAAAAATTCTTTCATAAGGAAAGGTTTTCATAAAAAGTTTCATCCCCTATTTCACACCCTCAGGGATTGAATTTCCAAAACCAATGAAACATGTATTTTTTATATCTAACCGAGAAGCCAAATACCGGTTTCCATAAACATAGCTCCAAAAATGCTATAGTAGTTATCTCCATAGGGATGTCCAACAGCCGGCCGCGGTGGTCTCGCGGTTCTAGGCGCGCAGTCCGGAACCGTGCAACTGCTACGGTCGCAGGTTCGAATCCTGCCTCGGGCATGGATGTGTGTGATGTCCTTAGGTTAGTTAGGTTTAAGTAGTTCTAAGTTCTAGGGGACTAATGACCACAGCAGTTGAGTCCCATAGTGCTCAGAGCCATTTGAACCATTTGATGTCCAACAATGCTGAAGCACGTCTTTCTTTACTTGGGAACCAGAAACCAAATACCTATGGTCGTAGTTCTGGCTTCAAAATTGCATTAACAGCGATTTATTTTCAAAGACCTTTCACCCCTATTTGACCCCAGTAGGGATGGAATTTCCAAAAATCCATTCCTGAGTGATGCCTACAATATTATCACCCATCCATATTTAAAGTTTCTAGCCTTAGCGGTCTGGGCTGAGTGATTATGAGTCAGTCAGGACATTTCCTTCATATTTCCTTCATATATATATATATATATATATATATATATATATATATATATATATATATATATATATATATATAGGGTGAGGGTGGTCCATTGATCGTGACTGGGTCAAATACGTCACGAAATAAACGTCAAACGAAAAAACTACAAAGAACGAAACTTGTCTAGCTTGAAGGGGTAAACCAAATGGCGCTATGGTTGGCCCGCTAGATGGCGCTGCCACAGGTCAAACGGATACCAAATGCATTTTTTAAAAATAGGAATCCCCATTTTTTATTCCATATTCGTGTAGTAGGTAAGGAAATATGAATGTTTTCGTTGGACCACTTTTTTCGCTTTGTGATAGATAACTCTGTAATTTCTGAGAACGCATGCTGTTACAGCGTGATTACCTGTAAATACCACATTAATGCAATAAATTCTGAAAATGATGTCCGTCAACCTCAATCTATTTGGCAATACGTGTAACGAGATTCCTCTCAACAGCGTGTAGTTCAGCTTCCGTAATGTTGGCACATGCATTGACAGTTCGCTGGCGCACGTTGTCAGGCGTCGTCGGTGGATAACGATAGCAAACATCCTTCAACTGTGTCCACAGAAAGAAATCCGGGGACGTCAGATCCGGTGAACTTGCGGGCTATAGTATGGTGCTTCGTCGACCAATCCACCTGTCATGAAATATGCTATTCAATACCGCTTCAACCGCACGCGAGCTATGTGCCGGACATCCATCATGTTGGAAGTACATCTCCATCCTGTCATGCAGTGAAACATCTTGTAGTAAAATCGGTAGAACATTACGTAGGATATCAGCATACATTGAACCATTTAGATTGCCACCGATAAAATGGGGGCCAATTATGCTTCCTCCCAAAATGCCGCACCATCCATTAACCCGTCAAGGTCGCTGATGTTCCACTTGTCGCAGCCATACGTAATAAAAAATTTAAAAAAACGCAGTTGATATCCGTTTGACCTATGGCAGCGCCACCTAGCGAGTCAACCACAGCGCCATCTGGTTTCCCCCTTCAAGCTAGAAGAGTTTCGTTCTTTGTAGTTTTTTCGTTTGGTGCTTATTTCGTGAGATATTTGGCCCAGTCACTATCAATGGACCAACTTATTTTATTATTTGCAAATATATGCCGCCCCCTTGAGATAAATTCAGTTGAGCCATCTTATTGACACACATGGAGAAAACGCCACAGATTGCTTACAGAACACTAGTGCTCCCGTCCTACAATATTGCTCCATTGTGTGTCACCCATAACAGATACTAATAACAGGATATACTGAACGTCTACAAAGGACGGCACGAATTCCCGCATGTTTCTTTGACCCATGAAAGAACACAAAGGAGATGCTGAAAAACCTGAACTGACAGACTCTTGACTAAAGACGCCAGCTATCCCGTAAAATCTGCATGCAAAGTTTCAGGATCAAGCTTTAAGTGAGGAATCTAGGAATATATTACATCCCCCTGTGTACCGCCCTTGTAGGAAGCGTGAAAGCAAGATGAGACTCATTTCAGCGTGCACAGAGGCATTTACAGTCACTATTCCTGCGGTCCATATCATGACTCGAGAGAGCTAATCGTCTTGAATTCTGGATCTTGTGGAAGTCGTCATGTGTGCTTGCTAAGGTTGACTCAGTGTGAGTTGTCACAGATTCTACTTTTTTTGGTAAAATTCATGACTGTGATATGATTTTTTACTTCCAGTCTTGGACTGTCAACTAGTACATCTAAATGTCCTCTTTAGTAAAAACACTTACCTCGTCACTGTAATTGTCGAGGCGTGATTAGAACAGGAAGAAAGCGTATTGATGGCCGCGGTGGTCTCGCGGTTCTAGGCGCGCAGTCCGGAACCGTGCGACTGTTACGGTCGCAGGTTCGAATCCTGCCTCAGGCATGGATGTGTGTGATGTCCTTAGGTTAGTTAGGTTTAAGTAGTTCTAAGTTCTAGGGGACTGATGACCACAGCAGTTGAGTCCCATAGTGCTCAGAGCCATTTGAACCATTTGAAAGCGTATTGTGTTGGGACGGCCATGAATTGCAGTGTAGATGGTACTAGGAGCTCTATCGGACAATGTTGTCTTCAGGAAGACTACATCACTAGAAAATTATTGACAAATATAGGAGGACCCGCTGATGTTCAGCGCTTTGTGAGAAGACTGGTAGACGACGCTCAATGAAAACAAATGTGTTAATCACACAAAGAGACAAAGTCAGATATTGTTTGCTTACTACATCACCCCTGGAACACCGAAATCAGCACCAGCTGTCGTACTGAAGCTCACTGGCTACATGTGCTTATGAGAATGCTTGTAAACTATTGCTCAATGGAAGTGATGAGCTGTTACTTGTAGCCAGAACTGGTAAGTTACTGCCCTGAAATGTAATGAAATTAAATTGATTCTCACCTGAAAAAACATTTGAATGCTTGTGATTTAGATCTAATCTGACTCGAACTTAATGTTACTTGAATATACTATGCTTATAATTTGGAAAGGTTTTGACTTAAACACGAATTTACCGACAAAAGTATGCCTGAAGCTGGAAACGTTCCTTTTTGGACCAATAATTCGTGCTCTGCCTGTCCTGCATCTTGTAGACACGTGCTTCGGCGATCTTGTACCTATCATGATATCGGAAGTCAAACTATAAAAAGAAATGAGGGACCTAATTACAGCCAGTATAGACATACATGTCGCCAAATACTAAACGCAAGCGATGTGTGATCACGTGTTACTGAAAGCAGAAGCCCTACGATCTCATATATTAACTATGATTACAAAAGGCACTGAGAGAATACAATTAGTGAGCGTAAGAAGCTATAAAGTAACAAGAACGTCCCAGTGAGCCTGAACATGCGTCGAATTACCAAGTGGTCGTAACACTTGCTAAGATTCAACAACAAGAACCGCGAAATTCAACTGATCGAAATTCGGTGACCATAGAACGGCCAAATGGTGGCTCTAATCTTGACTAATAACTGACACAAATAATGCCGTAACATAGGTATGTACGCTTGCCGTGAATCGGCTTACGACAAATCTATAGCGATAACAAGTTCGTATGGTCAAAAAACTCGGCATTTACCCACTCACATCAAATGAGACGTAAGCGGAGTGCCCTTCGAAACATATAAGAATAATGTGGTTTTCGCTACCAACCCCATTGTTTGAAACGAGAGTCAATTGATATGTTCAGACCAGCACTGCTCCCTGCTAGATCGAGCAACCTAGTGCCCGCTCAGCGCTCACACAAAGCATTTACCTTTCGTTTCCAGCAACGGAAGTTCACCTCACCTTCCTTACCCGACCTCGTCAAAGAAAACCAGAATTAAACACCCGTTTGGTTCGGGCCCATGAACTCTAGTGCTTCGTTTATGGTGACAAAAAATAGGTAACTTACAGTACTCTTCGTTTGCTGAAGGCTATAGTAGTACGAGCAGAAAGATTAAAATTTACTGTAGTACATGCAGCCAATTTTCTGTATATTCAGAGATATCCATCTGGAGCAATTGAAAACAGCGCGATCACATAGTCCTACCTGTGAGGAAGGCAGATAGAAGACTGAGATTCGCATAGATATACAACGAAATATAATTCAGCTTGAAAGGAGGTCGCTTATAAACTCGACTTGTTATTACATGCTGCTAGTAAATCCAGGGTCCTTATGTTGGAACAAAGAAACACACAGACAAAAATCAAAGAACAGCAGTGCAATTAGTCACAGCTTTGCCCTGTTAACATGACGATGTTGCAGAAACGTCTAATCTCCAGTGAGAGACACTATAACAAAGAAGCTTACTATTAAGATTCTGAGCGATTCCCTTCCAAGACTATAGGATTATTTTCTATGGTCAGCAAACACATGGATATATTAGAATACCCAGATATTAGAGCACCATGGGCTCCTTTTGTCTTGCGATTCCCAGTTCTTCACAGAGAATTGTTCTGTCATTTCGTTCTTCCTCATTTAGACTTGCTTCACCACAATGGAAGCGTCTCTGCCATCCGACCACTGTGTCACATGATGATCCATTGTTGTCGTACACTTCCACGGACTCATCATGGAGTGCTGTAGGGTTGCTGTCCTTCAAAGGCACAAAACGAATTACCGCGCGATACTCCATTTCGTCAATGGCGTTCGCCATTTTGTTTTTGTCTCATCTGGCGGCGTTCTACCGTACTGTGGCGGGGCAATTTTAATGTGTACCACGATTACAGACGCGTCCCTGCAAAAATTTAATTAGGTAACATTTTTTCGAAATGATGATTAAAACTGTATGACTGTATCTCGTACAGTAAACCTACGTCTTAATTTAGAATGCACTTGATGAGCACATTTTAGCGATATGATCCGAAACCTCTTCAACGTAAGAAAGACACGTTTAACTGCAAAAGAATAAAGTTATAACATTTCACAGTCCAGTTTTCATGGTCTGAAACGCTGACATAAGATCACCAAGAGAAAAGCACGGAAAATAGAGCCAAATAATATTATATGAAACACAAAGTTCAGCATCCCTAAACAAACTGACGATTCATGCTCATTGCTCTAGTATCACCCGCAGTTTGCGAACTGTTCAATGTAAAATCCATTTCTGATGCCAATTCGTTCCTTAAAATCTGTTGTTTTAAAAAGCACGCAGTTGTTGATAACTACCGTGTAAAAGGATTTTGTTTAAGTTAATTCTTTTGTAGTTTCTGAGGCAGTATGTTCCAAAACACTATGTAAACACGATTTTGCATGTGAGAAATCGTTTTTAGGGAAGTGGCATCGATTTTCTTAATTTTAGGAAAATGCATGTATTTCGAACAATAAAAGTTAGTTTACTTATACCCGTGAAACCAAACTAAATAATTTCGTAAATACAACGTTTTAAAAAATGTAACTGCAGCACATATATATGACAAAAGTGTAAAGTGTATGAAAACTTTTACGTTTTCTCTTGTAAGTTGCATCACCCTCTCTGATCAGTCCCTAGATGTAATACCAAGCATTTGCTCACTGTGCTGTCCCTAATACGTTCTTTCAAACAATTGTAAGTTCTGATGGAACCTTCCGCCCTGTTACTCTGAATGTAAATCCATGTGAGACTTGAAAACATGTAGACGAGAGTGGAGCACATGCAACTTTAGAAATATCCTGCACCCCATCCCTTCAAAAGGCCCGCTAACATACCCCTGAAATTGTCCACCCTGTAATCCCCTATTAACCATTCATTACGTCTGGTAAGCTCTTCCAGGTCTTCCTTTGAACTGCTAGAAGCTAGCTAATGAATGTGTCATCAGGAAGTAATTTTTTTACTTTGGGGTTCACAAATATTCTTCCCTTTATCTTAATCTCTGGTAGTTTGGAAACACATTCTGGAGGTACTTCATTGCATCTGATGTTGTATTAAATGCCTTTACAAATTGCTTGATCAGTCCAAGCTTAATAGGAAGGGCATGTACTACAATCATTTCCTGCGTGACTTAATGCTTTTATGGCCAATCACAAACTCCGCCTCAACGGCCTCTCAACAGTCTCATAATGTCTGCCGTCTCCCTAATATCCCAGAGACAGAAAAGTATGGATTCTTTGTGTTTCCTCCTTGTAAACCCATCAAAAATGCAAACATTTCGAAATAACCAATTACATCCCACTGATAATCATCATTTTCTACCACCTGAGGGAGATACTGAACACTTGAATAATGTTTCTTTAGTTGAGTCTGATTCGTGATTGGAATTGAGGGATATCTGCCACCCCTCCAGAGAACAGATTTCAGACTCTCGCAGGAGCTATCACCGAAGAATCGCAGTCCTTCAGATCGTTGTTACACCCCATTTCTTGGAAAAGACCTAGCACATTGTGGCAACGGCACAGCTTCTCTTTCAGAGTGGAGTATTGTGAGAAAGTATTATGGTGTTTCCTCTGTTTGAATGTTATGAAACTCTTTCATAATAGATTCAGCTGATCTACTCCCGATGTTAGAATTTCTGCATTGGATTTTGTAATTGCTAGATCCATCACCAAGGCGTTTAACTCATTCGTGTGGAATGCTCCTAAGAGATGATGGCAAGTTGAATAGGTGCAAAACCATTGATTTTCTTGCCACTCTTATACTAAGACAAGTCAGCAGCACAGAAATACCAGTTGTAGAGGTGATCTGCTGGTTCTCGCCAAATTATAGGTACATTTTTCTGTTTTCTCCCCTATACCAGGCTAGGAAGTGGATCTACAACATATTCTCTTGGTCTCCCACACGGAAAATATACTAAGACTTATATGCTGAGCAGAAGCTTTTATCATCCTTTATTCTATGCATTACTGCGTTCGTTCGCAGAAAGTCGCCACACTCAAAACATGAAGAGTCTGGATGCTGCTTTCTACAACGGAAAGATATCATTATTCATCGATACCGTGAATCTGAATAGGTAACTTGGTTAAACCGTTTACTCATCTCGTGGATGAAGTTTTCTTAGCTAATATAATGTTACTCAATTAATTTCATATAATTGGGCATAAAAAGCAAAGGATTATCTAAAGCTAGGATTATTCAGGGCAGTTTAGCTACAGATTTATCCAAAACAGGGATAAAATTCACTTAAATAAGCAAAAAGTATTTTGACATATGGCAATTTTAGTCAGCATCTTCCACAGTGTGCTGAGAACGCTGATACGGTTGGAGATTTTATATCTTATGTGTCCACTGTTTTGTGAATTAGAGTAATTACTGTTGTTCTGAAATTCCCTTCTTTCACAGATATTTATTAAATAACTTGGTAGATACATTGTCTAAAACATTTCCATTAGCTCTGATAAGTTCCATTACTATAATATCATATTATGGCGCATTCCTTTTAATGCCTTATATCCTTCATCTCCCCCGCATGAACCATGGACCTTTCCGCTGGTGGGGAGGCTTGCGTGCCTCAGCAATACAGATAGCCGTACCGTAGGTGCAACCACATCGGAGGGGTATCTGTCGAGAGGCCAGACAAACGTGTTGTTCCTGAAGAGGGACAGTAGCCTTTTCAGTAGTTGCAGGGGCAGATTGACTGATCTGGCCTTGTAACACTAACCAAAACGGCCTTGCTGTCCTGGTACTGCGAACGGTTGAAAGCAAGGGGAAACTACAGCCGTAATCTTTCCCGAGGGCATGCAGTTTTACTGTATGACTAAATGTTGATGGCGTCCTCTTGGATAAAAAATTCCGGAGGTAAAATACTTCCCCATTCGGATCTCCGGGCGGGGACTACTCAGGAGGACGTCGTTATCAGGAGAAAGAAAACTGGCATTCTACCGATCGGAGCGTCCAATGTCAGATCCCTTAATCGGGCAGGTAGGATAGAAAATTAAAAAAGGGAAATGGACAAGTTAAAGTTAGATATAGAGGGAATTAGTAAGGTTCGGTGGCGGGAGGAACAAGACTTTTGGTCAGGTGAATACAGGGTTATAAATACAGAATCAAATAGGGGTAATACAGGAGTTGGTTTAGTAATGAATACGAAAATAGGAATGCGGGTAAGCTACTCCAAACAGCATAGTGAACGCATTATTGTGGCCAAAATAGACACAAAGCTTACGCCTACTACAGTAGCACAAGTTTATATGCCAACTAGCTCCGCAGATGATGAAGAAATTGACGAAATGTATGATGAAATAAAAGAAATTATTCAGATAGTGAAGGGAGACGAAAATTTAATAGTCGTGGGTGACTGGAATTCGGTAGTAGGAAAAGAGAGAGAAGGAAACGTAGTAGGCAACTATGGATTGGGGCTAAGAAATGAAAGAGGAAGCTGTCTGGTAGAATTTTGCACAGAGCATAACTTAATCATAGCTAACATTTGGTTGAAGAGTCATAAAAGAAGGTTGTATACATGGAAGAATCACGGAGATACTAAAAGGTATCAGATAGAGTATATAATGGTAAGACAAAGATTTAGGAACCAGGTTTTAAATTGACATTTCCAGGGGCAGATGTGGACTCTGACCACAATCTATTGGTTATGAACTGCAGATTAAAATTGAAGAAACTGCAAAAAGGTGGGAATTTAAGGAGATGGGACCTGGATAAACTGAAGAACCAGAGATTGTACAGAGTTTCAAGGAGAGCATAAGGGAACAATTGACAGCACTGGGGGAAAGAAGTACAGTAGAAGAAGCATGGGTAGCTCTGCGGGATGAAGTAGTGAAGGCAGCAGAAGATCAAGTAGGTAAAAAGACGAGGGCTAGTAGAAATCCTTGGGTAACAGAAGAAGTATTGAATTTAATTGATGAAAGGAGAAAATATAAAAATGCAGTAAATGAAGCAGGCAAAAAGGAATACAAACGTCTCAAAAATGAGATCGACAGGAAGTGCAAAGTGGCTAAGCAGGCATGGCTAGAGGACAAATGTAAGGATGCAGAAGCTTATCTCACTAGGGGTAAGATAGATAGTGCCTACAGGATAATTAAAGAGACCTTTGGAGAAAAGAGAACCACTTGTATGAATATCAAGAGCTCATATGGAAACCCAGTTCTAACCAAAGAAGGGAAAGCAGAAAGATGGAAGGAGTAATAGAGGGTCTATAGAAGGGCGATGTAGTTGAGGACAACATTATAGAAATGGATGGGAATGTAGATGAAGAGTAGACAACATTCCATTAGAACTACTGACAGCCTTGGGAGAGCCAGTCCTGACAAAACTGTACCATCAGGTGAGGAGGATGCATGAGATAGGCGAAGTACCCTCAGACTTCAAGAAGAATATAATAATTCCAATCCCAAAGAAAGCAGGTGTTGACAGATGCGAAAATTACCGAACTATCTGTTTAATGTGTTACTACTGCAAAATAATAACGCGAATTCTTTACAGACGAATGGAAAAACTAGTAGAAGCCGACCTCGGCGAAGATCAGTTTGGATTCTGTAGAAATATTGGAACACGTGAGGCAATGCTGATCGTACGACTTATCTTAGAAGCTAGATTAAGAAAAGGCAAACCTACGTTTCTAGCATTTGTAGACTTAGAGAAAGCTTTTGGAATACTCTCTTTCAAATTCTGAAGGTGGCAGGGGTAAAATACAGGGAGTGAAAGGCCATTTACAATTTGTACAGAAACCAGATGGCAGTTATAAGTGTCGAGGGACATGAAAGGGAAGCAGTGGTTGGAAAGGGAGTGAGACAGGGTTGTAGCCTCTTCCGATTTTATTCACTCTGTATAATGAGCAAGCATTGAAGGAAACAAAAGAAAAATCGGAGCAGGAATTCAAATACATGGAGAAGAAATAAAAACTTTGAGGTTCGCCGATGACATTGTAATTCTGTCGGAGAGAGCAAAGAACTTGGAACAGCAGTTGAACGGAATGGATAGTGTCTTGAAGGGAGGATATGGGATGAACATCAACAAAAGCAAAATGAGGATAATTGAATATAGTCGAACTAAGTCGGGTGATGCTGAGCAAATCAGATTGGGAAATGAGACACTTAAAGTAGTAAAGGAGTTTTGCTATTTGGGAAGCAAAATAACTGATGATGGTAGAAGTGAGAGGATATAAAAAGTAGACTGGCAATGGCAAGGATAGCGTTTGTGCAGAAGAGAAATTTGTTAACATCGAGTATAGATTTAAGTGTCAGGAAGTCGTTTGTGAAAGTATTTGTATGGAGTGTAGCCATGTATGGAAGTGAAACATGGACGATAAGTAGTTTAGACAAGAAGAAAATAGAAGTTTTCGAAATGTGGTGCTACAGAAGAATGCTGAAGATTAGATGGGTAGATCACATAACTAATGAGGAGGTACTGAATAGGATTGGGGACAAGAGAAGTTTGTGGCACAACGTGACATGAAGAAGGGATCGGGTGGTAGGACATGTTCTGAGGCACCAAGGGATCACCAATTTAGTATTGGAGGGCAGCGTGGAGGGTAAAAATCGTAGAGGGAGACCAAGACATGAATACACAAAGCAGATTCAGAAGGATGTAGGTTGCAGTAGGTACTGGGAGATGAAGAAGCTTGCACAGGACAGAGTAGCATGGAGAGCTGCATCAAACCAGTCTCAGGACTGAAGACCACAAAAACAACAACATCCTTCATCTGTCATTTCTTTACGAAACTCATTATTTTTCCTATGATATGTGTTTCTCATTCATTTCTCAAACTACACATACATTTAGTGAAGTGATATGTGTAATACAGCCAGTTGCAACAGCTGTACTTCATTATCTTGATAGCAGCCATATTAAACTATAAAATATGATATCCACAAGGCACAAGTTTTGTTCAGATACCGTTATACGTTTTTTATTTATTTTACCATAGTTTTGCTGTCTCTTTTTATATTTTCTCGATCTTATTTATGAACAGTTTTGTACAACACAGAATATTTTTTCATGTCCCTGTTATCAAGTGTTTAGAAACCTCAAAATCACCGTGACAGCCGCCTCGTTTCAACTGAGACTGACTTTTCTTTCGCTTGTTTTGTAATTGTCATACCATTTGCTCCGTGCATAAATACCTTTGTTAGATAATTGCTTTTTTCGTCTATGTTTGTATAATCTAAGTTTTTTAAGACGCATCGTATTGTTCTTAAGTTAATCTTGTACAAATTTCTGTTCTCAAATTCTCATCGTTTACATTTCTCACTTCCTGCCTGCTCATTCTGGCTCATGGAAGCGTAGTATCTATTTTTACTCTGTACGTCGTGAGTCAATGATCACTAGTGCTTCGAAAGTGCTTTAGTACTGTCAGTTCAATATCTTCATAATTTTATGAAATATAACCAGTTATCAGTTGAACGTTTCTGTCTTCTCAACCATTTCCACACTGAAGAAGTGTTTTTCAGTTTTTGTCCTATTTCTGCATCAAGGTTTCCCTGACTTGATTAATGAAATATTTATTGCCAAATGTCCGGCTTGGTTGACAAATCTACTTTTTCCGGTGATAAATAGATCATTACCTGTTTACCTTCGTCAGTTGCAGCAGGTGGTAGCCCTAAAAGCGCTCACTCCTTGTCACCCTATTTGGATGCAGAAGCGAGTAAACTTCGTCTAAAAATTCGGTCATTCGGATAACTTCACACTCCGAAAACTGTCTCCCAACATTTCGAGAAATTAATTCCTTGTGAACAATATGCGTATTTTGCAGCTTTTGTTATCCCAATATTTCTGTTATATCTTTTAATTCCAAGTATTTTTTATTCATAACTCCATTTACAGAAATTCAAGTAATTTGCTCGTGACTATTTTCAAACTTTATGCTCTAGTTAGTACACATTTTCACCGATGCGTGCCAAATGCAACATTTCAAAGAGAAGCGCCCTGTTGGTGCAAAAAACGGTTTGGCGTACGTCGTCTGTTAATGGTACACTGCGAAAAGCATCCATTCCGCCTTCTTTTTGTCTCCAACAAATAAATCACGATGGCAGGCAGCTGTTTTTGCATGGCTCTTTTGTGCGTTCGTCGCTATCAGTCACATACGCCCGCGCTGCGATGTTATATGACGAGCTGTGTTTGATGGATTCCAATGCTGTGACAAATGAAAAATGGCGTTCAAGAACATCTAAATTTAAGATAATGTAAATGTAACAAGAACTATCCGTTCTATGTTATACTCAGAATGTTATCAAGTGTACTTTTTTATTGTGACGCAGGCTATGAAATTTGGTCATTTGGTGAATGAGATGAACAACTAGACAATTGGATGTGGTAATGTACGTAAAACTTTCGGAAAATAACTGCTCACTGTGGACCATTCCTTTAAATTAGCGATGGCTTGTATGCCAATTTACAACAAAAATGGCTCTGAGCACTATGGGGCTTAAATTCTGAGGTCACATCAGTCCCCTAGAACTTAGAACTACTTAAACCTAACTAACCTAAGGACATCACACATCCATGCCCGAGGCAGGATTCGAACCTGCGACCGTAGCGGTCGCTCAATTTACAACAAGAGTGATATGAGCTATGTGACATCTTAAGCTATACAATTGCAAAGATTTAAAGTTGTTTTATTCATTGTTGTTTTGAACACCCGAAATATGCTCACAACCATCGTCAAATCTCTTTCTTCATCATGTTTACATTTCTGATAGTGTGCTGTACTTGAAACGGAAGAGCAGTCTCACAGGAGTTCCTAGCTTTTGAGGATCTCTTAGTGAAAGTCTCGGTACCTTCTTTCAAAGAAAAATTTAAGTTCCGTACTGTACCCAATCCACAGAAAGAGTGTACCTCGTATTGTATCTTTAGTGATGCATTAGATCAGCAAGGCTACAATAGGTGTCCTACTGGAGTATTGGAGTTGGAGAAGGAGATTAGTTTTTAACGTCCCGTCGACAACTAGGTCATTAGAGACAAACTCGGATTAGGGAAGGATGGAAGATGAAAGCGGCTTTTCCCTTTCGAAGGAAACATACCGGTATTTGCATTAAGCGATTTAGGGAACTAACGGAAAACCTAAATTAGAATGGCCGAGCACGGGTTTAAACCGTCGCCCTCCCGAATGCGAGTCGCTAACCACCCCGCTCTCTAGTTGTAGTATTATTGACTTTATTTTGTTGGACAGGATACTAGAACCAGTAAGAGAATCTAATATTTACATAATGCCTTGATATACGTAATACTCGTCAGAGTACAAACAATTTGTCTAAATAATAAATGAGAAGCACTAGTTGGTTTACAATATTACTTTTATTGTGTTAACTGGTTTTCAGCTTACAAGGCCATCTTTAGACATTTACCGAGTATTGTCACCAAACAGGTTACAGTGTTTGTAAACAACATTGGAAGAGAATTTACACGTCTACATTGAAGCAGAAACATACCATTAAGTAATATCTTTGACAGTGCGGTGGTAATCCAATGTAAAAAGTAAAAAAATTGAACAGTAAACGAATTAAAATAAAAACGGAGTAGACAGGAAAAAACCTTAACATAAAGTAGTAACAGCATCCCTACATAAATTTCTATTAATAAACAAAACTAATGAAATAAAATAAAATTAGTACTTGACAAGGCTACTTCAGGAGGTACAAAACATGGAGAGTGATTCACAAACCAATTAAAACGAGAAAGAATTATCAGTGCAACTGAAGAGAATATAAGCAATTTAAGCAATATCAATAAGATAAATGGAAATGAATAAATGCAGGAAAATGGAGCAGTGTGAGGAAACATACTGTAAATGCAATCTTTGAGAGTTTGGTGGTACTGCATTTTAAAGGGTAAAAAACTATGAACAATAATCAAATACAAAAGGACATTTACATTATACTTAAAACTGTGACCCTGCAACAGTTCGCATTAAATAAATGAATCAAACAACATTTGATGAGACAACTATATGAGGCATTAAACATGGAAAGCAATACGAGTTAGAAGAAGGCCTTAAAAATGGAAACTGCCGTTTATATGGATGACATAGTTTTAATAAAATAAAAAATGAATACAGGAAAATGGGAATTTGTAGGAACAGACAGTGTGGGAAGTAAAGAAAAACAGAGATGATCATGTGAAGTTTAGGAGAGGGGAATAATTGAGCTGTGTCTGGTCATTTAGGATTAGATTAGGACTGTGAGTTAGATGTGTGTTAATTTCCAGGGCTTCCAGCAGGTTGAGTTTATGGCCTTTGTTTGCTAAGTGAAGGACGTGGGACTCTGTCTGGAAGTTGTAACCCTCACTCAGTACATGCTCAGCAAATGTAGAATTGTGCAACCTCCAGCTGTTCAGCCAGCCTAGTTGATCTGTCTTTGCCTGACTGGCCAATGTAAAACCTGTCACAATCAGAACAAGTAATTTTGTACACCATACTGTTGTCTAATAACTGGATCTTATCTTTGTTTTTGAAAATACACAGGGAGGTCGTGTTCTTAACGTAGTAGGGAAGCCTAAACTTGCAGGCTCTCAGTGTTTTGGCTACAATCTGGGATACCTCTCCTATCTCCTACATATAGTAATGTACACCATTTGTAGCAGACGCTGGATGGGGAAGCAGATGGGCATAGAGGAGCGGGATAATTTTCTGTTTTTGTTTCCTCTGCAAGATGTGGTCAATAAGGACTGGACTGTAGCCATTGGCTGTGGCAATAAATTTTTTTGTATCTAACTCTGCTTTCAAATCATCTGTGGACATGGGGACGGATATGAGACGGTGTACCATTGAGTGAGGAGCTGCATGTTTGTGAGCCATTGGGTATTGTGAGCAAGAAGGCATTACTGGATCTTTAGTTGTAGTTTTTCTATAAATTTCGAAAATAAATGTGTCTGTGTACTGATGTCAATTGTGAGATCTAAGAAGTTTATCGATTTATTGCCAATCTTCATTGTAAACTGAATATTTTTATGTTGACTGTTTATGTTTTTCAAAAATGTGATGAGTTGACTTGTAGTACCAGTCCACATACACAGAACATCATCCACGTATCTAAACCAGTATTTGATATTTGCACTCAGAGATTCTTTTTTCAGAAAATGTTGTTCAAAATGGTCCATTAATATTTCAGCGAACAGTGGACTACCAGGGGAACTCATAGCTAAGCCATCTAATTGTTTATAAAGAGTTCCCTGGAATTGGAAATAGTTCTGTGCCAAGCATGTCTGATGGCCAATCTCAAGTCCTTCAATTCCACAGGATTAACTTTAGACTTGTACATCATCGCTATCAGAATATCAATGTATTCCACCATTATTATGTTGGAAACAAACTGTAGACATCAAACGAACCTAATTTATCACTGTGTGAGACAGATACAGCTTTTATCGTATTTACAAAGTCCTCAGAATTTGAAATACCATGCTTTGGTTTAAATTTAGTACTGCTCTAATTGAGGTATCCAGTTTACTAGCTAGTTTGTAAGATGGAGCAATGAATGACGATACAACTGGACGAATAAGAACATCTTGTTCATGTAGTTTAGGAAGTCCGTACATTCTAGGAGGCACCGGGTTCATATTAATTAACAGTTTTGCTTCACAATCAGAGAATATGCTTTTGCATGAATTGATTGCATACCTAATATCCTCTTTGAATAATGTAGTAGGCTCTTTAGGAAGGACATGCTTGTGCTATTCAGTAAATCATTAACTTTATCCACATAATCACGCGTGTTCAAAAGTACAATTCTGTTGCCTTTATCAGATTTTGTGGAAATGAAATCTTCTTGTTGTAATTTCTGTTTTAAGGACTTGAGGGTGTGAAAGTCACTCGATTCTGGTTCCTTTCTTTAGTGCACTGGCAACTAAATAGTTTGCAGTGGTATGTATCATTAGAGCATATTCAGTATCTGCTTTCAAAAAACTCAGTTGTTTTTCTCATGGAGGGTGGGGAAGAGCATATTTAAAACCTTTCTCGAGCACTTTTTTTCTGATTTGGCGACAGAACCAAGTTCGATAGGTTAATTACACGTTGGGAAAACTTTTGATTACAATTTGAGGTTAGAGATGCACTCACATCCGTAATCATAGATAATTTCCTCTTCTGCAGCAAAAATACATCGTGATCACTTACACTTTGACCAACTTCACGATCAAAAATGTCATTCTCAGAGGGGTGTGCGGGCCTGTGTGTCGGAGCGGTTCTAGGCGCTTCAGTCTGGAACCGCGCGACCGCTACTGTCGCAGGTTCGAATCCTGCCTCGGGCATGGATGTGTGTGATGTCCTCAGGTTAGTTAGGTTTAAGTAGTTCTAAGTTATAGGGGACCGATGACGGCAGATGTTAAGTCCCATAGTGATCAGAGCCATTTGAACCATTTTTCACACGAGTGTGATAGCCTTACGTACCACTTTTAGATGAGTACACACGTTGTCACGAACACGATACCATTTCTTCATTTCCTACTTTATCCATATGTATCTTGCGACGTCAATGGCTTTATTTGCAATGGCAGGTGTTACTCTTAACTTTATGAAGATATATTTTGGCGTAATTTTGCGTTGCACACACGGTTTTGATCGTGAAGTTGGGATTACAACTTAACCTTTGATTCTGCGATTTCTTCGGGGTGGAATACTGATAATATAAAAAATCGATGATGCAGGAAAGTCATCAACTTGTGACCTTTCTTTCTCACCGTCGCCGCGCCCGTTTCGTTCACTTTCGACTTCTTTGCTGGAGACACTGACACCGATTTCTGCCACAACCTGAAACCAAATCGATCAATATCTCCCACTCCTTCACCTGCAGTAGAACTTTTCAATCTTTGTCCGAAGTCTAGCTTCATTATTAAAAAATCGCAAATCGGGTACTTCAAAAGTCGGTTATTTTGCTAGGTTTTAACAGTCAGGTTAAACTACCGGCTATCCCTCCTCAGAACGTTGACGCGTCCAGAACACTCGACTGGGAACCAAATCCGAACGTATTGCTCTACGGAAGTTCAGTAAGCTCCTGCAACGTTGCTTCAAGGGAGGTACGTGACGCTTGGGGCATCTGCACGTAACCGCAATTGGTACTGGCCGACCAGCCCCAGAGGGCATGGATTCTGCGACCGCCTTGTAGCGCGGAGAAGCATCGCCGCTCTCCTGCCGTCCGATGGTGCAGCCATCAACGTCCGTAGTTCTAGCGGACTACCCGCCGTACGAACCAGTATCACTACCAATGGATCGAGTACCAAGCTAGGACTCCACCAGTCAACAACCCGCATAGCGACTGCAAACCCCAGGCGCCGACAGCCGGACGTCAGCCACTGGAGAACACTCCCTGGACGACACCGTCCTCACCGCACGCCGCACCCGGGCCGACCGGCAAAATCACACGGCCGCCGATAGGTCATAAGAGCAGGACTCCGTAACGATCACCTGCTCCTTTCCATCTGTACACCGCTCGACGTCCGGTGTATAGCTTTTGCTTAAGGCGGACGCACTCGTAACTGCATGCTTGACAAGCACGCATATGCAAGGGTGCATGCGCAAACATATATAAATTCCTTGTGGCTCCAGACAGCTCAAGCTTGCTTGCACAGGGATCTACACCTGCATCTACATTCTGCAAACCACTGTGAAATGCCTAGCATCGTCGCTCTACCGCCGTCAGCTGTTATTAAGTCTTTCTACCGTTTCATTCATTTGTGGATCGCAGGAAGAATGATACCGTAACTGATCTGTGCTTGCTGTAACTAATCGCATCACGTCTTTGTGAATCCTATGGGAGCGATACTTAGGGGGTTTTAACATATTACTAGAATCATCACCTGAAATTTGTTACTAGAAACATTCTAAGAAGTACCATCAGTTTGTTTACCTGGAAATTTCGAGTAGAGACGACGCTGCACTAGCTTCAACAGTCTTTTCACTTGTCACATGAAGCCACATGGTTCCAGAAACCTTATCAAATTTCAAACATCTATGATGTATATACACTGGTCAGCCAGAACGTTATGACCCAATGGCCAGTACGTCCATCTTTGGCACTGATAACAGCGACGACGCCTCGTGGTATGGAAGCAACGAGGCCTTAGTAGGTCGCTGAAGGGAGCTGGTACCAAATTTTGCACACACAAGTCACCTAATTGCTGTAAATTCCGGGAAGGAGGCAATGAGCTCTGACGCCACTTTCAGGCACATCCCAAATGCGCTCGATAGGGTTGAGATCTGGCGACTTGGGGACCAGCACACCAACTGGGACTCGTCACTGTATTCCTACAGCCACACCACAACATCCCTGGTCTTGTGACATGGCGCATTTTCTTGTTGAAACATGCCTCTGTCCCCAGGAACCATGATCGTCATGAAGAAGAGTACCTGGTCTGCAACGCCGGCGTGAATCCGTCCAAGCGGATTAGTATCCAAGTCCGGTGTGCCAGCCAGCCTGTGGATGGTTTCTAAGACGGTTTTCTATCTACCTCGGTGAATGCGGGCTGTTCCCCTTATCCCGCCTCAGTTATACTGTGTCGGCAATTGCTGCGCAAACACCGTTCCCACGTACGTGTACACCATAATTATTCTATCACGCTATCATTTGGTGTTACACTCCAGTGGTATGAGACGCTCCCGGGGGATGGGGGAGGGGGGGGCGGTGTGGTGGGTGGACTGCTGTGGCCTGTTGTGCGGTTGTGAACCACTGAGAACTACGGTGGGACGAAGCCTTTCCATCTTTCATGTCCTCGGTTTAATACATACATATATCCCAACTATTGGACGAGTGTGTAGGAGTGCCCAGTTGAACAGCAAGGTGTTTAACTGTGATCCGTTGATTAGTTCGAATGAGAATGTCTGCACGTTCCGACGTTGCTGGAGTCACAGCTACCTGCAGGAGATCTGACAGGTTTGCGCGACCTTGTTGCGATGATGACAGACGCCTGGCCCAATGACACCATGATCTTGTTCACTGCCACGTCTCTGTAATCATTATGCAAGTCTCCACTAACATCTGCGATGCTCTGGTTTTCCGCCAAAAGAAAGTGAATGACAGCTCCCTGTTTGGAAGGCACATTCGTCACAGATGGCATTTTGGACGCTACTTATAGCGCAGCCACCTATCGGAACTTTAAAAAAAAAATAAAAAAAACTATAGGAGCCGAAGCGGAAACGTTCAGAAATTCTGCATTTTCGAATCGCAACTGCCCTAGAAAAAATAAAGTGTAGCATTACTTATAAAAGGCGTCTTGTACGATGAATGGACGGGAGTCCAGGTCCATGACAAGAGGCTCTCGCGATGCCAACCCGCCCCCGTCTCATCGCCTGTCACATAATGTGAACTGAATGCAGTGTGGACAGGCATGGTGCTTACTCAGCGCTCTTCCATCAGTTGTGAGCTTTCCGGACCTTAGAGCCACTACTTTTCAGCCAAGTACTACTGAATTGGTCTCACAAGGCAGAGTGCGCCCCGTTCCAATCCTCCCAAGGAAACATCACTCGCTGTACTGAGAACTGGACCAGAATCTTCTGAATGGTAGTCCTCCATATATCTCGGTTGGATTTGTGTGCAGTATCACGCCCATCTCTGCTGTGAGTCATGAATTCTTTCAAACACCCTCAGATAATTTCGTAAAGTTTCACAAGACTGTACGACTTGATGCTACAGTTCTTTGACCTTCCCTTTTGAAAAGACCCCAGGAAGAAAGAAACCAAAAGATTTATATCAGAATGGCACATCAAACACCTTCTTTAACTGGTTTAAGTGTTCAGAAACTTGGGAGATAAAACGTGTGGATGCAGTGTCATATTTCTTGTTAAGCTAGGCCATGGGTGAAACTTTTATCCAAGATGGTGGCGATGACGTCATCCAAGAGGGCGGCTGTGGCGTCATTCAAGATTTTTATTGGAAAGGGGGGTAGGTTAGTGGAGGTAGGCCAAGTGTCCAATCTTACACAATTTGGTGGATGCACTGGGTGCCGCCATCTTCAATAACGGTACTTGTGTCATGATCTAACGTCATGGTGGTGCTCTCTGGTGGCAACAATATCAACTAAGCCATTTGGGCTCTAGAGCTCGTGGTGGACACATGTGCTTGAACTGGTTAAATAATAAAGACATGTCCCTTTTTCCCTCCATTTTTCTTAGTGTGACGGATTATCCTGCTGGAATTTGAAATTCGCGACATTTTTCTGGGCGAGGCACTTTCCCACCAAAATTCAAACTTCCCGCCAAAATCCGCCATCTTGAATGACGTCATCGCCGTCATCTTGGATGACGTCATCGCCGCCATCTTGGATAATGGTACTTTTCGGTAGAACGCATGTTGTTCCAATACTGATGTGGACGTAATCTAAAAGTTTACATTTCAAATAAACTGTCAGCATTACAAATATATAGCGGATAGGCAAAATAATGTGAACAATGGTAGCAATGGGAGGTGGTGTTCGACGGTCAACAACGCAGGTGAGGCACGCGCCACGCTGGACTGTGTGTGCTCAGTATGGTCTATCCATCAGTGGAGTTTGTTTACGAGTAGTTCACACGTCGTATTAGCATTCAGAGACCGATGTCGATTTGCAATGAAAGACCTAACGGAGTTCCAAAGTGGGCAGATTATGGGGGCCCGATTAGCTGTAGCATCAGTAACCAAGACAGCCAACTTATTGAATGTTTCAAGAGCAACTGGTTCAATTGTCACGACAGCCTACACGAAACATGGAAAGACATCATCATGTAAACGTAATAGTGGACGCAAAGCAAAACTAAATGACAGAGATCGTCGTACGCTAACGCGGATTATGTCAAAACAACACAAAACTACGGCGGCTAAAGTGACTGCAGAGCTCAATAGCCATATTGAATTGACGAGCAACTGTACCGAAACCATTCATGACGACAACCAATGCAAAGAAGCGTAAACATGGTGTCAGGAGCATAAATCCTGGACGGCTGATCAATGGACACATGTCATATGGTCCGACGAGTCAATGTTTCTGTTATTTCCAATATCTGGCTTGGTTTACGCCTGGAGAACGCCAAAAGAAGACTACAATTCTAAGTGCTTGATTCCTACGGTGAAGTATGGAGGTGGAAGTGTGTTGTTGTGGGCAGCTGCATCATGGAATTCTGTTGGTCACATCGTTATTCTCAAAGTCGATGTTACAACCAACGATTATTTGAGCATTTTAAGTGATCAGGTGCACCCCACGATTGAAATTTTGTTCCCCAACAATGATGCCATATTGCAGGACGACAATAGACCCATTCACACAGCCAGGACAGTACAATCTTGGTATGGGGAGCATGCAACTGAACTGCAGCGTCTTTCCTGGTCAGCACAGTCTCCGGGCTTGAACATTATCGAACCCTTGTGGGCGGTATTGGAGTGCATATTCCGGAGCAGATTTGGCCTTCCTCGTCACTACAGGAGTTAGAAGAGTTTCTGATCGAAGAATGACATCATATTCCAGTGGAGACTATACAATCATTATTTGGCAGTATTCCAAGAAAAATCGCAGCTGTATGACGAGCAAATGGGGTCCGACCCCATATTAATAAACCATTCCCAAGTAAGTACAGCTGTTCCTCCCGGCCGGTTAGCCGTGCGATCTAACGCATGGCTTTCTGGAGTGGAAAAGAGCTCCTGGTCCCCGGCACGAATCCGCCCTGCGGACTTAAGTCGAGGTCCGGTGAGCCGGCCATTATGTGAATGGTTTTTAGGCGGTTTTCCATCTGCCTCGGCGAATGCGGGCTGGTTCCCCTTATTCCGCCTCAGCTACACTATGTCGGCGATTGCTGCACAAACAAGGTGTCCACGTACGCGTACACCACCATTACTCTACCACGCAAACACAGGGGTTACACTCGTCTGGTGTGATTCGTTCCCTGAGGGGGGGGGGGGGGGGGAGGGGGGGCACCGGGGCCGAATCGCACAATAACGCTGAAAGAGTGGTCCGGTGTGGGGCGGCGGAGGGTGAAGTGGACTACGGTAGTCGTCGTGGGGTTGTGGACCACTGCGGCTGCGGCGGGGACGGAGACCCTCCGTCGTTTCTATGCACCCGGTCAACATACAATACAAATACAGATGTTTACATTATTTTGTCTATCGCCTGTAAATGTTCTAACTAGGACGATATATGATCCTGAAGGCAGTAGCGTCTCGCTACCAGAAATTCGCAGTTACATTGCGGAAAGGTAATGTTCGGATCCACGTGTACTGTTTATACATTATACTTGCATAATTTTTCGCAATTGTAATACATCCTATAGGCCCAGAACTGTTACCAACGACCTGTAGCCGGCCGCGGTGTTCTCGCGGTTAAGACGCTATGGTCGCAGGTTCGAATCCTGCCTCGGGCATGGATGTGTGTGATGTCCTTAGGTTAGTTAGGTTTAAGTAGTTCTAAGTTCTAGGGGGCTGATGACCACAAATGTTAAGTCCCATAGTGCTCAGAGCCATTTGAACCATTTTTTGAGCGACCTGTACTCCTCGACTGGTTAGTTAATCTATACACCATAACATTTTCAAAAATCATCCTTGATTCACATATAGTGGAATATTTGGGATGGAGACTGTCACAGTGATACTGTAAACGGCGCTTATGGACTTCGCGGGTGTACTAAGATAGGCAGCACACATCAGTACACAAGTGCCTCACGGCACGGCTGACACAGGCGGGGAGGACAAGCAGGGTGGGTGTCCGGAGTCAACAGCGGCGGTCGAGCCCGTCCTGGCTCTACAGCGCACAGTGCACCGCCCAAGGCGTGGCGTGGGTGGCAGCCCCGGCTCCTGATGGATGGCCGACGCGTCTGCCGATGTGCACATCCGGCCGTGTGGAGCGGCGGCAGCAGCAGCAGCGAGCGCCAGGGCGACGGCGGCAACTCACGCTTCATGCTGGCGCCCCTCTGCGTCGCGGACTGGAATTCTCTTATCCGTAGTGAACCCTGCAGACGAAATTAACTTTACGCGTTGTTACGGTGTAAATATTTCTACAAAATGGCTCAAAACAACACTGACACCTCTTATTTACTCTGACCATCACAACTGCTATGCGATTAAGGCGGCATGTATCAAGCGCGAAACTGGAATGTAACGTACAACTAGCTTTGATAAGAAAAAGGCTAACATATTAGCACAACCGCACAAATTCGGTAGGAATGACGCTGTCCACATTTTATAACCAGGATGAAAATTAATAAAACCGACAAACAGGAGAGACAGATTCCTGACTCCGTGGCCGAGCGGTTCTAGGCGCTTCAGTCCGGAACCGCGGGACTGCTACGGTCGCAGGTTCGAATCCTGCCTCGGGCATGGATGTGTGTGATGTCCTTAGGTTAGCTAGGTTTAAGTAGTTCTAAGTTATAGGGGCTGATGACCTCAGCAGTTAAGTCCCATAATGCTCAGAGCCATTTGAACCATTTGGATTCCTGACTGGAATGGAGGGATAATGGTCCTACGAACATGTGTCGGAAATGCATCGTTACCACTGTAGTTGGCGATGGCGAACGAAAATTCCTCTGACCACTTGCCATGTGTTCCTTGTGTGTAGCAGCCTGACTGACTGACGCAGCGTACTGTAAGTAGCAGAATGGCCCGGATTCATGTCGGGTACAGACCAAATAATAATAAAAAAAAAAACGCAAAATCGCGAAGATTTTGCAAAGTTTTACAGAAGTTCCATATATAGCACGTACTTCAATGCGAGACGCTTTTAATAATTTCCACAGCGAAATTCTGTCTGTAAATATGGCAGAAAACCCAAAGAGATTCTGGTCATACATAGAGCACACCAGTGGCAAGGCGCAATCAATACGTTCACTGCGCGATAACAACGGTGAAGTCACTGATGACAGTGCCACTAAAGCAGAGTTACTAATCACGGTTTTCCGAAACTCCTTCACCGAAGAAGACGAAGTAAAAATTCCTGAATTCCAATCAAGAACAACTGCCAAGATGAGAAACATAGAAGTAGATATCCTCCGTGTCGCAAAGCAGCTTAATCACTTAATAAAGGCAAGGCCTCCGGTACAGATTGTATACCAGTCAGGTTCCTTTCGGTGAATACTCATACAATAGCTCCACATTTAGCAGTTATATACAGCCGCTGGCTCACCCAAAGACTGGAAAATTGGTCAAGGTTCACGAATACCCAAGAAGGGAAATAAAAGTAATCTGCTGAATGACTGGCACATATCACTAACGTCGATTTGCAGTAGGGTTTTGGAACATATGCAGTATTCGAACTTTATGAAGTACCTCGAAGAAAACGATATATTGACACATAGTCAGCACGGATTCAGAAAATATCGTTCTTGTGAAACACAACTAGCTCTTTATACTCATGAAGTAATAAGTGCTATCGACAAGGGATCTTTAATTGATTTAATACTTTTAGATTTCCAGAAGGTTTTCTACACCGTTCCTCACAAGAGTCTTCTAACCAAACTGCGTGCCTACGGAGTATCGCCTCAGTTGTGCGACTGAATTCGTGATTTCCTTTCAGAAAGGTCACAGTTCGCAGTAATAAACAGAAAGTCATCGAGTAAAACAGAAGCAATATCCTGCGTTCCCCAAGGAAGTGTTATAGGCCCTCAGTTGTTCCTGATCTGTATTAAATTTCGATTACGCGATCTATATTAAATTTCGATTACGCAACAAGTCACACAAATCTGAAGGCTGTAAATTCAGCTAAATACTTACGGATTACAATTATAAATAGCCTAAATTGGAACGATCAAATAGATAATACTGTGGGTAGAGCAAACCAAAGACTGCGATTCATTGGTGGTGGTGGTGGGTAGTGTTTAACGTCCCGTCGACATCGAGGTCATTAGAGACGGAGCGCAAGCTCGGGTTAGGGAATGATGGGGAAGGAAATCGGCCGTGCCCTATAAAAGGAACCATCCCGGCATTTGCCTGAAACGATTTAGGAAAAGCACGGAAAACCTAAATCAGGATGGCCGGAGGCGGGATTGAACCGTCGTCCTCCCGAAGGCGAGTCCAGTGTGCTAACCACTGCGCCACCTCGCTCGGTGCGATTCATTGGCAGAACACTCAGAAGGTGCAACAAGCCTACTAAAGAGACTGCTTACACCACGCTTGTCCGCCCCATACTGGAGTAGTGCTATGCGCTGTGGGATCCACATCAGGTGGGACTGATGGGTGATATCGAAAAAGTACAAAGAAGAGCAGCTCGTTTTGTATTATCACGAAATAGGGGAGATATTGTCACAGACATGATACGTGAATAGGAGTGGTATTCATTAAAACATAGGCGTTTTCGTTGCGACGGGATCTTCTCATGAAATTGCAATCACCAGTTTTCTCCTCCGATTGCGAAAACATTCTGTTGGCACCCATCAACATAGGAAGAAATGATGATCACGATAAAATAAGAGAAATCAGGGCTCGCACAGAATAATTGAAGTACTCGTTTTTCCCACGTGCCGTTCGAGAGTGGAACGGTAGAGAGACAGCTTGAAGGTGGTTCATTGAACCCTCTGCCAGGCACTTTATTGTGAATAGCAGAGTAATCACGTAGATGTAGATGGTGTCTGTGTATGGCCAGGTAGATGGAAACGGTTGAGAGCCAGCATGGCTATACCGAAAAGCGTAGCCTGACAGACACCCGCCATATCACACAACATTTCCAGCCGTTTCTGGGCGTTTATGTGATCATGGGTCCCTGCAGACAGACGAACGTGCTGGGAGGCGGCGGACCGTGCGTACACCAGGTCTGGAGAACCGGCTATTACAGGATACTGAGACGAACGCTAGTACAAGCTCCAGGCAAGTGACCCGCCAATATGGAGTAAGACAAAGTACGATTACGCGGATCCTGAATGACAACCGCTACTACTCTATCATATATGCTTGACATTGTCAAGCTAGAGGGCGATCTAGATTAACGCAGAAACAGCAGTAAAACTTCAAACAGCCGGGATCGCTATTGGACAGCCATTATTGTAATGACCAGTTTCAGCAAACTACGTTGCCAGATGGTACTGTGCAATACAACTCACTGAATCTTTACCAAATGCATTTCATAGCGTATCATACCACAGAACGATATTTTATGAACATCAGAAGTGGAGTGTACCAGCAAGTAAAGCATGTTTTATATAATAGTTACTTCATGCTCGACTTGCTGATATACTGTTGCTCTTATGTTTATGAAATACCGTTCTGTCATATAATGCAATATAAGATGCATTTGGTCAAGATTGAGTTAAATGTGGTGGAGAAGATCTGGTGATGGCAAACGTAGTTTGCTGAAACCGGCTATCACAATAAAAGCTGCACACTAGCGATCTTGGCTCTTCGAAGTTGTACCGCTATGTCTGTTCTGATTATCAGCAGCGGATTTCCCTCTACAGCAACAATATTTCGATGGTTTTTGCTCCAGAAAACCACATTTACGAGATGTCTGTTATCAGTCTTCTTTAGTAATGGATCAACCTTTACCAGACCTGGCACCACCAGTCTGCATAATCGTCATCTGTGCGCTAGACACACACCACGGAATCAGAAGAACTTCTATTCGACAGCGCCAGCTAGTGGCCACAATGGATTTCCCGACAAATGTTCGAAGGACCTTTTCTCCTCCATTTCTTGTCAGAAATCTGTCCCTGCAGTTTGCCGCTTTTACAAATGGTCACCCTGTATAATAAAAGATTACACAACGGTTTCTCAACCAGAAATCGCATTTGAACGTTAGTTGTTTAGTTTAGTTATGTAGCGTTCTGTAGATCAATTTTACGATTATCGATATGATGTGGAACAAGTCAGATTACAAGATACGTATACACACATGAATAGTGCTAATATTAATATTACTGAAATTTTTAGTTCTACACATGCAACTACATTTAGAAGTACTTTTTTTTACCAGTTCTGAAACAGAAACTTGTCCATGGAATAGAAAGAGTTGTCCAAAATAAATGATTTTAAGCTAAATTAAAAACTTGATCTCCTACCTGCCAGACAAAGTGGTTGAAATGCCTCTGAACACTATGGGACTTAACTTCTGAGGTCATCAGTCCCCAAGACTTAGAACTACTCAAACCTAACTAACCTAAGGACACATCCATGCCCGTGGCAGGATTCGAACCTGCGATTGTAGCAGCAGCGCGGTTCTGGACTGAAGCGCCTAGAGCCGCTCGGCCACTACGGCCGGCCCTGACAGGTACTTTATGTTGTTGGGCAAATGATCAAAGATCTTTGTTGCTGAATACTGTACTTCTTTTTGAGCAACTGACAGCTTCAATAACGGGTAGGAAAGGTAATTTTTCCCTCTAATATTGTACGTATGAACATCACTGTCCTTCGCGAATTGAGATAGATTATTTATAACGAATTTCATTAGCGAATATATATGTACTCTGATACAGTTAAAATACCTACTTCATGGAATAGGTGGTTACTGACGTCCTTGGGTGAACACAACTAATTATTCTCACTGCTCTCTTTTGTGCAATCAATACTTCATGTCTAAGTGGTGAGTTACCCCAGAACACTATTCTATAAGATATTATTGAGTGGAAATATGCAAAGTACGTTAGGAGGCTGATCTGTTTATTACCAAGAGTAGCGATTATACGAAGAGCGAAAGAAGCTGAACTTAGTTGTTTGAGAAGCTCAGTAATATGCTTCTTCCAGTTCAAGACGACTTCAATGTGAACACCCAAAAATTTGGAGAATTCTGCCCTGTTAACTGAGTCCTGTTCATATGCTACATCAATTGTCGGTATGACTCTATTCGGTGTACAGAACTGGATATAGTGGATTTTTTCAAAATTAAGGACGTGGTATGACTCTATTCGGTGTACAGAACTGGATATAGTGGATTTTTTCAAAATTAAGGACGTGGAACGTCTACCAGCGGGAGGACGACGGTTCAATCCCGCGTCCGGCCATCCTGATTTTGGTTTTCCTTGATTTCCCTAAATCGCCACAGGCGAATGCCGGGTTGGTTTCTTTGAAAAGGCACGGCCGACTTCCTTCCCCATCCTTCCCCAATCCGATGAGACCGATGACCTCGCTGTCTGGTCTCCTCCCTCAGAACAACCCAACGTCTACCAGCATGTGTCGGAATTAGACACTGGCGTGATAGTGGCTGCTCGAAACTATGCTTTATCGTTCGGCGATATTGCTACTCGCGTTCATAGAGATCCCAGCACATGCTGCCACCGCACAACACCGTAACATGGCTCTCCGTGCGTCGGACCTACTGCACATTTGACACACTCAGTGCACAGCCTGTGCACCCACAGCACACTACAGGCTGACAGTTATTTAATTATAGGAATTAAAATCGTCATAACTTTTGAACGGTTTGCGTTACGACTTCCAAACTACATGGTTAGCCACAGGACATGATGGGAATTAGTGTGCTCTGTGCGGTTTGGTTTAGCGACGAAGCCCACTTTCATTAGGATGGGTTCGTCAATAACCAAATCTGGCGCATTTGGGGGACTCAAAAACCGCATTTCGCGGTCGAGAAGTCTCTTTTCCCTCAGTGGGTGAACGAGTGGTGTGCAATGTCCAGTCACAGAATAATCGCCGGCCGCTGTGGCCGCGTTGTTCTAGGCGCTTCAGTCTGGAACAACGCGAACGCTACGGTCGCAGGTTCGAATCCTGCCTCGGGCATGGATGTGTGTGATGTCATTAGGTTAGTTAGGTCTGAGTAGTTCTAAGTTCTAGGGGACTGATGACCTCAGAAGTTACGTCTCATAGTGCTCAGAGCCATTTGAAACATTTTGAACAGAATAATCGGTGCGATATTTCTTGCTGACGTGGTGGCTACCGAAAGGTAGGTGAAGGTTTGGAAGATGATTTCATCCCATTATCCAAAGTGACCCTGATTTCGACAATGTGTGGTTCATGCAAGACGTAGCTCGACACGATCGAAGCAGGAAAGTGCTTGCTGTCTTGGGGCAGCTCTTTGGGGACCACATCCTGCCTCTGGGGTACCCAGAGACCACTGGCATGGGCATCGACTGGCCGCCATATTCTCTGAGTCTGAATACAAGGTATATCAAAGACAAGGCGTATAGTAATAACCACAAAATCTTTGCTGACCTGAAATCAGCCCTTGTAGGGATCGTCGACAGCATCAGTGTTCCAACTCTTCAGCTGGTCGTGCAAAATTTCGCTATTTTTCTATGCCACATTATCGCTAATGCCCTCTGCGGCTGTCGGCAACTAAAGCGCTCAGTGTTCCACCGCCCTCTGCGTCTCCAATTGAATCGGCGTCCTCTCGCCATGGAATAGGCACCAATCGCCACGCAAATAACGAAGAAGATTGTGACTAGGTTTTACAAGAAATTAAAAAAAATAACAAAAAGTATAACACGTGGTGTGTTTTTAAGTAAGTGCCGTTTTGAAATAAAAATAAAACAAGAAGACTTTTCTTAGCAGTTCTTTTTGCATGAAACCCTGTATTTGAATATACTTTGCCACGTAATTTCCACCAGTATTAAGGTACTTACCGTTTCATGCAACCAGCTTTGAATACCATGCCCGTAGAAAACTGTCACCTGACCATAACTTTCGATGATTTAAACGTTCTTAAACAATTGTATGAAGCACACTTAACGCGACAGCGCCAGACGAGACTGCATCCTGACCGCTATAAGAGAAGTCGTGTTGTCAACCGACGCTACATGCGATAAAACTGCTAGTCATCTATTCTCTAACTGTTATACTACTCTGTATGACCATTGCACTAACTAACTAGCTACGCCAGAACAGATCTCGTAAGGTCCAGCGGCACCGACAGAACGCTGTGTCATCCTCTGCTGGTAAGTGTCACTGGATACGGATATGGAGAGGTTTGTGGTCACCACATAGCTCTCCCCGTCGTTGTCAGTTTTAGCGACCAGAGCACCTACTTCTCAGTCAAGCAGCTACTCAGCTGGTTTCACAAGGGTTGTGTGCATTCCGCTTGCCAATAACGCCATCGGTTTAGATACCAAGTACCACCACCAGACCACCCTGTGATCAAAAACATTATACTGCCCAGTTAATATATTCTTCAGCAACGATTCAGAAAACATTTTCCTGTATGAAAGTATGGTACAAAGCGCAGACGCAAAATATAGACAGCTCCTTACACGTGGCAACACACGTCGTATTCACTTACCCAAGTATTTGTCCCATTATATTAATAAATACAGGTCAACGCTATGCGTTAAACAGATGCAAACTGCCGTCAACAGACACAAGACAGCTCCTAATTACAGTATTTTTAATAACAGTTACATTGTAAATATGTACAAAACATGGAATGATGGATAATACGCAATAAAAAAAAATCAAACGTAGTGAACGAAACTGTCCCCACAGTAATAAAACATCAACGCAGCTAAATGGCTATATATTCATCAGCTGTTTGTATGCAGTGTGATCCTCTGCAAAATACTGCAATAATCAGCACTCATTCTAATCATGTAGATATTGTCCATAATATTGGCATTATTTGTTGAACAGCCTAATCTCAGATCACAAAAGAACATAACTGTCAAAGAGAACAAGTTACCAAATTCATGACCAGGTCAACATCGGCCCTGGTAAGCAGTTCGCCAGCCAGCTACAGGGAGCAGCATGTCACAGCCATTATGTCATCTGTCCATTTCCTGCAGGCAGGGCTACCTGTGAAATCAGTCATGTGATTCACAAACTAAGCTGCAACCACTGTGCTGCTTTCTACATGGGCATGAGAACGAACATGCTGTTCCTTTGGACATGCAAGCACTTCATAAGGAACACTGCACCGTACTTGTGAACAACACAGTGTGGGGCGGCGAAGAAGTCGTCGAATGAGTTGTTTGAATGTTCATTTCACGTAACTGACTATTGCCGATGCAACATATGTGGGACGGCGAAGAAGTCGTTGTTTAATGTTGAATGAAAGTTGAACATTGCCACCTTAAATCACGCGAGCCTGGCAACTAATTTGGTGGCCAGTCAGAAAGCGAAGGGAAACTTACTGACCTTAGTTCCCAGTCTGCACGGCCACATTCCTGTACAGCCCAGCTAAACGAAAAATATCCATAGTTCTTCACGGGATTAGAGCTGCTTCAATAAAATTTAAAGTTCCAAACAAGATTTTATTATCTTAAAGGCTCACACAAATTACTCGAAACTTCTGAAAATGCTAAAGACATTAAATATTGTTAATTCAGCCAATCGTTTAATAGTTCAGAGGCGACTTCTACAGCAAGTTCCTCCCGAATAGTTCATTACTCTAACTAACGGTGCTCTATTAATAGTTCGCAATAATGTTAAAAAAAAAGATTAATGCTCGCCTTAAAAGTGGAGTTAGTCACCACTTGCCACGCGGAATTATACTTCACACGGACGGCACAATAACAGTTTGTTACCGAAGTCTAAACGATCCAGGACGGTGTACAGTCCTCGCGATTTTCAATGTCCGTTTACATTGCTAAGTACGCACATGTCACAGCCCGCTATGACGTCACCCGAGGCGAGGCGCGATCGGACGTTAAGCTCGCGTGGACTAGGCGTTGGTCTAATGCGGAGTGAGCTTACTACTGCCTCTGCCGCTCTTTTTATATAGCTCCGGCGCGTACCGCCAAGAGAGCATCTGTTCTTTCCGTTCATATGCAGATGCCTGCGGCCTCCAAATGACCGCTATCTCAGGCACATAATCTTAAATATCACATTTAATAATAGCTTTACAAACTTCTCAATTTTTGTATACATACATCTGAGCAGTACAGAAGCACGTAGAAAATCTCAGCCCGCTAAAATTAAAACTTTACTCTCTAGAATTTTTACAATGGAACTAACGGTAGATTGTTACCTCTGAACCATAGCTTTATCAAGACTTGTATCAGCTGTTAATTATGCTACAAGACTAAAACTTGGTGTAGCTTTGTTAATTGTCCTATCTGATCATTGGTCTTAAAGAATTTGTTTTATCATTAAAATTTAAAGTACTTAATCTATAATGCTTATGTACATTTTACTCACAAAAGTAGTTTTTACTAAATTACTAAAAAACTAGAAGAGGTAACTGATTGTGGTATTTCCATTATTATTATTAGGGTGAACTGAAGCATCCTACCAATTTTCAATATTGTAGCTCTATTATTTCGCGCCTCTGATTTTTCCGAAAAACGCGGATTCTGGAGTCAATTTTAGTTTTATGGTTTTGGAAACCAGCACCACTCATTAATGACTTCTTACTGCACCTTCTCACCAAATTTTGGCTCCCTAGCGTCATTATTTAGCGCCTCCTATTTTTCTTTCATAACCTGAATTTTACGTAAACTACTAATTTTATAACATTAAGATTTGTTACCTGAAACATTATTACATAGAACTATACTTTAACAAAGTTTTACACACAAATCTTAATTTTTACTTTTATGTTAAATGTGGTGCAATACTATATGCAGGCGCGTTACGATGACGTGACGCTACTAGCAGTGAACTAGGGTAAGTCCCGTGCACTCGCTCGCCTCTGTATCTTATACATGATACAGCGCTTGCTTTGCTTCAACAGGCACTTCAGTTCCAAAACACGGGTCGTGACAAGTGCGCATATTACCGAGCTTTCAGTTTAATCTGTGCCCTGATTTGATGCATTAGAAAGTTCGTGAAAGCCTGAGATTGAAATAACTATGGGTTTGCCTATAAATGACTTTTCTGCTATCAGTCATAATTTTCTTTTATTTATGTTTCACACGACGCGTTTCGGAAAATGAACCTCATTTTCAGTGCTGGGGATTAAAGGGTATCTACAACTTCTACAGAAGCCAGACTGGAGTTGTAAGAGCTGATATACTTGAAATTGAGGACGTAGTTGAGAAGAAAGTCAGACAGGGTTCTACCCTATCCCTTCTGTTATTCCATCTGTACATTGAGCAACGAAACAAATAGGAAATTTGGTAAGGGAGTTAAAGTTCAGGGAGAGGAAATAAAAAATTTGAGGTTTGTCGATAATATTGTAATCCTGACAGACGGCAAAGTACTAGGAAGATCAGTTGAACGGAATGCACAGAGTCTTGAACAGAACTTACGTGATGCGCATCAAAAGAAGTAAAACGAGTGTAATGCAATGCATTACAACCAAATCAGGATATTCTGAAAGAGTAGTATAAACAAACGGCGCGCTAAAAACAATAGGTGTATTTTGATAGAGGGGAACCAAAATGTCTGATGATAGCCCGAAGTGGAGAAAATATAAAATGCAGACTGACAATGAATAGTTTTCTAAAAATAAAAGAGATATTTTTTAATATCGAATATACAGCGTGACGATTATTGAACTACACTCCTGGAAATGGAAAAAAGAACGCATTGACACAAGTGTGTCAGACCCACCATACTTGCTCCGGACACTGCGAGAGGGCTGTACAAGCAATGATCACACGCACGGCACAGCGGTCACACCAGGAACCGCGGTGTTGGCCGTCGAATGGCGCTAGCTGCGCAGCATTTGTGCACAGCCGCCGTCAGTGTCAGCCAGTTTGCCGTGGCATACGGAGCTCCATCGCAGTCTTTAACACTGGTAGCATGCCGCGACAGCGTGGACGTGGACCGTATGTGCAGTTGACGGACTTTGAGCGAGGACGTATAGTGGGCATGCGGGAGGCCGGGTAGACGTACCGCCGAATTGCTCAACACGTGCGGCGTGAGGTCTCCACAGTACATCGATGTTGTCGCCAGTGGTCGGCGGAAGGTGCACGTGCCCGTCGACCTGGGATCGGACCGCAGCGACGCACGGATGCACGCCAAGACCGTAAGATCCTACGCAGTGCCGTAGGGGACCGCACCGCCACTTCCCAGCAAATTAGGGACACTGTTGCTCCTGGGGTATCGGCGAGGACCATTCGTAACCGTCTCCATGAAGCTGGGCTACGGTCCCGCACACCGTTAGGCCGTCTTCCGCTCACGCCCCAATATCGTGCAGCCCGCCTCCAGTGGCGTCGCGCCAGGCGTGAATGGAGGGACGAATGGAGACGTGTCGTCTTCAGCGATGAGAGTCGCTTCTGCCTTGGTGCCAGTGATGGTCGTATGCGTGTTTGGCGCCGTGCAGGTGAGCGCCACAATCAGGACTGCATACGACCGAGGCACACAGGGCCAACACCCGGCATCTTGGTGTGGGGAGCGATCTCCTACACTGGCCGTACACCTCTGGTGATCGTCGAGGGGACACTGAATAGTGCACGGTACATCCAAACCGTCATCGAACCCATCGTTCTACCATTCCTAGACCGGCAAGGGAACTTGCTGTTCCAACAGGACAGTGCACGTCCGCATGTATCCCGTGCCACCCAACGTGCTCTAGAAGGTGTAAGTCAACTACCCTGGCCAGCAAGATCTCCGGATCTGTCCCCCATTGAGCATGTTTGGGACTGGATGAAGCGTCGTCTCACGCGGTCTGCACGTCCAGCACGAACGCTGGTCCAACTGAGGCGCCAGGTACAAATGGCATGGCAAGCCGTTCCACAGGACTACATCCAGCATCTCTACGATCGTCTCCATGGGAGAATAGCAGCCTGCATTGCTGCGAAAGGTGGATATACACTGTACTAGTGCCGACATTGTGCATGCTCTGTTGCCTGTGTCTATGTGCCTGTGGTTCTGTCAGTGTGATCATGTGATGTATCTGACCCCAGGAATGTGTCAATAAAGTTTTCCCTTCCTGGGACAATGAATTCACGGTGTTCTTATTTCAATTTCCAGGAGTGTATATGAAATAAAATAGTCATAACTTTTTAACGGTTCGCGTTAGGACGTACAAACTGCACCGTTGGCCGCGGGGCATGTGGGAATTAGTATGTGCTGATGGTTTGGTTTAGCGACGTAGCCCACTTTCATTCAGATGGGTTCGTCAATAAGCAATACTGGTGCATCTGGGGGACTGAGAATGCGCATATCGTGATCGAGAAGTCTCTTCTCCCTCAACAGGTGTTGCGTGGTTGCAATGTCCAGTCACGGAATAATCGGTGCGATATTCCTTGATGGCACGGTGACTAACAAACGGTACATGAAGGTTTTGGAATATGATTTCGTCCCCATTGTCCAAAGTAACCCTGATTTCGACAATATGTGGTTAATGCATGATGGTGCTCGAACCCATCTAAGCAGGAGGTGCACTTTCGGGACCGCGTTCTGGCTCTGGGGCACCCAGAGGCCACTGGTTATGCCTCGATTGGCCACAATATTCTCCGGATCTGAACACATGAGATTCTTTTTTGTGGGGCTATATTAAAGAAGAGGTGTGTATCAATAACCACAAAACCATTGCTGATCTGGAAACAGCCGTTCAGGAGGTCATCGACAGCATCGATGTTCCGACAGTTCAGTATGTCATGCACAATTTCGCTATTCGTCTGCGCCATATCACCGCCAATGACGGTAGGTATATTGAACATGTCATAACCTAAATCCGTATATCTGTGATATGATAATTAAATCGAGACCATAAGCTGTCGACATGCCTTGATAAACATTAACCAGAACAGTTGTAAATATGTGCCCCGACCGGGACTCGAACCCGGGATCTCCTTCTTACATGGCAGACGCTCTACCCATCTGAGCCCCCGAGATCACGGAGGATAGAGCGACTGCAGGGACTTATCCCTTGCACGCTCCCCGTGAGACCCACATTCCCAACTTGGTGTCAACACACTACATCCGTTGTGCCCCTGCCCACTACATTCATTACTCGCGGTTGACAATCTGACCGAGTCCGGCAAGAGTTCTCCAATGCGTGTGCATCCGCACAGGAGGAGGTCAACGGCCGGTTAGCCTCAACTATATGAAACATGTCCGAAAGAACAGATTCCATCTTCATACTGAATAATTGTAGTGACGTTTACATGTTGAATAAAACGTGTGCACACCGTAGTTTGTAACTAATTTACGCTTTTTCATACAGTTCAATAATTGTCACCCGCAAATTTAAAACTTCAGATAAGACAATAATAGAACATCATTTAATATGGTGCTACAGGAGAATACTGAAAATTAAATGGGTGATCGAGTAACTGAATTTGAGGTAATGGACTGAATTAGGAAAAAACGAAATTTATGGCACTTCACTAAAGGAAGGGATCGACTGACAGGACATATCCTTAGGCATCAAGAAATCGTCAGTCTGTTAATGGAGGGACGTGAAGAGAGGAATGGTAACTTTGTAGAGGCGGGCCGAAGCTTGAACACAGTAACCAGATTCAAATGGACGAAGCTTGCACTAGTTATCCTGAGATTGTAGCATTCTTGCCTTAATTTGCTATGAAAGCGGTGCTGATATTCAAGACCATTAACGTGGGTTAAAAGCTGTGAGCTATCTGAGGAAGTTAACGTTGCATTACTGAGCAACTGTTTCACCAGGTATCCAGTCTAGCTTACCAAATTTCCAACCAGACTAACATTAATTATAATCTTTTAATAGTCATATGAAAACCGGTGATACATATATAAAAAAGAGAATTTAAATAAAAAGAAATAAATCAGTTTATATTTGGAAATTTATTTTAACATTGATCATTGAAATTTCAGCATATTAAACTTGAGTCATAACTAAGCTGGTGTCTTATTTAGGATTGTGAAACTGTGAGTTTGTAATCTTACGGAACACATCAAATAGGGAGCCAAGATTGGGAGACTGCATACAACACTACATTCATAAAATAACACGCGAAGAACATTGAAACATATGCAAGAGGAAGTTAACCACAACCAACCGATTCAATTTTCACCTAAAGAAGTTACATTCGTAGCGCAATCCTGTCCTTCATGTAATTACCACACACTGGTATACTAAATTCATACTAACTCTCTGTGAAACCTTCCCGAAAAGAATAGCCGAGGGCTACTTTGATGATTACACCACACGCTTCACGTGGTCAACTTGGTTTACACAAAAAGTGTACTCCACAGTAATCTTGATAATTAAAATAAATTAGATCGAATAGCAATTTACAAAACAAAAACCTCGAACTGGTTACTATCGTCTTACTATTAACCTGATGGGTCAAACAATTGTATAAGCACATGGTACTGTTCTCACAAAGTACACCCCACGTGGGTTGAACATAAAGAAAATTGCTGTACTGAAAAATATTGTTAAGGCGAGACGTTATAATCTCACGCACATTCGCATTTAAGATTGATGATCTTAGTTAGAGTTACTGATCAACACGTGGTTCCACTTTACTCACAAAGTAGTGACAAAGCAACTACTGGAAAATATTCTGAAGTTCACACTCGAAATACACTGCGTTGCAATTTAAGATAACATTAGATATTTTAGAGTTAAACCTGAAATAAAGGTGATTAAATTTTCAGTCAGGCTGAACTTAAGAAATCCATTGTCCTACGGACTTAGCAGACACGCGCTTAGCCTGACATCTTACCACTTCCGACGCTCGCCACGGACAGACTGACCTGCGCTTCTACCGAGCGTGCTTCCGTATCCAAAACGGAAGTGACTAGAGGGGCAGCTTCCTATACCAACATGACAAAGGGACGGACGGAACCATACTAAGGATAGAAACTCTTTGCTTTTAGAAAGCGTAGCTACCTGTTCCGACGTTGGTCCTACTGTTCTCTAGCAGACAGGCTTGTGTGCTACTCTCAAGCATGCAACTAGAAATACATTTGCTCATTCATTCTTTCACACAGAAGGGAAGGGGAATGACAGAATCTTATCATATACAGTATATAAAAGAAAGCGGATGTAGGTTCCGCATGACACTGTGTGACATGAATTACATATAAACTGTGTTTTAAAGTGTAGTAGTGTGACAGATCGTTCTTGTTTATGTGCAAAAGTAACACTGCTCAGTCTACTCCCAGATAGTCAGAAACACCACAGTAAATTTAGAAGAGGAATTTATACCGTAAATGGCAACAGATTTAAGAAATTAACATGAAAGGAATCCAACAGATACCTTTCAAGGTTAAGAGACTTGTACAAGTCGACTGGTGTGAAGAGCTACATTAAACTAGTTTTCGGACTGAAAACCGCAACAAAATTGACCAACTCGCGTTAGTTATTGTGAATAGACTGTAAGACGAAAATATTTTGCCTCCATATGCGTAATATTAAACCAGTTCGTTTTGATATTTTATTCGATATTCAATCAAACGTTGCGATGGATGATAGGATAAATGATCATTTCTTTGGTTGATAGTGGGTAACGCCGCACAATAACATTTTTTTCTGGAGTGTTACGTGGTGGGCAATTAGTCTGAGCACCGGCCGGTGTGGCCGAGCGGTTCTAGGTGCTTCGGTCTAGAACCGTGCGACCGCTACGGTCGCAGGTTCGATTCCTGCCTCGGGCATGGATTTGTGTGGTGTCCTTAGGTTAGTTAGTAGTTCTAAGTTCTAGGGGACTGATGACCTCAGAAGTTAAGTCCCATAGTGCTCACAGCCATCTGAACCGTTTGAATTTAGTCTGAGCTGGACGCTGATAGTAGGGAGCGGAGGTCGTTAGGCGTTCTTGTGAAGGCGGCAGTCGGCAAATAAAAGTTCAAAAGAGAAGACGTATCATGTTCGACCGAGAGGGATGTTTTATTGAGCTAAAAAGAACAGAGAGGAGGCTTTATAGCCCTTCAGGCTGTCTACCCGTGGCGGAACTGGCGAACTGATGATACCAGACGCTCTCCTGTTGCTAAAATATCATTGAAAACAGCCAGGTGCTGCAAGCCGAGGGTGGAGAGCGATAGCACCATACAAGAGGAGGAGCCATCTTTCTAGTACGAAGGAATGCACAGGGGTCACGAACGGCGGACACGAGTTGACCTTTGGCATTTCTTCTCATGAGAGACGTCGGGCCACGTTTCTGTCCATAAAGCAGAGAAGTTAATTTGATTGGCTAAATCCTCAATCGGAGGAGAAATTGTAGTATGTATTAAAACAGTGTTCTATAGATAAACTACAGGCGACTGGCTGGCAGCTTCAGGATCCATTTAGTGGGAGACGGGTACGGGAATTCGCTGCAGAGAGCGCACTTGCCAATGCCGCGAGCCTTGATGGAAATGGGCGTATGGTGTGTAAAAAGGTACTCTACCGTGGATTTCGAAAGGGGATGCATCGCGCGGAGAATGACATACAGACTTCGCTGGCAAGCGTGACAGAGACAAGTCTCACTGATAAAATACGCAAAGTGTCGGTCTCGGCACAACGAGCGAGATAAGTCGCTTCTCTGTGGAGTCTGCGGCATATTGAACGAATACATGAGTTTGTTCCTGGCTTCTACATCTACATCTACATCCATACTCCGCAAGTCACCTGACGGTGTGTGGCGGTGGGTACTTTGAGTACCTCTATCGGTTCTCCCTTCTATTCCAGTCTCGTATTGTTCGTGGAAAGAAAGATTGTCGGTATGCCTCTGTGTGGGCTCTAATCTCTCTGATTTCATCCTCATGGTCTCTTCGCGAGATATACGTAGGAGGGAGCAATATACTGCTTGACTCTTCGGTGAAGGTATGTTCTCGAAACTTTAACAAAAGCCCGTACCGAGCTACTGAGCGTCTCTCCTGCAGAGTCTTCCACTGGAGTTTATCTATCATCTCCGTAACGCTTTCGTGATTACTAAATGATCCTGTAATGAAGCACGCTGTTCTCCGTTGGATCTTCTCTATCTCTTCTATCAACCCTATCTGGTACGCATCCCACACCGGTGAGCAGTATTCAAGCAGTGAGCGAACAAGTGTCCTGTAACCTACTTCCTTTGTTGTCGGATTGCATTTCCTTAGGATTCTTCCAATGAATCTCAGTCTGGCATCTGCTTTACCGACGATCAACTTTATATGGTCATTCCATTTTAAATCACTCCTAATGCCTACTTCCAGATAATATATGGAATTAACTGCTTCCAGTTGCTGACCTGCTATATTGTAGCTAAATGATAAAGGATATTTCTTTCTATGTATTCGCAGCACATTACACTTGTCTACATTGAGATTCAATTGCCATTCCGTGCACCATGCGTCAATTCGCTGCAGATCCTCCTGCATTTCAGTACAATTTTTCATTGTTGCAACCTCTCGATACACCACAGCATCATCCGCAAAAAGCCTCAGTGAACTTCCGATGTCATCCACAAGGTCATTTATATACATTGCGAATAGTAACAGTCCTACGACACTCCCCTGCGGCTCACCTAAAAGCATTCTTACTTCAGACGACTTCTCTCCATTGAGAATGACGTGCTGCGTTCTGTTATCTAGGAACTCTTCAATCCAATCACACAATTGGTCCGATGGTCCATTTGCTCTTACTTTGTTCATTAAAAGGCTGTGGGGAACTGTATCGAATGCCAAGCGGAAGTCAAGAAACACGGCATCTACCTGGGAACACATCTCTATGGCCCTCTGAGTCTCGTGGACGAATAACGCGAGCTGGGTTTCACACAATCGTCTTTTTCGAAATCCATGCTTATTCCTACAGAGTAGATTTGTAGTCTCCAGAAAAGTCATTATACTCGAACATAATACGTGTTCGGAAGTTCTACAACTGATCGACGTTAGAGATATAGGTCTATAGTTCTGTACATCTGTTGGCCGTCCCTTCTTGAAAACGGGGATGACCTGTGCCCTTTTCCAATCCTTTTATGAGCTAGCATAAATCTCGACTTACGGTCTGTGTCTTAGTGCAGTATCTTCAGCTCTACGAGTCTGCGGCCTGTGTATTAAGTCCACTGTGCTGACAGAATTGACAGGCACACAAGGTACATCCTCCGCAAAGCAACCACAGCACCGAGCAATCACAGTAAATGTGTTGAACTCCATTTGCTTGTGCTCTGAGCTCTCTGCTGTTAGTGCTAGTCAGGGTAGAAGACTTCTGTTTCATAGGGTGTTAGTGTGTCCATCAGATAAAGGGAGTGTGAGTTTGTGGGAAGTCACAGATATTCTCCCACTCTCAAGGCTAGATTAAGAGTAGAATTTAACATTCTGTACATATTTTTGCTTCTTTCTGTTGTCTGAAAATAAACTACTTTGAAGTATCTTGTATTCATTGTAGTTGAGTATCTATTCAATATTATCGATCGCCTAAATAAGCTAGAGAAGAATACCATCACGACTAAATATCTCATCTAATGTATTCCTCTAGATGTAGGACGTCAGTGGGAGGACTGCTTTTAATTCATTTATAGGCGTGACAGTTCCGTTGAGGACACGGAATTAGACAACCATATATGCACACGCCGTATATACACAAAAACACCCAGAGTTTACAAGATTATCCACCAAGTTAACTATGCAGCGCCCGCTTCGCCTGGACCCCTTTAAGCCACAAGCCGCAGACTCCACACCTGCAGCACCCCCACTCTCCCCTCCCCCACCCCCCCTGCGTAATTAATTGTGGGTCAGAAAAATTCGGCGCGGCACCCCGGCTACAGTTTGCCGCCTGGAAATAGATTAACAGGCCGCTGCAGCGCGCGTGATTTATGAGTTTTCCTTTAATCATCGCCATCTCCCAAACGTGTCTCCCATTTGCATATTTCATACTCACGTCCGCGAGTTTCTCATCCGATGACACGGTCCTGGGCGTTCTGCGGAATTAACCGATTTGCCGGTGGCAGGCCTATGCGTTTCCAACGGTACGCTCTGAGCGGCCCTTAGTACTCTTAGAGGCAGCTCCGACTTCTAAATGGAAGATGGTCGCGGAAGGGATCACACCCACCCACGGAGCGAAGACTTCGGATTACTGTGCACTGGAGGTGAAAAAACTCGTGGATAACGGTTTGCACATATACAGGAGGCGGTAGTATCGCGTACACAAGGGATCAACTCACACTGCATTGACGGAACTGTCATCTGAACTCAGGTAACTCACGTGAAAACGTTTCAGACGTCATTATGGCCGCACCACAGCAATTAGTACACTTTGAGCGAGGAATGCTACTTAGAGCTACACGTATAGGACATTCCATTTCGGAAATCTTTAGGGGATTCAATATTCCGAGATCCACACCCCATCAACGCACAAGTCGCCGAAGTGGCGTCAAATGGAAAGACTTGCACCCGGCAAACGGTCTACCAGACGGGAGGCCCTAGTCACTTGACATTTACATTATTACTGTGTCAAGAGTGTGCCGAGAATACCAAATATCAGGCGTTACCTCTGACCACGCACAACCCAGTGGCCGACGGCCATCATTGAACGACCGAGAGACGCGGCGTTCGCGTGCAGTTGTCAGTGCTAATAGACAAGCAACAATGCGCAAAATAACCTCAGAAATCACTGTGATACATACGACGAACTTACCCATCTGGACGGTGAGGCAGAATTTGGCGTTAATGGGTCATTACAGCAGGCGACCGACGCGTAGCCTTTGCTAAAAGCATTACATCGCCTGCAAAGCCTCTCCTGGGCTCGTGACCATGTTGGTTGGACCCTGGGCGACTGGAAGTCCGTGGCCTGGTCAGATGAGTCCCGATTTCAGTTGATAAGGGCTGATGGTAGCGTTCGGGTATGACGTAGACCTCACGAAGCCATGGACTCAACTTGTCATCAAACGGACTGTGCAAGCTGATGGTGGCTAGATGGCTCTGTTTACATGGAATGGACTGGGTGCTCTGGTCCAAATGAGATGATCATTGACTGGAGATGGTTATTTTCGGCTACTTGCAGACCACTTGCAGCCATTCGTGGACTTTGTCTTCCCAAACTCTGATTTCACGTCACTGGGCCTCAATTTTTCGTAACTGGTTTGAGGAACATTGTGAACAGTTCGAGCAAATGTTTTGGTCACACAGATCATCCGACACGAATCCCATCAAACATTTATGGGGCATAATGGAGAGGTCAGTTGGAGCATATCCTGCACCGGCAACACTGTCGCAGCTATGGACGGCTATAGAGACAGAATGACTCAGTAATTCTGTAGGGGACTACCAACAACTCTTTGAGTTTCATGCCACGTCGAGTTGCTACACTACGCCGGGTAAAACGAGGCCCGACGCGATACTTGCAGGTATCCCATGTGTTTTGCAGCTCACTGTAAATACGGTTGACTGCAAAGAGAGAACTCTTAAGGAGATACTTACGCTGAAATTATCAAAATTTACGAAAGTGTTCCGGCTCGAAGGGTTTTAAAAATTCATCGTGGGAAGGAGTTTTGCTGTGCGTCACATTTACAGCAGTCTCACAGGCATCTCTAATAATATGAAGAGGAAACAAAAATGTCGAAGTGGACTTGTTTCGCAAATGGCGGTCTACAGGAAACTTGAACAGTGCTTCGAGTTGTTCAAGTAAGCGACCGTTGTTTGAAAAGCTGATTGATTATTCATCACCTCTTCCTGCTACATTCTATTTCTAGCTTCAGCAAATACGAACATTCTATTTGTATCGTCCGAATGGTCAAACACAGACCTACGACAAAATTATGAACACCAAATAGGAGTGCAGTTACTTGCTGAGTTTCAAAATAGACGAAGACACAGAGATACAAGACGTCAAAAAAATTCTCCTATCTGTGTTACAAAACTAGGTTGAAACGGAGGTATCGTTACATCGGGAAAAAGGTATGCTGATATCAAATGCTGTAAACGCGTCGAGGAATGCGCTTCTCTAATAATACGTCTGGAACACAACATTGTAGGAAACTGCAACGCGAACTGTGACATAGTGATAGGGTAAGAAACTTTAAGAATCGAATTACAAAATTGTCCAGAGCAACAGTCTTAATAGAGTGCTTCGAAAAAGTCATTTACTTTCATGGCTGCCTGTATTTTACGATGTGCCAGAGTAAAATAGCCGTTGTTACATCTTTAAACACAATCACTTCGTGACATTGCACGTTCTGAGTCGAACTAAAAGTGAAAGGAAGTATGGTGTAAGACGAACAGTTTTACAAAACCAGGAAAAGCAACAAGGGAATCCACTAACATGACGGGAATTATGGTTCACTCTTGGTCTCTCGCATGCAGATTCAGAAGATGCCAAACTCCATCGCGAATAATTTCAATATACCGGTAAAAATAACATACGATACATCAGTGCAGTGAATTGAAAATGTCGAAAGAAAAGCGATATTTAGAGAGTCTTCCTAGGATCACTCCACACAAATCAACGTTGCACATCAGTATTAAATTTCCGCAATTGAAAATACCAAATAACTGTTACAGTTACTGTCGCTCTGTATCACAACTGTAAATTTTGATTAGGCATGTAAATATGTGAGTGAAGCAACAACATAAATATCACATGTTTCTGGGTTAGATGAAGTGAGACAGGTCGAAACCAGTGGGTGTTTTTGGCTATCTATATAAAACTTTAGTGATTTATTGTGGGTGTTTTTTTATTTCTTCAGTCACAGTTTGACTCGTTAATTATTAACAAAATGAAGTATGGGTAACGCGGGAGTGTACGCATTATGGTAGCCGAGATAGACATAAAGACCCATCACAGTAGTACAAATGTACAGGGGGTGTTATCATTAACTGCGAAAACTGATAAGGATGAAAGTTTAAAATAAGATAAGTAAAAACGTTCCAGTGGACACGGGTCCCCAAACCATGCATTTGTGAGGTAATTGTGATCTTGTGGTTACGAACCAGCACTGACTTCAGTTGAAAACATGTCCTAGTTAGTACAAAGGTATTTGAAATGTAAATTTTCTGATTAATTCCTCGTCTATTTCGGCTCAAATTTTGCTAGTGCCTCTTGCACAACGTTGGGGAATGTGGTCCATGCATGGCGGGGTACTGTCACACTATGCTGCTGATGTAAGGCGACCTACCGTCCTTTCGATGTTATTTATTATACGGCTGTCAGCTTCGGTGACACAGTATTCCATCTTCAGGCCGCAAATGACGCTGGTAGCCATATAATACTATTTACCACAAGAAAATGGTTAGTGCAAAAGCGGTAACGATGGTAATGACAATGAATGAGCCTGGTGGAACAGGGCATTCACATCACAAATTTGAAGAATTACAGCAGTCAACTTAAAAGAAAATGCGACATTGGTTTATCAGAAATATCATTAAAGGAAACAAATGTCCGAATGAGTTTGCGACCTATGTAGATATCCGCACATATTATAAAAATGGTTATATGTATGTGTGTGTACATACTGATCGCCCAGATCATTAGGACCACCGACCTAACATCGATATAAACCCGTCCAGGCGATAGCTGCGTCACCTGGCGAGGAATGACTGCTAGTCAGACACATGCGCGGTATCAGTAACCTTGCTGTCCGAGTGTAGAATGAGAAAGGCGCACCACCTACCTTAAGGCGAATTTGTGATGGCCCGAAGGCTCGGAATGAGCATTTTGGAAACTTCGCGACTTGTCTGGTGTTCGAGGGTTGTTGTGGTGATTCAATACTTAGCGAAACCAATGTGAAACCACGTCCAGACGCTGTGTAGTTGGGCGACCACCCCTCATTACAAATGTCGGACATCGTAGTCTGGGCAGACTGGTAAAACAGGACAGACGGCGAACTATGGCGGAACTAACATCAGACTTTAATGCTCGGCAGAGTACACGCACGTCTGAACGCACAGAACATTCCTAGCGATGGGCCTCCGCAGCCAACGACCCATGCATATGCCAATGTTAACACCACGACATTGGCAACTAGGACTGAAATGGACATGTGACCATCAGCATTGGAAGCTGGCGCAGTGGCAGAGCGTTGTATGGTCTGCTGAATCCCGATACCTTCTTAATCACGCAGATGGGAGGGTGCTAATCCGTCGTCTTCCAGGGGGAGCATCTCCTTGACTCCTGTACTGGAACCGGCCGCTGTGTCCGAGCGGATCTAGGCGCTTCAGTTCGGACTCGCGCTGCTGCTACAGTCGCAGGTTCCAATCCTGCCTCGGGCATGGATGTCGTGAAGTTCTTAGGTTAGTTAGGTTTAAATAGTTCTAAGTCTAGGGTACTGATGACCTCAGATGTTGAGTCCCGTAGTGTGCTTGGAACCATCCTGTACTGCAGGACCGAGACACGCTGACAGAGGTTCCATTATGATGCGGGGAACATTCCTATGGGCATTCATGGTCCAGTGGAACTCGTGCAAGAGCATCGCACGCTTGTTGCAGACCACGTACACCCTTTCAACTAGATATTGTGCCTTAGCTCAAGGCCAGAAGTGTGATGTTGTAAGGTGTCAGGGAAATCCAACACCTTTCATGAAAACCCTGACATGATAAGCAAATAAAGTAGTATGTCGCATAGCTCCGAATAAATCGTGACATTACATTAACCAAAGTAATACGAGTAACGAGTGAGCAAATGAAATACCACAGACTAACACAAGAATGCCATAAATGCATGTCATACCTTCCCAACGTGAGGCCGACGCAGTTCCGAGGGGAGAAACGAGAACAGAAGCCGAGAGCAGAACCGTGTTAAGCTAGAAGGCCCTACGATAAGGGACGGACTGGAAACCCACGTCGCCAGCTAACCACTAGGGCCACACAACTCGCACGTTTTAGCGTGAGGCTATTTCGCATCTCTGTTACGTCAAGGACCACCCCCCAGCCCAGGTTAAAAGCTAGAGCCCTCCAGGAAAACAGTATAGATCTTATGATAACACAAAAAGGGCCACTACCGCCCGCAAGTTTTAGCGTGAGACTTTTTTCACGTGTCTGCTACGTTAAGACCACTCGCCAGTCCATGTTAAAAGGTAGAGCCCTCCAGAAGAACAGTATAGATCTCACGATAACGTTAAAAGGACCACACCAGCTGCGAGTTTTACCGTGAGACTTTTTCGCGTCTCTGTTACGTTGCAAACTTTAAAAACATTGCCCCACCACGAAAAGTATAACGTTTCTCATTGGATAGACAGAATTTTTGTAGGCGGAGCTTAAGGTTAACATTGAGACCCTGATTGGTCAGATGAAAACACAGCCAGATAGTTTTTTGTAAACCACCTTCGGTAAATTGTAGTAAGGAGAAGTTAGGGGAGAGTTAGTTCCGAGACTAGTGTCGATCGTAAATTAAAGCTCATGGTGTTCACATTTGCCACTTGAAGTAAAAATCTGAAACGCGATGATTTTTCTGTTATGTAGTTATTGAGAAGCCACATCAGCCACTGTAATTTACGACAAGTTAGATAAGTTACTAAAGATAATTGAGGGTCACTGTCGACCATTTTGATAGTTTTTCTCTTTTGTGAAACTTAATTTAAACCTAGATTATAGATGTGTTATGGCATAGGTCATCCTTCGATCCTTTGTAGAACTTGGAAACCCATTCAGGGAATATTCGTTCACATTTTTGTTGAACGCAGTTGGTTTTTACCATCCTGTATTAAAACACTTCTTTTTATGAATAGTGCAATTTATAAACAATGTTTTGTGAGTAGAATAAAATTTCCAATGGTAAACTTAACTGCTTTTTCGACGTTATTTTACCAGCTAACTAAAAATTGAAATTCCTTGAACCCATTCCACTAAATGTAGTTAGTATTAAGATTCTTTTACAGGGAGTGCAGTGGAGCTGACGCCGAGATCTTTTAGTATTTGGTTATATCATCGCTAGTCTCACTGACCTCTTCTGAATTCTACATGTCATGTGTGGTCTAGCGTCTCCTCACCAGCAACAGGTCCCAGGCTCAAACTATTCAATTCCCTAAAAAACACGCTCAGAGCGTCGTTGCGCGAAAGTGGTAGGGAGACACGGTATAGAACAAACAGACACCACCATGAATGTTTAGAATGTAGTGTTTCGAGGGACACAGTGACGAGTTCCAGTTGATGTGATGGGCCTCCAACTCTCCAATTCTGAACACGTCAGAGCTCGATGCCTCCCTCCTCGTAATTTACAGAAATTAGTTGACTCGTATGTGCAGTTGTGGTGCCAACTCCCTCTAGCGACCTACCAAGGCCTCACTGCTTCCATGCCATGATGCGTCGCCACTCTTGCCGATGTCGAAGGTGTACACACCGTGCATTAGGTAGGTGCTCCGGTTGATCAGTGTGTATATATGTAATTATGTACGTTCCATGTCTGCTTCTAAGCCACGAGATCGATTTCAACCAAACTTGTCATACATATCACTCAGTCTCTGGAAAGAATCGCTCTGATGGTGGTAAGAACTACGTACCGATCAGAGGGGCGGTGTAGGTGTGAAAATGAAATGTGGCCAACGACGAACCAATATCCAGATTTTATTCATCCAGCACTTGAGAATGAGAGCACTTGGTGACTTGCAACGAACTTGAAATTTCAAACGTTTACGAAACATTTTCTCGCTGAGAGCCACTACAAATGACGAAATAAAAACGGTTTACCACTTATCACATTTTCGCTGATTTGAAAGTTGAAGTGCCGCATCACGCATGACGTTTTAATTTATTACTTCCTTAATATAGGCTGTATTATCGACACATTTTGTAGACAGTATTAACATATACCACATATCTTCATAATTATATCACTGTACGACACATAGTTCAGAAAGCAGGACGTCGTAAACAACGAGCTGATTGAAAACGAAACTCCAGGTCGAAATTCGCTAGACATACACGTAAACCAGGTGAACAGATATGTGAAATACGTTAAATATGTGTGAAATATGTGTTAGATGCGTGAGCAAAATGGTGATCGGCGATGGAGGGGAAGGAAGGAAACCAGGGGTGGGGGCAGTAAAGAGTAGGGGATGGAAAGGAGAAGTTGTAGGTTCAAATATAAGGGGATAGAGGATGGGGCAATGAGGAGCTGTATTAGAATAAGAAATATAGATCAATATACTTATAATAGGGTGGGGCAAAGACGGGAAAGAGAGGAGCAAAGCAAGGAGGGAGCAGTAGCGAGATGTAGCATAATACAGTAATTGAAATGGTAGAGATGGGAAAGTGGTAAAGCAGAGTATTAGAAGGTGAGGGAATGGAGTGAAAGGTGGAGGAGGAGAGGCAAGGGAATAGAGACTAGACGAATAATAGGCAACATAAGTATAACTAAAAGCAACATAAGTATAACTAAAATGTAAAAGGAAAAATGGGGCCTTTGTGGAGGGAGGGGTGCAGAGAAAATAAGAAAAGGAGATAAAAAAAGTGGTTCAAATGGCTCTGAGCACTATGGGACTTAACATCTGAGGTCATCAGTCCCCTAGAACTTAGAACTACTTAAACCTAACTAACCTAAGGACATCACACACATCCATGCCAGAGGCAGGATTCGAATCTGCGACCGTAGCAGTCGCGTGGTTCCGGACTGAAGCGCTTAGAACCGCTCAGCTACCGCGGGCGGCAAAAGGAGATCAAATAGGAAATCGGAAAAAAAAGAAACATGAAGTTATTACTCAAATTTTCATATGAATGCTGATGTATTACCGCAGTCATACAGTGTAGTTATATGTATGGTATGATTGCTGTATTTATTAGGTTTTCTACAAAATATTATAAATGCCTTGTGTTTCACTTGAACAAGATGCATCTATAATGTACTTCTCTCTGGCTGAACTTAAATTATTTTATTGTTAGCTGTAATATTAGCCGCAATATGGCATAAATAGGTTGCTATATTTACTGTAGTTTCCAGTCTTTCGTAGTCACTTCCTTTCGCTATAGCTTCACACCTGTTTTAAAGTAGAGTTGACGTGAGCCGTTTCACTATTATATCTCGGTACCAGCCATAGTATGATATGAACAAATTGCTGTATGTATTAAATTTTCCACTACTGTGGTGGTGAATTGCTGTATTTACTGTAGTTTCCATTCTTTGGCTAAGGTACACCAAGTAATAAAACTTCAGTAGTTAAACAGGAAAATGCGCTAAAGATGTAACATCATAACAGAGAGAAATGATTGCAAGAGAAAGGGACTATAACAATCACACCAATCTCTTTGGGTCATATTGTGGCTCATGTCACAGCTTGGTGAAAAATAACTTAAGTCACACCAGGGTAAGTACAATGTAGATATATGAGTCACATTGTGACAAGAGCCGTTAACAAAAAATTTATAATGAATATTGTAACATGTGACAAATATATCATGAAATATAATAATTTGTTATTTTGTTTTTGACAAATCCAGCCCGCGATTTCACCAGCAGTTCGCAGGCATCGGCCAGTCTGACTAGTGTCTGTGCACGTCCATGGTGCCTCTCGGCAGTCAAGTTGAGGTTCTTTCCCTTCTCCTCCCTGTTCCTGGCCTTTACACGATCAACTTACATGTTTGGTAGTCACAGCATTCCATGTTTGGTAGTAACAGCATTCAACTGAAAATTAAGCATTTCTACTCTTCCTAGAATGGCCTCCAACAAGAGTGTTTTACGTCACTTTACTTCTCGCTAAATGTGGAGACTTCTCCCTCGCGAGTGAGACTGCTGCTCCGGCAGTCTCACTCGTCACCCTTCTCACTCTAACTTGTGTGTTTCCACTGACTTCACTATTCTCTGGAGCAAGGATCGTGCTTGCTGCGTGTACTAAGACGTACCTGTTTGCGTCTAACGTCTAGTGTGGTCCCTTACAACAGCGTCCAGCCGGTGTAAGGAGCTACCAGTTAACTCTCTAAAGTGAAACTACTACTTTGAGGCAACTGCCATGAGCGTCTGCAATTCGCAAGCTGATCCTGTTACTGTTTACCTAGCGCAACCTAAGCGCTACCGCCTACTCCTGCCACCTGCCTAATGTCTCTGGTTTTTTGCCTTAGAATGCTCTAGCTGACTTCAAGCATGCTTAAGCTTAACAACGGATAACGCAGTAAATCGTCAATACACAACAGTCTGCATTGATACACAAACAAACCGGGCAGTTTCATTCAGCCATCTTACTGCAATGATTCCATACATGTGGCTGGCATATAAGGTGGGTGGAGGTAAAGCCCTACGTGGCGTAAAGACCCGCAACGCAACGAGTTCTTAAACCACTTGCCATCGACTAAGGAGTTGACCACCAGATGGCACATCTGTTTTATTGTAACTTTTTGCTCCATGAAAGTTTGTCCCTGCAGGTCACTACGAAGATGAGAAAATGAGGTTAGTCTGTTTTTGGCTACTTACATGTAATTTTTCCGAAGTTTTACTTGAACATTATATAATGTAGTATTGGGAAAGAAGAACCGACGAACTATTCGTAGACACTACTTCATTTAAGCATCACTTTCGTGTCGAAGTAATTTTTCAAATTGGTCCCCTACCACGCGTTTGTCATAAAATGGTGATTTGGCGTAAATCCCCGTAGGTGTCTTGGGGTAAATCCCCGCAGCTCCAACAATGTGACGACAAATCTTCAGTGTAACACCCGCAAGAGGTGACAATCAACACACACCGCGTGAGGATCTTCCACCCGAAGTTATAATTCCGCGTGTAAAATAAAGATTTAGGGAAACTTTCTGGGAAAACATTGAAATCTGTGTTCCTAGCCGTCGACACCCAATAAGGAACAAATGGAAGAACAATGCATAAGGCAAGAAAACCTTGCTGCCGAGAAGGAGCGACGTGCCAAAGAAAGAAAATAGTTGCTATAGAAACAAATAGACGTAAACTAAATTCGGGGTGTACGGGGGCTCAACAGCCAGGTTATCAGCAATAAGCTAGATTTCATTACATCTATGCCACAGAAGGAAGAAAACTTATCAAATAGTTACCTAATTATTCTTCGAATTTCCTACATTACGTAGTAGCTTAGATATAGATACGGACGTCCTATTTGACGAAGAGATATCTGAATAAGTGGAACAAAGAGCGCCCAGGACTTTAAAGGAGGATCAAAAGACCTAATAAAGTACTCAGTTTACTAGATACGTAGATGATTTAGCCTCAGTAATTGGTCACTTTCAGGTTACCCTACCAATTCTCCTTTCATGGAGAAGAAAGTATTATTTTTGAAGAATTATTTTTAAGAAGTATCTTCAAATTTACGTGACATTTCAGTTCAACATTGTTTTGTGGAACTTGACTACAATACAATGATGTTACAAAGGGTTATTTCCAGTGTTTTTATTACGCAGGTACGAATTATTATCCATCTTTACCTCAAATGAAGTAAAGATCCACACTGTTGGGCTATACCCCATTCTGTGCATTAAAGTCGAGCAATTTTAGTTTCTCTGTACATAATACTCAGACACAGCGCATTAGTTCAGTTTGAAATCCATCCCTCCTTGACCGCAGTATTATAAAAACTGAAAATTCCCACACACCATGTCACTGTTTTAACCTACTGCTGGAGAGTCACGTGAGTGTCTGGTACCAGTTATACACGAACTACGGCGCTCCGAAGCTACCAGTGTGACAATTAAATGGTGAACTAATCTGCTGTCGAGTGAGCTTAAGGTAACACTAGCATTTCCTGATATGTAAAACGTGTTGGCCAAAGAACGGGTTGAGTCAAAAAGGATCTTAGAATATGTAACGATCTAGAAATTTATTGAGATAACTTACTGACTCGATATACGTGTCATTTTGTAGCAAACAATCTCAGGTTTCACAAAGAAGTGTCGAGTGCCATTTTGCTTCAATGTGACTACCATTTGTGATGCGACAAATATCACATCGCTAAAAAAATTCTTCCCGTACTCGTTGCAACAAATCGGGCGTAGCTTTTGCGATGGCAGTGTAGATTCGATTCTTCAGGTCGGCTAAATTGTTTGGTAGGGAAGGAACATTCACACGATCTTCAATGAAACCCCAGGGAAAGAAAGCCAATGATTTCAAGTCTGAAGAGCAAGGTGGCCATGCGATTGCTCTTTCACGGCCAGTCCACCAACCTGGGAAGCGATTATCGATGAAACCTCGAACTTCTGTGAAGAAATGAGGTGGAGTACCGTCTTGCTGGTGGTAAACCATCGCATCGGGGTCATCTTCATATGTGAAAGTAGACACTTTCAAGTATATTCAGATACACAATTCCAGTCAGAGTTTTCTCCCTGAAGAAGTATGGGCCGCAAGCTTTCAATTTACTAAGGGCGCAAAACACACCAACTTTGGAGCTGTAACGAACGTATTGCAGGGTTGCCTTATATTCTGCAGTTGCATGTTCACCATGCCACTCATATGAAATGTTGACTCATGGCTGAAGATAATTGTCTTCAGGAATGTCTCGTCGTCCTCCGTCCGATGCAACATTCCCGCACAGAATCCTCCACAAGCAACTTTATCTGCATCATGGTGGTGTGGCATTGTGAATCTGTACGGTTTCAAGTTTAACGTCTGTTGTGGAATACCAATCTCGCGAGTCGCACGTCGCATCGATTTCTGTGAATTGTGGACAGAGCTGTCCCTAAGCAGTTGGACATAATCATCAACACGGGCGACCTGGTGATTTATATCGTAATGAACCACCCGTCTCAACAAAGTTCTTGTACCAAGAGCAAATTGTAGGCTTGCGTTCATGTTTGTAGCGTATTCGGTGCGAAATTTACGCCGAACAGTCGTGGCAGAGTTCGTTTCATGAAATCAAAAAACATAGCGAACACGCTTCGTATCAGTGAAAGCGGCCATTTTAGAGTCTCCAGTGGTTTGTTGAAAGTATAATGAGTGCGTATTACACAAATAACATTTCTACGTCGTTAAACTACAAGTACTTAGAATGATAACATGCTCATTGACGGCAGCTATGACAGAACTGACTAATTAACAGACTAATTTCCGTTAGCGTGTCGTGGTTAATGAAATTACGGGTAATTATTCGTATTTGCTTTCCTTACGAGTGTGAAAGGTACTCAGTGCGCAGCACTGTGAAATATTTAGGATAGGGGGATAATGACGTGTGCGTTGCAGATTAACACCGGGATTCGGACTCAGCTTGTAAAATCAAATGCATTGCGTTGTACACGTCCCGCCGCTGGACAAGCTAATCAGACGACAAGCTGTTTACTGCGCGCACCGCGGCAGCCGGCGGTCATCAACTCAATGGCGGTTGTAAAAGCACAGCTCGCGGCGCTGCTTGCCAGACAATAAATGGATTACTCGCAACTGCAGTCGGGCCGACAGCATGAAATGGGGGCTTACCTTCAAGTGGCCATTCTGCACGCGGTGATAAGCTAACTGACGTTCTTTCACTCTGCACATGCTACGCCATGGTAGTTGGTGGGTAGTACAGGGTGAGTCAAAAAGGAGTTTACGACTATGAAATGATAAGAAATTTGTTGGGATAACTTACAGAAACGGCAGATGTGTCATTTTGTGGCGAAAAACCTCAAGTTTGATACACACACAGTGCCAGTAACCCATACCGCCACCAGGAACGGCAACGTTGTGCACAGTTAATAGTTGTCGTTGTAATGAGCACTGTGAAAAGTACTCACAACATAACAATCACCACAGAGAATCGAGAAACGCTAGACAACTGTGTTTACCTTTCGCTATTTCCTTGTGTTCATAGTCTTCAGCACTCTGTTACTACACTGTAAGGTGGCCGTTTTGCGATCGGTGTAATTTGGTTGACTTTGGCCTGCTATGCAATGTTTGTGCTCTTTGCCAACCTTTGCTACGTAATAATATTGTGCTTTGTGGCTATAAACTAGCAGTTAAAAGACGTATTACTGTACGTGATGAGCTGCATGTAAGATTCTGTTGTCAGACCGTTATTCGGGCATCCCATATACAGGATGAAAAGTATTTAAGCCGACAAACTCTGGGAGGTTGTAGGGGACACCAAAACAAATATTTTTCCTTAATGTCATTTTTCCTATGAGGGTTATTTAAACAGGTGGAGACCGTATTACATTCTTCAGTTGTTAGAGTCCGTATTACGATCTTCAGTTGCAGGCAACTGCTGTCCACCAGTGTAGTAGTGCATTGTCTCTGTTTACTAATGGAGCGATACACCTGAAGTGAATACACTGATCTGGTTGGTGCGTAGTACGTAGCACACCACAACAGAGGAGGTGCACAGCAGGTTTATCAACAACAATATCCTAATCGCCGTATCCCGCATCATACGACCTTTGCTGCCGTGTACCAACGTCTGCGCAAGACCGGGTCGTTTAGCAGATTACCCGGACAGGGACGCCGTCGCACGGTAAGAACGGTGCAATTTGAGGAAGCTGTCTTGCAGCATGTGGAACGGGATCCTTCAACCAACACTCGTGCAATTGCACGTAACATGAGGACGAATCAGACGAATGTAAGAACATTCCTTCGAGAGCAATTGTTACGTCCATTTCTCTTACAGCATGTCCACAACCTGGAACCAGTTGATTATCCATTAAGAGCACAGTTTTCGCAGTGGTACCTGGAACAGTGTGAAATGTATCCTACATTTCTATCCTCCATGTTGTTTACCAACGAAGCAACTTTCTGGCCTGGTGGAGTCTTCAACATGCACAATTCGCATGTTTCGAGTGAGGATAACCCACATACCACAGTCACTAGCGCCCATCAATTGCGGTTCTTCGTTAATGTGTGGGTCGGGGTTGTTGAGGACTGTTAAATTGGCCCGTATCTGCTACCTAGGCCATTAAATAGCAGGTAGTATTACAACTTTCTCGCCAGAATGCCAGAATTCCTGGAAGACGTGTCGCTCCCTACAAGAAAACGCATGTGGTTCCAACATGACGGGGCGCCGACACATTTCAATCGTCGTGTGCGTCGATGGAGGTAAATGAAGGCAAAATTTTTAAAAATCTACTGTAACTAAAACTGGGTTGTGTTAATGTGTTGTCTTTTGGTCATAAAAAAATGGAAAAGTGTTTGTTGGTTTAATTAATTTGCCGCCAGAGAACTCTTCCTCTGCCGGTTTAAATAATCCTCATAGGAAAAAATGACATTAGAGAAAATATTTGCTTTGATGTCCTCTACAACCTCCTAAAGTTTGTCGGTTTAAATACTTTTCATCCTGTATAATGAAGGCTGCCCAGAAAGTAATGCACCACAATCTTTTTCTCAGCCGAAAACAATGCTACGAATGTGAAAAAAATGGTTCCAATCGTTCTAAGCATAATAGGACTTAACATCTGAGGTCATCAGTCCCCTAGACGTAGAAGTACTTAAACCTACCTAACCTAAGGACATCACACACATCCATGCCCGAGGCAGGATTCGAACCTACGACCGTAGCAGTAGCGCGGTTCCGGACTGAAACACCTAGAACTGCTCGGTCACAGCGGCAGGCTACGATTCTGAAACGTTGCGTATGTATTACTTGAAGTCTCCTGAGTGAATGCGCCTAGTTCCCGTCACTTCCAACAGATAGCGTACCTGCAGGACAGTTTCAAAATGGCGTGCGTAAGGGATGTGCATTACAAGCAACGTGCTCTTTGAATTTCTCGCTGCACTCTGCTCGCTGAAACTGTGGGGAATATTCACAAACACTTGTGCAAAGTCTATGGAGCATCTGCTGTCTACAGAAGTACAATTAGTCACTGGGCACGGAGGGTGAGGTCATCAGAGGCGGTTCGGCGGAGTTCCACGATTTGCAGCAGTCGGGAAGACCATCCTCGGCTGTCACACCTGACATGTTGCAGCGAGCGGATGCTGTCATTCGCGAAGACAGACGCACTACGACTCGGCAGTGGAAGAGATTCTGAGGACGATAAAGAGGTGATTCACACAGTGGAGCACTGGTTCCGCAACCAGGATAATGATTCCTAGCGACAGGGTATACGAGCCTTTGTTTTGCGCTGAAGTGAAGCCATCGAACGGGATGGAGATAACGTGGAAAAATAGGCTGTGTAGATAAAAACCATTCTTTCGTGTGTGTAATTCTCATTATGTTCTATAAACAACTGTTCAAGAAAAAAATCCGCTGCATTACTTGCTAGTCAATCCTCGCATATGCATATCGATAACTACAACATAATAATATTTTGTACACGCAATATTAAAAACATCATGTTACTTATAATTGTGAAAATACGTATCAAATGACGTGAATTTCACCTATAAAATCTGTACCATATGAAAACTGATGTGGGTCTGTGTAATATAGAGCTCCTTGGATATTTGAAATCTCATTACACTGCCAGAAAAAAACGCAGCACTCTCAAGTACAAGGTCAGTGCATTGAGATAGTTTGTCATTGCATATGTAAATTCAGACCAAATGACGTGCTACAGTGAACAGTGCCCAAACAGTCGCATCAGCGCACAGTGTACCCCCGTCTGCGTGCAACGCGCTCTCGTATGCAAACGACCATAATGGTGGTGAATGGCATCCTTCTATACACTGTTACAAGTATCGTCCACCTTTCGTTGCAGTTCGGCTACGGTTCTTGAATGCTCTGGAAAACGAGGAATTACCCGCTCCACTATGTCCATACGCGTTCAGTTAGCCAGAGATCTGTTGGCGTTGCTGGCCAGAGAAGTAGTTGTACATCACAAAGAACACGTTGCGTCGCTCCAGCCGTATTTGGACGTGCATTGTCCTGCTGAAAAATTGTATCACATTCCTGTTGAAGAAATGGCAGTAGCATGCGGATAACAACCTGTGCAATATAACGGGCAGTAGTTACTTCACCTGTAGAAGTACCGAATGTGATTGAGGGTTGTAACTAATGGTTCTGCACATCATGAAACGTGGGGTAGGAGCTGCGTGTCGTGGGCGGATACATTCTGGAGTAGGCCGCTCACCAGGCTTAAGCCGTAGACGTGTATGTCCATCATTCGCGTACAGACAGAACCTGTTCCCATCACTGAAGAAAACGTATCGCATTCCACTCTCCAGTCGACTCTTTTGGTATCAGTGATACCCTTGCCAGATGCACCAGTGGTCTCGTCCTGCTGAGAACGGGGGGTCCCTAGTGGTCGCTGATGACGCAACAGGTGCAACACGTGCCCGCATTTCTTCCCTGGATGATGTTCGCTCTGTCAGCACTTCGCGCAGAAGTCGTCGATCTTGACGTGTGTCCAAACTAAGCTGACGTCAAGAACCTGTTTCGGGTGGGTGGGAATTTTCCACAAACCACTGCTGGAAGCAGCGACACACCACCGACATACTGTGTCCAAAGCGACGTCGATACGTCCAACCCACTTCCCACAGACCCACAATGCGACGCTGTTAAAATGGTTGAAGTTGTTAACAAAGGCTACGTACTCGTTGGTGGGCATGGTTGTACTCAAGAACGAATATTGCTAACAGTATTCACATCGTCTCAGCACAGTTACTGCACAGAGGTTATTATTATTATTATTTAGTATGGAGGGAGAGGCCGCACTTGGTCCTTCTAGCGGCTCGCCATCAACTTTTGTGGCATTTCTCCGACGCGATGGCCAAATGAAAGTTATTTTCTCCTGCAAGCTATAAGCTGGCTGCCCTGGAAGGAGGAGGCAAGGCTTGTCTCAGAAGCCCATTTGCTACGTGCCCATAGCAATCTATCGCTCCCAGCATTCTGTGTAGAGGGGCCACCTTACAGTGTCCGATAACTACCAGAGGAATTGTATCCTTGCTGCTTATGCATCGTGTAGATGTAGTTTTTTCTAGAGATGGCATGCCGTCTATTTATTATTTTTGTCAAAGAATACCACCATAAAAGAATTAGACGTGAGTGACACACATTAAACTGAGCAACTACCACAAAATACACATATATGTTAGAGTTTGGACTTTAAAATAGCATTGCATTTTTACAAAAATAAAATGGAACCGATTCATTTACGACGGATAGCTGCCGCAAAACACAAGTGCGAGTAAAGGATAGAGGAACATATTTCATTGTTTTATACAAGATTCATTTCTAAAAACTTAATTTGTTCGATACACGCAGGTATAAATAAATAAAACCTTCAAGATTTAAACTTTCATTCGATACTAATACCGTTAACAATGTCTTTCAGAAAACACTGCAACCTGATGACTCAACTTAGCTCTCAGATTGATAATAGGGAACTATCGCCTTTGCCGAGGTTAGGAGGCTTACGTGATCAGCCGTACCGTAGGTGCGACCACAACGAACGGGTATCCATGGAGAGGCCAGACTATCCCATGGTTCCTAAAGAGGAGCGACAGCCTTTTCAGTAGTTGCAAGGGCAACAGTCTGGATGAGTGACTGAACTTCCCTTGTAGTTTTATCGAACATGGTCTTGTTGTGCTGGTACTGCGAACGGCTGAAACGAAATGGAAACTACAATCGTTACTTTTTCCCTTGATCGTGAAACTCTATTGTGTGAGTTAATGATGATGGCAAGACGCAGTCAATACCTTCGCTGCGCAGTGCCGATGGTACTGTTATCGACGACTGCGCCGCTAAAGCGGAGTTATTGAACGCAGTTTTCCGAAATTCCTTCACCAGGGAAGACGAATGGAATATTCCAGAATTTGAAACACGAACATCTGCTAGCATGAGTTTCTTAGAAGTAGATACCTTAGGGGTTGCGAGGCAACTCAAATCGCTTGATACGGGCAAGTCTTCAGGTCCAGATTGTATACCGATTAGGTTCCTTTCAGATTACGCTGATACTATAGCTCCCTACTTAGCACTCATATACAACCGCTCGCTCACCGATAGATCTGTACCTACAGATTGGAAAATTGCGCAGGTCGCACCAGTGTTCAAGAAGGGTAGTAGGAGTAATCCATTTAACTACAGACCTATATCATTGACGTCGGTTTGCAGTAGGGTTTTGGAGCATATACTGTATTCAAACATTATGAATCACCTCGAAGGGAACGATCTATTGACACGTAATCAGCATGGCTTCAGAAAACATCGCTCTTGTGCAACGCAGCTAGCTCTTTATTCGCACGAAGTAATGGCCGCTATCGACAGGGGATCTCAAGTTGATTCCGTATTTCTAGATTTCCGGAAAGCTTTTGACACCGTTCCTCACAAGCGACTTCTAATCAAGCTGCGGAGCTATGGGGTATCGTCTCAGTTGTGCGACTGGATTCGTGATTTCCTGTCAGGAAGGTCACAGTTCGTAGTAATAGACGGCAAATCATCGAGTAAAACTGAAGTGATATCAGGTGTTCCCCAAGGAAGCGTCCTGGGACCTCTCCTGTTCCTGATCTATATAAATGACCTGGGTGACAATCTGAGCAGTTCTCTTAGGTTGTTCGCAGATGATGCTGTAATTTACCGTCTAGTAAGGTCATCCGAAGACCAGTATCAGCTGCAAAGCGATTTAGAAAAGATTGCTGTATGGTGTGTCAGGTGGCAGTTGACGCTAAATAACGAAAAGTGTGAGATGATCCACATGAGTTCCAAAAGAAATCCGTTGGAATTCGATTACTCGATAAATAGTACAATTCTCAAGGCTGTCAATTCAACTAAGTACCTGGGTGTTAAAATTACAAACAACTTCAGTTGGAAGGACCACATAGATAATATTGTCGGGAAGGCGAGCCAAAGGTTGCGTTTCATTGGCAGGACACTTAGAAGATGCAACAAGTCCACTAAAGAGACAGCTTACACTACACTCGTTCGTCCTCTGTTAGAATATTGCTGCGCGGTGTGGGATCCTTACCAGGTGGGATTGACGGAGGACATCGAGAGGGTGCAAAGAAGGGCAGCTCGTTTTGTATTATCGCGTTATAGGGGAGAGAGTGTGGCAGATATGATACACGAGTTGGGATGGAAGTCATTACAGCATAGACGTTTTTCGTCGCGGCGAGACCTTTTTACGAAATTTCAGTCACCAACTTTCTCTTCCGAATGCGAAAATATTTTGTTGAGCCCAACCTACATAGGTAGGAATGATCATCAAAATAAAATAAGAGAAATCAGAGCTCGAACAGAAAGGTTTAGGTGTTCGTTTTTCTCGCTCGCTGTTCGGGAGTGGAATAGTAGAGAGATAGTATGATTGTGGTTCGATGAACCCTCTGCCAAGCACTTAAATGTGAATTGCAGAGTAGTCATGTAGATGTAAAATGGTCCTCCGCTCAAATCTACGAACGGGAGCTATTCATGAGGAGGAGTGGCCGAGCGGTTCTAAGCGCTTCAGTCTGGAACCGCGCGACCGCTATGGTCGCAGGTTCGAATCCTGCCTCGGGCATGGATGTGTGTTGCGTTAAAATTTCGCGGCGTTCCGTTGAGCTTCACTCTCATCATCTTCTGGCCAAATGTAGAGATAACGCGTCGTCCCACATCTTAGTTAATAAATATCTAAACCGAGGAATGTTCGCCAAATTCCAGGTTGACCATCGAACGACTTCAAAGAGCAACAAAAGCAGATTTTCAGTACTTCATGTAATTACCTCCGATATAGCCGTGTACATAAAAGCGCCGCTCCCAGGACGGGGAGGCATACCGATCCGGGACAGAATCCGCGGTTAACAATGAGAGTCAGTGTGCCGGCCAGCTTGGATGTGGTTTTTGGGCGGTCTCCCATATCCCACTGCGTGAAGCAGTTACAAGAAAACTTTTCCACACTTTTACTTGAATTACACTACACACAGTATACGACTTCTGGTGTCGTAAATTGGTGATCCGTCGAGTATGACTTCAGGCCATGGCTGATAGTGGTTGAGGAAACTCGACGGCACAGCGGAACGTTCTCATGTTGTATCTCTCACGCGACAATATCGTCACTACTCATCCACACAAGGTACCTCGTAACATTACAATCAATGTTGTTTATAACTCGTACTGATTAATCCTGCATAATGTCAAGTGTATATTTTTTATTATGAAACGTCTTTGATCTACTGTAAAGAAGTGGAAAGGTAGTGTGACATGTTTACTCTTTGCAAGTTAAGTTCTTTGTATTATTTGGAGGGAAGTGGTATTTACTTATGTATATTTGTGTTGACTTCTTAATATGTTTAAATAATGAGATTTTATGAAATATGTTTGCTGGCAACTGGTTCATACATAGGGACTTTGTATTGTATAAAGAGAAACCCAAAGTTGTTCCCCTCTGCAATGGAAGTGAGTTGGCGCGCTAGGAAAAGGTGGATGTGGCGCTCAGTCTGGGCGGCAAGTGAGAGAACACAGTACAGGTGGGCAGCAAGTAACTGACGAGTAAACAGCGCAGGTGCCGAGTGAGGCTTACAAGTGAAATGGAATGGTCTCGGATTTAATATGTGACTGTAAAATGGTGCTCTCGATTTGAGAGAAGCTCTAAAAATGATGATAACGACGCCAAGAATAAATAAATAGAGCTAATTACTGCCAATGGAAATACCACCTAGCCGACACATTCGCGCCACCACAACTGATCTACCACTTCGTCACACATACGAAAGGTCAGAACTGTATTATTGTATGAACCAGTAATGCTGTGTTTGGTTCTGTGAAAATACAATCCTAATGTTCAAAATGTGTTTGAACAACATGCCCATCCTAAGCACTTCTCCAAGTAGTATCCTCTCCTTTAAATCCGAGTGTGGCCTTTGCACTGATGTGTGGCAAAGTTATGCCAGTACTCTTAATGTGCAGGGTAACATTTACTTGTTTTTCATACATATAAAGAGACTATTTACGTTTGAGTATTCTGAAACTTAACTAGAAAATGAACTTGGATATTAGTTTAGGAAAGAGTATTACTTGGAAAACAAAAGTGTTTTAATGTTTGTTGCTTTAAAGTTGTTTTTAAAACTACTTGCTTCACAAGAGGTATCACAACAATTTGTCTTGAGTAAAATTTAACTGGAAATTATCTCTGATTTTTAGAGGTTATTGTCAGGGTAAAGAGTGTTAAATTAGTACAAACGTAATGATCTTAGATGAAAGAGTAACCCAATTCTACCTTAATACTTCATAATTTTGAAAGAGTGTATAGTTTTGTTGTTACAATGAAAGCGATAGTTTGTGGGACCATATTTCTATTCCATCATAACAAAAAGGGTAGATCAGATTAGTAGGTTTCTAGCTAATGGATCTTGAAGTGATTACTGAGAAGCAAAGTTAGGTTTGTAAGCTGTGTCTCCTTATTGCTTTTGTATAGCAAATGTGTGTATTAATTGTACTTGACTTATGTGGTATCTGGTCTTGTGTAGGTGGTGAAGAGCAGCTTTAGACTATATTAGTTAAAGGCATAAGTACTGATTTAAGTAAACAAGAGAAAGGGCTCATTTGCAGATCTTGTGATTGCTTAACTGCTAATGTGACAACTGCTGCTATTCACTGTGTAACTTGTCCATTTGGATGTGTTCATTGCACTTCACAGAACAGTATTTAATAAAAGTTCGTTTGAATGATTAAAAATAGGTTCTTTATAAATAATGTTTTTACATTATTCTGCCTAATTAGGCTGGCGACCGTATAACTATTTCATTTAGCAGTAATCAGTTGCTGTTACTTCTTGCAAAATTATTTCTTTCTGTTGTCTACCCACAGCTATTATTACGAAATTAAGGTAAAGCGTAAGTCCTTCTGTTAGGTAAGCTCAGTCAATTTTCTAAATTCCTCTTAGAGGGTGACGTTTACTGCAAGTATAGGCTGTATTTGGCAAATTTACTACTGCAGTTGTGTTATAAGCTGACTCTATGAAATGTATACTTGATCTCAAGTACTCTCGTGGCAAGTAAGATCCGTAGGTCTGTTCCTCACAGAACACATGTGGGACCAACTCGGACGTCAGTTTCGGCCTTGTGCCAGTCTTCAGGATAAAAAGGACCACTTACAATAGCTGTGTGTCAGCTTGCCTCAAAAGACGATACAATGGCTTTATGACACTCTTCACAACCGAATTAGTGCATGCATCCAGGCCATAGAGGGGGCAACGTCACATTGATCAGTGGGTTCATATTGCCAAGTTCTTTGTAAATGTGGTCCGATTTTGTGATCACTGAAATAACATCACACACACCCCCTCAACCCATGAAGTTTCACTTCGTTTACTTCTTCCCTTCAGGGTGAGTCACTTCCATTGTTTCCCCTTGCACTGTATGTTACAGCGTAGAAGTTGAAATCTATGTGATTGCTTTATTATATTAGGATTAGATTCATTTGTTTTCAATATGTTGTTTCTAAAAAAAAGGCTACTCTGTTTCCATTTTCCGCGAGGTTGTAAGAAATAAACACATTCACTCACACGTGCCTCGAGTTATTACTTTACCGTTATTTAATAAACATATCTTTCTTTGTTGATGTTGATGACTTTCTACAGTTGCAGGAACGCTTGCTAGATACTGTCCCTGGTGTAAAAAGGTATCTTTGCTGTACGTTCCCCCAGCCGTTGTTTTTGTATAAGGTTATTAATGGATTTAACCGGGTACTTCTGTCATTCTCCTCCTCATCTCTTTTATATATACTTTTTTTTTGCTTGATCAAAGACATTTCGTATTTTGGGTTTAATTTCTGGATTACGGTTTATACGTAGGTGACTTACCTCTCTTCTAACTCTTGTTTATTATTACTTCACAATATCATCCGAGATACTGCCAAGCTTAGTATTATTTTTCCGTGATTTTATAGATGATATTCAACATTGTAATACCACTGCACTTGTCTGTACGCTGTATCTTACCTTTTTTAAGAGAGAGGAGTAGGATACGCTTTACATCAAAGTGATCATGTCTTACGTAATTTCCAACAGATGTCAAACAGACGGCCGCAGTGGCCGAGCGGTTCTAGTCGCTACAGTCTGGAACCGCGCGACCGCTACTGTCGCAAGTTCGAATCGTACCTCGGGCATGGATGTGTGTGATGTCCTTAGGTTAGTTAGGTTTAAGTAGTTCTAAGTTCTAGGGGACTGATGACCTCAGATGTTAAGTCCCATAGTGCTCAAAGCCATTTGAACCATTTTTGTCAAACACATAGGAACGTCTTCATATGAGTTGTTAATCTCGAAATTTAATCACCTCGAAATTCATTGCTTCTCCTAAAGGTGTTTCTCCTTGCCACATTTTCTATGTGCTTTATCCGTTCGTTCTTGTAATCAAGACTTTTTCTTCTCTGGTATCTCTTCTAAAATGTTCTTGTATATAATGGTCATACCAGAGAAGTTCGACGGAGCAACTGATAACTTCCCTTAATTAACTCAGAATTTCTAGGATTTTATTTTTCTTCTTTAACTCGTCCTTCATAAAACTGTTTTGGTACAACATATTTAACTTTTAAAATTCGTATACTTAGCGTTCGCTGTACTTTGTTCATCCATCCCTCATTTTATATCACAAAACTAATATTTCCGTTTCAGTGCTTGTTGTTTTTACTGTAAGTTGCAAAGCGTAAACAATATTTCGGTGATCTGTAGATGTTTCCATTTCAAATCAAGTTATACTACAAAAATTTTTGTTTCAAATACGAACATGAAATGCAGACTATCAATAACGAATAATGTGTTCCTGATAAAGCTAATTTTTTTAACATTGAGTTTACGTTTAGGTGTTAGGTTTTCTGATATTATTTGTGTGCGGTCTCTTCTCGTGTGAGATTGAAAGATGTAATGACCTGTTCAGGCAACAAGAGAATAGACGCTTTCGTAATGTGGTATTACAGAAGAACTCTGAAGATCATACGGGTAGATCGAATAACTGTTGATGAGATACTGAATCAAACTGAGGAAAAACAAAGATAGGGCAGCAACGAAGGGATCGCATAACAGAGTAGTTAATTTGGTAATTGATGAAATAGTGTGGTTGGTGGGGGAGGAGGGAGGGAGGGCATAAAATTGTTGAGCAAGGCAAAGGATTGACTAAAGCAAGCAGTTTCAAACTCATGTAGACTGCAATAGTTACACAGAGATGAAAGGGATTGCACAGGACATACCTTTGTGGGGAGGAGCTACAAATCAGTCTTCAGCTCTAAGACCTCTACGACATCAACATTTGTAAGAGGTGGAGTACGGATTACATAAATTTACTGTCATCGTTTAATACTGCAAATGTAAACTGTGGACGCCACATGGTTCATTAGTGAAACCTTACTTTGTCTTGCATGTTGCTTCGCATGATTGGCAATAAATAGTAAGCCGTGCGCCTGATGACGTGTGGAATTTAAACCTACTTTATCTTTTTTCTTCAGGTAAGCGACTGGGCACCAAAACCTAGTTGTTGCGGACGACTGCTGTGAGTACAGCTGCACACTTTCCAATAGACAGCTACTTGTAGGCCTATCTTTAAACTTAGTTTAGATGTAAACAGTAAAAATTAATGTTAATTCCCCAATTATTTTATCAACTTGGTACCTATCAAAATCACTAGTTATTTGTTTCGTGGCCTTTCTGTAAAGTGGCTCCGAAACGCGACCAGTTGTCTTAATTTTTTTTAGATATTACTAAAATAGATAGTCGTTATATCGATCAAATATATCGTGTCTTCGATACAAGAGAACTTTCTACGGGTACCTGTATTGGTCGATAACATCAAATATTGACTGAGCCGCATCAATATTGTATTCGTCTTTCAGTGGTCATCTTCAAGAATCGCGCAACATATACACTCTGCCGTAAAGACTTATCGTTCGTAACAAAATGCCATTTTAAACGGTGCTGCTGAATAACGAGCGCGGAAGTCAAGTTAAAATTATCGACGAATGAAAATTATAATAAAATGTCTATTCGAATGTCACCCTTGTAAACAGATGACGCTGTGCTTTTTGGTCTGTACCCGTTTCTTCAAGCAGACTGACCGATATAATCTGCTGTATTCTGGTGCTGAACACCAGAAATTTTACTACATAGTCCGCATAGAACTCTCGAACCACTGCAGGTACCCTCCGAGGGCTATAATCACATGGGATAAGAAAATAAACCACATATACCTGTCAGTGAATATGTGTCTACCTGATTACATGGCACGTATGTAACAAACTGAGGTCTGAGTGCTATTCAGAGACATTGCGAGGAATAATGTCACGATAAATCCATTTAGCACTATCAGACAAACAATCCTTGTGATGCCACGCCATTAAAGGATGGCGACACAATTACAGAATAGTACAGTTACTTAGTTAAAGGAAAATGAAGCACTTGAAGACGTAGCATTTAATGGGACCATAGGATAAGAAAGGGCTGAAAGGACTGATTGAGTCACAGCTACATTAATACAGCGCAGTTCTTTTCGTGTTTTCACAGTTATGACAGGATCACAAAAAAAAAAATGGTTCAAATGGCTCTGAGCACTATGGGACTCAACTTCTGTGGTCATTAGTCCCCTAGAACTTAGAACTACTTAAACCTAACTAACCTAAGGACATCACACACATCCATGCCCGAGGCAGGATTCAAACCTACGACCGTAGCAGTAGCACGGTTCCGGACTGCGCGCCTAGAACCGCGAGACCACCGCGGCCGGCGACAGGATCACATTTTTATGACACAGTCATAAGCGGTTTCAGCCATACAATGATCATCTTCAGGTTCTAAAGGCGGTATACACTAAACACAGGTTCATGCGTTGACAATCTGAATTAGAATCTCAAGATGGTCATTGTATGGCCGAAACCGGTTATGATTGTGTCATAAACATGTAATTGTCTCTTAAATAAACAAAAAATTTTACAAAATAATCTATCACGCACTCCATAGACAAAATGTCGTTTTTTTTTCAAGTTCTGACAGGTCTACAACCTGTGCTCTATGCAAAAATTTATCTTACATCGACAAACAATCCAAATAATTTGTAAATTAATAAAGGTTAACAATTGTGATTATTCAGTACAGGAATCCAGAAGGAAGCAACCTTCCAGTACTGCTAAACTAAACCTGCCAATTACGTACTCAGAAACCTAACATATCTACGGAAATTAAAATTCATTGTAGTTACTTTAAGAGGCATAAGAGTGCAAGATTGTACTCTCAGTTCAAATATTACAAAGATAACAGAAAGGTGTACAGAGCTCTTTACATTTTACTTAACTCACAGATAAACATTCAAAATGGCTTGGTGCAGCATCCACTAGTAAACATAGAATAAACGTAATACTTGGAACAGTTCCTTCCTTTTTGCTTGGATTCGAGGATCTACGCCGTTACGTCCAGTATTTATATCACCAGCCTTAGAGTTCCTTCATCATCATTTCATCCCCATCCGGCGCGCAGGTAGCGCAACGCGGCGTCGAATGTAATAAGACCTGCACCAAGGCGGCCGGAACTGCCAATGACGCCAAACGCTCATTTCAATTTTGCACATGACATCTCGCAGTAAACCTGAAACAGGCCAGCGTTTAAGGAGGCACCACAAAGTTTCACTGACGCATGCGCCCTCCATAAGCTTGAGATTAACTAAGAAATAAGCAAGCATACACTGTACACGTTTTAATGAAATATCTAAATACTACACACAGAAGGCAGAGATACTACTGGATAGTTTAATGCCTCTGCAACGGAGTGTATACATGAAAGTTTTGAATCTATACAGCTCACGTAGCGCATGAAATATCTACGAATAGTTTCGTGAGTAAGAATGGAAAACCATGAAATGGCAACACAACCATCAGCACACAGTACCTGATGAAACTAAATGTCCGACACAATGGAAACACACAATTTTCATGCGTCCGGCTTATTCGCGTTCTATAAGTGCACAGTGTGATCGTGCCAAGCATACACAGTGACAGACAGTACTCCATGCGACAAACCACGGTCCCTTCCGCTTAGGCGCTGCCTTACTCGCAGTACTGATTCCAACGAGCCGACACTGCGCTCGCGCAGACAAACCCTTCTCTCGTCCGCTTCGGTAACTGTGCGGTCAGTGCGGTGGATTGCTAAGCGATGAGTCTCGGGTTTGATTCCCGGCCTGATTGGTTATTTTCTCCGATCGGAGACTGGACGTTGTGTTGACCTGGCGTTGATATCGTTATCACTGACATTATGCTATTGAGATGGCTATATGGAAAGCCGATAAAAAAAGAAATGCAACCCTTCTCTCTGTCTGAAAGTTCACAAGCAGCGTCGATAGGGAGGATGGCCAGACCGGGTGTTGCCAACCTACGCCATAGTGCCGAACACGGCACAAACTTAGAAATTAATTCATAAACTTCAGTAATTCATGAGTACTCTGCATATCGGTTTTAAATGTAATTCGAGGACGACTGAGAGATGATGAACTTAATGTTGATTCCCATGTATACAACAATTTTGCCTGGTTTGTATAAAACTTAGCTCAATTGAAAAGTTGCAAATAGTCGCAAAGTTTTTTCATGAACCGGAACGCTTTCATGTGCAGGGATGCACCTCTCAGGTGAAATTGGCCGTCAGAAGCGGCCACTGCCTGGCAGCGTCACGTTCCGGAGCGGTGCTTCCAGGACCACTGCAGAAGACACATTTACATGGGCCATAAACGGCGAGGTCACCTTGGTCTGCTGACTAGGCAGATGTTGTAAATAGCACCCAACACGAGCAGTGGCTTTCAATTCTTGGACCGCCTTAGAGAGGTCAACACGAAGTTCCACGATACGTACACTCAGTCTCGGGGCCACACTGACCTAAACATCAGGCAGTGGCAGTGTCCCTGAGTGGTAAAGTCTAAGAAGTATGGAGATGGCTGCCGGTTCTGGTCTAGTAAATCTTTTAATCATCTGGTTGTTCATTCGTCGTCGTAACTCAGTAGAAAGTACGACTGCAGTCGAGCCACGAACTCACCCATAGAGTCACTCAGGTAACGTTAAATGTTTCACTGCCAGAATGTCACTATAGCTCACCTTCAGTTTCTAGTGTGGTTTTCTGCTGTTGACGGAACAGTGACTTGCCAATACATACCTGTAAAAGTTGAAGAGTTTCACGATTGGCTATCTATATCAGTGCCATCACGCTAAGGGATTAAGTGAACTTCCTGTACCTGTAATTAAGAAATGTACTCCGTAAAAATTCAAATTCAGAACTCGATTACAGCATACTGTTTCTCAAGCACTGACATACTTATTGCAACTTACACACCGCGGTATTACAAGCTACAGTTGGGAGCATTCTAGAGAGAGGAGGCTGCAAGTACACTATGTGATCAAAAGTATTCGGACACCACCAAAAACATAAATATTTCATATTACGTGCATTGTGCTGCCAACTACTGTCAGGTGCTCCATATCAGCGCCCTCAGTAGTCATTAGACATCGTGAGAGAGCAGAACAGGGTGCACTGCGGAACTAACGGACTTCGAAAGTGATCAGCAGATTGGGTGTCACTTGTGTCATTACGGAGGATTTCCACACTCTTAAACAGCCCTAGGTCCACTGTTTCCGACGTCATAGTGAAGTGGACACGTGTTGCGACACGTAAAGCAAAAAAGCGCGAAGGCCGACCTCGTGTGTTGACTGACAGAAACCGCCGACTGTTGAAGAAGGTCGTAATGTATAATAGGCACACATCTATCCAGACCATCACATAGTAATTTCAAACTGCATCAGGATCCACTACAAGTATTATGGCAGTTAGGTCAGAGGCGAGAAAACTTGGATTTCATGGTCGAGCGGCTGCTCATAAGCCACACATCACGCTGGTAAACGGCAAACGCGCCTCACTTGGTGTAAGGAGGGTAAACATTGGATCATTGAACAGTGGAGAAACGTTGTGTGGAGTGACGAATCACAGTACACAATGTGGCGATCCTATGGCAGGGTGTGAGTATGGCGAATGCCCGCTGAACGTCATCTGCCAGCGTGTGTAGTGCCAACAGTAAAATTCGGAGGCGGTAGTGTTATGGTGTGGTCGTGTTTTTCATGGAGGGAGCTTGCAACCCTTTTTATTTTGCGTGGCACTACCACAGCACAGGCCTACATTGATGTTTTAAGCGCCTTCTTGCTTCCCACTCTTGAAGAGCAGTTCGGGGATGGCGATTGCATTTTTCAACACGATCGAGCACGTGTTCATAATACACGGCCTGTGGTGGAGTGGTTACACGACAATAACATCCCTGTAATGGACTGGCCTACCCAGAGTCCTGGCCAGAATCTTATTGAACACCTCTAATGTGTTTTGGAACGCCGACTCCGCGCCAGGCCACACCGACCGATATCGATCCCTCTCCTCAGTGCAGCACTCCGTGAAGAATGGGCTGTCATACCCCAAGAAACCTTCCAGCACCTGGATGAAAGTATGCCTGCGAGAGTGGAAGCTGTCACCAAGGCTAAGGGAGGGCCAACACCATACTGAATTTCAGCGTTACCGATGGAGGTAGCCACGAACTTGTAAGTCATTTTCAGCCAGATTTCCGGATACTTCTCATCTCATACTATACATAGATACGAAGGATAAAGATATAGAAAGTTAATAACATTTATTGTAATTTAAGGACTTTAAGACTTTTCACATAAAAATTTCTTCGGCGGCATTACTTTTGAGCACACCCTCATGAACTGATTTTATTAAAAAAGTTGTACAAGACTTTTATTATGAAATTTTTTAACACGTGAAATTTGACAGACTTAAGTGAATGCAATTATTTATAACAGTCCTAGGAAATGAGAAATAGTCGTGTGGTATTTATAATTTGGTCAACATTAATTCAAACCGTGACATTGCATAGAGTTTGATCTCACTCAGGTGGGTGTTCAAAAATGGCACTGAGCACTATGGGACTTAACATCTCTGGTCATCAGTCCCCTAGAACTTAGAACTACTTAAACCTAACTAACCTAAGGACATCACACACATCCATGCCCGAGGCAGGATTCGAATCTGCGACCGTAGTGGTCGCGCGGTTCCAGACTGAAGCGCCTAGAACCGCTCGGCCACCGGCGGCCGGCTCAGGTGGGTGTATCTCAAAACAAATTCAATAAACCACATTATGATTCCAGGTACTACTAGCACCGACAGAAAAAAAATTCAGTTAACAAATCTTCCAGATTAATTTATTAAGCAATTAATCAACATTTACCTAACGCATTACCAAATCACAACGAGCAATCAGCAACTATGTAAACAATGTAAAATACAGCATTTGCGTAAATCAGAGAAAAATTATTTGAACTCTCATAAATAGGTATCAGTTGCTTCATTATAGAGCGAGCAATTAAAAACAAATAGCCAAACGTGGTATTAGGTAAAATGCACACATCAGTCAAGAGAGACTGTACGAATACACATCGCTTGGTTTTAATGCGTGATAACTCAGGCTAGTTCTACAAAAGAATACAGAAATAACATTTAAGCAAGAACGCTCACCTGGTCTACATAAACAGCAGTTAGTAGTTGGAACCGGTAAATTCTTTAAACCAAATGGGGGTGAACTCAAAACTAAAACAACGTAACGCACAAAGTGCAAAGAAACCTATGGCACAGTGGTTAGCTCAGAATAACTGTTCATACAATCTGCACATTAAGGTGTTCACCAAATAAATCCAACAAGCAGCGATGACTACAACTCATTAATCCCACTTTTTCTGTGGATTCTGTAGACACAAATAGCAGACAAAGTTCCAAGGCAGTCTTCCAACAAATCAGAGCGACGTGCTTCTCGGGCACTGATAGAAAAGAGAATAGCACACCTGCTCAAATTCACGTGCCACATGACGAACAGCACATGTAATTGGATGGCCAGCCTGCTGTTGTCGGTGTAAAACGACTGAGAGCGAGCCCATATGCTACGCTGATAAGTCGGCGTGGTGGAGAGCGTGTACCGTGACGGGACGCGAAGGAGCAGAGATTGCTTAGCTAGACGGGTATATACGAGGGTCACTCCAAAAGAAATGCCCTCTATTTTTTTTAAATCCATCTTTTATTCTACATGTTTGAAAGTTGTACAGTGTGTAGATACATCCTTTAGGAACAATATTTTCATTTCTCCACATGATTCCCATCCCTCTCAACTGCCTTACGCCATCTTGGAACCTGCACCTGTACAATTGCACCGTAAAATTCTGGACCAAGCTGTTGGAGCCACTGTTTGGCAGCGTGCACAACGGAGTCATCATCTTCAAACCTTGTTCCACGAAGAAAGTCAATGAGATGGTAGTCACATGGATCCAGGTTAGGACTGTAAGGCGGTTGTTTCAGTGTTGTCCATCCGAGTTTTGTGATCGCTTCCATGGTTTTTTGACTGACATATGGCCTTGCATTGTCGTGCAACAGCAAAACATCCTGCTTTTGCCCATGTGGTCGAACACGACTCAGTCGAGCTTGAAGTTCCTTCAGTGTCGTCACATATGTATCAGATTTATGGTGGTTCCACTTGGCATGATGTCCACAAACAAAAGTCCTTCGGAATCGAAAAACATCGTAACCTTAACATTTCCAGCAGAAGGTGTGGTTTTGAATTTTTTTTTCCTTGGGTGAATTTGCATGATGCCACTCCATTGTTTGCCTCTTCGCCTCTGGTGAAAAATAATGGAGCCATGTTTCATGACCTGTAACAATTCTTCCAAGAAATTCATCTCCACCATTCTCGTACTCGTACTGTTCCAAAAGTTCGGTGCATACCGTTTTTCTTGTTTCTTTGTAAGCCACTCTCAACATCCTGGGAACCCACCAGGCACAAACCTTTTTTAACGACAACACTTACAGTATTCTGCAAACACTTCCTCTCCCTATCCCATCGTAGCGTGACAATTCGATCACTGTGATGCGTCTGTCAGCAGTCACCAATTCGTTAACTGTCTGCACATTGTCTGGAGCGTGTGCAGTACGAGGCCTGCCGCTGCGAGGGCAATCCTCAATATTGCCGTGCCCGCTTTCATTACATAACCTGCTTGCCCACCGACTAACTGTACTGCGATCGACAGTAGCATCTCCATACACCTTTTTTAACCTCTTGTGGATGTTTCTCACTGTCCCATTTTCACAGCACTGGAATTCTATGACAGCACGTTGCTTCTGACGAACGTCAAGTGTAGCAGCCATCTTGAAGACATGCTGTGACGGCGCCACTCACTGGAACAGGTTGAACTAAGTTTGAAAACAAACGGGAAGGCTGTATCTACACACTGTAAAACTTTCACACATGCAGAATGAAAACTGTATCTTCATAAAAATAGTGTGCATTTCTTTTGGAGTGGACTTCGTAGATTACGAGCTGCGGCTATAAAATAGCTGGATTATTGGTGTAAGCATTTTATTTCAGAAACGTACGATTCAATTATTGTCACCCTCAATATAATCCTTCTTCTATACCTACAACGCTCCATGCGAATTTTCCAATGATGGAAACAGTGCTCGAAATCTTCCTGTTTGAGCTCCTTGATGAAGTGTTCCGCTTTTTGTCTTTCATCGCTTCAGAGCACTCAAATCTTGTTACTTTTCATGCAGATTTGACTGTGGGAATCGGATAAAAGTCACATGATGGTGCATCAGGTGGGTAAGGTGGGTAACCTAACACTAGAATGCTGTGTTTGGCTAGAAACCTCAGAAAATGCGGTATGAGCCGGTGCGGTGTCTTGAAGTAGAAACCATGACCTGTTCCTCCACAATTTTGGTAATTTATTTTCTTATTTTCTCACAGACTTGAGCAAGAACCTCAAGATAGTAATGTTTATTAGCAGTTTGACCTTTAGGAACCCCGGAGAAGATACATAATTCCATGAATATCGAACAAAACCGTTATCATCGGCTGGAATCTTGATTTGCTCCTTCGAGCTTTTTCTATTCTCGATGAAGTTTAGTCCTCCCAGTATAAGGATTGGTGCTTAGTTTCTCGATCACAAGTGAAAAACCAAGATTCGTCACATGTTATCACCACTTAAACTGGGATCATTATCAGATATATTCAAAGTATCAATACAAACATTTCACGAGCTTGCTTTTGTTCGATCGTGAGAATATTCAGCAACAGCCGCACACACTTTTCACATGTTCAGTTTATTACGCAAGATTTGCCTTACGCATTCTTTGTCAATTCCTATAGTTTCAACAATCGATCGAATACTCAAACGACGATGAGATGGAATCAGATTACCTAGTTCTCCGAATTTTTCATCCGTTTTCAACGTTGAAGGGCGTCCGGGCTTGTCTTTGCCCACCTTGGAAACCCTCGAACCACTCGAAAACTGGCGTACATGATAAACAGTCATCGCCACACACTTCGTATAGTATAAGATGGGCTTCAGTAGCAATTTTTCCAAGTTTCGTGTGAAACTTCGCGACATATCGTTGCTCCGTTATCACATTTGCATTTTTCCGGCAAAACAAAATACCAGCTCTTACACAAACGAAGGCCACGGCCACACTCATGTGTCTACAGACATCAGAAATTACGCAGTCGACTGAGAAGGCTTCACGCTTTACAGCTATTGCTCGTTCATCTTTGGCTGATGCGTACTTTCTCTGTGACCGTCCAGTTATTTTATAGCCACACTTAAGAGTACATATGAAAGTACTGCGAGGGACGATCTTAATCACAATCACACTGATTAAGTGAGAGGTCAATATTAATTACAAGTGCAAGTATAAGATGAACCTGATGTATTGGCCACGGTCTGTAAAAACAGACAGCACTGCCAAGAGGAGAAATTATACTGTCGAAGTTTGATGGTAGAAGCGGGAACTTCAATCAGAATAAGCTCTGCTGAACCAAATGGAGTTTCAATTTTGTGTAGCATGTGTCTATAAAAAGCTGATATGCCCCTTTCTCTCTCTCTCTCTCCCTCTCTCTCTCTCTCTCTCTCTCTCTCTCTCTCTCTCTCTCTCTCTCAACAATTAACGCTGCCGTGACACACCTCAACGAGCGACAGAAAATTCTGCATACATTAGAGACTGCAGTTGCATTGCACGGCCGTACGCGCCCTCATCGCCGCTATTAACACTTGATGTTCCTTCCTGCTCTCTCTCCACACACACACACACACACACACACACACACACTCCATCCATCTCATTCACACACACACACACACACACACACACACACACACACACACAGAATCGCTGAGAGCACATCGCATTGTTCCCGGGACCAGCCACCAGCCGAGCGATGCGTCCCATTGACAGCAGCAGCACTCAGTCAGCAATTAAGGTGTCCCCGCTGCTCTGCGCCGCTCGCTCATCACGCCGCTCTGCTACGTCATCAGCCGGCAGGCCAATCACAGGCGAGCACGCAGCATCGCCAGCGCTGCAAGCGCGCTACCGAAGTCGCTCTGCCCAGTACGCAGCAGCAGAGTGCAGTGTGTTGTAAAGCACAGTGTACGAAGAAGAAAAATATCTGTATAATGATATGATTAATTAAAAATCTCATTTGACAGCTAATACTTCAATTTGTGATCCGCGTAGAGGACTTCGTGTAAAAACTAACGCATGTCTTCTCGAACGATATCTACAGTGTGTGTGAGAAGTCGCTTCCTAGTTTCAAATGAATACTCATGAAGCAAGTTGTAGGCTGGTCTCACAACCATGAGAATATGTGCTCTACACTACAATTCCACATACGCTAATCTATTGTCAACCAACGATGTAAACGTACAGGAATGTCATCAATTCGCCAATACGGCTTGGGTTTCTTCGATAATCCTCTTCTATGGTCCAACCCCAAAAGAAGAAGTCACAAGGGTGAAGCCGCGACTTCTCGGAGCCATTCATGGGGTCCTCGCTGTTCCAACCGAACTCCTGGAAAACATATGTCTAGCCAGTCACGAACGATGCAGGTAAAGTGAGGTGGTGCTCCGTCTTGCTGAAAAAGGGTATCCCTCACATTCTTCCACTGTGATATCAGTGGCCATCCATATTCATTCAATATCTGGTGATACCGGTCGCTGCTCAGGTGCGCAGCAGTATGAATGGAGCAGAGAGACGATCGGTGCTCACACCCCACCATACTTCCAATTTTGGTCGACCTTGTGATTTTCCGATTGTCATTTCTGGATTTGTTTCTGACCAATAATGGCAGTTGTGTCGACTGACGAATCCCCCAACGTGAAACACAACCTCATCGCTCCAAATAATATTCGTGAATAAATCCGGCCAATCGATATACCAGACAGCAAAATTTACCCATATTCAATCCGCCTGCCTCAATCCTCTAATGATAAATCCTGAACACAGTGGGGTTTCCAGGGTTTCCAGGTCAAGTTCTTCCTTAGCACAGCACGAACCGTGCGCCTGATGATTCCACTCCCACGTTACACAACGATAAAACAGAAGTGAGTGCTTAAATAATGATCAAGGCTGCTAGGACTAAGAAATCAGTACCCTAGCTTGATTATTTATTTTGCAAACATGTTAGATCAGCCTGTGCCACTTGACCTAATAATATATTTTTAGATTCAGCAAGCTAACTGAACAATGGCTACTAATTGCAACCGGTTTTCTCAGCGGCTAACGAGTGAAGTAGTGCAGAGTAACAAGAAAAAGAATGAAATTCGCGAAAAACATATAACAGACGAAATTCCATCACAGAATCTCTCTGTAAACGTTTACAGTCTCTGCTAGTAAGTAGAATGCTTCATGTAAACATTAGCTCTATTTAATCAAAACACTACAGAATTTAAACAGATTCATCCAGTTTCACAAGATTGTATGATTTATATGAATAAAGGTAAAATCCTTGGGCTCTATTTTAACTTTCTCGTAGAACTACAGAGCTATTGTTTTCAAAAGAACGATACGATTTTAGAAGTGTATATCTTTTACGTGAATTCCCGTACAATCTTGGGCTAATGTTTACAATTGCATATAAGAGTAAAGTTTTAATTTACCTTTCCACAAAGGGATAGTTGGCTCCGTTGCCTAGATGTACGACAATAAACATTGTATTGCATGTATTGTATATTAATCGGGGGCCTAGAAACGACGGAGAGGCTCCGTCCCCGCCGCAGCCGCACTGGTCCACAGCCCCATGACGACTACCTCAGTCCACTTCAACCCTCCGCCGCCCCATACCGAACCCCGGTGGACCCCACCAGGGAAGGTCTCACACTATTTTTGCGTGGTAGAGTAATGGCTAATAATGGAAGCAAGGCTAAAGAAAAATCAAGACACGTTCATAGGATTTGTCGACCTGGAAAAAGCGTTCGACAATATAAAATAGTGCAAGCTGTTCGAGATTCTGAAAAAAGTTGGGGTAAGCTATAGGAAGAGACGGGTCATATACAATATGTACAACAACCAAGAGGGAATAATAAGAGTGGACGATCAAGAACGAAGTGCTCGTATTAAGAAGGGTGTAAGACAAGGCTGTAGCCTTTCGCCCCTACTCTTCAATCTGTACATCGAGGAAGCAATGATAGAAATAAAAGAAAGGTTCAGGAGTGGAATTAAAATACAAGGTGAAAGGATATCAGTGATACGATTCGCTGATGACATTGCTATCCTGAGTGAAAGTGAAGAAGAATTAAATGATCTGCTGAACGGAATGAACAGTCTAATGAGTACACAGTATGGTTTGAGAGTAAATCGGAGAAAGACGAAGGTAATGAGAAGTAGTAGAAATGAGAACAGCGAGAAACTTACCAGGATTGATGGTGACGAAGTCAATGAAGTTAAGGAATTCTGCTACCTAGGCAGTAAAATAACCAATGACGGACGGAGCAAGGAGGACATCAAAAGACAGAAGATATAAAAGGGCAGTGAATTGGCGGAGCTGTCATTTGTACTCAGCTGATTCATGTAAAATGGTTTCCGGAAATTAACCGACTTTGAACGTGGAATAGTAGTTGGAGCTAGGTGCATGGGACATTCTATTTCGGAAACCGCTAAGAAATTCAGTATTCCGAGATCCACAGAGTGCTAAGAACATCAAATTTCAGGGATTATTTCCCACCATGGACAACACAGTCGTCGACGGCCTTCACTTAACGACCGAGAGCAGCGGGGTTTGTATGGATCTATGAGTGCTAACACACAAGCAACTCTGCATCAAATAGCCGCAGAAATTAGTTTGGGCCGGCCAGAGTGGCCGAGCGCTTGTAGGCGCTACAGTCTGGAACCGCGCGACCCCTACGGTCGCAGATTCGAATCCTTCCACCGGCATGGATGTGTGTGATGTCCTTAGGTTAGTTAAGTTTAAGTAGCTCTAAGTTCTATGGGACTGATGACCTCAGAAGTTGAGTCCCATAGTGCACAGAGCCATTTGAACCATTTACAGCAGGTTCGTTGAAAAGATCCCCCAAAATGGGTGCAGTGAAGGTGCAAAACAAGACAGTTCTTATTGCAAGTGCTAAAACAGAGTGTGGTTCCCTTCACGTGTTCATTGTGCGGCCCCAATGACTCCTACCGTTTTGATCTAGGTGTACTGCATGCACCAGTACGAAAACAAAAATGATTATTTCCTTCCAGAGGGCTGTAGATTATTCAGCCTTCTGGTACGGTAAATCACGGTGCTCTACCGACTCCGTCCGTTCTTACCCCATGGCAGAATCTTCGGAAGTGGTTTCGGCAAATTGTTGGCGGTAACACTCGTTACAGTGAAAAACTCAGGACTGGAGACGTGCAGAAGTTCTTAATTTTTTGTAAATAGTTGGCTACTCGCAACTGGTGATGCTTCTTCTTGTGCGCTAATGTGCTCTTCCAAAGTAACAATATGTAGGAAGACCTGCAGAGAGAATCCATGTATTGGGCAGGGATTGGCAGTTGACGCTCAACGTAAATAAATTTAACGTATAGCGCACAAACATTACTGTGTGATTACATTATTTCAGGACAATCAAAGTAATATCTAGGACGATGCGTACAGAGCGATTTAAAGTGCAGCGATCACGTATAATTAATCGCAGGTAAGGTAGATGCCAGACTGAGATTCACTGGAAGAATCCTGAGGAAGAATGACTTTTCTTTTGTTACCTGTATACAATACAAGTGGAGAAGTAGAGTCATAAGCAGATTTACCAAAGTCTTTATTAGCAATTTCAAACATATGGTAGGCACGATAGGCAATTACATCTCTATCATTAAAACTTTGAAGCCCAGGTACAAAGCAGATAACTTACAAAACCCCGTTTGACCAGTACTTGATCATTGTTAGACGCTCTGCGGTGCGTACCAGTACTGATAGAGGAAACAGAGAACATCTAAAGAATAGCAGCGCGTTTCGTTGTAGGTTCACACAGTAAGTGCGATAGCGACACGGAGACACTCAGGTAACTTCACAGCAGACGCTGCAAGAGAGGCGCTCTGCATCGAAGCAAGTTTCACGGCTGAAATTCCGAAAGCGTAGGTTCCTAGAAGAGGAGGAGGAGGAGGAGACTAGAGTTTAACGTCCCGTCGACAATGAGATCATTAGCGACGGAGCAACAGCTCGGATTAGAGAAGGACCGAGACGGAAATTGGCCTTTCAAAGGAACCATTTTGGCTTTTGCCTTAACCGAGTTAGGGAAATCACGGAACGCCTAAATGTGGATGGTCGGTCGCGGATTTGACCCGTCGTCACCCCGAATTCACGTCTGCAAACAGAAAATAGCACGCTCGTTAACCAGCATCGAGCCTACTGAAAGATTGCGCCAAATTACCGAACATGCAATATCGCGGGTGTTGATAGATTTGTGTGTACAGGTAAAATGCCTAGAGAAATGATTTTGACTGCTGAAATACGAGGCACCAACCTCAGAAATAAAACTATTACAGTGACTGAAATTATACGCGCACGTTACCTGTTTTATCTTGTGTACAGGTCTAGATATTGTTTTAAAATACAATTGCACATCGACTAAACAAAGTATGGTCTCCATTCTCTTTTCTTTAAACTAACCAACAGCAATAAGCTGCGATTTATTACGTATTTTGGTCGATTTGGACAGTTGCAATAGTTACAAAATATGGGCAATGCAAATTTATAGAATAAAGAGAAACTCATTATGATGACACCGAAACAAGCATGGGAAACAGTGAAAGAAAAGCAACTTTTTTTCATAGGCGTGAATCCTCTATTTTTATTTTTTTTTCTGGCGGGTAAATCCTCAATTTCTGCTTTTTGAGCAAACCCAGAGTGCTAACCGCTGAGCTACCTCTTTCGGTGTTCCTAGAAAAGTCAACCATCATATCGCTTTCTTCTCCATATACGTCATGAAATAACCATTAAGGTAAAATTAGAGAGATTCGAGGCCACGCAGAGGCTTATAAACAACATTATCCCCGCGAACCGAACAGGAAAGGGGAAGTGATGCTGGTACACAAAGTACCCTTCAAAAAACGTAAGGTGACTTGCCGAGTACGTACACAGATGTAGACAGGCAATTTAACATGCAGTATCAATAACATGAGTGAAAATTGCATAGCAAACATGTGACTTAGTGTTATGGAAATGGTTGGAGTGACTGCTCGCGAAAAGCAGGAAATCCAGGTTCATATCTGGTCTCGTAAATCTTTTTCAAACGTCACGAGACATTAGAAATATTTGACTGGTTCCACCTCGGCTGTCTGTGACATTGACAGCATGAAGTCAACAAGGCTGTGGCATTACAAAGTGAATAAAATTACATCACTTTATTTCTCTTTGCACTTAGCGCGCCACCTCCACCCAGCAAGCCGTCCTAGAGCGTTCTTTTTTGTGGAAATGCAGTAACTTTCCGCTGCAGTACCACGTACGCCGTAAATTTTCACAGTGAGTCTTATTTGCATACCCTACACATTAAGAGAAAATGAGAAGTTACGTACAAGTCGTTAACTCAGAATTACGAGTTCAAAGTAATGTGGGAATGCAATTACAGTGTTAATGAGTTTTCACTACCGTTTTGCGTTCTTGTACAGCGATAGTGGTTAATTAAGCGAATGCAGTCATAGTTGGCCATTAACGTTATAAACTCAATCAAGCGAAAGACTCCACCCTAAATACAACATGTCGCACTTGATTTGTGAACAACGTCAGCGGAGTAAACGTGCATTGAGGAACGTAGATACGTTCAGAGTAAATAGGTGAATTTATAACTGGAATGAAGAACGCAGAAAGCAAAACATTATTCCACATGAATTGTCATTAACAGTCAATGACACAGGAGCTTGGGATAAATTATTCTAATATCGCGTTTGACTACAACGACATTTTCCTCTGAACATTGGAAAATGGATTGGACGCAGTCTGTTTATCTAACAAGGCACTATGACACAAATGATAATCTCTTTATTTGTCTTTCGCGCACTAGAAAACGCTGAACGGAATAGGGTAGTTCAAGGCTTCTACTTACTCTCAGTGCAAGTACTGTGGAAACAAGACTACATCACAAAGAGTTCAGACAGTTCGTTATCAGTATTCTACATCTACATCTACATCCATACTCCGCAAGCCACCTGACAGTGTGTGGCGGAGGGTACTTTGAGTACCTCTATCGGTTCTCCCTTCTATTCCAGTCTCGTATTGTTCGTGGAAAGAAAGATTGTCGGTATCCCTCTGTGTGGGCTTTAATCTCTGTGATTTTATCCTCATGGTCACTTCGCGAGACATATGTAGGAGGGAGCAATTTACTGCTTGACTCCTCCGTGAAGGTATATTTGAATGTATGTTCTCGAAACTCCAACAAAGCCAGTACCGAGCTACTGAGCGTCTCTCCTGCAGAGTCTTCCACTGGAGTTTATCTATCATATCGGTAACGCTTTCGCGATTACTAAATGATCCTGTAACGAAGCGCGCTGCTCTCCGTTGGATCTTCTCTATCTCTTCTATCAACCCTATCTGGTACGGATTCCACACTGGTGAGCAATATTCAAGCAGTGGGAGAACAAGTGTCCTGTAACCTACTTCCTTTGTTTTCGGATGGCATTTCCTTAAAATTCTTCCAATGAATCTCAGTCTGGCATCTGCTTTACCAACGATCAACTTTATATGATCATTCCATTTTAAATCCCTCCTAACGCCTACTCCCAGATAATTTATGGAATTAACTGCTTCCAGTTGCTGACCTGCTATATTGTAGCTAAATGATAAAGGATCTTTCTTTCTATGTATTTTTGCAGTTGTCTACATTGAAATTCAACTGTCATTCCTTGCACCATGCGTCAATTCGTTGCAGATTCTCCTGCATTTCAGTACGATTTTTCATTGTTACAACCTCACGATATACTACAACATCATCCGCAAAAAGCCTCAGTGAACTTCCGATGTTATCCACAAGGTCATTTATGTATATCGTGAATAGCAACGGCCCTTCGACACTCCCCTGCGGCACACCTAAAATCATTCTTACTTCAGAAGACTTCTCTCCATTGAGAATGACATGCTGCGTTCTGTTATCTAGGAACTCTTCAATCCAATCACACAATTGGTCTGATAGTCCATATGCTCTTACTTTGTTCATTAAACTACTGTGGGGAACTGTATCGAACGCCTTGCGGAAGTCAAGGAACATGGCATCTACCTGGGAATCCGTGTCTATGGCCCTCTCTTCTCGTGGACGAATAGCACGAGCTGGGTTTCACACGATCGTCTTTTTCGAAACCCATTCTGGTTCCTACAGAGTAGATTTCTAGTCTCCAGAAAAGTCATTATACTCGAACGTAATACGTGTTCCAAAATTCTACAACTGATCGACGTTAGAGATATAGGTCTATAGTTCTGCACATCTGCTCGACGTCCCTTCTTGAAAACGGGGATGACCTGAGCCCTGTTCCAATCCTTTGGAACGCTATGCTCTTCTAGATACCTACGGTACACTGCTGCAAGAAGAGGGGCAAGTTCCTTCGCGTACTCTATGTAAAATTGAACTGGTATCCCATCATGTCCAGCGGCCTTTCTCTTATGAGCGATTTTAATTGTTTTTCTATCCCTCTGACATCTATTTCTATATGTACCATATCGTCATCTGTGCGACAATCTAGAGAAGGAACTACAATGCAGTCTTTCTCTGTGAAACAGCTTTGGAAAAAGACAGTTAGTACTTCGGCCTTTAGTCTGTCATCCTCTGTTTCAGTACCATTTTGGTCACAGAGTGGCTGGAGATTTTCTTTTGATCCACCTACCACTTTGGCATAAGACCAAAATTTCTTAGGATTTTCTGTCAAGTCAGTACATAGAACTTTACTTCCGAATTCATTGAACGCCTCTCGCATATCCCTGCTCAAACTACATTTCGTTTGTCTGCAAGGCTTTGGCTATGTTTATGTTTGCTGTCAAGATCTCTTTGCTTCAGCAGCAGTTTTCTAACTCGGTTGTTGTACCACGGTGGCTTTTTCCATCTCTTACGATCTTACTTGGCACATACTCATCTAATGTATATTGTATGATGGTTTTGAACTTTGTGCACTGATCTTCAACACTATTTGTACCTGAGACAAAACTTTTGTGTTGAGCCGTCAAGTACTCTGAAACTTGCTTTTTGCCACTTTTGCTAAACAGAAAAATCTTCCTACCTTTTTTAATACACCTACTTACGGCTGAAATCATCTATGCAGTAACCACTTTGTTGTCGCTGATTGCCTGTTCTGCGTTAACTGTTTCAAATAGTTCGGGTCTGTTTGTCACCAGAAGGTCTAATATGTTATCGCCACGAGTCGGTTCTCTGTTTACCTGCTCAAGGTAGTTTTCAGATAATGCACTTAAAAAATTTCACTGGATTCTTTGTCCCTGCCACCCGCTATAAACGTTTCAAGTCTCCCAGTCCATATCCGGAAAATTAAAATTTCCACCCAGAACTATAACATGGTCGGGAAATCTATTCCAAATATTTTCCAAATTTTCCTTCAGGTGCTCTGCCACAACAGCTACTGAGCCAGGGGGCCTATAGAGACATCCCATTACCATGTTTGAGCCTGATTTAACCGTGACCCTCACCCAAATTATTTCACATTTCGGATCTCCGTCAATTTCCTTCGATAATATTTCAATTAATTCTAATCTTGCCGGAGTCGTTTTTTGGCTCAATGAACAGCCGAAATACAATGTAATAGTAGAGGTTAATATATTACCGAACATCATGACCTTTCTTTCTCAGTTGCTGTTGTTGTGGTCTTCAGTCCAGAGATTGGTTTGCTGCAGCTCTCCATGCTGCTCTATCCTGTGCAAGCCTCTTCATTTTAGAGTAACTACCGCAACCCACATCCTTCTAAATCTGTTTAGTGTATTCATATCTTGGTCTCCCTCTACGATTTTTATCCTCCACGCTCCCCTCCAATACTAAATTGGTGGCCCCTTGATGCCTCAGAACGTGTTCTACCTACCAATCCCTTCTTCTAGTCAATTTGTGCCACAAATTCCTCTTCTCCCCAATTCTATTCAGTGCCTCCTCATTAGTTACGTGATCCACCCATCTAATCTTCTGCCTTTTTCCGTAGCACCACATTTCGAACGCTCCTATCCTGTTCTTGCCTAAACTAGTTATCGTCCACATTTCACTTCCGTACATGGATACACTCCGTACAAATACTTTCAGAGAATCATCTATATTTACATCTGGATTAGCTACAAAAATAAAAATTGAGGATTTAACCGTGAGAAAAAAAATAAAAATCGAGGATTCTCGCCTGTGATAAAACAGTTGCTTTTCCTTCTCTGTTTCCCATACATGTTTCGGTGTCATCCTCAATGAGTTTCTTTTTATTCTATAAATTTCAATTACCCATATTTTGTAACTATTGAAAATGTCCAAATCAATCAAAATACGTAACAAATGGTTGCTTATTGCTGTCGGTTAGTTCAAAGACAAGAGAATGTCGATGTGCAACTGTATTTTAAGACAGTATCTAGACCTGTATACATGATAAAACAGAAAACTTGCACGTAAAATTTCAGTCACTGTAATTATTTTATTTCTGAGATCGCTAACTCATATTTGGGCAGTCAAAGTCTTTTCTCTAGGTGTATTACCTGTAGATATAAATCTATCAACATCCTCCTTATTGCACGTTGGGTAACTGGGAGTAGTCGTTCAGTATGCTCGATGCTGGTTAACGTACAATTTTCTGCATGCAGACGTGATTTCATCTGCAGTAAGATATGTGAAGATAGGAGCGTGACTCCAGAACACAATGGTGTAGATACTCAGAACAGAATTTTGTAAAAGCGGAACTTTTCTTCCTTCTTTGTATTTCATGTACGAGTCACACTACTAGAGGAACAGAAAGGTATTGTCTTTTTTCTCTAAAATCAAACAGATAAATTAATCACCATCATTCTGGAAACAGACAAATTGTTAACACGTTTTCATTTTTAATCATTGTAGTAATCATGATCGTTATCAACGACCTTTTTCCATCCAGTGTGCAAATTTTCAGTGACAGAACTATACTAAGCAATTGGTTTTTGGACAGCAGCCACATTTTAAGATTATTTTTTTCCCTTAGAAAATGTTGTAGAGATTGTAATGAAAGGCAATCCTATGGTGCAGTATCGGGCAGGTATGGTGGTTTAGGCACTAACTTCTGCCCCGATTCATTAATTTTTCTCAGGGTTTGTCTTGCGCATCACAGCCTTGCATTATCGTATTGGAAAAAACACGTTTTCTGTTGACAATCGCTGTGCACTTTTCAAGTAAAGACTGATGTACTCGATCCAGTTGTTCACAGTAAAAGGTCCGCATTCACAGTTTCTCCAGGTTTCAACACTTCAAAATGAACGACTCCGTCAATATCCCATCAAACATCCACGTGAGCGATTTTTGGTTGTAAACCTGGCTTAATTGTATTTCGTGACGATTCATTGGGAGGGACCCACTGCCTTTTGTATTTTGGACTATCAAAGACGACCCATTTTTCATCTCCAGCGATCGAACGATCGTGAAACCCTTCTTCGTTGTGCTGCTGAAGCATTAAGTGTCATGAGTCCATTAGCTTTGTTTGTCTTTGGCAATCTCCTGCAGATGTTCTTGAATGGTGTACCAAGATTGTGCAACAATGCTCGACAGTTCCTCGATTGCTTGACACGGATTTGCTTTCACTTTCGCCAAAATCTCTTGGCCTCCCTGATCGACAAGACTCGGAAAGATCAAAATGCCCAGATTTAAACCTACAGAATGAATCTTGGCATTTACGAACGTTTAGCGTATTTAGGTACACGTCGCAGATGTGTTTGTTTGGTAGCTACTGTTGCGTTAATATTCTTGCGAAACTCAAATCGCATACGATGCCGGATGTGTATTTGGCTGGCCATTTCACCGTAAATCTAAAAAAAATTTAAGATCTAATTGTTTACAAGTAAACAAGTCATTCTAATATTAAAATTCCCTTGGCACTACTTTGAAGTACACAATGAGCTGCTAAGTGGGAAACGAATACCAACATGCGCAGAAACGACATTACTTTCCGGTCCCTATAACAGCTTGCGAAAACCCTGTAAAATATAAGTTAACCGCAGAAAATACCAGACATCTCCTTAAAAAGAATCACCGTGAACGTTAACGAGGATATTTATTTCAACACTCTCGGTGTGCACGTGTTGTCCTTTCAACTAAATGATGGTGAGCAGCTCGTGGTCGTGCGGTAGCGTTCTCGCTTCCCGCGCCTAGTTTCCCGGGTTCGATTCCCGGCGGGGTCAGGGATTTTCTCTGCCTCGTCATGAGTGGGTGTTTTGTGATGTCCTTAGGTTAGTTAGGTTTAAGTAGTTCTAAGTTCTAGGGGACTGATGATCATATATTTTAAGTCCCATAGTGCTCAGAGCCATAGCCAACTATATGATGAGTGTGCAGTGAACACTCCCGCCTTCCATTACGACAAAGTCCTGTTTATAAGGCTACAGGCATGTGTTCCTGTTTGGCAGACAATCAGACACTCTATCGCACATCGATTTGTCCGCTGAATTGCCCTATCTTAAACCCATAGACGGCTACGGTCGCAAGTTCGAATCCTCCCTCGGGCATGGATGTGTTTGATGTCCTTATGTTAGTTAGGTTTAGATCCAAGTTATAGGGGACTGATGACTTCAGAAGTTAAGTCCCATAGTGCTCAGAGCCAAATGAACCATTTTTGAAACCCATAGAAAATGTCTGAAACAATTTGGAATTATCAGCATACCGGAAAACTGATAGTTCAACGAGAACTAATCATCAATGTGTGGTTTCAGCTGGATATTTCAAACCAGAAGAAATTCGTGGATTCACTTCCTCGCCGAACTGAAACCATGTGCCATGTCGTTCATGGGCGCTCATGTCTCCAAGAGACCCGATATACTCAGATGCGAGTAGCGAAAGTCGTTGAAACTGGTCATTGCAAAAGAGTCATTATTATCTAATCATGCAAGTGGCATTCATATTACATCTAATTACTATTGTTTTCGTGTCAGAAACAAACGTAAAACACAGTTTATACAATTGTTGACAGATCGACACAGTTTATATAATCTTTGACAAAAATTTGGCCATTTCCAGTGCATTTTTCGTTGCGTGATGAAGGTCATCTCATCTTCCGTACAGGTAGCTGAATACACTGGACACTGAAGCGTCTATTGAACAGTCTGTTCTTCCCCGCAGTCACATTGGGTTTTGCTTTCTTCAGTGTATCCCCATTTTGCCAGATTAATCTGTGATCTGCCCACTCCTGACCTCACCTTGTTCAAGGACTTTCAAATTGGCCAATTCTCATCATGACCAGGGGTCAAGATTCTGAAAATCTTTTCCAACCAGGAGGGTGGGAAGTCTGAGCCCTCCACAGTTGCAGCCTGACTTCTTCATCAGTGGTTGCCCGTTTCTCAGATGCTCTGAGAGAACTTTTCCTTGATCTTATTCGTTGTGAGTAGGGTTGTTGCCTACGCATGGGATGCGCTTTCTCTTGCTGCAGTTTCGTTCTTTCCACGTTTGCTGCTAATTCTCTTCAAACAGGGGGTGGTGCAATTCCTGCAAGGTGTCATTTAGGCCAATATCCAGCTACCTGTCATGTGTTAACTTATGCCAAACAGGACAGACATACCCTGCAGCGGAGTAGCATAATGCCATTGCAGAAGTTCGGATGGTTTCAGCTTGACTGTCCCCTCAAGAACTGACGACTCATCCTTTTACAAACATCCATATAAATACTCTTTCTAGGGCCACAGTTAAGCATTGCATTTAACATAACTCTACTACTCCCCGAGAAGTGTTGAATGTTCCCGTCACTAGTAATGAACGTAGCCTCCACACCGCAGGAAACAGCTACTCATTTTTTCGTGGAATATTTGGCTGTTCGCTGGCACTGATTTAGTTATCGGCTCTGAATTAGTGCTGGAAATGCTGAGTGTGACTAAAATTACGATCGCCGGAACGAATGGCGTTCCGGCTTTGTGGCTGCGGCGCCGGCACAGCCAAAACGAGCGCCAGCAAATTAGCAAAGCGGAGTGTTTAATGGACCCATCGCGAGGATGGGATAACTCCGCCACATCAAATGCGCAATGGCGTGTTGCGGCTAATCGCCATATGGGACTGACGTCATTAGTGGTGGCTCAGTACGGTCTGAATTGTTTGCAGCTCCGATAATCGCCAGCTGGCCCACGGGGCGTTTATCACAAGTACCGTACACTGGGCTAAACCGACTGCTGGGACGCAGCCGCCACCAGTGGGATCCTCTCGCTTTCACTTGCTGAAAAAAAAGGGCCGGAACCAGGTTGTCTCATCAGTCCTGTTCAATATCGTGAGTTCTGAGAGCTGCATCACTGGGCAAACGCTTAGATTTCTTTATAGTGCACGCTAAAACGACCAGCGAATTGACCAGGAGAACGATATTAGTTTCGTTAGGATCTCATTAAAAATCGTTTCTGTAGTTGTTGAGATAGTGGTGTTCAGTTTAAAGACTGGTTTTATGCAGCTGTCAAACTCGTCTGCCTGCATCAGCCTCATCCCTCAATACTTACTGTAGTTTACATCATCCAGTTGAACCTGCTTTACGTATCCCTTGGTCACAATTTATAGTTCTACCACCCCCTTCTCTTTCCCTTCTTCACCGCATAACCAAAGAGACAGTTCCCTCTACTTGTGTCCAGCCAACCAATAGCCTTTTTACGTCAAGTTTTCCTCAATTTTTTTCCCTAATTCTATTGAGTATCTGTCCAGAAGTTATTTGATCAACCCATCTAATCGTCAGAATTCTATCGTAGCATGACATTTAAAAATGTCTGTTCTCTTCGTGTCTGAACTGCTTATAGTACACGTTTCAATTTTAGACAAGGCTACGCTCCAGACAAATACTATCAGAAAAGGCTTACCAACACTCAAATTTATAGATGTTAAAAACCTCTATGATGATATCTTTTTGGGTTATCAGCCGAGTCAGGGCGTCGTTCTTCGACAATGTTTCGGTAAGTTTGATACTCGTCATCTTCAGGCGATGTGATTTTATCTTTTTAAAAAACATTTTCTTGCTGTAGCCAGTATGTTACTCATTTCCACTCTACTTTGGCCATCAGTAGTTATTTTTCAGCCCAAATAGCTAATCTCTTCTGCCGCTTCTAGAATCTCTTTTCCTAACACAATTCTCTCAGCGTTGCCTTGTGTATTTAAACTAAATTTCATTAGGCTTGTTTAACTTTTGTTGATGTTCATGTTATAACCTCTTTCAGATACACTATCCGTTCAAATGGACTTCCATGTCTTCCGTTGCCGCTGACAAATTACAATATTATCACCAAACCTCAAAGTTCTTATTTCTGCCCCCTGAACATAAATTCTCTTTGCGAATTTCTCATTTCTTTCGTTTACTGCCTGCTCATTCTACAGAGCATATAATATCGGGATAGCATACAACCATGCCTCACCCCCTTCTCAACCACTGCTTCCCTTTCATGTCTTTCGACTTACAACTGCAGTCTGGCATCCTTTTTTTTATCTCTGCAAACTTCATGATTTCAAAGAGTGTAATCTAATTAACAATAAAAAAACTTTCTCTTAATCTGCAAGTGCTCCAAACCACGACAAATATAAGATCACCCTCAAATTTCGCTCCAGAATGTTACGAAGCCCACACCTACTACAGTAGTACAAGTTTATATGCCAACTAGCTCTGCAGATGATGAAGAAATTGAAGAAATGTACGATGAAATAAAAGAAATTGTTCAGATAGTGAAGGGAGACGAAAATTTAATAGTAATGGGTGACTGGAATTCGAGTGTAGGAAAAGGGAGAGAAGGAAACATAGTAGGTGAATATGGATTGGGGCTAAGAAATGAAAGAGAAAGCCGCCTAGTAGAATTTTGCACAGAGCACAACTTAATCATAGCTAACACTTGGTTTAAGAATCATGAAAGAAGGTTGTATACGTGGAAGAACCCTGGAGATACTAAAAGGTATCAGATAGATTATATAATGGTAAGACAGAGATTTAGGAACCAGGTTTTAAGTTGTAAGACATTCCCAGGGGCAGATGTGGACTCTGACCACAATCTATTGGTTATGAACTCTAGATTAAAACTGAAGAAACTGCAAAAATGTGAGAAATTAAGGAGATGGGACCTGGATAAACTGAAAGAACCAGAAGTTGTACAGAGTTTCAGGGAGAGCATAAGGGGACAATTGACAGGAATAGGGGAAAGAAATACCGTAGAAGAAGAATGGGTAGTTCTGAGGGATGAAGTAGTGAAGGCAGCAGAGGATAAAGTAGGTAAAAAGACGAGGGCTGCTAGAAATCCTTGGGTAACAGAAGAAATATTGAATTTAATTGATGAAAGGAGAAAATATAAAAATGCAGTAAATGAAGCAGGCAAAAAGGAATACAGACGTCTCAAAAATGAGATCGACAGGAAGTGCAAAATGGCTAAGCAGGGATGGCTAGAGGACAAATGTAAGGATGTAGAAGCTTATCTCACTAGGGGTAAGATAGATACTGCCTACAGGAAAATTAAAGAGACCTTTGGAGAGAAGAGAACCACGTGTATGAATATCAAGAGCTCAGATGGCAACCCAGTTCTAAGCAAAGAAGGAAAGGCAGAAAGGTGGAAGGAGTATATAGAAGGTTTATATAAGGGTGATGTACTTGAGGACAATATTATGGAAATAGAAGAGGATGTAGATGAAGACGAAGTGGGAGATACGATACTGCGTGAAGAGTTTGACAGAGCACTGAAAGACCTGAGTCGAAACAAGGCCCCCGGAGTAGACAACATTCCATTAGAACTACTGACGGCCTTGGGAGAGCCAGTCATGACAAAACTCTACCAGCTGGTGAGCAAGATGTATGAGACAGGCGAAATACCCTCAGACTTCAAGAAGAATATAATAATTCCAATCCCAAAGAAAGCATGTGCTGACAGATGTGAAAATTACCGAACTATCAGTTTAATAAGTCACAGCTGCAAAATACTAACGCGAATTCTTTACAGACGAATGGAAAAACTGGTAGATGCGGACCTCGGGGAGGATCAGTTTGGATTCCGTCGAAATGTTGGAACACGTGAGACAATACTGACCTTACGACTTATCTTAGAAGAAAGATTAAGAAAAGGCAAACCTACGTTTCTAGCATTTGTAGACTTAGAGAAAGCTTTTGACAATGTTGACTAGAATACTCTCTTTCAAATTCTAACGGTGGCAGGGGTAAAATACAGGGAGCGAAAGGCTATTTACAATTTGTACAGAAACCAGATGGCAGTCATAAAAGTCGAGGGGCATGAAAGGGAAGCAGTGGTTGGGAAAGGAGTGAGACAGGGTTGTAGCCTCTCCCCGATGTTATTCAATCTGTATATTGAGCAAGCAGTAAAAGAAACAAAAGAAAAATTTGGAGTAGGTATTAAAATTCATGGAGACGAAGTAAAAACTTTGAGGTTCGCCGATGACATTGTAATTCTGTCAGAGACGGCAAAGGACTTGGAAGAGCAGTTGAACGGAATGGACAGTGTCTTGAAAGGAGGATATAAGATGAACATCAACAAAAGCAAAACGAGGATAATGGAATGTAGTCAAATTAAATCGGGTGATGCTGAGGGAATTAGATTAGGAAATGAGACACTTAAAGTAGTAAAGGAGTTGTGCTATTTAGGAAGTAAAATAACTGATGATGGTCGAAGTAGAGAGGATATAAAATGTAGACTGGCAATGGCAAGGAAAAGCGTTTCTGAAGAAGAGAAAATTGTTAACATCGAATATAGATTTATGTATCAGGAAGTCGTTTCTGAAAGTATTTGTTTGGAGTGTAGCCATGTATGGAAGTGAAACATGGACGATAACTAGTTTGGACAAGAAGAGAATAGAAGCTTTCGAAATGTGGTGCTACAGAAGAATACTGAAGATAAGGTGGATAGATCACGTAACTAATGAGGAGGTATTGAATAGGATTGGGGAGAAGAGAAGTTTGTGGCACAACTTGACTAGAAGGAGGGATCGGTTGGTAGGACATGTTTTGAGGCATCAAGGGATCACAAATTTAGCGTTGGAGGGCAGCGTGGAGGGTAAAAATCGTAGAGGGAGACCGAGAGATGAGTACACTAAGCAGATTCAGAAGGATGTAGGTTGCAGTAGGTACTGGGAGATGAAGCAGCTTGCACAGGATAGAGTAGCATGGAGAGCTGCATCAAACCAGTCTTAGGACTGAAGACAACAACAACAACAATGTTACCGGTTAATGGTTCTTTTACCTACCTCTGCGAAAAGTAGCTGTCCCAGTCACGCATCTGTAGTGTAATTATCACTTAAATCAACAGTGGTATGAATAAATTAGTCTTCCTATTCCTATTTGGATACTGAAATTTGCAGAAATAACGAGAACAATTAATTACCCTATTTAGAAATTAAGTTCCACTAGTCCGTAGTACTACAAACCAATTTCACATTCAGAATAGTTCTTGGTTGTTGTTAGAGTGCATGTGCTTCCAGTTTGGAGTACTGGAGTGTCTTATTCTGGGCACATTCACAAAACTGAAAATCATAATCAAGAGTGATAGTTCTGTAACTGTAATATGAATACTTCCTCTTCTCTTTTACGTAATATATAGAACAATATAAGTACTTCTAAAGCAATAATTTAATACAACTTTCTGCTGCTATACATAAACATGAAAACACAATATCTTCATGATTAGAACATTTTTGTAATAGTTTACTGAAAAGAACCACTGTGATGCAAATTACTAAATTAATAATTGCAGAATATCTACATAACGTTAACTGATTTTCTTGCAGGCGTAGAAAATTAAATCCTCTGCACTTATGTCTTGTTCATTTGCTCCGATTTTAGGTTGAGAACTTCATCATGACTACTATCGACCAGAAGTTCATACAACACTGTCTCTTTCTCTAGACATATTCACTCCTCAACAATCAGTCATTGGAATGGGAATAACTGCTGCGTTAATTTATTTAGTTTTAATTAAGTTCACTTTTGTGAATGTTCTCTTATGGGGAATGGGTATAAAACTTAGTTCAAACATGTCTGTAGCACTATGATCGTACCTTCAAACTTGCAATATGACCTAAGGTTCCGACATCAAGGAGCACAATTTAAAATAGGAAAAATTATGTCTGTAATGACTGCTTTCATTGCACAATCACAAATCTTAAATTTCACTCGGTAACAGTTTCCCAAATTTGGTGTTAACTGAAGTGATAGTTATATGTCTTATTCCCATTCAGTTATTTTTGTAACGCTGTTATTTTCTTGTACATTTTTTCCGTTATCTTTACCCATCTCCTTCACTCGTTTTTTCCATTTCATTTAAACAGAAAAAAATAGAAAATCTAATATACCGTACTGCAGTTCGGATTAAATAATTAGGCTTCTAAAATTGGGGGTAGAAATGCATATTTCTAATTAACTTAAAAAAAGAGGAAAACTAATCACAAGTATTAATCGTGATCCTTTCGGAAAAAGTTTAATCTATAACCATTTGCAATCAAGATCGGTGACAAAACTTATGGTATGCCTCCTTTTGCTCGATGTTATGCTGCAGCTCGACGACGCATGAACTCAATAAATCGTCGGATGACATACTGCCTCTACTGCCGTCCATAATTGCGAAAGCGTTGCCGGTGCAGGATTTTTGTGTACGATCTGACTATAGACTCCCATAAATGCTCGATGGGATTCATGTCAGCGATCTGGGTGGGCAAATCATTCGCTCGAATTGTCCAGAACATTCTTCAGACCTATCGCGAACAACTGTGGCCGGCTGACGTGGCGCACTGCCATGCACGAAAATTCCGTAGTTATTTGGGAACATGAAGTTTCTGAATGGCTGCAGTTGGTCTCCAAGTAGCCGAACATAACCATTTCCAGTCAATGATGGGTTCAGTTACACCAGAGGATCCAGACCATTCCATCTAAATACGGGCCACACCATTGTGGAGCCATCGTCCGCTTGCACAGTGCCTTGTTGAAAACCTGGGTCCATCTGTTCGTGAGGACTGCGACGCACTCGAACACTACTGTCAGTTCTTACCAACTGAAATCGGGACTCAGCTAAGCAGGTCACGATTTTCCGGTCTTTTAGGGTCCAACCGATACGGTGGCGTGCCCAGGAGAGGCGCTGCAGGCCATGTCGTGATGCTAGCAAACGGACTTGGTTAGGTTGTCTGGTGCCATAGCCCATTAATGTCAGCTTTCGCCGCAGCACCCTAACATATACGTCCGTCACACGTCCCACATTGACTTAGGTGGTTATTTCATGCAGTACTGCTTGTTTGTTAGCACTGACAACTCTATGCAAACGCCGCTGCTCTCAGTCGTGCAGACCGTCGGCCACTACGTTTCTTCTAGTGAGAGGTAATACCTGAAATTTGGTATTCTGGGCACTCTTGACACTGTGGACCAAATGGTTCAATTGGCTCTGAGCACTATGAGACTTAACATCTGACGTCATCAGCCCCCTAGAACTTAGAACTACTTAAACCTAACTAACCTAAGGACATCACACACAGCCGTGACCGAGGAAGGATTCTAACCTGCGACCGTAGCGGTCGCGCGATTCTGGACTGAAGAGGCTAGAACCGCTCGTCCACACTGGCCGGCCACTGTGGATCTCGGAATATTGAATTCCCTAACGACTTAAGGAATGGGATGTCCCAAACGTCTAGCTCCAACAATGATTACTCGTTCAAAGTCTGTTAGTTCCCGACGTGCGTCCATAATCACGTTGGAAACCATTTCACATGAATCACCTGAGTAGAAACTACAGCTCCACCAATGCACTGCCCTTTTGTAGCTTGTCTGCGTGACAGTACCGTCATCTGCATATGTGCATACCGCTATCGCGTGACTTTTGTCACCTCATTGTAGTTTTGAAAAGCTTTTTTTACTTTTACAGAACACTGATAATACATTGCTTCAACTAAAGTACCGCTTTAAAGACATGGTACACCCCCGCCGCCCACCCTGCCCCACACACTCATAGTTACTTTTTTTTTTTTTTTTTAGCTGTTACTTACTGACCTCTTAAGCCAGTACTCATGTGTTAGACATGTACTAAGTTTATCTTACGTGTCGAGTCAGGCAACTGTTACGGTTTTCGTCGTCGTTTGTACACTGCATGTGGCTCTGAAAAATCACTGAGTTCCCTACAGCACTATCAATGTAACAAACACTAGTGTAGAGGATTCTGTTTCGTATTTGTTCTGTACTATACATGGAAATTAGTAAACAGCTCTAACGACGTTGTTTTATTTTAGGACTACAGCAGAATACGAATGCATTTGAACGGCTTCGTTCTGGTAATGTGTACATATATCATCAAGATTATGATACAAATACTCAAATTCTAGTACGGTTAGCAGAATTGGTGTTAATCTATTCGTAGGGCAGAAAGGATAGTATCGTCTGGATCAGATTCTGTTTCGTCATAAAGTCAACGATTCCCAGACAGTTCTGGTTCGAGCACAGTCTGTAGGCTTCAGTTTGTTACACATGGTTCCTCTTATGATTAGTTTACCTGCCCTTCGGTGTTGTGCGGTTCCTCAGCTATAACAATGTTACAATACGTCTCCCTAGGTAAACTCTGCACATATTTCGCAGTAACTGATAGCGTTCACCGCTGAAGCAACATGAGACATACGCAGCTGTAATTTCACAGGGAGTCCCAGAAATGGTATGACAAGCTTCGAGAAGTTGTAGAGTGACGATACGTACCTGTGTCAAGAAACGTGATACAACGCCAAGACAGAGCATCGAATTTATAGGCTCCAGCGCCTGCCACTAGCCCACCATTTCAGCATTAAACGTGACTTTGTATGCTCGAGAACCGGAGGCGGCACATCTCGCAATCTGCTTGTTATTCAGTGGTAGTGACTGATCGCCACGATCGCCAGTGGAGCTGCTTGCTACATAGAAAGGCCTTTTCTCCAACAAATGCGATGCTCTGTTGCCTCAGTGGATGACGATTTCGAACTTGGGGTTCCATCAAAAGTTTATTTTTCTCCTATAACCCTCAAAAAGTTCATGTCTTGAATGCGTCATCCATCAAGGCAACAGAGCATAACACTCACAGAGGACATGCTCTGTCTATGCAACAGCTAGCCCCGCCTTCTCCATTGGCGATCGTGACAATCTGTCACGCTCACTGAATAACAAACAACGTTGCCAGACGTTCTGCCCACGGTCCGTCAGCGTACAAATTCTTGTTTAGTGCACAAGGGATGGCTTAATGACAGCCGTCGGTGCCAGTAACTTCGAGACTCTGTGGCGCCATTGGATGACGTATCCAGACACAGGCTCCTATCCTCTAATTTTTCCTCAGGACACACTCTACAATCTTTAGAAGTTTGTCCCAACATATCTGAGACACCCTGTATACGCTCTCCGATCAAAAAAACTGTGCACTTCAACTAACGTGGAGCTGACCACTACATATCAGAAAAGACGGACTCGCCGGTATAAAAGGAGGTGGGAACTAGCGCGTTTTCAGTAAAGAACCAGTAACAGCAGGATCGGTCGGTCAGGAGTGCTCATTAAATTCAAAAGACGATTAGTCACCGGATGTAATTTGACTGACAGATCCATCACGGAGATTTAAAACGGTCTGAAGTTGCTCAGGTCGACTGGTGATGACGTAACTGTGAAGCGGAAAAGCGATACAACGACAGCTAAACCAAGACTAGGCATATCTTACGAACGAATCGACAGGGACAGTCGAACATTGCGGATTGTGGTTGTCAACGGTAGCGAGAAATCAGTGGAAGGAACCACTCGTGAATTCCGAAGTACTACAAGCTGTCCAGCTATCACAATGGCTGTGTGAAGAGAGTTAAAAAGGATGAGATACAACTCTCCATAAGCAACTCACTTGAATAGTCAAGGTTAAGTGATGCTTGAGGTGTTGTAAAGAGGGGCGCCATTGAACAGTAATTGGAGATGAGTAATGAATCATTCGATAGCCAGTGCATGTGTTTGACACACACTGGACACATCTCCTCCACTCCCCTCTCTGTGTCAACCTCTTTTCCTCATCACCTGTGTGTCCACCTCTTCCTCCGCCCGCCTCTGTGATCGCCTCATCTTCCCACCTCTATCTGATCATCTCCTACCCACTCTCTTTGTCTCTCCATGTCCTCCTTCCCGCTCTTTATCTGTCTGTCCAACTCCTCTTTCTCCATAACCTCGGCCCCTCCCTCTGCCCACCTTCTCGTCCCTCTCGCTCCGCCCACCACCTTCTCCCTCTTTTCTTTTTCCAGCTGCCCTCTACCCATCTACACCTTGCACATGACTCCTGCTCACTTTCGAAGGATACTTATTATTAATACATAAGTTTTAGTGGCAAATACAGCAGTGTGCTAGCCTTCCAAAGTATATCTCTGGAATTCTAAGGTTCACTAATATGCTCGGATTTTCCAGCTGTTAATATACGAGACTTACAGTAATGTCGTTTATAGTTGCAGGATTTATTTTCTTACTAATCTTCATTGTAGCTGGCAGTGCTTCTTGGCTCAGAATGTATTCACATACGCTAGTTTTAAAAGCGTAACAGTTCGGGTGGGGGGAGGGGGGAGGAAGAGGATTATGTATCTGATTGGTCCAGAGGGAAATGGTTGTGGGGAGGGATGTGCTTGGCGCTTAAAGTGTTAGTCCCTTAAATTTGCAAAGGCGTCAGAGAGTTACGACAGGTTTTTTCTGTAGCAGAATGTTCTCTCCCTGAATGACTGAGCGTCTCATGTGCCAGCCGCCAGATTGGAGGCGATTACACATGCATGGTGTAAATTAATCTAGCACGTCGGGGGAGATGTTTGGTGTAGTCTTAGGAAGGCATATGGAGTTCTCCCATTCGAGATATGGTGGTAATGATCGCACGAGGAGTTACGTATCCTACCAACATCTCACGTATCTCATTCGACATGCGAGTGCTGGGGAGAATTCCACGTTGTGTAGGTGTACAACAGTCTTTGATATTCCCACCAAAGTGTCGGGACGTGCTTGCCGTTATTACCTCGGGCATGAGACCTCTCGGACAGAATTAATATGGCAGCAATATTAGGCACCAGACCGGAGAGCATTATGCCACAACTTTTTCACCAATTGGTGGGTAGTGTGTGCGCAAGCATCGGCTTTCTCGCCTACTCCCCAACAAGTCGGAGACTGAGGGGACAGCTCCCCTGCAGGCGACTTGACCTTTACTACTCACTTCTCTAGAGGTGTATTTTGTAGCGGTGTGCTACACACATACCGAATCTGTGGTTGGAAGCTTCAGAATTTTACTGTGACGTCACACCATCTAGTAATGTAGTGTGACGTTCCTTATACAGTATCTTTGGTTAGTGCTTAGAATTCTCTGTAGTTGTCGTGGTCTTCAGTCCGAAGACAGGTTTGATGCAGCTCTCCATGCTACTCTACCCTTTGCAAGTCTCTTCGTCTCCCAGTAACTACTGCAACCTACATCCTCCAGCATCTGCTTACTGAATTCATCTCTTGGTCTCCTACGATTTTTATCCCCCCCCCACGCTTTCCTCCAGTACTAAATTTGTGATCCCTTGATGCCTCAGAATGTGTCCTACTAACCGATCCCTCCTTCTAGTCAGGTTGGGCCAAAAATTTCATTTGTCCCAAATTCTATACAGTATCTCCTCAATAGCAACATGATTATCCATCTAATCTACAGTATTGTTCTGCAGCACAACAGTTCAAAAGCTTCCATTCCGTTCTTGATCAAACTGTTCATCGACCATTTTTCACTTCCGTACATGCCTACACTCCACAGAAATGCTTTCAGAAAAAGATTTCCAGACTCTTAAATCTGTACCCGATGTTAATTAATTTCTCTTCCTCAGAAGCTCTTTTCTTGCCATTGCCAATCTACATTTTATATCCTCTCTACTTCGACCATCATCAGTGATTTTGCTCCCCAAACAGCATAACTCCTCTACTACTTTAAGTATCTCATTTCCTTCTCTAATTCGCTCAGCATCACCTGATTTAATTCGACGTCATTACATTGTCCTTCTTCTGCTTTTGTTGATGTTCATCTTATATCCTCTTTTCAAGACAATGTCCACACTGTCCATTCCATTCAACTGCTCTTCCAAGTCCTTTGCTGTCTCTAATAGAATTACAATGTCAACGGTAAAGCTCAAGGTTTTTTCTTCTCCCTACACTTTAATGCCTATTCCAAATTTTTCTTTTGTTTCCGTTGCTGCTTGCTCAATATACAGATTGAATAACATAGGGGATAGTGTGTAAGCCTGTCTCAGTCCCTCAGCATTTAGTTTGCGTACAAATTGTAAATAGTCTTTCGCGCCGCGTATTTCACCTCGTCATCATTATAATTTGAAAGAGAGTATTCCAGTCAATATTTTCGAAAGCTTTTTGTAAGTCTACAAATGCTAGAAACGTAGGTTTGCCTTTCCTTAACCTACCTTCTATCAGAAGTCGTAGGGTCAGTATTGCCTCGCGTGTTCCTACATTTCCCCGGAATCCTAACTGATCTTCTCCAAGATGGGCCTCTGCCAGTTTTTCCATTCTCCTGTATCGAATTCGTGATAGTATTTTGCAAACATGACATATTAAACCGATCGTTCGGTAAATTTCATAGCTGTCAGCACCTGCTTTCTTTGGAATTGGAATTATTATATTCTTCTTGCAGTCTGAGGTTATTTCTCCTGTCTCATAGATCTTGCTCACCAGATAGTAGTCTTTTGTGATGTCTGGCTCTCACAAGGCTATCAGTAGCTCTAACGGAATGCTGTTTATTCCAGGGAACTAGTTTCGTCTTAGGCCTTTCAGTGCTCTGTCAAGCTTCACGCAGTGTCATATCCCCACCTCATCTTCATTTACGTCCTCTTCCTTTTTCATAATATTGTTCTCAACTACATCTCCCTTGTATAGACCCACTATGGGCTCCTTCCTTTTTTATGATTTCCCTTCTTTACTTGGGGCTGGCTTTCCATCTGAGCTGTTGATATTCGTACAGTTAATTTCTAAACATTCATGGTCGTGTCTATTTGTTCTATATCGTGTCTCCCTACCACATTCGCGCAAAGACGGTCTGAGCGTGTTTTTTAGGGAATTGACTAGTTTGAACCAGGGACCTGTTGCTGGTAAGGAGACGATAGACCACACATGACATGTAGAATTCAGAAGGGTTCAGTGAGATTAGAGACGATATAACCAAATACTAGCTGATCTCAGCGTCAGCTCCACTGCACTCTCTGTAAAAGAATCTTAATACTAACTAAATTTAGTGGAAGGGGTTAAAGACTTTCCTATTTTTAGTTATCTGTTAAAATAACGTCGAAAAAGCAGTTAAGTTTACCATTGGAAATTTTATTCTACTCACAAAACATTGTTTATAAATTGCACTATTGATAAAAGGAAGTGTTTTAATACAGGATGGTAAAAACCAACTGCGTTCAACAAAAATGTGAACGAATATTCCCTGAATGGGTTTCCAAGTTCTACAATGGATCGGAGGATGACCTATGCCATATCACATCTATAATCTAGGTTTAAATTAAGTTTCACAAAAAAGAAAAACTATCAAAATGGTCTACAGTGACCCTCAATTATCTTTAATTACTTATCTAACTTGTCATAAATTATAGTGGCTGATGTGGCTTCTCAATAATTATATAACAGAGAAATCATTGCGATTCAGATTTTTACTTCAAGTGGCAAATGTGAACACCATGAGCTTTAATTTACGATCGACACTAGTATTACGCAAAAAGGGGGTGTAACAGATGAGACTTCTGCAGTTCTGAGTGAAGCCTTATGCACTCAAAAATGCGGCATCGCGTGCGTTCATTACTTTGTCAGGGCGGCAGCGGACAGCACAGCTCTGCTCATATCGCCATCTCGGAAGCAACTCTCTTCTAACTTCTCCTTACTACAATTTACCGAAGTTAGTTTAAAAAAAACCTACCTGGCCGTGTTTTCATCTGACCAAGCAGGGTCTCAATGTTAACCTTACGCTACACCTACAAAAATTCTGTCTATCCAATGAGAAACGTTATACTTTTCGTAGTGGGGCAATGTTTTTAAAGTTTGCAACGTAACAGAGATGCGAAAAGTCTCACGCTAAAAATCGCAGCTGGTGTGGTCCTTTTAGCGTTATCGTAAGATCTATACTGTTCTTCTGGAGGGCTCTATCTTTCAACATGGGCTGGGGGTCGGTCCTAACGTAACAGAGACGCAAAGAAGTCTCACGCTAAAACTTGCGGGTGGTGTGGCCCTAGTGGTTAGCTGGCGACGTGGGTGTCCAGTCCGTCCCTTATCGTAGGGCCTTCTAGCTTAACACGGTTCTGCTCTCGGCTTCTCGTTTCTCCCCTCGGAACTGTGTCTGTCTCACGGTGGGAAGGTATGACATACATTTAGGCATTCTTGTGTTAGTCTGTGGTATTCCATTCGCTCACTCGTTACTGGTATTACTTTGGTTAATTTAACGTCACGATTTATTCTGAGCTATGTGACATACTACTGGATTTACTTATCATGTCAGGGTTTTCATGGAAGGTGTTGGATTTGCCTGACACCTTACAAATTCTCTTTTCTCCAAAGGTCTCCTTAATGTTCCTGTCGGCGGCATCTCTCATTCTCTTAGTGAAATATTTCCATTTGTCCTCTAACAATTCCTGCGCTTCCTGTCAATCTCATTTTCTAGATGTTTATATTCCCTTTCATCTGTCTCATTTACTGCATTTTTATATTTTCTCCTTTCGTCAATGAAATTCCTCTGGTGCCTTCACATTTCATCTCTCAAAGCTACCCACTCTCCTCCTACTACATTCCTTTCCCCTGTTCTTGTCAAATGCTTCCTCTGACGCTTTCAACAACTTCTGGTTCTTTCGGTTTATCCAGGTCCCATCTCCTTAAATGCGCACCTTTTCACAGATTCTTCGGTTTTAATCTATAGTTCATAACCAATAAATTGTGGACACAGTTCACATCTGGCCCTGGAAACGTCTTACAATTTAAAATTTGGTTCCAGAATCTCTGTCCAACAATTATATAATGAGTTTGAAACCTTTCGGTGTCTCCTGGTCTCTTCCACGCATACAACCTTGTTTCATGATTCTTAAACAAAGTGTTGCTATGATTGAATTATGCTCTGTGCAAAATTCTATCAGGCGGCTTTCTCTTTAATTCCTTTCCTATAGCCCATATTCACCTACTATTTTTTCCTTCTCTTACTTTGGCTACTATCGAATTCCAGTCACCCATGACTATTAAATTTTCGCATCTCTTAACTATCTGAATTTTTTTTTATCTTATCATACATTTCTTGAATCTCTTCATCATCTAAGGAGCTAGTTGGCATATAAATTTGTACTACTGTGGTGGATGCGTGTTTCGCATCTATCTTGGCTATGTGTTCACTGTGCTGTTCATAGTAGCTAATCCGCGGTCCTATTTTTTTATTCATAATTAAACCTATTGCTGGGTTACCCTGTTTGTTTTTATATTTATAACCCTGCTTTTATCTGATCATAAGTCTGTTCCTCCTACCACCGATCTTCACTGACTTCCACTATATCTAACTATAAGCTATCCATTCCCCTATTTAAATTTTCTAATCTATCTGCTCGTATATAGGTTCTGACATCTCACGCTACGATCCCTTGAACGCCAGTTTTGTTACTCCTGATAACGGCACACTCCTAAGCAGTCCCTGTCCGGAGATACGAATGGGGGATTATTTTAGCTCCGAAATAGTTTACCCAAGAGGATGCCATCATCATTTAACCATACAGTTAGCCCTCGGCAAAAAATTAGTCTGTAATTTCCCCTTGCTTTCAGCATCTTGCAGTTTCAGCACAGTAAAGCCGTTTCTGTTGTTATTACAAGGCCAGATCAGTCAATCATCTAGAGTGTTGCTCCTGAAATTACAGAAAAGGCTCCTCTTCAGCAACCACACGTTTGTTTGGTCTCTCAACCGATACCCCACCGTTGTGGTGTACCTACGGCATTGTTATCTGCACAGCTGAGGCACGTACGTCTCCCCTCCAATGCCAAAGTCCGTGGTTCGTGTGGGGCAGGCGGGAGGGGGAGGTAGAATTCTCTTTGATGTCACTATTTCTGTCAGTGTGTTCGTTTCTAACACTACGACGTCGCACACATGTAATGGAGCGGTGGCTTGGCAATAATACATAAATCTGGACCACGCTGAGAGCATCATGACGCCGACTCGACGCATTGTGATGGGCCGTGAACGATGCGGCACTGTATGTGATGTGGTGACGTGACACTGTGACACGATGCCACGCAATGTTGACTTAATGTTGACACATAAATCGCGTAACTGGCTACAATGCGTAAAACTGCGGAAAAATGAAAGTCCTTACATATCTGTCTGGGTGAGCCTGCTGCTGGTGGCTCTAATGACGCAGTATTAAGCTACTATAAGCAAATAGACCTCAATTGACAAATTTTGTCATTAATGTGGAAGACGCACAATTATTTGTAAGCAATGTCGGAAAAGAGCATTAGTGACGGTTACTGGATTACTTACGAGATATGAATTTATTTTTCAAGAGTAACCGAAAGACTGAGTTACTGATCATGCTAATGATTGTCTTGTCACTTCCTTGTATTCTAGTAACTATTTCTTTTTCTGCCAAGATCCGCTACAAACGGTAAAATAGTGAACTATCTCTTTATCTTATAGTGTCGATGTTTGTTAAAAATATGCCTAATGACTCAAAACCTTACACTTTTACACATTAAATGAGCCCCGATTTATTGTGTGCGCAAAGTTTTGTAAAATGCTACATGACATTAAATGTGGCTGCTGCTATGATTATTAACCATACTTTAAATAGTCAAAACATTGTCTCGTCTTTCATGTAAAATTGTCGTGGTTTTTGATCCAGTGAGTTAAACTGTGATCTAGTGTACAGAACAGTTACCCAAAAGACTCTATCAAATAAACAAATTAGTGCAGCTCGAAAGTTCCCTCAATATTAACCATAAATGCATCATACAGCCCATTCGGTGTTAGAGGAATTTAACTAAACTTAGTTTTATTCCAACAAAGTATTACAGAATATTAGTGACTGGATCTCCCCATGCTGGTTAACTTTGATGATGACAGGATATGAATACAGACCAGATTGCTGAACTTAACTAGAAAATTTATTTCTCACAATCTTCATTAAAAAGTAAGCACTCCACATTAATTCCTATCAATGCAGACAAACTGGACTTTAACTGCATGTGTCTGTATATGGCGTTGGTTTATTCGAACTACTCAGCCATCAAATGGCCAACTATCTTACAGCTGTTATCCTATCGTTTGGATCAGTGACTGAAAGCATTAGCTCAAAGATAACACACTCTCTCTCACACAGGTAGAACAAGTCACCTGCTCATTGGTGTGCGGAAACTTCCCACATTAAAAAATAGCACGGAGGTGCATTAGTTTATCATGATCTGCTGCCCGCAAGATGTTGTCTCCGCCTCAGGAGTGCCACCAAACCCGATTCGATGTGCTCACCTGGACCATGAATTTGCGTACCCACTTTCAAACAAGAATTCGCATTCACGCCCCCACTCTGTAGTCCTATGTAGCATGTGCAGGGTATGATACAACGTTACTCGCTTTCAGACTCAGTATCAATTACACACACAATGAACAAATTTCTGTATTTCCACAGGGATCGAATCACTAGAATCAACATAACTGTAATCGCCCTCCAAAGACACACACGATCTCGAGTACTGCAAGGAAGCACTTGTCTGAAACGCACCGCCTCCAGTACCTACAGCCACATCTCCACCTATCTATGACACCAGCTCGTCATAAACGTCTCTGTCTTCTCCTCTCTTTTCAATATTTCTATCTTGGTCCACATAACAATAACGGTATTAGGCGTTTGATTCCTACCAATAAGGACATTTCTCTCCGACACAAGTTCCCACCAAAAAGTGCGTGCCTCCTAATTACCATCATACCAAACTATCGTCCCCCACTATAAGGCAGCCTGCACTGAAGACACTGGTATCATAATCTCTGTGCCAATGACTCTTCAACGTTTTAGCCTCTCATCCAGGTCCTGACTTATAGAGGTCAATACACCAGGCCCAAGGTTACACTTCCGCTTGCAGCCACTTCCATGCTTTTTCTCCCCCAGCGAGTTTAGCTGCCCAGCTTCCTAAGGCCTCCCTGCTGGGTCGCCGTGACTTGGCGCCGCGAAGTTGCCTAACTAGCTCCGCACACAGTAGGCCAGAACAACGCATTTCAGGTCCCTCGGGATTGTCCACTTCCTCGCCGACACTGTACTACAGTACCAGCTTGGATCTCTTCGCAAAGTAGCTGCCACCAGGTTTTCTGTTTCCTTCCACGCCGGGCAACATCAGCCTAGCCTCCATACACACAACCCACATGCAAGAAAATTCAGACTCAGCCACCATCTGTTTAGCACAAGAAGGAGTAATTACGCATTTATTATCCAGGTGCCCACTCAGCTGTCGCAGTTATAAGAGGTGGAGTTGGGGTGGTGTCCTTCAAAGCAATGATCTTTAATTCAGCCACATATTGCATTATGATTGCCTGAGAGTATCATGACGTCGACACGATGTCAGAAATAATATTACTTTATTAGACAAAATGCGTAAAATTGTGGAAACGGCGAAAAATAAATGATGAGAGTACTTACTTATCCGCCTGTTGTTAACAAACAGACTTAGAGTGGCTCAGTTTGTTATTAACAAATGTACACAGCCTCCCCCTATGCTACCCAGCTCCACAGTGCCCCCTCCCCCCCCCCCCCCAGTTATAATAAAATAGGAAAAACGCGTAAAAAATTGTAAGAGTGAGGAAAAAACTGAAAAATACTTAAAAATAATTATACTTAAATATCTGCCTGGATATGGTCTCTGCTGATGTCATGTAATACTGTTAATAACAAACAGACACGTATTCTCCCCATACTGTCCAGGTCCAAACTGACCCCTCCCACGCAAGTGTCCCAGTTGTATAAAATTAAGATGTGGAGGGGGTGCATGATCGTCATTGTTCCAGAGAGGAGGGCAGACGAGGGGCAGATAGGGAGAAGGGGAGGGGCTGGTGATTCTCCTGGGTGACCTTAATCAACTCCCGGTAGTTCCCTAGGGGAGAGGAGTCGAGGAAACAAGGATCCACTGGATGTCCTTATCAGCAACACCCATTATCTTTAGAAACTGTACTGGTATACTAACTTAACAGCTACAATGTCTGTATTGACGGCATGACTGTGGGCTACCGAAATCCTATAACTCTCCTCAATGTCTGTCTGTGCATTCTGGAAAGGGTGCTCACCGGACATGACACGACACATGCAAATCAACAGCCAGGAAGTGACATGTCGCCCAATATTTACCTGTCCTCGTTCTCTCACGGGTATCCTACTGCTCCGCCATTCATTTGAAAACTGGTGAATGTCGCTGATACTGTGAACATACATGTGCATACCCTGGTGCGCAATGTGGGGCTGAGCCATATACTTGACAAGAAGCTGGATCATTTACAAATAAGAAATGTTCGAAGAAGAACCTGTAACACAAATCGACAATTAGACATCAATTCGCGTATTCTTTACTACAAGTTCGCTGCTCTTGTAGGTGGCAACGAATATTAAGGAGTGGTGTTTTCAACGTCTTGTTCCATTATTAACATCTTCAGTACATCCGAAAGAGGATTTATCATCCATGAGCATCCTCACAGAAGCAGCTCTAGACTCCGACTGCTGCTACATGCACATTGCACAATTTCGACTTCCTTAATGACTCGCCATTACCTAAAAATTTCATAACATTTCGCCACCTTTTGAGCTGGTGCTCGTATGCTCAATCACAAAATTTTGCAGAAATATTCCTATGGTTTGCTCGATTTGCTACCACCCTCAGGCTTTCAACATCACAACCAGCACATTCTAATAAATCAAATTCTGTACAGCCTTTGCGGTGCAGTCATAAGTCCAGTGCACAATCCACAGATTATGAACAGCATCTCTTCGAAACGGTTCAGTTTCACCAAGCCGTAAAAGCACCTGTTTCTTCTACTTTTTTTGTTGTCGCTGAATACCACGACTAACGTAACTAAATGTGTATTTGATTATCTTTCTCCCTCAGTTTTACGTACAAGATTGTAGACATTGCAGTTTCTTGTGATACCATGTCTAGGAGTGCTAAGGTCTCGATACTCACACCTTTTATTTTACGCTCTTGGATGCTCTCTTGGATGCACTAGCAAAACATTCATTCTCATCTTTAACATCTTCTGCCACCAGCAGTCGATATTGCATAGCCCAAATGTGCATACCGCGTCCGTGACTCCTTCATTCAAGCTTGTTCAAGCTTTCTCCTCGCAACGCCCTTCCATCTTACCAAGTTTGTGGGGAGCTTGGTTCTTCACGTTCCCGTTCTTTTATGCATTGTATTCTCTTTGGACAGACGATATTTTGCCTGCCATATCGTCCCGAAAATCTGTCCCCATGAAAGTTTTGAGTTACCGTTGTGCCTCGCATGTTATCACCTACCCCTGAGGGAAATGGGGGAGGAGAATTGCTGCGATCTAGCTACGTAGTTACTTGTACCTTCGTGGTGCGGATACGCTGATCGCACGTCCTCAATGGAGTCTACGTCCTTCACCGTGGTTACGGTTACTCTGACTCTCTCACTGTACACCAACTAAAAAGTTGCTTACCGTAGATCCACACTATTCGCGGTATCGGACCACCTCACTATTCGCCCCAAATATCAAACTTCGTCGACAACAACTCTGGTGTATACGAGGAGTAGTAATAAAGTTTTATCACCTCTAAAAAGTAAAGTTACAAATACGGACCACCTTCCAAAATGAGATTTTTACTCTGCAGCGGAGTGTGCGCTGATATGAAACTTCCTGGCAGATTAAAACTGTGGGCCCGACCGAGACTCGAACTCGGAACCTTTGCCTTTCACGGGCAAGTGAGCTGTGAGTACTGAGCGTGAGTCGTGCTTCGGTAGCTCAGATGGTAGAGCACTTGCCCGCGAAAGGCAAAGGTCCCGAGTTCGAGTCTCGGTCGGACACACAGTTTTAATCTGCCAGGAAGTTTCATATCAGTGCACACTCCACTGCAGAGTGAAAATCTCATTCTGGAAACATCCCCCAGGCTGTGGCTAAGCCATGTCCCCGCAATATCCTTTCTTTCAGGAGTGCTAGTTCTGCAAGGTTCGCAGGAGAGCTTCTGTAAAGTTTGGAAGGTAGGAGACGAGATACTGGCAGGAGTAAAGCTGTGAGTACTGGGCGTGAGTCGTGCTTCGGTAGCTCGGATGGTAGAGCACTTGCCCGCGAAAGGCAAAGGTCCCGAGTTCGAGTCTCGGTCGGACACACAGTTTTAATCTGCCAGGAAGTTTCACGGACCACCTTTTTTGCACGGGATACAGTCACATATGCTGCAGTTTTGGGCTGGTCTCAACCCCCATATTCTCTTAATACCTAATGACTTCTTCAAATTTCCTCGCATGATAGGACCATTATGTGACAGACATTTGCAAAATGACAAAGATTTGATTTTCTTTGTGGTATATTTTTTAAAGAGTGAAAATGCAGACCTCTATAAGCAATACATGAAGATGGTATTTGTTCTTTCGGTCAGTTAAGGCTAGCCAGCCATTGACCTTCTTCTTCTGTGCTAGATGCACATGCCATTGCCCGAACTCTTACTGGACTCAGTAAGGTTGTCTGCCGGAAGTAATGAGTGTAATGGGCAGTAGCACTACGAATGTAGAGTGTGGACACCAAGTTGGTAATGTGGGCCTCACGGGGAGCGTGCAGGGAATACATTCCTGCAGTCGCACTACCCTCTGCGCCCTCGATGGCTCAGATGGATAGAGCATCTGCCATGTAAACAGGACAATCCGGATTCGAGTCCCAGTCGGAGCACACATTTTAACTGTCCACGTTGACGTACATCAACGCCTGTAAACAGCTTAGGGTCTTGATTTGATTATCATTTCACCCTACAACCAAGGTTTCCACCAACCCATCCACTGTGTGATTTAAAACTTCCCCGACTTACAGATCGTTCCACAAAATTTCGGACGAACTGCCAGATGTCTGTCACTTGCTGCCACGATTTTTCGAGTCTTATGGCCATCTTCAGGTGAATACTGAAAGAAAAGGTACCAAGCTCACGTATTTAAGACCCCGCCTGCACATGTGTGGTGTGTCTAATTGGAGTCGCGCACGCGCTCTTTTTCTCCAAGTCTGTGCGCTGAGACGCGCGTCCTCCGAGGTGAAAGCTGGCTTCATCGGCATCAGTTCGATTGTCTGGCGAACTACGCCGGCTACGCAAAGCACGAAGTTTTTCTATGACGGGATTCGATACAGAATATAACTGGAAACTGCCGTCTAGATTAATAAGGGACCAGACAGTCGTATTTACACTGATTCATTGATAATGGAGCTCCAAAGGTTTGACGTAGGAGCCACAATTTCCTTTTGGTCGTATTTCGTCAAGTGACCAGTGCAAATACCATGTCCGACGACAGAAGGCGAGAACGCCGCTGAGGTTCTAAGATGCGTTCCTGTACTGTGCGGGTCGTTTGTCCTGTGTAAGATTTACCGCATTCGCACGTGATTCTGTAAACACCTGCTTTGGGAAACTCGAAGTCGTATTTAACATATCCCAGGAGAGCCCTGCGTCCCGTGGCAGTTGGCCTATCCAGATGGGTCACATTTTGTGCTCCCTTAGGCAGATGGACGTCAGATCGTCGGAAGGACCCAACCGGGGGAGGCAGCGTTATGGCCTGGGAAGTGTCTTTGTCGCATTCCCTGTGTGTTCTCGTCATTCTACAAGGTACAATGGATAAATAGACGTGTGTACCTAATCTTGGCGACCATGTTCATCCCTACATGCAGTTATTTTTTTCCTCGGCACGACGAAATCTACCAGTAGAGAATGTAACGCGTCATGCATCTAGCAGTGGACGTACGTGATTCCAAGAGCACCACAAAGAGTTAACCATATTCCCCTTTCTCTAAACTCCCCTAATTTAAACCCAACAGAGAAATTGCGGGACCGCCTCGATCAGGCTGGATCCTCAGCTGACCACGGCACTGGAGTCGGCTTGGTTCCACATCCATGTCGGCGCCTTCCAGAACCTCAATGACTCTTCCTGCACGCCTCGCGCTATAAAAGGTAGCTGTTCAGTCTTTCTACAGGAGGTCACAGTGGACAGTGTGGGTCAGCCCTTTTGAAGCAGTGTATAATATTATCAGAAACGCAAGGCATGACGACAGAGAAGAAGACTGAAGTGACAGTGACAGTCCTCAGAATGAGCAGAGCGCTTCAATAGAGACCTCTGTGGGACAGGGCTGGGAAGGTGCGGGATTGACTAGCCTCCACCCTGGCGATTTCAGAAACTGTGAAATCCTAAAGAAAGATCGCACGAAGAGAACAACCATTTGCCTGACGAGTACAATCTTGTTGTCGTAAACACTGTGCCAAGCGAGCAGATGAGTTTGCATCAGCTGCCAGACATTACGCCACGTGTAATGGAGTAAAAAGAGTCGTATCGCATGACAGGTGAGAGAACTCGAGAAGCAAGTTCAGCCGCCTAGTTTGAAAGATTTTTCTTATCCTTTGCGCACACTGTCACCTTCCATTTGTGAAATTAGAAACTTGTGATTTGAGTGTATATGATACACTTAGATGACTGTGTGTGTGTGTGTGTGTGTGTGTGTGTGTGTGTGTGTGTGTGTGTGTGTGTGTGTGTGTTTGTGTCATGCCTGCGTTGTATGGTTATGAGAGAAGGGGGAAGGTGAAACGTTTTACTGGAACACGGTCTAGTCATATCGAAGAGACTGCCTAGCATAACTTCCCCATCCAACGGATGTTTCACGATCAAGTGTCACATGCCCTCACTGCATGACACACTGCGGAGAGTTTTGGAATTCAGTCCATGATATTGGTCCAATATCTAGTGATCGGGAACTTTATACCACCACCGCTCCTCCCCTTTGCCGGAAAAGGAAAGGAAATTGCCAATAGCGCGTGGCGGCTGCCCTTCCGAGTACTGGCTACGCCCGGCGTTGCTTAACTTCGGTAATCTGATGGGAACCGGTGTATTCAACGAGGCAAGGCCGTTGGCGCGTAATGGAGTGAAAATTAATAATGAGCGAAACCGCTTGCTGCGGATTTGAGTAAGTAATAATATATTGAAAAATCAATATATTAAAGAGAATAAAAGGGAGCAACGACAATGTCCTCTGGAATATAGGAGACTGGGTGTCCGTGTACCGGATGAATAATTGATGGCTACAGTGTAGTTTTCAGAGTTAAATTTTCCCTGTACGAGGGGCGTTCAATAAGTAATGCAACACATTCTTTTTCTCGGTCGATTTCGCTTGAAAAAAATGCGGAATTTGTTGCGGGACATGGTGGAATAATCCTGCTCTAGCCTCTAGAGTTTCATGAAGTTGCGATAGGTTTCGGCGCTATTCGTAGCCTTCAAAATGCCGTCTGGAACAAAGGTGCATTCCAGATGGAGATCTGTCATCGAGTTCCTTTTGGTGGAAAACCAGAGCATCGCAGACATTCGTAGGTACTTGCAGAATGTCTACGAAGAGCGAGAAGTAAACAAAAGCACGGTGAGTCGTAGAACGAGACGTAAAAAGTCGCGTAAACTTGTTCGATCTCCCACCAGCCGCCGCGCGGGATTAGCCGAGCGGTCTGGGGCGCTGCAGTCATGGAATGTGCGGCTAGTCCCTGCGGAGGTTCGAGTCCTCCCTCGGGCATGTGTGTGTGTGTGTGTGTGTGTGTGTTTGTCCTTAGGATAATTTAGGTTAAGTAGTGTATAAGCTTAGGGACTGATAACCTTAGCACTTAACTCCCACAGGATTTCACACACATTTGAACATTCTCCCACCAGCCGGAAGGGCGAACACAGCTGTGACTCTTGCAGTGTTGGAATGTGCGGACAGTCTCGTTAGAGATGATCGTCAGATCACAATCGAACACCTCGCTGCACAACTGGACGTCTCTGTTGGTAGTGCTGACACACTCGTTCATCATTTGGGTTACTCAAAGCTCGCTGGGTTCTTCGCGTTACGAGGCTATCGCGATCTCTTTTTTTTATTATTTTTTTTTAATTTGTCGAATATCGTCACAGGGAATCAAACGTAGTTTCATCACTTCTTATCGGAAACAAAATGGCAATCCACGTAGTAGCACTACTCTACCTTTGCCGAAGAAAAAGTGCAGGTGCGCACCCTCAGCCAATAAAGTCATGGCGAAGGTCTTCTGGGACTATTCTGTGTATCTATCTATCGCTTGAGTCTTGTCCCACGGTTATGCAGGGTCAGGCATCGTTAATCGGTTTTGGTATGTTAATGGTTAAGTGGTGGCCAGAGGCCCTTCCTGCCGCCACCCCGTACTAACTACCCCCCCCCCCCCCCCGGACGGAATCAGTGTACCCCAACTATCTGCGTCGAGTGTAATCGATGGAATAGTGCGAAAGTGTTCAGATGCCTGCAAGTCGTGTAACTGAGGCGCAACATGGGGACCAGCCCGGTATTCACAAAGCGGGATTTGGAAAACCGCCTAAAAACTGAAACGTCCCCTAAGAAAAATTATACATGACTGTGCTTAAACTGACACACAATATTTTTAGCGCAACATAATATGACTTTCAATAAAACCATACAAAAGAATGGCCCTGACTAACATTAACCTATACCTTTCACAAATCACTTACCTCACAAAAAACTTTGTTACTCGAACTACTGCAATACAGCGAGCGCCACTACTGCCAGCTAAATAAAATATTCAAACTACTGAAGGCACTAACTACTGATAGGCATTTTGATAGAGAACAAACAACGTATTTACCTTTGAAAGATTTTGATAGAGAACAAACAATGTATTTACCTTAATAGTGTTCAAAAGTCATAATATATATAGCAGTTCATGACATCCATTCTTACAAATGTACTGTTTCTGATGGACACATGTCCAGATCATCCGCTCTCAAAAATCCGCCATCTCACTACCCCACATCCACCACTGCTGACAGCTCACCTCCAACTGCGCAACGCTACGAGCTGTTAACAGCCAACAGCCCATCACTACAATAGCGAATATTACAACAACCCCACCCAGCCACAGACTGCACACAACACAGCCAGTGATTTTCATACAGAGCGCTACGTGGCGTTACCACTGTAAAAATCTAAACAGCCTACTTACAAAACCACATCCAGGGTGACCGGTACACTGGCCCTCGTCGTGAATCCGCCGGGCGGGTTCGATCCGGTGCTGGTGCGCCCACCCGAATCCAGGAACCAGCGCGTTAGCGCTCTCGGCTACCCTGACGGGTTCGAAGGTCTTCTGGGACTCTGAAGGGGTTATTGTCAAATGTCCTCCCCCACCCCCCTCCCCCATGGTGCAATGATCAAGTCGCAAGTGTACTGTGCTGCTCTCAGAAAACTGAAGAAATGACATCAGCGTGTTGGTCGCCACAGAAATGCAAACGAACCTCTCCTTCTGTATGACAACGCAAGGCCTTACACAACTCTGCGCAACCGAGAGGAGCTCACAAAACTTCACTGGACTGTTCTTCCGCATACATCCTACAGCACGGATCTCCGCCTTCCACCTGTTTGGCCCAATGAAGGATGCACTCCGCAGGAAGCAGAGGGTGAATGGTCGGGAGTTTATTGATGCAGCAAGACGTCGAGCAATAGACTGGTACCATGCGGGCATACAGGCCCTCGCAGTACAGGTGCCGTAAGGCCGTCGCATTTAACGGAGATTATGCTGAAAAATACAGTTTTGTTGCCAAAAGATTGGTGAATAATATGGACTAATGAATTCTGAATGAAACCAACCTGCTTTCAGAAAAAAAGTGTGTTGCAGTACTTACTGAACGTCCCTCGTAAGTCTGAAGATTACGGAATATCGCTCTATCGGTAAATTAGAGAGAACGTTAAACTAAACCGCGGAAGTAGCGTGCGTTCATCTGCCTTTAGAAGAAGAGAATGTGGGGCAGGCGTGGCCGACTGCATACAAACAGCGCGGGCGTGCCGCGGCAGCGCGCCGTTTGATCCTGCGCGGCGCCCGTTGCCGAGCTTGGAGATCAGACAAAGGACTTATCTGGCGCCCGCGGCACACCGCAGCGCTTTCTTTGTGGCAGCGCGCAGCGCCGCGCCGTGCCGCCAATACCAGCCTTCTTCTGCTGCCACAAAGCGGGCGCCACGGCCGTGGACTCCGGCACTCACCCACAGTTACCGGGGGCTTCTCCAGCCGCACATCTCTGGCCCCACTTCTGCCGGGTCGTTATAACTAGTACAGCTACTCACAGATGTCCTATGTGGGCCGTAATTATCGTATCACGACGAAATTTGGTAGATATTTGTTGTGGTTGGTAGGAGAGCCAACACCGTGCCACTAAAGGAGGCCGAAATGCACGCGTTTTAGCTCACGCAGGCTGGCGTGAGGTCTGGAACATGACAAGGGAATTAGAATTGAGAAAAACGGACGCAGCCCGTGGAACACTCACCTTTAATCCATTAATGATGCACGCCGCCCGTGACAGTACATGATTCACAATATCAATGGTAACTGATCATGGCGCCTTGCTAGGCCGCAGCAAATAACGCAGCGGAAGGCCATGTCAACTATCGTCTCGACAAATGAGAGCGCAGTAGTCAGCGAACCATCGCCAGCAAAGTCGGCTGTACAACTGGGGCGAGCGCTAGGAAGTCTCTCTAGACCTGCCGTGTGGCGGCGCTCGGTCTGCAATCACTGATAGTGGCGACACGCGGGTCCGATTTAAAGGCTACCACCTAGCAAGTGTGGTTTTTGGCGGCGACACCACAATATTCTAATGCTTTAATGAGGAACAAATTTACATCGGGAAAAAATAGTTTCATTTTTGGCCAAGTCCAAATCTAGCGCTGTGAATCCAAGACAGGGGTACTGAAACATTTACGTATGCAGTGGATCAGGAAATGGACGTGGGTAGAAAAGGTCGAACGAGTGAGAAAAGTTTAAATGTTGATTGTATTGTTAACCGCCGCTTACACAATTTGTTCTACATGAGCACCGGAGACGTTGACGAGATGTTGTAAAGTGAAAGGTTTGAACCTGGTGGCCAAAACTAAAACTATTTTTTCCAGCATAAATCAGTTCTTCGTTAACGCATTAGCATATCTACCACGTTTCGCTGTCCTACGATAATTATAGCCCACAATGGACGCCGTGACTAGCTGCACTTAAATTATAAGCATCTGATGCATCTACATGACTACTCTGCAAATCGCACTGAAGTGTATGTTGGAGGTTCATACAACGACTTCCAGGTTATATACTTATATGGATATGGTGTCTGTTCTTCCGGACATGTCCGAACGGGGACAGGCGGAAATGTGGGCCCGACCGGGACTCAAACCCGGGACCTCCTGCTTACATGGCAGACGCTCTATCCATATGAACCACCGAGGGGGCAGAGGACAGCGCGACTGCACGGACTATTTCGCACACGCCTCCCGCGAGGCCCACATTCTCACCTTGTATGTCCACACACTACATTAATAGAGCCCCACCCCAACACACACATTACTCGTGGGAGACATTCTTACTAAGTCCCGTAAGAGTTCGGGGAATATGTGTGCATCCGCACACCATATCCATATAAGTATATAGTTCTGGAAACACCGCCCATGACCTCCTCCTTCTGTAAGAATGCACACATATTCCCCGAGTTCTTACGGGACTTTGTAAGTCAACAGCAGCAGAAAAGTGGTGTCACAGGAGCAGAATACGCTGTGAATTTGGAGGTGGGGGCAGAGAGGCAGTTACACTGAACAGTTCAGTGATAGGGCTGTTCTCATCAGAATCGACAGTATACTATCGCCAGGAACAATAGTTTACGTGTAAGTTATATGTCGATGTCACAAGCAGAATATGAACATGTAGAGAAAGTGTATGTGGATATTTAGTATGTAAAGGGAGATGATAATCTAATTGTCATGAGGGATTGGAACGAGATAGAAGAGGAAGGAACAGGGGGCAGTGTTGCAGATGAATATGGGTTTCGTAGTGACAATGAGAGAGGAGAAAGGCTTGCTGAGTTCTGTTATAAATTGCAGTAATAGCGATAGAGACTGGAATATATCCGACAAATGACTGAGATCATAGGGTGCAAATGTTACTCTGAGAGAAAGAGGTTGCCACAAGAGGGGAATTGGTGGCGGCCACACCAAACCAGTGAGAAGAGTGGTGATTCAAAAAAAAGGTAATTCAAGAACAGTCTCAACCGTGATATTTTCTTCTATCTAATTGACAGGCTTTTCATAATACCAAAGTTTGGAGCAATCGATACTATAAAATGCAAATGAGTCTGTAAAAAACTTGGAGTTGCGAGGCTTTACATAACATTTTTAACTTCTGATACTCATTTGCAACACACTTGAAGAAAACTGAATTCGTGAGTTAAGAAGTTTATGTAATCTCATGGATGTCGGAAACATTAGTGATTAGAGGAGGCCGTTTTGGTGTCTTTTAACATGATCGGAGAAGTTACTATACCAAAAGCAGCCACTTCAGCTTCGCTTGATTTCTTTAATCCATTTATGAATATTCCTCAGAAACAAACAAGTGGTATTATTAAGAAATACTTGATAAGGCGTGGGAAAGTAAACGCTAACTAAATAATTCATCGAATTTTTTAAATTGAGAATCAGTGTAAGACTTCTACTATACAAATTTCACAGTAAAATATACTGGCAGTCAAATGCTTTATTTATGGGCAACTATCTATCAGGAACGCTGGCCAGTATCTCTATTAATCGTCTGGAAAACTTGTTTAAAGGAATCTTAGGAGTTAACCACACGGAGATAAATAAACTGGCTGACAACAATACTAAACACCAACAATGAAATCGCTTTCGTCGCTCTTTCTGATTGCTAAAAATTAATTGGCACCTAATGTGCATTTTCACGTCTTTCAGTGACGACAATGGTGTTGAATAGTTCAAGATAGTCAGCGGAGCACTGGGGCCCCACCACAGTGCGGCGGCGCGGGAACTCTGCTGGCATAGCTGGCAGACACTCCGCATGGGACTGGGTGGAGCCTCCAACGTCTCACACCGGAGTCTGGCGGCAGAGCTGCTGCCCTGCAGGCCTGCCCTGACAGCACTACCAGTCGAAAGCACAGTGGCTTACGGACTCTCTCACACCAGCATGTCAGCAGTCTCACCACGCACGAGCTGGCACTCACTCGCACGTAGTTTTCTTCGAAATCCAAGTGTGCGCTGTGGATTGCTTACCCATGGAATCTCTTATCTGCCAGATTCAGATGAGATCAGCAGTTTGAGGCAATTCATCTCAGTACTATTCAAACCACAAACTGAAAAAAAGTATTGAAAACCAATTCTCGAAATTTTTAGAAGACAAAATGGAGCTGGGAGTTTCAAAAACATTTTATTTTACTTCGCTCTAGTGAACGTAAAAATTTTGAAACTTCAGGGGATCATGTTTAACAGTTTGCAAGTCTGTCTCCGATCGAAAGGAGAGCTCTTCCTCCTCAGCTTTAATATCTAACGAGTTCGTTATTCGTTAAAAAGAGGAAGAATCTCGGTGCCTCTTTCCTTTTAGTCGTGAACTGCATTGCGGGAAATCCGTAGTCAGGATCAGGTGCATCCATAAGGAAAAGTGAATAAATATTTTTCAGTCCTGTGTCGATTCTCCAGACCTTTGACAACATAAGAGGAGATGCGCACAAAGACGAAAAAACTCCCTTACCTGGTGCAGCTGCGATATGAAAAAATTTAAAAAAATGCAGAGAGAAGACAGCGATGACTCGTTAATTATGTTGCTTAATGCGAGTGTACAGCGAAGAGAATTATGCGAGTGGCGAAAAGAAGAGGGCAAAGACAAAACGTTTTTACTGTCTTTTCTGAACCCACCTCATACTATTCCCGAAGAAAAGAACATTTCTACCAAAAATTAGAATAACGGCCGACGTAAATGGAGCTCAGTTAGAACAGTATGCCCCAAGACTTAACAGTAACATTCAAAATTCTTATAAAAACGCACTATCAAGACAATTGACAGTTTCCTCATAACCTGTTCTTGGTGTTCCAATCCAGTTATAGGAACTTCACATTACAGATAAAGCACATTACAGTCTGGGATGCAAAAGTTTTTCTCAAAACCTACTACCAGACCGATATAACTTCGTCTCCTGCTGCAGCGAGTGTTGCTAATGGGCCCAGTACAGGAGATGTGGGAGAACTATATTAAGAACTAAGACATGTAAACAAATGAGGCCTGTCTCCTACTTCTTGCGTAAAAATATTTGTAGTATAAAACTTGAGTTTATAATGAAGTGCTTTTGACATATAAAACTGAAAAATTGCTTACGTCTATTCGTTACCGTTAACTGCATTGTAAAAAAATCACTGCAAACAACAAACAATTACCTACTGATAAGACATTAATGTAACAAAAACCGTTTCTTCTTGCTACAAAGCTTTCATTAAAACAGTGTCCTTTTTCTTCAGTTCATCTTGGCAGATCTCCAATAGCCCGTCGATTTAACATACTGACTTTCTCACATAACTAAAAAATGTATCATACTAGTTTCTTAAATCATTGTACAGTGTGAAGTAACACGTCCATACCACAATCAGCAACGAAGGAATGTACCCAGATTTACTGTTTTTCTGCACTCTCTTTTCATTTCGGAATCGCTCACAAAGCATAATTACTAGCTCTTCTGCTCCCATTTTGATACTGAGCGTAAACTGAAGAAATTTCTTTGGCGTATCCACTGGCGTCTCGTACTGGCAGACCGGAACTCTGCCAGAGGACCTGCAGTGGCGTCCCAGTGCAGTAGGGCTCTAACAACGACGCTGAGAGCATGTCATCAGCGGAGGTCCAACTTCATCTGTAGGACGGAAGGTACACTACCTGATCAAAAGTATCCGGACACCCCCAGAAACATACGTTTTTCATGTTAGGTGCATCGTGCTGCCACCTACTGCCAGGTACTCCATATCAGCAACCCCAGTACTCATTAGACATCGTGAGAGCAGAATGGGGCGCTCCGTGGAACTCACGGACTTCGAACGTGGTCAGGTGATTACGTGTCCCTTTTGTCATACGTCTGTACGCGAGATTTCCACACTCCTAAACATCCCTAGATCCACTGTTTCCGATGTGATAATGAAGTGGAAACGTAAAGAGCCACGTACAGCACAAAAGTGTACAGGCCGACCTCGTCTATTGACTGACAGAGACCGCCGACAGTTGAAGAGGGTCGTAACGTGTAGTAGGCAGATATCTATCCAGATAATCACACAGAAATTCCAAACTGCATCAAGATCCACTGCAGGTACTTATGACAGGTGGGAGGTGAGTGGAGTGACGAATCACGCTACACAATGTGGTGATCCGATGGCAGGGTGTGGGAATGGCGACTGCCCGGTGAACGTCATCTGCCAACAGTAAAATTCAGAGACGGTGGTGTTATGGTGCGATCGTTTCATGGAGGGGTTAGCACCCCTTGTTATTTATGTGGCACTATCACAGCAAAGGTCTGCATTAATGTTTTAAGCACCTTCTCGCTTCCCTTTGCTGAAGAGCAATTCAGCGATGGCGACTGCATCTTTCAAGAAGATCTTGCTCCTGTTCATAATGCACGGACTGTGGAGGAGTGGTTACACGACAATAACATCCCTGTAATGGATTGGCCTGCACAGAGTTCTGACCTTAATCCTATAGAACAACTTTGTGATGTTTTGGAACGCCGACTTCGTGCCAGATCTCACCGACCGACATTGATATCTCTCCTCAGTGCACAACTCCGTGAAGAATGGGCTGCCATTCCCGAACAAACCTTCCAGCACCTGATTGAACATATGCCTGCGAGAGTGGAAGCTGTCATTAAGGCTAAGGGTAGGCCAACACCATACTGAATTCCAGTATTACCGATGGAGGGCGCCATTAACTTGTAAGTCATTTTCAGCCAGGTGTCCAGATACTTTCTATCAAAAAGTGTATTCCTGACTTACCTGAGTCAGGTGAAAATTATTTCTTTCCCTTTGTGGTTCATGGACTCGGAAACCTGGCTCTCGACGGCAGTTGCGATAACTTGTTGCAAGTACCCCAGGCTGCTAGCCGTTCTGGGTAAGATAGTGGCTGGCTCCTCATCAGTGGTATCAGTGACGGAGAGGTGCATCCGAGCAGGGTCACAATAATTTAGTTTCCTTAATTTTGAAATATGTGTTGGCGTAGGAGAATGCATACTGGTTCCACGATAAGCGATGCCTGATTCATGTCTTCTCTATCAGTCCTAAGTCCACCCGTAATTTCCTGAAACGCAGGCGATGACTTAGTGATAAACAGGGAAATTATGCTAATTTGTTGCTCCACAAGCAAAGAAATGGTAACACTACAACTTGCTTTTTAGATACCGGAACGGAGCAAAGAGAGTGAAAAAACAAAGGGGATAATTAATAGCCTTTTCAGAGCAAACACTTGCAAAGTCTTTCGCTCACATAAGGCTCGTGAATAAAATCTTGTAACACAATCTTACACGTTACCAGACAGGAATTCAACTTCGTTTTCCGGTGAAATACGCTCCTGATATGTACTATTGGGTTTACTTAATGTGGTCGTCTGTGAATCCGAGAAAATAAATATGAATGACCTAACAACAAGTACCCAAGTTACTCTGTCCATTTCCACTGGAACGAGAACGGAGACAATACGGTCAGGAACGTTTATGAGGAGTGTGTGGTAATTCAGAGAGCATTTCCACTACATGATTTTACGTGACGCGTTAAAAGAATGCTTGCGTGCCGGTGGGAGAATGCTGGAGTAACGAATCAACAATCTACCCAGTTGAAACCCACCGCTCAGCAATCACAACTATGATCCCGTACACTCAAACGGATAAAAGTGGTGCTAACAAAAGTAAGAAACGGGCAACGCCCGATCAGATACTGTCATCTCCTCCAGGGAGCAGATGCTCCGGTTTCTGGTGTTTGAGATGTGCCGACAACAGTGCGCCACATCTTGACTGATTGTGTTCTGTATTCAGGAAAACAAAACATTTGTCTGCTTAGTGACTTATCGTCTACTTCAGCGAATAATAATCTGAATGTGCGAAGTTTTTCCAGTTTTGTGCGTGTTATGGACTCTCACAGCGCGGCTATAAAGCTTTGTGCATGAGTTGATGTTTACGGTTCCACCTGTTTCACCTAGCACACTTCCTCGTAGATGTCGCCTAGTTTTTACTCGTGTAACACAAGAGACTCAGTCAGATCCAAGTAAAAGACACTAATTGTACAATGACTGGCTACTTGTAAACGTTTGCTTCCTCCTGCAGTTCTTAACCGACTTAACAGGCGCTGCTCCTCAATGTACAAACAGTTAGGTACAACTAGAAAAATATTTTATTGTGTCTCATACCAGTGGATTAATACACTCTCTCAATGATGTGCCAACCACGTCTGTCAGAATTTCTTTTGACGTGAACACGTTTAGGGAGGTAAGAAGGAAATGACAAGTATTTTGGACAGGTCAGGAAAACTGCTGGTGAATCCTGTGGATGCCTTGGACAGATGGAGGGGATATTTTGAAGAGTTGCTCCATGTAGGTGAAAATACGATCAGTAAAGTTTCAGATTTCGAGGTAGAATGGGATAGGAATGATGATGGAAATAGGGTCACATTTGAGGAAGTGGAGAAAATGGTCAATAGATTGCAGTGCAATAAAGCAGCTGGGGTGGATGAAATTAAGTCGGAACTCATAAAATGCAGTGGAATGTCAGGTCTTAAATAGCTACACAGGATAATTGAATTGGCCAGGGAGTCGGGACAGGTTCCATCAGACTGGACAAAAGCAGTAATCACACCAATCTTTAGACATGAAAACAGAAAATATTGTAACAACTACAGGGGTATCTCTTTAATCAGCGTTGTGGGTAAAATATTCTCAGGTATTGTTGAAAGGAAAGTGCGAGTATTAGTTGAGGACCAATTCGATGAAAATCAGTGTGGGTTTAGGCCTCTTAGAGGTTGTCAGGACCAGATCTTTACCTTACGGCAAATAATGGAGAAGTGTTATGAATGGAACAGGGAATTGTATCTATGCTTTATAGATCTAGAAAAGGCATATGCCCGGGTTCTTAGGAGGAAGTTATTGTCTGTTCTACGAGATTATGGAATAGGAGGCAAACTTTTGCAAGCAATTAAAGTTCTTTACATGGATAGTCAGGCAGCAGTTAGAGTTGACGGTAAATTGAGTTCATGGTTCAGAGTAGTTTCAGGGGTAAGACAAGGCTGCAGCCTGTCTCCACTATTGTTGATATTATTTATGGATCATATGTTGAAAACAATAGTCTGGCTGGGTGAGATTAAGATATGTGAACACAAAATAAGCAGTCTTGCATATGCGTATGACTTAGTTGTGATGGCAGATTCGATTGAAAGTTTGCAAAGTAATATTTCACAGCTAGATCAGAAATGTAAGGACTATGGTATGAGGATTAGCATCTCCAAAACGAAAGTAATGTCAGTGGGAAAGAAATATAAACGGATTGAGTGCCAAATAGAAGGAACAAAGTTAGAACAGGTGGACGGTTTCAAGTACTTAGGATGCATATTCTCACAGGACGGCAACATAGTGAAAGAACTGGAAGCAAGGTGTAGCAAAGCTAATACAGTGAGCGCTGAGCTACGATCTACTCTCTTCTGCAAGAAGGAAGTCAGTACCAAGACTAAGTTATCTGTGCACCGTTCAATCTTTCGACCAACTTAGTTGTATGGGAGCGAAAGCTGGATGGATTCAGGTTACCTTATCAACAAGGTTGAGGTTACGGATATGAAAGTAGCTAGGATGATTGCAGGTACTAGTAGATGGGAACAATGGCAGGAGGGTGTCCACAATGAGGAAATCAAAGAAAAACTGGGAATGAACTCTATAGATGTAGCAGTCAGGGCGAACAGGCTTAGATGGTGGGGTCATGTTACACGCATGGGAGAAGCAAGGTTACCCAAGAGACTCATGAGTTCAGCAGTAGAGTGTAGGAGGAGTCGGGGCAGACCAAGGAGAAGGTACCTGGCTTCGGTTAAGAATGATTTTGAAGTAATAGGTTTAACATCAGAAGAGGCACCAATGTTAGCACTGAATAGGGGATCATGGAGGAATTTTATAAGGGGGGCTATGCTCCAGACTGAACGCTGAAAGGCATAATCAGTCTTAAATGATGATGATGATGATGATGATGATGGTGGTGGTGAAGAAGTTTATTCGCTCGTTGCCCAAAATTCCTTGTTATAAAGTACTCTTACATTTGAGTCATTAATAATTACGAGACTAATAATGCATGAACAATAGCTGAGCCCGCAACGGATAAGCCATGCCTGTACGTGTTTGTCGCGCGGTTGCTGTTTTGGGTGTGACATCATCGTACCAGTGTAGGGGCATATGCGCGAATGTTACGAATTACCATTGTGTAAGGTTATAAACTGGTGTAGCGTGGAAATACGTTTATGACATCGATTCGGGTGTTATTGTGAAGCACTCGCGGAGCTCTACTAGGACCCAAAGTGAGGCAACAAAAATATTCGCCGAAAGTGAAAAACGGTATTGAATTGAAAACAACATCATGAATTACATTGTCTCATATGACTCGAGATACAGTCGGAATTATAGAAAACGCTAGACACAGGAAAGCGTCCAAAAATCATAAAAAGTCCAGTGCTGAGGGAATGCGAGAGATGCGGCAGCATCGAAAAGGAAATGAAAAATGGTGCAAAGCGATTATGTAGCTGGACTATCGGGCACGCAGCAACCAGCGACAGTCCAAACCTCTACAGATTATGTGCAGGCATCTTTGGAAGGCAGTACTCTGTGAGACCACTTCATTTCAGAGACTAATTGGTAAATTATGTATTGATACGAAAACTTTTTATGGTTTTATCTCGGCGCTTCCACCAAAAGTCTATGGTGCGGAAGCGAGCTGCGCGCACAGAAGTCTTTTGTACACTTTCACTTGTTTTACACTTTCCTTTTGTAAGAGGTTTAAATAGGACAGCACATGTATTGTATGTACATCTCTCATAGCAAACATTATTTAATCATACCTGTGCGATAGCAAGTGCCGTATGGGTGCTAATAAACCCTATAAACTCAAATCAATTCACTCAGTCGAGGTACAGTGGGATGATGTATTTTGGCTGTCGCCTGTGGCCCAGCCACCAACCAAATAGCGCTGTACCGCGGGTTGCCGCCCTTCCTGTACGCTAGCAGGCAATCCGCGGGAGATCACACCTCATTGGCACCCACAGTACCAAGTGGTGCTACGTTCGCTATCTGCAATGCTGCTATCGTCGGTAGTATCTCGTTTCCGAGATTCATATGCCATCACCACACTCTTCCGGTGTTTTTCCGCTCGGTGGCTTTGTAGGACGCTGGTCAGTCACTCTCCAACAGGTCGTAATTGGGGCTCAATGCCAACCACGCAAACAGTCCCTCAGTCAGAGTTCCATTCGACGAGTTCACAGGACGCTCTGGGCTTTAGGCCAGTCAGTCGGAGCCCACTGCGTCGCGTACTGTGTTCAAATCACCGAGTAGGACTGACCAGTATACTTTACTCAGTGACCATAAATGGCATAAAAAAATGGCTTGTACATTCCAAGAAACTGTTATTGTGTATTCTGTCATTCTCATATCAGATTTAGACGATTTTTAATTGGGTTATTCTCAAGCTGCTTTAAGTTGCGTAAATAAAGTTCCATTCTTCTTTGGCTACCTGGGCCATTCATAAGTAATGTGAAACATTCACAGCAGAATTTAACATCATACATCAACGATCTCTCTCTTCTCTTGAGACTGAGAAGCCGTTTTCAGGTCCCTAGGATTCAGATTACGAAACATTCGAATCTTCCGTCACAACTGACTGTATTTAGCGTAACATTTGGGTTTCCCAAAAAAATACTGATCCAAAAATTTTTATAAGACTCACGTGGAACTGACACTTGTTAATAAACACAAGAGCTGCCCATCACTGAAAATGTTGGTCACCGTGACTTCGAAACACCAATCAGTTTATGCATGCTCATCTCTCGCGTGCTGTTGTTCCTGAATTAAATTGTGGAGACGAACCTTCACGTGTTGAGTCCAGCTTTCGGTTTCTGCGTGAAATGGAATCAGGACTTTTGGATCCTCAGTTTTTTTTTATTTCTTCCGATAATAGACTATAGCTATCTCATGTAACTTCTTTATCTACTTATCTACTTATCTGCTAAATGTGGCATCTGTCACCACGTTCTTTGATTCAACCTTTATGTAAATGTTTGAATATTTTCCCTATTAATTTATATCGCTGTAAATAACGTATGCATATAATTTTAAAAACCGTGTTCCGTAAAAATACTGAAATGTTGAAACAGTATTTGTAGAACTGGTTCATTCATAGTGAACGTTGGTTTTAACTAATGTAAAACCTGGAAGCAAGCCTTTCCACAACGAAATCCGCATTGCGGGAATTGGAAAGGTGGTAATCGTTTAATAACGGAAGGAGTCTTTGGGGCACAATCAGTCGCTGGCTAGGGTACAAACTATCCACATCTCGTATTTCGAAGGAGACAAGAAAAGCAGCGAGATTGAGTAATGATGCCTCTGATGTGGAAGAGTACTGGCTAATTAATCATATACTGGTTGGCTTTGAATCGCAATAACCTGGCGCCAAGAACCCAATTGTCAGAGCTTTATACATTAAGAGCCACCACCTACAACTCAAGTAAATGTTTATCATTGTAATTGTTTGCATGGACCAGATATTTTCCTTATATCTTCGAGAACATTGAATCACTCTTCAGTCAATTACCCAGACGGTGTCCTTTTCCTACCGATGCGATGTATCCGAATTCCCTATTTGATTGAACTGCAACATAATTCTTGTTTCAATTGTGTTCATTAACTTTTGTGGAGAAGTCAATTCCTTAAGCGTTCAGTTTTGGAATGCTCCATGTAAAATTTCAAAGGTGAACAGTTATAGTTTTGCAGCAGCGTAGATCCAAAGAAAAGATCAAATTAGTTGACTTAAAAGTCATTCTTACTAAAATCTCTTGTGTTAAAAGTAACTGACTAAAACAGTGATCATCAAAAGTGGTTACTGGCAATTGCACTTTAAGGACCAACTGAAATGAATGCCTGCTTCATAGGTTAATAGAAGTGGTTATTATTCGTTTATTTGTGTTTAAAAGTGTTTTCATATTGTGTCTCACCAGAAGTGTTCTGTCCTGATCTCAGTCAACTGATAGAATAGTTTCTGGATCCCCATGCTAAATGTAGGTCAGTATTAGAATCATTGTCATAGTGAAGGTTCTTACGAAGTGCTTCTATCATGATAATTGTTTTTTGTTATTTAAAGATTAACTGGCTACAACTGTTCAGACTATAACAGATTCACGGACCCAACGTTTCACATGTGCTTAATATTTGTTATATGGTGGTATTCTTTTTTGTCCTATCTGCAAGACAAATTTGTGTACCAAGTAATGTCACATACAGTATTTAATTTTCCTAATAAACGGTACTATCACTTGGTAACACCTTGCCTAATTAGCTGGCGACCGTTACCTTTTAAGTAAATTACAATTTACTTTAAAACAGCCATAAGATTGGTTTGAATCCGAAACTTCAATACTGCCCCCTGTCAAGACGTAATCTTTTGGATAACGGAACTTACACTTGTACCTTAACCATCAGTACACAATCACGGTCACTTTCATATTTCTTTCGCAGGAGTAACATTATCACCTAACTGCTCAGGTAGCAATGGCCGGCAGGGTTATAAGATCTGCTTCAGCGTGTCAAAGTATTTGAAAACACAGACCATACGCCACCATGCACCAGAAAGTACCTATCAGGAAGAGGCATATATAAAATAAAGGTCGATGTTTGGTACACAATGCCTGGCGACCGCATCTTTCACCATACTGTTCATGCTAACTGGTATGTCCGGAAATTGTTTAATCCATATGTAGATCAGCTAATGGAAGATGGGTGGCTGCGTGGATGTTTTCAGCAAGACGGAGCAACAGCACACACCGCCTTGACAACGTTGTCACTAGTGCACGGGGAGAGAAGAATCAGCATAGGCAGTGCAGTGTCCTGGCCATCTCGATCACCTGGTCCCTCTGTGATTTGTACCTGTGGGTCAAAGGGAGTGTCAGGCGTACTCAAACAACCCTCCCACTCTGGAAGCGCTACAGCAGAACACTAACGATATTGCTGCTGCTTCTCAGACAGAACTACCAATCGTTTGTCTCAGTTTTATAAATCGTGCACATTGCTGCATCGACGTCAAAGGTGGCCGTTTCCAGTATCTTCTGTGGTGATAAAATTCTCTCGAGCTTCTAGCCGCGTCAAGCGGTTTAAAATCCACGAGCTTTCGGCCGAGCACTCCTCGACCGTTGTCAAGAGGCGACTGTCTTTTGGTTGCTGCTGCCGTTCTTGTGTAGCCGTACTGCCTTCTGTGACGTCGCTGGTGCTCGTCCGGGGCCATCGATATAAACGGGCCCAGCAACGAACGTGTGACATCACAATAGTAGGCTTGTCCTCTGCACTTCGTGAACGCTTGGCTCCGTCCATAGCCAATGGGAAACGAGTATTTAATTGAAAATGTACCCACCAAAGGTCTTCGTGGACCTAGTGCTCGCTCCATCGTCATATGAGGCAATGTTTTCGTTGCGCGCCCGCCGCGACCGCTTCGACCTGCCGATGACCGAATCGATAGCTGTGCTTAGCTGTCGTCCGCCACCTATATCGAGCGTGTTTCCACTAATTGTTATCTCTAGCGTTTTTCTAATTACACTATCCGAGAGAATAGTAATTCGTGTGATAACATATCTCGTCAAATGCAACACAATCTCCGTTTTCCAGAGCATGCTCCTATACCGCCGATTTCTCAGGGTACCCAAGGCGAAAACATCTATCGTGTTCTACACAGCCCGGTTCAATAGCACGAACAGTCTGTCAGACCTAAAGCTGTCCACGCCCACACGGTATTTTATATACCCCTGACGTTCTAAAGCATACATCGTCATACCCAAACTTCATGAGTTGTCGAATTTTTATCGGAGTCATGAAGATCGAATCGATGTTACGCTTCTTTAGGAGCCGGCTAATCTTTCGCGTTACTGAGCCTCTTTACGGCGAAAGATGACTTGCGAAAACTGGCAGTTGCCGTAGCCGTTTTCCTTGAATTGTTTCCGGAAGTGGCTCAGTTCCTTCGGCAGGAAGGTTACCTTGTACGGCGCGCTGAAGCGAGCACCAGTGAATCACAGAAGACAGCCCGGCAGTACAAGGACGGTAGCAGTAATCGAAAAACTTTCATCACTTGACAGTGGCAGACGAACATTCGGACGCAAGGTCGTTGATTTCTGAACCGGCAGGAAATTCGAGAGAATTTTAACAGTACCTATCTCCCCGAAACCATGCATTCGTGTATCTTCTGTAATGTTAACTAGCAAGGGTCAATACAGATTCAGACTGATTGTACAGTGCTGGCCATTAAAATTGTTACACCACGAAGATGACGTGCTCCATCACAGGTAGGAGCGCCTGTGATAGTGTACTCCACGACAAACCTGGGAGCACGAATGTTAAAACGTCATTTTTTTTTCGGACGAATCCAGGTTCTGTTTACAGCATCACGATGGTCGCATCCGTGTTTGGCGACATCGCGGTGAACGCACATTGGAAGCGTGTATTCGTCATCGCCATACTGGCGTATCACCCGGCGTGATGGTATGGGGTGCCATTGGTTACACGTCTCGGTCACCCCTTGTTCGCAATGACGGCACTTTGAACACTGGACGTTACATTTCAGATGGGTTACGACCCGTCGCTCTACCCTTCATGCGGTCCCTGCGAAACCCTACATTTCAGCAGGATAATGCACGACCGCGTGTTGCAGGTCCTGTACGGGATTTTCTGGATACAGAAAATGTTCGACAGCTGCCCTGGCCAGCACATTCTCCAGATCTCTCACCAATTGAAAACGTCTGGTCAATGGTGGCCGAGCAACTGGCTCGTCACAATACACCAATCACTACACTTAATGAACTGTGGTATCGTTTTGAAGCTGCATGGGCAGCTGTACCTGTACACGCCATCCAAGCTCTGTTTGACTCAATGCTCAGGCGTTTCATGGTCGTTATTACGGCCAGAGGTGGTTGGTCTGGGTACTGATTTCTCAGGATCTATGCACCCAAACTGCGTGAAAATGTAATCACATGTCAGTTCTAGTCCAACATATTTGTCCAATGAAAACCGTTTATCATCTGCATTACCTCTTGGTGTAGCAATTTTAATGGCCAGTAGTGTATTTTCTGGGACAGTGCTATTTTGTACAACCTGTACTAGTTTATGGCAACGAAAACGCGGTGTTGGGCGGGCAGACGTTCCTTTGCGGTGTTGGATGTTACTGTGTGGCGGTGCAGGGCGTGTAGTGGCGGCAGCTGGCGCTTCCTCAGCGTTGTGTTCTGTGTGCTGTGTGCTGCCGTGCCGGGATCCCAGCGGCTGCCGGCTGCGAGTCACGTTGCTACAAGCCCCACGGCCCCGCCCCCGCCGCCGCCCCCGCCCACGCCCAGAGGCTGTGATTGTTCGCCACCACAACACACACAGGTCGGCTCCGCTCGCAGGCACAGCAAACGCCTCGCCAATCCCGCGCCTCGCCTCCGTGTCGTCGGCACGTCTCCCGTCTCTACTGTGCGCCCCGTATCCTCCTACCTCTCTCCGGAGTCTCCACATATACACAGAGGCTCCAAAGAAACTGGTATAGGCATGCGTATTCAAATACAAAGATATGTAAACACGCAGAATACGCCACTGCGGTCGGCAACGTCTGTATAAGACAGTAAGTGTCTGACGCAGTTGTTAGATCGGTTACTGCTGCTACAAAGGCACGTTATCAAGATTTAAGTGCGCTTCAACGTGTTGCTATAGTCGGCACACGAGAGATGGGACACAGCATCTGCGAAGTAGTGTGAATTTTCCCTTAGGACCATTTCACGAGTGTACCGTGAATATTAGGAATCCGCTAAACCATTAAATCTCCGACGTCGTGGCGGCCGAAAAAAAAAATCCTGCAAGAACGGGATCAATGAGGACTGGAATGAATCCTTCAACGTGACAGAAGTGCAGCTCTTCGCAAATTGCTGCAGATTTCAATGCTGGGCCATCAACAAGTGTCAGCGTGCGAACCATTCAACGAAATATCATTTGTATGGAATTTCGGAGCTGAAGACCCACTCGTGTACACTTGATGACTGCACGACACAAAGCTATACGCTTTGCCTGGGCCCATTAACACCGACATTAGACTCTTGATGAGTGGAATCATCTTGCCTGGTCGGACTAGTCTCATTTCAAACTGTATCTATCGGATGGACGTGTATGGGTACGTAGACAACCTCATGAATCCATGGACCCTGCATGTCAGCATGTCAAGCCGGTGTAGACTCTGTGATGGTGTGGGGACTGTGCAGTTGGAGTGGTATGAGACCCCTGATACGTCTAGATATGACTGTGACAGGTGACACGTACTTAAGGGTCCTGTCTGGTAACCTGCATCCATTCATGTCCAGTGTGCATTCCGGCGGACTTCGGAAATACCAGCAGGACAATGCGACACTCTTCACGTCCAGAATTGCTACAGAGTGGCTCCGGGAACATTTTTCCGAGTTTGGATACTTCCGCTGGCCACCAAACTCCCCACACATGAACATTATTGAGCCAGGAGAGATCTCCATCCCCCACCTATTCTTACGGATTTATGGACAGCCCTGCAGGATTCATGGTGTTAGTTCGCTCCAGCACTACTTCAGACATTAGTCGAGTCCATGTCACGTAGTGTTGTGGCACTTCTGTGTACCCGCGTCGACCCTACACGATATTAGGCAGGTGTACTAGTTTCTCTGGCTCTTCAGTGTATAAATGCTCTAAGGGACCTGAATCATATTGTCTGTTAACACAGTTGCTCCTAGAGCTTAGAAAGTAAGATGATTATTTGGCAAACAATGAGGTGGAAACATCTGTGTACATTTTCTATGCTGAGGCTGACAAATTGTTATATCGCTGATAGCAGGTGCCTCCGCAGAACTGCAAGGCGCAAGCACGCTTTAAGCAATATTATATGATGAAAGTCGAGACTACTTCCGCTGAAACTGTGTATTTAAGTGGAGCAGTATGCTTTTTTAAACCGTTTCTGGCCAATTTCGGTAATAAAGCCACTCTTAATACTATATTTCCATGTAAAAAGTCATATGACGTCCAGTCAAAACCAGGCTATGTAATAGTGAGACGTACCCCGTCAATCAAAAAGTCTCGATTCTGGGTCAACAAAAAACAGAAAAAGTTAAGTGTATGGTTTGGATACTTCAAGGGCTTTACATGTTCTCCTTTGACTTCAGTACAATTCACAGAACGTTGGTATATGTGGAACTATGAGAAAATGTCAGAAAACTCCTTTTGGCAGCTTCTTTGGTCTTGGCGAATCATCAGAGACCCCCTCTGCACTTTGTCGTTCTGTGGCAGCATCGTACTTTTAACATCAAGTCTCATCACTCGTGATGATTGCTTCCAGAAAAAAATTGCCCACATTTTTATTTCAATCAAGTCGCGGTAAACGTCAGCGTGTCGTCGTGCGGCTGAGAATTGTCATGAAGAACGTTTACATATAATTAATTACTTAACTTTAATTTTTCGAGGTAGCAATTAAAGCTGTGGTCGAAACAATAATCAGGGCATTTTATCCTGAGACTTCCCACACAATCGATAAAAATGTTTTCACTTGTTGCCGTCATTCTCAACATAGTAAACGTTGCACAGGTAGGGACTATGCATTCACTTTACTCAGATGACTAATATTTTGCGTAGTTAATTCGGATAACCAAACACATTCCGAAGCAACGTTCACCCAACGGTCCTCAAACATTTCGATACTTCACAGGGAGGAAACTACGTATTTCTGGGGAGAGGTTACCTCTTTTACCAGATTGCCGTCCAGTTCAACACACCAAGCTTTTTATGTGTATATTTATACGCCATGTATAGTCGAAATTAGCCGACAGTGATGTGCATAGGTTCTGTTATATGTAAATATACAATCTTGGCGCAAATAATGTCGTCTTTCAAGGAGTATGAGGAACCAAATATCCAGAAACTAATTAATAAAACATAAACTGAGCCGAAAATGGTATATCTAGAACTGCTTGCAAACCAACAGAAAAATGTCGTAGAATCCGTGATGAAAGTGACGCTTAAAAATAAAAATGTCTACATGCTTCAACTTACTGAAGATGCAACATAATGAATCAAACCGAAACAGATATATGGCAAAACTTACATTGCATTTATTTAGAAATCCTTAGATATAACCTGAAAATCAGAAATACAACAAAAATTTATGTCAGGCAAACACAACAAGAGAAAGAAAACTTTTACACTGTACAGAATTTGTGTGAATTCCTAAGGGACCAAACCGCTGAGGTCATCGGTCCCTAGACTTACAAACTACTTTAAACTGACTTAAACTAACCTACGCTAAGGACAACACACACGCCCATTCCCGACGGAGGAGCGAACCTCCGGCTGGATTACACTTTACAGAGAAATTATGGTTATGTGAATGATCTACTCTTCCTTTGACTTGTGAAGCCACTACTCTCGGGCAGTTACTGGAAGATCTGCAGATTAACATTTAATCAAAACAGTGTACGTTCACGATTTTCTCGAAGTTAGTCAATTAATTTAGTTCATTACGTGGTCCTTCTTTCGTATGTACGATAGAGCGTAATAACATGAACGATTTACAAGAAAATTCCTGACCCACTAAATTTAAATGCACAGGCATCTCAGCCACCAGAGCATCATAGTGACGTATTTTTTTCAAATCAAACATTCAGCCACTGTTCCACACCGAAAGCCTGAATCCAGTGCAATTTGAGAAATACCTTCTACTTTTTTAAGAGAACACACGCAGTAACTGCACATTCACGCCCAAGGAGAGACTAACCGCAATCTCCGTTTTTCAAGACAGCGATTCCACACATCGACACAGTGTATGTCGCAAAGAAAAAGTTTCATAGGAATTATCCACGGCTGCACCATACGTAATGTTTTATGATCATGACAAGCGATTATTCAATTGAATTAATTTATAGAAAATCTTTAAGGCTCATTCTGTCATCCGAAGAACCATATGTGGCTTTGAGTACTTCGTAGTTTACTGCTGCTCTATTAATGGGGCGGCACAGAAGACGTATTGCGTGTTAGTGTCAGTCGCTCTGCGGTGTGTGTGAGTGGCACAGTATCTCATTAGCAATAGTATAGATTTATATCGACATACTTCCCTTAAAAACAATTACACACTAGCCGCACGCTGTAGCCGCGCGGTCTCGGGCGCCTTGTCACGGTTCGCACAGCTCCACCGTCGGAGGTTCGAGTCCTCCCTCGGGCATTGGTGTGTGTGTTGCCCTTAGCGTAAATTAGTTCAAGTAAGATTAAATAGTGTGGAAACTTAGGGACCGATGACCTCAGCAGTTTGGTCCCACAGGATCTTACCACAAAAACAAAAATAAAAAAGAATAACAGATTGAAACAGCATTAAACTCTGTTTAACGTTACTCGGTGCAGATTCTTTTGGAAAGGCTTGTTCCAATTAAATGTGAAACAAACAGCTGTAGAAAAAAATAAAAATTCTACAGCTGAATTCTGAAAGATACTCTGTGTCCAAATGTAAAGGCCTAATCGAAACAAACAAGACTTTTCTGTGCGAACGCTCTTTTATCGTCTGTTGCTAAGAGTTCATTAATGAATGATAATGTCCACTCATACCTTTAAAACGAGAGACCATCTCAAGATTTCTCGAGATGTATATTATTACTTTCGTCTAAACATTGAGACTGCACGCTTGTGTAAACAAAATTATGCATTTTTCGAAACTTGCTGGATGCTACAACGGCATTACCAACACCAATGGTTATAACGCTACTGGTTTGAGTTGCTACCCAAATATTCTCTGTTTTATTAAGCATCCGAAATAAATAATTTTTATACTAAACTATCACTTACTCTTAGATAAATAGTCTCCGTGATGGCCGGCCGCTGTGGCCGAGCGGTTCTAGGCGCTTCAGTCCTGAACCGAACTGCTGCTACAGTCGCAGGTTCGAATCCTGCCTCGGGCATGGATGTGTGTGATGTCCTTAGGTTAGTCAGGTTTAAATAATTCTAAGTCTAGGGGACTGATGACCTCAGACGTTAAGTCCCATAGTGATTACAGTCATTAGAACCATCTCCGTGATGAAAAGGGAAAATAAAACCAAGCTGGAGGCGCCGGGTATCGATCCCGGTACCTCTCACATGCTAAGCGAGCGCTCTACCATCTGAGCTACGCCCCCAGTGTGGCAGCCAGTCCACCTTTGCATTATACTGTTGGTTCCGGCCAGCCAACCGGTTACCTGGCCGCCTCTGGCGAAACCTGTTGGGTGTGGTTACTGCCCGGAGCACCGACGTGTGCAGTTGCCCAACTGTGAGACAGAAAGTGAGATCGTGGGTCCACCGTCTGGGGGCGTAGCTCAGATGGTAGAGCGCTCGCTTAGCATGTGAGAGGTACTGGGACCGATACCCAGCGCCTCCAGGAACCTACTTTTTTCTTGAAATTTTTATTGCCTACGATATCTCCAATTTCAGTGACTATAAAAAGTTGTTTGTTTATCTTAACCTTGTAGTCAACTAGTGAATCGCACCCTGGTGTCTTAAGGGGTCCATTGTTAAGCTGGGCTGTGTGGCAGGTCGCCTGCAGCACCCATCCGCCGCGCAGTGCCGTCTGCTGTGTGGCCACTGCAGACCTTCTGCCCAGACTGCGTTAAGCGTACGGGCAGGTGTAATCCGTTGTGTGCGACTGCAGATAGAACAGACGTTCCCCACAGTTACGCTGACATGTGCACCTATGAGTGAGCAGGAGTGGTTCCCAGACAGTAACGACGCGTTGCTTACCTAGCTGCAGTGTAAATCCCCAAGGTTCAATTGGCTCTAAGCACTATGCGACTTAACATCTTCGGTCATCAGTCCCCTAGAACTTAGAACTACTTAAACCTAACTAACCTAAGAACATCACATACATCCATGCCCGAGCCTGCGACCGTAGAAGCATCGCGGTTCCAGACTGGAGCGCCTAGAAGCGCTCCGCCACAGCGGCCAGCTATCTCCAAAGAGTTGAAGTTTCTTTCGGAGTTGAAGACAGCAGCCAACCACTATTGATAATGCTGTTTATTTATGTGAATAGCGCCGTAACCGATTTCGAACCGACGGATTCATCTTCAGACGGCTGTTCACATCAAGATACACATTTTTTTTTTTTTTTTTTTTTTTGGCTCTTTATTCCTCCTTGGTCCTTCATTCCTCTTTGTGGTGAAAGATTTTTGTGATTGTGATGCTTCTAAAATCCATTGCAATTTTTTTTATTGTGGTTGGCTTGAATTCACGAAGTATTGCAGTGTGTATGAAGCAGGTTGCGTCAAGCACTACACACGCACCAATTTTTTTTTTCAGGAGGGAAATGTACACAATGATGCCGATATCGCAAATACAACAATGTCAAATAAATTCTATCTCAGAGACATTACAATGTATGCATTGATCTGACAGTACAAAATTTACAAAGAATAGAAGTCACGTTATAAGTAAGGAACATTCAATGAGCATTAATTACAAATCAAGTCAATAGATGTAGCAACCAGTTTGTTAGGAAATGTTACTCGAATGGTATTATGTAAAAAAATAAGGTAAGACTTTAGAAATTATTATAACGTATGATGGCTCCTTGAAAGTTTAAATTAATTGACCAACTTTATTAATGTGCCACTGAGCAAACTGGTATGTGCTTGTGTATTGTTTATATTGGACTACTAAGAAAATAGTTGTTGACAGTGTCAGCATCACCGAACTATCAATTTAGTAATTAATTTTTGCAAAGTAAAAGTACGAATTCCTTACGGGAAAATGGAAAAACTGGTTGAAGTGAATCTCTGGAAAGATCAGTTTGGATTTCGGAGAAACGTAGGGATGCGCGAGGATATACTTACCCTACGACTTATCTTAGAAGGTAGCTTAAGCAAATGCGGAACTACGTTTATAGCATTTGTAGACTTAGCTTTTGACAATGCTGACTTCAATAATATATTCGAAATTGTGAAAGTGACAAGGGTAAAATACAGGGAGCGAAAGGTTACTTACGACTTGTACAGAAACCAGACTGTTACAAGAGCCGAGGGGCATGAAAGGGAAGCAGTAGCTGATACGGGCGTGAGACAGGGTTGTAGCATATCTCCGACAGTATTCAATCTGTACACTGAGTAAGAAGTGACTTTAACGAAAGGAAAATTTGGACTAGGAATTAAAGTCCTGGAAAAGGAAATAAAAACTTCGAGGTTTGTCGATGACATTGTGATTCTTTCAGAGACAGCAAAGGACTTTCAACAGCAGTTGAACGGAACGGCCAGTGTCTTGAAAGCAGGTTATAAGACGAACATCGACAAAAGCAAAACGAAGATAATGAAATGTAGACAATAGGTGAGGCTGAGGAAATTAGAAGAGCAAATGAGATGTTTAAGGTAGTAGATGAGCTATGCTGTTTGAGCAGCAAAATAACTCATGGGTCCAAGTAGGGAGAATATAAAATATAGAACGGCAATGGCAAGAATAACGTTTCTGAAGAAGAAACGTTTGTCAACATCGAGTATACAGTGTTAGGAAGTCTTTACTGTAGGTATTTGTCTGGAGTGTAGCCACGTATGGAAGTGAAACATGAACGATAAACAGTTTAGACAAGGAGACAATAGAAGCCTTTGAAATGTGGTGCTACAGAAGAATGCTGAAGAGTAGATGGGTAGATCACGTAACTAATGAGGAGGTACTAAATATAATCGGGAAGACAAGACGTTTTGGGCATAACGTGACCAAAACAAAGGATCGGTAAATGGCACACATCCTGAGACATCAACGGAGCTCCATTTATTATTGTCGGGAAGTGTGGTGGGTTAAAATCGTACAGGGACAGCAAGAAGTGAATACATTAAGCAGATTCAAAGGGATGTAGGTTGCAGTAGTCGGATATGAAGAGGTTTGCACAGAACAGAGCAGCATTGAGAGCTGTATCAAAACAGTCTGCGGACTGAAAACAACAACACACTGACTGCTTGTTGTTGTCAAAAGAAGCAGGCTTTATTTATGTTTTAAACTGGAAATTTTGTAGAAGGCTACGTTAGCTAACTCTGTCTGTCCATTGAGGGGATGATGTGGTGATTTGCTTTTATGTACATATATCTCTGTCTACTACCTTTCTCAGCTGGATGTGATCTTCAGTGATTTTTACTCTATGTCTGTTGAGAGTCGTATGCATTGTCAATGCAGATTTTGATGAGTTGTCCAAATGTATGACCTCTAAATGATCTTTTAACCTATTGTCTAAGGTACCGTCTGCTTGTCCGATGCAGTAGAAGGGGCAACTTTGGCAAGTGAGTTTATGTACATACGTCATTTTGTATCGGGGAGCGTTGATATTCCTTAAGCTTTAAGCTTACATTTATGTTTTTATTTTTAAGATAACCTATGTAAACTTCAAAAAATTTGCTTCTTGATGCGTGCAACTGTATGAAAATGAACCTGTCGGTTCGAAACGGTTACGGTGCTATTTACATAAATTATGAGCATGATCAATAGTGGCTACTTGCTGTCTCCTACTTGGAAAGAATCAGCCTATATTTCGTAGGCAGCCTCGTTCTCAAGATATCTGTTTTCGACGAAATATCTCAGAGGAATTTCTGGTGTAAGGACTAACGGTATACGTACAAATCTGAACTATGAAATTCCTTCGACGGGAAATCCTGAGACAAGTGCACAGCGAATTTTTGAGCTCGATTTTGCACCCTCTGTAGGCGATGGATATAAGCATCGGCTGCGGTTCCCCAGGCGCCAGCTGCGCAGTCTCGTCCCTGCGTAGCCGCGGTGTCGGCTCTGAGGTCACTGGTGTTCAGTCTAGCATCATAAGAGGCAACGTCTTAGTCCAGCGCCAGCCGAGCCCGCTTTATTGTAGCCGGGTTTTCGGCTCCAAGCCACCGTCTTTACTGTGGCTGTTACCAGATATTTCGATCTCCATAGCTTCTTGTATTACGCTACGCCTGAAGACGTTAGCCTGTGTGGTGATAGAGGTGTCGTAAAATGCAGTTTTATTTCAGTTTTCCAAGCACGTTCAGTTACAGTTGATTTCCGTGGATACCGCAGTCACAGAATCTTATGACGCCCAAACGGCAGTATTCGTGCATATAGGACCACACGATATAGCTGGAAACCCGGCAGCGAGCTTAAGTATTCAAACTTCACGCTTCGCTCGCTTCAATCGGGCTCTTTCTGCTTTTGCCTCCTTAATGTCATGTTGTTCAATAAAGGTATTTCTCGTTAGAATTCTGCTTACTACTTCTGGTGCTACCAGTCTTCTGACTGGGATAATACGGCCCGCCACGCCTCCCCTTCTGCGCCAACCTCTTCATCTCACAGTAGCACTTACAACCTATGTCCTCAATTATTTGCTGGCTTTATTCCAGTCTCTGCATTCCCTAACACTTTTTAACTTCCACAGCATTCTCAAGTACAACAGAGGTTGAAATACCTTGCTGTCTTAACACTTTTCTCCTTGTCAGTGATCTCTATATGTTCCTTTCCTTGCCAGTTCTGCAGAGAACCTCCTTGTTTCTAATTTTACCTGTCCAACAAATTTTCTACATCCTTCTATAGCATCTCGTCTCAGATGTTTAGATTCTTTTCTTCTCCTGTGTTCTCACAGTCCATGATTCACTATCACACAATACCGTTCTTAATATGTACATTCTCAGAAGTTTCTTCAGCAAATCAGGGCGGACGCTCGATACTTGGCCAGGAATGCCGTCTTTGCCTATGCTGGTCTGCTTTTCTGCCCTCCTACATGACTACTCTGCAATTCACATTTAAGTGCTTGGCAGAGGGTTCATCGAACCACAATCATACTATCTCTCTACTATTCCACTCCCGAACAGCGAGCGGGAAAAACGAACACCTAAACCTTTCTGTTCGAGCTCTGATTTATCTTATTTTATTTTGATGATCATTCCTACCTATGTAGGTTGGGCTCAACAAAATATTTTCGCATTCGGAAGAGAAAGTTGGTGACTGAAATTTCGTAAAAAGGTCTCGCCGCGACGAAAAACGTCTATGCTGTAGTGACTTCCATCCCAACTCACGTATCATATCTGCCACACTCTCTCCCCTATAACGCGATAATACAAAACGAGCTGCCCTTTTTTTGCACCCTTTCGATGTCCTCCGTCAATCCCACCTGGTAAGGATCCCACACCGCGCAGCAATATTCTAACAGAGGACGAACGAGTGTAGTGTAAGCTGTCTCTTTAGTGGACTTGTTGCATCTTCTAAGTGTCCTGCCAATGAAACGCAACCTTTGGCTCGCCTTCCCGACAATATTATCTATGTGGTCCTTCCAACTGAAGTTGTTCGTAATTTTAACACCCAGGTACTTAGTTGAATTGACAGCCTTGAGAATTGTACTATTTATCGAGTAATCGAATTCCAACGGATTTCTTTTGGAACTCATGTGGATCATCTCACACTTTTCGTTATTTAGCGTCAACTGCCACCTGACACACCATACAGCAATCTTTTCTAAATCGCTTTGCAGCTGATACTGGTCTTCAGATGACCTTACTAGACGGTAAATTACAGCATCATCTGCGAACAGTCTAAGAGAACTGCTCAGATTGTCACCTAGGTCATTTATATAGATTAGGAACAGTAGAGGTCCCAGGACGCTTCCCTGGGGAACACCTGATATCACTTCAGTTTTACTCGATGATTTGCCGTCTATTACTACGAACTGCGACCTTCTTGACAGGAAATCACGAATCCAATCGCACAACTGAGACGATACCCCATAGCTCCGCAGCTTGATTAGAAGTCGCTTGTGAGGAACGGTGTCAAAAGCTTTCCGGAAATCTAGAAATACGGAATCAACTTGAGATCCCCTGTCGATAGCGGCCATTACTTCGTGCGAATAAAGAGCTAGCTGCGTTGCACAAGAGCCATGCTGATTACGTGTCAATAGATCCTTTCTTTGTGTCAGGTATTATTTTAATCACACAGCTGAACTTTTATTTCAGTCATTGCATCTTCGATGTATGATTGAACATTAGTGGCGAAAGACTGAATCCCTTTTTCCTGAACGCTCTTCGTTCTTGGTCGTCTTCTGTTCTTACTGTTCCCTATTGGTTTTTGCGCATGTGGTATATTATCAGCCTTTCCCTAAAGCGTTATGCTATTTCTCTCAGAATTGTAGGACGCTTTTTCTAGCTCGACAAATCTTGAAGTTGTCTTGACCAACGTGGTCTCCATTTATTCATCTTCTTATAGAGCGACAAAGTCTGAAATGTAATTGCAGTTTTTGAGAATTATTAATGAAATCTCAATCAGCCTGTATATGACTGGACGGGGCACAATAAAGGCGATAAAAGATAGCAGAAGGTACGATGCAAAACAGCCGATTTTCAATGTCTCTCAGATACCAGACACACTGCACCGGGTTTACAGACGGGACTGACCAGGAGATGAATGGCTGTGGGAGGGCACACACAAGAAAGGTAAATTATATTTTAAAGTACCATCTATGAAGAAATCGTTTGAAAAGTTGCACCAGCTTGTATCGGGAAAGAATGGAGGGGAAAATCGACCTTCTCCTCTCCGTGGAATTATTCCACCATTTTCTTCAAGAGATTCAGAGAAACTACGGAAAACTTCAGTCGAGGTGGCTGGACGGATATCTGAAGCACCGTCCTTCCGAAAAGACTTCAGTTGCCCCTGCACCACCTCGCTCGGAGGAAGTCAAATGGATGTCCTCCTGCCACCTTGCGAACTCTGGTTGTATACAGCATTGCTGCTGTCACTTGGGACTTTCGTGCAGTGTATATCTAGTCGATAGATCTTCGTGGGACACAGATGATGAAAACCAGAAGTAAACACTATTGGCCATTAAAATTCCTACACCAAGAAGAAATGCAGAAGAGAAACGGGTATTCATTGGACAAATATATTATACTAAAACTGACATGTGATTACATTTTCACGTACTTTGGGTGCATAGATCTTGAGAAATCAGTACCCAGAACAACCACCTCTGGCAGTAATAACGGCCTTTATACGCCTGGGCATTGAGTCAAACAGAGGTTGGATGGCGTGTACAGGTACAGCCGCCCATGCAGCTTCAACACGATACCACAGTTCATCAAGAGAAGTCACTGGCGTATTGTGACGAGACAGTTGCTCGGTCACCATTGACCAGACGTATTCAGTTGGTGAGAGATCTGGAGAATGTGCTGGCCAAGGCAGCAGTCGAACATTTTCTGTATCCAGAAAGGCCCGTAGAGGACCTGCAACATGCGGTCGGGCATTATCCTGCTGTAATGTAGGGTTTCGCAGGGATCCAATGAAGGGTAGAGCCACGGGTCGTAACACATCTGAAATGTAACGTCCACTGTTCAATGTGCCGTCAATGCGAACAAGAGGTGACCGAGGCGTGTAATCCATACCATCACGCCGGGTGATGCGCCAGTATGGAGATGACGCATACATGCTTCCAATACGCGTTCACCGCGATGTCGCCAAACACTGATTGGACCATCATGATGCTCTCAACAGAACCTGGATTCATCCGAAAAAATTACGTTTTGCCATTGGCGCACCCAGGTTCGTCGTTGAGCAACCATCACAGGCGCTCCTGTCTGTGATGCAGAGTCAAGGGTAACCGGAGCCATGGTCTCCGAGCTGATAGTCCATGCTGCTGCAAACGTTGTCGAACTGTTCGTGCAGGTGGTTGTTGTCTTGCAAACGTCCCCATCTGTTGACTCGGGGATCGAGACGTAGCTGCACAATCCGGTACAGCCATGCGAATAAGATGCCTATCATCTTGACTGCTAGTGATACGAGGCCGTTTGGATGCAGCAAGGCGTTCCGTATTACCCTCCTGAACCCACGGATTCCATATTCTGCTAACAGTCATTGGATCTCGACCAAAGCGAGCAGCAATGTCGCGGTACGATAAACCGCAATCGCGATAGCCTACAATCCGACCTTTATCAAAGTCGGAAACGTGATGGTACGCATTTCTCCTCCTTAGACGAGTCATCACAACATTTCACCAGGCAACGCCTGTCAACTGCTGTTTGTGTATGAGAAATGGGTTGGAAGCTTTCCTCATGTCAGCACGTTGTAGGTGTCGTCACCGACGCCAACCTTGTGTGAATGCTCTGAAAAGGTAATCATTTGCATGTCACAGCAGCCTCTTCCCGTCGGTTAAATTTCGCGTCTGTAGCACGTCATCTTCGTGGTGTAGCCATTTTAATGGTCAGTGGTGTACTTACAGAGAAGCACTTGAGAACTGGCCTCCATTGGTTGGATTTGGTGTTGGGTGGGGAGAGACATCGATTGGCTATCTCCCAGAATAAAGTCTGCAACATGGACGAATTCATCACGAAACACAGTTGATGGAACGACGAAGCTATCACGTACTGCGGAGGCCGGGTGAACCGTGCTGGACTGCTATAACGGCGTACGACATACACAGGTAGCAGGAAGGAACAAGTATTGCAAGACAAGTATTTTCTTATTTGTTGATAATGAAATGAAGCAACAATCCGTTTCAGGCGAACTATCTCTTAGCTTCTCTCATCTCCAAATTAAAAGTGGCTGACCACGTATTTATTCGAAAACACTATGGCGGTTCGGATCACATATGATCTGATTATTAAACGTGCATTTCCTTGCATGACTTTATTAATTTTGAGCATTAGTGACTGTAATAGCAATACTTTGTGACTGACGCCGGATGTACACTCCTGGAAATTGAAATAAGAACACCGTGAATTCATTGTCCCAGGAAGGGTAAACTTTATTGACACATTCCTGGGGTCAGATACATCACATGATCACACTGACAGAACCACAGGCACATAGACACAGGCAACAGACCATGCACAACGTCGGCACTAGTACAGTGTATATCCACCTTTCGCAGCAATGCAGGCTGCTATTCTCCCATGGAGACGATCGTAGAGATGCTGGATGTAGTCCTGTGGAACGGCTTGCCATGCCATTTCCACCTGGCGCCTCAGTTGGACCAGCGTTCGTGCTGGACGTGCAGACCGCGTGAGACGACGCTTCATCCAGTCCCAAACATGCTCAATGGGGGACAGATCCGGAGATCTTGCTGGCCAGGGTAGTTGACTTACACCTTCTAGAGCACGTTGGGTGGCACGGGATACATGCGGACGTGCATTGTCCTGTTGGAACAGCAAGTTCCCTTGCCGGTCTTGGAATGGTAGAACTATGGGTTCGATGACGGTTTGGATGTACCGTGCACTATTCAGTGTCCCCTCGACGATCACCAGAGGTGTACGGCCAGTGTAGGAGATCGCTCCCCACACCATGATGCCGGGTGTTGGCCCTGTGTGCCTCGGTCGTATGCAGTCCTGATTGTGGCGCTCACCTGCACGGCGCCAAACACGCATACGACCATCATTGGCACCAAGGCAGAAGCGACTCTCATCGCTGAAGACGACACGTCTCCATTCGTCCCTCCATTCACGCCTGTCGCGACACCACTGGAGGCGGGCTGCACGATGTTGGGGCGTGAGCGGAAGACGGCCTAACGGTGTGCGGGACCGTAGCCCAGCTTCATGGAGACGGTTGCGAATGGTCCTCGCCGATACCCCAGGAGCAACAGTGTCCCTAATTTGCTGGGAAGTGGCGGTGCGGTCCCCTACGGCACTGCGTAGGATCCTACGCTCTTGGCGTGCATCCATGCGTCGCTGCGGTCCGGTCCCAGGTCGACGGGCACGTGCACCTTCCGCCGACCACTGGCGACAACATCGATGTACTGTGGAGACCTCACGCCCCACGTGTTGAGCAATTCGGCGGTACGTCCACCCGGCCTCCCGCATGCCCACTATACGCCCTCGCTCAAAGTCCGTCAACTGCACATACGGTTCACGTCCACGCTGTCGCGGCATGCTACCAGTGTTAAAGACTGCGATGGAGCTCCGTATGCCACGGCAAACTGGCTGACACTGACGGCGGCGGTGCACAAATGCTGCGCAGCTAGCGCCATTCGACGGCCAACACCGCGGTTCCTGGTGTGTCCGCTGTGCCGTGCGTGTGATCATTGCTCGTACAGCCCTCTCGCAGTGTCCGGAGCAAGTATGGTGGGTCTGACACACCGGTGTCAATGTGTTCTTTTTTCCATTTCCAGGAGTGTAGTAGTTATTTCTTATCTCATACAACCAACTGAACAGCTGCAGTTACAGGATTCATACTTACGTAGTACGTCCCACATTGATTCCTGTGGTTATTTTATGCATTGTTGCTTATCCGTTAGCACTGACAATTCCACGGAAACGCCGCTGCTCACTGTCGTTAAGCGATGGCTGTTGGCCACAGTGTTGTCCGTGCTGAGAGGCAATGCCTGAAATGTGGTATTCTCGGCACACCCTTGACACTGTGGATCTCGGAATATTGAAGTCGCTAACGATTTTCGAAATGGAATTTCCCATGCTTCTAGCATCAATTACCGTTAGCGTTCAAAGTCTGTTAATTCCAGGCGTGCAGCCATAATAACGCCTGAAACGATTATCACGTGGACCAACTGAGTACAAATGACAGCTCCGTCAATACGTTGCCCTTTTATACCTTTCGTACGCGATACTACCATCATCTGCATATGTTCACGTCGCTGTCCCATGACTTTTGTCACTTCAGTGCCGTACAGCGACATAATTTTGCCGGTACATTCACCGGTATATGTGGATACTGGCTGTAAAATGAGTTGTAAATTGAGTTAGTAGTAAAGAAGTAATAAAACCTAATGCGAGGTGCTGAAATTTTACTGCATGAATAGCGAACATATAGTAGAGGATAAACTTTTTTCCTGTTGTTATTTTGTGGGGTGGGGGTGTGACAGCGAGGAAAAGTCCCAAAAAGATTTCAAATTCTATGTAAAGCTCATTGGAAGCCGATAAGTGCTCTCATTCTCAAATACTGGGTGAATAAAGTATGCGTATTTGCGGGCTTTGACATTGTCTCAGTACATGTACTTAGTCTAAAACTTCTACCTTTAACATAACATAGCATATTTTAATGAGCTGATTATTGCAACATTTTAAATTTTTTAAATGCTGCCAATAATTATAGAAAATACTTAAAATCAAATTTTTGTTGATCCTGGAAGCCAATAGACAGGCAGCTTGCAAATGGGACTGCCTGTTTAGTAACAATCACTTCGTGAATGTGGGTCCTTAAAATTTTTCCTGTCTTTGTGGTTGCGTTACTCTGTTCAGAAATGTTCAAATGTGTGTGACGTCTTATGGGACATAACTGCTGAGGTCATCAGTCTCTAAGCTTACGCACAACTTAACCTAAACTTCCCTAATGACAAACACACACACACCCATGCCCGAGGGAGGACTCGAACCTCCGCCGGGACCAGCCGCCGTTACTCTGTAACAATCATGTCATGTTAGTCGTTTATTAAATCACCTTGTGGCCAATTTCTATGATCGATATGTACAAAAGGCATATGTTAAGTCTCTCTGCTTTTAATCTGTGTATTACACTGTCCAGATATCTTACTGTGACCAACTGTTAAAAGCCTGAATAACCACCTTCGCCGGCCGTTGTGGCCGAGGGGTTCTAGGCGCTTCAGTCCGGAACCGTGCTGTTACTACGGTCGCAGGTTCGAATCCTGCCTCGGGCATGGATGTGTGTCATGTCCTTAGGTCAGTTAGGTTTAAGTAGTTCTAAGTATAGGGGACTGATGACCTCAGATGTTAAATGCCATAGTGCTCAGAGCCAATAACCACATTCTGTAGCGTGAGACGTGCAGGAAGAGAATAAATGAGATATTGGAAGGCACCAACAGGGACGTAGCCAGCTGCGCTATGTTTCTCGGTTGAGGATCGATGGCGCGAACGGCCCGATTGAGGTGGTCCTCCAGATTCACGATTGGGTTTAAATCCGGTGACTTTGAAGACCAGAGATGTTCGGTAAATTCAGCCCTGGTGCTCTTCGAACCACGCACGTACACTGCGTGCTCTGTGCCACGTTGCATTGTCCTGCTGATAGATGTTATCGTGCAGAAGGAAAAAACTGCTTGTAGGGATAGACACGCTCCCCAAGGAAAGATGCATACTTGTGTCGATCCATTGTGTCTTCAAAAATTACGAGGGAACGCCACACACCACAAGGCTCCTTCCTCCGGCCAGGACCCTTCCGACAACTGTTGCAGAGCCGTACACGCCAATGACCGTCTTTCAGATGGACCATAGAGAGTTCACCTTTCCCCACTCAGTGGACTTCCAGTGTCGGTATTGGGGTGCGAATTCCAGCCTCTGTCGCCTATGAGCAGCAGTCAGCATGGGTGCATAAACTAGGCGCCTACTGCGGAGGCCCAAACGCAGCAGCGTCCGCTGCACGGTCGTTGAGAAGACACTGTTGATAGCACCTTGGTTCATCTGGGCGGTTGCTCAACAGCTGCACGTCTTTTCGCTCGTACAAGTCTCTAAAGCCGTCGTCCATCCCTGTCACCTGTGACCTGAGGTGTGCCACAGCTGCCCTGGTGCTAGTTTTGAATAGCGTAATTTTGCCACAAACGCTTCACTTTTCCACGGTGGCATGCGAGCAGTTTACAAACTGGAAATGCTTCCAACCTTGGCCCAAAACCGAATGATCAAGCCCTTTTGGACGTCAGATTACGACAACGGCACTCTGATCCGCGTCCCCACGAAACGCTTTACGTACTGTCCACTGCTGACCGAGCGAGGACGGGCAGTGGCTGGCACACTGGACTCGCATTCGGGAGGACAACGGTGCAATCCCGCGTCCGGACATCCTGATTTAGGTTTTCCATGATTTTCCTAAATAGCTCCAGGAAAATGCCGGGATGGTTCCTTTGAAAGGGCACGGCCGACTTCCTTCCCCATCCTTCCCTAATCCGATGAGACCGATGACCTCGCTGTTTGGTCTCCTCCCCCAAACAACCCAACCCAACTATCCACTGCTGGTGCTGCCATCTGCCGTCTGTGAGTGTTTGTTGCACGTTGAGATCGAATATAACCTGCGTTCACACTAATGTAACTGTACCGCGTCCATTTCCTTTAATTTTTCACATATTATGAATATACTTTGCATCGTCACCATTTTGGACAAAGTGGTCTTCTCAGTAGTATATATGACTAACTTAATTATTAGACATTTACTTAATACCATTGGCTCTGTGTGATTTAATGTTACATTCACGTAACTTTTGTACCACACTGAAGAAGAAAAACATTTTTGTCTAGATATTTTATTTTCCAGAATTCCTTTAAAGGCAACTGAAACATTCTAATTCGTAAAATGAATACCACTTTGAACCGTGAATTTACTTTCAAAATCTTTTCCTAAAGAATCTACTTTATTTACTAGCGATTCATCACAAAAACATTAACACACTTAATCACACTAGATGAGCGTGGAAGTAGTTGCCAGGGAGTAACTGATGGAAAATGAAATTACTTTCAACAAATGTAAATTTTATTCCTAAAAGCTTTTTCAAACACGGATTTAAAATTATAAACAGAAAAGCATTCTTGAAATACTATTTTATTTAGAGGCAGAAAACACAATATTAACAGTAGGAGCCTTCGGGCTGAGAAGCTTGCCTGCTCCCTTTCAACACGGCCGTAGTCATGACCGCTCACAACAACCTCTGAAAGAGTACACTGGTGCAAATCTGCAACACACCAGATTACTTTAAACAACAAAATGTTTAACAATTCACACAAACACGTTAACTATGCACCCCGTAAGAGGGATGAAATGGTACAACACACAAATTATTTCCCACCGAAGTGCAATTTTTGTTTTGTTTTTTAAGGACTCTTACGGTGGAAGGGTGGCAACCTTATAACCTAGAATGACTAATTAAATAAAACCCATAAAATGCAGACTTACATAAAATGTACAACATGCTCTACATTACACATATACCACCTCGCAATATGATAGGCAAGATAAAAACATATTTCAAGAATTCGGCCTTTAAGAAATAAATTCGTTAACACCGAATCCGACAAACATGACAGAGGCAGCTATTAACGTATGGCAGATTGACAGGGGGGGGGGGGGGGGGGGGCTAAACAACCCGAACCGCAGATTGCTCTAAACCTCCCCAATTCCCCAAGGCAATTCACCTTCCCGCGGGTGGGCAAACGGAGAAGAATAGTGGGACGACCCCAAAACAAAGCGGCTGGTGCCCACACCAAGAAAACAAGTAGAATTTAACAAGTAAATGAAACAACATATCTCCAATCGCTGAACTTCTAATAAACTGCGATTTCTGGAGAAGACCTGGCGCAACACCTCCAACACTCTCCCGAATCGTTCGCTGCCAGCCGCTGCAACGGACGCAGGAAGGCGCGCCGATCTCCCGTGTCACGGCGTCGCAGCTCGCTCCGGCCAGCCCGATGTCGTGGTTTCGCTCCTGTTGCTCTCGTGTGAACCGCGAAGCCACTACCCCTTTCTATACGGCGCTGTCCATTGGACTCATGTGGCGACCTCACATGCGCCGACGCTAAAGGCGGGCCAGTCATCTCGTGTCTCAGTGCGCGACCGACCAATCGTCCGATCCAGCCGCCAATGACCGTTGCCCGAGCAACTCGAGCAGACTGGCGGCCTAACGCGCAGACTCAGATGCAGGAACTCAGCCCCGACCGGGCGACCACTAGCTGAGTTCCGTTACTGGCGGAGCTGCAAGACTCTCATTTTCTGGTTTTAAAGTTTGATCCAAACGACAGACATACTAGTACTCCCACGACAGACAGATACTAACTGCCGCACAAATACAAACGAGAGACAGACCAGAAACTGCTGACGAGTGACTGACCCAGACTCACTCCGACTGACCAACTGACCGACTGGCGAGCTCATAGCGCCCCTTAAATGCACGTGAGCAGGCTACCTTTCCCCTTTCCCACCAGAGGGAGACACCAAAGCTGCGATTGCCACAGCGGCGCCACCGCCAGAAACGGAGGGCGACTGCTTCACACTACGCTCTGCGGCGCGCTCTTCAAAACAGCAATTTTTACCACGGCTCACACTTGTCTTGATTACTGTCCTTACTTAAGGTGTGCGACATCGCCCACTGACGAGTCATAACACTATATCCACCTTCTTAATAGCGTGCTGGTCCATATTCAGAACACAGTGCAGCAGCGACTGTGTAAGGTATGTATTCGACAAATCCGCATAGAATTCAAGACGCATGTGGCACCAAATGTCAACGAAGTCGGAAAATACTCGTAAATTACCGGACAGTGGTTTGGGGGTTCGAAGCGTCCCAGACATGTTTTATCGGGTTCAGATCAGGCGAATTTGGTGTCTCAGATGTGAATGTGAGTTTACTACCGTGCTCGTCAAATCACTATCGCACGATACCGGCCTCGTAAACTGGACAGTTTTCCTGCTGGAAGAGCCCATCACCTTCAGAAAGACATCAAACGTAATGGGATGCAGGTGATCGACAGTAGTACACACCTAAGCCACAGCGGCCGTCGTGCTTTCTCTTTTAGCACAAATTCGATGAAAGCCAACGTGAATGTCCCCTATAGCATAATACTGCCTCGACCAGCCTGTGCTTGTGGCACGGTACCCATTCCAAGCAGACATTCACATTGGTATTGATATCAGGGCTCGATCATCGAACGGATGTAACAGGAAGCGTGATTTATCCGACAAGGTCATTTGTTCCCATGAATCCACGATATAATCTTGATGATCTCGTGCCTACTGCAGTTGACTTACTCAAGTTACATCTCGTTATATCCTTCCATTTTGCAATTTAATCAGTTTTAATCTGTTGTTCATAACCGATAAAGGTCACTTCCAGGTATGCAGCTTTCTTTCACGATTGTTAAACCAGTGTTAAACTAAGTAGTAGCGCTGATTAAATTACGCTCTGTGCAAATTTCTGCCATATGGCTTCCTTTTTCACTCATGTTGAATTCATGCAGATGTTGAACTCAATATGTGGCAGACTTCTGGTCCAGAGATGAGCTAAGAGAAAAAACATATTCTGGCTGGGCGGGCGGATCTTCGAAGCTCACAAACAGGATTTATACGCTTGCCAGCAGAAGCTGACGAGTATAATTATAATTGGGGAGCTCTCCAGCAATCATCAGAAATTATTACGGAAAAATTACAAGAAACCGCAACTGGGATGGCTAGACGAAGCACTAATCCTGAAATCTCATTATAAAAACAAATTTTCTAATTTTCATAACAGGTAATTAGAATTTAAGTAACCTGCAGAGAGTAGAAAGGGTTTTTAAAAGAATACTACCCAAGTTTTTCTTCAGAGTACGGGTTTTTTCATTGACCACCTTCAGTTCTAGTGGAAACTGAATTTTATATTATGTATGTAATATTTTTCAGTACGAATATATTAGTAGTGAAGAGAACATTAGCCATAGGTTTCTAAGAATCCTGAGACATCCCTCAACGTATCTTCTGTCTTACTTTCAGACAGCAGAGAGATTTCTAGTTGCACTACGTCGTATTTCATATCCTGATTACACATGCCCCTACAAGCTATATGTTGTTCAAGTTAACTTCCAGGGTGTCCTGCGAAGGAGTCCCTGATTTCAGAACTAAATATCTCGTAAACTAAGATCGATAGACGAGTACAAAAAAGGTATGTTTAACATGAAAGCTGTAAGATTTGTATTCAAAAGTTACACAGAAGTTTCGTAATAGCTAGATGGTAACACATGGCGCTGTACGCTGTGCAGATCGCACAGCATCAGCGCACATAATTAAACTCGTCCTCTTCAAGCAGTATTTGCAATCACTTAACAACCTTTTCGAAACGACCGCCACACACTGCACGGAGGTGACGCAAACGGACAGTGAAATTTGCCATTTTATCCTTTAGAACCTCAACGGAAATGGATTCAGAAGCCACACATTGACTATTTAAGCTCGTCCAGAGTGGTGGGATGGTTATGGTAGACAGTGCCTTTCAATGTGCCCCACAAAAAGTAATCACAAGAGTCAGGTCTGGCGGATATGGGGGCCAATCCATCGCTGCACCAGTAAATTTGGAATAATCTAACTCAATTATTTTATTCCAGAAGTATTCATCGAGAAAGCGAAACATCTGTTCAGTGCATGAACCACTCGGTATCTGGTCGATCCTCAAACCTTAGCTCTGTGGCGACAAACTGTCCGAAAATCGCCATGTAACTTTCACTAATGATCATTTCTAGCATGAAAAAAGAGCCAATAACGCCTCTGCTGCGTACCGCAAAACAGTGGTTTCACTCCACACAAATGGGGATATTCTGAACCCCAAAATGGCGTTTTGTTTGTTCAAGATTCCATTCAGGTGGAAGTGTGTTTCATCTGTGAATCACATGTAACCAACATAAACCCATCATTATGAATCATTTTGAGAACCGGGTTCCCACAGTCAGCCCTCTGTTGCACAGCTCGGTAGGTGGTTTTGTATTTTGAGCTGAAATATCTGTAGGCTCTATCTCCGTATCTTTTGCATGCTGGAACACTTCAAACCAGTCTCTGCTGTGATTCTTCAGTCGGATTTCCCTGGATTTTGATGAATAATTCCAGAAACTGTGGTGACATTTTCAAGAGTAACAACTGTTTGCCTGAGGTCTCACTAGATCATTAGCCACGCTGCCTGCACTTTGGAATTTGACAAAGAACTTGCGAATAGTTTTCGCATCAGATCCTTCTCGAATATTAAATCATACTTGCCATAGGACTGTGTTCTAACCTGTGGTATTCCAATACCAGCAAAACACTTTATTCAGTGGAATAAATGATTTCAGTCTCTTTCTTTGGTGCGTGAAAGTCATTTCACATTTCAGCGGTGGAACTCGTCTCTCTCCCCCTCCCCCTCCCCCTCCCCCTCCCCCTCTCCCTCTCCCTCTCACTCTCTCTTGAATTCGCAAGGCTCCCTAGTGTCGTAGGTCCAGCAGTTTCATCACTGTGCCTACTTCTTCCAAGGGCTGGTTGATGTAACTGCTCGCTTTGGTTATGAATCTCTTTGCCTCTTGTTGTCTTCTTATGTTTTGCTGTTGCTGCGTTACGTCGCTACTCTGGTAACAAGTCCGCCACCGGGTGGTCGGTCTCTAGAGCTCCTGGTTGCCGAGATCATTAACGAACTGATTTTCAGAATCCCGCAGAGCCGCATAAAATCTTATTGCTGTCTGCCGCAGTTGTTGGCTCAACATCGGCATTCGAGCAATTTGGTTCAGCTACCAGGTTGGGAAGTCGCGTGCAAGGTGCACCACTAACTCGAGAGATTCGTTCTGGATCGTTTGCAGCATGTGGAGCGACGAGTCGGTAGCATTTCCCCACACTACAGCAGCCTGATGAGTGTCAGGCAGTCACGTAGGGCGTAATGCCACAGTGCGAGGAGTATCGTTGTTGGGCTGAGTGAGGGGTACAACAAACGCATCCTGCCCAGCAGTTTACCACTCACCTCTCGGAAGTGTGCCTTCCACGTTAGGCGCCTGTCCAAAATGAGAGTTCGAGACCACAGGATGGAGCCATCTGTGAACTGCGTTGGTTGTAAATCTGCTGGCAGCCGCTAGCGAGTGAAGACCACCGCCTGTCTCTTGACTGGTTTAGCTTGAGCCGCCATTGGTGGCCCCACCTCCGGTCTCCCTGCAGGACAGCTATAGGTGACATCGCAGCAGTTGTGCGTTCATCTGTCTTGCGAACAGTGAAGATCATTCACAGAGAGCGTCAGATGGATCCTCGGTGTCTTCTGGACCTCTGCAATGAAGAGGGAGTAGGGGGCCGCGCACAGACCCCTGTGGCACTCCCACTCTAATGGGACGAGCTGTCGAATCATCATCGATCGCCCACACATGGAATGTGCTCCAGCTCAGGTACAACTGGACAAGGCAGACGTGCGACACAGCTACTCCCAGTACAAGCAGCTTGAATAGGATGCCGTCGTGCCACAAGCTGTCTAACGCTTTGGAGACGTCGGCGCTCTGCGCTACGGTGCACTACTTTTACCCACTATGCATTGCAATTACAGCGCCATCTATTAGCAGCTGTTGGAACTATTTAGAATTTCTGTATAGCTGCTGTATAAAATTCTAACCGCTTTCACAATAAACATAGCGTTCGTTGCTCTCCTCTAACGAGTCCGCAAGTCGTGGTCTAGTGCCGGCACGGTAGGTCAACGTGTTCGCTGCCCTATGTCGGAAAAAAAACTGAGTAAAAGTATCAACAATAAACTTCGACGGGTGTCAGGGGGCGTCCGCCCCGAACGAATGCAACGAGCAATAACGAACAATATAAGATCAAAAACAAAAGTGGTTAGCGTTGCTGCCTCCGCATTATGGGGTCATGAGTTCGATTCCCAACTGTGTAGGGGATTTTCTCCACCCGGGATTAGGTGTTTGTGTTGTCATTATCATTCAGGTTAATGGCGAGAATGGAAAGTGTAAAGATTGGGAATTTGTACGGGCGCTGATAACCATGCTGTTGAGCGCCCCACAAGCCAAAACCATCAACGTCTATCGATCGTAGTTTTCGAGATATTTCATTTTAAAATCAAGGACTCCTGCGCTGAACATCTTGTACCAACAGCTTATTCATGTTTCAATTGCTACTGACCACTGTTCTGAATTCGGTGGTACTATAAGGTATCAGTGACGTTTGACAGCTATTTTGAAAATTCTTGAATTGCAGAGAAAACTTTACGGTGGACAACATTGCTACATATTACTCTATATAAAAGCACTCAGAAAATAAATTTCTACATTATACTTAGTTTTAGTTGATGTAATGTGCAGCTTATATTGATGATTCACAAACAGTACCAGCAAACTGTTGTGTGGTGTACTTTTTATTGTTTATCCGACGAGTTGCTGTTTGATAAACCGTACTGTGGAATAGTCGTATGTAGCTGACCTAAACCGATTATGCAACTAGTACTTAGTATGATGGTGGGTGTAAAGAAAATTGTTCGCGAATCTTATAAACCAGATGTTACCTGCCGTTGTTCGTTCATCACGTAAAGTAACGAAAAAGTAGCTTTCTGAAAAATGTAAACGTAGTCACTTCCTATGTTCCAGATACGATTTCCATTTTAAAAAGAAATTGAAGACGCACGTAAAGGAGTAACTAATTAGGTTTGGAACTTAAAGGAATGGCTATTATGCTTTAACGCCCGACGACGAAGAGTTGATTAGTGGCAGATAACAATCTAGGGAAGAACGAGAATATGGAAGCGCATCGGGCATAAGGTTTTCAAAGGAACGATGCCGGAAATTTATAGGAACAATTTACTGGTACCGAATGCCAATGCCGTGTCGACACAGTGTTCCGTTGAACGACGTAACACGTTAGTTCGATCGCATGTGTGGCTAGCGACTGCTAGGACAAACAGCAAAGATGTCATTCTTTTGGCAGTAAATATTAAGGAACGGTCTCCAATAGATGTAACGTGGAGGAACTGAATTACTTAAGGCGTTAAACTTGTAATCATAATGACGGTCCGTGTGTTTATGAATAATATCTTACAGATACATTTTTTTTCAAATTTCAAGTGTCTGACCATTTGTGAAACATTATGGTTTGAATAGCGGTGATGAGATATTTGTCTTTCAGTGTACTAATTTAGTAATTTTCCAAAATAGTCCTTACAAAGGTTGCTTGAATGTGTGAACTCTTTTAAGTGGGAACTAGCGAGGTTAGTGATCTGTAAGAAAGTATTTTGAGAAGTTTGTGAACCTAGTGTCAGGCTAATCGCTGTTGTCTGCCAGGATGAACTTGGCAAGGCACAATGCGGAACAGCTGTGCCCTTAATGGTAATATAATTTTATCGTAACATTTTTATGTGTCCTTCTGCTAACACTAATTGCAGGAAGTCACATTACAGGTTCGCAGTGTAAATAATATAGTGTAAATAATGAAATAATGCATGATGCGAATACAGTTTATGTAGTTGTGACCACATGAAAAGCCCTTACCACCAACAGCCAAGCTGCGGCTGAGAGGTTGAGAGCAAGGTATACTGCTGGAGATAAGCAGGAACGTGAGCAACCAAATAAGCTGTTGTGCTGAGTACGTATTTATTGTTCAAACAAATGACGACGTAAATAATTAGTTATTATGCAGAAAAAAGCCACGTGGCGAATAAAAAGATACGTGTAGTCTCTGTAAGATACAAAGAACCTCAATCTGTACCCACATGATTGTAATGTGACTGGACTTGAATTAAAAGTTAGTCCTGTGAGTGAAGACGGAATATATATACTGTATGTAGGAGGGGGTCTTGAAAAGTAATTCCTCTAAATTTTTAAAGCGAAAATCCTGAAAGCCTATTACAAACGTTATTAACATTCTACATCTTTATTCTTCATGTCTACATATTCACACCCCCTGTGGCCATGGGACTACGAATTATGTTGTGTAACATGGCGGTGTTAAACGTTACTATGTTGGTGCGTGAGAAACAGTGTGTTGTAATCGAGTGTAGAATTCGAAGGATTCGTCCAGATATGGAGCACCCTCTACTTCAGCATCGCCGGCCGCTGTGGCCGAGCGGATCTAGGCACTACAGTCTGGAACCGCACGACCGCTACGGTCGCAGGTTCGAATCCTGCCATAGGCATGGATGTGGGTGTGATGTCCTTAGGTTAGTTTTAAGTAGTTCTAAGTTCTAGGGGACTGATGACCTCAGAAGTTAATTCCCATAGTGCTCAGAGGCATGTGAACCATTTTCGTTCAGCATCGCAATGGCAGATGAGCTCTGCGATATCTGCAACAATCCAATGTCTTAGCTTCGCTGTCATCGATTATCCTCTGCAGTCACGACTTGGTCCCATCCGATTTTCATTTGTTCCCAAAACTTAAAGAACACCTTCGAGGACTTCACTTTGATTTGGGAGGGGGGGGGGGGGGGCGGTGCAAGCAGAGGTGAGCATGTAGCTCCGTCAACGGAGTCAGCCATCCTCAAGTAACGAGATGAAAAAGCTGGTTTTTCGTTGGGAGAAGTGTGTTAGTCGCCAAGATGACTCTGCCGAGAAATAAATATTTGTATTTTTTTATTTAAAAAGATTTAGGAGTTTTCACATAAAAAACTCTGAGTCATTACTTTTCAATAAGCCTTCGTAGAATCATCTGAATGACGAAGGTCATAATTATTTTAAAAACAGTGGAAAAAATTAAAACTTTTCTGGAGGCGCCGGGTATCGATCCCGGTACCTCTCACATGCTAAGCGAGCGCTCTACCATCTGAGCTACGCCCCCAGACAAGACAGCGTTGCGATATGGCCACGAGACACTGCAGTGGCCACCGTGGCTGCTGGAAGTCGGCCAACCACAGCGCCAGCGCTTTCACCTGGGCGCCGCGTGGCGCACGCTGGTGCTGTGGCCTCCAGCAGGCTTCCAATCCTGGGCGGCGAGCACACGGACGATTCTAACTGCTGCTCGTACATCCAGACACCTCCAAGAATGTACTCACTTACACAAGATATTGCTCACACCAGAAGAAGTGACAGTTACCAACCACTCAGTTCCTGTCGCTGTTATTGCTTTCAGAAAGTTTTGTTGGCGTTAGATGGTTTCATTGCATTCCATGGTGAGCCCTACTATGTTGAGAATGTCATAATGTCCCATAGTGACAAACAGCTAAATCGGTATCCATACGGCAACATACGTACCCAACATATTCCAAAATGCCGCTCATATAAACTGGATTTTCTGATGCTCATACCTCGGATTCTGGTGGTGATTTAAAAGATAGGGTCAAGTGTTTTGGATAGCCCTTGGGTTAGGCACTATTTTTAGTCCAACAGAAGGATCGTGTTAGCGTCAGTAGCCTACAGTACAGGTTCAAAGTATGAATTTTACACACTTCCTCGTGCTTAGGCAAATGGAGCAAATCAGTTTGTTCTTTTTGTTTTTCATGTGGACAGTGGGGTTGATGGAACTTCTGGAGGCACCATTATTTCGTGGGCGGTTCATTAGAAAATCGCAAAAAATATTTTTAACTATATTTTCGCCGTCACCAGCAGACCAAAACCCTGCCTTGAAAATTTTCTTCACATCTTTGTCCATCACCGAGATACAGAGGTTCAAAGTTACCCTACTTGTGCACGTAAAATACGTACACAAAATCCCGTGCGAGGTGAAAACGTTTATAAAGTGACGTATCACGGAGAAATATGCTGCAAGGTGTCTCCGTTATCATCTGGGAAATCCATGTTGTAGCACTGAAGCGCATGCAAAATTACTGTACAGTCAGAGGTACAAAATTAGTTTTGCATTATTTCAGTTGCATGTCAGTAAACTATCTAAAATTTACTGACCAATAAATTTATTTCCGTATGAGTTACATATCCTGCTTCAGCTGGTTGTGCTATAGAAAGAGCGAAGCAGACGATGGCAGTGTGAGAACAAGAGAGAGACACAGTGTCAGTAGAACATAGTTTTGACAGGGACTGAACAGTGCTGGGAAAAGAGTGAAGGAAACAGCGATAGAGAGGGAGAATAAAGAGAATGAGAAAGTGGAAAGGGTAGAAGCAAGTGACAATGAGAGACAGGGTATATGACATAGACAACGAGGAAGAGAGAGGTAGTGACAATCAGAAGAGAGAGTAGCGGTAGGTAAGAAGGAATGAGGTATTAGCAGTAAGAGGGAGCAAGAGGAGACTGTAGTAGTAGGACAGAACGAAGGGGACTAGGGACTTAGAGAGACAGAAGGAGATGAGTGAATGAGAAAAAGCAGGTGGGAGTGGATGGGTATGAGCCGCATTGGATCGTTGAATTATGACTTGAGTTGACAAACAAATTTAAAATATGTCAACTTACGACAGTAAAACAAAGCTGAAAGATTAATTCTGTTCTCATTCCGCAATTTCATCAAGACCCATTGGTCGTAAATGAAAAGCGCGATATTGTGTATATTCTACATAATTAATTTATTTTGTTAGACGGTTTTCGGCTTAGTAGTTCATCATCAAACTTTAACTGACAGTTGCAGTCCAAGAAGATACAATATTCATGAACAACACTGAAGAAGTTTCATGAAGACTGAAGCACGACCACAGAGTAAATGTGCAGTGGTAATGGAATTGAAAAGTTAAAAAAGTTAAACAGTAATTAATTATAAAAACAACAAACCAGTAAATTTTAACACTAAACTAAAAGTAAACAGTGCCCATGCAAGAATTTAAAATAAGTTAATAATCCCAATATTATAAAATTATTATCTGAGTACTGAAGAATAGATTTAAGAGGTAGTACATATGAAAAGTGATACAGAAACAGAGTATAAGATGGAACTGACAATAGTAACAACATAAATATGTAGTACCTACACAGACAATCACAATAAAATTAGTAAATACAGGAAAAATGGAAAAACAAAATGAATCAAGCAGTGTGCGAAGCAATGGAAACAGAAGATTAAGTGAAGTGTAGAAGATGGGGAAATATTGAGCTGAATTTCTTCATTCATGTTAACTAAAGACTGGGGTCAGATGTTTATTGATCTCTAGCCCTCCCAACAGGTTACTTCTTTGGCCTTTGATTGCTGTGTGGAGGCCTTGGGACATTGGTTGGTAACTGTGACCCTCACTCAGTACATGATCGGCAAATGTGGAGTCGTAATTCTCCAACCTCAAGCTACATTTATTTTCAGCCAGAATAGTTCCTACGTCTCTGTCTGACTGACCACCATAAAACTTATCATCTAATCAATGCAAGTACTTTTTCGTACCTCACTGTAGGCAACTAATTGGATTTTATCTTTATTCCTGAAAATGCACAGCGCTATGTTGTTCCTCACGTAGAAGGAAACTCTATAGTTAAGGGTTTCAGTGTTTTTGCTACATTCTGCGATACCTGTTTAAGGTATAGGATTTTACACCTCTTTCTGCAAACATTCGAAGGGTACAGAGAAGAGGTCATTTTTTTTATTTTTTGTTTCCTTTGCAAGATGTGGTCAATCAAAACAGGGGTATAGCCATTAAATGAGACAGTAAATTTTGTTATGTCTAACTTTTCTTTCAATCATTCTTTGGACGTGGGTACAGATGTGAGAGGATACACTACTGCGTGTAAAGCCGCACTTTAGTTTTTGTCGCTGGGTGTTGTGAACAAGAAGGCATTGCTGTTGGTGTAGTTGTAGTTTTTCTAATAATATTGAAACGATGTGTCTGTATACTGATGTCAATGATTATTTACATCTAGGAAGTTGTTGGTTTGCACTGCGAGTGACCGTCTTTATGTTGACTGTTTAAATTATGAAAAAATGCGTTGAGCTGTCCTGTAGTGCCTGTCCACATACACAGTACACCATCCATTTGAAACAAGATGTAATATTTCCACTTAAAAAATCTTTATTGAAAACAACGTTGTTCAAAATTTTTCCTGAATATTTCAGCCGAAAGTGGACTAGGAGATCATGTATGTGATAATACAGAGGGTCTAGGGAATAGTTTTATGCTACGTATGTCTGAGTAGCCAGTCTCAACTCATTTATTTCCACATGGCTGATATCAGATCCGTACTTCAACTCTAGCAGAATTTCAACATCTTCCCGTAGTGGTATGTTGGCGGACAAACTGCAGACAACAAACTACACTAATTTAGCAGTGTAAGAGGGATATATCTTTTCTCTTATTTACAAAGTCCACTGATTAAAAGTATTAAAGTCCACTGAGGTTGAAATGCCACGATTAGGTCTGAATTTTGTCTTACCTGTAAAAGCATATTTCAGATTTTGAAACAAAACTATTAATTGAAAAAATGGTTCAAATGGCTCTGAGCACTATGGGACTTAACATCTCTGGTCATCAGTCCCCTAGAACTTAGAACTACTTAAACCTAACTAACCTAAGGACACATCCATGCCCGAGGCAGGATTCGAACCTGCGACCGTACCGGTCACGCGGTGCCAGACTGAAGCGCCTAGAACTGCACGGCCACACCGGCCGGCGAATTAATTGACATGGACTTCCAACCTGTATAAGCAAGGTGTACCCATTCGTCCAGTCATATCCCTATTCAGTGCTCTATCTGGCAAGCAAATTGACCACTTAAATAAAAGTAAACCAAAATTACAGCGTTTCAAGGCATGAGTGGAAGAAGGCCCCAGTCCAACTGAGAGCACGTTTCCACATTGTTACGGCAGTGGAAGGTGATTTCTTATATTTTGGTAGTGGCTACGGTAATGATAGTGATGCTGATAGCGCAAGCAAATGCAAGCAATGAAAATGTAATGCATGATGACGGAAGAAATTTGAGAATAAAATTTTGTGCAGTAGCAGAAACGAAAACATTTCCGCCATTTAAAGTATTTTCTGCACCGATGCATCTGCTTAATATGACAGCCTTCATTTTGGTAGGGGTGAGACTGTTAACAGTTATCAGTAATGTGGCTATGGCAGTACAGCTCTATGGCTTGAGGAAATCGAAGTTTATTGTACCAGTGCATAGTTCGTTCCTAGCTTGTAGAACAGAAAAGATAAAGAAAAGGAAATGCAAGTACCTTACGACACAGGCAACGGTTTGAATACATAAAGAAGAACCGACGAAAGAACACGTCCAGAATCATCAAAATGAATAAATAAAATGTTGGACATTGGTCAATAGTTAATCACTAATTGCTCTAGTTGGAACCGAAGTTTTGATTTTACAGATATGAATGAACAGTGTATGTTAAGTGTTTTTTTTTTTTCAGTGATACAGTTGCGGAGAAAAACAAAGAGTCTTCAAAATGAGAAAAGGAAATTGTCTGTCCTGTTTGATTGCAGATCAATTAAAAGTCGAAATACGATGGTAGTATGTTCCACATGCAATTTATACCTTTTCTGTTCAGATGTTCTACAGAAATCGCAAGGCAAGTACCGATGACCCTTCTAAATATGACGTTGAGGATATTAATTGCGACACTGACCTAGTAGCCAATGTTTGAGAAACAAAGGCATTTCGATTTTCTTTCCACATACTTTTTCTTCACGTGTTTTCTCTGTGCAATAAAATTAAAAATTGAAACCCTAAGAAACAATTTTCAATGGATAAATTTTCTAGACACGACATTCTAGAATTTGTGTGTGAAAGATCTGTAAAGCAACAATTAACGATAAAGTATTTCAAAATTTCTCGAACTACATGTAAAATGCCTGCAGAGATTTGTAGTACATCTACATCTACATCTACATTTATACTCCGCAAGCCACCCAACGGTGTGTGGCGGAGGGCACTTTACGTGCCACTGTCATTACCTCTCTTTCCTGTTCCAGTCTCGTATGGTTCGCGGGAAGAACGACTTGTCTGAAAGCCTCCGTGCGCGCTCTAATCTCTATAATTTTACATTCGTGATCTCCTCGGGAGATATAAGTAGGGGGAAGCAATACATTCGATACCTCATCCAGAAACGCACCCTCTCGAAACCTGGGGAGCAAGCTACACCGCGATGCAGAGCGCCTCTCTTGCCGAGTTTGCCACTTGAGTTTGTTAAACATCTCCGTAACGCTATCACGGTTACCAAATAACCCTGTGACGAAACGCGCCGCTCTTCTCTATCTCCTCCGTCAACCCGATCTGGTATGGATCCCACACTGATGAGCAATACTCAAGTATAGGTCGAACGAGTGTATTGTAAGCCACCTCCTTTGTTGATGGACTACATTTTCTAAGGACTCTCCCAATGAATCTCAACCTGGTACCCGCCTTACCAACAATTAATTTTATATGATCATTCCACTTCAAATATTTCGCACGCATACTCCCAAATATTTTACAGAAGTAACTGCTACCAGTGTTTGTTCCGCTATCATATAATCATACAATAAAGGATCCTTCTTTCTATGTATTCGCAATACATTACATTTGTCCATATTAAGGGTCAGTTGCCACTCCCTGCACCAAGATCCTATCCGCTGCAGATCTTCCTGCATTTCGCTACAATTTTCTAATGCTGCAACTTCTCTGTATACTACAGCATCATCCGCGAAAAGCCACATGGAACTTCCGACACTATCTACTAGGTCATTTATATATATTGTGAAAAGCAATGGTCCCATAACACTCCCCTGTGGCACCCCAGAGGTTACTTTAACGTCTGTAGACGTCACTCCATTGATACCAACATGCTGTGTTCTGTTTGCTAAAAATTCTTCAATCCAGCCACACAGTTGGTTTGATATTCCGTAGCTTCAAATGGTTCAAATGGCTCTGAGCACTATGGGACTCAACTGCTGTGGTCATTAGTCCCCTAGAACTTAGAACTACTTAAACCTAACTAACCTAAGGACATCACACACATCCATGCCCGAGGCAGGATTCGAACCTGCGACCGTAGCAGTCGCACAGTTCCGGACTGCGCGCCTAGAAGATATTCCGTAGGCTCTTACTTTGTTTATCAGGCGACAGTGCGGAACTGTATCGAACGCCTTCCGGAAGTAAAGAAAAATAGCATCTACCTGGGAGCCTGTATCTAATATTTTCTGGGTCTCATGAACAAATAAAGCGAGTTGGGTCTCACACGATCGCTGTTTCCGGAATCCATGTTGATTCCTACAGAGTAGATTCTGGGTTTCAAAAAACGACATGATACTCGAGCAAAAATCATGTTCTAAAATTCTACAACAGATCGACGTAAGAGATATAGGTCTATAGTTTTGCGCATCTGCTCGACGACCCTTCTTGAAGACTGGGACTACCTTGCTCTTTTCCAATAATTTGGAACCTTCCGTTCCTCTAGAGACTTGCGGTACACGGCTGTTAGAAGGGGCGCAAGTTCTTTCGCGTACTCTGTGTAGAATCGAATTGGTATCCCGTCAGATCCAGTGGACTTTCCTCTGTTGGTGATTACAGTTGCTTATTGCAGTACTGTGACAAGAGGATGTTTTGTAAAATTTACTTGCCCGGTAAACCCTTGGATCTAAAAAAAAAGTATTTTTAGTGGAAACTAACATTAGGTTCAATGGTTTCATATCCCACTGATACACTATTGAGTGCGCAGTAGCTCCAGCCCGAACCAAATAACAATAGCACCGGGAACGCTGGGATGTTTTATCTACGTTTCTTTCTATCCCACTCCACAAAAAATAATGCAAATTGTTTTCGTTACGACTGGTTACAGAATGAATAATTTGCAGGCGATATGCTACTACTAACTGCACGGGACACCGAGACACAGGGGTGACCAGATTTTCGGAGTTGTACTAGTATCTGCAAGGAAGTGGATTAATGTGGACCATAGGTTCCTTACAGGCCATAGTCTGCTTAAATCGGACGGCGCAACAGTTTCGTTGATCAGTTGGCAGCTCCTGGTGCTGTAGGTAAAGATGACCACCCAAACCTTGGTATTCGTCGGATGATATGCAACGTGGCAACCGAGAAGCATAATTTAAAGAATTCCGCTACCGGAAACTGGCAGTCCAACTTGCAGTACCGGATTATGCTTCGATTATAGGCCAAAAGCATACTTACTATTTTCTCCGTGTGTACAACAATAATAACATACTTACTATTTTCTCCGTGTGTACAACTACGATAAAGTGTGTCGTGCAAATCCTGTTCGGGTAAAAGGCAATTCTGCTTGTAAGTGGGCGTGATGGATGGCCGGGAGTTTCCATTAAGGCTGCAGGTTGTTTTATTTTCGAGGTGTTTAGCCGACAAAGTGAATAAAGTTACGGTCAGTAATTGTGCCGTTAATGAGTCTGCTCTGACATTTTGAGGAGACAGTGAAGGATGTAGCAGCAGCTAGGCTCCGGATCTCGTTGACCGGCTGGGCGTGTACTCGAGAAAAAGCCTCCGACTCACCTCAACAAGCTACTGTAAGGGCCGCACAATGCCGTCGATCTTCACGCAGAGCCTACTGTCAACGTTCGGATTACACTGTTTATTCGTTTCTCTATTATCTGGTTGCCTTATTATTTACACGGATATGATTTGGGTCTTCACCTTACCTGTTAGATCTGACCAAACTCGCAAATTTTACCTGACATGTGTATATGCTCCGTAAATAATTGATGGCAGTACATGAGAATAGACTCATATTTTGTCTTGATATAACAACAGTAATATAAAATTAAAAATTGCTTAAGAGGAAATAAATCGTTACAGCTCTGAAAAAGACGTGTGCAGAATCGTGATTTGGAAGGGTCTTAATGCACGGTGCCTATTTGAACCAGGAACGTGGAGTGAAAAGTTTTTGGTTTAGCGCCGACCAGTGGCCGTTTGTATAGCTATTCGAACATCTACCTCACTGTAGCCATGTTGCAGTATATTAAACAAGGTTTGAACGACGAACCGGAGCCGGCGCCCAGGCAATTTGCGCGAATCGATTAATTTCTTTTGCAAAAGATTTTAATTGGGCTGAAATTAATGCTCAACTAATGGCATCATTTGTATGTGAACAGTTCAGATTTTAATGTGCGAAAAGTCACTCTCGTTCAGATTTTAGGTGCAAAATCAGTAACGCTTAAATAACTCCGGATGGAGCAAGACTTATGTTCCACCGGTGAATCGGACCTCGGTCAAGGATAAGTTTTAACCGTTTGAAAAATATTGCTTAGTTTCGATTTTACATGCAAAAAACACGTTTTTCCCGGATAATTTTTAAGCACACGGCTTCTATACAACTCGGTTCAAACTTTGCACGAAGGTAGATAAATAGATAATGTCAAAATGAAAGGTTAGCAAATAATCTTCATCGTTGTTGAGATAGGATGGTTTAACATTTCTCCGAAAGATTTTTGGAGCTCCCACTTCTAAAGTTTAAATTGGTACGAAACGTTTCAAACTGGGCATGTAGCTAGATAAGCCGATTAAATTCTAAATGAAATTTTGTTTTATTCAATAAACTTTATCCATTGTCGAGATACATTGGTTTAAAGTCAAGTTAAATATAGCACGTAAAATTTTCTTACGTGAATCGAATACATGGAAGCAATAAAATTGAAAACTCGCTTTCAAAACTGTAGCTTCATTCGGATTTTAAGTGCATAAAACACGTTTTTCGTGAGGTGTTTTTTATCCCACCACTTCTATTTTTCAAATTTTTGCGAAATTTTTCAAATTTTGGAAGAAGGTAGACAAATACATGTAATTAATGACCTCCCTATTGTTTTGTAAAAGCTTTATCCGTCGCCGCGATATAAACAACAGGCTTCGAAAGAAGGTGAAATACCCACACCGGATCAGTCGCTGCCCGAGTCCTCAAACTTCCATATCGGGTGTCAAGCTATGGCGATCTGATGTCAAAATTACGGTAGAGTAAAAGCACAAAAATTAGGTGAATATTTCCTGGACAGCGTTACGGATGTCTAAGAAGCGAATTATCTTCAAAAACATTTAAATCAAAACATCTCGACATATTCGCGCTTCTTTTACGAGTTAATCCTAGTTTTTCAGCGCAATGAACCCTCTTAGACTCACCCCCTCTTACATGTATGGTGAGGGGTGTAAGAACAAACAGACAAAAATTAATGTGCTTCCACAGACTGGGATGCATCTACAGTAGGAAGCATCCGGGAGTGGGTGTGCATCTGTAGCAGGAAGTATCCTAGAATGGGGAGACATGCATCCTACACGTTCTGTCATATTGCACGACATGACAAATGCCTTGTTGGATGACACGATAGCTTGAGTCATGTTATACCAAATAGCATCGTGTATCACGTTACTTTACTCGTCACAATACATTATACTAGGTCTACAACTTCGCTTCCGCCGTTTTTTCTCGAAGTTCGGGGCTTTATTGTGAAAAACTTACAAAAAAATTATAATTCATAGTATTGCCCATCGCTGGCCACTAACATTCTCCCATCTCTCGGATAGCATACGAATCCAGTGGCGGAATAACTGGGCGTCTTTTGTGGGGATCCATGAATCGATTCAATTTTGCACTTGTTCATATGATCGGAAGTGCTGGTCAGGCAGACTGTATGCCTCTGATCGAAAAAGGTGGTAGTCAGAGAGAGCAACGTATGGAGAATACGGCGATCAGTTGCTTTCGATAAGGATGTCCTGTGACTGTCTTCGTCTGTTTCAGTAGCTACGAAAACGTTCTGTCTTCCATAGCCATACCGGTCTTCGACATCAAAATCACCGTTCTTAAGGCGTTGAAAACATTTTCTGTACGTTCTTCCACTAATAGTTCCCTCTCCATTGGTCTTACCAGCATTTTAAGAGCCACAGTCGCAGATTTCTTCAGGTTGAAGTAGAAAATTAAAACTTCTCGCAAATAGTGAGAAATGGGTATGTAAGATGACGTACTTAATCGAGAATAACATTATGATGCAATCACAAATCGACTAATATTTTTATGGCATTATGTTTGCAGGTGCCTAAGCTTATTGTTTTAAACCTATGACCAACCACCTGAACCCCACTTGCCGCTACTGCCGTATGTTGCAAAATGGCGGAAGCAACGTTGTACACCTAATATTTCATGACATCGATACCAATACTAACAAGTAAAAAGGGCGGATACGTCACAATATTTCCATTTAAATGTCTTTGATGCTGCCAGATAAGTCAAAAAGCCAGTTCCCTTCTTTTACATCCCTAACTGTCCCCTGGACGTAATCGCCTTTTTGTGCTACGACACCAGCATTTTTCATTCTGGTAAAACAATAGGAAAATTAAAACTGATTAGAAGAGAATTGGCTTAATGTATCTAATACTGTGGCAAATTAATTACCGGAAATTGCAGTTTGCGACGTACAGGCAAATGCTGGGTGTGCGGAATCATCCAGCATGTTCTGACCAGCCACGTCATCAAAATGTCGGACATTAACCATTCCATGAAACTGAGTAAAATTTGTGTCATAATGATAATTTTAATCATTCTCGCGACATAACATCTGTTGGCTTCGCCAGCTTGTAACCTACCTTACACCTTTCAATTCAACCTAGTGCTCAGGGCCGCTACAAATCAGTCGGTCACAGCAACTTATGTTTTGTCTATGTTTGCATATGCATGATGCTACACACCTCACCAACTGTACGTCACGAGTCAAAGCTGACATCCAGTGGTAGATTCAACCAAACCTCGCACCAAGAGGCAATGAGAAGGAAACCTTAGCTGCGTTATTTGAAGAGATAACTTGTTATTTTATTTTGTAAAGTGAAGAAATTCGTTGCTACTTTAACATTACGAACTAGGTTATTCCACAATTGAATTCTTGTCACAAGAGGGAAACGGAAATAAAGCTTTTTGAATATGAGAGTAGAACGAAAGTATATCACACTAACGAACCCTTGAATTCGAAATAACTATAGCGTTGGAGAGAACGGCGACTGGAACAGTTCGTAGTGTCGCTTGTCTGGAATATCGTTAGACTTTATGCTGCCCGCCAACACTGCACTCCAACACAGGAGTGATCAGATGCACAATATTAGCACACTCGATCGTGGCAAGGCCGTGGATGGCTGCCTTACAGGACACGCTGCCTCCGAGCTCGCACAGGTATCAGGTTTTTGGAGTACCATCATGTCAATAGTGCAACGAAAGTACCTCGATTCAGAGGAAACTGACGCCGACAGGGTCAACTCCCATCGGCAAAAACGTTTTGGCGTGACTGGTACTTGCGCGTGTACCACCCTCTGTTTGTTAACGGAACCACCACACAGCAGTTCATAATGAAACTACCCTTGCATAGAGTGCAGGTAAAATTAACTCGCTGCTAAGATTTAAATTACCTTCCTGCACAGTGTAGACTGTGTAAATCATGGTCTTCGTACCTGATTCTTTAGGAGTCTGAAGGAAGTGGATAAGTGTAACATGTCGATCTTAGAAAAAAAAGAAAAAAAAGTTAAAGATGAACAATGAGATACATTCTGATACCTGAGAGTTATTATACAAATGAGGCAGGGGCAGCCATCACAGCACAAACAAAGAAGCAAACGTACAACAATAGAGATCTGAACCAGAGATTAATACTGCAGACGACAAAGAAACGACGTACTGTCATGAAGACCTGAACCAGAGATTAATAACAACACAACGCAGCACCACACCTGATACGTTACAGGAAATCCGCTGCCATATTCAAGGGAATATTTTACCATTATTCCTACAAAACATTCTTCCTACAAGTTCAAGTAACTGTGGTGGAGGTGGACAGCGATGACGCAACCGTTCCACCAGAGTACCCAGCAAAGGGCCTATAATATTGAGATCTGGGGACTGTGGTAGCCACGGGAGATGCGAAAATTCATTGTTATGCTCAGAAAACCAATCCTGGAGGAGACGAGCTAGGTGGTCAGGGGCCCTGTGGTCTCGAAAAACAGCATCACCACTGGGAAAGAAACATTTTACCGTCGGATGGACCAGATCATCCAAAATGGTTATCTAGTCTTTGGCCGTAATGCGACCTTACAGAATAACTTTGGGGCCCACGGAATTCCACGACATGGCTGCCCAAATCATCACTGAACCTCCGCTACGTTTCACTCTTGGTATGTAAACTCGGCGAGAAGGTGCGAATCGGGACTCATGACGAAATGACTTACTTCCATTTCACCGTAGTCCAGGTCTCGTAGCTTCGGCACCACGTTTTCCTGTCACGGACATCTGCATCACTGATGAGTGATTTTGGAATTCTAGCTCGCCCTGCAATTCGCTGCTTATGAAGCTCCCTTCATGTTGTTTTGGTACTGTCAGGTTTTGCGACTTTGACATTCAGTTCTGCAGTGACTTTTGCAGCTGTCGTCCCCTTACTTTTCCTGACTGGCTAATATGAATTCTAATTAACTCAGAAATGTAGCAACGCATCGAATTCTTTACTAACAGTTGTTTTCAGCAAACACCCTTGCAAGCTTTTGAGACTGTTTCTGACTACTCTGTGCCAAAACCTTCCATCTGTCTATTTTTTTACAATGAAAAGACAACCCTTAGCTGCTTACAGGCGTTGAAATACGTCAACGGGGACAGATGAAAATGTGTGCCCCGACCGGGACTCGAACCTGGGATCTCCTGCTTACATGGCAGACGCTCTATCCATCTTTTTTTCCTTATTACTGTTTTTTTTTAATCTCATTTTTGTTCGTTTTCGATCGTTGCATCTGCTCGGGGCGGACGTCGCAAGACACCCGTTTCAGTTCGTCGTTGATGCATAACTCAGTTTTTTTTATTTTATTTTTTTTTATTTTATTACAGAGGGCAGCTAATCTTCTGACCGAACACGCTGAGTTACCGTGCCGGCATCCATCTGAGCCACCGAGGACACAGAGGATAGCGCGGCTGCAGGGACTCACCTCTGGCACTCCTCCGGCGACGCCCACATTATCAAGTCCCGCACTACATTCGTAGTTCCCCCGCCCATTATACTCATTACTCGCGGCGCGTTGCCGATTCCCATAAGAGTTCGGGCAGTTTTTGTGCATCCGCACAGAAGAAGAAGATGGTCACGTGGCCGGTGAGCCTTATAAGATGGTATCTGTTCTTTCGGAAGTGTCCGAAAGAACATATACCATCAGTGACCAAGCAGCTCGTTGGAATGAAATTACAATGAAAAGACAACCCTTAGCTGCATACGTTGAGAATGTGGGTGTCACGGGAGGCGTGCCAGAGGTGAGTCCCTGCAGTCGCACTATCCTCTGTGTCCTCGGTGGCTCAGATGGATCGCCGGGACGGTAGCTCAGCGTGCTCGGTCAGAGGGTTAGCCGCCCTCTGTAATAGAAAAAAAACTGAGTTAACAGATCAACAACGAACTTAAAAGGGTGTCTTACGAAGTCCACCCCGATCAGATATAACAAACGAAAATGAACAAAATGAAATTTAAAAAAAAAGAAAAAAGGATGGATAGAGCGTCTGCCATGTAAGCAGGAGATCCCGGGTTCGAGTCCCGGTCGGGGCACACATTTTCATCTGTAAAAAGATCACTGGAGGCGACACATCACGCTTGCCAATCGTGCACCGTTCTAGCAGGTTATGGATTTATTCTCGTTTAGCGTATGTGTTTCAGGGGTGACAAAGAGTTCTTGATATTTCTGACAATTGTGTGCCAGGCCAGCACTCGAACTTGCGACTATTATAAAAATCGAAGAGTGGCAAACTTTATTCGTTTAGACAGCAACATCGATTTCGAGAGTCGCTCTGCACAAAGTGGAGGTTCAGTACACTGCATCAGCAAATAGGTCTGGTATTTACGACTACCAGCTGTGTAGAATTTCCTGCTAACTAGTGTTCAGTACGAAGTTAACATACTCGTTCACCCGGAATGTCAAATATCCTGACAGTCAACATCTCGCATGTCATCCCCATTCATTCGGCGTACCATCGGTACATTACTGTGATTAAAACTAGAACTCGTTCGTTTTCAGTTTTACTTTTTCTGATTCTGTGACCATATGCACATGCAACGCTTGCAGACATTGAACTGAAGTGTGGAAAAAGAGTCACTCAGAGCTAGAATTTTCGTTGTGAAACTTTCCGTCCCTTGGCGCATGCCCCACATGGCGCAGAGCTTTGTTCGTGCAGCTCAGGCGTGCCCGAGCGCCAGTTCGATACTTGCTCGTTTTGCACTCATCGCTTGCCAACCTAGAAGCTAGCAGAAGAATTTCTCTGCATCCCTCCTAGTCTTTTTCTTCTTTACTTCTCCCTTCATGAAACGGTAAAAACGCACTGCCTGACAGAAAAAAGTGAAACATACAGAAGGGTAGGGGGGAATTAAATGAAACCTCACGGGTTGAGAGGGTAGATAAAAAGGTGGAATTTGCTACAGACTTTGTAAATACTATAAACACAACTTCCTGCAATAAAAAAAAATCCAAAGTGCATTACTGTCGAATTTATTTAAATTTTTGCGAAATGAAAATTGTCTACCACACACATAAATTTAAACAGTTGTCGCGAGTGCTTTAAGACTGATATTAAAACACGGGTACACAGATTTGTTTATCTAAATATTAAAACCAACCTAGCACATTTTGAACGTGATAAGTATGGTAACCTTGGAAAAAATGTTCCTGGTGTGATAGTGTGTGCTTGGAAAGCATCCGGCAATGTCTTGATCAAATTATTTGACAAAAAATGAAACATTCCAGGTTATAGTCAATAACATAATGACAACATGTCCAAAATCTGGTTCAGTTATCTCTCAAACAGTAAAAGTTACATTCCCTTATATATACCTGTGTAATTTTTCGTAAGGCCCCCCTCAAGTAACTGACGTTATGGAAAACGTTCAGAAGCGGTCCTCATGACGACTTTCTGTACTGTGCTTGAACAAATTTGCGATAATTTATCACAAACTGACAACTAATTGATATCGAGAAAAAAACGTTTAATCTCTCTGAAAATTCTTTAAGAACTGCATCAGACTTTGCCTTTCGCATGAGGCAGCCACGGTGATGATTTCTGAGATCTACAGACTCTGCATCTAGATACATTCTCCTTTGGCCACTGCATTGTGCAAGGCGGACGATTAGATGTAGAAGTAGGTGTAGATAACATGTACCACTGCCAGTCATTTGCTTTCCTGTTCCACTTGCAAATAAAGCGAGCCAAAAACGACTGTCTATATGCCTCCGTAAGAGCCCTAATTGAAACGGAACTTGTTGTACCGTTCCAATGTTTTATTAAATTGCTGTTGTTGTTGTTGTTGTTGTTGTTGTGGTCTTCAGTCCTGAGACTGGTTTGATGCTGCTCTCCTTGCTAATCTATCCAGTGCAAGCTTCTTCATCTCCCTGTACCTACTGCAACCTACATCCTTCTGAATCTGCTTAGTGTATTCATCTCTTGGTTTCCCTCTACGATTTTTACCTTCCACGCTGCCCTCCAATGCTAAATATGCGATCCCTTGATGCCTCAGGACATGTCCTACCAACTGATCCCTTCTTCTAGTCAAGTTGTGCCACAAACGTCTCCCCAATCCTCTTCAATACCTCCTCATTAGTTACGTGATATACACATCTAATCTTCAGCATTCTTCTGCAGCACCACATTTCGAAAGCTTCTATTCTCTTCTTGTCCAAACTATTTACTGTCCATGTTTCACTTCCATACATGGCTACACTCCATATAAATACTTTCAGGAACGACTTCCTGACATTTAAATCTATACTCGATGTCAACAAATTTCTCTTCTTCAGAAACGCTTTCCTTGCCATTGCCAGTCTACATTTTATATCCTCTCTACTTCGACCATCATCAGTTATTTTGCTTCCCAAATAGCAAAACTCCTTTACTACTTTAAGTGACTCATTTCCAAATCTAATTCCCTCAGCATTAACCGACTTAATTCGACTACATTCCGTTATCCTCGTTTTGCTTTTGTTGATGTTCATCTTATACCCTCCTTTCAACACACTGTCCATTCCGTTCAACTGCTCTTCCAAGTCCTTTGCCTTCTCTGACAGAATTACAATGTAATCGGCGAACCTCAAAGTTTTTATTTCTTCTCCATGGATTTTAATACCTACTCCAAATTTTTCTTTTGTTTCCTTTACTGCTTGCTCAATATACAGATTGAATGCCATTGGAGAGAGGCTACAACCCTGTCTCACTCCCTTCCCAACCACTGCTTCCCTTTCATGCCCCTCGACTCTTATAACTGCCATCTGGTTTCTGTAAAAATTGTAAATAGCCTTTCGCTCCCTGTATTTTACACCTGCCACCTTTAGAATTTGAAAGAGAGTATTCCAGTCAACATTGCCAAAAGCTTTCTCTAAGTCTACAAATGCTAGAAACGTAGATTTGCCTTTCCGTAATCTTTCTTCTAAGATAAGTCGTAAGGTCAGTATTGCCTCACGCGTTCCAACATTTCTACGGAATCCAAACTGATCTTCCCCGAGGTCGGCTTCTACCAGTTTTTCCATTCGTCTGCAAATAATTCGCGTTAGTATTTTGCACCTGTGACTTATTAAACTCATTGTTCGGTAATTTTCACATCTGTCAACACCTGCTTTCTTTGGGATTGAAATTATTATATTCTTCTTGAAATCTGAGGGTATTTCGCCTGTCGTACATCTTGCTCACCAGATGATAGAGTTTTGTCAGGACTGGCTCTCCCAAGGCCGTCAGTAGTTCTAATGGAATGTTGTCTACTCTCGGAGCCTTGTTTCGACTCAGGTCTTTCAGTGCTCTATCAAACTCTTCACGCAGTATCGTATCTCCCATTTCATTTTCATCTACATCCTCTCCAATTTCCATAATATTGTCCTCAAGTACATCGCCCTTGTATAGACCCTCTAAATACTCCTTCCACCTTTCTGCTTTCCCCTCTTTGCTTAGAACTGGGTTTCCATCAGAGCTCTTCATATTCATACAAGTGGCTCGCTTTTCTCCAAAGGTTTCTTTAATTGTCCTGTAGGCTGTATCTATCTTACCCCTAGTGAGATAAGCCTCTACATCCTTACATTTGTCCTCTAGCCATCCCTGCTTAGCCATTTTGCACTTCCTGTCGATCTCATTTTTGAGACGTTTGTATTCCTTTTTTCCTGCTTCATTTACTGTATTTTTATATTTTCTCCTTTCATCAATTAAATTCAATATTTCTTCTGTTACCCAAGGATTTCTACTAGCCCTCGTCTTTTTATCTACTTGATCTTCTGCTGCCTTCACTACTTCATCCTTCAGAGCTACCATTCTTCTTCTACTGTATTTCTTTCCCCCATTCCCGTCAATTGTTCCCTTATGCTCTCCCTGAAACTCTGTACAACCTCTGGTTTAGTCAGTTTATCCAGGTCCCATCTCCTTAAATTCCCACCTTTTTGCAATTTCTTCAGTTTTAATTTACAGTTCATAACCAATAGATTGTGGTCAGAGTCCACATCTGCCCCTGGAAATGTCCTACAATTTAAAACCTGGTTCCTAAATCTCTGTCTTACCATTATATAATCTATTTGATACCTTTTAGTATCTCCAGGATTCTTCAATGTATACAACCTTCTTTTATGATTCTTGAACCAAGTGCTAGCTATGATTAAGTTATGGTCTCTACAAAATTCTAACAGACGGCTTCCTCTTTCAATTCTTAGCCCCAATCCATAATCACCTACTATGTTTCCTTCTCTCCCTTTTCCTACTGTCGAATTCCAGTCACCCAGGACTATTAAATTTTCGCCTCCCTTCACTACCTGAATAATTTCTTTTACCTCATCATACAGTTATTCAATTTCTTCGTCATCTGCATAGCTAGTCGGCATACAAACTTGTACTACTGTAGTAGGCATGGGCTTCGTGTCTATCTTGGCCACAATAATGCTTTCACTATGCTGTTTGTAGTAGCTTACCCGCACTCCTATTTTTTTTAATTCATTATTAAACCTACTCCTGTATTACCCCTATTTGAGTTTGTATTTATAACCCTGTATTCATCTGAGCAGAAGTCTTGTTCCTCCTGCCACCGAACTTCACTAATTCCCACTATATCTAACTTTAACCTATCCATTTCCCTTTTTAAATTTTCTAACCCACCTGCTCGATTAAGGGATCTGACATTCCACGCTCCGATCCGTAGAATGCCAGTTTTCTTTCTCCTGATAACGACGTCCTCTTGAGTAGTCCCCGCCCGGAGATCCGAATGGGGGACTATTTTACCTCCGGAATATTTTACCCAAGAGGACGCCATCATCATTTTACCATACAGTAAAGCTGCATGCCCTCGGGAAAAATTACGGCTGTAGTTTCCCCTTGCTTTCAGCCGTTCGCAGTACCAGCACAGCAAGGCCGTTTTGGTTAGTGTTACAAAGCCATATCAGTCAATCATCCAGACTGTTACCCCTGCAACTACTGAAAAGGCTGCTGCCCCTCTTCAGGAACCACACGTTTGTCTGGCCTCTCGACAGATACCCCTTCGTTGTGGTTGCACCTACGGTACAGCTATCTGTATCGTTGAGGCACGCAAGCCTCCCCACCAACGGCAAGGTCCATGGTTCATGGGGGGACGATTGCTAGCACGCAGAAATTATTAGCAAGAGTTTCTTCTCTTGCAGGTAATACCGCAGCTGGTGTCCAAAAGGAGAGAATGGACTAAACAGTGTTGTTTATTGAATTTTTTTCTGTTGTGTAACCACGTTGCCCATTTTCCTTTCCTTTCTGCGGCCTGGACGGTATAATGAACTGGCAGAAAGCTTTATGCACAGAATGGTCGTTCTGGGGTAGGGTAGTACCCCCCACCCCCACCCCCCCAGAGACCAAGTTTGCTGGTCAGGGACAAGATGACAACATGTAGGTGCGCGTATTGGCTCTTTTAAGGTTGGCGCGCCACCCCCACCACGTTTGTAAGCGGAACGGTTAGGCGAATTCGTTTGGGAGAGCACTTGTTCCTGGGTCGTGGAGCTGGACAGGCACGGAGACGCAGCTCTCCTTTTGGTAATGTTAACATAGGTATTGGATTGTTTGAAATCTGCTCTGTAATGGAGTCCAGATGTTGAAATCAGGTGCGAAATTACCACTGAACCCTATAAGGGAATTGATTTTCTTAATTTACTCGAATTTCAGTAGACCTTGCGTTAGTGCTTCGTTCAGGCAACGCACCATGTGCCTTAAGCTCACGGTCACGTTATTCCTCTGTGCTTAACGAAAATTCACTCATTCAATGTATTTTAATTTGCTCTTCCTTATACAGTAATATTTTGGGGATTTTTATTTATTTTCCATATGTTTTCATTGTGAACTCGCTTTCGCGCCACGTGGTCGGTTGTAGTAACCGCCGCATTGATAAATTGTAGCTTCGGTCTGAAAATATATTGTACACGATAAATAATCATACGAAAGTGAGCGAGTGTAAAATAGGGAAGGAATAATCGTGTGTGTCCATATTTTTCTGGGTTTCTGTTGGCTACTGAAACTTGGCCATGTGGGTAGAACAGCATTGAAGTTATGTTTCTTGTGCACCCCCATAACGATTTGATTTGTTGGCGATGTTGTGCGTCAAGTAAAATATTCGTGCCACTAGGAAAAGTATCGGATTTTAGTGCCCCCTGATTTGATAAAGATTTGCGAAATACTCTTCTACCCTGACCTAGTTGTGCTTGTATTGTCTTTGCGGAACTTATTCTTAGTAATCCATAGCAACTGAATGTAATAACCGAGAGTTTAGGTATAATTGTGCGGTTGTATAAAATTACATTGAAGCCATGTCTGCGCTCCTCTGTACCATCCCATAATTACGTGGCGAAACTGAGCCATGTTAACTTGAGACCGGTTTTGACTATGTATATTGCAAGAGAAACACGACTAGTTTTTGAAATACCATCGATACGGAATAAATATTAATTAATCTCTACCCTCGCCTGATTATTTATTCCGTCCATCATAATTCAGGGTCATGAAAGCAAATAAAAGATATATACTGCCTACTAAGCCCTGTAGTGGTTCAAAAAAATGCGTTATCCGTTGCGTTCAAATTTTTACCGGTTCGTTACAACCTGCCGCTAGAAATTATTAATACCCAGCAATAACTCGCAGGAGCCAGTAATTTCGTGGACCACACGAATTTAAGAAACCATTTACTACAGATGGTAGCTTGCAGGAGCGGAAGGACAGGTCAAAGCGACGGTAACCTAGCTACATAGGTAGACTTTTACCACCACTAGTATTGGAAGGTTACGTTGCAACATCTTCGTGGACCTTACGTGAAATGTACCTTGGCGGTTCTGCTTCAAATGCCGGTTCTTTTTTTTCTCAACAGTGTTTCGTGAAAAGAACGCGGCTTCTTTCCAGGACTTCCGATTTCACTACACAAAGCATCTTCATAATACATGTTGACCGAACCTACCAGTAACAAATCTAGCCGCCCACCTCTGAATTGCTTCGATGTCATTCATTTAATCCGACTTAGTAGTGATCCCAAAAACTCGACCAGTACTCAAGAGTGGGTCGTATTAATAATTTTCTGTATGCGTTGCCCTCCACATTTTCCTAAAATTCTCCTAATGAACCGAAAGCGACCACTTGCCTTTCCTACTGCCGTCCTTACGTGCCAGTTCCCTTACACATCGCTTTGCGACACTACGCCTAAAAACACTACTGGCCATTAAAATTGCTACACCACGAAGATGACGTGCCACAGATGCGAAATTTAACCGACAAGAAGAAGGTGCTGTGATATGCAAATGATTAGCTTTTTAGAGCATTCACACAAGGTTGGCGCCGGTGTCGACACCTACAACGTACTGACATCAGGAAAGTTTCCAACCGATTTCTCATACACAAACAGCAGTTGACCGGCGTTGCCTTGTGAAACGTTGTTGTGATGCCTCGTGTAAGGAGGAGAAATGCGTACCATCACGTTTCCGACTTTGATAAAGGTCGGATTGTAGCCTATCGCGATTGCGGTTTATGGTATCGCGACATTGCTGCTCGCGTTGATCGAGATCCAATGACTGTTAGCAGAATATGGAATCGGTGGGTTCAGGAGCGTAATACGGAACGCCGTGCTGGATCCCAGCGGCCTCGTGTCGTTAGCAGTCGAGATGACAGGCATCTTCTCCGCATGGCCGTAGCGGATCGTGCAGTCACGTCTCGATCCCTGAGTCAACAGATGGGGACGTTTGCAAGACAACAACCATCTGCACGAACAGTTAGACAGTTCGACGACGTTTGCAGCAGCATGGACTATCAGCTCTGAGACCATGGTTGCATTTACCCTTGACGCTGCATCACAGACAGGAGCGCCTGCTATGATGCAGTCAACGACGAACCTGGGTTCACGAATGGTAAATCGTCATTTTTTCGGATGAATCCAGGTTCTGTTTACAGCATCATGATGGTCTTATCCGTGTTTGGCGCCATAGCGGTGAACGCACATTGGAAGCGTGTATTCGTCATCGCCATACTGGCGCATCACCCGGCGTGATGGTATGGGGTGCCATTGATTACACGTCTCGGTCACCTCCTGTTGGCATTGATGGCACTTTCAACAGTGGACGTTACATTTCAGATGTGCTACGACCCGTGGCTCTACCCTTCATACGGTCCCTGCGAAACCCTACATTTCAGCAGGATGATCCACGACCGCATGTTGAAGCTCCTTTACGGACCTTTCTGAATACAGAAAATGTTCTACTGCTGCCCTGGCCAGCACGTTCTCCAGATCTCTCACCAATTGAAAACGTCTCGTCAATGGTGGCCGAGCAACTGGCTCGTCACAATACGCCAGTCACTACTCTTGATGAACTGTGGTATCGTGTTGAAGCTGCATCGGCAGCTGTACCTGTACACGCCGTCCTAGCTCTGTTGGACTCAATTCCCAGGCGTATCAAGGTCGTTATTACGGCCAGAGGTGGTTGTTCTGGGTACTGATTTCTCAGGATCTATGCAGCGAAATTGCGTGAAAATGTAATCACATGTCAGTTCTAGTATAATATATTGGTCCAATGAATACCCTTTTATCATCTGCATTTCTTCTTTGTGTAGCAATTTTAATGGCCACTGGTGTATTAAATTTGACGTGGCTGTGTCGAGCAGCACATTGCTATTACTGTATTCGAATATTACTCGAGTCGCAGCGTGCTACAGGCCGCGCACGTCTCATTTTGGCGGCGCGTACATTTTCTCCACTATAGTTTTCTATACATTTTATGGAGTTCAGGTTCTGGAATTCAGTTGAATCTTGATGTACATATTCTTGCACATTTATCGTCTGGCGTAACTCTGCAATCAGACATTCAGGGTGCTGTGTCTTTATGTTGAATGAAAACTGAGAGGGAGGTTTGCTGTGGACTAAGTCTGCGCCTCAGTCCTTAAACATTACCTTCCGCCGTCAGCTCAGTGCTTACAACAAGCCATTGTTCATCTGACAAGTTTTTTTGTACGCAGTCATGTGTAACTATATTCATATAGCTTTCTGTTCATTATGAGTCGCTACGTTTCTCATTAAGTATATCGGATCATGGGTAGAAATGTAAGGAGGAGCAATCTGATTGGTTCTAATTGCTTTGTGCGTCCCCATTGTTTATATTATCACATATCTGTGAGGGAGTGACTTTATGGCTTGTAAACTAGAGATATAATATTTACTTTAGTGGATCCTCGACAGAGCGAGATTTTAGTTACCAATTTATACTCATGATTCCAGTAACGATAACAACCACGTACTGTTGTTAGGATTAGGAGAAGACTGATTGGAAGGACCTTACCTTACTGATTTTGTGTGTTTTATATATAGCACCGCTTAAACATATCTGATTCCACTCCGTTATTTTAAGTTCAAATGGCTTTAAGCACTATGGAACTTACTATTTGAGGTCATCAGTCCCCTAGACTTAGAACTACTTAAACCTAACTAATCTAAGAACATCATACGGATCCATGCCCGAGGCAGGGTTCGAACCTGCGACCGTAGCAGCAGCGCAGTTCCGGACTGAAGCGCCTAGAACCGCTTGGCCACAGCGGCCGACTTATTTTAAGCGTATACAGACTGTTTCGAACAAAACATCTCATATAACAGGCGTCCAATTTTGATTCGTTACAGAGGTTCAGTTGGTCACAAAGTAACGTTTTCATTTCACACATTGTTAGCCCATTTGCTACGTATTTATTGATTGACTAGCTTTTCTCGGCCACACAATGTTGTGGCTCAGCGCAAACGTCGTGACATCGGCAGACGATGTCATGCAACCCTCCGCCCCCACCGCGCTCTCACCCTCCCCGGGCGAATGATACTGATATCGGAAAGAGAAGAGAAATCACACGTTTCTAATATGTATGGGAATTGGATAATCGTGCTAATCTCCTTCTCCACCCTGTTTCTCTTCATCTTTTCCTTCCCCTTTCTTTCTCCATCTCCTCCTCCTTCCTTATGTCTCTCCCCCTTCCTCCACCCATATTCTCCTCCCTCCTCTTCCTCCATCTCATCCTGCGCTTCTCTCTCTCTCTCTCTCTCTCTCTCTCTCTCTACCTCTGACCTATTTATGTCCATCTTCCCCTCCCCCTACCTATTTTCTCCTGCCCCCTCTCTCTGTTCATCTTCTCCTTTCCGCTTTCTATCTCCATTTCCTCCCACACCTATGTACATCGCCTCTTCCCCTCTCTCTGTAAACTTGATCTTCGTTTATTGTTACTGCATATTCGGTTTCTATAGCACACGAAAGGTCTCTGCACGTACCGGTGTTCCATATGCAATAATTTGACGGGAATTACTTATGATCGCTCACTGTCGTTATTATTTGCAGCCGACTCAACACGTTCTAGAAGGAAATGAAGATAGACAATTGAAATTGTAAGTAGGCTGTTTAGGTTTTTTTTATTGGTAACGCCGCCGCCACGTAGCGCTCTGTATAAAAATCACTGGCTGTGCCGTGTGCAGTCTGTGGCTGGTTTGCATTGTTGTCTGCCATTGTAGTGTTGGGCAGCGGCAGCAGTATGCTAACAGCGCGTAGCGTTGCGCAGTTGGAGGTGAGCCGCCAGCAGTGGTGGACGTGGGGAGAGAGATGGCGGAGTTTTGTAATTTGTAAGACTGGATGTCATGAACTATCATATATATTATGACTATTAAGGTAAATACATTGTCTGTTCTGTATTAAAATCTTTCATTTGCTAACTATACCTATCAGTAGTTAGTGCCTTCAGTAGTTTGAATCTTTTATTTAGCTAGCAGTAGTGGCGCTCGCTGTATTGCAGTAGCTTGAGTAACCAAGATTTTTGTGAGGTAAGTGATTTGTGAAACGTATAGGTTAATGTTAATCAGGGCCATTCTTTCGTAGGGATTTTTGGAAGTCAGTTTGCGTTGCGCTAAAAATATTGTGTGTCAGTTTAAGCACAGTCGTGTATAAATTTTTCAAAGGGGACGTTTCATATGTCGACCCTTAGCCGAGGATACCTCACTGGAATCTTCTGATTTTTTCTTGTAGTTTGTGTAGTTAGTGTAGCCTTTGCTAGCGCGTAATCATAGAGAGAATTTCCTTTGTAGTTGCAGTCTTTCATTGTTGTACAGTAAAATATTTGTGGCATGCATGTAGTTTTGCACCAAGTATTTCGCAGCTGCGCTTGCAATTAACTAGATATTATTTTCAGTGCTACATTAATGTGTTCTCTTATTTTGCTTTTTAAATTGTGGTTTTCTGTGTTGTTGTGTGAAATATTGTGACAATAATGGCGTGTGAAAAACGTAACACTAGGCTCCAAAGTAAACTGAGAAATGACAGTGAAGACGAAAGCAGTGTGTTAGCGTCACCATGTAATGAATTTACTAACGTTCAAAGTAGTAATTTGGTAATAGCGCATAGGGAAATGGAGCGGGCTGCAAATAATGGTGTAGGCAGTGAAACAGGGAAGCATTATCGATCGATCGGTCGGCAACAGCTCGCCTCAGAATTCCAAAATGACTGGACACAATCTTGCAAATACTGTAGATTCAGATTTTGCGTCCTCACCGCTTTCTCAAATAAATCAAGACACATTTTTTGCTTTTCAAAATGCGAATATTGCCGGTTCAAATGCACTGCCGAAAAGCGCTGAGGAACATGTTTCAGACACCAGTGCACTGTTATTACAGTTAATGCAACAAATGGGACAAAGGCTACAAAAGTTAGACACAACGCTTGAACAAAATCAGAAACAAATGGGACAAAATCTTCAAAAGTTAGACACAATGGAACAAAATCAGAGACAAACACAGCAAAAGCTTCAAAAGTTAGACACAATGGAACAAAATCTTCGAAAATTAGACACCACACTTGAACAAACACGTGAAGATTTAACTACTGAGTTACATAACATTGAATCGAAATGCCAAAAAATCTGTAAAGACGTAAAAACACAAATTTGTGAGCATTTTCAACCTATTTTTTCGCGGCATGAAAATGCATTACAGAATCATGAAGCAGCCATAAAAGAACTGCAAACTATTGTTCGTGAAAATCACGACACCTTGCAAGCTAAAATAGACTCAGTTGCACCCACCGATTCGGTTACGCAACTTGCAAGAACTCAGGAAAACTTAAAGGTCAAAGCAGATTCGATTTCATCACAACTGGACACTCTGAAACTTGGTTCAGAAAAACACACTGAGGAAATGTGTTCACTATCGGAGAAAGTAGCCGAACTTTCAGATCAGTTCACTAACTTATCTACAAAGGTAGATGATGATCTGAATGATACAGAAGAGTGCGAACAAATTAGGAAATTCAAACAAAGTCAGAATCAAATTAATACACAACACCAAAGAGAAATCCGGGAAGTGCAAGATCAGCTGACACAGGTAATACAAGAATTATGTATTTCAGAGGACAGTCGCGCTCCAACACGGGAAGAGGGACTTAGAAATACGGAAAAGGCACAAAATAATAACACAGGGCATTTCGGAAATTGTGAAAGAAATTTGCAAGGTGCACCGAATTTTGAGATGGAACTGCCGACACGACGTAACAATGAACGATATGCTACCCGCCGACACGATGATTTTGACTATAAGCTGTTCATTACTGCACATAAATTCAAAACATTTAAGAATTCAGGCAACGACATTCATCCACAAGCGTGGCTCCATCAACTCTCATTGTTTTCCTCCCAACTGGTCATTAGAGCACAGATTAGAATTTATGTGTGGCTACTTGGAGAATGAACCAGCTGTAAGAATGCGATCGGTCATTCACGATTGTCATAGTGAAGGAGAATTTTATCATGCCTTCCTCTCAGCATATTGGTCTCAAGCTACACAAGACCAAGTAAATCATAGCATCATAATGATGAAACATTTCGAACAATCTGAGTTTTCCAGTCTTGTCAAATATTTTGAAGACATGTTACATAAGAATCAGTATCTTTCAAACCCATACAGCCCCTCAGAACTCATCCGCATTTGCTTAATCAAATTACCTGAACATTTACTACAGATTATTTTAGCAGGACGATGCAAAGACGACATTGAGGCTTTTCAGGGACTGTTACAAGAACTGGAAATTGACACTGACAATCGCGGAACGCGAAAACAGGAGCACAACAATTACAGGTCACACCTGTGACAATTCCGCGATGACAGAAATAATACACGACAAAGCTATTCGTACAACGTAAATCGTGACCAAAACAGACACCACCCGTATGACAACCGTTGGCAGAGTAGTAATTATTACAGGGAAAGATCACCTCTCCGTGGTAATGACTATCACAGAGACAATCAGAGAAACAGACAATATAGAAACCAAAATAATTATTATCAAAGGAGACAGAATAACTTAAGACGCAACGGTCCAGCGCGCAGTTACGATTCAGGGAGAAATTCACCACCACGTGACCGACGAGAAAGAAACTATGGAATCTACCGACATGACGACAGACGATATGATCGTAACGACAGACCTGAATTGCAGCAGAACTGGCGGGATTCAAACAGAGCAGGGCCCTCTCGGCAAGGTGAATTTGTAGAAGTTAGGTCTCCTAATCCCAATAACGGCGGGCGCCAACAAAGAGACAGACAATGACTCACACCGCAGGCAGCCACGTGCGCCGGCTGGCTCAGAGAAAAATAACACAGACGCTAACCTTGAGAAAAATTTTAGCATTCTTTACCGACGTATACGACATGATAATCCCGTTGAAGCTCGAGCTTTGCATAGTAGGAAGAGTAAAGGTTTACACCACATTTCACATGTAAAACTGTTTATTAAGAGATAATCTGCTTTTTGTCTTTGCCATAAAACATTTCACTTCACATTTCTAGTATGTTTTGTCACACTGAGAAACTGTTAACATGCAACAATGTTTTGATGTTAACTATCCAGTCTAGAACCTAGGGAACATTTTTAAACAGAAATTAAGAATGCATTGTTATAGTGAACAGACGACACAGTGTTGTTATTTGTACATTCTTGCTTGTTAGTTGCACGATTACGTAACGACTATAAGGCTTACATACTTAGAACATTTACCAGTACTGCTAATGAGATTTTAATGCAACATTTTGGTTTACTTGAAAATACATTCTGGATTTAAAGTACTTTCTGTGATACCAGATGACACAGTGGTTAGTTTATGTGACAGCTACACGATTTTATCACGACGCTACTAATGAGTGACAATTTACAATGTTGCTTTTGCAGTTTATCTGTTTTATATCTGCACAGTTTTTCTGAATTTTTCTGGAAAGTAAAACATGCTTTAGTAGTAACGTCTGTGGTATAGCTACAATGAGACAGCCTTTATCGTAGCACAACAATACGTCACATTATAGTACTTTCTTGATCACGGTAAGGTACGTAATAACTACGATATCTATACGGAAAGCATTTCACCTTCGTTTATGATGAGGTAAGTACATTGACTTCAGCAGAACTTTGCTTACAGAGGACGATAACTACGACAGTTCCACAGAATTATCTTACAGCAAAACGCACATTTAGCACTACAGGGCACGCATTTGAGTGATTAATTTGGTACTTAAACCATTTATTTATTAATATTGTTGAATTAAAAAGAAAGTTTTTTGTGATACATTTCATTCCATTGCTGTAATCTGTAACACCTGAGGGTATAATTACATTAATCCTCAGGGGGGTACACGCCTACTTCGTGTACCATATGTGTGGCAAGCACAAGGAGCCCTAGCTAATATGGTATTTGCTTATACAACTTTACACATCGGTACCATATTTCTCTAACACATAAATTACAGAGCTATCTGATCATTTAACTGAGAGAAACAAACATTTATTATACTACATCAGTGACAGATGTTTACGTAATTACACAGTTGGATAACTTCACACTTACGAAATTGTATTTTGTCTGTACTTTGTGAACTGTTCATACTTTTTCGGAACCATTGTGGTACTATGAGAGCTTTAAATGACATATTTGGTATGGGATCACGATTTTTAAAGTACGTTTGAGGCAGATGACACTTTTGACATGAGCAGAGAATTTTTTTTTTTTTTAGGTTTTGAAATTATTGGAGGAAGCTACGGAGATTTTGAGAATTTGACTGAGGTGTTATGATGTTATTATTACGACGACGACGTGAATTATGCTGCTGAGGTATGTTTAAGCTGATGCTATATGAGTTATTTGGTTATGCTACGTATCTGTTATGATGAAATATTGAAGAAGTGTCGACGAATATATATATGTGTAATAAGGTAAGAAATAATGAGTAGTGGTTAGGGACTCTGATTTGTGAAAAAGGATGTTGGAAACCGAGAATCGTACTTTAAGAGTTATGAAATGAGTATATATGCGTGAATGTATCACTATGCTGGCGAAAATTTTTTGGACACAATTATATTTAAATGATTTTATTTCTACAGATTTGTAACGCAAATTCTTGACCTGTGAATTTTTTTTATATGAGACTGCCACTGTAGCGGAAACTGATGTCGTAAATTTTTCAGTAAGAAAGGTAAGTGACCACCTGCACGTAATGCGTCGTGGGCACCCAGCTGCGCGACAGGCGCCTGGAAAAAAAGCCATTAGAGTGTGCCTGTCAGAGGCACAGGTGGAGACAAAAAAAAAACAGGCCATTATCCTCGCTATTGACATTCCTTTGTAGAAAGCATCGTAAATACCGCACCCTCAAACTTGAAAACATGATTACACTGTAGAGTTCTTAATTTATGATATTTACTGAAATGAAATGATGAGAAACATTTTATATCTATTGTCTTTCTAGCTGAGAGATTGCTCATTTTGTTTAATATTCAGTTTCTATCTTCACTGCAGCATTGGTTAAAATAAAATTTAATAGATGTACTAATATCACTACTTTCTGTCTACAGACCCAGTAAAGAATAATTTTATGATGTACTTTCTTAGAAAATAGATCACAAATAGACATTTCCCTTCACAGGACTTACAAAAATAATTTTTTTTTACTATTTGGTAACTTATCTGCTAGCGTATGTTCTAGTGATGCATCACTCTAGTGTTAAGATGTGACATAGGTATTACACATTTTTACTGTAATATTTTTTCTGCTTCAGCTTTGTCATGTTTAGGTATAAGTTATTACATTTATTGCTGCTTGCTTTGCTTACTTGCATTTTTTTTATCATTGCTATTTGTATTAATTGTTTTGTGCTGCTGCATCGCCTCGTCCCTTAGTTTAGCATCTGAGCTCAGTAGATTTAAGTTAGCTTAAGAGGGGGTAGACTATATAAGAAACTAACTATGGTGAATTGGAAGAAAAGCATTGAGAAGCTTTAAGAAAATGGTTTGGCCAAAAAAAAGTAGTGTACAGTGGAGAAAAACTATTTTTGAAAGAGGATGTGAACAGAATACAGAAAGCAGGTTTAGATAGGACTTTTTGGGAATAATGATGAATTAAGGGAGATCTCTATGCAAAATACTGCAGTAAAACAAACCCTGTTCTTTCCTTTCGTATTATCCCTCTATGTGTTTATGTACCTTTGTGTATTTGTCTTTTTCCTGTCTTTATGTGTTTAGCTAATAAGATTTATGTTGTAGAATTTTTCAAATACTATGTTATTTTCTTTGTAAATATGTTCAGACATTATTTATTGTGTTTTGTTTTAATGCTCATGTGTGAAGTTGATGTTTCAAAAGTTATTCTGATCTTTTATGTATGTACTTATGTCGTAATTTTTGTAACACTGATGTATTTGCTACTTCGATTCTTTTGTAAAGCCTGTACTACTGCAAATGTTATCTGTATTATTATGTTCTTTAAAGATGTATTTTGTACCTTTGTTATTGTATTCTTATGTTATAAAATTGTAATTGACACCAGTTCATCAAATTAAGTGACTTGTAAATTACATTTCACTGCACACGTTTCTGTTGGTCATAGTATATGGACAATATGTGAGGAGTAGGGACTGATAATGTTTGCACGTGTGTTAATAATTCAGTAAGGGACTGGATGACAGCATTGCTGGTTGAAAGGACATTTCAAAAAAATTGTGAGTGCACAAGTGGTGGTTAATGGACTTGCTATATTCTCCGCAAGACTCTTCGATGGTGATTGTGCACCTGCACAGTCGCAGCAGATGGCTGCTGGCCATCTCTACAAGGACTACAGTGGGTCTACACCTTTGATGACCCACCAATACCATTATTTCTACAAGGACTGCAGTGGGTCTGCACCTCTGGTGGCCCACCAATAGTAATCTCTGCCAGGACTACAATGGGTCTACTCTGTGACGACCTACCTACCAATATTCTTGAAAACTTCGACTGACTCTGCTGTGGGTTTGCTCTGTTGTGGCCCATTACCTGTGTGCATGTCAAGAGTCAGCACTGTCTTTCCGTTGGAAGGACAACACTACTTCTTCAAGACTGCATGGAAATCCACTACTTCCGTGTGCATTTTCTTTTACTACTCAGACTTTGAGAAAAACACTGCAATTTTACTTTGATGAGTGATCAGGACTGTCTTTATGGACTGTGAGAAAATTTTAGCTTTTGACCAACATTGTATCGATAAGTGAGTGCATTTCATTTCTTTGTCATTGTAATTATGAAAAAATTTTTCAAATCTGTATTGACCACTGCCTAAAACAATTTGTAAATTTTTTGTGGGGAGCATGGGGGCTATGTAAATAGGCTGTTTAGGTTTTTTTTATTGGTAACGCCGCCGCCACGTAGCGCTCTGTAAAAAAATCACTGGCTGTGCTGTGTGCAGTCTGTGGCTGGTTTGCATTGTTGTCTGCCATTGTAGTGTTGGGCAGCGGCAGCTGGATGCTAACAGCGCGTAGCGTTGCGCAGTTGGAGGTGAGCCGCCAGCAGTGGTGGACTTGGGGAGAGAGATGGCGGAGTTTTGTAATTTGTAAGACTGGATGTCATGAACTATCATATATATTATGACTATTAAGGTAAATACATTGTCTGTTCTGTATTAAAATCTTTCATTTGCTAACTATACCTATCAGTAGTTAGTGCCTTCAGTAGTTTGAATCTTTTATTTAGCTGGCAGTAGTGGCGCTCGCTGTATTGCAGTAGCTTGAGTAACCAAGATTTTTGTGAGGCAAGTGATTTGTGAAACGTATAGGTTAATGTTAATCAGGGCCATTCTTTCGTAGGGATTTTTGGAAGTCAGTTTGCGTTGCGCTAAAAATATTGTGTGTCAGTTTAAGCACAGTCGTGTACAAATTTTTCAAAGGGGGTGTTTCAAAATGTTCTAGCCGAGTAATCCTGTTAATACTGTTTACCGATGAAGGCATTTTCTCTCGTGACGGTATCAGTAACAGTCGCAACTCAGGTTGGTAGTCATGAGATGACCCGCATACATTTTTAGAGACGTAACTTCTCCTCTGTAAATGTGTGATGTGGTACAACAGTCAATCAGTTGTTAGTTAGCACGTGGTATTGCAGGTCTAGTTATCTAGAGTATTGAAAGTAGTTCCTCAGGGAACAAGCATGGGTATGTTCTTCTAGCATGACAGGACCCTTGCATATTCTCAGATGACCGTTCCCAAGAAGATCGATGGGCAGAAGTGGTAAAGTTTCTTGGCCGGCAAGTACCTGGAAACATTCACATTTAGAATTTTGCCTGTGAGTGTGGCTTAAAAGTGCAGTTGATAAAGAAAATTTAAATACTACAGCGAATTGATCTTTATGGCAATGAATAGCACTGCCTTCATAACACAAAATTTAAAAAACGTCAAGGTGAGCTCAGAGGAGCTGCTCATGGTACTGTCGAGATAATTCGAAAGAGCATTGAAATCAGAGGTGGAATTTACGGAAATTAAATTTGAAGTTAATCATTTCTCTTTACTGTCTTTTCTAAACTTCTGTGGGTATTCTGTAACCATTAAAAATAGGACATATATTACACTGAATATTTTATTCGAATTAATTTATACTGTTAATATCTTATCAATTCCTAAAATATTTACTAGTCCTCCTGAAAAAGCCTGTATATAGGGTGATCCTCCTAACAGGCGTCAGGCACGTTTCCTCTGGTATTTCGACAGATACGTGCAGTTTACTTTTTGCGGTGTGTAGCTCCAGTCATCCCAAACGAATACTGCCGGCTGCTGTGACCGAGCGGTACTAGCCGCTTCAGTCCGGAACCGCGCTGCTGCTACGGTGGCAGGTTCGAATCCTGCCTTGGGCAGGATGTTTGTGATGTCCTTAGGTTAGTTAGGTTTAAGTAGTTCTAAGTCTAGGGGACTAATGACCTCAGATGTTAGGTCCCATAGTGCCTCGAGCCATTGAACCATTTGAACGCAAACGAATGTTGCTTCATCGCGTCTTTAATGTGACGCCCAGCGTTAACGGAAAGCGTCGATTTGTCTGCCATTATTTCTTTACTCTGACTGTTCTTACCTGACAGTTCCCGATCAAAGGACCAACATATTTAATCATGTATACAATAATGTGCGCTGATGATATCCTCTCGTTTGACAAATGTCAGATTGCTTCGTTATTTGATGCTTTTCCATTTTGAAATTTTAGTTACACGCATTTCTGAAGAATGCGGATTTACATCCGTCGAAATAAAGGTTAAAGGTTGAATAAAACCACCTTTTTTTTGCAACTGGGTGGCTGCTTTGGAGCAGTTACTGTGTGTGTGTGCGTGTGTGTGTGTGTGTGTGTGTGTGCGCGCGCGCGCGCGCGCGCGCGCGCGCTATACTCTGTGAGTTATTATGAAGTTTGTGGGAGAGGATACTTTTTACTGTACCATGAATCGAAGATTCTTCTCATTCCCTTTACGGGTGAAGCACAAGGAGAACGACAGCTTTTAAGACTCTGTCCGAAGTATCAATAGTTCTGTCCTTTCATCAAGACTTTTACGGTTTGGACGCCTGGGTGGTCTAAGAATATTGACATTTTCCATCCCAAAAATCTTCAACGAGCCAGTGGGGCAGTGGTGAGACACTGGGCTCTCGTATACGAGAGGACGGGGGCTCAAATCTTCATCCAGCCATACACATGTAAGTTTTCCATAACTTCCCTGAGTCGTGTAAAGTAATCTACAAGATGGATCCTGTGAAAATGATATGGACGATTTTTTCCCGATCTGAAATTGTGATTCTACACTAATAGCCTCGCCACCGACGACACGTTGAACCCTCATGTTCCTTTCTTTGTCTCTCCTGAAAATCAACTCTAATTCTTTGAGCACCTATCTATTTTGAGTAAGTTTATTGTCTTCTATTTGTCTGATACGATATGGATCCTAGGCACACTGTAAGTAGGCTGTTTAGGTTTTTAAATAGTATTCCATTAGAGGCCACGGAAATGTTTTTTAAGCTATTAGGATTCACAGTACTTACCAATAAAGAAAAGCTTGTTGATTTCTTTAGCTGCTGTTTCCTCTACAATTCATGATGCAACTCGCTGTGGATAGTCATTAACTCACACAGGGTACTAAACTCTTACATATTAGCGCCTACAGGTGACGCAACTAATACAGTAACTGTCCAATCCGACATGTCGAAACCTGCCCTAAAATTTATTTATGCAGGAAGAATATACCCAATGAAACATAATGTCAAAAATTTAGCAACTAAGTGACACTGCAAATATTTTTAGAAAATGACGAAATTTGCCAAATTCTTACCTCGTCAGGTAGCTGCAAAAATGTACACCACTGGTGCAGTTCTAGCAGACAGTGCAACCGCAGCACAGTCCGCACCTAAGGCGATCGTAATTTGTAAATCGAATTTCAATTTTCGTTGATAGTTTCTCTGACACAGTTCTTCACAGTTATTGTTTTCTCGAATTTGCAACTCATTTAATACATACAATAATTAGCTGTTATCTTGGCGGTATCGCTAAGTGTTAACAGAAGAGTTTCTTTGTGATACCTTGGTATATACTTGCTAATATCATCTGTCTTTACGCAGATTCTAAAGTTTACAATACAGTGGAATCAAATAAATATTTTCAACCTTGCAAGGATGAATTATGAAGAATGTGGTATGCATTATAAATCACCTTTTCCTTCTGAAGACCAACATATGTGTTCCATATTAGCTAATTTCCTGGACATTCAATCGAATACATCAATATCTCTTTAGGGATTGCGAAAACGTTAGAAGAAATAGGAAATAACTCTGACGAATCTGTGAACTGTGGTTCCAACGATGATTTTTGTGCTAATTAAAGTCTGGAGTAAACACAGAGTACTTTCCAAGACCAAAGAAAATATGTCCCGCAATAGCTTTTACAGAGAAAGGCTGTACATCTTTTGGTTAAATGAAGGAGGTAGGAAACACTTAAACGTAATCGGTGTGCAAAGCCAGTTCAGTTTCATAAAATCTAAGCATAAATTTTATTTGTTGGAGAGAGCTTTACGTCAAGTACGAAGTATGCACCAAATTGAAAGTCGCAAAAGTATGAAAGAAAACTGTTCGAAAGATTTACAACTGCTTGTGACAGTCAAATGCACCGTTACCGAAGGAGATGTGCGATACTGGGCGCTCTGAATCTTACGTGTGGTGAACATTACTGATTTCCAGGATTCTGCGACCTGGTTACACAGACTCAGGAAATTGTACGGAAAAGGAAGTCGGAAAATTACAAATCTGCTTTAATTAACTGTCAAGAGGACATATCATTAATAGGTAACACTACAGAGATATTGGTAGCCGACGTGAGACGAAGCTTCTTGTTTCATCTTAAAGCTGTGTATAAAGCCAGTCAGCCATGTTTCGTGCAAACCGTACTTCATCATTTCGAGTGAAAAAAAGACAAAGTCGCTTGTGTAGTCGATGAATGCTATGACACACTTGTATACAAGAATGCCAGTAATAAGTATTGGTGGATTACTGTTTCTGCAGTTTTATTCCTGTCTTCAGGAACATCAAGGCAAATTAGGGCCAAAATCATAAAAAAGGGACTGTTTACTTGCAAAAATCTTACAATCGACGTAACAAAATCTGGAAAAATGGAAGACATTAAAAGGTATACACATTTGCTTCCTCCGTTTGCCGATAGGTGGCGACAACGCTAAGTAGCAATCAAAAAACAAAGAAAGGCTCTGAGCACTATGGGACTTGACTTCTGAGGTCATCAGTCTCCTAGAACTTAGAACTACTTAAACCTAACTAACCTAAGGACATCACACACACCCATGCCCGAGGCAGGATTCGAACCTGCGACAGCAGTCAAAAGAAACAGAGCGCGGAAGTCAGACAGTTAGCTTGGACTTCGTTCAACATAATCTCATTCAAACACTAGTCGATTTATGTCTGCGTTATAAAGTTGTTCTTGATTGAAAATGTCAGTTTACAAGCCTAATTCTCGTCGTTTGCGGGAGGTGTTACTGTTTTGTTTCAATATGAAGAAAACAGCGGCTGAGTCTCATGGGATGCTATCAAGTACGTATGGTAAGGACGTTTTTAGTGAAAGAACGTGTCGTGAGTGGTTTCAACGCTTCAAATACGCTGATATTAACGTCGTAAGCCGGCATAGTGTTGGAAGAGAGAATGTTTTCGAAGATGCAGAACTGGAGACATTGCTAGGTGAAGACTTTCGTCAGACTCAATAAAAATTGGCACCATTAGTGGGAGTGGCCCAGGAAGCTATTTCAAAACGTCTCAAGGCTATGGGCATGATTCAGAAAGAAGGAACTTGGGTCCCGTTTGAGCTGAAATCAAGAGACGTTGAACGGCCTTTGTGTGTATGTGAACAGTTGCTTCAGAGGCAAAAACGGGATTACACTAAACGCAAAAAATCATAGGGATATTCCGGCCATGCTTCCACGTCGACGGCCAAACCGAATATTCACGGCTCCAAAATCATGCTCTGCATTTGGTGGGACCAGCTCGGCGTCGTGTACTATGAGGTGTTAAAACCAAGTGAAACACTCACAGGTGCTCGTTATCGTACGCAATTAATGCGTTTGAGCAGAGTGTTAAAAGACAAACGGCCGCAATACAGCGAGAGGCACGATAAAGTGATTTTGCAGCACGACAACGCTCGACCCCACGTTGAAAAAGAGGTCAAAACGTACTTGGAAACGTTAAAATGGAAGTCCTACTCCACCCGCCATATTCTCCAGACATTGCTCCCTCTGACTATCACCTATTTAGATCAATGACACATGGCCTGGCAGACTAACACTTCCGATCTCATGAAGAAGTCACAAATTGGATCAATTCGTGGATCGCTTCAAAAGATGAATAATTTTTTCGACGCGGGATTCGTACGTTACCCGAAAGATGGGAAAAAGTAGTGGCCAGGGATGGAAAATACTTTGAATGTTACATGTGTAAGCAATTTGTTTCATTAAAGCCTCAAATGTTTTTGGGAAAAAAAACGGCGGAAGTAAAGATGTACACCTTGTAATTTTTAATGTTACATTCTAAACACCTTCATGCCGTTTGCAGAAAACAATTTATAGCATTTGTTGGACTCTTGGCCTGGACATAGTGACACGTCTGTCTTTAGGACGACGAAAAGACTGATAATATAACTTGGATTCCACCCGGAACTCATAGTGTGGTTCAGCCTCTTGATTTCAGGCTGGCCAGCGGAACAGTATTGTTAAACTTCAGACGCTTCTGCATTGTCATTTTGCATCATCGCGCTTTATGAATTTGATCTAATATGCCTGGTACAAACCACAATATGCAGAACAATGGCCACGACGATTCAAATGGTTCAAATGGCTCTGAGCACTATGGGACTCAACATCTGAACTTAGAACTACTTAAACTTAACTAACCTAAGGACATCACACACATCCATGCCCTAGACAGGATTCGAACCTGCGACCGTAGCAGTTGCGCACGACGATTCCTTTCCCCAATTCAGTACTGTGCGAATAAAACGACTAATTACTATGAAGTGCTCGCATTGATTAACTTTTCGTTTATCAGGTGTGCCTGGTGTAAGAAAAATGTTTGTTTTCGTCGTTCGTCATCCAATACACACATTGTATTTTTGTGATGACTGCAAGAAGTAACAAGGAACTATGTCATTGCTAACAAAATATAAGCTATTTAAAAATTATCGTAAGAACTGTGCTACAGGAATTGTTATAAAATATTTAATGCCCGCGTCCCGTGGTCGTGCGGTAGCGTTCTCGCTTACCACGCCCGGGTTCCCGGGTTCGATTCCCGGCGCGGTCAGGGATTTTCTCTGCCTCGTGATGGCTGGGTGTTGTGTGGTGTCCTTAGGTTAGTTAGGTTTACGTAGTTCTAAGTTCTAGGGGACTGATGACCTGAGATGTTAAGTCCCATAGTGCTCAGATCTATTTGAACCATTTTTTGAAAATATATAATGTCAATAAATGAAAGCTCACATTGATGAAAGTCATCTTTAATGTATCATACACTGCCTTGATTTTATTTCCTGTTCTATTCACCTGTGTAATAATTACATCTGCAACTGTTTAGCTGTACATATTTAATTTATTCCAGAAAGTAATGGTTTGAGACATTTTTCGTACGGATTCAGCACGTAAAATTCACTTTTGTGCACCCTGGACTTTGCGCTACTTGGCGATACGTCCTCTTGTCACGGCCGCGTCTGGTTATTCGGAGGTTCGTGAACTTATCAGCTAAGTCTGTACAAACATCCGTTACAAGTGGCTCTTCACGCGGCAAAAATGAACAACTTCAAATTTTTTTAATTACTTTCAGTGCTGCTTAGAAGCTAAAATTTTGACAGAGCATTTCTCTCCTTGTATTCTTCCGATGTGAAAAATTTCGGGATAGGTTCCAACATGTCGGATTGGACTACACCCTTTTAAGATATTCTATCCCAGATATGCTCAAAACGAGTGTGTATTGAGGTGAAGTTTTCGCTAAACTTGCGAACAATGCGCAAATTTTTCTGACGGGCACAAATATTGTTATTGGTTGCGAAATTATAGTATCGATTCTTTTTAAAAGAACTACGTTTTTTTCTGTGGAAGTGGAGAGAGCCTCCGAGCACGAATTCAACGCCATAACTCTTGAAGGACTTGATCAAATAGTGACAAGATAAGAGCAGCGTAGATAATTGTTCTGGCGTAAGGAGACGCTATGTGGAGCCCTCCACCCCCCGCCCGAACCCCATACTCCCTGGATCAGTGTTAATGACATCGGAAAGTCATTGAAAAATCATAAGTGATATTTTAGAGCATAAGTATGAAACATGTATTCATACCTCTGAACAGGATATGAATAGTTAACTTTAACTGAAATCTCTGTGCAGCAGTTACTAGCAAATCGGCTGTCCAGCAAAACGATCCCACGGTTCGAATCGAAATTTACTGTTCTGTCAAGAAACTCTACCCACCTTTTCTCCCACCCTCCTCAACTCTCCCTCCCCTCAAATCCCCTCCGCCCCCCCTCTCTCTCTCTCTCTCTCTCTGTCTCTCTCTCTCTCTCTCTCTCTCTCTGTGTGTGTGTGTGTGTGTGTGTGTGTGTGTGTGTGTGTGGTGTGTTTTGTGCTTTGACAAGCGGCTTGATAGGGGAGCCCAAAAAAACCGTTCGCTGCAGATCCTGCCTGTGGCCAGTGAAACGAACCCTTTATCGGAAATGCTAAGCCTCTTATCAGTAGCAGAGTTCCCAGACTGGCCGATTCGTATGCAGAAGCCGAACGTATTTTGCCGTGAGGAAATTCGCCTGTACCATCAAGCTACTCTACAGCCGAGATTATTTTGCTATTTTTGTAGAAGCGCTGAGCTTGTAGCTTTTGTACAACTCTCTATAAAGCCGTCAAAATTCATTTGACATCAATTAATAGCCTAAAGACATTTATATTGGTTTTCTGCAGCTTTTATGCGAATCACAGAGCGACATTGGAAACATTACATTAAAGTAAATACGAAAAGAGCTCACTAGGAACGAACATTATCTGTAAGTCATTATAAGTGATCAAAAGTGGATAAAGAAACTGTAAGGAAGAATCCATTCCTTATGAAAAGAGATGTCACAGGAAGAATACAGTACAGAAATAACAAATTTCCGCATATATATATGAGAGTCACAACGAGCAAAAACAAATTATGGTGAATTAATTTAATACAGGAGCTGCCAAGAATTAGACACACATGGGGTGTTCTAGCTTGCGAGCCATCGCTCTCTTGCCTGGCTGCGCACTTTCCCCACTACCAAGCCAAATTCTGCGAAAGTGAGGAGCGTAAAGAGGAGGAACCTACGAAAATAACACAATTAAATATTTAAATGGCAATGCAGTCGCACAGCATATGGCTGATTTCGTATTTTTTATTTCTCAGCAGCATAGATTACAAACAAAATAAATTTTCATTATTACTTAATCATTTTTGGCGCACTGAAGACATAATACGTATGTATTAAACTGGGGACCTAGAAACAACGAAGAGTGTTCGTCCCGCCATAGCCATAAGGGTTCACAGCGGGCCGCAGCAGTCCACCCACCCCACCACCGCCGCACACCGAACCCATGGTTATTGTGCGGTTCGCTCTCCCTTGGACCCCCAGGGAAGTCTCATACCAGATGAGTGTAACTCCATATGCTTGCATGGTAGCAGTGTAGCTGAAGCGGAATAAGAGGAACCAGCCCCCATTTGCCGAGGTAGATGGAAAACCGGCTTAAAAGCCATCCATCCGCTGGGCGGATTCGTGTCGGAGACCGGCACGCCTTCCCGCTCGGGAAGCAGCGGGTGAGACCGCACGGGTAGCCGGGCGGGCTAGGCGTAATATACTTTTGGTCTGGTACAAATTGTTGGCATACTGACAGATGCAGACAAATTCACAGATTTTCGCATTCACGTTACCACGTAATCGAGCATTATTTAGTTTCATAAAGGAAAAAAAAAACATTCTCTCACATATGTCGATTGAAAAATTTTACCATGTTTGAAACTTCATTATGGATACTTGGAAACTCTTCCTGAGGAAAACAGCATAGATCTCTTGAACAGTTTAACGAAAAATAGTTTGGTTTTAAATAGAAATTGGACTGCAGATCAACCAGTTTCATTTGCAAGTGCACAGGGGAGCTTTCAACTGAAACGACAAACGGCCTTGGAAACAACAGGGAACTGTAAGACTGACAGAGTCTCCAAAACGTTTAGAAAACTTTCCTTACAAAACATTATTTCATGCCCACAAAGAATACTGCAGATCTAATGTTTTCTTTAACAGCAGTTTAACACCAGTGAGCTTAGGGGAATGTACGATGTTTATTCTCAAAATTTATCCTTTCACTATACGATTTTCTTCTTGAACGGATCCCTGCCAAATCAGAAATAAGTCGTTTCTTATCTTCCAAAGTCTTTACTGTGGGCTGAGTATAGTGAAGTACACATAAAACGTGAGCTCTGCAATCCATTCCAGGTGCTCTAATTTTCGATCCTGTTTTCTTTTTCCTTCATTAATTCAACAACATCGGGTTTTAAATGGAAAAAATCGTTCCCGGCATGTCCAGTGTACACTGGAATAGCCAAAGAAACTGTTATACCTACCTAATATCGTGTAAGGCCCCCGGGAGCATGCAGAAATGCCGCAACTCGACGTGTCATGGACTCGACTAATGTATGAAGTAGTTCTGGAGGGAAGTGACACCATGAATCCTCTGAGTCTGTCCATAAATCCATAAAAGTACTAGGGGTGGAGATATCTTCTGAACAGCACATTGAAAGGCATCCAAGATATGCCCAATAATGTTCAAGTCTGGGCAGTTTGGTAGCGAGCGGAAGTGTTTAAACTCAGAAGAGTGTTCCTGGACCCACTCTGTAGCAATTGTGGGCGTGTGCTGAGTCATATTGTCCTGCTGGAATTGCCCAAGTCCGCCGGAATGCACAATGGACCTGAATGGATGCAGGCGATCAGACAGCATGCTTACGTACGTGTCCCCTGTCAGAGTGGTATCTAGACGTATCAGGTGCCCCAAATCACTGCAACTGCATACGCCCCACACCATTACAGAGCCTCCACCAGCTTGAACAGTCCCCTGCTGACATGCATGGTCCATGGTTTCAAGAGGTTATTTCCATACCCGTACACGTCCATCCGCTCGACGCAATTTGAAACGAGTCTCATCCGACCAGGCAAAATGTTTCCAGTCATCCAGAGTCCAATGTCGGTGTTGACAGGCCCAGGCCAGGCGTAAAGCTTTGTGTCGTGCAGTCATCAATGGTATACGAGTGGGCCTTAAGCTCCGTAAGCCCATATCGATGATGTTTCGTTGAATGGATCGACGCCGACATTTGTTGTTGGCGCAGCATTGAAATCTGCAGAAGTTTGCGGTAGGGTTGCTCTTCTGTCACGTTCAACTATTCTCTTGCTCCCGTTCTTGCAGATCTTTTTCCTTCCGCAGCGATGTCGAAGATTTGATGTTTTACCGGATCCCTGGTATTCACGGCCACTTGTGAAATGGTCGTACCGGAACATCCATACTTCATCGATACCTCAGAGATGCTGTGTCCCACGGCTCGTGTGCCGACTGCGATAGGACGTTAAAACTTGCTTAAATCTTGATAACTTGTCATGGTACCAGATCTAACAACTGCGCAAGACACTTGCTGTCTTTTAGAGGTGATGCCGCCCGCAGCGCCGTATTCTGCCTGTTTACGTATCTCTGTATTTGAATACGCATGCCTATACCAGTATTTTGGCGCTTCAGTGTACTTTGCATAACATTCAATGTCTCCATACTCTTAGTTCAGTTCCAATGACACTTTTGCAACTGATAGTGAACTGCTGCTTGCGACTTCAGAAATTTTGGTGCTCGTATTACTACTTTCATCACTTAGTTCACGCCTGCAAATTTTGGTAAAAAGTGCATCTTGATGTCCAGAACAATGAATACTGTCTCTCAACAGTTGTAATTTGTTGCTCTTTCAGTGTCAAGTAATTCTTTAAATTCTTCTGCATGGCGTTGTAATGTTGCTCCATAGCAGATTTGCGATACCCCTCGATTATATGACAGTATATGCGATAGCGAGAATTCTTATCCTCCTCCTTTGTCATTCCCTTTCATTTTTAAAGGTTTGTGATGATAGATCGCTGTACTTCCTCTTTTTGTGCAAACACTCACTTCTTATATACCACGAACAAACACCCAAAGGGTAAACAGCATCAAGTCTGCGGAAGTAAAGAAAGTCGTGCCGACCGAAAAATACCGCACTTTAATGTTGATAAAACATCGCGCTGTACCGAGTACTTACGATAACTACCGAACAAAGCCTAGGCAGCCAGAGACTCAGTTAGGTCGAGGCTCGCACATCGTGCTCTCATGAAATTTGGCACGTAGTGGATGAGAGGCCACATTACTGCACACATGAACAAAGAATAGAGCAGAATGCTTTTCGAAACATAAAATCGCCGTTAATAAGCGGCGTTGTTAGACAAAAAAAGTATCGGATACTTAAGGGAAAAATTACAGCAAGAAAGGCTGCACAAAGCAAATTATAATATTCTGTGGCGATCATCTGAACTCATAACACCTTGCGAAAAAGTTAAAAGAGCAGGAAATCAAATCGGAAGAAGTGTCAGACCATAATTAGAGAAGTGGTTGACTAACAGACAAATCCGTAATATACAGCAAACATACCTTCGTAAATTTTTTACGAGATTTCCGTTTACTGTGGCCTTTTTATTTAAAACGTACTCGTAACTTTTCGCTATATTGCCAATGAAAAATGCACGTTAAATGGCAGAAAATGGATCGTAAACCAGACAACGAATTTGACCCTAAACCTCACTCGGTTACCAAGACCATAAAGGAAAAACGTTATGAAAATCGATGTTTAAATTCCAATAACGAAAGACACAATTAAGAGTGGGACAATAAGAAGCATTAATTACTGAAAACTCTGGAAATATCTATGGTGATCATAGTTCCATTCTTTCAGAAACGTATGTCGCATGCAATGTGAAAGCTATTAATGGGAGGTCACAGTTTAACGCCTCGACAACATAACGTCAGACGAAGCTCTGGCTCAATCTAGTAGTTGATAATCGCCAGAAGTAATTTGGCGAAAGCTCGTTAACGTAAACTGGATACCCGGACGAAGATTTGAATCTAGATTCTCCAGAAATCGAATCCACTGCGCCATCTCGATAGGCCTTTGCTAGCAAAGCTTAGTGCTGACTTGGGATCAAAAACGTTGCAGAGGTTTCCCAGACAGCTGCTTAACACGAGCAGATTTTCAGTTGCCGATGTAGCCAAAATGGTATGAGAGAATAAAAATGTGCTTAGGGGCAAAGCTTGCGCACAGCAGAGTCACTGTCAGAATGAGCTGCGACTGATCCGGAGTCAGAGCCCGATCCCGAACACCTGCATTTGTGGGACACCTGCTTAATTGATTGTTGGGCCATCTTTGGAACGCAATATAGTAGAGATTCTGCGAGCCATGGACTCAACAAGTCCTCGCTAGGTTTCCGGTAGTATGCGGCACTATACGTCTATGCACGGATTCACGCAGTTCCCGTAAATTACCGACCAGTGATTTATGGCAGTGGAGCTGGTGCTCTGGTGTCACAGATATGTTCCATTAGGTTCAGAGAAGGCGAATTTGGTGGTCAACACATCAGCGTGAGTTCACTGTCATTATATTCAAACCACTTTAGCACGATTCTGCCCCTGTGAAACGGACAGTTACCCTAGTGGAAGATGTCATTGCCGTCGGGAAAGACATCAAGTATGAAGGGATGCAGGTGGTCCACAATAATTTTCACGTAGTTAACAGCTATCACGGTGTCTAATTACTGCTTCATTTCCCGTGGAAGCCCAGTTTAGTGTCCCCTGTAGCATTATACTAGCCCACCAGCAAGCGTATGTGGCATGATGCATGTTTCCAGAAGCCATTCGTCTGGGTGACGGCATATCCGGACACAACCTGCTGTAACAAGAAATATGTTTCATCCGACAAGGTGACACGTTTCCATTGATCCACCGTCCAGCCTCAATGATGCCGTGTCAAATGCAAGGAGAAAATGAGTCTACTCGCTCTCTGCCACGCACTGTATGCTGGCCTGCGGCGTACCAAACGCTTAGGTATAGATGTAGGAGTACAGAACCTTGCTGACATCCAATATTCAACACACAACTAGTGTCCTATCTTATCAGATGTAAAAACAAAAAGAAAAAAAAACGAAAATGTTTGCTTCGGATCCCCCGTAATGCAACGAGCAGGTACAATGCTCCCTAATATTCTGATTATGCGCGTTTAACGGTTTTTTCGCTTCCGTAACAACCGACTTATTGCTCTAGGCTTTCCTTAAATCCCCTGCGACTTTTGCTTCAGGCCTTCTTTAAATCAGATCCGACAGTTGCTGACAATCCCAACAGGTAGCGCTAGTCAGAATCCTATGGATGTTGACGCCTTTGATTGGCATGTGGAAGTACATTATCTATATCGCGGATCAAAAAATAATAGATGTTCCAATAATTAAAAAAAATTCGGCATCTGCTTCAGCTATCCTTCATATTCTGTGAATTCATATTGCCCTGTCGAAACCACTGGCAAGCACAAACTACAGACGATGACATTTAAAAAAAATGAGACCAGGGGATTCTCTGTGTATAGTGCTAGATAAAAGGCAGTCACCAACAAAATTTTCCTTATGTACACAAAACGCTTTCATACTGTTGTTGTTTACCTGGAAAATTCAGTCAGTGTAACCCGATTTCTAGGTTCAAATGGCTCTAAGCACTATAACACTTAACATCTTAGGCCATCAGTCCCCTAGACTTAGAACTAATTAAACCTAACTAACCTAAGGATGTCACACACATCCATGCCCGAGGCAGGATTCGAACCTGCGACCGTAGCAGCCGCGTGGTTCCGGACTGAAGCGCCTAGAACTGTTCGGCCACGCGGCCGGCTAATTTCTCGGTATTTTTGTGTTTTTAGGCAGGTTTTCTTCGCCACAACGAGTAAACTAATAAAAATATTATTGTTATATGTGTGGTGTCTGTTCTTTCGGACATATCCGAAAGAACAGACGGCACACATTCCTGATTCCGCGGCCGTATAAGTACTTGGTGAAATAGAAATACCAAAGTCAGCCGCACGAGGGCTCTGAAATCGTTCAAAGGAGACAATTGAAAATTTATGCCGGATCGAGACTAGAGCCCGTATTTCCCACATTAGACGAGCGGTCGCCTTAACCGTAACCGCATCGCATATCTGAACACGCTCTCCGTCCAATCTAAATTCCCAACTCGTCGCACACCACTTCCGTAGCGCCTCTGTCCGCCATTATGTCTGGGTTCGAACCGTGGTCTGGCACAAATTTTCGCTTGTCGATAATGAACTATTTCAATGCCCGCATACAGCTAACGTCGGTACTCGTCTTTCATCATAATAAAACATTGCGAACTTCATCGATGACTACTTATTACATCTCTGGATGGACCTATAGTATAGAGTTCTAGGAGATTTTGTTTATCAAGCTTTAAAACTACGTAAGGACTCAAAACAGCACACAATGAATCGACTTCATAGATTTACAGTTCTTTTTCTTTTCAGCACCAGAGTCAGTATCATAGCATTAGACATCCACTGCTGAACAAAGCCCGCCTCCACACATTGCCACAAATTCGGTGAAAAGCATTGGAACATAGTTAACACATATAAACACACACGTATCCCTTCTAACGCGAGGTTGACTTCACTTGACACAGCAAATATGTATACTAGTATTCCTGTAAATGAAAGGATAATGGTAATTAAAAACAATGTTGTAACGCACAAGACACTTACCTATGTGCAAGTTACTGATGTTATCGAGCTATTGGAAGCTGTACTAAATTACAACCACTTTACTTAAAAAAGATGGATCAGCTTTGGGATTTCCGTTAGCTGGTACACTGATCGATATTTTTGTCAATCATTTGGGTAATAAATTCTTCGAAGATCACCTTGAAATTAACGCCTGTATAATGAACTACAAACATTACGTCGATCTCGTCTTATTTCGTGCGTTACAACTATTAATTGACCAATTTGTAAATGTGTTCATAAAAATTCATAATTATACCACTCCTACAGTCGAGTGCCAGAGGGATAACAGTGTTAATTTTTTATGTTTTTTCGCTGCCGTAAATCACCATAGACGTAGCTACTGGTGAGTCTTCTGGTTTGTATCGCCATGGTCCATTCCTGACGTTTCGGCCAGTGCAATTCAGACATACAGATGAAAGCGTTCACTGTAGAATAGCCTATAGACAAGATTTGGAGTTTATTATAAACCTTAATCTTCCGAAGTCATTATTCCTCCCACATCATGTCATCTTGCTCAAGAGATGAATGTGAAATATAGCCCGTACTAACGGCTATCACAGAGTAGTCGTTAAAATATATAATTTCACGAAGTCTGAGAGAAATCAATTCAAACAAAACGAGGTATTAAAAAAAACCAGTTTTTATAGTTTCCATTCTATGGCCAAGTCGGATTTAGATTCAACAGTGTTTTTTTTTTTTATATCTCGTATAAATCTCAACCTTGATTGGTACATGTTTTAATACACAACATTAACACAAGCCATACCAAAACGGTGGCATATACAAAATATAGTGCCCTGATTCTAAGGCTGGCTACATCGGTCAAACGGGAAGTAATTCCAAAACGCGGTATAAGGAACGTACATAATTAAAAAGAAAAAAACAGAGGAAGTAATTCCTCCACAGTAAATCACAGAATCGAAGACAAGCTAATAATCCTCCCTAAAATAAAGAAAGGATTCTTCACGGACAGCCGGCCGGTGTGGCCGAGCTGTTCTAGGCGCTACAGTTTGGAACTGCGCGACCGCTACGGTCGCAGGTTAGAATCATGCCTCGGGCATGGATGTGTCTGATGTCCTTAGGTTACTTAGGTTTAAGTAGGACTAAGTTCTAGGGGACTGATGACCTTAGAACTTAAGTCCCATAGTGCTCAGAGCCATTTGAATCTTCACGGACAAATGTGAAGAAGCATGGATTTACGCGCACCTGAAAAGATCCAAGGGAAGGACGTTCAACGAGCAGTGCAGCCACAGAAACACCAGTATCTTGGACGCTTGCCGCCCCATTATTGACAACTTCCTTTACAGATACTACGCAGGCTGATAGCTGTATCTAGATGTTTATAAACATACCTTTGTAAGCGCCAAACTTACGCCAGCGGCCTCGTTCCTGCTGTTCTAACTTCCGCACACTACACGACATATCTTACATTTGACTTGGATGCCCCGTACACTGCAGGTATTTTACACCTTCATTAAATCGAAAAATTACTGTTAGTCATTAATTGGTTAAATTGGTTTAAATTTCGGATCTATCAGGCTATAACTCTTTTTAAATCCAAACCATGCCATCACTTTTAATGTATCGAATTGTGTAGTTCTTGTTATCTTGACAGGCACATTTTCCTCGCGATGTCTTTTGGTACCTTTCTCAAATCCCCCTGGCCTTTAGGCATTGCAGCAAAGGCTACGAAAATATTTCTCAGCAGCGGTATCATTTTGGCGTCCAAGGTCTCCACGCTGCTTGATGATTGCCCTTATCTTTACTGTGAATGTATTTGCCAAAATAGATACCACAAGAAAGAGAATGCTTGTCAGCAGGTCCATAGCAAAAAAAATGGCTCTGAGCGCTTTGGGACTTAAACATCTAAGGTCATCTGTCCCCTAGACTTAGGACTGCTTAAACCTAACTAACCTAAGGACATCACACACATCCATGCCAGAGGCCGGATTCGAACCTACGACCGTAGCAACAGCGCGGTTCCGGACTGATGGGCCTAGAAGCGCTCGGCCACAGCGGTCGCCGGTCGCGGTGGTCTCGCGGTTCTAGGCGCGCAGTCCAGAACCGTGCGACTGCTACGGTAGCAGGTTCGAATCCTGCCTCGGGCATGGATGTGTGTGATGTCCTTAGGTTAGTTAGGTTTAAGTAGTTCTAAGTTCTAGGGGACTAATGACCACAGCGGTTGAGTCCAATAGTGCTCAGAGCCATTTGAACCATTTTGAACCACAGCGGTCCATAGGAGCATGCCTGTGTTAATTCTGTAGGGCCCATGCGATTTTTCCATGATACGAGGAAAAAGAAATGCATGTTGGCTCGGTAATATAGTTCTCCCACTCCTTACTTCGCCTATGGTACCAAAAAAAGTACCTAAAGTCTTAACTGCACCATTAGAGCGGAATGAGAAGTGAAAATCTCAAGACACCTATCATAATCTAACTGTAAACACACACTGGAAAAGTTTAAGTGGGAATTAACACTTATAAAAGTAAATAGATAGATTTCGTACGACACTTTTAACTTTGCGGAACGATAACGTCAAGTTGCTGCTTAACGACGAGTGTCTGCACTCACGGCCGTAAGTCACATCTTAAGATAAGCTATGAGGCTGCCCGGAACAGGTGTCTCACAGCAAAAGGGAAAATTTTAAAACAGATGATGCTGAAATGCTCTGTTATTTTGTGTTTAAAGTAATTCATTCGGTCTGTGAATAATACATTGTAATCTGTACCAACTCCACTTCGTTTTGCATTTGGACATTGCCTAAAGTATTTAATTACCATATTATACTTGTGCCCTAAAAACGACTGAACAGTGTGAGGCGGATAGCATGTAGTGCCCAACTCCTACCCGCACAGGCCATTAAGGCCCAAAGGTACCGACTAGCCGCCGTGTCATCCTCAGCCCACAGGCGTCACTGGATGCGGATATGGCGGTGCATGTGGTCAGCACACCGCTCTCTCAGCCGTATGTCAGTATCCGAGACCGGAGCCGCTACTTATCAATCAAGTAGCCCCTCAGTTTGCCTCACAAGAGCTGAGTACACCCCGCTTTATAACAGTGATAGGCAGACCGGATGGACACCCATCCAAGTGCTAGCCCAGCCCGACAGCGCTGAACTTTGGTGATCTGACGGGAACCGGTGTTACCACTGCAGCAACAGTGACCAACAGAAACCTTTTTTTATTATTGGAATGGGAAATAGCAAGTGAGGAGACCTATTGTCAGCAGCCCATGTTTCTCACAGTTTACTCTCGCGATTACTACGCGAAATGTACACTGGAGACCTAGAACACTGTGATCACTGCCCCGTGCGAGAATGAATGCCGCATTGTGTCGTTGTAAGTGATTCGGTAAAGAAAGTATGTGTATAGCGGGGCAGAGACGAAATTGACATCATCCTAGCGACGATGCAAATCACAAGTGGGGAAATCCTCTTGCATAATCTACTTTGACGAACAGCAAGTAGGCGACAATGTGTTGGACGTCCGCGCTTCAGAACGTGAGGTTTCTCTCTCTGTGAAGCAGGATACGCGGCGATCTGTGGAACATCTGACGACAGAGTACAGTGTTGGCACGGGAACAAGTGTTTCGCAGCACGCCCATTAGCGTACATTGTTCATCGATGGGTTTCGCAGCAAACGACCCAAACGTGTTAAAATATTGACCCAACCACATCGTCAGTTACGACGCGTTAAAACCAGGTGGATCGCCGTGTCCGCATACACCGTCATCCAGGCACAAGGCTGCAGTACTAGGCCATGGGCTACGTCGGGCTTGGCTGGGAACTGAGGTAGTGATCCGAGGCATTATGACAGCTGCGCGCTATACGAATGTCATATAGGAGCACCTGCATCCATTCATGCATGGTGTCTTCATCAAGGGTGTTAGCATCTTGCAGCAAGATAATTGTCGCTTTCAAACTGTTACAATCGTGCTATAATTGTTTGAGGAGCATGTCAGCGAACTCCCGTTGATGTCCTCACCAGTAAGCAGCCAACGATGAGAATGCAGCTGAGAGAAACTCTCAGTCTTCAAAATCTAAATTGCCAACACTGTGGATATGCGTGTCTTCTTAATATAATTACACAAATCGTGGTCGTGGTGCTACAAAATGAGTGAACCGTGAAAGAACTCAGTGGTTCCTACCATCAGCAGAGTTTTAATGCAAAGTCACCTAAAACGCTCATGGAATGCTGCTGGACGTACACAGTCATCTAAAGTGCTTTAGGAGTAACTCTTACTGATCTTTCCGTTGGGCCACCCGGGGTGGACGAGTGGTTCTAGGCGCTTCAGTCTGGAACCACGCGACTGCTAGGGTCGCAGGTTCGAATCCTGCCTAGGGCATGGATGTGTGTGATGTCCTTAGGTTAGTTAGGTTTAAATGGTCCTAGGGGACTGATGACCTTAGAAGTTAAGTCCCATAGTGCTCAGAGCCATTTGAGCCTTGCCGTTGGAATACGGAATACTTTTTCAATCCAACATTCCTCTACGCTGTTACGTAGAGCTTTGATATACAAAAATTCGGAAGAGACACTGAAGTTCCTAATACTGCAGCACCGCTGCAACTTGTGTATCATGAAAATGGCAAGAGACGATTGTTAAGATGTTTTTCGCCTTTCTATACCAACTGTAATTAAATTCAGCAAAGCCTTACCCAGGGTTCTGAAAACAGGCAGTCCACCTTTATTGCTGTCCATGGCCACTGGAGTCTTACACAAACTTCAGACATTTAATAACAAAAGAAATATCAGAGAAATCTGGTCACGCGTTCCGGAAGACATTATGACGTAAAGAAAAGATTTTATTAGGAACGTGATTTGAGAAGTGAAGTGATGATTAAAGACGAATTCAGGGGTGCACTACATGTGTAGAACGTATTTTCTTTAGTGTCACAACAGTAAATATCCGTAAATCAAATAAAGCTTCTTATGAGACATAAAAAAATTGGTGTCAAAACTTATTTAAAAAGAACGAAAAGTACATTCGTTCAATGATTGACAAAGAATTAGAGCTTTTAATGCAACTCGATTTCAACTTTATACATTGTCCTTAACACTTTTTATTCACAAATGACGAGTTAGTGTTTTTTTAAGCTTCCTGGCAGATTCAAATTGTGTACCTGACCGAGACTCGAACTCGTGACCTTTGCCTTTCACGGGCAAATGTCCTACGAACTGAGCTACCCAAGCACGACTCGCGCCCCGTCCTCACAGCTTCACGTCTGCCAGTATCTCGTCTCCTACCTTCCAAACTTCACAGAAGCTCTCCTGCGAACCTTGCAGAACTAGCACTGCTGGACGGTAGGTAGGAGACGAGATACTGGCAGACGTGAAACTGTGAGGACAGGGCGCGAGTCATGCTTAGGTAGCTCAGTTGGCTGAGCACTTCTCCGTGAAAGGCAAAGGTCCCGAGTTCGAGTCTCGGTCCGACACACAGTTTTAATCTGCCAGGATGTTTCATATCAGCGCACACTCCGCTGCAGAGTGAAAATCTCATTCTGGAAACATCCACCAGACTGTGGCTAAGCCATGTCTCCGCAATATCCTTTCTTCCATGAGTGCTAGTTCTGCAAAGTTTCGCGGGAGTGCTTCTGTGAAGTTTGGAAGGTAGGACACGAGATACTGGCAGAAGTGAAGCTGTGAGGAGGGGGCGTGAGTCGGGCTTGGGTAGCTCAGATGGTAGAGCACTTGCCCGCGTAAGGCAAAGGTCCCGAGTTCGAGCCTCGGTTCGGCACACAGTTTTAATCTGCTAGAAAGTTTCACAACCGAGGTAGATTCTTCCTGCATGTCAGTCAGGGGCCTGAAGATGGTTTACTAAAACGTTTAAACTGGTTGCAAAATAAAATAAGGTCGAAAACTGACGGCTTAAAGGTATTTAATTTGTCCTCCTCTATCGAACAGCCGGATCTCGCAACCAATTCTAAAAGGATGGACGTGTAGAGACAGCACAGCCTCAGCAGGCCAGGCTTGAAAATAACCAGTAAGATCTGAAACAAAATATGAAAGCAATTTCGGTTTGTACCGGGCAAAAAAGTACTATAAAAACGTAACTTTTACGTTTTTTAACAGGAAAATCTAGGGAATTCACGAAAATACGGGCAAACAAAGATGAGGCCATCGAACATGTTTCAGAAAATAACAATTTTTTCTCCAATAACATTCAGTGATGAACAGCAAACAACATTATACGATCAATAGAATGGATTTGGAGGAGGGGGGGGGGGGGGCAGGGGGAGGGGGCCATGAAAGTGTACTTGCAGTCTCGTGGAATCAGAGTGCAGATTTTTTTATTATTATCATTATTACAGAGTTCTATCGAATTTCCGGCAATCATTGTTTGCGCCTCCACTACCTGCAGATTGAACACTGCCGACCTTGATGAGGAATGCTGAATCTTTAGCAGTCATTATAATACATCTTTGCTTTCGTAGTTGTCACTCTCTAAATGGGAAATTGCGCTGATTCGTTTGTCCAGCTGCAGTTTCGTCTCTAATTTGGCGTCAAGATCGACGCGAAACTTTCCAGGACCTTGACGAAATCTTCTCTTAAGTCTTCTTCTGGCGCTCTCTCGTTCAGCCCTTATCAAGCTGCAGAAATAAGCCGCTCTAAAAGGTTGGCCCACGAAATCCACCGGCCGGCCGCGGTGACCGAGCTGTTGTAGGCACTTCAGTCCGGAAGCGCGCGACTGCTATGGTCGCAGGTTCGAATCCTGCCACGGGCATGGATGTGTGTGAGCCCTTAGGTTAGTTAGGTTTAAGTAGTTCTAAGTCCTACGGAACTGATGACCTTCGATGTTAAGTCCCATAGTGCTCAGAGCCATTTGAACAATTTGAAAGGATTTCGCCGCCGGTTTCCAACACAAAACATGACAGCAGTATATGTCCCTGTCATCCCGGCCCATTTCCCATAAATAAGTTTCCTCCTCTTGATGCACAATGGAATCATATAAGTGGTTCACCATTGTGTGTGGGAAAAGACAAGCAGTGGCGGCTTTCTTATACTGCATTCAGTTTTACACGACAGAGCTGTAACAGTACATTCGGAAGAACATACTCATGCTCTACTGTAGGTTTGTACATCTATGCTACATCATAAATACATCACTCGATAAAAGAAATACCAATTTCTGCTCTAGAAGAGAGAGAAGAAATGATAATTTCAAAGTTGAGAAATTGCGCTGATCAGGATTTGGAAATCCTCAAAGTGTGTGGGTGCAACAGAGCGCCAAATGTTGTCACAGAGTTACAAATTCTGCGTTCCATATGGCATTCTGAACAACAGCGTGGCAAACCAGAGAGATGAACATTACCTTGATACAATTCTAGGATGCTGAAAGTTGATTCTAATGGCAAATTTGAGCATTACTTTCTGAGGTTTATTGTATTTTTGTATTCGTGTTTTGGCCCTGGGCTACACGTTACTCAATCAGCCCCAGAAAATGTACATTCATAACATATTGTGTTCTGCTTCAGTCATGTAAGTTAATACTAAAAAACAGATGTCATGAAATTAATGTAATAAATCCATTAACGCGAACGGATATGAAATTTTATAAGTTAAGCGCAATAGCTGACGTCGAAATTCAAGAAGCCTGTTTATAAGATTGTCTCCCATTCCTCCACTTCATTATGTTTGTATTTTTCTCATAATTGAGATTTTTAATTTTCAGTTGAAACCTAGCATTATGGGGGATAAATTGTTTTTGTGAATATTTTCTGCCGGTTGCTTCAGTTCGTAGCTCGTTGGAAGCTCTGAAATTAATCATATGAAACTGTGATTTCAGGTTGTTGAATTAAAAAGGTACTTCGTATATGCAAATGGAATATGCTTACCGTTTACGCACCAGAATAACCTATCTTAAAGCTTTGTGTACTTCTACCATACTTAGTTCTTGTAGCACAGGACGTTTCCGAACTTAACCGAAACAGATATATCAAAACTGGCTAGTACTGAATCTTGCCCCCTATTGTAAAAGTTTCTACCGACGCCCAGTTGATCAATGAAATCTTCTAAGAAGACTGACATACTCTTACAGGCTGAACCCATGAAAAATGTGCCCAGACAAAGCTAAACAGTGTTTATTAAGCGTATGATATATTTTTCACTAAATATTATTCTAATGTTTTGAATCAGAGCTATTCTGTTCAGACTTTAACTTAATAACTGCATTACAAATTTTGGTTTATTTGAGTCAACTTTCTCCAATCATGGAAGTTTAAGCCTCTCTTACATCGAACCCTTTCTTTCATCATTGTTTCCTAAAAAGTAACAATTTTAATATGACACATAACACTAAAATGATTTGAATATCTGAAGAGGCAGTGTGAGTAAATAATGCTGACTATAAACTAATAAAGTAAATACTGACAGTACTTGTGCTACTGCAGCTGTTGCCAATAATTTTGATACTGATAATAATAATAATAACAACAGGAGAAAAAATTGAAAAATACATCCAACTGGCTGAGGAAGTCAAGGACATGTGACATCAGGATAAAGTTGACATTATACCAATAATACTACCAACTGCAGGAGTCATACCACACAATATTCATCAGTACATCAACGCAATACAGCTACATCCAAACTTATATATACAACTACAGAAATCTGTAATTATTGATACATGTTCAGTTACCCGAAAGTTTCTAAATGCAATGTAACATATACCGTACAGTTAAAAGGAAGTCACGCTTGATCAAGGTCCGCGTCAGTTTCCATTTTTAACCAGACATAACGTCTGAGAAAGGAAATAATAATAATAATAATAATAATAATAATAATAATAATGACAGTTGCAGATATAAAAAGAATTTTGGGGGTACAAGACAGATGTTTCTGATATAGTTCTGGAGAAAGGAAATTTAGGAAGACTGCACCAGTTTAGATTACTGTCAAAAGAGGAAGATCTGGTTGGAAAGAAGGATGTACAAGGGGAACGAGTGCGTACAAGTACAATTGTAATCCCAATTGTTGCTGTAGTAGACATGTCATTAAGTGCCTCCTGAAGGGGGATATGTTATTTAGTTCCCTAATATAATGCGGGAGGTTATTCCAAAGTCGGGTTGCTGTTAGTGGTAAGGATATCAAGAAAGTGGCTGAACGATTTAGTGGAACAAAAAGGGTTTTGCTCTGATTGGAACGAATGTTTCTATCACGTTGTTCACATAAGAGCGTTAAGGTCGAGGAGAGATATGAGGGATAATTCGTTGATATGGACTGCAGGGAAGACAGAGGGTGTGGAAATCTGTGCGCTTATCTGTTCGCAACCAGGATAACTGTGCTGCTACGGTCGCAGGTTCGAATCCTGCCTCGGGCATGGATGTGTGTCATGTCCTTAGGTTAGTTAGGTTTAAGTAGTTCTACGTTCTAGGAGACTGATGACCACAGATGTTAAGTCCCATAGTGCTCAGAGCCATTTGAACCATTTGATAGCTGTGCATATGATGGTGAAATACGATCAGAAAGCCGAACGTTACCGATATAGTGAAGACAGGTATTCATAAACAGTTCCAGGCGTCGTGAGCTTTCCTGAGAAAGACCTTGCAGGATAACATCTTTGTAATCAATAACTGAGAGTGTAAGTGTTTGTACAAGTTTCTCTTTCAGTTAAAGATGGAACAGCTTTTAATTTTTTTGTAGGGCATGGGGAGATGCCTTCTCGGATACTGCAGTTGCGTGCTCAGTCCTTACGGAGCAGTTACAAATTTCTTGTAACAAAAATGACTTTTATATGGTATAATTTCATGTTCGATGCAACCCTTCAGAAAACTGAACGACTAAATGCCATGGGTGAAAAAATATTTTAAGCGACATGGAATCACTTTGGGGATGATCTGAAAATTATATTATTCTTTAAGAATTTACATCTACTTGGATACTCTGCAAATCACATTTAAGTGCCTGGCAGAGTGTTCATTGAACCACCTTCACAATTCTCTAGTATTCCAATCTCGTATAGAGCGCGGAAAGACTGAACACCTATATCTTTCCGTACGAGCTCTGATTTCCCTTATTTTATCGTGGTGATCATTCCGCCCTATGTAGGTCGGTGTCAACAAAATATTTTCGCATTCGGAGGAGAAAGTTGGTGATGGGAATTTCGTGTGAAGATTCAGTCGCAACGAAAAACTCCTTTCTTTTAACGATTTCCAGCCCAAATCCTGTATCATTTCTGTGACACTCTCTCCCATATTTCGCGATAATACAAAACGTGCTGCCGTTCTTTGAACTTTTTCGATGTACTCCGTCAGTCCTATCTGGTAAGGGTCCCACACCGTGCAGCAATATTCTGAAAGAGGACGGACAAGCGTAGTGTAGGCAGTCTCCTTAGTAGGTCTGTTACATTTTCTAGGTGTCCTGCCAATACAACGCAGCCTTTGGTTAGCCTTCCCTACAACATTTTCTATATGTTCTTTCCAATTTAAGTTGTTTGTAATTGCAATACCTAGGCATTTAGCTGAATTTACGGCTTTTATATTAGACTGATTTACCGTCTAACCGAAGTTTAATGAGTTCCTTTTAGCACTCATGTGGATGACCTCACACTTTTCGTTATTTAGGGTCAACTGTCACTTTTCGCACCATTCAGATATTTTTTCTAAATCGTTTTGCAGTTTGTTTTGATCTTCTGATGACTTTATTAGTCGATAACGACAGCGTCATCTGCAAACAACCGAAGACGGCTGTTCAGATTGTCTCCCAAATCGTTTATATAGATAAGGAACAGCAAAGGGCCTATACCACTATCTTGGCGAACGCCTGAAATAACTTCTGTTTTACTCGATGACGTTCCGTGGATTAATACGAACTGTGACCTCTCTGACAGGAAATCACAAATCCAGTCACATAACTGAGACGATATTCCGTAAACACGCAATTTTACTATGAGCCGCTTGTCTGGTACAGTGTCAAAAGCCTTCCGGAAATCCAGAAATACGGGATCGATCTGAAATCACTTGTCAATAGCACTCAGCACTTCATGTGAATAAAGAGCTAGTTGTGTTTCACAGGAACGATGTTTTCTAAACCCATGTTGACCGTGTGTCAATAGACCGTTTTCTTCTAGGTAATTCACAATGTTCGAACACAATATATGTTCTAAAATCCTGCTGAATATCGACGTTAACGACATAGGCCTGGAATTTAGTGGATTACTCCTACTACCTTTCTAGAATATCGGTGTTACCTGTGCAACGTTCCAGTCTTTGGGTACGGATCTTTCGTCGAGCGAACGGTTGTATATGGTTGTTGAGTATGGAGCTAATGCATCAGCATACTCCGAAAGGAACCTAATTGCTATACAGTCTGGACCACAGACTTGCTTTTATTAAGTGATTTGAGTTGCTTCACTACTCCGAGGATATTTACTTCTACGTTACTCATGTTGGCAGCTGTCCTCGATTCGAATTCTGGAATATTTACTTTGAAGGCATTTCGGACGGCTGTGTTCAGTAAATCTGCTATGGCAGCACTATCTTCGATAGTATCTCCATTGTTATCGCGCAGAGAATTCATTGATTGTTTCTTGCCGCTAACATACTTCACATACGACCGGAATCTCTGTGGATTTTCTGCCAGGTTTCGAGACAAAGTTTCGTTGTGGAAACTGTTACAGACGTCTCGCATTGAACTCCGCGCTGAATTTCGAGCTTCTGTAAAGGGTCGCCAATCTTGGGGATTTTGCGTCTGTTTAAATTTGGCATGTTTGTTTCGTTGTTTCTGCAACAGTGTTCTAACCCGTTTTGTGTACCGAGGAGGATCAGCTCCGTCGTTTGTTAGTTTATTTAGTGTAAACCTCTCAATTACTGCCGATATTATTTCTTTTAATTTAAGCCACATCTGGTCTACACTTATATTATTAATTTTGGAAGGAGGGGAGATTGTCTCTCAGGAAGGCGTCAAGCGAATTTTTATCCGCTTCTTTCAATAGGTATATTTTTCGCTTGTTTTTCGAGGATTTGGGGATTACAGTGTTCAATCTCGCTACGACAACCCTGTGTTCACTAATCCCTATATCGGTTTTGAAGCTGGTTATTAACTCAAGATTATTTGTTGCTAAGAGGTCAAGTGTGTTTTCCCAACCGTTTACTATTCGCGTGGGCTCATGAGCTGACTGCTCGAAATAATTTTCAGAGAATACGTTTAGCACAATTTCGGATGGTATTTTATGCGTACCTCCGGGTACGCCAGTCAGGATCGTTAGGTTTTTATAACTATGACCGGTTTCGACACATCTACACTGTCATCATCGGATCTTGTAACATTATTAGTTGTACATGCGTGTTATAATACTGAAAGTCACATAGTGATGCTGCGTCAAATAAAACGTGGCAGGAACATCAGAATGTCAGAAATAAAATAACACGCAGCTCATCACATCAGCACAACATATTGTACATTTTAATTGTGTGTTATTTTACTTGTGACATGCTGAAGCTGTCTGCCGCGTTTTATTTGACGTATCATCACTATCTGACTTTCAGTAGTGTAACTAACATGTACAACTAACAACGTTACACGATCCGTTAAAAGAGAGCGTAAATTTGTCGAAACTGGTCATAGTAATAAAGAAAATTGCTAGCCATGGTTCAAATGGTTCTGAACACTATGGGACACAACTGCTGTGGTCATCAGTCCCCTAGAACTTACAACTACTTAAACCTAACTAACCTAAGGACATCACACACATCCATGCCCAAGACAGGATTCGAACCTGCGCCCGTAGCAGCAGCGCGGCTCCGGACTGGAGCGCCTAGAACCGCAAGACCATCGCGGCCGGCTTTGCTAGCCATCTTGGATAACCTGAGTCTTGAAGAATAATTAATGTATCACAGCATCATTTAGTGTTCAGTACCACCTTCAGATAAAATAGCTGAACTATTTAGTATCGCCCAACTTCGACTTGTTTCGAAGCAGGAAGGACTGACACATACCTCACTCGCGAAATTGAATAAGAAAAAAAAATAAACAGTATACGTTAGTTGATACACATCGAACAAATATTGCGAACCCTCGATTTGATTCATTGCGTGCTTCGGATACTGCTGCGTTAGTAGCAAGCTGGATCAGCGCAATGTGTTACTCTTTTCAGTTTTAACGACCAGCAAGATAAGGTCCCACATTTTGCAATTGGAGTGAGACGAAAAATTCTCAGTCGTACTGACTCGAGCTAAAATGTAACCCTGGAGGCGCCGGGTATCGATCCCGGTACCTCTCACATGCTAAGCGAGCGCTCTACCATCTGAGCTACGCCCCCAGCCGGTAAGCTTGTTTCGTGGATACCATACAGGTTGACGTTATTAGGCGACCTGGTTCGCGGCGCAGAGGCGGCGACAGGCGACCAGCAACAGGTTCCACCGCCGCCGCGTAGTGCGGGCCACAACGAGGCCCACGGGCCACAAGTTGTGACGTAACTAGCTCGAGGAAGCTCGCGCCTCACGAGCTCCTGTAGTACGAGTGGGTGTTTCATTTCTGGCGCAGGTGACAGCGCTCTGTATACAGCTGTTCAAACTAATGCTGTTTTTAAGATATGGACATATCGATATTTCTTTCCCAAATGCATCGATATAACAGCGACCTTCTTTCACCTATATATCGAAATGGCAATATCGAGTGCCGGTATTTTTATTTTGTTATTTTTTCTCAGTTTTCAGTAAATATTTGAAACTGTTTATTTTTTCGAACTATAGTAGAACATAATTTTACTTTCCATTTGTCAAAGAGTCTTCCTACTTTTTGAGCCTTCACCACGTCCAGTCTTTTCTCCTTGACTATGCGAAGCAAGTGAAGGTGGCACAAAGAAGAAGTGCGATTGCACTGAGAAGAGGGGTAGGAGGGCGGGGGGGATGACGGTGTGAATAGAATAACAAGATTTCCTATATGGGGTAATAGCACACAAGTTGCGTTAGCAAATAATTTTTGACTAAACTAGTGTGCAATTTCTTTACATCGGCATTCTTCGAAAACAGTTGCTGAAAGATATGAACATAATGTAAATGACGATTCTAGCTTTTGCGGGAGCCAGAGACGTGTTAGGGGATGTGTGGCACTCGGCGCTACCAACATAAACTGCAAAGTTTAACTTCACCAAGCAATTATGACACTACGACTGCTAGTTCGGTGGCGTTTGCAGAAATGAAAAAGAGGAAGGTCGACATGAAATGTTCCAGACAAATCCGATAATGTGACGAAAAACATTTACATGCAGTTACCACTGTTAGCAAACCGGTTACCGCCAAGCATGATAGTGCATCGTTTCCCCTTCAGTTCTTTCTCCAAGTGGGATAAGCAGGTTGCTAGCTTGTTGATGTACAGAATACCTAATAATAATTCAGTACTTAAATATATGGCTCTAAAACTGGCAGTATACAGAATGATTCACGAAAGTATGCAAATATCTTAATATGTTATTCTACAAGTAAAGCTAAAGAAAAAAGTTCATATAAACATGGGTCCGCAAATGTTTAGTTTCGAAGTTACGGCTGATACTAGATTTTGCCTGAAATTTAGCAAATTCGGTAATATGAAGCAATCGCAAAACTGTACGAGGTTAAAGTAAGGCACGATTTCCATTTCTTTTGTTGTTATTGGCCTGGTGAATCTAATAAAACATGTCCCAGGCGTGTATCTGCAGTAGTTTTCTAGAACATCCAGAGAAGCAAATATTATTATAAAAGTAAATTTGTTTAGTTTCCATTAAGAATGTAGAAACGTTTATGTCATTGTTGGCAACCGTTAGAGAGTTGTTTCAGACGTTTCCAGAGCTGGTTCAAATGGTTCAAATGGCCCTGAGCACTATGGGACTTAACATCTGCCATCAATCCGCTAGAACTTAGAACTGCTTAAACCTAAGTAACCTAAACATCACACACATCCATGCCCGTGGCAGGATTCGAACCTGCGACCGTAGCGGTCGCGCGGTTCCAGACTGAAGCGCCCAGAACCGCTCGGTCACACAGGCCGGCTCCTGAGCTTGAAACGAGTGAGTTTTCAATATTGTTCAGTGAAAGAACATAGTAACAACAGTGTATTTAAGTCAAATCACATAACTTTTGTAGTTTGTAGATTATTTATGAAATAGGTATGCCTTTCAAATCTACGACAGAAGAACACACCGATATGGTGTTTATTTATGGCAAATACGATGGTAATGCCACGGCTGCAGTTAACAAATATCTCGTACGTTATCCTATTTGGAGGATTCCGAATGCACGAACCATTAGTGCAGTATTTCGAATGTTGCGGGAGACATGTTCTTTACCTAGCGTTCATAATCAGTACGAGCACTCGATACGCGAAGACGATAATGATATTATGGATGTTGATCAACGTAGACCAGTACACGACGTATGGGCTTCCACGACGTATCTCTCAACGATTAGACATTTCACACTCTAAGGTAGACGGAAGTACAATAATCTGTATCCATAGCATTAACAGAAAGTGCACCATTTGCAGATACTGCAGATAGACGTCTGGGACATGTTTTATTAGATTATCAGGTCAGTAACAACAAAATAAATGGAAATCGTACTTTACTTTAAGCTCGTACAGTTTTGCGATAGCTTCGCATTAGCGAAGTTGCCAAGTTTCAGGCCAAATATTTTATTAGCCGTAACTCCGTAACCTAACATTTGTGGACCTATGTTTATATGAACTTTTGTCTTTAGTTTTACTTGTAGAACAACATATTAAGATATTTGCATATCTTCGTGAATCACCCTTTATTTACAATGTGCAGCCGATGCTTTTGTTGGCCGGTACGCCGATATTTTTTCCGGCTTCATATCGATAATAGCTACGTTCTCTCGGTATATGGAGATCTTGTAGTGATATGTTTTTAAATATCGATATATCTGATTTCCGATATTTTAACAATACCAACAGCCCCAGTTCAGATGTACTGCCAACCTGACATTACATCTACACTTACATATACACTCCGCAAACCACCCTGCGGAGTGTGACGGAGGATCCTTTATGTACCATTGGCCATTTCCCCCTTTCCTCTTCCAGTCGCGAACGGTTTGCGAGAAAAACGATTGCCGGTAAGCCCCCATGTGAGCTCGAACCTTTATAATTTCATCTTCATGATCTTTTCTTGGATACATCTGTACACTGTTCTCCCTGAAAGTGGAACCGTTTTGAAACCTGGAAGAGTCTCTGGACACAAGATTGTTGCGGCAGCAATGAAAAGGCCCTCAACTTGCCATCGCTGAAGGAACGCGTTACAGCTACGTGACAGCTCAATTCTCAATGCGCCATCATTGTCGGTGACATGATTCTCTTCCTGTAAATACACTGCAAAGTAGAATCTAGGGCAACACCACATAATGATTTATAAGTAATAGTACCGATTTCAAGAAATGGCATATACTATATGAAATTACCGCTACCTTTCTCTTCTGTTTTAGCTCGAGAAGTGTAGCCTTCCTATCCAAAGTGACCAGGAATTTCTCATGAAGCAGTTGAAAATGACGCTTAGCGTTATGCTTTTTCCATGCTGGTAAAATAGCATTACAAGAAAGACACTGAGGACCTGTTTCCATTCCAATAAATAAGCCATCTTCTTCCCACTGTGGGTTGAAGCGTAGGGATTCGGCCGATTCTCGTTTGGAGGACCCTAACGCCTCCTCAGCCACTTCCGTCTGACTAATTTAATCCTGCCACAAGCGCCAAAGAGACGCCGACACCGACAAAACTAACGACACGAAGTAAACAGGCCCGTCTTGCCGTGCATGTATGGGTGACGCGCGGGTGGTTCAAATGTGTGTGAAATCTTATGCGACTTAACTGCTAAGTTCATTAGTTCCTAAGCTTACACACTACTTAACCTAAATTATCCTAAGGACAAACACACACACCCGTGCCCGAGGGAGGACTCGAACCTCCGCCGGGACCAGCCGCACAGTCCATGACTGCAGCGCCCCAGACCGCTCGGCTAATCCCGTGCGGCGTGCGGGTGGTGTTAACAGTGAGCTGGTGGGGGACCTTCTGGCTGGCAATACCCGCGGGCAAGCAGCGCGGGCATTCACGGGCGCCCGCGCCCGGAACAGCGCGTTTGCCCACCCCTGGCGCAGTACTTGGATGGGCCTGCCAGCCTGACTGGTTATCATTCCAGTCAGTTAACGACGCACGTCCGCAGGCTGACAGTACCTGCTGTCAGCAGCAGATTCGACTCGGTTCGTGAGTCTACAGGCAGATCCGGAAAAACGCAGGAAGTTAGGTGAGAGAACACAAGAAAGAAAATCCTTACAAAGGCAAAAATATATCAGAAAGACTGGCCTCCCCAACATAGCCGGAAATGACTTAAAGAAACAGCATTCCCCGAATTTACACGTTCGTTTAGCCAAAGCTTAGACTTGTGCTGGCAATAGTAATATTTAACGAAATACTGTATGTGGGCGCATACTTCGATATTATACAGTGCACATTATGACAGTGCAAATGTTCTGAAAGGTTGTTTCTGTTACAGTTTTTAAATGAGTTGCAGTTTTTAAACGGGTTGCATCTTAGATTATTGAAAGAATGAGTTGAAAACGCTATATTTCCCAGAATACAATTTCTTGGATATACAAACCCTAGTACGCTAAACCGATGCACTAAGCACTGCTGTAAAAAAATTATTACTATTATTAAAACATTCTATTTATTTTATAGACTAAATTGTGAGCAAGGAGAGGAAATTAAGTAATGGTCTACCACAAGGTTCCGTCCGCAGCTCGTGGTCGTGAGGTAGCGTTCTCGCTTGCCCCGCCCGAGTTCCCGGGTTCGATTCCCGGCGGGGTCAGAGATTTTCTCTGCCTCGTGATGACTGGGTGTTGTGTGGTGTCCATAGGTTAGTTAGGTTTAAGTCGTTCTAAGTTCTAGGGGACTGATGACCATAGATGTTAAGTCTCATAGTGCTCAGAGCCATTTGAACCAAGGTTCCGTCTTGCCCCCTATTATTCAACCTGTATACTTCAGATCTCTCCGATACCAGGTCACCAAAGTTCTGCTTGTAGAACCAAAGATCTCAGACAAGCGGAGGCAATTCTCAACACAAGACCTAGCCGTTACGAACTCCTATTTTAGAAAGTAGCGACTTAAACGCAGTGAAAGTAAAAATGAAGTATTTATACCCCATCAGAGCAACAACGGCGCTCAGAGTGAAACATAAAGGAAACACACTTTGCAATAACAAGTGCCCTACGTACCTCTGTGTCACCCTTGACCGCTCCCTTTCATATAAAAAACATCTTGAAAATGCCGCTGCCAAGATAAAAACTCGTAACAATACTATTCAAAAATAGAGTGGAATGACATGGGGAACTTTAGCAGACACTTTGGGCACATCATACATTGCGCTGGTCTTCTCAGCAGCCGAGTATTCTGCCCCAGTATGGCTAAACAGCTGCCACACTAACTGAGTAACATACTCAGTAGAGGAAGCAAATAAACGAGTGTTGGTCGGATTGTCCCAGTTATTAACCGCGTAATGTGGTTGAACTGGAAGTAGAAAAGTTGGCGTGGCAGCTATTTAGCCACACTGGGGCACAATACTCGACTGCTGAGATTGGATGTGTAAAAAGTGGATAGATGTCCTATCCACTCGCAATCCGTAGAAGTGAGGCCTTGCTTAGGGAATACTGCAAGCCATAGGAAAATCTGGAATTACCCTTACAGTAAGACATACCAAGTGTACTACGAAATAGACTCCGTCCAAGAAATCCACCGTTAAGGCAAGCCGAAGAGCTAGATGCCACTAATTTCGAGGTGTTGACCTGTGGGGTCCGAAATGTCAACTTGCTGAAAATCGTGTAGTGCATGAGTGGCTGGCACAGAACTCGACAGGAAACTATGGGTCAAACTGAACGTGCTACAGAGTCCCAGTTAGTCACTGTAGTTTTCTCTTTCTGTATTTACGTTATATACATATACTAATGTTATGTACCTGTATTTTTATACTGCATGTGAGCCATACCAATAAACAATAAAATATATTTTATTGGTATAAAAACCGTAGGTATCTGTGGTAGGTTCAAAGAGAGGGTGGGGCGGACTGCAGAGACAAAGTAGAGATAATTAAAAAAAATTGTGGCCCTTCCCCCACAACCGCCCAGAATGCGATGCGCGCCTGCTCAGGTTCTTGAAGAGTAATATTGCTTCTCCTATTCTTTGGCGAATTCACGTAATAAAGCGCCATCCATAAGATCTGAGCGATGCGTAAAGGGCTTGATTACGGTAGGCGACTTAATTAGCCCAGAGTCAGTGAAGGGAACATTAATCGAGGCGCCCTGGATCGACTTCCTGCAGTCACAAAAGAGTTCTGACGAATACTACCAGCCTGCTTTGATGTACGACACAAGATTAAAGGGTCACAACTCCTATTCCACAGGTAGTAGTCTTGTAGCTATACGATTGCTGTTAGGCAGATGCACCGTCTTAATTTTGTTCATCATAATCGATGTTCTTAGAAATCCTCCAACTGTATACGCGTCACTTGTGCAGTGTTTCATTACTTAAATCATAGTTGCGGGAACTACACAGAGAGTAAGCGAGCATTGTGCACTAAACATGCAACCGGTTCCTTCTAACTCACTGAGAATTTCAGAAAAAATCTGTTTCTAGAAAGGTGTTTGAGTGTTTGAGTCACTCGTAGGAAATCAGCACTTCGGCTTCCGGAACCTAACAGTCATTCAAAGCAAACAATCCAGTTTCGACAGTGTCTGAATACCAGACACGCACTGTAGTAAAAGAAGACTGGGGTACGTTAGAACGTGTATCACATGAACAATGACGACCAACCACGTTTTTCACACTAATTTTACATGGTTTGATATTTTACTAGTATCTGACCATTTATTAACATGTAAATCAATGTCGTCTGACAAGAATGCGAAGCTATAGTTTTGTAAATTATCTTACAGCTTCCACGTAATAAAACAGATACTGCAGTGAGGAATATGATACCTCGTTTCCTGGTAGCCTTGTATCTAATTTCGCTTCCTTTTTCCTGAACTTTTTGCGTGCTAGAACGACGTGGCTTAGATTGGCTATTAGAAAAGCTTGCTCGGGGCAGTAAAGTTAGACTTTAAATTTTAAGGGTTAGAGAGGGCCTGGACAACATGTTTTTCCTAGGTGCACCATAATTTTGTTTATAGAATGCCGTTTTCTGAGATTAAAACTCACAAAACTATTGCTTCCGAGGTATCATAAATTGAAAATAGGCATAAATTCATCCTCTATCCGGCACTGTTGTGAGTAAATAGGTGGATCTTACCTCATGAGCGTGCCTCTTATTTACGGGAGCGAAATCTGAGTACAGTAAGGCAGAGCAAAGCCGAGGGAACTGCCTCCTGTAATAAATACTTTCCTTCGTTAAGGCACCCACCGTTTCATTACGAGAGGTCCCAACATGAAGTTTAAATCATATCAGATTCTTATCTTGATGCTTAACGTCGGCAGTCCGTATTACATGCTAAACATATATTACCTTCTTATTCGTTTGGCGCCATTTGCTGCCACATTTGTACACATATTTTTAATGCACTTCTACTGTCTGGTACGACTAAAATTTTTGAATATTTAGATGTCCCGTATTTTATATCTGCATTCGTTTCCAGCTAGCTACTGTTCCACCACGTAACAAGAGACTGTCGTCGATTAGTGACATCCCCCTCGGCAAAGAAAAATACACTTGTCTGCCAAAATCGAAGCACTGACGATCCTCATCCTTTCCTGTAAACGTAATTGCATTTTGATCATAGCTCCGTATAATAAAACGTCAAGTTTCTCATCCATACGAATCACTTCCGTCTTAATGAGATAAACAACTGTCGAAAAGTGAGCAACCAGCATGTTCCACGGCCTGCAAGAAGCCATAAAGTGGTCTTGCTCGCTGTAAGAATTTCTTTCATCCAGTCAGCATTGTTGTACAGCTTGACCTTTGCCTCATTAGCGCATATTCCCACTGATTCTGTCTCTCTCCCGCTACTCCTCGATGTTTTTTTCGTTTTTGCCAGCCTCATGGCAGGAGTTCTCCAACTATTATTTACCGCCGCAATATTCGGAAACTTTTTCCTGGCATCACGGAAGTTCTTTGATAAATTAGACTATCGCAGAATTGCGACCGAACCTTTAGCTTGTGTGATATCTCTGAAAGCCAACTTTGCTTGGATTATCGGAAGCCCTCCGCTTTACTAAGTGTGTACTTACCAAGAAAGTAACAGTCAAAATGACGCCCGCATCTGCAGCTTGGCGACGCCTCGGGAGTGGCCACCGAGTAACCACTGTGACGGAAATCCATCTCAAACTGTACCACGCTCTATGTTCATAAAATCACTCTGCGAATTGAAATCCGCTTCGCATAATTTACTGCTATAAAAGTCTGCCACGACAAGCTTATGTTACAGAGAACTCACCGATGTTAATGGAGCTGAGAAACTACGCTACCAATCGTTTTCATGTTACGTGCACATTTTCACTCATTTAATGAAATGACAATAACAAATACGAGTGATAGTGCGAAACTGAAGCTCCATAATGTAAAAAAGTATCAGAATCATTATACTTCTTATCAACATAATATTCGGTTGCAGTATACATTTCATTTACGACATAAATTATGACCATTACTATCCATTCAGCGAGTCCCTTTTACATAACACTGCAATTTCTACATAGGAGAGTAACTTCGGTGTCTTCGTTCATAAAAAGGTAATCACACAAGTATCCTTTCCTGCAGCAAAACTCTTTTCCGGTTCATGTTCATTCATAGCCAGAGAACATGCTATGCTAATGAATATCATGAGGTTGTGTAACACAGATGTAACTGTGTCAAAATAATCATTTGAGATACCTTTTATAGTTTAAGTCGAGAACTGACAGATTAAGAAGTTGGCATGTGTTCGCTTCTTATGGTTGCCATCTTTGGAATCAGTTGTGTCCTGGAAAATGGGCTTGCAACCCGAAAGCCGGCCTCTGTGGCCGATCGGTTCTAGGAGCTTCAGTCTGAAACCATGCGGCTGCTACGGTCGCAGAGTCGAATCCTGCCTCGGGCCTGGATGTGTGCGATGTGCTTAGGTTAGTTAGGTTTAAGTAGTTCTAAGTCTAGTGGACTGATGACCTCAAATGTCAAGTCCCATGGTGCTCAGAGCCATTTGAACCATTTTTGAACAACCAAACCTAGGTCGACTAAAGATAATAAAATTCTGTGAAAGAAGACAAAAATGTTTCGTTTGGTTAATACCATATATAACGTTTTACTACGAATTTATCGATGATTCAAATCAAATGATTTTATGTTAGGCCATAATTTTTATATGCATTGAAAGTACGGTATACAATATCTAACTTCTCGACCGTGTTGGGTGTGTTCTTTGTTATTTCGTTTCCACTCAACTTTCATTCATTTTATGTAACATGATTTTATTATTCTTTAATTACCAGGCGAATATGTTCCTCTTTAAAAGACTCTGATAGAAAAGTGGGAAACCAGCTACCTCAATCCTCATTTCGCCTTCCTCACCAAAACATTTGGTATGCGAATATGTACGCGCTCTTTCAACACACAATATTCTACATCCTTCTACCCATTATCTCTCTGCAGTGAATCCTTCATTCTCAGCCTATGACACTCTTCGGAAATTCCCGTTACAAACGCCTAGTACTTGTCGTGGGGAGTGAGTACATAATATTTTGAATAGATGTTGGGAAATGTACCGTCTCCGTTCTACGACGCTTTCAGTTCAGCTGTTTAACTCAGCCACTTCCGCTTGAGGAACTGATCCGTTTATCACTTGAGCGCATTTGTTTCTGTTGGCTCTTAACAATTACGTGTTTACATTATTCCAGCACAAGAAAGAACTCATCGTACTGTATGTACAGAACAGTACTGACGCATTACAATTTCTAGTGCAGCGGCCAAAACTCATACGAGAAGAACTTCCTCTGTCTGTACAGTAGTTTCATAAATAAATCTTGACATACGAGCCCACAAGCAGCGGTCCACAGGAGTTACATATGGCGATCGTGGCGACCACACGGTTGGACCACCTCGGCCTATCCAACTTCCACCATATCGTCTGGAGACGCCTCCGAACCGCACATGAGAAGTGAGGTGGTGTACCATCATGCTGAAACCCCCATTTCCTGACAGACATTCAGTAGCACAGCTTGCAAGAACGGGTCCAATACGTTTTGTAGGAAATCAGGTGTGTAGGACCAGTTAGCTTGAGTGGAAGGAGGTATGGTCCATTGCATGACCGTCTCGCAACAAGGCAGACGCTAGGTGACATCAGGTGACCGTCTGACGTAGTACATGCCATCCCGTATACCCTGTTGCATACCAGGACAAGCAACTCGGAGACTTTTCTCTTTCCCCCAACAGACTTGGAGGCGTTACACATCTGAATTGAACCGTCCTACAATGGAAACGGTACGTTTCCGGACTTGCGTTCTCATCCAAAATATTATGCACTCAATCGCCTCTACACGTCCTGGAGGTTTGTATTGCCAATTTCCAAACACCCTGTATACGTCTCTCTCCCACTGCCTCCTTTTTCTCCCACTGGCACTTCCTCCTGTCGGTATTTCGCACTGTCACTGTCTTCTTCCGTTTCTCTCGCTCTTCCTTACCCTGCTTCCTTCTCTGCCTCTTTCACTATCTCTCTGTTCCTCTGTCCTTGTCTTTGTCGTATTCTTTCCCTCTCGCACTGCCACTCTCTCTTACTTTCTCGCTTACATTATTTTGTCTTAAGCTTCAACCAATGTTTTATTCAGGGTTTTATTCCATACACCGGGAATGCTTTAACGCGTCGTTCTAGAGGGCTGCGGACGGTGGGCAAATTTTTTCGTGTTAAAGTTCGCCAGATACCCCTGGCCTATGTACGTCCTCCCCCATCTTTCTTGTTCTCTCTGTCTCCTTCTCTTCTTCTCCCACTGGCACTATGTCCTCTCTCTTCCACCGTCACTGACTCTGTTACTCTCTTTCAGCACCAAAAAAGAGCAAATATGTTCGCGTGCCAAAATTTTAGGTGAAATGGCGATTATGGCAGCTGGTTACACACTTTTCTGCAGCACGCTCACCTTTTCTTATGCTGCAATGGGAGCACTTTTCAGCTGGTTCCCTTCTTTTTTGACTACTTCTTCATATACTTTGACACATTCACATACTTTGACACATACAAACAACGAGTAAGTACGCATAATATAAAGACAACTTAAAATCATCTCCCATCCAACGCAAGTTCACTTTACACTACTTTGCATAAAAATGCACAACATTTTTAGGTTACACCAACAGTATACCATAAAATGCTGTTACATTCCCACGTACAAAGAATTTCGTATGACAAAATAATTTTTACTAAGGTGCTTACGCCGCCAGGTGGCTCCGTCGAAAAATATCCAGGTCAAGATAGCCCTTGAATATGTGAAGTGCTATTTATACAGAGTCAGCGAGTCATAAGGTTTTATGAAAAATCTGGTGACTTCAGATCCCTTGCGATGATCCAAGAACACTTGCCATGCACTTCGTCAATTAAAACTACATTTAGTGCGTATTTAATTATGGTAATTTCGATTCTCTGCATCTCTATAACGAATAATGATATAAAAAATTTAAGTTCGCCGAGAACAGAAATTATAGAAGTGGCCATCGCCACAACTGCTAATGGTTCAAATGGCTCTAAGCACTATGGGACTTAACATCTGAAGTCATCAGTCCCCTAGACTCACAACTACTTAAACCTAAATAACCTAAGGACATCACACACACCCATGCCCGAGGCAGGATTCGAACCTGCGACCGCAGCAGCGGCGCGGATGCGGCCTGAAGAGCCTAAAACCGCTCGGCCACAGCTGTCGGCACACAACTGGCACATTTCGCACCTATAAACTATGACTTTTTGAGGTTTTCTCAGCAACCACCCACAAACAAATGGTTCTATCCCACCTGAGCTCATGAAAAAGAAACAACTGAGTAGTCTGGGCTGGAGGTTCCAATTGACATCGTGCGATGTCGTGCGCGGATTGACAGCAGTCGTATGCTAAATTTCACATCTGTCACCAGGGCTTCCCTAACAAAACTTGTTACAGGCAGCTGGCGTTATAATTGGAAGAGATGCATAGCGGTGGACGAACCATCCTTATGGCTGTGGGGCCTCACTTTTGTCGTCAGCGTCGTTCACTAGCTCGGAACCAATGCATCCCAAAACCAGTGTGCCAACACTGGCACAATAAAAGTCACCGTGAAGATTTTCTCAACTAGAGGGTTCAGCCTGCAACTTTAATGGCGAGTAGTTGGAGGAAAATTATCGAAATTTTTCATGTGAAACAAAAATGTTTCCATTCATATACACTATTGGCCATTAAAATTGCTACACCACGAAGATGACGTGCTACAGACGCGAAATTTAACCGACAGGAAGATGACGCTGTGATATGCAAATGATTAGCTTTTCAGAGCATTCACACAAGGTTGGCGCCGGTGGTGACACCTACAACGTGCTGACATGAGAAAAGTTTCCAGGCGATGTCTCATACACAAACAGCATTTGACCGGCGTTGCTGGTGAAATGTTCTTGTGATGCCTCGTGTACGAAGGAGAAATGCGGACCATCACGTTTTCGACTTCGATAAAGGTCAGATTGTAGCCTATCGCGATTGCGGTTTATCGTATCGCGACATTGCTGCTCGCGTTGGTCGAGATCCAATGACTGTTAGCAGAATATGGAATCGGTGGGTTCAGGAGGGTAATACGGAACGCCGTGCAGGATCCCAACGGTCTCGTATCACTAGCAGTCGAGATGACATGCAACTTATCCGCATGGCTGTAACGGATCGTGCAGCCACGTCTCGATCCCTGAGTCAACGGATGGGGACGTTTGCAAGACAACCATCTGCACGAACAGTTCGACGACGTTTGCAGCAACATCGACTATCAGCTCTGAGACAATGGCTGCGGTTACCCTTGATGCTGCATCACAGACAGGAGCGCCTGCGATGGTTTCCTCAACGACGATCCTGGGTGCACGAATCGCAAAACGTCATTTTTTAGGATGAAACCAGGTTCTGTTTACAGCATCATGATGGTCGCATCCATGTTTGGCGACATCGCGGTGAACGCACATTGGAAGCGTGTATTCTTCATCGCCATACTGGCGTATCACCCGGCTTGATGGTATGGGGTGCCATTCGTTTCACGTCTCGGTCACCTCTTGTTCGCATTGACGGCACTTTGAACAGTGGTCTTTTGAAATGTGCTACGACCCGTGGCTCTACCCTCCATTGGATCCCTGCGAAACCCTACATTTCAGCAGGATAATGCGCTAGCGCGTGTTGCAGGTCCTGTACGGGCCTTTTTGGATACAGAAAATGTTCGACTGCTGCCCCGGCCAGCACATTCTCCAGCTCTCTCACCAATTGAAAACTTCTGGTCAATGGTGGTCGAGCAACTGGCTCGTCACAATACGCCAGTCACTATTCTGAATGAACTGTTTGTAAATAGTGAAACATCCAGTAACAGTGGTCTGGAACACGCCGTGATAAGAACACTTGTAGAACAGCGGAATCATGAAACTTGTAAGTGATTTAAATGGCAGAGAGGTGGCGTGCAAGCAGCCCAACAGCGCCCTCTTTTGTGTCAGTGGACCGGTCAGTGTTACGCAATGCTCAGTTGATGCGGAGCTGTCACAGCAAATGGAAACGTGTAACCAAGTGCCACTATGCTCCGCCGCCATCACATCTACATCTACTACATCTACATGGATACTCTGCAAATCACATTTAAGTTCCTGGCAGAGGGTTCATCGAACCATCTTCACAATTTTGTATTATTACAATCTCGCATACCGCGCGGTAAGAACGAACATCTATATCTTTCCGTACGAGCGCTGATTTCCCTCATTTTATGGTGTTGATCGTTTGTCCCTATGTAGGTCGGAGGAGAAATTTCGTGATTAAAATTTCGTGAGAAGGTTCCGTCGCAACGAAAAACGCCTTTCTTTTAATGAAGTCCACCCCAAATCCTGTATCATTTCTGTGACACTCTCTCCCATATTTCGTGATAATACAAAACGTGCTGCTATTCTTTGAATTTTTTCGATGTATTTCGTCAGTCCTACGTGGTAAGGACCCACACAGTGCAGCAGCAAAAGAGGACAGACAAGCGTAGTGTAGGCAGTCTCCTTAGTAGATCTGTTACATTTTATAAGTTCGTTCAAATGACTCGGAGCACTATGCGTCTTATCATCTGAGGTCAACAGTCCCCTAGCCGGCCGCGGTGGTCTCGCGGTTCTAGGCGCGCAGTCCGGAACCGTGCGACTGCTACGGTCGCAGGTTCGAATCCTGCCTCGGGCATGGATGTGTGTGATGTCCTTAGGTTAGTTAGGTTTAAGTAGTTCTAAGTTCTAGGGGACTAATGACCACAGCAGTTGAGTCCCATAGTGCTGAGAGCCATTTGAACCATTTGAACCATCAGTCCCATAGAACTTAGAACAACTTAAACCAAACTAATCTAAGGATATCACACACAACCATGACCAAGGCGAACCTGCGACCGTCGCAGTCACGCGGTTCAGACTGAAGCGCCTAGAACCACTCGGCCACACCGGCCGGCCATTTTCTAGGTGTCCTGCCATTAAAACGCAGTCTTTGGTTAGTCTTCCCCAAAATATTTTCTATGTGTTCCGTCCAATTTAAGTTTCTCGTAATCACAGTGTGGAATATAGACATGTGAGCGCTTTCAAACGGCGCAGAACAATCAGTCTCCGGGAGGTGGGTCTGTCCTTCTGTGACAATGCGGGTCGTATAGCCGACCGGAATGGCCGAGCGGTTCTAGGCGCTACAGTCTGGAACCGCGCGACCGCTACGGTCGCAGGTACGAATCCTGCTTCAGGCATGAATGTGTGTGATGTTCTTAGGTTAGTTAGGTTTAAGTAGTTCTAAGTTCTAGGGACTGATGACCTTAGAAATTAAGTCCCATAGTGCTCAGACGTATGGTCTCTAGTAGCTTGTTCGGGCAGATCCCCCTGCTGACACAGTTGCTTTGTGGACGCGCCTACAACCCGCTTCACGGAGTATTACCCAGCAGCTTGTTCAGGTGCTGTCTGATTCCATGACACGGCATGTAGCTGCTCTGATTGCAGCACATGTTGAAACTGCACCGTACTGAATTCCCTCATTCATAGTGCATGTACAGGTCTGTAATGCTAATCATTTGTGTAGCGTCATGTCTTTAGTCGGTCGATTAAATTTAAATGTGATCACATGTCTTGGTCATGGTGTTTCATTTTCTCCAGACAGTAGGGTAACATGATAGCGAACGCGGAAACGAGGCAAAATTTTTCAAGGAACCAAAGGCCGGAAACTGATCGTTGTTCAGCTACGGCCATAAAACGGCAGCCGACAGTGACGAGCAAACTGAAGTTTGTCCGGTAAGTGAACATGTTTCGATGCCGCGGCAGTCATTCGCAACGTGCTAGAATTTTGGAGAGAATGCACCAATCGTTTCTTCGACAATGTCAATTTTGTAGCGAAGTTGGCAGTAGGAATTTCGTGCAATTGCTGCGAAAAATGTAATTTGCGGGGTTTAAAATTAACTTCCCAGCTTCTTTCTCACCACGCTTGCTGATCTACTATTGGGGGCTATGTATTACTTTTTAAAAAAATCATTCATGCTCACTGTAAATTGGCAAAAATTAAAACGTGTAACGTTTATATTTCATTATTGGTAACTTTGCACCTTACCTATCACATGTCGATTCAGTACCTTATGTGCTGCCGTTTCTGCAGTAGAGCTTATTATTTTAACAAAGTAACGGCGTTACTGTACTTTCACCGTAGTCGATTTAACAGTCCAGCTTTACCCTGTGAAAATCACGGAAAATTAACAACTAGCCATGGAGAGTAATTTAAAGTCTGCCTAGCGCCGACCGTTCAGCTGGAGGTATTATCCTCGGTTTAATTACTAAGTAAGAGCCAAGCTATTTTCCATAGTAGGTGTGAGATGGGGCTTGCTGGTTTCAATGTACACACATAGTCGCGTTCGACGCTGACTGGCTGTCGTTTTATGGCCGTAGCTGCTCAACGGTTCACTTCCGAGGTGCAGCTGAATGGTTTTGCTTGACGCGACGTCCCCTGCTCTGCTCTCACCTTGTTCTCAGGTTGTTCTTTCCAGCCTGTGTACAAAGTACACACACAAAAATTAATTGCGTAAGAATATTGACACGCAAATAAATCAGACCTGATCCTACAGCTTAAGGCAGTGTGGTTTGTGCCTTCGTGTGTCTTACATCCTCATTTAGTCCGTAGCGCTACTTGTTGTTTATGCCCATTGGTAGCGGCGTAGTCAGCTCATAATGTCCGCCATGGGTTCCTAGTGTGTGCCAGGAAAAGGTACATTCAGCTATAGTTTCGATAAAAACAAGGGTTCCGTGTAGCATGGGTCTTTGGAGATTCATGATTGCCTCATTGATACAATTCATGTAACATCTGATCAGATTCGTACTGCCTGTTTTGATTCTGATCACTGTCTTTTTCGTTAAGTTTTTGGGTCCATTACAAGTAGGCAGGTTGTTTTTGTGGCATTTTTATCAAGTTCTGTTTAAGCATCGCCATGATTCCGTAAGTATGGGGCTTATTGCTAACGCGAAACTAGATTATATCAATCTTTGAGGGTTCAGTCTCACGCCAGAGGTTGACGACAGCTTACTTAAGGATGATTTGCTCCTCTCTGGCGATGTGAGAGGCATACTACGCGAACACGGTTTGCAGAGTTATAGTGGCATGCGTTCAGTGGAGATGGCAGTCAAATGTTACATACTTTCCCATCTATAGGTCTGCGGCTACTGCATTCATATAACGCATAGCAACGAAACTGCCATATTAGATCTAATTTCCTGCGGGACAGTATTTGTATTGAAGACCTCATTTGAACAACATCAAAAACTGACGTTAGCTGATCTCGGTTCTACTGCTCACGACGTTGTGCCACATCTTCCCTGTACAATGGAACAACAGAGGGCCGCGCAGTGTACTGCTCCCGAATTTCTGCCATTATCCTCATAGCAAGATCCCGAAATTGTTGTTGCCAAGTCGGCAGTGTCCGCAGTGCAACACAACAGAATTCGTACACGAGATAGTGAAGAGTCGGAAGCGCCTACTGCTCACTCATCCATTCCTGAAGTAAGTTTATCGGTTGATGTATCTCGTGGTGCTGAGTGCTGCACTGCTAATGGAGTCGGCGGTGAGAAAACAGCTGCTGAGGTGTCTAGTGTTTCTCCTTGTATTCCTCTCGCGGTTGAGATAACTCCTCCGGGGCCATCCAAGTGTGTAGCTGTCGTTGAGCCCTCTGTTGTTCCAATTATTCAACAGCAGTGATTTATGGCGTCCCTAAATTTACCTGTTCCTTTGATATTAACCGTTCCGGTGATGTTGGAACGACCTACTGTTGCTACTCCCGGTAAGCGATTGGTGGCCTCTCGAACCAGATGTTGTGATACCTGAACGCTCTCTTGTGCGTCAGTAGTCTGAATGGCAAGGATACCATTCTGCGGAGTGCGCCACTGAGACTCCTTGCTTCTCATCTATTTTGGTTAATGTTCAATATCCGCCTACGCCCTCGACTGCAGATGCTGTATTACCTCGTTGTGCTACAAACAATAAGTCCAACCTGGGTGCGCAGTGGCTTGTGAAAAGGAGAAACAAAGATTGCAGAGGGGGCGGTCTACTCACACCCTCTGATTCGTCAATGTACTCTGTAATGGACATTGACACATATTATCGATGTAATTATGTCACTCTGGAGATCGAATTTTGTTCTTGTCGTTAAAGTATGCAGGCTTATATATTCCTGTCTTTGAATGTTAATCGGGGGGAAACGGAACAGCGGCTCGCTTCGTTGCGTCAGTTTATCTACGATTCCTTGACAGACGTCGTATTCCTACAAGAACTTCAATTTACTCGTTTTTCTCTCCCTGATTTGCGTACTGCGTTCAATGTGGCTCCCGAATGTTCCATGCAGACTGCCTTGTATTTTAAGGTGGGCATTCCCATTGAGACTGCCGGCCGCGGTGGTCTAGCGGTTCTAGGCGCGCAGTCAGGAACCGCGCGACTGCTACGGTCGCAGGTTCGAATCCTGCCTCGGGCATGGCTGCGTGTGATGTCCTTAGGTTAGTTAGGTTTAAGTAGTTCTAAGTTCTAAGGGACTGATGACCAGAGTAGTTAAGTCCCATAGTGCTCAGAGCCCATTGAGACACAATGCTTAGCCCACTACCTTACAAGACAGGGGGGTGGTTCAGACCCGGATCAACTCAAGGCACTCGCTAAACGACTGCTGGTCTGGTACAAAGGCCAGCCTGAGCTGGTTTTACGCTCTCATTTACGCAAATTTTGGACTGCCCAGTATCTAGATGGACAGAAAATGCACAAAAACGTAAGAGAAATTTGTCAAAAATAATTTTCAATAGCGCAAAATATCGCTTTATTAAATTCCTAATTGCATTCTACGTAAGTTTCGCAACGCCGCGTTTATTTGTAGCCATCCTGCATACACTGAAGTGTCAAAAGTCATGGGATGGCGATATGCCCATGTACAGATGGCGGTAGTATCGCGTACACAAGGTATAAATGTGCAGTGAATTGGACGAGCTGACATTTGTACTCAGGTGATTCATAAGAAAAGGTTTCTGACATGGTTACGGCCGCACTACGGGAGTTAACCGACTTTGGAAGCGGAATGTTAGCTGGAGTTAAACACATGGGACATTCCATTTCGGAAATCTTTAGGGAATTCAGTATTCCGAGATCCACAATTTAAAGAGTGTGCCGAGAGTATCATATTTCAGGCATTACCTCTCACCACGGAAAGGGCAGTGCCCGACGGCCTTCACTTAACGACCAATTGAAGCGGCGTTAGTTCAAAATGTTCAAATGTGTGTGAAATCTTATGGGACTTAACTGCTGAGGTCATCAGTCCCTAAGCTTACACGCTACGTACCCTAAATTATCCTAAGGACAAATACACACACCCAATCCCGAGGGAGAACTCGAAATTCAGCAGGGACCAGGAAGCGACGTTAGAGTAGAGTTGTCAGTTATAACAGACAAGCAATACTGCGTGAAATAACGGCCAAAGTCAATGTGGAACGTAAGACGCACGAATCCGTTAGGACAATGCGGCGAAATTTGGCGTTAATGGACTATAGCAGAAGACGACCGAAGCGACTGCCTTTGCTAACAGTACGACATAGCCTGCAGGTCCTGTTCTGGGTTCGTGCCCCATCTCTGTTGGACCCTAGACGACTGAAAACGGTTGTTGGGCAGATGAGCTCCGATTTCAGTTTGTAAGAGCTGAAGGTAGGGTTCGAGCATGGCGCGGACCCCTCGGAACCAGGGACCCGAATTGTCAACAGGGCACTATGGAAAGAAAACTGGTGGTGGTTCCATAGTCACGTGGCAGAGTTTATATGGAATGGACTGAGTCCTCTGGTGCAACTGAACTGTTAATTGACTGAAAATGGTTATATTGGTGCAGTTGGAGACCATTTTTAGCCATTCATGGAAGTATGTTCCCAAACAACGATGGACTCTTTATGGAAGGCAATGCGCCATGTTATAGAGCAACAGTTGTTCACTGTTGGTCTGAAGAAGTTCTGGGCGGTTCGAGTGAATGATCTGGCTACCCGGAGCGCCCGACATGAATCCCATCGAATATTTATGAGACATAACGAGATGCCAGTTCGCGCACAAAATCCTGCCCCAGCAACACTAGCGTAATTATGGACGGTCATAGAGGCACCATGGCTCAGTAGTTCTGCAGCGGACTTCCAACGACTTGTTAAGTTCATGCCACGTCGAGTTGCTGCACTACACAGGGCAAACGGAGGTCCGACACGATATTAGGAGGCATCCCATGACTTCTGTCAACTGAGTGAACATAACTATTGCTCCTTGTAGAGACGCTGAATCCAAGATTGTGTCTTGAACCTATGGCCACACTGAAATTTACTGTAGATGGGACTACACAAGGTAGAAAGCAACACGATTCCCATACAAAAAAAGATTTAAATTCCAAAAACACTATGCAGAACTGAAAACACTATGCAGAAGACGTCGACAATGTCTTACCGATAAATTTGATAGCTTTGCGGACATTCTTCTCACAACCATGCACCCCAGGGATGTAGGCAAACGTATTTACCTCAAATGACAAATCACAAAAAGACAATAATGGGAAAGTATTGTCAACTTTAAGGAGAGCATTCCAGTACTGATACCACAGATTGTGGAGTAATCGTAAAGTGAGACTTCTTAAGTAATAGAATCCAGTACGTTGTCCTCGATGGTGAGTGTTCATCGGAGGTGAGGGTATCGTCTGGAGTGGCCCAGGGAAGTGTGGTAGGTCCGCTGTTGTTTTCCATCTACATAAATGATCTTTTGGATAGGTTGGATAGCAATGTGCGGCTGTTTGCTGATGATTCTGTGGTGTACGGGAAGGTGTCGTCGTTGAGTGACTGTAGGAAGATACAAGATGACTTGGACAGGATTTGTGATTGCTGTAAAGAATGGCAGCTAACTCTAAATATAGATAAATGTAAATTAATGCAGATGAATAGGAAAAAGAATCCCATAATGTTTGAATACTCCATTAGTAGCGTAGCACTTGACACAGTCACGTCGATTAAATATTTGGGCGTAACATTGCAGAGCGATATGAAGTGGGACAAGCATGTAATGGCAGTTGTGGGGAAGGCGGATAGTCGTCTTCGGTTCATTGGTAGAATTTTGGGAAGATGTGGTTCATCTGTAAAGGAGACCGCTTATAAAACACTAATACGACCTATTCTTGAGTACTGCTCGAGCGTTTGGGATCCCTATCAGGTCGGATTGAGGGAGGACATAGAAGCAATTCAGAGGCGGGCTGCTAGATTTGTTACTGGTAGGTTTGATCATCACGCGAGTGTTAGAAAATGCTTCAGGAACTCTTGGGTGGGAATCTCTAGAGGAAAAGAGGCGTTCTTTTCGTGAATCGGTACTGAGGAAATTTAGAGAACCAGCATTTGAGGCTGACTGCAGTACAATTTTACTGCTGCCAACTTACATTTCACAGAAAGACCACAAAGATAAGATAAGAGAGATTAGGGCTCGTACAGAGGCATATAGGCAGTCATTTTTCCCTCGTTCTGTTTGGGAGTGGAACAGGGAGAGAAGATGCTAGTTGTGGTACGAGGTACCCTCCGCCACGCACCGTATGGTGGATTGCGGAGTATGTATGTATATGTAGATGAGACACTTGCGAAAATGGACATGATACATAGTAACAAACTTCTAAAGAATTTGATTCGAAAGTTAAGCGGAGAAAGGAAACCTGCTCCAATTAACAGTGGAACAACCGAAAATGAAATTGCTCAACAGCTCCCGTTTAATTGAAAGACTGAAGAAAAGCTGACAAGGCTTGAAGTATGTTAAAGTCTCTGAGGCAAACTACTACGTTGACTTCTCCACTAGCCATTTTATTTATAGAAACATAGATAGAATGTTCAGTAATTATTTGTCTCAGAGAACTGAAAAATACATTGCCTATTCTCTAACAGAACTCGAAAACAACGAGGCCACTAGAGACGGAGCACAAGCTCGGATTAGGAAAGGGTGTGCAAGGAAGTCGGCAGTGGTGATTCAAAGGGACCATGCCCGCATTCGCTTAAATCTTGATTGATGGGCGAGGAATTAAATCGTCATCTTCCCGTACTCTATCCTGCAGCTATATTTTTTATTTTATTTTGATATATATCTCATACATGCACAATAGATTTCCGGGCAATATTGTCTCACCTTCAAGTACCTGTTAGGCGTGCTTCATGAATCGAACGCCAGAAGTACCGCAACTGTCTCTCCATCAGGGGATTAATGTTTCTTCTGCACAATTTGATAATACATGTCAAACATGATAATACATGTCAAACACCTCTACTCTCTGCCTCTAAACAGAAGATCTCGTAGATAATACAATGTGTTTGATAAGAACTTATAGTGGATACAAACATGAAAAACATGAGGCCCTAACAAGAATGAAAAGAATCGTTATGTCTTGTCATTACGCTAGAAAATATAAGAAAGCGCAGCTGAAGATTTTGGAGCATTAAGTCTTGAAATGAGTCAAAAAGATAGCTGTGTAGAAACGGTAAAAAGTATATAGTACGTTAATATGTTAGACAGATTCATGTAAGATACGTTTTGCCATTTTAGTGCACAGACACTGAAGTTAATTCTCATTTGTGTTGCCAAATTGTTCTGTAGGTGCTTTATAATTACTGAAGTCATTTTAAATCTGTCTTCGCAATTACAAGAAAATATCTATTTTTTTATCAAACGTGTTTCATTTTATTGAAATAAAAAATCATCAGTGCTCCTTAATGGAAGATGTTTGCAATTTGGCTTGCCTTCTATATCAAAAAATAAAGAGACAAATGATGAAAAAACAAACCAAATCATACTAACACATACAAGCAGCTCAATCGTAAGAAGATGTCAGACAATAACTTAGTGCAATATACTCACGTTCAATATATGCAGTGTAGCCCATCCAAAAAACAGAGCATAAACATTGCTTACAAAACGAATAATCAAGAACAGAAACACATCGAAAAACTAAAATCAAAACTAGACAGAAACCTCCAGCTTGGTGCCTACCAGCTCAATTGCAGGAATTGTGACAAGATCTACAGTTTGATGAATGGCAGGTCGTTTGACACAAGATATAAAGAGCACTTCAGGGTATGGAAATACAGTACAAATGATTCAACATTTGCAGACGACCTTAAACAGAAATACCAGAGCTCAAGCACAATAGGAAAAGATACGAAAACCACAAAAATCACTGAAGACAGCCACCTCCACCCTTTTGAAGAAAGCTCTCCCGTACACACAGCGTTAACACACAATAAACAGCCATTTAATGACCTGGTAACTACTGGAACCCAGTTTCTACGTAAAATTGTCGAAAAATTGTATAATGAAAAAAAACTTTTCCTTTCCCACTCACCTCTCCCCACCTCTCTCTCGGTCTAACATACCTGTACCCTACCTCTCCCCCCCCTTTTCATTTCATGTTTTCCTCGTCACTCCTTATCCTCCATCTTATTTTCTTTACTCTCCATTCGCTGTCCATTCGTTCCTCCCTCCGCCCTTCTCCCCCTCCGTAATTATTCGCCATTTCGATCTTCATTTCCCTTACTACTTCATTTCCTTATGCATTAATAAAATACTCAGTAACATAATTAAACGACATAACACACACATGACGAGTTCCAGAGGAGAGAACATCTTTGGATCAAAGGAAAAACTAGCGGTTAAGTTGGTCACACTACTCACCCAAAACACACAGAGACTCTTTTAACCAGGAAAATAGAACCAACAAGTACTGGTGCTACCCTGTGTTGCGTTTCATATAAAGAAATGCATAGTTCCTCAAAGTAAGGTGGGATTAGGTGGAAACAACAGTGCCAAATGCAGGAACACCACAAAAATGTGTAAGCACACGGCGTTTCTTGATGTGAGGGAAAATCGGACATAAAATACTGTAAGTAAAATCAACAGTTTCTGAACGAACTGTTTTTCGATCTAGAAAGCAAGCCAAATTGCACCCTTCATTAAAGAGTGCTAATGATGTTTCAATAAAAGGAAGCGCGTTTGCTGACAAAAATACGCATTTTACTGTGGCCGCAGGACAGGTTTAAAACACCTTCAATAACCTAAAGAAATATTTACAATTAACAGTGCATATAATCCAGAAATGCATTTTTTCACTGTTAACGTGCAAAAAACCCCTATTATAGTTAATAAATATCCCTTTAATATTGGCACCAATGAAATATATTTCGGAAACTATGGAAAACGTAAATTACGATCAGTGCGCAGTTTTTGGTCCTTCATCCGAAAATCTGTTTGTTGCAGCTCTCCGAACTAGTCCATCCTTTGCAAGTGTCCTCACCTATGCGTAACTACTGCAAACTACATGAATTTGATCCTACTTACTGCAGCCGAACTTTTGTCTCCCGATACAATGTTAACATCCCCGCCCCGATGCTCTTTCCATTACCAAACTCTGCCGATTTCGTGATGGCTTAGAATGTGGCTCTTCAGGCGATCCGTTCTTTTAGTCAAGTTTGGCCATAAATGTCTTTCCTCCCAAACTCGATTCATTACTTCTTCACTCGTTACATGATCTACTCATCTAATCTTCGGCATTATTCTGTTAAGTCGTATTTCAAAAGCCGCTCTCCTCTTCTTCGTTACGGGTTCGTATAAAGGTACGCTCCAGACAAGTACTTTAAGAAAATATGTCCTAAGACTTCAATTTACACTCGATGTTAACAGATTTCTGTTTTTACGAAATGGTTTTCTTATTATTAACACTCTGCGTTTTAATTCCTCTACTTCAATTATTGTCAGTTATCTAGATTCCCAAACAGGAAAACTCGACTTATACTTTGAATGTCTCATTTTCTAACCGACAGTTTTGTTGATGTTCAACATATAACTCCTTTCAAGACGCTACCCAGTCCGTCCAGCTGATCTACCAAGTCCTTCGCTCTGTGTGATTACAATATCGTCGGCAATAGTTAAAGTTCTAATTTTTTCTCTCTGAACTTTACATCCCTTTCCAAATTTCTCCTTCAATTAATTTACTGCCTTCTCGATTTAGAGCCCCCACTTTCATGTTACTCGTCTCTATTGTTCCTGTAACCTTTCGCTCCCTGTATTTTGTCCACGTTGCCTTCAGGATATCAAAAAGTGTATTCCAGTCAGGTATTTAAAAAGACTCGACAATGAATAACTGTGCAAAGTATTAATCCAAGGTGTAACCCGTTACTTTATTTCGCTAAGCTCAAAATCCACCTCGAAGTAACCTCTTGCTTTCCCCTTTCTCCGACAACTAGCGCAACGGAAACACGTGAACTCTGATGGTTTCTCGTTTCTAATCGGTTTAAATGGCGCGCTACACACTTACCTGACCTCTGATTCTTCCAGTTTCGTGAATTGCCGTAGTTCAGGTATACCTGCCACGAATTCTACGTTCGCTCTTCCCCGTGCGAGAATTCCAAGATCAGGATGTTTCCGACTCCACTCCGATGGCGTAGCTGAAGGCTTGTACTAATGTATGGTGGCTTACGGCATAATCCCCTAATTGTTCTAGAGCTGCGAATTCAGTCTTCCAGAGAGGTCTAAAGTGTTGAATTGTAACAGGGTGGTAATACCAAGTTGGCAACATACATTCAAAATGAGAAACGTTTGAATAAACATGAGCTCTGAGGGACTTCCAAGCAAACGTAAGGAGTGGGGCGAATTGAGACTGAGCAGCAGGGTTGAATGAGGTGGTTCCCCCAGTAAGAGCAGAATTTTTCTGTCGATTATTGCACTATGTGTGCAGGGGAGAGGAAATGAAGCTCATAATTAGACTTAATGAGTGCTATAAGCGGAAATATTTTTTGCTCCAGACCAAGCACTCATTATATTTAGCTCTCCAGAGACTGCATCGGAAAGCTGGTTCTCGGGGAATTTAGTGTAATGAGCGTAATTAGCGAAGCGGCTCCAGACCTTCGCGGTATTCTAAGAGCCGAGAGAGCCCACCTACTTGCCGATATCGTCTGTCTGCGGCGGACGCACAGAGATGTAGCTCAGTGAAGTCGGGTGAAGCCAACTTTCACAGTCGTAAATTTTCGGAAATTACGACTGATTTTACTTTTTTTCCGCTGGCACGATTCCTTCTCTTCCTGTTCCGATATATTTAACCGCTTTTTCGTACCCCATGTACATGCCCAGAACTTGGCGAGTTTCCGTAAGTTTCCGTGGCATTTCAAATTCGTTTAGAGCAACGTTACTTGTCTTGCCATGTAGCGTGTAAGTACGTTCTAACCCAAACTGCTTTTCATGTTTCACGTTTTTGCTTAGTCACCACCTACAAAAGATGTAAGAGACGAATTCAGAAATATTTTTACGCCTCTATGGAAGGATCAGGATTCAAATCCCCGTTATACTCTTCAGATACAGGTTTTTTTCTGCTTAACCCAGACCACAAATGAGGATCCTTCCTTTGCAAAGATTAGGACTGATTTCGTTCCGCATCTGGATTAAGCCGAGCTCATGCTCCATTACCAATGATCTCGTCGTCGTCGGAATAGTAGACCTTCAGCTTTCCATTCATTTCATTTCCCTGTTCTTTTTCCTTCCTTTTTTCCTTTCCATTGTCCTTTCCTTTCCTTCCCGAAATCAGCATAAATTAAAGGTTAGTTCGTGATATGGACCGGCATCGAGTTACATATTCGTTTTGGCGTCACATATTACCTCATTCACTTTAGGAAATGGCTGGAAGAAACCTCGTTGAGGTAGTAAATGAGAAGTACTTTGTCTTCAGAAAAGCAGCTCTGGTTTACACATCTGCTACAACTGTAGCTGAGAATTCAGAAACACTAGCATTTCTTCCTCAGATTTGAAGATTCTGACAACAAAACAAGTAGAGGAAGCTTTCATAATTGTGACTTAATAAATATATGAGTGGTATGTCATTAATAATGTCTACAAAGGTAAGTGAAAGTAATGATATTGGGATATCAAAATCACTAAAATTGCATTTAAAGTAACTGTAGATCAGTCGGCCGCACTTATGAATTTGCCACTGTTGAACAGCAATCTGATAAATATCAGACCAATGAAAGATATAGTAAAAGAGTTGGTAGATTTCATCTGGGTCTGAAACGAGTCAGGTAACGATGTCAAGGAAGCAGAAAGAGCTGGTGACGAATATATGGCTAGAATTAAAGAATGAGTTTTTTAAATTTTGGGTGAGGAACAAAGCAATCAATGGAAGTGGCATTTGATCAATGACATAATTTGAGAATAGTCTATAGGACATTTTGAAATGTGATACTACAGAAGGAGGATAAAAATGAACCTTGTAGTTAAAGAGCGAAATGGTGTGTTCAAATGGACGAAATAAGATCACATAGCAAGTAAGCGCTTAGACATACGGCGCTTTATATCTGAACATTTGCGTCAGCAGTCACAGTTAAAAATTTACTTTAAAAAATATCCAAACAAATAATGCACTTAATTGGAGGATTGTATCATACAAATGGAGAGAGGTGTTAGGCCGTTACCCTGGATGACGGAAATCTAACCCTGACTGCACCAGTAATCGATCCCAACACCTCTTCTTCTTCTCAAATGGCTCTGAGCACTATGGGACTTAACATCTAAGGTCATCAGTCCCCTAGAACTTCGAACTCCTTAAACCTAACTAACCTAAGGACACCACACACATCCATGCCCGAGGCAGGATTAGAACCTGCGACCGTAGCGGTCGCTCGGTTCCAGACTTTTCTTCTCACCTAGTGGAGAATTAAATTGGTAAGAAGGCCTCGGCCTCTGAATGCAATTTTATTAAAACCACTGTGAACAATGGCAAACAGAAGGCGAGGTGGCGCAATGGAAACACCGTGATATTCGGGAGAGCGGCAGTTCTCATCCCGGTTCAACCACCCAGATTAGGACTTCGTGCGATTGCTATAAATTGGTCATAGCGAATACCCGCATGATTGCTTTAAAAGATGTAACAGGGACCTAGGGTTTTAATACGTAAAGACCTTTCCTAGTGAGAAATATTGACTGTAGGTCAGTCAGATCCAAACGTCGTGTTCGAACAAAAAATTTGAAGGAGACGCAGTAGGAGTACCATACCGTCATGTGTGTGTTTTCGAAATGACGTAATTGAATGAAATCATATAAAATAATCAAGACTGACGGAAGTGTGGTCAATAATTTATACGAAAGTATTAGCACTGAATTTACGTAAGAAACAATTTAAGGTAGCCACAGAAAAGTATTCACAACACACACACACACACACACACACACACACACACAATTTTACTGTCAAGCATGAACATTTTGAAAACAACATACTATCGAAATTACTGATCAACTATAAAAATACGGTGAAATGACTGTGATGACTTTTCAATACGTAACGCTACGAAACTGTTTCATGAAGCGGAAATATGATGTTCAAGCCGGCCGGGGTGGCCGAGCGGTTCTAGGCGCTACAGTCTGGAACCGCGCGACCGCTACGGTCGCAGGTTCGAATCCTGCCTCGGGCATGGGTGTGTGTGATGTCCTTAGGTTAGTTAGGTTTAAGTAGTTGTAAGTTCTAGGGGACTGATGACTTCAGAAGTTAAATCCCATAGTGCTCAGAGCCATTTGAACCATTTGATAGCTGTGCATATGATGGTGAAATACGATCAGAAAACCGAACGTTACCGATATAACGAAGACAGGTATTCATAAACAGTTCCATTTGAGCCATTTATGATGTTCAAAATGAATTTCAGTGCCACACAGCATTAATGGACTTGAGTGACGATACTCGAGACTGTCGTTAAGTACCGATGCAATGGTTAATTCTTTCACTCACTGTTTCAATATTTTACCACAAATATAGTTTTATCATGATGGATAACACAGTTTTTAAAAGTGCTACACCATTGACTATGGATTATTTTGAAAATTAAAATCGCTTAAGAAATGACGGGAGCTGCACTTTACAAAGTCTGTAACGCTTACTTGTGTTGCCTTGCCGGACATACGGACTGCCGAAGCAGGCAACGTGGTGTTTTGTTAATGACCAACTTAGCACCCCTCCCCCTTCTCCTATCTCTCTCTGGCAGTGCCTCCAGTGTAATTTTGTGGCCGACACTCCTTGGTATCTAACAGCCTCCTCCGTCCTCTCAGATACTGCCGCGTTATTTTAAGTGATGCGCGTTTCTTCCGCAACACACAGCCATTAGCGGCAGACACGAACTCCGCAACTCAGGTGACGTCGAGATAGGCCTTGCTAATCCCCGTACAGGATGTCCACAACTTTCCCATCAGGCAGAAGAGCGCATACTTGGGGCTACCTGCCTAGCGCGTGCGAACGCTAGAGTCGCATTAGAACCGGTAAGCTCGTAATCTGCTGACAGTGAAGAGCGTAATAGTAGCGAATGAAGTGCCAGGGCAGTTTTTCTGGAAAGTTTTATTAAACGTCTAGTACAGTATTACTGAAGATTGAGAATGGTGTAAAGCAGGGGTGACCAAGCATTAGTATCGTGGGTCGTGCCGCACCACAAGCACCATACTGCATACAGCCTGACTGGCGGGTTTCACCCTCTGCCACAACGACACACTGTCTGAGCCGAGGAAGGGGAAGACGGGGAGACTACGAACGCACTGTATTTAAATGACCGTGCAGGCGCACTGCATATGACTTGATTTAATATGTCACATTCCTCAACAACACAGATCAGAAACAAAACAAATCTTCAATATTACTGAGCTATTTTTGGCATGCTGAAGGCCAAATGAAGTTTTTATCTGGTACGAACTGTCAGCCTTCGGACAGAGACAGACTGTTTCACAGATTTCCGCAGTCTAGTAACACGTAATCGTCACTTATTTAGTTTCATAATCGAAAAAACGTCTTTCACAGAAACAGCGTAGCATTTTAGAGCCTAAGTATGGAGACGTGAGAGCTCTAGGTGAGGAAAGCAGTGTAGATGCCCTGGACAGTTTTAACGTTAAACGGATTTTCCTTCAGCCAACGGCCTTGCCGCAGTGGTAACACCGGTTCCCGTCATATCACCGGGCGGCTTGGGCAGCACTTGGATGGGTGACCATCCGGCCTTCCGAGCTCTGTTGGCAAACGAAGTGCACTCAGCCCCTGTGAGGCAAACTGGGGTGCTACTTCATTGAGAAGTAGCGGCTCAGCTCTCGTAAACAGACATAAGGCCGGGAGAGCGGTGTGCTGACCACATGCCCCCCCCCCCAATATCCGCACCCAGAGCCGCCTGTGGGCTGAGGATGACACAGCGGCCGGTCGGTACCTTTGGGCTTTCCGAGAACTGTTTACTTTTTTGCCTTTAAAATGGGAATTACCTTGCAGATCAGTCATGTATATCTGCATGTGCACATGTGCGCTTTCGACTGAAAGGGCGAACGGTCTCGAAAAACACTCTAAAAAGATGTAGTATTGGCAGTGCCCTCAAAACGTTTAGGAAACCGGCCTTGTAATTCTTTCAAGGCCACCACGAAATCTTCAGACCCCGCGTTTTCTTCAACGCCAGTGAGAAACGTTTGTCAAAATATGTCCCTTGCAAACGTAAATGTCGTTTTAAACGCATCCTTATCAAATAAGAAAGAAGTTGTTTCTCACCTTGCAATGTCTTACTGTGGGCAGTATGTACTGAAGTCCACTTAAAATGCGAGGTCTACAATCGATTGCCGCCCGGTGTGGTCCAGCGGTTGTAGGCGCTTCAATCCGGGAACGCGCTGCTGCTACGGTCGCAGGTTCCAATCCTGCCTCGGGCATGAATGTGTGTAACGTCCTTAGGTTTAAGTAGTTCAAAGTGTAGGGGACTGATGACCTCTGAAGTTATGTCCCATAGTGCTAAGAACAATTTGAACTTTTCTTTCAGTCGATTCTGCATGTTCCAATTTTAATCCCTGCAGTGCTTGCTCCTTGATAAATTCCAACATAGCGAGTTTTAAATCGAATAATTGTTCCAGGCATGCCTCTTTATTTAATCAACGCACTTTCCATTAATGCAAAGTCTCCATACTCTTAGTATTATTTCTATCGAAAACTGCTGCAACTCACAGCGTAGTAGTGTGCGCGCCTTCAGCAGTTTTCCTATTTGAATCAACAATTTCTTCACATACTCCATGGCTGCAAATTTACTACGAAGTGCTTCTTGATGACTGAACAATTAATCCCGTCAGTCGATCGTTGTAATTTTTTGCTCTTTCACTGTCAATTAAATCTTTGAATTTTTTCTTCGTGGTATTCTAATGTTCGTTCGTTGCAGATCTGCAATACCCATAGCCTACGCAACTGCATAACAGATATTGACAAATCTCATCATTCTCTTCTGTCATTCACATCCATAATTAAACGTTTGTGATGATAGATCGCGAGACAGTCACTGGATCTGTGAATGTCCATCCCATGAAGAATTATCGATAGGTAAACAGCGTTGATACCACGATTCTGCAGGACTGTAGAGAGTTGTGCCGATTGAAAAAATGCCACATCGCAATACTGAATGAAATGTCTCCCTGTCCCGAGCCCTCCCGAGAAGGACCGAGTAAAGCCGAGTGACAAGTCGGCCCTTGGTCCGCACATCCTACACACGTGAAGTTTACCACGCCTTGTCCGGCCCTGGTCTAAAGAGCCAGGCACTCCTCTATAAAACCTCTACATTCAGACATTATCGTAGGCGAAATCTACAGGCGAACTCGGCTGGAGATGTTCTAACAAGAAACACTGTAACGTCAAAATTCCTGCAGTAGAGTGTGGTCATGTTTTGTCTAGGTGCGACGCAAATCAAGCTCGAGATCCACGTTCAGTACAAGAGTTCCGAGTAAAATCAAAGACGAATACAATAAAAAAGATAGTTACCGACGGTACCTCTGAATGCCCTGCAAAAATCATTCATAAGGATCTGGTGGAGCAGAGCGATTTTGTCAGCGTGTTGATTCATAGAGATACGACATACATGAGGTACAATATTCACAGGAAAAGACTTCCACTCGAAACTGTCCAAATTAGCATATGAGGTACACTTGACTGACAGTTCTATGAACACGAAGAATATAAACGATCAAGAATTTTTGCTAGAAAATGATCCTGACACAGGTTTGGTAATTTTTCAATAGAATCAAATCTTCGTTAATTGTGTGAAAAGGTCATAGTTTTGATGGATGGTAGGTTTGATTACGATTCAAAATTTTTGTTGCAATTGTTTACAATTCACAGGTGTAGCGATGGAATATATATCCCACTCGTTTTCTGTCTTATGAAGAATAAGAAGATGGCAACCTACGTTAGTGTTGTGGACTGTGTTAAACAGGACAGGATTATTCAAATGAAGGACTGTATTTCGAACCGGAGACATTCGTTCTTAATTTCCTCAAAGTGACATTATTGGCTGCAAGTTTCCTCCATCCAAAGCTTGCTTTTCCTTTTTTTCTTCTTTTTATCTAATACTAGCAACACTCCCCAGTTTCGCTCGGGATCTGAAGAGTATTCTGTAAGCAGTGTTGAAAGTTTTTCTTCCTGCAAAAAACACAAACTGTTTTCTGAGGTTAGAGATTTAAGGTCTACACATAGTTGGTCTGTGAAAGGCAGTCAGTACTTAAATCTACTTCAATCGCATGTGTTTTTCACCTTGTGTTTTGTTAATAGACATATCAAACGAAACACTTACTGAGAACTGTCATTTAAATTCAAAACTTAGGCCGGCACTATCGTACGACTTCGCGGTACTAAGGCTGTTCTACAGTCACAATTATTCACTCAAGCGAAATCCGCTCTCATTCCATTAGACAGCTTGGTTGGATTAGGAATTTTGGTAATGTGAGAGATGACATTCCTCGTAACACCAGAAGATTGGAAAAAATTAAAAATATGTTCCATAAATGCACTTCTTCGTGGGCTCTTACTGTCGCTCAAGGATTTTAGAGAGAATATGGTAATTGATTTTATCTACTACCTCGTGTGTAGGTGATTAACAGCCGTCTCTTTTGAAGCAAGTGGTTCATACAGTATGTTCCCGACTGATCCTTCAAGCCTGTTTATAAAAACGAGAAGATTTGGCTAATCGAGTTTAATCAAATTCAAATGGTTCTAAGCGCTATGGGACTTAACATCGGACGTCATCAGTTCCCTAGACTGAGAACTACGTAAACCTAACTAGCCTATGGACTCCCTAGACTGATAACTACGTAAACCTAACTAACCTAAGGACATCACACACATCCATGCCCGAGGCAGGATTAAGACCTACGACCGTAGCAGCCGCGTGGTTCCGGACTAAAGCGCCTAGAACCGCTCGGTCACAACGGACGGCCCAGTTTAATCGTTTAATTGTGCTTTGTTACCTGTCCATCGCCTCGAGAAGAGTACAAACAACTCTTATATTCGACTAAATGATGTCGGGTGTGTTTCCTTATTAAAAATGGATAAGAAAACCAAAGAGACGAATATTAATCAAAAAAATTTTGCAATTGCAAAATGGTGAAACTGACAGTTTTCACTATTTGATGTGTGTTCCATACAAAATTTAAATGTTTCCTTTGGCTTCGAAATATTTGCTGAGTAAAAGTATTTGAGCCAAAACTCGTCATTATGTATGTTCTTTATTCTGTCACATTTCTGTCTGTTTCGAAATTTAAGACAATGTATTGCTGTTTTGTACACATTGTAGTAAAATGTAATAAATCCGCTACACGTGCTGTATATGGCTTACTGACGGACAAGAGAAAACCATGAGTACGCAGGTTAGTTGCGGAGTTATAGTACTGTCGGGCAGGACCGTTTTAGTCAAGTTGTGGAGTCTGTGTGGAGAGCAGGTCAAAGCCGCGGAGTTCTTGTGAGCCGTACAGTACAACCACTAGTGCTAACTCACACTGCCAGCCACTAACTGGCTGTTGCTCGTTCAACAACAAAAAAAACCCAAAATGTTGACAAATTTTTTGCAAATATTTGTTGTCTTTCATACTAAACATTCTATTATTCGTTTATTATTTAAAATTTCAACAAAAGAAGCGAAAATGAGCCACTGACAAATAGTAAAAATTGCTACTGTGCACAAACAGCACAAAAAGCTTAATAGTTCACAGACCACTAACAGGTGTCATCGTTTGTTACTTTTATAACACAATGGCGCATATTGTAAGGTTTCAAAGTAAGCTGAGGAGGAAGAGAAAGATAAATATACTGTGTATTAGTTTCTCGAATCTACTGTTTCATTACAAAGGGCAGGGCAGATTCCCTTCCTGGTCTTTCGCCAAACAGAACATACGCTCCGCCTCCGATGACCTCTTTGTCGACGCTACGGTTACGGCTAATCTCTCATTTTTCTTTGTTCTGAGAACTGTCCACGAAGTAAGCTTCTATGGCTGTCCTTTGGTGTGGTCTCACGACACCCATTAGTTTAGGAAAGGGATTTTCAGAATTATGTAGAGATTTGCTAGGTTAGTTTTTCGTTTTATTCGAGAAATCTTCGCAGTCTAAAGGCGAAAACGTGCAAACATGTACAAGAAATTGGCCAGCAGGAACGTCTGATTAAGGAATTTGTCCAACGTTCTCTGTACAGAGCATCCACACACATAACAACCTTGCCAAGGCAGCGAGCAAGAATCATAAACCGTGTATCATAGTACGAATCTTTTTCTAGTTATCATCAGTGAACAGTTGCTCTTGGGAGCCTCAATCATGTCGATTGATACAGCAATCGTATGTCGATTGATAAAATTATCCCCATTAGTAATAAAATAGTCAGTAACTATAGCGCGAGTCGATTCTTTGATTAAAATACCGGACTCTCGTTAGAGAAGTGGGTTTCAAGTCTCTCGATTTAGGTTTCACTTGGTTTTCCTGAATTCCTTCATGTGAACAGTCAACGTCATCTCAAAATTCAGATGCGGTTCTCTCTGCAAAAATGATGTCGTCGAATGCACGCTGCGCTCTAGTTTTCTTGCGAAAAGTCATTTCTGCACAGAATGTATAAAGTTTTCTCATAACCGGCTAAAAACTCCAAAGATAAGCATTTTGTTGCTGGGTGCCGACCCCGGGGAACACTCACATATTGAGTGAGAATTTTTAATATTATTTCATTTATTACCTCAAATACTATGAATGACAACATTTTAAAAATGTTAAGGCATAGCTTAACCATCATCAACACAACCTTCAAATTGTTTATGTTAAGCAAGTATTTAATAGTAATAATAGTGATGATAGAAAGGCCTGCTACAGCAGTGTACGTTTCGCGTCTAATAACATTTTTTATAAACACCATAAACCGTTTTTAAGTTTTTCTTGCAGAACATATCATATTTATATATTGTTCGAACTGCTTTCGGATGTAAATTAGAGAAATTAAACAACACAATTACAACTACTGCTACAGGATTTAAATTCTGTGCTAAACACGAATTTTACGAGTTCTTCAACAACGTGAATATGCGATATTTTAAGGATTTGTTCAGTTTCTTTTTTTCTTTTTTTTTTTTCCTGGTTGAGACCGATTTGTCTAGCTTTCGTTAGCCAAGCTTTATACATAATCAATTATGACATGTGAAGTAACACACACCACTTTCTTCTCACACACATAAAATAATAATAATAATAATAATAACAAAATTATATAAAAATTACACCGAATGGTTGCACTCTCTTATATAATTACTAACAGTTTTCATTTTCAGTGTATCGTTTGTAACTACGTATGGTTTTCCCAATTGTCTTGCCTCATCAGGTGGTTGTGTTACTATCTTGAACATGTACTCTTCATCGTCAGTTTCCGTTCTTATCGTGTCTCGAGAATGACGCTCAGATAATTGTGCACTGACGGTCAACATCTGGCTCCTAGACGATATTCAACACTCCAGAGCTGCAATGAGAGACAGTTGAAGCATTCCTGTATGTTAGTACCATTGAATTTGACGAGAAACATGTCAAATTCCCAACAGGTGCTTAGCGTCAGGGAAAAAAAACTTGATCGAAGTTATCATATTTTTTATGGCAGTTCTCGTGATGGAGTGTTTTTTTATTTCACCCTATTCCAAATGGAGATGTTTTCGGATGTACAGCTATACGTGTGTGCCACGTTCGCTTCAACACAACACACTTTGCATTAGGCAGAGGGTGTCAGTTTCATTTTAGGTTTCTTAGCGAAAGTTGAGTCGGTTTCTGTGATGACTTCTAGGTACTTAGCCTCTCATAATTGGAGGTAAGATTATCTTCTAGGCACTTCTACAAAATTGTAACCAATTTGTGTGCTGAAATTTGAAGCTACACCTCTAGTCCTCGTAAATGTTAACAATAGATCATATTGTTCTGGGCAACCGCGACCGCGATCACATAGGCAGCAACTAAGAGCAGGCTTGGCTCGATGATAGTGAAGCAGCGGAAACAGGTTCACACGTACCACCAGACAAATAAAATGATTAGGCAGGGTGGGGGGCATAGCTCAAATGGTTTTCATGAAAATACCAAGTCAATCTGATTTTAAAAAATGGTACATCGCTCGCTTAGCATGTGAGAGGTACCGGGATCGATACCCGGCGCCTCCAGGGATATATTTTACTATCAAATGCTTCTGGAAAGAGAAGCCGATTTAAATAGAAACGATCGAAAAATGTGCAAGTCAAAAACATATGAAGAGTTCATGCATAAATGCATTGTTCTCACCCATAGTCAAAATTATTCTACGTAGAAAAAAGTTTTTCTAAACGCTTTCTTGGGATATAGCTAAAACTTAAGACCATTTTCTACAATCTTTCGAGAAGCAAATCTCTGTTAGAGGTGTAAGAAAATACTATACTCTCTGGTTGTGAGGGCATGAGAGGGGTACCCGAAAAGATTCCATCCGATATTCCGAATTGGCTGGAATGTTCAAGTGGCTTCCACGTCGACTGTTCTGAATAGCACAGTTCAGTTTCTGCAGCATTTGTCAGTATTTACTGAGTGTTACCAATATTCCTCTCTCAATAAAATCTAGCAAGATCACTTCGATTTGTACTTGGATCACAACTGCCACGATAATCCGTACAGACAGCATGCGCAGAAACGTTTTTAAAAAATTGTACTTGAACATTACTATTTACACTTCTCATTGACATATGAAACCCGTGCTTCACTGCACTGCACTGCACTGTTTGCAGTCAGATGTTGAATGACTGACTGCAAAACATTATTTCTTTCGCTATGCACACCCACAAGGATTGCATTGTTTGTTTGCGCCACCACTCTACTGCGAGCGGTGCACGTTTTTAAAAGATCTGTGATGTGATTGCAAACTCTGGCTACAGGGGACGATTATATTTGAGCGTGTTGGTACGAGCTGTACAGCGCACAGTGTCGTCTCTTAGCAGTTTTCGTAGCTACTGTTTCGAAACGTCTGTTTAAAATTCTTACAGCTTTCACAATAGACATACAATTTTTGGCATTCTTCTATCGATATCTGTTTTCACGTTATTCAATTTTAAATGCAGGGAGTCCTCTGTTGGCCATCCTGTAACTTACATACAAGCAAGTCAGCTAAGAATTCGTTCTCGCGTCATCACTAGACACTGTGTACAATGCGCGCTAGCGCGCGCACACACACACATACACACACACACACACACACACACACACACACAGCTGGCTTCAGGACCATGAGAATATCTATGTCGTTACTGTTATTACATTCTTTTATCTCTCCCAGTGCTAGTGTTTAAAAGCGATGTATCTTGTGTTTGAATTACATATATCTCAGCCGGCCGCGGTCGTCTCGCGGTTCTAGGCGCGCAGTCCGGAACCGTGCGACTGCTACGGTCGCAGGTTCGAATCCTGCCTCGGGCATGGATGTGTGTTATGTCCTTAGGTTAGTTAGGTTTAAGTAGTTCTAAGTTCTAGGGGACTGATGACCACAGCAGTTGAGTCCCATAGTGCTCAGAGCCATTTGAACCATTTGAACATATATCTCAGGAGTCTTCCAATGAATAGGAGTCTGGCAATTTGCCCATCCCACAGCTCTGTTTATGAGGTCATTCCCCATAAGACGTCGTGGACAGATAATCGAAGATACTTGACAGTTGTGATTGATCACACCGATTGATCGCCGACCGTTTAGTCAAACGATATCGGATCGCTTCGTCTGCGCGCATTGCATTTCATTTATTTATGTTGAAGGTGCGCTGCCAATCCTTGTACCAAACGCTAATCATCTTTAACTGTTTCTGCATGTCGTGACAAATTTCTAACGAAGTCGCCTCATCGTATACCAATAAACTGTCTGCGAAGAGAGACCATGGACCTGCAGATGTTTCGCCGTAGTTCTTTCACTGAGAACATGCGACTGAAAAGTGTCTGTCTCATGTTCCCATAGTTATACAGTATTGTCATACGCGTATCCAAGACAGACATCGAGACACATTCGCTGGTTGTTGCAGTTCTCTATTAGTGTGGTAGCTCCTGTCACACGCTGTCACAGTCTGTGTCCGCATCCACATTCTAACCATCGCCTGCACTTCCAAATTGATTAGCTGCGTGCACCGGTTAACTGGGTAGTCCTCTTCGAACACATGAGAAACAGGCGATTTTCGTGATTGTTTTTTAAAGTAAAATAAGAAGTAATTCGTAATCTGATGATATAGTTTCGTTCTTTACACTCTTGTCTTTAATTAATCACTTTGCTATCCACATCGGACATCCCCTGTAACCTTGGCACCAGATGGAACGACCCCTTGTAGCAGGATAATTGGTCATCGGCGGGGATTCCCGAAGAACTCCTATTGGACCTGCACTAAAATAATTTTTATAAGTCATTTCAATATTTTTCTATCAGCAAACGTAGGATAATTCAAAAATATTATGTTATTACAAAATGGTGACGTGCTGAAAACGTCATGTTTATCACCCAAACAATCGAGACAAAAGTGTACACCGAAAATAGAATTTAGAATGCTGGCATCAAATCCCGATCAAACTCGTATGCACCGTTCAAAAGTTATGTTCTCATCCAGTATGAAAAATATGGTTTCGAGGAAAACTCGTGTAAAGTTTTGGAATACATTTTTTTGTAGTTAAGTTAAACATACTTCTAGTCCAGCTATCCACGGACCATACAGAAACCGTTCCACATCAAAAACGAGGTCTTGTTCCATCTTCTTCGTGGCCATGGTGGTTCTGTAGGCCTTTTTGGCTCACTCGATACACTTTTCGTCCGCTTTCATGCAGGATTTGTAACAGGCTGGTCCGGTCTCAAGTTCGAGCTCTTTCACTGCCACAATGGCCACGATGTCGACTGTTCTCTTTCTCTCTGTGAGTGGTTTTCGGAGACACTTTGCACAAATCGCCTAGTAACTCAATAACGGAGTTTCTGACCAACTTGTGATGACCGCTGAAATAGACTACACATTCCAGAGAACATTTTAAACCCCAATAAACCCATTTTCTGAAACTTTCAAAAAGAACTATCTCCTTAACTCACCAAGTCCGTAATTTCAAATCTGCACCATATTTTTACATTTTTAGTCATTCCTCGGACGCTGGCTGAGACCAGTTTGTTTCTTTGGAGTCTGCCCCATGCGGTTGTGCCAATCCTGCTGCTTCTGTCGCATCTTGCACTTATAAATTTATGGAGATGCTAAGTGTTACACCATGAACACCTCGACCGAACGCTGCCACACTTACGCTTCAGTATTTCCATGCTTGTGAGATTTGTTGGTCAAAATTTCCTAATTATGAGAGTTTATTTTTTACGATACTCAGTTCAGAAAAAAAGCCTTTCTTCCGGGTGAATAATAGAGCAAATACCGTGTGATCAAAACGTCAGTATAAATTTTGAAAACTTAATAAACCACGGAATAATGTAGATAGAGAGGTAAAAATTGACACACATGCTTGGAATGACATGTGGTTTTATTAGAACAAAAAAAAGTACTGCTAGACGCTCGAAAGATCTCTTTCGTGCGTCGTTTGGTGATGATCGTGTGCTTAGCATCCACTTTCGTCATGCTTGGCCTCCCAGGTCCCCAGACCTCAGTCCGTGCGATTATTGGCTTTGGGGTTTACCTGAACTCACAAGTGTATCGTGATCGACCGACATCTTTAGGGATGCTGAAAGACAGCATCCGACGCCAATGCCTCACCATAACACCGGATATGCTTTACAGTGCTGTTCACAACATTATTCCTCGACTACAGCTATTGTTGAGGAATGATCGTGGACATATCGAGCATTTACTGTAAAGAACATCAGCTTTGCTTTGTCTTACTTTGTTATGCTAATTATTGCTATCTGATCAGATGAAGCGCCAGCTGTCGGACATTTTTTGAACGTTTATATTTTTTGGTTCTAATAAAACCCCAAACATGTGTGTCAATTTTTACCTCTCTATCTACGTTATTCCGTGATTTATTCAGTTTTCAAATTTATACTGACTTTTTGATCACCCGGTACATTATGGATATTGTATGTTGATAAGTTATTATAAGCTCAAACAAAAAAAGCGATGCACGACGAAGGAATTGTCCGAATGGGACGAAAATCGGCAGATGTGATGTACATGCACAGATAAACAAATGATTACAGTTTCATAGAAATTTGACGATTAATCAAGACAATGAGCTTCACTAATTGAGAAACTTACCAATGCGTGGCTCCACCTCTGATCCTTATGCAAGCAGTTATTCGGCTTGGTGTTGATTGATAAAGAGTTGTTGGTTGTCCTCCTGAGGCATACCGTACCGAATTCTGTCCAACCGGAACGTTACATCGTCAGAATACCGCGCTGGCTGGAGAGCGTTACCCATGTGGTCCAAACATTCTCATTTGGGAAGAGAGGGGCAACCCTTCTGGCCAAGGTGGGGTTTTGCGAATACGGAAACTACCAGTAAAAACTCTTGCTGTGTGCAGGTGGGCATTATCTTGCTGAAATGTAAGCCCAGGATTGTTTGCCATGAAGGGCAACAAAACTGGGCATACAATATCGTTGACGCAACGCTGTGCCAAAAGGGTGCTGCTGATGACAACCAAAGGGGTCCTGCTATGAAACGAAATGGCACCCCAGACCACCACTCCTGGCTGTCGAGCCGTATGGCAGGCGGCAGTCAGGTTTGTATGTCATCGCTGTTTGGGGGCTCTCCAGATACGTCTTCGGCATGGAATCTTATTGAGTGGAGTAGAACTGTTTCCGGTGATGAGTTCCGCTTCGAAATGAGCCCCGATGACGAGCGAAGACGTGTTTGTAGACGCCCCAGAGAGTGAAGGAATGCCAACCTGATTGTCGTCCGCCATATGGTCCGGCGACCAGGAGTAATGGACTGAGGTGCCGTATCTTTTCATAGCAGAGATCCTTTGGTTGTCATCCGAGGCACTCTAACAGCACAGTGATACGTCGACGGTGCTCTACACCTCTTTTTGTTACCTTTCATGCCAGTCCATCCTAGGCTTATATTTCATCGAGATCATGTCCGCCCGCACACGGTGAGAGCTTCTACTGCTAGTCCGTGCTTCCCTACTTTTCCCAGCAAGGATATTTCCCCCAGTTGAAAACGTTTGGAGCATTGTGGGCAGCGCCCTCCAACCAGCTCGGGATTCTGACGATCTAACGCTCAAAATGGATATAATTTGGCACGATATGCCTCAGGAGACATCCACCTGCTTGCATAAGGGCCAGAGATGGACAACGCATTATTGACTTGGTCAGTCTCTGAAGCTCATTATCATGAATAAATCATCCAATTTTTCTGAAGTTGTGATCATTTGTTTGTCTTTACATTTATATCACATCTACACATTTCCGTCACATTTGGGTAGTTCCATCGTGGCACATTTTTTTAATTTATTTATTTACTTGTTTTTAAAAACAGGATTCTCTGATAGCTTATTGCGTGCTAGGATTCTCTGTTGGGCGGCTGATGAAAGCCCAATGATTGTTACAATGACTTATGACTTATTGAGGCTCGATTACAATCATTAGTGGGCGGTGCGGAGAATATGATCGCGTCTCCTCACATGTGAGGCCTCCAGCTACTGACTGCGCGTCCCGCTGCTGGGTGACTGGTGCTGCGTCACCAGGTTCGCTTGTTTCCTGGCCATTGTAAGCGTGGCTGGTGGCGACCGGCCACGGGGACGTCGAACTGCCTCATGCTTCCGGGCTCGGAGCGCAGCCGTCTTCTGAGGATGCGCCGGCAAGGGCAGAGATGGTTGGACACTGCCATGGTACTCTCGGTACGGGGCATAGCGTGAAGCTGCCCCCTGGCCCAGGGGCAGAAGTGTCGGTGTCATTGGCTCAGCGCGGTATAGTGCAGGCTCGACGATCCACCACAGCCCTGCTGTTCCACGATAACGGGATGGTTCGAGCTTCCTAAAATACTGTTCCTCCGTACAGATTTCTGTTGTTCAACGTGATTAACGTGCCGTGTCAAGCCGTCTGGAACTTGTCGGCGACCTCTCCACTGTCGAAACTGGGTTGCAATACTCCTCCCGCGTCACGCGTCGGCGGCAGGTTTCGTCTGTTGTCACCGTAGTGTTGCGAAGTCGCTGACCACGCAGCCCTTTAGCCGGCTGTTACACTAGCAAAGGTTTCAGGTGGATGATGATGATTGGTTTCTGGGGCGCTCAACTGCGCGGTTATCAGCGCTCGTACAAATTCCCAACTTTTGCTCAGTCCAAACTCGCCACATTCGTGAATGATGATGAAATGATGAGGACAACACAAACACCCAGTCATCTCTAGGTAGGTGAAAATCCATGATCCCGCCGGGAATCGAAGCCGGGACCCCGTGGTTTCAGGTGGAGACTTCGTTATAGTAAGCCATGAGGACATTCACGTACAGCTTATCCCGTCTTTAGGATTTTGAGATAGATCGATTCTGTGGCATGAGGGACATGAGAGCATCATATCGTCATTAACACAACAGTTGGCTGTAGTTCTATGACAGTCTGGAACCGCGCGACCGCTACGGTCACAGGTTCGAATCCTGCCTCGGGCATGGATGTGTGAGACGTCCTTAGGCTAGTTACGTTTAAGTAGTTCTAGGTTCTAGGGGACTGATGACCTTAGAAGTTAAGTCCCATAGTGCTCAGAGCCATTTGAACCATTTTTTGTAGTTCTATGAGTGCAGAATGTGTAATGATTGAACAGACTGGAGACAACGGAGTGCCAGGCAGAGCAGGCAGAGGTCCTTCCAGGAGATCTGCTCAGCGGGAAGATCGTAAGACTGTTCGACTGTCATTGACAAATAGATAGATGGCACAAGCTGAAATGTAGAAAGAGCTTACGGGCACACTGTTTGCATTATCCACCGGAAACAGGTGACTGGAAGATAGACTGAGATCTCGAGTTACCACATGTTGTTTACTGCTGACTATTCCGCAGACAACAGTGATTTGCATACTGTAGACTGAGAGTCAAAAGGGGACAGTGACTGGCTTCAAATGGCTCTGAGCACTATGGGACTTAACATCTGTGGTCATTAGTCCCCTAGAACTTAGAACTACTTAAACCTAACTAACCCAAGGACATCACACACATCCATGCCCGAGGCAGTATTCAAACCTGCGACCGTGGCGGTCGCGCGGTTCCAGCCTGAAGCGCCTAGAACCGCACGGGCACTCCGGCCGGCGTTTCACAGCAGTTTAGACATAGAGGACGGAGGTATTTATGCAGCATTTGACTTGACTGTGTCCGCTTTAGTCGTCAGGAGAAAGGCAGAACGACGTGATACCAGGAGTAGGAATTAGGTTCGATCCTGGCTGAAAAGAAGGGTTGTACGCAACGGGCACATACTGCACGTCAGTGAAGGAGTTGAGACCAGAACATCCACAGGCACTTAGGAACTTCGTCAGAATGGATGTGTCTTGTTTTGACAAACTACTGTCGATCATAAACGACTGCATTCGCGCAAGTGACGCAGTAATGAGGGGAGCTATTTCACAATAGCGCCACCGCGAAGGTGCAAAACGGCTTTTACCGTCCCCACTAGTCGTAGCCGGCACAACTGCTCTGACACTTGTGGCTGTTTTCTCAACGCTATCGTACTGGCATGATGAAATAAGAAGAGATGCAGCCAATCCAAACACGTGTGGTACTGTCACCGAATAAGGTGGTGCCTAGACATACCGAAACGCCGGCCGGAGTGGCCGAGTGGTTCTAGGCGCTACAGTCTGAAACCGCTCGACCGCTACGGTCGCAGGTTCGAATCCTACCTCGTGCATGGATGTGTGTGATGTCCCTAGGTTAGTTAGGTTTAAGTAGTTCTACGTTCTAGGGGACTGATGACCTTAGAAGTTAAGTCCCATGGTGCTGAGAGGGTTTGAACCATTTGAACCATGCCGAAAGTAAAATTATATGCACATTTACGTAAAACATATAAACTTTGATTTAAAGTACATTACATGTATTCGTAGTTGCGAAATAAGGACAACCATCAGCTGCAGGATGGAGTGACGACGATTAAAGTTTGTGCCTGACCGGGTCTCGAACGCGGATTTTCCGTTTGTCACGAGCGGTCGCCTTACCATTTGGTTTTCCCTACACGACTCACGGCCAGACACAAATTTCCACATGACGTCAACCATGCGACTACTGCCTGTTCTTTGCACATGCATGCAAGTCCAAAGGAACTTTGCGTCGTAATCAGAGTAAGATAGACACAGCAATATCGTATTCCTCTGCCCATACCCGCGGAAGCGACTTCCAAGTACGATGTCTGATCTGTGCGGCAATATGCATAATGGATGTGCGAGAACAGATCGTAGGCGGATGGTTGACGGTATTTGGAGGTCTGGGTGTAGCCGTGAGCCGTGGAAGAACAGCCGCTCACCATAAGCGGCAAATCCGGGTTCCAGGCCCAGTTCGCCACTAATTTTCACTGTCGTCAATCCGTTCTACAGCTGATGGTTTTCAAAGTTCGCAGCTGCGAACACATTTAATGTATTTCACAACGGCTGTAGTCACCGCAGTGCCTTGCACACATGTCCAAAGGAACTTTCCATTGTAATCACAATAACACAGGCACCGAAATACCGTATCTGAATTAAAACAGTTGTACGCGTACCTTACTAAGATACAGCGTGTCTTGAGCATCATACAGACACCTTTCCTTGCTGTGTGCCTCCATAATACGCTTACACTTTCTTTATTTCACTCCGTTTCTAAAATAAGAATAAATCATTAGATATACAGCTTTTCTCATCGTCAATATACAGGGAATTTTCATTTGTTTTGATACTGTATTTACAAAAAAATTTGCTGAAAAATATATAGAATATCCCGCGCAATAGCCTAAAAAGTCCTCAAGAGCTCACGTTTTTCTCGTCTGCTGACCACAAGTGAAAACAATAAAAAGGAAAAAGCCCTCTCGAAATACTGCGTTCTGCACACGGGCACATGCTCCTCTACATCTACATCTACATGACTACTCTGCAATTCACATTTAAGTGCTTGGCAGAGGGTTCATCGAACGACAATTATACTATCTCTCTACTATTCCACTCCCGAACAGCGAGCGGGAAAAACGAACACCTAAACCTTTCTGTTCGAGCTCTGATTTCTCTTATTTTCTTTTGATGATCATTCCTACCTATGTAGGTTGGGCTCAACAAAATATTTTCGCATTCGGAAGAGAAAGTTGGTGACTGAAATTTCGTAAAAAGGTCTCGCCGCGACGAAAAACGTCTATGCTGTAATGACTTCCATCCCAACTCGTGTATCATATCTGCCACACTCTCTCCCCTATAACGTGATAATGCAAAACGAGCTGCCCTTTTTTGCACCCTTTCGATGTCCTCCGTCAATCCCACCTGGTAAGGATCCCACACCGCGCAGCAATATTCTAACAGAGGACGAACGAGTGTAGTGTAAGCTGTCTCTTTAGTGGACTTGTTGCATCTTCTAAGTGTCCTGCCAATGAAACGCAACCTTCGGCTCGCCTTCCCGACAATATTATCTATGTGGTCCTTCCAACTGAAGTTGTTCGTAATTTTAACACCCAGGTACTTAGTTGAATTGACAGCCTTGAGAATTGTACTATTTATCGAGTAATCGAATTCCAACGGATTTCTTTTGGAACTCATGTGGATCATCTCACACTTTTCGTTATTTAGCGTCAACTGCCACCTGACACACCATACAGCAATCTTTTCTAAATCGCTTTGCAAACTCATACTGGTCTTCGGATGACCTTACTAGACGGTAAATTACAGCATCATCTGCGAACAGTCTAAGAGAACTGCTCAGATTGTCACCCAGGTCATTTATATAGATCAGGAACAGTAGATGTCCCAGGACGCTTCCCTGGGGAACACCTGATATCACTTCAGTTTTACTCGATGATTTGCCGTCTATTACTACGAACTGCGACCTTCCTGATAGGAAATCACGAATCCAGTCGCACAACTGAGACGATACCCCATAGCTCCGCAGCTTGATTAGAAGTCGCTTATGAGGAACGGTGTCAAAAGCTTTCCGGAAATCTAGAAATACGGAATCAACTTGAGATCCCCTGTCGATAGCGGCCATTACTTCGTGCGAATAAAGAGCTAGCTGCGTTGCACAAGAGCGATGTTTTCTGAAGCCATGCTGATTACGTGTCAATAGCTCGTTCCCTTCGAGGTGATTCATAATGTTTGAATACAGTATATGCTCCAAAACCCTAGTGCAAACCGACGTCAATGATATAGGTCTGTAGTTAAATGGATTACTCCTACTACCCTTCTTGAACACTGGTGCGACCTGCGCAATTTTCCAATCTGTAGGTACAGATCTATCGGTGAGCGGGCGGTTGTATATGAGTGCTACGTAGGGAGCTATAGTATCAGCGTAATCTAAAAGGAACCTAATCGGTATACAATTTGGACCTGAAGACTTACAGCGCAGGAGCGGATTCACGGAAAAATAGAACGGTTCGTATTTCTCCCGGCGGATAAACCGTCTGCTGAGATCGCTGCTACACCCTTTCCGCCGTTAGGTGGCAGGCTCTCTGTACCTGACTTGTACACGTTAGGAGTGTCGCGTAATATAGGCTCGCCAGTGACACTAGTATTTCAAGAGTTCAGTTATTGTAAACAAACAGCAATAAATAAGTACTGTATTTAAGACCTGTCTTCTGCTGATCTGTCCCAATAGCTGAGTGGTCGGCGCGGCAGTGTGTCACGCCAAGGGGCACGGGTTCGATTCCCGGCTGGGTCGGAGATATTCTCCGCTCAGGGACTAGGTATTGTGTCGTCCTCATTATCAGTGGAAGGCAACGGGAAGCCACCACTGGAATCACTTCCCTAGATGCTCATGCGGTGGACCTCTCTGACGAGGCTTCCCCCATGACAAGACCTGCCATAAGGCAGAACACAAAGTTAAAGTTGTCCTGCTGGTCCTGCATCCACCTGCGGCAGAGAGCCGCCGCCCACGTCAAGCCCCCTCTGAAACCCCGTTATAACTGACGTTAGATGTGTAACATCTTTTTCTGAACAAGACATCATCAGCTTCACGGGGGAACTGCACTCAAAGAAGCAGGGCTATCAGTCAACGGAAAGCGTGTGTTGTAGGAAGCACAATATCATGAAGTTGTCAGAAATAATGCCGCTTCACCCATTTGTGTACAATCATTGCTAGTACCAGTTTATTCCTCCAATGCTGACTCGACAGTCCAAATCACCGGAGTCCTCTTGATATTTATCCAGAATGTCTCACAGCTCAACAGCTATGTATTTCCCGTCATATATTCGTAGGAAACCGTGTACGTAGAGTAATCAGTCAATCTACTTCCAAGTTCACTGCTCTCTGTTTCTGGGTAGCCTGTACGACCCCGTTGGAAATGTAAGTTCCGCTGATCAGTCCTGATGGATCATCAAACTTGACACTGGCTATAATCAGTCACAAAATGAGGTGGTTACTGCTTAAGCCAGCGCATTACTCTAAACAGTGTTAGAGGAGCAGCACAAACTGGTAATTGTTCGCTGCGGTGGCGAAGGTCTACGGCGTTTAATTCGACGGCCATGGCCCGTGGTATCGCGCCGACCTCAACATGGGAGGGCCGATAATTTATATGTCGCCGTGCGTGCTTGACGAAATTGCCTGCCGCGGCAAACACCGCGCTTTAATTGGATATTAAATTGTTAAAGCACATAATCGTCTGATAATACGCGCATACAATTAAGCGGCAAACCAGCCTTAATCTGGCGCAATTGATTTACAGCGGGGCGATATTTCACTCAGGTTAATCATATCTTACGGGGCAACATGTTTATCTTGTCCCAGCTGCGCACACAATAACCGCTATAATTAATCACTATGCTTGAGTACTCGGATAGTACTCCCGAGGCGAGCCTGAATGAGCTGTGGTTCCCATCCGCACAAGATCAACGGTAAAATAATGACTTAGATAATGAAGGCACATATGAAACCCTCAACGATTATACGTACCTGGGTCAGAATCACAAAGTGACTAACAGGTATATGTTTACAGAACAACTACCGTATCAACTATCAATAAGAAAATTAGCTTCGTCACGCCTTCTGTTCTGTTCACCGTCGTCAAATTTGTCTGATACCTCCAGCTCTAATTACCATAGTCTGCTGCAGACAACGCTTGTAGACGTCAATGTAACAGTTAATAACAATAATAATAATAATAATAATAATAATAATAATAATAATAATAATTTCTTTATCTTTGTTTCAATTTATTTATTATATGATCATTTTTTAAAGATACAGACAACACTTACACAATTATTGTTATGAATCGCCATGCTTACTTCGACAGCTTTCTGGGCACCCGACTCCCTGAATTAACGTAAACACGGAAGCAACAGCAGAAAAGTTCTAATTATGAAAAGTCACACGTATTCTTTAACTAACTGGCAGGCTTATTTCAATGAGAACAGTTTATGTTTTCATCAGTGCTGTAGGATATGTTAGATATTAGCAATATTTTCAAATATTTATTATATATATTTAATGCTTTTTTATGTTTTTTACTTCCACAGGCTATGAATTGCAAATTATCAAGTTTATACGGCATACTTTTGTTATACAGGGACTTGTTACTCATTTCCCTATAAAAATAATTTCTACTCATAGTCACTTATTTTTGAAGTTAGCTGTTTAATGATGAAAATTCCGTATGTCGTTTAAGTTAACACACATATTCTTACGTATATAATCCTAGAAGAGTCAGTATCATAAATTCTTTAAAAATACTCCTGCATGACTCCCTTTTTGCGCCCCTTTTCATTATTCTTCTAGTTCGTTTCCTAATGTAAAAGATTGTTTCGCAAGCAAAACTTTCTCCGACCATCAAACCTAACGCACAATCTGTACACAATAGTTTATTACAGTAGTTCCAACTAACTCTTAAGACCTTGCAGCGTTTAACCGACCAACGTTTGGTTCATTAGTTTAATATGTTTTCCCTTATATGATCATCTAACAAAAATCCTAAAAAACTTCGTGTAATATGTGTCTACAATTCTAGAGCTAATGCCGGTATTATATAGGTTCTGGCGTTTGTTCTTATGCTTTTAAAGTTCATATATGACGTTTTCTTCTCATTTAGGAGTATCACCGTGCAGCTTTCTGCTTTTTCTGTTGTCAAGATATCTTCTTCTGTAAATCAGCTTCAATAAAATGCGAACAACACTGATTTTGGCGCCAACAAGTGACATAATCCATAAGATGTTTGTTTGCATAGTTCTCTGTGTGACGCGTTTTGTTTACGCTCCAGACAGTCTGAAATTACTGTAGTTTCTTAAGTGCGTATAAAAGTGAGATGGGTTTAACCAACCCATTGCGCGAACCCAGTACTGAACGCTGACGCGGATTGTGTGAATGTATCCATATTGTTCCGGTTCTATAAGACGAAGTGGTAATGTACGATCCCACCCACGCACTTCTGTCAGTCACTTCGTCATTTCGCTCGAGTTATACATGGCTACTACTACATAAGTGTTACTATAAACAGACTTTTACAAAAACAAAACAAGTATGTATAACATACAATATTACCACTTAGTTCGAACTCAGTGGGCTCATATTGCAGAATTTCATTTTTGGATGATCACTTAGCGCAAACAGTGAATGATTGTACGACCTCCTTCAACATTGCTGTATCCTATCTGCCTACTCGTTTAAAAAAAAATGACATGACGGTAACTTAGTAGTTCAAGGTTTTCGCATTCCTGCGACTGTTCCGGAACCGCGCTGCTGCTACGGTCGCAGGTTCGAATCCTGCCTCGGGCATGGATGTGTGTGATGTCTTTAGATTATTTAGGTTTAAGTAGTTCTAAGTCTAGGGGACTAATGACCTCAGACTCTAAGTCTCATAGTACTTCGAGCCATTTTGAACTTGCACCAGTTAACTGCACTTCGGATGGGCCTAGAAATAAAAAGGTTTGAGTAGAAGACTGAAGTTGAAAGCATTTTCATATAGACATATAACCAAACAATGTCTGGTACTGACATTTAATGAATGGTACAAAACATAACACACTGTGTACTGTAATTTATACACTATGGTGTGAATGACTACAGAAGATTTGATGTGTATTAAAAAATTCATTACAATTGATACCTGAGCTAATTTTTGGATTCTGCGTTTTTCATTAAATATATGTTCAGTGCCTCGTATTTTCTTATCAGTCCCTAGTGCAACGATTTTATTTCGTGAACGAGGAAAATTCTTCCGACGTCTTTTATGGTCAAGATGTTGTATCTCTTCTTTCACGAACGTGTCGCCTAAATTTTGAAATAATGAACTTTTCTTCTGAGCGGTTCTTAATAAGAAGGACCAAATTTAATTTTCATTTCTTTGGGACTGTATTCTTGATATCCGGGGAGCAGCGGTACATTACAACTGATACACTCTTTCATATCCGTGGTAAATTAACTTCTACTTATTATTCATAAAAAAGTTTTTTTTATGTAGCAACTTCGATAACTTACATGTAATATAAAGTTGGCAGTACTTCATATGGGACCATGTCCTTTATCTGTGGAGTAAGTTACAATTTAATCTAATTCTAATAATGATTATTCCAGGACACAGAACGTTTATGATCAAAGCACTTGCAACATTTTTCAGATTGAACTAAAGTAAAGTTTAAAATATTGTAGTTTGTGTTTCTTTTCTTTCATACTTATTACTTAGTGATCGGTTAGTGTTCGTCAACAAGAATCATAAAATTCTAGATGTTAACCTTCAGCAGCCATTGTACGATTGAACGATGCACTTTAGCTGATATGCAGAACTTAAGGACAAAATTAACTTTCGCTTGATGAGTCACTGCCAAGTAACACAAGTCGATGAAACTGCGATCATACATAGAAAACATTACTACAATAGAGTACCGAAGGTATCTGAAAGAAATACTCAATGAGACGAACAGAAATGACACTTTTATTCAAAGACAATAATTGTACTGAAGTCACCACGCTTCAGGATGGCTCGAAGGACATTACAAAAGGCGATATAGGTTCTTAATGGTGTGTGTGATCACCACGGATGACTATGCATGCTCTGCAAAGTGTTCACAGGCTGGCTACAAGGTTGGTAAGGAGTTGTTCTGACAGGGCGCTCCACTCCTCTATCAGTGATGTTGACACCTGCTGAACGGTCGTTGGTGCGTGTGGACGTGCCGCAATACGTATCTCCAAAGCATCCCACACGTGCTCGGTGGGATTTACGTCGGAGAAACGGGCGGAGCAGTCGATTCCCCAAACATCCTCTCGTTTCGAGAGATTTTCAACTTGCTCTCTTCGGTCGGTCGCGCATTGTCATCCATAAAACCGAAGTCAATACGGAATGCACCCATAAAACAAGCACATGGGGAAGCATTACAGTGTCACAATAACGCTGACCGGTGAGTGTACCACGTTTAAAGATTTGGAGGTTAGTAGATCAATGCGACATCATGCCTCTACACGCCATGACACCTGGGCTACCTAAACGATCATGTCCGGCATCGTTCATAGGGCGAGAGATGGGAACATGTAATACACCTAGGAACCTTCTGTACTACACTGTAGCAGTTCCTTCTATGTATTGTGTAAGTTTCGTCGTGCTATGTCACCTGGCAGTGACACGTAACGCGACAGATAGTTTCGCCCTTAAGTTCTGCACTCCAGTGTTTTATTATACTGATAAAAAAGTTGTATTATTGAAAAAAGGTAAAAGTAGAGTGAAAATAATTTACACAAACGGTACAGTAGTTTACAATGTTAAACTGGATTCCTCAAACGAGTTAATAGCACCCTCGGTCAGTTTCAGGAAATAATTGCATTGCCGGGATATGATGCTAAAGTACACCTCAACATGATGTGTTGGACGGTCTTGGGTCTTAGGCAACAACTGTAGAAAGGATCAATCACTTTTTCCCACTTGAAAAGAAATGACTTGCATACTCTTTGCTCTTTTCCACGTACATGGGGACAAAGGGAAGCCTGCTGGCTCAATGTCGATATTTAGTCAGTTTGTATTCCTCATAGTTCTTTCTGTACATTTATGGTGTATACCAAAACCTTCAGCAAGAAGCTGTGCAGCAGTTTTCGTGGCTGGTTGCCTGTGTTTTAGCCTATCACTTGCAACAATTGTGGATATAGCTATGGATGGGAATCTCGGAGTAGTCCAGTATCTTCTTGTACCCGAATAACAATGCTTCCTGCCTTCCGAGTTCATGCGGCGAGATATGGGATAGTGTTGGGAACTTTTTTTATTTTTGCTATCGTTTCGGCCTGCTATGGACCTCGAAGATTTTTATGTCTTCCCTGTTGTGTTTTCCTCTTTTGCCAGTAGATTTTCATTTTGGCTGACTGCTTCTTTTCTTTGTTCTGACCATTTGCAGGCAGGACGTGGAACTGGCGTAGTAAGCGAAATAAGGTATTTAGTAATTTTGCCTTTTCTCTGAAAACGTCTCGATACTGAATGTCACAAATTAAATTTCAGCTTCCTGTAAATCCTTTTTAACTTGGCTTGCCCATTTCGAATACGATTGTGTTTTTGAAATTGATGAATGTATGCGATGAGTAGGTCTTTGCGGGTTCATTCTTTCCAGATGACCAAAACACATCATTCTCCGCTTCCTCATGCTGGTAACAACGTCTTCTGTATGTTCGTATAATTCACAGTTGCGTCTTCGGCGGAATTCTCCGTTTTCTTTGATAGGGCCAAAGATTTTCCTCAAAACTTTCCGGTCTTCTATTTCAAGTTTTCGTAGTGGTACGTCATGTTTAAACATTCCGATGCATACAAAGCTGACGGTCTAATTAGGGTTTTATAATGACAAAGTTTTAGGTTTAAAGACAGGCTTTTGCTTTTGTATAAGTCTTTGCACAGATGAAACGCACCTTCTAGTTTAGAACACCTGCTTTCTACAGCTGCATTTTGTGAACCTTCAGGTGTAATTATTTCTCCAATATATTTAAGTTTCTTCGACTGCTTGATTTTCTACTGTATTTCAATATGAGGAGGAGCGTGTTTGATGTTTTGTGATGAGTTCAGTTTTGTTAAATCCTATTTTTAGGCCACTCTTAGCAGCAATTGATTGTAGGCTGGACACTTGAACCTTAGCTTCGTCAATATTATTTACAATGAGTGCCAGATCATCAGCAAAAGCCAAACAGTTTCCACTGAGGCCATTTCTTTTGTGTCCAATTTGAATCCCACAACCTGGCGGTACGGTTGTTTTCCACTCTCTGACTATCTTTTCCAGGGAACTAGTAAGTTGGTGTTGCTTTTAGAGAGACTGTGGTCGTACGCATTGTTGTATTGAGTTGATTGTCAGGCTTGCTGGTATGGTTGTGGTTTAGCCACACACGAGTACAATATTCTGCTGTGCTACACGAGAACAATTCAGAGCACCGGTGTCCTGCACCTGTACCACACAGCTTTTGGAGGATACTGTTCCTGGTGAGAGCTTTGGTTGTGGAATTAGTCAAATGTGACTTATAGGTCAAATGTAGCTGGCAAGTACGTTGTTACTGAGATGAAACCGCAAGCAATCTGTTTTTCTGGGGCTAATTTGCAATGCCACTTACGATAGCACTGTCACAAGATCAATAATCAGTATTCCCATAGTTACTTATTTTGACTTTGTGCGGACACCAGTGACTAGGTCATATGCATAAGAGAATTTCCCGTTGACTGTATGAGTAATTCCTGCAGTAAACAGGTTCAAAAGGAGCGGTGCAAGTACAGAGGCGTGAGCGAGTCCATTTTTAGCATCCTATCTTGGAAATATCTAGCGACTAGAGTGTTATTTTAATAGCTGAGCTTGAGTTCTACAGGAGATCATTCTTCAGAAGGAATCTCTCACTCGACATGATATCAGAAGATGCTGTTGAATCGTCAAATACTACGGATGTTTTCAAGCATTCTTGAAAGCCTGTTTTAATAAAAGTTGTGAGACCGAGGACGTGATCTCTACAGCCCCGCTCTATTCGAAAGCTATCTTTTTAGACTGAGATATATCAATAATTTTGTTGAAAAATCGATTTCGAATGAGTTTCTCTAACAGTTAATGGCAGAACTAAGGAGAGCGCGTAAGTTATATGCCATTCATTGTGAGCCATTACTTTTATTTTCCCTTTTTTAAAAATCAAATATCTTCGTCAAACAAATTAAAACGAAATAAGCCATCGTTATCTCTTACGAAGACCAGAAGCAGAGACGGTGGCGAAGTTAGATGCGATCTACGCGTGATTTATGTGGCGAGAGGAATGGCGTGCGTCGGGTTCTTCTCGTTAATAACAGCCATCTCTGCACAGCAGAGCGCGGGGCCCCAAGGCAAACACAGCGCTCTGCTTCATTAGGGCTACACACACGCGCGCGCACACACACACACACACACACACACACACACACACACACACATTGTCAACAACTTGACTTTTCAGACAGACTGCTCCACACGCGGTGCACACACCAGATTTCATTGGACTCATTGCCATACTCATCCTAATCCCTCTCTGCAGCTCCGGGAACTTTTCTGACACAAATATTTATTTTCCAGATATTATAGTCCCTTGTCTGCGATGAGATTCTCACTGTTACCTCGCTGTTAACTTCTGCCTTCGGAATACTTTTTTGAATATACTTTAAATGCATTTCTCTTAATATCATAAGTGGCAACCACGTCATAGAGAAACTGAAGGAATTCTGCTACCTTGAAAGCTAAATAAGTTACGGTATGTAGTCCGCATCGTTCAGAGCATATCAAAGGTCGGTTCCGGCATAGAGGGTACCACAGTTTGTTACTGTCTACTGCACATAACTTGGAGTCACTCTCTCTTTTAACGAGCTACAGATAACTATGATTTTGATAATAGTAACAACAACAAAATATTTAATGTTTCAATATTAGAGTAAAAACTGTTAACTTACAATAAAGTGTTCAGATGCTTCAAATGGGTCTGAGCACTATGGGACTTAACATCTAAGGTCATCAGTCCCCTAGAACTTAGAACTACTTAAAACTAACTAAACTAAGAACATCACACACATCCATGCCCGAAGCAGGATTCGGAGCTGCTACCGTAGCAGTCGCACGGTTCCACACTGAAGCACCTAAAACCGCTCGGCCACATCGGGCGGCCAATAAAATGTATACACTATTTTAGTATAATAACAATCAGTGCTTATTACATAGCTTTAGCAAACATAAAAGAAATTGCAGTTCTGAGGAACTTAGTATTCGAAGAAGATTCATCCGAAAATTTGAGGAGGACCTATGTCAAACAGTCGATTTAAGAACTATAACAGCAACAAAATCTGTGAACTGTGGTTACGTCATAATTTTTACAACACATAATTGTAGTCTTTACTCGCCATCATTAGTACGTCACGTAGGAATACAAAATTTTCATATCCCGTTGACATCGGTGTTATTGAAGACGATGGACAAGCTCAGATTGTGGAAAGAAATCGGCCGTGCCCTTTGAAGGAACCAGACGGGCAATCGCTTTAAGCGATTTATGGAAATCACGCAAAATGCACAACTCTGCATGGCCATAGGAGGATATGAAACACCAACATCCGGAATACAAGTCAACTGTCTCACCGGTGGACCAACTCGTTAGATCGTATTTTGCTTAACCCTAAGATGGTAAACACAGTTCTACAGACTATGGCTGTGCCAGCGTGTGTCTTTCTCTGTTGTTGTTTTTTCTATTTTTTTTTGTTGTATTTTCTCGGTTTTTTTGTTTAATGAAGTGTCTTTCCCTTTTTGTCCTGTCTTACTCGAGTAGCCTTAACTTAGCACCCTTTGGTTTGCCGGTCCTACTTGTGAACTCACGAAGACAAATGAACTAAGCTGTTTGTGGAGCTCAGCAGGGAATGCGTCATCTTGCAGAGACCAGCTCTCAATGAATCGCGGAATCTAGTTAGTGGTGCAACATGACGGAAAATGATGAAACTCCAGAAAAACCACATACTAATTGAGTCATTACCAGTCTGCAGTATAAGGGCATATCTTACTGTATTTGCGTTTCCGGAATCGATAATCAATCCGCCATGGTTTTCAGCTAATTTTGCAATTTTACTGTCGTATTTCTGGTGATTGTGAGCAAACATTACACCTTCCATTCCGACTCGTACTATTGTAGTAACTGTATCATTATCGTAAAGCCTTCAGAGAAACTTCACCACTTCTGGAAGGTCCTTTTACATGTTCGTTACAAGAATTTAGAGAAACATAAATTCCTATAAAAAGGACAAAAACGGAGTTAAAGAAAATCGTGTAAACTTCCTCCTAATAGGCCTAGGATCTAAAACAAGCCTACAGAGTGCTAGGGATTTATGCATGTAGTGTGATTTCAATTATTTGGCACCTGACGTTAAACGCCCAAAGAATTGATATTGACGTGGAGTACTGTCTGCAGGAAATCGCTACAGTAGGCTGCTCCATTCTCCATAAGACAGGAAATCGCTTTCAGATCTTTATGGCACACAAAAATCACTTTGAAAAATTGAAATCCGTATTTGATAACGATGTATGTAGTCTCACTAAACACCTCAAAAATCTGTCCTCGATTTTAATTAGAACCGGATTTATGTTAATTTTTTTGAGAGTGTTGACACTTTCCCGTCAAGCTACCGGTTCATAATTATCACGTCATATCGCGATAATCACTGAACTCAGTTAAACGCTTTTTTTCACTGGTCAGCAAAATACCTCGCTCGGCAACGGATCTTTCCGAAGGTGCATATCGCACTGAGTTCGACACCTAAAGCTTCAGAAGACAGCGACTTAATCTTGTTCTTGTTTCGCAATTTTGTCAGTGTTTAGCTTGTAACACGTACATCTACATGTGCATCTATAAGGATACTCTGCAAATCACATTTAAGTGACAGGCAGGGCGTTCATCGAACCACCTCCACAATTCTCTATTTTTCCAGTCTCGTATAGCACGCGGGTAGAATGAACACCTATATCTCTCCGTACGAGCTTTGATTTCCCTTATTTTATCTTGGTGATCGTTCCTCCATATGTAAGACTGTGTCAACAAAATATTTTCCCATTCGGAGGAGAAAGTTGCTGATTGGAATTTCTTGGGTCCCGGCGGAGGTTCGAGGCGTTCCTTGGGCATGGGTGTGTGTGTTCGTCCTTAGGATAATTTAGGTTAAGTACTGTTTGAGCTTATGGACTGATGACCTTAGCAGTTAAGTCCCATAAGATCTCACACACATTTGAACATTTTTTGAATTTCGTGAAAAGATTCCGTCGCAATGAAAAACGCCATTCTTTTAATGATGTCCATCCCAAATTCTGTATCATTTCTGTGACAATCTCTCCCATATTTCGCGACAATACGAAACATGCTGCCTTTCTTTGAACTTTTTTGATGTACTCAGTCAGTCCTATCTGGTAAATATCCCACACCGCGCAACAGTATTCTAAAAGTAGACAGACAAGCGTAGTTTAGGCAGTCTCCTTAGTAGGTCTGTTACGTTTCCTAAGTATCCTGCCAATAAAACGCAGTCTTTGGTTAGCCTTCCCCACAACATTTTCTGTGTGCTCCTTACAATTTAAATTGTTCGTAATTGTAATACCTAGGTATTAAGTTGAATTTACGTCTTTTAGATTAGACTGCTTTATTGTGTAACCGAAGTTTAACGCGTTCCTTTTAGCACTCATGTGGATGACCTCACACTTTTCGTTATTTAAGGTCAAGTATGAAGTTTAAGGTCTCTAACTGCTAGAAATATCAAGAAAAAATGCGGTACTTAAATTCACGCATGCCGCATATGCTCCTGTTTAGACTTCTTTCATTGCACATCGTAAGGGACGAGACAACTACATGCTGGACGAATCTGCTTCTGCCAAGGCTCTCTGAAAATTGGCCGACAGAATGTTTTGCGCTGCGAATGTGGCAATCCAGGAGGAGCAGACAATGCTAGGCGCCCCATCGGTATACTGCTCAGTCACATTAATGTGGCCACGTGTCAAAAGACTGAATAACCTCCTTTTGCAGCGGAGGCCTCTGCGAGACGTGCAGGAAATGAGTCCCTAACCTAACCTAACTTAACCTCATTGACGTTCCGAAAGGTACCGACAGGGATGTCAGCCACGCCGACTCCATTGCCGTGGCCAGCAGCTGCGCCAGGTTTCTCGTTGAGGATCCAGGGCGTGTGCAGCCCGACCAACATGGTCCCACAGATTCTCGATTGGGTTTAGATCGGGGGAGTTTCGTGGCTAAGGGACTACGGTAACCTCATACTGGTGCTCTTCGAACCAACCACGTAGTGAGCTGCGTGACACGTTGCGTGTCCTGCAGGTAGATGCCATTGTGCTGAGGAGAAACGAACTGCATGTAGGAAAGGACATGGTCCTCAAGAATACGAGGGGCGTTTTAAAAGTACGTGCAAAGTCCAAGAGATGGCACCACCGGCGCGTATCGAGGTCATGTTCAGTTAGTAGCATCTTTGGAAAGAAAGCACGCCAAGTTTCAACCATATTGGTCTATTTCTTTGTGTTTGGCATTTGTGTGACTCAAGGAAGTCAAAAAGTGGACGAAAAATAATTTCGTGTGGTGATTAAACATTACTTAATGAAACGTAAAACGCCTCAGGAGACTAAAGAGAAGGTTGATAAACATCTCGGTGACTCTCCACCTTCGATTAGAACAGTTTATAAGTGGTTTCAAAATTTTCGGAATGGCCATATGGGCACTGCTGAACATTCTGGACGCCCTGTGGAGATTACGACTCCAGAAATTATTGATAAAATCCATGATATGGTGATGGATGACAGAAGAGTTAAGGCGCGTGAGATTCCTAGTGCTGTGGTCATCTCGAATGAACGGGTACATAATATTTTGCATAAACATTTGGCCACGAGAAAGCCATCCACAAGGTGGGTACCGCGATTGCTCACGCTTGACCAAAAACGGAATCGTGTGAAGTGTTGCAAGGATGGTTTGCAGCTCTTCAGGAAGAATTCGCAGGACTTCATGTGTCGTTTCGTCACTGTGGATGAAACATGGATACATTACTATACTGCTGAGACCAAAGAACAAGGGAGAATCTGCACCAAAAAAGGTGAAGTCCATTCCTTCGGCCAGAAAGGTTATGGCGACTGTCTTTTGGGATTCACAAGGGATAATCCTCATCGACTATCTGGAAAAGGGTAAAACTATTACAGGTGCATATTATTCATCTTTATTGGACAGTTTGAAAATCGAGCTGCAAGAAAAACGCCGGCTATTGGACGGCAGAAAAGTCCTTTTCCATCACGACAATGCACCAGCACACACCTCAGCAGTTGTGGCGGCAAAATTAATGGAAATAGGATTCCAACTCGTTTCACATCCCCCCTATTCTCCATACTCGGCTCCCTCGGAATACTATTTGTTCCCCAATTTGAAGAAATGGCTGGCGGGACAAAGATTTTATTCAGACGAGGAGGTGATTACAGCAACTAATAGCTATTTCGCAGACTTGCATAATTCCCACTATCCGGAAGTGATCAACAAATTAGTACAGCGTTGGGCGAAGTGTAAGTCTAGAAGAAGACTATGTCGAAAAATAAAAAAAGTTTTAACCCAAACAAGAAAGTAGTTTTTAAATTTTTGCACGGACTATTCAAACACCCCTTGTAAATATATACTTGTGTTGAGTTATTGTGCCTTCCAGAACGACGAGATCACCTGAGGAATGCCACGAAAAATTTTCCAGGCCATAACGTTCCCTTCTCTGACCTGGACCCTTCCGAAAATTGTTGCAGGGTATTTACTTTCAGGTGTCCACGCCGTTTACGCCAACTGCTATCTGTCCGATAAAACATAAAACGTGATTCGTGTGAAAAGGACAGCTGTTGCCACTCAGTGGACGTCCAGCTGCAGTACTGGGGTGCTAATTTCAACCTTATTGCCGGTGAACAGCAGTCAGCGTGGGTGCATGGACCAGGCACCTGCTGCGGACGCCCACATGCAGCAACGTTCGCTGAACGGTTGTTGAGGAGACACTGTTGGTACATCCTTGATCCATCTAGGCTTTCAGTATCTCAACTGTTTCACGTCTGTTCGTCCGTACACATTTCCGCAGCCGTCGTTCACGCCTGTCATCTATGAACCACAGTTGCGTCGGCACCAATTTTTTATAGCGCCACTTTAACTACGGCGGCACGCGAACAGTTTGCAAACTTAGCCATTTTGGAAATGGTTCCCCCCTTGGCACGAAAATTAGTGATCATACCCCTTTGGACGTCAGATAAAATCGTTGCGTTTCCGTATTATGACGACTGCGCCGCTTTCCCCGCCTCCCGAACAAGTCTTACACAACTCCACCTTAAGTGCTGTCACGTGCTGTCTGCGAGTGGTTATTGCACGTTGACGTCCAACACAGGTGGTGCCCACATTAATGCCACTGGACCATGGAATTACAGAAGACATGCAGTGCCCGACGGGATATAATACTTTAGCTCGCAAATAAAAGCTTTCAGCTCGTTGACAGCTGCTACTGCTTCAATATTTTTTCAGTATTCACCAGAATAGCCCAACAATATATGAATCCGGCTATTGCAGAACCCAGAGAAGGCGTCTCTCGCTCATCAAATAGATTTGGGCGTTTACTGTACAGACAAGGATCTCCTTAGCCATGGAAGATGCAATCTCATGCCGCAACAAATCCTGTGCCATTGACTGAATAAGGTCTCTTAAAATGATTTCGTATATTGTAGTTTTTCGTTTATTGTGACATTACGGCGCACCATAAACCATGACATTACCACTAAAACGATATTGACCCTTTATCGTGCTTTACAGGCGGAAGAAGACAATCTGTCGTTGTCTGTGCGCAAAAAGCATCGTCTGGTAGGTAACAGTATAAATGTTAACTCGGCCGACTTCATCATGTGTTTCTGCTGATCCGTATTTTCGCGGCTCGTGCGCTACTGATGAGTAGTTTTGGAATTCGCCTTGTTTACTAGAGCAATGGCTTTAACAGCTCCACGTACTTAGAGCAGTTTAGTCATTTTTACGAACTTGATCCCATCGCATTGTCTCCACCGGTACTGGCGTTGACGACTTATCATCCATATCCCCCAACATACCTTACGGCGTGTAACGTGGAGTACTGAGAGAACCATTATTATTTCGCCGTTTCCTGTTACGCTCGCGAGTAGCACGCGGTAATCACTCTTATGAAGTGTAATTTCTCTCGTTTTACCGTGATTGTCACTTCGTGACACGAATGTCAGTAAGTTTAATATGTTGCTTGAGTAGTCTCGGAACGTGCGTTCACAGAAATCCGACAGTAAACCCTCTCCTTAAAGCCTGCCATTCTCCACGACGCTGCGCTTTTACAAATGAACACGTAATTTATTCCTTGGATCTTCTCCATCTAATGTACTTGCATTAATCGTTCGTTTTAATCAGTGATGATCTACCCTTTGTTTTCGCAACAACTTTCTACCGTGCATATAACTTCAAAATATTTCTCACACCAGTATCCATCGATAGCCCCACATATGAATATTCGACCTTGACTGCCCAGATAATCTGCAGTGTGTTTCTTGTCAGTCTTGCTAAACAGAAAGAGTTTCCTACCTTTCTCGCCATTCTTTTGAAAACCTCTAGTAACTGATATTATAGCTTCCTTATCGTCGCTAATCTCTTTCTCTACGTTGACTGAATGGAAAAATTAGGGTCTATTAGTTATTAGAAGCCCGCCACCTCCCCCCCCCCCCCCAACTTGCGTGCCTCAGCGATACAGATAGCCTTACCATAGGAGCAAGCACAACGGAGGGGTATTTGTTGAGAGGCCAGACAAACGTGTGGTTCCTGAAGAGGATCAGGAGCCTTTTCAGTAGTTACAGGGGCTTCAGTCTGGGTGATTGACTGAGCTGGCCTTGTAACACTAACCAAAACTGCCTTGCTGTGCTGGCACTGCGAACGGCTGAAAGCAAGGGGAAACTACGGCCGTAATTTTTCCCTAGGGCATGCTGCTTTACTGTGTGTTTAAATGATGATGGCGTCCTCATTCCGGAGGTAAAATAGTCCCCCGTTAGGATCTCCGGGCGGGGACTACTCGAGAGGACGTCGTTATCAGGAGAAAGAAAACTGGCGGTCTACGGATCGGAGCGTGGAATGTCATATCCCTTAATCGGGCAGGTAGGTTAGAAAATTTAAAAAGGAAAATGGATAGGTTAAAGTTAGATACAGTGGGAATTAGCGAAGTTCGGTAGCAGGAGGAATAAGACTTTTGATCAGGTGAATACAGGGTTGTAAAGACAAAATCAGATAGAGTTGGTAGGTTTAATAATGAATTTAAAAAATAGGAGTGCGGGTAAGCTACTACAAACAGCATAGTGAACGCATTAGTGTGGCCAAGATAGACACGAAGACCACGCCTATCACAGTAGTACAAGTTTATATGCCAACTAGCTCTTTGCAGATGAAGAAAAAATTGAAGAAATATATGATGAAATAAAAGAAATTAATCAGATAGTGAAGGGAGACGAAAATTTAATAGCCATGGGTGACTGGAATTGGATAGTAGGAAAAGGAAGAGAAGGAAACGTGGTAGGAAAATATGGAATGGGATTAAGGATGAAAGAGGAAGCCGCCTGGTAGAATATTGCCACAGCATAACTTAATCATAGCTAACACTTGGTTCAAGAATCATAAAAGAAGGATGTATACTTGGAAGAAGCCTGGAGACACTGACAGGTTTCAGATAGATTATATAATGGTAAGACAGAGATTTAGGAACCAAGTTTTAAATTGTAAGACATTTCCAGGGACAGATGTGGACTCAATTGGTTATGAACTGTAGATTAAAAGTGAAGAAACTGCAAAGAGTTGGGAATTTAAGGAGATGGGACCTGGATAAACTGACTAAACTAGAAGTTGTACAGAGTTTCAGAGAGAGCCTAAGGGAACAATTGACAAGAATGGGGGAAAGAAATACAGTAGAAGAAGAATTGGTAGCTTTGAGGGATGAAGTAGTGAAGGCAGCAGAGGATCAAGTAGGTAAAAAGACGAGAGCTAATAGTAATCCTTGGGTAATAGAAGAAATTTTAAATTAATTTGATGAAAGAAGAAAATATAAAAATGCACTAAATGAAGCAGGCAAAAAGGAATACAAACGTCTCAAAAATGAGATCGACAGGAAGTGCAAAATGGCTAAGCAGGCATGGCAAGAGGACAAATGTAAGGATGTAGAGGCTTATCTCACTACGGGTAAGATAGATACTGCCTACAGGAAAATTAAAGAGACCTTTGGAAAAAAGAGAACCACTTGCATGAATATAAAAAGCTCAGATGGAAACCCAGTTCTAAGCAAAGAAGGAAAAGCAGAAAGGTGGAAGCAGTATATAGAGTGTCTATAGAAGGGCAATATTACGGAAATTGGAGAGGATGTAGATGAAGATGAAATGGGAGACGTGATACTGCGCGACAGTTTGACAGAGCACTGAAAGAGCTGAGTCGAAAAAAGGTCCCGGGAGTAGTCAACATTCCATTAGAACTACTGACAGCCTTTGGAGAGCCAGTCCTGACAAAACTCTACCATATGGTGAGCAAAATGTATAAGACAGGCGAAATACCCTCAGACTTCAAGAAGAATATAATAATTCCAATCCCAAAGAAAGCAGGTGTTGACAGATGTGAAAATTACCGAAAAATCAGTTTAATAAGCCATAGCTGCAAAACACTAACGCGAATTATTAGCAGACGAATGGAAAAACTGGTAGAAGCCGACCTCGGGGAAGATCAGTTTGGATTCCGTAGAAATATTGAAATCATGTGAGGCAATACTGACCTTACGTCTTAGCTTAGAAAATAGATTAAGGAAAGGTAAACCTACGTTTCTAGCATTTATAGACTTAGAGAACGCTTTTGGCAATGTTGACTGGAATACTCTCTTTCAAATTCTGAAGGTGGCAGGGGTAAAATACAGGGAACGAAAGGCTACTTACAATTTGTACAGAAACCAAATGGCATTTATAAGAGTTGAGGGGCATGAAAGGGAAGCAGTGGTTGGGAAGGGAGTGAGACAGGGTTGTAGAATCCCCTCCATGTTATTCAATCTGTATGTTGAGCAAGCAGTAAAGGAAACAAAAGAAACATTCGGAGTAGGTAATAAAATACATGCAGAAGAAATAAAAACGTTGAGGTTCGCCGATGGCATTGTAATTCTGTCGGAGACAGCAAAGGACTTGGAGACCAGTTGAACGGAATGGACAGTGTCTTGAAAGGAGGGTATAAGATGAACATCAACAAAAGCAAAACGAGGATAATAGAATGTAGTCGAATTAAATCGGAGGATACTGAGGGAATTCGATTAGGAAATGAGACACTTAAAGTAGTAAAGGAGTTTTGCTATTAGGGGGGGGGGGGGGGGGGAAATTACTGATGATGTTCGAAGTAGAAAGGATATAAAATGTAGACTGGCAATTGCAAGGAAAGAGTTTCTGAAGAAGAGAAATTTGTTAACATTGAGTACAGATTTAGTGTCAGGAAGTCGTTTCTGAAAGTATTTGTATGGAGTGTAGCCATGTATGGAAGTGAAACATGGACGGTAAATAGTTTGGACAAGAAGAGAATAGAATCTTTCGAAATGTGGTGCTACAGAAGAATGCTGTAGATTAGATGGGTAGATCACATAACTAATGAGGAGGTATTGAAGAGAATTGGGGAGAAGAGGAGTTTGTGGCATAACTTGACTCGGGCATGGGTGTGTGCGTTGTCCTTAGCGTAAGTTAGTTCAAGTCAGATTAAGTAGTGTGTAAGCCTACTGACAGATGACTTTAGCAGTTCGGTCCCATAGGAACTTACCACAAATTTCCAATCCTGAGTAATGCTAAAATGAGTTGAGCCTCCCAGTCGAGAACTGACAAGTTTAAACAATTACCATAGGAAGAGCAGCACATTTTCCGGCGATATTCTCCAAGGAAGGAAGAGAAGAAGGAAGAAATATTGGGTTTTAACGTCCCGTCCACATCGAGCGTTAGAGACGGAGCACAACCTCAAACTGTCTCACGGAAGGGAAAGGAAATCGGTAGTGCCCTTTCAAAGGTACCACCCCGGCATTTGCCTGGAGCGATTTAGGGAAATCACGGAAAACCTAAATGTGAACGGCCGGACGCAGGTTTGAACCATCGCCCTCTCAAATGCGAGTCCATTGTGCTAATCGCTGCTTCACCTCGCTCGCTCATAAGTATTCTCTGAAGCGTTTAGTCATTACATGCGTACTAAAGTAAACAATCTATTTCGTGACATTAGTCCTTATATTAAAAGTAACTATCCTCGTTCTTGCCCTCCTGTGTACATCAACAAATTACGCCCGTCTTTCAGTATTCTGTCTAATAAACCACGTTTCCCATGACCTCTTCGTGCATTGCGACACTAGGTGCAGTAGCCCAAGCAAAGATTATGGATTTGCGAATACTGTCAGGGATGCACAAACTAACGGGTCATAGGCCAAAGCCGTCGTAGATATTTGAGGTCACACAGAACTGCAGATCGCCGGCCGCGGTGGTCTCGCGGTTCTAGGCGCGCAGGCCGGAACCGTGCGACTGCTACGGTCGCAGGTTCGAATCCTGCCTCGGGCATGGATGTGTGTGATGTCCTTAGGTTAGTTAGGTTTAAGTAGTTCTAAGTTCTAGGGGACTAATGACCACAGCAGTTGAGTCCCATAGTGCTCAGAGCCATTTTTTGAACTGCAGATCAACCTAACACCGCAACTACTGTAGTCATACTGACAATTCAAAACAGTTCCAGAGGGATTTTATAGCAGAAGTGAGAAGAGGGACGCAATGGAACTACCGCCTAGGTAAATTAGAAAACCCGCGCCCGTGTTCCCGGGTTCGATTCCCGGCGGGGTCAGGGATTTTCTCTGCCTCGTGATGACTGGATGTTGTGTGATGTCCTTAGGTTAGTTAGGTTTAAGTAGTTCTACGTTCTAGGGGACTGATGACCATAGATGTTCAGTCCCATAGTGCTCAGAGCCATTTGCATCCACTTTTTTTAAATTGGAAAAGAATCCTCGGAGATTGACGTGTGTAAGTTGTCAGGAACCTGCATCTACACTGCATGAAGATTACGTTCTGCTGTTTATCTGGGTCGGCATAAGTGTTTTAAATGTGACCTTTTGATAACAAGACGATCATCTTTACAGTAACACTTTTCTTCATATATATTCTCCTGACAATGTCAGTTCTCGTAGGAAGTACCGTGACGCCCAGGTACGACCATCCCACCCAGGTACGATCATCCACACTTGCTGGAACGGAAGCAATACGAACTAGGATTTCTGTGTATTCCTATAATCCGTTGTTAAGCCATACAACTGTTTCAAGGCATCAGTGTGGAAGCTATGACACACGAATTGCTCAGATATGTGGTGTATTTAATTTAAAAACAACGTGTTTCGGGATAACAAGACCCCATTATCAAGTTCTTAAAGGTATTATGACATCAGGCACTGCCAGAAAAAAATTATCAGCAAAGAAGCGTTGTCGGACGTATACGGCTCTCCATTATGCTTACAGGTTATGACGTACGTAGTTACTGGTGGCGCTTAACGCTCACATGACTGTCGGCATCTTTTAATCACGAAGTGCAAAAAAACGCCAGTAAAACTGGCAGAAAACCGTAGTTGCTTAGAACTGCGGCAACAGTAACGCGTTTCCATAGAAATGTAAACAAAATCGCATCAAGTGGTTGGTCGTGACACACGCGCGAAGCAGCTGCGTCAAGCCCAATTAAAACGTCACAGATAATCGTTGCCAGGATAGACTGTAAGTAAGTTACTCTATACAGAATTTTTTGTGAATAGTAATGCTCCATACATTTTTATCGAAAACAAATCAAAAATTTTCAGTGTAAGTGAATCACTACCTTAGTTAGCTACAACCGTCTTTATTTTCTTTCATTTAGTATTGTTTCGTTTGTTTTTCCTGTCACCATTCTGATGTGGAAAGTGCCAAATGTTACAAAGGCTTTTTATATCGAGTTACAAAACCAAGATATCAGAAATATTTATCAGTATTACTCAATCTATGTGTGGAGTGTCTACATGGTTTTATTTAAATTCATTTATGCTGTGAGTGCAGTGAGAGAAGTTACTTGAATGTGCGCTTTTTTATATGACATCAACTGATGAGAATTGTTTTGCTATCTGTTTAACACGTCTGATCTTGGGATACATAGGCAAAGGCTTTGATGGATTCATATTCTGCACCTATCATCGCCATCTAAGAGGAGTAATGACTAATATGCCTCATTTTTCCTTCTAGAATTGTATTTATGGAAATTGCTGTTGTTTCTTAGCTGTGGTTAACTGATGTCAGACTTCGTATGGGAATACATGTAGTGTGGAGCAATAGTCAAAGTGCTCAGTTGCCTAAGGAGCTCTCAAGTGTACTTCTGTAAATAGACTTCACATATTGTCTTTGATATTCATTTTTTAACAACGAATATGATTTTTTCCCTCGTATATTGAAGCAAAATATTAATCAATGAAATTATACAACATTATTTAACGCTTCAACTATTTGCAATTTAGAGTATGCTATTACAGATATAGAATTAAAGCAGACATCACTGAACTTTAAAGGTGCGTCTACTTGACTTTGTACTAATATGGAATGTTGATTCATCATCGAAAATCAATCAGTCAATGATGTCACAGTTTTATCTATCATTTAGTAGCCAACTGACAGACAATTGGAACTCTAGCACAATTTACACTACTATTTTTTTTATTTCGTTGCTCATTTTCCTTCTGTACAGGACTCAGATGGTTTACGTAAATATGTAACAACTTTATATTGCGTAACGGTCGTTGGTTTACTTAAATACACTTCAGAATCAATTTATTTTTTATTTTTCATCAGTCTACTGTCTGGTTTGATGCGGGCCGCCACGAATTCCTTTTCTGTGCTAACCTCTTCATCTCAGAGTGGCACTTGCAACCTACGTCCTCAATTATTTGCTTGACGTATTCCAATCTCTGTCTTCCTCTACAGTTTTTTCCCTCTACAGCTCCCTCTAGTACCATGGAAGTCATTCCCTCATGTCTTAGCAGATGTCCTATCATCCTGTCCCTTCTCCTTATCAGTGTTTTCCACATATTCCTTTCCTCTCCGATTCTGCGTAGAACCTCCTCATTCCTTACCTTATCAGTCCACCTAATTTTCAACATTCGTCTATAGCACCACATCTCAAATGCTTCGATTCTCTTCTGTTCCGGTATTCCCACAGTCCATGTTTCACTACCATACAATGCTGCACTCCAGATGTACATCCTCAGAAATTTCTTCCTCAAATTAAGGCCGGTATTTGATATTAGTACACTTCTCTGCTTTTGATGTCCTCCTTGTTCCGTCCGTCATTGGTTATTTTACTGCCTAGGTAGCAGAATTCCTTAACTCCATTGACTTCGTGACCATCAATCCTGATGTTAAGTTTCTCGCTGTTCTCATTTCTACTACTTCTCATTACCTTCGCCTTTCTCCGATTTACTCTCAAACCATACTGTGTACTCATTAGACTGTTCATTCCGTTCAGCAGATCATTTAATTTTTCTTCACTTTCATTCAGGATAGCAATGTCATCAGCGAATTGTATCATTGATATCCTTTCACCTTGTATTTTAATTCCACTCCTGAACCTTTCTTTTATTTCCACCATTGCTTCCTCGATGTACAGATTGAAGAGTAGGGGCGAAAGGCTACCGCCTTGTCTTACTCCCTTCTTAATACGAGCACTTCGTTGTTGATCGTCCACTCTTATTATTCCCTCTTGGTTGTTGTACATATTGTATATGACCAGTCTTTCCCTATAGCTTACCCCTACTTTTTTCAGAATCTTTAACAGCTTGCACCATTTTATATTGTCGAACGCTTTTTCCAGGTCGACAAATCCTATGAACGTGTTTCGATTTTTCTTTAGCCTTGTTTCCATTATTAGCCGTAACGTCAGAATTGCCTCTCTCGTGCCTTTACTTTTCCTAAAGCCAAACTGATCGTCACCTAGCGCATTCTCAATTTTCTTTTCCATTCTTCTGTATATTATTCTTGTAAGCAGCTTCGATGCATGAGCTGATAAGCTGATTGTGCGATAATTCTCGCACTTGTCAGCTCTTGCCGTCTTCGGAATTGTGTGAATGATGCTTTTCCGAAAGTCAGATGGTATGTCGCCAGACTCATATATTCTACACACCAACGTGAATAGTCGTTTTGTTGCCACTTCCCCTAATGATTTTAGAAATTCTGATGGAATGTTATCTATCCCTTCTGCCTTATTTGACCGTAACTCATCCAAAGCTCTTTTAAATTCCGATTCTAATACTGGATCCCCTGTCTCTTCTAAATCGACTCCTGTTTCTTCTTCTATCACATCAGACAAATCTTCACCCTCATAGAGACTTTCAATGTATTCTTTCCACCTATCTGCTCTCTCCTCTGCATTTAACAGTGGAATTCCCGTTGCACTCTTAATGTTACCACCGTTGCTTTTAATGTCACCAAAGGTTGTTTTGACTTTCCTGTATGCTGAGTCTGTCCTTCCGGCAATCATATCTTTTTCGATGTCTTCACATTTTTCCTGCAGCCATTTCGTCTTAGCTTCGCTGCATACACCTTTGTAAAACAAGTGCGGTGTGCCATATGCCTATACATACTGCCTTTTTATATGAAGTATTCAGTGGCAGCATATGAATTTCACTTCTAAAATTCTGACTTACTTGAGCCAGTGACAAGGTGGCTAACGCAAAGGCGATTAAAAAAGTGGTGTGCATGAGACAGCAAACACTGCTGTTAAAAAGTTGATTGTTGGAAAGAGAGTGCGAGGATGTTACACTCGCGCAAGTCTGACCGTAGTAATCCTTGCGGAACATCTGACGCAGGAAATTGAGAGAATAAAATGTAACCAGTTAGAGGAATAGTGGAAACCGACCGCGGCCTTGTTCACAGAACCATTCCGGAATTTTTCTGATGCCTTTTAAGGAAACAACGCAAAGATTGCGTGTGGGTGGCTGAATACGGATTTACGCTGCCTCGTTCCTGCTGCGACTTCACTCTATTAACCACAATACCAAGACTTCCGTCAAAGAAGAATCTGATAAATGATGAAAACCTTATTTTTAGCCAAATAATTTTGCCAGTATTGTGAAAGAAATATAAGTGCAGCGCAAGAATATCGCATACAAGGTTTCCTTCAGATGAAGTGGAGGTTAACTTCAGTTACGAAATATTCTTGTCGCGACATTCGGATATTATTCGAATGCAAAGCGATAAGTAACAAACGACTTTTATCATAATTGTCGTCTGATGTGTGGTCTGCGTATAGGTACGAAAATGGCAAAGAAAAGTGTCTTGAAACTGGAAAAAAAACTGGCCTACAACCATATTCGGGTCGTTTCAGATACAAAGATAGCTCGTACTCTCTTTACTATACATAAGTACTTTAACAGCATTAACGGTTTTTCCTAACCGTTCATTAGACCTTAATTCATGTAGGATACTTTTAAAATCTAAAACACAGATAAACTTTCTTCTTTAACGTCGAGTTCACCTTTTCAGGCGACGGAGTAGAGATCCAATAATACGTCCGCTCTCACAAAAAATTCTGATTGAAATTTCTTGCCACTCTGCCCTTTTCCAACTTATTGTGGATTAAATGTTACGGTAGTGACAGTGCATTTATCCCGCGGAGAGCGGTCTCTGACTGGAAGGAAGTCAACTATGTGCATGTTGTGTAACTGCTGCCCGATGAAATGGTAGAACATTATGAAATATTATTGTATTATGATGTTCATTTTATACATAAAAATTTAAGGCATTAATATGATAGTTTTTGTGAAGATATTATTTAATGCAGTGGAAGGAGCTGCGCAGTAATTCCGTAATTCAGCCCGAAACTTCCCAACACTGTCAAGATAAATCTTGGTGATAACAGTTGACATTAATGAATGCATACACAGAGATGTTGTCAAAATACTAGTTCTACAACTAGCATTAAGTATTATTGTCATTCTTCTATATTCAGAAATCGCTGTCACTGATACTTGTACTTGTACTTGTACCCCCCACAAACTGATTTCGTACTAGTTTGTGAATAAAGACCCAATTACATTCTACATTTTTAAATCACCCTATAGTAGTAATCATGCAAAGTGCTAGTATACCTGACTTAACGGCTCTTCACCGGTGTTATGGTATGGGGTTTCAAATTAAGGTTGCGATGTTGCTCTAGTCCTGTAAATTTTACACACTCTGCTTCTTGCATTTAATCATTAGAAAAGACGCAAATGCATTCCCAGCGTAGCGGGCATTCCATTGCAGCAGAAGTCAATAGAAGGGCGATGGTCCCATCCGATACAATAGAGGTTCCGTTCCCGATTTGGCTACCATCATTTAGTAACGTCACAGTCGATTTCTGATCAAGTATAGCGGCTACATTTTACGTGAATGGATTTTCGAACAGAAACACAGCTTCATTAGGTTGTAATTGACGCGGAAACACCGACCAACCAAAGAGCTAAATCATGTCGCGTCAGCCCGACATCGGTTAACACAATTTGCTCTATTTAATAAAAAAATACACTGTGAACACAATGAACAAAAATAGCCGGCACCTGAGCACCCGTTCCATTTGGTTCTGTGTCTGCCTCTGCGTCACATTCCGACCCACACCCGCGCTTTGTTCTCAGAGCGACAGTAATCCGTAGTATTGGCATCACACAGTGGACGGTTAATGAACTGCGCAGTGACGATATTTCTGATTCCTCGTATGTTGGAGGGACCGCGGCAGGCGAAATAAGTTCAGTAACACCATATAAATCGTGTTACAAATCTCTTGCGTCTCGAGAAGTATTGAACATGGAATAAAAATGAATGTATTGGCAGATTATAAAATGGAGGAAAAATCCATTGAGGAAACAAGAGAAAATTGATGTTGATATTTTAAACATTTTGTGCATGTGAGCTCAGCGACCGTGTACGCAATAAAATAAGATATTATAGTCAGTTTACCGGTTGCGCACAATTCTTTTAAAAAAAAACCATTAACCAGATTTCGATAGTCTTTAGCCTATCTTCATGAAAATGGTAAAAGTTACCAAGAAAAATATATAAGGTGCAGATAATATACATAAACAGGCACGCATGTGAAAATGCTCAACTAAAACCAGAAAACTGTACGTACATGAAATCACATAAAAACTTTTAAAATTTCAGCGACAGTTCTCTCGTCAAATGACGTTCCATGAGTCAAGAATAAAAATCATAATAAAAAAGACAGTTATCACAGAATGATAAAACCATGGTTTCAAGTGGCTGCGCATGTTCACTGCTGCGGCGAGCTAAGACCTGCAGATACACAGCACAAGAGGCGTCAGACTAAAGGGCATGTAACCCGACACTGTTATGAGATGGACACGAGGATTAGTAGTGCCATCTAGTAACAAAACGCCAAACTTATAAACATCTGCGTTAAGAACAAAATTACATGGCTGAAGGTATACACCAGTAACATATAATTTCCGGATAATAGACAATATGAAAGTTTGCAAAAATATTAAATCAGCCTTTTTACAGGTAGTTTTAAATAAAGTAAAAAACTGACAATGACAGCTGGATAAGGAAAACCGACATTCCCGACGCTACTGTAGGGAAAAATTCGAAAATCAGTCAATTCTAAACAACGGTTATAAGCCTTGAAAGAATTTTTTACTACGTAACTGTAATTGTTCGTTAAGAGTAAAACCGTCTTTAAGCGAAAGGTGTTTCGAAATTGCTAATTCTTCAAGGATATCGAGTTTGAGGCCTTTTTTGTCGGAGTGTAGGATATTGACGTCTTGCACGTCTTTGGGTTTACGCCCTGTGACTAACGAGTGATCGGCAAAGGACGAATTATCAATATTAGTACCCTTTTTTCCTAGAACACGTTCTCTAAATCGTACAGAGGTAGCTCGCCCTGTTGGTCCTATGTAACAGGCCGGACACTCCTGACTTTTGGAAATTAGACTGCGTTGAATACCCATTGTGAATACGTTTACTTTTTAGAGAATTATTGGTGGAAAAAGCTACTTTGCAGTCATATTTGTCAAAGAAATGACAGAAAAATAATTTTTTTCTTATCATATCGTTCATTAATGGAAACGCCCAGAGTCGTGATTCTGTTCTTCGTTTTTTTACTGAAAATGTTACTTACTATGTTGGTCTGGTAGCCACTATTAATGTCTCTTGCGCTGTTCATGTGCCGCTTTTAGCCGGCTACAGCTCTTAACTTGTGCCGCCACTTGCTACCATGATTTTATCATTCTGTGAAAACTGCCTGTCTTTTTTGTTGTGATTTTATTGTGTCCAAATGTATGTGAATTCCTAAGGGACCAAACTGCTTAGGTCATCGATCCCTAGACTTACACACTACTTAAACTAACTTAAACTCTCCTATGCTAAGAACAACACACACACCCATACCCGAGGGAGGACTCGAACCTCCTGCGGGACAAGCCGCGCAGTCCGTGACATGACGCCCCAAACCGCACGGCCACTCCTCGCGGCTATGATTTTATTCTGGACTCATGGAACACAAACATGCCGTTTGACGAGAGCACTGTTGCTGAAATTTTTGAAGTAATGTGATTTCACTTAACAACAGTTTTCTGGTTTTGGTTGACAATTTTCACATATATATTTATTTTATGTATATTATCTACACCATAAATATTTTTCTAGGTAACTTTTACCAATCGGTTTTTTTTATTCCCCACCAAAATACAAAATTCAGATATAAACGAGGGAAGACATTAATTTCAAACTGTTGCTTAGTGACGAAGAAGGGTGACAAATGGAGAATAATCCACTTATTAATACGTATTCGTGGAAAGAAATGTGCTCGATACCATCATCTTGCCTCGTGCTTCGTCACAGATCTTCTGTATGGTATACGTGCTCTAGATTTACAGTTGAATGAACAAATTGCTTTATGACTTAGTCATTATTAATAGTTGTGGTTTGTCATAGATTTGATTTTGGTATGATCCTCCGTTTTGTGATGCTTATGGTGTGCACGTCTCTGTCCGACACATTTTAACAGACTGCATTTTATACCGTGATGCACGGGCAGAAGCACAAGTTGATGGGGATCTGTCTTCTGTTTTAGCTAATGATGAGACGTCTGTGTCCAGGGTTTTTAAGTTTTGTGATGTGTCTGGACTCTGGCCTAAACTTTTAGGCTGGAGATTTTAGTGTATTGCAGAGTGGCTGACGCCTCCCCTTTTTTCCTTGCGGTTAGCCAGCCACTTCCATCTGCTACATTGTTTTAGCTCCCTCTAACATTTTCTTCCTGTGTTGCCCATGTTTTACTGCTGACGCTCTGCTTCATCCCACGCTTTTGTGTGGGTGAGCACATGTTTTTCAGCGATTGTTACCCATGTTTTCTGTTTCGTTTTATATTACTGTTCTGGGATTTTTCTTGACACCCGTCTCACTAAGTTACTGAACGGGCGCTGAAGACCTTGCTGTCATGCGCCCAAAACCCCTCTACTACTACTACTACATTGCACCTGAGGTTGGTCCGTTATGACCAAAACTGGTTCTTTAATAAAGTAACAAATCAGCTTTGTGCAAACCCTAATTCTCCAAAAAACTTCATTTAAAACTTATTGGAAAAGGGAGCCGTCATAATGTCTATGAAGCATATTTGGTTTTTCAGCCGAAATGTCTTTCCGCCATTACATGATATTCCCACAACTTCCTTAGACGTCTTCTTGAGAGTCTTGATATAGGTTTCACAGAGCTGTTTCGGCGTGTTCTCCCGTCGACCTACTTTCTCTTTGGTGGCGAATATTATGGACAAACAGAAAGGGACGTCCATGTGCAGCCCGTTGTTGCTGGCAGTTGCCAACTTATACGTGGAGTATTTCGAGGCCGGAGTACTAGAAACTGTTAAACATACACCTACGTGTTCTATCGACACACCCCGACGATACGGTTATAGTTTTCTCAGATCCGATGGATAGCTTTATGAATTTACGAAAATCTCCACTCAGTCCAACCAAGCATAAAACTGTCGATGTAAACTGAACTCTCTTTTTTTTTCGATGTTCTGGATAAGAGAACAGCGGACTGACCCTTGAGACACATTTTTCACGCGAAGTTTGCCCATACCCACCTCTCTCTCTGCTTGGAAAGAATCATCGTAACCCATTACAGAGAACTTTCATGCCAAAAATACTGGACCACAGAGCACGTACGCTGTCAGATGAAGGAAACCTCGCCAAAGAGCAGACACACCTGAGAGGAGTCTCCAAAAAGAAAGTTTGCTAATATACATCTGGCTGAGTGTGCCCTGCAAAGCAAATCGACACCGCCTTCAGAAGGGACCGTCTCATTAATCACGGTTTTATCATGCTCGCCCACTTGTACCGAGGTTAAATTTTCCAGTTATAGTTCCTTGTCCAGTTATTAAAAGTTCAGTCAGTTATATCAGTGGGTAACTCAGTTGATGCTGTACGATAATACATCTATTATACACTCCTGGAAATGGAAAAAAGAACACATTGACACCGGTGTGTCAGACCCACCATACTTGCTCCGGACACTGCGAGAGGGCCGTACAAGCAATGATCACACGCACGGCACAGCGGACACACCAGGAACCGCGGTGTTGGCCGTCGAATGGCGCTAGATGCGCAGCATTTGTGCACCGCCGCCGTCAGTGTCAGCCAGTTTGCGTGGCAAACGGAGCTCCATCGCATTCTTTAATACTGGTAGCATGCCGCGACAGCGTGGACGTGAACCATATATGCAGTTGACGGACTTTGAGCGAGGGCGTATAGTGGGCATGCGGGAGGCCGGGTGGACGTACCGCCGAATTGCTCAACACGTGGGGCGTGAGGTCTCCACAGTACATCGATGTTGTCGCCAGTGGTCGGCGGAAGGCGCACGTGCCCGTCGACCTGGGACCGGACCGCAGCGACGCACGGATGCACGCCAAGACCGTAGGATCCTACGCAGTGCCGTAGGGGACCGCACCGCCACTTCCCAGCAAAGTAGGGACACTGTTGCTCCTGGGGTATCGGCGAGGACCATTCGCAACCGTCTCCATGAAGCTGGGCTACGGTCCCGCACACCGTTAGGCCGTCTTCCGCTCACGCCCCAACATTGTGCAGCCCGCCTCCAGTGGTGTCGCGACAGGCGTGAATGGAGGGACGAATGGAGACGTGTCGTCTTCAGCGATGAGAGTCGCTTCTGCCTTGGTGCCAATGATGGTCGTATGCGTGTTTGGCGCCGTGCAGGTGAGCGCCACAATCAGGACTGCATACTACCGAGGCACACAGGGCCAACACCCGGCATCATGGTGTGGGGAGCGATCTCCTACACTGGCCGTACACCTCTGGTGATCGTCGAGGGGACACTGAATAGTGCACGGTACATCCAAACCGTCAGCGAACCCATCGTTCTACCATTCCTAGGCTGGCAAGGGAACTTGCTGTTCCAACAGGACAATGCACGTCCACATGTATCCCGTGCCACCCAACGTGCTCTAGAAGGTGTAAGTCAACTACCCTGGCCAGCAAGATCTCCGGATCTGTCCCCCATTGAGCATGTTTGGGACTGGATGAAGCGTCGTCTGACGCGGTCTGCACGTCCAGCACGAACGCTGGTCCAACTGAGGCGCCAGGTGGAAATGGCATGGCTAGCCGGTCCACAGGACTACATCCAGCATCTCTAAGATCGTCTCCATGGGAGAATAGCAGCCTGCATTGCTGCGAAAGGTGGATATACACTGTACTAGTGCCGACATTGTGCATGCTCTGTTGCCTGTGTGTATGTGCCTGTGGTTCTGTCAGTGTGATCATGTGATGTATCTGACCCCAGGAATGTGTCAATAAAGTTTCCCCTTCCTGGGACAATGAATTCACGGTGTTCTTATTTCAATTTCCAGGAGTGTACTTTTTCCTGTTATAGATAGATGACCCCTCATCTCATTAAAATTCTATTGTGCGTGGTGTGGAACCCATATTTTCATACTTAACCGAACAACTCCTCATACTTCTCATTTCCGTAAGACGTTTGCATTTGTGTGACACTATCTTCATTAAAATTAATTTGCAGGTTCTTATGCGGTGCCTCCCTTCTTTGTAGGTCAACAAAGATCGGATTGTAGCATCTTAAGGGTTTATAAAATGTTCAACCGACACCCTACGTGAAGGTATTTAACTTCAACACCACTGAAGTAGACTGAGAGCAACCAAATCTGCGCCCGACGGCTGACGTAAAGAACTAGGAAAATTGTGGAAATATCGTGAAAAATAAAATGACAACTCGGCCGCGAGTCTAAAAACTTGTAAACCGCTAATTTCCCTAAGAGAGCCTGAAGGATCAAATCATTTACTATCTCTTAATTAAATATATGCTGTACTGACAGTTGGCAGTGCAACTGGATGGATGTGACGGGTGGTAAGCGTGTTTATAACATTTTCCCAAGTGCCAAACACAGATTGTGATCGCATCTGGACTGCCCTGCCTAAGGGAACTGCACATTCATTACTGGACACGGTCATCTTCTTGTCCACCAACTACAGGGAACGGGAGACGGGCCACAGCTCTCTGCAATTGCGGAGATTCAAGATCGCCAGACATGTCTCGGTTCATTGTGATTTATTTATATCAAGCAAAAACGGCAGGACGGACTAGATGAGTTGAACCTGCCCAGTATTAATGGTAATCTCGAAAGGTGGAAATTACTGAACGTCGCTATCAGTAGTGATCCAAGATCACTAAAATATAAGTTTTACAATAGGAAACATAGTGATGTCGATGCCGAATTACGGCTCAATATACCCGGGAACCAAATAGGCCAAGATCAAAATGGTTTGGAGCGTCTGATGCGTACAAGAAGAACAGCAGCAACAGACTCGCCTCGAGGAGGAGTTCAATGAACAGGACAGCCCCTAAGACATTCCAGGTTCGGATAGAAACTATGATTGTGGTGGTGGTGGTGGTGAAGATGAGTAAGACTGATATACTGATCTCGAATATACAATAGGTCAAATTTCCTACAAAAAACGTTGAGACGTAGTAACCGAAATGCTGCCGAACCACGCACGTTTATTTCGCTGCAAGTCAGCATAGCTATTGAAATAGATCTAGGTACGTTTAGCAATTCCATAGTTGCTGATTATCATTGTAACAGAACTGAGACAGAGTGACGTGTGGTGGTGCGTTTCTCTCTCTCTTCTACTTCAATATTTTTGCTTCTTTTTAATTTCTACATTTTATTGTTAATTAGCCAATATAATTTACCTGTAGATGCTTAATATTATATATACAATGTTGTATTGAAGGAAGTATGGGATATGCAGAATATGTATAGAGTTTCAAGCTGACCGTGTAGGCTGCAACAGTAATATATAAAATTAAAGAACTGGACTTTTTTCGTGTATCTTCCCTTATGAAGCACTCCGGAATTTCCTACTTCATCCGATTTTCGATAGGAAAGTATAATAATTGTGTTCCAATAACATTAACACTGTCGTTTGCGGTTGGTTCTTATTTAACCCTGAAAAGTGTATTTCAAAAAGTGAAATCCAATATGTCAAATTTCGTTTTAAATACTCTGATGCGTGTAACCGAAAGTGGTTCTTTTAATTTGTGTACCTTATTATGTTTTTTTTTTACGTTCTGCTCAAAAAATTTCGTTTAATTCTCGAATCATCCTTCTCCATTCGTTTCAGTCCAGGCTGCATCATTCGCTTCAACAACTGCCTTGCTAGTATACCTCTTTATGTTGTACGACTACCTTAACATTAACAAACGAACACCTGTTCAGTTAGAACCAAATTATGAATTTTGAGCTTCCAGAGAGTACGACGAACTCTTTTCATTGTGTCACGCAGCATCGAAGTCTTGCAGTAAAAGTTCATTATTACGATTTAAAAAAAAAAAAAATCCTGCGAGATTCCAGAAAGAGTGTTTTCGTTTTGATTATGTAAACTTCCGAACCACTGACCGGCCACTTCGTTTACTTTCGTGAACGTGAAACACTCGAGAGGGCGGGACTGGCTCAGGCGGCAGCAGTAGCGGCTGTCAGATCCAGCCTGGCCTGGCTGTCGGTGATGGACAACTGAGCAACCGTCCAAAAGTACGCGAGGAGCTTTCAGCGCCGCGAAACTGAGGTTTAGTCCACACTTAGAATTACAGACGTGTTATCGTGATACGGAACTGTGCTTATTCGGTGAAACCCACAAAGAGGATGGCCATTAAAACTGCTACACCACGAGGATGACGTGCTACAGACGTGAAATTTAACCGACAGGAAGAAGATGCTGTGGTATGCAAATGATTAGCTTTTCAGAGCATTCACACAAGGTTGGCGCCGGTGGCGACACCTACAACGTGCTGACATGAGGAAAGTTTACAACCGATATCTCATACAAAAACAGCAGTTGACCGGCGCCGCCTGGTGGAACGTTGTTGTGATACCTCGTGTAAGGAGGTGAAATGCGTACCACCACGTTTCCGACTTTGATAAAAGTTGGATTGTAGCCTACCGCGATTGCGGTTTATCGTATCACGACATTGCTGCTCGCCTTGGTCGAGATCGAATGACTGTTAGCAGAATATGGAATCGGTGGGTTCAGGAGGGTAATACGGAACGCCGTGCTCGATCCCAACGGCTACGTATCAAGAGATGACAGTCGAGATGACAGGCATGTTATCCGCATGGCTGTAACGGATCGTGCAGCCACGTCTCGATCCCTGAGTCAACAGATGGGGACGTTTGCAAAACAAGAACTATCTGCACGAACAGTTCGACGACGTTTACAGCAGCATGCACTATCAGCTCGGAGACCGTTGCTGCGGTTACCCTTGACGCTGCATCACAGACAGGACGCCTGCGATGGTGTACTCAACGACGAACCTGGGTGCACGAATGGCAAAACGTCATTTTTGGGATACATCCAGGTTCTGTTTACAGCATCATGATGGTCACACCCGTGTTTGGCGACATTGCGGTGAACGCACATTGGAAGCGTGTATCCGTCGTCGCCATACTGAAGTATCACCCGGCGTGATGGTATGGGGTGCCATCGGTTACACGTCTCGGTCACCTCTTGTTCGCATTGACGGCACTTTCAACAGTGAACGTTAGATTTCAGATGTGTTACGGCCCGTGGCTCTACCCTTCATTCGATCCCTGCGAAACCCAACATTTCAGCAGGATAATGCAGACCTTCTGTTGCAGGTTCTGTACGGGCCTTTCTAGATAGAGAAAATGTTCGACTGCTGCCCTCGCCAGCACATTCTCCAGATCTCTCACCAATTGAAAACGTCTGGTCAGTGGTGGCCGAGCAACTGGCTCGTCACAATACGCCAGTCACTGCTCTTGATGAACTGTGCTATCGTGTTGAGGCTGCATGGGCAGCTGTACCTGTACATGCCATCCGAGCTCTGTTTGATTAAATGCCCAGGCGTATCAAGGCCGTTATTACGGCCAGAGGTGGTTGTTCTGGGTACTGATTTCTCAGGATCTATGCACCCAATAAATGTAATCACATGTCAGTTCTAGTATAATATATTTGTCCAATGAATACCCGCGTATCATCGCCATTTCTTCTTGGTGCAGCAATTTTAACGGCCAGTAGTGTATATTGTGCATTTTGCTTTCTAAATTTTTTTTCTGACATACCTTTTGTATGATGTGCTACATTTTAACCATTAATATGACAATGTGGCGTGAGGCCCCAACTCAAAATGAACACGTTTTATAACAAAAAATTTTGAAGACCTGAAAATGAGTTCCATGTGTGTAAAAAGCTGTAAGAAAAAAAATATTTATGTGATGTTGGCTTTAGAAAGTTTTTTCGTGCTACTAATCCTATCTGGTACGGATCCACACTGACAAGCATTATTGGTTGAACGAGTGTTCTATAAGCTAGTTCCTTTGATGATGGATTACGTTTCCTGAGGATTCTCCCAATAAATGGCAGTCGGGCAGCTGCCTCAGTCGCGATTAATTTCATATGGTCGTTCCACTTCAATCCGCGCGCATATTTCTCGATTCTTCCAGGAAGTAAAATTAATTAGACTATGACCTAATTGCCGTGAACGAGAAGTTAGAAAGGGAGCAAATATCGCCTGTGAAAGTCGTACGGTACGAACATCGTTTTTTGTTCCGGCCTTCCTTCCGCTTTCGCGTATTGCCTCCTTGGAGGTATCTGGCAGGTTCCTATAATCCGAGGAAAGCAATAGTGGGGCAGGCAGTGGTCAGCTTAGCAGCCAGACCTGGGCGCTGGCTGTTCCCGCCGCGCCCCGCCACCTGGCCGGCTTAAAACTTGCGCCCTATCTGGCGGCCGCAGGGCAGATAGCGGCCGCGATAACGGCCGCCACTCCGGGCTGGGCCGGGATTACACCCGGCTCACGCCGGCCGCCGGCGGCTTCTTTCATTGTCTCGTTTCGGTGGATCTCGAACGCCTTTCCGACGCTTCGCCGCTGCCTTCATCGGAGAACGATCTCAGCTCGTAGTGCCTGCAAAACCGGAGCAATATCAGCTCGGCTGCCGAGACTGTTCCGCGGAGGCTAAGCGCACCAGTTCCGGTATTACAGAGAGGCAATTATCTTCGAAGGATCTTAACTGCCTTTTGCATTAAGTTCAGCTAATTGGAGGAGACCTAATGAATGGCTCCAGAGATTTGGAGTTACTACTGATATTCCATAAAACGCAGTGTTCCACTTTGTCCATTAGTACTATACCCCAACTCGACCGGCCAGTCACAGTCGCGTATGACAAGCTCTACCATTATCTCACTAAATGATGGCGCGGAGCGCCAAGCATAAGATTTATGCAAAACTGATTTTTAATGGATTCTTGCAAAGGGAGCCATTATGGAGTAAGGGGAGTAGCTTATAATTGGTTCGCCTCTTACTTTAAGAACAGAAAGCAGAAGGTTGAGAGGCACCCACATGCCTTGCCCATACTGTGGCATCAAGCAGTCAGGCCTGCAAGATGAGTGGTCTGCCAAGCGAGTGGACTCATTCTTATTTATCGAGTAACATGAACTCTAGTACTCACAATTAAGTTACAAGTTATTCTCGTGTTTGAATATTACGCAACCGAAACGCACATCTGACTATTAGTAATTTACACAACTCTGACTGTCCACTACGCACTGGCAATACCACATTTTCTTTCTTATTTAACGGCTTTGATCAACACGTGGCCATCGCACTGAATATGAATGGCGCGCACATTATAAATCCTGGGTATCATGACAACATACTATTAGAAGGAAAAGGTCACCAATCTTTTTCTTTTCACTATCTTTTTTATTCCGATAAATTCTATAACCTAAACACACAAATTCTATAACCTACAACAATAACACATGAGAAATTCCGCCCAGTAGGCATGGATTTACACTGGTGATTCTCTATCTTATGGTCTCGTAATTATTTAACGCTATAGTGCACTTTCTGGATAGGATGGTGGATCTTTTGCTATATCTCACACCTCGACTCTCACACACATCATCACGAATTTTTCCTCCAGAACGAGTGGTACAAAAAGGAACATGCATAACCCACTGCCTCTCAAACTATCTTGTTACTCTCCCATGCAAACCACACATACTTAAATTTCATGAAATACATCACACTGGCAATATACAATACAAAGAATAGTCACAACGTTATAATCACATAACGTTCAGCTTTCCCACTTCAATTAGTATTTATCGCACTTTCACACGACACTGCCCCACTTCGTAACTTTTCTTTCCTACTATGAACTCTGGAGGACATATGCACGTCTTCCTGTGCAATGCAAGCCGAGTGGCGTTGCTGCATAAACGGCTGACTCACCTTGCTTCTCTCTGAGTATTATAGTTTGAATCAAGCGTCACACGGAAACATAACATGCAAAGTAATATTAAGAACATATTCATCACACACACGAGTCCTCAACTGATACCTTGGATGAGTACTTCTCTTTATCCTTTGTCTCATACACAGATTGAGACTCACACAGTACTCACCACGTGGAAGTACTCGTCTCTAATTTCAAGTCCTGCACACGCCATTTCTTAAATATTTCCAACTTATAGTAGACACGCTAGTAATTCAGCTCAACTTAAGCACTCGGAAGTATTTCATCTTATTGATACACGTGGTTTCATTGTGACCGTTGGTCATTTCCGAAGATTACTACGATCCCCTTAATATTACCTGCCTGACATTTAACTCTCCCCACAAAAGTTCCTGAAATGGAGAAATTATTATTCCAAACTACTCTTAAGTATTTCACATTCATACCATGTCTCCACTCTTTTTTCTTTACAGAGCACACCTAAGACAGGTCTTACCAACACTAGATCCAGCATCAGAGTGCTGAAACATGTTCGTTCTTCAGGGCATCTCGCACCTCCGTCGAGGTGGGGGAAGACCATGCTATCCATTGGTCAGCCACATTTCAGGCGCTCAAAGCTTTGGTACATTTCATCTCTTTGGTTCCACCAAAGGTGACCAAAGGACCGTCTCAAAGATGATCATATATTGCACATTCACTATCTGTGGATAGCAAACGACCATACATTCATTCATTTCGCAGATCTCACCAAATTGGATGTAGGGATTTATTTTGTGGGAGTGCACATGTGATCAATTAAATAAATAAATTGTCATTCTTGCCTACACTGGTATCCGGCTTCGGTGTATTAAGTGAAATTGAGTTATTATTACAAAAAATATGTTGTTATGTCAGGAATAACGAAGAATGTTGTACCTATTTTCAATGTCGGGCAATACTGTACCCTTTCAAGGTAATTCTCCACTATATTGAGAGTGGCAGTGATGTTCAGTCCCAATGGGGCACTGTTAAGTGGGACGTTCCCCAAGGGTCGGTGCTGGGGCCACTGCTGTTTATCATTTATATAAATAATATGCCTTCTAGTATTACAGGTGATTCAAAAATATTTCTGTTTGCTGATGACCCCAGCTTGGTAGTGAAAGATCTTGTGTGTAATATTGAAACATTATCAAATAAAGTAGTTCATGAAATAAGTTCGTGGCTTGTGGAAAATAATTTGATGCTAAATCACAGTAAGACTCAGTTTTTACAGTTTCTAACTCACAATTCAATAAGAACTGATATTTTGATCAGACAGAATGGGCATATTATAAGCGAGACGTAACAGTTCAAGTTCCTAGGCGTTCGGATAGATAGTAAGATGTCGTGGAAAGCCCATGTTCAGGATCTTGTTCAGAAACTAAATGCTGCTTTATTTACCATTAAAACAGTATCTGAAAAAAGTGACAGTTCAACACGAGAAGTAGTCTACTTCGCATATTTTCATATGCTTATGTCGTATTGTATTATTTTTTGGGGTAATTCTTCTGTTTCAAAAAGGGTATTTTTGGCTCAAAAACAGGGTTGTTCGAGCTATATGTGGTGTAAGTTCGAGAACCTCTTGTCGACCCCTATTCAATAGTCTGGGAATTCTGACATTGCCCTCACAGTATATATAGTCTTTAATGTCGTTTGTTGTTAGCAATATTAGCTTATTCCCAAGAGTTAGCAGGTTTCACTCAGTTAATACTAGGCAGAAATCAAATCTGCATATGGAATTCACTTCCTTGACTCTTGTGTAGAAAGGAGTGCACTACTCTGCTGCATCCATTTTTAATAAGCTACCACAAGAACTCAAAAATCTTAGCAGTAGCCAAAACACTTTTAAGTCTAAACTGAAGAGTTTCCTCATGACTCACTCCTTCCATTCTGTCGAGGAACTCCTGGAAGAGCTTAAAAATTAAGCAAATTCCAGTGTTACATTGTTGATTTTCTTTATTTAAACTTACGAATTGTCGCCTGAATACGTTTCTTTTATATCATTTTATCTGTTTCTACTATCGTGTTATAATATCATGTATTGACTCGTTCCATGACCATGGAGACTTCTCCTTGATTTGGTCCCACGGAACAATAAATAAATAAATAAAGTATAAATCAAATCCACAGTTACCTACACTGAAGAGCCAAAGAAACTGGTACAAGCTACTTCGCCGGCCGAGGTGGCCGAGCGGTTCTAGACGCAACAGTCTGGAACTGCGCGACTGCTACGGTCGTAGGTTCGAACCCTGCCTTGGGCATGGATGTGTGTGATGTCCTTAGATTAGTTAGGTTTAAGCAGTTCTAAGCTCTAGGGGACTGATGACCTCTGAAGTTAAGTCCAATAGTGCTCAGAGCCATTTGAACGAAACTGGTACCCCTGCCTAATAGCGTGTAGGGCCCATGCGAGCATGCAGAAGTGCCACAACACGACATGGCATAGACTCGACTAATGTCTGACATAGTGACGGAGGGAATTGACACCACGAATCCTGCAGGTGTCTCCGGAAATCCGTAAGAGTACGAGGGGGTGGGGATCTCTTCTGAACAGCACGTTGCAAAGCACTCCAGATATGGTCAGGAATGTTCATGTCTGGGGAGTTTGGTACCCAGTGTAAGTGTTTAAACTCAGAGTAGTGTTACTGGAGCCACTCAGTAGCAATTTTGGATGTGTGGGGTGTTGCAAGTCGGTCGATCTGCACAATGGACATGAATGAATGCAGGTAATTAGACAAGTTGCTTACGTACGTGTCACGTGTCAGAGTCATATCTAGACGTATCAGGGGTCCCGTATCACAGCAACTGCACACGCCCCACACCACTACAGAGCCTCCACCAGCTTGAACAGTTCTCTGTTGACGTTCTTGGTCCCTGGATTCATCAGGTATTCTCCATACCCGTACATGTATATCTGCTCGATACAATTTGAAACGAGACTGGTCCGACCAGGCAACATGTTGCCTGTCATCAACAGTCCAATGTCGGTGTTGACGAGCCCAGACGAGGCGTACAGCTTTGTGTCGTGCAATTATCAAGGGTGCACGAGAGGGCCTTCGGCTCCGAAAACCCATATCGATTATGTCTCGTTGAATAGTTCGCTCGCTCACGCTTGTTGATGGCACAGCGTTCAACCCTGCAACAATTTGCGGATGGGTGAAACGTCCTATTAGTAAAATTAGTGAAATAGCGACTATTTCAACAATGCCCACCAGCCACAGACTGCACACAGCACAGCCAGAGATTTTCATACAGAGCGCTAGGTGAAGTTACCAACATAAAAACCTAAACAGCCTACTTACATAGGTTGCACTTGCGTCATGTTGAACGATTCTCTTCAGTCGTCGTTGGTTCCGTTCGTGCAGGCTCTTTTTCCGGTCGCAGCGTTGTCAGAGATTTGATGTTTCACTGGATTCCTGATGTTCACAGCACTCTCGTGAAATGGTCGTAAGGGAAAATCCCCACTTCATCGCTACCTCGGAGATGCTGTGCTCCATCCCCGACTATGACATCACGTTCAAACTGAAATCTTGATAACCTGCCATTGTAAGAGCAGTAACCGGTCTAACAACTGCGCCAGACACTTGTCTTATGTTGTCGTTGCTGACCGCAGCGCCGTATTCTGCCTGTTCACATATCTCTGTGCTTGAATACGCATGCCTATAACAGTTTCTTTGGCACCTGAGTGTATACAAATAAAAATCAATTTCTGCATGTATGAAAAATAGTTACTTTTGAACGTCTCAACCGATCTGAAGGAATTTCCTATTTGGTGTTCGTAATTCTCGGGACAAGGTTTGTATGAAATAAATTTTTTGGAAAAAAAGTTGGAAATTTGGGTGGAATTTTTGTATGAAAATCTCAATGAAAGAATTATTACGGTTGGTTTGACAGTTCTGCTGCCGCATATTTTCATAACAACAAAACATTCCGCATTGGGTACTGATATTTCCCGAAAAATAACACAAATGAAAGCGACATGATCATATCTTAGGAATGTTGCAAAGACTGAGATGATGTCAGTTCGTAGTAATTAGATGTGTAGCAAACATACAACTGGTTTCGGTTCGTGGTTTATTTCTTTGGCAAAAATGGTACGAGTGAGACGTCGGATTATCGGTCACCGTACGCGCAAAGCAAGCTAACTATATGATCGTCGAGGTAATGAGACTGACGAAGAGCGTAGATAGCGTTAACAAACAAATCGAATAAGAATTATACAATAAACAATGTTAAATGATCTGCGAGAAACGACATGCTAAGCTGTTCTGTAAAAATGTGTGGTTCTCTTTCCCTTTTCGCAGTTATTAATTTCTACACAAAACAGTGCAACCGTGTTTATAGCTAACTACATAATGCTACCTGTCTGTAGGTTAAAACCAAGTGAAATAATATGACGAAAGCCACTACCCTCAAAAATCAAGCAGTTGGAAAGGAGATATCCTGTGTATTAACGATTCTAACCGATTTAACAATTTATTTTGTCTTGCATTCCCGGTCAAGGTTCCATGTTCAGTAACAATAAATAAAGGCAAAGAGAAAGTGGAGAAGGAGATGCACAGAGAACGGGGGAGGCAACGGATAAAAAGTAGGGGAAGGAGGCTGTGGACAATGAGATGAGGGAGAAGGAGATAGATTGAGTGTGGGATAAGGAATTTACAGGGAGCAGGTAGAAGGTGATGGACAGAGATAAGATAGAGGAGGAGGTGACAGGCAAAGGGAGAGGGGTGGGGTGGGGTGGCAATAGAGTTACAGACAGATGGGGGAGAAGGAGATTAGGACGTATATCCAGTTCCATACATATTCAGCAACTGCGAAACATTGCCGGTTTCGCTACTATTTAAATAATCGGACGCTTTAAACCGAGTATAATCTGCTTCTGACTGCTGTGTCAAAAAGTCAATGTGTATGCACAACGTAATTTTATAACTGTTTGTATTATGTAGCCTGGTTGCGTTTTGGGTGAAATGTAACTGCTTCTCGGAACTGAATTAAACTAAAATTAAAGATACTTATAGTTCCTTCAACATACAAACAACCTTGACATCATCAAATATCTTCAAGAGTCATCCTCTACGTCTGGGGAATTCTGTGGCAACTCCTATAAAGTAATTGATTTCTTTTGTTACATTGTCATAACTTGGCACTGATAGGTTTATCTGCATGTAATTTTGTTGTCAGTATACTTACTGAACATAAGGCTTGTTGAAAAGTAATGCCTCCCCATTTTGTACTCTGCTGTTAATATCGGTTGAGGTATTACATGTCATGCAAATTACTCGGTCGACTTTCCCGCTTCGCTGGCGCAAGTTGCAACCATCTGTTGTTAAAAAGCACTCGGTCTTCAGGCCACAAGTGGCCCATCGGGACCATCCGACCGCCGTGTCATCCTCAGATGACGGATAGGAGGGGCGCATGGTTATCACACCGCTCTTCCGGTCGTTATGATAGTATTCTTGACCGAAGCTCCTCAATTGGCACCACGAGACTGAGTGCACCCCGAAAAATGGCAACAGTGCATGGCGCCCTGGATGGTCACTCATCCAAGTGCCGGCCAAGCCTTACGGGAACCGGTGTATCCACTGCGGCAAGGCCGTTGCCCATCTCATGTTAAAGGACTCCGAATTTTAGGACGTATCATGGCGGTATGTAACGCAGCTGTGCTGGTACGTGAGAAACAGGGTGCTGCAATCGAGTTTCAAATTCCAAAAGTTCGTCCATACACAGAGTAACCTCTCCTTTAGCATGACAATACCAGACCACACACGAGCTACAACAGCAACAATCTGAGTCCTTGGGATCACTATCATCGATCATCCACCATACACTCCCTACTGGTTCCATCCGATTTTTATCTCTTTTAAAAACTTAAAGAACTCCGTCGAGGACTTCACCTTGATACTGATGAAGCGGTGCAAGCAGAGGTCAGGTTGTGGCCCGCCAACAAAGTCAGACGTTCTACAGTAACGGTATCAACAAACTGATCTCTCACTGAGAGAAACGTTTTCGTCGCCAGGTTGACTATGATGACAAATGGGTATGTAAACCTGAAGAATGAAAATCTAGAATGTTAATGACGTTTGTTTTGTTTAAGATGCCTTAAGAGTGTTCACGTAAAATATTCGGAGGCATTACAATTCAGCACGCCCTCGTACATACAACTTAGTATTACTCGTAAAATACATTCGGGAGGACGACGGTTCAATCCCGCGTCCGGCCATCCTGATTTAGGTTTTCCCTAAATCACTCCAGGCAAATGCCGGGCTGGTTCCTCTGAAAGGGCACGGCCGACTTCCTTCCCTAATCCGATGAGACCGATGACCTCGCTGTCTGGCCTCCTTCCTCAAAACAATCCTATATACTCGTAACATAGACAAGAATATTAATGTGCACTATAAAAATCTTATTATTAGCTGGTACTGACTCAGTGTAACAGCGCAGGAACGCTTCAACAAACTCCATCGCCCTATATATACGGGAAAGCAATGAAGGTAAAATCAGAAAGTTCGAGCAGGAATCGGGTGAAGTGACATTGCCGCTCAAAATATCTTCCGCCACACCAAAATGTAGCTTGTGGAGTACAGATGAAGTTCATGCAGATATCAACTAAAAAGGAAGTGTAATGGAATGTAGAGGAATTAAATCAGCGGATACCATGTAAATTAGGACAGGAAGCGAGCAGTAAAAGTGGCAGAGGAGTTTCGTTATTTAAGCAGCAAAATAACTGACGATGGCCAATGAAGGGATGAAGTAAATGCAGATTGGTTACAGCAAGAATTGCGTTTCTGAGAAAGAAAAATTTCTTAACAGTGAATATAAGTTGAAGTGTTAAGAAATCAGTCTGTTGGTATTCGTCTGGAGTATGGTCTTGCACAGAAGGGTAACACGGACGAAATACCGTTCAGATAAGAAGAAAATATAAGCTTTCGAAATGGAGTCCAACAGAAGAATGCTAAAGATTAGGTAGATAAAACGTATAACTAATGAGAACTAACTAAGAGTAAAATGAAATAATGGCACAACTTGACTAAAACAAAGGTTCGATTGGAGGGATAATACGACATGAAGGAGTCGTCGATTTGGTAATGGAGGGAAGAGTGTGTGTGTGTGGGGGGGGGGGGGGGGGGGAGGGACAGAGGGAAAGGTAAATTATGGAGGAAGACCATTGCTTTAATATGCACTACGTGATCGAAAATATCCGAACATGTTGTTGTTGTTGTCTTCAGTCCTGAGACTGGTTTGATGCAGCTCTCCATGATACTCTATCCTGTGCAAGCTGCTTCATCTCCCAGTACCTACTGCAACCTACATCCTTCTGAATCTGCTTAGTGTACTCATCTCTCGGTCTCCCTCTACGATTTTTACCCTCCACGCTGCCCTCCAATGCTAAATTTGTGATCCCTTGATGCCTCAAAACATGTCCTACCAACCGATCCCTTCTTCTAGTCAAGTTGTGCCACAAACTTCTCTTCTCCCCAATCCTATTCAATACCTCCTCATTAGTTACGTGATCTATCCACCTTATCTTCAGTATTCTTCTGTAGCACCACATTTCGAAAGCTTCTATTCTCTTCTTGTCCAAACTAGTTATCGTCCATGTTTCACTTCCATACATGGCTACACTCCAAACAAAACTTTCAGAAACGACTTCCTGATACATAAATCTATATTCGATGTTAACAAATTTCTCTTCTTCAGAAACGCTTTCCTTGCCATTGCCAGTCTACATTTTATATCCTCTCTACTTCGACCATCATCAGTTATTTTACTTCCTACATAGCAAAACTCCTTTACTACTTTAAGTGTCTCATTTCCTAATCTAATTACCTCAGCATCACCCGATTTAATTTGACTACATTCCATTATCCTCGTTTTGCTTTTGTTAATGTTCATCTTATATCCTCCTTTCAAGACACTGTCCATTCCGTTCAACTGCTCTTCCAAGTCCTTTGCCGTCTCTGACAGAATTACAATGTCATCGGCGAACTTCAAAGTTTTTACTTCGTCTCCATGAATTTTAATACCTACTCCAAATTTTTCTTTTGTTTCCTTTACTGCTTGCTCAATATACAGATTGAATAACATCGGGGAGAGGCTACAACCCTGTCTCACTCCTTTCCCAACCACTGCTTCCCTTTCATGCCCCTCGACTCTTATTACTGCCATCTGGTTTCTGTACAAATTATAAATAGCCTTTCGCTCCCTGTATTTTACCCCTGCCACCTTTAGAATTTGAAAAAGAGTATTCCAGTCAACATTGTCAAAAGCTTTCTCTAAGTCTACAAATGCTAGAAACGTAGGTTTGCCTTTTCTTAATCTTTCTTCTAAGATAAGTCGTAAGGTCAGTATTGCCTCACGTGTTCCAACATTTCGACGGAATCCAAACTGATCCTCCCCGAGGTCTGCATCTACCAGTTTTTCCATTCGTCTGTAAAGAATTCGCGTTAGTATTTTGCAGCCGTGGCTTATTAAACTGATAGTTCGGTAATTTTCACATCTGTCAGCACCTGCTTTCTTTGGGATTGGAATTATTATATTCTTCTTGAAGTCTGAGGGTACTTCGCCTGTCTCATACATCTTGCTCACCAGCTGGTAGAGTTTTGTCATGACTGGCTCTCCCAAGGCCGTCAGTAGTTCTAATGGAATGTTGTCTACTCCGGGGGCCTTGTTTCGACTCAGGTCTTTCAGTGCTCTGTCAAACTCTTCACGCAGTATCGTATCTCCCATTTCGTCTTCATCTACATCCTCTTCTATTTCCATAATTTTGTCCTCAAGTACATCACCCTTGTATAAACCTTCTATATACTCCTTCCACCTTTCTGCCTTCCCTTCTTTGCTTAGAACTGGGCTGCCATCTGAGCTCTTGATATTCATACACGTGGTTCTCTTCTCTCCAAAGGTCTCTTTAATTTTCCTGTAGGCAGTATCTATCTTACCCCTAGTGAGATAAGCTTCTACATCCTTACATTTGTCCTCTAGCCATCCCTGTTTAGCCATTTTGCACTTCCTGTCGATCTCATTTTTGAGACGTTTGTATTCCTTTTTGCCTGCTTCATTTACTGCATTTTTATATTTTCTCCTTTCATCAATTAAATTCAATATTTCTTCTGTTACCCAAGGATTTCTAGCAGCCCTCGTCTTTGTACCTACTTTATCCTCTGCTGCCTTCACTACTACATCCCTCAGAGCTACCCATTCTTCTTCTACTGTATTTCTTTCCCCTATTCCTGTCAATTGTTCCCTTATGCTCTCTCTGAAACTCTGTACAACCTCTGGTTCTTTCAGTTTATCCAGGTCCCATCTCCTTAATTTCCCACATTTTTGCAGTTTCTTCAGTTTTAATCTACAGGTCATAACCAATAGATTGTGGTCAGAGTCCACATCTGCCCCTGGAAATGTCTTACAACTTAAAACCTGGTTCCTAAATCTCTGTCTTAGCATTATATAATCTATCTGATACCTTTTAGTATCTCCAGGGTTCTTCCACGTATACAACCTTCTTTCATGATTCTTAAACCAAGTGTTAGCTATGATTAAGTTGTGCTCTGTGCAAAATTCTACTAGGCGGCTTCCTCTTTCATTTCTTAGCCCCAATCCATATTCACCTACTATGTTTCCTTCTCTCCCTTTTCCTACACTCGAATTCCAGTCACCCATTACTATTAAATTTTCGTCTCCCTTCACTATCTGAACAACTTCTTTTATTTCATCGTACATTTCTTCAATTTCTTCATCATCTGCAGAGCTAGTTGGCATATAAACTTGTACTACTGTAGTAGGTGTGGGCTTCGTATCTATCTTGGCCACAATAATGCGTTCACTATGCTGTTTGTAGTAGCTTACCCGCATTCCTATTTTCCTATTCATTATTAAACCTACTCCTGCATCACCCCTATTTGATTTTGTGTTTATAACCCTGTAGTCACCTGACCAGAAGTCTTGTTCCTCCTGCCACCGAACTTCACTAATTCCCACTATATCTAACTTTAACCTATCCATTTCCCTTTTTAAATTTTCTAACCTACCTGCCCGATTAAGGGATCTGACATTCCACGCTCCGATCCGTAGAACGCCAGTTTTCTTTGTCCTGATAACGACATCCTCCTGAGTAGTCCCCGCCCGGAGATCCGAATGGGGGACTATTTTACCTCCGGAATATTTTACCCAAGAGGATGCCATCATCATTTAATGATACAGTAAAGCTGCATGTCCTCGGGAAAAATTACGGCTGTAGTTTCTCCTTGCTTTCAGCCGTTCGCAGTACCAGCACAGCAAGGCCGTTTTGGTTAATGTTGCAAGGCCAGATCAGTCAATCATCCAGACTGTTGCCCCTGCAACTACTGAAAAGGCTGCTGCCCCTCTTCAGGAACCACACGTTTGTCTGGCCTCTCAACAGATACCCCTCCGTTGTGGTTGCACCTACGGTACGGCCATCTGTATCGCTGAGGCACGCAAGCCTCCCCACCAACGGCAAGGTCCATGGTTCATGGGGGGGCCCGATCCGAACATACGTTTTTCATATTAGGTGCATTGTGCTGCCACCTACTGACAGTTACTCCATATCAGCGACCTTAGTAGTCATTAGACATCGTGAGAGAGCAGAATGGCGTGCTCTGTGGAACTCACTGACTTCCAACGCGGTCATGTGATTGGGTGTCACTCGTGTCATACGTCTGTACTCGAGATTTCCACACACCTAAACATACCTAGGTCCACTGTTTCAGAAGTGATAGTGAAGTGGAAACGTGAAGGGACACGTACAGCACAAAAGCGTACAGGCCGACCTCGTCTGTTGATTGACAGAGACCGCCGACAGTTGAAGGTGGTCGTAATGTGTAACAGGCAGACATCTATCCAGACCATCACACAGGAATTCCAAACTGCATCAGGATCCACTGCAAGTACTACGACAGTCAGACGGGAGATGAGAAAACTTGGATTTCATGGTCGAGCAGCTGCTCATAAGCTACATATCACGCTGATAAATGCCAAACGATGGCTCTCTTGAGGTAAAGAGGATAAACACTGGACGATTGAACAGTGGAAAAACGTTGTGTGGAGAGAGAATCACGGTACACAATGTGGCGACCCGATGGCCGGGTGTGGGAATAGCGAATGTCCGCTGAACATCATCTGCGAGCGTGTGTAGTTGCCAACAGTAAAATTTGGAGGCGACGGTGTTATGGTGTGGTCATGTTTTTCATGGAAGGCGCTTGCGCCCCTTGTTTTGCGTGGCACTATCACAGCACAGGCCTACGTTGATGTTTTAAGCACCTTCTTGCTTCCCACTGTTAAAGAGCAATTCGGGGGTGACGATTGCATCTTTCAACACGACCGAGCACCTGTTCATATTGCACGGCCCTTGGCGGAGTGGTTACACCGATAGTAACATCCCTGTAATGGACTAGCCTGCACAGAGTCCTGACCCGAATCATATAAACACCTTCGGAATGTTTCGGAATGCCAACTTTGTGCCAGGCCGCACGGACCGACATCGATACCTCACCTCACTGCAGCCGTCCGCGAAGAATAGGCTGCCATTCCCCAAGAAACCTTCCAGCACCTGATTGAACGTATGCCTGCGAAAGTGGAAGCTGTCATCAAGGTTAAGGTTAGATCAAAACCATACTGAATTCCAGCATTACCAATGGAGGGTGTCACGAACTTACAAGTCATTTTCAGCCAGGTGTCCGTATACTTTTGATCACATAGTGTAGTAAGCAAGTGCGAGTTGATGCATGTTGCAGCAGCCACTCAGAGATTAAGGAGATTGCTCACGATAGACTGTGGCGGAGTGCTCAAACCAGTCTTCCAAGGTCACAACAATGACGTGAAGGTAGCAAATACTTAATACAGTGACAAAGAATCCTAACCCCGCCTTTTATTGACGGTTCATAAATAATGTTGTTGCGAAATATGTTTTCTCTAACTTTTTGGTATACGAAGTTAGCAATTCAATTTAAGACAAATATCGTCCACGGCAAGTTAGCACGCCCGTCCTGGGAAGGGTCTTAAAAGGTTTTCGGACCGGCAGCCTCACGAGATCCAGCACAGAAGTCTTCAGTCATATGTGTAAGCAAAGCTTCCTTCAAGAACATACATCCCGCTTTCGCAGATGCGATTTAGGAACCCTTTTTCCTTAAAATGTAGCGCAACTCTTGACGGTCCTTTGAGAAACAAAACGAATAAAGGTCTGCTTTGACGGAAACATCGCGGAGAGACGCCGACAAAGGAATACCGTGGATGTGGCAGTGTGAGCGAGTGTGATGCAATCGCGGGCCGCACACAACGCTACCAGGAAGGAACAAAGTGGAGCGCCACAGACAGTCCGCGAGGACTGCGGGCTTGCCGTGTGGGGTACTCCGGTTATGGCGCCACGGAGAGAATAATAACTTTGTGTTCTGCATTACGGCAGGTCTTGTCTTGGGGGAAGCCTCGGAAAAGAGATCCACCGCATGAGCGTCTAGGGAAGTGATTCCAGTGGTGGTTTCCCGTTTCCTTCCACTGGTGATGATGAAATAATAAAGAGGACAACAGAGTGCCTGAGCAGAGAAAATCTTCGACCCAGCCGGGAATCGAACCCGGCCCCTCGGGGTGACAGACCGCCGCGCTGACCACTTTCACACATACATACAATTTTGCTTCTGCAGCTATCGGGGAGGACCACGAAGAGAAAACGCACGGTAAAATACGTTACATTTCCGATGACAAAACATGACTCATATCAAACCTTGGGATTGTTTGTTTAAAGATCGATCTGGCTGTCAGGGCACTTTGAGGACTTCCATCACAATGGATGCCGTTACGGCAAGTTGAAAGAAAGAGAGTGTGGGAGGGAGAGATAGGGCGATATATACACTTGCGTATCATAAACGCTTTCTCTCGAAAATATTTCTCTCCTTCGTTCCTCCGCAGCGTTACCACAGATGACGTGTCACTGATCTCATTTGTACTAAGACTGCAGTACATGCGAGGTGCTTATTTGCTTCCTCCGGCTTGAGAGGAATGCATAAGTTCTAATACACGTTCACCAACCTGCAGTGTTCTGTAGTTGTACGCTGTGCAGGAAACAGCACGTAGGTTGTGAATCCGTTACCTTCATACTGTAAGAAAATCCTAGCGGGGAACAGTTATTTTAGAAATAATTAAATTTTCAATCAGTTTGTTTATACGAGGTGCCATTCGCTTTTTATTAGCAGAATACGAGAAACTGCACAGTTACATTCCACTTTAGAGTCACAAATAATTTTGGGCTGGACATATTGATAACATCCGAATTCCTACCACTCATCTCCAGATTCCCTCCATGAACGGGGAAGGTGCACTCTGTCATACAGGCGTGTCCACGACTGCAGCTGTGGCTGCAGCCCCGGAGGTAATTATCACAGCCGCGAGGGATTAGCCGACGCCGGCACGATAACTCAGCGTGTTCGGTCAGAGGGTTAGCTACGCTCTGTAATAAAGAAAACTTAGTTAATGGATTAACGACGAACTGAAACGGGTGTCTTGCGACGTCCACCCCTAGCAGATACAAAAGAACGAACATGAACAAAATGAGATTTTAAAAAAAAAGCTGTCTAAGGCGCTGCAATCATGGACTGCGGGGCTGGTCCCGGCGGAGGTTCGAGTCCTCCCTTGGGCATGGCTGTGTGTGTTTGCCCTCAGGATAATTTAAGTTAAGTAGTGTGTAAGCTTAGGGACTGATGACCTTAGTACTTAAGTCCCATAAGATTTCACACACAATTTATTTTAATTATCACCGACCTCTTTACGGGGGCGCTAGCGGTGTACGAGCGCATGGGTGCATAGCATGTGGACCTCGGGACATGAGCGTGCAGGATGTGTGAGTGTTTTCAGTGATCTCCGACATCCAGTTATGACAAATACTGCTACAGACTGGATCGTGGTTTTAGTGTGTCTTGTTTAGTGCTTCTCAATACATCGCAGTAGACTCTGCCTTGCAGTGGTACTCGCTGTCGCCTCTATTCTATCACACAGCAAGGCCTTCCCCCTCCTTCCGGATGAAACAGAACCGATTTAGGAATTCTTTAGTTCTTTTAAAAACCCAATCGCGACGTCAAATTCCCGATCGATCAATTTATTGTTTCCGTTAGTCGTATTGCGTGCACACATGCATCCGATACAGGCGGGCATGGCCTCCATGGGAGTAATTCTCCGCCTCGGCCTGTGTGGCTGAGAGCTACCCTGTACATGGCGAACGGCGCGCGCCTCGCGATCGCTAGTTTGTGCAATCGGTAGAAATTTTTTTTTTCACCAGATATGTCTAGTGGAACATTGTGGTGGAGGAGGGTATCTACATCTACATCTACATCTACATCCGTACTCCGCAAGCCACCTGACGGTGTGTGGCGGAGGGTACCCTGAGTACCTCTATCGGTTCTCCCTTCTATTCCAGTCTCGTATTGTACGTGGAAAGAAGGATTGTCGGTATGCTTCTGTGTGGGCTCTAATCTCTCTGATTTTATCCTCATGGTCTCTTCGCGAGATATACGTAGGAGGGAGCAATATACTGCTTGACTCTTCGGTGAAGGTATGTTCTCGAAACTTTAACAATAGCCCGTACCGAGCTACTGAGCGTCTCTCCTGCAGAGTCTTCCACTGGAGTTTATCTATCATCTCCGTAACGCTTTCGCAATTACTAAAGGATCCTGTAACGAAGCGCGCTGCTCTCCGTTGGATCTTCTCAATCTCTTCTATCAACCCTACCTGGTGCGGATCCCACACTGCTGAGCAGTATTCAAGCATTGGGCGAACAAGCGTACTATAACCTACTTCCTTTGTTGTCGGATTGCATTTCCTTAGGATTCTTCCAATGAATCTCAGTCTGGCATCTGCTTTACCGACGATCAACTTTATATGATCATTCCATTTTAAATCACTCCTAATGCGTACTCCCAGATAATTTATGGAATTAACTGTTTCCAGTTGCTGACCTGCTATTTTGTAGCTAAATGATAAGGTACCTATCTTTCTATGTATTCGCATCACATTACACTTGTCTACATTGAGATTCAATTGCCATTCCGTGCACCATGCGTCAATTCGCTGCAGATCCTCCTGCATTTCAGTACAATTTTCCATTGTTGCAACCTCTCGATACACCACAGCATCATCTGCAAAAAGCCTCAGTGAACTTCCGATGTCATCCACCAGGTCATTTATGTATATTGTGAATAGCAACGGTCCTATGACACTCCCCTGCGGCACACCTGAAATCACTCTTACTTCGGAAGACTTCTCTCCATTGAGAATGACATGCTGCCTTCTGTTATCTAGGAACTCCTCAATCCAATCACACAATTGATCTGATAGTCCGTATGCTCTTACTTTGTTCATTAAACGACTGTGGGGAACTGTGTCAAACGCCTTGCGGAAGTCAAGAAACTCGGCATCTACCTGTGAACCCGTGTCTAAGGCCCTCTGAGTCTCGTGGACGAATAGCGCGAGCTGGGTTTCACACGATCGTCTTTTTCGAAACCCATGCTGATTCGTACAGAGTAGATTTCTAGTCTCCAGAAAAGACATTATACTCGAACATAATACGTGTTCCAAAATTCTACAACTGATCGACGTTAGAGATATAGGTCTATAGTTCTGCACATCTGTTCGACGTCCCTTCTTGAAAACGGGGATGACCTGAGCCCTTTTCCAATCCTTTGGAACGCTTCGCTCTTCTAGAGACCTACGGTACACCGCTGCAAGAAGGGGGGCAAGTTCCTTCGCGTACTCTGTGTAAAATCGAAACGGTATCCCATCAGGACCAGCGGCCTTTCCTCTTTTGAGCGATTTTAATTGTTTCTCTATCCCTCTGTCGTCTACTTCGATATCTACCATTTTGTCAACTGTGCGACAATCTAGAGAAGGAAGCACAGTGCAGTCTTCCTCTGTGAAACAGCTTTGGAAGAAGACATTTAGTATTTCGGCCTTTAGTCTGTCATCCTCTGTTTCAGTACCATTTTGGTCACAGAGTGTCTGGACATTTTGTTTTGATCCACCTACCGCTTTGACATAGGACCAAAATTTCTTAGGATTTTCTGCCAAGTCAGTACATAGAACTTTACTTTCGAATTCATTGAAAGCCTCGCGCATAGCCCTCCTCACACTACGTTTCGCTTCGCGTAATTTTTGTTTGTCTGCAAGGCTTTGGCTATGTTTATGTTTGCTGTGAAGTTCCCTTTGCTTCCGCAGCAGTTTTCTAACTCGGTTGTTGTACCACGGTGGCTCTTTCCCATCTCTTAATCTCTTACGATCTTGCTTGGCACATACTCATCTAACGCATATTGTACCATGGTTTTGAACTTTGTCCACTGATCCTCAACACTATCTGCACTTGAGACAAAACTTTTGTGTTGAGCCGTCAGGTACTCTGTAATCTGCTTTTTGTCACTTTTGCTAAACAGAAAAATCTTCCTACCGTTTTTAATATTTCTATTTACGGCTGAAATCATCGATGCAGTAACCGCTTTATGATCGCTGATTCCCTGTTCTGCATTAACTGATTCAAATAGTTCGGGTCTGTTTGTCACCAGAAGGTCTAATATATTATCGCCACGAGTCGGTTTTCTGTTTAACTGCTCAAGGTAGTTTTCAGATAAAGCACTTAAAAATATTTCACTGGATTCTTTGTCCCTGCCACCCGTTATGAACGTTTGAGTCTCCCAGTCTATATCCGGCAAATTAAAATCTCCACCCAGAACTATAACATGGTGGGGAAATCTACTCGAAATATTTTCCAAATTATTCTTCAGGTGCTGAGCCACAACAGCTGCTGAGCCCGGGGGCCTATAGAGACATCCAATTACCATGTCTGAGCCTGCTTTAACCGTGACCTTCACCCAAATCATTTCACAATTCGAATCTCCGTCAATTTCCTTCGATACTATTGCACTTCTTATCGCTATAAACACGCCTCCCCCTTCACTGTCCAGCCTATCTCTGCGGTATACATTCCAATCGGAGTTTAGGATTTCATTACTGTTTACGTCTGGTTTCAGCCAACTTTCTGTTCCTAGTACTATATGGGCGTTGTGTATTTGTGCTCTCAAACGTTTGTGAGTACAAGAACTTGGATATATTTAGTACTACGACCTATTTGTGGTGGAAATTTTATTAATTGACTTGTGTAATGTTTGTGTGTAATGTTGAAAATATGTTCTATTACGAAGAAGGATCATCATAAGGTGGAGGTAAGTGTTTTAAGCAATCAATTCGACTACTGTAAGTTGTTAAACAATTAATTTGATAGGGTAGTGCGAATGGATTAATTTTGATATCGAAATTCTGTCAGCTCTCCCTTTGTCTCCACCATTAGCCAATAGAAACACTGTATTCGGAGGAGATATGCAAACCTCTGTCAGCCTGTTTTGGTATGCTGGTTCACACAGACAAACAGGGAGTGACCTCTTGAGAAAGACAAAGACAGGAAGCGAGACTGAAATTTCCGGACCAACAGAAAAACGCGACTTTATGCTTTGTTTGGGGGCCGCAAGGTCGAGGAGGCCGATATGCAGTTCGTGGTCAGTGGTGTTTAGTAACGTGATCGGTAATTAGGACAAAGAGGGGGGGGGGATTTACCTACATGGTGGTGCCCCGACGAGACGGGAGATTCAAATGGTTCAAATGACTCTGAGCACTGTGGTACTTCACTTCTGAGGTCATCAGTCCCCTAGAACTATGAAATACTTAAACCTAACTAACCTAAGGACATCACACACATCCATGCCCGAGGCAGGATTCGAACCTGCCACCGTAGCGGTCGCGCGGTTCCAGGCTGACGCGCCTAAAACCGCTCGGTCACACTGGCCGGCCGCACGGGAGACTATGAACAGTGGTTCCTATACCTCGTTTCATTCCACTCATGATCTGTGTAATATGACTTATCCATGTTTCTCGATCTGTACAAAGTAGTTTGCCACTGAGATTCTAGTAATTTGTCCATCTGCAGAAAGTGACGGTGGGTTTCGAAATATGTCACGAACTTAGTCTCTAGTATGCTTTGCAAAGCGAGGAAAAAAATTATAAGAGCCTTAACATCCCTTACTCTAGCAGCAAATATAAACAACCCACTCAGGGCTTCCACGCACAATCACAATAAAAGAGTGCTGCAATTGCTTAAATATTCCATACTGCAATCGATTTCCTGACAAATTCTTTAAATAAACTATAATCCATACACCACCTTGTAGCCCATAAATTGTTTAAATAAACAGTATTCCATACACTGCAATCAATTTCTCAACAATTTTTTTAAATAAATAGTTAACTTACACTCCAAAGTTGGTCTTGTATTTCATCAATTGTTTAAATAAACAATATTCCACACAAAGTCTAAATTGTTCAAACAATATTCCATACCTTGCAATCTATTTACAATCAGATTCTTCAACTAAATAAGTAAACTATATTTCATATATGATCTTGTAGCCCATAAATCGTTTAGATAAACAATATACCACGTAATGACTAAATTGTTTAAACAATATTCCATATGCTGCAATCAATTTCCTGCCAAATGGCCAGTCAACTTAGTCTTTTCCTGTGCAATTTCCAGGTGGTGGAGGGGAGGCAGAGGGCTGCAGGTTTTCTCCGAAGGGGGGTGAGGTTAATTGATTGATCAGTTTAATTTATTAGTCAATCAAATTGATATCAAAAGTGTTATTGTATCAGCAAAGGGAGTTCCTTCAGTAGTGGGGGAGGAGGACGGGAAGAGGGAAGACAAGTTGGAGGGGGAGGGGTGGGGGTAACATGGAAAACCCCTTAATTGAACAATAGGTTAAGGACCTGTCAACCAAAAGGACAGATGGCTCTGAGCACTATGGGATTAACTTCTAAGGTCATCAGTCCCCTAGAACTTAGAACTACTTAAACCTAACTAACTTAAGGACATCACACACACCAATGGCCTAGGCAGGATTCGAACCTGCAACCGTAGCGGTCGCGCGGTTTCAGATTGTAGTGCCTAGAACCGCTCGGCCACCCTGGCCAGCCTCAAAAGAACAGGTTAGCCCCAGGTGGTCTTAATCCTCTTAGCAGAACAATAGGTTGAGGACCTGTCAATCAAAAGACAACAATAGGTTTGCCCCTGAATGAATGCTGGCCACTGAATATAGGCAATGTGCATTAACAAAATGCGCTTATGTTCTCATTGCCCTACTACCTCAGCCAGCTGAATAACCATTCTTTCCGTCTAAGATGTCTAAGTAGTGTTGACACTACAGAATCCGATAATGAAGCTAAGTCGTGACCTTAATCTGGAAAAGGAGGGTAGGTGATAGCTAACATATGACAGTTGATCACCTAAATTTGTAACAGTGTGTTGCAGAAATTCCAACATCTTCCTTCAGTGTGTTACAGAATGGGACAGGGGATCATGGTGTGTTCATAGAACCTGCTGAGCCCCTGACAGCCTTCACATATAATTTACTGAGAGCCTCTTTCCCATACACGGTCTATAATATCCTGTCCAGTCACATTAATGTGACTACCTGTCAAAAGCCTGAATGACCACCTTTTGCAGTGCAGATAGGTGTGAGGTGTGCAGGAAGAGTGATTGAGGTTCTGGAGGGCCCCAAGAGGGATGTGGAAACATACTGACTCTAGTGCCATGGTCAGCTGCGCTAGGTTTCTTGCTTGAGGATTTATGGCACGAACAGCCCTATCAAGTTGATCCTACAGATTCTCAGATGGGTTTAAATATGGGGATTTTGATGGCCAGAGGTGTTTGGTAAAGGCATCCTGATCCTCTTCAAACCATGCACATACACTCCGAGCTGTGTGATACATTGCATGTCCTGCTGGTAGATGCCATCAAGCAGAGGAAAAACATACTGCATGTAGGGAAGGTCATGGTCGCCAAGAATGAATTCATACTTCTGTTGATCCATTGTGCCTTCCAGAATGACGAGATCACTCATCGAATGCCTTGAAAGCATTCCCCAGACGATAACGCTTCCTAATAAAGCCTGGACCCTCGCGAAATTTTCTGCAGACTGTTTGCTTTCAGGTCTTTCCCTCCTTACACGCCAACCGCCATCTGTCATCTAAAAAGGCCTTCTGTCACCACTCAGTGAACGTCCAGTTGCACTATTGGCGTGCAAATTCCAGCCTTTGCCTACGATGAGCAGCAGTCAGCATGAATGCTTAAACCAGGCTTCTGCTGTGGAGCATGTACCCAGCAACACGTTGAACACTCGTTGAGGAGACACTGTTGGTAGCCCATTGTTTCACCTGGGCTGTCAGTTGCACATCTGTTTGCCTGCACGTATCTCTGCAGCCATTGTTCACCCCTGTCATCTATGGCCCGTTGCTGCACAACAGTTGCCTCAGCACTGGTTCAGGATAACACCATTTTGCCATGCACAGTGTACTTAAACAAAGGCGGCACTCAAAGAAATTAGCGGCACTCAAAGAAATTACGAACTTAGCCATTTCGGAAATACTTCCACTTTTGGTCTGTAAGCCACTAACCTTGCCCTTTTGGACATCAGATAAATCACTCTGTTTGTGCATTACAACAATGACTGCACTGCTTTCCGTGTCACCAAACACGTTTTATATACCCTCCGCCGCTTGTGCTGCTACCTGCCGTCTGTGAGTGGTTGTTGTATGTTGAGGCCTAACATAGGCAATTGTGACATTAATGTGACTAGACCATGTAAATCACTTGAATTATGCTGTACTGAGTGGACGAATTAAATGAGACCTTTTTCTGTGTTTTACGTTAGAATTAGATGCTCACGTCTTTGAAATGTTTTTGTGTTGCCAAAGAGACTAGAAAAGAATGAGAGAACACTGAAGGCAATAGGGAAAAATGGAGTGTCTGTAACCGATAAGACTGGAAAACAGCATTCGGCTTCAGTGGTCAAGGATGACTGTCTCCTAGGACAAGAGCGGCAGTGTTAAAGCATATACGCTTGTACCACGAAAAAAAAAATTACCGTCTACTGCTAAACAGCTTATCCGTCCATCTTCGGAACGCCACACTGCAACCATTCTGTGTGGTATGGATTCCGTAATTACTTGATAGATATACGGAGGTACTTGGTGCCAGATGTCTATGCAAGATCATACAATTCCCGTAAATTACTGGATGGTCCTTTGTGGGCGCGCAGTTCGCGCCCCATAGTGTCTCGTATCACCGCCGGGTTAAGAGCAAGCGAGTTTGGGGGCAAGTCTTTCATTCTCCTCAACCTACACTACTGGTCATTAAAAATGATACACCACGAGGATGACGTTCTACAGTCCGACATGAGGAAAGTTTCCATCCCATTTCTCATACACAAACAGCAGTTGACCGACGTTACCTGGTGAAACGTTGTTGTCATGCCTCGTGTGAGGAGGAGAAATGCGTACCATTATGTTTCCGACTTTGATAAAGGTCGGATTATAGCCTATCGTGATTGCGGTTTACCGTATCGCGACATTGCTGCTCGCGTTGGTCGAGATCCAATAACGGTTAGCAGAATATGGAATCGGTGGGTTCAGGAGGGTAATACGGAACGCCGTGCTGGATCCCAACGGCCTCGTATCACTAGCAGTCGAGATGACAGGCATCTTATCCGCATGGCTGTAACTGATCGCGCAGCCACGTCTCGATCCCTGAGTCAACAGATGGGGACGTTTGCAAGACAACAACCATCTACACGAACAGTTCGACGACGTTTGCAGCAGCATGGACTATCAGCTCGGAGACCATGACTGCGGTTACCCTTGACGCTGCATCGCAGACAGGAGAGCCTGTGATGGTGTACTCAACGACGAGCCTGGGTACACGAAAGGCAAAACGTCATTTTTTCGGATGAATTCAGGTTCTGTTTACAGCGTCATGATGGTCGCATCCGTGTTTGGCAACATCGCGGTGAACACACATTGGGAGCGTGTATTCGTCATCGCCAAACTAGCGTATCACCAGGCGTGATGGTAAGGGATGCCATTGGTTTCACGTCTCGGTGCGGGATTAGCCGTGCGGTCTAAGGCGCTGCAGTCATGGACTGTGAGGCTCGTCCCGGAGGAGGTTCTAGTCTTCTCTCGGGCAGGGGTGTGTTTGTTTGTCCTAAGGATAATTTAGGTTAAGTATTGTGTAAGCTTAGGGACTGATGACCCTAGCAGTTAAGTCCCATAAGATTTCACACACACACACCTACACGTCTCGGTCACCTCTTGTTCGCATTGACGGCACTTTGAACAGTGGACGTTACATTACAGATGTGTTACGAGACATGGCTCCACCCTTCATTCGATCCCTGCGAAACCCTACATTTCAGCAGGATAATGCACGACCGCATGTTGCAGACCCTGTACGGGCCTTTGTGGATACAGAAAATGTTCAACGGCTGCCCTGGCCAGCACATTCTCCAGATCTCTCACCAATTGAAAACGTCTGGTCAATGGTGGCCGAGCAACTGGCTCGTCACAATACGCCAGTCACTACTCTTGATGAACTGTGGTATCGTGTTGAAGCTGCATGGGCAGCTGTCCCTGTACACGCCATCCAAGCTCTGTTTGACTCAATGCCCAGGCGTATCAAGGCCGTTATTACGGCCGGAGGTGGTTGTTCCGGGTACTGATTTCTCAGGATCTATGCACCCAAATTGCGTGAAAATGTAATCACATGTCAGTTCTAGTATAATATATTTGCCCAATGAATACCCGTTTATCATCTGCATTTCTTCTTGGTGTAGCAATTTTAATGGCCAGTAGTGTACTATAACACGATTCTGTTCTTGTGATTTGGATAACTATCCAGCTGGAAAGACGCCATCGCCGTCGGTGAAGACATCAAGCATGGAGGGAGGCAATAATGTAATCACATGTCAGTTCTAGTATAATATATTTGTCCAATGAATACCCGTTTATCATCTGCATTTCTTCTTGGTCTAGCAATTTTAATGGCCAGTAGTGTACTATAACACGATTCTGTTCTTGTGATTTGGATAACTATCCAGCTGGAAAGACGCCATCGCCGTCGGTGAAGACATCAAGCATGAAGGGAGGCAATAATGTTTACATAGCCTGTAGCTGACATGGTGGCTTCCATGACTACCACAGGTCGCATGGAAGCTCACCTGAATGTCCCTCATAGCATAATACTGCTCTCGTTGCCCGTGTCCAGGACACAGTACATATTTCGAGCTACCTTCCAAGTCGATGACAGCGTACCGGACACTATCATCGGGTTAGTGTTACAAAAATTGTTTTTCATCAAACAAAGCGACTCACTGCCTAATGTCTGTGAATGAACTTTGGTGTCCACTGCAGTCGTATTTGACGAAGTCGTTGGTTCAATGTGGGAATGAGTAGGGATCGTCTGTTCCAACCCATGTTCAAGAATGTGGATTGAACTTTATGCTCCGAAACACTTGTAGCCTGCACCTGCACTGTACGGGGTCGTCAGATCTTACACAGATCGCCATCTGTCCTGCGTTACAGAACGGGCAAACATTCAACTTCCACTTTCAGTGATTAAGCGTGGACGCTCAGCACCTTTTCACCTACCCGTGGTTCCAGCGTCCTTCAGCCACTTTCTAAAGATCCTCACGACAGTAGATCGCGAACAGCCTACATGCTTGTTCTTAGGAGCTGGGCCTAAATAATCGACCCTCTGCCACAGTCGCTTATGTCATTGGATTTCCTTTTTGCGGCACGTAACGTCACTGTAAGTAGGCTGTTTAGGGTTTTGTTTATTGGTAACGCCACATAGCGCTCTGTATGAAAAATCACTGGCTGTGCTGTGTGCAGTCAGAGGCTGGTCGGCATTGTTGTAATACTCGCCATTGTAGTGTTGGGCAGCTGAATGTTAACAGCGCGTAGCGTTGCGCAGTTGGAGGTGAGCCGCCAGCAGTGGTGGATGTGGGGAGAGAAATGGCGGAGTTTTGAAATTTGTAAGACTGGATGTCATGGACTGATATATATATATATATATATATATATTATGACTATTAAGGTAAATACATTGTTTGTTCTCTATTAAAATCTTTCATTCGCTAACTATGCCTATCAGTAGTTAGTGCCTTCCGTAGTTTGAATCTTTTAGTTAGCTGGCAGTAGTGGCGCTCGCTGTATTGCAGTAGTTCGAGTAACGAGAATTTTTGTGAGGTAAGTGATTTGTGAAACGTATAAGTTAATGTTAGTCAGGGCCATTCTTTCGTAGGGATTTTTAAAAGTCAGATTGCGTTGCTCTATAAATATTGTGTGTCAGTTTAAGCACAGTTTCGTATAATTTTTCTAAGGGGACGTTTCAATATATATATTTGCGTACTGTGGTCGTGCGGTAGCGTTCTTGCTTCCCATGCCCGGGTTCCCGGGTTCGATTCCCGGCGGGGTCAGGGATTTTCTCTGCCTCGTGATGGCCGTGAGTTGTGTGATGTCCTTAGGTTAGTTAGGTTTAAGTAGTTCTAAGTTCTAGGGGACTGATGACCATAGGTGTTAATTCCCATAGTGCTCAGAGCCATTTAAACCATTTTGTGTCATGTAGCCACAAAACCACCACGCAGCACTCAATCTTTCAACAAGTAGCGGTCATAATGTTTTTGCTCATCGGTGTGTTTCCACGTCTCCAGCAGGGTTGACGACTCCACATTCTTTGCCCAGTATCTCAACTATTGAGCCGGCCTGAGTGGCCGAGCGGTTCTAGGCGCTACACTCTGAAACCGAACGACCGCTACGGTCGCAGCTTCGAATCCTGCCTCGGGCATGGATGTGTGTGATGTCCTTAGGTTAGTTAGGTTTAAGTAGTCCTAAGTTCTAGGGGACTGATGACCTCAGAAGTAAGGTCCCATTGTGTTCAGAGCCATTTGAACTATTTTTTCAACTATTGACCTAGTCTTCTATTAATGACGACTAGAAAACATAGCACTGAGCCCATTTTAGTTTACCGAACCTCTGCATGTGAAATAAATCTTATTCTAGTAGAAGGAACATAACATACTTCCTTTGATACATTTTTCTTTATTAAGAGGTTCATCACTGATAATCATCGACAAGAGTCGTCGTGAAGAGTATGGCGATAAATAAGTAACAACTTCAAATCTGATTTTTTGCTTAATTGTTTAACTGATGAGTTGTTACAGTTATTTGAATCTGAACATTTTGGTAGATTCTAAGGAAGAGACAAGATCGGTCATGAATTTTAGGGACTGGAACGGATCACGACGCTCAATACAAGCAGCTGCTTGCGACTAAACGCTTTCACTGTGGAAGCTACAGTTATCTAGGATATGGCATTAGATGTTCGAAGAGGTTTTAAGAAAAACTGCTATTGATTCGTATGGGCACAATTTGGCTACTAGTACGAGAGTCACACAAAGAAAATCTAAAAAAAAAAATATTAAATCACGGTGGGTTCGATATGTTGTACGAAGAGCAATCATAAAGTTCTAATTATCATCTCGAAAAAATAAAGTCGTCTAATCAATTTCTTGTTAGCTTTCAGGCACATGTCTGCAGTGCTGGTACACATTCAGCCACCCGAGTCACAGTGTCGTAAAACACTGTCAGAGTTAGCAAAACAAAATGTTACAGAGCATTTCCACGAAGTGGAGCTTCCATAAAGTGGAGATGCGTTGTCACTTTTGTTTTTGTAACTTAACTGGTGTGCTACTGCTCTGTGACACGGGTGTCTGAATGTGTACCAGTTCTGTAGACAGATACACGTACCTGAAAACAAACAACAAACTAATTACGTAACTTTATTTCTTTGAGGTGACCATTAAAACTTTATGACCAGCTTCAAACCTCATTAATTCATCACTGGATCAAGGTTTTCATCCTTTTCCATAATCCAAAGAGCAATTCAAATTTAATATAGGATTACAAACGGCTATAATTATTTAATACATATCAATACATCGTTAAGAATTGTAGAGAATGTAAAAAAAAGTTAAAATTAATCTTACATCATTTATAAGTTTCTATACGATTGGTCACCCAGATATCATATAAGCGAAAGTCCATTTCACGCCATACACTTTAAAGCATATATGGAGTCACTGAAGCTAGTACAGAACGTCTTTCAAATAACTTCATAAAAAGAAATCGTTGATGTCAGTTTCGAAGATTTAGGTGGCGAAGACGACGTACTCAGATACAGTAAGACTGATCCAACGGTTTGGAAGATGTAGATGTAAGAATGTGCCAGCCTTCACATACCAATTTGTGGGTATTCCATTTTGCCGAAAGATGTAATCCGTCGAATCTGCGTCAATTTGTTGGACCAGGTACTGCTCAAGCATGTGCAGATAATTGGTTGTTAAGACACTCAACTCAATTAAGAATAATGAAGTCTATAGTTTTTTGTGCTGAGCACATTAACTTTCGGTGAGTCATGCTAGTATTCAGTTACACACAAAAGGTTTTTATGTATCCCATACTCGAATGTTGTGGCGGTCAACCTCGTCACTTATGCAGAAGGTTACCTGATCACTAAAAATGAGACATGCAGCAAAGATTTCTTTCTGCACGGCTTCCGACGTTGCCGTAACATAAATCGTATGTTTGATGTAGTGTTCCTGTTTCGGTTTCCGTAAAATTTGAATTGCGTACCGATCCACTTCCAGCTCCGTTTTGTTGACACGTTGTTTGTGGCATCTGCCGTTCCTTCCGGTTCATGCATCGATTTTCATATATTGCGTTCAGTGGAAGGCGAATTGTTTCGTCATTTGAAAATAAATAAGTCGCCAGGTCCTGATGGGATTCCCATTCGGTTTTACAGAGAGTACTCTACTGCATTGGCTCCTTACTTAGCTTGCATTTATCGCGAATTTGTTGTCCAACGTAAAGTCCCGAGAGACTGGAAAAAAGCACAGGTGACGCCTGTATATAAGAAGGGTAGAAGGACGGATCCTCAAAATTACAGACCAATATCCTTAACATCGGTTTGTTGCAGGATTCTCGAACATATTCTCAGTTCGTATATATTGAATTTCCTTGGGACAGAGAAGTTGCTGTCCATGCATCAGCACGGCTTTAGAAAGCATCGCTCCTACGAAACGCAACTCGCCCTTTTTTCACATGATATCTTGCGAACCTTGGATGTAGGATATCAGACGGATGCCACATTCCTTGACTTCCGGAAAGCGTTTGACTCGGTGCCCCACTGCAGACTCCTAACTAAGGTACGAGCATATGGGATTGGTTCCCAAGTATGTGAGTGGCTCGAAGACTTCTTAAGTAATAGAACCCAGTAAGTTGTCCTCGATGGTGAGTGTTCATCGGAGGTGAGGGTATCATCTGGGGTACCCCAGGGAAGTGTGGTAGGTCTGCACCTGTTTTCTATCTACATAAATAATCTTTTGGATAGGGTGGATAGCAATGTGCGGCTGTTTGCTGATGATGCTGTGGTGAACGGGAAGGTGTCGTCGTTGAATGACTGTAGGAGGATACAAGATGACTTGGACGGGATTTGTGATTGGTGTAAAGAATGATAGCTAACTCTAAATATAGATAAATGTAAATTATGCAGATGAATAGGAAAAAGAATCCCATAATGTTTGAATACTCCATTAGTAGTGTAGCACTTGACACAGTCAAATCAATTAAATATTTGGGCGTAACATTGCAGAGTGATATGAAGTGAGACAAGCATGTAATGGCAGTTGTGGGGAAGGCGGAGAGTTATCTTCGATTCATTGGATAGAATTTTGGGAAGATTTGGTTCATCTGTAAAGGAGACCGCTTATAAAACACTTATACGACCTACTCTTGAGTGCTGCTCGAGCGTTTGGGATCCCTATCAGGTCGGATTGAGAGAGGACATAGAAGCAATTCAGAGGCGGGCTGCTAGATTTGTTACTGGGAGGTTTGATCATCACGTGAGTGTTACGGAAATGCTTCAGGAACTCGGGTGGGAGTTTCTAGAGGAAAGGAGGCGTTCTTTTAGTGAACCGCTACTGAGGAAATTTAGAGAACCAGCACTTGAGGCTTACTGCAGTACAATTTTGTTTCCGCCAACTTAACATTTCACGGAAAGACCACAAAGATAAGATAAGAGAGATTAGGGCTCGTACGGAGGCAAATAGGCAGTCGTTTTTCCCTCATTCTGTTTGGGAGTGGAACAGGGAGAGAAGATGCTAGTTGTGGTACGAGGTACCCTCCGCCACGCACCGTATGATGGATTGCGGAATATGTATGTAGATGTAGATGTAGATACTTGTGACCGGCTTCCGATTTACTGCGCTTGTGCGACGATCGGAATCTTGAACTTCGTTTTGCATTCTCTGTCTATCTTACCAATGTATCGCTAACCATTAGATAATTACATGCCATTGTAATTGCCCAGTATATCACATGTTCACTCCCTGGGAAACTATGAGTAGATTGTTAGTGGTTCAGGAACGACAGAAGTCCACGTTCGAGGGCATAGGAGCTGCTATTGGGTGAGTAATGAGAAGAGATGCTGTGGGCTATCCGAAATCGAGATTTGTTCGTGTGCCGGCGACCCGTGCTGCAGTAATGGAACAGGGCGCTGAGTGAGGGCCGCTGCTGGCCTACGGGAGGGGGCGGAGTCCTCGCTCATTGTCCGCGGCGGCTGCTGCCTGCAGGAGACCGATAGCACGGTGGCCGCCGGCGATTGTGCCGGTCGCAGCCCGAGATCCCTCTCAGGACGGCTGCTCCCCTCCTCAGTCGCCCCCACCCCCACGTCGACATTATCTGTTTCCGTTATTCACCACATGCCAAAGGTCAGTGGAAGCCAGTAGGGGACTACCGCATTTTCGCATCCTCCTTGAGAACTTTTCCACTCTGCGTAACTGCTCAGGAAAGAATCAGCCACCCCATTTCCCGTGGATTTCGCATGGGAATGGTGCTCAAATCGTAAGCATCATAATCATCTAGCCGCGCGTGATTAGTCGAGCGGTCTAAGGCGCTGCAGTCATGGACAGTGCGGCTGGTCCCGGCGAAGGTTCGAGTCCTCCCTCGGGCATGGGTGTGTGTGTTTGTCCTTAGGATAATTCAGGTTAAGTAGTGTGTAAGCTTAGGAACTGATGACCTTAGCAGTTAAGTCCCATAAGATTTCACACACATTTTTTTTTCTAAAGGCTAGATCTTGTCGCTGCAACTATAGTCGTATCTCCTCAGCCGATCATTTAACACCAGCATACTGTCTGAATTTCAGTGCATCCATCAAAGAATACACATGATTCTTCCACGGTCTTCCTCTTCTTTACTTCCCCAAATCCTTCCTCCTAATACGATGGTCAAGAGACTGCAGCGTGTTGTCAATGACCAATGACTTTGTTTTCCTCTTTTCTATACGAGTGATCAGTTCCGTTGTTTCATCTACTTCCTTAAGAACCCACTCGTTCGACTTATCCTTTCATCAGCTTATTTTCAGCGTCTTTCTCCACATCCACACTTCTGTTGCTTCCGGGCGTGGTACACGGTCCAGTTACATTAATGTGACCACCACCTGTTCGACGTCAACGTGCAATAACACTCAGGGATGGCAGGTGGTACCAGTAACAGACATGGGTATATAAAGCATATAAAGCACGTAGGGGGCAAGGGGTAGACCGAAAACAATGCAGTCGTTGTCGGCATGCAGAATCGGAGCCATTTATCTGAAGTCCAAAAGGGCATCATCACGAACTTTCGGGCCAAGGGTGGAAGTATTTCCGAAAGAGAAAAGTTGGTAAGATGTGCGGGTGCCGCCGTGGTTAAAGTATACCGTGCGTGGAAAAATGGTCTAATACAAAACCAGTGCTGAGGCAACTGAGGTCACACCAATATTCAAGAAAGGTAGTAGGATTAATCCACAAAATTACAGGCCCATATCGTTAACGTCGATAGGCAGCAGGATTGTGGAGCATACATTGTGTTCAAACATTAAGAATTATCTCGAAGAAAACTGTCTATTGACACACAGTCAACATGGGTTTAGAAAACATGGCTCTTTATTCACATGAAGTGTTGAGTGCTATTGACAAAGGATTTAAAATCGATTCCTTATTTCTGGATTTCTGGAAGGATTTTGACACTGTACCACACAAACGGCTTGTAGTGAAATTGCATGCTTATGAAATATCGTCTCAGTTATGTGACTGGATTTGTGTTTTCCTTCCAGAGAAGTCACAGTTCGTAGCAGTTGACGGAAAGTCATCGAGTAAAACAGAAGTGATTTCTGGCATCCCCAAGTTGGTTTCATAGGCCCTTTTCTGTTCCTTATCTGCATAAACGATTTGGGAGACAATCTGAGAAGCCGTCTTAGGTTGTTTGCAGATGACGCTGTCGTTTATCGACTAATAAAGTCAATAGAAGATCAAAAAATTGCAAAATTACTTAGAAAAGGTATCTAAATGGTGCAAAAATTGGCTGTTGACCATAAATAACGAAAAGTGTGAAGTCATCCACATGTGTGCTAAAAGGAATTCGTTGAACTTCGTTTACACGATAAGTCAGTGTAATCTAAAAGCCGTAAATCCAACTAAATACCTGAGTATTACAATTACGAACAACGTAAATGGGAAGGAACACACAGAAAATGTTGTGGGGAAGGTTAACCAAAGAATACGTTTTATTGCCAGAACACTTAGAAAATGTAACAGACCTACTAAGGAGACTGCCTACACTACACTTGTCCGTCCTCTTTTAGAATACTGCTGCACGGTGTGGGATCCTTACCAGATAAGACTGACGGAGTACATCGAAAAAGTTCAAATAAAGGCAACACGTTTTGTATTATCGCGAAATATGGGAGAGAGTATCACAGAAATGATACGGGATTCGGGCTGGAAATCATTAAAAGAAAGGCATTTTTCGTTGCGACGGAATCTTCTCACGAAATTTCAATCACGAACTTTCTCCTCCGAATGCGAAAATATTTTCTTGACACCAACCTACATAGGGAGAAACGATCACCCCAATAAAATAAGGGAAATCAGGGCTCATACGGAGAGGTATAAGTGTGCGTTCTTTCTGAGATTGGAATAATAGAGAATTGTGAAGGTAGTTCGATGAACCCTCTGCCAGGCACTTAAATGTGTTTTGCAGAGTATCCGTGTAGATGTAGACATGTAGATGTAGATGTTGTCATTGTGACCTTGAATCCTGAGCTTCCACCTTCCTTCAGCCGAAGTTAAGATGGAATGCAATGTACACAAATTGTATTTTCCCTACTCTGAGGATGCTGTCCTGCCGAGACGCTTAGTGGACTAATCACAAACATTCATGCGGAATCAGCAGTATCAAATTATTGACATTTAGACGCTGTCAGAAGGTGACATTTAAGAAATGCCAGTCTCTACCGCATACGCATAGGATTCGCTCTAGCTCGCATATGAAAAAAGAAAGACTAATCTGGAAGAGACACATAGATTAGACCACAGCCTCCTTCATTATCCGCTAGGATACTCTGCGCTAACGATTACAAGTGATCCGGAATTATCGCCTCTACTTTACTAAACCAGTTTTTCTTTTATAGTTTGTTTGATGTATCTCTACATCCGGAATTTATTTACACTGGTGGAGGAAACTTCCTAAAATCTACATTCACATCAACAGTCGTCTAAAGCCCAGCGCTATTTAGATTCAAGTCTCTCTTACTTCCCCTGCTGAAGTTCGACACGTTACTTTGTCTCAACTTCCCTAATTTACTTAGCAGTAATTTCTTGAACCTTTCAGTAAATGATATTTCTTGTTTGGCTGGAAGACTTCGCGAATCAACCAGCTTACACAACACTTTTCCTCCCGTCCATGAATGCTAACTTTTTCTGTATTTTTCATGTTCTAACTTTTTTCGTTAGTGTTAGCGCGTTATACGAGGGTTGCTCAGAAAGTAATGCACCGCATTTTTTTTCTTGAACATTTCTTTATTGAACATAATGACAATTACACACACGAAAGAAAGGTGTTTTATCTACACTCCCTATTTTTCCACGTAATCTCCATCCCGTTCTGTGGTCTTCCTCCAGCGCGAAACAAGGGTGTGTATGCCCCGTCGGTACAAATCCTTGTCCAAGTGGCGAAGCCAATACTTCACTGTGTGAATCACCTACTCATCGTCCTCAGAATGTCTTCCACGAATGCGTCTGTTCTCGCGAATGACATCAGCTCGTTGCATCTCAGGTGTGAAAGCCGTGGATGGTCTCCTCGACAGCTGCAAATCGTGGAGCTCCGCCGAACCGCATTCTGATGACCTCATCCTCCGTTTCCAGCGGCTAAATGTAATTCTATCGACAGCAGATGCTCCAAAGACTTTGCACAAACGTTTGTGAATATTCCCCACAGTTTCTTTCTCTGCAGTGAGAAATCGAATGACGGCACGTTGTTTGGGACGTACATCGTCTACAGACGCCATTTTGAAACTGTCCTGCAGCTACGCTACCTGTCGCAAGTGACGGAAACTTGGAGCTCTCACTCGGAGACTTTGAATAATACATACGCAACGTTTCGCATTCGTAGCATTGTTTTCGGCTGAGGAAAAAAATGCGGTGCTTTACTTTCCGGGCAACCCTCATACATCCCGCTCACTTCGTCCTCAATACCATAGAATTCAATTAATTTTTCAGCTTGCAGTTTAGTAGGTTTGCGGGAGACAAGCTGTAATGGCCCATTTGAGTGAACGAACTGTGACTTTACGCGTAAGTAGGAGAGCTAATCAGCCGCCTGGAACTGCTACGTGGTTAGGTGAATCTGACGCATGGCTGGCGGCTCAGAGCTCAGAGAGCCCCGCGGGGAGTCTGAATAGTTGAACGTTTCCAACCAGCCACGTGCAGAGACAATGACGGCGTTGCCGGAAACGAGCAAATCCCAGAGCTGGGAATTTAGACGTCTGATTCTCGCACTGCCTTTGTGCAGACCATGCTCCAGGAAATGGCGGAGTGTCAGACAGTGCTGAAGATGGCCACTTTACAGCTCTTTGATATTCGACAATATCGCAGATCAAATGTTAATGAAAATCTGAATGCATTTGCTATCTCACAAAACTAAAGAGCATCCGTGACAACAGTATCTCAATATCTTTACAGCAACAGAAGTTAACATCTCACCGGCAAACAAACATTTTCACGGTGACCCTCTCAATTAACATCTCTTAATCGCTTCATGCGATTTCAACAAATGTTACCTCTGATGATAGCATTGCGCCATAGCCCTCATCTCTGAAAGCTATGTATATGTATCTATTTTATTTCTTGATTTATTAAGTTTATATATCATCTTTATAACATAAATGTTTGCCACAACACCGTATTCCCCTCATTTACAGAACAAATGAACACAGCTTAGGTACCTCATATTTTGTCATACTTCTGTTCTTATTTAATGAATAGTTTAGTATTTTGCCAGTACCTTTACTGAAATGTTGATTCCAAGTGCTATTAAGAGTGGCTTGCGGAGTATAAATGTAGATAGCAAACGTGCACGGCTTGACCCTACGACTACGTTGAGGTTTTCTTATTAAACACAGCCGTCCATAGTCCTAGTACCTAAAATACGAGTAACCATAGGTAAAGACGCAACTGATGTGCTCGTATGGACCGCTGTTTAGAAGAGCAAGTTCACCAGCTGTAATCAAGATCTACCGTCATAGAACTCTAGTGCCGGATCGCCTGGAATCAGACTTTTTCTTGGTAACAGCATTTAGGCAGCGGTCGGATTTCTGAAGCGTAACTGTCTTGTGTCAGTGACTGTAATCAGTGTGTTCAGCGCTATACATTGTTGCTGATGATGACAGAGAGGAGAGAGAGGGCGAAATTCGACGCCTAGGGCCCTCTAGCGTAACGTCCCCATTCGAAGGAAGCACCACCAACAACTGCATCACATGACCTCACTGTGGAAAGGTTTTAAATTTAATTCAAGAGGTTGGTGGAAAGTCTGATGAAAAGGAACTGAACGCCTCCACTCCCCGACCCACTGAAGGCCAAATACTGGCGATGAAAATTTCCTGTACTATCAGCATTCCAAACGGCTGTCTCCGAGTTGATCATCACCGCTCTAATGTGCGTTAACGACCTCTGCTGCGGAAGCTGGTAACGGTTCATCTGAAATACACGATCATAGGGGGTGTGAACCGTGATTTCCGCTTCACGAAGCAGCTGTCGTTGACTGAAGCTGCGGAGGTTGACCACGAAGACTTCAAACATGAATTACACGCAATTTTTCTGGTTCCTGATTTAGATCAGAGAGACGTAAGAAATTCCGAAAGAGAGACACAATAAATCAGAAAAGTGGTCTAACGAAGAAAGGAAGAGATTACTGGGCGTTTAATGTCCCGTGAGCATCACGTCAGCGTGACGGATTGCCGTCCTACGGGCCCCCGGCTGGGTCGGGGATTTTCTCCGCTCAGGAACTGGGTGTTGTGCTGTCTTTATCGTCATTTCATCCCCATCCGGCGCGCAGGTAGCCCAATGTGGCGTCGAATGTAATAAGATCTGCACCAAGCCGGCCGGACCTGCCCCGCAATGGGCCTCCCAGCCAATGACACCAAACCCTCATTTCCATTTCCCATTCTCCACTGCGTGAATATCACAGAAGCAGAGCAGTCTTGAAATCACAGGCAGTGGGAGTCGTATTGGTGCGTAGGACCGTTGCTATTCACAATATACACTCCTGGAAAATGGAAAAAGAACACATTGACACCGGTTTGTCAGACCCACCATACTTGCTCCGGACACTGCGAGAGGGCTGCACAAGCAATGATCACACGCACGGCACAGCGGACACACCAGGAACCGCGGTGTTGGCCGTCGAATGGCGCAAGCTGCGCAGCATTTGTGCACCGCCGCCGTCAGTGTCAGCCAGTTTGCCGTGGCATACGGAGCTCCATCGCAGACTTTAACACTGGTAGCATGCCGCGACAGCGTGGACGTGAACTGTATGTGCAGTTGACGGACTTTGAGCGAGGGCGTATAGTGGGCATGCGGGAGGCCGGGTGGACGTACCGCCGAATTGCTCAACACGTGGAGCGTGAGGTCTCCACAGTACATCGATGTTGTCGCCAGTGGTCGGCGGAAGGTGCACGTGCCCGTCGACCTGGGACCGGACCGCAGCGACGCACGGATGCACGCCAAGACCGTAGGATCCTACGCAGTGCCGTAGGGGACCGCACCGCCACTTCCCAGCAAATTAGGGACACTGTTGCTCCTGGGGTATCGGCGAGGACCATTCGCAACCGTCTCCATGAAGCTGGGCTACGGTCCCGCACACCGTTAGGCCGTCTTCCGCTCACGCCCCAACATCGTGCAGCCCGCCTCCAGTGGTGTCGCGACAGGCGTGAATGGAGGGACGAATGGAGACGTGTCGTCTTCAGCGATGAGAGTCGCTTCTGTCTTTGTGCCAATGATGGTCGTATGCGTGTTTGGCGCCGTGCAGGTGAGCGCCACAATCAGGACTGCATATGACCGAGGCACACAGGGCTAACACCCGGCATCATGGTGTGGGAGCGATCTCCTACACTCGCCGTACACCTCTGGTGATCGTAGAGGGGACACTGAATAGTGCACAGTACATGCAAACCGTCATCGAACCCATCGTTCTACCATTCCTAGACTGGCAAGGGAACTTGCTGTTCCAACACGACAATGCACGTCCGCATGTATCCCGTGCCACCCAACGTGCTCTAGAAGGTGTAAGTCAACTACCCTGGCCAGCAAGATCTCCGGATCTGTCCCCCATTGAGCATGTTTGGGACTGGATGAAGCGTCGTCTCACGCGGTCTGCACGTCCAGTACGAACGCTGGTCCAACTGAGGCGCCAGGTGGAAATGGCATGGAAAGCCGTTCAACAGGACTACATCCAGCATCTCTACGATCGTCTCCATGGGAGAATAGCAGCCTGCATTGCTGCGAAAGGTGGATATACACTGTACTAGTGCCGACATTGTGCATGCTCTGTTGCCTGTGTCTATATGCCTGTGGTTCTGTCAGTGTGATCATGTGATGTATCTGACCCCAGGAATGTGTCAATAAAGTTTCCCCTTCCTGGGACAATGAATTCACGGTGTTCTTATTTCAGTTTCCAGGAGTGTACATAAATGACCTTGTGAATGACATCGGAAGTTCACTGAGCTTTTTGCGGATGATGCTGTGGTATATCGAGAGGTTGTAACAATGGAAAATTGTACTGAAATGCAGGAGGATTTGCAGCGAATTGACGCATGGTGCAGGGAATGGCAATTGAATCTCAATGTAGACAAGTATACTGTGCTGCGGATACATAGAAAGAAAGATCCCTTAAAATTAGCTACAATATAGCAGGTCAGCAACTGGAAGCAGTTAATTCCATAAATTATCTGGGAGTACGCACTAGGAGTGATTTGAAATGGAATGATCATATACAGTTGATAGTCGGTGAAGCAGATGCCAGACTGAGATTCATTGGAAGAATTCTAAGGAAATGCAATCCGAAAACAAAGGAAGTAGGTTACAGTACGCTTGTTCGCCCACTGGTTGAATACTGCTCAGCAGTATGGGATCCGCACCACATAGGGTTGATAGAAGAGATTGAGAAGATCCAACGGAGAGCAGCGCGCTTCGTTACAGGATCATTTCGTAATCGCGAAAGCGTTACGAAGATGATAGATAAACTCCAGTGGAAGATTCTGCAGGAGAGACGCTCCGTGGCTCGGTACAGGCTTTTGTTGAAGTTTCGAGAACATACCTTCACCGAAGAGTCAAGCAGTAATGCTCCCTCCTACCAATATCTCGCGAAGAGACTATGAGGATAAAATCAGAGATATTAGAGCCCACACAGAGGCATCCTTCTTTCCATGAACAATACGAGGCCGGAATAGAAGGGAGAACCGATAGAGATACTCGAGGTACCCTCCGCCACATACCGTCAGGTGGCTTGCGGAGTATGGATGTAGCTGTAGATGTAGATTTCCCTTAGAATGTTCAGAACTGGAACAGGAGAGGAGAATCTTGCTGCTGGTGCCCAGTGCCAGCCCGTGCAGCTCACACCGAGAGTGATTTACGCTGACGTAGCTGCAGCAGCCGGTGGACGCCGCCCGCCACCCGGCTGGTGGGCGGCGCCGCCTTAAATCAGAGTTTAGAGAGCGACGGCCGCAAAACCCGGAGCCCAGCCGGCGCCCCGCTAATCAGTTGTGGGCGGCCGCCAAAAAAATTAATTGCCCGCGGCCAGCAGATTAGCCCGCAGCCCGGCTGTCCGCCACACGCGCCCGGACTTACGGCCGGCTCCTCCCATCACCCTCCCCTGCTTCACACGCGACGTGAAAAGTGCGACGAGATACCGCCCGTCGGAGTCGCTGGCACGTTCTCCAAATTATCTGGGCTTTAGTCGCAGAGTATTTCCACTAACCGTATTGCAGTTACCTCCAAATCATTCGCTGACGTTCACCGGGATCTACTCAGTGAGTCAGATACAGACTGTTTCAAAAAGATTAAAGATTTATGTTTGTTAGTGAAAACCTCCACCCTCACTGGCGCTGACAACTTAGATCTCGAGAACAGTCTAGTGCAGTGGTCGTCAATCTTTTTTTTGCTCAAGAGCCAAAACTAACAATATGATGTGGCACCTCGGACCGCAGATTTCCTGTTCTTTTTATACAGCCAAACCACGTAAATGGTGTGTTATGAACCTCCAAAAGACTAGCTATAGTAAAGAAGCAAGAGGTTTACCACTGACTTCCTAGCACTTATCATTAAAATCGATAACATTGGGGCCACTACGTATAGAATGTTCTCTGTTTCAGATTCAATGACATGTAATTTGTAACACTGTAATTGAGTTGCTGTGTTGTCTTTGTGAACAGATGGTTAATAACAGCAAATCGGCTATTATGTTCAAATGGTTCAAATGGCTCTGAGTACTATGGGACTTAACTTCTGAGGTCATCAGTCCCGTAGAACTTAGAACTACTTAAACCTAACTAACATAAGGACATCACACAGCCGGCCGGTGTGGCCGTACGGTTTAGACGCGTCAGTCTGGAACCGCATGACCGCTACGGTCGCAGTTTCGAATCCTGCCTCGGGCATGGATGTGTGTGATGTCCTTAGGTTAGTTAGGTTTAAGTAGTTCTAAGTTCTAGGGCACTGATGACCACAGATGTTGAGTCCTATAGTGCTCAGAGCCAAGGACATCACACACATCCATGCCAGAGGCAGGATTCGAACCTGCGACCGTAGCGGTCGCGCGGTTCCAGACTGTAGCGCCTAGAACCGCTCGGCCACTCCGGCCGGCAAATGTATTATGTAATATGAGACACGATCACAACTGTTTCCTACATGTTTTGAAAGTCACTTGACAGAACTAAAACAGCTTCAATTTTGTTTATTTCATACTAGATGATTGAACAGAATTGGGGAGAAGAGAAATTTGTGGCACAACTTGACTAGAAGAAGGGATCGGTTGGTAGGGCATATTCTGAGGCATCAAGGGATCACAAATTTAGAATTGGCAGCGTGTAGGGTAAAAATCGTAGAGGCAGACCAAGAGATGAATACAATAAACAGATTCAGAAGGATGTAGGTTGCAGTAGGTACTGGGATATGAAGAAGCTTGCACAAGATAGAGTAGCATGGAGAGCTTCATCAAACCAGTCTCTGGACTGAAGACCACAACAACAACAAGTAGATGAGGTACCTAGCATTGGCTAGATATGTATTTAGTCCAATCCCATGTTATTCTGTCTCTTCCTTCCCTCACTCTCTGTCCTCCATCTCGACTTTCCCCTCATTCACCATCTCTTCACGCCTTTATCTGTCCATTTCGCACTCCCCTTGTATGTGTCCATGTCCTCCTTCCCTTCTCTCTCCACATTACCATCCCCCGCCCCAATAAGACGTTGCCTTTGCTTACCTCACAATACTTCTTTACAGATTGAAAATAATTTGTGTATCTCTGTGGTTGAGATCGATCCGAGGGTTTAGGAGGAGAATTGGAGGATGAACACTCACACACACACACACACACACACACACACACACACACACACACACACACACACACACTTTTATAAGAGCTAATGACTAATTATTTCATTTGAAAAATATGTACTCCATATGACCGTCTCTATAATGGTAATTCATGAATCGAACACACTTTCATTTAAGACTGATACAATAGCAGATAACTGATACGAGGCACACGCACCCATTTGTTGTCAGCACTGAGAAACAAACAAGAAAATATTTCCATTATTACGTCCCCTCCCACCGCCCCCGTACTAAGTGGCACCTGTAGAGGTAATAGAACACCTTTATGCACTCCTACTTACAATTCCTCCAGTATCTTTTCCATTTGACGAAGGAGACAGGTACAGCCGACACCTGCAAACCATTTATTCTTTACCGGATTTGGATATATATCATTTATCGTTCTTCAGAAGCTGTAAACAATAAAAATTAAATAGTACTTTCGGGAACAAACCACTTGCAACTGTTGGATGTATGTGACTCCTTCGCCAAATAGCACTGCTGTGTAGTTGCTGACAACAATCAGCCATGTTTATGACACTAAAAATCTTTTTCCCTGTATTGCAGAATTTCAAGTACCCATCCACCACTTTGACAACTATTACATTATGATGGATATATTCGCCGGAGACATACGAGTATTCATGTCACGTTGTCAACAATTACATTTTTAGTCAGTCTTCACGGGAGTCGAGTGTTGAGATCGACTGGAATAATCGTTGAGGTAGCATAAGTCAATGATGACATGTGCCATTCACAGACTTTCACAGAATGACGAGTGTTGAAAATGCATAAAATGCTGCTGATAAAATTTTAATAAACTGGAGAAAAGCATACAGTGCACCTGACTCATTCCAGTTTAATTATCTCTGTGAAAATAAAATTCACATGACTTGCATAATCTTACAATATTCATGTAGCTAGGCAGGTGCATATGAAGGGTGAAGGGAAAGAGGGGATTCATTAGTAATTTTTAGCCACTACCAAAATCAAATCTGGGATCAGTGTATCTTGTTTCTGAAATTTATGCAAGATGAGATAGATGTATTATTAAAATATTGTATTACATTATCCAAATGGCCCCAAATACTTTATTGTAATTGCATTAATCTCAAACTTCGGAAAAAACGTAGAAATAAATAAGAAATTTAAAAAATAAGAATGGAACACATGCACTGCACATGCAACAGGCTATATAAGAAAGGAACAGTTCTCTCATTGAATCTGGCTTTTATTAATTATAATTGCAAAACAAGCGTAAATACAAATATATAATTTTTCATTAATGTGACTTATGATGTTGAAGTTTCTTGGCTATGTCGTCTATATCTACGTCGTTTGGGGTGCACGCAATCCTCATTGCGTCTTCTAAATGACTGGACAACCGATTACGATATTTATTTGAAGGAAGGCTGGCTCTGAGCACTATGGGACTCAACTGCTGTGGTCATTAGTCCCCTAGAACTTAGAACTACTTAAACCTAACTAACCTAAGGACATCACACACATCCATGCCCGAGGCAGGATTCGAACCTGCGACCGTAGCGGTCTCGCGGTTCCAGACTGCAGCGCCTAGAACCGCGAGACCACCGCGGCCGGCCTTATTTGAAGGAAATAGTGTTAAAATGAACTGTGCACAGTCTCGTAAATTTTTAAAATTGTTAGACACACATTTCCAAAATTCAGTGTACTGTTGCGTTTCACGATGTTCTATAAACAAAGCATTAACCAGCGTGTCATGCTGAAGTTAGATTGTTTCGTTTAGCAAATTAGTTTTAGGAAATCAAAATTGGCAGAATAATTTGAGATCAACATGTCCAACATGCCAAGGGTTCTCTACGAGAATGAAACAGCTTCGAATATTTCTAACATCTGCATATCTGTTTTTTATTTCTTCCAAATGTTTGGGTAAATAGTTTCGGCGATAGTTAAACCTGATCAGAGCATAGCAACAGTTGGAAAATTAGACAGATCTTTTACTTCGAGTTCATTTATATATAATTGCAGTTTGGCTTCAAATGCAAATATTTTGTTAGTCATTTGCCTAGTTATGTTGTTTGGTCCGTGTAATTCCACGTTAAGTGTGTTGAATTTTTGTGTAATATCGGTCAATAAAGCTGTAAGTACCCACCATCCACCATCATCAAATTCAGGATAATTTTTGCCACTTTGGTGTAAGAATAAAATAGTTTCAGATTTCAAATTGACAAATCGTTCCAACACTTTTCCTTTGCTTAGGCATCTGACAGCAGTAGGTAACAAACTTGCATTTCCTGCAGAAGTTCTTCAAATTTTCAGTGATTAAGTTCATGGGCACAAATGAAATTTGTAACGCTTATAACCATTTGCTTAACATTCTTCAATTTTGTATTTGAAATCTGACATGCCGAACTTTCTTGTTGTAGTAAGCAGTGAATGGAGAGTAAATTTGGCAAATTACATTCCTTCTTAATCAGTGTTATCAAACCATTGTTGACGCCTGTCATTGACGGACAACCCTCTGTACATACTGATATTAATGTGCTCATAGATAAGTCATTATTTTTACAAATTCTTTAATTACATCCACAAAATCACATCCTTTTCTGTGACCTTTCATGGTTATAATTGTCAAAAAATATTTCTCTATTACCCCATCATTTGTGCAGTAACGCGCAAATAATGAAAGCTGAGCCATCGAAGCTAAATCTGTACTGGAATCACATGCAAGATTGAAGTATTTGCATAGTTTGACTTTATTAATTACTGCCTAAAATATGTATTTTGAAATATCTTCTATACGACGTCAACAAGTAGATTTGGAGAGTTTGAGCTTATTTATTTCAGCTGATATTTGTTTACTGTTGAAGGAATTTTGAAACAAAGTTTCATGAACAGTCATCATACATTGCTTCACTAATTCACCATCAGTGAAAGCTTTCATATTTTTTGCTAGAATATTGGTGTGATGCTCTTGTGACAGCCTCACTTTGCCCAACTGCTGCTAACATAACGTTTTGTTGACGACGAATGGTAGATTTTAGATGAGCAATTTTTTTCCTTTCTTTCATTTGAATTCAAAGGAAAAGCTACTGTAAATGAATTCTGCTTACCTGTGTAGAGGCGAATTAAATTGTATCTCTTCAGTCCCCACAATCGTATCCCGGCATATTAAGCAATTAGCAGTACCTTCTTTGAGTCCACTTATAAATCAAAACTCTTCTTCCCATATTTCTTGGAAACTTCTTTTCTCTTCACGTATTTTCCTCTTGTTAGTCACTGTTCTTGAGGGTACATCAGACATTATTTATTCCACTAATAACTGTATCATCAAATATGAGCTCAAATACACCCAATACCCGACGAACGCTCAGGGGCACCGAAACTTAGTTCACGTCTGACACACTGACACGACGAAGCTAACAATGAGTCGGCTGCGGGTTCAGCACTCCTCCGACGAACGAGCGGCCGTGGGCACGTGGCACGTTTGATGCACGGCTCACATGGTTGGCTAGCAGGCCGCTCACGCCTGTGGCGCTGCGGATCACTGTGAAGTGGCGTGATAAATGAAAGTAGTGGATGGTTTTCAGTTACCTAATTACTCCCCGACTTTAATCACAATTCTACACAGTTTCAGTAAACAAAACACCGCTACGCCAGACAAGTAGATACCTAATGCTACCCGTGCGAAGCCGAGGAGGGTCGCGGGTCGCACGAAAACATGATCTGGGCCGAATGCGGCCCGCGGGCCGCAGTTTTACGACCACTGATCTACTGGAAGTGAATACATTTATCGTAACTGTTGCCCATTTCGCAAGCCCTGGCGCGCCATCACCATAAACAGTCGAGGCCAGATCACGTTGGCAGCTTCCATCTGAAGAATGCTGTGGTCGGCGTGAAGACGATTCTGCTTAAAGTGGCACATTCGGAACTTTCTCGAACTAAGTTTGAGAGTGATCACTGAACACTTTGCCAACGTCTCAAACAAAGAATACCCTGTGTGTCAGCTGCATATCCACCAGAGAGTCCATGACAACTTCTGCCTCGATATTACCAAGCGTCAGTTCACTAACGTCGAGACTGAGCTGATCCAATGATCGCCTCCATTACAACCTGGCTTTCTCCCGCTCTTTCTAGACATTGTACAGTTGATGCATTAAGTTGTTCTGGAAGCGGTGCTGTTATTCAAGACAATAAGAAAAGCGGGTTAAAAGCCGGGAGCTATCTGGGGAGCAACTGTTTCACCAGGTATCCAGTCTAGCTTACCAAATTCCCAACCAGACTAACATTAACTATAATCCTTTAATATTCATGTGTCGAAAACCGGTGATATATATATATATATATATATATATATATATATATATATATATATATATATATAAGAGAATTTAAATAAAAATAAATAAATCAGTTTATATTTGGACATTTATTTTACCATTGATCATTGTTCCGTCAAAATTTCGGCATATTACACTTGATTCATAACTAAACTGGTGCCTTATTTAGGATTGTGAAAATGTGAGTTTGTAATCTTGCGGAATACATCAAATTTGGAACCAAGATTGGGAGACTGCATACAACACTGGATTCATAAAATAACACACGATGAACGTTGAAACATATGCAAGAGGAAATTAACCACAACCAACCGATTCAATTTTCACCCAAAGAAGTTACGTCCGTAGCGCAATCCTGTCCGTCATGAAATTACCACATACTGGTACACTAAATTCATACTAACTCTCTGTGAAATCTTCCCGAAAAGACTAGCTGAGGGCTACTTTGATGATTACAGCACATGCTTCACGTGGTCAACTTGGTTTACACAAAGAGTGTAACTCCACAGTAATTTTGATAAATAAAATAAATTACATCGAAACGCAATTTACAAACAAAAGACATCGAACTGGTTACTATCGTCTTACTATAAACCTGATGGGTCAAACAACTGTATAAGCACGTGGTACTGGTCTCACAAAGTACACCCCACGTGGGTTGAATACAAAGAAAAGTTGCTATATTGAAAAATATTGTCAAGATGAGACGTGATAATCTCACGGACATTCGCATTTAAGATTGATGATCTTAGTTAGAGTTACTGATCAACACGTGGTTCCACGTTACTCACAAAGTAGCGACAAAGCAAGTATTGGAAGATATTCTAAACTTCACACTCGAATTACACTGCGTTGCAATTTAAGATAACGTTAGATATTTTAGATCTAAACCTGAAATAAAGGTGATTAAATTTTCAGTTAGGCTGAACTTAAGAAATCTATTGTCCTACGGACTTAGCAGACACGAGCTTAGCCGCAGATCTTACCACTTCAAAGGCTCGCCGCAGACAGACTGACCTGCGCTCCTACCAAGGGTGCTTCCGTATACAAAACGGAAGTGACCAGAGAGGCAGCTTCCTATACCAACATGACAAGGGACGGACAGGACCACACTAAGAATAGAAACCTCTTTGCTTTTATAAAGCGGAGCTACCTGTTCCGACGTTGGTCCTACCGTTCTGTAGAAGACAGGCTTGTCTGCTACCATCAAGCATGTAACTAGAAACACATTTGCTCATTCATCCTTTCACAGAGAAGGGAAGGGGGATGACAGTATCTTATCATATGCAGTATATAAAACAAAGCAGATGTAGGTTCCGTATGAGATTGTGTGACATGAATTACATATAAACTGTGTTTTAAAGTGTAGTAGTGTGACAGATCGTTCTTGATTATGTGTAAAAGTAACACGTTCCACTGCTCAGTCTCCTCCCAGATAGTCAGAAACACCACAGTAAATTTAGAAGTGGAATGTATGCCGTAAATGACAACAGTTTTAAGAAATTAACATGAAAGTAATCCAACAGAGATCTTTCAACGTGAAACCACTGGCAAACCCGAGCAGGTCATACAGAAACGTTTTAGAAACTTCTCAAACAATTTAAAGCACCTTCCACTTGAAGTTCTCAGCCAGCCACGGGGACTCCCGGAAACAGTGGCAGGAAAATGCTACATATTCTTAACCGTTGATTCCTAGGCGCCTGTACGGCGACAGGAGACGCATCCCGAAGGGGCAGAAAAAGAATCTGTAGTCGATTCCTGTCAGATGGCTCATTGCTACCTCTTTTCGATTTTTGCCTGCACTCTTGACAAATGGAGGCTAACCTCACTGGGCCGCTCCACACGACAGCTCTGAGGTGTGCTGTAAAATTATTTAAAAAAATAAAAACCTTCCAGATCGCCCCCGACCTGCCCAAAGTCCGTGGCTTCCTCTCTTTTCTAGCCAGAGCAAAAATTGGTTTTGTAAAGCAGGCTGTCCCACAGTCGGTAGCCTAAAGCTTTCCGCTATCAGCCAATACAGTTAACAAACTGTGGTGTAACTATACCACACACTCAACACTGCTGTTCGCGATTGTGGCTGGTGTGGTCTACAAGTGGGTTCCTGCCCAGGGTAGTGTGTTGGGACGAGAAGTAAGACTTGTGCATCTGGAGTAGCACGTTAATTGTAGATTAGCTCTTCTCTGGCCCTACAGTCCCCAGGGTCGGTCGTCCACGTGTCGAGGCGTTTCTCAGGCCAATTTGACGACCTCGTTAGTGTCCACTTCTTCACCCTCAGCCTGTGGCACACGCCGCGCAGCCACTGCTGTCAGCCAGCCTCAAGGGACCCCTCAAAGGCTGCTCTACCTCCGCTTTCGTTTGAGCCTGGGCCCATCTGCTAGGCGAGCTTAATGTTAGCGACGGCATGCCATTGGCCCACGCCGTTGCTTCTCCCCAAGTCCTCCGTGTGGTGAACCCTTCACTGCTCTGCTGTGCCCTGTCGGTGCTAAGCCTCCATATGACAGTCACCTGCATAAACTATATATCGAGTCTTAACCTACAGTTTATGACTAATGTTACAACATCTTTACATTTACGTAAATGACATTTCAAACTGAAGAATAAAATCTAATTTAAATTAAAATTCGTTGCAATAGAGAGAAACGACATTAATATTGTTTCCCTACAATTACCTTTATGTGATTATTCCACTTTAGGTCGCTCCTGGCCTTCACTCCCAGGTACATTACGTACTTACTACTTGTATCCTCATGGCTTTGAGCACTACGGGACTTAGCAGCTGAGGTCATCAGTCTCCTAGAACTTAGAACTACTTAAACCTAACTAACCTAAGGACACCACACACATCCATGCCCGAAGCAGGATTCGAACCCGCGACCGTAGCGGTCGCGCGGTTCTGGACTGAAGCGCCTAGAACCGCTCGGTCACTCTGGCCGGCTTGTATCCTTAGTCGGGAGCACGATGGCGTCCGCTCCTCCTACGGACTGCAGCTGAGCAATCGAGAACCAGATATTAAGGAGCAGCGCTGCTTTTATTAACAATATGGGATCTTCTCGTTGCGTTGAAAAATACTGATGTTGGTGGCGCCAGTTTGAAGAAGCATATTATGTGAGGGATTCGCCCAAAGTAACCAATTTTTTTTCCATTTGTTACGAAGAGGTGTATGGTGCATTCTTTGTTCAGACAGCATAAGAAATTAGGATTTTTTTTAAATTACCAAGTTTCTACAAGACGGGTTACATCCCCATGTTTGCAGGATTATTATGACAGAAACCGCTTCATTGTTCAGAATTATTTAAATGATGAGTTATGGAAGCATGTAAGTTGGTTCTCAACATTTTTAAAGGTGAGATTGTAAGAGACAGAGAGACTTATTAGAAATAGGCACACCGTTGCTGAGGTACAATTTAACTCGATGAAAGCAGGCCTCTGGGATGGACCGGGGTTAGCAGAGGACAGTTGCTTCCTTTATCGTAGGTACACTGCTAGCAGTTGAAATTGCATTACCACTAACCGGGCACGTCATAATTGTAAAATACGTATGAAGTCACCTGCCTATTTGTGTATGCGAATGATTGGCATTTCATTGCAAGCACACAAAGTAAAAGTAACATCATCCACTTTCTGTATGTAAGGATTAAGTGAAATATTCATAAGTCATTTGAATATTGGTCGTTTGCAAGAAGATCGTTCTATGACTCGTGTAAGAAAGAGAAACGCCTACCAACACATGTCGCTTTTGATAGCTGTAAGATTATCGGCAATCGAGAATGCGCTATATCGTTTTGCCATTTTGCTTCTTGCGTTGGTCGGGATCCTACGATTGCTACGCAAAAATGGAATCGATGAGTTCAGAAGCACCGTGTTATAATTCCTCTTTCACTTCAATTTAAAGATTAAATGTTAGTTATTTGGTTACTAGCAAGGAGAGAAAGCGCAATTACCTTAACAACGTGAGCTAAGGCAGAACTCGGCGTAATCAGTGATCACCCATTTGTTGCTAACAGGGTGGAAAAAACCATGGATCTGTATTACACAGCCTGTGTGGGCTTCGCAATGCAGCAATTCTTTATAAGGTATGGGACTTCGTGTGATAAGTTTAGAATAAATGCGAGTTCTGTTATTGATCATGCGATATGCATTTAAGGCTGCTGTAAAATGGCGTCCAGTCAGTGGCATCACCGTATTAGCATCACCCAGTTTAACTCGTTGGTCAGCTTTACAAACGCTCCAAAAGAATTTAAAAATCGATTTTACGACAAGGAATCATAATAGTATTAAATAAAACATTATCTCTTTCAAGATTGCATTATTAATCTAAGAAGAACAAAAACAAGAATATAACCAACTTATACGATACTAGGCGAGGTGACAGAAGGGGTTTGCAAAAGAGTGATACAGGAAGATAAATTTTATCTACACCTTGTTTTTTTAAACAGTCGCAATGGTTATCCATAATTTACTTACTTCGCAAACGTATATGCTATTATCTGAGCGTTCACAAGGCTGTGCGGGTTTATACTTTTTTTGTTGTTTTATAATACCGCCGTTCAGGATCCGCAAGGCCCCATGCGACTAGCGCCCGAGAAGAGAAGAGACATATTGTTGCCCAGTCGTTCAAAACTGGTTCAAATGGCTCTGAGCACTATGGGACTTAACATCTATGGTCATCAGTCCCCTAGAACTTAGAACTACTTAAACCTAACTAACCTTAGGACAACACACAACACCCAGCCATCATGAGGCAGAGAAAATCCCTGACGCCGCCGGGAATCGAACCCGGGAACCCGGGCGAGGGAAGCGAGAACGCTACCGCACGACCACGAGATGCGGGCTGCCCAGTCGTGCAGGACCGTATAGCCGCGTCAAACGCCTTGACTAAGAGACTCACGAAAAAAAACATGCTGGAACACGTACGTCGCAGTACGTGATGCTGCAGGTCTTATGAGTGGCAGCAGCCGCTCCTGGCGCGGAGCGAGTAACTATTTCAGACGAGTTTAATAATTCTTAACTGCATGTAAGCTCTCGATAACACACGAACCTTTGGTGGGTACCTTTTCAATTACATATTGATTTCTCGTGAGCCTTGCGCGAAGCCAAGCGTTGGCGAAGCGTTGCGGACAAGCCAACTAGTGCGACGTCAGAAGTTCGTTGACGAGGCCAACGAGTTATACAGGAGCTGCAACAAACGTGCGACTTCTCAATAGTCGGCTTGTCCGCCACACTTCTCGAACGCTCGGCTGCGACTAGGGCTCACGGGAAATCAATATTTAATTGAAAAGATACCCACTGAAGGTATTAGTTTCATCTTGTGCTATCTAGAACTTCCGTGCATACAGGGTGTTACAAAAAGGACTGTTAGCGAGGTGGCTATCCACGTGGCTTCCCTTGCCGCGGCAGTATGTAGTGGCGCGCCGAACAATGTGGCACCCAACGACGCGCTAGGCTAAGGAGTCACAACATTTCGTCATTTCATACCAATCGCCGTTCTGCGTACAGCGTCACGATGGACGTATGCATGTGTGAACACTCCGGCGTAAACGAACGTTGCCAAGTCATTGGATACACAACATGATCACCGTTGGTTCGCCCAGCCTGTAATTTGGACAGCAGTCGTTCCATTGAGGATGGTAGCTGTGTCCGTTGGTCGATGTCTCCGTGGTGTTGTCAATCACCAAGCTAAAGCTTGATTGTATGTTGCCCGTGTTGCCAGAAAGTGTTTGACCGCTGTTGAGGTAGCCCGTCCTCCAGCTCTCTCGCCCACTGCAAACTTGGTCATGGTTTGCCACGAAACTCGCTCACTAATCACCATCCACAAGACTGATGAAAATAGAGGCGAAACAGCGTGGAATGCTGTATCGATGTCTGCCATTTAGGATCCAGCGGGGCTCCACCCATCGTTGCTGCCAGAGATGGCAGCTCTCGGTGGAAAATTTCCCATCATATATAGCGTCAAGTCACCAACAAATTTAATCATGCGATCTTCCTGCTATAATGCATATGCGTAATAAGTAAAATTTCGATCCTGTTGTTGCAATGGTAATGACCAACACTAAATTATTTGGGAATAAAAGTTGAGGGTCCTCAGTTTTAGCAATCTAAGTGCATGTATTTTTCCCTGGCATATATGATGAATCGATCTAAACTCTTCAGACAAATTTATGTATGTATGGGTCGTCGAGTCCGATTCATAATAAACAGACGGGTGCTGCCACTTGAAAAGTTTTTATTGATTTCAGGAATCAGTATGTAACATAGGAGGAAGAGTGTAGAGCATTATTATATCACTTTTTACCATATTTACATGTGGTGCGTAGGTCTTGAGATACGCTCTAAGACAATAATAATGACGCATCACGAATTAATTATTCGAATGGGGCGTAAATCAGTAGACGTGATGTACATATACAGATAAACAAATGATCACAATTTCAGGAAAACTAGAAGATGTATTCAAAAGAAGGAGCTCCACAAATTGTGCAAGTCAGTAACGCGTTGATGCACTACTGCCCGATACGTAAGCATTTATTCGACTTCACACTGATTGATAGAGTAGTTGTATGTCCTTCTGAGGGATAGAGTGTCAGATTCTGTCCAGGTGTCGCATTGTATTGTCAAAATCCCGAGCTGGTTGGAGGGCCCTGCCCATAATGCTGCAAACTTTCTAAGTTGGGGAGAGATCCGGTCAATGGTGCCGCCGAGTGGCCGAACGCTTCTAGGCACTACAACCCGGGACCACGCGGATGCTACGGTCGCAGGTTCGAATCCTGCCTCGGGCATGGATGTGTGTGATGTCCTTAGGTTAGTTATGTCTGAGTAGTTCCACGTCTAGGGGACTGATAACCTCAGATTTTAAGTCCCATAGTGCTTAGAGCCATTTGAACCATTTTGAACCAAAATTCTTTAGAGAACGCTATGTATGTAGGGATCGTCTAGTCCGATTTATAAAAAACAGACGAATATTAAAATTTGAAAGATTTTTACCGGTTTCGTTGATCAGTAGGTAACTACGGGGAAGATAATAGCGTATTATTATGTCATTTTGTATCATATTTTGAATGAATGAATATCTGGTAAGGTTTTATGGCACCAAACTGCTGATGTCATCGGTCCCTAAGGTTATACTCTGCTTAATCTAACTTACGCTAAGGACGACACACACATTCATGCCCGAGGGAGGACTCGATGTCCGAAGGGGGGAGCCGCGCTGATATCATATTTTCGTGTGGTGCGTAAGCCTTCAGATATTTCGAATATCTCAAGTAAATTTCTTGATTGAGTTTGTGTACTCAATGTGTCATAGGCTCAATGAAACAATTTGAAACACTCATACAAAAGAAATGCAAGAAATCCAACATTTGCAGAAACAGAAAAACTCAACAAGCCCCAAATCCACCAACATACAAGGTAAGTACCACACAGAAACATAGTACATGGTACACTTTGACTTACACTGATAAACTAACACACAGACGGAAAAATGCTACAAATACAGGTATTCCATACAGCACATAAAACAGTGCAAATTCTCCAAATAAATTTAAGGAGAGCAGACGTTTCACACTTTCTGACGAGTCTCTTGTTCCCTGACAAACTAAGGCATCTTACAAGCATGGAGGACAGATTGCAAGGAGCAGGGATATACAAACTTGAAAGTAAAAGTTTTGATAGGATATACACAGGAACGACATGCAGGCATTCCAAAGCTCGTTACAATGAAGACATCAGGTGGTACAAGTATGGAACGTACCAATCTACAATGACAGAGCACTTACAGCACCATAACCAACATCATACCAACACAGAACACGACATAAAAATCATCAGGATAAATAACCGCAACAAATGCCTGACCCCAACGCAGGGACAGTACCACATCCAGAAAGCCATCTCAGATAACAAACGCATGATAAACGATCATACATATACCAACAGCAACTCCGCTAAACTTAATAAAAGAAGTGATACGCTTAAAAAAAGGTATGCTTACATACACCCTTCCACACCAAACTGAACAAAATTCACGCACACATACAATGAAACATTAAAAGAATGGTGGCACGCATACACACCTAACCATACTAAAACAAGATGGATACAAATTCTCTGTCTCTGTCTGTCTCTCTCTCTCCCCCTCTCTCTCTCTCTCTCTATCCTCAATATACAACGTGTAAAACAAAAAACAAAAATAGTATAAACACAAAGAAGTTCTAAGAAAAAATCGTTTTATTCAGTTGCAATAATATGGATCGAACGTGAAAGTTATCAAAAAAATGGTTCAAATGGCTCTGAGCACTTTGAGACTTAACTTCTGAGGTCATCAGCCCCATAGAACTTAGATCTACTTAAACCTAACTAACCTAAGGACATCACACACATCCATGCCCGTGGCAGAATTCGAACCTGCGACCGTAGCGGTCGCGCGGTTCCAGACTATAGCGCCTAGAACCGCTTGAAAGTTATCAACGTAGTGTTATACACAACTGACGACACCAGGATCATAAAAGTTAAAGATGTCGAGTAGGTTCGTTTCATAAACTAACAAGGGAGACGCTCCATCGAACACCCCCCCCCCCCCCCCCCCCCCTCCCCAGATTTAGTGGAAAATGGGCCAGTAAACAGCCCATCAAAAGCTGAACATCAAGATCAAGCATGAAAACAGGAAGAATGTGTACTGAACCGTGAAACAAAAAGAAAAATAGAAACAATGAACGTAACAAGAGCAAGAAGCCCAAAATGAGCATTCTGAAAGTACAGTGTTATAGTTCAAATGGCTCTGAGCACTATGGGACTTAACATCTGAGTCGTCAGTCCCCTAGAACTTAGAACTACTTAAACCTAACTAACACAAGGACATCACACACATCCATGCCCGAGGCAGGATTCGAACCTGCGACCGTAGCGGTCGCGTGGTTCCAGGCTGAAGCGCCTAGAACCGCTCGGCCACTCAGGCCCGCAACAACAATGTTGTGGTTAAGTGGCTTCTGGCACGGTAGCTCAGCGTGTTTGGTCAGAGAGCCGATGGCCATCTGTAATAAAAGCTCTGGGTAAAGGAATCAACGATCAAATTGAACGGATGACATGTGACGTCCGCCCAGAACAAACGGAGGGAACAATACCGAACAAAATTTAAAAAGAAAGTGGTGACCGTGTGGGACTGCCAAGCAGGCGAGCTGTGTTCATGACTCCCTCTTACCAATTTTTTTTTTTTTTCGCTGTATTCAAATTTGTGTCTGTATCGTAGTGTAACCTTCGTCTGCAACAGCGACGACAGTTGATTCTGCACAACTACTCTACTAACAGCCGAAATCAACCTTCCGTATAGGAATCGCAGACTATTGATGACATGGCGACAAATCAACCGAATCCTTCACCGGAAATTTACGTCTCTTGTGTCATACACGGCATTACTGACAGTACGTGTGTCATATGACAGGAATCTCTTACCGACGTACCTAATTTATACAGCTGGTAAGGTAGTGAGATAAGCCTCCTTATCCGGTTTAAGTGTTAGTACGAATATGAATGTGAATACTCCCAAGAAAATGATGAAAACATAATAGTTTGTCACAAATGAACGCAGCTGTTTCACAATCACACAGTTTCTCTGTGCTCTGTCAAAACATATGTTTTAACGTTTTTGAAGTTCCGTTCCGTTTTGAAAGTTTTGACTCTTGAATTTCCTGTTTTCCCTTCTTCGAACATAGTTCACACCCGTTTATTTGTTGTTTACGTTTCTGTCAGACGTCTATGTGGTATTTTGCCTGCTGTCAAAAAATGGTTCAAATGGCTCTGAGCACTATGGGACTTAGCATATATGGCCATCAGTCACCTAGAACTTAGAACTACTTAAACCTAACTAACCTAAGGACAGCCTGCTCTCACTATTCATCAAGTTTACTTGCGATGGAAACGTATTCTTACTACATGACTCATATTCCATAACCAACGAATGACATGACGATTGCCAAGACTACAGAAAGAGAACAAACATTTGAATAATGTTGTGAAAAAAATGAATGGCAGTGTGGTATGTTGAACACGACCCGTCCGCTTGACAGTCCGACGCCGTGACAACTTTTTTTTTTTCCTTTTTGTTCCGTGCTTTTCGTTGCGTTTGGTCTGGGCGGATGTCACGAGATATCCGTTCAAGTTGATCGTTCATTCCTCTACTCAGTGTTTTATTACATAGGGCGAGCAGCCCTCTGACCGGACACGCTGAGCTACCATGCCGTCTCGCCACCATACGCTGCTGATGTTTGTGTATGCTCAGTGTCGTACGTGTTAAGCTTGGACCGTTCACTATACCTATTTTGCTTTCTTTTCCACAATTCAGTACACCTTCTTCCTGTTTTAATGTTTGATCTGTGTTCAGTTTTTGACGAGCTATCCATCCAGTCTTACCACTAAATCTGAGGGGTGAGCGATGGGAAGTTTCCTATGTAAGTAGTTTTCTATGTAAGGTAAATCTGTGGTAGACAATAACCTTTGTGTGACGAAAAGTCGTGTGTAAGACGCGTAGATGACTGAATTACGCCAAACAGACTTTGACAGCCTATCCTCTCCTCAAAAGAATATGTAATATATCTCATTAGAAAATATCCGGCGCACTCGTTTCAGTAAATCCAGGAACCCTTTCCCGGAAATTCAAGAGGGAGTCACTGCGCTATGGGCCGTTTCATTACTGGGTAATAGCCAGTTCCTTGGGCCGATGGGCACGTTGTGTAATCACGTTGTCTCTCTGCTAAGAAGAGAAGTGACAGCATTAAATTACCTTCTCGGTTAGCGTAATTGCTACGAGAGCAAGCGAGAACGGTGGGCTCACCCCCACCCTCTCCCCCTTTAACCTCTACACGGGACGTGCTCCCACAAGCGCGCCAACGCCGCCCTTACGCGGGCATACAGCGAAACGGCCCGCCAAACAAGAAAAGGGGCCTCGGGACCAGAATAGGGCGGCGGTTAATAAAGACTATTAGACAAAAGAGCACGGCGCGCTCATTAATTAACCGCAGAGACACGTGTCGGCCGGGCAGGCGGCGCGTGTCGGAGAAGACGCCCGCTGCATAATGCATGAGCGAAGGCGGCTGGCCTAGCAGAGTCTGCGCATGCGCGAACCCCGGCACCCAGCACGCTTGCTGGGGGGAACGCCCCAGTCTGGCCACGTCTGCCCGCCACCCAACACACACACACACACACACACACACACACACAACGCTATTGTGCAACGTCCCAAATCTACTCAGCTATCTGAGTAGCACGGAATGGCCACCAAAATGGAAACTCCGCGAGAAATGCAGGCTAAGAATGAAAATGCAGGTGCTAGCCAAGCCTGCCGGTAGCGCTATTGTATTAGGCTACAAGTCGTTTCTGTAATTTCCTCAATCTGCTGCAAGTGTCAGTCGAAGCCAGTAACCTGTCCTGCGACACTGTCAGTGCATTATGTCGGAGCTAATTGAATGCGAACGTTGGCAAATTGTCGGTGATCGTATGGTGAGTGCTTCTATAACAAAAGAAGCCAAGGTGTCTGGTACTTTAAGAGGCACCGTATCGAAGATCTGTACCGCCTAAAGGAAAAATGGAAAAACGTCATATGCTAAGTCACAACGTGGACGCATATACACTACTGGCCATTAAAATTGCTACACCACGAAGATGACGTGCTACAGACGCGAAATTTAACCGACAAGAAGAAGATGCTGTGATATGCAAGTGGTTAGCTTTCCAGAGCATTCACACAAGGTTGGCGCCGGTGGTGACACCTACAACGTGCTAACACGAGGAAAGTTTCGAACCGATTTCTCATACACAAACAGCAGTTGACCGGCGTTGCCTGGTGAAACGTTGTTGTGATGCTTCGTGTCAGGAGGAGAAATGCGTACCGTTACGTTTCCGACTTTGCTAAAGGTCGGATTGTAGCTTATCGCGATTGCGGTTTATCGTATCGCGACATTTCTGCTCGCGTTGGTTGAGATCCAATGACTGTTAGCACAATATGGAATCGGTGGGTTCAGGAGGGTAATACGAAAAGCCGTGCTGGATTCCAACGGCCTCGTATCAGTAGCAGTCAAGATGACAGCCATCTAATCCGCATGGCTGTAACGGATCGTGCAGCCACGTCTCGATCCCTGAGTCAACAGATGGGGTCGTTTGCAAGACAACAACCATCTACACGAACAGTTCGACGACGTTTGCAGCAGCATGGACTATCAGCTCGGAGACCATGGCTGCGGTTGCCCTTGACGCTGCATCACAGACAGGAGCGCCGGCGATGGTGTACTCAACGACGAACCTGGGTGCACGAATGGCATAACGTCATTTTTTCGGGTTAATCAAGGTTCTGATTCCAGCATCATGATGATCGCATCCGTGTTTGGCGACATCGCGGTGAATACACATTGGAAACGTCTATTCGTCAGCGCCATATTGACGTATCACCCGGCGTGATGGTATGGGGTGCCATTGGTTACACGTCTCGGTCACCTCTTGTTCGCATTGACGGCACTTTGAACAGTGGACGTTACATTTCAGATGTGTTACGACCCGTGCCTCTACCCTTCATTCGATCCCTGCGAAACCGTTCATTTCAGCAGCATAATGCATGACCGCATGTTGCAGGTCCTGTACGGGCCTTTGTGGATACAGAAAATGTTCAACGGCTGCCCTGGCCAGCACACTCTCCAGATCTCTCACCAATTGAAAACGTCTCATCAATGGTTGCCGTGCAACTGCGTCGTCACAATACGCCAGTCACTACTCTTGATGAACTGTGGTATCGTGTTGAAGCTGCATGGGCAGCTGTACCTGTAAACGCCATCCAAGCTCTGTTTGACTCAATGCCCAGGCGTATGAAGGCCGTTATTACGGCCAGAGGTGGTTGTTCTGGGTACTGATTTCTCAGGATCTATGCGCCCAAATTGCGTGAAAATGTAATCACATGTCAGTTCTAGTATAATATATTTGTCCAATGAATACCCGTTTATCATCAGCATTTCTTCTTGGTGTAGCAATTTTAACGGCCAGTAGTGTATTAGATTCCAAGTCATTTCTGCAATTTCCTCAATATGCTGTAAGTGTCAGTTGAGATCAGTACACTGTTCTGTGTGGCTGTGAGTGCATTATGTCGGAGCTAATTGAATGCTAACGTTCGCAAATTGTTGGTGCTCGTATGGTGAGTGCCTCTGTAACAAAGGAAGCCAAAGTGTTTCAAGAGGCACCGTATCGTTGATTTATATCGCATAAAGGGCAAATGGAAAAAACTTCATCCGCTAAGTCACAACGTTGACGGAAATGTGTGTTGAGTGATCGTCACGGGCGATCATTGAAGAGGACTGTGACGAAAAATAAGAGAGCGACAGCTGCACTCGCGAACCACGTCGGCACAAAGACAGCACCGAGTGAACTGGATGAGTAGGAAACTGCAGCGCGATCTAGAATTCCAAAACCAGTCATCAGTGATGCAAATACCCGTAACAGGAAAACGTGGCAGTGAAGCCAAAAAACCTAGACTGTGGAGCTATGGAAGCTTCTCATTTGATCGGATGAGTCCTGTTTCACACTGTTTCCAACTTCTGGCCGAGTTTATGTCCCAAGAGTGAAACATGGCGGGGATTCGGCGGCGATTTGTGCAGCAATATCGTGGTATTTCAAGGCGCCAAGGATACTTTGCAGGGTCGCAATGCTGTCAAGTATCATGTGAACATGTTGGCTGATCAACCCCATCCCATGGTACAGTGTTTCTTCCACACCAGTGAAGCTGCGTTCCAGGACGACATTTCACATCGGCAAGGACTGGTTCTGCAAGCACGAGGATGAATTGTCACATCTTCCCTGGCCGTCACAGTCATTGTATCTTAATATTACTGAGCCTTCGTGGTTTACTTTGGAGGCGTGGCTGTACAATCGCTATCCCTCTCCATAAGTGTTACCATAACTTGCCACTACTTTGCTGCAGCACTAGTATAAGATTCCCTTGATGATCATACGGTGTCTTTTTTATTCATTTCGAGACGACTGGAAGCTGTTTTGAATGCCAGCTGTTTTCCTTAAGCATATTAGGCATGGTAATTTGGCCGGCCGGAGCGGCCGAGCGGTTCTGGAAGTTAAGTCCCACAGTGCTCAGATCCATTTGAACCATGGTAATATGTTGTGTGTCTGGTGTTCCCATATTTTTGCCCCCCCCCCCCCCCATCCCCCAGTACATCTATGCCTGTACTCCGCACAACAACCTTACGATGTGAGACGGAGGGCGCTGTGTGTATTGCAGTCGCTTAGCCCTTCCTGTTACAGTAACGAATGGTGTTCGGGGAGGGTCAGTAAGCCACCGTGTGAGCTCGACACTCTCTCATCGCCTTTACGAGAGATGTGCTCAGGAGGAAGCAGTATACTGACTGCCTCCTTGAAGAACGTACGGCTCTCAGAATTTTTAAAGCAGACCACACTGTGTTCCACAACGCCTCTTGCAGCATCTGCCACCGGAGTTGGATGAGCATATCCGTGAGGTTTTAGCGCTTACGAAATGAACCTGTGCCGAAACGCACTGATCTTCTGAGACTCCTCTTTGTTTCCTCTGTCAGTCGTATCTGATAACGATACTGGACTCACAACCAATGAACAAATAACGGTGAAACAAGAATTTTATAAGCTACCTCCTCCGTGGTTGTAATACACTTTACAACTGTTCTGTTTTATAGCTCTTTATGGGTATAGCGTAGAGTGTAAGTGGTTGAAACTATTTCCTGAAAAATGTGAATACTTAAGCCCTGTATTGTGCAGTCGAAAGAACAGTGGTGTGTTGCGTGACATCACAGTGGACAGTTCTCAACATCTCAAAAATACACCAAAATAAAACCAATTAAATCATCCATCAAACGAACTAATAAGTTTTATCTGAATAAATTATCCAACCCCCTATGAACCATTGACTTTGTCGTTGGTGGGTAGGTTTGCGTGCCTCAGCGACACAGGTAGCCATACCGCAGGTGCAACCGCAACAGAGGGCTATATGTTGAGAGGTCCGACAAACGTGTGGTTTCTGAAGAGGGGTAGCAGCCTTTTCAGTAGTTGCAGGGCAACAGTTTGGATGATTCACTGATGTGTCCTTATAACATCAACCAAAACGACCTCGCTGTGCTAGAACTGCGAAAGGCCGGCCCGGGTGGCCGAGCGGTTCTAGGCACTACAGTCTGGAACTGCGCGATCGCTACGGTCTCTGGTTAGAATCCTGCCTCGGGCATGGATGTGTGTGATGTCCTTAGGTTAGTTAGGTTTAAAAAGTTCTAAGTTCTAGGGGACTAATGACGTCAGATGTTAAGTCCCATAGTGCTCAGAGCCGTTTGAACTGAGAAAGGCTACAGCCGTAATTTTTCCAGAGGGCATGCAGCTCTCCTCTGTGGTCAAATGATGATTGCATCCTCTTGGGTAAAATATTCCGGAGCTAAAATAGTCCCCCATTCGCAACTCCCGGTGGGCGCTACTCAAGAGGATGTCGTTATCGGGAAAAACGAAACTGGCGTTCTCAATGTAGACGGGGGTTAGGAATGAAAGAGGAAGCCACCTATTAGAATTTTACACAGAACATAATTTAATCATTGGTAACATTTCGTTGAAGAATCATGATAGAAAATTGTGGACACCTGGAGACACGTGTTTCAGACTGGTTATATAATGGTAAGACAGATTTTGGAACAAGATTTCAAATTGTAAGACATTACCACAGGTTATTAATTATGAACGGTAGATTAAAACTGAATAAATTGTGAAAAGATAGGAAATTAAGGAGACTGGACCTGGATAAACAGAAAGAACCACAGGTTGTTGAGAATTTCAGAGCGAGCATTAGGGAACGATTGGCAAGAGCGGGGAAAAGGAATATCGTAGAAGAAAATGGGGTAGCTTTGATAGATGAAATACTGAAGGCAGCAGAGGATCTAATAAGTAAAAAGACGAGGCCCAACAGAATTCTTTGGATAATGGAAGAGATATTAAATTTGCTTGATGAAAGGAGAATATACAAAAATGCAGTAAATGAAGCATGTGAAAGGGAATACTAAAGTTTAAAAAATGAGACCGGAGGGACATGCAAAACGGCTACGAAGGAATGGCTACAGTTAAAAATGTAAGGTTTTAAAAGTATATATCATAGAATAAAGAGAAGATAGCGCCTATGGGAAAAGAGGCCTTTGGAGGAAAGAGAACTACATGTATGTTATTAAGAGTTCAGATAGTAAACCAATCCCAAGCAAAGAAACGAAAGCTGAAACATGGAAGGAGCAGCCAGACCTTAGCCAGCAGCTGAAGCAATTCAGGTAGGTTTTATTTCAGTCATCATTCTTTACTGTAAAATTTATTCGAGATAATCGACTTTCCATTTACTGTTGAAATGTGCTGTACAAATGTTCATTTGTTGTGAGTTGCCTGCATATCGAGCATTTATTTGCGATTTCACGTATTATTTCCCTCTACTCGCAACAAAAACTGAACGCGGCAATGATGTACCGGAATGCGATTACGAAGTTGCCATTCTTCGTTGATGGACACGCGCTTATGCCGCATGATGCAACAGTGGCGGTGCGCTAGTGCGACAATTAAGCTCCACCACAGTTTCGGACGTTTTGCAGTTACTAACACAACTGCTTTACAAACTCTTAACTAACAAACACGACGAGTTTTCATTGCTGATGATGAGTCCCATACTCCTTTCGAGAGCGTAGGGGAGCGACGCGGGAGACGCGCGCCGCCTTACTAAGCAAGGTCCTAGTGGAGGTGGTTTGCCATTGCCTTCCTCCGACGAGTTATCATTAGTAAAGACATAAGATGTAACCAACATACGTTCAAGCTTAACAACAGTGTCTTCTCCGTTGCAATACTACACGCACAACTGTTTGAGATTACAGCGAGGAAACGAACAATCAGAAAGTAAGGAAAATCCGCTTGTTATGTGACATGTCTCATTGTCCTGCTGGTAGGTGTCATCGTGGTGAGGAAAAACAAACTGCATGTAGAGATGGAAATGGTCCCCAGTCATGGATGCAGACTTTTGTTGATCTACTGCCCCTTCCAGAATGACTCAATCTGGAAATGCCATGAAAACATTTTCCAGTCCATAAAGTTCCCTCCTGGTTGCGGGGTGTTCGCTATCACACTTTTCATGTCGCACACGCCAACGGCCAGTCTCTCTTTTGCCAAATATGATTCTAGTCCCTTTACAGTGAATCAGTTTTGTGGACACATTTCGTACTCCGTGTAATTTCCGTTGTCAGTGGTCATTCTTGAGTTGTTACTATCAACATTCGATGTAAAAGGTGCCTCTGCCTCGTATTTAGCCTCTGTTATATTGCATTTTACGTTGTTTGTCACTGGTTTGCTCTTTCCGGACTCGTCCCTAACACCGAATTCATAAGCGAGGATGACCAGAGCAGAGATACATATATGTATTCGTAGTTGCGAATATGGACAACCATCAGCTATACAACGGAATTACGACGGTGAAAACTTCTGCCGGACGGGTTCTCGAACACGAAAAAAAATGGCTCTAAGCACTATGGGAGTTGACATCTATGGTCATCAGTCCCCTAGAACTTAGAACTACTTAAACCTAACTAACCTAAGGACAACACACAACACCCAGCCATCACGAGGCAGAGAAAATCCCTGACCCCCCCGGGAATCGAATTCCCGGAAACCCGGGCGCGGGAAGCGAGAACGCTACCGCACGACCACGAGATGCGGGCCTTCTCGAACACGGATTTGCCTTTTTTAGTGAGCGGTCTCCTTACAACTAGACTATCCGGGCACAACTCATGGCGATACCCAAACTCCCGTACGTCACCAACCATGAGTCTGCAAAAAATTTTTGAAATTTTTTAAGACATGCTCAGTGATCTTAAAATTTCTGAAAATTAAAATTTGAAAGAGTCTTGATCGCATTTTTCTTTTATTTATTGGAGTGAGTGACCCGTTTCGACTCTTTCATAGAGTTATCTTCAGACTCTGTAAAGATATACTGCCAAAGTAGTGTAGTCGTTATAATAAGCATATAAAGGATATATAAAAATATATAAAGAAAAGATAAATAGTAATAAATTATACCCTGAGCGGTGGATGGACACTGCCAGACGAGTTTCGTCGACCCTCGACGCTCGTGTAACTGCTGACTGCATAGAGGGAACAGGTATTAATAGGGCTGGACACACCCACCGTTCTGAGTATCACATCATATGAATACACCTTCATGATTAGGTAACTTAATACATAGCTATGAAGGAGCAGTTGCAGTTATAATACATCACAATGTCAATTATTGATCATTATTCGTCAATGAATATAAATTGTACTATTAAAATGGTTCACTGGTATGAAATAGAGAATTCTGTTCTCTAAAACTCAGAACTACAAATCTGCACCAAAGATTGTCGTTGCTCCAGCGTTTACGTGGATAATCGAGGGTTACCATGGAAATGGCGTCTTGTTCCGCTGTGGACGTGCTGTGAAAGACTGTACTATGGGGAGTTACGTCGTATGTTGCGGTTATATGCCATAGAAATACGGTTAATTTTGCTCTGTTCTGATGTCAGCGTCACGAAAATAATTGCACTATGGCGGAAACACACTAATATTTCTGTAATAACGACGGAACGATTTTACTGAAGTGCATTGATAGTTGCCGTAGAAACGGCGTCCTAACTCGGTGAGGCAGGCATCAGATGATCAGAGATTATTGTGTACTGCGAAAGATATCTCAAAGGTTGACATTTCGACCAAGAACCTGCATTCGTACATTCATTGGGTATATTCCTGTACAGGAGAGATATTTTAATTAAAAGTTGCTTGCCCGGTGTCGGCAGATCAATACAATGTTTACATAAATATTATATAAATTTTTATTGTCGTCATTCCATTATACAGCTGATGGTTCTCCATATTCGCAACAGCGAATAGATTTTCACGTATCCATTGGACATATACACATGTCTGAAGGTACACTGTATCGTAATTGTGAACAACACAGGCCCTGCAGTATGGTAGAGCACAGTTCAGGGATTAGTCGGCGGCAGCCTGTGGCCACGGAAGCGCCGCCTCGCAGCTGGCCAGCCAGGGTCGCTACCTGTTCGCCACCGGAAGCTGTTCGCAGCGCCGTCCTGGCGGCAGAGTTTGGCAATTTCTGCGATAACGAGAGGTAATTTCCTGGCTGCAGACAAATTTCTGATGCTCCCCGACAAGTTGGGAGGCGGGGTGGGGGCGGTGGCAACTTAGATAAGGCGGCGGCGCTACCCACGCCGGTGAGGCGACCGTGATAATATTGCAAACAGCGCAGGCGGAGCGGAAGCTGGTGCGCGGCGGAGGGTGCTACCGGCGCAGGCAGCGGGCCCGGGCCGGCGCCGCCGCGCGTTAACAGCCCCCGGTATCCTCACACCGGGTCGCGCGCGTCGTCGCGATGTTCTCAAGTCTTGGAGTCAGCCATATTGGGAGGTTGTCATTATTGTCTGCGGGAGTTGCTACAAGCTTTTATCATCTTTCGTGCAACTGCGAATTAAATAAAGAATATGATAATGAATTCGTCAACATATAACTTGTGACATTTAAGGTTTTCCTTTAGTGTGATAATTGCTTTTATACTTATAAGGATTTAAGTTGCCCTGCCGTTTGAGCTATTTTATCTTCGCTTCACTTGTTTGAACTGTCATTTGCTGTTGTATTGAGTCACACTATTTAGGCTCCATTTTTCGAACAACTTCACTTCCAAGGTTCACGTATCGCTGTTAACAACTTCCGTAACTGTATGTGACAAGTGTTCTCTCCATCTACTACTTCCTGTCTGCCGGCCACTGTGACCGAGCGGTTCTAGGCGCTTCAGTCTGGATCCGTACGCCTGCTACTGTCGCAGGTTCGAATCCTACCTCGGGCATGGATGTGTGTGATGTCCTTAGGTTAGTTAGGTTTAAGTAGTTCTGAGTCTAGAGGACTGATGACCCAGATGTTAAGTCCCATAGTGCTTAGAGCCATCTGAACCAGTTTTGAACTTCCTGTCTTCAATGTAAGCAAATTAATAAACATACCATGTTGAAAATAGGCTCTTAAAGTAGTTTACAATGAAGCATTACATTTATCATACCTTGAGTTCATAAAAACGTCCTTAAGTCGTTCTAAAGTGCACTTAGACTGGATACGCAACCACACTATATACATTGTCACTTGAGTAACCAGTGCCTTTTAAGATTCGATTTGTATGTTGAAAAAATACTCTGATTTATATTGCACAGTACTAAACATAAGATAACTGCCTGGCGCCCTTATTCGCGCCAACGGTGCCCGCACCCCAACTAGTACTACTTCACTCCATGAGCCGTTGTCGCTGTCTACACGCATTTTCTACGCACACCAAATGCTCGCCGCACTCCTGGGGCATCGTGGCATGGCCAGTGATCTTCGGTCCAGCAGAGATGGGTTATTGTAAGATTCGATACATCGCAGCGGTATCGATATCTGTACCCCTGAGGCCTTGGTACACAATGAAAGAATTTGTCAGACGTTGTTACGTTTATCAAACGTTTGATTGTGTACGGCACGGTTCAACGTGTTTGGCAAACATAGAGCTTGTTTGACTTGTTTGCTGATGTTTCGCCACCCATGTTTAATGGAAAAGAGTTCTGTTATATCTTTCTCACTATATTGTGAGTTTCGACAACTACGAAAACGACAGTTACGGATAAATACCAAATAGCGTTGGCAATAACTAAAACAGTAGGGAAGTTGAGTCTTTTTCAGTCATATATTACCCACGAAGAAGTTAAGAAGAAAATCAACATTATATGCATAGCATACAATCCACGTACGATATTTCATTATGTTCCCACGTTGTGGTACTTTAATGAACTGTCATAAGAGGACCAAGCAGAATAAAATAAATCTTCACATGTTTGTGTCTACTCTTTCAGTGCAATCAACAGTTTGACTGAAACTTCCTGGCAGATTAAACTGCAGTTTTAATCTGCCAGGAAGTTTCATATCAGCGCACACTCCGCTGCAGAGTGAAAATCTCATTCTGGAAACATCCCCCAGGCTGTGGCTAAGCCATGTCTCCACAGTATCCTTTCTCTCAGGAGTGCTAGTTCTGCATGTTTCGCAGAAGAGCTTCTGTAAAGTTTGGAAGGTATGAGACGGATACTGGCAGAAGTAAAGCTGTGAGTAGCGGGCGTGAGTCGTGCTTCGGTAGCTCAGTTGGTAGAGCACTTGCCCGCGAAAGGCAAAGGTCCCGAGTTCGAGTCTCGGTCGGGCAGACAGTTTTAATCTGCCAGGAAGTTTCATATCAGCGCACACTCCGCTGCAGAGTGAAAATCTCATTCTGGAACAGTTTGTCTGTCCATTTGGTGGAGGCTGATGTAATCATCAGGTTCTGAGTGCAATATTTCCTTTAGCAGATGTTCGTGGCTACATGTCCGTCTCAATTTCACCCATTCCCTGGACTAGCGTCTTATTTTCCTTTTCTTCGTTATTCACAATGCGACCTCGCCCCTAGACCAAGGGCACTCGTGAGCTGCCAGCTTCAGTACGCCGCCGCCAACATACTTGTCCCCCTCGATGACCCCGTCATCGACGATTTCACTCAGCTCTCCTCGGCAAGTACACCCCACACTCCAGAGAAACGGATGCACCTCTCGCCCTTCACCGCCCACTTGCCCGAGCTTCCACTTCTCGGCCAAGAACCCACTCCTACTCAGGTGGTGGGCCGGTCACCCAATCGTTCAGCGGTCTGAGCCCATATAATCTGGCTCAGGGGACGTCACCGCCCTCTGGGTTTGGCGAAACAAGTCCGTTTTATCCGTGGGCGCTGCGAAGCATCCTTGCTGACTCGCGCCGAGATTCCATGCAGACAAACGAGGTCGCCGGCTTGTGGAGTACCTGGTGTCCTGTGCTCCACGCAAGGGGGGAGGGGAAACAGGGACCGCTCAGCGCAGATGGGTCGCTCACGAAGAGAGCAACATCCTCCTCCCCTAAGGGACAGATCTTCAATCGCTGGACGCAGCTTTCCCTGCACCACGCACCCTTTGCTCTCACTTTCGGGTGGGGGACTTTGAACATCGTCCAGGACACGAGGAGCGGCGGCAGCCAGGGCGCAGAAGCCCGGGCTCGTCGTTAGACTTGTCCTCACCTCCCGGCCAGACCGCCGCCGCTCAACTCGGGAAGGACAGATGGTGTGTCTCTTGTAAAGGAGCTCCCCCTGCGCCACACATCCTTTGCTTTCGCCTCGGGTTGGGAGCGTTGAACGTCCTACCACGACAGGAGTTTAACGTCCTTCCTTGACGCACGACAACCATCACCATTAAAAACAGCCCAGAGGTGTAAACAGATGTTGATCTGGGTCTTATGTTGTGGAGTTTCGGACGGCCAGTGTGGAAAGTACGATCGTATGGAATATCAAATGAAACTAATGACTGGATTGAGGACTTCTTGTTGCGGAGGATGAATCAGGTTATCTTGGATGGAGGGTTATCAACAGACGTAGAAGTAACGTCAGGCGTGCGCCTGGGAACCGTGTTGGGACCCTTACTGTTCATACTGACCTCAGACTGGTAATAATCTCAGAATCCTTACAGATGATTAAGTATCTACTGGGTAAGGCCGTCAAAAGGTGAAGATTTGAGAACTGGCTGGCTGCCATGGTGGCAGAGGGTGGGGGTGGGGTGTTATGGGAGGGGGGTCTTGACCTTGGGCGCTTAGAAAGATGTAAGTTTTTGAAGGCATGGTGCGTTCGTCGAGTATACAACGTGCGTATGTTGTTAAGGCGTATTACAAAAAATGCAGATAGTTCTGTTGCAGCTAAAGACACTTTCTGTCAAATGTTTAATGTACCCCACTAGCTCCTATGCCACTTACAACGTTAACAGCCTTTGAATGATAAACTTTGAAGCCACTAGTAGTACTACAAAGAAAATAGGTGATAGTGTGAGAAAAGCACGACCGAAGAGAATACTAATCGTTTGCGTGAAGCTTTATGGAGTCCGCAAAAATCAGGTAGACGGCTCAGCACAAAAATCGATTGGTGAGAACGATTTTGAAGTGATTTACGCCTCCATCCGTACAAGAGTTAGGTTGTGCAAGACCTCCAACCTCAAGATTTCAACAATCGCATATGATTTTCACATTCCTACAATGTGTGCGGAACGGTGGAGGTCATGTCAGTGATAACTTCCAAGGTTAACTGTTAATGTCCACTCATATACACTAGATTCACGTCAAAAAATATTAAATTTATTTAAATCCCTAGTTTGTGCGATTTTTTTATCTTTCCGTACGACTGCCTCCCGCTGTATAATGAAGTATTATCTGAATAGAGCTGCACAGATATACTGGCAGAACTTGATGAAATTTGTAAGAATGTTGAGCAACTTGATTAAAATGTTCAGAAATATAAGACTTTGCACTACACAGATCGAAATAAAGCAATATCCAATGGCTACAATATCAATGAGTCACAAACGGAATCTCTCACTTCGTACAAATAACCAAGGCTAACAATTTTTAGTGATATGAAAAGGAACAATTTCAAAAGCTCGGTCACAGATAAAGCAGGTGTTTCATTTTTAGTCAGTGGTAGGATAGTGGAAAAATCAGTCTACACTACACTAAACTACAACACACTCGTGTGGTCTATCCTTGATGATATTGCTCAAACATACCAGGTTTGTTTGACCCGTGGGAGAAGAGCAGTGCGAGAAAAACTGACCAGCAGACGATTGACGATGGACGCCAAATATAAAACGTACTTAAAAAGTGACATAAATCATCATTACCTTAGGAATCAATGAATATACTACAGCCACACATGTATCGCTCCGGAGGGGATGGTGAAGTGACGATTAGGCTATTTACATGGTGCACAACGGTATATAACGCATATCTTTAACGGAAAAAATCTGTCATATGGTACAATGGGAACACCCTATGCTACGCAATTTCACAGCGCTTTGCCTCTTGCCGAAGTAGAAGCCAACGCTTCTTCTGTCTGCGGGGTGTTGTCTGTAATAATATTATACACAGACCTACTCGCTAAATGGAGCAAGTAATGAATATCACCTTCGTTGATCTCATGTTCCTGGATATTGTGATTAAAGGTTGAAGGGAGGTCATTATTCCAATTAAATTTAATTTTTTAAGCAGTTGCTAACTGCAGTGAAAGAGAATTATCACAAGGCGGAGATTACACTGAGCTGCCTCCAATACAATGATACATTGTACCAGTTTATAAGCAGATTCGAGACTGTCAGTTTGTCTCAGCATCAAAGTATGTCTCAGCACTTTTGCCTTCGCAAAACTTTAAAATGAGGAATAATCCCCTATCCAGAGACTGGCAGCGTAAAGTACTGTTCAACTGCAATGAATTTAACGTTCGTTAGTGCAGCATTGTAATATGAAGTAGCACTGTTCAGGAATTTTCTTATTTTCCCTTCGTACGTTACAATCCAAGGCCGTCAGCCGTTATTACTCTAGCCATCCAAGTACGGCGGTTTGTATACTACTCGACATTAAGTTTACTCAAATCACTCCGCTGAAGATATTTATGTCCAAGTAGTCTTCCTCAGGTTTTTCAGAGTCACCTGTCATTTCCTTATCTGTCACCCTGCTGTGAAACAGTGCCAGTGATAATCACAGTGCAGTAGCTTGCATTTGTGATTTTAAAAAGCTTGGCGATGAAAATCCATATTTAGAAGATGACAGAGCTTGTTTTTCTTTTAAAAAATGTCAAAATATCTGTGAATTCCTTAGGGACCAAACTGCTGAGGTCATCGATCCCTAGACTTATACACTACTTGAAACTAACTTATGCTAAGAACAACACAGAAACAGAGGGAGGACTCGAACCTCCGGTGGGTGAGGGCTCGAGATCCATGACATGGCGCCTCAAACCGCGCGGCCACTAAACGCGGCTTCTTTTTATTGTTGGTTTTGAATATAGTAACGTAACCACCTGTACCGGACTGTGCTCTAGTTTCTTTGTCTAACAGCGTGCCGTGAACCAGTGTCAGTGACAGGTTCTTTGCCCTCTTATAGCGTTCGTTTGTGATTTTAGGAGCCTTAGTTGCACAAGTTCGTGGTTAAAAGGCAGCAGCATTAGTTTTAATTTATTGCTCAAATTTTAGTGTTAGGACCGAAAGGGAGTGTGTTTGCTGCGTGCAGACGCAGGAAGAGCTGATCGAAGTCCGCAGCTGAAAACACTGTTGGCCACAGTCATTCGACTACAGACTGCTGCCTCGAGGTACAGTGCCTGCAGAGAGGAACGGCCGCCTTGTACCTTAAGGTCGCTTGTTTCGCTTACGGGCTCGACTGCTGAGGCATTACCCAGCACACTCGAAGCGAGGGAACTGCACTCGCCTCGACGTTAGTTGCAAGTTGTAACCTGTTTGCTTCTCTCGAGACGGACAATGAATGTGGGAACTGGCCGTCTGGCCCTGCCCATTCACCCTTCAAGAGGGCAAGTGACCGCTGAAGCAGGGTCCGAGCTGGCACACGGGAGAAGGGGTGTGTTAGTTATCACCAGCTCCAATGTTCGGTGTGTTATCCAGCCCCTTAGGGAAATAGCACCCAGGATCGAAAGATGTCCGATATACACTCGGTGTGTCTGACGAGACTTGGACCTTGCCTGCGGCTACCGACAGTGAAAGGTACAATCACCTGCAAGTTGTAGCTCATGTCAGTACAAATGACTTATGTCGCTTGTGTTCTGATACTACCCTCAGTCCCTACAGGTGGCTAGCGGTGTAGGTGTATAATGCTGCCTTTGCTCTTAAGAGTGGCTGGCTCTGAGCATTATGGGACTTTACTGCTGTGGTCATCAGTCCTCTAGAACTTAGAACTACTTGAACCTAACTAACATAAGGACATCACACACATCCATGCCCGAGGGAGGATTCGAACCTGCGACCGTAGCGGTCGAGCGGTTCCAGACTGTAGCGTCTAGAACCGCTCGGCTCTTAAGAGTGCAAACAAAGCTTACACCTTGCGCTATCGTACCCAAAATTGATCTGGTCTTTTGGTTTGGAGCCAAGTGGTGGGTCTCAACCGAAGACTCCCTCTGTTCTTTGTCAGTCTTGGTTGCAGATTTCTGTGCCTGTCTTATGCAGTTGAAGTTTGTAGAAATCTCACAGATAGCTCAAGGGTGCAGTAGACAGAAAAAGAAGCTACTCGGATAGCAGACTACTTGTGAGGGCCAATGGCAAATGACTCTGACGAATGCTCGCCAGTCGGCACTCACAGAGAGCGAAAACAGACCGCGTGCAAAGTACACTCCACATATTAAAATTTTAACAGGAAACTGGAGAATCAGTCTCCTAAAACCCTTTAAATTTACTGCCCTCCATGACACCTGTCACGCCCGAATTATACTCGGAACCGAGAGCTGGATGAAATCCGAAGAAGAGATCTATGAAATGTTTAACAAGGCATAGAATGTATTTCCAAAAGGCACGTTAGACATCATAGGAGGGGAGTGTTCATTGCAATTGACAAAAATGTTACGTCTATCAAGGTAGAAATCGAGACTGAATGTGATATTGCCTGGAAGCGATTAACCGGTCTAGGAGAATTCAAATGGACCATGGGGTGTTTTTACCGGCACTCATTTCCATTGCAACAGTTGTAAAAATCATTCAGTAGCATGGAACTAACCCAATCATGCAACACTAAGTTCAGGCGGCTGTAATCTCTACGAAGAATAGAGTGGGGCATTTATCGATTCGTTGAAGGTGATGCTGACATACAGTCTTGCGGAGTAGTCTGAACTCTTTCTCTAAAAACTGCTTCAGCAGCTAGTTCGACAATCCACATGCAATGGATACATTTCAGACCGCGTAGCTACAGACAGGCCTGAGCTTATCGACAGTGTCAGTGTAGAGACAGGGATTAGCGATCACGATACAACCATAGCAACGATCGTTACTGAAGTTCTAGATTCATCAAGAACGTTAAAGGAATTTTTATGCAGGCAAGAGCAGATATGAAGTTATTAACATAGATGTAATAAACATGCGTGTATTACTGTAATGATAAGTGAACTCAAATGGGAATCTTAACGAAAAACGGCGATTATGTTTAGAGACTCGATAGGTGCGACTTAATGCAGAAGAACCTACTGCCACCGACATACATTCTCTTAAGAACTGCGGAGAGAAGAGAAATCAGGACTCGTAACTCGCACGGAAGTATACGGAAAATCGTTTTTCTATCGTTGCATGAAAAGGGAATGACTAACAGCGGTACAATGCATCTTCGGACTAGCTTTGTATGGTGGCTTGCGGAATATGGTTCAAATAGCTCTGAGCTCTATGCGACTTAACTTCTGAGGTCATCAGTCACCTAGAACGTAGAACTAATTAAACCCAACTAACCTAAGGGCAACACACACATCCATGCCCGAGGCAGGATTCGAACCTGCGACCGTAGTGGTCGCTCGGCTCCAGACTGTAGCGCCTAGAACCGCACGTCCACTCCGGCTGTAGATGCAGACGTAGATGTAGATGCGGAATTGCCATAAAATAAGAATTTTTATTCCCGCAAATTTGTCGCCTCTTAAGGATATCGTCTTACTGGTTAGTGCTCTGAGGAAAAGAGGACTTCTTCACAGTTCAACAACTTCTCTCGTCACAATCTTCGCAGATCCCAGATACTTTATTCCATCCTCCCTGAGTCAAAGTTTTCTTCGTCGGAACCGGTTTCGTGATACGTGTATCGAAGAAGAGCATTGTGTCTGATTCTGGACTTATCAGGCCAGCCCAAAGACTGTTTAGACTGACATATTATTTATTTGACGATTTTGAGTGCAGTTTACAGAATAAGAGGTCTGCTCAAAGAGACGCTAGTAGTACGTGGACAACAAAACGATTCAAGTTTGGTAGTAACATAGACAAATGCGCGCTGGTCGAGATAATGTCCATTGTTGTCTCAATTCCAGGTATTATGAGCCGCTTCTAGCGTGTTGTGTTGTCCGTTGTTAAGTTTAACTCGCATTGTGTCCGCATCTGTTGTTACAGAAAGTCCATTATTGAGAAGAAATAGTATCATTAAACTCAATCAATTGTATGCAGAGTGCTGTAGTTATGTTGATTTCAAAAAACTTGCACAAGAAGCACCTGTGCTGAGAGCAGCTTCAAAGCTGTCTTCGGACTGATCGCTGCTGCAACAATATTTCATATTTTCTTTACTTCCTACTCTCATCAAAGAATGTAATTGTGATGATGATCTCTTCAGAAGATCGAAACTGGTCATCTAAGAACAAAAATTAACAACTTTTATGTGACAACGACCGTGTGTGCTAAATATGTTGTAGTGTTAATAAATCGTCGTTTCCCTAGAACTGTGTTCCAAAAAAATTTTATTAAGCCTTCTTGATACCACACTTGGTACCACATTAATTCCCTCAGTGATCGAAGTTTCATGTATGCTGCCACGTGGATACAGTCAAGGAAAATTTTTCCTCTGACGGCCGGTTTCCATCATTTCAGTATTTCTGGCAGTATTTGGTGTAGTTGTTCTACCCCGCAGCAATCGTTGTCCAGAGCAGGACGTTTCCTGCGTCTAAGCGGACGGTCTAGAGCTGTGTCAAGACATCTGCCAGCTACAGGGTGTTTCAAAAATGACAGGTATATTTGAAACGGCAATAAAAACTAAACGAGCAGCGATAGAAATACACCGTTTGTTGCAATATGCTTGGGACAACAGTACATTGTCAGGCGGACAAACTTTCGAAATTACAGTAGTTACAATTTTCAACAACAGATGGCGCTGCAAGTGATGTGAAAGATATAGAAGACAATGCAGTCTGTGGGTGAACCATTCTGTACGTCGTCTTTCTGCTGTAAGCGTGTGCTGTTCACAACGTGCAAGTGTGCTGTGGACAACATGGTTTATTCCTTAGAACAGAGGATTTTTCTGGTGTTGGAATTCCACCGCCTAGAACACAGTGTTGTTGAAACAAGACGAAGTTTTCAACGGAGGTTTAATGTAACCAAATGACCGAAAAGCGATACAATAAAGGATCTGTTTGAAAAATTTCAACGGACTTGGAACGTGATGGATGAACGTGCTGGAAAGGTAGGGCGACCGCGTACGGCAACCACAGAGGGCAACACGCAGCTAGTGCAGCAGGTGATCCAACAGCGGCCTCGGGTTTCCGTTCGCCGTGTTGCAGCTGCGGTCCAAATGATGCCAACGTCCACGTATCGTCTCATGCGCCAGAGTTTACACCTCTATCCATACAAAATTCAAATGCGGCAACCCCTCAGCGCCGCTACCATTGCTGCACGAGAGACATTCGCTAACGATATAGTGCACAGGATTGATGACGGCGATATGCATGTGCGCAGCATGTGGTTTACTGACGAAGCTTATTTTTACCTGGACGGCTTCGTCAATAAACAGAACTGGCGCATATGGGGAACCGAAAAGCCCCATGTTGCAGTCCCATCGTCCCTGCATTCTCAAAAAGTGCTGGTCTGGGCCGCCATTTCTTCCAAAGGAATCATTGTCCCATTTTTCAGATCCGAAACGATTACTGCAGCACGCTATCTGGACATTCTTCGTGAATTTGTGGCGGTACAAACTGCCTTAGACGACACTGCGAACACCTCGTGGTTTGTGCAAGTTGGTGCCCGGCCACGTCGCACGGCCGACGTCTTTAATTTTCTGAATGAATATTTCGATGATCGTGTGATTGCTTTGGGCTATCCGAAACATACAGGAGGCGGTGTGGATTGGCCTCCCTATTCGCCAGACATGAACCCCTGTGACTTCTTTCTGTGGGGACACTTGAAAGACCAGGTGTACCGCCAGAATCCAGAAACAATTGAACAGCTGAAGCAGTACATCTCATCTGCATGTGAAGCCATTCCGCCAGACACGTTGTCAAAGGTTTCGGGTAATTTCATTCAGAGACTACGCCATCTTATGGCTACGCATGGTGGATATGTGGAAAATATCGTACTATAGAGTTTCCCAGACCGCAGCGCCATCTATTGTTGACAATTTTTTTGTCTGCCTGAAAATGTACTGTTGTCCCAAGCATATTGCAACAAACGGTGTATTTCTATCGCTGCTCGTTTAGTTTGTATTGCCGTTTCAAATATACAGGTCATTTTTGAAACACCCTGTAACAACTAAGTGGAAGGTTCCAGGAAGATCTCTTCTTGTCCTAGCTCTATGCCTTACTACTCACGAACTACTGTTGTGCGCTGAATCATATACATTGCTTATGTCAGAGTATGGAATCGTATCACATGTGAAACGAATCATCTGCACATCAAATTTCTTCATTTTTACATTTACCACCACATTACTGCTCCAGGAGCACAGAATTACTACACACTCGATAACACTGAATTCGACCTCAGATAGTTATTTACCTTGGAGAGATGGCGTGTCACAATGTTTACAGCGACTTGCCCATCGAATCGAGAGAAATACCGCGATCACATTTCAGCAGCAGGCGGCATCGTGTTTCAACTTATCATTTCTTTCTATTTCATACTAACATACGTTGATCAGCAAAAACATTACAACTACTGCCCACAGCAACGTTGCAGGCACGTGATACTGTAACAAAAAAAGTATGGAAGCGGACACGGACGGGGGATCACCCTAGCGAAGATACGGGCTACAAACGGGGAATTCCACTGAGATAAGCGATTTCAACCCAGTTATAACCAAAGAAGGGAAAGCAGAAAGCTGGAAGGAGTATATAGAGGGTCTATACAGGGGAAACGTTCTTGAGGACAATATTATGGAAATGGAAGAGGATGTAGATGAAGATGAAATGGGAGATACGATACTGCGTGAAGAGTTTGACAGAGTAATGAAAGACCTTAGTCGAAACAAGGCCCCGTGAGTAGACAACATTCCATTAGAACTACTGACGGCCTTGGGAGAGCCAGTCCTGACAAAACTCTACCATCTGGTGAGCAAGATGTATGAGACAGGCGAAATACCCTCAGACTTCAAGAAGAATATAATAATTCCAATCCCAAAGAAAGCAGGTGTTGACAGACGTGAAAATTACCGAACAATCAGTTTAATAAGCCACAGTTGCAAAATACTAACACGAATTCTTTACAGACGAATGGAAAAACTAGTAGAAGCCGACCTCGGGGAAGATCAGTTTGGATTCCGTAGAAATACTGGAACACGTGAGGCAATACTGACCTTACGACTTATCTTAGAAGAAAGATTAAGAAAAGGCAAACCTACGTTTCTAGCATTTGTAGACTTAGAGAAAGCTTTTGACAATGTTGACTGGAATACTCTCTTTCAAATTCTAAAGGTGGCAGGGGTAAAATCCAGTGAGCGAAAGACTATTTACAATTTGTACAGAAACCAGATGGCAGTTATAAGAGTCGAGGGACATGAAAGAGAAGCAGTGATTGGGAAGGGAGTAAGACAGGGTTGTAGCCTCTCCCCGATGTTATTCAATCTGTATATTGAGCAAGCAATAAAGGAAACAAAAGAAAAATTCGGAGTAGGTATTAAAATCCATGGGGAAGAAATAAAAACTTTGAGGTTCGCCGATGATATTGTAATTCTGTCAGTGACACCAAAGGACTTGGAAGAGCAGTTCAATGGAATGGACAGTGTCTTGAAAGGAGGATATAAGATGAACATCAACAAAAGCAAAACGGGGATAATGGAATGTAGTCGAATTAAGTCGGGTGATGCTGAGGGAATTAGATTAGGAAATGAGGCATTTAAAGTAGTAAATGAGTTTTGCTATTTGGGGAGCAAAATAACTGATGATGGTCGAAGTGGAGAGGATATAAAATGTAGACTGACAATGGAAAGGAAAGCATTTCTGAGGAAGAGAAATTTGTTAACATCGAGTATAGATTTAAGTGTCAGGAAGTCATTTCTGAAAGTATTTGTGTGGAGTGTAGCCATGTATGGAAGTGAAACATGGACGATAAATAGTTTGGACAAGAAGAGAATAGAAGCTTTCGAAAGGTGGTGCTACAGAAGAATGCTGAAGACTAGATGGGTAGATCACATAACTAATGAGGAGGAATTGAATAGGATTGGGGAGAAGAGAAGTTTGTGGCACAAATTGGTGATCCGTGGCATATGTACCGAAAGAGCACAATGATGGTGCACGCACCGTTCATCGTATATAGTTGAACATGGAGCTCCAGAGCAGACCACCCCTGTGTGTTCACATGTTGACCCAACGACATCGTCAATTACGACTGCAGTTGGCACGGTGTCATCGAGATACGACCGTCGATCAATGGAAACGTGTCGGCTCATCGGGCAAATCGCATTTTTGCTACATTACATCGATGGTCGTCTCCACAAATGCCGTTATCGAAGTGAACGGTGGGTCTAAACCTACAGCGCGCCACGGACGCAGGCTGGTGGGAGCAGTATTATGCTGTGGGAGACACTCTCCTGCCCTTGCTTGGTATCTGTGGTGGAAACTGATGGCACATTGACAGCTGCGGATCACCTGCATTTCTTCATACTTGATGTCTTCCCTGACCGCGATGTCATCTTTCAGCAATATAACAAGCCGTGTCTCGGAGCCAGAATTGTGCAACAGTGGTTTGAGGAGCATTGCAATGAACTCACGACGACCAAACTCGCTTCGTGTAAATCCCAAGGAACACATCTGCGGCGCTATCTGGCGCCGTCATCGCGTACGCAAATAAGCGAACCGTTATGTAAGCGAATAACGTGACGTGTGCGTAGATATTAATCGACATACATCTACAAACCTACCAGCAAACTTTCAAACCCCTGATACGCAGAATCATTGATGTATTTCGTTCCAAAGACACACAAACAATCTATTAAGCAGGTGTCATAACTTTTTAGCTCATCAGTATATATCAGTCATTTACGCGATACGTTCATACATGGCAGGTCGAAGAGGGTCACTACCGAAGCACTTGCCACATGACAATCTTGAAAAAAGAGTGTAGCATTCATCACTGACCTTTGGTTCAGTAATTAGTATGACTGACTTTAATTATCATTTTCTGGCAAGAGTTCTTCCATCGGTGTAGCAGGGCTGTTTGGCGACCCATGCTACTGGAGCTCGTGTCGATCATATTGCGATTGATTTTCCAAAACGCCATCTCCAGCTGTATGTGAGTCATGTCGATATTCCGTTGAATGAAAATTCGTTGTGGAAAATGGGAATTATTTCAGTAGGATTCGGAGACAGCACTAGAAGGCGGTTTTTTTATATAATCGATCGTTGGCGGATTCCTAATTAAGAGAAAAGCTTTCATGTCACTGCGAGAGCATGCAGGACAGACAGCCAGTTTCGATTCATACATGTAGTAGTTCGTAACCAGACTGGTGTAATAAGTAGGAAGGAAAAATGTTTAAACACACGAATCTGTTGCTCTATAGCTATTTCCGCAACAACAAAAATCCGCATTTTGCTTACATTCGTTTTCAGACAGTTCATTTCGGATCTTCTTTTGTCTGTTCCTCAAATGGAGGGTAATAAACGCTCTAGTATTTTATTCGACGTCCTGGTCATTTGCATAATGTAGGAAATCGGTTGCATTGACTGGGTAATTTCGAAACACACTGTATTTTACACTGCCTCGCGTGGCTTTGTAATTACATTAATCATGAATGCACCAATGTGGTCTGCAGTGCTTCAGTGTAGTGTGTGCATACATTACAGTCATAATAATAAAATGTTAATATCAGTAACACTAAATAACATGATGTAAAATCAGTTAAATCGAGATCGACGAGCTCCGCTTGTCGGTTAATCGACTACGGTCTATATCCGCCATCCCTGTGCCTCCTCTTCAGCAACTCTTTTTATTACAATTAGTGTTCAACGTATCCGAACAGAAGTCGCTTCAGTTGAAATAAAAGCAGATCAGCTGCCATAATTTTCCCAGTATAACTGCAATTTTTGATAGTTAAATTTCCGCAAATTAGGTGATTCATTTCCTATCATTTATTCACTTTTTGTGTTCTTTGTTTAAGGAAATACACTGCAACACAACATCCTATCGGCATACACTCCTGGAAATTGAAATAAGAACACCGTGAATTCATTGTCCCAGGAAGGGGAAACTTTATTGAGACATTCCTGGGGTCAGATACATCACATGATCACACTGACAGAACAACAGGCACATAGACACAGGCAACAGAGCATGAACAATGTCGGCACTAGTACAGTGTATATCCACCTTTCGCAGCAATGCAGGCTGCTATTCTCCCATGGAGACGATCGTAGAGATGCTGGATGTAGTCCTGTGGAACGGCTTGCCATGCCATTTCCACCTGGCACCTCAGTTGGACCAGCGTTCGTGCTGGACGTGCAGACCGCGTGAGACGACGCTTCATCCAGTCCCAAACATGCTCAATGGGGGAGAGATCTTGCTGGCCAGGGTAGTTGACTTACACCTTCTAGAGCACGTTGGGTGGCACGGGATACATGAGGACGTGCATTGTCCTGTTGGAACAGCAAGTTCCCTTGCCGGTCTAGGAATGGTAGAACGATGGGTTCGATGACGGTTTGGATGTACCGTGCACTATTCAGTGTCCCCTCGACGATCACCAGAGGTGTACGGCCAGTGTAGGAGATCGCTCCCCACACCATGATGCCGGGTGTTGGCCCTGTGTGCCTCGGTCGTATGCAGTCGTGACTGTGGCGCTCACCTGCACGGCGCCAAACACGCATACGACCATCATTGGCACCAAGGCAGAAGCGACTCTCATCGCTGAAGACGACACGTCTCCATTCGTCCCTCCATTCACGCCTGTCGCGACCCTACTGGAGGCGGGCTGCACGATGTTGGGGCGTGAGCGGAAGACGGCCTAACGGTGTGTGGGACCGTAGCCCAGCTTCATGGAGACGGTTGCGAATGGTCCTCGCCGATACCCCAGGAGCAACAGTGTCCCTAATTTGCTGGGAAGTGGCGGTGCGGTCCCCTACGGCACTGCGTAGGATCCTACGGTCTTGGCGTGCATCCGTGCGTCGCTGCGGTCCGGTCCCAGGTCGACGGGCACGTGCACCTTCCGCCGACCACTGGCGACAACATCGATGTACTGTGGAGACCTCACGCCCCACGTGTTGAGCAATTCGGCGGTACGTCCACCCGGCCTCCCGCATGCCCACTATACGCCCTCGCTCAAAGTCCGTCAACTGCACATACGGTTCACGTCCACGCTGTCGCGGCATGCTACCAGTGTTAAAGACTGCGATGGAGCTCCGTATGCCACGGTAAACTGGCTGACACTGACGGCGGCGGTGCACAAATGCTGCGCAGCTAGCGCCATTCGACGGCCAACACCGCGGTTCCTGGTGTGTCCGCTGTGCCGTGCGTGTGATCATTGCTTGTACAGCCCTCTCGCAGTGTCCGGAGCAAGTATGGTGGGTCTGACACACCGGTGTCAATGTGTTCTTTTTTCCATTTCCAGGAGTGTAATTCAGTATCATGTAAAAGAAAATTGGGAGAGGCACTTCTGTCTTCCTCAGTTATACTCCGTCGTTCATGGTCGGTATTCTACAGATTTTTTGGACGTGATGTAATTTGAGCACAATTTATCGTCCAAAAGAGGAGACCACTACAAACTACTTTGTTTTTTAGTTACTCGAAAGGTTTCTGCATTGTTGTTTAAGGTCCACATCAGGTTTCGTACATCGGTTCTGGAAGGACTGTCCGGTATACCAAACAAGACAAACAGTAAAAGATGAAAATATATAAAAAAAATAATTCAGTCATTATGCCTGTCAATGACGGTATTACGAAAAATGATATTGCTACTGCATTACTTGTCTTGATAATTGGGACTGCGTAAGCGTCCTTAGTTACAGACTCGCCGTGTATTCTTTCCCTATAGTTGCTGGTATAAAAAAGTAAACCGTTCTTTAGCACGCGGACCGTGTGTCAGAAAATAGCGCGTGGCGTGTTACATATAAAACTGTGTAAGTCTACACGACTTATAGCAGGCTGAGAAAGTCACTCGCATTCGGCAAATCACACTCATTCAACTATGCAATGATTTACAATTCATACGCATTCCACGTCCATTCTGTACAGCACGCGCCGTTCCACAAACTAGAGTGGGGGAGCGTGAGCGAAATAACGGTAACCAATTTACGAAAGCAAATTAGGAAAGCGTTTCATACAAATTAATCTGTTACTCTTTGCACAGTTCTGTAAGCACTGATTTGCCAAGGGGCTGTACGGACTCTTGCTCGACATTGTTCAAGCCGCGAACTTTTACGATACGTACCCAAGGTCCCGTTTGTGATTACAGAAATCTTACTGTCTTTTGTTCAGTCCCGACCCGACACGAGTGAATTCTGTGAATCCTGTTATGTTTGTATGATCGTGGAAGTATCACACGAGTGTGTATATACTTTTAGTATAGTTAGTCTCTTTCTATTCACCAGATTGTGACCTGAAGTAAAGTAACCAGCCGTCACAGGTTTGGACGGGGCAGTTCTAGTGTTTGTAAGTCCAGTCCCTTTGTCTCCTACGGGTTCTGCCAGGACGTCTAGATGTTACGGTTTTTAGAAATAAAATCAAATTCTTGGTCAGGTGAGGTTCCGAGATATAACTTTTTATACTTCCAGCAAGTATCTGTACTTTCTGTCAATATCGTATCCCTAATCCAATATACCATGACGCGATGTATTATGAAATACGCACGACCTACTAAATGACGCATTCTAGTTCGAGTTCTTCAATTATACTTACGCTGAAGTTGGTATAATTGAGCTGCTTTCACGTGTATTTCGTTGGCTTGAGCAGTGTAGGACTTTTCATGCGGCAGTATTGAAGGTAGGACAGCAATTTACAGTTTTAGACGCCAGAGAAGCACTTTGTGATTTAAGAAAGAATATGATAGAAAACCAAAAATCATATTCATGCCACAAGTTATAAAGGGTGCTTTAGACAAACTATAATCTGAGGGGATATAAACATTATTAAATTCACTGAAACCGTGTGTGAATGTTGATGACTGCCGTGTACAATACATCGAACGATGCACGGATCATTTCATGTACACTACTGGCCATTAAAATTGCTACACCTCGAAGATGACGTGCTACAGAGGCGAAATTAAGCCGACAGGAAGAAGATGCTGTGATATGCAAATGATCAGCTTTTCAGAGCATTCACACAAGGTGGCGACGGTGGCGACACCTACAACGTGCTCACATGAGGAAAGTTTCCAACCGATTTCTCATACACAAACAGCAGTTGACAGGCGTTGCCTGGTGAAACGTTGTTGTCATTCGTGTAAGGAGGAGAAATGCGTACAGTCACGCTTCCGACTTTGATAAAGGTCGGATTGTAGCCTATCGCGATTGCGGTTTATCGTATCGCGACATTGCTGCTCGCGTTGGTCGAGATCCAATGACTGTTAGCAGAATATGGAATCGGTGGGTTCAGGAGGGTAATACGGAACGCCGTGCTGGATCCCAACTGCCTCGTATCACTAGCAGTCGAGATGACAGGCACCTTATCACCCACGTCTCGATACCTGAGTCAACAGATGGGGACGTTTGCAAGACAATAACCATCTGCAAGAGCAGTTCGACGACGTTGGCAGCAGCGTGGACTATCAGCTCGGAGACCATGGTTGCGGTTACCCTTCACCGACAGGAGCGCCTGCGATGATGTACTCAACGACGAACCTTTGTGCACGGATGGCGAAACGTCATTTTTTCGGATGAATCCAGGTTCTGTTTACGGCATCATGATGGTTGCATCCGTGTTTGGCGACATCGCGGTGAACGCACATTGGAAGCGTGTATTCGTCATCACCACACGGGCGTATCACCCGGCGTGATGCTATGGGGTGACATTGGTTACATCTCTCGGTCACCTCTTGTTCGCAGTGATGGTAATTCTAACAGTGGACGCTACATTTTAGATGTGTTACGACCCGAAGCTGTATCCTTCATTCGATCCCTGCGAAACCCTACATTTCAGCAAGATAATGCACGACCGCATGTTGCAGGTCCTGTACGGGCCTTTGTGGATACAGAAAATGTTCGACTGCTGCCTTGGCAGGCACATTCTCGAGATCTTTCACCAACTGAAAACGTCTGGTCAATGGTGGCCGAGCAACTGGCTCGTAACAATACACCAGTCACTACTCTTGATGATCTGTGGTATCGTGTTGAAGCTACATGGGCAACTGTACCTGTACACGCCATCCAAGTTCAGTTTGATTCAGGCGTATCGAGGCAGTTATTACGGCAATAGGTGGTTGTTCTCAGTACTGATTTCTCAGGATCTATGCACCCAAATTGCGTGAAAATATAATCACATGTCAGTTCTAGTGTAATATATTTGTGCAATGTATACCCGTTTATCATCTGCATTTCTTCTTGGTGTAGCAATTTTAATGGTCAGTAGTGTATTTTCGAACGACATGTGGATTCTTTTGCACTATGTACCTACATGTTTCAAATGGCTCTAGGCACTAAGGGACTTAACATCTGAGGTCATCAGCCCCCTAGACTTAGAACTACTTAAATCTAACTAACCTAAGGACATCACACACATCCATGCCCGAGGCAGGATTCGAACCTGCGACAGTAGCAGCAGCGCAGTTCTGGACGGAAGCGCCTAGAACTGCTCGGCCCCAGCGGCCGGTATACCTATATGGAATAAGGTACAAAAACGCTACGAGTCTCTTAAGAAAGTATTCCCAAACTGCAAATTAATGATAATGACATGGTCCTAGGGCGCGTTAATATGCAGCAATTTGCCACATCACAGCAAATAGAGAAATGAGCACAGAAAAAACTGTCACTGATGTGTGTTAGGTACAAATATTCACATTCACACTTATATCCTAAGGAAAATATTTCTAACATTGTGAAGGTTGTGTTATGTACTTCCGGTACAAATGCAGTAGCTGAGCGTGTATTTTCATTAATGAGCAAGATAGGAAAATCGAATGAAAGTACAGACTTTGAAATCAGTAATGACGACGATAGCTGATTTGAAATACAGTTCTTCGGAATGCTAATGATTTCTTTAACTTAAGGGGAAGTAGGTATCTGCTGAATCAAACTCGTTCATCGCAGAAGTATGGTGTCATGAATAACTAAGTACTAAAAGCTGTATGTAGGTACTTAAGCAGTGTGTTGTGTCCTGTTTACTGACTACTACAATTTAAGTGTATTATAATTATGCAGTGACTACGATTGTGCCCACGTTATAGATTATGTTTCTCATATTATCATTGGTGCTTCCTATTCATTTCGTTGCAGTATTTAATCATGTATAACAATTCCAGAGCTTTGTTGCATTGTGAGCAGTGAGCAACTATATAACTGGTCCTCTGGTCCCAGCGTTGACACCAGGAAATACAGTTACCTTACCTGAGAGGACGTCTGTATGACTCTACACAGAATATGTGAAAGAACGTGTTTCTCGTCTAGTAGCTGTCTATCGTAGAGCGCTAGATAATCGTTTACGTCCTTTCTGCGTATCGGTTTAATGGCTTTGAATAGTGTCTATCACTGAAGTTTGTCCTGGCTCTAGAATTCCATCTTATGTATATCAGCAACGAGACTGGTCCGTGACGTTCATGGATACCAGATTATTAAGTTCCAAAGACAGCTGAGCTACGCAGGAACTGGCCGACAATCTTATGAGGTGGGTGACTTCGGCCGTATCAAGTCGTTACTGCTAACGGGCACACTCCAAAATGTGCTTTCGCCGCTATTGAGAACAATTGTACAATAATCAACAAAGAATAACGATGTTAGGCCTGTCTTATGATACGAAATAATTACACCAAGTAGTCTTATTATTTAAAATGTTTCGTAGCAAAACATTTTTATCAGTTACAGATAATATATTTTAATATGTTCTTGAGCTTTCACGATTATTATTGCCACATCCGTGTGTATTTATTCCTCGCAACTTTTATTGTTGATACAAATTATTCAGTAAGCGATTCTTCGTTCCACTGAGTGATCTTGCAGCAGGACAATATTATTATTACCATCAAGGCATCTTGGTGTCAAACCTGTTCTGAATACGTCTGTCCTCAATTTCACTGTTACTCTGTAACGTGAATGAGCGGTCAGAGTATGAGAAACAGCCGACGGCGTTGGCCGAGCGGTTCTAGGCCCGTTAGTCCAGAACCGCGCTGCTACTACGGTCGGAGGTTCGAATCCTGCCTTGGGCATAGGTGTTTGTGATGTCCTTAGGTTAGTTAGGTTTAAGTAGTTCTCAGTCTAGGGAACTGATTACCTCAAATATTAAGTCCCATAGTGCTTAGAACCATTTGAACCATATTTTTTATGAGAAACACACACATCCAAACACCCCTCCCCCCCACACACACACTCGCACGCAAACTTTGGTTATGTCGCACATTGATATGAACTTAGGAGTTCGTTTAAAAGACACATTTGTCATCGCAAAATTATCTGTTGGTTGTGCGAATGGCTGACTCTTTTTGCACTATCACAGTACTTATTCATTTCACAGATGCCTTGAAAATCTCAGTCCATGGCTTGTATTTTCACATAAGGTTTCAAAGAGTGATTCGGTGCAATTGCCTTTGAAAACTGGAATATAAGACCGCATCGCAGGAAAAAGAAACGGCACATATAACCGTGACATACCTACTGCACGGGATCTCCCTATCAAATCTTTTACAAATATGTTCACTGATTACAGCTGCACTGTAAAACGTTAGAAAGCTATTTGCCTAGCCAGTGAGATGAATGGCGTTAATGATCGTGGATAATACAAAGCAGAGGAAGCGTTCTTCTTAAATAAATTTTATACTAAAACTAGCAACAAAGACCGACTTCCCTCGGGTAGCGATACCGTTAAGTATCTAAGGCCGAACGAGTGTAAGTGTTTGTAAAAATGGTCTCGATAAGTAACCTGAGCTATCAGTAATCGTAATCCAACCTGCATAACACTGTGTGCGTATTGTGTGAGTGTCAGTTTCACTCTCATTTAAGCCCTCAACAGATAGTTATATGAAAAACTTTAACATTTGGCTAAGCTTCTGACTGCTTATTTGAATATGAAGAAACTACAGGAACAAATAACCCTGTAACAATGAATACCTAAGCTATCTGACTGCGTAACTGAATAAGAATTTACAAGTGATAGAAATTCTTTCTTGTGCAACGGAATGTACTGGATTAGAGTACATTGTTGTGTTGTGTCAGCGTGTCTGTTTTGGCCCTAAGTTTTACACTCACCTCTTTACACGACTGCGTTTTTACAAGGTGTTTAGAGCAATTCACAGCAGCAGCAGCGGCTAAGCTTACCGTTACCGAGAATGGAAGTAATAAAGAGGGGTTTGCTTGTGTCCTGTTAACTATTAAATAACTTGTAAGAAGGGATTTCAGAAGTTACGTGCATTTAAAAACTTCAGAAATCACCATGACCAATGATAGTTTGACAAGTACTAATAATGGCGAAATGCTTGACAGTGACCTTGTAAGTACCAATAATGGGTGATTGCCAGTTTAACAGATTATTTGTTTCAACGTGACATTAATATTTAATAACCACAGTATATTTATGAATTAGATGTGGAGAATAATAATTATTATTTAAGGATACGGATGCTCATTTAACTGACAAATGAAACATGGGATTTTTGTAAACTCGGACTAACAATCACGGGCCTAACCCTGCAATTGAGATTTACGCTATGCTTGCGAATTTTACCTTGAATTCCATCTTCAAGCGTAGTCAAGCATTCTAAATCTCTCCTGGCCATATAAATGAAATCAGGCTGTGAGTATGGTAAGATCTGCCATCACCGACTTGATGGCAACGTGACACGTCTTCTGTCTCCGAGCTTTCGCCCAACACCACTCTCGCAGACATACCTCGTCTCACAACAATGTTTAGAATAGCTCCTCCAAGTTTCGCCCTCAGATTGTCACTATAAATATCTAAGAGCTTATTTATTTCCACAGCGTGTCGCAGAGTCTTACACAATGCAAAGAATAGCCTTAAGTTGGCTATATTTAATCAATGTAATGGGGAGTTCTGACACACTCCTTACACGAGTTGTCTGGCGTGGTGAGTTTTGTTAGCGCGCCACTGCACCCTGTCGTGAACAAAAGTCCGTCAATAACAACTGAGTATCATCACTTACACATGACTTAAGCTATGTAAGAAACGCACGCCAGGAAAGCTATCTGGAGGCATGTATGTTGTGTGTCCCATTCTGAATTGGCGCATGGGGTGACATCTCTTGGCAATGATGGGAGCACACCATTGTGTAAGTAAAACGTTTCGGAGAAAGTATTACTTTATGCATAAAAAATGAAAACCACAGTTTATGGATAAGCATTTATTTTTTGCTGTGCAGCTGTTCTGAAACGATTGCAATCAAGCGGATGTCACCTAGGTGACTTGCATTTCGCTAACCAGTTACCTAAGTGGGGAAAATGCAGCTTCTGTGTAATGTGGAATCCTAGCCACGTTTCGTTTCTAGCGAAGTTCCACACTGTTGAGGTGTGAATGCTAAGGCAGAATACTACAGAAGTGGCCCTAACTAGAGTTCAAACCCACAACCTTTCAGTTTCCAGCACTACACTCTATTGCTAGACCACCATGCCAGATCAGAATCTCGTCACATTTGCTGCTATCTCAAGTCATTCTCTCGAGTTATGATTGTTGTTCGCTAGCTGACAATGGCATCATTTTCACAGTGGTGAGGAATTATAATTCATCATAATTCAGAGAAATTCTACGAGATATTTATAAATTATATACACAAACCTTCCGCGTCAATCAGAGTATGTATTAGTGAAAACCGGGTCAAAATCACTACAGCGGTTCCTGAGATTAACCTGCATATACAGATGGAAGCAAGCAGGCGACCTCAATATATATGATATTATATTAATTAAATCTTATTCGCAAAAATCAACTGCATCACTCAGTTACTAATATGAAATGCATGTGAGCGGCAGATAATAAACTTATAAAACACGATTTCCAAAAATAAAGTTTCTCACAACACTTGTAGTTTTATGAAGGTATGAGTAGTTAAGAAAGGGCACTGTAAGAAGACAATCACAGTAATAACTGAATTTTAAAATAAACAAAAAATTGTAAAAAATGCAAGTTCATCATTGCCACTGAATTTAGGCTGACACTAAGAATTATGAGCTAAAAAATAGGTTAGACATAAAGACATAATGGACGATGAATTTAAGGCTAATGTGATTCGCAGAATGACTAATAGAGAAAATGAAATTTGCCTTTGATCAGATTTTATCATGTTTTTGGTATATAATATATCATACTGGGGCTAAAAGAGGAAACTCTGTTCTTATCATTTGCGGCATTTATTATGCGTTTTAAAACCATGTTCATTAGAAAGTGTATTGTGTCTCTGATAATGACCATTGGTATTTACTCTGAGGGAACATGGGCCATATGCAAATTTCAAATGAGTTGGCGAATTGCAAACCGACGACTGCCATGTAAACAGTTACACCGTTCCCCACCGATAGCCTTTTTTATTGTTTTATTCGCAGCTATTTAATCAAAGCTGGTGGTTACTGGAACATGCTACTGTGATTAAAAAATTTAATGAAAGTGAAACTGATACCACGAAAATAGAGCTGTAATAGGAACTGAACTGTAGTGTAGAATGTAAAAACGAAGAGGCTGGCGTAAGTATCCTGCAAGTTGTCACCATAAAAAGTACATAAACATTGCGAAAAAGATCATTTTATTAAGATCAGGGATGCATGTACACTGCACATAACGAACAAGTGTATATACAAACAACTACACTTTGAACATTTGTATCTGAGAAACTATCCCCGAATTAATCTAAGCAGCTCACGTCAGGCCACCCCCTGGTTCTAACCAAGGTTGTTGCGTTTCTTGATGCAATAATTTACCAATAGCCGTATGATTTGTAGAAGTTTATTTTATTTTATGCAGTTCTCTGTGCTACTAGTTTCGCCATTACATTGATGTCATCTTCAGGCCTCACTCGTCATAGCGGTAAAATCGCTATACACTGAAGGAGCCATATAACTGGATCCGTGAATCAAATCGTCCTGCAACAGCTCTTGGTGGCCAGGCGACACAGTCTGCCACGCTGAACGGTTACACAAGGCAGTTCGGAGGGAGGAAACGACAACTTCCAACAACATACTGTTCCGGTTGCTCGTGTTTGGTCCGACATTTCCGACTGATTGTACTGGAACACCGTCCAAAAGCGCTGCATCTTGTTCCAAGCGATATTCGTCCCTGGACTTCTAAAGAAGCACTTGCTCATTTGCATTTCAGATCCGTTCTAGGCAACGCTGAGAAAGAAACCGTGTTTTTAACCAACACACTAGGTAAAATTGGGTTTTTATGGATTCTGTTGCTGTTTTTAAATTTTTTGTTTCGTATTGACTATTAAGTAGTTCAGTTTAAATTCCTAATGATTAATTTGTTCAAAAATTAATCCATTCCTGCAACTGCTTTATTAGTGCCTCTTTTCTTGCCCTGCCAGCACTGCATCTATTGACAGTGTCTTGACCACCTACTTGTATGTTTGGTGAAAATTAAGAAATACACTTAAATAAATAAATAACGGTGCACCACGAAGTAATTATCCGAGAGAGACGGAAATCGCTAGATGTGACGTAAATGTGCAGACAAACAAATGATTACAACTTCAGGAAACTTGGATGATCTATTCAAGAGAAAGAGCTCCACAAATTGAGCGAATCAGTAATGCGTTGGTCAACCTCCGGCCATTATGCAATCAACTGTTCAGTTGGCACTGATTGACAGAGTTGTTGGATGTCCTCCTTAGGGATATCGTACCGAATTATGTCCAATTGTCACGTTAGGTGGTCAAAGTATCGGGCTGGTTGGAGGGCCCTGTCAGTGGTCCTGCAAAAGTTCTCAATTGAGGGGAGGTCCCTGTTGGCTAAGGTAGGATTAGACAAGTACGAAGACAAGCAGTAGAAACTCTCGCTGTGTGCGATTGGGCATTATCTTGCTGAAATGTAGGCCCAAATTGGCTTGCGATAAAGGGCACCAAGACAGAGCGTACAGTACCGCCGACATACCGTTATGCTGTAAGCACACCTCAGATGACAACCAAAGGGGCCCCGACAAGAAATGAGATGGCAGTCCAGATCATCACTCCTGGTGGGCCGGCCGGAGTGGCCGAGCGGTTCTAGGCGCTACAGTCTGGAACCGCTCGACTGCTACGTTCGCAAGTTCGAATCCTGCCTCGGCCATGGATGTGTATGATGTCCTTAGGTTCGTTAGGTTTAAGTAGTTATAAGTTCTAGGGGATTATGACCTGAGAAGTTAAGTCCCACGGTGCTCAGAGCCATTTGAACCATTAGAACCACTCCTGGTGGTCGGGCCATATAGCGGGTGACAGTCAGGGTGGTAACCCTCCCCATTGTTGGGGGTTTCTGTAGACACATTTCGCTGGTCGTAGGGCATAATTTCAAAGTAGGACTCATCACTGAAGACAATTTAACTCCAGCCAATCAGTTTCCAGCCCGAAGGTGCCCGACACCACTGCAAATGGGCTGTTTGGTGTAGTGAGGAAATGATAGGCGGTGCGAGAGGTGCCCTGAGCTCAGCCCCATTTCTGTCCCTTTCTCTGAGCCGCATTTTAATGTTGTTCACTAGAGCACCACTTGCACGTCGGATCGATGACGATGAATAATCCGGGGCTCTGAATACCTCGCTGAAGATAGCTCCGTCCTCAGGCCTCGCGTTCCATCGTCTCTCTAGATGGAGCACTCGCTTCTTAACGCTGTCCTCGGCGATGATTTACCCATCTTTGTCGTCAACATCGTGAAATAGTGGCATAGCCGTTATTCAAATGCCGAGCGATTCGCCGATTACTCCAACCGCTACTTTGAGCCCAGCTACATGTCTTCTCTGAAATGCTGACATCTGCGGGTACTCTTCACGCACCTGCACACCTGCCTCCGAGGCATAGTTACTGTCCAACTGAGTACACGAAATGAAATTCCCAATTTATGCCCTGCTACCAACATGCCCTCTGTTCACTATCCTAGCCAGCTGCGAAGTGAAATTTCACTGCGACGTCACACATTCGCCCAACGGCCGCCAATGTTCCCATTTTTGCATTTTCGGTCGATACCTCCAACCATATCACTTTGTGTCCAATTTGCGTAATTCCTTCATGGTGCGTCGTTTTTCTTTTTTTCTATTTGTTATTTTTTGTGTTATTTAGGAGAAAAAAGATCCGAGAAAATAGTGAAGATCTTTAAATTTGTGCATGCTTCCAAAAAGTAATAAATTATGCTTTATAGTCATTAAGAGTTTAGTGACAGTAAATTTCCCTGGAAGTGTGTAGGCTATGTCACTTATCTGTATATTATATTATAATATATTATATTATATATTAATAAAGTAAACTCTCGTGACAGTAAATAGTTGCTTCAATAAATATGATGTCTCTTTTTAACTAGTTTAAGGCCAACTATGTAATATTTTTATGTTAATTAAATATTGATAATCAAATGTAATTGGGTTTTATTGGTTTTTTATGGGTCTTTCAAATGTTTTGGGTTAAATTATAAAGACCCTGGTTCAGGACGCTGTTGTTAAGTCGCGCCTAGATCTCTACCCTGATTTTATTTATGCCCTTTACGTCAGATTGGTACAAATGCTTAGACTACCATGACGACTAGGTGAAAAAACAATTAGTACCATTGTCTAAGTAACCGTGTGTATCTGTTTGGTTTCTTGAATAAACTTTTTATCATAAAGAGTTTGGTACCTTATTTTTTAAACTGACCTTGTATAGTTTAGACAAGAGACAATAGAAGCTTTCGAAATGTGGTGCTACAGAAGAATGCTCATGTGTAGATCACATAACTAATGAGGAGGTACTGAAGAAAACTGGAGAGAAGAGAAATTTATGGCACAACTTGACTAGAAGAAGGGATCAGTTGGTAGGGCATATTCTGAGGGATCAGGGGATCACAAATTTAGTATTGGAGGGCAGAGTGGAGGGTAAAAATCGTAGAGGGAGATCAAGAGATGAATACACTAAAAAGATTCAGAAGGATGTGCGTTGCAGTAGGTACTGGGAGATGAAGAAGCTTGCACAGGATAGAGTAGCATGGTGAGCTGCATCAAACCAGTCTCTGGACTGAGGACCACAACAACAACAAACTTGTATTTAATGGGAATCATGAAAACGAAGCCCAAAGAGATTACATTGTAAAAGTGAACTATTTTCGAAACCAGGTTTGTCATCTACCAACATATCACGGATCTCTTTAGTTCTTCCCCTCGACAATGGAGGCCTTGTCCTAGTTCGTCTAGCGCACGCTTACACTCGAGAGTCAAGCTGGACGTCGTCCGACAATTACGCATACTGGCAGCTACAGGGGCAGTGGAGCAGAGAACTCGTCCCACACACAGTCCCCACCCCAGGGCACACAGCTGGCCTCATGAGAACACCTACGAGCACCAGCTAGCAGCCGAAACATGCACTGCATCCCTCTGGGGCTGTCCCACAATTATGGCAATCACGCAGGCCGTGTTGGGATTTTGAACGTAGCTTCTCCATTTACATCATCCCATAACAAGCAGAATTCTTCCAGTTTGCTAGTTACAGTATGTGGAAAACATATTGTAGTAAATCTCCGTTATGTACTGGTCTAACAGAAACACACTTAAAAACATTAGAGTTCCCAACAAGAAGAAAACACACGAAAAAATTGTCGCCATGGGTAAAATGCATTCAAAAACTGGTAGCAGTGTTCAAATTATTGAAATGGCTCTGAGCACTTGGGACTTAACATGTGAGGTCATCAGTCCCCTAGAACTTAGAACGACTTAAACCTAACTAACCTCAGGACATCACACACATCCATGGCCGAGGCAGGATTCGAACCTGCGACCGTAGCGGTCTCGCGGTTCCAGACTGAAGCGCCTAGAAACGCTCGGCCACCCGAGCCGGCGGTAGCAGTGTTTTTTACTAGCTACCCCGACAGAAGCATAACGCAACAACAGTTCATTTGTGCTCAACTGACTCTGCAATGCTCCTGCAGCTGAGTTCAAACTACTAATTATGGATCGTCACACACCGAGCTGAATAAAGCAGACCAGTTTTCACTTCTGAGGAATGTGCATGTTAGGCTGCAGTCTGATCCATTAAAAAGAAAACTCTGTGTATCACCTTTACATGAACTAAAGTGAAAGGAACGATTCCACACTCGCATTCGTGTCACTGCAAGATGATCTGGGTTCAGGACAGACTTTGTGCAAAGGTTTTCATGAAGAGCATCAGTTATTGATAGTTGGAGGAGCAGGGAACAGTCTGGTTAGCAACTCATAGTATAGCGTTAAAGGTGACCTGGAGGAAATAGGTGCAGCAACAGTATATAGTCGTGTTCAGTTTGTGGATGTTTCACAGCGCCATGACCAGCACTGGATTAAGACAGCTGTCAGCCATGTAAACACGAGCTGAGTAGATCACCTTTCACTGAAACAAAACCTCATATCTATGCCGTGTCTATTGCTGCACCTGGATAGGAGGGGGAAAGACAGTTTAGCTGGGCATATTTCAGAAAGTGTAAGGGGTGCCACAGGTACACAAGACAAACTCTTTGTGGTTATTGGGATCAGAGAGGCTCATTTTTTAGGCTACAGCCAGGATATAGATAAACAGTACTGAAATAAATTAGAGCATAACAGGACTGTATATATAAAAAAGTTTTCCAGAAAAATAAAATTAATTTACTTAGTCAGAACATTAAGGGGCTCAAAAACAAGATAGATGAACTTTTTGTGTATACAAGACGTGAAAAATCCTTAGGCGATAGATCTTCTGTGCCTCCCTGAAATCATGTAACCATAAGGATGGAAAAGTTAAATATCAGGGATTGTAGCCTAACAGTATTTTCATGTAGAGACAACATAAGAAAAGGAGGAGTTTGAACATGTGTAAGGCTCGGTTACAAAGTCAGAAATATTGAAACAAACAGTTTCTGTGCAAATCAGAACCTAGAGGCATGTGCATGTGAGTTGTTACGGAAGAATACTTTACACACAACTGTTTTGAATAATTCTTAACAAACAGAACGCAAAAGGTTGTGCTGAGTAGTTCAGACAATGTTGGAAGAATAGACAACTTTAGTGACTGGGAAGAAATCACAAAGGGAGCCTCACAGGGTTCAATTATGGGTCCATTCCTATCTTTTATAGACATGAATGACCATCCACTTGACATTCAACAAGTAGAATTGGTAAGTTATTCGGACACTACTAGTATTACAATAAATCCTATTCGAGAAAAAGCAACAGATGAGTTTGTTTACGGTGGTTGTCGAAGAATTGTTAAGTGGTTCTCTGAAAACAATAGCCCTTGATCTTGAGAAAACACACTATATTCAATTCGGTACAACGAATAGAGTCATGTCAACAATTGATGTAGCACATGAACAGGAGTCAGTCAAGCGTATTGCTGAGCTTCTCAAACAGTCTGCCCTACAGGAAGCTTTCAGCTATTTATGAGAAATTAAGATGCCTTATTGAGCTACCTATCAGACAATAAAAAACAGTAATTTGTACAGATTTCTATGTACATTTCTTAAAAGATACAGACAAAAAATGAATTTAATCATTATTTAGATTTTTCGGTCTAATTTCATTTAGTAAGTTTTCCAACTCTTATGCTGCAAGATAGTAGGACCCTCATCGATAACAGATTTACACACAGCGCTCAGGCTGAAGCAATTAATATGTGATGGGCTATCACTCGCTGACGAGTATCATTGTCTTCTTCAAAACTCAGTTTCTTACGGATCTTAAGTGACTGTTGAGACTAATCCTGGACTTTCAGATTTTTTCGCGTTGTTGACACATGTTTGCCCTGTTGGAGACTGGCTATGTAGCGTTGCTTATCTTAAAGAATTGTTGTTTCTTAGAATGTGCTGCCCAAACATTACGACGCATACCGGACGGTTAAGTGCAGTAGTTTCCCAGTTATCAGTTTCAGTTTCAATTGGACATTTTTTCATGTTATTCTTTAGTCACTCTTTGTATCGTTTCTGTGGTATTTCTAGTTTCCTTTGGCCATCCTTTAGCTGGGAATACATAATTTGTTGTTTTGGTAGAAGGGCTCCAGCATATGAACAATGTGGCCCATCCAGCGGAGTTCATGATTGAAGATAGTGGCTTCAATGCTACTAGAATTTGCTTCTTCCAGAACACTGATCTTAGTGCGCCGATCTTGTCGTTTCACTCTTATGATACTTCATAGTCAGCGCCTACTGTATATGAGAAATGGTATAACAGTAGTCTGGTATACTTACAGCTTGGCTCTTATAGCTGATGTTATGATTATCAAAGACCCTTACCAGAAAATGAAAAAAAGTTGTAGAGACAAAGTTGTAGAGACAGGCGACATTGTATTTCAGTATTAATATTTTCATCTCTTGAAAGATGCTGCCAAGAAATGCTCTATGTTACGCCGAACTTTGCCTTGGACTGTGACTCTTGGGAGTACAGCAATAGTTGGGTACAGGATGATGTAGGATATGCATCTTTTAGATGTTAAGGCTCACACCAATACTCGTATATGCTTTATAAATAAACAACAAAGCACCTTACGCCCTGAGGCACGTCCATAATAAGGAGTAAGCCTTATTTATGAGAACAGAATACAGGTTTTGAGAGTAAAAATAGGTGTTATGAAATTGGTATATATAGAAAGAGATGCTAATGTCAAATTCAGTTTATTCCATTCTCCATTTTTGTCAGTATCTGAAAGTACCTTTACTGAAAATTTATCGAGAAAATCAACTAAACAGAAAGGTAAGCCAAGAACAACTAAGAAAATTAAAATCTTATGGAAGAGGTAGAGGGAAATTTATATACAGGCCAGAGTAAGTCAAAATCCAGTATTACTTGTATACTACAAAAAATATTTTTATATTTTAAAGAAAGTAATTAAAATGTTCAGAAGTATGTAATTCCAGCCAGAAATTAACACTGCAGGTAGTCAGTTTAAAATCACACGGGATATAGTCAAATATGAAACAGGCAGCCAGTCAGTGCACGAGATACCATAACAGTTCAACTAAATGACAATGTTCTGACTGATAATTCACAAGTTGCAAATACTTTTAACACTCTCTTTCTGAATGTAATAGCAAAAATGGGATTAAATGATTCAATTAAAGGAGCAACTAAAAACTTTAAGCAATTAAAAGTACACCAATATCCTTTACTGAAACTAATGGAGTTATAGAAATTATAAAAAAACAGAAGACCATGCATTGTTGATGGAATTTCAAGTGTAATCCCGAAAAGTTGCACTAACGGAATAAGTAATAATATCCTGAGCGATATTTGTAATGAATCACTGGCACAGGAAATTTTTCCAGACAGATTAAAATATTCTATTGTTAAACCTCTTTACAGGAGAGGTGACATGAAGAACCTAAGTAGTTACCATCAAATTTCGTTACTGATATTTTTTAAAACTATTCTAAAAAGTAGTCCACTCAAGAATAATTTGTCATTCAAGCAAAAACAATTTTCTTAGCATATTACTGTTTGGATTGCAATAGGGCTGCTAGACTGAGAATGCTATTTCTATATTCACCCACAAAATATTGCAAGCCCTAAATAACAAAACATCGCCAGTTGGTATTTTTTGTGATCTTGACAAGGTGTTTGATTGAGTAGATCATACACCCTCAGAAACACTTGAGTTCTATGGATTTGATGGCTTTACACACAACTGTTTTGAATAATTCTTAACAAACAGAACGCAAAAGGTTGTGCTGAGTAGTTCAGACAATGTTGGAAGAATAGACAACTTTAGTGACTGGGAAGAAATCACAAAGGGAGCCTCACAGGGTTCAATTATGGGTCCATTCCTATCTCTTACAGACATGAATGACCATCCACTTGACATTCAACAAGTAGAATTGGTAATTTCTTCAGACAATAGTAGTATTACAATAAATCCTATTCGAGAAAAAGCAACAGATGAGGTTGTTTACGATGGTTGTCAAAGAATTATTAAGTGGTTATCTGAAAACAATAGCCCCTGATTTTGAGAAAACACACTATATTCAATTCGGTACAACGAATAGAGTCATGTCAACAATTGATGTAGCACATGAACAGGAGTCAGTCAAGCGTATTGCTGAGCTTCTCAAACAGTTAAGTTCAGTTATTTTTGCTCTTTGTGTAATTGCTAGTCTTGGAAACAAAAATGAATAAACTTCCTCACATATTATGCATATTTCCACTAAATAATGTCTTGTCGGCTAATTTTATGGGGTAAATCATCACTTAGAAAAAAGTATTGATTGCACAAAAACAAGCTATAAAAGTAATTCGTTATACTGCGGTCGTCATGTAGGTACCTCTTTCAAGAGTTAGTATTTTACCATCAGAATACGTATGTTTTCGCTACTGACGTATATCATAAAAAAGCCACCACGATTTAAGACGAATAGTGATGTTCACATCTACAATACTAAAGAAAAGCCCTTTATTACCACTTATTAAAGCTGACAGCGGCTCAGAAAAGAGTTCAACAAGCTGCAACAATTTTTTTTTCTTATTTGCTCAACAACTTGAAATGTCTCACAGGTAGCAGAGCAGGTTTTAAATACAACCTAACATCATTTCTCCTGGACAACTCCTTCTATTCCATGAAGGAATATCTATTTAAAAACTGGTAGCCTGAAATAAAATAATAATAACAATCCGTTTTTAAGTGTAGTTCCATGAGTGGGACCAAAATAATGTGTTCATTAATGTTAACATATCCTACAAAAACTTGTTCCACATCATGCGTTAAAAGAATCATTCAGATGAACTACTGAACACGTAACAAACAAACAAATATGATAACGGTCTACTTCACTGCGTGGATTGATGGTCATACCTGGAGAAACCGGCGGATCTCGGTTGTTTTATTTTGCATTAGCCAAAGTTCAATAAACATCTTTATCAAGGAGCAGGAACTGCTGAAAAATTTGCTCTCGACCAACTCCTTTGTCACTCTTTCTCTCGTGGTTTTGTTCCTGAGAATTTTCCGGAATATTTTTTTACCGAAATGTTTTTTCCCCTAAATTTGGAACATGCGATGCAAAACACTCTCGTGAACGTAGAAGCGGAAAGTATTTTTTTATTCTATAGTCACTTTGTGGCAGCTGTATTTTATTTGTCAAAGACACAATGGGTGAGGATCTTGGGAAAGAGATATCTGAGGAGATGTTTTCGTCTAAACAAAATGTGATGGAACAGAAGAAATGTACAACGTAAAGTGAATCGCTGTGAGTGAAAATTAAAGTATATTTCTGTAGTGCTACAGAGTGAGAGTGTTACTTTGTATTTGTGCTCCAACAGTAGCTGGATGTACAATAAGAAGCAATACACACACACTAACCAGCTAGCGGCGTGAAACTTCAACCGTTACGAAAAGAGGTATTGTGCCCTACATGGCGAGCAGGTAATCTAGACAGACCAATTACCGGCGTCTTCTAGCACGCTCGTTTTTATTGCGGGTATATGGGGAATAGCACAACGGAATCCATCAGGAGGTAAAACACAGCAGTGTAGTAAGTACGAGCACCAGCATTAGCAGGCTCTCTTACACACGTGTTTTGTAAATGTTTGACCTCAGAAAGTGAACAAATGTGTTTATGTTCTGAAAACCTACAGATATTAGTTATGGTAACCCAAATCTTCTGTTTTTAAGTCTCAAAACGTTTGGTAAAGCATTCGACCTAAAACTGCAAGTAAAAATTATTATTTACTTCATTAACATCGGTAAGCAGTACATGCGTTATGTAGTTTCACAAGATGATTGCAGTTTCAACATTCCATTAGCAGCAAAGACAAATAACTTTCTGAAGTAACAGCAGTGGTTCGAGTGTGCATGCTCGAACATAAGCTTGCAAAGTAATGTTGCAGACTGCGTCGTTATTAGTGAAATTATAGAGTAATGCGTGTGTTTCCCGTTTCTTAAAGCCTGATCTTTAATACAGTTTTTCTAAGCTTGATGAACCTTTTCAAAATCAGTACAATTAAAATACGCTCAAAGTCGAAGTGTGCAGTGATGTGTATCGCCGTTGAACGGCAAGTATTGGTCAATCCGAAACTTGTGCTCTTGGCCATTTCTGGTTTGTTTATTTCCTTCGAAGTGTTCCAGAGATATAAAATTATATATTGTTGTATATTGATGCAATTGTGAGTTACAACGTGACGTAATAATACACAACACTGGAGTAATTTATGTATAGACTATGCCATCCGACTCTCTCGAAATTTTAGGATGCAAATCATAAAACAATCAGCCAGAAAATGTATAATCAGATCTACATAATACTAACCCACTCTCTCGTATAACGTCGCCCAAACGTTACGGTATGTTTAACCTGCAATACGTGATCGACAGGCTGCATACTATTTGCTTTCTAGTACAGTCGTTGGACTGCAATGGCGCTCCAGACATAGCAAAACAATATCCGTAATCCGTTTACGCGCCAAAACGTTTATTAGTAGCCTGCAAACAGTAGTCTGCAGCTGTGGTCTAATGCATTTGTGACTAGTGATGGTTTAACGAACATGTGCACTTACAGATAATGTTGTATTACGATGTTTGAATACGTGTGCTCGCACTGTGTAACGTCATGAGTGTATTTAACAGTATTGACAACGACATACAAATGTGTCAGATTACATTACGTTGACATGGCTTAAAGCCATAATAAGTAAGTAACATGTCTATATAGTTAAAATGTATAATCGGCACAACTTCAAGATACGTAATGAACCTGTAAATAACCTGTACATAATAAAGTTATCTTGCCTGAATCATCTTCATTTTCTTTTGCAAGTAATTTTCATTACGCAAAGTATTTAAGCTTAAAACTATATTTGAATCACGTAATGCAATCTCCGATAAATAATTCACATTTCTACACATTTCACTCAAAAAATCAAATTTATGAATCTCTTAGATGTTATCTTTCTATGAAAAAAGCTTTTCAATCGGATACCTCTACTGTCACAGATTGGTCAAGAACGTCGGTCACTGTGAGGAATGTCAACTTTATATTCATACTACCTACATCAGGTGTGATGCTGGTCTTTTATGAAGATGCACTGACTGTCACTACCGCCACACAATACTGGGAAAAGAGCAAATTGTCTTGAAACTTCTAGCTTGGCACTGGCGCAAGAAGAGTTAGTAGTTTTATGAGCGGCAGTTCAGCAGTAACAATACTAAAGCCGGACCGTAAGAGTGGATTACAGTGCAGCCTTCCAAATCAATGAAATGATAAAAGTTTTAACTTTGATAGAGTGAGTTTAGCGTGTTTAATAGTATTAATGCTTTGGAGACTGAGGACAAAAGCATCCACAAGAAGTTAACGAGCAGCCTCACGCTGGAGAAACACAGGGCACAATGTGCAAACTACGCATAGAAAGAAAATACCGAGAAGGCCTTATTTCTGAGTAGTAGCAACGGATAGAGGGAATGTTAGAACTAGTACAGAACTTTCGGGGAAGTGGTTACCAAGTAACGAGTATATTTAAACCAGGTAAATCATATGTGATTTAGGTTCTTTGGAGACAGGATCTTGGGGACAGAGACCGTGTAAAAATACTAGGGGCGCAGGTAACAGTTTGGAGCATAACGTTAATTATACAAATGAGTATGCCATCAGAGACATAGCTGAGAATGTTTCTCACACTACTGTGAAGATCGTGACCATCATTGAGCAGTATGATAAGCCAGGGATGAAGAGGTCTGTGGATCGTGTGAAAATCGCGGGAAGTCAGTCAGGAGAGATGGACGTACACACGTGAGTCTGGTGCAACACGTCGTATTTGGACGTATTACACATAACATGGTATGCATCTAAATGCACGGACAATTGCCAGAAACATACCGTCTGATCAAAGTAGTACCTATCCTGTCTCAGTGATTCCAGTTGCGTTTCCTAGGACTTCTTTGGGTTGAAGCTCATCATAGGTGCAAAGTAAATGTAGCTACAAAAATACTAGGGGCGCAGGTAACAGTTTGGAGCATAACGTTAATTATACAAATGAGTATGCCATCAGAGACATAGCTGAGAATGTTTCTCACACTACTGTGAAGATCGTGACCATCATTGAGCAGTATGATAAGCCAGGGATGAAGAGGTCTGTGGATCGTGTGAAAATCGCGGGAAGTCAGTCAGGAGAGATGGACGTACACACGTGAGTCTGGTGCAACACGTCGTATTTGGACGTATTACACATAACATGGTATGCATCTAAATGCACGGACAATTGCCAGAAACATACCGTCTGATCAAAGTAGTACCTATCCTGTCTCAGTGATTCCAGTTGCGTTTCCTAGGACTTCTTTGGGTTGAAGCTCATCATAGGTGCAAAGTAAATGTAGCTACAAAAATACTAGGGGCGCAGGTAACAGTTTGGAGCATAACGTTAATTATACAAATGAGTATGCCATCAGAGACATAGCTGAGAATGTTTCTCACACTACTGTGAAGATCGTGACCATCATTGAGCAGTATGATAAGCCAGGGATGAAGAGGTCTGTGGATCGTGTGAAAATCGCGGGAAGTCAGTCAGGAGAGATGGACGTACACACGTGAGTCTGGTGCAACACGTCGTATTTGGACGTATTACACATAACATGGTATGCATCTAAATGCACGGACAATTGCCAGAAACATACCGTCTGATCAAAGTAGTACCTATCCTGTCTCAGTGATTCCAGTTGCGTTTCCTAGGACTTCTTTGGGTTGAAGCTCATCATAGGTGCAAAGTAAATGTAGCTACTAGCAAAACAGAATATTTCAGTTTGAACAAAGCCAAGGATTTTAAAGAAAATGCCATAATGTTCTCCACCAAATGTCAGAAGCCTCATAAACAAACAGGATAAAATTCTCAGTAACGCCAAGGAAAATAAAAAGATTTCAGGAGACTTGTTGTGCATTCCGGAAAAGAACATGGAAATTACTGAAATTGAACAGGTCTATCTTGATGGATACGCCCTAATATCATATTACTATATGACTAATAAGAAGAAAAAGAGAGTAGCTACATGCACAAAAATTACAATTAATTATCAGGCCCCTAAGGTTTAAGGATACCATGTAACTACTTAAATAAGCTAATAAGTTGTACGACTGCTTCAACGCAAGTCAAACATTCAGTTTATTTTGCTAGATGATACCGTTGAACACTATTTACTTTTATTACACCTGTTGTCTCAACAAGCCGTAAAAAATGTATGGCGTGCAGCAAATATCATGTCATCATGAGCAGTGATACATACTTTCAATTGTCGCCTTGATTAATCATGATGGGGATTTTCGATGTAGTAAAACAGTTATTTACAAAGTGGATATCCGGTATACAATGCCGCGCGTATTGGTAAGCTGTATATTTGCGGAAACAACATATGACGAGACCATGAGAAATATTCGACGTAGATGAACGTGTTGATAAACTCTACTTATTTTTAATGTTTCAAGTCAAAGCAGCTTAGGGTTATATGGGAAAAATTTTAAAGTAGGACATCTGTCAATTAAAAATTGGCAATTTTGAAAAGGAAGAAGCTTTTATAAATACGCGCTACCATTAAGATAATTAGCATTATACCCTAAAAAGAAAAAAAACTCATGCCGGGCTTTAGTCGAGATCCTCAGTCATAGCTGGAGCGATGTAGGTCTATTTGTCACTAGCATCCACTTTGGTAAAAAAAAAGGATGTGTTTATTTCTTGCAGGACGTAATTGTAAACTTGTTCACAGAAACATGTCTCTGAAACTGTGTTTTCAACAACATGCTTCCCTAATTGTGGCAAGGAGAGGTTTCTTTCTTTAGTCTATTGAAATGTTAATCAGGAGAACAAATACCTTTTAACTTTCTCATCGTGGCTTAGAATGGAAAAGCACAACTAACAAATTTTCAGAAATTCAAGAGAAGATTCAGTACACTCGAACTTCTTAAAGTTGAAGAATTTTCACCATTTTTATATAAAGTTAAACCTCTTCCGTGCCAGAGTTACCTGAGTTACGCAACGCTGTTAAGTTGCAGAGTTGCTCAAATAGCTTAAATCATCAATACAATACTCTTGGATTGCAAGTATTCTGTTCATGGCAAGACGTCGTCAAACTTTCCCAACTGTGTTTTCAAATCTCAGGCCCTGGTAGCAATTAAATTATTCCACAGCCTTGGACCACTTGCTTTGATAAACAATACAAATTTCATAGATATTGTGCACTTTTTTCATGAAAAGTTTTATATTTCTATTGAAATAAATATGACAAAACAGTTTTTCGTCTTACTCATTCTATAGTATGACTCCAAATATGCAACAATGAACCAGGTCATCGATGTTAATAATGTACAGCTTGGAAAGGGTTCGTTCACGCTTCAAGAAGGCGTGGCTATAATGCTACATGCATTTGAAATATAAATTATTTATCATTGCTAAAATAATAAGAGGTGTGTGTTCCTAGCAGGAGGAAAACGAAAAAAACTAATATAGGAATCAGTTTAAAAGTTTTAAATATTTAATTCATTTAGAGTAAAATGCCGGACATTTTTATGAAATTTGAAAATGCATGCCAGACACAACCAAAATAGGGAAAACACCTCCTCCTTTTGTTGTATCGTTGATAGCCCAAAGCAGTTAAGTTCAAATCACTATTGAGGTAACAGTCTCTCTATTGGTTTTTTACCATACTCTATTCCTTTCATTTTATATGATAAGGCGTGCCTACTTGAACTCTACATCTCTATCAGACTGTGAGAAGTCATTAACCTATGCCACTCCTGCTTTATTACTATTATTTTTGGGCATCTAACGCTCGACTGTTCCGTTGGTTCCTGAATTTCTGAACTAATGAAAATTAAAATATTGTGGGTGTGTACAGATTTTACAGGTATATGTGTACATATTTCATATGTATTTTCTTGATATGTACACACATTAATGTGTTGGTTTTTTCTGTGTCTAACAGTCTTCCTACAAATATGCCATAAACTTTACCACCTGATGTTTTCTGCATGGCTGTAACTGCACCACTAGGTGGACTACTCAGTATAGGCTAAGCGTTTTGCGCCCACATGCCTACACTTGCTGCCCAGAGGAAATAAGCAGAATGACTTGCTCTTACCACATGTGCTTGAATGCACTAACCGCCCTAAAACATGCTCCTCCTTCTCCTAATTATTAGTCTGCAAGTTAAGTAAACACCAATGTAATGTTGTTCAGTACACTGTCCGCAGTCACAGATAGAAATATTTGCACAGGTACGCGTTACACCCTGTTTTATTTTGTCACTAGCCAGGCGGTCAAACAATATGAGAGCAATGTCATTAAAATTCTTCTGGGTGTACTGCCACCTCATCTCATAGAAAACTTAAAATTCTAAACTGCAAAAACATCCGACGTTTTGCCGTGTAGTAACCAACGGGCGTCGTTTGGGTATAGTTTATACCTCGAGGATGGCAGCTGCTAATTTGTAACACGGCAGTGATGTCGGTTATTTTACTCAAAGAAGAATTTCATTGACATTGACGCTGGCCACGGAACTCTGTTGATAAATGTAACTACATGTCATCTAGCATAACTGGATGAATTATACGTGACATGAAACTGCATTGTGAAGAGGAAAGGGAAAAGATGCTAACGAACTTTTTTTTCGGCCAAGTCGACTGGTTAAGCGAATTGTCGTTTATGTAGGAAAAATCCAAGATCCAAGATCCGTACAAAGAGAGGGACACTTTTCTAGGACGCATTCTATTGAGTCCCCACGAACATATGTTGTACTTCTTGTACAATCCGCATCCACGAGTATTTCCTCTTTAATGACATGCGAACAATGTGCACAACCTCCAATCAGATGTTACAGCAAGCAGAAGCGCAGCAGGAGGCTGATAACAGAAGTGTCGGATCGAAATGTGGTTAGCATTACATACTCCCATCGCCGCTTAATGTGATATATGGGTCTGCACGCTCGATACTAACCTGTTGAATAGCTCTCCAATTGCGCACGTGACGGTGAATCAACACCGGAAATTGATGTGTCCAGCGGGCATGGCGCCCTGGGCGACGCACGTCCAACTCCAGGGCTGCCACTGATCCGTCAACCGGCCCTTCAGAACGTTTGACACAAACACTTGAGCGCGAAAGCTTCCCTATGTTGTTAATGTTGTAAACAATTGCAGAGGTATGGTTACTATTTTCGGATGCAAAGATGTGTAATAAAAAAAAAACATCGGCTGCACTTTCCAGAATTAAAGATAATAGCGGCTGTAATGTCGTTGGCATTCGTTACGTCATATACAAAGGAAATTACATATATATATTTTATATATAATTTTATTTTTATTTTTATCAACATGATTCTTTCTCTCAGGGATATTGTCTTTTCTTATCACTTTTACTTACGTGCATAAGTAAATAAGAAACGGGTTCTTGAAGGGCCTCAGTTATTCATGTACCAACTTTAGATTTCGAACGTGATGACTGAAATGTGGTTGCCGTTAACTGAACTGAATGTACTTTTCTTAATTTCTATTTATTGACTGCAAAGCAAAGCATGAGAGAATTTTGATTGTTGCCGCGGAGCGGCCAAGATGAAACTTACTGTACTCATGGAATCTGTATAGTTTAAAAACAGGAACTTTAACGTAAATTAATTATCTGTTGCAATTTAAATAGGTTCTTATAACAAAATCTCTCGCATTCACAGTTACTGTTAACAGCGAAAAATAAATTAATACTTTAGCGCGTAATGGCCGACCAGAGGCTGCATCGGAAGATGACCATCTCGCAGCGCAAATTACTGAAAAAATGCTTATTAAAAACAATTAGCCACTGCGAGCATTTGAGGTAACAACTATTACAAAGAAATTCATTTTGTAATAATAATAACAAGTTTATTTTAGCAATAAATACGAATAACTTACATAAAATATGTGTAGGCGCCCAATGGCTGCCTAAAAGTATAGCGAAACAAAACAGTGTGTGTCCACAAAATACGTCTTTCCTCCTCGACCGTACAATCGCGTCTCATTTGATCCTTTTTATTATTTTCATAGACATTAAATAAAGATGCTATCACTGCATATAAGTTGTTTCAAGAACATTCAGTATATCTTTTACACTGATTATATTCATAAAATACGTAAACTACGATTTACAACCGCTAAAAATGTCAATATTTATGTGACGTACCGTCATACGGCCCAATCCCGGCGTCGCCCGAGCAACCCTAAATTTACGGATTGTTGGCTTCTCTGGCATAGTCGTAACAGATTATATACAAAATCTTGCTCATATACAAAATCTATCTGTTAGTGAAAACAGTGCAGCAGTTTCTGAGATGAGCCCAAACAGACATACAGAAAAATGACGCAGAGGTCTTTCGTTTATAATAACTACCAATATGGACTATTTGTGTGTCGTATATCGTTAGAAAATAAATGACAATTATAATATCTTTCATTATGCGCTCACTTAATTACAATTAAAGATATGCGTGTTATCTGTTCCGTCGACATGCGATTAAGGCAACCGTTCAAGACAAACGGGGCATCGCAAATTCGAGTCATTTTCTGGTTTTACATCATGTAATAAATGTCACTGTGCTAAAAACTATGAAAAAGTATCGAATATCAATAAAACAAAGTAATTCAATTGTTGTAACGAAATTCAACCACAAGCAACACAAAAGTCATTTGAAGGACAATCTAACAATGACAAATCTCTTCTTTAAGAAATTATATTTAAAAAAACGCAAACAAAACAAAAACAATATCTCTTTCCTTTTAAAATATATGAGACAATTTCATATAAATTGTTAAAATGTGTAAATAAAAGTTTATATAAGTTACAAAAACAAGTCCAGGTCCGCCACAAATTTTGGACTCTCGTCACTGTATTGCCGCAATGCAGAGTGAGGCTATAAGTCATTATTTCCTTCCTACCTCTTTCCCATCCCGTTTCCTTTCCATTCCTTTCACCCCTCTCTTACTAGAGTGTTTCTTCACAATTTGGCGCTCAGTTCTCAAGTCCAAAATCAGAGAACAATCAGAAACAGTAATGCGTTCTTGCAATGCGTTTATCCATTCAACTGCATTTATTTTGTTTCGCGACGGGACGTCAAACCCCAGTCCTTGCTTACAATTGTACAATTCCGTAACAGCGCGCGGGAAATGTTTTTCTATGATTTCCAAGAACACTTAAACATTTCTCCCAACAAATGTACACCGCAACAGCTGTGAAACGTGGTTATGATTTGATAGGCGTCCCAACAATTTCAAAGATAAAGCACTTCTGATTCCATCACAAGGTAATTTTACACAAACAACGAGTATACAGAAAATACTTTCTGACACTCCACTTCTTTTCTCTGTAGTCACACATTAGCAGAAACACCCGTTGAGTGCGTTAGCGTCTGTAGAGTAAATGACAGGGGTTAAGAGTGCATCCTTATTCTATGACAGAGCACAACAGTGTTTATCGGTACACAAACTGCTTTTAATTCAGGATTATTGTCAAAGAAGTACACCAGTTTACACAGATTATAACATGACAATGTTAGGACAATTGTCAAGATAACGCATGACGTCCTGTTTAATCAAAATAATACTGAACACAACAATATGAAGTTTTAACCAGAAGGTTCTCTACAAAATTATTCTTACCACTACTTCGTGAAGTTGGCCAATATTACGACAAATCATCCGATTCCTGTTCTAAGTTTCGGTACTATGACAATCAAGTCTACGGAGGTTGGTCAGTTTTTGTGACTAGCTGAGCAAAAGATTACTCAAGAGTGCTCGACTTCACAGTGGACGCAAGCTAGTGAACCAACATGTTTACGCCTCTGCTAGCGGTATTTACCTTAGCTGCGATGAGCTGTCGGCTGCATGGCTGCTCTCGTCCCCTGAAAGTCCTATAAAAGCTAATCAAAAGCTTTGCTGATTTTATCAGCAGAAACTGTCCTATGTTTCTCGTTAGGCGAGAAAACATGCACTCATCTCTAGTCTTGAAATATGGCGACATGCACATGCATCGATGGAGCAGCGTGCATATTATAATGGCCTCTCAGTTCTCGCAAGAACAATTAACTACGTGGCTGTTTCGTTTCTCCACTATTGGAGCTCAACGACGCTAATATCTAGCTGAATGTCAGCTTAAGTGAATGCAGTGTTCACTCAAAATTTCTCCTTTGCGTCGTACAGACGGTGACGCGCCCTGTTCTGAACTTGACGCAGGTTCAAAGGAGAGTCCTCGAAATTTTCGGTCTTGTGTCTCTCGTAGCAAAGCTGTCCCCCACCTGGGTCCTTTCGTGCTCCACATCAAGGCATTTTCCAACCAATAGGAGCGTTCCTTTCATCTTGTGGAAAGTATCTCTGCCAATCGCATAGGGCCTACCATCAAACTGCGTAGAAATTTCGGCACTTTACTCCTTCCTAGTTCATTTCAGCCAATCGGGCAGTTTGTGCCCGCTCCAGACGCCTAAAAGTTACATGCGTACACCACTGCCAGTTATAGCTTTGCATTCAAGGGTAAACACAACATAAAACTTTTCTGTTTGTATGTAGTTGTCTTGGAACAATTGCAAAAGTTAAGAAATGAAATGACATGAAAGATGTACATTGGCAATGCTGCAGCTCGGAAGTAAAGAGTTAATCTTCTTCGTTTGTTCCTCAGTAGAATACCGTACCAAACGAAATTGCATAGGTATTGTTTGTATTGTATGTGTTGTGGTTGGCAGGAGAGCCAACACCGTGTTACTAGAGGAGGCCGAAAGGCACGCGTTTTAGCTCACGCCGGCTGGCGTGAGGTCTGGAACAGGACCAGGAAATTAGAATTTAGAAAAACGGACGTAGCTAGTGGAATACTTAACTTTAATCCATTAATGACGAACGTTGGTTTTGACGGTACATGGTTCACCATATCAATAGTAACTGATAATGGCGCCTTGCTAGGTCGTAGCAAATAACGTAGCTGAAGGCTATGCTAACTATGGTCTCGGCAAATGAGAGCGTAGAAGTCAGTGAACCATCGCTAGCAAAGTCAGCTGTGCAACTGGGGCGAGTGCTAGGAAGTCTCTCTAGACCTGCCGTGCGGCGGCGCTCGGTCTGCAATCACTGATAGTGGCGACACGCGGGTCCGACGTATACTAACGGACCGTGGCTGATTCAAAGGCTACCATCTAGCAAGTGTGGTGTCTGGCGGTGACACCACAGTATGTTCACCGGGGGCCTAGAAACGACGGACAGGCTCCGTCCGCGCCGCAGCCACAGTGGTCCACGACCCCACGACGACTACCGCAGTCCACTTCACCCCTCCGCCACCCCACACCGAACCCAGGGTTGTTGTGCGGGTCAGCCACCGATGGACCCCCCCCCCCCTCCCCCCCTCCCCCCAGGGAACGTTTCACACCAGACAAGTGTAACCCCTATGTTTGCGTGATACAGTAATGTAGAGTAATGGTGGTGTACGCGTAAGTGGAGAACTTGTTTGTGCAGCAATCGCCGACATGGTGTAACTGAGGCGGAATAAGGGGAACCAGCCCGCATTCTCCGTGGCAGATGGAAAACCGCCTAAAAACCATCCACAGACTGGCCGGCCCACCGGACCTCGACACAAGTCAGCCGGGCGGATTCGTGCCGGGGACCAGGCGCTCCTTCCTGCCCGGAAAGCTGTGCGTTAGACCGCACGGCCAACCGGGCGGGCAAATTGCATAGGTTCTGTCATGTAACTTGATGTGACATTATTTCTGGTCGAAGAAGCTTGGTCTTCAGGCGCTCTATTCAGAAAACTGGCGATCCAAATAATGAGTATTTCCCTATAATATTAGAGCTATTGAGTTACTAAGATCCAGTTCTTGCAAAACGCATTAGTAAGGTCAGAGACCGACAAGAATCTGAAAAGCATTTAGAGGCGCTCTATCTGTCAAGCGGTGGTCAGAATGAATTTTGTTTATAGTTGTTTGTGCCTATCATGCCAGGGGTGCCATCTTGGACCTGGAAAAAACGAGAAGTATTATTCAATTATTGTTTATGCAAATTCTGATTCAAATCATATTGAATAAACGACATTCATCCTTCATTACATTTACGAAATTCATAAATATTAAGTAAATGAACTGTTTCTGAGGTTCATAGATAGTAATCATAAAGTGAGAGTTACTATTGCATGTTTAATTCCCTCAGTATTTGTGAAACACTCAGTTCCTGTCAGTGATTATCGTGGACAAGTTTATAACAACGAAAGTAATATAACAGAGTCTTACAAAAGAGCTCACACACATTTTCTTCAGTGAAATCTGCTTCCATAATTTTCTCTGCGTGCTTGTTATAACCTTATGTGGAGTACAGACAACCGAAATTTGTTACGAAGCAGTTACTTTTTTCGGAGTAAGTCAGTTCCTTTACAACCTGTTTAACAGTAGTCCACGATGGGAATTCTGGAACAGTGTTGGAAGTCTTTTGTATTCCAAGTCTGATACCCATTGGAGTGGTTGGCTTGACGCTGCAATACCAACTGCAACTCACTTGGATAAAATTGACATTGCTCTCTAAACTTTCAGTAAGTTATATTTGTCAGCTGAAACTCATTCTGTAGTATGAGGCATTCTGGATTACGTGGTATCATTCAAGCATTCAATCATGGTATCAATTTAGCTAAAGTTGTTAGTACCAGTTGACTACAGAAGCAAATTAATACAAGCTCTAAATATCGTTATAGATTTTTTCTTTTTACTGTCAGTAATGGCGAGGTAAGACACCTTGAGAAGTTATTACATGACTCAAAATATCTTCGCGACGATTGAGACACCATTCTCGCTGATCTAAATTTGTTGCAGCGCAGTTACTATCGGTATTGAATTTATGGCGGCGTGCACTAAGAAGAGGAAATCATTTCATATTGAAGCCAGGAATGAAGTGACAGATGTGAATTTAGAAGATATACTCTGTCTGGTATCTATCTTGGAAACCCAATTTGAAACAGTGAAGATTTTAAATGAATTTTAATTATTTTATTATTATTATTATTATTATTATTATTTGTCGGGGGGTTTGGGAATACGTAAAGATGACTGATGATCAGGTCGCTGAAGCAAACAAGGTATTTATCAATGAATAAAATTATGATGTCACGACAGATTTAGAAAAAGAAATTAAATATGTGAAAACAACTCTACTTCAAACTCTTAGTATATTACTTTGGAACCGTTAGAACTCTCGAATAAGGTATAAGAGTTTAATACTTTAAGCCCGTTTCCGAATTTACGTGAAGCTACGCGCATCTATTACACTCCTCCAGTGACTGTAGCTGAAACGGAATGGTGTTGCAGCACTCAGGCTAGTGATAAAAATTGTCTAAGATCAGCTACGTATCAACAACGTCTCACAGATTTGAGAACCTTGGAAACTGAATATAATTTAACAAAGCAGCCAGGCTGGTTCTATGATTCAAACATTTCCTGAACGAAGGGCTGGCAAAGCGCTGTTGACAGTGTTAGAGTGAAGTGCGTCATAATATGCTCCTCGTTGCTAATTTGAAACGTGTCGGCACGACAGGGAACGAGCGGGGACAGAACGCTCCACACCGAAGCAGTGCTGGCAGCAGAGCTTTCATCGATGTACAATTCAGTGTAATACTTTTGCTTTTTGTTTTAAAAGTGAAGCGAAAGTGAATTAAGACAAATGTAACAAAAAATTATATGGAGCATACACAGGTTAACAATAATCCATTGTTAAGTAGCACGTGAAACAGAACTTATGAGTATATAAGTCGTATCACTTTTCCGCCTTGCTGTGTAGGTCACGACTGAGCTACTATCCAGTTCCGTAGTCGTGCTGGTCTTGGGCTCCTGATAACTGTCTCAGTCACTACTTTTCAAACCTGAATGGTGTTTTAGTTTTTTCAGAGTCGCAGTGGCAAACTGGAAACATGATTTTTTGTTGTACTACGTTCCAAATAGTGTTAATAGTAATAGAATATTATATAACGTGTCCTCCCCCTATGAACCATGGACCTTGCCGTTGGTGGTGAGGCTTGCGTGTCTCAGCGATACAGATAGACGTACCGCAGGTGCAACCATAACGGAGGGGTATCTGTTGAGAGGCCAGACATTCCTGAAGAGGGGCAGCAGCCTTTTCAGTAGTTGCAGGGGCAACAGTCTGGATGATTGACTGATCTGGCCTTGTAACAATAAGCAAAACGGCCTTGCTGTGCTGGAACTGCGAACGGCTGAAAGCAAGGGGAAACTACGGCCGTAATTTTTCCCAAGGGCATGCAGCTTTACTGTATGATTAAACGATGATGGTGTCCTCTTGGGTAAAATATTCCGGAGGTAAAATAGTCCCCCATTCGGATCTCCGGGCGGGGACTACTCAAGAGGATGTCGTTATCAGGACAAAGAAAACTGGCGTTTTACGGATCGGAGCGTGGAATGTCAGATCCCTTAATCGGACATGTAGGTTAGAAAATTTAAAAAGGGAAATGGATTGGTTAAAGTTAGATATAGTGGGAATTAGTGAAGTTCTGTGGCAGGAGGAACAAGACTTCTGGTCAGGTGAATACAGGGTTATAAACACAAAATCAAATAGGGGTAATGCAGGAGTAGGTTTAATAATGAATAGGAAAATAGTAATGCGGGTAAGCTACTACAAACAGCATAGTGAACGCATTATTGTGGCCAAGATAGATACAAAGCCCACACCTAATACAGTAGTACAAGTTTATATGCCAACTAGCTCTGCAGATGACTAAGAAATTGAAGAAATGTACGATGAAATAAAAGAATCTTGCACAGGATAGAGTAGCATGGAGAGCTGCATCAAACCAGTCTCAGGACTGAAGACCACAACAACAACAACAATATAACGTGTACCATGATAGCTATTACTAGTTTGCCATCTCATTCAGATCTGATGTTCTGGCGGTGGTCCACGTCTTACCAACTTTTTATTTCAACCGCTGTAATACGACATCTTCATCAGATGTTCCCTGTGAATCAGGGATCACCTGGTTAAATCTTCGATTACGGCATCGAAATATCGTGTTGGGTAGACGCGGACCACCGCAGAATAGCCGACCCCAACACGACATTCCGGTGTTGCAAGTCGATGCCTTCATTAGATTAAGGGATTAAGCGAACACTTTATGGAGATCTCGAGTTACAGCGTCGGAATATCGTGGTGAGAAACCGCTGACCACAGAGAGAATACCTGATCTCAAAGAGCTGACAACGAATAGCAGGGAATGATAAGAGATTATATTACTAGTTTTCTTAAACAACAGAAGGTATGAAATGAAACATTTTTCTTAACGCACCTTTTTTCAGTTTTCTCCGGATTTATGGAAACCGTATATGGTAGTAAGTGCAGGAAGGACTCCATTGTTGCAAAACGAGTGCAAAATTTAAAGGATGATCTTAGCAAGGGCACACTGCGTAGGTGTGACACTAACTCCTTTCGTTCTATGAAATTATTATAAATAAATACAACGAAAAACGCAAGTATATTTATGAATGTTACTTAAATTTTACCTACCGCAATCTACTCTAATTCTGATTGAGTGGCTAGCCGGCACGGTAGCTCAGCGTGTTCGGTCAGAGGGTTAGCTGCCCTCTGTAATAAAAAAAACTGAGTGAATGGATCAGTAACGAACTTCAATGGGCGTCAGGTGACGTCCGCCACGAACAATTGAAACGAACAATAACGAACAAAATGAGATTACAAAAAAAAAAAAAAAAAAAAGAGGTTCTAGGCGCTTCAGTCCGGAACCGCGCGACCGCTACGGTTGCAGGTTCGAATCCTGCCTCGAACATGGATGTGTGTGATGTCCTTAGGTTAGTTAGGTTTAAATAGTTCTAAGTTCTAGCTAAGTTCTAGGGGACTGATGACCTCAGATGTTAAGTCCCATAGTGCTTAGAACCATTTGAACCATTTTTGTTAATTCGCTCGAATCCCGTCGGCAGTATGTCGTGCAACGTCACAGTACAAAAAGGCCGCATTATGGCTGTCACCAACAATTTCCGCTTGCCATCGGATTCACGCTCTTTTAAAACAAAACATTTTGAATCCTTTTATCCAGTCTCTTTCTTTTTCTAGTGAAGGCTTCAGATTTAGCAACTCCCTCTCACTGTCACTGTATATGTTTCTCTCTCTGAGCGCCTCATGTTTCTCCTATTGATTTAAAGTATATCCCGCCGCCACGGCCTCCTCCGTAACTTACACTGACGCTTTTCGTTTTTCTTTGCCACTGCCACTGTCTACACTATACCTCAGCAGGGCGTTGTGGCGGAGAGATGTCCAACTTACATTTTCCACTATACCCATAGGCTTAAAATTACGGTCCAAAAAGGACCCTCCGCTATAAAAAACTAAATTCCGCTCGAACAGGCCATGAAGGCCCAACGATACCGACCGGCCGCCGTGTCATGCTTTGCCCACAGGTGTCACTGGATGCATATATGGAGGGAGGGTCAACACAATGCTCTCCAAGCCGTATGTCAGTTTACGAGACCGACCCTCCCCTACACTCAAGTGTTAAAAGTTCACAGGTCTGGGAGGATTAGGATCCCCCCACCCCAAAAGCGTATTTATGGTATCCACTCATCCCTCGTTCTCATTTCCGCTGTCCCCTCTCTCTTTTCCTCCCACTGCTTCTATTTCCATGCATATCTCTTTCTCTTTTACTATCACCGTCTTTCACTGATCATCGATGTCCCTCTTTGGCTGTCACAACTATTGTTGTCATTCATCTCTCATTCACTTTTACTGCCATTTCCTGTATCCCACCTCACCACCACCACCACCACCACACCACCACTATCTCCGCTCTCTTTCTCTCCCATAGTCACTGTCTCCTATCTGTTCCACTGTCATTGACTTTCTGCTACTGTCTTTCAGCACAAAAAAGCACGAATATATTCGCGTGAGAAAATTTTTTGCGAGGGAGACAAAATCAGGATGATGCAGCTGGCCCCACTCTTCTGTTAGAGGTTTTTCAATAGAAACATATTCGCCTTTTTGTCCTCTGGCAGGACCACTTATCCACTGGTTCCCCTCTTTACCCTTCTACAAATAATGCCTCCTATTTTTATTTATGGTAATTATGCGAGATACATTTCACAACAGCACGGCTCAATAGAGCAATATTCCAGCTCCACACTATCATTTTTCCACATAGTCACCACCGTTCGTTATGCAATTTTGCCAACAAAGAACTAGAGCCAGAGCCTGCATGTCGCGTTTGTAAAAATCGGAAGTAGTTGAGGCTAACCACTTCCTTACTTCTTTGACAACAGTATCTGAGTCTTGAAAATGTTCGCCATCAAAGCCATGTTTCAGAGGCAAAAAGAGATGTAAGTCTGACGGCGCTAAATCTGACCTATACGATAGATGTGGTAAGACAGTCAGCCGAATTTTGCAGTTACTTGAAAGGTCGCAAAACTGGTGTGGGGCCTGGCGTTTTGATGTTGCAAGTGAAAGTTGGTCTTCTTCTCTAGCCTTACCCAAGAAATGTCCGCCCCCGGTAGCTGAATGGTCAGCGCGACAGAATGTCAATTCTAATGGCCGAGGTTCGATTCCCAGATGGGTCGGAGATTTTTTCCACTCAGGGACTGGGTGTTGTGTTGTGCTAATCGTCATCATTTCATCCCCATCGACGCGCAAGTCGCCGAAGTGGCGTCAAATCGAAAAGACTTGCACCCGGCGAACTGTCTACCCGACGGGAGACCGTCACACGACCCTAGAAATTTGGGCTCACAGCTTGCGCCTTATGTAAGGTTAACACAAAATCGTTTGCTATGTGTTTTTCTTAATAGTTTTCTCATCTTTCCCAGTTCATCGCAAATATTCAGCTTATTATTTGTGTCATAAGAATAAAAATGTTATGAGAAACATTTCACTGAATTTGGCGTCTTTCCAGTTATACATAATTTTTGGCACTCATTTTATGTTCTTTTTAGGCAAGTTAAGACTCTCTTTAGACTTTTTTAATTACAGTTTCACTTTGAGCATATTTTTATAAGTGTGAAGAGCCCATTATAACTGGTAAAAAATGCTGACGATTCTGCGGTGACCCTAGAACGCTTGCCATGTGTCCACGCCGGCAGTTAAAACTTCATTTACGCCTCAGACCAAATATTACGTGCATATTTTACTGGATAAGTACGACAAAGTTGAACCTCTGGTTCTCGGTGGTGGATAATGACATCGAAAAAATTTTCAGAGCTTCCCGAGAATACCGTCTTAAGAAAATATGGTAAAATTTTCGTGCAATCTGCCATGAATAGACTTTATAGAAGTGGCCATCCCCACAACGTATACTTTCATACCCAAAAATTGTGGTTTTTCGTGGTTTTGTCATGATTCGCCCATTAACAAAAGATGATGTTTTTTAAAATGCATAACGTGCACCATAAACCACACCTAATGCAAAAGAATCTATCGATTTCTTCAATTTCCTGGGATGGAGAAAGTGTGTAATGTTTAAATTTTGACCCAGTACTGTAGGATAGCTACAGTTTGCCCATTCTTCCGGTAAGTATACAAATGGTCGCTAGGCTAAGCGCTATCCAATACATTTGACCCCCACTGTGGTCGACAGAACCCGAGATATGGGCCCCTGAAACATTGCATTTTCGCGCTAGGCTTTTTGGAATATATTGGTACCTTGTACTGCCGTGCACAGATCGATTTCATTGGTGAAGATATGCTTAATATTCAATAAGAAATTATGTGTGTTCTACAGGGTGGTCCATTGATCATGACCGGCCCAAATATCACGAAATAAGCGTCAAACGAAAAAACTACAAAGAACGAAATTCGTCTAGCTTGAAGGCTAGGTTTGTGATTATTACGGCACCACCTATCACAAAGTGAAAAAAGTGGTTCAATTAAAACATTCATATTTTTTTACATACTGCATGAATATACGTAATAAAAATGGGAGTTCCTATTTAAAAAATCGTAGTTGATATCCGTTTGACCTATGGCAGCGCCATCTAGCGGGCCAACCATAGCGTCATCTGGTTTCCCCCTTCAAGCTAGACGAGTTTCGTTTGATACCTATTTCGTGAGACATTTGGCCCGGTCGCTATTAATGGACCACCCTCTATATTTAATTCCAATGAGTACTTTTTGTGTGTCTCCAACATCCCCGAATTTTCATTATTTTTAAATCATGTCAGACCTTCTTTAAACTAACAACAAAATTGGGTTGCTATATTTGGAGAAGTGGCCCCAGTCACAGATCTTGCCCCGGGCCCAGTCCAGGCTCTCAGCGTCCCTGCTGATTATACAAGCACATCCCAACAAACTGTGAACATAATTTCAAACCTTTCCTAAACTTTTTCTCATGTACGTGTTTAACGTCAAACGTTTAACACTTAACCACGTTTGTAAAGTGCCTGTAATCAGGCGTTTGAAGATGAATTAAAAACATGGGAGGCCGATTCTTGAAAGAATTGGGGTTTACTGGTATTTATGTACACATTGATGTAAGAATTATTTAATACATTTCGGACGTTCATTATCGCTTCCAAGTAGCCACGTATAACTTCAATTTTTCCATGTTTCGTTAGTGGAATTATTTGTGAGAATACAAAGAGCTTCAAAATACGTTTTAAAAAAACATTTGTTTAACTTTATTCATTACGGTTATGTTTGAACACCGCATTTGTGTATGAAAATTAATTATAATGCTGATACGTGCAGCCAGGTGCTTAATGAAAAACTTTTTTACCTGCAACTGAAACTTCAGAGATTTACATACTCCTTTTAAAACTTAATGCTGGGCGCTGGGGGTTGTTTCACTGTAGCAGAAGACAGAAAAAGGTTTAATGTAGTGTAGTGTTTATTCTGGAATCTGCGCAAAAATTTGAACTTTTTACTTACTGCGGAAATATAGGAGGCATCGAGCTCAAATCGTACAGACAGCTTCCGTTACAGTTGTGTTTTAATCGCAAGGTTAGGCACTGTGCTCTATAACGAAAACGTAATTCACAATAATCAATGCTAGTTGTATTTTGGTTTCAAAATATTCCAATTTCATAATACTGTTGAGCTAAGCTGCGTATCTAACATTGCATAGTTTTTTGTTTTCATATGTAACCAATTTCATTTTTTATGTAATGCAAGATAAATGTTTAAGATATTATCGCATATAACAAATTCTTGGAAGTTCATTTAAGACAATGTTTACTGTCAGCTTTTATACTTTTGCTGAGGTAATCTACTTTCGTTCAGGGGGCGTAGCTCAGATGGTAGAGCGCTCGCTTAGCATGCGAGAGGTACCGGGATCGATACCCGGCGCCTCCACAATATTTTTAAAAGTTGTTTCCACTTACATCCACAAGAACAATCAAATCGCAAGTAAAATAGCATGTGGTTATTTTCCTTAAGTCCAAGTAGTCGAAGATACATCTATTGAGACATTGCGCTTACTGTTCGTGAGGTTTCATCCTGTTGTCATCTACACTGTGTAATGAAATAGTTTTGTCATAGAATGTCAACAGAAAATACATAGTCGCAATAAACTATTATCACAATAACTAAGGAGTGGAATTTTACATAATGAGACAAATGAAAACATCGAATGGGTTTCCTATGTGATTGAAACAGAAAGTGTGTATGCAACAATTAATATCGGTTCCCATCTGAGTCATGAATAGGATCTAGAAAGGCTGAAACGAACTTAAACTCTAAAGACAGGTAAAAAGGGCTTTCAGAAAAAAAGTACAGACTACAGAGCACATTTACAGAAAAACATGGTTTTGTAATAAATGTTCTCAATTAACACTAAGGAAAATCAGTAATGTGAATTTGCACATTTTTAGAAACGACTTAAAGATGTCACATGTGGCTTCTGTTGGTTATCCTGCACACATTCTATCGGAAGTAAATTTCTTTCCAAACTCACTGTAGTATTGCAGGCGTAACTCTCTCAGTTTCGGCGTAAATTCTTGTTGGGAGTTTAGGTAGAGAAGCTGGTACAGCAGAAACAAACACGAAATCCTTGATGAATGCCCATAAAAAAATCGAGTAGTGTCAGGTCTGGGGAACGTGAGGGGCCATGCAATTTGCACATCATGGCTAATCCATTGACCTAGAAATTGGTCACTGAGAAAATCCTGGATGTCAGCCGGTTAGTGGAGTGGTGCACCATCTTGCGTGAATACATCATTTCGCTCTTATCGATTTGTGGAATCAAAATTTTTGGTAACGTATCCATGTACACTATCCAATTGATGGTTCCCTCATGGAAAAAAAGGGACCGTACATTTTGTTCTTGCTCAAGGCACAAAAAACGTTCACTTTAGGGCTGTCAAGAAACATGTTGCAATGTTTGATGTGGATTTTCACTGCCCCAAATCCTACAATTATGTCCGTTAACCTTGCCACTTAAGTGAAACGTCAGCTCCTCAGGAAAGATGATTTTGTCCAAGAAATGTTCATCCTCATTAATCGATTTAACATATCTGCACAGAATTTCTTGAGAGTAATTTTATCTGTGTCTTTTATTGTTTATACGATCGTCAAACTGTACGGTTTCAAATGTAGCTCAACACATGCTAAACAGTCGTATGAAGGATTTGCAGTTCGCGAGATGCACGCCAGGTCGATTTCGTAGGTCTGTTGACAGAACGTTGTCTCACTTGTTCAATGACGTCGCCAGATGTGCTTGGACAACCTGATAATTTGCCATGTTTTACTGAGCACCCTGTTTCTGCTAAAAATTTATGTCACTTATAAACTTTAGACCTACTATTAGGATCTTTAGCGTTATTGGTACGGAAATTACGCTGAACTGTTGTCGCTGACTTCGATTCTTCAAACCAAAACACACAGCTAGCACGCTCAGGTCTACTGAAAGCAGCCATCTTTAGCGCAACTACCGCTAGCGCTCCTTACTGTGCGATTCGGCACTAGCGAATTACGCGAGACAAAACTTGATGCATTTCCCTACAGAATGACACCATAATCACCTCTATAGGTACTATGAATTAATTTATACGAATTTTCAAAGTTGTAAACTCCTTTTTGAAACACCCTGTTTAACTGCACTGGGATCAAGCAAGGTCGCTTTTCTCTTTCACTCGATAATGAGGAAGTACGTTGCTGCATTGGTGGCACTTGAATCCACCTATTTTTGTAGTTCGGAACTAATAGCAAATGTAGCCAATACTAAAATCATCACTATGTATGAAGCACTGTCACTTTGAGAAAGTATCCACACGCTGCTGCATTGGGACAAAGCCAGCCACCTTTCACTCATGTGCTGTCTGACAATAGAAAGGTATACTAAAGCAACCCACCAGTGACAATTGAGTCTATATCTTTTTGTAGCAAAGAAACAAAGTGTTGTGGTGTGTTCCATTAGTTCACTTTAAACGATATACCTAAATGTAAATCGTCAATAATTGTTTTTTCCGACGTTTGTTTGGGAAAAACACCAGTTTCATAACTGGTGATCGAACCAGCCAAGAACAAACGAATAAAACACATACTATTTTTTTCATTATTTTATCTGCCAGTCTACTTGCTAGTCCGCTTCCCTCGGATTTTCAAATCGTGTTTTAAAATTAGTGTGCTACTATGCATAAGTGATTCAGTTGAAGTTGACATTTTTACATGCTCATATCCTCATATTTAATTACTGTTCTTAATGTTCTTCTGCTTTAATTTTAGGGAAGCCATGATAAAAAGTCGCATTCCTTCAACACAAGGATTTCGCGGCACGCATTACGAGCGTCACTAGGAAGAAGAACAAACGCCAGCTCCAACAATTAATATCCTCTATGACAAGCACTGCAGTGGACAACTTTAATGTAGACCTGTGTCAGACCTTGGTGTAGGCTTATGTGCCATGGAACGTGCTAAAGAGCCCTACTTGTAAGGGCTTCCTGGAGAGTATCAGCTGTTGCCGTTTACCCAAATGAGTCGTCATTGCGCAAAAATTATTTGAAGCAGGTGTATGGAAGAGACTACTGCTGATATTAAAACAGACATTGGTGACCACTACATTTGTCTTTCAGTCGACGAGACCATTGAGAGTTGTGGCAGATTTACAGCTAATGATGTGTGAGAAAATTAGATTCCGTGGCACCAGGAAAACCCCATCTACTCCTGTGCAGAAAATTGGAAAAGATGAATCACAGTACTGTAGTATGCATCCTCTGGCCAGCATAAGAGAGGTGTGAGAAATTTTTGCTGTTCGTGAAACACTGCGCTGCCTTTACTATTATTCCAGTATGATCCATTGGACGTGCCTTGCCCATGGCATACACTGTCTAGCAGAGAAAGTTTAAATAACTTTCCTGAGGTTAACATTAATATCTCCTCTGTTCAGAAAATTTTCTCAAAACTCTTACCCGCATTCAATCCTTTAAGGAAATAGCTCGAAACATTCCCCTCCCACCTGAACCTGTGCTTACATGTTGGTGCACCTTACTCTTGGCGGCTTTATATACGCCGAACAGTACCAAAAAGTGAAAGAGGTACTAGGCACATTTCGCTCTGGTAAGTCAACTTTCATCAAAAAAGCCATGACAGTGCTTAAGAATAACAGGAATGTTGCATCGTTACATTTTGAAAAACTGATTTCCAACACCTACCCATTGCACTTCAACACCTAGAGTCCACTGAAAGACGCAGCAGATGTACTCTCCAAAGTGCAGATGTATCTAGTGGAAAGACCAGATTCAGTGGCTACAGCATGCGTCACTACATTACGCAATTTCCTCTGAAGAATCACGGATATGAAGGTAAGTAGAAGTTGTCCGCCACTATTCAGGGTTACAAGTTCGAAGATGGCTAATATTGGGGGCCACGAGCAACTGCGTCTATGAAATATGCACCATTGACCCCTTGCACTGTAGAGAGATATTTTTCAGAATACAAAAATGTATTGCGCTGTAGAGAGATATTTTTCAGACTACAATAATGTACTAAAAAACAACAGAAAAAGCATCAATTTACTACAAAACATAGATGTGGTTGAAAGTGTATTGCAATAGCGAAATGTGATATAAAATTTCTTGTTAGTTATGGCACTAGGCCACAGATTGTGGTCATACATAGGTACACATCTGAAGTGTGTGGTTTTATGATTGAAATATGAAAAGAACTTGTCACTAAAAGCCTTTTTATTAAAATATTGTGAAAAGAGAAAATAATTGTTGTTGTTTTGGGGGAAGAGATCAAACAGCGAGGTCATCGGTCTCATCGGATTAGCGAAGGACGGGGAAGGAAATCGGCCGTTCCCTTTCAAAGGAACCATCCCGGTATTTGCCTGGGGCGATTTAGGGAAATCACGGAAAACCTAAATTAGAATGGTCGGACGTAGGATTGAACCATCGTCCTCCCGAATGCGAGTCCAGTGTGCTAACCAGTAAGCCACCTCGCTTGGTAGAAAATAATTACAGTACAGGTAAATTTCTCGAGAGTTTATGCGTTTTTGAGGTGCCCATATGAGGAACGGTTAGCTGTTTATTGTCCACAAGGAACTACAATAACTACGTCAAAACCGTAATAAAATTTTCTGTTTATGTTAGCGTTCATTACGTTTTCATTAAAAGACTCCAGAAACGCTAAAATACTTTGTTTAAACCTGAAACGGACTACTCCAAGAAAAAAGGAATAAATCCATACTGCAAAAACCTAAAAATCTGGGTCCTAGTCATGGCCATTAAATTCGCAGGCCATAAACAAATTTCCAATTCCCCTACGGACTGGGAACGAAGACTTATAGCACAAGGAAGCAAATGAATATTTCAGTGCGTGAGTTGAAGTAGCTATTATGAAATATTGGTAGAATGATACCGAATGGTTTATTTTACAGAATAACCGAGTGATTGTGTCCACAGTTTCGCGTACTTCAATTCCTCAAGGCCTAATATTAGTATATTTATCCACATTATTTTTCTATGGAATCATAAATCCTCTCTTTGGACGAACAAATGTAATTGCAGCTATTTTTCAGTGTTGGTCAAATAATTTCGGAAGAAAAGCAGTCTGGGGTGCAGGAGAAAGAATAATTTTATTAATATTAAATATGAAAACACTTCCTAATGTGCCGCAAAATTATTTTTATTTGGACATGAAGCTTCTCAGGCCATCTTCAGGTGCAAACTGAATGTCGCAAACACAAATAAACATGATGTGCCACTTACACAGATATTATTTGTACAGAAGATACAACATTGAAAGAGTGTTTAGATGCCAAACATTTCATTTTTTTCGTCACATACAAATAATTATGTTAAGTAAAAAAGGTTTAAACAAAGTTTTTATATGGGTCTGCATGCAACTGATGAGAATTTGTATTTTTAATCTAATATTTGTAACGAATACTTAATTTAACAAAGAAGTAAATGAAAATTGAGCCTGGTCAATTAGTGCTAAGCTGACATAGTGTTGATTTTCAGTGGAGTTTTCTTTGTGTGTTCCTTGACAAAATGTATAACTTCACATTCTACATCATATAAATGGTTTTGTTTACCAAAAGATGATCAGCCAAGGTTAAATATTTCCTCCTTAATCTCCGGTTCTCATATTCTCTTAGCCTAATTGCCATGGCTCTGCCTGACTGACAAATATACACTTTTTCATACTGCTTGCAAATAATCTTATATACACGACTCTGTGCCAATGGTTGCAGTTTGCCTTTAGTAGTGAATCAAAATTTTGATGCATCATTGATATTGTAAAATGAAGGTCATAATTGTGAGATTTTAACTTTTGTGCAAGGCTGTTTGAAATGTTTCCAATATATGGAATTTTGCACTGGAATTGGTAATTACTGAGTGACTGCTGTTTGCCAGCATAGAGAAGTGGTGTAATTTTACACATTTTCTTTTTTCACAGTATATTATCAATCAGGACAAAGCTGTAGCCATTGCTGGAAGCAATTTGTTTTATGGTTTGCATTTCTGTCTGAAAGGCTGATTCAGATAATGGAACAGATATGAGGCAAAGCACGATTGAATGGAAAGCTGCAGCACTAAACAATAACTCATTCCAATCAGACTTACAGATTCGAATGCAAAACATGTAATGTTCACAGTGCTTGTTCACTAGGTAACCTTCGCCTACATGGACATGTGTGCACGTCCTTAACATTACTTCAAATATAATGCGAGAAACTGATACAATTACCAAATTTTCTTAAAAAGCTTGCTTTCAAAAATGAACCCTAAATCTGTAATTAAGTAACGAAATTAACGTGTGTGTACCACTTAACTTAAATATCTGCTATTTAACAGTGCTGTGCTTCTTTGCTGGTTAAGAATCTGCCACATGTGCTGATGTGGATTACACATTAACATAAACCTAGACTAGTGTTACCAATAAGACGATTAAAATAAAGTTATAAGGATGGTAAAGCTAAATGTAATGTGATAATGTACTACGTTTTTAAGGTGCAACATTTATCTTGTGTTGAGGTATTATAGTGATAGCATATAACAACAGTTCTTTCTCAGCAATGGAAATATTGTTAAAAATTTTATAAAATTGGTTATGCAGCCATGTATTTTATCATGTAATCCATGTTAACACATGCAGCAGTCGCTTGACCACCAAAGAATGTTTGCCCTAAATAGCAAATATTTAGTAAAATGTCATAAATGATTTTAATAATAAAAACTGCACCAGTTACTTATTTTTTACCGCTTAGCACAACGTGTTTCGAGAGTTAATTCCCATTTTCAAGCGCATTTATGCATTTGTTCACATGAATATGTTTGGTAATGTTTGCATGTGTGCTTTTCTGCCTCTCTTGCGTATTTTCGAAGTTAGACTGCAATCGGAAAACCGGACAAAATTACTTTTAGGCTGAATATAAAAAATAACATTAATTTTCTAGACTTTTGCACTGAGAACAAAAGTAACAGGCACAATTTCAAGATACACAGAAAAAAGACAACCTCCAGCAACACAATCCTTGCCATGTCATTTCATTAATATGTACACAGACAAGCTGCATACAAAATGATGATACACAGAGCAAAAAAATCCCAACATAGAAAGAGGACAAGGAGAAAGAATTAGACATCATTAAGAAAATGGCAGTGACCAATTACTTTTCCAGCTCACTGATAGACAGTATTCAGAGACAAATAACAAAAAAGAAAGAAATTTCTTACGCTTTATAACGAACCAACAATTCAATCAAATGTACATTACTTTATGTTGCTAACGTTTCTCAGAAAATAGCAATTCTGCTTAGGTCACATAAAGTGAAAGTAGCTTTCTCCACAAACAACAAACTACAACAGAAAGTAGTCTACAACTTAAACAATAGAAAAGATAAATTCTCACACTCAGGAATATACAAAATAATGTGTAAAAACATATTCAACCTACTACATAGGAAAAACTGGTTGGAATTTTCAAATTATATACACTGAACACGTCAAATATTACACACACAACCAATTTACAATATCAGCAATAGCAACACACATAAAAAACAATTGACTCACATTAGAAAACATAGAAGGAGATTGCAAGATAGTCCACCACTACCAAAAAATCTCGTACAATGGATTTAACGAAGGAGCTTGAAATTTATGTACACCACAAAAACCAAGGGGAAAAAATTCTTAGTGACAAACTAGATGGTGAATTAGTTAATTTCTTCATATGTTTCTCCTGCATATCATATCCGTGACAATTTTCATAAACACATAAATTTCCTCATTAGAAAAAAGTCTAATCGATGATTCAGTAGTCAACAGTGACAAAAAAATATTCCAAAGCTCTGTGACAAACTCTGACTGTGTACTAATTCTTTGTGAAGCCCCATAGCATCATAATATCTTTGAAGCATGTTTTGTAAGTCAGACAGTGTAAGTGATGATTTGCATATGTGTGATATTCTGTATAACGGCTGAGGCACAAAACCTGTAAGTAAACAAATAAAAATACCATTTATAACAATCGGTTCTTAAAAAAAGTCTAACTTCGAAAAGACGCAAGAGAAGCAGAAAAACATCACCAAAGATATTCATATAAACAAATCCACTTGAAAATGAGTATAAACTCTCAAAACGCGTTGTGCTAAGTAGCGGAAAAAAATGGAGCAGTTTTCATTATTTCAATAATGAATAATGCAGTTTTAGGATTTTTAAAAACATCTAATGTAGTGAACGATATAAAGTGCTGTACATACATTAATTTTACTTTTTAAAAGTAGAGTTTTTACAAAAGCATCAGTAATTGTATTAATTTCTCATAATATGTTTCAAGAAATGTTGAGGATGTAAGCATGCACACCACCTAGGGGATTTTTACTCTGCAACCGAGTGTGCGCTCATATGAAATTTCCTGACAGATTAAAACTGTGTGCCTGACCGAGACTCGAACTCGGGACCTTTGCCTTTCGCGGGTAAGTGCTCTACCAACTGAGCTACCCAAGCACGACTCACCCCCCGTCCTTACATCTTTACTTCTGCCAGTACCCCGTCTCCTACCTTCCAAACTTTACAGAAGCTGTTGGTAGAGCACTTGCCCGCAAAAGGCGAAGGTCCCGAGTTCGAGTCTCGGTCCGACACACAATCTGCCAGGAAGATTCATATCAGCGCACACTCCGCTGCAGAGTGAAAATCTCATTCTGGAAACATCCCCCAGGCTGTGGGTAAGCCATATCTCCGCAATATCCTTTCTTTCAGGAGTTGTAGTTCTCCAGGTTCGCAGGAGAGCTTCTGTAAAGTTTGGAAGGTAGGACACAAGATACTGGCAGAAGTAAAGCTGTGAGGACGATGCGTGAATCGTGCTTGGGTAGCTCAGTTGGTAGAACACTTGCTCACAAAAGACAAAGGTCTCGAGTTCGAGTGTCGGTCCGGCACACAGTTTTAATCTGCCAGGAAGTTTCACCTAGGGGATAGTTATCTAGTCAGCTGACAGCAACTTGTAAGTCTGATTGGGACGAGTTATTGGTTAGTGTATAGATTGTACTAAATGGTTTCAAAAAATGCAAGTGTGGTTTTAAGTCAGTACAGGTTTTACAGCTGACGCTGGTGCATTTAAGGTAAAGTTTGCACCTTGCATCAATTTTTTATTGTTTTCACGCAACTGTAGCTATCAGTAGCTGAATCATACCGTTCTTTGCCCTGTAGATACACACAACGGTGCTATCTGATGTGACAAATACAAAAGTAGCAGTATATTAAAGTAAGTTCTCTTGTAACTCTATTAATTTCCAGTATAGCTCTGGAGGCTAGCAAAATAGCTTCATGAAAACAATTTTCTTTTTCTTATAGACTCTCTTCTGATGATGCCCCAGAAAGGCGAAATATATCGATAAAAGTTGCATTTCCTCGGCAACCAAGACTATTTTTCTTCCGAAATACTACCTATTGTTGCTCTACCAGATATGGCATGGAGTGAAAAGATTTGTATATTACTCGTATTTTAATATGTTTCACCCTTTGTTAAGCGTGGTACACTGTAAGTAATCCATTACTGACCAAACGTTTTACCATTCTGTACTACATCATGAAATTCATTCTATCGAGTGTTTCTTCTTTTGTCCATCTGATAAAGACTAGCATTTAGCAGGTGGGCCTATTTTCACATAGCACTCTGCTATATGTTGGCAAGTCAGCTGCAAGATGCCTCCATGGGAATGCAAATTAGTTATTCATGATCAAGGCTTCAAAACTACTGGAGAAGTGGCACATACTCGGTGGTGTATTTTTTCACTGGGTGTCTTCTCCATTCTATCCAACATAAATCTGTTGTAGTCAAATGATTGTGGTTAAGTAGTTCATATATCGAATTGATTCCACATCAGTTTTTCTGGTCTCTGAGGAATATGTATATATATGGTGCTCTAATTTTACTATGTTTTCTATGGCTCTTGATGACCACAGTAAATATCATACAAGTGCAACAGTGTGTGTATAGCAGCTGAATAAAAACTGGGTTAAAGAGCATGAATATATCATGATAGGCCAAGGTTTAAAATTTTAAAAAGTTATTTTAAAGTCTAGTTAGAAATTAAGGAAAAATGAAAAGCATAGAGTAAGTATACTATAACAAAGAAAGACTGGACTTTAATGTGCCGCTGATGGCAACGTGGTTAAAGATTGATTATAATCTCGAGTTAGGGAAGTGTTTCAGCCATACCAAGCAAAGGAGCCATCCAAGCACGCACTTAAAGTGATTTGGGGATGTAGATACTGACGTGAAGGTGAAAAGTTCTAAAACTAGCTTTCTGTTGAAACAGTAAAGTCACATAGTTACATATTCATGGATTCTTCCATCATTTCTCGGTAGAACAATTTCATACTGAATGTTGAAATACAATCAAAATCCATTTCAGGTAAACAAACGTTAGTGGAACGAAAACACTGTTCATTTGTTTTTGACATAATTACATTTTCCCTAGAAAAATAACTATCAAACACATTGTCTTACGGGATACTGCATCTCGGACATCTATAAATAATGTTGAGTCTATGCAGTGTGATAATTATAGCTTATCCTAAAATCGACTGTGTTTAAGAAAGATAATGAACAACATAGTAAAGAGGCCAGGAGATTGAGACAGTAAATTAATAATAGATATAAAGCAAATGATGTACAAGAGAAACACATTTTCAGCATTGACTGCCATTTCCATGCCATGGCGAATGAATCATCGTGAATATCCTTTGTTGTTTCTTGGTTGTTGTTGTGTTGTTGTGGTCTTCAGTCCTGAGACTGGTTTGATGCAGCTCTCCATGCTACTCTATCCTGTGCAAGCCTCTTCATCTCTTAGTACCTAATAAGAACCTATCGAAAATTTTTATGACATAAAATTGTAAATGGAATCTTTCAGAGATAAAATATTGTGCTGAACTAAATAAGTAGAGCCTCCTACAGCAAGCAACGATAGTTTTCCGAAAAATGTTGAAGTAGAATGATTAAAATGAAATCAGGTCTTAGTGTGAATTCTGTGACGTATTTTTCACTGTAGGCCATAGTGTGTTAAACCACAGTCTGATCAGAATTGAAGCTCCTTTCCCTGCTCAACAAATTCCAAGAATACACATCTTGCATGCTACATAACAGTGATACTGTAAAACATAATGTAGTATCCACTACGTTTATTATATTGTATTATATGCATTTATTCTATCATTTTCATGCAATAATATGTCTTTAGTATATGTTTCTTTGCCAAATCAATAAACTATATGTGCCAGCTGCACAAGCAAAGATGTTACTGTTTTTTTGCAATCCTTTTTGTAGTTACAGCTTTATTCTGAAGTTTTGAACTGTATTTGCTATTAAGTAATTTGAAAAATAAATATAATATGGAGTTCAAACAGCAGATAAAGCATCATTACATTCTCTTTTAAGTACAAATATTATCTAAATTTTAAACTGACCATGTTGTCTGTGAACTGCACATTTAATTTTGGTAACTTTTCAATCAGAAAATTATCTATAATATGAACCTGAAACTTTCAAAATGTACATTTTTCTTCTAAATATAATAAATCACTTTTTACTTCATTCATCCATTTAAACAAAGTCTCTTAGCTGGTAGCGTCTGATTACAAAATTAGTGATGAAGACCTTGAGCACATATCATTGTATAAGTATTAAGGGGTAACACTAAGAAATGATATGAAAAGAGACAATTACATAAAATCAGTATTAGAAAAATGTGAATAGATGCCTTAAATTTGTTGAAGCAGTGCTGAAGAAGAGCATTGAATTTGCAAAGGAAATTGCTTGTATGACACTAGCACAATAAGCTCCAGATTGTTGTTCCAGTGTTGGAATTCTTATCAAGTAGGCATGACAATAGATACATGCTGCTAGGATCACATCATGATGGTATAGCCTTAAGAAAGTGCAACAGAAATTCTCAGCAATCTTCACTCAGAATCTATGGAAGAACAGATGACATAGTAATCCTGTTGTTGGATTCACTTACAGAACCTGTATTCAAAGAAGATTGCTTAACTACTCTGCCACCACCATTGTGAATATCTCATCCTGAGAATAACATAACATAGGTTAGGTTGCATACTAAACCATATAGTCATTTTCACACACTCAGTACATGGTGGGATGAGGTCATAAAATCACTCATATTGGTACATAATTCCCTCCACCATCACTGTACACTATCTTGCCAAATAAATATGTAAATTTACAGATCTTTGTATACTATTCTATACACGTTAATTTATTTCATTATAACAATTTGAGTTATTAAGAGTAGTTTTGAACTGAATGTTCTACAAGTAAATATTTGAGATTTCTTGACAATGTGCATCTTGTAATAATCAGTTCAGAGCTGATGACTATTTTTGTTTCATTTTCAGGTGAGATAACTGCCTAATGATTGTGATATAAAAGAGATGCAGTGGAAGTGTACTTTACAGGTAGGATGAAAACTGTCTTTGTGAGTAGGCTCATGTATATAGCACACATTTTACAGTCACAGCTTGATTAACAACAAAAACTAAATACTTAGTTCATCTGGCACATTAATAATCACAATAAATTATATTTACTACAACACTTCAGTCATTCCTATACAGTTTTGAGGTCTATTTATTGTAATTTTACATTTATTATGCTTATTGCTTAAATTATTTATTCCTTTACATAACAATTATTAGCTATCAGTTATATGTCATATCTATCAAGCTATTTACTTCCAGGTTATTAGTTATACTCAACTAGTTACATGAATGACAACTTATCTTGTCTATCTTATGTTCAGAATGACTGAATTTTTAATCAGTAACTGTTTTTTATTTTTTTGGGTCTGGCTTTTACTATCTTCTATACATTTTGCTTTCTAGTTATATTCTATGAAATTTATTACATTTAAAATTTCAGTGTGATATCCAGTTCATACACTGACAGTCAGCTATCTTAAAAGTATTATGATTTTTTAAAAGAGATATCATATACACAGTCAAGGTAAAACTTGAGCCCATATGACAATAATATTTATGTAATAACATCAACTGAAATATGATGGTATAGTTGGATACTGAAAATTAGGTAGAATGATAAGAATTAGGGAGATTCTCCCCAGAATTGGCATCAAGGGGATTATGCAGAAAACATAGGCTAGCAGAAGGGGAAAGAAAATATGTCATGTACTGAGACAACATGAAGTGATTTACATACTAATAGAGGGAGTTGTGCTGGGCACAAATTTCATGGTAAGGTAGACTGGAATATATGCAAGAAAACGAAGTTACTGAGCCCCTGGATATAAGTGCTGTTACTAGGCAAAGAGATTCGGGTAAGAAACGAAACATTAAGACTGAGGACAAATCTCACACCCAAGCCCTTAACTATGCATCAAAAAGGAAAAACTAAACTAAGCATCATTTCTCAAGTTGCATCCAGTAATTCAGCAAAAACCACAAAGCAAAGTGGTTTTCACATTCTTTTTACATTTTATAAGTTGTACATTTTGCAAGTGCCAACACCTTGCAGTAAATTGGCTAGTAGTTTAATAGGCACAGATTAATAGACATCTCCTAGCCAAAATTTTGGTTTATACTTCTCACATATCTTTCCTCTCTACCTCAGGAGTCAAATTTTACTGTGATATATTATAATTACCATTTGCAAAGAAGTTTATGTACTGCAACTACCTGCTAACTGGTTCATTTCAGTTTAGGAATTTGCTCTTCGATAAAATTATTGTAAGTTAAAGAAGAAAATTTTAACTAAAAGTGTCATAGTTAACAATGTCCCTCATTTCATCGACTGTAATTTGCATTAACCAACAAGTCTTTGTTTAAAAAATTCAAAAATATATCTAAATAGGCTCATTAAGGGATCATAGTATCTACGACAATTTAGTGTCATACCAGGGATAAGCAAATGTGGAACAGCTACACAACAGAAATAAAAAATAAAAAATAAATGTCAATGGAAATAGAACCAAGACACAATTTTTCTATTAATGCACATAGCAAAAAGAGAATGTAGGGAACATACAATAACATTATGAAATCATCTCGGGCTACAAATTGGGTGACTGCATTGAAATTCTATGATGTTTCGATGAATGTCAGTGTCATCTCCTTCTGGTGAAGATGATAAGAGTGACACTCAATGAAAAGCTACAGTTTTTCATCACAGCCACATGTATGGAAGCCCAACAACATTTCATAGGCAGAAGTCGCCACATTGAACTATACTTCTTCATTATTTATGATTGTTGTCATGTTATCTTGATTGTCTAACCAGTCTCAGACCCTTCATTATTGGAACCCTTGATAATCGTTGGATTTTTAGGTCCAAGATGAATAAAAATAAAACATCGATAGATTGGACTTTTATCCATTGTGGATGTGGAACACTGCGACTGTGGTGTGAAAAGGTTTTCAGAAATTACTGCAACCAGTCACCTTTTATGTAGATGTATGTAGATATAAAATACATCTACATAAAAGGCGACTGGTTGCAGTAATTTCTGAAAATCGATAGATTGTTCACAATCATTATGAACATGATTATGTAAATGAGGAAATGAGATGACATTTTCATCGATTATGTGTACTATTAAAAAGGGGATGAAAAATATAGGGGATTAAAAACTATTAGGGCAAATTTTAGAAGAAGGAGTGATATAGATCTCTAAAAATGAACAATTAGAACTTAGTCAACAGCAGAGTATTTGTGACACAGTTCAATTAAAAGGTTGCAATTCTCTGCCTTGCAGGAAATGTTTGGAGTGAATTCCATGGGTTGGAGTAGAAGCATTCGCGTTCTTCACTCTTAATCATGTATTCTAGCCTGTTTCTGAACTGTGAATATGGTACATTCGTACAGCCTCCCAAGCAGACCATTTAAGTTTATTACAGGTACAAATACTGATGTGGTGCGTACTCTCAAAGCTCACGCCACCAAAGACGCCTGCAAAGTGGAGCAAGAAGAGACACTACCCCTCCACCTACTTTGGAATCTGCATACATTTTGCGCATTGATTCCCCACCCTAATGACTGTAAGCACTTCATCATTTACATTACCAGAGCCATAGATGTATGCAAGGGTGGAAACAGAGGACATATGCTGTCTCGCGCACTCTGGGCTACAGACTTCTTAATTATAACACAGTTTTCACTCATTTCCAGAAATGGTTGTGATTCTACTAAACCTCTTCTGGTATTATGTTGCTGAACGTGGTCTGAAATACTGTTGTTTTAATAATTGCTGTATGGCATGAATATTGTTGCGTGGTTATTCTGTTCATGGTGAATTATTCCCTTTTGACGGTGCTTTTGGTGATAGCCTATGCTATAGACGCATCCGAATCTTTGCAGAACAGTTCCGAGATAGTGTCTCCAAAACCTTCTCTGTAGTTTCCCTGTGCACGCACCTATTGAGTTGACTGATGTAGTACAGCAGTGTGCGTAGTTGGCCACAGTTCGGTTGACGGCCTTCTCCAGGCCCAGCAGCACAACTTCATCATAGTTGTCCATCTGGCCGACAGCTGCCACAAACGTCCTTCTCCCTCTGCCTCTGCTCAAATTAATCAACAGTATATCATATGCCCTCACACGGTCTAGATTTGATGTCTTTCTTATACTTCTTTTACTTTTCTACACGCATCAAAAACGAGTTTCGCATTACCCCTGTTCCAAGAACTCCAGAAGATAGACGTTGACTGTGGATATTATATCACAGACGCAGTCCCTTTGACTGTTCAGAGATGTCACTAAACCCGTCAAAAAATATAAACAACTATGCATGAGCAGCACCTATTAGATGCAGGGGGTCCGACAGCCAATCAGTTCCACTCATTCCACCAGGAACGAGGTACACGGCTCGTGTTGTCTGTAGTTCAGTCAAGCCCAGACGGTCAGTACTACAGTTAGATAGCGTCCTCATCTTTGTGCCAGGAAGAGCTCTCAACAAGGGAAGTGTCCAGGCGTCTCGGAGTGAACCAAAGCGATGTTGTTCGGACATGGAGGAGATGCAGAGAGACAGGAACTGTCGATGAAATGCCTCGCTCAGGCCTCCCAGGGGCTGCTACTGCAGTGGATGACCGCTTCCTATGAATTATGGCTCCGAGGAACCCTGACAGCAACGCCATCATGTTGAATAATGCATTTCGTGCAGCCACAGGACGTCGTGTTACCTCTCATACTGTATGCAGTAGGCAACATGATGCGCAACTTCACTCCCAACGTCCATGGTGAGGTCCATCTTTGCAACCACGACACCATGCAGCGCGGTACATGTGGGCCCAACAACATGCCGAATGGACCGCTCTAGATTGGCATCACGTTCTCTTTACCGATGACTGTCGCATATGCCTTCAACCAGACAATCATCGGAGATGTGTTTGGAGGCAACCCGGTCCGGCTGAACGCCTTAGACACACTGTCCAGCGAGTGCAGCGAGTTGGAAGTTTCTTGTCGTTTTGTTGTGGCATTATGTGGGGCTGACGTAGGCTGCTGGTGATCATGGAAGGCAGCGTAACCACAGTACAATACGTGAATGTCATCCTCCAACTGATAGTGCAACCATGTAGGCAGCATATTGACGTGGCATTCATCTTCATGGACAACAATTCGCGCCCCCCACCGTTCACATCTTGTGAATGAATTCCTTCAGGATAACGACATCACTCAACAGCATGTTCTCCATAGATGAACCCTATCAAACATGCCTGGGATAGATTGAAAAGGGATGTTTATGGACGACGTGACACACCAACCGCTGTGAGAGATCTACGTCCAATAGCCGTTGAGAAGTGGGACAATATGGATCAACAGTGTACTGATGAACTTGTGGTTAGTATACCACGACGAATACAGGCGTGGGTCAATGCAAGTAGACGTGCTACTGGATATTAGAGGTACCGGTGTGTACAGCAATGTGAACCACCACCTCTGGAGGTCTCTCTGTATGGTGGTACAACGTCCAATGTGTGGTTTTCATGAGCAATAAAAAGGACTGAAATGAGGTTTATGGTGATCTCTATTTCAGTTTTCTGTACGGGTTCCGGAACTTTCGGTGATACAAAATTTGTTTTGATGTGTGTATAACAGAATGAGTATAGTTTTGCTGAAAGAACACTGTCAGGGGATACATTAGATGTATCCTTCAGCGTTTATTTTGAGGGCCCAAATCTATTAGTCGAATACAGAAGATGTTATTTTCCGCAGTAGAGGTGAAATAAAAACTGTGAAATTTTCATCAAATACAAGAAAGTGGCACATACAGAAGTTGAAACATTCTGTAATGCAGTAAGGTAACAACACTGTTTGTAAAATGCAGTAATAGGATTATAAACTCTGCAGCCCACTGGTATGACTACACAACAGGGGTCCGCTCCCAGACCCCAAGAGTCGTCAGGAGAGAGCCAGGTGGAATACGGTGGTGGGGACTTAATTATCCTCGAGAGGGCCAAGAACACATCATTGGCAATAGCACATTTATTAAACAGTAATACGGGATTGTCCTCAAAAACACCTCGTCTCCGCTGGGCTGGTGGAACAGTGCTTTGTCAGCTCTGCATATCAATCTCCTAAATCCCTCGTGGACGTCGGAGATTTCCAGTCAGGAGTCTTAACCCAGATCCACCTGAAGTATTCGCTGGCACAAAAGTTGCAGCTCTCAGCCCTTGATTAGCAAACAGAGGCCAGCATTGTCAGTGCCTGCAACTGGAATGGGATGAACAGCAAAGGTGCTCCCTTTCTCGAAGAGGATGACAAAAGCCGCCTGGGCCGTGCAGGTAAAGCTTGCAGCAGGCCTGCACAGTGATGGCGGCCTCCGGGCCTATCAGTGTCATCTCGGAAGTTGGCAGCGCAGCTAGCAGCAGCACCAGCAGCATTCTTCCAGCCGACTCGTTGTTCCATGGATATTGAAGACAACTATGTGTACCGGCGGTCGACTTCCATAGGCTCGCCTGTCACTGGATAGCTGCAGATCGCACAAGGGCTGGGAGTATTCACTGGGCAGTCGGCAATCAGCATATGTCAGTTCAACATTTGTTAAGAAGGGTGGGGTATTTTTGTTGGCGCTTCCCGTGCGCTCTGCAGTGGAGGGGATGGCTGTGAGATCACGTGTCTTCTTCCCGTGCGCTCTGCAGTGGAGAGGATGGCTGTGAGATCACGTGTTTTCATTTATCCACGCTGTCAGCTCTCCTAGTGACTGCAGACTTTCTTTACTTCACCTTTCAGAGGCTCTTTTCTGTTGGCTCGACAACTGATACTTATATTTGTGTTGCACCTAGCCTCTCTTACGAAACTCTCGTTAGTATGACGGCTACAATGATGTCTTTATGCTTCGTTCTCAACTCGCTCATCATTTTTCCCAAGGTGGCAGCCTGCTGTTCATTGCTACAGACGGTTCAGCTTCCGGGAGCTGCCGTAGTAGAACTTGCACGAACTTTTTGTGTCTGCTGGGGATCCTATCCTCGGGCATGACAATGTGAAACTTTAGATACGGGACCATTTTGGTTTAATCCTGGAATTTAAGGATCATTCCTATTGGACACTTTGAGGGTATTTTTAGGAGGTTTACAGCATTTATCTGGACGAATTCTGGATCTTGGTTACTTAATCACGCCAGTGTTAAAAACAGAAGACATGTGTATAACGCAAAACGTTAATTAATAACCGAAACTATATATCCTTCAACAAATGTTTGTTCAATTTTAATTTCAGTGGACAATATTAAAAAAAGACATGTAAAGAATGGAAAACATCGATTGATATTGAAACCTTCCCGTCTCCTCTATACCTCTTTTGTTAATGATAACCTTCCCTTTTACAATAACCTATGTAACCTTCCCTTAGGATTTCTGTCTCTTGCTTAATAATAACAAATTAAATCTTCCCTTTGAAATTTATTCTCCTTCTCAATCTTCGCATACAAATTTAATTGCTGCTTAATAAAAGTGAGTTAATGATTATTTCGACGAAACATAGAATGCGTCGTCGTCGTCGTGGCCCTCAGTCGTTATCTCCAATAACCCAAAACTGTTCCTTACCTATTTTTACTTTTACTAGATCGACATCTGACTGCTACATCGAACTGCAACATGAATATACTTACTCTGGTTTACTATATTCTATTAACTGCTGGTGGACAGTCATAATAAGTGGCTGTATTTATTACCAAAGCTGACGTTATTCTTTAATTAATTCGACTGAAGTTACGTAATTCATAGTTACACTTTTTCTTGACAACAATAAAATTTTTGCAAAGTTTTATGTTCATGGTTTTTGGCATGGATTACAATCAGTAATGCAACATTGCTGGCAAAAATTAATTATATTCTGAAAACGCTTCAAATATTTACTGTTGGTAATGAAATGATTTTACAAACGTTCAAATGGGAGTTACTTTTTGCAATAATCTTACAACTAGCATTGCGCAAACATACCTTCAGTAGTCTTGAGTTTCGCAAAGAAAATAATTCAATAATATTAGTTCCTCTTATGATAATAGTTAGCTGATGTCTCTGTACATCCGTTTATGATCTCTTGTAAATCATAGCTGGTGGCTGGCAGGCACACTACTCCTCTCAACCTCTAGCTCCAGACCTGCTACCAACTCGCTTCACATCTCGCTTACTACTGACTTCCTACCAACGCTAAAGTGCGGTCTCTCCTGCCAACAATGCTTTCTGGTGCAGACAATCCCTGCAACCATTACAAAATGTGTCAATGCGCGGTCTTTCCCGTTCTTTTCTTAAAATGTATCCACACGCGGTCACTCCCGCCCTTTTTAAAATTATATCAATTTGCGGCCTCTCTTGTCAACAATACTTTGGTGCAGACATTCCCTGCTACCACAATTATGTCCAACATGACAAATATTAATTATTGCTACTTAATCCTATTAATAAAATATAAACACCTTTCATAAATTAATACTTGTACAGACTTGGGGGCGCGGATACCTCACACCAAAAGAAGAACGAGATTTCATTAGAAACATATATCCGAAAATCCTTTCTTGAATTGTTAACAAAAGAACTTTTTTTCAAAATTCCCAAGACATAAACTGAAAGAGATTGCCCAGATTGTTCTACACCTGCCACTATACACGCATGCACTCTCATAACCGGAGACTGCCCTTGTTTCACACTAACCTGGAAGGTGTAAATGGTTTTGAGAGTTCCATGAAAATTTTGGTGAAGCAACGACTTAAATGCCCCCACATGCTGTAGCTTGTCTGGAAGAATGTTCTTCATATTGTCCTTGCAGTCATCAAGAGTAATACATGAGCTGGAACGATGAGGAAATACTAGACACTCACGCGGTGTTTCAGTCCATACATTAATCCTAAGCGAGTTGCAAAAATAAAACTGTTTCCCGCTTACGGTCCAAGAGTGGTCGGTATTTCTGAAACGAAGAAATTTGAACTGTTCGCGCTCCTCCTTGGAGACTGTCTCGTTGGTGGTCTTATGCAAACATTTTGAACACCCGTGCTTGCAATTACGCTTTTCAGTTAGTGATTCATATGCGACATGAACGTCGACTGCTATAGTGCGCAAGGGAAACTAGCAAGAAGCAGTGGAGCAGCTGTCTGTCCCTGTAAAATCAGATCCAAGCTACAAAAAGTGGAAGATCACGGTTTAGTCCTCAGACTTCTTCACTGTTTGTTGAGAGCTCCATGTATTTTTACGCAGTTGAACGTTTATGGGAACACTTCAGTCCTTGTCTTCGCTTTATTGTATTTCTCGTGGACGCTCTCCCACAGCTAGGGGAAGTGCTGCAAATATTTCATTTCGTTTATTGCATATTTAAAGGCATGCTACCTCGAATTTTAAAAGCAAGTCGTACATTTTACAATTTTACATGTAATAGAGCCTTATTCCACATTACTAGCAAAACTTGTTTTGAACAATAAAAACAAGAATAATAACAATGAGTTACAAGGAAAATTGGTTGAAGGAAACTGAGAGTTAACATAATCAATGTTAGTAATTTAGAAGTAAATAAGAAAAAGAAAGTAAAAGGGACGATTAGGAGACCTTAATTTACTAAATCGAAATATAACATATAGACTATGGCTCGTGTTGTTACTATTCCAGGTGGAAGGATCTCGATAGAAACATCGAACCTGTCTCATCTGAAGTGGTATGTAAAATTATGTTTTCTTGTATTCTAAATGAAATACATCATAAATGTCACTTTTTTTTGTTTCTGCTGTCTAAAAACTAGTACTTCTTATTACATGCTTCAAGCGCTTATGTGGGGTATACTCATTGCACTATTTGTGTTGTTTCTACACTTAGTTCTACGTGTTTTACGTGTGCTGTTATGTTACATTCAGAAAGAGCAACATCAGTGTTCTCACTGACTGAGCCTTCCAGGTCCCGACTTTACAATCTTAATTCTGCCACTACGTCTCCTCTACTTTGCAAACTTCGCGGAACGTGTGGCTAAGCCATTTCTCCGCAATACTTCTGATTTCATCAAGTGTGCCGGTCCCGCAAGGTACGCGGAACTTTCGCGAAATGCAGAAAGTAGGGGGGAGGTACTGACGGAAGCGAGGTTACGAAAGGGGGTCGTTAGTCGCGTCTGGATAGCTCACTCGGTAAACGCACTGCTCGCGAAAAGCAACATTCTGGGTTCGATTCCTGGTCTGGCACACAGTTTCAATCTGTTAATCTGTTTCGAGATTCTGAAATACCGCACAGGCCGCTATATGGCGCAAGATTCACTCTGGAAATTCTAGGGGTAATGATGATGCCCGAGGAAGGACTCGAACCTCCGCCGGGACCAGCCGCACATGCGTAAAAGAATCTTACATCTACGAGTATTGTATATCGTCGTTATTTATCGAAATAGTCCTGCAGAAACATATTGTAGTAGCACACTGGAAACGCCATCATCATCTCTTCCAGCTCTCATAATTCTTCAGCTCCATAGAACACAGTGCGTCCATCAGATAATTGCGCAAATTTCTAAGCGCATTAGAGTCTGTTCCGGGAGATTTGTGTTCCTGGAAAAAGCTCCAAATTCTTAAATAACGAATCGTAGATAGCGTCGCACTCGCTAGAGATTAAGAAGCCCGAAGCCGGGAAGTCATTTGCTCGTCAGGAAGTCCGCCGTCGGTTATTCCAAGCAGCGCCTCCGCCGCATATCGCCTTCGCCGGGATTAGCGTAGCTCGTGCCGCGATAAGAGGATGCTCTCGTCATCCCATTCATTAGCGCGCCTTTCCACAACAGCGAGCCCGGGCGTCTTCTCTTCCTGTTCCTTCTGCCGCCCATCTCTCTCTCTCTCTCTCTCTCTCTCTCTCTCTCTCTCTCTCTCTCTTCCCCTTCCGACGTTTTTCACTCTCTCTCCCTCTTAAACCGCCGCCCTTTCTGCGGGAAGTCGTAAGAGGGCGCCGCGAACTAGAACTGGATAGAAACTCGAGTCGTCGCGGACAGCCTTAAGCGTCGCCCCCGCCGTTCCAGTTTATTTCGAGGCGGGCGGCTTCTCCTCCGGGGACCGTTTCCAGTGTATGTGCACGCGCTCCAGCCGGCCCATGGCACCTAATGGCTCGCGCCTTTCCTGCACTACTTTCCGGACATTACGGCGCGCCCGGGAAAGAAAAACTTTAATAAAAAAACTTCTCCGAAATTTAAGTCGTAGAAGTAAAGGAGTCGTTATGCCACACTGAGATATTATTTCGACGAGCGGGAGGCGCGGTTCTTCGGCTCGTCGCCACCGATGGGGCTGTTTCCGCAGCCGCCTGCGAGAAACTAACGCGAGGCAAATTGACCTTGTCGTACGGCGCACTTTGCATACCGGAAACCCCCGTGCCCGCCAGGAGGGCGGCAGAGGTGCGCCCGCATGCAGACTGCCGTGGCACCGGCCATTCGGCAGACGACCACCCACGAGCGGAGGATGTAGCAACAGGACAACGGCGTGTCTGGGCGGATACAAACGTAGATGATGCGGCTGCAAAGGATGCGCATTATACTCTGAAGGGCGCTCACTTTCCTTCACAAACATTCGCTAAACTCCTGCAGAACTTCGTGACATTACGGAGCCGCTGCTGCAAAGTTTCGATTAGCTAATGCAAACAACATCACGAGATATTTACTCGAATGTCGAGAACATCATATTGAATAATAACATCACGCATGCACAAGAAATTCGCCTAAGTATAGGTAATACAAAAGTTATTCTGCAGGCTATATATTAGACTGAAGAGACAAATGAAAATTTGTGGGAAGACCAGGGCTCGCACCCGGATCTCCTTTTCACTAGGCACTGCGCGAACCAGTACGCCACCCTGGCGCAGGTGACCTGCACAACTGCACGAACTACCCTAGCACCCCTCCCTCCTCACTCCAATTTGCCATTCACACCTCAGCCCACTTGGTGCTTAGCACATCTGCCTAGTGAGCCAGGGATCTGGGTTCGAATCCCAGTCTTGCTTCAAATTTTCGTTCGTCACTTTATTCTGCATATATACATCGTAGATGTTTGACTCTTGGAAAGGTCTCCAGCTCCATGCAGTTTCATTCACTGTTATTTTGCCTGTAATTCACGGCGTTAATACCATTTTTTATATCCATAAATCAACTTAACTACACTCATTTTCTATTTGTACGCCAGTTGTCGTAGTTCAGAGATATCTGCAGCATTAACCCGAACTTCAAAGACCAAATTTCAGGAATATTTTCTGAATATTTTTTTAGGCACCTGTAGTCTGCAGTAGCTCGTTATAAAGTAACTGCAATCCGTTTAATTTCTTAATAAGTTTTACCTTTGTGTTTGCATTGCAATGAAAATACCAGCACATCAACGTAAACATCGATGGTATACACTATGTGTCTTGTTCGCAAAAAAACTTGTTTTATTCACGCACAGTACTTGCTATTGACAATACTAACTCCCACTTAACTCTTCGCCCTCATACTAAGCACTGCTCGGTTCTGTCATGAGTTTCTTTTTTGACAGTGTTAGTTGTACTATAAGAGTGACGCACTGATAGGTTTATTGATAAACAGTCCACCAATATGCACTTTTATATGGGCTACACGAATGCAATGGAAGAGAAACACAACGACGCTATCCTGAGCTGTTTGCACAGCGGCGGCAACCACGTCACAGTACTTTTACAATTGTTTGACGGTTGCTGCATTACTCTTTGCCCTCTGTTATATGTTTTCGGCATCGCATATTACAGGCTTTTTTTAACTGCCTCCAACTTATTTTGATACTATTTAAGGTTACTGGACTAATAAATCTGATAAATCATAATTAAATTATTGTCAATGGTCTTGCCGCAGTGGTAACACCTGTTCCCGCCAGGTCACCGAAGTTAAGCGCTGTCGGGCTGGGCTAGCAGTTGGACGGATGATCGTCTGGGTCTGCCGAGTGCTGTTGGCAAGCGCTTGTGAGACCAATTTAGGAGCTACTTGACTGAGAAGTAGTGGCTGCGGTCACGAAAACAGGCTACGGCTGGGAGGGTGGTGTGCTAACGACATGCCCCTCCATATCCGCATTCTGTGACCCCTATCGGCTGAGGATGACACGGCGGTCGGTCGGCGCCGTTGGGCCTTCCGAGGTCTATTCGGACTGAGAGTGATAATTAAATTATTACTCTGCATCGCGCTACCGGAGACCACGGATCCCTTATACCAAATTACTCTGACGACATCCCCGAACAGCCACTGGAATTTTGTCGGTTGATTACATGTTCACTTTGCTTATGCTATATGGCCGCTGTTGGCCTGTAGCTGTCTCTTTGTTGACTGGGTATGACCTGGCCCAAACTGGGATAAACGCACATACTTCCGAGTGCTCGTCACTGACTGGCTACCGTTTTGAGACCGTAGTTTCGCAACGGAGTATTTGCCGCGAATGGTTGTCTAGAAAATTGTGCTGGATTGAATGTCTGTGCACTGATCTGACCTCATTGTCAGGTTTTCTCTGTTTCTTATATATTTACAAGAATATGAGATATGTGTTATGTGAGAAAATATTACCCTTATAATTGTTGTTACTGTATTAAAGTTACGTCACTCTAGTCTGAAGAATTTATATGTAAAGAAACAAAAATATTACACACTAACCACAATGGATCAGACAGTCGTGATCTACGTTTGATATACAGTTTTAGACACAAAACCCGACTGCCGACAGAGAGGCGCTCTGCATCGCGGTGTAGCTTGCTCGCCAGGTTTCGAGTGGGTGCGTTTCTGGATGAGGTATCGAATATACTGCTTCCCCCTACTTATAGCTCCCATGGAGATCACGAATGTAAAATTAGAGAGATTCGAGCGCGCACGGAGGCTTTCAGACAGTCGTTCTTCCCGCGAACCATACGCGACTGGAACAGAAAAGGGAGGTAATGACAGTGGCACGTAAAGTGCCCTCCGCCACACACCGTTGGGTGGCTTGCGGAGTATGGATGTAGATGTAGATGTAGAGACAGTCCGAGTCGTTCACTTAAGGCGACCAGTAAAACCGGCTGCCCCTCAGAATTCCAAGTGCGGCCATATGCACGTTTTGGCAACACTCTAGGATGCGGAGGTGTCTGGAGGAAGTGTTGTATTTTTCTCGAGCTGTTAGTGATGAATTAACTCGTGGTTTAGCAGTAAACGCCGATAAATATAAACAAAACGTTGCTAGTTGGGGTCCACAATTTCCCCTACTCTGTCTCTTAATGATATCACTGTGATGGAACATCAAAGATAATACGCTTCACTTTCTAACCTACGGGTAACAGCAAAAACGTCCAGAATCAATTCCGCAAAACAAGTTGTAGAGGAGCCGTGAGTGTGTTTATCAGAACTCATTTCGTTGTTTGAAGTTGTAGTATTTATCTCGCAGCTACGCAATGGATTTTGCATACTTGAAACATACGAACGTTGTTTCAGCGTCGTGAAATAGAGTCGCAAGTAGAGAAAAGTCTAACATTTGCGAGGTGTTCGCTTGGGGTCTAATAGAGGGGTGAAGGCAGCGGAGGCAGCTCGAAACCTTTGTACTGCGCGTGGGGCGAGTGCTTTTGCGCAAAATACAAGAGAATAGGATTTTCTTGGTTTGAGGAATATCGTCCTGGAACATGAAAGGAGAAGCAACAGTTCTGCACGAAGCACCCTCCGTCACACTCCGAATGATGGCTTGCGAAGTATAGTTGTTCATAGGTACATCAAACTTACACACTCGGTCACGTTAAGACTACTGCGCAACAAGGCTGGTGCATTGTCAGAAGGGGGTACATACATTACTGGCCATTAAAATTGCTACACCAAGAAGAAATTCAGATGATAAATGGGTATTCATTGAACAAATATATTACACTAGAACTGACATGTGATTACATTTTCACGCAATTTGGGTGCATAGATCCTGAGAAATCAGTACCCAGAACAACCAACTCTGGCCGTAATAACGGCCTTGATGCGCCTGGGCTTTGAGTCAAACTGAGCTTGGATGGTGTGTACAGGTACAGCTGTCCATGCAGCTTCAACACGATACCACAGTTCATCAAGAGTAGTGACTGGCGCATTGTGACGAGCCAGTTGCTCGGCCACCATTCACCAGACATTTTCAATTGGTGAGCGATCTGGAGAAGGTGCTGGCCAGGGAAGCAGTCGAACATTTTCTGTATCCAGAAAGACCAGTACAGAACCTGAAGCATGCGGTCGTGCACTATCCTGCTGAAATGTAGGGTTTCGCAGGGATCGAATGAAGGGCACAGCGACAGGCAATAACACATCTGAAATGTAACGTCCACTGTTCAAAGTGCCGTCAGTGCGAAGAAGAGGTGACCGAGATGTGTAACCAATGGCACCCCATACCATCACGCCGGGTGATTCGCCAGTATGGCGATGACGAATACACGCTTCCAATGTGCGTTCACCGCGATGTTGCCAAACACAGATGCGACCATCACGACGCTGTAAACAGAACCTGGATTCAACCGAAAAAAATAACGTTTTGCCATTCGAGCACCCAGGTTCGTCGCTGAGTACACCATCGCAGGCGCTCCTATCTGTGATGCAGAGCCAAGGGTAACCACAGCCACGTTCTCCGAGCTGATAGTCCACGCTGCTGCAAACGTCGTCGAACTGTTAGTGCAGATAGTTGTTGTCTTGCAAACGTCCCCATCTGTTGACTCAGGGATCGAGACGTGGCTGCACGATCCGTTTCAGCCATGCGGATAAGATGCCTGTCATCTCGGCTCTTAGTGATACGATGCCGTTGGGATCGAGCACGGCGTTCCGTATTACCCTCCTGAACCCACCGATTCCGTATTCTGCTAACAGTCAATGGACCTCTACAAAGGCGAGCAGCAATGTCGCGATACGATAAACCGCAATCGCGATAGACTACAATCCTTTTCACCAGGCAACGCCGGTCAACTGCTGTTTGTGTATGAGAAATCGGTTGGAAACTTTCCTCATGTCAGCACGTTGTAGGCGTCGCCAACGGCGCCAACCTAGTGTGAATGCTCTGAAAAGCTAATCATTTGCATATCACAGCATCTTCTTCCTGTCGGTTAAATTTCGCGTCTGTAGCACGTCATCTTCGTGGTGTAGCAATTTCAATGGTCAGTACTGTATGTTTTTGAATCATACCCACAGCCTTTATATCATCCGAATCAACATTTAATGGCCAGTAGTCTACTTCGGGTTTCTTGCAGACGGTTCTGCTGTGATACGGGCGACAAGTGCAGCACAGAGTGGTGGTGAAACAGCGCGGCAACTGGAAAGGTACACCAAATCCGAAGGACGCGAGACAGTATGATTCTTGTGGGCAAAACGTCTAAGCTGCACACAAATTGACCGCATCCAGGAGCGGTGAGTTGGTGCCAACAACTTGATCAAGGCCGCACAGACGAGGGTGACGCTAATCAGGAAGTCCACATCTTGCACCGTGCATTTTCATCTTCTTGGCTAGCTGAAAGAACAGCTGGCGGGGAAACCTAATTGGTAAACAATCTGGACTGGAGAATTTATCTTTATTAATTCATTTAAGCTGCTTCGCTACACCGAGGAATATACATCTAAGTTACTCACGTTGGCAGCTGTTCTTGATTCTAATTTTTATTTGGCGAAGGAATTTCGGAAAAACAAATCTAGTAACTTTGTTTTAGTGGCACTACCAGCATTGCACTTAGCTGCGCCAGGAAAATTTCTTATAGGAGCAGATATATACATGTTATCCGGCGACCTATGTAAGAGGTCCTTAATTAAAGAATTTGTTGCTAGCGCACTCGAGCTGATGTAATTTCGATGTATTGCTCACGCGCTGCCTGCGATATATAAGCTAGAAGAGAATCTGAGACCAAAGAGCATTATTAACTGCAGTAGGAACTGTGTAGCAGTATGTTGTTGCTAGCGAGCAGTCGTGTCTGGTGTATCGTGTTGGCTGGGCCGGTCGTGTGCATCGATGGCAGTGCCTGAGCGTTATAGGATAAGGTAAAAGCAGTCTCGCGCATATGTAGTATTATTACATCAAGTCCCATGTAAATCTTTTTTAAAAAAATAATAATCTTTCTCATAAAAAGTAACTTTTGACATTTATCTCAATTTAAAGAATTCACTAATTTCTCCAATCCTTGGCAATCCCGATTATTGAAAAGAAAAAATCAGTTCTTTCCTTTTTTTATAAGACAAATCTATCGGCCAGCATTGCACTTAGCTGCGCCAGGAAAATTTCTTATAGGAGCAGATGTATATGCGTTATCCGGCGACCTAATTAAGGTAAGATTTCTCAGCTTATTCAGAATGATGTATCAGGGCCATGACGCAGCATTGCTGACGTCCAAAATTTACCAGGTTAACTTGACTGTCAATTATTGAAAGGTTATAGGTTTGTCACATTGTATTATATTTTCACTGTTGGGTAGTTACACTAAATGAGAGTATTATTCATATTATTTTATTTTTGTGGGGAGGTTACAAGCTGCTTCGCTACACCGAGGAATATACATCTAAGTTACTCACGTTGGCAGCTGTTCTTGGTTCTAATTCTTATTTGGCGAAGGAATTTCGGAAAAACAAGTCTAGTAACTCAGTTTTAGTGGCACTATCATCAGTAACATTACCATTGCTATCGCCCAGTAAGGTATTAATTGTGTCTTGCCGCTGGTGTACTCTACATAACGACCAGAATCTCTTTCGATTATCCGCCAGATTTCAGGACAGAATTTCGCTGTGGAAATTATTAAAAGTATCTCTCATTGAAAGCCGTGATAAATTTCGAGATTGAGTAAAACATTCTTAACCTTTGAAACTTAACGTTCTTTCAAATGTGGCATGTATTTCCGGTTGCTTCTACAACACAGTTCTGACTTGTTTTGTGTAACATGGTGGATCCGTACATCTCTTATTAGTTTATTTGGTGTATGTCTCGCAATTGTTGTCGATACAATTTCTTTGAATTCAACCCAAATCTGGTTTTGGAAGTAGTGGAGACTGTCTGCTAGGAAAGTGTTGAACGAAACGTTATCTGCGATTTTAAGTAGATATACGTTGCGTTTATTTTTAGTGGATCTGAATGTTACTATATGCAGTCATACTTCAACGACCTTGTGGTGACTAATCCCAGTATCCCTTGTGATAGTCTCTTTATGCTCAGGATCATTTGTTGCTAAGAGGTGAAGTACACTACTGGAAATTGAAATTGCTACACCACGAAGACGACGTGCTCCAGACACGAAATTTAACCGACAGGAAGAAGATGCTGTGATATGCAAATGATTAGCTTTTCAGAGCATTCACACAACGTTGGCGCCGGTGGCGACACCTTCAACGTGCTGACATGAGGACAGTTTCCAACCGATTTCCCACACAGAAACAGCAGTTGACCGGCGTTTCCTGGTGAAACGTTGTTGTGATGCTTCGTGTAAGGAGGACAAATGCGTACCATCACGTTACCGACTTTGATAAAGGTAGGAATGTAGCCTATCGCGATTGCGGTTTGTCGTATCGCGACATTGCTGCTCGCTGGAAGAGATCCAATGACTGTTAGCAGAATATGGAATCGGTGGGTTCAGGAGAGTAATATGGAACGGAGTGCTGGATCTCAACTGCCTCGTATTACTAGCAGTCGAGAAGACAGGCATTTCATCAGCATGGCTGTAATGGATCGTGCAGCCACGTCTCGATCCCTGAGTCAACAGATGGGGACGTTTGCAAGACAAGAACCATCTGCACGAACAGTTCGACAACGTTTGCAGCAGCATGGACTATCAGCTCGGAGACCATGGCTCCAGTTACCCTTGACGCTGCATCACAGACAGGAGCGCCTGCGATGGTGTACTGAACGACGAACCTAGGTGCACGAATGGCAAAACGTCATTTTTTCGGATGAATCCAGGTCCTGTTTACAACATCATGATGGTCGCATCCGTATTTGGCGACATCGCGGTGAACGCACGTTGGAAGCGTGCATTCATAATCGCCATGCTGGCATATCACCCGGCGTGATGGTATGGGGTGTCATTGGTTACACGTCCCGGTCACCTCTTGTTCGCATTGACGGCACTTTGAACAATGGACGTTAAATTTAAGATGTGTTACGACCCGTGGCTCTACCCTTCGTTCTATCCCTGCGGAACTCTACATTTCAGCAGGATGATGCACGACCGTATGTTGCAGGTCCTGTACGGGCCTTTGTGGATACAGAAAATGTTCGACTGCTGCCTTGGCCAGCACATTCTCTAGATCCCTCACCAATTGAAAACGTCTGGTCAATGGCGGCCGAGCAACTGGCTCGTCAGAATACGCCAGTCATACTCTTGATGAACTGTGGTATCGTGTTGAAGCTGCATGGGCAGCTGTACCTGTACACGCCATCCAAGCTCTGTTTGACTCAATGCCCAGGCTCATCAAGGCCGTTATTACGGCCAGAGGTGGTTGTTCTGCGATTTCTCAGGATCTATGCACCAAAATTGTTTGAAAATGTAATAACATGTCAGTTCTATTATAATATATATGTCCAATGAATCCCCATTTGTCATCTGCATTTCTTCTTGGTGTAGCTATTCTAATGGCCAGTAGTGTATGCTTTCGGAACCATTTACACTTAGGATGGGATCCTGAATTAATTGTTCAAAACCATTTTCTGAGAACGCATTGAGTACACTTTTGGACGATGTTTTATGACTACCAAAGACATGTATTTTCGCAAGCATATCGGAGGTAGAATCAATGTGGCTCCTATCTGAATGAGTCTGAGTCAGGGAGTCGCTAAAAGAAACCTGTTATTAATTTAACTCATTTGTTAAGTATAACCTCTACCCATACTAACTTACAGGAACTATCTACTTAAATTTCGCTACAAGGTAAGCCATTTCTAATAGCAATAAAAATTCCACCACAAGCTTATTTAATCTATTCTTCCTGAACACCGTTAGGTCCTTTGTAAAAATCTCGGCTGAATTTATCTTCGGCTTTAGCCATCTTTCAGTGCCTATAACGGTATGAGCTCCAGTGCTTTCTACACAATTGCACGTTGTCATATTTTAAACGAACATCATCCCAGTGAAACTGTTACTCCGCGAATATCGTTCAGAGCTTACATAAATGGGCAGGCCAGTCTCCGCACCGTGGTGGTTGTTGCCCGCAGGTACACAAAGGGCAGAGCCAAGGGGCGCTGCCAAGTGAGGTCGCCAGCGTCGGTCACGCCCCTCCCCCTCCCCCCCTCCATCCCACATGATGAACACGTCGACTGTTGTCTCACGTCTGGCCGCAAACACGGCGGGTCCACCTACCCCCTTTATGTCCGTCGTTCGTGTCTCCGTCAAAGGCGGCAGTAGAAGGGCAGGGTTTGTGCGCGATCGGTTCCAGGGCAAACTGTTCCACGCGGGCCCATTAACCCACTTTCACATTGCCTTTCCAGTCTCCCAGCGAAAGGTAAGGCGAAACCGGATAACTCGGCCGAAAGATCACTTAAAAAAAGTACCACCGTCCGCTCGTCCGCCACGCAGCTACAGCTCGTCACGCACGTGTAGCGCCGCGAATACTCCATTACGTGTTGTAGTAAGTCAGCTCTCCACTGTCGTCTCTTCCGTATGTTTTCTTACCTACATAACTACTGTCTGTTGTGGAGAGAACTCCGCGCACCAGGAATGCGGCAGCGAATCCATTCTACATTGTGACATATGAGCCGTTCTAAAATTTTTTTCATGAATGCACACACATCACATCGTAACGATGACTGAGTTGTTGACGTTCGAGCGATTCTGATGTGTTAAATCGTCTCAATTCTTCAACTTACCAATTTTTGACACAAGTCAAACAACGAAAGACAACAAGACGGGCAATGAAGTTAGACAAACGCAATACTTTACGAAAGGCCTATAACACACACCAATGTCACTCTCGAAGTGGAAGGGGTGATGGTTGGTGGCTGTTACCTCGTCTCATCCCTTGCAGATATTCTTCCACATTACCTACTGTACTGCACCCTGTATCCATTTCAATATGCTTACCACGGCACACTCACGTACTAACGCTTCCCACCAATACTAAATTAGCTATTCCTTGATGCCTCAGGCTGTGTCCTAACAAACTGGTCCTTCTTTTGGTCACGTTGTGGCATACAGTTCTTTTCCTCTCCATTTAGATCAGTGCATCTTCATTAATTTACTGCTCCTCGATTTATGTGACCTCTAATAAACTGCCTAAATTCGTTTAACATCTGGGTCTCTCAGCAAGTCAACATCAGAAGCAGAATGCAGGCATTTCCTCTGGTCATTTCATCTTTTCACTACAGCACTTTTATGTAAAATACTGCTCCCCGACAGGATTTTCAGGTTTATTTCGAACACATGCAGGAAAACACCTGCCTTCGTGGCAAAGTCACTAAAACCTAAGCCAGCCTAGCACATTCCATGTATAAACAACTTTATATCGATTGTTGTTGTTGTGGTCTTCAGTCCTGAGACTGGTTTGATGCAGCTCTTCATGCTGCCCTATCCTGTGCAAGTTTTTTCATCTCCAAGTACCTACTGCAACATACATCCATCTGAATCTGCTTAGTGTATTCATCTCTTGGTTTCCATCTACGATTTTTACCCTCCACGCTGTCCTCCAATGCTAAATTGGTGATTCCTTGATGCCTCAGGACATGTCCTACCAACTGATCCCTTTTTCTAGTCAAGTTGTGCCACAAACTCCTCTTCTCCCCCAATTCTATTCAATACCTACTCATTAGTTATGAGATCTGCCCATCTAATCTTCAGCATTCTTCTGTAACACCACATTTCGAAAGCTTCTATTCTCTTCCTCTCCAAACTATTTATTGTCCATGTTTCACTTCCATACATGGCTACACTCCATACAAATACTTTCGAAACGACTTCCTGACACTTGATGTTAACAAATTTCTCTTCTTCAGAAACGCTTTCCTTGCAATTGCCAGTCTACATTTTATATCTTCTCTACTTCGATCATCATCAGTTATTTTGCTCCCCAAACAGCAAAACTCCTTTACTACTTTAAGTGTCTCATTTCATAATCTAATTCCCTCAGCATCACCCGACTTAATTCGACTACATTCCATTATCCTCGTTTTCCTTTTGTTGATGTTCATCTTATTTCCTACTTTCAAGACAACGTCCATTACGTTCAACTGCTCTTCCAAGTCCTTTGCTGTCTCAGAAAGAATTACAATGTCATTGGCGAACCTCAAAGTTTTTATTTCTTCTCCATGGATTTTAATAGCTACTCCGAATTTTTCATTTGCTTCCTTTGAAACGTCCCCTTAGAAAAATTATACATAACTGTGCTTAAACAGACACACAATATTTTTTGCGCAACGCAATCTGACTTTCAAAATCCCTACAAAAGAATGGCCCTGATTAACATTAACCTATACGTTTCACATAGCACTTAACTCACAAAAATCTTGGTTACTCGAACTACTGCAATACAGCGAGCTCCACTACTGCCAGCTAAATAAAAGATTCAAACTACGGAAGGCACTAACTACTGATAGGTTTAGTTAGCAAATGAAAGATTTTAATAGAGAACAAACAATGTATTTACCTTAATACTCATAATATATATAGCAGTTCATGAGATCCATTCTTACAAATTTCAAAACTCCGCCATCTCTCTCCCCACATCCACCACTGCTGGCGGCTCACCTCCAACTGCGCAACGCTACACAATGTTAACATCCAGCTGCCGCTGCCCAACAATACAATGGCAGAAACAATGCAAATCAGCCACCGACTGCACACAGCACAGCCAGTGATGTTCGTTCATACAGAGCACTAAGTGGTGTTACCAATAAAAGAACCTAACAGCCTACTTACATAGCCCCCATGCTCCGCACAAAATTTTTTACCAATTGTTTTGGGCAGTGGCCAATAATGATTTGATACAAATTTTCATAATTACAATAACAAATATATCAAAAGCACACACTTATTGATACAATGTTGGTCAAAAGCTAAAATTTTCTCACAGTCCATAAAGACAGTCCTGATCGTTCATCACAGTAAAATTGCAGTGTTTTTATCAAAGTCTGAGCAATAAAAGAAATTGCACTTGGAAGTAGTGGATTTCTAAGCAGTCTTGAAGAAGTAGTGTTGTCCTTCCAACGGAAAGACTGTGCTGACTCTTCACATGCAGACAGGTAATGGGCCACAAGAGAGCAAACCCACAGCAGGGTCAGTCAAAGTTGAAGACTGTTGGTAGGTAGGTCATCACAGAGCAGACCCACTGTAGTCCTGGTAGAGAGTATGGTATTGGTGGGCCACCAAAGGTGCAGACCCACTGTAGACCTTTTAGAGATGGCCAACAGCCATCTGTTGCGACTGTGCAGGTGCACAATCACCCTCAAAGAGTCTTGCGCAGAATATACCAAGTCCATAAACCACCACTTGTGCATTCACAAAGTTTTTGGAATTGTCCTTAGAACCAGCAATGCTGTTAACCAGTCCCTTGCTGAATTATCAACACACATGCAAACACTATCAGTCCCTACTTCTCACATATTGTCCATATACTGTGACCAGCAGAACTGTGTGCAGTGAAATGTAACTTACAAGTTACTTAATTTGATGAACTGGTGTCAATCACAATTTTATAACATAAGAATACAATTACAAAGGTACAAAATACATCATTAAAGAACATAACAATACAGATAACATTTGTAGTAAAATGGGCTTTACAAAAGAATAGAAATAAACATATACATCAGTGTTACAAGAATTATGACATAAGTACATATATAAAAGATCAGAATAACTTTTGCAATATCAACTTCACACATGAGCATTAGAACAAAACAGAATAAATAATGTGTAAACATCTTTACGGAGTAAATAACATGTTATTAATGCAAATTATATTTGAGGATAACAGTATTCCTCATCACAGTTCATGTAGCTTAGTATTAGAAGAGAAAAAATTCTATGAAACAGTACACAGAGACAGGGAGAAAATAAACACACTAGGGTACAAAAACACATAGTGGGATAACACAAAAGGAAAGGACAGAGTTTGTTATCAGGGTAACATTTGGTACATGAGTCCAACCCTAAACTTCATTCCATAGATCGTCCCTCTTATTTCAACATTTGCTCCAGCCAAAAAAAAAAAAATCCTATCCAAGCATGCTTTCTGTATTCTGTTCATATCCCCTTTCAAAAATAGTTTTTTCTCCACTGTACACTACTTTTTTGGCCAAACCATTTTCTTATAGCTTCTCAATGCTTTTCTTCCAATTCATCATACTTAGTTTCTTATATAGTCTACCCCCTCTTAAGCTAACTTAAACCTACTGAGTTCAGATTCTAAACTAAGAGACAACGCAATGCAGCAGCATAAAACAATTAACACAAACAGCAATGACAAAAAAATGCAAATTGGCAAAAACAGGCAGCAATATAGGACTTAGCAAAGCAAATTCAACAATACAAATAATATGAAGCAATGAACAGCAACAAGAAAAATAAATCAGTAGTAAAACTGGCTTAACAGTGTAATACAAAGTGAAATTCAGTAACACTATGCCTGGCAAACAGCACCAGCAAATGCAATAACTTATATCTGAACATGACAAAGCTGAAGCAGAAAAAATATTACAGTAAAGACAACAATGCAGAAATGGGAAATGTCTATTCACATATTAATTTCTATGTCATTAAAGTGGTGCACCACAAAACTAATTCTACAAAAGATATTACCAAGTAGTTGAATAGAAAATTAAGTATGCAGTAACTGTTATTAATCCCTTCTTATTGTTCTTTCCTTTCCAAGTGCTCCTTTTTCAAAGAACGTGGATCATAAAATGATTATTTAATAAATCTGTTGACATAAAGTGTTCACATTAGCAAATGCATTTAATTTTATTTTATAAAACCAATGCTGCAACACAGCTGGAAACGAGATATCAAATGAAATCAGCAACTATGAAAGGCAAAGCATAAAAATATCATTCAATAGTCATGTGACATTTCATAAGTTAGTACAAATTCTCTCAACTCTCGTAGAAAGACGCTTGTCATTATCAGGTGTGCAGATGTAAGTAAGTATCTTTCCAAGTAATGAGCGTGTCGTTTTTGCGATGCTTTCTGCAAAGGAATGTCAATAGCGAGGATAATGGCCTCTTTTTTTCACCTAATGGCTTTCTTTTGTCAGGTGGCTGTCGCGCAGCTGGGTGCCCACGTCGCATTACGTGCAGGTGATCACGTAACTGTCTTACCGAAATATTTACGACACCAGTTTCCGCTACAGTGGCAGTCTCATATAAAAAATTTCACAGGTCAAGAATTTGCGTTACACATGTGTAGAAACAAAATCCTATTGATATAACAGTGTCCAAAAAATTTTCGTCGGCATTGTAATACATTCACGCATTTACATACATTTCATAACTCTTAAAGTACGATTCTTGGTTTCCAACAACCTTTCTCACAAACCAAAGTCCCTAACCACTACTCATTACTCCTTACCTTATTCGTCGACACTTCTTCAATATTTCATCATAACAGATATGTAGCATAATCAAATAACTCATATAGCATCAGCTTATTGAACATAAATATACCGCAACAGCATAATACACATAGTCATCATAATAACATCATAACACCTCAGTCAACTCTCAAAATCGTCGTAGCTTCCTCCAATAATTTCAAAACCTAAAAAAAAATTCTCTGCTCATGTCAAAAGTGTCATCTGCCTCAAACGTACTTTAAAAATCATGATCCCATACCAAATAAATCATTCAAAGCTCTCATAGTATCATAATGGTTCCGAAAAAATATAAACATTTCACAAAGTACAGACAAAATACCATTTCATAAGTGTGAAGTTATTGAACGGTGTAATTACGTAAACATGTGTCACTGACATAGTAAAAAGATGTTTGTTTCTCTGTCAAATAATCAGATAGCTGTGTAATTCTGTGTTAGAGAACTATGGTACCGATGTGTAAAATTTTATAAGCAAATACCATATTAGCTAAGGCTCCTTGTGCTTGCCAAACACATGATACACAAGTAAGCGTGTACCCCCCTGAGGATTGATGTAATTATATCCTCAGGTGTTACAGATTACAGCAATGGAATTAAATGTATCACAGAAAACCTTTGCATCATTGTACTTCAAATATCTTTAAAAATAAATATTTTAAGTACAAAATTAATCACTCAAATACGTGTACTGTAGCGCTAAACTGTGCGTCTTGTTGTAAGATAATCTCTGTGGAAGTGTCGTAGTTATCGTCCTCCGAAAGCTAAGTTCTGCAGAAGTAAATGTACTTACCTGTTGATAAACAAAAGTGAAATGCTTTGCGTATAGATATCGTAGTTACTACGCTTATTGCCGTGATGAAGTAAGTGCTGTACTGTAACGTATTGTTGTGGTACAGAAAAGGCTGTCTCATTGTAGCTATACCACAAAGTTACTACTAAAACATGTTTTACTTTCCAGAATAATTCAGAAAAACTGTGCATATATAAAACAGATAAACCGCAAAAGCACAATATAAATTGTGTCACACATTAGTAGCGTCGAGATATAATGGTGTAGCTATCAAAGAAACCAAATGCTAAGTCATCTTTAATCTCACGGAAAGTACTTCAAATAAAGAATGTCTTTTCAACTAAACCAAAATTTTCATTAAAATCTCATTAACAGTATATGTTCTAAGTATCTAAGCCTTATAGTCGTTACGTAATTGTGCAACTAACCAGCAAGAATGTACAAATAACAACACTGTGTCATCTGTTCACTATAACAACGCATTCGTAATTTCTGTTTAAGACTGGAAAATTCAGATTGTTGGAAATGCTTCATCATTATGATGCTATGTTTTACTCGGTCTTGTGTAGCTTCAGACCAATATGCTGAGAGGAAGGCATGATAAAGTTCTCCTTCACTGTGACAATCGTGAATGACCGATCGCATTCTTACAGCTGGTTCATTCTCCAAGTAGCCACACATAAATTCTAATCTGTGCTCTAATGACCAGTTGGGAGGAAAACAATGAGAGAATTGATGGAGCCACGCTTGTGGATGAATGTCGTTGATAGAATTCTTAAATGTTTTGAATTTACGTGCAGTAATGAACAGCTTATAGTCAAAATCATCGTGTCGGCGAGTAGCATATCGGTCATTGTTACGTCGTGTCGGCGGTTCCATCTCAAAATTCGCTGCACCTTGTCAATTTCTTTCATGATTTCCGAAATGCCCTGTGTTATTATTTTGTGGCTTTTCCGTATTTCTAAGTTCCTCTTCCCGTGTTGGAGCTCGAGTGTCCTCTGAAATATGTAATTCTTGTATTACCTGCGTCAACTGATCTTGTACTTCCCGGATTTATCTTTTGTATTGTGTATTAATTGGATTCTGATTTTGTTTGAATTTCTTAATTTGTTCATACTCTTCTGTGTCAGTGATGGCTACAGGTCTTGTGTCATTCACATCATCATCTACCTTTGCCGATAAATTAGTGAACTGATCCGAAAGTTCGGCTACTTTCTCCGATAGTGAACACATTTCCTCAGTGTGTTTTTCTGAACCAAGTTTCAGAGTGTCCATTTGTGTTGAAATCGAATCTACTATGTCCTTTAAGTTTTCCTGAGTTCTTGCAAGTTGCGTAACCGAATCGGTGGATGCAACTGAGTCCATTTTAGCTTGCAAGGTGTCGTTATTTTCACGAACAATAGTTTGCAGTTCTTTTATGGCTGCTTCGTGATTCTGTAATGCATTTTCATGCCGCGAAAAAATAGGTTGAAAATGCTCACAAATTTGTGTTTTAACGACATTACAGATTTTTTGACATTTCGATTCAATGTTATGTAACTCGGTAGTTAAATCTTCACATGTTTGTTCAAGTGTGGTGTCTAACTTCCGAAGATTTTGTTCCATTGTGTCTAACTTTTGATGATTTTGTTCCATTGTGTATAACTGTTGCTGTGTTTGTCTCTGGTGTTGTTCCATTGTGTCTAACTTTTGAAGCTTTTGCTGTGTTTGTCTCTGATTTTGTTTCATTTCTTGCATTAATTGCAATAATAATGTATTAGTGTCTGGAATCTGTTCCTCTATGCTTTTCGGCAGTGCATTTGCACCGCCAACATTCACATTTTGACAAGCCGAAAATGTGTCTTGACTCATTTGAGAAAACGGTGAGGACCCATAACCTGAGTCTACAGTATTTGCAATATTGTGTTCTGTCATTTCGGATTCCTGAGGCGAGCTGTTGCCGACCGATCGATCGATAATGCTTCCCTGTTCACTAATTGTTTCACTGCCTACACCATTATTTGTAGCCCGCTCTATTTCCCTATGCACAGTTACCAAATTACTACTTTGAACATTAGTTAATTCATTACACTGTGGCGCTAACACACTGCTTTTGTCTTCACTGTCGTTTTTCAGTTTACTTTGGAGCCTAGTAATACGTTTTTGAAACTCCATTATTGTCACAATATTTCACACGACAACACAGAAAAACACAATTTGAAAAGCAAAAATAAGATAACACATTAACATAGCAAATAATATCTAGTTAATTGCAAGCGCAGCTGCAAAACACTTGGTGCAAATCTACATGCATGCCACAATTGTTTTACTGTACAACAATGAAAGACTACAACTACAAAGGAGATTCTATCTACAATTTCGCGCTAGGTAATAAACAAAATCTACACTAATTAAACAAACTACAAGAAAAAAACAGAAGATTCCAGTGAGATATAGTCGGCTAAGGGTCGACATATGAAACGCCCCCTTGGAAAAATTATACATAACTGTGTTTAAACTGACACACAATATTTTTAGCGCAACGCAATCTGACTTTCAAAAATCCCTACAAAAAAATGGCTCTGCCTAACATTAACCTATGCGTTTCATGTATCACTTACCTCACAAAAATCTTGGTTACTCGAAATACTGCAATACAGGGAGCACCACTAATGCCAGCTAAATAAAAGATTCAAACTGCAGAAGGCACTAACTACTGATAGGCATAGTTACCAAATGAAAGATTTTAATAGAGAACAAACAATTTATTTACCTTAATAGTCATAATATATATAGCAGTTCATGACATCCATTCTTACAAATTTCAAAACTCCGCCATCTCTCTCCCCACATCCACCACTGCTGGCGGCTCACCTCCAATTGCGCAACGCTACACAATGTTAACATCCAGCTGCCACTGCCCAACACTACAATGGCAGACAACAATGCAAAACCAGCCACCGACTGCACACAGCACAGCCAGTGATCTTCATACAGAGCGCTACGTGCCGTTACCAATAAAAAAACCTAAACAGCCTACTTACACCTTTACTGTTTGCTCAATATACATTTTGAATAACATCGGTGAGAGGCTACAACCCTGTCTCTCTCCCTTCCCAACAACTGCTTCCCTTTCATGTCCCTCGACTCTTATAACTGCCATCTGGTTTCTGTACAAATTGCAAATAGCATTTCGTTCTCTGTATTTTACCGCTTCCAACTTTAGAATTTGAAAGAGATAATTCCAATCAATATTGTCAAAAGCTTTCTCTAAGTCTACAAATGCTAGAAACGTAGGTTTGCCTTTCCTTAATCTTTCTTCTAAGATAAGTCGTAAGGTCAGTATTGCCTCACGTGTTCCAACATTTCTACGGAATCCAAACTGATCTTCCCCGAGGTCAGCTTCTACTAGTTTTTCCATTCGTCTGTAAAGAATTCATGTTAGCTGTGGCTTATTAAACTGACTGCTCGGTAATTTTCACATCTGTCAACACCTGCTTTCTTTGGGATTGGAATTATTATATTCTTCTTGAAGTCTGAGGGTATTTCGCCTGTCTCATACATCTTGCTCACCAGATGGTAGAGTTTTGTCAGGACTGGCTCTCCCAAGGCTGTCAGTAGTTCTAATGGAATGTTGTCTACTCTGGGGGCCTTGTTTCGACTCAGGTCTTTCAGTGCCCTGTCAAACTCTTCACGCAGTATCGTATCTGCCATTTCATCTTCATCTACATCCTCTTACATTTCCATAATATTGTCCTCAAGTACATCGCCATCATATGGACCCTCTATATACTCCTTCCACCTTTCTGCTTTCCCTTCTTTGCTTAGAACTGGGTTTCCATCTGAGCTCTTGATGTTCATACAGGTGGTTCTCTTATCTCCAAAGGTCTCTTTAATTTTCCTGTAGGCAGTATCTATCTTACCCCTAGTGAGATAAGCCTCTACATCCTTAAATTTGTCCTCTAAACATCCCTGCTTAGCCATTTTGCACGTCCTGTCGATCTCATTTTTGAGACGTTTGTATTCCTTTTTGCCTGCTTCAGTTATTGCATTTTTATATTTTCTCCTTTCATCAATTAAATTCAATATTTCTTCTGTTACCCAAGGATTTCTACTAGCCCTCGTCTTTTTCCTACTTGATCCTCTGTTGCCTTCACTACTTCATCCCTCAAAGCTACCCATTCTTCTTCTACTGTATTTCTTTCCCCCATTCCTGTCAATTGTTCCCTTATGCTCTCCCTGAAACTCTGTACAACCTCTGGTTTAGTCAGTTTATCCAGGTCCCTTCTCCTTAAATTCCCACTTTTTTGCAGTTTCTTCAGTTTTAATCTACAGGTCATAACCAATAGATTGTGGTCAGAGTCCACATCTGCCCCTGGAAATGTCTTACAACTTAAAACCTGGTTCCTAAATCTCTGTCTTACCATTATATAATCTATCTGATACCTTTTAGTATCTCCAGGGTTCTTCCATGTATACAACCTTCTTTCATGATTCTTAAACCAAGTGTTAGCTATGATTAAGTTGTGCTCTGTGCAAAATTCTACCAAGCGGCTTCCTCTTTCATTTCTTTGCCCCAGACCATATTCACCTACTACGTTTCCTTCTCTCCCTTTTCCTACAACCGAATTCCAGTGACCCATGACTATTAAATTTTCGTCGTCCTTCACTATCTGAATAATTTCTTTTATTTCATCATACATTTCTTCAATTTCTTCGTCATCTGCAGAGCTAGTTGGCATATAAACTTGTACTACTGTAGTAGGTGTGGGCTTCGTATCTATCTTGGCCACAATAATGCGTTCACTATGCTGTTTGTAGTAGCTTACCCGCATTCCTATTTTCCTATTCGATATTAAACCTACTCCTGCATTACCCCTATTTGATTTTGTGTTTATAACCCTGTAGTCACCTGACCAGAAGTCTTGTTCCTCCTTCCACCGAACTTCACTAATTCCCACTATATCTAACTTTAACCTATCCATTTCCCTTTTTAAATTTTCTAACCTACCTGCCCGATTGAGTGATCTGACATTCCACGCTCCGATCCGTAGAACGCCAGTTTTCTTTGTCCTGATAACGACATCCTCTTGAGTAGTCCCCGCCCGGAGATCCGAATGGGGGACTATTTTACCTCCGGAATATTTTACCCAAGAGGACGTCATCATCATTTAATCATACAGTAAAGCTGCATGCCCTCGGGAAAAATTACGGCCGTAGTTTCCCCTTGCTTTCCCAGTACCAGCACAGCAAGGCCGTTTTGGTTATTGTTACAAGGCCAGATCAGTCAATCATCCAGACTGTTGCCCTTGCAACTACTGAAAAGTCTGCTGCCTCTCTTCAGGAACCACACATTTGTCTGGCTTCTCAACAGATAACCCTCCGTTGTGGTTGCACCTACGGTACGGCTATCTGTATCACAGAGACACGCAAGCCTCCCCACCAACGGCAAGGTCCACGGTTCATGGGGGGAACTGGAGTTACACAGTCATTTATATTTTTGGAAGTAGCAGAATATAGAGATACGAAGTGAAACAACCATGTAGATTCAGCTGTGGATAGATTCTCTTGTAGAACTGTGGAAAACTGCAGGTTTTTTTTACAAAAGAGATTGCTTACAAAACACTTTAACGGTCCATACGTGAAAACTACTTCCGTTTAAGGGATCATCCATCTACTTTAGGTCGGTCTAACTGTGGACATGAGGCACTATCACAACTATTTATTTATTGACATTTACCTTGCCGTACACAGGAAGGCAGGCAGACTAGCATTGGACGTCCCGTCTTCGACGTAGTCAATAGCCCATATTGCGGAAGGAAGTCGGCCGTGTCCTTTCAAAGAAAACACTGTGTGTATGTAGAGAAATCGCGGAAAACCTATATCTGGATGACCGGAGAGGAATTTGTTTTGCTAATGAGGACATCACGCAAAACTATTAACAACAAAATATTTATTTGTTAACTTATCATACTACAAGTAGCTACAAAACACGCTTCGGATGTTTTCACTGAGTAAGACGGCTTTGTGTTTAAGATCCTGGACTTGTACTGTGAAAGAGAATCACGAAATAGAATTTCTACAGTTTCTGTAAATCATTTCGTGTGTATTCCATAATGGTAGTCTTACGGCATTATGCTTGTTTTAGTCTTCTGTGCTTGTCCAAATGCGCTAATGCTGTCTCTCACAGCTTCCGTGTCGACGGAAAGTAAATGTCTAATCTTCCTTCTAAAGCTGTTTGTAGCTTGTACGAAAATATCTTTTACTGCAACATTGAACCGGAAGCTGGTGACTGTGCTCTTATAGTAATCCAATGGTAATGCAACAGGTATACGAATGAAATTTAAATTACTCATAGGTAAGACAACATGTGAGATATAATGAATGACACATTGGCACAAGTAAGAAATATCAGAGATTTTCTATTTTATTCTGTCAAGGTGGAAAACGGCACGTAGAATTCGTCTCTGTGTTGGATGGAACGTACTTTGTGAACGGTAGAACCCAGCTAGGGAGAGAGCGAAAATAGCGGCGGGAGCCCAGACAACCGCAACAGTTTGAAAGAACAACTCTGAACGACTCGTTTCTCAAGAGCGTAAGCTAATGTGGAGTTAAATATTGCAGCAAAGTGATAGGAACTAATCGAAGTGTACTTCTCATATGCATCACCTGGAAGCTGCGCCTCAAGGTAAATAAGTGTCGGTTATATGTGGAGTGGAACTGATGGAAGAATCGAACGTCTTGATTGAAGTGAAAACGCCACATTTCTCTGCAGCAGAAAAGTAAACTGTACAGGCTGTTGGTGCCTAACGTGGCTGGCTGCATGGGAAGGACAAGGAGGCGTTTTCTATGGAGTCTGGGGATGTGGCAATGCATTGGTGACTGTTACTTATTGGCTCTCCATGCTAGTCGACGAGACCGGTGTATTTTTCAGTGTTAATAATTATTTTGAAATACGACTAACATCTTATGAGGAATCTTAGCATTAATCTGAGATGTTAAGTGATTTGATCATGTCTGCGCATTCCTGCACCAATGTTCGGAGTGTGTGTGTGTGTGTGTGTGTGTGTGTGTGTGTGTGTGTGTGTGTGTGTTTGTTTGTTTGTTTTCTTCTGTGTGTTATTGAATAAATCATAGTTATATTGAGGCATTCTCTGTAAAAATCATTTATTACTTATTACAGATTATTATTCTGTCGCTTTGGAGACATTCCAGTGGTTATTCTACAACTGGTGTGTTGCTTGTGTTGCTAATTTTTTGTCGTTCTGGTTGGGCCAGTTATAAGAATATTTATGAGAAATGCAGTGAAAGTAATCACCCCCACCCCATCCCCTCATTCCGAGACGCATCAGTTTCAGTTTAAAAAAAAAACTGTTACTTGATTTCACTTTCAATTGGCAAATGATATTACGCGTCTAGCACGAAATCAATTGACTCATTTATTAAGATGGTAAGAGAAAAACGACTACACTGAAGTTCATTGGTTCTATACCAGAATTTATTCTTGCTTTTCACGTTGCCGTTACATCCGATCTAGCAATACCTAAAATGTTTCACAAAAGCCTACTGCAATACCTGTCTTGTGCGTCGATTGTTTCTCCACCTCCCCACAAATAACGAGCGACGGTTTGTGTTTCCGGCACTTTCTCGGAACCAGATCACAGTTGCTCCGTTCTTCCAGCTAGTGATCAGTCTGGAATTCCCTCCACGTGACGAGTCGTGGAACTCCAGTCTTTGTCTTTCTCGCTTACTGCGATAATTGGCTCTACGAGCTGAAGGAGTGTAGCGTCGATATCAACAACAGCATTCCTTGTGCCTCGACATTTACTTCGAGTCTCTGTGAATCTTTATGCAGGCTACAGGGAAGAATGCGTTTTGCGGAGTGTCTTCCTTTTCCATTCACAGCAGAGCTTGTGAACAGTGAATGGTTGCATGTCTCTATACGTTCTGTTATAGCCCTGTTTCATCATTATGGTCTCCAAGAGAGCGATAAGCAGGGGACTCGAAGATAATCGTTGTTTACTTTCTGATAACTGGTTAATGAAACATTTCAAGTTGGTTGTCACAAGACGTTCGACGTCTGTCCATGAGTGTGCAACGTCACATTTTAATTTCATTCTCTATCTATAGTTTAATTAACTCTGCTTTCTTTTGTGAAGATAATACTCCATCCATACAAGACACACGTTAGTAATGCCATAACCATGTAGTTTCCCATGTAGGATTTACAGTCTGTATGATAAAAAACAACGACACGTCAGAAGACTTATCTTGTCTAACTATGCTACTTGAGCTTTTTCAGCGTTTCGTTACACTGTACCCAACAACAAACAATATTATAATCGTTCACGACGTCCGAATTTGCGCTCATAGTGTTGTGTAAATTATGTCTTTCGTTGCAAAATTGCAGTTCCTGAGTAACTTATTAATAAATGAAATCTTGCCATTTCCTTCGCCTCCGGCTGAGCATATCTGATCGTTCCACTTGATTTTCTCGGACATTCTCCCAGGAATTTGTGTTACATGACTGACTTCAGTTGTGACTCATTTATCTGGCAGTGGGAGGTTAGTGACTTACGTTACATGAAGCGCTCAACTTTCCATTTCTCTATAGTACGCATGGCTCCACGATATTGATATTTTGCTCATGTCGAAGGACTGCTACAGTTTCCTTGAAAAGGAGATTGCTACTCAAAGTAACTTTGGCGTCTGTTGCTGCTTTGTTGAGGCGCGATTTGCAGACTGTCTTTCACAGACGGTTCTTGATATCAATTTGTGTTTTATTGACCTTAAAAAATTGTTCGTTGCTGTACAATAGGCTGTACCAAGCTGCCGAAACCAAACATCCTGGTCAGGGGAGAAAAGAAATGGGGAACTTAGCGATGCTCGCAGCGAGTCAGTGCCATGAAATCTACTCGGGATTTCTCTCCACGCCAGTTCGCAATGTTAAGCGACGTTTCGGAACGCATATACTCTCCTTCCATCTCCTGGCAAAGACACACAGTAAATCGACGCAAAAAGAAACTCTAGAAGATGTTAGTTGCGAATGTAGCTGTCTTAAGACGAGAGGTGTCATCTGATGCCGATCACGGCTTAAGTACAAGGGCGCCCATGCCAGTAACGGAGGAGTGGGGGGAGGGAGGCCAGAGGCGTGGGAGGGGGGTATGGACCCCCTTGCGTAAGTAAATTACGTTTCCCTCATAAGCATGACTGCTGTGTATTCATTTAATTATTACTTTCATCGGATAGTCAGTAATAACTCCGCAAGTGTGTTTTCAATAGCGTTTCTCTTTACCAATGAACATTTTAGGGCACAACTTCATCTTTGGGCTTTCAGTTGTCATCGAAGCACTTATTTCATTGTGATGTATATACATGGCGAATCACCTAAAACTTGCACAGCGGAAATGGTAAATGCTATTGATGTGTTGTTTTCACAGAATGGATTGGTAATCACGGACACGAACTGTTAGCCAATTAGTAGATTGTAATAATACTTAGAAAGTGTCTTTTGTGTGCAAACATATACTTTTTCAAATGGAACAATGACTACTGACATTGATGATGATGATGAAATCCTATACTCTGTGACAGACTGTAGGGGACGACGCAGGAGACCCGCACCGCCGTAGTAGGCAAGGTCCTAGCGGAGGTGGTTTGCCACTGCCTTCCTCCGACGGTAATGGGGATGAATGATGTTGATGAAGACGACACAACACCCAGTCATCTCGAGGCAGGTGAAAATCCCTGACCCCGCCGGGAATCGAACCGGGACGCAGTGCTCGTGAAGCGAGAACGCTACCGCGAGACTACGAGCATTAACAGACTAGAAGTAGGGTAACTTAGAGTGTCAGTGGTATTTGTATCAATACTGTAGTGCGAGCCATTTACGAGATATCGTATTTTGAAAAGTTCCCACACCGACACTTCTACAGTACCTGTGGTAGCACACGGTGAAGAACAACCCAAGTGCATATGTGGATTATGCATATACATAAGTATATACATGTATGTATTTTCATACATAGGAATTATGGCCAGCAACGAGACAACTGTCCACCACAGGTTGTGTTCAAAATGACCTCTGGCAACGGTAATACAAGCTTCCAGTCTGGTATTGTAGTTCACGTACTAGTGTTTCAGCGGAGATGTCCGAGCAGGTTGTTGTAATACGTCGTCGTCTATCGTCGAGTGTGGTTGGTATATCCTTGTAGATAGTGTCTTTCAGGTTTCTGCATGGAAAAAAGTCTACAGGGGTCACATACGGGGAACGGTGTGGCCAAGGTACAGGTCCTCTGCGTCCAATTCAACGATTTGGAAACAATTCGTGCTCTATGGGCTTGAGAGCCATCATGTTGGTACCACAGGTTCCTCTTGGTCTTCAGGTGTAGTCCAAAACATCCATACGAGATGGTCTGTTGACAATCTCCGTTGGCTTCGTTAGGTAGAACGTCAGCGTCCATGGAGTGTAAAGGTATGGTGTGGAATAGTGAACCGTCAGCTCTGTTAGCAGGCTGCGATGCTTGCTCGCATTCAGTATATGAAAAACTGGCCCGTGAGCTGTTGGTCCGCACTCCACGGACGCTGACGTTCCACCTGACGAAGCAAACGGGGATTGTCAACAGACTAATAGTGCATGTTTCGGTAGTTTAGTTTGCCTGCCATGTGTCGGAGCTAATGTGCGGATCAACTGCAATAGCACCAACAACATTAATTTCCTCTTCTTCTATCGTCCCTTGTTTCATTGAGTTATGTTGTGTACGTGTTACACTACCGATTTCACATAACTGGTTGAAGAGGTTGATAAATAATTACCAAGGTGGTTGACGTCCATTGGAATATTTTGCCGTATATATCTTACAAGAACAAACTGCATTCTTCTATGTTCTCCATCACAATGAATATCTCGGCTTTTTCTGCATTAGTAGATACCATCATCCACTCCCTACCTACTGGATGGGCTGTCACACGATAACTGGCTAGCAAGTTGCAGTGCACCCAAGGAACACACAAGCACACTGTACGCTAACCTAACAACATCGTACCTAGCAACTAAGCAGGTTGAATGACACAAAGAAGTGTCGTTGTGGAAACCATTCAAATTGTGATATCTCATAAACGACTCGCAGTAGAATCCTGCAACAGACGCCACTGACATTTAAATTTACCGTACTTTTCGTTTGTTAACGTCAATAGGCATTGATTGTTCCATTTAAAAAAGTCTATTTCTGCACAAAAAAGTGTTTTACAAGTATTATTACAAACTGTTGGTTGACTAACAATACAAGCGCGTCACTAACAATTCATTCTGTCAAGAACGTAAATCAATAGCACTTTCCGTTTCGGCAAGATTTAGGTAATTCATCCTGTTTAACGGAAGTTCTCAAAATACACGGACACACAATCCTGGCGTACTGACTTCGCAGTAAAGGTCTTCCGATAACGACTGATTCACCTGTAATGAAGCTGTGCTAAGCTGGCGAACTAAGAGGGCTACTAAGACTCAGTAAATGGACTTAATTATAGAATTTTACATTCATTACGCAGTCTTGGTTTTTCCAAGAATAGGCATTACGGCTACCATGAAATTATTTCTCATGTTCCAAATTTCTATAGTAGTACTTTCTGGAAACTGTTAACGAAATTAAATACGCTTTCATAGAGTTGTAACGTTTCTTCCGAAGCAAGCTGTGCATTGGACAGAGTGCTGCATCTTTCTCTCGGTCACTAGTGGGGAAACTCGGTTTCCAGCTGCGGAAGCGGTTTCTCAGACCGCAGATTGTGTTCTGCCCTTCAGCAGCGAGGCGGCCGGCCGAGGAGGGCACGGCCAACAACGAAAATTAAAACGCGTCGCAAATGGAAACAAGGCAGTAGCGCGAAATTAATTCGGCCCCTCGGTGCTCCGATAAATGGAAAGTGGGGGGTCGGAGGGGGCACGGCCAGAGGAGGAAGTGCGCAGCGCGGATGCACGGAAACGCAAAACGCCCAAAACCAGTGGCTCAGCTGCGGCCGACGCTAAAAATATTAATGCGGCGCCCTCCAAGCGTGAAATATGGTGGATACGCGCGACCCATAACTGTACAATATACGTTATTTTTTTTACTTGTGATGAAAAGGAAGACTATTTCTGCCCCAGTAATTAAAATTATTTTGTTTGGAGATAGGCAATATCCGACTGATTTACTGCCATGTAATGAATGACAGCATGCGTATAATCAAAATTACGTTTTATTTCGACCATTGAAGTGACAACTATGAGGTCATTTAATTTGAAATGCTAGGTCTGCTAGTGCAGCTTCAAAATAACAATAACCCCAAGGAAACCAAATAATTAATAACGTAAATGATCGTGATTCAACGCTGTATATGTTCACTCCAGTCTTCATTTATAGGTTTATGGGCCATTTTTGCTATAAGAATTGCAGAACAGAAATTTCTTGCACATTTCGAACCAAGTAATTCGACTGTCTGTCCAGCCCACCCTTATTTCAGCTTCATAGCAGTTACTATTCCGTCTTCTATTTCCACTTATTCATCGATTTATTCGTTAGTAAATTTGAATATTTTCACAACAAATCAGCATAATTATTTCCAAGAGAATATTCTAGAATTATCTGGATAAAATATCATACTTGTGCTAAGGCTGGAAACTATCTCTGAATGTAGAAGAATGTAATGTAGGAATGCAACAGTCCTAATAAATCAAAATGTGAATTTTATTATTAATTGCCGGCCAGTGTGACCGAGCGGTTCTAAGCGATTCAGTCCGGAACAGCGCGACCGTTACGGTCGCAGGTTCGAATCCTGCCTCGGGCATAGATGTGTGTGATGTCCTTAGGTTAGTTAGGTTTAAGTAGTTCAAAGTTCTAGGGGACTGATGACCTCAGCTGTTAAGTCCCATAGTGCTCAGAGCAATTTGAACCATTTGTTAAGTCGCATAGTGCTCAGAGCCATTTGAGCCAATTTTTTATTATTGATTAATTAATCAGATCGTGAAACACGACGCGGGGGTCGTGTGGGTGCCTATGTTCGCTCTGATCTGACACCTACTGTACTATGTACATCGGATGCAAAGGGCGAAGGAGAAGCAGAGTTCTTGTTTTTCGAAATTAATACATCAAATCAGAAACTGCTAATTGGAGTAATCTATAAACCTCCAAACGTCTGTGCCATGTCCTCCTTTCAGTCTGCCCTGTCCTCACTCGTGACACAGTATGAACACATAATCATTATGGGCGACACAAACATCGACTTACAGTTAAAATCTCCCTCTGCCGAAAAACTAAGGCGACTGTTCCACTCCAATGATATGAGTTTAACACCGCTGGACCCAACTCATCACACGCCACACAGCCACACACTCATAGATATAATAGCAACAAAGCGACCAGATAAAATAATCCGCGCCAATCAGACATCCGCTCCGGGACTCTCTGCTCATGACGGGATATTCTTAAATTACTCAATGCATACTGCGAAAGAAAAATCTCACCTGGTAACCTACAGAAACTTAAAAAATGTTAACCATGACGCTCTTCAAAAGGATTGCTCAGACATCCCTTGGCATGATATAAGCAATGAACCGACTTTAGACGGAAAAATTCGGCAATTATGTCGCAAAATTATTGCTCTGTATGATAAACATGCTCCTCAACGCACTGTCAAGGTAAAGAGAGCTCCCGCTCCGTGGCTCACCACTGCATTACGCCAGTTAATGAATAAACGTGATGCTGCACATAGGGCCTTCAAGCGTAACCCAACTCCCGAGGCGTACGAAGCTTATAGGAAACTCCGAAACAGAACCAAGCAAAGCGTGGGGAATGCCAAAATCAGACATGCCCGCTCTGTCGTATGCGGCATATCAAAACCTGCTGCACTGTGGAAAAAGCTGCGCAGTTTCGGTATAGGGAAGCGAAGATCTGACGCTGTTTATCAAGTATCTGCAGAAGAATTAAACGATTTCTTCTCAACAGCTGTAAACTGCCACGCAGCGACAAATTACCAGCCCCAAGATATCAATCTCTCGAGAGACAAGTTTTTCCTAAAACATGTGACTACAGGCACAGTACACAAGGCAATTATGAGATTCTCTTCCGAGGCAGTAGGAAATGATGGAGTGAGCATTGGCATGATTAAGAACGTCGTAGACACTATTATTCCAGTTATCACAAACATCTTCAACCTGTCTCTTGTCAGTAGTACATATCCTACTGAGTGGAAGCAAAGTTTAATTTAGCCTATACCCTATACCTATACCTAAGTCGCCAGGTGACTACAGGCCGATCAGCATACTACCTGCAATTTCTAAAGCCCTAGAGTACATCGTCCATGAACAGCTGACGGATTACCTCAAAACTCATAACATCCATGACGAATAACAGTCACGCTTTCGAAAGCACCATAGTACAGCAACCGCATTAATCAAAGTAACTGATGACATTAAACATGCTATGGACAGACGTGAAGCTACTATTCTAACACTGCTTGACTTTAGCAAGGCTTTTGACACAGTTGACTTCGATATATCACTAATTAAAATGAAACAACTGAATTTCTCAAACAGCTCAATACACTGGTTCGACAGCTACCTTAAAAACAGAAGTCAACAAGTCATTTGTGGGTCGGAAAAGTCATCATGGAAAAGCGTGCGCTCTGGAGTTCCCCAAGGCTCCGTCCTTGGTCCACTACTCTTCTCACTGTACATTAATGATATTTCTTCAGTGATTCACTCCTGCAACTACCATCTTTATGCCGACGACATCCAACTGTACATAAGTGCAAGCCCCAAAAACATTGCTGGCGCAGTAGCGAGTATGAACGCAGATCTTTGCTCTGTTTCCCGATGGGCACAGAACCTAGGTCTGAAACTAAACCCCAAGAAATCCCAGGTCATACTTCTATCTCATCCCAAGTTAATCAGCCGGTACTTTCGCGAAACAGTCCCTAAAATACTCCTCAACGGTACCCAACTACCATACCAAAAAAAAGTAAAAGACCTTGGAATAATCTTGGATGAACACCTAAACTGGGAAGAACAAACAGTCACAGCTTGCCGGAAATCGCTCTCCTCCCTACATGCAATTCAAAAATTTAGAAAAATATTTCCAACCCATGTTAAACAAAAATTAGTCCAAACACTAGTCTTGCCTAATCTTTACTACTGCGATGTAGTTCAACACGGCACAAATAGTGAAAATTCTAGATGCCTCGAGCTAGTGATGAATGCTTGCGTTAGATACGTGTGCAATATTCGGTTGTATGATCATATCAGTCCTTCATACTCCTAGGTTGGATACGCCCACATACGGCACGCGATCTCCACACGATGTGCTTACTTCATCGATTTCTTAGCCACTGGTGCCCCCAATACTTATCTTCTCACATTAAACACCTATCATCATTTCACAATCGCAACACCAGATCGGATACGTCTATCATCTTGGCTGTACCTTTACATAACACAAAATCTTTCTCCGTGTCATTCTCCATCTCAGTCATACGACTATGGAACGCGCTCCCCTGTGATCTTCGTCTTATCCAGAACTACTCAACATTCAAGAGGGAACTCAAGACTTACATATTAGGGACGGTATAGCCACCATTGTTGTGCCCCTCCGATCTCTTTCTTTCTCCTCTGCATCACAGCTTCGAATTTTACCGTTCTATTTCTCTTCCTCTAACCTATCTACCTCTTATATATCTCTTTCACCACATTCTATCGTCTTATGTCTCTGCTTGATGAGAATAACTCACAAGCTGCAAGAACATAACGAGAAAATTCCCAACTAACAATGGGACTGACATTCAGAAAAGAAAAGTATGTTTACTTTCATATACATAGTCATTATTATTATTATTATTATTATTATTATTATTATTATTATTGATTGTTATAATTATTTTTATTGTTATAATTATCATTGTGCTACTGTTATAATATCTATTTTTTTCTTTAACATCAATACTGCATAATAGGCTATATGTCCTTAATGTTATGTAGAAACTGTAACTCGTTCAATCTGAGTATGCCTGGTTAGGTGTAAGAGAGGGCCTGAAGGCCCTAATCTTGCCAGGTAAAATAAATGCATAAATAAATAAATAAAATAAATTATATTCGCCCTAGTGCGGCGGCTTGGCAGCGGCCATGTTACCGCTTTTAAGCGTTTAGTTTACAAATAAAAGTAAGACACAGAAGGCGTAAATTAGGCGAACTTGCTCTTGGTGTTTGAGAATGTATTCAACTACAATCAATTATGACATTCAGATACCTGGGAGAAGCAAGCTTTGAAATGTGAACTGAAGTGATCAAGTAAGCTCACTTTCAGGTAATTGCCAAATGTCTTTGGTAGGACACAGCGAAACTGAGTTTGGTCTGCAATAGCAATTTCTAAGAAAACACTTGTGCGTGGCATACAGGAATACATGAATACTTTTAGAGTGGGGGGGAATCCGGACAGCCGGCCGCGGTGGTCTCGCGGTTCTAGGCGCGCAGTCCGGAACCGTGAGATTGCTACGGTCGCAGGTTCGAATCCTGCCTCGGGCATGGATGTGTGTGATGTCCTTAGGTTAGTTAGGTTTAAGTAGTTCTAAGTTCTAGGGGACTGATGATCACAGCAGTTGAGTCCCATAGTGCTCAGTGCCATTTGAACCATTTTTGAATCCGCACAGATTAGGACTAACAGGGGATATGGTCCGTTTACAAGGAGGAGACATGCGAATGGTCACACACTGGTTTGAGTGACTAGAGGGGATACTACAGCGTGGCACACGAAAACCCAGCCCCGAGTACTAGACTGCTACTTGACGCCCACTAGTTGTCATTTATTGTTTCGAAGCTGCTCCGACTATGTTTTGTATTGGCAGTAAACCATTATTACCTAATCATTACATTTTTATCTATTTGTTGTATTATTTGCTCGCGGCGGACAACAGTTCGAGTGTAACTGGCGAGCAGTCCGTACTCTGGGCCTGTTTTTTGTGCGCCGCCCTGCATAAATACAGCAAAATACTCGGAAGACGCGCGAAGAACGGGGCTATGCATCATACGAAACACAGCATACGAACCTGGCTTTCGAGGCAAAAACTAGGTATGTTGTTCAGTCCCCAACGCATAGCTCTCTTAGACATTCTGAAGATAATATTCCGAACTTAGTAAGAGGTCGCGGCGTGGGGCTGTCGACTTAAGCAGTGAATGCGTGTGCGTTGTCGGTAAGAACCTCCGTCTGCCAAGAGTCTATAATAATATTCGTTATATATTATAGATAAAGAACTAACATTTCTTCTTTAATTACTTATTGACACTAAGTCAACAAAGAAATTTCCCAATTTTGTAATCGCATAGAGGTACTTGGCATTAATGCATTGCGACGTAAAAACTTTAAGATTTGCCCATGTCACCGTAATTCTGTTAGAAACGGCACAGGACTTGGAAGGTCAACTGGACAGATTGGATAGTTGTTTGAAAACAGTTTATAAGGTGAACATAACTGAAAATAAAGCAAGAGTAATGGAGAGTAGTCTAATTAACTCAGAGTATATTGAGGGAATTGGATTATGAAATTAACGTTGAACGTTGGAGAAGAGTTTTGCTGTTTAGGTGTAAGAAGAACTGAGGACGGCAGAGAAAAAGAGAATGCAAAATATAGACAGGCAACAGCAACAAAGCTTTCTTGAAAAGGAGAAATACAAGGAGCAGCCAAATGAAAACGAAACACACAGGAAAAAGTAAGCAAACTGTTATTTCAGAAGTATTCGCCATAACTGATTTTATCACAGAGTGAGACAAGATAGTCAAGGTCTTCACGGAAAAATTTTGTGGTTGCCTAAGGAACCATGATTCTATCCAGGCGTGCATCTCTTCGTCCGTAGCAAATTGACTTTCTTCAGGGCTCCGAAAATATGGAAACAGCGTGGGGACCGATTAGAACAGTATGGAGAATGAGTAACGGCTTCCCAGCTAAACTTCTGCAGCGTAATCGAAATAACCTTGGCAACATGTGGGCCCGTCCACATGTTACACATCTTCCATACAATCCCGATCTCTTCACATGTGATTTCCATATTTTTGAAGTCGTCGATTTGCTTCGGACGAAGAGTTGCACGCATGGGTATAGTCATGGTTCCTTAGGCAACTGCAAACATTTTTCCAAGAGGGCATTGACTGACTGGCCTCACAATGAGACTAATGTATTAGCAGATATGAATATTACTTTCGAAAATAATAAACAGCTTACTTACTTTCTTCCACCTGTCTCGTTTTCTTGTGATTGCCCGTTATATGTCAAAATAGAATATAAATTTAAGTGTTAGGAGGACTTTATGAAAGTAGTTTTTTCGTGTGAAGTCTTACGCGGAGGTGAAACTTGGACAATGAACAGCACAAACGAGAAAGATTGAAAGCTTTTGAAATTTACAGATAAACAAAAATATTGAAGTTTAGGTTGAAAACGACGAGCCGTCTGGAAGAACTTGGGAACTCATGAAGCAAATCGCATGCCATCTGGAGTGGAGGTGATGTTTTAAAGCGTTTAACATTTCAGAAGTCGGGAGTTACAGAGCCTTCGTGTTAAAAAAGTAGCTTTTCAGATACGAAAAGCCTTCAAGGATTCAAAAGTGTGATGTCGCGAATGGGTGTGAAATTTCGCTAACATAAGTTATTCATCAGTTTTCTGGGCACGAGTTGCGCTTGAATGAGTGTTCTTGTGGGCAATAGGGAGTGACCTCATATCAGAAAGTGAAGTAGTTAAGTAGCTACAGGTTGCGTTTGAGAACGCTGATAGGCTTAGAGAGATCTAATTGAAGCCAATAAATTACATTTTTTTTCTGTGGCTATCTGAAGCGTTGTATGTTTGTGCGTCTTTTATCTGTAAACTTTGAATTATTGTCATATTTTGTCTTGACGGAGATTATTCTGAGGAGTTGCCAGGAATCAGCTGGAGACGTTGTATTGACGTTTCTCAGACCACTGATCAGATTTCGGAATCTGCCTGAATGCGTTTAGGTACCTAGATGGCATCAACCATTGGTTTTGGAGCACTGATAATTTTAACTCTGTCACATAGGTCAAAGCTAGGATGGCAGCCTTTATTCAGGCAGTATTCTGAAGTATAGCAGCGCTGAGAATTAATCCACATCCACCGATGAATGCTTCCTAGTTAATCAGTGAAGTAATCTGTTGCGTAATTTTCCTCGTGCGTCGTGCATGGCTCAAGTCGTCCAGACACAACGTGTGCGTAAACAGCTTGACGTCTTTTGTGACGTCACAACGTGTAAATTCATTTTGCGGAGCATTCCCAAGCGCTAAGGACAGGATCAGATGTGTCAGACTTCTGTAGCGTGGAGAGAAGCGTGCTTAATGAGATACGAGATCGTTTTCTAAGCCACCAGCAAAACTTAGAAGACGCCATATTGGAAAGGTCGTTTTCAGTAGAAGCCACTATTTGATGGTTTTCGTATTATACTTTATGTACTACAAATATATTCTTCATCAGTGTCACGGTTCAGTGAGAATCTCTTGAAAACGTTTTTGGTATGATTTGGTATAAGAAATGACAGGAAGCGACACATCACTAACAAATCCTCGGAACGCACATTTCGAGTAGCGCCTCCTGCAGCTAAATCCTCACTTCCCGATATGGTAGAGGTCCTCTGGCTCCTTCTCTGGCCAAATCACGCTCTCTTCTGAAAATTACAACTGTTGTTACTACAACGAAACAGCTATCATAAAATCCCACGCCCCTGGCTAAAAGAACAAGCCCCACCTATGAACCTGGGTCAGCTGGTAACACTGCATGACGAGATTCCCATGCACCTGTCGTCTTCCCTTCTCAAGTTCAGAACAGCTTTGAATTTATTGACAATATGAAGCGTTTAGCAGCCGAAGCTGCTAGGTAATTGGTTTGTTTCTCACATGAGTCCTTATTGGTTCAGTCTCCTCTCCAGCTAAAAAAAAACCTCCAGCTATCTTTTGCCACCAATTTTGCACACTAATGACCAGTAAAGTCCTTAACACGTCACAGGAAAACATCGGAATTCTGCTGTCTCATGCAGCTTTGAAATGTGTTTATTTTGCACGCCAGTTTCAGAGCGCTGTAGCTCTATTTTAAATGCAAACAGCTAATTTCATTCGTATGGGATTGTACAAGTACTGTTCTAACGCCATGTCCCAGCTTTGCTTTGTCCCCTCGGCTGTCATCAAAAAGAGTAGACTCTACGTATGTCACTGAAAAAAATTAAAAAGGCATCTGATGGTTCAAGTACAGCTTGCACAAAATAACTTGGCCCATGAACTGAGACATGTTCTCGTTCTTAGCATTGGGCTGGCCCATACCTTACCACCGAAGGGGTGACTACTTCAGTTGACTGTCAACTTCCGACCTGTGCAGTTCAAGCGATCTCCTTACACAACACAAGTCTCTGCGCACTTTAGGTGCGAGGAAAGTTCTTCATAAGTAACCACATCTGATGATATGCAGTGCCATTAAATTTGCGAGAACGGACAATTTAGGAATCTTGCGAGGGTTTCGAAACCTTTTAGTTATTCAAATTTTATGTGATTAAAAGTACCGAGATGACACTACTTCAAAAAAGGAGAAAAAATTGTATTTAGATAATCTTGAGTAACAGGGTCTCAGGTGATTGACACATATTTTCCACATGATCTGTGTTCCTCACTTATATAGTCATTAACGTAGTGAGTGACACTGTCCGCTGAGCTACATTTTCGCCCCGTATCGTTTTATGAAATTTCTTCCTGACAGTATGTGGTCAGGCTTCCTTTTCTTTGGTTGATTCTATGTTCTTGTAACTATTTGTTTTTCGGCAATTTGGGGAGGAATTATTGAGTTTGAACATATATATCTGTCGAGTTATTGTGCGTATTACGTAACCTGTTAATAGGATGAATTTCACACTCGCTAGCTGTAGCTTACAAAATATGTGTTTTCGGCTCCAGTAGTCTAGGGATAGTAGTCAAAACGCCCTCGGTCCCGGATTCTAAACCCGCCACTGCTTAAATTTTGACTAATAATCAGCACTGCCGGCCGAAGACTCCCGGTGTAAGAAGTCAGCCTCATTCTGCCAACACCATTGTCACAGACGGCGGAAGAGCGGACAGAGGTTCAGCGCCCTCTTGTCCTTGAGGTGGGAAACTGCACCTAAAGAGGGAATAATCAGGAATGACCAACGGCATGCATAAGGCAATGGAAACCGCTGCATTAAAGGCACTTAACATGTATCCAAAGGACATGTGGCCTGTGATGGAAAGAGTGTCATGATGATCCCTCCATTAGCAAAAGATTCCGGAACAGTGCCCCACTCTAATCTCCGGGAGGGAACTGCCAAGTGGGAGCTGATCACTGGTAAAAGATTAAATAACCAAGCAAAGGATAACTTTCTGCGAATCAGCGCGTGGAATGTCAGAAGCTTGAACGTGGTAGGGAATCTAGAAAATCTGAAAAGGAAAATGCAAAGGCTTAATCTAGATATAGTGGGGTTCAGTGAAGTGAAATGGAAAGAAGACAAGGATTTCTGGTCACATGAATAAAGGGTATTATCAACAGCAGCAGAAAATGGCATAACGGGAGTAGGATTCGTTATGAATAGGAAGGTAGGGCAGAGAGTGAGTTGCTGTGATCAGTTCAGTGGTAGATTGTTCTGATCAGAATCAACAGCAAACCAACAAGACAACGATAGTACATGTAGACATGCCGACACTTCAAGCTGAAGAGACAGGGAAAGTATATGAGGATATTGAAAGGGTAAGACAGTACGTAAAATGAGGTGGAAATCTAGTGGTCATGGGGGACTGGAATGTAATTGTAACGGAAGGGGCAGAAGAAAAGATTACAGGAGAATACGGGCTTGGGACAAGAACCGAGAGAGGAGAAAGGCTAATTGAGTTGTGTAATACGTTTCAGCTGGTAACAGCGAATGATCTGTTCAAGGATCACAAGAGGAAGAGGTATACTTGGAAAAGCGCGGCTGTACGAGAATATTTGAATTAGACTACATCACGATCAGGCAGAGATTCCGAAATCAGATATTGGACTGCAATGCGTGTCCAGGAGCAGATGTAGACTCAGATCACAATGTAGTAGCGATGAAGTTTAAGAGATTAGTCTGGAAGAAGCAATACGTAAAGAGGTCGGATACGTTTGTACTAAGCAATAACGAGAAACGCTTGAAGTTCTCTAAGGGTATAGATACAGGAATAAGGAATAGTTCAGTAGGCAGTACAGCTGAAGAGGAATGGACAACTCTAAAAAGGGCAATCTCAGAAGTTGGAAAGGAAAACATAGGTAAAGAGAAGGTAACTGCGAAGCAACCATGGGTAGCAGAAGAAATACTTCAGTTGACCGATGAAAGAAGGAAGTACAAGAATGTTCAGGGAAATTCAGGAATACAGAAATACGATTCCCTGAGGAATGAATTAAATAGGAAGCGCGGGGAAGCTAAGGCGAGATGGCTGCATGACAAATGTCAAGAAATCGAAAAATAAATGATTGTCAGAAGGACTGACTCGGCATATAGGAAGGTCAAAACAACCTTCGCTGAAATTATAAGCAATGGTGGTAACATTAAGAGTGCAATGGGAATTGCACTCTTCAATGCAGAGGAGAGAGCGGGATGGTGGAAAGAGTACAATGAAGGCCTCTGTGAGGGGGACATTTGTCTGATGTGATAAGAGAAGAAACAGGAATCGATTTAGAGGAGATACGGGATCCAGTATTAGAAGCATAATTTGAGAGAGGTTTGGAGGACTTAAGATAAAATAAGGCAGAAGGCGTAGATAATATTCAATTAGAATTTTTAAAATCACTGGGGGAAGTGACAACACGTTTATGTGTAGATTGTATAATTCTAGCGGCATACCTTCTGACTTTCTGAAAAATATCATCCACACAATTCCGAAAACTTTAAGAGCTGACAAGTGCGAGAAGTATCGCATAATCAGCATAACACCTCATGCAACCAAGTTGCTAACAAAAATAATATACATAAGAACGGAAAAGAGTGTGTCCGCCGCATGGGATTAACCGAGCAGTTTAAGGTGCTACAGTCATGGACTGTGCGGCTGGTCCCAGCGGAGGTTCGAGTCCTCCCTCGGGCATGGGGGTGTGTGTTTGTTCAAAAAATAGCTCTGAGCACTATGGGACTTAACTTCTGAGGTCATCAGTCCCCTAGAACGTAGAACTACTTAAACCTAACTAACCTAAGGACATCACACAGATCCATGCCCGAGGCAGGATTCGAACCTGCGACCGCAGCGGTCGCGTGACTCCAGACTGTAGCGCCTAGAACCGCTCGGCCACTCCGGCCGACGTGTGTGTTTGTCCTTAGGATAATCTAGGCTAAGTAGTGTGTAAGCTTAGGGACTGATGACCTTAGCAGTTAAGTCCCATGAGATTTCACACACATTGTGTTAAATGACGATCAGTTTGACTTTAGAAAGGTAAAGGCACGAGAGAAGCAATTCTGACGTTGCACTTGATCATGGAAGCAAGGCTAAATAATAATCAAGACAAATTCATAGGATTTGTCGACCTAGAAAAAGCGTTCGACAATGGTGCAAGATGTCCTAAATTCTGAGAAAAATATGCGTAAGCTACAGGGAGAGACAGGTAACATACAATACTCGTATGTACAAAAAGGATCACTGTTTGGTCACTTTATTTATCTCCGCAAGATGCACTAGACACTGAGGCTCTGACGGATCTTATTGCACAACTCCTGCGACCATTCCTCCTCCTGAGAGAATTCAATGCCCATCATGTGCTGTGGGGCTCGACCAATATTGTCCGTCAAGGTCTGGTTTTGGAGGGCTCACGACGTCTCACGAGCTGTGCATCCTCAACACAGGTACTCACACCATTTCTCTGCTGCTGCTGCATCATTCTCAGCCATCGAGCTCTCTTTCTGTTCTCCCGCCCTCGCTGACTCTGTTCAGTGTAAGGTCATTGGCGACCTTCATTCCAGTGACCACTTCCTAGTCCACCCTAACCTACTAAATTGCTCGCCTCCTGATGTGAGGCCCCCAAAATAGATGGTCAGCAGGGCTAACTGGACGCGTTTCAGCCAGCTGGCTGTGTTCAAACACTGCGACAGCGTCCAAGGATGGGTGGACAACATCACACGAGTGATGTGCCGCTGACCTCCCCGTCCCACAGTCCTCAGGTCATATTAGGAGGCGACCAGTGGACAGAAGAGTGCCGTTCCGCGATCCGGGAAAGGCGTGCTGCTCTTCGACATTTTAAATTCCAACTGACAGCAGACAACCTTAGGGCCTTTCGAGTCGCGAGGGCCAAGGCTCGACGCATCATTAGGGAGAATAAGAAAAGGTCATGGCAAGCGTTCCTGAACTCTTGTCAATCATTCCACTTCTTCTATAAAAGTTTGGGAAGCCATCCGGAGGATTTCCGATAAACGCAGTGCTGAAACAGGGGTGCCTCCAAATAGCACCCAGAGACATTGCTCAGACACTGGCCGAACATTTTGCACAAACTACTGTCAATGCAAGCCAGGATCCGGCGTTTCGTCGCTATCGTGCGACTGTAGAGAGTGAAAAGTTGGACTTCGGACCCAAATGTTCTGAGGCCTACAACTCCGCTTCTTCCATGTGGGAACTCGAATCGGCACTGACAGATTCGTGACACTGCATCCGGTCACGAACAAATCCAGTACTGCATGCCTCGACATTTGCCAGCGCCATCAAAGGAAATCCTCCTTGAATGTTTTAATCTAATACGACAGACAAGCAACTTCCCCAACTCGTGGAGGGAGGCAATTCTGTTCGCTCTCCTCAAACCATGAAAGGGCTGCACATATGCCAGTAGTTATCGGAGTATCCCTTAACGGGCTGTGTAGGAAAAACCCTGGATGAATGGTTAACCATCGTCTGGTCTGGTTGTTAGAGACCAGGCAACTCCTTAGCCGCTGTCAGTGTGGATTCCAAAGATTTTGGTCCACTGTCGATAATCTGACGCTCCTAGAGGCGGTTGTTCAGCAGGTCTTCCTCCGTAAGCATCGCTGTATCTTCATATTCCTCGATATTAGTAAGGCACAACTGCATCAATGGGGCTTTCGTGGCCACCTCCCCATCTTCATACAGTCTTTTCTGTCTCGCCGGTCTTTTAGGACCTGAGTTGGTGACATGTTGTCTGATTGATTTAAACAGGAGAACGGTGTTCCTCAGGGCAGTGTATTCAGTGTTACCCTCTTTGCCATAGCCATCCCATCAAAAGTATCACATCTACAGTAAGGAGTCCTGTACAGTGCTTCTTAGTTGTAGGCGCTTTTAGTGTTGAAAAGGCGAGCTGTCAGTTGCAACTTACAATGCGGATGTTAGAGGAGGGGGCTGCAAAGAAGGGCTTCCAGTTTCCTGCACGTAAGTGTGTGTGTGCTTGTGTTCATTTGAATCATTCTCGTCACCTTTTTAATCTGCCTGCCTTGAATATGGGGGACACCATCCTACGCTTTACAGACACAATGCGGTTTCTGGGCCTTATTTCTGACTCACGATTGTCGTGGTTACCACACCTAAGGAACTGAAAGCCGTAACCCTGAAGGCACTGAATATCATCAAGTGCCTTAGTCACAGGTCTGGGGAGCGGACAGGGCGCGACTCCTTCCGTTTTATCAGGCTTTTGTGCGTTCGCGGCTGGACTATGGTTGTACAGTGTATGGGTCAGCGAGGCCCTCTTGCTTGCAGATCATCGACACTGTCCATCAGGAGGGGATTTGGCTGGCCACAGTTGCTTATCGGACCAGTCCCATACCTAGCATCTGTGCTGAGGCGGGGGAATCGCCACTTACCATCCGACGCCAGATCCTCATGGTGCATCAGGCGTGTAAGTTCTTGCAGCTCCAACTTCACCCACACACCATACTGTTGCTCGACCATCTCTGGAACGCCTGTTTTCCAGCCGTCCACGAGCCACGATTCCATTAGGGATCTGAGTGTAGCGTGTGCTGGAGTCACTTGGTGTGGAGACAATACGACCCCAAATTCAGGATTTTAACCGTCTTCCGCCTTGGTTAGTGGAGAATGATTTTAGATTTGGTCCGTACAGGAGAGACAGCACTTCTGCTTCCGTTTTTAATGCGATATTCTCTAATATTTTATGTGAGTACCACGGCCATGTAGCTGTTTTTATGGATGGGTCCAAGTGGGGGGACTCTCCTTGGTTGCTCTGTCGTTTCCCTGGATCGTGTCGTCAAGGTCAGGCTGCCTCCAAAATTTACCATCTTTAACACAAAATTACTCGAATATGCTATCTCGCGAGCAATGGAGCAGATGAGACGTTCTCTTGGTGTTAGATTTCTCGTCTGCTCATATTCTCTCAGCGCCCTTTGCTCTCTCCAATGTTTGTACCCAGCAGATACAATAACCCAGAATATGCAGAAAGCCGTCGTACAACTAAAACGACTGAGGAAGGAGGTGTCTTTCTGCTGGGTACCTGGGCACATTGGAATTGTGAGAAATGAAAGGGCGGATCGAGCAGCAAAGGAGGCGTGTCGTGATCCTCTGGTATTTCGGTGTGCTACCCCTCTTGCGTGCTATCACCCCACTGTTGAAGTACAGAGTCATATGTCGATGGGAGGATGAGTGGCTGGCAGTGACCAATAACAAGCTCCGTGTCATCGAGCCCTCAACTCAGCCGTGGAGTACATTCTTGAGCCACGTCGGCGAGACGAGGTCATTCTTTCTTGTCGTCGCATAGGCCACAGCCCTATGACACATGGATTCTTATGCCGGCGAGAGGGCCATCCAATGTGTGGTGCTTGTGGCGTGCAGATCGCGGTGCGCCACATGTTATTGGACTGCATTTTATTTGTCGCCCAGCGGACAGCGGCGGATTTGCAAGCGGATCTGCCGTCTATTTTATGTAATGATCAAACGAACGTGGTTAGGATTTTAAAGTTTTGTGAACTGTCCAACGTTTTTACCAAGATTTTAGGGAGATTTTCTTAATGGGTAAAAGGGTGGCTGGCTCACCCTAGTTATTTGTAAGTGGTCAGCCTGTCACATTTCCCTGTGATTTTCTCTTAGTTCTTCTGTGTTTTGCTTTCTCTGTGTTTCAATTTCTTGACTAGCTCTCTTCCCTCCTAAATGGTTTTATTGTATGTGATACAGAGTGACTGTATTCTCATTTCGAGTGCGTTCGTGTACAACACTTTTAGTTCATCTCCACATTTGTTTGTTTTCATGAGTGTGAGGGCGCTGATGACCTCACTGTTGGGCGGCCATCAGATTCAAACAACACACACACAATATGTGCAAGAGCCAAGAGCGAATAACAAGAGTGGGCGACCAAGAACGAAGAGCTCAGATTAAAAAGGGTCTAAGAAAGGCATGTAGTTGAAGTATCTGCGCCGCCAGAGCCGCGGCATGTCGGGTAAAATGGCGGTAGTAATTGAGTTGACCCTGGACTGACTTGAGCTGGGAGATGTCCTTCAGGGGTGGCAGCTGCTGAATAGCCTCGACATACTGGGGTGTCAGTCTAATGCCATTAGCGCTCAAAACATGGCCCAGGCAGGTCACCTGAGGAGCAAAAAGAAAAGATTTCTCCTTGTTGCAACCTAAGCCTCACTCTGAAGAGGCCCCGGAAGTTCCAGGCCAAGTCCAGTCTGGAGATGCCAGAGACTAGGATGTCATCAAGGTAGTTAGCCTTCCCCAGAATGTCTGTAGTCAGTGTTTCCAAACAGCACTGGAAGATGGCCAGACCACTGGCGACTTCGAACAAGAGGCGATTGCAACGGAAGAGCCCAAAAGGCGTATTGATTACCAAGATTGTTTTCGACAACCCGTCCAAGGGCAACTGGAGGTGGGTGACAGGTAGAGACCTCCATCCAAGTCTAAAGAAAAATTCGCCATGTTAGCTTAATTCCTTCTGCAGTGACAGAGTATGTAATACGCACAAAATGCAAAATCATAGCAACCTCTACTTTTCATTGCAAACCTTTTCGAATTTCACGCAGTGTCTTACTTCCATTGAAATAACACAATAATTGTGACCATTAACGAAATGATGGGAATACCATAATGAACCTGACACACAAAACTACAAGTACAGCAAAAATGAATTATTTAACGAATAGTTTCTGTAAAACTGTTTGGGGAAGATTTCAGGGCTTGGGCGTCGCTAGTGCCATCGTCGACCTGCCGAAAGGTGGCGAACGCTCGTCAGCCTCCCCTTCTGAACAAAGGAATAAACTCGCCCAGCGCTTTGGACGAAAACTGGTCACTGCACGTTGGCCACCGTACCCTGCTCCACCTGTATTTACTGTACTGCAGTCGTAAACATGAAACCTCGTGTAAAACTTCACGTCAGCAGGACGTGTGGTACGAGTAATTCTTTTATAGTCCTGTCAGGAATAGCAATCGATCCTTAGATTTTACAGTGGAGTGGACCGCAAAACAAATATTTTTAGCACCTGAAACACGTGGAAAACTTAAGAGATGTAATGACTAATTAATGTTCAGTGAAGAAGCACAATTTTTATTTCATTTTCACACGTGTGGAACGTGTCGAAATATGATAAACTAATATTTTTTTCTCACTTGAGCGTACTCCATACTAAGAGAGTGTTACACTGGACGCTTTTATGTATAAAGCATCATAAATGATGTTCTGCACATACAGCACACATAAGAGGTTTCTGCGTATTATTCGTAGCTACTCGTACTAAAAACACTTTACGTTATGAATGTGATTTACAATTCACTTACGGAGATTAATACTCCTTTTTACGTGTGTTACTGACAACAAATTTGGCGCGCGGAATTAGCCGAGCGGTCTGAGGGGCTGCAGTCATGGACTGTGCGGCTGATCCCGGCGGAGGTTCGAGTCCTCCCTCGGGCATGGGTGTGTGTTTTCGTCCTTATGATAATTTAGGTTAAATAGTGTGTAAGCTTAGGGACTGATGACCTTAGCAGTTAAGTCCCATAAGATATCATACACATTTGAAAATATTTTTTACAACAAATTTTGCCTGCTTTGGTACGAAAGACTATAGTCAGAAAGCTTGGTTGGACTTTCACGCTCCACTATTTTCCGGATTTCAAGAACACGTTTTTTTCCTGCATTTCCGTTTTTGGACGTCAGTTAAATTTTGTAAAACTTCACACTAGTTGACGTGATAGATTCGTGCAAACTGTCTTAAATTATTTCACTTTTTGTACTTTACGTATTGTATAAATATCGTGATTCATTACCAAAAGAAATAAGTTAGAAGCATAAGAATTTATCTGTGGGCGCGTTTCCCTGGAGACTCGAAATTTTACACGAGGTTTCGTGTTTACATGTATTTAAGTTGACAATGAGCATATGTTATTTTCTAAAAACGTTATTTTTTGAAGTTGACTCGTAGGGTATACAGTTCCATTTTTAACATGTGCAAAAAATATAAATTTTCAAGCTCTCTAAAATACGCTACTGTCTCGGAGCTTGGCCACCCAAAACATACAGTGGAAATAACAGAGATGTGAACCTTACGCTTAAACTTTTTAACATTAAGTACTGCAGGTCTACTGCCTAGCCAATATCTAACACATACGTTCTTCTGTGATCTAATATACAGTTGAGAGTTCAAAGTTCTCACGTTAAGGAAATAAGAAAGATGGATGCCTAACAGTTCCGTATGTGTATTAATTGACAACACGACGCACCTTATCGTTTCGAATACCCGTCACATTTCCTGTTTAAGGTGTCACAGCCTACGACAGAGAACATCACACTTGGATTATGAGTGTCGCTGCGAGTTTTATAGTCCATGACAGGGTGCGTTTTTCCGCTGTCTGCATACATGAAGTGCTCGCTCTCTAGTAGAGGGCTGGAATGTATTAAGACGGGATATCGGAGCAGGAAGTGGATGATAAGCGGCTGCACGCCTGGGAAACTCATCGATTTTTCGGCGCTGTGTTCGCAGCCGATATTACGCGGCCATCAATTACAGGCACGCCTGGTAGCTGGTTATGAGCACACGTGTTCCGCTTCTCGATAACGGCGGATCACTCCTTTACATGAGACGTGAAAAGCACGGCTCAAAGGGCTAAGCCGCACGGCCTCTCATCCATGTCGGCATCGCATTTAGTCTGCCCCACAACGCACCACGACATCAGCCTGCCACACCGCTCAGCTACTATACGCTTCTCGCCCGTACACTTTACACCGTAGCTGCAAAGTGGCTGAAACTGTCGAGTGCGCAGAACATCATTGCATGCCCTGTTAAAAAAAAAAAAAAAAAGTCTTCACTTTCATGACATTTGGTGAGTGACTGGACTTGGATTGTGGATTGTCACTGGTTTACTGCCAAACAGGCACTCTCCGTCATACGCATTGCTTGTCATCTTCACTGTGAGAAGGAATTCACTTTAAAAAATTAGCGCGACTAAAATTTTTACTGAATGTGCCGTTATACAAACAGCACTTGTATATTTAAAATCCGTGATACTCATGACCCAAACATGCCACTCTTTTGATATAGCACTCCGTCGTCAGGCCACTAGTGGCCTACCGGGACCATCCGACCGCCGTGTCATCCTCAGAGGAAGATGCGGATAGGAGGGACGTGGGGTCAGCACACCGCTCTCCCGGTCGTTATGATGGTATTCTTGACCGAAGCCGCTACTACTCGGACGAGTAGCTCCTCAATTGGTTGGGAGATAAAATATTTTGCAACTACTTTTTTCAAGGGGTAAAGGTTGTCATTGGTCTAGGACTGTCAGCTGAAACACTGATAGAATTTCGAAGGCAGAATGTCTCGTTATTGGCTTTGAACACATAATCATTGGAGATCGAAGATATTCACGAGAAACAATTTTTATTTTTTATTTTTTTGCCGTTCCTACGAGACAAACAAACGAATCAACCTTTTCTGTTTGTGTAATACGGAACATAAGTCAAATAAATATATTTTCATATGCAATTGTGTCGCACACAGCTCCGATGGGACCATGATATTAAACTTGCACAAATTCGGAGTGGCTATGGGATCCTAGTGCTCAATTTACTCCATCTGGGAAGTGCTTTTGGTTTTGAGTCTCAGACACATCAACGTTCTCTGCACTCCGTACCTTTGTTTCCTAAGACATATAGGAAACTTGTTCTGGAAGACGCTAGCCGAATTAACAAATATAGTAACACAAACAGTTAATTGTAAAACATTAGTATATATTTAGAAATAACAGTCTGAAGTAACATCTAGACTGCAGACTCTGCCATGCTAATCACTGCACCATTGTACTTTGCAAAATATGCAAATATAATAGTTAGCTTCTTCTTGGTCCCTATCAGAGCGATTACTTTTTGCGCTGCCATAACGTTTCCACCTCATTCCATTATCGCTAGCAGGAGGCCTAGGTGCACGTAACTCTGCGGAATATCAGAGACTCAATGCCAGTATTAATCAGCCGCTATCGGAACTATCCCAGTTCCCTCCGTTGACCCATTCCGGCATAAGACACGTCCGCATCGTGACTGAGCCCTTGCGTCTCTGACACACCCTTGTATGCGTTGCCTGACATAGCACAGAAGACGTCCTGTGTGCCTCAAAGATTTTTTCACAGTAAAGCGAAGAGTAGTCACAGAGAGTCCTGAAATTTTACGAGTCAAAATGTGTACCGGACCAGGATTCGAACCCAGTATCTCCTGCTTACCAGGCAGGTGCTTTCACCAGTGCCGCCATAGGGGACACAGCGTCAGCGTATCTGCGCGGATTATCTCAACACGCCTCAAGACCGACCCACATGCAGACATGTCCGAGAGAACAGGCACCACACACTCATGTAATTGGTTCGCCGGCCAGGGTGGCCGAGCGATTCTAGGCGCTTCAGTCCGGAACCGCGCTGCTGCTACGGTCGCAGGTTCGAACTGCCTCGGGCATGGATGTGTGTGCCGTCCTAAGGTTAGTTAGGTTTAAGTAATTCTAAGTCTAGGGGACTGATGACCTCAGATGTTAAGTCCCATAGTGCTCAGAGCCATTTGAACCATTTTGTAACTGTTTCACCTAGATGGGCAGTGGAACTACCTTCTTCAGTGCGGATGCACAAATACATCTGACCTCCTGCGGCAATCACAGAGTAACGAGCGTGGAGAAAATAGACAGCGGCTGCGGATAGCTGGCGGTCGGTGGGAATGTGGATCGCCCGTGAGGCGTGCCGAGACGGTCCACGCAGTTCCGTGTCTCTAATGGCGCAATGGTTAAGGTACCTGCCTAGTAAGCAGGTGATCCTGAGTTGGGTACACATTTTCACTCTTTTCACTCGTCGCCGCTTATTCCGCGTAATGTCTCGATGCAGCTGACATCAGTAATGTCTTCCCTTCCATTTCCTCCCCCCGCCCCCCCCCCCCCCCGCTTCACCTTCAGTTTGCTAAATTATGTGCCACAGCTGCGGATTCCGCATGTCCGAAAGAACAGACACCACGCATTCATGTAACAGTCCTGAGATAGTCACGAAAAAGGGAGATAGGAATAATGTTGAGAAGTATAGACCTACGTCTATGCCATCGGTGTTTGCTAAAGTTATCGAGAAGGTTGTATATACAAGGTTACTGGAGCATTTAAATTCACATAATGTGCTGTCAATTGTACAGTTTGGTTTTAGAAATGGTTTAACAACTGAAAATGCTATATTCTCTTTTCTCTGTAAGGTTTTGGACGGATTAAATAAAAGGTTGCGAACGCTAAGTGTTTTCTTTGATTAACGAAGGCTTTTGACTGTGTTGACCACAAAATATTACTGCAGAAGTTGGACCATTGCGGAGTAAGGGGAGTAGCTTACAATTGGTTCGCCTCTTACTTCAAGAACAGAAAGCAGAAGGTAATTCGCCACTATATTGAGAGTGGTAGTGATGTTCAGTCCCAATGGGGCACTGTTGAGTGGGGCGTTCCCCAAGAGTCGGTGCTGGGGCCACTGTTGTTTCTTATTTATATAAATGATATGCCTTCTAGTATTACAGGTGTTCAAAAATATTCCTGTTTGCTAATGACACCAGCTTGGTAGTGAAGGATCTTGTGTGTAGTATTGAAACATTATCAAATAATGTAGTTCATGAAATAAGTTCGTGGCTTGTGGAAAATAATTTGATGCTAAATCACAGTAAGACTCAGTTTTTACAGTTTCTAACTCACAATTCAACAAGAACCGATATTTTGATCAGACAGAATGGGCATATTATAAGTGAGACGGAACAGTTCAAATTCCTAGGCGTTCGGATAGATAGTAAGCTGTTGTGGAAAGCCCATGTTCAGGATTTTGTTCAGAAACTATATGCTGCTTTATTTACCATGAGAACAGTATCTGAAATAAGTGACAATTCAACACGAAAAGTAGTCTACTTCGCATATTTTCATACGCTTATGTCATATGGTATTATTTTTTGGGGTAATTCTTCTGATTCAAAAAGGGTATTTTTGACTCAAAAACGGGCTGTTCGAGCTATATGTGGTGTAAGTTCGAGAATCTCTTGTCGACCCCTATTCAATAGTCTGGGAATTCTGACATTGCCCTCACAGTATATATTTTCTTTAATGTCGTTTGTTGTTAGCAATATTAGCTTATTCCCAAGAGTTAGCAGCTTTCACTCAGTTAATACTAGGTAGAAATCAAATCTGCATGTGGAATGCACATCCTTGACTCTTGTGCAAAAAGGAGTGCACTATTCTCCTGCATCCATTTTCAATAAGCTTCCACAAGAACTCAAAAATCTTAGCAGTAGCCCAAACACTTTTAAGTCTAAACTCAAGAGTTTCCTCATGGCTCGCTCCTTCTATTCTTTCGAGGAGCTCCTGGAAGAGCTGAAAAATTAAGCGTATGTCAGTGTTACATCGTTGATTTTCTTTATTTCAACTTACGAATTGTCGCCTGAATACGTTTCTTATATTTCATTTTATCTGTATCTACTATCGTGTTATAATTTCATGTATTGACTAGTTCCATGACCATGGAGACTTCTCCTTAATTTGGTCCCACGGAACAATAAATAAATAAATAAAAGCAGCCATGGTAAGTCTCAGTGGTTTAGCCACCTTCGAGACGGGAAAGAGATGTGGCGAAATTTGAGTGACAGTTGGAGGATGAACCATGTGACTGTATAGGAGATATGGGGGAGCTATACATCTTCATCCATTTGTAGGATAGGTCATCGCACAGGTGGCATCCCTGTATTTGGACCTTGGGGAGTGACTTGGTAGCTATTTATTTAGGCAACATTCTGGTGTACGATAAATTGGGGGGCCACTCACACAAAAAGCGGAATCCCGCTAATAGGATCGCCAGTTGCAACCTGATCGAAAAGTGAGTTAATTAATTGACAGATACCTACCGTGTGGGAGTTAATTAATGGATGACACTGCCTGTAATAATTAACATCACCGTTTCGCAGACAACTTGACGTGTGACATTTATTTGACAGACACCTTACACAGGCGTTTTGCCTCTGGAATAGCTGTTGCACGGGATGTACTTTTCTGCTATGTCTGAAGAGATCAGTCGACACAAAAGTCAGTTAACATTGGCGAAGAATGGAATCTCGTTCACTTCAAGGTCTTGAGGGAAATAACTCGTAATTTTCCGGAGACTTGTTTATGGTCAGTGCTTTTGATTGTCTGTGCTGATGGTTGTTACTACTTCTGCACAACAAACAAATTCCAGTTGTTGTAATATTAATTTACGTCATTGGTATAGCCTCGTTTTAAATAAGTACTTGCACACTCTGAGGAACGCTTGCGAAGCTGTAGCAGAACGATGAGACACTGCGGAATACAGGCTGGGATCTCATCCTGTTGATCATTGAACATTCCTTGGCCATTAGAATTCAAACATCATGAAGGCGGCGTGCAAAGAAAGTCACATTGGCATGAGGTGTATTAAATGTTCGATTATGAAATGACTGCCCTATCAGCGCAACCGCTGAAAGTATAGTCCGATTAAAATTACTTCTACATCTAAATTTATACTCCGCAAGCCACTCAACGGTGTGTGGCGGAGGGCACTTTACGTGCCACAGTCATTACCTCTCTATCCTGTTCCAGTCTCGTATGGTTCGCGGGAAGAACGACTGTCTGAAAGCCTCCGTGCGCGCTCTAATCTCTATAATTTTACATTCGTGATCTCCTCGGGAGGTATAAGTAGGGGGAAGCAATATATTCGATATCTCATCCAGAAACGCACCCTCTCGAAACATGGCAAGCAAACTACACCGCGATGCAGAGCGCCTCTCTTGCAGAGTTTGCCACTTGAGTTTGTTAAACATCTCCGTAACGCTATCACGGTTACCAAATAACCCTGTGACGAAACGCGCCGCTCTTCTTTGGATCTTCTCTATCTCCTCCGTCAACCCGATCTGGTACGGATCCCACACTGATGAGCAATACTCAAGTATAGGTCGAACGAGTGTTTTGTAAGCCACCTCCTTTGTTGACGGACTACATTTTCTAAGGACTTTCCCAATGAATCTCAACCTGGTACCCGCCTTACCAACAATTAATTTTATATGATCATTCCACTTCAAATCGTTCCGCACGCATACTCCAGGATATTTTACAGAAGTAACTGCTACCATTGTTTGTTCCGCTATCATACAATCATACAATAAAGGATCCTTCTTTCTATGTATTCGAAATACATTACATTTGTCTATGTTAAGGGTCAGTTGCCACTCCCTGCACCAAGTGCCTATCCGCTGCAGATCTTCCTGCATTTCGCTACAATTTTCTAATGCTGCAACTTCTCTGTATACTACAGCATCATCCGCGAAAAGTAGCATGGAACTTCCGACACTATCTACTAGGTCATTTATATATATTGTGAAAAGCAATGGTCCCAGAACACTCCCCTGTGGCACACCAGAGGTTACTTTAACGTCTGTAGACGTCTCTCCATTGATAAGAACATGCTGTGTTCTGTTTGCTAAAAACTCTTCAATCACACAGCTGGTCTGATATTCCGTAAGCTCTTACTTTGTTTATCAGGCGACAGTGCGGAACTGTATCGAACGCCTTCCGGAAGTCAAGAAAAATAGCATCTACCTGGGAGCCGGTATCTAATATTTTCTGGGTCTCATGAACAACTAAAGCGAGTTGGGTCTCACACGATCGCTGTTTCCGGAATCCATGTTGATTCCTACAGAGTAGATTCTGGGTTTCCAAAAACGACATGATACTCGAGCAAAAAACATGTTCTAAAATTCTACAACAGATCGACGTCAGAGATATAGGTCTATAGGTTTGCGCATCTGCTCGACGACCCTTCTTGAAGACTGGGTCTACCTGTGCTCTTTTCCAATCATTTGGAACCTTCAGTTCCTCTAGAGACTTGCGGTACACGACTGTTAGAAGGGGGGGGGGGGGGCAAGTTCTTTCGCGTACTCTGTGTAGAATCGAACTGGTATCCCGTCAGGTCCAGTGGACTTTCCTCTGTTGAGTGATTCCAGTTGCTTTTCTATTCCTTGGACACTTATTTCGATGTCAGCCATTTTTTCGTTTGTGCGAGGATTTAGAGAAGGAACTGCAGTGCGGTCTTCCTGTGTTAAACAGCTTTGAAAAAAGCAATTTAGTATTTCAGCTTTATGCGTGTCATGCTCTGTTTCAATGTCATCATCATCCCGGAGTGTCTGGATATGCTGTTTCGAGCCACTTACTGATTTAACGTAAGACCAGAACTTCCTAGGATGACTTGATAGTTGACGTGTATCACTTGCCGCTACAGTGTAGCCTCATCGACTCCCGGCTAGCGCTTGGTTATAGACGACACACAAACATGGCGGGTCACTTCACAAATCTGCTGCTAATGTGTTAGCGGAGCAATGTTGGAAGCGGCCGCCACGAGGTACAACGGAAATTCGATGCTCTGTCGACAGCTGATTCTAAGCGACCAACGACTGAGCTGCACCAGACAACGCGTTTTTAGACCTGGATTTAAACTTGTGGCGTGTAGTGTAACCGAGGTAACGACAGCCAACAGTCTGCGGCAGAACTAAAATCACTATCGCTTTGCTCACAGCTATTACAGCTAACCTCTACAAGCAAACTCAGTACATAAGAAGTTCAGTTTCAGCACTACAAGCCAATTGTAATTTCTTGCTGTCACTGGTTATCTGAAACTATTCTCTCATCTGCTGCACGATCTGCCGCGTCAGCAATCGATTAGCAGTCCTCGTTAACACTTGGTTGCAGATTACAAGCGACACAGACAGATTCCAAACAAAAGAAAAATGATGGGAAGAAAAATAAGAGCAAATGAAAAAGGCACAATGATCGTGAAACTGGCGCGGCAAAATATTAGAAGTAAAAAAAATACGTTTAAACCAATTAATTGAATAAAAATAATATCAAAGTCTTTTGAATAGATTTAGAAATAAAAAACGTTTTAATAGATCCAACGAGATTTGAACTTACCACCTTCTCCGGGTGAGGTTTATCCGCTGCCCACTACAATATACCTCGACAGCGCATTAGAATAGTTTATGTGTGGCTCACGACGCCCAGTTGCAACGATGAGTTGCAGCCTTCAAAAATTAGATTTCACTCAATGTCGTGTGAAGCTTATCTAATGTAAGTCATCTCTGTGATAATAACAACTGTACATGTGACGCTGAATCACGTATTCTAGTATTGCTTGGTTAGTGCTGTGGATGAAGCGTATGTATTTCGTTAGCGTTTTGTGTGTGTGTGTGTGTGTGTGTGTGTGTGTGTGTGTGTGTGTGTGTGTGTTTTGTTTTTGGTGTGGTTATCATGTGCGACGAGATACGAAATAAAAGGGCCAGGATTCTGGATGAAAACACATCAAGAAAGAAAGCCTGATAAGGAACTGGAAGTGAACCGAGCGATTGCTGTGGCAGTCTGACAATGGCGAGCGATCGGACGTGACGTTAAGCGGAGCAGTCTGATTGGAGTAAACCTTCTCCAACGGGTAATGTGTCAACTATCAAGTGATTTGCACGTGTGTGAAATCTTATGGGACTTAACTGGTAAGGTCATCAGTCCCCAACCTTACACACTACTTAACCTAAATTATCCTAAGGACAAACACACACACCCTTGCCCGAGGGAGGACTCGAAACTCCGCCGGGACCTCAAGTGATTTTGATAGGACTATAAAAAGGAGTAACACCATCTACTTTCTGTATGTAAGGATGTATGATGCAGCCGGTTTTTCATTCAGGATTACCATTCGCATGCCAGCTGTGAAATTATTCTTGTCTAAGCAGACGAAATGTTTACCAGCATGTGTCGTAATTCAGAGGCAGGATGTGGCTTATCGAGGGTGTTATTTGTTGTTCTGTGATATAGTTGCTCTCACTGATCGGGCCTGCTGTGAGGATATGGGTTCAGGGAGGTCATACTGAACTCCGTGGTCAAGGTCATGCCGTGTACCTTGGGTCGGGAATGGGCCTGTTTTCAAAAAGACAAGTATACACGCGGACAGTGCAATTACGTCTTGGAACACAACCGACTGTCAGCAGTAACCGTTGTTGCTGCCTGCCTTGACGCGGTAGCAGAGAGCGGCACGCCGACGCTGGGCAGAGGACTGGCACCTCGCCATATTTCAGGCGAGTAACAGTTCCGCGTACAGCATCGCAATGTGCTCAACCGTGTGAGGAGAACGAATGTTGCCAGACTTCATTCGTCTTCTTCGTCGGACGTGCCCAGCAACTAAAGTGTTGGTATGGGCTAAAATTCAGCACACGACACCAGGGTTGACCAGTCATTTAGCTTACCTGGGTGACAATGGAAGAAGACGATTATTTTTGGACTGCGCTGAGTATACTCAACATAAGCCATATCCAAAACAAAACAAAAAGTGGACGGTCGGAGATATTAACCCATTTAAGTAATTTAGAATTTATTAATTTATGATTCATTATTCTAAAAAAGCAAGATGGAATTAATTTCACAATTTATAGGCTTATGAGATTTCAATAGTAATTATATATACTATGACGGGGAAAGGCCGCTACACCAACAAGAACTGTGTGTTGTGGCCGGCCGGTGTGGCCGTACGGTTCTAGACGCTTCAGTAGGGAACCACGTGACCGCTACCGTCGCAGGTTCGAATCCTGCCTCGGGCATGGATGTGTGTGATGTCCTTAGGTTAGTTCGGTTTAAGTAGTTCTAAGTTCTAGGGGACTGATGACCTCAGAAGTTAAGTCTCATAGTTCTCAGAGCCATTTTTTTGTGTACTGTGTATTTAAACCGGGGACCTAGAAACGCATAACCCTCATTAGTTCACAACCCCAAAACAGGCCACAGCAGTCCACAAACCCCACCGCCACCCACCCCACACCGAAGACAGGGCTATTGTTCGTTACGGCCCCCAGTGGACCCCCTCCCCCCCCCCCCCTTCTGGAAACGTCTCATACCAGATGAGTGTACCCCCCCCCCCCCCCCCAAATGTTTGCGTTGTAGAGTAACTATCGTGTACTCGTATGTGGAGACAGTGTTTGCGCAGCAATCGCCAATATAGTGTAACTGAGGCGGAATAATGGGAACCAGCTCATATTTGCGGGGTAGATGGAAAACCGCCTTAAAAACCATCCACAGACTGGCCGTCACACCGGACCTCGACAATAATCCGCCTGGCGGATTGGTGCCGGAGATCGGCACGCCTTCACGCCCGAGAAGCATCGCGTTAGACCACGCGGGTAGCCGGGCGGGCAAAGAAGAATTAGTTGGAGATAAACGGAAATTGGTAGGCGTGTTTGACAAATGTTCAAAATGTGTGTGAAATCTTATGGGCCTTAACTGCTAAGGTCATCAGTCCCTACGCTTACACGCTACTTACCCTAAATTATCCTAAGGACAAACACACACAACCATGCCCGAAGAAGGACTCGAACCTCCGCCGGGACCAGCCGCACAGTCCATGACTGCAGCGCCTTAGTCCCCTAGGCTAATCCCGTGTGGTGGCGTGTTTGACAGGTGATGTTTATTCAGATTCGCGCCAGTCACATAACAGTGGCGCTGGTAGCGACAATATGAGGATGCAAATTAAGTTTGCTTTCAATACACGCTATAACGGTCGAGAGCGTTAGTTACCTTTGTGACTCGACGTGGTGAGTTTATGTTAGTCAAGAATCCCTTTAAGGCGACAAACACGCCATTACCACCACCTCACGGACTTTGAACGAGGTCGTGTAGTAGGGCTACGAGAAGCTGGATGTTCCTTTTGCGTGGTTGATGCCGTGTTTCTTGACTTCCGCAAGGCGTTCGATAAAGTTCCCCACAGTCGTTTAATGAACAAAGTAAGAGCATATGGACTATCAGACCAATTGTGTTATTGGATTGAAGAGTTCCTAGATACCAGAACGCAGCATGTCAGTCTCAATGGAGAGAAGTCTTCCGAAGTAAGAGACATTTGAGTTGTGCCGCAGGGGAGTGTCATAGGACCGTTGCTATTCACAATATACATAAATGATCTTGTGGATAACATCGGAAGTTCACTGAGGCTTTTTGCGGATGATGCTGTGGTATATCGACTGAAATGCAGGAGGATCTGGAGCGAATTGACGCATGGTGCAGGGTATTGCAATTGAATCTCAATGCAGACAAGTGCAATGTGCTGCGAATACATAGAAAGAAAGATCCCTTATCATTTAGCTACAAAAAATGGTTCAAATGGCTCTCAGCACTTTCGGACTTAACAACTGTGGTCATCAGTCCCCTAGAACTTAGAACTACTTAAACCTAACTAATCTAAGGACATCAACCACATCTATGCCCTGCGACCATAGCGGTCGCGCGGTTCCAGACTAAAGCACCTAGAACCGCTCAGCCACACTGGCCGGCTGTCGTGTTCAGTGTATGACTGTTGCATCATACTGGATCTCAAAATGGCTCTGAGCATTATGGGACTCAACTGCTGTGGTCATTAGTCCCCTAGAACTTAGAACTACTTAAACCTAACTAACCTAAGGACATCACACACATCCATGCCCCAGCCAGGATTCGAACCTGCGACCGTAGCAGTCGCACGGTTCCGGACTGCGCGCCTAGAACCGCGAGACCACCGCGGCCGGCATACTGGATCTGCAGCAGCAGTTTGAGCACCGAAGTGGCACAACGAACAGTCACAAATCTTTGAAGTAATTCAAAGACAGCTTCGGGACAGACGCCCTGTAGTGTGCATTCCACTGACCCAAAGCAGCGCCATTCGCTGTCTCAATGCTGTCAAGCGAGAGCTCATTAGAGGGCAGAGTGGACGTCTGTTGTGTTTTCTGATGAATGCCGGTTCTGCCTCTGCGCCAGTGATGGGTCTGTGTTGGTTAGAAGGAGGAGGCGGGGGTCTGCAGCCAACCAGTCTGCGTGCTGGGAACGCTGCACCTACGCATGGAGTTATGGCCTGGGGTGCGATTTCGTCTGAGAGCAGGATCACTCACGTCGGCACCCCACACGTCTTGAATGTTTCTACGTCAGTCTGTTGATTCGACCTGTTGTGCTGCCATTCATGAACAACATTCCAGGGCTGTTTTCCAACAGGATAACGCTCGTCCACATAAGCTCTTGTAACCTAACACGCTCTGCAGAGTGTCGACATGTTGCCTTCGGCTGTTCGATCACCAAATCTGTCTCCAGTGGAACACATGTGGGACTTCATTGGACGACAACTCCAGTGTCATCCATAGATAGCATTAACCGTCCCTGTATTGACCGACCAAGTGCAACAGGCTCGGAAGCCCATCCCACAGTCTGACATCCGGGACCTGTGCAACATACTGTGTGCACGTTTGCATGCTTACGCTCAATATTATGGTGGTTACGCCGGTTGTTAATATACCATCATTGCATATTTGCAATGTCTTATCTCGCGCTTGTCTTAACCTGTCATCTTGAAATGATAAACACTTAAATATGTTACCTAGACAAGTGTATTCCCGAAATTTCATCACCGTACATTTATTATTTTCTGGTGTTGCGATTTTTTTGTCAGTGTAAAAGTAAATACAATTTAAAGTAACATGAATTTGGAAAACTCATGTATTAATATCAGATTCGAAGCAATTCTCATAATTCTCAAGCTGTTCATCTGACATATTACTTACATTTTTACCCTTTGTACGCTTTATTCTTGAAAATAATTGTTAATAAATGTAGGTACTTCCAAGCAGAAATGACATACACAGCGAATGACTGTGCAGCAAAAGGTATTTCTCTCTGGGCAGAAATTGTAAAAGTCCAACAAAGATACATGACCAAATTTTTCTTTTGGTTGGATACCATTATCCAACTCTATGTTGGAAATCTTCTGGCAACGTATCTATACTGTTTGTAAAGGGGGTCATGTTGTTGTTGTTGTTGTTTTGGTCTTCAGTCCAGAGACTGGTTTGATGCAGCTCTCCATGCTACTCTATCCTGTGCAAGCTTCTTCATCTCCCAGTACCTACTGTAACCTACATCCTTCTGAATCTGCTTAGTGTATTCATCTCTTGGTCTCCCTCTACGATTTTTACCCTCCACGCTGCCCTCCAATACTAAATTGGTGATCCCTTGATGTCTCAGAACATGTCCTACCAACCGATCCCTTCTTGTAGTAGAGTTGTGCCACAAATTTCTCTTCTCCTCGGTTCTATTCAATACTGACATATAAATACAAAAATTTTGATTGCATTTTCAAAAATCTTCATATCGATTTTCAAATTCTTGCATCAGATCGAAAAGTATGGCTGCTTATTTCATCCCGTCTGTAGGGCTATGTTTGGTCATCGTGTTGGAAAAAGTACTGTTTGTATTTAACTGTGCTTACCACAATTTCAGTTTCATTTGAAACGCTTTTAATGTCTGAAACATTGTACTGGTATGCAGGTTTCTGCTTTGAAAGCGTCTGTTTAAATCACTTAAATGAGAAGCCAAATCCACCAAAAATGTTAAGTCTACCACCCAGTTGGCGTCATCAAGATCGGGCACAGATTCTGCTTTTGATATCACGAATTATTTCATTTCATTAATTATGCTATAAAATCTCTTTAGCTTCTGGTCTCCACAGAGTCTCCTTAATTCTGTAAAATATACAGTATCGCCTTACTCAGCATCCGAACTTCCGAGGAATTCCCGGATGAATTAATCCCCTGGCTCTTACGAAATTCGCAGTCTTCGCGACGATTTGCATAACGTGGTCCATTTTTACAGCTTAAACGCACAAATTTTGTCAGTATATTTTGTAACGTTATTTCATCAAATGAGAGTTTCCGACAGCAATGACATCTTCTACTACTTTTACAAGCCCTTATTTTTTTCCTACCATAGGCAGATCATCATCCACAACTATCCAATATATATAGGGAAGAGATAATGAAAACCACTTTAACGTTTTTTCCACTGCTTAATATACAGTGAAACGCCAGAGAAACTGGTACAACTACCTAACGTCATGTAGAGCCCCGGTAGCTTGCAGAAGTTCCGCAACACGACGTTGCATGGACTCCACTAATGTCTGAAGTAGTGGTGGAGGGAACTGACCCATGAATCCTGCACGGCTGTCCTTAAATCCGTAAGAGTACGAGGGGGTTGAGATCTCTTCTGAACAGCACGCTGCAAGGCATCCCAGATATGCCTCAATAGTGTTCACATCTGGGAAGTTTGGTGGCCAGCGCAAATGTTTACACTCAGAAGAGTGTTCCTGGAGACACTCTGTAGCAATTCTGGACGTGTGGGATGTCGCATTATCCCGCTGGAATTGCCCAAGTCCGTCGTAATGCACAATGGACACGCATGGATGGAGCTGATCAGGCAGGATGCTTAAGTATATGTCACCTGTCAGAGTCGTATCTCGACATATGAGGAGTCCTGTATCACTTCGAGTACACACGCCCTACACCATTACAGAGCCTCTACCAGTTTGAACAGTCCCCTGCTGATATGCAGGGTCCGTGGATTCATGAGCTTGTCTCCATACCCGTACACGTCCATCTGCTACATACAATTTCAAACGAGACTCGTCCGACTAGGCAACATGTTTTCAGTAGTACAATGCCGGTGTTGACGCGCCAGGCGAGGCGTACAGCTTTGTGTCGTGCAGCCATCAAGGGTACATAAGTGGGTCTTTGACTCCGAAAGCCCATATCGATGGTGTTTCGTTAATTTTTCGCACGCTGACACTTGTTGATCGCCCAGCATTGAAATATGCTGTAACTTGCGGAAGGTTTGCACTTCTGTCACACTGAACGATTTTCTTCAGTCTTCATTTGTCCCGTTCTTGAAGGGTCTTTTTCCGGCCGCAGCGATGTTGGAGATCTGACGTTATGCCGGGTTCCTGATAATCACGGTTCACTCGTGAAATGGTCGTACGGGATAATCCCCTCTTCACTGTTACATCGGAGATGCTGTGTCCCATCGCTCGTGCGCCGAATATAACACCACTTTGGAACTCACTTAAATGTAATAACTTGCCATTGTAGCAGCAGTAACCGATCTAGCAACTGCGCGAGACACTTGTCGTCTCATATAGGCATTGCCGACCGTAGTGCCGTATCCTGCCTGTTTACATATCTCTGTATTTGAATACGCATGCCTGTACCCGTTTCTTTGGCGCTTCAGTGTAAAGCTATTGATGTTGTCGAGTCTTTTAATGATACCAATGAAGCCAGTTCTTCAATAACACAATATTAGTCGTTCTTATCTCTGATAAATGTGGCAAATTGGACCATATCAGGAGCGTCAGTACTTTCATCCACTGTCAGTGAATAAAGTCTAAAACCAGAAGTTTCACTTTTCAAATATTTTTCCAGAGAGACTAAATGAAATAAGCCGTTGTCAAACCCCACGATAAGAGAGGTCAGAGGACAGATGCCAGTAGCTACTAACATGTTTCACTACTGACAAAATTTTCCAAACTGTTTGAGAAGGTGACGTACTCTTCAATAGTATTTCAACTGAACAACAGTAACTTTCTCAGTAAATCACAGTTTGGATTTCATAAGAAATGCTCCACTGATAATGCCAAGTGTATGTTCCCTAACCAAAATTTACACGCATCAGGGAACAAAATAGTGCTGGTTGGTATTTTCTACGACATACCTAAGGCATTTAACTATTTTAATCACATTATTCTCCTAGATAAATTGAAGCTTTATGGCATTGATGGTGTAGCCAACCAGAGAATAACGTCATATCTAACCAAAAGAGCGGAGAAGGTTGTACGTAATATTTCAACGAATGTAGTCCGGGGACATTATTATGACTGGGGAGAAATCACGTATGGGGTCGCCCAACGCTCAGTCTTAGATCTGCTATTCTTCCTTAGGTAACTAAAAGATCTCCCCTCTAACATACAGCAACCTTAGCTAGTTCTTTTTGCAGGTGACACTAGAACTGTAATCAATCCAAGCATACATACAAAAACAGAAGAAATGGTTAACAATGTTCTTAAAAGCATCATTCACAGATTTACTTTGAATTTTAAAAAGACACTGCGTTTTCAGTTCTGCACATCTATGGGTACGACACCAGTGATAAGTGTAGCCCATGGTGAGGTAGTAATAAGTGGCGTGGAAACTTCAAACTTCCTAGGTGCTCATACTGGTGAGAATTTAAACTGGAAGAAGCACGTTTTGGAACTCCTAAAACAACTTAATCAGCCACATTAGCACTTCGAATCATTGCAAATCTCGGGAAGAGACAAATCCGTAAGTTGTCATGTTTTTCATATTTTCATTCAATAATATGATGCGGAATAATGTTCTGGGGTGTTTCATGTTTAGGAAAGAAAGTTTTTATTGCTCAAAGACAGGTCTATACCAGTTTCTTCGGCGTTTCAGTGTAAATGGAAGGTTGCTTTGATGAAACACAGAACTTGGATTGACAATAAAACACATTCTCACTGGTAAAAAGTAAATACCTGGCATCATTGGTGGGAGAGTCTCCTCGGATTCAAGCTCATAAAACTAGAAAATTTTCAATATTAACATCAATTGTGCAACTTTGACTTTTCAGACCGCGCATGTTGTGGCTGATGTGTGTAATTTGGTACAGGAGAATGCACAGTGTGAGTAGAGTGTAGTGTTTGTGATGTTGACGGCCTTACAGACAGATGGGAGAGTGCCGAACCCGGTGCCAGCATGTGATTCACCTCTCTCAGATAGCATTAATGGAGCTGCCAAACTCAGTTTACCCCACGAGACAGTGAAAAGATGAGTTTAACGCTACTCGCAGACTAAACCCTACCATCTTTACATCAACACTATGGTCATAGTTTCTTCGATAGCCGCCAGCACTCGGAACTGTTATCCCAAGGTCGAGCGTCACCGCATCTGGGTGTCAGGTCGTCGGCTAAGGATGGTGCGTCCTTCTGACAGCTCTGCGCTTCATGCAGACTGTTATTTATGGTGGCTATAATCTATTTTCGCGTCACGGAGATGCGATGCCTTTCACCATCTCATGTCGGCATTACACACACAAACGAAAAAATACGGTTTACTAATACTTTGTAAACTGCACTCCATCAAAATAACGAAATTTTACTTATTCTTCGTATACAGCAGAGTAGGGCGAATAAGCAATTAAATTTTTAGGCGGCTTACGGATGTACAAATTACAAAATTTAATTCGCAGAGCGGTCACCCATGGCAGAAAAAATATCTCTAACCTGAGTCGGCATCCAGTCAAATTGAGTTAAGACGACAGATTCAGCGCTATGCCACAATGCATCTATGACAGTGGCTAGCGGATAGCGGCATGAGGATAATTTAACTGCTCGACACAATTATGTTTATTTCTACCGCAATTACAACACCGTCAGATATCCCTTGCTAATGATTATGGCACATAAATTGCAGTAAAAATATAATAAAGTCAAGAGTGGATCCACCAGTAAATCTCAACAAAATAAGATCAATGGAAACAAAGGCAAAACAGTTGCAGTGACTTACAGTGGCCTCGCGTCATGTAAAACTGAAAACGTCCCATGGAAAAATGACAATCGAGTGACTTTTAAAACAAGTAATAATTCGAAAATAATACTAAGACGTCATGTTGCACCTAATACAGCTAAGTTGTCAGCAACTGGAGTGTATAAAATTACCTATGCAGACTGCAAGACAGGATACATACGACAGACTGATAGCTCCATCGGCGTTAGTTTCAAAGAACATGGGTACAAAGAGCAACAAATCAGCGTTGCAGCTTCACATTAGCAAAGATAAAACACAGTCAGTTGTTAGTTTCATGTTCCACGGATCATTTGCACGATAAGTCATTTGGAACGAGTCACTTTAGATTCACATCGCAGATTAATTTGTAAATATGGATATATGTTGAATATTTCTAACTTCCTTTTTTTGCTTTTTTAAATATCTGCAAATGTGATTAGTAATTCCTACCCATTAGCCTTTACACATTACAGTAACAGAATGTCTTCTTTGGAAGAAAAGGAGTTGTCAAGGCGAAATTGTTTCAGTTTGTTTTCAAATTTTTCTCTCCTATCTGTCAGACATTCTATATTACCGAGTAAGTTATCAAAAGCCTCAGTTGCAGGGTTGTGCTGGCCTTTTTGTGATTTCGCTTCTCCTTATGTTACTGTAATTACGTACATCGTTGATCCTTTTCAACAACAAGGATTGTTTACAACAAACTTCATGTAAGAATAAACATACCGTGAAGCCGTAGTTAGAATGCCCAACTCCTTAAACAGATGTCTGTAAGGTAACCGTGACAAGCCTCGTTTCAAATTGAATTGAGCGGATGAACGTGTACGGGTATAGAGACAAGCTCATGAATCCATGGACCCTGCATGTCAGCAGGGGACTGTTCCAGCTGGTGGAGGCTCCGTAATGGTGTGGGGCGTGTGTAGTTGGAACAAAATAGGACCATTTATACTTCTAGATACGACTCTGACAAGTGACACGTACGTAAACATTCTGACTGACACCTGCATCCATTTATGGCCATTGTGCATTCCGACGGGCTTTGCAATTCCAGCGGGACAATGCGACACCCCACAAGTCCAGAATTGCTACAAGATGGCTCCAGGAACACTCTTCTGAGTTTAAACACTTCCGTTAGTCACCAAATTCCCAAGACCTGAACATTATTGAGCATATCTGGGATGCCTTGCAACGAGCTGTTCAGAAGAGATCTTCAGCCCCTCGTACTCTAAGGGATTTCTGACAGCCGTGTAGGATTCGTGGTGTCACTCCCCTGCAGCACTACTTTAGACACTATTTGAGTCCATGCCACGTCGTGTTGCTGCACTTCTGGGTGCTCGCGGGGGCCCTACATGATATTAGGCAGGTGTACCAGTTTCCTCGGCTCTTCAGTATATCTGGGTAGGTTAATCGGCACAATGTGACAGTGTGGGCGCACTAAACATCCTCACGAAATTGTGGCACCTGAGTGAGATTCAAAAAAATGGTTCAAATGGCTCTGAGCACTAAGGGACTTAACATCTGTGGTCATCAGCCCCATAGAAATTAAAACTACTTAAACCTAACTAACCTAAGGACAACACACACATCCATGACCGAGGCAGGATTCGAACCTGCGACCGTAGCGGTCACGCGGTTCCAGACTTAAGCGCCTAGAACCGCACGGCCACACCGGCCGGCAGTGAGATTCACCGAAGGTTAATACTTTCTGTTTATTCTTACACGCTAATCAGTATAGGCCGTTTTTCTTCTGTGAGGAGACTGTGACAGGTACCTTTTATGTTGAAATGTCGCTGTGGTGATTTTTCCCACAACTGACTGCTGATTCCGAGAATTTTATCTTCCAACAAGACGCGACACGCCCTTATTGGAACATTGGTGTTCGTCGCTATCTAAACGACTAACTTCAGAGTCCCTAGATTGGGCGTAGAGCTGAAGATGACGTGGCTGTGTTCTCTTGGCCCCCTCAGGTCACCTGAGTTAAACCATTATGACATTTTCCTTTGAGGGTACTTTAAGGAACGTGATTACGTACCCCTAATTTCCAAAACACTGGAGCAGCCCAGAGAACGGATCAATGCTGCTGTGATGACTGCTGACAGGGTTCCGCTACACGAGGTATGGAAAGAACTTCATAACCGCTTGCACGCGTGTCGTGTGACGAGAGGGGGACTCGTTGAACATTTGTCGGCGTCAAATGAAAACATGGTCAGTTTTAGGTTCTATTCATGCATCACCCATATTTGTACATGTGATACAGGGTGTATCAAAAAGAATCATCCGATTTGGCACGTTTATATTTCTGAAACTAATGAACATGTCCAATGAATTTTGTTTCTTGATGAACGGGAAACTGAATTTTTTTTCCATACCCTTTCATAGGTGTTCACAATGCCCTCCCCCTCTTGAGATGCACATCATATGTGAATATGGTATTCAAATTGTTCCGACACAGCAGCTTCCACAGCTACTGCTATGCGATGTCTCAGTTCATTCATAGTTGGTAACGGAGGCGCATCGGGTGCATGCTGAGCTGTCGAGCTACATGGCAAATTGATTTTTGCGGACTCGTTGTGAAACTGCGGCAGACCCTCGGGGACAGCCCGGCGATTTGCCTTTATACAGACAACATGTTTCTCGGAATTGTTCAGGCCATCGTCTAATTCTCTGTGCTATAGGAGAATCCACACCATACCTAGTACGAAAGTCACGCTGAACGGTTATTCCTGACCAGCACTGCTCAAAACGTAGAACACAGAACGCTTCCTGTTGTCCCGACACCATTTTTACTAGAACTGAAGTGGGTGCACACTGCTGCTGCCTAGCGGGAACCATCAAACCTCCAGAGTTTGCTTTTCTCAACAGTACGTTGTTCACGCAAATATCTCAAATAACATAACAGTTATGTTGTTGTTGTTGCTGTTGTTGTTGTGGTCTTCAGTCCTGAGACTGGTTTCATGCAGCTCTCCATGCTACTCTATCCTGTGCAAGCTTCTTCATCTCCCAGTACCTACTGCAACCTACATCCTTCTGAATCTGCTTAGTGTATTGAAACGTCCCCTTTGTAAAATTTATACAAGACTGTGCTTAAACTGACACAGAATAATTTCAGCGCAACGCAATCTGACTTCCAAAAATCCCTACGAAAGAATGGCCCTGACTAACATTAACCTATACCTTTCACAAATCACTTACCTCACAAAAAATCTTCGTTACTCGAACTACTGCAATACAGCGAGCACCACTACTGCCAGCTAAATAAAAGATTCAAACTACGGAAGGCACTAACTACTGATAAGTATAGTTACTAAATGAAAGATTTTAATAGAGAACAAACAGTGTATTTACCTTAATAGTCAAAATATATATGATAGTTCATGACATCCAGTCTTACAAATTACAAAACTCCGCCATCTCTCTCCCCAAGTCCACCACTGCTTGCGGCTCACCTCCAACTGCGCAACGCTACCCGCTGTTAGCATCCAGCTGCCCCTGCCCAACACTACAATGGCAGACAACAATGCAAACCAGCCACAGACTGCGCACAGCACAGCCAGTGATTTTTCATACAGAGCGCTATGTGGCGTTACCAATAAGAAAACCTAAACAGCCTACTTACATAGCCCCCATGCTCCCCACAAAAAAATTTACAAATTGTTTTGGGCAGTGGCCAATACAGATTTAAAAAATTTTTTCATAATTACAATGACAAAGAAATGAAATGCACACACTTATCGATACAATGTTGGTCAAAAGCTAAAATTTTCTCACAGTCCATAAAGACAGTCCTGATCATTCATCAAAGTAAAATTGCAGTGTTTTTCTCAAAGTCTGAGTAGTAAAAGAAATTGCACATGGAAGTAGTGGATTTCTAAGCAGTCTTGAAGAAGTAGTGTTGTCCTTCCGATGGAAAGACAGTGCTGACTCTTGACATGCAGACAGGTAATGGGCCACAACAGAGCAAACCCACAGCAGAGTCAGTCGAAGGTTTGAAGAATATTGGTAGGTAGGTCGTCACAGAGTAGACCCATTGTAGTCCTGGTAGAGATTATGGTATTGGTGGGCCACCAGAGGTGCAGACCCACTGCAGTCCTTGTAAAAATAATGGTATTGGTGGGTCATCAAAGGTGATGACCCACTGCAGTCCTTGTAGAAATAATGGTACTGGTGGGTCATCAAAGGTGCAGACCCACTGTAGTCCTTGTAGAGAGGGCAAGTAGCCATCTTTTGCGACTGTGCAGGTGCACAATCACCATCGAAAAGTCTTGCGCAGAATATAGCAAGTCCATAAACCACCACTTGTGCACTCACAAATATTGTTTTTGAAATGTCCTTAGAACCAGCAATGCTGTTATCCAGTCCCTTACTGAATTATTAACACACGTGCAAACACTATCAGTCCCTACTTCTCACATATTGTCCATATACTATGACCAACAGAAACGTGTGCAATGAAATGTAATTTACCAAGTTACTTAATTTGATGAACTGGGGTCAATTACAATTTTATAGCACGAGAATACAATAACAAAGGTACAAAATATATCATTAAAGAACATAACAAAACAGATAACATTTGCAGCAGTACAGGCTTTACAAAAGAATCGAAATAGCAAATACATCAGTGTAACAAAAATTACGACATAAATACATACATAAAAGATCAGAATAACTTTTGAAACATCAACTTCACACATGAGCATTAGAACAAAACAGAATAAATAATGTGTAAACATCTTTACAAAGAAAATAAAATGTTATTAATGCAAATTATATTTGAGGATAACAGTATTCCTCATCATAGTGAATGTAGCTTAGTATTAGAAAAATTCTGCAACATAAGTCTTATCAAATAAACATATAAAGACAGGAAGAACATAAATACACAAGGGTACACAAACACATAGTGGGATAACACAAGGAAAGGGCAGGGTTTGTTTTACTGCAGTATTTTGCAAACAAAACTTTCTTTACTTCTCGGAGATTTCCCTTCGTTCTTCATTATTTCCAAAAAGTCCTATCTATACCTGCTTTCTGTACTTTTCTCATATAACCTCTCAGTGCATTTCTTCAAATCCATCGCAACTCCTTCTCTTATATAGGCCACCCCCTCTTTAGCTAACTTAAACCTACTGAGCTCAGATGCTTAACTAAGGGACGAGGCAATGCAGCAGCACAAAACAATTTACACAAACAGCAATGATAAAAAATGGAAATTGGCAAAAAAAGGCAGCAATATTACAACTAATATAAGGCAATGCGCACCAAACAAGAAAAATAAATCAGTAATGAAATTGGCTTAACCTAGTAATACAAAGTGACATTCAGTAGCACTATGAATGGCAAACAGCTGCGGCAAATGCTATAACTTATAGCTACACATGACAAAGCTCAAGCAGAAAAAAATATTACAGTAAAAATGTGTAATACCTATGTCACACCTTAACACTAGAGTGATGCATCACTAGAACATACGTTAGCAGACAAGTTACCAAATTGTAAAAAAAATAAATTATTTATGCAGTTCCTGTGAAGGGAAATGCCTATTTATGTTCCCTCGTTTTCTTAGAAGTAGATCATAATTTTTTTTACTGGGTCTTAGTAGTCATAATATATATATGTATATCACTTCATGACACCAATTCTTACAAATTTCAAACCTCCGCCATCTCTCTCCCCACGTCCACCTCTGCTGGCGGCTCACCTCCAACTGCGCAACGCTACGCGCTGTTAGCATCCGGCTGCCCCTGCCCAACACCACAATGGCAGACAACAATGCAAACCAGCCACCGACTGCGCACAGCACAGCCAGTGATTTTTCATACAGAGCGCTATGTGGCGTTACCAATAAGAAAACCTAAACAGCCTACTTACAGTATTCGTCTCTTGGTCTCCCTCTACGTTTTTTTTTACCCTCCACGCTGCCCTCCAATACTAAGCTGGTGATCCCTTGATACCTCAGAACATGCCCTACCCACCGATCCCTTCTTCTAGTCAAGTTGTGTCACAAGCTCCTCTTCTCCCCAATCCAATACTTCCTCATTAGTTATGTGATCTGACCATCTAATCTTCAGCATTCTTCTGTAGCACCACATTTCAAAAGCTTCTATTCTCTTCTTGTCCAAACTATTTATCGTCTATGTTTCACTTCCATACATGGCTACACTCCATACAAATACTTTCAGAAATGACTTCCTCACACTTAAATCAATACTCGATGTTAACAAATTTCTCTTCTTCAGAAACACTTTTCTTGCCATTGCCAGTCTACATTTTATACCCTCTCTACTTCGACCAATATCAGTTATTTTGCTCCCCAAATAGCAAAACTCATTTACTACTTTAAGTGTCTCATTTCCTAATCTAATTCCCTCAGCGTCACCCGACTTAATTCGACTACATTCCATTATCCTCGTTTTGCTTTTGTTGATGTTCATCTTATATCCTCCTTTAAAGACACAGTCCATTCCATTCAACTGCTCTTCCAAGTCCTTTGCTGTCTCTGACAGAATTACAATGCCATCAGCGAACCTCAAACTTTTATTTCTTCTCCATGGACTTTAATACATACACCGAAATTTTCTTTTGTTTCCTTTACTGCTTGCTCAATATACAGATTCAATAACATCTGGGATAGGCTACAACCTTGTCTCACTCCCTTCCCAACCACTGCCTCTCTTTCATGCCCCTCGACTCATAACTGCCATCTGGTTTCTGTACAAATTGTAAATAGCCTTTCGCTCCCTGTATTTTACGCCTGCCACCTTTAGAATTTGAAAGAGAGTATTCCAGTCAAAATTGTCAAAAGCTTTCTCTAAGTCTACAAAATCTAGAAACGTAGGTTTGCCTTTCCTTAATCTTTCTTCTAATATAAGTCGTACGGTCAGTATTGCCTCACGTGTTCCAGTATTTCTACGGAATCCAAACTGATCTTCCCCGAGGTCGGCTTCTACCAATTTTTCCATTCGTCTGTAAAGAATTAGCGTTAGTATTTTGCAGCTGTGACTTATTAAACTAATAGTTCGGTAATTTTCACATGTGTCAACACTTGCATTCTTTGGGATCGGAATTATTATATTCTTCTTGAAGTCTGAAGGTATTTCGCGTGTTTCATACATCTTACTCACCAGATGGTAGAGTTTTGTCAGGACTGGCTCTCCCAAGGCTGTTAGTAGTGCCAATGGAATGTTATCTACTCCGGGGGCCTTGTTTCGACTCAGGTCTTTCAGTGCTCTGTCAAATTCTTCACGCAGTATCGTATCTCCCCTTTCATCTTCATCTACATCCTCTTCCATTTCCATAATATTGTCCTCAAGTACATCGGCCTTGTATAGACCCTCTATATACTCCTTCCACCTTTCTGCTTTCCCTTCTTTGCTTAGAACTGGGTTTCCATCTGAGCTCTTGATGTTCATACAAATGGTTCTCTTTTCTCCAAAGGTCTCTTTAATTTTCCTGTAGGCAGTATCTATCTTACCCCTAGTGAGATAAGCCTCTAACAGATATAATTTTTCAGAATCTGAGAATTCTTTTTGATACACCCTGTACTTTGGAAGACATAGAGCTTTCCAAACGAATGAGTCATTGATAGTATAGTTTCAATACGTCAAGTGTCTGTGGTGTAAGAAGCGCGTAGCCGAGAAGTTCCACACTTGTAGGAGAGGGCACGTTGTGCGTGAAAGCGCTTCGTGCGGGCGCGCAGTCTGTCATTTTGTAGACAAATGGCTCTGCGTGGAGTGGAGTGGAGCGATATAAATAACAGTGCCCCGCAGTGACTTGGGCGCGGCGATGCGTAATGTCTCGCCACAACTTACGGCCCCATCTGATATCGTTACTGCCACACTCGTCATGGCATGCGCGTAAATAGCTAACGTACTACCTTTCGTGCTCGCAGCATTCGTATTGTTCATGAAGATAAAGATCCGTTTCTGAAGCAGGACTGAGATCAGTGACAGCTGTTCCTCATGTTGTACACTCGAAGCTGGTACGAGAAATGCACATTGCAGGTAGTACATTTAGTACACGGTATTTTCCTTACATCCAGTAATGTTGATTCGGATGATATAAAGGCTGTGGGTATGATTCAAAAACATACAGTACTGACCATTGAAATTGCTACACCACGAAGATGACGCGCTACAGACGCGAAATTTAATCGACAGGAAGAAGATGCTGTGATATGCAAATGATTAGCTTTTCAGAGCATTCACACAAGGTTGGCGCCAGTGGCGACACCTACAAAGTGCTCACATGATGCAAGTTTCCAACCGATTTCTCGTATACAGACAGCAGTTCACCGGCTTTCCCTAGTGAAACGTTGTTGTGATACCTCGTGAAAGGAGGAGAAATCCATACCATCACGTTTCCGACTTTGATACAGGTCGGATTGTAGCCTATTGCGATTGCGGTTTATCGTATTGCTGCTCGTGTTGGTCGAGATCCATTGACTGTTAGCAGAATATGGAATCGGTGGGTTCAGGAGGGTAATAGAGGACGCCGTGCTGGATCCCAACGGCCTCGTATCACTAGCAGTCGAGATGACAGGCATCTTAACCGCATGGCTGTAACGGATCGTGCAGCACGTCTCGAACCCTGAGTCAACAGATGGGGACGTTTGCAAGACGACAACCAGCTGCACGAACAGCTCGACGATGTTTGCAGTAGCATGGACTATCACCTCGGAGACCATTTCTGCTGTTAACCTTGACGCTGCATCAGAGGCAGGAGCGCCTGCGATTGGTGTACTCAACGACGAACCTGGGTGCACAAATGGCAAAACGTCATTTTTTCGGGTGAATCCAGGTTCTGTTTACAGCATCATCATGGTCGTATCCGTTTTTGGCGACATCGCGGTGAACGCACATTGGAAACGTGTATTCATCATCGCCATACTGGCGTATCACCCGGCGTGATGGTATTGGGTGCCATTGGTTACTCGTCTCGGCCTCCTCTTGTTCGCATTGACGGCACTTTGAACAGTGGACGTTACATGTCATATGTGTTACGACCCGTGGCTCTATCCTTCATTCGATGCCTGCGAAACCCTACATTTCAGCAGGATAATGCACGACCGCATGTTGCAGTTGCTGTACAGGCCTTTCTAGATACAGAAAATGTTGGAGTGCTACTCTGGCCAGCACATTCTCTAGATCTCTCACCAACTGAAAACGTCTGGTCAATGGTGGCCGAGAAACCGGCTCGTCAGAATAGGCCACCCGCTACTCTTGATGAAGTGTGATATCGTGTTGAAGCTGCATGGGCAGCTGTACTTGTACACGCCATTCAAGCTCTGTTTGGCTCAATGGCCAGGCGTATCAATGTCGTTATTATGGCCACAGGTGGTTGCTCTGGGTACTGATTTCTCAGGATCTGTGCACCCAAATTGCGTGGGAATGTAATCACATGTCAGTTCTAGTATAATAGTATATTTGTCCAATGAATGCTCGTTTATCATCTGCAATTTCTTCTTCGTGTATCAGTTTTAATGGCCAGTAGTGTACTTTTCACTTAACTTCTTTGGCAGCCTGTTTCTGTTACTGTCCTTTTAAAATATATAAAAAAAAAACTCAACGTGACCAATCGCTGAACTTGAAGGTTTTATTTTATTTGCTTTAAGTACAGGGTGTTTCAAAAATGACAAGTATATTTGAAACGGCAATAAAAACTAAACGAGCAGCGATAGAAATACACCGTTTGTTGCAATATGCTTGGGATAACAGTACATTTTCAGGCGGACAAACTTTCGAAATTACAGTAGTTACAATTTCCAACAACAGATGGCGCCGCAAGTGATGTGAAAGATATAGAAGACATCGCAGCCTGTGGGTGCGCCATTCTGTACGTCGTCTTTCTGCTCTAAGGGTGTGCTGTTCACAACGTGCAAGTGTGCTGTGGACAACATGGTTTATTCCTTAGAACAGAGGATTTTTCTGGTGTTGGAATTCCACCGCCTAGAACAAAGTGTTGTTGCAACAAGACGAAGTTTTCAACGGAGGTTTAATGTAACCAAAGGACCGAAAAGCGATACAATAAAGGATCTGTTTGAAAAATTTCAACAGACTGGGAACGTGTCGGATGAACGTGCTGGAAAGGTAGGGCGACCGCGTACGGCAACCACAGAGGGCAACGCGCACCTAGTGCAGCAGGTGATCCAACAGCGGCCTCGGGTTTCCGTTCGTCGTGTTGCAGCTGCGGTCCAAATGACGCCAACGTCCACGTATCGTCTCATGCGCCAGAGTTTACAACTCTATCCATACAAAATTCAAATGCGGCAACCCCTCAGCGCCGCTACCATTGCTGCACGAGAGACATTCGCTAACGATATAGTGCACAGGATTGATGACGGCGATATGCATGTGGGCAGCATTTGGTTTACTGACGAAGCTTATTTTTACCTGGACGGCTTCGTCAATAAACAGAACTGGCGCATATGGGGAACCGAAAAGCCCCATGTTGCAGTCCCATCGTCCCTGCATCCTCAAAAAGTACTGGTCTGGGCCGCCATTTCTTCCAAAGGAATCATTGACCCATTTTTCAGATCCGAAACGATTACTGCATCACGCTATCTGGACATTCTTCGTGAATTTGTGGCGGTACAAACTGCCTTAGACGACACTGCGAACACCTCGTGGTTTATGCAAGATGGTGCCCGGCCACATCGCACGGCCGACGTCTTTAATTTCCTGAATGAATATTTCGATTATAGTGTGATTGCTTTGGGCTATCCGAAACATACAGGAGGCGGCGTGGATTGGCCTCCCTATTCGCCAGACATGAACCCCTGTGACTTCTTTCTGCTTGAAAGACCAGGTGTACCGCCAGAATCCAGAAACAATTGAACAGCTGAAGCAGTACATCTCATCTCCATGTGAAGTCATTCCGCCAGACACGTTGTCAAAGGTTTCGGGTAATTTCATTCAGAGACTACGCCATCTTATGGCTACGCATGGTGGATATGTGGAAAATATCGTACTATAGAGTTTCCCAGACCGCAGCGCCATCTGTTGTTGACAATTGTAACTACTGTAATTTCGAAAGTTTGTCTGCCTGAAAATGTACTGTTGTCCCAAGCATATTGCAACAAACGGTGTATTTCTATCGCTGCTCGTTTAGTTTGTATTGCCGTTTCAAATATACCGGTCATTTCTTAAACACCCTGTATTTACGACGGGTTTCGGGACTTTTCCTCCATCATCAGGTTGATGCCCCGATGTTAACGTCAGGTGCACTGCTACTGGGAAACGGTGTCGAACTCTCTATAATTTTTAAGTTTATCACTTTGACTGTAGAATGATTTTGGTGCTTTAGTAAGGAGGACTAGTTATCGCCCGGGCAACTGAATTCGTCAAGGTGGCCGCTTCGGCGATGCGGGAAGGTGTAGCGGCCCCGGATCGGAACCGCCCGGCGCATTAAGGAGGGCCAGGTGTGCCGGCCAGCTTCGAAGTGATTTTAAGGCGGTTTCCCACGTCCAGCTAGCTAAATATCGCACTAGATATACACGGTCCGCCTGGTATTCATGTTGCGGAAACATTCAGAAAACGTTTTCAAAATTTGAACACGAGATAACTCTAGACACAGACAGGTAGAGTATACGAATTCCGTCCCAGGAGGAGTGGTGGTGTCAAGAAGGGCATTCACTACCACTAACACTGCCAAATCAGAAACAACACGCCGAGCTCTTGGCGACACTGGAGAACTCTAGGAACAAAAATAAATAAGGATAAATATTACGTTGGTGCATAAGTTCGTACAGTTTTTGTTTTGCATCTTGATATTCGGTTGCTATGGGTTTATTTATCTATTGCAATTTTTCATTTGTCGTTCACTGTTGCTACTTGGCTTTGCATACTGTCATTTTGTCATCTGGAGATAGTGAGTGGAGCTGTGGAAGCTAGAAAATGGAGTACCAAGTGGAGAAATCGGAACATTTCCGACGTGTTCTTGTGTTCGAGTTCAGTACAGGCGTGACAGTACCGGAGGCAGCCAGAAACATTTGTCCCGAGCATGAGCATAATGCTGCTGGACAGAGTACGGCAAAGACAATGGCTTTCTCTTTTAAGAAGACTAGTTTTGACATTAGTGACTTTACATGTTCAAGAAGACATTCAGGATTTGATGAAGATCGTTTAAACATATTAATCCACAACGATCTACGTTAGTGTACTACAGAACTGGGCAAATTTGATGATCATTCCACCATCGTGCGACATTTGCATACAACGGGGAACGTTCAGAGATCGGGTGTATGGTTACCGCACGCTCTAAGCCAAAATCACATAAATCAGCAGGTGGCCAAACATGCAGCTCTGCCTGCTCGTCATCAACTGGCTCGTGAACAACACTGACTATTCCTAACCTGTATCGTTATTGGTGACGAGAAATGGTGTCTTTACGATAACATACGAGAAAGCAAGGAATGGTTGGGCCCCAACAATGCTACTCCCCGTACAAAGAAGTGCGCGCATCCACAAAAGATTGTGTTATGCATCTATTGGGACAGTAACGGTGTGACGTACTACGAATTGCTTCCCCGTGGTGTAGCCATCACTCACATTCATTGTCAACATCTGAGACGTCTTGCAGAAGCAACCGAATAATAACGACCAGGAAGATTGAGTGAAGTGATGCTACTAGCCTGCCCGCATTCTTCTAGACTGACGACCGATGACCTCGCTGTCTGGTCTGCTTCCCCAAACAACCCAACCCTCTAGACTGACAAAAGAACACTATACAGGAGTTGGGCTGGAAAGTCGTTTCGCACCCATCCTATTCACCTGATCTTGCAGCCTCAGATTTTCACCTTTTCCGCCCTCCATCGAACCATCTTCGAGGAACTTATTTCCTGATGAAAGTGCTCTCCGGGCATGGCTTGATAAATTTTTCGCCTAGAAACCACCCGATTTCTACAGTCGCTGAATCTGAAAGTTACCCCAGCAATGGCGGACTGTTGTAAATAGTAAAGAGAATATATTACTAATGTCTCTGTTACGTGTATCTGTTGTGTTTGTTACACTTGTGGAAAAACGCTACGAACTTGTACACCAACCCAATGTTCTTGAACTTACGTGACCCACCAGCAATGTTACACGTTTTCATTGTCTACATTCCACAAGAACACTGCGCTTCAGCTTTATGCATACATTGTTTACAATTGCTTTCCCGTGAGCAACACATCTGTGCTAAACAACAGTACAACGATCTGAAGCGTTGTAAATAAAAATAAACTTGAAGTTCGATAACTGGTTACGTTTTTATTTTCATATTTAAAAAAAATTACTTTAATCTTGCACATCGAAACTATCGAAATCCTGATGAGGCAGGTATTTGAATTGTGGCCTCCATATATTACAAATAACTTTACCTGTGTTGTGATGTGAGGTGCTGCAGGTGTGGCCTAGAATTTATAATAGAGTTTCCTTGGTATGTTGACTTCAGTATCCATGTCTCAATCTACTGCTCCGGTGTATAATCTTACGATAGGGTTCATTTCTGTCTCAGTAAATTTGTGATCAGTATTTATTCTTCTTGCAAAAAATCAAAAATAATCGACACAACCGATATGTTTAGTTTCGGATAATCAAAATCGATGTTCAGCATCACGCCAAAACATCGATGTGCCATTTCCACCAGTACCTTGCGTCTGAATCTTCTCTGACGACGTTAGCGATGCCAAAGTGAAAAGAATAAGAGAATAATGACCACTTTCACCGCTATGAGGAGACGCACTGCAACGTTGTCAATTCGCAGGTACTCTGAGGAGTGAGATGTATCAAGGTTTTATCGGCGGGAGTTTAGGTGCTGTACTCGAAGACGATGGTATACACATTACAGGCCCTGTGTGGATGCAGTGCCGTCGTCACCCTGCCCCTTTTGCGCGTGATGTTGTGTAAAAACTGAATAACAGGTTTCCTGGAAGATGATTAGGACACCGTAATACTCAGGAATGGCGCGCAAGGCCGCCCAAACTAACGCCTTTTTTTCTTTTTTTGCGGCGATACCTAAAGAACCGTGTTTGTGTCAACGAACCCACAATCTCATGTAACGTCAAACAGCGCCATTGTTTAATACGGCCAGCGGATATGCTACGGTTCCGTCAGGTTAAGCGCTCTGCACACTACCACCCGCTTGGTCTAATATTAGCTCTGGCTGGAGCCGGTTTATGAAATTTCTGCGCGAAGTCTGTCTCGAACTGGCGGCCCGAAAACTATTATAAAACTGTGAACGCACCACTTTTGCCTCCTCATGAGCCAGAATTCTTACAGTAATGTATCAGCGTGAAACTACACTCCTGGAAATGGAAAAAAGAACACATTGACACCGGTGTGTCAGACCCACCATACTTGCTCCGGACACTGCGAGAGGGCTGTACAAGCAATGATCACACGCACGGCACAGCGGACACACCAGGAACCGCGGTGTTGGCCGTCGAATGGCGCTAGCTACGCAACATTTGTGCACCGCCTCCGTCAGTGTCAGCCAGTTTGCCGTGGCATACGGAGCTCCATCGCAGTCTTTAACACTGGTAGCATGCCGCGACAGCGTGGACGTGAACCGTATGTGCAGTTGACGGACTTTGAGCGAGGGCGTATAGTGGGCATGCGGGAGGCCGGGTGGACGTACCGCCGAATTGCTCAACACGTGGGGCGTGAGGTCTCCACAATACATCGATGTTGTCGCCAGTGGTCGGCGGAAGGTGCACGTGCCCGTCGACCTGGGACCGGACCACAGCGACGCACGGATGCACGCCAAGACCGTAGGATCCTACGCAGTGCCGTAGGGGACCGCACCGCCACTTCCCAGCAAATTAGGGACACTGTTGCTCCTGGGGTATCGGCGAAGACCATTCGCAACCGTCTCCATGAAGCCGGGCTACGGTCCCGCACATCGTTAGGCCGTCTTCCGCTCACGCCCCAACATCGTGCAGCCCGCCTCCAGTGGTGTCGCGACAGGCGTGAATGGAGGGACGAATGGAGACGTGTCGTCTTCAGCGATGAGAGTCGCTTCTGCCTTGGTGCCAATGATGGTCGTATGCGTGTTTGGCGCCGTGCAGGTGAGCGCCACAATCAGGACTGCATACGACCGAGGCACACAGGGCCAACACCCGGCATCATGGTGTGGGGAGCGATCTCCTACACTGGCCGTACACCTCTGGTGATCGTCGAGGGGACACTGAATAGTGCACGGTACATCCAAACCGTCATCGAACCCATCGTTCTACCATTCCTAGACCGGCAAGGGAACTTGCTGTTCCAACAGGACAATGCACGTCCGCATGTATCCCGTGCCACCCAACGTGCTCTAGAAGGTGTAAGTCAACTAACCTGGCCAGCAAGATATCCGGATCTGTCCCCCATTGAGCATGTTTGGGACTGGATGAAGCGTCGTCTCACGCGGTCTGCACGTTCAGCACGAACGCTGGTCCAACTGAGGCGCCAGGTGGAAATGGCATGGCAAGCCGTTCCACAGGAGTACATCCAGCATCTCTACGATCGCCTCCATGGGAGAGTAGCACCCTGCATTGCTGCAAAAGGTGGATATACACTGTACTAGTGCCGACATTGTGCATGCTCTGTTGCCTGTGTCTATGTGCCTGTGGTTCTGTCAGTGTGATCATGTGATGTATCTGACCCCAGAAATGTGTCAATAAAGTTTCCTCTTCCTGGGACAATGAATTCACGGTGTTCTTATTTCAATTTCCAGGAGTGTATTTCTTAATGACCAATTAGTGAAATGTGTTGTACACATTAAAGGTTTTTTCAGACTTCTGTCATTAACAATTGACTTTAATCCACCGTTTTCCTTCTATTTTTGCGCTAACAACTTTATTCCATCATCAACTTGTTTCTAACTTGGGCTTCACGTCTCCACAGGTTTCCTAGACATCATGTTCTCAGTTATGTATTTCTTGTATATTCTAGGCCTTGCTTTTGAAGTGTAGCGCTACAGAAGGATTTTAAAAGTTGGCACATAAGGAAATGAACTAATATTATAAATAACGGAAACTCTGACCATACGAAGAGCACTTCAATGCTAAGAGATCCACAAATAGTTAAGTTGGCAGTGGGAATACTGTAATGTCGTCAGACTATGGTTTTGGGGTAAAATGAAATGATGGTATGGCATTATTGGCCGACAGACACCGTCTCGGGATGTTCGGCCGACTGTTGTATGTCTTTCTACTCGACGCCACTTCGGCGGCTTGCGCGTCAATGAAGGTGGGATGCAATGATGAGGACAATAGAAACAACCAGTCCTCGACCAACCCGGGAATCGAACCCGAGACTATGCGATCCAGAGGCAAAATGCTAACCAATAGACCACATGCTGCAGATTGTTCTGGGGGGATTTGTTTTCTGGAAGCAGGGCTTGGAGGAGAGTGCCGAGTACGGGGAGGGCAGAGTGGGCAGGGGTCGTAATCCGAGGCCGACTTCGGTGCACTCATCGGCGTCAAGGGATTGAGAGTGGTGAGGGGAAATCAATAGTGGGAACTTTCTTCTGCTTTTATTGTTGTTTTATTTCTTTATATAACTCCTAGAATATGTGCAACTAGTACCGCATCGCACACTAAGTAAACAAAATAAATAATCCGGAGACTTTTCTACACCGAGGCAATATATATGAGGAAATGGAAAATGTGCATAGCGACACGATTCATCCAGGTATGTCTTCACGCACGTCGTAGGTTATTCCACGGTCAGCCTGTCGTGTTCTCGTCAACTCAGTCAGTGCCATGTTCTCCAACATGTTGATAATCAAACCGCGTGGAGGATCGCGTAGAGCGCTCCCTGAGTAATAGTATTGCCTGCGCTTCGGCGTTCCATAAAATTTTACAGCGACGTTCGTGTAGGTAGCTTCAAAAATCCAATACATCATAAGCTCCATAGCGAAATAAATAGTTCATCGAATGCTCTCGGACCCAGGTGACTGAGTTGGATTCGGTAGTCTGGAAACACAGTTCATCGGGAAAAAGGAGAAACCGACATGCGAGTTCCGGAGTCACTCGTAAAAAGTACGCCAAACTTTGTCGCACCAAACGCCATATGTCTTCCGCTGCGCCACATCTGAGACGGTGGTCGTCCGTGTCTAGTATTCCACATTCCGCACATAGAGGCGAGTCCGCCACATCTATCTTGTGGAGGCGTGATCTGGTGACTTATTTACAGTTGACTGTGGGTGCCATGTTGATCGGACGTCTGTATCCAGTTTATTGGTGTGTGTCGTCCGCCACACGAACTTCCAACTAACATTAGGGTTCTTGGCATCCACGACGTTTGGTGGACACCTCAGTTGTAGGAACCTTTCCCGCACTGTCGCTTGTTTTGTCGTTGGTAGTGCGAACGGACATCACTGTGTTGAAGGTAAAAGTGATCGAAGTACTAGAAAGACGGGTTATGTCTTGCGTCGTCAGCGGGGGAGCGAGGGAGAACGATGCCAGAAATTCCAGCGGCAAACCCGTCAAATTTTCTGGGCGGTGGCGCCACAGCTTGATGTGCGAGCTGACAAACAGGGCCACGACTCTGTCGTGGACGTGCTCTAGATCGAGTCCTCCTCTGTCTGGGGAAGGGTTAACGATTCATAACTATTTTGAACAGCATGCCTGTACTGACACAGGCCCCAAAATACCGCTAACATTCGTCGACCCATCGGTAACGGCATTGGAATTATATGCACTATAAGTGGTATGCGTGTTGCTGGGTAAATATTGACGAACTTTGTCTTTTGAAGAACATCAAGCGTTCGCAGACGAAGGTTGGCGGTCGTGACCCGAATGTCTTATAACAAGCGGCCATAGTTAAAGGCTGCAGTGCTCCGTATGTCGAGAAAATGGCTCTAATCACTATGGGACTTAACATCTGAGGTCATCAGTCCTCTAGACTTAGAACTACTTAAACATAACTAACCTAAGGACATCACACACATCCATACCCGAGGATTAGAACATGCGACCTTAGCAGCAGCGCGGTTCCGGACTGAAGCGCCTAGAACCGCTCGTCCACAGCGGCCGGCGGCCGTATGTTGTCATGAAACTCTACTACTCTACTACAAGGCATTTGACAGTACCACTAAGCTGTAGGGGGTCGACACGCGCTGGGACCAACTCGTCTCCTATGTTCACGACGATCGATTTAGTGACACCGAGACAGCTACAGGAAGTCATATCGTATGTGTCGATCCATTCTAGGGAATTGGTTACATCGCCACCGTTGCGGAGCACAAGAACCAAGTTGTCTGCATGTGCTGTACAGTGAATTGTGACGCCACGTAACTTCAGTCTGATGAGGCGTTGACACAGAGGAACGGTTCCAGTGCCAGGGCGAGGGTAAGGTCGAAAGGGAGCAGCATTGACGCACTCATACCGAAATCGGGAGGGACTGTGTGAGACATCCGCTGCCGAACATCCCTTGGAGATCGCCTCTCGGAGGAGGCGCATCATGACGTCTATGAATTGCTGTGGGTAACGAATGTGTTGGAGAATGGACGTCATGTAGACATGATCCACCCGAACAAAACTTGTCTAAAATCTAGTGATGCCAGCGCTCGTGGGATGCTACGTGCCATCGCTAGGGCTATTATGTCACGGTATCGATACAAAGCTCTGTGGATGTTACTGTTGCCCCACAGGGAAGCCTGATATGATGAGATGACTTGAGGCAGGATCGACCTTATACGAGTCACTAACAGTCTGGTGAATATTTTCAAGTCTCAGTTGGGAAGTCTCAACGGTAATCATGTTCTCGATCGCCACTTGTCGATTTCTGGACTGGTATAATCATTCCTTCGACGAAAGCGGCGGGGAGCGCCACTGTGGGGCACAAAAGCGCTAGGCAGACGTCCATCAGCTTTGGAGGCAGTAAATTATGAAAAGTTCTATAAAACTCCACAGGGAGTCTGTTGGGACAAGGAGACTTGTTTAACTCTCCTTTATCTATGGCGTCGGTAATTTCTTCTTTCGTAATTTTGTCCAAAAATTCAGTTAGTAAGTCCTGTGGAACAGTGTGCCATAAAATAATCGTGAGACTACACGCGTTGCGTGTTGAGGCCACGGCCGTCAGCAGTAGTTACGGCCTGTATCAGCGCCCTTCATCGTAGCTTAAGTTCTCGAACGACATGGTATATGGTGCGTCGTTCCATTGCTACTATGTCATGCTTTCGCACTCGGATGATCGTCTCTTAGAGCTGTCGGCGCTTTGGACTACACCTTCGCGCGGTGTAGTGTCATCTGTCCTTCCAGTGTGGGTGGCAGGAAGGCACATTCGCAAACGACAGTGAAATAAAAATCTAGGATGCGCCGCCTCCAAGCAGTGGTCTAGAGAACGTACGTAATGAAGATTTTTCAGTGGGCCAGTTTGTCGCAGTTGAAGCACCAACTGATCGACGTAGTATAAGTTGGGAGGCGGCGGACGCAAGAACTCTGTGTCATCGATGGCGCACCGACAATCCGGAGCAGCGAGATGATCGAGGTTTAACTTCCAGGGATGTCGTTGGCGACGAAGGGTGACGGCAAATATATATAGCCCGTGGTCCGAGAAGGCTACACGGCACACCTCTGTGTCGCTCACTGTTGCCACGAGAGAATGGGAGACATAAATCCTATATGAGTGGCTCATAAAATGAGTGAATCCTGGTTGATTACCACTCGTGCACTCCCGTGTATCTACCTGCTGGTGATATAGATTTTGTTGATGTTAAATTTGTAGCTATTCTTCCTATATTACGAGCACAGTGTTGTTATAACAATAGACACCGTACCTCTCTACGCTTCTAGTAGACATATCACGTATGGCTCCTTCTTTACCAGCGATCAAGAGCATTAGTTTAGATAATACGCATTATTAACGACAAGGTGTGAACTGGCAGTTGGAGGATCAAGTATGTGCCTAGCTGTAGATGTGAAGTTGCACTCCAGAGAACAGGTTGACTGTAGTCATTGTAATAACATACTTTACTCTATTAGTTAAGTATTACTCTAGTGTTTAAAATATCATTGTTCAGAATGCCTCAAACTCCTTCCATGAACTGCACAACACGATCTGGGTGTTGCAGATCACCTCCAAAGACCTCTCTCAGCCTGATGAAAGATATACCCACTTCGTATTCAATTCTACTGGCGCATATGACAATTGTTCTCTTGTCTATAATATGGGTACTTCTTCCGGAGACAGAAGATGGTTCAAATGGCTGTGAACACTATGGGACTTAACATCTGATGTTATTAGTCCCCTAGAACTTAGAACTACTTAAACCTAACTAACCTAAGGACATCACACACATCCATACCCGAGGCAGGATTCGAACATGCGACGGGCGTGTTTTCAAATCACTGAAACAAACTTTGTACAGGGAATTCCACAACTGGACATTGTCTCATCCTGAAGGTAGAGTCTCAAAAGCACAGTTACCGCTCTTCCTCAATGAAACATGGAAGAAAACTGTTATTCCTTGCAGTGCTGAGCCTGAGTTTGAAGCTTGTGGGTTGTAACCTTTTAACTCACAAAGAATTCCAGAGGAGTCATTTCAAATTACTGGACGGTTGCTACTGTTGAAGCAGACGTATGATAGAGGTAAGTTTGACAGTAGCTGATGTGCTCAGGCTCTTCTCTCCTTTGAAGACATTCATCTATTCCCGTGCCAATCTTGAAACCATTATCATCTAAGAACAAAAAGAAAACAGCTGAAGTTCTCACAGAACACAGTCAAATTGAATAAGCAAGAGCTATATCACAGCTAATTACATCTAAAGTCAAGAAATCCACTGCAAGGAAATCTCATTAGCAGAGCAGGCGGGTCACAGAATGACACTGATTCCTGCACTCAGTGTGCCATCAAGTGCTATGATAAAAATGAACTACAGGGAGGCTTTGTTCAGTGTGTCACGTGCAAAAAGTGGGTGCATGAAACCCGCACAGCAGAAGAAAGCGTGTGAAAAATTGTCATAAAAAGGATCTAATTTAATGAGAAAGCAATCTGTTACTTGCTAGTTTCCTAACTCCATTTATATGTTTACTTTATATTTTCGTATTTATAATCCATTAAGTTTGCTTCCCGAATTGTGCATGCTACAGTGTATGACAAATTCACAAAATTAATGCTGGAGTCCACTTCTGATATAAATTCCAGCACATTACAAAGTTCGGAGTGAGATGTCTACGAGGAAACTGCACTATTCATAAAAAAAATTCAATACGCATGTAATTTGTAATGGTAGCATAATGCCAACTGACCTGTCCAGAGAAAAGGCTCCTCAGCGAATATCAATCTCGTGTCGAATCTAAACTCCCAATTATAACTAAAGTTTCTGTCCTCAAAACGCTTAGTTTAGTTTAGTTATGTCATGTTCTGTAGATCATTTTCACGATTATTTTGTCTATATGATGTGGAACAAGTCAGAATACAAGAGGTATGTATACACATGAATAGTGCTAATTTCAGTATAACTGATGTTTTTAGTTCTATACATGCAACTACATTTAAAGATACAATTTTTTTTTACCTGTTCTGATACAGAAGCTCGTCCTTGGAATAGAAGGAGTTGTCCAAAAGAAACGATTTTAAGATAGATTTAAAACTTGATCTGGTGCTGCCAGACACTTTATGTTGTTTGGGAAATGATCAAAGATTTTTGTTGCTGAGTAATGTAGTCCTTTTTGAGCCACTGACAGCTTCAATAACGGTTAGGAAATGTCTTTTTCCTTCTATTGTTGGGCATCCTCCCCCGATCCACTCTAATACGTAATTAACACTGGATTATACGTTTTGAGTGACAAATTAGAAATGTATCCCTCGCAACAGTAACATTCTCTTCTTGTGTAACACAGTATCGGGGCTGTCATGTACACCGGTACTCTATTCAAGAGCAACTGCAATTTTTCGAGAACTGCCAGTAATTCTCATATGTTTTCTGCCTTGTGTAGAAACGATACCGCTTTCCTCGTCACAGTTAGAAGTTAAGAGTTAACGTCTGTTGAATGCCTCAGAAAAGAGATTACGTATATTCTGCAAACCTTAAGGCTCCGGCAGCTCGTGATGGGAGCTGGCGCTCTGGACGGTGAGCTAGAGCGTGGACGGTGAGCTAGAGCGTGGACGGTGAGCTAGAGTGTGGACGGTGAGCTAGAGCGTGGACGGTGAGCTAGAGCATGGACGGTGAGCTAGAGCGTGGACGGTGAGCTAGAGCGTGGACGGTGAACTAGAGCGTGGACGGTGAGCTAGAGCGTGGACGGTGAGCTAGAGCGTGGACGGTGAGCTAGAGCGTGGACGGTGAGCTAGAGCGTGGACGGTGAGCTAGAGCGTGGACGGTGAGCTAGAGCGTGGACGGTGAGCTAGAGCGTGGACGGTGAGCTAGAGCGTGGACGGTGAGCTAGAGCGTGGACTGTGAGCTAGAGCGTGGACGGTGAGCTAGAGCGTGGACGGTGAGCTAGAGCGTGGACGGTGAGCTAGAGCGTGGACGGTGAGCTAGAGCGTGGACGGTGAGCTAGAGCGTGGACGGTGAGCTAGAGCGTGGACGGTGAGCTAGAGCGTGGACGGTGAGCTAGAGCGTGGACGGTGAGCTAGAGCGTGGACGGTGAGCTAGAGCGTGGACGGTGAGCTAGAGCGTGGACGGTGAGCTAGAGCGTGGACGGTGAGCTAGAGCGTGGACGGTGAGCTAGAGCGTGGACGGTGAGCTAGAGCGTGGACGGTGAGCTAGAGCGTGGACGGTGAGCTAGAGCGTGGACGGTGAGCTAGAGCGTGGACGGTGAGCTAGAGCGCAGCCTGCGGCTTGAATCACATGCGACACTGTGCGCCGGCCAGAGCTTTCACACGTCATTCCCGTTACTCTCTGGCCGTACTATTGCGGCAAAGCGTTCATAATGCTTCCACCCGACTGGCGTCGGACCTCTGCTGTGTCGCTGGGCGACGCTACATCGTCAGTTGGGGCTGCACTCTGTTGTGAAAGCACTTCAGTTTTTCGTCTTAGTATGTCGTATACAAGTAAGGTATTGACCAATATTCCCGTAGAAAAGATCGTACTTACACATCACTTCACATTTTGATGGTTGCGATTCAATTTGTCAATTAGTATAAGCGTATTTCATTCTCAAATGTTTCTACTACTCGCCTAATACATATAAGTTCGCGAGTTTGATGAGTTATCGAATCATTAGCATGCGTGTGCCCGGTTCTGTACTAACAGACTCGCAGACTCTGTCTTAGGCGACCTCTGTGCTTGACAGCTCTGCCCAACTTTGAGGGGGAGGGGGGAATGACAGTCGCGTGCAGTGGTGGACTTCTAAAGCATGGAAAGGGAACTCTTTATAAGAAGGTATTTGTTTGAATAAAGGTGCAAGTCTTCCCACTAGACAACGTACAGTTTGGACATTATCGTAGGAGAATAACTCGGGGTGGAGTATCCGGAAGGTCTGTTCCTTCCGGTGTTTATTTAAATAAAGGTGCAAGCGGGGAGACTCAAACTTAGAGTGAGGAGAATTAGCGACAACACACCTTTGACTGAATAGTAGTTTGAGGGGGAAAACACGTCACCCAAGCCCCGGATTCTGATGTTACAAAGATAGAGCTAGTCTTCGAAGTCAGCCAGAATAACAATGCCTCATCTCGGAATTCCCGCCAGTTTTTACTTAGAACAAAAACCCTACTTCTATAGGAAACGCAATAATGCAATTGGGCTATTTTTCTAATTTCACGCCATAATTTTAATTTCCCGCCAAAATTTGTTTCTCGCCAAGGTAATTCGCCTCTTTTAGAGGGGGATGGGGTGGGGGAAACACATGATTCATCGGTGACGTCTTCGGTGACGCTGCGCTCGTTGTGTCTTAATTATCTTACTAAGGGTCTCATTACAGAAGGGCGGACTTACTGAGCTGCTTGAGTTCCTTTATGAACAGTTTCGAGGCCCCTAGACTGGGCGTGATTCAGCAACATCTTCAACCACATTGAAATGGACATCACAAATCTTGGACTTTACAACCAAACATTTCATTAGGGGAATAATCAAAATGCCATGCGGCTCAGGTTTAGTAGAAGACTAATGATGAATCATGCAAAAGCGTTGACCAAGTTTTTCAAAGCGAAAACTCTGAAGTGCTCAGAAGGGTCAAGAAGGGAACGGAGATGCGAAGATTGATGAACCAAACTATCAAGACCATTACCCACCGCGAGATTGAATGCTACCTAATGGCGTGGCGAGGACGCTGATGCGGTAAGGAGAGAACATGAGCAAAGCAGAGGATTGGGGAATCATTCTACTGATGATGCGGGCTGCAGATATGGAATGAACGGACATAATTTGACAGAGGGCAGCTCATGGAAATGAGCAGTTCGGAAGCAGCGAAGGTGGTAGACTACGCGTGCCTCTGTCGTGAGCATATATGGATCCGTTTGAACGACAGGGAAACCACGAGTAGGCGATAATGTGTAGCACATCCACATCTCATCACAAAATGTGGATGTCGGAGGCTTCTCCGCTCCGTAAGGTTGGACAGACGGTGATCCGTGGCAGAGCTGAAGACAGAGTACAACGCTGGTCTAGGAACAAGTGTTTTGGAATACACCGTTCAGCACATATTCTTGCACGCTGTACTCTGCAGCGGACGACCTCTTCGTGTACCGTGTTCATTCAACGACGTCGTTGACCGCTATTGCAGTGGCTATGTGATCATCGAGGTTAGATCGTGGATCAATGGAAACGTGGTGGGATGAATCACGTTTGTTATTACATCAGGTCGGTGGTCGGGTCCGGATATACCTTCATCCCGGCGAAAGACTGCACGAAACACGTACCGTGATTCTGACGCAGGCGAATGCGAGCAATATTACGAGAGACGTTTAGTAAATAATGCAATAGATATTTTTTTCTGAAAGCAGGATGGTTTTATTCAGGATTCCAATACATTATATTATTCCCCACTCTTTGGGCTACAAAACCCTTTTTTGAACATAATCTCCGATCAATGCGGAGGCCTTACTCCACCTTACGGCGAGGACCTGTATGCCTGCTTGGTACCCCTGTACTGTTCCACGTCGGAGTGAACGTCTTGCTGAATCGGTAACCCCCCTCCCCATTACTCGCGTATTGCTTGCAGCGAGGGAATGCATCCCTTCCTTGGGATGAACAGATGCATGTCGGAAGGTACGAGATCGGGGCTGTAGGGTGGATGACGAACAATCGAATGAAGTTTTGTGAGCTCCTCTAGGATGCGCAGACTTATGTGAAGCCCCGCGTTGTCGTGGAGAAGGAGAAATTCGACATTTTTTTTTTTTTTTTTTTTTTTTTTTTTTTTTTTTTTTTTTTTGGCGACGAACACGCTCAAATCATTTCTTCAGTTTCCTATGGGTAGTACAATATACTTCGGAGTTGATGGCTGCACCATGAGGGAGGACATCAAACAGAATAAACCATTCAGAGACCCAGAAGATCGTCGCCACGACATTACCGGCTGAGGATACAGTTTTGAACGTTTTCTTCGAAGAAGAGGTGGGTATGGCGCCAATTCATGGATTGCCGTTTCCGATTCTAAGTGATGAACCTATGTTTAACCACCTGTGATAATGTTCGACGAAAAATAGTCAGTGTCAGCCTGGTAACGCGCAAGCAATTCGGCACAGAATGTCCATCTTTGCTCTTTATGGTGTTCTATTAGGTTGCGGGGAACCTAGCACGCACAACCTTTGACTACCTCAAGTGGTGGACGACTGTGTCAGCAATACCAGCAGAGACGTCCAGTTCAACAGCGAGTTGTTTGATTGTGATCCGTCGGTTACCTCGAATGAGAGTGTCCGCACGTTCCAACATTGGAGGAAGCACAGCTGTGTGTGGTCGGCATGCGATCGGACAGGTTTGCACGACTTCGTTGCGATGATGACAGACACCTTGCCCAACGGCTCACTGTGCTTTTGTTTACTGCCAAGTCTCCGCATACATTCAACTTGCTCCTATGAATATCTGCGGTATCTGCTTTTCTGCCAAAAGCACAATGCTTTGGATCGTCAGTGTAGATCTCTGAAAATGGCACGGTGCTGTACATACAGTACTCCAGTATGGAAGGTACCGTTTTGAGTTAGTGGTACGGTAACTTCTCGAACACACTGTATAAATCTCTCTCTCTCTCTCTCTCTCTCTCTCTCTCTCTCTCTCTCTCTCTCTCTCTCTCTGCCGCAGCCACCGTTGAGTTTGGCTCATAATACGGTCAACACTGTTGAAATCTCTTTATGCTTGCATTCCCTAAGCAAGCGTCAACAAAATGGTTAGGCAGCCCCGGCTATGTAGCGGCCTGGCTGCGGCAAGTGGTGGGCGGAAGCACGCCGGCGAGATTCAGGGGTGTCCATGTGCGCGATGGTCCGTCAAAGGGGCGCCGCCGAGGAGCCGCCGCCGCAGGCAGCGCCGGGAATCAAATTAGGAGCGGCCGGCGCGCGCTTCTCTAGGCTGGCCGCCCCTCTCCACGCTAAACCGCCCGGCCGGCGCTGTTTGTGCAGCGCCACTGCGCTTCACACACTGGGAAAAGCTCGCCACTGTTCGTTCTCTCTCTACGCGTAATGCTTTGATGCTTCCTCTTTCGCCGGAGATTTAATTAATTCCTTCTTCGGTTATGAACTGCGACGTCGATTTTTAAAGAGGTTTTCTTTCAGGAATTTAATCAGTGGCGCCGAGGGGCTGCATTAATAAGAAAGCAGAGGGGAGAAGCGTGTGCCTTGCTTGTCGAGTATCTGTCAACAAGCTGCCGTCACGATCGCTTTTCTCTCAAGGACAGGGAACACTTAAAGCCTTCCGTTTCCTTTTCGTCCACATTAAGTTGAAATACAAGGTGTCTGTAATGTCTTTACACAATTTATAGTGTTGTCGCACTTTCAAAAATAGAATACATTTGTTCGAAATAAAAAATGTTACAGACTTTGCTTTTTCATTGGTGTAATTGCAAACTGTGGCAGACAGAAAGGCAGCGTATGGGACTCATTTACGCTACGAGATCGAAAGAATCTGATCGCCTACGTAACGCGGAATTGACCAGTAGATGTCGCGAAAAGCGGACAGCCGGAGGCGAGGAATGGAATATTTATTTTATTTATTTAATCGTATGGTGATTTTATACAACATACAGTTGATATATGACAAGTGATTTTATAGAAATACATATAAGACCAGATTAAACCTTAAAGTCCGTGTTTTTCAACCAATTAATTAAGCTGGGTGTGAGAGTGAACAAGTCTTCGGGAATTCCAGGGTATGAATGAAGTGGACAGCGTTGGACTAGTTGTTCAATTGTCTGCTCTTCTTGATTACATTGACACATTGGTGAACTGACCCAGCCCAATTTTTACCTGAAGTAACTGCAACAATCATGTCCCGTCCTTAATCTGTTGAGGCGGCAACAGAGGTTCCTCGGTCGGTCAAAACCTTTTGGCTTCTTTGTGGGATCAAGGTGATGGGCTCTTGTTCCTAATGTTTTTGTTCACCATTCATGCTTCCAGCTTTCATTTATGTCAAAACCATCCGCGATGAGTTGCCCTGCAGTAGCACTTGCTGGTCTTCTATATCGCGATCGTTGCTGTGGCGGATGACAGAATTCCTGGTGCAGTGGTAGAGAGGGTGATGCAGAGATTTTCTTGGCCTCCTTCAGCAGAGCTTGTTTCCGCCTTAAGTGAGGTGGAGGGGTGTGACTCAGTACAGGTAACCAGTGACATGGGGTTGATTTGATGGAACCAGGAATGCAGCGCATTGTGTTGTTCAGTTTTGTGTCTACCTTCTTCACATGTACACTTTCTAACCAGACAGGTGCACGGTACTCGGCAGCAGAGTACACAAGACAACCCAGACAGTCAGCAGAGGTTCCCCAGGTGGTACCACTGAGCTTATGTAGTATGTTGTTCCTTGCAGCAACTTTATGAGAAAGCTTCGTGATGTGTTCTTTGTAGCTCAGGGTTCTATCTACATTGATTCCGAGATATTTTGGGTAAAGACTGTACGTCAACGTTTGTCCATTGAGCAGAACTCTTGGTTTGTAGTTCGCAGCACGATTCGCTAGATGGAAACAAGAGACTTCAGTTTCTGATGTGCTTGGGATCTCCAGGTCTTAAAGAAAGATGACATCTTTTCCAGATCCTCCGTAAGAATTCGTTCACCATCTTCGAAATTACTGCTCTGTGCTACCAGTGGGACGATCGTTGCTCACATTCGTAGGTATAACCTAAATTATCCTAGCAGCGAATTGACGCATGGTGCACGGAATGGCAATTGAATCTCAATGTAGCGAAGTGTAATGTGATGCGAATACATTGAAAGATAGGTCCCTTATCATTTAGCTACAAAATAGCAGGTCAGCAACTGGAAGCAGTTAATTCCATAAATTATCTGGGAGTACGCATTAGGAGTGATTTAAAATGGAATGATCATATAAAGTTGATCGTCGGTAAAGCAGATGCCAGACTGAGATTCATTGGAAGAATCCTAAGGAAATGCAATCCGACAACAAAGGAAGTAGGTTACAGTACGCTTGTTCGCCCAATGCTTGAATACTGCTCAGCAGTGTGGGATCCGCACCAGATAGGGTTGATAGAAGAGATAGAGAAGATCCAACGGAGAGCAGCGCGCTTCGTTACAGGATCATTTAGTAATTGCGAAAGCGTTACGGAGATGATAGATAAACTCCAGTGGAAGACTCTGCAGGAGAGACGCTCAGTAGCTCGGTACGGGCTTTTGTTGAAGTTTCGAGAACATACCTTCACCGAAGAGTCAAGCAGTATATTGCTCCCTCCTACGTATATCTCGCGAAGAGACCATGAGGATAAAATCAGAGAGATTAGAGCCCACACAGAAGCATACCGACAGTCCTTCTTTCCACGTACAATACGAGACTGGAATAGAAGGGAGAACCGATAGAGGTACTCAGGGTACCCTCCGCCACACACCGTCAGGTGGCTTGCGGAGTACGGATGTAGATGTAGATGTAGATGTAGACGTGACCCCTGGGTGGTGCTAAAGGAGCAACAGTGTCGTAGGTGATATACAATATGCCCGGAAAAATAACTAATAACCGCCCTTTTCAGGATCATTCAACTAGAGACGAGATAAACCTAGTTCGTATTATGCAGCTTAAGATCGAAGGCATAAGCTCTGCCAAATGTGAGCATCTACAGGAACAACTGCATGAACTTAACATTGATGTTGTCAATATTCAAGAAACACATACCAAAGATGAGCAAGATCTTCACCGTAGAGGACGAATACCTGGTTATACACTGGTCGAAGCTATCCACCATCCACAAGAGCCAAGCCTAAACGGAGTGCATGTAATTGATTCTACAGACGTTAATCACACCTACACAATAGTAATTCAGATAAACGACTTAAAAATTGTCAACCTGTACGAGCCTCCAAGTGTGAATTGGACCTCAACAGTTCTGCCGGCTTTCGATCACCCTTGCATATACACTGGAGACTTTAACAGCCATCACACGGATAGGCGGTACGACACCGTGAATATAAATGGGGAGTCACTAGCTCAATGAGCAGAAACTAGCAACATGCACTTGGTCTCTGATGTGAAAGACAAGGGAACCTCCCACTGTGCACGCTGGAATAAGGATTACAACCCAGACTTGGTATTTGTGTCCAAAGATCAGCTAGATCAACCACTTAACACCACTCGTACTGTTCTGTATAACTTCCCAAACTGCCAACACCGTCCTGACAGAAATTGGTTTAAAAATTGCCCTTGTAAACTCAATGCCCCTACCCAGAAGGAACTTTCAGCGAGCTAACTGTGCTGGATTATCAAAATACCTTGACTCCAACTTAGCTGCGAAGAACTTACAGACAACAACAAACAACTACGATGAATTCAATACTGAGCTGTCAGTAGACAAGCAGCAAGAACAGATCGGCTTGGTCACGAGACCTTGGTGACTTCGAACGTGAACTGCCTGTTGATAAGATGTCGCCCGAGTAACGAACCCATCAACCATTCTAAAGCTACCAAATTCGACCGCTGGTGATGTGATTGTGAAGTGGAAACACGAAAGAACAGCCACAGCTAAAGCAAGGCCAGGCAAGATCTCATGTACTTACGGGCAGGCAACGTCGACCATTGTGGAGGCTGGTTCTAATAAATCGCACGAAAGCAGCGGAAGGAATCACTCGAGAGTTCCAAAGTAGTACCAGCAGTGAGTAGGGAGTTAACAAAAGTGGGGTACTGTGGTCCAGCAACCCCTCATAAGCCACGCATTTGTGTAGTCAGTGCCAGGCGACACTTGAGGTGGAGGAAAGAGCTACGCCGCTGGACTGAAAACGAGTAGTTTGGAGAGATCGATCACTCTATACCCTGTGACAATCAGACTGAAGAATTACGTTTGGTGGATGCCTGGAGTACACCTTGCGTCACGTATAGTGCCAACAGTGAAGTATGGATGAGATGGTGTTGCGGTATAGGGGTGTTTTTCGAGGTTAGAGGGTGGTTCCCTCATTGTGCTTAAGAAAACGCTATATGCAGAGAGTTACGAATCCATTTTTACAGCATTGTTTGATGTGTACGGTACATTAATATTTCGTAGACGATGATTGATTGTACCAGCATGACAATGCGCAATGGCTTGTAGACAATAAAATTTCTGAAATGGCCTGGTCTGCCCAGAGACTCGAACTGAAACCAATGGAAAGCCTCTGGGACTACTTATAAAGTCGACTTCACTCCAGACCCGAGCGTCCAGTATCACTATCTTCTCTAGTTTCGGCTCTTGAGGAAGAACTGACTGCTGCTTCGTCACAGTCATTCAAGCACCTTACTGCAGGTGTTCCCAGCAGTATGTATAAACGGAGAGGTGGACACACCCCATATTAATGTTCTCTAATAGGTTGGTTGGTTGGTTTGGGTTGGGGAAGGAGACCAGACAGCGAGGTCATCGGTCTCATCGGATTAGGGAAGGACGGGGAAGGAAGACGGCCGTGCCCTTTGAAAGGAACCATCCCGGCATTTGCCTGGAGCGATTTAGGGAAATCACGGAAAACCTAATTCAGGATGGCCGGACGCGGGATTGAACCATCGTCCTCCCGAATGCGAGTCCAGTGTCTAACCACTGCGCCACCTCTCTCGGTCTCTCTAATAGGTGTTCAGATACTTTAAATCATACGGTGTAAGTTAAGAGTGAAGTTGAGATCCTTGCTCGAAATAAAAAGGGAGATTAAGGTTGAACGTCCCGTTGACGACTAGGCTATTAGAGATGGACGGAGTACGCACCAGTATTGAGAAAGAAATTGTGTAACGTCACTATTATATTCTGTCGCTATGATCCTGTTATGTCCAGAAAAGGCAGCTGTACAGTCCGATTTCAACAAATACATGCCTGAAATCGTAACAGACGGCTATTTTTTATATTGTTTTGTGAAACTGGGCCCCCCACGAATTGCGTCTGCTTTCGTACAATTAGTGAAACTTACAAATGGTTCAAATGGCTCTGAGCACTATGGGACGTAACTTATGAGGTCATCAGTCCCCTAGAACTTAGAACTACTTAAACCTAACTAACCTAAGAACATCACACACATCCATGCCCGAGGCAGGATTCGAACCTGCGACTGTAGCGGTCGCGCGGTTCCAGACTGTAGCACCTTGAACTGCTCGGCCATGCTGGCCGGCGTGAAACTTACATATAATAGTATATTACACAGTACAGTGTATTTCGCCTGTTGGGGTGCACTCAACAGTACATTCCTAAGTCACCTTCGTACTATTTCGCACACAGCACTTGCAAAGTCTTGCTTATTGACAGCTCCATAAAGTAGACTGCTATGCCGTCTCGTTACCACTCCATAGACGTAGTTTTACCCCAATAACAAATAAATGTATTAGATTTAAACGATGACTTTTTTTAAGATCCGATCGGTTGCGAAATGGAAACTACAGTGAAAATCAAAAATGTTTTGTTTGCGACCTTTAGCTACCTTCTGCAGCAACTTCTCTACATACTCGTCACTCTGACTTTGGTGTTTGTCATAGTGCTGTACCAGCTTCCTGTCACCCTCGACATAGAAGACAAGGGCCTGTGATTTCAACCAATCCCTTGCGCTGGTCTGTAGCTCATCGACTGTGCCAAAATACAGTCGTCATAGCCAGCGATTCGTGTGAGTGAAGAGATGAAAACAAGAGGGGGTTATGTCTGGTCTGTATGGCACGTGATCAAATACTTCCCATGAAATACGCTGCAGTAGCCTCTCCACTGCCTCTGCAGAGTGCGGCCGAGAATTGTCATGAAGAAGGAAACGCATGGCAGTTATGTTATGTGGGTGACATGAAATCAGGCGAAGACCCTCAATGGAACTTAATAAGGGGTGTTCAGAAAGTCTCTCCACAGTGCCGTATGATTCTTAGCCGCGTGTTCCATAGGATTAGGCGAATTTAATTGTGTATTCAACAACAGGGGGGGGGGGACACTTTCAACATTTAATGTGAAAATTTGTAAGTAAAAATGAATTTTCAATAAATCAATAACTTGTATTTCACTGAGTTTCGTTTCGGTATATTCACTGTGGCATGCGGCACGCGCGGCTAACAATCATACGGCACTGCGGAGAGACTTTTTGAACACCCCGTACTTGGTGAGGTCCTAGAGTTTCTTAGAGGGTTCTTCTACAGTACAGCCGGCCGGAGTGGCCGAGCGGTTCTAGGCGCTACAGTCTGGAACCGCTACGGTCGCAGGTTCGAATCCTGCCGTGGGCATGGATGTGTGTGCTGTTCTTAGGTTAGTTAGGTTTTAGTAGTTCTAAGTTCTAGGGGTCTGATGACCTCAGAAGTTAAGTCCCATAGTGCTCAGAGCCATTTGAACCATTTCTACAGTACAGATTATCCATATGGTAGGTACTGTACAATGTGTCGAAGAAATCTGTTATGCACTTAATTTGTGAAGGTGTCCGCCTGCTTAGCTGGGTGGTAACGTGCTCAACTCCCATGCAAGCGCGCCCGGGTTCGATTCCCTGCCGGGTTAGAGATTACCTCCGCTCATCGTCATCGGTGCGCAAGTCGCCCAATATGGCGTCGACTGAAATAAGACTTGCACTTAGTGGCCGAACTTCCCCAGATGGGGCCTCCCGGCCAACAATACGATAAGCTCATTTCCATTTTTTTTTTTTTTTTTTTTTTTTTTTGTGAATGGTCTGTTATCGTTTGTTGTCAGGGATAGCAAATGAAGGCTTTTTTAATTTGATCTGCACATATGAATTGACAGAATAGAATAAATAACCAGTAGCCTTCGGTTTTTTTTCCCTCTAGAGTCAACCAACCAACGAATGTCGAATTAATCTCTTCCTCTTCTAATTAGTTTCGGTGTGGAAACATCCTTAATTTCTCAGTCTGCGTATCTACACGCTTATGTGACAGCTGAAGGAGTGGAAATATAAGACATTTTTGATACATAAGGGATGTTTGCTTCTATTTAAATGTTTACAGCTCAGAACAAAATTGGTTGAATAAAGTATCACCAATTAATTTTTGACCAAGGCACTAATGTAACTGGCAGTAGTTTCTTCACTATGGGTGAGGTGAAACCACAGTGGCTTCTAAAAAGTTGCTTCCGCATTGGCAAAGAGCACGCTGTAATTCGATTATTTTGTCAAAAATCCAAGAGCTGCTCAAGTTCATCAGCAGTTGTGCCTATAATAATATAATAATGTTTCAGAAAAGGTTAGACAATCCTGTAGAGATTCCTCAGCATTTTACGGTTAAAACACTGACACGCGAGTGCGCGCGTGACCACAGGCATCAATTAAACTTATTGGAAAAGTTGGAAATAATACAAAACAAAACATTACAACATAAAAATGAAGTAACAATAAGTTGAGCTGACAAGTATATGCAGGGCTGAAAAAAAAACAGACAATGAATTTTATCAGAGGTAAAGCGGAGGAAAATATGACATACGAGCAGTACACTTCTTTTTGTCAGTTATATCGTAACTAATACACACTTAGCACTATTTTAATGCGTTTAACTAAGAAAAGTGGGTACCTGTGTGCAGCAAAAAAAGTTAAATATCATTATTTGCTTCGTCGTTCCAGATGCTACACCTGTAGTAGTGGAAATGCAGATACGTAAGAATCAGTTTGCGTTGTCAAGTAGATTAAGCATTTTCTGTTCAGTTACGTGGTCTCTATAAAACCAAATCATGATGGAAGGCTGGGTGGAAAAATGAGCTGTCTCATGTTCATATGAAACACGAGAAGTACTTTATTTTCGAGGTCCGATTGGTCGTGAAATGGAACCTACAGTGAAAATAGAAAATGTTTTATTTGTAACATGTAGCTACACTTCCCACCTACTTCTCTACATAGTCGCCGTCCCGGCCTAGACATTTGTCGTAACGTTGTATAAACTTCGCAAGATCCGCGTCATAAAAGGTAACCGACCGTAATTTCCACCAATTTTCTACGCTGGACTGCAGCTCGCTGTCTGTGCCAAATGCTGCAATCATAGACAGCGGTTCACGTGAGCGAAAAAGTGCATGAGATAGCCATGTCCGGGCCGTATGTTGGCAATGAAACACTTCCTGTGGACAACGCTACAGGAGCGTCTTTGTTGCAGCTGCAGCATGCGGCTGAGCATCCTCATGAAGAACAATTCCCGACGACACTCCTCTTCGTTTGTTACGAACTGCCCTTCGTAGACGATTTTCTCCAGTCGTCCGAGCCCCTCGATGAGCGAGAAATCGAATGACAGCACGCACTTCACACTTGCCCTCTGTACACTCAGAACTGAAAAGTGCGACGTGACGCGATCGACGGCAATACTATACATTGAGCAACATTTCTGGGCAAAGTTCCATCGGATTTTCAGTGTGGTTCTAATTTCGCGATCGAACTGACCTTGAGCAAAAAATAGCTCTTGTGTATACTATTATTATCCTCTGCTCTAGACAAGCTGCAATGGACGTTTCCCAGCTGGTCGTCTGTTCAGTATGAGCTTCCGGAAAACTTGATGTCTAAACCATCCTCTAACGAACGTATTTACACTCCTGGAAATGGAAAAAAGAACACATTGACACCGGTGTGTCAGACCCACCATACTTGCTCCGGACACTGCGAGAGGGCTGTACAAGCAATGATCACACGCACGACACAGCGGACACACCAGGAAACGCGGTGTTGGCCGTCGAATGGCGCTAGCTGCGCAGCATTTGTGCACCGCCGCCGTCAGTGTCAGCTAGTTTGCCGTGGCATACTGAGCTCCATCGCAGTCTTTAACACTGGTAGCATGCCGCGACAGCGTGAATGTGAACCGTATGTGCAGTTGACGGACTTTGAGCGAGGGCGTATAGTGGGCATGCGGGAGGCCGGGTGGACGTACCGCCGAATTGCTCAACACGTGGGGCTTGAGGTCTCCACAGTACATCGATGTTGTCGCCAGTGGTCGACGGAAGGTGCACGTGCCCGTCGACCTGGGACCGGACCGCAGCAACGCACGGATGCACGCCAAGACCGTAGGATCCTACGCAGTGCCGTAGGGGACCGCACCGCCACTTCCCAGCAAATTAGGGACACTGTTGCTCCTGGGATATCGGCGAGGACCATTCGCAACCGTCTCCATGAAGCTGGGCTACGGTCCCGCACACCGTTAGGCCGTCTTCCGCTCACGCCCCAACATCGTGCAGCCCGCCTCCAGTGGTGTCGCGACAGGCGTGAATGGAGGGACGAATGGAGACGTGTCGTCTTCAGCGATGAGAGTCGCTTCTGCCTTGGTGCCAATGATGGTCGTATGCGTGTTTGGCGCCGTGCAGGTGAGCGCCACAATCAGGACTGCATACGACCGAGGCACACAGGGCCAACACCCAGCATCATGGTGTGGGGAGCGATCTCCTACACTGGCCGTACACCTCTGGTGATCGTCGAGGAGACACTGAATAGTGCACGGTACATCCAAACAGTCATCGAACCCATCGTTCTACCATTCCTAGACCGGCAAGGGAACTTGCTGTTCCAACAGGACAATACACGTCCGCATGTATCCCGTGCCACCCAACGTGCTCTAGAAGGTGTAAGTCAACTACCCTGGCCAGCAAGATCTCCGGATCTGTCCCCCATTGAGCGTGTTTGGGACTGGATGAAGCGTCGTCTCACGCGGTCTGCACGTCCAGCACGAACGCTGGTCCAACTGAGGCGCCAGGTGGAAATGGCATGGCAAGCCGTTCCACAGCAGTACATCCAGCATCTCTACGATCGTCTCCATGGGAGAATAGCAGCCTGCATTGCTGCGAAAGGTGGATACACACTGTACTAGTGCCGACATTGTGCATGCTCTGTTGCCTGTGTCTATGTGCGTGTGGTTCTGTCAGTGTGATTATGTGCTGTATCTGACCCCAGGAATGTGTCCATTAAGGTTCCCCTTCCTGGGACAATGAATTCACGGTGTTCTTATTTCAATTTCCAGGAGTGTATCTATATGGTACATCGGTCTTGGCAGTGGCAAGAGTCTGCTAGGTATATATCCGCTGCAAAGAGCGTACGCAGGGTCTGAGCTGTGAGATGGCAACTCATATTAATTGCACGGTGAATAACTATTGAGTTTTGAGATTTCACGAGGAGTGATTTTGAATGTACTTCCCTCAAATCAATATGCATTACATGTTCCCCCTTATTTAACAGATACGTTCGTTTGTCGGGGCGGACTAAGAATCCAGTTTGTAAAGTCCATTCCTTTTTTTCTTGGGAGGGGAATAGGGCAGAGAGTGGGATGAGTAAGCTGTCTTCTCTTCCTTCCCGCAGGGAACACTCTTGCTTACAGCTATGGACACGTCTACCTTGTAAAGTTGCCACCTCGCTTCTTGTGATATTGCAGGTTAGGCTCAGGATCTGAATTGACACACATATATCTGATGTTTCGCTTTTGTCGTATGTGTTCCCTCCTTTTATTGTTGGAGCTCTATTTAATGACATCCTGTACGTTATAAAATCGAAACAGAGCTACTTACCACTAATCGATGAAAGCGTACTCTTGTACAAAGAAAGAAGGTTTCGAATTTGATATTGCAATGTCCACGTTTTCAGAGATGACTTACACTGAAGAGCCAAAGAAACTGGTACGGTGCCTAACATCGTGTAGGGTCCCAGTGAGCAATCAGAAGTGCCGCAATACGACGTGGCATCCACTCGACTAATGTTTGAAGTAGTGCTGGAGGGAACTGACACCATTAGTCCTGCAGGGATGTCCATAAATCCGTAAGAGTACGAAGGGTGGAGATCTCTTCTGAACAGTATGTTGCAAGGCATCCCGCATATGCTCAATAATGTTGATGTCTGGGGAGTCTGGTGACAAGCATTTAAACTCAGAAGAGTGTTCCTGAAGCCACTCTGTACCAATTCTGTACTTGTAGTGTGTAACGTTGACCTGCTGGAATTGCCCAAGTCCGTCGGAATGCACAATGGACATGCATGTATGCAGGTGATCAGACAGGATGCTTACGTGTCACTTATCAGAGTCGTATCTAGACATATCAGGGGTCGGATATCACTCCAGCTGCACACGCACCACACCATTACAGAGCCTCCACCAGCTTGAACAGTTCCCTGCTGACATGCAGGGTCCGTGAATTCGTGAGGTTGTCTCCATACCCGTAGACGTCCATCTGCTCGATACAATTTGAACTGACATTCGTCCGACCAAGCAATTTTTTTCCAGTCATCAACAGTCCAGCGTCTATGTTGACGGCCCCAGGCGAGGCGAAAAGCTTTGTGGCGTGCAGTCATCGAGGGTGCACGAGTGGTCCATTGGCTCCGAAAGCCCATATCGATGATGTTTCGTCATGGTTCGCACTCTCACACCTGTTGATGGCCCAGTATTCAAATTTTCAGTAATTTGTGGAAGGGTTGCCACTTTTGTCACATTGAACGATTCTCTTCAGTCTTCGTTGCTCCCGTTCTTGCAAGACCCCTTCCGACCGCAACGATGTGGGAGATTTTATGTTTACCGGATTGCTGAAATTCTCGGTACACTCCTTTAATGGTCGTACTGGAAAATCCGCACTTCATCTCGAAGTCGGAAATGCTGTGACCCGTCGCTCGTGCACTGACTGTAACAGTACGTTCTAAGTCACTTAAATTTTGTTTGCCTGCCATTGTAGCAGCAGTAACCGTTGTAATAGCTGCTCCAGACACATTTTGTCCTATATATGCGATTCCAACTGTAGCGCCGTATTCTGCCTGTTTACATATCTCTGTAATTGAGTGCGTATGTCTATACCAGTTTCTTCGGCGCTTCAGTGTAATACAAACACGTTCGGATAAAGATACGTAAAGACATTAATCAAGGATTTGTTGCAAAAGTCTTCTCGGTATTCGTATGAAGCAATTTATTACGAGAATTAGGTTTAAATATGTACAATAATGAATCGTGTACTGTGCTGTATTTACTTTCAATCATGTTCTGCAGTAACGTTAAATTTGACTATATCAAGCACATACGAGTTCTGAAAACAATTTGTTTGCCTGAAATTACTTATTGTGACACTTGTAATGATTAATTTTAGAAGTAAATGTAAAAATGTCATTGCTTTAGGGTAAACAGAAGCTAAGTACGTTCGACAAAGAAAAAAAAACGTGAAGTTATCTGTTGCACGTAAGACGAACCTTGGAAAATAGCCATGTATTGATCGCAATAAGTTGTAGGCAATAATCAACGGGAGTGGCTACCTACCATACCTCAGAAAGGCAGTCGAAATCTTATACCGCAAACAAATGAGATGAAATTCAATTAAGGAGTAAGATTGGGATTTTCGGTTTCACCCACTGTTTTAAACATTTGTATTGACAGTGTCCTTAAAAACTGAAAATGAGATAATTAGCCAGGAACTAAATTAGATAAACACGCTACTTAAAGTACATTACTATTCACAAACGATAACGTAATGATACAAGAAAGCGAAGACAGCCTCCATTTAGCAGTACCAAGTATGTACAGAATGCAATCAGAGAATTTCGTTACATAAGGCGGAAGTTGTGGCTTTTCGAGGTAAACAGTCACTACTGTCGGAAACAGTGATTAACAACAAAGTAACTGAACAGGTGTCATATTTAAAATATTTAGGCCGCGACACGAGCAATAATTATGACAATGATGTAGGTGACAAACTGCATAAATTTCAGGTAATACGTGAGACAATAAACAGCGTACTTAACTGCAAAACCCGAAAATATACAAAAACTAAATTTCACGAAACTATGGTGATACTATTTTTGTTGTATAAAAGTGAGACTTCGATAACCAAAACGTGAGGTGACAGCAAAGTACAAGCAGCGGAGATGAGATTCTTGAGGGGAGTAACGAGGCCGTCGAGAAGAGATTTAATAATGAAATGTGTGTAAATAGTTGAATTCTGCGAAGGATCTACGACCCCAGCTTGCCATGGCAGTACATAAAACCCGTTGCACAAGCGGTCAAGTTAACATAGCAACTATTTAAAAAACGCATCAGCACGTTTCACAAAAGACAATTACCGTTTGTGCAACACGAATAAATCAGTAGTGGAAAATCTTGCACTGGTAATTTTATAAAGGCCTAGTTATAGTTATGCTAGAATGTGTAGAGAGGCCATATAGATCCAGACGCCCAAAAGCAATTTCAAAATAAGAGGAGAAGGACTGACCTTAGACAGGTAGTGGGTCTTGTACAAAGTAAAACAAACTGCGCCAACTCCTCTGCCGTACAAGCTCCAAAACGTGCGTCCGCGCGATTCTGCGCTATATTTGGCAAAGGCCGAATGAGGACACGAATCGACTGCTTCGCGGCTACAAATAAATTACTCGGCAGATTCCTCTACCTGAGCAAACTGACGTTGGGAAACTAACAACGTACATCTCCATTGCCCTGATGGTGTAGTGTGAAGTTGGAGACGGAACTGTAGACATAAAAATAATCCTCAGAGACCGGCCTAATTTTCAGAAACCCGATGTTGCCTAGTACACTTCACATTGTTTTTATCGATACTACGGGTAACTGGTCGGGTTCACTGTTCATTAGCATGTGGTCACAAAAGCGTGATAGACAAGATGAACTGGAACCCAACAGACAAAAGTTTCAGCGATTTTCAAGATTATTTCTTTAAAATGGTGGTAAAAGGGCGCTTCGTCGCTGGGGAGTCGTTACGGAGTAATTGCATTGCGTTTTACTTCTTACCTACATTTACTTTTGTATCTGTGTTGAACTGAGAATATGTGCACAATAGTGAAAATGTCGTCGATATTCTGTCTTGTTGAGAAACAAACTTGTTGGGTTCACTCATCGTACTTGCTGTTAACAACAGTAATGCCCGCTTTACTGTTCGCCCTCAATCTTGCATTCAGTACTGCTAGGTTCTGTCTCGGCTTTGTTTTTTCGGCGGTGTTAGTTGTACCTTAACAGTGATACGCAACAGAATCGATACGTTCAGGAACGAAGATTTGGCTGGTACGCACCTCGTGTAAGGTATCATTGAATGCAATGGAGGACCGGCTTAACGATGCTGTTTCTTCTGTGACGACAACCACATAACAATACATTTGGACCTGTACTTGAGCGTCTGCGACAAACCGGATCTGGTCATGTTAGAATTAATTAATATTACAGTCTATTTCACTCTTCTGAAGATATACAGGATGGTCCATTGATAGTACCCGAGCCAAATATCTCACGAAATAAGCATCAAACGAAAAAACTACACAGAACGAAACTCGTCTAGCTTGAAGGGGGAAACCAGATGGCGTTATGTTGACCGGCTAGATGGCGCTGTCATAGGTCAAACGGATAGGAACTGCGTTTTTTTAAACAGGAACCCTCATTTTTTATTACATATTCGCGTAGTACGTAAAGAAATATGAATGTTTTAGTTGGATTCACCAACAGCGGTAACTTAACCGGCATAATATGCACTATTGGGCAACGGAAAATTCACTATGTCTGCGACAAGTGGAACATCAGCGACCTTGGCGGGTTAATGAATGGTGTGGCACTATGGAAGGAAGGATAATTTGCCTCCATTTTATCAATGGCAATCTGAATGGTGCAATGTATGCTGATTTCCTACCTAGTGTTCTGCCGATGTTACTACAAGATGTTTCACTGCATGACAGAACGACGATGTACTTCCAACATGATCGATGCCCAGCACATAGCTCGCGTTCGGTTCAAGAGGTAGTGAATAGCATATTTCATGAGAGGTGGATTGGTCACCGAAACACCATACCATAGCCCACACTTTCACCGAATTTGATCGCAGGATTTCTTTCTGTGGGGAAAGTTGAAGGATATTTGCTATCGTGATCCATCGACGACGCCTGACAACATGCGTTAGCGCATTGTCAATGCATGTGTGAACATTACGGAAGGCGAACTACTCGCTGTTGAGAGGAATGTCGTTACACGTATTGTCAAATGCATTGTGGTTGATGGACACCATTTTGAGCTTTTATTGCATTAATGAGGTATTTACAGGTAATCACGCTGTAAGAGCATGCGTTCTCAGACATTAGAAGTTCACAGCGGTATATACATTGGAACAACCGAAATAAAATATTCAGACGTGCCTATGTTCTGTATTTTAATTTAAAAAACCTACCTGTTGCTAACTGTTCGTCTAAAATTCTGAGCCATATGTTTGTGACTTACAGCGCCAGCTATCACAAAGCGAAAAAAGTGGTCCAACTAAAACATTCATATTTGTTTACGTACTACACGAATATGTAATAAAAATGGGAGTTCCTATTTAAGAAAAGCAGTTGATATCCGTTTGACCTATGGCTGCGCCATCTAACGGGCCTACCATACCGCCATCTGGTTTCCCCCTTCAAGCTAGACAAGTTTCGTTCTTAGTAGTTTTTTCGTTTGACGCTTATTTCGTGAGATATTTGGCCCGGTCACGATCAATGGACCCCCTGTATATGCAGAAACAAAGGTAGCTGAGGTAAAAACCGAATAAATAAATTATATTGTTACTCTGCAAATAACCACGAGAGAGGTCAATGATCCATCATACCAAAATGTTCAGAAAACACCCTTGAATAACCTCTGACATTTTGTCGTTGGAGTTGAGGTTCACCCTTTGCAGTCATTTCTTTCCTTTTTATTCTTGTCAGGATGTAGACAGACATTAACGCTTAGTAACGATGCTTTTAGAAGCCACACACATGCTCTAACACTACCTGTGACTTTCGAGGCAGCGATGATACTCGGAGACGGCGTACGTTAGGAGTATGCTGCACCTCAGCCGTGGCACGCGTTTTACGCTATCGCCGATGGACACAGTGCCTCAGCTGTGCTGTCATCGACACGGGACCGGTTGCGTAAAGCCTATTACGGCGGCTACGTTGGGCTGCCTGCCTGCTCGCTTGTCTGGTGTCTGTCGGACGACGCGCATGAGGCGTAACAGGTACGCCGCTGCGCCACGCCGAGCCGAGCTAAGCTGATCAGAACACGCGCCGGGCGTGACGGATGCGGTCTTGCTGTTGTCCTCTTATTACGATTGCGCTGTGAGAGAGGCGTGGGGCATGGTAAGAGGAACGTGCCCTGTGCGCATGCGCAACACAAGTAGCGAAGTCCTAGCAACAAACTGCAGCTGAATGCCGAGCATTTGCCACGCCGGACATTTGCCACACTTGCCCCTTCGCCAAGCAGCGATCCCTCAGGCAAGGGACGCCCTTCCTCTTACTTCTTCTGTCCGCTTTTAAACCGCCGTCTCCACATCTTACTCGGTACAGCCAGTACGTAAGGGCCCTTCTTCTTTGACATTTTGGCCAAATACAGAGCTTCTTTTCCGAAATCGAAATATTTGTATCTTTTGGGAAACGAAAGCCATTTCGACTATTATGTCAGCATGTAATTAGTTCTCCCAAGTATAAATATAGATCCCTCTGTCTCCACGGTAGCTTCCTTTCACGCTTATTGATTGCGATAGAAACAGTCCATCGCCATGGGAGCAACGAGAAAGGAACGCTGTAAACAGAATGAGAATGTACGCTAACCACATCTTTTTGATCGCTGCATTTGTGCCTACTTTAATTGCTAAACTGCATGCCCAAAAGACAATAAGGTAAGAAGAAATGGGTATGTGAATGTTTGAAAAGAAGGACGACATACTTCATATTAATTTACTCTAAAATCCGATATCCCTTATGGCGAAACGTTAGTTAATAAAGAGTAGCGGGACAATGTTCAAAACATGACAAAGTACGTTCATAAACAGAGATAAGAACATCTATAATTGACATGTCATCTAAAGTCGACCTACAATTTTAAAATGTTAGAAATAAGGAAATGAAGTAATACAGAATGCTATGCTTGTACCGTATGTTGTTGTTCTACATTGTTTAGCTCTCGCATTTACAGGGTCACAGAGTAACCATCCTAGGTTTTGGAGGGAAAAGCCGTAATTGTAATGATCTCCACTACAACAGACACAAGAAGCACAACTTAAGGAAAAATAATGAATGTGTGTTCCAGCTAACAAGCGGCGTTGAAGCAGTTAGTTCCCGTGATTTAGTATGGACAGAGGTTATATTCGACAACCGGAATAAATTAATAACTGGCTCCTTTTACCAACCTCCGGTCTCAGATGAAACAGTTGCTGAACATTTCAAAGAAAACTCGAGTCCCATCGCAAAAGGTACACTACTCATACAATTACAGTTGGCAGTGACTTCAATCTCCCTTCCGTATGTCGACAAAAATACATTTTCAGACCCTCCTGTAAATAGAAAACAACTTCCATAATTGTTCTAAATGCTTTTATAAAATTATTTTGATCAATTAGTTCACGAGGTCATTCAAATTGTAAATGGTTACGAAAACACACTTGACCTCTTAGACACAAATAATCCTGAGCATCATGACGGGTACAGGAATTAGTGAACACACTTTCGCAGCGAGGCTCAATTCCGTAACAAGGGAATTTACAAAAACTAAACGCGAAATATATATATTTATAAAAGCAACTAAAACTTCGGTTGATGTCTTTCTAAGAGACAGTCTCCAATCCTTCCGAACTATGTAAGTGAAGACCATATGTAGCTTAAGCTCAAAGAAATAGTATCAACAGGACTCGAGAGATTCATACCAAAAAAAATTAATATCAGACGGAACTGATCCCCCATGGTACACAAAACACGACAGGAAGCTGCTGCAGGAGCACCGAAAAAGGCACGTATAATTTAGACGAGCGCAAAATCTCCAAGACTGGCGAAGTTCTACTGTAGCTCGAAATTTGGTGCAGATTTCAATGCGAGATTTAATAGTTTCCACAACGAAACTCTCTCTAGAAATTGGCAAAAAGTCCCTAGAGATTCTGGTCCTATGTTAAGAAAAGCAGCGGAAAGGCTCAGTAAGTACCTTTTCTGTGGGTCGAGCGGCGAGTGAGGAGGAGGAGGAGGAGGGGGGGGGGGGGGGAGAGACAAGGGACCAACCCTTCGGAGCAGGTAAAATTGTGGCAAATGTCCGCCGTGGCAAATGTCTGCACACCACTGCAGCTGTCTCATTGTTACATGAGAACTGGTCTAATGTCAGCATTCAGGCTGCTGCGCTGTGCCAGGCGGCGTGTTTACTAGCTCTTGCGGCTTCTGACACTGGGATCTTGCCTATAGCGGTGTCGACAGGTACTGCTATGTGAGCAGCCACTAGCGAGCTATGGTAGCGAGCGCTTCGCCTATTCTTCGACTGCTCTTAGGTTCTGCATTTAGAGATTCCGGTATAACCAGATTCTAGGTGTTAGATAGGGAAGCTGTCGCTTCTAGGATACGGGGAGGCGAGACTGATGCGGATCGAATCCGCCTCGCGGATTATCGACGATGACTGGTGAGTCGGCCAGCCTGGATGTCGTATTAGGACGGTTTCCCACACCCGACCTGGTTAACACCGTGTTGGTGCCCTCGTTCCGCTTCCGATACTCGCTACGTTAACATTTAGAAAACATTCTCACACTTGAGCAAAGATTTACTTTAGATGCAAACAGACGGGCAACACGGACTCCGCCCAGGCTGAAGTGGTGGCTCATGAAGGGCATCGATCTGCCACTGACATTGCCTCAACCCAACCTAAAAAAAAAGAAAACTGGAAAACGCACAGGAAGAAGAAGAACTAGAGGAAGAAGAAGATGATGTTCAAAATGATAAGAGACTCGTGTGAAACACAAGTCTCTTATCATTTTGAACATCATCATCTTCTTCTTCCTCTAGTTCTTGTTCTTCCTGTGCGTTTTCCAGTTATCTTTTTTTTTTTTAGGTTGGCATCGTTATCTGGGTTGAGATAATGTCAGTGGCAGATCGATGCCCTTCATGAGCCACCACTTCAGTCTGGGCGGAGTCTGTGTTGCCCGTCTGTTTGCATCTAAAGCAAATCTTTGCTCAAGTGTGAGAATGAGACAGGCGCGCACGCACGGAGGCCAAGACAGATTCTTCCATCTGAGCCGATCACACCTCAGTCCGGCTTCTTCACAGTGTGCTGTGGAGTCCCCAGGGCCTACAATAGAATGGCTGACAGGGTTCCCATCACCCCATCCCGTCATACTGAACACAAATCATACGGCACACACGTACTCGCTACGGTGATGGCAGAAACAGAAAAGGAAAAAAAAAGCGCAAACCACAAATTCTCTCCTCACAAGCAGGTGTGGATACCGCAAATTCCGGCGAAATATCTGTTCCCAAAAAGAAAGCTACATCTGTTCCTCCAGAGGGAAGTGCAAATGATTAGTCCACATCAGACGAAAAAGTGGAATGGAGACAAATGTAGCTCCAATCATTCCGACTTCCAACCACTACTGACACTCTCCCTGACGTCGAGCAAAACCCTTCGCCCAGTCAGGATAAAAATCAGCCTGGCCAGTCGCCAACAGACAATCGCGTGGAACGAGCGAACATCCCTACGACTGTGGTCTCTAGCTCTAGAACCTGCTTGTAATTTTTTGAGTCATCAAACACTCCATGGTGGACTCACACCAAAAACCGAGAAAGGTAACTTCTGCTTCCATTTCACTGAAGAACAGGACTTTTGTTCTCTCTGGACCAGCACAGGACTGATCTTAAATCAAGCACCTGCTCCATCTGACTTGAAACAGTTTTCTTCGCTACCAGGCAAAGATTTGAAGCTGTCCTACTCCACATCTGGTTCAAACAACAACCATTCCGCTACTGCTTCTCCACAGTACGGCTACGCCGTATGAAATCACCAAAATCTTTCCCACACCCCTCTCTCTCTGTCTGACGTTCTATCTGTTTTCCCTCCTACTGAGCTTCCCACAAACATCATTCTCGACATTCAGCTCATCCTTGGTATAACGGACCAATTCAGTATCTCAAAAATCATTGTTACTATCCAAGAAACGTCAGTGCAACATCAGGTTCATTCGCTCAGCTTTTTATCATTGTAAGTACAGCTTTAAATATCTTTGTTGTCGTAGATAAATAAACCTTTCACTATTATGAACTGTAACGCCAGTGACATTTCAAACCAACGGCTTCAGCTGTAAGTATTCCTCAATATAAATCACATCAACGTAACTCACATCCACGAAGCTCACTTCACCCCAACAAAAGATTTAAAGGTAGGAACTACGTTGTCTGCAGGCCTGATCGCATCGAAATCGGCACTATTGTTTCAGCCCAGAATCAATTCGCTTACCGAGAGATCATGATCGGACTTGAAACTACTGCTGTTGGAAGGTGCGTCAATGGTAGGAATACTGCCGTCTTTGCAGCTTACAATTCACTAGCAGTAAATCTGTTCTTATTAGAGTCTTTGAAGCCCTTGCAAATTTGGGACGAAACGTCGTAGGTGGCGATCTAAGCCCCAAACATGTTTCCTGGCATCCCAGAATAACCAACAGGTATAACAAAATTCTCCGATCTTTCGTGGACAACTCCAGATATCACAGTGATAGCAGTGGATGATCCCAAAAATTTCCACTATAACCGTTTACAACGCCCCTATTTTCTGAACATTTTGTTGTTCAAAAATAGTTCTCGACAAACTGGATTAACAATTATAAACTAACTTGAATATGATCGCAAACCTTTGTTTGTGCATCGTAACGTTGGCAGACTAAAACGTACCTCACACACTAGCTGGAAGAGATTCAACACTCCTATTCCAAACAAGATGCCACCACTACAAGAACCAACCACACTGGGTGATATTGCTCAGGCCATCAGAACTGTCGCTGACGTTATTACGAAAAACTGTACTATATCTACCTCTGTACTTGTCCACTATTCTCCCAGTAGTTACTGCCGTAACTTTTAAAAGACTTAATTATAGAGAGAAGGCACTACAGATGACACCGACAAACGCATCTTGATCCGGCGGACCGACATCGCGTGGAGAGATAAAGCCATCAATTACAACAGCACGGAAGTTATAAGTGGCAACAGTCCCTTCATAAAACAGAACAGAATTCCGGAAAAAATTTGGCAAAATACGAAATCAAGAAGATAACCCTCGAACTACAGTTTGCCAAGGTTACCACTGAAGGTCAGGACAGTGAAGACCAGACTGGTTTGAGTCTGCATTACAATTACACAGAGGTTCAAAACTTAAGGACGAAAGTAACTTTCGTCGCCAAATAACGTAACTCGATGAAACTTGGACCGTACATAGAAAGATACAGTACAGTCTCGCCATACGAGGGTACGTAATGTACACAAAGGCCTCTGGGACTGATAATAATACTCTATTGCAACTGTAGCAGCTGCCGCCAAATAGCACTGCCCTTCTCATAAATCTTTATAGCGCCTACCTTCATAACCTGTGTTTCCCAAACTAGTGAAACTTGCCAGAGGGATCATCCTACCTATGCCAAGAAAGGATCTGCTATTTCCACAATACTACCGCCAGATTTCCCTTTTAAGTAGTCTTGGAAAGATTATTGGAAAACTCATTCTCCAATTTCACAGGGATTTTCTAACGTCAGGAGATGTCGTCGTTCGGCCGTAATATGGGTTTCGAGACCAGTATAGCACGATCCATCAAGCATTGGACTAGTTTAACAAGTCTGCCCAGCCCACCGATCCCAACACAGAACAGGAGGTGTGTTTCTGGATATTGAAAAGTCTTTCGATGAAGTGTGCCACTGAGGACTCATTTATAAATTAATTCTGCTCGATTGCCCACGACAGTTAATGAAAAGTCTGTCGTCGTTTCCGGCAAACAGGAAACTGCAAGTGTCGATTCAGAGATCCAATAGCCCGCCAAGACTGATAGGAGCAGGAGGACCTCAGGGCTCAATTGTTGGCCGCACCCTTTATCCAATTTATACGATCTACATCCGGCAACAACCAGTGATGCAGCTCTCGTTGTTTCTGTACGACATCGCTGTCTATAGGAGCTGTGCGAATACCAAGTTAATAGCCCGTAAATTACAACATCACCGGCAAGGCACTGAAAATTGGGCTCTTCTTTGGACAGTAACCATTAATGTCACCAAAACACGAGTCATCATGTTTACTAACAAACGTCTACTTCAGGATGCAGTAATTCAAACGCAGCTGGTCTACTATCGTATACCACCATTAGATAATTGGTCTTCTTCATTGACTCGAAGCTCATATATAAAAACCACGTTGGCCACACCTGCAAGAAAGGAAAGCATGGCGTCTGTCGAACTCTACGCAGCTGACACGGCGTCCATGGTCAGATGCGTTGCTTTCTTTGCACTGGACCACGGTGTCTGTCCCACACTCGCCTATTCCTTTCGTCTCATCTACCGATATCGTGTCAATTCGGCCTGTAATTGCACTGGGCAAATACTTCCGGCGCCATCCCCTGCGCATAAGTGTGCATCATCCTCTGTGAAACGTCCCCTTGGAAAAATTACACAAGACTCTGCTTAAACAGACACACAATATTATTTAGCGCAACGCAATCTGACTTTCAAAAATCCCTACAAAAGAATGGCCCTGACTAACATTAACCTATACGTTTCACAAATCACTTACCTCACAAAATCTTCGTTACTCGAACTACTGCAATACAGCGAGCGCCACTACTGCCAGCTAACTAAAAGATTCAAACTACGGAAGGCACTAACTACTGATAGGCATAGTTAGCGAATGAAAGATTTTAATAGAGAACAAACAATGTATTTACCTTAATAGTCATAATATATATCAGTTCATGACATCTAGTCTTACAAATTTCAAAACTCCGCCATCTCTCTCCCCACATCCACCACTGCTGGCGGCTCACATCCAACTGCGTAACGCTACGCGCTATTAACAGCCAACTGCCCAACGCTACAATGGCGAGTATTACAACAATGCCAACCAGCCATAGACTGCACACAGCACAGCCAGTGATTTTTATACAGAGGTGGTGTTACAAATAAAAAAACCTAAACAGCCTACTTACATCTGTTATACTTGCACTCCACGGCTGCCTCTACTTGGCGGTTTTGTTCATTTTCCCCCCACTTTTCCCTCCAGGACATATTTGCCATTAGTGAGATCTAATTGAAATCTCACCCTACGAATGTTCGATACTTTGTAACCATCTCTCCCAGTCTTTGTACAGAATTTCCTCTCCTGAGTCGCAAAGTCTCATCACTATCGTTTCTTATCGTGAAACTTCGCAACACTGTCTGCTATTTGGATTTTCGCGTGAACACCGGTAATAATTCCTTCAAATGTTTGTCTGCATTCCTGAATTGTGAGCAAGACTGGAAAGCAACAATAAACCTGTGTCTTTGTAACAGAAATGCATTAGCCTTCACCGAGTGAGATTGGCAGTGATTAGCACACTGGATCTGCTTTCGGGAGGACGACGGTTCAAACCCGCGTCCGGCCATCCTGATTTAGGTTTTCCGTTATTTCCCTAAACCGCTTCAGGTAAATACCAGGATATTTCCTTTAAAAGGACACGCCCAACTTCCTTCCCCATCACTTCCTAATCCGATGGGACCGATGGGATTGTTGTTTCGTCCCTTCCCCAAAATCAGCGAACCAACCATAAGTTCACCTAACCTACGGACATCACACACCCGAGGCAGGATTCGAACCTGCGACGATAGCGGTCGCGCGGTTCCAAACTTAAGCGCCTAGAACCGCTCGACAACAACCACAAGTCTTCGCTCGGATGCCGCCAGACGTTTGGGGCTCGCCAGTGACCTCTGCAGTCAGGCAGTTCTTAAACAGGACAGCACTTTCAGAGCAAAAACAAATACTTGAATCAGAGTGCACCTGACTGACTTTCAGGAAAATCTCACCAGGTGAGTGTAAAGTGGAGTCTTCTCGCTCTGAGCACTCGGCAGCCATTGTATTACAATACAGGCGCTTTTGAGCCAAATGAACCTGTAGTTTAGGCGGCATGTTTTAGCTCTATTCCTACGTATTGAAGCTCCAGAAGCTTTGAAAACGCTACCACTTTTCGACGAGTGAATCATTTAAGCAACTTATTGCCCACTAATCACGAAAACTTGATGCATCGCTGTAACAACGTCAGTTCGTGTTGTGTACATAGTTCCGCGTAGTCAGCGCGTACACAACTTTCCCACTAGAGCGCGCCCCGCTAAGCACAACAGCGCAGGAGCAGCGCTCGTCCGTCTCCGCATTACGAGATGGTGCTGCCATAGAGACGAACCAAATTCTGCTTTCGCCGATCCGCGTATTAATATGTAACGCAGCCAATGATCCTCGCGGATCACACTCTTGCAGTGATACATGAACGCGCGAGGTATTATAACGAGTGTATAGACCTCCGATTAGTCAGTCTGCATTTGTCTGCACCAGTCTGTACGAGTTCTACATTTGTCTGTACCAATCTATAGTCAAGATTCAGTCTGCGCCTAATAAGATTACCATATTCCTGTACATAGCCATGAAGATAAATGTATAGACACTTTTGTCAAGTATCAGAGATATATGTGAGAATAAGATTAAAGTACCAATACCAAAGGAACTTCAGATTGTCAATTGTAAATAGCATCCAGAACTAAGTTAAGTAATTTTTTGCTTGTTATTATTTTAATAAATGTGTGTGAAAATTAATCAAGTTCTGTTTAAAGTTGGTCACCGTCACTCAGCTACTCTAAGCATGTAAGTGGCATTTCTATCGTCTGACCTCACGGCAGAAGATAAACACGTCACTATAAGACCACGAGACATATTGCTGACACTCACCTACTTCGTTAGAGCGACAAGTCAAATAATCTGATGGTGTGTGTACTGAAGGTCTTACAGTACGCACACTACATTTCGTAAGCGCGACAGTAGCAAAACCATTTGGTCTCCCATGCTCCCATTCAAGTTACGCTAAATGTTCTGTTACCGTCGTATCATTATTCGCCAAAATCTTTCTCTTATTCCCCTTAGTTTTTTGTATATTTCAATGATTATTTTGTGTGATGTTCTCCTGTTAACCGAACAAGGACTCTCAAGCCAATAACTTTAAAACCTTTAACAGCTTAAGAACGCTCTGCCGTTTCGTTTCAGTACTTTCACGTTAAGCAACTAAGTGAGCCGGACTCGCATTTGGAGGGGGACAGTTTAAGTCCCTGTCCGACCATCCAAATTTAAATTTTGCGTAATTTCCCTAAATCGCTCAAGACAAATGCCAGGACTTGAGGAGGGCGCTGCCAATTACCGTCGCCATTCTTCCCAGCTTCGAGTTTGTGCTCCGTCTGTAATAACTCCGCTGTCGATGGATCGTTAGATCGTAATCTTCCTTCCTTCTTGTATCTGTAGAATGCGTAGAGGCCAAAAAGAATAAATCGCTTCTCGGCTTTGGCAAGATCAATGTGTATTTTATTATAACGATGTTTATGCAGTAGCATCACCAAGTACAAAGAATTCCGCAATACCACCACAATCTTTAATCGAAATACATAACGCATCATCAGGACCTAATTCACATACATGGCTGGCCGGTGTGGCCGAGCGGTTCTAAGCGCTTCAGTCCGGAACCGCGCGGCCGCTACGGTCGCAGGTTCGAATCCTGCCTCGGGCATGGATGTGTGTGATGTCCTTAGGTTAGTTAGGTTTAAGTAGTTCTAAGTTCTAGGGGACTGATGACCACAGATGTTAAGTCCCATAGTGTTCAGAGCCCATTTTACATACATGACTTGAACGAATACACAAAGGCCTATCGACAGCTTTAGGTGCCGCACGGGATTAGCCGAGCGGTCTCAGGCGCTGCAGTCATGGACTGTGCGGCTGGTCGGTCCCGACGGAGGTTCGAGTCCTCCCTCGGGCATGGGTGTGTGTGTTTGTCCTTAGGATAATTTAGGTTAAGTAGTGTGTAAGCTTAGGGACTGATGACCTTAGCAGTTAAGTCCCATAAGATTTCACACACATTTGAACATTTGACAGCTTCAGGTGCACTAAGGGAGGCAGAGTATGACCACACAGACTCGGATAACATCGAAGTCTTGTAGGCGATTACACCTCGAAGAGTAATGTTTTCCAAAGCTGTAGTTCCTGCAGTACTGATCAAGTCAACATCAATAATAGTTAAAGTAATTCAAATTTGAGTCCCCGTGACCATCGATTAAAGCTAAAGCAAAATAAACCTTAATACCAAGAAGGACTGCAGGACTGGTAAAAACAGTTGATGAGCGGCAGTATTTCGACAGCGATGCTATCCTGTACTGTAGTGGACGATCAACAGATAGCGCAAACAGTTGCAGTGCGTTGACCTTGAGCAGCGAAAAGCGCACCAACTGCAGATAAGGCAGCAAGATCGTGCCAGTGGAAACCACTTCTGCCCAGACTGTGTCAGCCAGTTTGCGCGTTGCTATATAAGCAGCCACATAATCTTTTATGTACACTCATCGAGATGCTGCTATGCCGTATCATACCCTTTATACTGAATATCTGAGCCTGTCTTCGACACTTATTTACATAGCGTAGTAATCTCCTTATCTGTCGTTAATTTCCGTTTGCTGATCATAATCACAGTGATCAAGCGAGATGCCAAGCGTAATTACGCCTGCAAATATGAGTAGAAACTGATGCCTAGATCACGGCAGTACAGAAAATTGTAAGACAGGTGCCCCCTTTACTGGAAAGTGAGCTATTACAATACTGTTGGCGCTGGTCTGTCTATCGGAAGTGGAAGTTACGGTTGGGGCCCGCCTTGCTGCTATCCGAGAGAGAGAGAGAGAGAGAGAGAGAGAATGGGGCGGGGGTGCTAGCATTGAAAATCACCATCTCCCGTCTATTGTAATACAACATAAACATGATAGCACATGGTACACACATCCATTGCAGTCACCTGCAGTCACCTCTGAAGCACCTCGATGAAATAGGTCAGTGTGCATGGAAGAACAGAATCTTTTCCGATTAAGGGTCTGATAGCCAACAGTGCCGTGTGACAAATTCTTTCTTTAATACAGACTACCGCTATCGACATATGTTACTCACTTCCTGTCCATTCACAGCTCTCGCGGCAACGATTCATCAGACAAGTTATGTGCCTTTTATTTTGTCCAACATTACTTTTCCTTGGGCACAAAGTATCCGCAGTTATCAGTGGTAGCTCCTTTGAACCTTTTTCTGCCCATTTATCGTTCTCAAGTGTTCTCAGCTGACTGCAGAAGAAAGACACAAGTATCCTAAAGGGCAGAACTAGAAGCTATGCATACAACAAGTATAACCATGGATAATGTTACATAGCAAATCGTCATCCGTAAGGGGTGTATTTAAGACGTTATGAGTAAATACATGATGACACATAATAAAAGTTACACAACAGTGTTCAGGACACAATGGTGCATTGTTTTTGTTCTTTATACTGAAGTTTATTCAATTCCCTCCATAGAGGGGGGGAGGAGGGGGGAGCTCGCTGGCAGCCCTCGTGCTACTGTTCTTCAGCCAAATGGAGTGCAAAACGTAAAGAAAGTGTGGTGTCACCGCCAGACACCTCACTTGCTAGGTGGTAGCCTTTAAATCCGCCGCGGTCCGTCAGTATACGTCAGACCCACGTGTCGCCACTATCAGTGATTGCAGACCGAGCGCCGCCACACGGCAGGTCTAGTCTAGAGAGAATCCCTAGCACGCGCCTCAGTTGTACAGCCGACTTTGCAAGCGATGGCTCACTGTCTACAGACGCTCTCATTTGCAGAGACGATAGTTTAGCATAGCCTTCAGCTACTTCATTTGCTACGCCCTAGCAAGGCGCCATATTCAGTTACTATAATCTGAACAGATAATATTGTGAATCATGTACCGTCAAGAGCTACGTTCACCATTAATGGATTAAAGTATCAAACTAATTACGTTCGCTTTCTGAATTCTAATTCCTTGTCATGTTCCAGACCTCCCGTCAGTATGGTTCTTCCCTCCTCACGCCAGCCTGCGTGAGCATTTCGGCCTCTATTCGCAACACGGTGCTGGCTCTTCTGCCAACACAACAGACAGAAAGTAAGTTTCGCATGATGTTTCACTGGCAAGAACAAAGCTCGATGAAACTATGACTACACGTAAAAAAGGATGCTACAATAAAGTGCCCAAGGTAAATGAAAGAAATACGCAACGAGACGAACAGAAATGACACTTTTGTTCAAAGATAATAATTGCACTGAAGTCACCGCCATTTACGATGGTCCCCTGGACATTACCGATGGCTGGGCGTGGTTCTTAATGGGCTGTGTGATCACCAGGGACGGCAGTGCAGGCTCTGCAATGCGCTCCCGTGCTGGCCACAAAACTGGTGATGAGTTCTTGTGGGAGGGCGTTCCAGTCTCAGCCACGGCGGTTCACAAATCCTAGATGATCACTGGTGCTCATGTCCAGCGAATACCCTCAGCGTGAAGTATACACAACTATCCATAATATTTGTTCGAGTTTTTGAGCGTTCCATGCACAAAGAGTAATTCACAACTATAAAAACATGAGTCTTCCCTTTTCGCAAGCAGACACCAATATCATCTAATTCAGTCACTTGTTACCATGTGCAAATAAAACTTTGCTGCCATCATTTATCAGTAAATTACACTACTGGCCATTAAAATTGCTACACCATGAAGACGACGTGCTACAGACGCGAAATTTATCCGACAGGAAGAAGATGCTGTGATAGTTTTTCAGACCATTCACACAAGGTTGGCGTCGCTGGCGACACCTACAACGTGCTGACATGAAGAAAGTTTCCAATCGATTTCTCATACACAAACAGCAGTTGACCGGCGTTGCCTGGTGAAAAGTTGTTGTGATACCTCGTGTAAGGAGGAGAAATGCGTACCATCACGTTTCCGACTTTGATAAAGGTCGGATTGTAGCCTATCGCGATTGCGGTTTATCCTATTGCGACATTGCTGATCGCGTTGGTCGAGATCCAATGACTGTTAGCAGAATATGGAATCGGTGGGTTCTGGAGGGCAGTACGGAACGCCGTGCTGGATCTTAACGTCCTCGTATCACTAGCAGTCGAGATGACAGGCATCTTATCCGCGTGGCTCTAACGGATCATGCAACCACGTCTCGATCCCTGAGTCAACAGATGGTTACGTTTGCAAGACAACAACGATCTGCACGAACAGTTTGACGTCGTTTGCAGCAGCGTGGACTATCAGCTTGGAGACCATGGCTGCGGTTACCGTTGACCCTGCGTCACAGACAAAAGCGCCAGCGATGGTGTACTCAACGACGAACCTGGGTGCACGAATGGCAAAACGTCATTTTTTCGGATGAATCCAGGTCCTGTTTACAACATCATGGTCGCATCCGTGTGTGGCTACATCGCCGTGAACGCACATTGAAAGCGTAAATTCGTCATCGCTATACTGGCGTATCACCCGGCGTGATGGTGTGGGGTGCCATTGGTTACACGTCTCGGTCACCTCTTATTCGCATTGACGGCACTTTTAACAGTGCACGCTACATTTCAGATGTATTACGACCCGTGGTTCTACCCTTCATTCGACCTCTGCAAAAACCTAAATTTCAGCAGGATAATGCGTGACCGCATGTTGCACGTCCTATACGGGTCTTTCTGGATACAGAAAATGTTCGACTGCTGCCTAGGCAGGCATAGTCTCGAGATCTCTCACCAATTGAAAACGTCTGGTCAATGGTAGCCGAGCAACTGGCTCGTAACAATACACCAGTCACTACTCTTGATGATCTATGGCATCGTGTTGAAGCTACATGGGCAGCTGTACCTGTACACGCCATCCAAGCTCTGTTTGACTCAATGACCAGGCGTAACAAGGCCGTTATTACGGCCAGAGGTGGTTGTTCTGAGTACTGATTCCTCAGGATCTACGCACCCAAATTGCGTGTAAATGTAATCACATGTCAGCTCTAGTATAATATATTTGTCCAATGAATACCCGTTTATCATCTGAATTTCTTCTTGGTGTAGCAATTTTAATGGCCAGTAGTGTATTTTCTTAAAAGAATATTCGTCCGAAATCGGTCGGATTTGCATAGGTATTTTCTCCTAATGCGATGAAGTAACTGTTTCGCACTACTGTGTTATGATAACCATATTACAATTACGAACCACTTAAATTGGAAGGAACGCATAGAAAACGTTGTGGGGAAGGGTAATCAATCACTTCATCTTAGTGGCAGGACACTTACAAAATGTAAGAGATCTGCTAAAGAGACTGCCTACATTTCGCTTGTCCGTCATCTTTTAGAATACTGTTGGGTGGTGTGGCATCCTTACTAGATACGACTGACGGAGTTCATCGGGAAAGTTCAAAGAAGGGCAGGACGTTTTGTATTATCACGAAACAGGGGAGAGAGTGTCACTGAAATGATGCAGGATTTGGAATGGACATCATTAAAACAAAGGCGTTTCTCGTTGTTGCGGAATCTTCTCACGAAATTCCGAACACCAACTTTCTCCTCCGAATGTGAAAATATTTTGTTTGCGCCTTCCTACGTAAGCAGAAACGATTATCATAATAAAATAAGGGAAATTAGAGATCGCATGGAAAGTATAGGTGTTCGTTTTTTTCGTGCCCTGCTCGACACTGGAATAACAGAGTTATTGTTGCCAGTGTTGACTGGTGGCCAATGCTAAATAGAAACATATAAATCACAGCAGGTTTATGGGTAACGTCGATAAGGCGCTGACTGCATGGTCTAGATCTGCAACGACTAAAATAATTAGAAGACGTTGGTAAAAAATAATATTGTATATATTGTACTAAACTGGTTGTACAGAATTCTTCTTGGTTGCATAGATATAAGAATAAACAGATAGCTATTGAGGCCTCACTTACGCCATAGGTTACTATGCGCCTTGTTAGAGGTTGCTTCCTACAGGGTGTTTCAAAAATGACCGGTATATTTGAAACGGCAATAAAAACTAAACGAGCAGCGATAGAAATACACCGTTTGTTGCAATATGCATGGGACAACAGTCCATTTTCAGGCGGACAAACTTTCGAAATTACAGTAGTTACAATTTTCAACAACAGATGGCGCTGCAAGTGATGTGAAAGATATAGAAGACAACGCAGTCTGTGGGTTCGCCATTCTGTACGTCGTCTTTCTGCTGTAAGCGTGTGCTGTTCACAACGTGCAAGTGTGCTGTGGACAACATGGTTTATTCCTTAGAACAGAGGATTTTTCTGGTGTTGGAATTCCACCGCCTAGAACACATTGTTGTTGCAACAAGACGAAGTTTTCAACGGAGGTTTAATGTAACCAAAGGACCGAAAAGCGATACAATAAAGGATCTGTTTGAAAAATTTCAATGGACTGGGAACGTGACGGTTGAACGTGCTGGAAAAATAGGGCGACCGCGTACGGCAACCACAGAGGACAACGCGCAGCTAGTGCAGCAGGTGATCCAACAGTGGCCTCGGGTTTCCGTTCGCCGTGTTGGAGCTGCGGTCCAAATGACGCCAACGTCCACGTATCGTCTCATGCGCCAGAGTTTACACCTCAATCCATACAAAATTCAAATGCGGAAACCCCTCAGCGCCACTACCATTGCTGCACGAGAGACATTCGCTAACGATATAGTGCACAGGATTGATGACGGCAATATGCATGTAGGCAGCATTTGGTTTATTGACGAAGCTTATTTTTACCTGGATGGCTTCGTCAATAAAGAGAACTGGCGCATATGGGGAATCAAAAAGCCCCATGTTGCAGTCCCATCGTCCCTGCATCCTCAAAAAGTACTGGTCTGCGCCGCCATTTCTTGCAAAGGAATCATTAGCCCATTTTTCAGATCCGAAACGATTACTGTATCACGCTATCTGGACATTCTTCGTGAATTTGTGGCGGTTCAAACTGCCTTAGACGACACTGCGAACACCTCGTGGTTTATGCAAGATGGTGCCCGGCCACATCGCACGGCCGACGTCTTTAATTTCCTGAATGAATATTTCGATGATCGTTTGATTGCTTTGGGCTATCCGAAACATGCAGGAGGCGGCGTTGATTGGCCTCCCTATTCGCCAGACATGATCCCCTGTGACTCCTTTCTGTGGGGACACTTGAAAGACCAGGTGTACCGCCAGAATCCAGAAACAATTGAACAGCTGAAGCAGTACATCTCATATGCATGTGAAGCCTTTCCGCCAGACACGCTGTCAAAGGTTTCGGGTAATTTCATTCAGAGACTACGCCATATTATTGCTACGCATGGTGGATATGTGGAAAACATCGTACTATAGAGTTTCCCAGACCGCAGTGCCATCTGTTGTTGACAATTGTAACTACTGTAATTTTGAAAGTTTGTCTGCCTGAAAATGTACTGTTGTCCCAAGCATATTGCAACAAACGGTGTATTTTTATCGCTGCTCGTTTAGTTTGTATTGCCGTTTCAAATATACCGGTCATTTTTGAAACACCCTGTATTAGCTAAAGGCTATGCTACTTTACTAGTTGACGTCCCGAGCAAGAGTGGGCGAGAGCTCGCTAGAAACTTGGTACAAGCCGCGGAGCGGCGCTGGTCGCGACTCGCGGGTCTAACGATACTAATATGGATCACGGTCGATAACTGAAACCCGTAATAAGTGTGGTATCGAACGTTGATACCACAGTTATTGTGTTGTGTCATGTCCTTAGGTTAGTTAGGTTTAAGTAGTTCGAAGTTCTAGTGGACTGATGACCATAGATGTTAAGTCCCATAGTGCTCAGAGCCATTTGAACCACAGTTATTGTGAATGTGTGTCGTGGTTCGATGAACCGTTAGCTAGGCACTTAAATGTGATTTGCAGAGTATCCATGTAGATGTAGATGTAGATGTAGATGTAGATGTAGATGTTACAAAACCGTAGCATCGATTGAAGCCCTGCATCTTCAAAGTAAATCAAAGATATTGTAGTACCTGTTTCTTTTCCACGCTTTTTTGCACTTACATGCCGTTTTCCCATTTCATTTGCTGCTTCATCTGGAATACAGACTTGGCTACCCTCGTCTAAAACTGTTACTTTTAATGGATAATCTTCCTATCCATTTATACTTCACCATATTCACATAAGGCCAGTAAGTCATACCTACTTTGGTGGTACATATACGCTGAGGTGACAGAAGTCATGGTATAGCGATATGCACATACACAGACGACGGTATAAAAGAGTAGTGGATTGGCAGATTTGTCGTTTGAACTCAGGTGATTCACGTGAAAAGGCTTCCGACGTGATTCTGGGCACACGACGGGAATTAACAGACTTTGGACACGGAAAATGTACTTGGAGTTAAACACATGGGGCATTCCATTTCGGAAATAGGTAGAGAATTCAATATTCTGAGATGTACGTGTCAAGACTGTATTGAGAGTATCAAATTCCAGGCATGACCTCTTGCCACGGAAACCGCAGTGGCCAACGAGCTTCACTTAACATCCGCGACCAGCGTCTTTTGCATAGAGATGTCAGTGCTAACAGTCAAGCAACATGACGTGAAATAACGTCAGAAATCAATGGGCGACGTACGACGAACGTATCCGTTAGGACAGAGCGGCGCAGCTAGCGTAATGGACTATGACAGCGGACGACCGACGCGAGTGCCTTTTCTAGCAACAAGACATCGCCTGCAGCTCCCCCCTTGGGCTCATGTTCGTATCAGCTGGATCTTAGGCGACTGGAAAGCCGTGGCCTGGTCAGATGAGTTCCGATTTCAGTTGGTAAGAGCTTATGGTAGAGTTCGAGTGTGGTGCAGACCTCACGAAGCCATGGACTAAGTTGTCAACAAGGCACTGTGCAAGTTTGTGGTCACTCCATAACGGTGAGGGCTGTGTTTACATGCAATGGACTGGGTCCTATGGTCCAACTGAACCGATCGTTGACTGGAAATGGTTATATTCGGCTACGGAATATCAGACCAGCTGTGTGGCTGGATTGAAGAGTTTTTAGCAAACAGAACACAGCATGTTGTTCTCAATGGAGAGACGTCTACAGACGTTAAAGTAACCTCTAGCGTGCCACAGGTCAGTGTTATGGGATCATTGCTTTTCACAATATATATAAATGACCTAGTAGATAGTGTCGGAAGTTACAAGCGGATTTTCGCGGATGATGCTGTAGTATACAGAGAAGTTGCAGCATTAGAAAATTGTAGCGAAATGCAGGAAGATCTGCAGCGTATAGGCACTTGGTGCAGGCAGTGGCAACTGACCCTTAACATAGACAAGTGTAATGTATTGCAAATACGTAGAAAGGAGGATCCTTTATTGTATGATTATATGATAGCGGAACAAACACTGGTAGCAGTTACTTCTGTGAAATATCTGGGAATATGTGTGCGGAACGATTTGAAGTGGAATGCTCATATAAAATTAATTGTTGGTAATGCGGGTACCAGGTTGAGATTCATTGGGAGAGTCCTTAGAAAATGTAGTCCATCAACAAAGAAGGTGGCTTACAAAAGACTCGTCCGACCTATACTTGAGTATTGCTCATCAGTGTGTGATCCGTACCAGGTCGGATTGATGGTGGAGATAGAGAAGATCCAAAGAAGAGCGGCGCGTTTCGTCGCAGGGTTATTTGGTAACCGTGACAGCGTTATGGAGATGTTGTAAGTAGGCTGTTTCGGTTTTTTTTATTGATAATGCCACGTAGCGCAGTGTATGAAAATCACTGGCTGTGCTGTGTGCAGTCTGTGGCTGGTTTGCATTGTTGTTGGCTGTTGCAGTGTTGGGCAGCTGGATGTTAATAGCGCGTAGCGTTGCGCAATTGGAGGTGAGCCGCCAGCAGTGGTGGATGTGGGGAAGTGAGAGGGCGGATTTTTGAGAGCGGATAATCTGGACGTGTGCCCATCAGAAACAGTACATTTGTAAGAATGGATGTCATGAGCTGCTATATATATTATGACTATTAAGGTAAATATATTGTTTGTTCTCTATTAAAAACTTTCATTTGCTAACTATGCCTATCAGTAGTTAGTGCCTTCCGTAGTTTGAATCTTTTATTTAGCTGGCAGTAGTGGCGCTCGCTGTATTGCAGTAGTTCAAGTAACGAAGATTTTTGTGAGGTAAGTGATTTGTGAAAGGTATAGATTAATGTTAGTCAGGGCCATTCTTTTGTAGGGATTATTGAAAGTCAGATTGCGTTGCGCTAAAAAATATTGTGTGTCAGTTTAAGCACAGCCATGTATAATTTTTATAAGGGGACGTTTCAATGTTTAGCAAATCCAAGTGGCAGACTCTGCCAGAGAGGCGCCCTGCATCGCGGTGTAGCTTGCTGTCCAGGTTTCGAGAGGGTGCGTTTCTGGATGAGGTATCGTATATATTGTTTCCCCCTACTTATACCTGCCGAGGCCGGCCGCGGTGGTCTCGTGGTTCTAGGCGCGCAGTCCGGAACCGTGCGACTGCTACGGTCGCAGGTTCGAATCCTGCCTCGGGCATGGATGTGTGTGATGTCCTTAGGTTAGTTAGGTTTAAGTAGTTCTAAGTTCTAGGGGACTAATGACCACAGCAGTTGAGTCCCATAGTGCTCAGAGCCATTTGAACCATTTGAACCTGCCGAGGAGATCACGAATGTAAAATTAGAGAGATTGAATCATGGGGTCCTTCAAATACAACCATCTCATTCCTACCACTGTTTTCATTATTTTGCTTAGCATTATCTACAGGGTGAAAAGTATTTAAACCGACAAACTCTGGAAGGGTGTAGAGGACATCAAAATAAATATTTTTTCTTAATGTCATTTTTTCCTAAGAGGATTATTTAAACCGGTAGAGGAAGATTTCTCTGGCAGCAAATTTATTAAACCAACAAACACTTTTCCATTTTTTTATGACTAAGAGAAAACACATTAACACAACCCAATTTCAATTACATTAGATTTTCAAACATGCCTCCATTGACACGTAAGCAAAGGTTACACCGTCGGATCATGTTCTGACTGACACGGGCAAAATCTCCAGGTCTATTCTGAATTGTACCTTCTGCTGCTGCTATCCGGGCAACCATATCTTCTTCTGATGCAACAGAAGTTGCGTAAACAAGGTTGCGCATCTCTCCCCACACAAAAAAGTCCAGAGGGGACATATCTGGGGATCGAGCAGGTCATGGTACAGGACCACCTCTACAAATCCACGTTTCTGGGAACCGTCGGTCCAGGAATTGACACAAACGACGACTGAAATGTGCCGGCGCCCCGTCATGTTGGAACCACATGCGTTGTCTTGTAGGAAGCAGGATGTCTTCCAGCAATTCTGGCATTGCTCTGGCGAGAAAAGTGTAATAGTGCCTGCCATTCACTAGTACAGGTAGCAGATACGGCCCAATTAAACGATCCCCAACAATACCGACCGACATATTAACGAAGAACCGCACTTAATGAGCGCTAGTAAATGTGGCATGTGGGTTATCCTCACTCCATACATTTGAATTGTGCATGTTGAAGAGTCCATCACGCCCGAACGTTGCTTCATCGGTAAACGACACAAAGGATGTAAATGTAGGATGCATTTCACACTGTCCCAAGTACCATTGCGAAAACTGTGCTCTGGGTGGATAATCAACCGGTTCCATGTTGTGGACACGCTGTAAGTGAAATGGGCATATCAACTGCTCTCGAAGGACTGTTCTTACATTCGTCTGATTCGTCCCCATGTTACGTGCAATTGCACGAGTGCTGATTGAAGGATGCCGCTCCACATGCTGCAAGACAGCTTCCTCACATTGCAGCGTTCTTACCGGGCGGCGGCGTCCCTGTCCAGGTAATCTGCTAAATGAGCCGGTTTCACGCAAATGTCGTATGATGCGGGATACGGCGCTTAGGACATTGTTGTTGATAAACCCGCTATGCAGCTCGTCCGTTGTGGCGCGCTACGTAGTACGCACCAACCATATCATTGCACTCACTCCAGGTGTATCGCTCCATTAGTAAACAGAGACAATGCACTACTGCACAGGAGTTGTCTACAACTGAAGAGCGTAATACGCCCTCTAACATCTGAATATCGTAGTATGGCCTCCACCGGTTTAAATAATCCTCATAGGAAAAAATGACATTAAGGAAAAATATCTGTTTTGATGTCCCCTACAACCTCTCAGAGTTTTTCGGTTTAAATACTTTTCACCCTGTATATTCATTGTTACAAGAGAACCTTCCCATCGCACCCCCCTCAGATTTAGTTATAAGTTGGTACAGGGCCTTGAAAAACTGAACACAGATCAATCGAGAAAACAGGAAGAAGTTGAGTGTAACTATGAAAATATAAGCAAAATATACAAACTGAGTAGTCTGTGCCTAACATAGGCAACATCAAGGATAATATGAGTTTAGGAGCGCCGTGGTACCTTGGTTAGCGTGAGCAGCTACGGGACCAGCGGTCTTTGGTGCAAGACTTCCCTAGAGTGAAAAGTTTAATTTTTTATTTTCAGTTTATGTGACAAACTTTTATGTTTTCATCACTGTTTTGGGAGTGATTATCACATCCACAAGAAAACCTAAATCGGGCAAGGTAGAAAAATCTTTTCACTCATTCGCCAAGTGTACAAGTTAGGTGGGTCAACAACATATTCCTGTCATGTGACGCACATGCCGCCACCAGTACCGTATAGAATGTATCAGACGTATTTTCCTGTGGAGGAATCAGTTGATCTATGACCTTGCGATCAAATCTTTTCGTCTACTAATCGCACGGTTTTGCGGTGCGGCCACAAAACACAGACACTAAACTTCTTACAGTGAACAGAGACGTCAATGAACGAATGGACAGATCATAACTTTGCGAAAATAAAGAAAGTAAACTTTGCACTCGAGGGAAGACTTGACCCAAGGACCTCTCACGCCGCAGCTGCTCACGCTAACCACAGGACCACGGCACTCCTGAGCTCACACCCTCCTTGACATTACATATCTTGCGTATGGACTCCTCAGTTTGTATATTTTGCTTGTTTTTTCATAGTTCCACACAACTTCTTCCTGTTTTCTCAATTGATCTGTGTTCAGTTTTTCAAGGCCTATCCACTGTGCCAACTTATAACGAAATCTGAGGGGGGTGCGATGGGGAGGTTCCCTCGTTAGTGTCATGCAGCAGGAGGAAGTGAAAGAGGACATACGACGAGATACTGTTCCTTGTTGTGGCGCGTGCGTCCCTGGAACACTTGCCGTTAATGTGCGGCGTGCTGGGCTCGTCTATGGCCGCGGCGGCTGCTGCGCTGTTTGATTTTCCGGAATGCTGCGTGGCGTGCGTGGGCGGCGCATGCGCGGCGAATTTCATCGGCGCGGGCGCGGCTTAGGCCGCAATAACGGCCTCGCTTTGACAGCGGCGGCGGCGGCGGCGGCGGCCTGCGTCAAATTGCCCATCGCTGCGCGCCCGCCAGCGCTGAAAGCCTGCCGAATTATGAGCCACCGTCCGCGGCCGCGCATTGTCCCTCTACCGTATTCCGGAGGCTGGCCGGCCGAGCCCTCACGCCAACAGCTCCAACGCTTTTAAACACTGCCAGCTCAGCCGAGCATATCGGCCCACATATCAGTCATAATAAATAAATCAGCGACATCGACAATCCAAACAGTGTGCACAACGAATTTCCAATACTGTTGGTTCATCTTAATATGTTTCTTGCCTTCACAACACAGATTTGCACCATTTTTAGCTATTTATATTTTATCTCGTCATTTAAGACAGTGGAAGCAACACAAAAAGTCTCGATTTCTTTTTGGAGTACTTGAAGTTTACCTGCAGTTAATTAATGACGCGAGCCGCTTTACTGAAGTATAATTATTTAAATAATGTTGAATTTTTAATATGCCTCGTCTCTCAGTCCGTAATTTTTGAGAACATTACTCGACGAAAACGTAGATGCACAGCTAAAAAGCTTTAAAAATGGACTAAAAATGATTGTGAGGGCAATGAAATATTTATTTTGGTGGTTACCAGTTTCAGCCAGAATGTGACAATCTTCAGATCATTTATACCGAGATGGTAAGTGGTGGCGGCGAGCGGAGCAGGTGTAGTGAAACCACGAAAGTCACCTGCTGTAGGCTTGGTTCAAATGGCTCTGAGCCTATGGGACTTAACTTCTGAGGTCATTAGTCGCCTAGAACTTAGAACTAATTAAACCTAACTAACCTAAGGACATCACATACATCCATGCCCGAGGCAGGATTCGAACCTGCGACCGTAGCGGTCGCTCGGTTCCAGACTGTAGCTCCTAGAACCGCTCGGCCACACGGGCGGCCCACCTGCTGTAGGTCTCAAGATGGTCACATTCTGACCGAAACCGGTAACAACTGTAAGTAAATCTTCATTGCGGTCAAGGATGTCATTAATCCATGTTTCGAGTCTTTACATCGGTCTAAAAAGTGTAAAATAATTTCTCCTAGTCCCATAGTCCCTAGTCCCATAGAAATTCCGAAGCTCACAAAGGTAGCCCTGAAAATTTGCGCTTGTCAGTTTTTAATAGCTATAAAAACACTGGAAGCTTTAAAACGAGAAAGGCGGTGCGGAAACAATAGATTATAGTAAGGAGGTAAGCTGTTCATGCATTAACTGCATATTGCACGTGCCCTACGGCTTTCGTTTTAAATCTTAATAATATTTTTATAGCTATTAAAAATCATAATCACAAACACTCAAGACTATCTGTAGGGTTTTAGGAATTTTCTGGAGCTAGCAGAACTTACTTTATACTTTTTAGTCCGATTTAAAAACGTGGTACACTAAAAAATTATTTTTATTTAAATAATTATTTTTTTATATTTTTTTATATTTAGTTTTTATATTTAGTTTTTTTATGTTTAGTTTTTATATTTAGTTTTATGTGTCTAACATTTTCCATTCGATTTGAAACATTTTGACGTGATTACAACAGAGACGTGTCGTAAATTTCATGTTTATTTCAATTTCTCATCACTTGGTTCGACCAACCTACTGTTTCTTGCTTCGTATATCTCGCGAAAACAACGCGATGACAAAATTAGGGAGATTCGAGCTCACACGGAAGCTTACCAGCAATCGTTCCTCCCACAAACCATTCCCGACGGGAACTGAGAAAGGGTAGAAATGGCAGTGGTACAGAAAGCACCCTGCGCCACACACTGCAGAAGAAAGCGAATTAATATTGCATTGTCTGATCTATGTTGAAAATGTCAAGTTCAAGCTTCATGCAACAGACAGTGGTAAGCAACGTACCCTCCGCCATACAGTAGATAAGAAAGCGAGCCTGTATTCCATTGTCATTGAGTTTTGAGGTAATTTAAAATTTCATGTCTCTAGTGCCCCAGGAATTTATTTTAAAGTAAATTACAAAAGTTGTAGCTCACGGACAGACAGACAAGAAAGCGACCTACACCATGTGATCAAAAGTATCCGGACACCTGGCTGAAAATGGCTTACAAGTCATGGCGCCCTCCATCGGTAACGCTGGAATTCAGTATGGTGTTGTCCCACCTTTAGCCTTAATGACAGATAGCTTCCACTCTAGCAGACACGTTCAATAAGGTGCTGGAAGGTTTCTTGGGGAATGGCAGCCCATTCTTCACGGAGTGCTGCACTGAGGAGAGGTATCGATGTCGGTCGGTGAGGCCTCGCACGAAGTTGGCGTTCCGAAACTACCCATAGGTGTTCTGTAGGTTTCAGGTCAGGACTCTCAACAGGCCAGTCCATTACAGGGATAATACGGTCGTGTAACGACTCCGCCACAGGCCGTGCATTATGAACGGGTGCTCGATCGTGTTGAAAGATGCAATCGCCATCCCCGAAATGCTCTTCAATAGTGGGAGGCAATAAGGTGCATAAAACATTAATGTAGGTCTGTGCTGTGACAGTCCCACGCAAAACAACAAGGGGTGCAAGCCTCCTCCATGAAAAACACGACCACACCATAACACCACCGTTTCCGAATTTTACTGTTGGCACTGCACACGCTGGCAGATGACGTTCACGGGGCATTCGCGATACCCACACCCTGCCATCGGATCGCCTCATGGTGTACCGTGATTCGTCACTCCACACTACGTTTTTCCACTGCTCAATCGCCCAATATTTATACTCCTTACACCATGCGAGGCGTCGTTTGGCATTTACCGGCGTGATGTGTGGCTTGTGAGCAGCCGCTCGACCATAAAGTCCAAGTTTTCTCACCTCCCGCCTAATTGTCATAGTATTTGCAGTCGATCTTGATGCAGTTTGGAATTTCTGTGTGATGGTCTGGATAGATGTCTGCCTATTACACATTATGACCGTCTTCAACTCTCTCTGTCAGTCAACAGACGAGGTCGGACTGTACATTTTTGAGCTGTACGTGCCACGTTTCTACTTCTCTATCACATCGGAAAGAGTGGACCTAAGGATGTTTAGGAGCGTGTAAATCTCATGTACAGACGCATGACACGAGTGACACCCAATCACTTGGCCACGTTCGAAGTCCGTGAGTTCCGCGGAGCGGCCGATTCTGCTATCTCATGATGTCTAATGACTACTGAGGTCGCTGATTGTACCTGGCAGTAGGTGGCAGCACAATGCACCTAATATGAAAAACATATGAAACATGTATGTTTTTGGGAGTGTTCAGATACTTTTATTCACATAGTGTAATTAAAACTGTGTGAAAAGGAGAATGGACCGCGAAAGCGAGGAACATAAATAGTTGATGGAGGAGTGTCGAGAACACTTATGATTTTCCAGGCCAAAGCGAAAATCAAGAAGAAGGAGAAATAGTTGATAAACAACATCATTTTCCACACGTTGGGATCACAGCCGCTAAGAATTTCTGGAAGATTGAAACCACGGTTTCATTTAGGCCGTATACTACAGTACTACCTATTAAACATGCAACCCACGAGGCGGCATGCAACAAACGACAAACTGGCTTGAAATGTTCTACGTGCTTTACTATGCCGATGATTACTATTTCAACGTAACCATACAACATAGGTAGGAGCCATGGCATCTCCATTCTGTACACAGGACGTATGACGTGCTTCTCCTCAGTAAGTTACGTACTAAGAAGTGAAAGAAATACGTATTTAGATAGGTAAATATAAAAAGCGGAACTGTATCGACGGAATTTATTTGGCTAATTTACAGATCATTACAGCAACGAATTGTATATTTTTTAAGCGGAACGTTATTAATTATTTAAACCAACACTGTACAAATCGGCTTAAATCAAATTTCTGTATTATGTTGGAGGATAAGGAAGTCCAGTGTTTTAGGGTTGGACGCAACGAGTTGTAGATAAATGCCTGTGTTCAAATGAATGTTCTGGTGCGGCACATACATTGAAGTGCGGTCTTAAAATGGGTGCCCATTTTACTGAATGCACAACTCAATGCGACTCCCACACTAAGTTATCCGTGGTTGTGGGTTAGGTGACATAAACACAGTTCTTCAGTTATCTCCACAAAAAGGAATCTACTGGTGTTAAGTCGGGCGATCCATTCCTGAGGTCCACAGTATCCTAGCCATCTGACAGGAAATCAGTTGTTCAATTCTTGCGCAATACCAAGCGCAAAATGGACTGGGTGACCATTGTGCTGCAACCAAACAAGCAAGTTTTCAAGGAGAACGCCTAAAATGTCATCGGTAAAAGCTCGCTACGTCTCACCTCCCAGAGAAACTGTGAAGTGCGCCCTTTGCAGCATGTATCCTTACAGCACAGATTTGAACTATCGAGAAACAGGGGAGAGAGATCACGGATGAAAAGAAAGGCAAATCAGAGGTCGCACGAAAAGATTTAGGTGCTCAGTTCGCCACGTGCTGTTCGAGATTGAAAAGGCCTGAAAGTAGTTATGTGAATCCTCTGCCAAAGCACTTGGATGTGAACTTCAGAGCAGTGATTTAGATGTGCATGAAAATTGACATTATTGTCTTTTCACTTTGACAGCACCAGCGTTACCAGAGAAGATTCGCAGGTGTGGTGCTGGCGGAAAAGGCCCAACAACATTTCGGCATGATGCTGAAAATCGATCCTGGTTATCAGAAATCAAACGGGTCGAACATATCGACGCAACTTTAAATGATGATGTATCTCTTCCTGGACTACACAGGAAAACTTAACTGGCACAAGGCTTCGAATGTGAACTACGTCTTGATCTTCTTCTTGCTTCTCCCTCTCTTTCAACTCGTTCTTCGTTCTATTGTCGTTATTCCCCTCCTAATACTTCTTTTAGTGCGGCAGAGGACGGTATATGAAAGAAGAAGCCACGGTAGGCAGACGGAGGCAGAATCCACATGTGAAGAAAATACGGCGGTCTGTTTGACTGTGGCGAGAAGAAGCCTGCGGGATCCCAGCGGTGGCGTCACGCCGCGGGGGCGACGCCGCGATTAGCGCGCACCCGGAGGCGTGTGGAGCCGGTGGCGGAGGCGGCTGTGGCGGGGGCGGCGGGGGCGGCGGCGGAGGTGAGGTGGGGGCGTATTGATCACCCAGCGCACGCCGCGCAGCGTGTCGGCGGACCAGCGACGCTCCGGAAGGCTCCTGGATGCCAGACCCGTCCGCGTGGCGAGGGCGCTTCCAGTACTGCGGCTGCACAACAGTAGCGCTCACTGGACCTCAGCGCCTAATAGCTGCAGTTGCTGTAGAACTGCGCTTCCAAAAGCACTAGACTTGACTTCATTTCCGAGGTACAGTCCAAACTGTGGACAACTACCGAATATGATGTTAGCAACTTTGTTTTGTTTTACCGCCGGCCGCTGTGACCGAGCGGTTCTAGGATCTTCAGTCCGGAATCGTGCTGCTTCTACGGTCGCAGGTTCGAATCCATCCTCGGGCATGGATGTGTGTGATGTCCTTAGGTTAGATAGGTTTGAGTAGTTCAAATTTCTAGGGGACTGATGACCTCAGATGTTAAGTCCCATAGTGCTCAGAGCCATTTGAACCATTTTTGTTGTTTTGTTTTACGTTTTCTTAGAGATTCTTTCCTCCCACATTTTTATTTATGTTTTTTCCATTTAGCAGATGTATTTGAATCGTTAATTTGGCAGTTTTCGCCTCTGTTTACAAGTTACTGTTGTAGTTGTTATTTTTTTCAGTGCGAGACGCTTATCTTACGATTCTTTATCTCTGCTACTGCAACCAATATCCATTTGAACCCGCTTACTGTATACAAACCGAAGTCTCCCTGTACAACGTCTATATACCAACTTCCCTCTTACTCCTTGGACCCTCAGGATGTCTCCTCACAAGCGATTGCTTCTTTCAGTCACATTCTGTCACAAAAAACGCTCTCCTTATTTCGATACGATACTACCTCGTTCGTTTTCCGATCTGTCCATCCAATCTTCTACATTCTTCTGTAGCAGCACATTACAAAGCTTCTATTCTCTTTCTTTCTCTGCTGCTTACCGTCCACGTTTCACTTCCGTACAGGGCTGCACTCCAACATAAACCTTCAAAAAAGACTCCCCCAACACTTGAATTTATGTTCCCTCTCTATGACTTCAAAACGTCTTTTTATTGCTGCAGTATAATATTTATTTACATTTCAGACACGGCTTCCCTTTAATTTTGAGATGGCACATTCGGTGGATTAATAATGAAAAGCCGCGCGGGATTAGCCGAGCGGTCTGGGGCGCTGCAGTCATGGACTGTACGGCTGATCCCAGCTGAGGTTCGAGTCCTCCCTCGGGCATGGGTGTGTGTGTTTGTCCTTAGGATAATTTAGGTTAAGTAGTGTGTAAGCTTAGGGTCTGATGACCTAAGCAGTTAAGTCCCATGTGATTTAAAACCGTACACTCCACAAATGTTTGCACGAAAATACAGTTTCTTTTTCCTCGCCGATTCTAAACCGTTCATTCCATAAGTCTTTACACGAATAACGCTTTGGCCATTTTAAGTTATTTTGCTGCCTAAATAACAGAATTCAGATACTGCTTTTAATGTCTTATTTCCGTATTCAGATACTGACTTTTTTTTTTAACGAACTTTACGGATCCATGCTTATTTATTTCGACTGCACATTTCATTACCTTGTTTTACTTAAGTGTCAATGTTTACCTCATAACTTCTTTTCGAGACTGTAAGCATGTCGTTCAAATGCTCTTGCAAGTCATTTGCTGCCTCCGACAGAATAACAAGGTCATCGGCAAAACTCAGTTTTACTTTTTTTTTTAAATTTAAGTCGTAATGCCTTACGTGTCTCTCCGTAAACCAAAATGATCTTCCGCGAGCTCGGCTGTTACCAATTTTTCCTTTCTTCTGTTAATAAAAAGTGGCAATATTTTGCAAGCATGACGTACTAAACTGATTGTTCGGCTGTATTCGCATGTAGACACAAAGTAGTTAGGAAAAGCAGGTGCTAGTGGGCACTGATTTACATCAATGTCGTAAGCTGAAAGTTCTTACTGGGCTGTGATTCGAACCTGGATTTCCAGCTTAGTAGGCGGACGCTCTGAACACTGAGCCTTCCGGACACAGTAATCAGCACAACTGCACGAACTACCCCAGCACGCCTCCCGTCAAATTCTCAACTAATCGCACACTGCTGTCGTAGTTCCTCTGCCCTTTGTCCTCATTACTCCAGGCGTTTGGCCGGTTTCCTTAAGAGTTGAAATGTGGCGTGCAGAACAGACAACAAATATGTAAGTAAGAAGACACTGCAGTGCAGATGCAGATCACGCTCGAACTTTTACGGCAATCGGCAACACGCGAATAATGTGCATAATGGGCAGGGGCAGTGCGTCAGTAGTGTGTGGATAAGTTGGGAATGAGTGTCTGACGGGAGGCGTGCTAGGATAGTCTGTGCACTTGTCATGACCACTGCGACCGTATGGGAGAGTGGTTGTTAGTAACAGGCCTTATTCACATTTAGAATCGTGAATGCTAGAACCATGTCCTAATTTTTGGCCGCCGTGGTCAGAGGACTGGTTGCCCCCATAATACAATTAAATGAGTGAAGAAATCAACAATGTTCTGGAAAGGATGTCATGTGACGTCCGTCCCGACCAAATGCCACGGACACGAACGAACGAAATAAAAAAAAAATGGTCAGAGCACCTGCCTAGTAAGCAGGAACCTGAGTTTGAATCCTATTCTGGCACAAATTTTCAACTTTCCCGTCTGAAGTAAATCAATGCCCACTAGCCACTACACGTTGTAATTCATTTGGGTCTCGATTGATAATGACTGCAGGCTCAGAATGATGTCTGTTCTTTCGGGAATGTCGAAAAGAACAGACACCAAATAATATATATATAGAACAGACTTCTAAATGTGCCAACAACTTTTTAGAAGTGTAATTATTTAATTATTACATTCTCTTTGAAGTCTGAGGCTATTTCGCCAGTTTCATATACGTCACACATCAGCTGGAGTAGTTTCGTAATGGCTAGCTCTCCCAAGGATCTCAATTATTCTCAGTCATTTATTAAACATACACTGCTGTGAAAAGCTTAAGGACGAAAGTAGCTTTCGCTTAAGGTGTCACTGCCAAACAAAACAGCTTGATGAAACTGGCGCCGTACATCGAAAAAACCGCTACACTATAGCACAGTACACTACAGTACAGAAGATACCTGGTAGACATACGCTGCGAGACGAACGTAAACGCTCCTGGCTGCTTTATGTGTTCGCACCTCTCGCCGTATGATGCTACGTCCAGCATTGTTGGACATTATCGTTTTGGTGGCCCAGGTGTTATGGTGTGGGGAGGCACAATGTTGCACGGGCACACTGAACTCCAAATCTCTACTCAGGATGTCCAGAGGTGAGGTGACCTCACGCGAAGTGGACTCACTTTTCTCTCTTGTAACGAATTTTATAGCTCACTGGTGATTTATGATTTGTGGTTTCTGTGTTTAAGTAGAATAGATATCGAAAGAGAATGAAAATAAATTAATTAATTTAAGTGTGTGTTGGGGAGGGGAGGGAGGCAGATGTCTGATTGTTTCCAAGTGTAAAATATACCTTTTGTGAATGTTTTGATAATAATAAAAGCAAGTTTGGTTTTCCGTCATATACAGTACAATCTGAACGCAACATAATGATAATGACAGAAGCTGAAGAAATAAATTAAAATTTGTGGCACAGCCGGGACTTGAACACAGGTTTTCTGGCTTATCATGCAGATGTGCTAGCTATTACACCACCGCAGCAGTGGAGACAAGAACCTTGTGTAGACAACCCTACTCCATTGGCCTCCATAACTCCAGTTCACGTCTTCAGCTTGTGTTCCCCTTGTTAAATCGTCAGCGTTGCCATGAAGTGAAATTTGTATTCGGAGGGCATTGCACAAGATCAGTCTGTGCAGCTGTGTTACTTATACTACTGTGGTCATGTAATGACTAGCACACCTATCAAGGAAGCAAGAAAACCTGGGTTCAAACCTTGCCTGTGCCACAAATTGTAATTCATTTCTTTAGCTTCTATCATTACTGTAAATAACGCTCAGACTCACATGTCTGCAGGAAAATTTAATTATATCAGATCTACACAACATAAAGAATTTATTTCCAAGTAGTTTTCTCATCATTTTTAAGGTTCTAAGTGGGGATTAATTTATGATGCACAATTCTTCAACGAGTCGCCCTTGAAAGTAAGGTAGAAATCCTCAAAAACCAGAAAATAAATTACAAATGTGTCTCATTAGCCAATTGCTATGCAAATCCTTTATCACCATTCTTGCAATGTATGCACACTTAGGAGACACCCCAGTGTAGTGCAGCAACTCGACGTGGCATGGATTCAATAAGTCATTGGCAGTTCCCTGCAGAACTATTGAGCCATGCTGCCTCTATTGCAACCATAATTGCGAAAGTGTTGCCGGTGCAGCACTTTGTGCGCGAACTGACCTGTCCGTTATGTATGATCGAAGTAATTCATGTCGGGCGATCTGTATGGCTGGATTATTCACTCGAAATGTCCAGAATGTTCTTCAAATCAGCCCTGAACAGTTGTTGCCTGGTTACATCACACATTGTCATAGATAAAATTTCTATAGTTGTTTTCGGAACGTGAAGTCCACCAGTGGCTACAGATGCTTCCAAGTAGCTGAACATAACCATCTCCAATCAGTGAGCGGTTCAGATGGAACAAAGGACCCTCTGCATTCCACTGAAACACAGCCCACATCATTATAGGGCCACCACCACACTCGAGCCGCACCATCAGCTCTTACCAACTGAAACCAGGACTAAACTGACCAGGCCACGATTTTCCACTCATCTAGCGTCCAACCCATATGGTCACGAGAGCCAGGACAGGCACTGCAGGCATCAGTCGTCTGCTGTCATAGCCCATTAACGCCAAACTGCACCGCGCTGTCCTAACGGATACGTTCCTCTTACGCCCCGCATTGATTTCTGAAGTTATTTCACGCAGTGTTGCTTGTCTGTTAGCACTGACATCTCTATGTAAACGACGTTGCAATCTGATATTCTCGGCACGCACTTGGCACTGTGGCTCTCGGAATACTGAATTCCCCAACGATTTACGAAATGGAATGTCTCATGCCTCTAGCTCCAACTATCATTCCGCGTTTAAGGTCTGTTAGTTTCCATCGTGCGACCATAATCACGTAGGAAACGTTTCCACGTGAATCGCCTGAGTGCAAATGGCGGCTTCGCCAGTGCAGTGCCTTTTATGTACGCGAAACAATCGCCATCTGCGTAGGTGCATTTCGGTATCCCATGACTTTTGTCACCTCAGTATAATACCGTTCACCGACAATAATGTCACCCAGAACAGATATACAAAAGAGCAGTAGAATTATGCAGCTCTGAAAGTGAATGCTTTGCGTGGCTGCTTTAGTATTAATTTAAGTCGGGAGGCACACCTTCAGAAAGACACACTTTGCAGAAATATCTAATCAGACACAACGAACGATCTTAGATAGCATGTTTGCTGGCCAGAATCTGCTCCTTTCAATCACAGGAAAAGTACATGGAAAATCGTAGTCAGACACAATGATTTGATATCTTATAGATCTACCATGCAATTTGGCTAGTGTAAAAATTTGCTATCATTGTCAGTGGTTTACTTAGAAGCAGAGGACTGCCCCAACGTGGTAAGTCTCTGGGCTGGGGCTGACTGGCCTTAGTGCTACAAAGTAGATTGTTCTAATTGTTGTAAGCATAAGCGTAAACTTCAAAACCACTGTGAGTTAGAAGAAAAGTATTTAATAAACAAAGTAAGAGCATATGGACTATGAGACCAATTGTGTGATTGGCTTGAGGAGTTCCTAGATAACAGAACGCAGCATGTCATTCTCAATGGAGAGAAGTCTTCCGAAGTAAGAGTGATTTCAGGTGTGCTGCAGTGGAGTGTCATAGGACCGTTAAAATTCACAATATACATAAATTACGTGGTGGATGACATCGGAAATTCACTGAGGCTTTTTGCAAATGATGCTGTGGTGTATCGAGAGGTTGTAACAATGGAAAATTGTACTGAAATGCAGGAGGAGCTGCAGCGAATTGACGCATGGTGCAGGGAATAGCAATTGAATCTCAATGTAGACAAGTGTAATGTGCTGTGAATACTTAGAAAGATAGATCCCTTACCATTTAGCTACAAAATAGCAGGTCCGCAACTGGAAGCAGTTAATACCATAAATTATCTAGGAGTACGCATTAGGAGTGATTTAAAATAGAATGATTACATAAAGTTGATCGTCGGTAAAGGAGATGCCAGACTGAGATTCATTGGAAGAATCCTGCCCGCATCCCGTGGTCGTGCGGTAGCGTTCTCGCTTCCCACACCCGGGATCCCGGGTTCGATTCCCAGCGGGGTCAGGGATTTTCTCTGCCTCGTGATGGCTGGGTGTTGTGTGATGTCCTTAGGTTAGTTAGGTTTAAGTAGTTCTAAGTTCTAGGGGACTGATGACCATAGATGTTAAGTACCATAGTGCTCAGAGCCATTTGAACCATTTGGAAGAATCCTAAGCAAGTGCAATCCGAAAACAAAGGTAGTAGGTTACAGTAAGCTTGTTCGCCCACTGCTTGAATACTGCTCAGCAGTGTGGGATCTGTACTAGATAGGGTTGATAGAAAAGATAGAGAAGATCCAACGGAGAGCAGCACGCTTCGTTACAGGATCATGTAGTAATCGCGAAAGCGTTACGGAGGTGATAGATAAACTCCAGTGGAAGACTCTGCAGGAGAGACGCTCAGTAGCTCGGTACGGGCTTTTGTTAAAGTTTCGAGAACATACCTTCACCGAGGAGTCAAGCAGTATATTGCTCCCTCCTACGTATATCTCGCGAAGAGACCATGAGGATAAAATCAGAGAGATTAGAGGCCACACAGAAGCATACCGACAATCCTTCTTTCCACGAACAATACGAGACTGGAATAGAAGGGAGAACCGATAGAGGTACTCAGGGTACCCTCCGCCACACACCGTCAGTTGGTTTGCGGAGTATGGATGTAGATGTAGATGTAGAAAGTAACACGGCCACCCTAAATTTCCAGCCATAATTTTAAGGAAGCAAAATTTCATGTACGTAACTGCAGAGAGACTCAGCATTCCTAAAATGCTTTTTGTTGGTATTGTACTAATACTATCATGCAGGCCTTTTCTGGCGCCACTTCGGTGATTTGCAAGTTTCTCACATTGCTTGTTTGTGTTTTATTCAGTCGATATCCCACTTGGCGTCACGATGCTCAGTGGACACCATTCCAGAACTCCACGTCGCAGAAGAACCTGTAGTAGTCAGCGGCCGTAGAATCCGTAACATGCACCTACATAGTCAGCAGAGCTAATCAATGCACTACAGGCGTGATGTTTATGGGAAAAATAATTCTTGTGTACGTGAGGATGATACATGTTAATTTCGTGGTTATGGAAGCACAATAAATGATCTGTAACGCAGAAGTCAATCCAAAAGTAGAACATCAGATCACTTTAAAACTTTTCTTTTTTTGCTTTGTAAAGTGTTAACGCAGGCTCAGACGGATAGCTCCCTAGCTTCCAATCTCCCTCTCCATCTCTGGAGAAAAATCTATCGGAACTTGATCTCTTGCGAAAATTCCCAACAAAAACAAAACACCCTGGGAAAAACTCATTCTGCAGAGATAACTTAAATTACCGTTCTATACATAATTCAGGCGCAAATTGTTTTATCGCTTAGAATTACTTGATTAAAAATTCAGCGAAGTTTCTGCAGAGCCAGCGCGGGAATATTTAAGCTGTGGGCCGCAGGGAGACGAACAGCCATCTACCGCCGGCTTCTTCGTTTACAGACCTCTGCGTCCTCAATGTGTCGCAGTCGCCTGGCTTTTTATACTCTTATCTCTACGTCGGAAACCAAACGCTGTTGCTTGCGTTCCTCAATCCGTTAAGTTTTTGGATTTCTTTCAGTGCAACCGAATTTCTGGTTGTGCTTTCCCCAAGCAATGCAACTAGATACGAACAACGAAAGACGTATTTACAGAAAATATGTTTCCAGAATGAGATTTTCACTCTGCAGCGCAGTGTGCGCTGATATGAAATTTCCTGGCAGATTAAAACTGTGTGCCAGACCGAGACTCGAACTCGGGACCTTCGCCTTTCGCGGGCCAAAAGTGGTAGAGCACTTGCCAGCGAAAGGCATAGGTCCCGAGTTCGAGTCTCGGTCCGGTACACAGTATTAATCTGCCAGGAAGTTTCAGAAAATATGTTGTTGATATCCATGTACAGATAGCGATGAACTAAAGAATAGGATTTTTATGTATCAGCCGTTTTAATCCACTCTTTTAAAAGTAAAATTCGGCAGTAATCAATTTACACAGGTTGCCTAATAATTATCCGGTTCGTAAGGCACAGGGCACTGCGGAGACGTGAAATATTTGAGATCTAAGTTCCAAATTATATTCAACAAATGTTTAAATGGAATGGATACTGTGGGCATCTAGTCGAAGCAGCTCAGCGCCATGACAGATGTAAACAACATCCTGAAGCAAGTACAGAGAAAACAAAAGCCACAGTTTTCCTCCCACATGTTGACATGATTGACGTCACCGCAGAAACAGTTCGCCCCCGGTAGCTGAGGGGTCAGAGCGACAGAATGTCAATCCGGGTTCGATTCCCGGCTGGGTAGGAGATTTTCTCCGCTCAGGCACTGGGTGTTGTGTTGTCCTAATCATCATCATTTCATCCCATAGCAGCGCAAGACTCCGGAGTGGCGTCAAATCGAAAGACATGTACCCAGCGAACTGTCTACCCGACGGGAGGCCCTAGTCACACGAAATTTTTCTTTTACCGCAAAAACAAAAGACTCAATTTCTGTCAAATGTTACCTTAGTCGAATCAGGTTTCTGTTGTTCTGATTGTTGCCTTGTTTCACAGAGAGAGAACCATTTAAGGGTCACTGCTTTGAATGTCAACTACATACAAATGTCCGGCACTGCAGTAAATCTGCAACTAACGAACATTACAAAGTACTATTGTAGTAACTGTGACAAGAGTGTCACATATTTCTATGCAATATTGTTTCATTTTTCTGCTGCTGTTTCGTAGCTACTTTTATTGAGAGTACTGGGCATGTTCGCTTGGGAAGAAAGTTCTGCTTTTTTCCTCGCTGGGACGGTGAGCTCCTAGCGCGGTCTCTAGTTCACTTTTGTTGGCAGAAGGCAGTGAGTAAGTCTCATTACGAAGGCGAGCCTCCCCGGGGGAGTTGAGCAGTTTCACAGCGGTGGGGCTGCGGCCTGCTTAATGCTTTTGTTGGGTACAGCCGGCACCTGTCCTCGCTGAGGGCGGAGACATGTCCCACCACTGCCGTACCAAAAGAATAATTGAACATGACATTTCTTGCCGTTTCTGCACAGACATCAAAGTACGGGATGTCATGGCGCTGCCTGAGAAACATAAGATAGTCACATGCTTTCGTGCAAAATGAGTGTGTATCTAGTTGAATGAGTCGTTCCCGCCGCAGTGCTAGGTGCAAAGATGTTGGCTGATTGTGAAACACTGCTGCAGGCCAATACCAACCGCTTGTTTGTTAATGTGCGTTTTGTACTCTCAGCTTACTTGTTCGGCCAATCGGCGTGTGTTATAATTTTTGCTCTCTTTCACCTCGTTAACACTGAATCCGCGAGTTGCCCAGATGAGATAATCTTGTAGCATTTTCTCCACATAGTCTTCCATATAATTTGGGACATCTCCCCACAACAGTGTTAGCGTCATTTTGTGTAATTTCGATTGAGATTTTAGAGAACTTAGTTACCTGTCAGTTTCACGTGAACTGTGTGTATTACAAAGAGCATGTAAGAATCTTCTTACCTGTCAGTTTCATGTGAACTGTGTGTATTACAAAGAGCATATAAGAATCTTCTGTACTCAGTCCTGACTTGCATTTCAAGATTCCTTAATTGTTCTGCAACTTGTTCGTGGTTAGCCGGCTCACAAATTACAGATATAAGCTATCGTGTACCTAAGTTGTTCTTCTCACAGTTACGTGTTTTCGTCGTGTACAGTGGCCAAACACAACGTTCTGATTTTTCCAGAATCTTAGGCGTCTCATAACTGCTCCGATGGAATTACACCATGAACACCTTGACCGAACAGGATAAAGCTGATACTTCAGGATTTCCGTACCTGTAGTATGTTTTAATGAAAATGTAGGTGTATTTTGAGTGCAAAAAAGCATAACTTAGTGGCACGCAGTATAGACTAATGTCACAAGAATCGGACACCAGAACACATAAATATCATTTTCTTCCATCGGTTGTTCTCTTCACTTTTTTTACACTACTGGGCATTAAAATTGCTACACCAAGAAGAAATGCAGATGATAAACAGGTATTCATTGGGCAAATATATTATACTAGAACTGACATGTGATTACATTTTCACGCAGTTTGGGTGCATAGATCCTGAGAAATCAGTACCCAGAACAATCACCTTTGGCCGTAATAACGGCCTTGATACGCATGGGCATTGAGTCAAACAGATCTTGGATGGCGTGTATAGGTACAGCTGCCCACGCAGCTTCAACACGATATCACAGTTCATCAAGAGAAGTGAGTGGCGTATTGTGACGAGCCATTCGTGCACCCAGGTTCGTCGTTGAGTACACCATCGCAGGCGCTTCTGTCTGTGATGCAACGTCAAGGGTAACCGCAGCCGTGGTCTCCGAGCTGATAGTCCATGCTGCTGCAAACCTCGTCGAACTGTTCGTGCAGATGGTTGTTGTCGTGCAAACGTCCCCATCTCAGGGATCGAGACGTGGCTGCACGATCCGTTCCAGCCATGCGGATAAGATGCCTGTCATTTCGCCTGCCGATGATACGAGGCCGTTGGGATCCACCACGGCCTTCCGTATTACCCTCCTGAACCCCCCGACTCCATATTCTGCTAACAGTCATTGGATCTCGACCATCGTAATGTCGAGATACGATAAACCGCAATCGCGACAGGCTACAATTCGACCTTTATCAAAGTCGGAAACGTTTTGGTACGCATTTCTCCTCCTTACACGAGGCATCACAACAACGTTTCACCAGGCAACGCCGCTCAACTGCTGTTTGTGTATGAGTAATCTGTTCGAAACTTTCCTCACGTCAGCACGTTGTAGGTGTTGCCACCGGCGCCAATCTTGTGTGAATGCTCTGAAAAGCTAATCATTTGCATATCACAGCATCTCCTTCCTGTCGGTTAAATTTCGCGTCTTTATCACGTCATCTTCGTGATGTAGCAATTTTAATAGCCAGTGGTGTAATTTTCTGTTTCTGTTCCTTCAGTAGTGCTCAAACTACTAGATATGTATCAGGTTAGAAAAAAGTAAGATGAAATGGATCACATGGCGTTATTGTCTCAGGTCAACGTCTCCCCTAACATTTATTCACCGGTTTCACAGACGTGTCGGTCTGATGGACATTTCGGCGAAGCCGTAGGCAACACCCGTCCAGCTCTGTGTAGAGACAAGTCTTCCGTCCCGACGTCATGTGTTCTACCTTCAGAAACACGAGTAGAATTCCACCTCCTCATTCGCTGAACACAAAGTCTGAGCAGGAGGTTCAGGAAGTTGCCGGTGGCCACACAGCCAGACGAGCCGAGGCGGGCAGAGGATGATTGCTGCAGAAGGCCTGCCACACTGTTTCGCCTGTCAAAGGACCCCAGGAGATACCTGAGTACTTGTATCTCATTGAAGTTCCCGGTATAAGAAAAATCACTACATTGTCTGTTGTCGCTGCAACTGGAGGTAACAAAAAAAAAAAAGGTTCCTGGAGGCGCCGGGTATCGATCCCGGTACCTCTCACATGCTAAGCGAGCGCTCTACCATCTGAGCTACGCCCCCAGCCACTGGACTTACATTTCGTACTTTCTATGTAACAGTTTGGCGGCCGCAGACGCAGCGGCGTCGGGTGGCGGCCACACCCAACAGGTTTCACCAGAACAGGCCGAGTAACAGGTTGGCTGCGTAACGGAGCACGCCATTATGCCAAGAAAGGTTTGCATCCATCCTGGGGGCGTAGCTCAGATGGTAGAGCGCTCGCTTAGCATGTGAGAGGTACCGGGATCGATACCCGGCGCCTCCAACAATGTTTTTGCCTCAATTTGCCATTCAGATAACTTGCCTAAGTGTAAGAATGAAACTGGTATAAAAATGAATTTATCGTATGTAGTCTGGTTTCTATATAAATGGATAACGCCTGCGAATAAAATGATACCACTAGCGTTATAACTCACCCGAGCTATACGAACCGGGAGCCATTACCGAGTCAGTAGTCAATATCACCATTCTGGAGACTCAGCGTTTAGAAGCACACAGCTTTATACAGAATGTAGACATTCCGGCTTAACAAGTAAGGGTATCGCGATTTGAGACGAATAATTTGAATTTATTTATTGTTCAGTTAACTTACTTTCGATGCCCAACTTCAGGTGACGCATGTTAACAGGAGCTTTATTTTGGAGACCATTGTAGTAGGTTGGCTGAGCTTTGGTAACATCGTAGTTCCCATATAAATCTGATAACTGCAGTTTCTCACTAACAGATGCAATTTATTCTGCTAAACTTCAGCGTTTATTCTACAAAAGGTATAAAAGTAGAAAGTTGAAGACCTCGAGCATAAAAATGCAAATAGCCTTACGTTGCTTTTTTCAAAGATCGATTTAAGCAAATTCATGTTAGACGTGAATCGCTCGATGACGACGAGGCAATTTTTTGGTTTCTCTTTCACTTGTACATTCGCACTTGTTTTGCGAAGTTTGTGGTGAAAAGTATTTTTGATTGTACCGCAAATTTAAATTTCTTCCCATTTCACTTCAGGATGGAGTGTTGAATAAATGTGAGTCTTTGATGAAACCTTTGCCAGATATATTTCAGCCCTCCTGTGCCTGCTGCAGATAGTCAAAGAAGCCTGTGACCATTCACGTCGTACTTAATTACTCACACGTTTCTCCCAAATCTCCCAACACAGCTGCTTAATATCTATCCTGTACTGTAGTATTACAGTGCAAAAGGATACCTGCAGCTTCCTATAACCATAATGATTTTTTTTTATTTATTCCATACTGACATATATATTTGTATGACATTAATTTCTTCTATAGTAATCATTTAGTCAATTATCACAGTATTTGAAGTTCCGGGACATAAATGTCGAATCGTAGTAAGATTTTCGAATTAGTACTTGGTTTGAACATTTTGAATTGTCTAGACAGACAGTCAGCACCGATTCAGAAAATATCGTTCTTTTGAAACACAACTAGCTCTTTATTCGCACGAAGTAACGAGTGTTATCAACAGTGGATCTCAGACTGATTTCATATTTCTATATTTCCAGAAGGCATTTGACAGCGTTCCTGAAAGAAGACTTCTAATCAAAGTCCGTGTCTACGGCACCAAAATCACTTACACGTACGATGGAGAGCGTTGTTCGAGATGTGCTCGAGGCATGGGTCTCTCCAAGAAAACAGTCCCCACAGCAATGCGACGAGCAGCGCCCGAAGTTGACATCAGACAGGTCCACTACAAACTCGCGACCATCCAACGCTCAATGGAGCACGTTATCATGATTTCATACGGGATACTCTACCTGTGCTGCTAGAACATGTGCCTTTACAAGTACGAGACAACATGTGGTTCATGCACATTTCAGTCGAAGTGTTCGTACTCTTCTCAACAACAGATTCGGTGACCGATGGAGGCGGACCAATTCCATGGCCTCCACGCTCTCCTAACCTCAACCCTCTTGACTTTCATTTATGGGGGCATTTGAAAGCTCTTGTCTACGCAACCCCGGTACCAGATGTAGAGACTCTTCGTCCTCGTATTGCGGACGGCTGTGATACAATACGCCATTCTCCAGGGCTGCATCAGCGCATCAGGGATTCCATGCGACGGAGGGTGGATGCATGTATCCTCGCTAACGGAGGACATTTTCAACATTTCCTGTAACAAAGTGTTTGAAGTCACGCTGGTACGTTCTGTTGCTGTGTGTTTCCATTCCATGATTAATGTGATTTGAAGAGAAGTAATAAAATGAGCTCTAACATGGAAAGTAAGCGTTTCCGGACCCATGTCCAAGTAACATCTTTTCTTTCTTTGTGTGTGAGGAATGTTTCCTGAATGTTTGACCGTATCTTTTTGTAACACCCTGTAAATGTCAGAAGTACATGCGGTAACCCGAAGTCTAGTTTACTGATTGAAGGTGAACAACTACATATTTCATGACGAATGCACACATATATATTTTCTTACAGCGTGATGATAATATGAGATCTATAGCAAGGAAAGAATGGAAGAAAAATGTCAGTTGGTAATATTTTTGTTTGTCGATGACTACGATGTCACTCGATATCTAGGTAACAACTGAATTGTCTGATTATCGAGATGTGATACTATAGTAATATACAGAGAGATACCATGACATTTGCTGAATTTTTAGGCCAATTCAAAGATTAAGTACATAGGGATTATTATTATTATTATGTAGTATTCCTCCTAGTGGCAGGTCCATATCTTCGTACGGAGAATATCTGATTCTGATTCCACTGTTCCCTGTCTTCAGCTTCTTTCTTCAGTGTGTTGTATCTCCTTCCATCTTTCATGTCGTCCAGATGTGGGATTCTTCTTCTTCCTCGTCCTGCGTTTCCTCTGAGTTTCCCTTCCATGACATCATGTATGAGTCCCTCGTGTCTAAGTACATGTCCAATCCAGTTGGCCTTTCTCTGAAGAATTGTAAGGCAGAATACTTCTCTTCTCTCGTACTCTTCGCAGTACATCGTCATTTTTTACGCGATCTGCCCACTTGATCTTTTCTATTCTCCTCCAGCTCCACATTTCAAAGCTCTCTAAGTATTTTTTCTCCTTCTTTCTCATGGCCCATGTCTCTGCTGCATACAGCGCAATGCTCCAAATGCAGCACTTACCAGTTTTTTCCTCAGTGCCAAACTCAACTTGGTGTTCAGCAGAGTCCTCTTCTTGTTGAAAGCAGCTTTGTCCATGGCGATTCTTGCTCGGACTTCGTTGGTGCAGTGGACATCCTCTGTGATAAAACTTCCCAGGTACTTGAACTGAGTCACATTTTCCAGTTCCCGACTGTTAACAGTTATCTTCAAGTGTTTCTCACGTGTTGATATGTGCATCACTTTTGATTTTTCGATGTTGATTTCCACGCCGTATTTTCTTCCCGTGTCCACCAAATTGTTCATCATGTGTTGCAGCTGTCTCTGATTTTTGGCGAGCACTGCCAGGTCGTCTGCATACTTGATGGTGTTGATGAGACGTCCTCCTACTTCGAAGCTTGAGCATCCTTTTTAGCGCTTCTCTTGCCAGCATTTCTCCATACAGGTTGAAGAGACTTGGCGACAGACAACATCCTTGTCTCACTCCCCGCCCTATTTCCACACTGTTTGTTTCTCTGTAGTTCAGTCGTCCCTTTGTCCCAGGTACTAGTTCCTGGTTCAAATGGCTCTGAGCGCTATGGGACTTAACTTCTGAGGTCATCAGTCGCCTAGAACTTAGAACTAATTAAACTTAACTAACCTAAGGACATCACACACATCCGTGCCCGAGGCAAAACTCGAACCTGCGACCGTAGCGGTCACGCGGTTCCAGACTGCAGCGCCTAGAACCGCACGGCCACTCCGGCCGGCTCCGATCTCTCCAGTTGATTCCTATTTCCTTAAGGATGTTCATCGATATATTCCAATTGACTTTGTCGAAGGCCTTCTACCAGTCTATAAAACAAGCGCAAACTTCTTCGTTAACGGCCAAAACTCTCTGACAATATCCTCATCATGCCAATGGCGTCTCTCGTCCCTTTTCCTTTCCTGAATCCAAACTGGTCGTCTTCCACCACTCCTTCAATTTTGTTTTCCAACCGTCTATTTAGTATTCTTGCAATGATCTTTGCCACGTGCGATATCAGACTAATTGTTCTATAATCACTACACTTCTTGGCTTGCTTTTTCTTCTCAAAAGTAACCATTGTGACATAGGAATACAAGGAATTAAAATTGAGAAGAATGGCACATACAGAAGTAGTAACGTACAATACTTGTTTGTTATTCCAATGTTATGACGAAAGCACAAAATTACCGTCAACATATCAGTTCTTGCAGATTCGAGAATTAGGTGTGGTACCCCGAATGCTACTGTTCCTGAAGCAGGACGCCTGTTACCTCCCTACCGACATATCTCCGTGTGTTCCGCGCCACACGGACGCTCCTGTTGCTGCTGCTGCACCCCCGGCCGGGGTGTGGGTGTGGTTGTAGTACAAGAGCGCGGGCCGCGTCCGCTATCGCAGCGGGGCAGGCCGACGTCCACGCGGTGACCGCGTCTGCGCTTTCAGGTGCAGTCGGCGCCATTATGGCGCTAATGCGTCCCTCAGCGTGAGGAAACCAATTATCGGGACGCCATCGATCTCCGCCAGATTAACCGCGCTGAAGGAGAGCCCTAAATTAGGGCGTCACGGGGTGCCCCCGCAAAGAAAAAGGATCCCAAGGCGCGGCCACAATCTGCTGTTCCAGAGGCTCAGGCCGTTACCGGGCCCGGGTTAATAAGGCGTTTTCATTAACGGCCGGTGCAGGGGAACCTCGCTGACATGGCGTGTCCGGTAAAGAGGGCGCGGCCGGCCAAAGTGCTCGCCGTCCCGGCGCCGCGGTTCGGGTGGGAGTCAGCTCAGGACAAAAGGTCAGGCCTTGCAGAGTCGTGATTAAAACGGGCCGTCTGCTGGTGACGGCCCAGCGAGGGTCCGGCATCTGTCTTGGTATGGCGAACCCCTTCCCTGTTTATACAAGGGGGATCCGAACTCCATAGACAAAATTTCAGAAAAAAAAGGTTTAAACATAGCTGCTAAGGTTCAGTGACCGTGTCAGAATTATATTAGAACAAATGAGCCCTCGGTCACAAATATTAAGTCAAAATTGACCAGGTTTCGACGCTACTATGAGCGTCGTCTTCAGAATTAAACTAACTGTTCTAAAACATAATAGGTAAATAAGACATTAATAAACTAAAGTGTGTACTGACTGGAAAGAGATGCAGTACTTACGAGTCACATTCAAAAAAATATAAGCCGGAAAGGCGACGTCATGAAAACTTATAAATAAGATAAGATGGCGAGCCGCTAAGGGCTTCCCGTACCTGAGTGAACAAGAGTTGCAACAAAACTATTGTTTGTTCAGGGATTATTTTCACAGTATTTTGGTATCAGACACCCGTGGCCCCCGCTGTCCCTTTACAGCAGGGCCGGCCAAACGCTGCACAGTGTGCAGGCGTGCGGAAGTGCTGCACATGTGCGCACGTGTGCGACAGCGACATCTGTTATTAGACATGTGTCCTAAATGAACGGCGGCGGCTCCACTTCCCTGTTTATGTGGTACAAGCAAGAGGAAAATTGGTCATTAAACCGATTGTTTCAATGTATACTTACATTTAGGTTTTTTTTTTTTAAACGTGTGAACGGCTACGCTCAGCTGAAGTCGATAAAACATAACATTCATCTAACTGTCGGTTATTATGCAAATTTCAGACGGAACTGATGAAAGAGATAGCAATAATGGTATTGAAGTAACAGGTGATCATCCAGAGATTTGCGGTTATCATTCTGTTCAGTGGTCAGTGGGACATAAATTATGTGTGTGTAACTGAGGACACCGAGAATTAGTTATAGGAAACGTTGCATTAGTTTAATGTTATTTGAAATCATGACTAAGGTTCGTTGGAAGTCCCTAAGTGCTCTCTTTCATAAATACTAGCTCAAAAATACTACGCGATTTACGTGCCGTCAGTCAAGCTGCCTTAATAAAAACCCACGGTTGTTAACTGTATTACATGGCTTACTGGGTTAAACTGTTAACATAAAAGCAGACGTCTCAATGAGTAGACTGTGACAGTATTTTAAACGTTTAATACGCGAAATACCTTCCCTTGGTTGGCTTGCAAGCTGTGGAAAGAGCACTAGAATGCGCCGGTACAGAGTATCCCAGCAAGTGGATAAAGCGACATCTGTGCGTAGAGACATGCACTGCATGAACGCTGACGGCTGCGGCGTGCACGCTGTGACCCGGAAGTTGCAAATGTGCACGAGCAACGCACGCGTGCAGAATTTCTTGCCGGTCCTGCTTTACAGCCTACCAACGTAACAATGATTTACTCGGTTTGCCACCCCAGTTACCGTTGTTTCTGTACACATAATGTCACAACAGTGTAATATGCAGTGAGCAAAGTCAAACACAGAGTAAAGGTGGATTCACAATTGCCGGAACGTCACCGTTACGTAACCATCACGTTTTTGAACAATGAGGAGCCGGACTGACTGGCCGAGCGGTTCTAGGCGCTACAGCCTGGAACCGCGCGACCGCTACGGTCGCAGGTTCGAATCCTGCCTCGGGCATGGATGTGTGTGATGTCCTTAGGTTAGTTAGGTTTAAATAGTTCTAACTTCTAGGGGACTGATGACCTCAGCAGTTAAGTCCCATAGTGCTCAGAGCCATTTTTTGAACATTGAGGGTCATAGGAAATTTTGAGCATTCACACTACACGGCACGTCAACGTCGAAAGAACGTTGTGGTTCATAAAATACTCACCAAAGGCGTTGTTTTGTAGTTCATGGTAGATCGTCATAAAACGCTTAAATTTACTTTAAAGCAAGTTGCAATGAGTGCTGTTGCACTTGATGATGAGGAACAGAGAGAAAAAAATAGTCTGGATTAGAAAGATGTTAAAAAAATCGAGACTCTGAAGGAGAGTTCCACACCCTTTACAAGGAGCTGGAAGAGGAGGAGTCATCGTTCTATAAATGTTTCAGAATGTCTAAACAACAGCTTTTATGACCTGTTAAGCAAGATACAAATATAAATTACGAAGAGAAATTCAAGATTTAGGTGTCTAATATCACCTCCACACAAGCTGATTGATGGTTTGCCTACGGTATGTCTAGATTGGTCGTTTTAGTGTACTTCAACTATGTTTACATATACAGGGTGATCCATTGATCGTGACCGGGCCAAATATCTCACGATATAAGCGTCAAACGAAAAAACTACAAAGAACGAAACTTAACTAGCTTCAAGGAGGCAACCAGATGGCGCTATGGTTGGCCCACTAGACGGCGCTGCCATTGGTCAAACGGATATCAACTGCGTTTTTAAAAAATAGGAACCCTAATTTTTTATTACATATTCGTGTAGTACGTAAAGAAATATGAATGTTTTAGTTGGACCACATTCTTCGCTTTATGATAGACGGCGCTGCAATAGTCACAAACATATGGCTCACATATTTAGACGAACAGTTGGTAACAGGGGGTTTTTTTAAATTAAAATACAGAACGTAGGTAGGTTTGAACATATTATTTCGGTTGTTCCAATGTGATACATGTCAGTTTCTGAGAACGCATGGTGTTACAGCGTGATTTCTTGTAAATATCACATTAATGAAGTAAATGCTCAAAATGATATCCGTCAACCTCAATGCATTTGGCAATACGTTACCGTATTCCTCTCAACAGCGAGTAGTTCGCCTTCCGTAATGTTCGCACGTGCATTGACAATGCGCTGACGCATGTTGTCAGACGTTGTCGGTGGATCACGATAGCAAATATCCTTCAACTTTCCCCACAGAAAGAAATCCGGGGACGTCAGATCGGGTGAACGTGCGGGCCATGGTATGGTGCTTCGACGACCAATCCACCAGTCATGATACATGCTATTCAATACCGCTCCAAGCGCACGCGAGCTATGTGCCGGACACCCATCATGTTGGAACAACATCGCCATTGTCATGCAGTGAAACATCTCGTAGTAACATCTGTTGAACATTACGTAGGAAATCAGTATACATTGCACCATTTAGATTGCCATCGATAAAATGGGGGCCAACTACACTTCCTTCCATAATGCCGCACCATACATTAAACCGCAAAGGTCGCTGATGTTCCACTTGTCGCAGCTTTCGTGGATTTTCCGTTGTCCAATAGTGCATATTATGCCGGTTTACGTTACCGCTGTTGGTGAATGACGCTTCGTCGCTAAATAGATCGCGTGCATAAAAACGTCATCGTCGTGTAATTTATTTATTTATTTATTTATTTATTTTTTTTTGTGCCCAGTGGCAGAACTGTACACGACGTTCAAAGTCGTCGCCATGCAATTCCTGGTGCATAGATTGTCGCGCAGTTTGTCTGCTACTGATGTGCGAATTGACCGCTACAGCAACTAAAACACCTACCTGGGCATCATCATTTGTTGCCGGTCGTGGTTGACGTTTCACATGTGGCTGGACATTTCCTGTTTCCTTAAATAACGTAACTATCCGACCAACGGTCCGGACACTTCGATGACGTCGTCCAGGATACCGAGCAGCATACATATCACACGCCCGTTGGGCATTTTGATCACAATAGCCATACATTAACACGATATCGACCTTTTCCGCAATTGGTAGACGGTCCATTTTAACACGAGTAATGTATCACGAAGCAAATACCGTCCGTACTGGCGGAATGTTACGTGATACCACGTACTTATACGTTTGTGTCTATTACATCGCCATCTATCATAAAGCGAGAAAAGTGGTACAACTAAAACATCCATATTTCTTTACGTACTACACGAATATGTAATAAAAATGGAGGTTCCTATTTAAAAAAACGCAGTTGATATGCGTTTGAGCTATGGCAGCGCCATCTAGCGGGCCAACCATAGCGCCATCTGGTTTCCCCCTTCAAGCTAGACGAGTTTCGTTCTTTGTAGTTTTTTCGTTTGATGCTTATTACATGTGATATTTGGCCCGGTCACTATCAATTGACCACCCTGCATACGTCTGCCACCTGCAGTTCGTCGTTAGTTTATTACGGATCTTATTTTAAACTTCTCCATGAGCATCAGCTTTACTCCCGGATTTTCTTGTCGCTATTCCACTGGAGAAATCGTAAGTAAAGCACAGTGAACAAGATATGTGTCGTCTATTTTGCAATTTATTCCTTCATTATATAAAATAAAATACTTTTAAGTTAGTATTGTCTTCCAGAACATATTAAGATCTTTTCGCAATGGCAGTCAGCGGGGAATACTTTCGTATTAGTTCACGCTGTGTACTTAATGTATCATTTGTTCGCCAAGTAGGCTACACTATGGCCCGTCGAAACATTCTTCCTGTGAAACCTTAACGTGACGCTGACGTGACGAGACGTGACGTGACGTGTCGATAACGTTCCGTTGACGGCGTGTGTGATTGCCACCATTGGAACTGCAGAGCAGAGCCTTTTGACTTGACGGACATGACGGTGACGTTCCGTCAAGTGTGAATCCACCTTAATACTGCGGGGCGCACGAGAAACCGGCTCCAAGTAGTAGAGTGGTTATTGTCGGTCAGTACGAAAGCCGTTGCGACTTGGTTAAAATGCGTGAAGTAAATGCCTCAGCGAGATCTATTCTCTTCAAGAAAGAATCTCAAAAATGGAAGCGTACGTGTCTAACAGTTCTTAAAAAAAAACACGGGATAATTTTGCAAAGAAGTTTCCTGGCGTTTCCATGCCAGCAAAGAACAGCATTTGGTAACAAAATTGGCGTGCTACTTGGTAAGTTGCAAACGCAAAAATAAGCGAGCCCCGTCCGTTCGTACACTTGTTGTGAACGCGGATATTCGAGCACAAATGATCTAGAGTCCAAAGAAACCTGTTTTACACCATACAGGAATGAAGCCCAAATAAATGACATGTTTCAAAGATGTGGAGGAAGAGGATAAGGCAAAACGCGTGAACTGCTTCTTGTAGCTATGTCAAGCAGTTCAGAGTGGAATGTTGGATCCACTGCTATATTTCATGAGCCTGGTTCCATCTGATAGGACACATGAACTCCCAGGGGACCGATGACCTATGAAGTTTGGTCCCTTTAATCTTCAAACCAACCAACCATGAACTCCCAGAACACCATTTATTGGTCAACAAACAATCCCTATACCATTAATGAGGATACTCTTCACGGTGAAAATATCGGAGTGTGGTGTGCCGTGACAGCAACTCGGATTGTGGGTCTCTTATTTTTTGTAACAACAGTAAACACTGCTGTACATATGCGAATCTTTGAGGAATTTTACGCACAGTTGACTCTCCATGAACGTACGTACGCTGACTTTCAACAGGATGGCGCGACCTGTCCCACTTCGCGCGAGTCAAGTTCACGAATTCTTGAAAGTTTCATAGAAGAAAGGACTGTCGGGAAAGGACTGTGGCCGCCGCGTTCGCCGAACCTGACCACTTGTGACTTTTATCTGTGGGGCAGTCTAAAGGGAGAAGTGTAATAGATAACCCAAAAACGTTAGAAGACTTGAAGGACAACATTCCTAATGATATTTTGAGAACTAATGCGCCAGAGCTCAGTGTATAGAACATGTATGGCGAGGACGAAACTGTACTGAAGCACAAGGAGGTCATTTTCAGCATCTAATGGAATGTGATGTAAAACACATGATCAGCTCACTAAATACAGACCCTTGCGTTAGCTTATTTGTTATTTCTTTATTACCTGATTATTACATGTTTGTCTATATGTTGTTGTATCTGCTCGTGGCGGGCAATAATTCGTGCGTACCTAGCGAGCGATCCGTACTCGGGCCCGTTTTTCGTGCGCCACCCTGAAAACAACTCTCCGACGGGCGTAGACGTGTGATGTGGCTGCTGCCGACGCAGGAACAGCTCAGCACACATCCCTCGTGCCGCTATTCGATTGCGCTCGGTGAATCCATACATAAGGCCATCTCTTCTTCAATAAACATATACATACTACTTTGTACCACTGTTAACGTAAAACTAACGCTGCCACAAGAACAAAATCGAGATAAAACCGAGTAGTACAGAATGCGAAGACTAAACTGGACATTTCTGTCGTCGACAGCAAGTACAGCGAGAGAATAGAACAAGTTTTTTTTTTAAGCAACACCGATACACAGATAAATATGGCTAAGAAATCATTCCACATGCAACTCCTCTGAATTGTGCCCCAAGAGTTCAAGTGTCCTTTTGCACCACAATACTCAGTACATATCCCTGAACAGTCTCCGAAAATTTATCGATGCAGTTCGTGTTCTCCATGTGTATTGGCACTCGCGCTGAGGATTTATACTGATTAGTCGAAAGCTGATGTATTGACGCCATTCGCCGCTTCATACAGTGTTTCCGTAGTATTACTTGTTTATTTTACTGCCTTCATTGAACGTAAGCAGCCATTCATGTAGCCTGTTTCATTTAAATTTCAATAACTTATTCCACATCACTTTTCGCTATGAATATTAACTGAATATTAACCATTCTACTCTTTGCGTGAAATATCTGTGACTCGCTTTTGTTGGAATGTAGCAATCTCCTTGAGATTAATCATGCCATCAGTAAAGCAATTAAAAATTCCTGTGCTTTCATTAAACGCTGAATGAGAATAACTGTTTTGAAAAGGTTTTAAAGCACATTTCCCGTGAAGTGAAATAGTCTATAATTTAATTACGAAGCTTCCTCTAAATCTGAAAATTTGGGTACAGAGTTAGTTTTGGAAAACGGCTGTTATTAGTAAAATTAAAACAAAGCAACAAGATTTGTAAGGACGGACAATCCAGCAACACAAGGTCTCCCTTACTTCGTGTCCTAGGTGACCTCCCATAAAACGAAAACAATGGCAAATGCCATCGCTGTTCCATATGCCCGCCTCCAGACAAGGTGCCTTGCTCTGTACGCACTTTCCAATGCCCCTGCTGCTTTTAGGAGGAAATTGAAGCTCTTCCTTCTGACACCCTCATAAAATTACCCAAAAAAATTAGCTATATGAATAACTTTTCCTTCTGCGAAGTAGTAAAGCCAATGCTCCTATCCTCTCCCAGTTACGCTAGTTCATCGACGAGGCACGCAACCTTATTTTCCCCTAGCCTTATATATAGGGTGTTCCTAAATTAGTTGTACAAAAATAACGTGCAGTTGTAAGAAAGGTATAAAATTTACATAAATGTTTGATACAGCACTAAATGCAGTATATCTTCAAGTTTTATTTACAAATGTTCAGTGCGGCTACCTTTTGAGTCACGACAAATGTCTCATCCAGCTTTCAGCGAAAAAAGTAAACATTTACTATAGGCGAGTCCCGTTCACGTTAAATTACATGACGTGCTTTCTGTTCACCCCATGCCAATACATTATGCCGACTCACCATCTTGAGTCTGCATTTTGTTAAACACTTCTACACAAGGCTAATTTCGTTTTAATCATCTTGAGGTTGAAGCTCTTCTGTCCTAATTTGCTTACGAATAGATTTGTTTCTCGAGAGGAAGCACCGTGAGCAAAACGTAATTTTTATTTTTATTCCCCAGACATGTTGCACTGAACTTTCAGCATCATCAGTAGTTTTTTATCTCCACAAGACAGAAAAAAGTTTGCTACTTGTACACATATAAATTTTAGTTTTAAAACAGTATTTACATATTTGATTGGTTGATTTGCGGGAAGGGGTCAAATAGCGTGGTCATTGGTCCCATAGGATTGTGTAGGATGGGAAGGAAGTCGGCCGTGCCCTTTCAAAGGAACCATCCCGGCATTTGCCGGAAGCGATTTAGGGAAAACACGGAAAACCTAAATCAGGCTGGCCGGACGCGGGTTTGAACCGACCTCCTGCCGAATGCGAGTCCATTGTGCTAACCACTGCGATACCTCGAACGGTGACATAGCTGAAAAACAGGCAAAATTTTGTAGATATATCTTGTTACCATATGCTGTGGATTTCTAGACTTTATGTAATTTAATGCAGTTGTTATGTTTCACACTTTTTCATATAGAACTTAATGCAAGACAGTTATTTGCTTCGACATTTTACGACTAGGCATCTATGGTTATTCCTATCATTAACTTATACTACGTGGAAGATTACGCGCGCGCGTGTGTGTGTGTGTGTGTGTGTGTGTGTGTGTGTGTGTGTGTGTGTGTGAGGGGGGGGGGGGGGTAGGTGGATGGGTGGGCGAATGGGTTTGTATTCATTTATTTAACTATTTATTTTTGCTTCTTTATTTATTATTTATTGTGTCTGTGTACGCGTCTGTGAGTGTGTGTGTGTGCGCGCGCGCCTGTGTTTGTGTGTATTTGGAATGGGGGTTGGGGACTGGATTTGGAGTATTTATTCAATTGTGGCTTTTTGTGTTTAATAGTTTTCTTCGATTATTGGTTTTTCTGGGAGGGGGAGGGGCTGTAGCTGCATTTAAGAATTTTCGACGCAGTGTTGGTACTTTTTGTGCTACATTTCGTGTCCATAATGTGCGCAGCAAATGTAGAATGACAGCTGTTACTTTTTAATGAACTTCTGTGCTCTTTTCATCTAGTATTAAAGTTAGTTCTTGTCTGTCCGTATACACTGATCTGTAGTCTCGACATGTCAATTTGTGAATACCGGATGTTTTGTGTTTGTCTGTACTTATGTTGGGTGCTCTTAGTTTTTTCTGCAGGAGTTTTCTGTCCTATAGGCTATTTTTAGTCCTGGTTTTTTGAATATGCTGCCAACAACATAGCAATCCATAGACTATGCCTCGTTCAATTTCTGCGTCAGAGACTTCTGGCCGTCCTGCACTCGGCGTCGTATGTGATAGACAGCCAGTTTTGATGCAACGATTGTACCAAGTAATAACAATTTTTCTTTTGGGTGGTGGCTTGCGATATTTGATCTTGAATTGTCTCTGATCTGTCGTGGCGGATTTGAATTCATGAAACCATGAACAACCCTGCGCACCCTCTGCACCTTTATACGACTCCATGATGACTGTTGGAAGACCTCATTCGCATGTGTCACCTAGTGGGAACGTCGGGAACTAAGAGTGGTAGACGCGAACAAAACTTGAAGATACACAGCACTCATTGCTGTATCAAACATTTCTGTAAGTCATTTACCTTTTTCACAATTAAAGGTTACTTTGTATAACTAATTTACAAACATCCTGAACCTTAACCTTCGTATTTCCCTCCCTCTTCCATCCTTTTCTCCGATGCCCACGACTGCAAGTGCTCATAATTAAAACCTACCTCCCCGTAACTGCTAATTATTGTGCGAAAATAAACTGTGTGTGTGTGTGTGTGTGTGTGTGTGTGTGTGTGTGTGTGTGTGTGTAATTATTAATACGTAAATGTAGCATTACATTCTCATTGTAACACACAGTGCTCAGCAAAACTTAAAGACGAGCAATATAAAGTAACTTAATGAAAGGGCGGAGCATGTAGCCAGAAGTTTCCCAGTCATTTACAGCAAACTGGACGACCTAAGGCGTGACGTGAGCGTGACTATAGCCATAGATTGGGCTAACACCGTAACACGGGGCAGCTGGAGGAACGGGGAAAGACTATGTCTCAACCAGCGAGCAGTTACGGTGCGCTGTGGTGGTGTTTTTCGTTACATCACGACCCGGAGACAACATTTGGATGATTTCACATGGGGAAAGATCACCTGGAAACTAGAAAAAGGATGAAGCTTGACGAGTGCAACCCAGGAGTTTGATATTTCTCACAGCATTGCTTCACGTGCATAGGGAGCGTTCCTTACCACAGGAATTGTTGCCCGAAGGAGAGGGAGTGGTCAACCATGGCCAAAAACAGCAGCAGGCAAGAAGGGACCCACGTCAAACAACGGGTGCAATGGCAGTCACATTTAACGGGACTGCAAGACACGCAGTCTCACGTTTCACATGTAGGGATTGTCTGACGGCACGGTGACAAGTGCGTTGAGTTCCGTTGACATCCGCACATCGGCGGCGCCGTTTGTGATAGTGCCAAAAGCAAAGGCACTGGACCAACAAGGAGTGCGGTCGTGTGCTCTTCTCAGATAAGGGTATATTCAGGCTCAGTAGCGTTTGTGGACTTACTCACATATCGCGAGATGCTGGAACACGTAATGCACACAGAAACACCGTCGAACAGGCCGGCCGGAGTGGTCGTGCGGTTCTAGGCGCTACAGTCTGGAGCCGAGCGACCGCTACGGTCGCAGGTTCGAATCATGCCTCGGGCAGGGATGTGTGTGATTTCTTTAGGTTAGTTAGGTTTAATTAGTTCTAAGTTCTAGGCAACTGATGTCCTCAGAAGTAAAGTCCTATAGTGCTCAGAGCCATTTGAACCTGTCGAACATGATCATTTTGGTGCTCCAGATGTTATAGTGTGGGGAGACATAATGTTGTATGGTCATGCTGACCCCCAAATCTCTGAACACGGTACACTCACCGGTCAACGCTACTGTGACACAGCACCCCTCCCCATGTGCGCCTTTTCAGGGGTGTCTTTGCCTCCGACTTCATTTTTATGGATGCAACGGCGCGACCGCATCGAACTCTGCTGGTGGAGGAGCTCTTGCAAGAGAGGATATTCGGCAAGTGGACTGGCCTGCCTGTTACCACTACTTAAATACACTACTGGCCATTAACATTGCTACACCACGAAGATGACGTGCTACAGACGCGAAATTTAACCGACAGGAAGAAGATGCTGTGATATCCAAATGATTAGCTTCTCAGAGCATTCACACAAGGTTGGCGCCTGTGGCGACACCTACAACGTGCTGACATGAGGAAAGTTTCCAACCGATTTCTCATACACAAACAGCACTTGACCGGCGTTGCCTGGTGAAACGTTGTTGCGATGCCTGCTGTAAGGAGGAGAAATGCGTACCATCACGTTTACGACTTTGATAAAGGTCGGATTGTAGCATAACGCTATTGCGGTTATCGTATCGCGACATTTTCGCTCCCGTTGGTAGAGATCCAATGACTGTTAGCAGAATATGGATTCGGTGGGTTCAGGAGGGTAATACGGGACGCCGTGCTGGATCCCAACGGCCTCGTATCACTAGCAGTCGAGATGACAGGCATCTTATCCGTATGGCTGTAATGGATCGTGCAGCCACGTCTCGATCCCTGAGTAAACAGATGGAGACGTTTGCAAGACAACAATCATCTCCACGAATAGTTCGACGACATTTGCAGTAACATGGACTATCAGCTCGGAAACCATGGCTGCGATTACCCTTGACGCTGCATCACAGACAGGAGCGCCTGTGATGGTGTAGTCAAGGACGAACCTGGGTGCACGAATGGCAAAAAGTCATTTTTTCGGATGAATCCAGGTTCTGTTTACAGCTTCATTATGGTCGCACCCGTGTTTGGTGACATCGCGGTGAACGCACGTTGGAAGCGTGTATTCTTCATTGCCAAACTGGCGTATCACCCGGCGTGATGGTATGGGGTGCCATTGGTTACACGTCTCGGTCACTTCTTGCTCTCATTGACGGCACTTTCAACAGTGGATGTTACATTTCAGATGTGTTACGACCAGTGGCTCGATCCTTCATTCGACCCGTGCGAAACCCAACATTTCAGCAGGATAATGCACGACCGCATGTTTCAGGTCCTGTACGGGCCTTTCTGGATACAGAAAATGTTCGACTGCTGCCCTGGCTAGCACATTCTCCAGATCTCCAGATTTTCTCACCAATTGAAAACGTCTGGTCAATGGTGGCCGAGCAACTAGTTCGTCACAAAAAGCCAGTCACTACTCTTGATGAACTGTGGTGTCGTGTTGAAACTGCATGGGCAGCTGTACCTGTACACGCCATGCAAGCTCTGACTCAATGCCTAGCCGTATCAAGGCCGTTATTACGGGCAGAGGTGGTTGTTCTGGGTACTGATTTCTCAGGACCTATGCAGCCAAATTGCGTGAAAATGTAATTACATGTCAGTCCTAGTATAATATATTTGTCCAATGAATACCCGTTTATCATCTGCATTTCTTCTTGGTGTAGCAATTTTAATGGCCAGTAGTGTATGTAGAATGTCTTGTGAGATGCAGAAAATCCTAAGAAATTTTGGTATTGTGTCAAAGCGGTAGTTGGATCAAAACAAAACGTCCAGACACTCTGTGACTAAAATGGTACTGAAACAGAGGATGACCGACTAAAGGCCGAAATACTAAATGTCTTTTTCCAAAGCTGTTTCACAGAAGAAGACTGCACTGTAGTTCCTTCTCTAGATTGCCGTACAGATGACAAAATGGTAGATATCGAAATAGATGACAGAGGGATAGAAAAATAATTAAAATCGCTCAAAAGAGGAAAGGCCGCTGGCCCTGATGGGGTACCACTTCGATTTTACACAGAGTACGCGGAGGAACTTGCCCCCTTCTTGCAGCGGTGTACCGTAGGTCTCTAGAAGAGCGTATCGTGCCAAAAGATTGGGATAGGGCACATATCATCTCCGTTTTCAAGAAGGGAAGTCGTACAAATGTGCAGAACTATAGACCTATATCTCTAACGTCGATCATTTATAGAAGTTTGGAACACGTATTATCTTCGCGTATAATGACTTTCCTGGAGACTAGAAATCTACACTGTAGGAATCAGCATGGGTTTCCTTAAAGATGATCGCGTGAACGCCAGCTCGCGCTATTCGTCCACGAGACTCAGGGGGCCGTGGACATGGATTCCCAGGTAGATGCCGTGTTTCTTGACTCCCGCAAGGAGTTTGATGCAGTTCCCCACAGTCTTTTAATGAACAAAGTAGGAGCATATGGACTATCAGACCAATTGTGTGATTGGATTGAAGAGTTCGCTTATAACAGAACGCAGTTTGTCATTATCAATGGAGAGAAGTCTTCCGAAGTAAGAGTGATTTCAGGTGTGCCGCAGGGGAGTGTCGTAGGACCGTTGCTATTCACAATATATATAAATGACCTTGTGGAAAACATCGGAAGTTTACTGAGGCTTTTGCGGATGATGCTGTAGTATATCGAGAGGTTGTAACAATGGAAAATTGTACTTAAATGCAGGAGGATCTGCAATGAATTGACTTACGCATGGTGCAGGGAATGGCAATTGAATCTCAATGTAGACAAGTGTAATGTACTGCGAATACATAGAAAGAAAGATCCTTTATCATTTAGCTACAAAATAGCAGGTCAGCAACTGGAAGCAGTTAACTCCATAAATTATCTGGGAGTACGCATTAGGAGTGATTTAAAATGGAATGGCCATATAAAATTAATCGTCAGTACAGCAGATGCCAGACTGAGATACATTGGAAGAATCCTAAAGAAAAGCAGTCCGAAAACAAAGGAAGTAGGTTACAGTACACTTGTTCGCCCACTGCTTGAATACTGCTCACCGGTGTGGGATCCGTACCAGATAGGGTTGGTAGAAGAGATAGAGAAGATCCAACGGAGAGCAGCACGCTTCGTTGCAGGATGATTTAGTAATCACGAAAGCGTTACGGAGATGACAGATAAACTACAATGGAAGACTCTGCAAGAGAGACGCTCAGTAGCTCGGTACGGAAGTTTCGAGAACATACCTTCACCGAGGAGTCAAGTAGTATATTGCTCTCTACTATGTATATCACGCGAAGAGACCATCAGCATAAATTCAGAGGGATTGGAGCCCACACATAGGCATACCGACAATCTTTCTTTCCACGAACAATACGAGACTGGTTCAAATGGTTCAAATGGCTCTGAGCATTATGGGACTTAACTTTGAACTACTTAAACCTAACTAACCTAAGGACATCACACACATCCATGCCAGAGGCAGGATTCGAACCAGCGACCGTAGCGTTCGCGCGGTTCCAGACTGTAGCGCCTAGAACCGCTCGGCCACAGCGGCCGGCTTACGAGACTGGAGTAGAAGGGCGAACAGATAGAGGTACTCTTCGTACCCCCCGCCACACACCGTGAGGTGGCTTGCGGAGTGTGGATGTAGTAGACATAGATGTAGATTAGATCTTGCCAGGTTACATAAATAAACCTAAATTGTTGACGATTGCGTTAAGAATCCATTCAGTTTTACGATCACTTGGCAGTAAATCGATTTTTACACGATTACAGACAAAAGTCGTAACATAACGCTTTATTTTGTGATAGTCAACCAACTCGGTCTGTAACATGAACATAAATTTAAAGAAAACTACAGTAATGGTTTGCACTGGGGGCGGAAACTTGTTTTATCTAGTAGCGATGTCAAATGCAGTAAACAGAACTGTTGTAAAATGCAGTTCAGTTAGAAATTTTATTCAAAAACGCTTCAGTCCAGAAGAGCAAACGGCCACGAAAAATTTTGGTTAAAGACGAACGTAAAATTCCGTTGCGAAAGACGAGTAATGGCTATATTTACCTACAAGGTAAACTACAGAAGCTGGCTGTGGAAGGACTGGAGAGATTTTGCTTGCTACGAGGCACGTGTTCTCACCCGTATTTTCAATTTAATTCACATAGTGATGAAGTGTTGGTCCGTCTGGGTTTGCAGAGACACAGATGCCTACGTCAGTGCTTGCTATTCGTACTGATGGGCAAGCAGAACCCGTCTCCGGTGCATTAATATGGATACGGTGCTACTCAGTCACTCGGCCGTGTGTTGAGCACGGCCTATAGAAGCCGGGCGAGACGACATGCAGACGGTGGTATAAGGGGCTGATGGAGGGCCGCGTCCTTTATGCTCGGCGGCTCTCCAAATTAACGGCATGCGGCCGAATCTCTCCTTTGCAGGGGGCTGTCGTGAGTTATAGCGTGTGTGGCGGAGTAAATCGAAACGGGCAGCCGTGTGCACGTCGTAATTGCAGCTTGTAGTCCAGTATCGCTGTGCAGGTCCAGAGCGGGATGGCAGAATGTATTACGATGGGGGCTCTTGGATGTTGCTTGTCCCCAGCTTCAGGAGACCAACTGAGCTCACACAGCGTACGTCGTCATCTGATGAGACTGACGCTTCTCCATCAGCAAATGGAACTTTGGAATGAGAATCTGCAGCACTCATTTATTCACTGTCATCTCAATTTATGTGTCGGTGTAGCTGAATCAAAATGAGTTGTAAGTGCTGTTCCATCAATCTCCCATGTTGTCATGACCGTACAAAATGTTAAGGGTTGTAATTACGTCAGATCAGATAATGTTAACAATTTTAATTACATGTAGGATCATAAAGTACCATTCAGAAGTGAGCTGGGTTTCGTATGCAAGACGGACCGAGTGTGTGGCAGTGGGGAGTTAAACAGGATATGGGGGGCAGATACCGCGTCTCAAAGCAGCTGGACACTGTTTGCTTTCTCGTGGTTGGTCAAACACGCCGGCAAGCAGCGCACCTGACACCTCGTCACCAGCGCCGACAGTCGAGGTCAAAGGGGTGATACGGAAATTTTCAAAGCGCGCAATAGACGAACCCCAAGTACAATTCAGAATGATAGTCAAACATTAAGAAGATCACATGTCGAGAACACCCCAGGGGCCTCATAGTACATTTGTGAGTACGTGCTTGGCTGCCATGGGGCCCCAGCCTTTTCAGCATTACTTCCTTTCCGTGTTGCAAGCTTATACTTCCACTATGCCTTTCCCCTTCTGCCTGTCCATCGGATGGTCTTCTTGGTACAAACCCTGCTTGGATTTGGTTTACGATTGGGACTCGAGTTTCCACTTCCGGCGTTTTCTACAACTTTTCGTTAAATACACACATGATTCCCGTTGTTGAACTTGACCTGCCACCAACTTTCAAAACTCTCCAGAAGTGCGGATTGAGGAGGGAAGGTCGCCCAATACGGGGTATGCTCCACCTTGGTGCCTTCCCATCTTTGCACCCTTCCCTTTAGTAAGGCACAACACCCAAAACCCAGCATCCTATTGTGGAAGGGAAGGGGGGGGGGAGCTGTCGTCAAGTACTTTCACGGTGGTAGCCCCCTGACCATACCGGGATGGCACTGTTGAAGCCTGAGCTGGAAACTTCTCATGTATGCCAAGGACTACGGGCTCATGACGATTGGGGCACGGTGGCTCAAAGCAACAGACTACTGGCCAGGTAGCCGATGCAGAGGCTGGGTGGAGCCCATGTGCAAAGCCCTTCTTCAGAGTGGGTTGCACCATGGCAGAAGAGCCGCAAATGAAGCACATGAAGTTATCTCCTACTGGTGACGAGACGTTAGATAAAATTTTGATAAGGGCGTGATTTCCGAAAGTGTACAGTTTGGATGTGAGATAAGTTTGAAGATCGGATCACTTTCCAATCTCCCGCTTCACGGTACACACACACTGCGGACACAATGAGCTCTGACCTCTGTGCTGTACAAGAGGCCGTGCCGCGCTCGGTATTTCGAGAACTCGTCACTGGGCTCTCTTCTACGTGACGAAGGACGTCCTCTTTATAGGCGAGAGTACGGCACGTCCTTGGAGCGCGCTTCTACGTAGTTACGAACGTACCAGTTTGTCGCAGCCTTTTTTGTAGTCGGTAAAAATGGCATTTCATTCTATAATCACAACAGCGACTGATAACAGCGCCATCTTCTCAGTTCTTGTGCGTACCGTGAAGCGGGAAATCTGGAAGTTGTCTGATCTTCAACCTTACTTAACGTGCAAACGTTACCTTTCCGGACATGGATTCCTTATCAAAACTTTATGTACCCGACGTTCGATACAAGCCTGTAATACGAACTGTGAAAAGCACTGTACAGAAGTAAATGCAATAAGACGCTAACGGTAAAGGAACATGTACAAGAAAGCCATCGCCTGCATATCTTTCACTGCCAAAATGCCGAACACAAAATAGCATATGCTAACAGACCACGTTACATCAGTCTCGCTTTCAGAACATAAAATAAGCCACAATACACCCTCAGAGATAACATACACACAGAGACTGATAGATATATACAATCTCGCATGTACAAAATTATCTGTGGTACATTTGAAGATCTGTATAGGAGCCAAACCGGGAGACGTTTTCATAAACGTTACAATGAACACAACAATCATATCACAATCAAAATTTCTGAAAATTTGTAATAACCACTCTCAGTAAGAGCGCTCGGCACGCATTTCAAGAAACTGAAAATGGTCTTCAAATACAACATAGAACTGAAGAAGATTACCAAACTGAACTGTATGCCGAACTCGAAAACTTCATAAATGCACGTAGTATGGAAACAAGTTTCTAACTGACTAACTATAAAGCAGTAATATGAATTTTGGAAGAAACTTTTCGACATTTCATTCACTGTTTCGGTACCATTATAAATACCTGCATAATTCCTGAGACTTTCCTTAACAAAATTAAATGTTTATATCGATATGGTGTCTGTTCTTTCGAGCATGACCTGCAGCCGTCTAGAACGAAATTAAAAGTAATTTAATACCTTAGGCTGCTGACAGGCGATAATATATATCAACGGGGACAGGTGAAAATGTGTGCCCCGATCAGGACTCGAACCCGGGATCTTCTGTTTACATGGCAGACACTCTATCCATCCAAGCCACCGAGGGCACAGCGAATAGTGTGACTGCAGGGCCTATCTTGCGCACGCCTCGCGCGAGATAGTCCGTGCAGTCGCACTATCCTCTGTGCCCTCGGTGTCTCAGATGGATAGATCGGGGCACACATTTTCACCTGTCCCCGTTGATATATATCAACGCCGGTCAACAGCTGAAGGTATTAAATTAATTCTAAAATTAAATGTGTTTCAACATGCGAATAGTATAAGAAAAATATTTATTATGCACTAATATTTGTTTAAACTAAGTCAAATGTAATAAATACGTAATATTTCCTATGACTGCTGAGAGTCTAATATCTATGCTCAACTTCAATATTTTACCAGTTCAATTATCTTTGACTCCAGTACAAGCACAGTCATGCGTTAATGTAAGCGATATTACTGTGTTTCTTCAGCTATCTACGTACCAAAGTGTGTAATGTATCTTCGCTCCATAGGAAAGTAAGTTATTTCTGTCAATATATGCCATTTGAAGTAAATAAAGTTGGGTCGTAACCCACCCTAAATTTTCTATCCTCACTGGCACACAGAACAAAAAACATTGCAACTGTTCTGTATGTAGTCGTATAAATTGATGTGTAATTAACAGTTGTGCATCTGACGATGGCAAGCTGCTGCCGAAACACGTCGTGGTGAAGTAATTGTTTCTGTTAAACGAGACTGAAGCAGCTAATCATGTTGTTTATAAAATTGGTAATACATCTGCGGACTTAAGTCATATAACCAAAACATGGGTACATTAAAGATGGAGTGTTTATCTCACTTTAATTCAGTTTCATTTGGGTGTGGCGGAGCAATTTGTCTTCAAATCCTATGCTACCAGCGTGACCACCGCGTGCACCAACTACAGGCCGGAGTAGAGGCTGCTACAAACAAGAGAGCATCGTCACGTCCCGAGGGGGCCGTCCGGGGGTTTACCGACCGCCGCGGCCGCCTGTGTACTCGCGTCAGACCACTTCTGCGGCCTCAGAAAAGTTCCCGGAATGAGGAAGAGGGGCGCCACAAAGCCCCTATGCTCCCTCGCCGTTCCAAGGCTTTGCTCGATAATTCACAGTGACGCGCTGACTGAGTGGGCCGGTCGTAAACTGACAGTGGGAACCTCCTTCTGTTTGCCCGCCCTCCTTCCAGCTCCTCCGGACAGCGATGCAACATTCTAGCGCATTAAGAACACTTCAGCTAGATGTAAAACCGAAGTATGTTCTAGCAAAAGAATTTTGCCTTGAGACAATAACAATGTTATTATTTTGACCAATAAAGATTTCAGTGAAGTTTTACCATTGTCGGTGGGTTTCGTTAACAGCACACATTGATGTTCATTTAGATGTTTCTCGTCTGCAGTGCAGCTGAAAATCTGGTACAGTTTGTCATTTGGAATTTTTGTGGAACAAGTGAATATTTCATAAACAGTGTCAAAGTGTGTGTTTGGGAGTAGAGTTTGATAGAGATATGGCCAAGAGGACACCTCAAATTTGAGAGTGAGCAACTTACGAAAGTATGAGCTGTGCTGCAGATGACTGACAGCTAAGTGACCATTAGTATGTGCTATTAACAGAATAAAATGAACTATCTGACCGTGGTGAAACTGCACCGAAATGGGTATCTGTTCCTTGTCTTTATAAACGGTTTAGGAGACAAACTGAGTAGCCGTCTTAGGTTGTTCGCAGATGTTGCTGTCGTTTGTCGTCTAGTAAAGTCATTAGAAGATCAAAGCCAATTGCAAAACGAGTTAGATAAGATATCCGCATGGTGCGAAAATTCGCAACTGACCCTAAATAACGAGAAGTGTGAAGTAAACACTTGAGGGCAAAAAGGAATCCGTTGAACTTCATTGCACGATAAATCAACCAAATCTAAAGGACATAAATACAACTAAATATCTAGGAATTACAACTACGATAAACTTATTTGGAAAGAACACATAGGCGAGGAAGGCGAACGAAAGACTGGGTTTTACTGAGAGAATACTTAGAAGATGCGACAGACCTGCTAAAGTGTATGCCTACACTACGTTTGTCCGACCTCTTTTAGAATAGTGCTGCGCGGTGTGGGATCCTTATCAGATAGGATTAACTGAGTTCATCTAGAAAGTTCCAAGAAAGACAACACGTTTTGTTTTATCGAGGAATTGGGGAAAGAGTGTCGCAGACGTGATGCAAGATTTAGGATGAACGTCACTAAAACAAAGGCGTTTTTCGTTGCGGTGGGATCTTCTCACGTAATTCAACTTTCTCCTCCGAATACAAAAATATTTTGTTGAGCCGTCCTACATCGGGAGATATCATCACCATAAAAAAATATGGGAAATCAGTGATGGCACGGAAAGATGTAGGTGTTCTCTTTTTCGGTGCGCTTTTCGAGAGTGAAGTAATAGAGAATTATTGCGAAGGTGGCTCGCTGAACCCTCTGAAAGGCACTTATGTGTGATTCTCAGAGTAATGTAGATGTAGAATAAAATGTGTTTGCTCAAAGTAGAATCTTCTCTCCCATTTGAAATCATACACTGACAAAAAAGTTACCTTTAACCTTATGAAGAATGTCTGGAAAACAGAATTCCTTTCCTGTGCCAACCTGTTAATGTCAGAGTAGAAATTGCCAATCTATGCCCTTAATTATTTGCTGGGGGTATTGCAATCTTTGTCATCCTATACAGTTTTTTAACTGGTAACCAGCATAAATCAGTATGTTATGAAGCCTGCATAGACTAGATTCAGCAAGGAACCGATAAGGTGGGCAGCGGCCCCAAATAGTGATAATTAAAAGATGGACAGCTTTTGTCGACTGTTCTCTGTTTCAGATTGCTCCCACGCACAGTGACCACAAAGCTGTGACACTGTAACTGCCGGACGTAGAGCTGTGTTGTCAGTATGAGAGAATGATTAATTTGTTAATAACACTGCACTTACGTTCAAATATGTTATGCAGTATGAGATGTGATCACAAACATTTACTAAATGTCATTTTCCTTCTACTCATCCCTTCTACACTGCTAGCCATTAAAATTGCTACACCAAGAAGAAATGCAGATGATAAACGGGTATTCATTGGACAAATATGTTATACTAGAACTGACACTTGATTACATTTTCACGCAATTTGGGTGCATAGGTCCTGAGAAATCAGTACCCAGAACAAACATCTCTGGCCGTAATAACGGCCTTGTGAGTCAAAAAGAGCTTAGATGGCGTGTACAGGTAGAGCTGCCCATGCAGCTTCAACACGATACCACAGTTCATCAAGAGTAGTGACTGGCGTATTGTGACGAGCCAGTTGCTCGGCCACCATTCACCAGACATTTTCAATTGGTGAGCGATCTGGAGAATGTTCATCAAGAGTAGTGACTGGCGTATTGTGACGAGCCAGTTTCTCGGCCATCATTCACCAGACATTTTCAATTGGTGAGCGATCTGGAGAATGTGCTGGCCAGGGCAGCAGTCCAACTTTCTATATCCAGAAAGACCCATACAGGACCTGCAACATGCGGTCGTGCATTACCCTGCTGAAATGTAAGGTTTCGCAGGGGTCGAATGAAGGATCGAGCCACGGGTCGTAACACATCTGAAATGTAACGTCCACTGTTGAAAGTGCCGTCAATGAGAACAAGAAGTGACCGAGACGTGTAACCAATGGCACCCCATACCATCCCGCCGGGTGATACGCCAGTATGGCGATGACGAATACACGCTTCCAATGTGCTTTCACCGCGATGTCGCCAAACACGGATGCGACCATCGTGATGCTGTAAACAGAACCTGGATTCATCCCCAAAACGTCGTTTTCCCTTTCGTGCACCCATGTTCGTCTTTGAGTACACCATCGCAGGCGCTCCTGTCTGAGATGCAGCGTGAAGGGTAACCGCAGCCATGGTCTCCGAGCTGATAGTCCATGCTGCTGCAAACGTCGTCGAACTGTTCGTGCAGATGGTTGTTGTCTTGCAAACGTCCCCATCTGTTGACTCAGCGATCGAGACGTACCTGCACGATCAGTTACAGCTATGCGGATAAGATGCCTGTCATCTCGACTGCTAGTGATACGAGGCCGTTGGGATCCAGCTCGGCGTTCCGTATTATCCTCCTGAATCCACCAATTCCATATTCTGCTAACAGTCACTGGATCTCGACCAACGCGAGCAGCAATGTGGCGATACGATAAACCGCAATCGCGATAGGCTACAATCCGACCTTTAACGAAGTCGGAAACTTGATGGTAAGCATTTCTCCTCCTTACACGAGGCATCACAACTACGTTTCACCAGGCAACGCCGGTCAACTGCTGTTTGTATCTGCGAAATCGGTTGGAAACTTTCCTCATGTCAGCACGTTGTAGGTGTCGCCACCGGCGCTAATTATTTGGATATCACAGCATCTTCTTCCTGTCGGTTAACTTCCTCGTCTGTAGCACGTCATCTTCGTGGTGTATCAATGTTAATGGCCAGTAGTGTATTACAGCAGCCTTAATTTAATGCCGTATTCCCTGCCCCAAATATGCACCGTATTTGAAGATGACCATCTCTGTAATCCCCACTCACGAATCCCTGTGAGTTCCGTGCCAGCATTTATACCATAGCAGCTGATCGGTACTAGTCGCGTACGCCCGCGAGTAGTCAGTACTGGAAGACAAAAAGTAAAACATTGCCGCTCTCACATCTTCTAACGCAGAAGTGCCCTCTGGTCCTGTGGCAAGCGGCCGAATTTGTACTTAGCTCACGGTCGAATTCAGCCATATCAATGAAAACAAAGCACTTCTTAAAGTATTACTGTCCCTATGTTTTGGTCTGCTACTGAGCAGGAAAGTTAAATTATTAAGAAACTCTTAACATTAGTTGGCGTTTTTGGATTAAGCTGATGTTTCTGAGATGGACGTTGTCATAAAATACGGCTGAGAACCTCGGGCCTTACTAGCACTTGATTCGGGCCGTATGCTGCACGAGGCCACAGTCTGACGACCTCTGCGCTACAGCGTTTCGCGGAACAAGTGTACGTGATGAAGTTGTGGCGATTCGTTTGTTGGATGGGAGCATCAAGCTCAGCAGCCTCCGTGGTACTCTTCAATAGCAGAAGGCTATGTGACGACTGCGCAAGTCATTCTCTTCCCTCAGTTCCAAAACAGTACATAACAGGATCACAACATTGCACTCACGGTCTCCAGCATCATTCACACATTCACTCAGTGTCATACACATACACATCTCTTACACTGTGCTGCGTAAAGAAGAAAGATCCTACCCCTTATTTCAGTATAAGTAATTACATGCTCGATATTGCAAGATGGTTCGTCACACTATTTTAATCTCTCACCTGAGAATTTCGTGTATTGCAACCTCTATTATTTAGTAGTTTTCACACAAAGAGTTATGTTCATTCATGGCCTTTTTTAGGGTTTACTTGTAAGGTGTCAGGCAAATCCAACACCTTTCATGAAAACCCTGACATGATAAGCAAATCCAATAGTATGTCACGTAGCTCCGAATAAATCGTTACATTAAATTAACCAAAGTAATATGAGTAACGAGTGAGCAAATGGAATACCACAGACTAACACAAGAATGCCTAAATGCATGTCGTACCTTCCCACCGTGAGACAGACGCAGTTCCGAGGGGAGGAACGAGAACAGAAACCGAGAGCAGAACCGTGTTAAGCTAGAAACCCCTACGATAAGGGACGGACTGGACATCCACGTCGCCAGCTAACCACTAGGACAACGCCAGCTGCAAGTTTGAGCATGAGACTTTTTCGCATCTCTGTTACATCAAGGACCACCCCCCAGCCCATGTTAAAAGCTAGAGCCCTCCAGAAAAACACTTTAGATCTTACGATAACACAAAAGGGCCACAATAGCCGCAAGCTTTAGCGTGAGACTTTTTCGCGTGTCTATTACGTTAGGACCACCCCCCAGCCCATGTTAAAAGATAGAGCCCTCCAGAAGAACAGTATAGATCTTACGATAACGCTAAAAGGACCACACCAGCTGCAGGTTTTAGCGTGCGACTTTTTCGCGTCTCTGTTACGTTGCAAACTTTAAAAACATTGCCCCACCACGAAAAGTATAACGTTTCTCATTGGATAGACAGAATTTTTGTAGGCGGAGCTTAAGGTTAACATTGAGACCCTGATTGGTCAGATGGAAACACAACCAGATAGTTTTTTTTTAATCAATTTCGGTAAATTGTAGTAAGGAGAAGTTAGAGGAGAGTTGCTTCCGAGAGGGCGAGCTGGACGGAGCTGCGCCGGCCGCCGCCCCCCTGACGAACACCGACAAGGTAATGACCAAACGCGATGCCGCATAACAGCGCATAAAGCTTCACTCAAAACTGCAGAAGTCTCATCTGTTACACCTCCTTTTTGCGTAATACTAGTGTCCATCGTTAATTAAAACTCATGGTGTTCACATTTGTCACTTGAAGTAAAGATCTGAAATGCGATGATTTTTCTGTTATATAGTTGTTGAGAAGCCACATCAGCCACTGTAATTTACGACAAGTTAGATAAGTAATGAAAGATAATTGAGGGTTACTGTAGACCATTTTGATAGTTTTCTCTTTTGTGAAACTTAATTTAAACCTTAAATTTATAGATGTGATATGGCATAGGTCATCCTTCGATCCACTGTAGAACTTGGAAACCCACTCAGGGAATATTCGTTCACATATTTGTTGAACGCAGTTGGTTTTTGACCATCCTGTATTAAAACATTTCCTTTTATCAATCGTGCAATTTATAAACGATGTTTTGTGAGTAGAATAAAATTTCCAATGGTAAACTTAACTGCTTTTTCGACGTTATTTTGCCAGCTAACTAAAAATAGGAAAGCCTTGAACCCCTTCCAATAAATTTAGTTAGTATTAAGATTCTTTTACAGGGAGTGCAGTGGAGCTGACGCTGAGATCATTAAGTATTTGGTTATATCATCGCTAGTCTCACTGAACTCTTCTGAATTCTACATGTCATGTGTGGTCTGGCGTCTCCTTACCAGCAACAGGTCCCAGGTTCAAACTAGTCAATTCCCTAAAAAACACGCTCAGAGCGTCGTTGCGTGAAAGTGGTAGGGAGACACGATATAGAACAAACAGACACCACCATGAATGTTTAGATACTGGCTTTTCAAACTGTTGTTGAAGATAACAATTTCTTTACAGTGGGTCAATCTTGAGGTCTATAGTAATTCTACACGCTACTAAATACTTTTTCTCCTGCAGTTACTCTGCATCACTTGGTATTTATCTGATTGTATAACCTGAGTATTTTCTATTAGAGATTTTTTTTTCTAGAGCAGCCAGAACAGATATGATTAAAGTACATTCGTCAGTCATCTGATAAACTTGTCACATTAAGTATGAAAAACTGGCTCTCCTTTACCGTGGAGAATGATAACCGGCTGACACTAATTGATTAATTGTTTTGCATGTCACTGAAACATTTGATATGTCTCTTTAACAGTGTTCCACCGCTCCCAATTAATTTCGTCAACCGATTATTGCATTTCTCCGAAGTTTATTTTTTCACACTTCCTTTTCAGTATCAGCGATTAACATTAAATTACAAAATTAATACATGGGAAACTGAGTGAAAGCTTACCATATTTAAACATACATAAAAAGCAGGTAAACGAAATTAATTACCAACATCAATGAATCCCGAAACAGAATATTAATAAACCGTCGATGCAAAAAACGTAGTAGAAAAGCGGCTAATGAAATTTTTTACCTTCCTCCTACTGCGACGAAGCAAACGCAATATATGACACAACCCTAAGCTGTCATATGGAACAACTTATGAACCTAACGACGATACTACCAGTAAGACGTTAAACGTTGAAAAAATACTGAATAAAAGCTACTAGTATTAAAAACGGAAAGAAATATATCGGTATATTAAGACAATGGCGTTTCTGGCAGTTCATGGCAAGTTGTACTTACTGTTCTAAAACTTAAGAAGCAAGAAAAAGTTTCCATTTGCTTCCGGAATTAAGAAAATGTCTGCATCTTGCATCCCGTCATTTGTACAGCATAGCTCATCGTGAGGACGTCGATTAAGGTAAATGATCGTCACCAGGCAGAAAATGAATGCACTTTGTCTCGGGGGACCACTGCCTCATTATTTGTCGACAACTGTCATAAAAGGATGCTGAAATTTCCGCATCTCGAACGAATGTAGACGCTATTTAAATGGGACTGTTTTATATTCTTGTAAATTTATGCGTACCAGTATATGAAACGTTAATGGTAGCACCCAGAGGACCCGTGCGAAACTTTCATCTTCTGTTTTTTTAAATAATGACAGTATCTGGAATAACAGTTGCCATTGGGATAAGGGTTGTTGTGGGAATGAAGAGAAAAAAGTTTTTAAAAATGAACCGTGTGAAATCATAATCATGAGTTTATGATACTTCTGTGTATATACATTTCCAAAAAAGTGTTTTGCATTCGCAAGATTTGTCCCGCCTGATATCCAGTTAGTAAGTACTTCAAAGCAAATAAAATGGTTTGCGTAGTAAGATAATATCAAAAGTGAGTCTCTTATTCATGATTAATAAATTAGTTCCGCAAAATAAAATAAAACAGTTAGGCATCAATGATGTCTTTCTGCTAATGATAGTTAAACGTATATTTTACGTTCAAATTTTCCACAAATTGTATTTTTCGGGTGAAATCGGTGCGCAATGTCAGAACCCGGTCAAAAAAAAGCTTTCTGTATGGTTAGTGGGCATTGAGAAAAAGGATTGTTGACTTGAGAAATAGTATGTATGATAGTAGCAGGTGGTAACCGATAACAGGAAAGCAGTATGCTAGTGACAGTAGTTATTGCTACAGCTTTTTTTTTTCTTCACTGTAACCATCATACTGTTTTCTCTTCTTATTGTACCTGTAATTAATATGTGCATTTGTGCACACAAAAGCGAAAAAAGTCAGCAGTTGTCGTCAGTATGGGCAGAAGATAGTAAAATCAACACTTATGGTATTACCGGCTGTTTCCTTTTCTGTTATTTTTGCACTTAAGTCTACTTGTCAAGGTTAGGACCATCAGGCCACACTTCGAGATTATCATTCCAGTTGGTATTTCAATGTGCATAGAGTACGATTTATGCGCAGTATAATACTTAAGGTAATAATAATAATAATTATTATTATTATTATTATTTATGAGGAAACACGGTCGGCTATTAGAGCCAAGATCCACAGATGGTGGAACCAAGAGCTTTGTGGAGATTATGACAAAACGTAAGTAAGGATGATAAGAGATATGCTCCAATAAGAACGAAAATTAGTATTTAAAATTTAAATTTAAAAAAGTTCGAGGACAAGCTGAAAGAGTGATAAGAAGCCTTAAACTTACGCATGATAAGACCAGTGGCGTCAAATTTAAAATTGTTAAAAAGAAACATCCACTTTGATTTCCACACAATATCTAAATACAGCCCCTCAGAGTATAATCCCCCTATCAGTCTTCTCGAAAAGAGACTCGAAAGACAGCATTATTCCAAAAAGTAAACGTTGAAACAATTGCTATATACTTTGAGATGTTGTTAAGCTGCGACAGACTAAACGAGAGAGGGAGAATGACTCTCCTTTTCGAACTTCTGATGTGAAACGTCCAAAAATCAAATCCATCACATAAGAATAAAATTAGAGAACTCATTCAAAACATTAACAACAACAAAGTAGCAAGAAAAGATGAATTCTTGACAGAACTGTGGAAACTGACAGGTGGATTTCATTGCAGTCAGAATTCTAAATTCGGTATTCCAAAATCGTTTCACTGCCGAAGGACATATTGATGTTCTTACGACCCATCATCGTACAAACGCCGATTTGACAAAAACTTAGTCGTGGGATCAGAAATAGAAAACCAACAAAAAGCTCTCAACAGGAGAGAAGCAACTATATGATTACGTGGTATACAGACCATGCGAAAAAAACTGCTGCTCTCCTTCTAGCAACAGTTAAACGTAGGTCGCTGGAGCAACAAAGAGTTCCTACCTGTTTGAGAAAAGAGCACGCCATTCCCATTTTCAAAAAGAGTCATCATGATAAGTAAACGCAACAGCTTAACATCAGTAGTTTAGTAGTGCCGGTACAAAGACTAGTAGAAATCTGGCGATGTTTCACTTCCGATGAGTGAGCATCTTTTCCAAAATACCTTGACAGACATCGAGAAAAGTTGTAGGATCTTGGTGGCCTGCATTCGTGTTGTCAGTACAGGCTTCTGATATGATAATACCATAACTGATAAACAGTACTTTATCAGAGGGATATGGATCCAGATAAGGCTCTTATCTCTAGATTACTTATAACATAGGGGGGGGGGGGGGTAGCTGCGGCAGGTTACATACTTCAGATAACAATAATCAAGCTCACCCTACACTTTCCTAGACCCCCCCCCCCCCACCTCACACAAATGTTCAAATGTGGGTGAAATCTTATGGGACTGAACTGCTACCACTCACACATCTTAGAGAGGTGAACTAGGTCATGATGTAACTTGAGAATGGTCACGCAACATAAACGTCCCTGAAACGCCACCCTATCTCTGTCAGATAATGGGAACACAATAAAATGGCGGGAAACTCCTGAGCCAGGCTGGAGGCCCCTTCTTATTTTCATCATCCTTTATTACTAGCTCAGATAGTCCGCCCCCGGTAGCTGAATGTTCAGTGGGACGGATTGTCAATCCTCTAGGCCCTGGTTCGATTGCAGGCTGAGTAGGGGAATTTTCTCCGCCCAGGGACTGAGTGTTGTGCTGCCCTCCTCATCTTCCTATCATCGTCATCGACTGCAGGTCGCCGAAGTGGCGTCCAATTGAAAGACCGGCACGCGGTGAACAGCCTGCCCGATGGCTGGCCCTAGCCAGGCCATACGATTAAATTAAAAAAAAAAAAAAAACTGGCTCAGATGCATAGCCCTCTTCATTCGAGGTCTGAGCATCATGGGGAGAGTTTCAAGTTTGCTATAATCATTTATTCTATAGTGACAGGTTCAGAAATAATAACAATTATCAAACAAATTAACTAATAGTTTACTGTGAACGATTTTTGCAATATGTTTTTTACAATTTATTGATGTTGTTTATTAACTTTTTTCCTTTTATTTATACAGTTATTTGTACACACAGCAGACTTTTTATATACAACAATAATTTGTTGTTTATTAACAACTTTTTCTTTATTTACGAAACAATTTGCTGCACACACAGTGGTTTTTCAAACAGCTACTCAATAATTTTCAGTCTTTTTTTGTTGGTTTATTTACAAAGCCATTTTTCGTATGTATCTAATTTGGTCTTATTTACAAAGTAATTTTTTTCTAAAGACTTATGACTAGCAGGTACAAGAACCTGAAAGTCTGCATTTCCCATTTTTGTTCTATATATATTAATAACATTTTCTTTCAATTTATAAAATATTTACATTTATATTCATTTTTATATTTACATTTCAATCATATATATATATATATATATATATATATATATATATATATATATATATATACAATGGAAAATTAGGAATAACAGCACCAGGTAAAGGAAAAACCATCATAAACGTAACAAACAGAATTTTCAGTGTCCTCCACTGTACTCTGTGCCATTATCTTCCATATGGTGTCAATTAACAAACAACTTACATAAAAACTGCTGCGTAGTGTTCAAAAATATTCCGAAGTTTCTCTACTGGGATAATAAGAATACCCAAAAATTGACGGAGTAAAAGTAAGTCTTCCAGACACTCAAGACCGGAACAGGCCTATAAGCTACATTCTGTTTGCATATAGTTTTATTATCTACCTGCAAATTCTGTGGAGATTCTTATCTTTGTCTCCAACAAAGACGACATAAGTGTTATACAGAAGTGTTATATTAAAGCAGGAGACACATATTTTTCTCAATCTGGGACATTGTTCTCCACAATACCATCAAATTCAGATATTGCCGAACTAGGCCTGGATTCCACAAACAGACTTAAACCATTCCCTATTACGGAAATTACTCCTCCACAATTAATGTATTATGTGTAGGAAATATAAAACTGGAAATGGAGGAAATCGAAATTAAGAAACAAAAACTGAATGACATGGCGAAGACAACTGCCATAAAGGAAGAAAATAAACTGCAGTTGCAAAAAGAAGAAGCTACTGCATATTTACAAGCAATGTTTACATATTGGTTTAAACACAATGTATAGAGAAATTGTGCTATGACTGAGAAATATAAAATATCTATATTCACAGTAAGCAGCAATGGAAATTGTGACATGTTGAAGTACTGGCCGAAATCACATTTACTACATTAAAGAATATACGAAAATTTTTTATAAACCCCCAGTCCCATTTGGCTTAGATCCAAAAGAATACTTGTATCCAAATATGCCGAAATGGACGAAGTGGACGTCGTGCACCTAGCAGCAGAACACCCGTTTGCAGCGTTCATAACCTATGAAATAGCTACTCTTTCGTAAATGTTGTAAACTTTAAATTCTGTACAGAAATTCTGTAAGAACGAGCAGGAGAAGAGATTTAGCGCGCGTGGAACATTTTATCAGTAGTGCGAGGAACAAATAAGAGGCAACATTATGATCCCTGAATCCTTTCGCCAAAAGAACTGCAAGAAGAAATGGATATTTTACAGGAAGAAAATTCGATATATATTAGAAGCCAAGGATATACCTTTTTTTTTGTCTGCCAGGTTACTGAATGGAGGAGGAAATATCTGGTTCAGATGTGGATTTAAGTTAATCATTTATCTGGATATTATTTAAACTAAACCAAAACAATAATAGCGAGAGTTGTTTTCTGTACATATATGTATATGCAGAATTAATAAAAGTTTTTGTAAGAAAGTATTTATTGTTATTCGCTACACTGCAAATAATCCTAAAAAGTTTTCTGTCTGTATATGTCTGATGACCTACACGTTTGTCTGTTGGATGGGAGATGTGGATCGCTGGTAAGTCACCTTGAGAAGTGGACGAAAGTAGGTAGCGTAGGAAGCGTTATTTCTTACCTGTATGATAAAGGCGGGGTAGCAGGAACTCGAATCATATTGGGCCAATGGATTTCAAACCATTTAATTGTGCTCCTATTGGCTGAGAGAAATGAATAAGTGGGAGGGGTCATCGACCGATTTCATATCATGTGACCTTGAATATAAGTAGTCCAACTTGCCTAAGGAGTGGGGTGGGGGGTTCCCCTAGATGATCTTGATCAATCCCCAGCGGTTCTCCAGGGTCAGAGAAATGGGTGATAGCCCTAAATATAAGTTGTCCAAGTTTGTAACTTGACACAGGAATTCCTTATTAGTGACATTGAGACAAGATCATTATTTCTCTCAGAATATACAGGGTGAAGTGACATTCGAGCACTCGGGCTTCGCAGCGCGACTCCTCAGCTGCCAGCGACAAAAAATGTCCCCCACAAAATTTCGTACGGCGAGTACATTCGGCAGAAAAAGGATGTTAAAGAATGGCAATCTGGCAACACTGTAAGCAGATGTATGTTAACTATGTGTGTCAGCGCATAAAAGTCGACTTGAATAGTTGGTGCAGTTGCTAGAGTTTTGGGTTAGCAGGCAGCATGTCAAGGATTCGATCCTGGGTTAGGGCGCATTTTCTTTTATTTGCTAATTTAATTCTGACATTTCATACTGTAATATACACCGTTTCTTAGGTCACATATATGCTAAATTTTCAACATTTTGTAATGCTGAACATAACAAATACGTGACCTGTCACAGGACAGAATAACTACAAAAACAATATCGATTTCGAGATGCTAAAGATACAGTAAATATCACAGGATCTACTTGTCTTTTATACTGCATGTAATATGAGCACTCAAATGTCACACATTAACAACCAGTGACAATAATAACGTCCATATTTATGACCGCATGACCTTCACAACAGACTACGTCATCCTCAGAACAACAAATGCTCAAAACGACCTCCCTGCACGTCCAAACACTGCGCAACCCGCCGGATCTTACAATTGTAGACCCTTTGCATCAAAGCTGCATCCACACAACAAGAGCAGCATGAACACGCACTACCAATTCTTCCACATTCGTCGCAGAGTAGGGGACACGTGCTCCTTCAGGTGTCCCCACAGGAAGAAATCCAGCGGATTTAGGTGAGGTGAACGTGGCGACCATACAACTGGACCTCCACGTCCGAGCCCTTTCCCTGTAAATGTTCTGTCCAAATACCGTCGCACATTAATTCCAGTGTATCGAGGTGCACCATCATATTGGAACCATATCCTCTGCTGAACATGTATGTAGTAGAATCTCTCCCAGTACATCAGGCAGTTAGTTTGAGAGAAATGCAGTCGACCGGTCGGGAAACATGTAAGGGCCCAAACACCTGTCGCCCAATATGCTGGCCCAGAGGTTGATATCAAAGCGAACTTGATAGCCACGGTCGCGGGTGACGTGTGGGTTAATGTCACACCACTGATGGGCATTTTGCATGGTGAAAACACCCTCACGACTGAATACTGCTTCATCCGAACATACTACGGTGTTCACGAAGTCATCGTTGGCTTCCTGTTTATGTTGGAATCATTCACTGAATTGCATCCGCCGATAGCGGTCTGCAGGATGCAGGTGTCGCGTGCAGCCCATGCTGGTGCAGTGAGTTGCTAGACACGCAGCTGCCTTGCTACGCTATGTGTACTTCGCTGGGATTCTTAGTGTATGACCTCCAGAATGGCTTCCTCAGTAGCTCCAGTACGACGAGTCCGTGGACGACCTCTGTCATGCGATGGTGGAAGGAGAGAACCTTACTCCTGAAGGCGGAGCTCCAGACGACGAAACACATTTTTATCTGGATGGCGTCGACGAGCATATCTAGCAGCATATTCACGAGCGGCAACACCAGCCCGGTTATCAGATGCACCAAAGACCAGAAGCATATCCACATATTTATCGTTTGTGTATGCGATACGTCTGCCACACTGGTTTAGAGGTTTACAGTGAGAAAATTCGCTACGTATTAGCATGTACATTGGAGCGTTTCTCCAATCACGCCTAGTCCCTGTCTAGTGGACAGCGCATGCAGTAGAAATACGCCGTCAGTACCGTGCGCTTCTCCACCTAACGCGCATTACCCCTCTGACAGGTATTGTTCTGCTTTGTGACACCGCTAGTTGTGAAATGTTTGGTTTCGAGTTACACTGTTCCCATAACTGCAATAGACATGATGTTTCAAGAGTCTCATCGATAGAATAACAATAATAATAATAATAATGCATTGAGATATATACTAAACAGCATTCGGTTACTAGACTCAGTGTTGAAAGTCACAATTGGTGGAACCATGGTGACAAAACATACAAATAGTAACCGAGTTTGGACATTATTCGCAAAGCATATTTCTAGTCCTACTGGTAACATAAGGCCCTAACGAAATGTAATGGACCTGAACGAGGCAAGAATAATGGTTGGTAGTAATCTGTGGAACCTTTGGAGGAGGATACAAAGAAATCAGGTTTCGCATCTAGTAGACGAAGTGGCGTGAATGAATTCACGGCCACGACGTGGAAAGGGCTTCTTCCAAAGCCGACAAATGTTCCATTTCTACGATTGTAGTTTGTAAGTGCAAATGTCTAGAGGACCCGCTGCAATCGCTGTTGACGATTAAGATGCCAGATACCATACCACCTGGACTACATTTACCAAATAAAAATCACATGCGTCAACCCATGATCGAACCATCAACCTCCTTCATGCTAACCCAAAACTTTATCCACTGCTCGAGCTGTACAGCACAACAAGTATGTGCTGACAGAGGTAATTACCGTACATGTGGTTACAGTGTTACCAGACTGCCACTCTTCAACGTCATTTTTCTGCCGGATGTACTCGCCAGACGAAATTTTGTGAAAGACATTTTTTTTTTATCGCTGACAGGTGGGAGGCCACAGTGCAAAGCCCGAGTGCGCGAATTCCGCTTCACCCTGTATAGTGAATAACTACTGTCCCATTAGATCACGTTCCTTCCACTGTTATCTTGAGATATGTGTGGCCCCTTAAATCTAGAATGAACGCTGTCCTTCTACTGACATCAGTCTGTCGTAGAATTGTGCAATACATAAACTCACATATTATAACCTTCTATAAGAGCGAATATCTTCTGTGTAGGTATCAGTATGGATTCCATAAACAGTTACCTTTAGAAACGAATCTGATTCTGATCATCCACGGCAGAAGGTAGTAGATAACGCCAAAAAATCCATCGTTATTTAATTTCGTAACCAAGGACATTATACCAAAATGAAAAAAACACAATGCTTCTTTGCCTCCTTCTGGGTGAAGACTAGGACATCGAGAGAAGCTATAGCAAGCTACGTGACAGTTTAATGGAGATCCTACAAGATCTATCCTTCTTGCCTCTAAGACCTAAATTAAAGCACTGCTGCGGGAATAAATGAAACGAAACATGTGTGGACAGTAATTTTTTTGTTTGCATAATCAAGCGGAACCCAATTCCCGTATTTTCAGGAAATCACTTTTGTCTTGGTTATGTCTATATCCAAATATACTTTGTAAACGTGCATGCTGGCTCGCTTGCGCATGTGTGAGCGCTTGTGTGAGTGCGTGCGCTTGTGTGTGTTCGTGCGCTAGTGTGTGTGCGTGCGTGCGTGCGTGTGTGTGTGTGTGTGTGTGTGTGTGTGTGTGTGTGTGTGTGTGGTCGCGTCCTTGCATGTGAACGTCTCGACATAAAAAAAAGAAACAGAAAAAAGCAACTGGCGTGTTTCACAGCGGAAAGCGTTCCAGCATTGTGCCACGCTGTACCACGTTTGCGCATATGTACCCCTGTTTTGAAGAAATCTGCGCTCATCAAAATTCTGGCATTAGAAAAACATCTACATCAACTGCTCGCATTTCTTGTTCGTTCCAACCGACATGCGTCACTTTTGACTGTATGAAAGCATCTTCCACGGTCCGCAAAAAATTTGGCTGTGTTTACTTTTCGTTTCAAAGGCTCCGCTCGTGCAGGGAGCAGTTACGGAGCAATTTCTCGTGTTTGTTTAAGGCTGCTCGCGTTTTCACGATTACCTGTCTGCCACACGGTACGCACTCACTTTCGTGTTTGCCGCAGAAGTAATGATTTGTTTGTAGTCGCTATAGCACACTAGGCTCTGTCCGCAAGTTTCGTTTTCTATGGATAGCAGGTACTATATTAAACCTCAAGTTCATCAAAACATAATCCAAACTGAAACGTGACTTAAAACATTGCAGAAAAGGCCTACAAAAAGCTCGGCCACGACAGCAGTAAATAGACGTACAGGTACAGAAGTACAGGTGTTTTTCGCAAAATAGTGCCTATAGCGTCGCCAGTGAGGTGATAAGAAAACACTTAAAAACAGTATGTATAAAGAAGAGACACTAAAAAATTGAATAATGTACCCATAAAATATTAATTTCTCTGTGTAAGTTTCGAGTGCAAAGAAATATAACAAAATGATCTAAAGAGACGACAAGATACGCTCTTTTGTTAATTTTTTAGTCGTCTTCACTTCTTCTCTTGTCTTCGTTGTGTGTAGACGGACATCTTGCGAGTGCTGGCAAATGTAAGCATATTTGTACGAATTAAGCAGATAATATATTGATTTAAAATCATTGTTCACCTTTAATTTGTAAGCGATGATCCCGATTTCATGTCCACCTTCCTTGAATTAACCTGCATTCAAGTAATTTACAGTTCAACAATCGCAGCGGCCGATGCAGCCAACGGCGCCATTACGTGGCGATATTAACTTATAAAAATTAGCGGAAGCGAAAAACTCGCCCGCTATTAACATAATAAACATTTATCTCCACAGCCGCCCGCCGTTGCAGAAAATACGTAGCCTTAAGGTTCTTATTTTCAGTACAACAGCCGAGAGCCAGAGCCAGGACTCCGACTACAATACAATGGTTAACGGAGGTAAGAAAAAATACTCTCGCGCGAGTGTGGGCCGTAATTGTAATTAACTAAAGAGTGAAGGACTGCTGGTGTCGTGCAGCTGTTTATAACCGGGTGCGACTCTTGCCGTTCTGTACGCTTTCGAGAGCTCATTTGTTTTTGTGCCCCCTAACTGTTACTCCGTAAAGCGCAGATTGTATCAGGCTTTCCCACCACTTTTGGATAAGATGGCGGCGAAATCTTAATAAATTGGGTGTTGGATACCAAGTCTTGTTTAAACTGAAGCTTCCGAGCCCAGTTATTATGTTTTCCGATATGTTTATTTCGATAGACTTTTTAGTTGTGCTACCCCAGAAACTTGAGGTTTGTGCTACGATACTGGTTTCGTCGTATCTCATTTCGTGCTTATGTTAGAGGTAGTGCTTGGCTTCAGCTGACTGGTTTGATTTGGTTGTGTGTATCGCTGATGTTACTTGCACCTGTTTTCCATTGTCCTAATAGTCCACCCCGCGTAAGACATGCCACATTCGCATGGACTGCGCTTCACAGCCTGCTTTTGGAGACAGTGGTCATTTTTAACATTGCATATAAGACGTTTTATCTTTGTTAACTGCAGCGAAAAACACTAAAATGATGTTTCCGGAATATCGGTAGACACCTACGGAAACATGGCATTCAGTGTATTTCGGTCTGTCTTCTTTGTAACAGCGGCACCTCACCGACAGTATTTCTTAGTTTGGTTGGAGTCTAGGCTGCGAGTAGCGCGGTAGTGCAGCTTGCCGCATCTGAAGAAGACGATTGGATCAGACGTCGAAATACTGGGTAAACCGAAACGGCACTACTAATCGACCACTCCGAGAAAACCTAAGGACTATATCAAAGTTTTCCTTATGAACTGACTGAACGTTTCTTTCACTGATCTTACGCCTTCTTACATATACTGAAGAGCCAAAGAAACTGATACACAGGCCAAACATCATGCTGGGCCCCCGGGAGAACGCAGAAGTGTTGCAGAACGACGTGACATGGACTCGACTAACGGCTGAAGTAGTGCTGGAGGAAACTTACATCATGAATCTTGCAGGGCTGTCCGTAAATCCGCAAGAGTACGAGACGGTGGAGATTTCTTCTGAACAGCACGTTGCAAGGCATCCCAGTGTAAGTAGGCTGTTTAGGTTTTTTTTATTGGTAACGCCGCCGCCACGTAGCGCTCTGTATGAAAATCACTAGCTGTGCCGTGTGCAGTCTGTGGCTGGTTGGCATTGTTGTAATACTCGCCATTGTAGTGTTGGGCGGCGGCAGCTGGATGCTAACAGCGCGTAGGGTTGCGCAGTTGGAGGTGAGCCGCCAGCAGTGGTGGATGTGGGGAGAGAGATGGCGGAGTTTTGTAATTTGTAAGACTGGATGTCATGAACTATCCAACCAATCAAGAAACAATCGAATTTCTTTGACGTAATGTCGAAAAGTGCAGATTGCTTCTTCAGATAGCCGACTGGAGTGGCCGTGCGGTTGTAGGCGCTACAGTCTGGAACCGCGCGACCGCTACGGTCGCAGGTTCGAATCCTGCGTCGGGCATGGATGTGTGTGATGTCCTTAGGATAGTTAGGTTTAAGTAAAGCTAAGTTCTAGGGGACTGATGACCTCAGAATTTGACTCCCATAGTGCTGAGAGCCATTTGAACCATTTTTGCTTCTTCATATATACAGTATGGTTAAATGTCGATGATGCCGACAGAAAACTCTCCACAAAAACCTCGTCTTTAACATATGTCACTTGTCTCGCAATGTTTTGTAATCAGCATTGCATAAATAATAGAAGAGTCTTTGAGTAAAACTTTGTGAACACTAATCAATCGTAATCAAAACAGTAAAGGAATGCGATGTGAATGCGAATGCTAATGAAGCTGCGTCAAACCAGTCTCAGGACTGAAGACCACAACAACAACAACAACAACAATATATTATGACTATTAAGGTAAATACATTGTCTGTTCTGTATTAAAATCTTTCATTTGCTAACTATACCTATCAGTAGTTAGTGCCTTCAGTAGTTTGAATCTTTTATTTAGCTGGCAGTAGTGGCGCTCGCTGTATTGCAGTAGCTTGAGTAACGAAGATTTTTGTGAGGTAAGTGATTTGTGTAACGTATAGGTTAATGTTAATCAGGGCCATTCTTTCGCAGGGAATTTTGGAAGTCAGATTGCGTTGCGCTAAAAATATTGTGTGTCAGCTTAAGCACAGTCGAGTATAAATTTTTCTAAGGGGACGTTTCACCAGATATGCTCAATAACGTTCATGTCTGGGGAGCTTGGTGGCCTGCGGAAGTGATTAAACTCAGAAGAGTCACTATGTAGCAACTTTGGACGTGTGCGGTGTCGCATTGTCATGCTGGAATTGCCCAAGTTCTACCGAATTCACAATTGACATGAATGGGTGCAGGTGATCAGACAAGATTCTTACGTACGTGTCACCTGTCAGAGACGCGTGTAGACGTATCAGGAGTCCCATATCACCCCAAGTGCACACGCCGCACACCATTACAGAGCCTCCACCAGCTTGAACAGTCCCCTTGCTGACATCCAGGCTCCATGAATTCATGAGATTGTCTCCATATCCGTAACGCCCATCCACTCAATACAATTTGAAACGAGACTCATCCGACGATGCAACATGTTTTCAGTCGCCAACTGACCAATATCGGTGTTGACGGGCCCAGGAGAGGCGTACAGCTTTATATCGTGCAGTCATTAAGGGTACACGTGTGAGTACTCGACTCCGAAAGCCCATATCGATTATGTTTCGCTGAATGGTTCGCACGCTGACACTTGGTGATGGCGCAACACTGAAATCTGCGGCAATTTGCGGAAGGGTTAGCCTTCTGACACGTTTAACGTGTCTCTTCAGTCGTCGTTGGTCCCGTTCTTGCAGGATCTTTTTCCGGCAGCAACGATGTCGAATATTTGATGTTTTATCGGATTCCTGATATTCACGGTACACTAATGGAATGGTCGTATGGAAAAGTCCCCATTTCATCGCTACCTAGGAGATGTTGTGTCCCATTTCTCGTGCACCGACTGTAACACTAAGTTCAAATTCACTTAAATCTTGATAACTTGCCAATGTAGCAGCAGTAACAGATCTAACAACTGCGCCAGACACTTGTTGTCTTACATAGGCGTATTCTGCCTGTTCACATACCTCTGTATTTGAATAAGGATTTCTGTACTAGTTTCTATGGCGCTTCAGTGTATATGAGTGATGAAGTACTCTTTGCTTTCGTAGAAAGTTTTTAACACTACTATCGAACCCTGACGGATATCTCCATATCTCACAACCTTCCTTAGCGCACAGATTTTTTAAAGTGTGCACAATACTATTGAATGTTGTCCTTAGTAACAGTTACTTAGTGCAGTTCTGAACTGTCAACGAAGAATGCCTTTTTGTAGACTTCTTCGATAATCTATGATCTGTTTCCTGTAACAGTAAATGACTAAAAGATTTTCCTCGCTTTCATGCCATACCTTTTATCACCTTCCGTCATTGATACAAACCAGCCCTACGGAAACTGAATCTCTCCTATACAGAAACTCAAACAAGAATTTCGGGTCCATCAACTATTAGGGAGATCTAAAACGTTGTCCTCATAAGTCGATTCTGTAATTAAGTGCTAAGACACATCTCAGAAAGGATATTCATAAGCTCTCGTACGAATCCTTGACCCTGAAATGTGTTTTAATCATGTAGTTCTCCCATTCTATAGCTGATAAGCTGAAATCTACCCCCTATTGTAAACCATGATCTGGAAAACGGCTGTCAACACAGATCATGGAGACAATTGGCTTACAAAAGCATCTGATTACTGTGTTTTCCCATATTTAAAACTTATCTTGAACCAGATAACTTCGCATTTGCAGTCCGTAATAACCTTATCAAGTTAACGGCAGCGAGAAGAGCGCCGCTACACCATTTATGTCTTGCCTATCATAGCGATGTAACCTCCATCAGAACGTAAGATTGCTCTAGCACTCACTTATATCCTCACCAGCATTCTTTTCACAATCTATTTGTGTATAATCACTATTAAAATTTAAAACAAAACGAAACAGAAGAAAACGCATGTTTATAATGATCAAAAGTTCTTTTATCGACCTCCCAACTTAAATGATAAAATTACTGAAAGGCTCAGAGAAAACTTGAGTTTAATTTCAAGCACTTAACCAACAAGTACAATTATAGTTGGTGGTGACTTTACTTTCCCTTGATATGTTGGCGAAAATACGTATTTAAATCCGTACTAAGCATAAAACATCATCCGAAATTGTTCTAAACGTATTCTCTGAAAATTATTTCGAGCAGTTACTTCAAGAGCTCACGCGAATAGTAAACACTGTGAAAACATACTTGACCTCTTAGCAACAAATAAGCCTGAGGTAATAACGGTCATCAAAACGGATACAGGGATTAGTGAGCACAGGGTTGCAGCGAGATTGAATATTGTATACCCAAATCCTCTAAAAACAAACGAAAATTCTACCTATTCAAAAAAAGGAGATAAAAATTCGTCACACCTTCGTAAGAGACAATCTCTCCTCCTTCCAAATTAACAATGTAAGTGTGTGCCAGATTTGGCTTGAATTCAAAGAAACGGTATCGAAACAAACGATGAAGCAGATTCCCCCTTAGCACACAAAACGGGTCAGAACACTGTTGCAGAAACAGTGAAAAAAGCATGCCGAATTCAAACTACCGAAAAATTTCCGAGCCTGGCTACCTTTTACAAATGCTTGAAATTTAGCGTAGACTTCAGTGCGAGATGCTTATAATACTTTCCACAACGAAACTTTATCTCGAAACCTGGCAGAAAATCCGAAGAGATTCTGGTCGTATGTAAAGTTTGCTAGCGGCAAGACACAGTCAATGCCGTCTCTGCGCGATATCAGTGCAAATGCTATCGACGACAGTGCTGCGGAAGCAGAGTTACTAAACACGTCCTTTCGAAATTCCTTCACCAAAAAGGCGAAGTAAATATTCCAGAATTCAGATCAAGAATAGCTGCTAACACGCTATCGGGTGGAGAAATGTAGGGTCCCCCTGAATAGGTCAGGCGTGCACTAAACGCCGGAAGCGGCTACAAGGGTAGCGGAGTACGTGTGGAGTGCACATGGGTTTTTTTTAGGTTAGAGAATTCCCTCCCTAGGCCCGTCAAGACACCTCCTGAGACGCGGCAAGGCAGGAGTAGGCAAACTGCAACAGGGAATAACAATATTAATGTGCTAATAGTAAACTGCAGGAGCGTCTATAGAAAGGTCCCAGAACTGCTCTCATTAATAAACGGTCACAACGCCCATATAGTACTAGGGACAGAAAGTTGGCTGAAACCACATGTAAACAGAAATGAAATCCTAAACTCAGATTGGAATGTATACCGCAGAGACAGGCTGGACAGTGAAGGGGGAGGCGTGTTTATAGCGATAAGAAGTGCAATAGTATCGAAGGAAATTGACGGAGATTCGAATTGTGAAATGATTTGGGTGAAGGTCACGGTTAAAGCAGGCTCAGACATGGTAATTGGATGTCTCTATAGGCCCCCGGGCTCAGCAGCTGTTGTGGCTCAGCACCTGAAGAATAATTTGGAAAATATTTCGAGTAGATTTCCCCACCATGTTATAGTTCTGGGTGGAGATTTTAATTTGCCGGATATAGACTGGGAGACTCAAACGTTCATAACGGGTGTCAGGGACAAAGAATCCGGTGAAATATTTTTAAGTGCTTTATCTGAAAACTACCTTGAGCAGTTAAACAGAGAACCGACTCGTGGCGATAACATATTAGACCTTCTGGTGACAAACAGACCCGAACTATTTGAATCAGTTAATGCAGAACAGGGAATCAGCGATCATAAAGCGGTTACTGCATCGATGATTTCAGCCGTAAATAGAAATATTAAAAAAGGTAGGAGGATTTTTCTGTTTAGCAAAAGTGACAAAAAGCAGATTACAGAGTACCTGACGGCTCAACACAAAAGTTTTGTCTCAAGTACAGATAGTGTTGAGGATCAGTGGACAAAGTTCAAAACCATCGTACAATATGCGTTAGATAAGTATGTGCCAAGCAAGATCGTAAGAGATGGGAAAGAGCCACCGTGGTACAACAACCAAGTTAGAAAACTGCTGCGGAAGCAAAGGGAACTTCACAGCAAACATAAACATAGCCAAAGCCTTGCAGACAAACAAAAATTACGCGAAGCGAAATGTAGTGTGAGGAGGGCTATGCGCGAGGCTTTCAATGAATTCGAAAGTAAAGTTCTATGTACTGACTTGGCAGAAAATCCTAAGAAATTTTGGTCCTATGTCAAAGCGGTAGGTGGATCAAAACAAAATATCCAGACACTCTGTGACCAAAATGGTACTGAAACAGAGGATGACAGACTAAAGGCCGAAATACTAAATGTCTTCTTCCAAAGCTGTTTCACAGAGGAAGACTGCACTGTGCTTCCTTCACTAGATTGCCGCACAGTTGACAAAATGGTAGATATCGAAACAGACGACAGAGGGATAGAGAAACAATTAAAATCGCTCAAAAGAGGAAAGGCCGCTGGTCCTGATGGGATACCAGTTCGATTTTACACAGAGTACGCGAAGGAACTTGCCCCCTTTCTTGCAGCGGTGTACCGTAGGTCTCTAGAAGAGCGAAGCGTTCCAAAGGATTGAAAAAGGGCACAGGTCATCCCCGTTTTCAAGAAGGGACGTCGAACAGATGTGCAGAACTATAGACCTATATCTCTAACGTCGATCAGTTGTAGAATTTTGGAACACGTATTATGTTCGAGTATAATGTCTTTTCTGGAGACTAGAAACCTACTCTGTAGGAATCAGCATGGGTTTCAAAAAAGACGGTCGTGTGAAACCCAGCTCGCGCTATTCGTCCACGAGACTCAGAGGGCCTTAGACACGAGTACACAGGTAGATGACGTGTTTCTTGACTTCCGCAAGGCGTTTGACACAGTTCCCCACAGTCGTTTAATGAACAATGTAAAAGCATACGGACTATCAGATCAATTGTGTGATTGGATTGAGGAGTTCCTAGATAACAGAACGCAGCACGTCATTCTCAATGGAGAGAAGTCTTCCGAAGTAAGAGTGATTTCAGGTGTGCCGCAGGGGAGTGTCATAGGACCGTTGCTATTCACAATATACATAAATGACCTGGTGGGTGACATCGGAAGTTCACTGAGGCTTTTTGCAGATGATGCTGTGGTGTATCGAGAGGTTGCAACAATGGAAAATTGTACTGAAATGGAGGAGGATCTGCAGCGAATTGACGCATGGTGCACGGAATGGCAATTGAATCTCAATGTAGACAAGTGTAATGTGATGCGAATACATAGAAAGATAGGTCCCTTATCATTTAGCTACAAAATAGCAGGTCAGCAACTGGAAGCAGTTAATTCCACAAATTATCTGGGAGTACGCATTAGGAGTGATTTAAAATGGAATGGCCATATAAAACCAATCGTCGGTAAAGCAATGCCAGACTGAGATTCATTGGAAGAATCCTAAGGAAATGCAATCCGACAACAAAGGAAGTAGGTTACAGTACGCTTGTTCGCCCATTGCTTGAATACTGCTCAGCAGTGTGGGATCCGCACCAGATAGGGTTGATAGAAGAGATAGAGAAGATCCAACGGAGAGCAGCGCGCTTCGTTACAGGATCATTTAGTAATCGCGAAAGCGTTACGGAGATGATAGATAAACTCCAGTGGAAGACTCTGCAGGAGAGACGCTCAGTAGCTCGGTACGGGCTTTTGTTAAAGTTTCGAGAACATACCTTCACCGAAGAGTCAAGCAGTATATTGCTCCCTTTTACGTATATCTCGCGAAGAGACCATGAGGATAAAATCAGAGAGATTAGAGCCCACACAGAAGCATACCGACAATCCTTCTTTCCATGTACAATACGAGACTGGAATAGAAGGGAGAACCGATAGAGGTACTCAGGGTACCCTCCGCCACACACCGTCAGGTATGGATGTAGATGTAGATGTAGAACTTAGAAGTAGATATCCGCGGAGTAGTGAAGCAACTTAAATCACTTAAAAAAAGCAAGCCTTCTAGTGCAGACTGTAAACCAATTAGGTTCCTTTCAGAGTATGCTGATTCAATACCTACATACTTAACAATCGTATGCAATCGTACGCTCGACGAAAGATCCGTAGCCAAAGACTGGAAAGTTGCACAGGTCAGGCCAGAAGAAAGGTAGTAGGAGTAATGCACTCCATTACAGGCCTATACTGTTAACGTCAGTATGCAGCAGGATTTTGGAGCACTGTGAATTACCTCCAAGCGGACGGTCTATTAACACACAGTCCACACGGATTTAGAAAACATCGTCCTTGTGCAACACAACTATCTCTCTGATTACACGAAGTTTTGAGTGATATTGACAAGAGATATCAAATTGATTCCGTATGTCTAGATTTCCAAAAGGCCTTAGACACTGTACCACACAAGCGTCTTGTAGTGGAATTGCTTGGTTATGTAATATCGTCTGTGTTATGTGACTGGATTTGTGATTTCCTGTCAGAGAGGTCACAGTTCGTAGTAATTGACGCAAAGTCATCGAGCGACACAGAGGTGATTTCTGGTGTTCTCCAAGGTAGTGTTATAGGCCCTCTGCTGTTCCTTATGTATATAAACGATTTAACATACAATCTAAGCAGCCGTCTTAGGTTCTTTGCAGATGACACTGTCGTTTATCGACTAATAAAGCCATCAGAAGATCAAAACAAACTGCAAAATGATTCAGAAACGATATCTCAATGGTGAGAAAATTGGTAGTTGACCCTAAATAACGAAAAGTGTGAGGTCATCCACATGAGTGCTAAAAGGAATCCGTTAAACTTCGGTTACACGATAAATCAGTCAAATATAAAGGCCGTAAATTCAACTAAATACTTAGGAATTACAATTACTAACGATTTAAATTGTAAGGAAGACACAGAAAATGTTGTCAGACACTTAAAAAATATAACAGATCTACTACAGAGACTGCCTACACTACGCTTGTCCGTACTTTTTTCGTGTACTGCTGCTCTCTCTGGGACCATTACCAAATAGGATTAACGGATTACTTCGAGACACTTCAAAGAAGAGCAGCACGTTTTGTATTATCGCAAAGTAGGGGAGAGGGAGTCACGGACATGATACAGGATCTGGGATGGACACCATTAAAATAAAGTCGGTTTTCGTTGCGGCGGAATCTTCTCACGAAGTTTCAGTCACCAACTTTCTCCTCTGAATGCGATAATATTTTGTTGCCACCGAGCAACGATCACCACGATAAAATAAGGGAAATCAGAGATCCTACGGGAAGATATAGGTTTCGTTTTTCCCGCGCGCTGTTCGAGAAGGGAATAGTAGAGAGTTATTGTAAAGGTGGTTCAATGAACCCTCTGCCATGCACTTAAGTGTGATTTGCAGTGTCCATGTAGATGGAGATGTATCCGGACACCTAAGAGCGGACGTTAATATGGGGTCTGTCCACACTTCAATTTTATGACGAATTGAGCTTTCCTGGACACAGTTTCAATAAGGTGTCTGAATTTCTGGACAAATGGCAGCCCATCCTTCCTCAAGAGCTGAAACCAGAGAAGGTAGTACAGTTGACATTGAGATCTGGAGAAAAGACGACGCTCCGCTCACCCCAAAGGTGTTCCGTTGAGTTCAGGTTTGGACTCTGGTAGGCCAGTCTCTTTCTGTAATGTTATTGACCACGAAACATTGCCTCAGGATGCTGCTTTATGACAAGATCCAATGTAATCTTGGTACATACAGTCATCACCTCCGACTGCTCGTCTTCTGTACGCAGTGCACAATGTTGCAAAATGTGTTGACAGCCTAACCACGAAAAAAAACCTATACTTTAACACGACATCCGTCATGATGGCAGGTAACGATCTCCAGCTGTTCGCCAAACTCAAACGCTTCCATCGGAGTGCCACGTCGTATAGCGTGATTCATAATTCCAAATCACTCGTTTCCAGTCATCCACTGTCCAGTAACGTTGCCCTTTATACCACCTCCAGTGTCGTTTGGCACTGACCACAGAACTGTGTGGCTTATGAGGACCTGCTCCGTCATTTTACGTCATTTTTTTAACTCCTCACGCACAATCGTTGTGCCAGCTGGACAGCTGGCATCACTTTGGAACTGCGGAATGATTGCTTCTGGAGATTTCATGCAATCTTTTACAACACCTTCCGCAATACTCGACTGTCTCTAACCGTCAGTACATTAGTTATGTATGGCCTCAGTTCAGCTTTGGTTGTTCCTTCAATTTTCCATCAACAGTCGATTTTGCACCTTTAGATAGACTGAAATGTTCCTGATGGGTTTATTTCTGAGATGACATACAATATGAATAGTCAACCTTCGAAGTCACTGGGTTCTCCTGAAGGTCTTACTCTGCTGTTACTGCTTCTCTACCGACAAACATAATACTGATAATAATATGAAGGTTTTCACTACCGGATGACATTTCTGTTGGTAAACCTTTCGGGGTACAAGATCGTGGTCCAAGAAACTTCCATATTCCTAACGTTTCGTCAGCAAGACTCAACAGACGACCGACACCTCTGAAGATGACCAGCGCAGTCCTGGACGAAAAGTTAGGAGCAAAAGAGTTTCGTGGACCACGACCTTATACCCCGAAAGATTTACCAGCAGCAAAAAACACAATACTCCCCGTATCCTTTGATACTGGCAGGTTTGCCTCTCGTGAAATGTAGTGGTCAATTCTACATTCCACAGGCTGTCACGATACTACTAATTAGATTCTTTATATTACATCTGAGATCTGTTTTCAGCTCATACAGAAGAAAACTTATGCGCACAGTGATTTGCTGTCTCATTGGGAAACTCTTAACACGTAATGTATATGACATCTGAACAGGCAAGTTGTCCAGTTTTATTCTCTTGCATATACACTGAAGCGCCAAAGAAACTGGTGTAGTCATGCATATTCAAAAACAGATATATGTAAACAGGAAAAATATGGCGCTGCGGTCGATAACGCCCGTATAATACAAGTGTGTGGCACAGGTGTTAGATCTGCTGCTACACTGACAGGTTATCAAGATTTAAGTTAGTTTGAAAGTGGTGTTATAGTCGGCGCACGAGACATGGGACACAGCTTCTCCGATGTAGCGATGAAGTGGGAATTTTTCATTACGACCATTTCACGAGTATACCGTGAATATCACGAATCTGGTAAAGCATCAAAAATCGGACAGCGCTGGGGCCGGAAAAACATCCTCTAAGAACGGACCAACGACGACTGAAGAGAATTATTATTTTTTCCCTCTTGGAGGCAACATACCTGCTGCCCACATGTTATCAAAATATCCCGTTTTAGCGAGATGCCTCAGGCATCATTCGTATCATAACAACCACTCATGAAAAAGATTTATTTCCTCTCATATTCATCATTAATGACGAATTATAAAGGTATGCACAATGCTCCACTTGATCTTCCCCCCACCCTCCATGTTCCGCGGCCCTTGCTGAGGTGGGGTGGCTTGTCTGCCTCAACGATGATAGCTACTCTGTAAGTACGACTACGACTATGGTGGGCAAGTATCTGGCCATTGTGAGCTTGTATCTGTGCAGATTCCAGACCAGCCTGAGGTTCCTGAAGAGAAGCGGCAGCAATCTTAGTGGTTGCAGGGTCAACAATCGCGTCTGGTCTGGACTTGTAACATTAGCCAACATGTTTTTGCTATGTTACTACAGCAAACGGTGGAAAGCATACATCTCTACTGTATGACTTAATGACGATAGCATCCTCCTACGTAGAATATTCTGGAGGTAAAGTACTCCCCCTTTAGAATCACCTGGCGGGGACTACTCACGAGCGTATAGTCGCCGGGAAGAGTAAAACTAGCGTTGTACGGATTCAGGCGTGTAATGTTAAATTGCTTAATAGGGGAGGTAGATTAGATAATTTAAAAATCGAAATGAATACGTTGAAGTCTAACATATCGGAAAATTGTGAAGTGCGTTGGCAGGTAAGAGGACTTCTGGTCAAGTCAGTAGCGGGTTATCAACACGAAATGAAATACAGCGGATGCTGGTTAAATCTAATAATTAGTAAGAAAATAGGTATGCTGGTAGGCTAGTGTGAAAACATAGTGAACATATTACAGCAGCTCAGACAGACACAAAGCCAACACACAGCACGATAGTTCAAGCTGATATGTCCACTAGAATTTGTGATGAGATAAAAAAAAACATCTAATTAAGGGAGAACGATATTTAACTGTAGTGATATACTGGAACTCTACAGTAGGAAGCGGAAGCGAAACAAAAGTAGTAAGAGAACATGATCTGGGAGAAAGGAATGTAAGGGGAAGTCGCCTTGTGGAATTTTGCATAGAGCATAATTTAATCATTGCCAACATTTAGTTTAAGGATAATAGAAGTATGTGAATGTAGAAGAGACCTGGAGACACCGGGAGGATTCGTATGTATTATGCAAGGGTAGGACGAGGATTCCGAAACCAGATTTTAAACTGCAAGACATTTGCAGGGACAGACCTGGACTCTAACCACAGTTATTGAAGACTTTGGAAGAGCCGATATGACAAAACTATTCTGCCTGGTGTGTAAGATATATGAGACAGGCAAAATACCATCAGATGTCAAGAAAAAATGTATTAACTCCTATTCCAAAGATGGTAGATGCTAACAGTGTGCATAATGAAGAATGGTTCTCGGGCGAAACGTCGGATATCGTCGTGAAATCCCTACAATATTTCATCCACCACACTAGTGAACACTGGCACTGGTCAGCAATGTATCGCACCTGAAAATGCGTACAAAATACTGACACGAACTATTTACAGAAAAATGATAGTTTCGAACATGAAGAAGATCAGTTTAGTTTCCAGAGAAATGCATGAACACGCGAGGCAGTAGTGATCCGACGTCTTATCCTAGAAGACAGGTTGAAGAAAAACCAATGTATGTTTATTCAATTTGTAGTTTTATATAATGTTGACTGGAATACACTCTTCGAAACTGTGAGGGTAGCAGGGATAAAATATAGGGAGCAAAAGCTTATCAACAACTTGTACGATAACCACACTGCATTCTGAAGAGCCGAAGGACGTGAAAAGGAAGAAATAGCTGAGAAGGGAGTGAGGCAGCGTTGTAGACTATCCGAGATGTTATTAAATTTGTACTTCGAGCAAGCATTACAGGAAATCAAGTACAAATCTGGAATGAGAAACAAAGTACAGGCAAAAGAAATAAAAATTTCGAGTTATGTACAGTAGGAAAGCTATACCACTGCCAGAAAACTACCATATTAAAAAACTTTAAGGTTTGCCGACGGCGTTACAGTAGAAGTCAAAGGACTGGGAAAAGGAAGTAAACAGAATGAATATGTCTTGCAAAGAAGTTACAAGATGAACATAAAAAGAAGAAAACGAGAGTGATCGAATGTAGTCGAATTAATTCAAGTGATAGTGGGGGAATTAGATTACGGAATGAGACACTAAAAGTAGTACATGGGTTTTGCTGTTTCGACAGCAAAATAACTAGTGATGACCGAAGTGTAGAGGGTATAAAATGCACATTGGCAATAACAAGACAAGAATTTATCAAAAAGAGGAATCTGTTAACATATAGCAAAATTTAAATGTTATGAAGCCTTTCCTGAAGGTATTTGTCTGGAGTGAAGCCTTGTACGGAAGTGAGACGCGGAGGATAAGCAGTTCAGGCATGAAGAGAATAATAGTTTTTGCAACATTGTACTCCAGAAGAATATTGAACATTAGGTTGGTGGATCAAATAACTAATGAGTAATCAATACAACGCTAAAAGATCCAAAGTTCACTTTTATTTACTTCATGCCTATTTTCGGGTGGCGAACCAATTTCAAATCATCTATATAGTCAAAATGGCATTTCCTAAATTGTTACAACCTTGTCAAGTTAACAAACATATACATATAACAAAGTGCAAATGAGCAGATATAAAGCATACAATGCAGCGATATACAGAGAAATTTTAAGTCAGATTTCTAGGACTTGTAGAGGGTAGGAGGTACATAACATATTGAATAGAAAACCATGCTGGAAACGTACCGTTTATATTTGATAGGTAGGTTTGCAACTGTGTAGTCATGGTGGACGGGGAAGGGACGCTTACGTAGGACTGGCTGATGTCATTTGACGTCTATCCTACCTCTCTGACCGGGTTCGAGCCTCTTTCATGTGTCTGTGAGTGTTAGAGTTGGTATGGAGTATTGGAGGGGGTATGTTCGTAGTTGTTTATCATCCAAAATGTACCAACATCCATTGCATGCACGATTGATCATGCACTCGTTGATGGTTCTCTTCAACGCGGTGCAGTACGGCCTCTTTGAATTCGAGTGTGTGGCGTCTCCTTGGAGCTCCACAGTCACTCTTCCTAACAGTGAAGGTAGTCCTCTCTCGAAGCCGTTGAGTAACTGTAGCGAAAAGGGTATGCAATGGAGTCGGACGTTCTGAATAACAATGTTGATAAAAGCGAAGAGCAGTTCTTCCATTATCGTGAGCTTCGCCATGCAGAAGGATCACGTTGATGTCACTGTGTACTCAACAATGTGGCTCTAACATTCACAGACACGTGAACGGTGTCTGAATCAGGTCACAGAGGCAGGATGTACGTCAAATGATATCAGTCAATCCGACGTAAACACACCCCTCCCCCCCCCCCCCCTCCACTACCCTGTGGCAAACGCCTAGCAAACATGTTTTCAAACTACTGTAGCATGGAAGCGATACGCACTTGGGTTCCTGATCAAAATATTATATACTCACTCCCTTCTACAAGTCCTAGAAGTCTGTAATGGGGATATCCGAACACCCCATATATGAATACTGTAGATTATACGGGTAGGAAAAGTAACTAATGGAGTGATACTGAATGGATGATTGGGAAAAATATTATTTCACTACTAGACTAGGAGTTAAGTGTTGATAGGAATCGTCTTTACGCATTAAATTCATTTAGCAATGGAGAGATATACGGATGGCGGCGGGTGGGCAGGGAGGGAGGGAAAGGGGGGGGGGGGGAGTGTAAATTGTGAAAGATCACCAAGGCTTGAACATAGTAAGCACTTTCAAAGAGATGAAGGCCGCAATAGTTACACAGATGTGAAAACGCATGCACCAGGGTGACTGGCGTGGAAAATTGCATGAAACCAGTCTTCAAAGTGGTATCTATAACAACAACATTCGTATTGAATGTTGGGCTCCATAAGGTTCCCTTTCCGTGGAGCGACCGTGGAATATAAAATTATAAAGAATGTAGCAACCAGTCCCGGAAACATAGTTTATTTATCTTGTTGCAAATAGATTTCGACAGATATCAGTCATCATCGGTGCTGAAACAAATACAAGAGACAGGGCATAAACAACAGCAGCTTTAACAAACGAAAAAATTGACAATAAACATAGTTACGTCAATTACAACATATAAAGTTGTCTGAAATTAAAATTGAAGGTCATAACATACCATTTTTCTAACCGATACAGCAGGCCGTGGTGGCCGAGCGGTTCTAGGCGCTGCAGTGAGGAACCGCGTGACTGCTACGGTCGCAGGTTCGAATCGTGCCTCGGGCATCGATGTGTGTGATGTCCTTAGGTTAGTTAACTTTAATTAGTTCTAAGTTCTAGTGGGCTGATGACTTCAGATGTTAAGTCCCATAGTGCTCAGAGCCATTTAATCGATACATGCCATAAAAAGAAGTACTGTCCTTGGCGGATTTCTATCATGAAGTGACACATCATAGGTCAACACTACATCAAGACAACATGAGGTGGCGCCCCGTTGCAATAAGCGCTCTCCATGTAAAATAGAAGAGTAATGTAAAATCCAAGCAATAAGGAATATATCACACTACAAAAAAATTATACATTGATGGTAATTGATAGTACCAATTTAAATAATTACAACAGGTGAAAATATCTGAACATTTTTTGTCAGACGATAATAATAAATTAAATATATACGTCAAAACTACGATCGTCAAAATTGTAAGAAGAGATAAACTCGCTAAAAATATGATTCCATTCACACAAATTTAGGAAACGAAACTTGTCATAATGACGAAACCGAATAGTGGTATCAATGGCCATCTGCCGTTCTACATACGAACTAAAAGTGCATCAAAAGGTACATTTATGTTACTTCGAATAGATGACGCTATGTTACTGAATGTACAAATCCAAAATTGACAAAGTTCAGATAAAATTACAGTACGAGACAATCAATCGTATTGCTTAAATAACGCGATTAACAAAGTGTTGCGCAAATAAAGAACCATATATGTGATTAACGACTTTAGATCTACAGTGCGAAGTATAGTCTCGCGAACAAGTGTGCCATGCACCCTTATATTTAGGAATGGCTCAGGTTAGGTGCGAAAATTGACAGATGCATCAGATTTCACAAGATAAATATTTTTTTTTTTAAGTTAACATATATAAGGGTTACAAAAGCGTTTCTAAACCAAAAGTTAAAATTGTAGAATAAATAGACGTCTCTCGATGCAAGGTAACCTAAATAATCATCAGGAAGAGAAATAGATTTAAGAAGATAAATAAGTTATGTTTCCGAGACTGGTTGCTACATTCATTATAATTTTAACATTCGTATCGATCTTTGCATTCAGTTCGCCTTTGCTTTAACGAATTATGTACAATATAATACACAAACACAAAGAGAACATGAAACATCACTCGCTCGGTTTCATTCCCGGTTGACACTCAATGTTCAAATATTACTAGTCTGGCAGCGTAGGCAGGGTGCGTTTCTCGGCTGCCGTTTCCTTTGTCTCTGAGGACCGGACTGCCGCCACAGGCCGCCAGACGACAATTAAGCGACGCGCGAGAAGTAACGCGATTAAGCGACCGGGGCTGCATTTGCATACGGCTCGCCGTCCGCTCATAATGGAGACGATTACATCGAGCGCGTAAATCCGATTGCGACCGCCATTGGTAACCGAATCACTGCCGCTGCGGCGATCGGCGTAGCGCCTCTGCAGACGCGGGCGGACCTGGGAAACAGTTGGCGCGTCGCCGACGTGACGCGTGGAAGCCATGTGGCTGTTGGTCGGCAGACGCGTACACTCCGGGTTCGTTTTATATCGTGCTTGGGTCTACCAAGTCCGCCTCCATAGTTGAGTGGTGAGCGCGGCTGACTGCCACGCGGGAGAACCGGGCTCGATTCCCGATTCTGCCTGGTGTTTGTCCTTGGTGGGAGGACTGGAACAGAGTACGATCAGTCTCGTAAGGGCAGTTGAGGACATACCCAGTCACGAAAACTGACAACGGCCACACCTTTCGATGTTGCTGTTGTTGTGGTCTTCAGCCGTGAGACTGGTTTGATGCAGCTCTCCATGCTAATCTATCCTGTGCAAGCTCCTTCATCTCCCAGTACCTACTGCAACCTAAATCCTTCTGTATCTGCTTAGTATATTCATCTCTTGGTCTCCCTCTACGATTTTTACCCTCCACACTCTCCTCCAATGCTAAATTTGTGATCCCTTGATGCCTCAGGACATGTCCTACCAACCGATCCCTTCTTCTAGTCAAGTTGTGCCACAAACTCCTCCCCAATCCTATTCAATACTTCCTCATTAGTTACGTGGTCTACCCATCTAATCTTCAGCATTCTTCTGTAGCACCACATTTCGAAAGCTTCTATTCTCTTCCTGTCCAAACTATTTATTGTCCATGTTTCACTTCCATACATGGCTACACTCCATACAAATGCTTTCAGGAAGGACTTCCTGACATTTAAAGCTGTACTCGATGTAAACAAATTTCTCTTCTTCAGAAACGCTTTCCTTCCCACTGCTAGTCTACATTTTATATCCTCTCTACTTCGACCATCATCAGTTATTTTGCTCCCAAAATACCAAAACTCCTTTACTACTTTAAGTGTCTCATTTCCAAATCTAATTCCCTCAGCACCACCCGACTTAATTCAACTACATCCCATTATCCTCGTTTTAATTTTGTTTATGTTCATCTTATATTCTCCTTTCAAGACACTGTCCATTCCGTTCAACTGCTCTTCCAACTCCTTTGCTGCCTCTGACAGAATTACAATGTCATCGGCGAACCTCAAAGTTTTTATTTCTTCTCCATGGATTTTAATACCTACTGAAACGTCCCCTTTGAACAATTATGCAGAACTGGGCTTAAACTGACACACATTATTTTTAGCGCAACGCAATCTGACTTTCAAAAATCCCTACAAAAGAACGGCCCTGACTAACATTAACCTATATGTTTCACAAATCACTTATCTCACAACAATCTTTGTTACTCGAACTACTGCAATACAGCGAGTGTCACTACTGCCAGCTAAATAAAAGATTCAAACTATGGAAGGCACTAACTACTGATAGGCATAGTTAGCAAATGAAAGATTTTGATAGAGAACAAACAATGTATTTCCCTTAATAGTGACCAAAAGTCACAATGTATATAGCAGTTCGTGACATCCAGTCTTACAAATTTCAAAACTCCGCCATCTCTCTCTCTACATTCACCACTGCTGGCGGCTCACCTCCAACTGCACAACGCTATGCGCTGTTCACATCTATCTGCCCAACACTACAGTGGCAGACAACAATGCAAACTAGCCACAGACTGCACACAGAACAGCCAGTGTTTTTCATACCGAGCGCTACGTGCCGTTACCAATAAGAAAACCTAAACAGCCTGCTTACATAGCTCCCATGCTCCCCACAAAAAATTTTACTAATTCTTTTGGGCAGTGGCCAATAATGATTGATAAAATTTTTCATAATTACGATAACAAAGATATCAAATGCACACACTTATTGATACAATGTTGGTCAAAAGCTAAAATTTTCTCACAGTCCATAAAGACAGTCCTGATCGTTCATCACAGTAAAATTGCAGTTTTTTTTAAGTCTGAGCAGTAAAAGAAAATGCACACGGAAGTAGTGGATTTACATGCAGTCTTGAAGTAGTGTTGTCCTTCCAACGGAAAGACAGTGCAGACTCTTGACATGCAGACAGGTAATGGGCCACAACAGAGCAAACCCACAGCAGAGTTAGTCGAAGTTTTGAAGAATATTGGTAGGTAGGTCATCGCAGAGCAGACCCACTGTAGTCCTGGTAGAGATTACGGTATTGGTGGGCCACCAGAGGTGCAAATCCACTGCAGTCCTTGTAGAAATAATGGTATTGGTGGGCCATAAAAGATGCAGACCCACTGTAGTCCATGTAGAGACGGCCAGCAGCCATCTGTTGCGACTGTGCAGGTGCACAATCACCATCGAAGAGTCTTGCGGAGAATATAGCAACACCACTTGTGCACTCACAAATTTTTTTTTTTTAATGTCCTTAGAACCAGCAATGCTGTTATCCAGTCCCTTGCTGACTTATTAACACATGTGCAAACACTGTGAGTCCCTACTTCCCACATATTGTCCATATACTATGACCAACAGAAACATGTGCAGTGAAATGTAACTTACAAGTTACTTCATTTGATGAACTGGTGTCCATTGCAATTTTATAACATAAGAATACAATAACAAAGGTACAAAACACATCATTAAAAACATAATAATACAGATAACAATTGTTGTAATAGGGGCTTTACAAAAGAATAGAAATAAACATATACATCAGTGTTACAGGAATTATGATGTAAGTAAACACATAAAATAATGAGTATAGTTTTCGAAACATTAATTTCACACATGAGCATTAAAACAGAACAGAATAAATAATGTCTAAACATCTTTACAAAGAAAATAACAAAGTATTAGAAAAATTCTACAACATAAATCTTATTAGCTAAACACATAAAGACAGGAAAAAGACAAATACACAAGGGTGCATAAACACATAGCAGAATAACACAGAAGAAAAGGACAGGGTTTGTTTTCAGTGTAACATTTGGTACTGCAGTCCAACCCAAAACTTCATTCCATAGATCTTTCGTCTTATTTCAACATTTGTTTCCACCAAAAAATCCTATCCAAGCATGCTTTTTGTATTTATATGTTCATGTATTTCTTACCTGATTATTTATATTCCATTATCTTACTTCATCATTTATTTCTAAGAAAATCTTATGTATACCTGTTCTCTGTACTTTTTTCGTATAACTTATCAATGCATTTCTTCCAATGCAACGCAACTCATTCTCTTATATAGTCTACTCCCTCTTAAGCTAACTTAAGTCTACTGAGCTCAGATGCTAAACTAAGGGATGAGGCAATGCAGCAGCACAAAACAGTTAACACAAACAGCAATGACAAAAAAATGGATATTGGCAAAGCAAGCAGCATCAAATGCAATAACTTATATCTAAACATGACAAAGCTCAAGCAGAAAAAATATTACAGAAAAATGGCCATGTTTAATACCTATGTCACATCTTAACACTAGGGTGATGCATCACGAGAACTTACTCTAGCAGACAAGTTACCAAATTGTAAAAAAAATTATTTATGCAGTTCTTGTGAAGGGAACTGTCTATTTATGTTCCCTCGTTTTCTTGGAAGTAGATCATTATTTTTTTTACTGGATCTGTAGGCATAAAATAACAATATTAGTACATCTATTAAATTTTATTTTAACCAATGCTGCAGTGTAGCTAGAAACTAGATATTAAACAAATAGGCAAAGCAAAGCGTGAAACGTCATTCGCTAGCCATAAGGAATTTCATAATGCAGTAAACAATCTTCCAACTAGCAAGACAATAGAGATGAAATGTTTCTCATTATTTCATTTCAGTAAATATCATAAATTAAGAACTCAACAGTGTAATCATGTTTTTAAGTTTGAGGGTGTCTTATTTACGATGCTTTCTACAAAGGAATGTCAATAGCGAGGATAATGGCCTCATTTTTTTTCTTCTCCGCCTGTGCCTCTGAAAGGCACACACTAATGGCTTTTTTCAAGGCGTCTGTCACAAAGCTGGGTGCCCACAACGCATTACGTGAAGGTGGTCACTTAACTTTCTTACCGAAATATTTACGACACCAGTTTGCACTACAGTGACAGACTCATATAAAAATATTTTGACAGGTTGAGAATTTGCGTTACAAATGTGTAGAAACAAAATCCTGTAAATATAACAGTGTCCAAAAAATTTTCGCCAGCATAGTGATACATTCACGCATATACACACATTTCATAACTCTTAAAGTACGATTCTCGGTTTCCAACATCCTTTTTCACAAACCAGAGTCCCTAACCACTACTCATTATTCCTTGCTTTATTACACATATACATATTCGTAGACACTTCTTCAATATTTCATCATAATAACTATGTAGCATAATCAAATTCCTCATATAGCATCAACTTATTGCTCATAAACATACCTCAGCAGCATAATACACATCGTCGTCGTAATAACAACATCATAAAACCTCAGTCAAATCTCAGAAACGTCGTAGCTTTCTGCAATAATTTCAAAACCTAAAAATTCTCTGCTCATTTCAATATTGTCATCTACCTCAAACGTACTTTAAAAATCATGATCCCATACCAAATACATCATTCAAAGCTCTGATAGTATCACAATGGTTCCAAAAAAAATTTGAACATTTCACAAGGTACAGACAAAATACAATTTCATAAGTGTGAAGTTATCCAACTGTGTAATTACGTAAACATCTGTCACTGATGTACTAAAATAAATGTTTGTCTCTCTCAGTTAAATGATCAGATAGCTGTGTAATTTATGTGTTAGGGAAATATAGTACCGATGTGTAAAGTTGTATAAGCAAATACCATATTAGCTAGAACTCCTTGTGTTTGCCAAACATATGGTACACAAAGTAAGCGTGTACCCCCTTGAGGATTAATGTAATTATACCCTCAGGTGTTACAGATTACAGCAATGGAATGAAATGTATCACGGAAAACTTTCTTTGTATCATTGTACTTCAAATATCTTTAAAAATAAATGTTTTAAGTACAAAATTAATCAATCAAATACGTGTACTGTAGAGCTAAACTGTGCGTCTTGTTGTAACATAATCTCTGTGGAAGTGTCGTAGTTATCGTCCTCCAGTTCTGCAGAAGTCAATGTACTTACCTCATGATAAACAAAAGTGAAATGCTTTGAGTATAGATAACGTAGTTATTACGTACCTTACTGCGATCAAGAAAGTACTATAATGTAACGTATTGTTGTGCTACGGAAAAGGCTGTCTCATTGTAGCTATACCACAAACGTTACTACTAAAACATGTTTTACTTTCCAGAATAATTCAGAAAAACTGTGCAGATATAAAACAGATACATCGCAAAAGCAACATTGTAAATTGTCACTCATTAGTAGCGTCGTGATATAATTGTGTAGCTGTCACATATACTAACCACTGTGTCATCTGGTATCTCACAGAAAGTATTTTAAATCCAGAATGTATTCTCAAGTAAACCAAAATGTTGCATTAAAATCTCATTAGCAGTACCAGTATATGTCCTAAGTATGTAAGCCTGATAGTCGTTACGTAATTGTGGAACTAACAAGCAAGAACGTACACACACAATAACACTGTGTCGTCTGTTCACTATAACAATGCACTCGTAAATACTGTCTAAATATGTCCCCTAGGTTCTAGACTGAACAGTGAACTTCAAAACATTGTTGCATGTTAACAGTTTCGAAGTCTGACAAAGCATACTAGTAATGTAATGTGAAAATTTTTATCGCAAAGACTAAGTTAAAAAAAAAACAGATTATCTCCAATAAATGGTTTTACATCTGAAATATGGTGCAATCCTTTACTCTTCCTAGTGGACAAAGTTTCAGCTTCAAAGCAATTATCGTCTTGTATACGTCGGTAAAGAATACTGGAATTTTTCTCAAGGTTAGCTTATGTTATTTCTCTGAGCCAGCCAGCGAGTCATTGTCTGTTTCTTTGTTGGCGCGCGTCGTTATTGGAATTAGGAGACCTAACTTCTACAAATTCACCTTGTTGAGAGTGCCCTGTTCTGTTTGAATGCCGCCAGTTCTGATGAAATTCAGGTCTGTCGTTACGATTATATCGTCTGTCGTCATGTCGGTAGATTCCATAGTTTCTTTCTTGTCGGGAACGTGGTGGAGAATTCCTCCCGGAATCGTAACTGCGCGATGGACCGTTGCGTCTGAAGTTATTCTGTCTCCCTTGATAATAATTGTTTTGGTTCCCATATTGTCTGTTTCTACACTCCTGGAAATGGAAAAAAAAACACATTGACACCGGTGTGTCAGACCCACCATACTTGCTCCGGACACTGCGAGAGGGCTGTACAAGCAATGATCACACGCACGGCACAGCGGACACACCAGGAACCGCGGTGTTGGCCGTCGAATGGCGCTAGCTGCGCAGCATTTGTGCACCGCCGCCGTCAGTGTCAGCCAGTTTGCCGTGGCATACGGAGCTCCATCGAAGTCTTTTAACACTGGTAGCATGCCGCGACAGCGTGGACGTGAACCGTATGTGCAGTTGACGGACTTTGAGCGAGGGCGTATAGTGGGCATGCGGGAGGCCGGGTGGACGTACCGCCGAATTGCTCAACACGTGGGGCGTGAGGTCTCCGCAGTACATCGATGTTGTCGCCAGTGGTCGGCGGAAGGTGCACGTGCCCGTCGACCTGGGACCGGACCGCAGCGACGCACTGATGCACGCCAAGACCGTAGGATCCTACGCAGTGCCGTAGGGGACCGCACCGCCACTTCCCAGCAAATTAGGGACACTGTTGCTCCTGGGGTATCGGCGAGGACCATTCGCAACCGTCTCCATGAAGCTGGGCTATGGTCCCGCACACCGTTACGCCGTCTTCCGCTCACGCCCCAACATCGTGCAGCCCGCCTCCAGTGGTGTCGCGACAGGCGTGAATGGAGGGACGAATGGAGGCGTGTCGTCTTCAGCGATGAGAGTCGCTTCTGCCTTGGTGCCAATGATGGTCGTATCCGTGTTTGGCGCCGTGCAGGTGAGCGCCACAATCAGGACTGCATACGACCGAGGCACACAGGGCCAACACCCGGCATCATGGTGTGGGGAGCGATCTCCTACACTGGCCGTACACCTCTGATGATCGTCGAGGGGACACTGAATAGTGCACGGTACATCCAAACCGTCATCGAACCCATCGTTCTACCATTCCTAGACCGGCAAGGGAACTTGCTGTTCCAACAGGACAATGCACGTCCGCATGTATCCCGTGCCACCCAACGTGCTCTAGAAGGTGTAAGTCAACTACCCTGGCCAGCAAGATCTCCGGATCTGGCCCCCATTGAGCATGTTTGGGACTGGATGAAGCGTCGTCTCACGCGGTCTGCACGTCCAGCACGAACGCTGGTCCAACTGAGGCGCCAGGTGGAAATGACATGGCAAGCCGTTCCACAGGACTACATCCAGCATCTCTACGATCGTGTCCATGGGAGAATAGCAGCCTGCATTGCTGCGAAAGGTGGATATACACTGTACTAGTGCCGACATTGTGCATGCTCTGTTGCCTTTGTCTATGTGCCTGTGGTTCTGTCAGTGTGATCATGTGATCTATCTGACCGCAGGAATGTGTCAATAAAGTTTCCCCTTCCTGGGACAATGAATTCACGGTGTTCTTATTTCAATTTCCAGGAGTGTATTATTTTGTGGCTTTTCCGTATTTCTAAGTTCCTCTTCCCGTGTTGGAGCGCGAGTGTCTTCTGAAATATGTAATTTTTGTATTACCTGCGTCAACTGATCTTGTACTTCTCGGATTTCTCTTTGGTGTTGCGTGTTAATTTGATTCTGATTTTGTTTGAATTTCCTCATTTATTCGCACTCTTCTATGTCATTAAAGACTACCGGTTTTGTGTCATTCAGATTATCATTACCTTCGTAGATAAATTAGTGAACTGATCCGACAGTTCGGCTACTTTCTCTGATAGTGAACACATTTCCTCAGTGTGTTTTTCTGACCAAGTTTCAGAGTGTCCATTTGTGTTGAAATCGAATCTACTGTGTCCTTTAAGTTTTCCTGAGTTCTTGCAAGTTGCGTAACCGAATCGGTAGATGCAACTGAGACAATTTTAGCTTGCAAGGTGTCGTTATTTTTACGAACAATAGTTTGCAGTTCTTTTATGGCTGCTTCGTGATTCTGTAATGCATTTTCATGGCGCGAAAAAATAGGTTGGAAATGCCCACAAATTTGTGTTTTTACATCATTACAGACTTTTTGACATTTTGATACAATTTTATATAACTCAGTAGATAAATCTTCACGTGTTTGTTCAAGCGTGGTGTCTAACCTTTGAAGATTTAGTTCCAGTGTGTCTAACTTTTGAAGATTTTGTTCCATTGTGTCTAACTGTTGCTGTGTTCATCTCTGGTGTTGTTCCATTGTGTCTAACTTTTGAAGATTTCGTCCCATTTGTTTCTGATTTTGTTCAAGCGTTGTGTCTAACTTTTGTAACCTTTGTCCCATTTGTTGCATTAACTGTAATAACAGTGCACTGGTGTCTGAAACATGTTCCTCAGTGCTATTCGGCATTTTGAAAAGCAGAAAATGTGTCTTGATTTATTTGAGAAAACGGTGAGGACGCAAAACCTGAATCTACAGTATTTGCAAGATTGTGTCCTGTCATTTCGGAATCCTGAAGCGAGCTGTTGCCGACCGATCTATCGATAATGCTTCCCTTTTCACTAATTGTTTCACTGCCTACACCATTATTTGTAGGCCGCTCTATTTCCCTATGCACAATTACCAAATTACTACGTTGAACATTAGTTAATTCATTACACTGCGGCGCTAACACACTGCTTTCGTCTTCACTGTCATTTCTCAGTTTACTCTGGAGCCTAGTATTACGTTTTTGACACGCCATTATTGTCACAATATTTCACACGACAGCACAGAAAAGCACAATTTGAAGAGCAAAATAAGAAAACACATTAACATAGCATTGAAAAAAATATCTACTTAATTGCAAGCGCAGCTGGGAAATACTTGGTGCAAATCTACTTGCATGCCACAACTGTTTTGCTGTACAAGAATGAAAAACTACAACTTCAAAGGAAATTCTCTCTACAATTACGCGCTAGCAATAAGCAAAGACTGCACTAATTGCACAAACTACAAAAAAAATCAGAAGATTCCAGTGAGGTATCCTCAACTAAGGGTCGACATATGAAACGTCCTCTTTGAACAATTATTCATGACTGTGCTTAAACTGACAAACAATATTTTTGACGCAACGCAATCTGACTTTCAAAAATCCCTACAAAAGAACGGCCCTGACTAACATTAACCTATACGTTTCACAAATCACTTATCTCAAAAAAATCTTGGTTACTCGAACTACTGCAATACGGCGAGCACCACTACTGCCAGCTAAATAAAAGATTCAAACTACGGAAGGCACTAACTACTGATAGGGATAGTTCGCTAATGAAAGATTTTGATAGAGAACAAACAATGTATTTACCTCAATAGTGTTCAAAAGTCATACTGTATATAGCAGTTCATGACATCCAGTCTTACAAATTTCAAAACTCTGCCATCTCTCTCCCTACATCCACCACTGCTGGCGGCTCACCTCCAACTGCGCAACGCTAAGCGCTGTTCACATCCATCTGCCCAACACTACAATGGCAGACAACAATGCAAACTAGCCACAGACTGCACACAGCACAGCCAGTGATTTTTGATACAGACGATACGTGGCGTTACCAATAAGAAAACCTAAAGAGCCTACTTAAACTACTCCAAATTTTTTTGTTTTTGTTCCTTTTACTGCCTGCTCAATATACAGATTGAATAACATCGGGGAGAGTCTACAGCTCTGCCTCACTCCCTTCCCAACCACTGCTTCCCTTTCATGCTCCTCGACTCTTATAACTGCCATCTGGTTTCTGTACAAATTGTAAATAGCCTTTCGATCCCTGTATTTTACCCCTACCACATTTAGAATATGATAGAGAGTCTCCAGTCAACATTGTCAAAAGCTTTCTCTAAGTTTACAAATGCTAGAAACGTAGGTTTGCCTTTCCTTAATCTTTCTTCTAAGGTAAGTCGTAGGGTCAGTACTGCCTCACGTGTTCCAACATGTCTACGGAATCCAAACTGGTCTTCCCTGAGGTTCGTCTGTTAATAATTTGCGTTAGTATTTTGCAGCTGTGGCTTATTAAACTGATAGTTCGGTAATTTTCACATCTGTCAACATCTGCTTTCTTTGGGATTGGAATTATTATATTCTTCTTGAAGTCTGAGGGTATTTCGCCTGTCTCGTACTTCTTGTTCACCAGATGGTAGAGTTTTGTCAGGACTGGCTCTCCCAAGGCCGTAAGTAGTTCTAATGGAATGTTGTCTACTCCCAGGGCCTTGTTTCGACTCAGGTCTTTCAGTGTTCTGTCAAACTCTTCACGCACTATCGTATCTCCCATTTTATCTTCATCTACATCCTCTTCCATTTCCATAATATTGTCCTCAAGTACATCGCCCTTGTATAGACCCTCTATATACTCCTTCTACCTTTCTGCTTTTCCCTCTTTGCTTAGACCTGGGTTCCATCTGAGCTCTTGATATTCATACAAGTGGCTCTCCTTTCTCCAAAGGTCTCTTTAATGTTCCTGTAGACAGTATCTATCTTACCCCTAGTGAGATAAGCCTCTACATCCTTACATTTGTCCTCTAGCCATCCCTGCTTAGCCATTTTGCACTTCCTGTCAATCTCATTTTTGAGACGTTTGTATTCCTTTTTGCCTGCTTCATTTACTGTATTTTTATATTTTCTCCTGTCATCAATTAACTTCACTATTTCTTCTGTTACCCAAGGATTTCTACTAGCCCTCGTCTTTTTACCTACTTGATCCTCTGCTGCCTTCACTACTTCATCCCTCAGAGCTACCCATTCGTCTTCTACTGTATTCTTTCCCCAATTCCTGTCAATTGCTCCCTTGTGCTCTCCCTGAAACTCTGTACAACCTCTGGTTTAGTCAGTTTATCCAGGCCCCATCTCCTTAAATTCCTACCCTTTTGCAGTTTCTTCAGTTTTAATCTACAGTTCATAACCAATAGATTGTGATCAGAGTCCACATCTGCCCCTGGAAATGTCTTACAATTTAAAACTTGGTTCCTAAATCTCTTTCTTACCATTATATAATGTATCTGGTACCTTTTAGTATCTCCAGGATTCTTCCATGTATACAATCTTCTTTTATGATTCTTGAACCAAGTGTTAGCTATGATTAAGTTATGCTCTGTGCAAAATTCTACCAGACGGCTTCCTCTTTCGTTTCTTAGCCCCAATCCATATTCACCTACTATGTTTCCTTCTCTCCCTTTTCCTACTGTCCAATTCCAGTCATCCATGACTATTAACTTTTCGTCTCCCTTACCATATCATACCCAATAACGCCATTGGCAGAGGATGGCATGGAGATCGGTCGGTATGGAAGAACCCGCCGGAGCCTGTGGACTAGGGATACTGATTCTACTCGACTCTATCACAATGGAAGTGGGTACCCAGTGGGTCACCGACTTGGTTTGTCCTCAGCACGGTTCTGAGAACCTTCGGAAATCCATCCATGATAAAACTATTGCTTGTGAGATATATGAGACATACTAAATACCCTCACATTTTAAGAAGACGGTAATAATTCTTATTACAGACGAGGAGGTTGCTGATGGGTTTTAGATATTACCGAACTATCACTATAATCTGTCATGGTTGCAAAAAAGTGACACGAAGTATATGCGAAAGAATGGAAATACTGGTTTTGGGGATCAGTACGGATTCCGGAAAACTGCTAACACGCGAGGCAATACTGACCCTGTGACTTATCTTAGAAAACAGATTGAAGAAAGACAGACCTACATGTACAGTCTTTTTGTATTTGGAGAAAACTTTCGACAATGTTAACTTGGAGCACACCTATGAAAATCTGAAGGTAGCAGGGATAAAATATGCGGAGCAAAATGTTGTATACAAGTTGCACAGAAACGACATAGCAGTTGTAAAAGTCGAAGGACATCAGAGGAATGAGATTATAGTGAGACGGAGTTGTAGCCTCTTGCAGACGTTATTCAGTCTGTATATTGAGCGAGCAGTACAGGTATGAATTTGGAATAGGAATTAAGCTTTAGGAAGAGGAAGTAAAAACTTCGAGGTTTGCCAGCGACATCGTCGTCCTGTACGAAACGGGGAAAGACTTGAAAGATCCGTTAAACGGAATGTATAACGTGTTAAAAAGAGGTTACAAGATAAACATCAGGAAAAATAGTGTAATCAAACGTGGTCGAATTAAGCAGGTGGTGTTGGAGGAATTAGATTAGAAAATGAAATCCTAGAAGTGTTAGATGAGTTTTACAATTTTGGAAGAAAAAAAACTGATGATGACACAAGTAGAGAGGATATTAACTCCAAAGTGGCAATAGTCAGAAAAGTTATTTGTCAAGAGATGGAATCTGTCAATATCGAAAATAAGTTTGAATGTGAAGAATTGTTTTTTGAAAGTGTATGTTTGGGGTTTAGAACAGTACGGAAGTAAAATTGGACGATGAACAGTTCACAGAAGAAAATAGAAATTATTTAATTGTGTCTCTGTGAAAGGATGACGATGATTAGATGTGTAGATCGGTTAACTAGTGATAAGGTGCTGAATCAGATGGGGGAAGAAGAAATTTGCATAACAACTTGAATATAAGAAGGGCTTGGTAATGGGACACGTCTTGAGGCATCACGGAATTGTCAATCTGTTAGTGTGTGTGTGTGTGTGTGTGTGTGTGTGTGTGTGTGTGTTTGTGTGTGTGGCGGGGAGGTAGTTAAAAATTGTAGACGAAATCGATAGCTTGAGTAAAGAGCTTCAAATGGTTGTAGGTCACAGTAGCTATGTAGAGTTGAAGTGTCTTGCACTGGATAGACTAGCGTGGAGAGCTAAAATAAACATGTCTTCAGGCTGACGCAGCAGGCTAAAAGCCTCCCCGTACTGTGTTCGAGATATGTCGTGTTCCATCCAGTACTTGCTTGTATCACTAAAATGAATCATGTTTCTTTGGAAAGATCCAAAACCATAATGATGCTCACTGTGGAGATTTCTGGCGAGGTATAATGGAGATGTAATATGGAATCGTGATGAAATGAAAAGGAGAATGAGATTTTCACTCTGCAGCGGAGTGTGCGCTGATATGAAACTTCCTGGCAGATTAAAACTGTGTGCCGGACCGAGACTCGAACTCGGGACCTTTGCCTTTCGCGGACAAGTGCTCTACCATCTGAGCTTCCCAAGCACGACTCACGCCCCGCCCTCACAGCTTTACTTCTGCCAGTACCTCGTCTCCTACCTTCCATACTTTACAGAAGCTCTCCTGCGAACCTTGCAGAACTAGCACGCCTGAAGGAAGGATATTGCGGAGACATGGCTTAGCCACAGCCTTTGGGATGTTTCCAGAATGAGATTTTCACATTGCAGCGGACTGTGCGCTGATATGAAACTTCCTGGCTTGGGTAGCTCAGATGGTAGAGCACTTTCCCGCGAAAGGGAAAGGTCCCGAGTTCGAGTCTCGGTCCGGCACACAGTTTTAATCTGTCAGGAAATTTCAAATGAAAAGAAGTTTATTCTAGTGAACGTATACCGATTTTCACCAACTTTAAAAAATCTACGCTTTAGTTACGATACGTGCATGAATGCATCGATAAATAGATGTCCATTTTATCACCACTCGATATTATACCTCGATTATATTTCGCGACGAATGTACCATTCTGATGATAATTATTATTATCGGCAGTACAGACCGTGTATGTACAGACGGTACTCAATGTTCAACGGTTACAATATTTCTACGAGCAATCCCGTCACCATTGTTAGGCCAGCTGACGAATAGCTGATATCCTGTCAACAAATAACCCGAAAGAAGCTTTATTAATTATATGAAGTTTATTACGTTTGTTTCTTTCGTAATAAACGAGGGTCATTGTAGCTGTACAAGTATTTATCAGAAGCTTAGGGAAGCAGGAACGACACTCGAACCCAGTACTTGCATATTTCCACTCAAGTCTGCTGCATTAGCTGGTTCCTCTAACATCACTCCTCGCAAATTTGTCAATGGTTGGTGGATGTAGGCTTAAATCCGTCGGGTCACACTACCGATGAGACCATTCCGGGTCCAAACTGTCTCTCTCCTCAATGGAAAGTCTACGTAAGTCGCGCAGAGCAAGTGGTTGTTGTTGACTTCCAAAACCAGTTCGTTTCTATCGATCCCATACATGATCGATTGAATTAATATCCAGGGAATACGAGGCCACTCCATTCCAGCATTCTAAAGTATCGTGTTCATCACAACAACACGATAGGCACACGAGCTATCATCCATCAAGGTGAAGTTGTTAACAAAATGTTGTCGATACTGTTCCACTATTCGTTGCAGAATCTCGTCCCTATATCGTAGAGCAGCAACCGACTTGTTGCAGATGTGGGGCAGTGTCCGAGGTGTTCAGTATTACCGAGTTGTCTTCAGATATGTTGTCTGCAATTATCACAGTACAAACAGAGCTGAGATTCGTCCGTAAACAATACCCGACACAAATTGTGGGGCGTCCACTGTGCATTATTTCTAGCCCATGTGTAACGGGGTCCACGGTGTTGTGTCGTACCACGTGGTGCCCGCCGTGGTCGTCGGGAATGGAGATTCGTCTCATGCAGTCGTAGCCTAACAGTTTAATACGTCACATGTGCTCTTGTTGCGTCTTCGAACGCCAAATTCAGGTTTCGAGCACTCAGGCCACGGTTCCTTTGACTCAAAACTCATAGATGTCGAATGTGGACGGCCAGTGCGGCGTTAAGTCCTCAACACTACCCGTCAATTGCATCCAATTCCACGTCAGCACGACATCCCTTCGACTCCAGTCCAAACGCCGAGGAACTCCCCTCCTTGACAAGCTTTGTGGGCGTAACGTAATGATGCGGACGTGATCATTGGTGGCTATTGTTCTTCGTGGCATGATGGATGTTCACTCTGCCCTTTCACAGACGACTCTAATGTGTCCCTACTGGTGCTTCATTTTCATCTGATGACCTACAGTCCATTCGAGTGTGACCCGCTACTGTTAGAAATCGCTCATGGTAACTGCGGATATGTTTACAACCAACGTCATGATTGACTTTCCGATCGATATTAGTCACCACAGTAATATCGCTCCTGAGGGTGGCGGCGCTTCGGACGGCTTATCGTGAGTTTTTATTGATAGTACGTGCACAACTAACTTGAAATCATTCGCAAGGCGATGCGTTTTCCTTAGTTTACTGTAACGTCACCTCACGGGTAAGACTAGCCTCCAGTGCGTTTCTTATGAGCACCATTGATAGTTTCCTTTGGAAGCTGGGGCTCTACTTTGATAGTTTCATGCCACCAACTGCTACTCAATTATGTGATTCCCACCTGCCAATTCCCAAGCCATCCAAAGTAACAAATTCATGTCCCCCTTGAGTAGTGTTGACCCCCTTATAGCGAACCCAATGCAGACTTCCAAATTGGAATGTGTTTGGAAATTCTTTGTAGAGACTTTTACCTTCCTGCTGTAGAATGTATCCCCAGGGTGACCCCAAATGTTCCCCCTACTCCTGTTGCTTATCCAGACCATTGTCCCAGTTAGCCCTATCCCAAGATGTAAAAACTATCATCCCTATCATTTTGCAATGCAGTTTCCTCTCCATTCTCTTGGGATACAAAGGCGCTGTAATCAATCATATCAATGGCTTTAAAGATACGAAAAATACAAAGTATGCTTGTATGCATGCTGAAGACAGAGAAAAAAAATCAGAGATGTTTCGTGCCTTGTAAGACTTCACACAGCCGCAGCCAGACACTATAAATGTCATCCTTTTCGTCTTTTATGAAATAATCACTCTTGCAGTTATGAATTCCAAATATATACTCTTCTATCATTAGACCACTTCAGTACATGTTTACATGAATAAAATTTTCTACTCATGTGCCGACCTGTGTGACCGAGCGGTTCTAGGCTCTTCAGTCTGGAACCACGCGACCGCTCCGGTCGCAAGTTCGAATCCTGCCTGGGGCATGGATGTGTGTGATGTCCTTAGGTTAGTTAGGTTTAAGTAGTTGTAAGTTCTAGAGGACTGATGATCTAAGATGTTAAGTCCCATAGTGCTCAGAGCCATTTGAACTTTTTTTTTTTTTGTACTCATGTCTGTACTAGTTCCAAAGCTGAGGCTTGTTGTTTTCTTTGTCTGGAGTTGAAATAGAGGTCGAGGGTTTTATATTTCATAGTAAAGAAACTATTTCACAATGACAGTATTTAATGATTTATTTCACTTTTCTATTTCTTGTTAGAACACCAAAAATTTGCAATAAACACTCCTTTTGTACTAAAAGAGAGTTTCTCTGTAAGCACACATTTTTCACAGAGAATGCATGTAATGACAAAACAGTAAATCCACATTTATACTGCCAACTGCTGATTGGCAAAGAACACATGCTTGGTGCAGAAGTAACATACTAGATGACTGTACCATGACTGAATGCTTTGGCGCATAATCAGTTCTGTTTATTAGAACGTAAGCTTCTGGTATGTTCTAGAAATGGTAATGGTTCAGTTTAATAATTGTATTGGTTTCCTATTTTTCAGTAGGGAACAATTTAAACAAAGCTGCACCTTTTAAACTCTGTTAAATATAAGGGTAACATTAATTAACATGGATAATTTTAAAAACTTATGAAGTATAACTTTTGAAATTTTATATTTGCCCACATGTAAAAGACAGTAAATATTTAGTTTCTGATACCGGTCACCGGAGACCAAGTGCAATAATATCGTCTCCAGTGACGCAGGAACAGTGACAATAACAACACACCTGCACGACATGTAGGAGTGATTGTTAATGTGCTTACGTATTACCACTGCGCGAAAGAAGAGCAAAATCGGCGACCCGTTGAGTGTAATTTGCATTTTCAGCGACTAAACAAGAGATGACAAACCGTAGAGGTTTTTACCTGGCATTCTTTTCTCTCATTACAACGCATTTTTCTAGGTATCGGAGCATAGACGAGAAGAATTACACAAATGATTGGGCTAATGAATCATGGATGCTACAGACAAATGGGTACGCCACGCTACTGCACTGCTAAGTTTTCAGTCGTAGCTGCTATGTTATGTGGCACTTCATGTGTCATTCTATAGTAGGAAATTAAAATACAAGATAAATCAAAATTCGCTTACCCGGCCCTTACAGGGCGATTCTTTGCACACTACCAGCTCAAAAATGTCTGTAACAAAATTTCTTCCCCCTGCCAATTTCCGGTAGAAAATGGACATCAGAGAAAGGCAATTTGGCAAGTGCAATCGAAAAACATATTCATTCACTTCTCCATACCTCAGCTACCTCGTTAACGCAGTGAGAAAAGAATTGCGTTAGAACACTCAAGTTCGAGGGTTCGATTCCGGTGAATGGTACCTGTATATAAGCAGGAATCCGCTGGGGATGGAAAATGGAAATGTAAACTGGGAACTCTGAGCTCTGCTCAGCTCGTTCTCGCAATTAATTATTCGTTGTCGCCATCTAACTAAGTATAAAAGCACTCCGCCTTCAGGCCACGATTGGCCTACCGGGACCATCCGACCGCTGTGGCATCCTCAGTGGTAGATGCTCATAGGAGGGGCGTGGGGTCAGCACACCGTTCTCCCGGTCGATTTGATGGTATTCTTGACCGGAGCCACTACTGTTCGTTCGAGTAGCTCCTCAATTGGCATCACAAGGCTGAGTGCACACCGAAAAATGGCAACAGCGAACCTAATTAAGTAAGGAAAATTTAATTACAAAAGACAATTAAATACTGATTTGATCTACATGAACTAGATATCCTTAATCGCTTTCAGCAGTTGATCAGCTAAAATCAGTTTATTCATGAAGCATATTCATTCCGAGTGAAAGGTAACAGGAGGTTAAGTCTCGACACAATTTACTAAATTCTCACTGAGCAATATGAAATCTTTTCACGTGCAAGAACTCTTGCGCTTAGAAAAAGGTCAGGGTGAATGTACTCTACTTACTCTAACAAGGAAGAAGTTGTTTGAGAAACAACCATCAACTTTTAACGATTTATTTTCATAGGAAGAAACAGTTTCAAGCACTGCATAAGAAATTAAGTTAATTAAAGTTGGCGTTGCTTGCATTTACGTATTGATATCATTCCAATACAATGTTGTATGTTGAAAAACGTCATAAATATAATGCGTTCAAAATGGGGGAACGCTAGGATAAATTCACACGCACATTAAGGGCACACTGAAAGAATACAGATTGAAGGAAGTCAGCCCCACGCCTACAGACCACGATGAATGTGCATTCCACATATGAATGTTGAAGTATACATGAAATGACACCGAGCATTCACACACAAAACAAGTCTATGCGCAAAAGGACCACGTGTGTACAAGGCCAAGTAAAACGGAACGCTCGCAAATTTACTTGATATTTATGAGGTAAATTAATAAGTGCGTCCTCACTTAACAGAAATGTTTCTCTCATAACCTCAGCATGACGTGGTGGAATGCATTTCCACACCACAAGTTCTGGTAAGACAAATTAGTCTCACAAAAACTTAACAGAACCTAAAAAATACACCATTTTCTGAGTAAACTATTGGACATCATTCTGAGGGTAACACTGTGGAAGAAATTGAATTAATGTACTGCAGGTAGCCGGCCGTTGTAGCCGAGCGGTTCTAGGCGCTTCAGTCCGGAACCGCGATGCTGCTACGATCGCAGGTTGGAATCCTGCCTCGGTCACGGATGTTTGTGATGTCCTCAGGTTCGTTAGCTTTAAGGAGTTCTGAAGTCTAGGGGAGTGAAGACCTCAGATGTCAAGTTCCTTAGCGCTCAGTGCCAATATAATTCAGATAGCCTGAAGACTTACACAATTAACATTCTAATACGAAGTTGCTAGTCTCGATCTTAAAGCTACGATGTACACTGACCAGCTGCCCAGCGCTAAATGTTTTAGAACTTTCGCCGAATAACGAATCCCTAGGTAAGTGGAAATGACTAGAGGGTTCCTTTTCGTCACCAACTTGACAATAATCGAAACACCACTCAAAAAGCGGAAAACATCTTTGCTTTAACTGAATACACTAATTTCGCCACCCAGTGTCTTCAGTAGACAGTGAAGTGATGCGCTACTAACTACCGTTGAAATACTAAAGAGTCACACACATTGACTCACTGTTTGATACAAAAACCAAGGAAGGAGGGGAAATGTGAAAGAACAAAACATAAATCATATAAATAGTACTGAGGGCTTGCATGGAACATAAATATGTATATACAAAAATGTTAGAGAGATGCAGAACACAGTTTGTCTGCATCGTTCTATTAATTTATCACGAGCTAAAGATGTGCCTCTGCTTAATTTTCTCGCGGGTTGGGCCGAGAGAGGCTCCGATAAATCGATGTGTCATTATTAAGTGGAAATTAAATAAGAGAAGGACTACGTAAATCGGGTCCGACAGAGGCGTTTCACCTGATCTAATTATAATGTTTCTTATTTTCTAATCCAGGACTGCGTTGCACAGTATCCGGCTTCTTAATCATTAAATAGCAACTACAACATGACTTCTGAAAAAGACGGGCAATTATTTAATAGCAAAATAGAAATGAGAGTACAGTCGTTTTTATTATTCTACATTTGAAGCCCCGTTTTGCTTTCAGTCGGTTGCTCTGTTTTCTCCTACGCACTACTCCCCTCCATGCTTTCCAGTCCATTGTTAGCGCTGCTGCCCTTTTCTTCAGTTACACCCGTACCCCTGATAGCCTTGGGAGAGCAAGCCATAACAAAAATTTTCCATCTGGTGAGAAAGATGTACGAGACAGGCGAAATACCATCAGATTTCAAGAAGAATATAATAATTCCAATCCCAAAGAAAGCAGGTGCTGACAAGTGATAAAATTACCGAACTATCGGTTTAATACGTCACGGTTGCAAAACACTAACACGAATTCTTTACAGACGAATGGAAAAACTGGTAGAAGACGACCTCGGAGAAGATGAGTTTGGATTCCTTGGAAATGTTGGGACACGGGAGGCAATACTGACCATACGACTTATCTTAGAAGATAGGTTGAGGAAAGGCAAACCTACGTTTCTAGCATATGTAAACTTACAGAAATGTTTTTACAGTGTTGACTGAAATATTATCTTTCAAATTCGGAAGGTGGCAGGGATAAAATACAGGGAGCGAAAGGCTCTTTACAATTGGTACAGAAACCAGATTACAGTTAGGGTATTAGATTAGGAAATGAGACACTTAAAGTAGTAAAGGAGATTTGCTATTTAGGTAGGAAAATAACTGATGATGGTCGAAGTAGAGATTATGTAAAATGTAGACTGGCTATGGCAAGGAAAGCACTTCTGAAGAATAGAAATTTGTTAACATCGAGTATAGATTTAAGTGTCAGGAAGTCGTTTCTGAAAGTAATTGTATGGAGTGTAGCCATGTATGGAAGTGAAATATGGACGATAAATAGTTTAGACAAGAAGAGAATAGAAGCTTTCGAAATGGGGTGTTACAGAAGAATGCTGAAGATTAGATGGGTAGATCACATAACTAATGACGAGGAACTGAATATAATTGGGGAGAAGAGAAATTTGTGGCAGAACTTGACTAGAAGAAGGGATAGGTTGGTAGGATATGTTCTGAAGCATCAAGGGACCACCAATTTAGTACTGGAGGACAGCGTGGAGGGTAAAAATCGTAGAGGGAGACAAAGAGATGAATATACTAAACAGATTAAGGAGAATGTAGGTTGCAGTAGGTACTGGGAGATGAAGCTTGCACAGGATAGAGCAGCATGGAGAGCTGCATCAAACCAGTCTCGACTCAAGACCACAACAACAATACCGAGGCTGGCACAGGGTGTTAGTGTGATATGTCCTGGGAATAACTACTTTTTGCACATCGTTCTCAGTTGTTAATGTAATATGAGTAGCGAGTAAAAACTGAATTTGTGGCTTCTTAACCACTCTGAACAGTGTACAGAATACTTGTAATTTTCGACAAACACGATTCATCTGACGCTCGTGGCAATAATATAAAGAATCTATAAAAATTTTGTTTTCAGTTCTCAACTGTATGTGTAGTGTTACATGATATGGTGCATGTGTTGTAGAGATCTGAGGTATGTTAATGCTAAAATTGTTTTGCTAATTTAACTAGAGATAGATGGAAGGTACAGGGAAACAAAAATATACTGTAAAATAATTAAGAAAGTAGAGAGATTTTTATTGAAGTATCTTTATTACTCTGGGCTGAAATCAGATTACACGTCTGGCGTGAGGTTTCTAAAGGTACTGGTTGATGAAGTCCGTGAAAGCGGCCACCCGGGTGAAGACGGAGGGCGCGTCCTCAGCCCCGCAGGGCCAGATGCCCCACGACACGATTCCGATGAGGGCGCCGTCCTGGGCCAGTGGGCCGCCTGAGTCTCCCTGCACAATCAGAGCACACAGTCAGCAAACGGAGTCACACCATGTACACCCGCAGGCAGCGGAACCATCTGCGCTACGCTACATGACCAACTTAAACGCCTCAGTTGTCAGTTGATTTGACTTCTTAAACAAAATGGACGAAAAATAGTCATCAGCACGAGACGCTAGTAGCTTATAACGCTGACTCTAGCCTTGGTACGGTTTCAGTTCGGTGAGAACGAAAACCCACAAGTTTCTTCAGGTAGGTCACATCTAACGGAAGCAACTCACTGATGCTTACACCTCGCAGAACTACCAAACTGCGGGTACATTAACTTGTACGTTTCACTCAATGGTCGAAGTATTCCCAGACATTTTCTCTGCTACTAAGATTGGCTGATTTAGCGGCCTTGTCGATACACAGTAGGGTGCTTGAATGATCGCCAAAATCAGGGGCGTATGTGTGCAGACCTGTGAACTCAGCTGTTGTCATCTTAGGCGATGTCGTTATCTACGGCACACCCACCTCGAAGATGTAGAAGAAAGGGCAACGCTTGGTCACTGAGAATATTCTGATAAACATCCTGGTTCTAGTTCATGGTACGTAAGTGAGTGGTCCGAAATCACTGTGCCAACGATATCCTCAGAACATGGCAAAACAACCTCTGGCATGAACTGCCTCCTCCACACACACAGATAAATCGTCTCATTGGGCCACGGTCCACTCGATGCCTTACAACAGTTGAAGAGAGCCTCCCACGTTCGGAGTACCTGACTGAATGGTCCAAAATCACTGTACTAAAGACATCCTCAGGACATCGCAGAATAACCTCTGGCTTGAAATACACACTCCACACGCAGTAGGTAAACCGTCTCATTGGTCCTCGGTTCACTAGACGGCCTGCAGCGTTATAAGAGAGGCCTGACTCGTCGTCCCACACTAGACATCTTCAATTAGCTGGTGTCCAATTTCTGTGTTGTTTGGCCCCTGAGGACTTGCAGCTTAATCTGCCGCTATAAGCAATGGTGTTTTGTGAGATATGCGACTGCAGACCCTCATTCCATGCAGCTGCCTTCACAGTTTTTGTTTGGAACCTGGTTGTGGTGGAACGCGTTCAGTGAGAGCACATGTCGTGTGAAACCGGTTGTCTCTGAAAACTCTGTCACCTCTGACCTGTCACATTCGATTAGGATGTGTCTGCAATCATTGCTCTTACGCCATGTTACATAGCTGCAAGTAGTACACCATTCCATGCTGACACGGTGGTCAGTCTGCTTTGATACACCAACAAATTGAGGAACTTCATTTATGATATAGTCAAGGAGAGATCGAAACACATACGATATTTCTGTCATCCTGAAACATCTCCACATCGACCCATTTTACTGCACTATTTCCCTACAACAGACTGGCACATGGAAATGGAAATGAGCGTTTGGCGTCATTGGCCGGGAGGCCCCTTACAGGGCAGGTCCGGTCACATTGGTGCAGGTCTTATTACATTCGACGCCACATTGGACGAACTGCGCGCCGGATGGGGATGAAATGATGATGAAGACAACACAAGACCCAGTCCCTGAGCGGAGAAAATCCCCGACCCAGCCGGGAATCGAACCCAGGCCCGTTAGGAAGGCAGTCCGTCACGCTGACCGTTAAGCTGTCGGGGAGGACAGACTGGTACATCAAATCATTTCACTTTGATTACTTATGTCAGTGGTCGAGGGTCACGTGGCTGTCTGGTACCAGTTTTACATCATCTAAAGTGCACCAAACTGAACAGCGTACTTTTTTAAGATAATGACTAATATTTTGTCAGGTAGAACTTTGTCTCATGGATTTTATCTACTGTAGAGTCCACAGCTCATGATCTAGTGGTTAACGTTGCTGTCTCTAGATCAGGGGGTCCTGGGTTACAGTCCGTGCTGGGTCAGAGATCCCTGCTGGGAAAATGGACCTTATGGTGTCCTCATCATTGATGTGTAGGAAACTGATCAATCCCAGATGGTGTCTCCCGACCAAAAATACCATGCGATCATTTCATTTTATTTCATCCACTGTAGAAATGGTTGCACTCACAAATTTCATGTGGTTTCGAAAGTCCCCTTTAAGCCAATTCTCAGTCTGTTCGTTTCATTGGACCTGTACCAGGAACGTAACTGACTGATTGCGGCGCAATCTGCCTCGCACGCCCTCACACACTAAGGTGACGAAAGTCATGGGATAGCGATATACACAAATACAGATGGCGGTATAAAATGGCGGCGCATTGGTGGAGTTGTGATTTGTACTCAGGTCGTTCGCGAGAAAAAGTGTCCAATGTTACTGTGACCTCACAACGGGAATTAACGGACTTTCAACACGGAATGGGAGTTGGAGCTAGACACAAGGGATATCAGATTTCGGAAATCGTTAGGAAATTCAATATTCCGAGATCCACAGTGTCAAGAGTGTGACAGACGAGCAGTACTGCGTGAAATAACCGCAGAAATTAACGTGGGAGGTACGACGAACGTATCCGTTAGGACAGTACATCGAAATTTGACATTAATGGGCTGTAGAAGCAGACGACGGACGCGGGTAGCTTTGCTAACAGCACAACATCACCTGCACCACCTCTCCTGAACTCGTTAACATATCGCTTGGAATCCAGACGACTAGAAAACAGTTGCGTGGTCAAATGAGTCCCGATTTCAGCTGGTAAGAGCTGACGGTAGAGTTCGAATGTCGCATAGACCCCATGAAGCCATGGACCCAAGTTATCAACAAGGCACTGTGCAAGCTGGTGGTGACTCCATAATGATATAGGCTCTGTTTACATGGAATGGAATGGGTCCTCTGGTCCAACTGCATTCGATCATTGAGTGGAAATTTTTATGTTCGGCTGCTTGAAGATCATTGGATTGTTCGAGGGAAGAGACCAAACAGAGAGGTCATCGGTCTCATCGGATTAGGAAGAACGGGGAAGGAAGTCGGCCTTGCCCTATCAAAGGAACCATCCCCGCATTTGCCTGGAGCGATTTAGGGAAATCACGGAAAACCTAAATCAGGATGACCGGACGCGGGTTTGAACCGTCGTCCTCCCGAATGCGAGACCAGTGTGCTAGCCACTGCGCCACCTCGCTCGGTTTGAAGACCATTTACAGCAATTCATAAACTTCTTGTGCCCAAAAAAACGATGGAAATTTTGTGGAAGACAGTGTCACCAAACCACAGTTGTTCGCGATTGGTTTGAAGAACATTCCGGTCAGTTCGAGCGAACAGTTTGGCCACCCAGATTTCCCGGCGTGAATCCCATGGAATATTTATGGGACATAATCGAGATGTCGGTTAGTGCAGGAAATCGTGCACCGTTATCACTTTCGCAATTATGAACGGCCATAGAGACAGCATGGCTGAATATTTCTGCAAGAGAGTTCCAAAGACTTGTTGAGTTCATGCCACGTCGATTATGCAACCATAGATCCTTCAGATAACTGAAATTGAAAACGTACTAGATTGACGATTAAAGATAATTATTATGTTGTGTGCAGAGGATATTTCTGACATTAGCCAGTGAGTAAAACGCAAATCTTCATACGTTCAAGGATATCCTTATCCAACACTGCTCATGTGAGTTAACAATAGGCTGCTCCATCACAACAGACGCTCCTGTTGGCTGTGTACCTTGCAAGCGGAGATGCTTCCGTCGACGGGGCCGGTGCAGACGTTGTCGTCGTTGAGCGGGCTGTCACCCAGAAGCAGCGCGCACTCCGTGTTGCTGATGACGCTGACGTCGACCCACTGCAGGATGTCGGGCATGTGCGGAAGAAGGCCGGTGCTGGTGCTGCCCCAGCCAGACAGCGTCGCTGACGAACCAGCTGCGAAGAAAGTCAAGTATAGCTGCAAACACTCGGCTTACAGGCAGTGTGGCTTCACGAGGGGTTTCAGTGTAATGTGAATTATCAGTAGTAGGAAACAAAAGAAGAATTCAGACCATGTGCAGAAGACAACTAGTGGTCAGAGAAAGTAATGACACAAAGAGTAAAATAATCATAAGTTTCTAGTAGTGACGCCACTCTAGAGAAAGGTATTCATGAAAACAACAGCTGACGCCGCTGACAGTCTTACCACTTGGGACGGATCCAGCAGTAGGGAGCGGTATGGCCTGTGCGTTGCCGCCCAGGGTCAGGCTGGACTGCAGCTGGAAGACGGCGACGTCGTTGATTGCGACGTTACTGTGGAACAAACAACATCAGAGTATCTGAACACACGCGTTCACTTTGAAAAAGTAATGTTGCTGCAGTTGCACATATCTGTGCCTCGATCCATATGGACGTCTGACTTCTAGTCAAAGAAGTGTACCATAAACAGTGTCCTTATGTGTTGAAAGACGGAATGACAATTTCCAAACTCCACTATTAACGATATTACTAAGTTGTAATGATAATGAGCGTATGGATTTGGTGGCCGGGAGACCCCTCGCGGGGCGGTTCAACCACCGCTCCATAAGTTCTTTAACGCCACTACGGCGACTTGCGAGTGTATGAGGATGAAATAATGATGAAAGACACGCAACATCCAGTCATCTCGAGGCAGAGAAAATCCCTGACCCCTCCGGGAATCGAACCCAGGTCCCCGTGCACGGGAAGCGAGAACGCTACCGCAAGACTACGAGTTGTAATGGCAGAGGAATAAAAAAAGGACCAGCTTATTGCATCATCTCTACCTGGGGCGCAAATTCCCACTGAAGAATAAAAGAAGCTTACACATTAACTTTTGTCACTCAACTATTCCAGAGAGAGAGAGAGAGAGAGAGAGAGAGAATTGCCTGTAGGTTATGTGTGATGTTTGTGTGGAACAGGTAGATATATTCGTGAAAGGAAACGATAAAATGATAATTTTCATCAAACATATAATAAGCCTCTTTAGCATTCACTTTGTAAGCCGGCCGCAGTGGCCATGCGCTTCTAGGCGCTTCAGTCTGGAACCGCGCGACCGCTACGGTCGCAGGTTCGAATCCTGCCTCGGGCATGGATGTGTGTGTTGCCCTAAGGTTAGTTAGGTTTAAGTAGTTCTAAGTTCTAGGGGACTGATGACCTCAGATGTAAACTCCCATAGTGCTCAGAGCCATTTGAACCATTCACTTTAAAAATATAAAAGAGAAACTCATTAAATAGTGCAGTATTGGTGATAAGCGATAGACAAGTATTGAGCCAGTCTGAGGGATCCAAACTTCCAGGAAAATCCAGAAAATAAATGACTGCTTTAAATTAAAAAATCCAATGAAGCCGATTATGTGTCATTCAGAATGCTGCACATTGTGATACAAGCAACACATCGCACTCCAGTTAGACATACATTTGCCATTGTCATATTAGTTTTTAAGACAGTTGTTAAGACACCTGTTTTAACATTAACGAGTTTTTCAAAAATTTTGCGAAATACGATGTACTTCAGATTGGTTGAACACGTATGAAGGTACGATAGTCTGAAACACTGACAGTTTGGATTCTAGAAAATAATTTCTACTGAATATGATTTCTATGATTTTACTAACGTAGTATAGCAGTTCAACTACTACAATTTTCTATGATCTCACGCATTTGCCTGTGAATATTACAGCAACAGTATGCAGGAATAAATTATGGATTTCAAGATATAGTAATGAATAGATCAATTTCGTATTTACGTTATAGAAAGCAGGAGCCATACGAGGCAGTTTAGTCAGGTTTCATGACAAGTCGTTTTCTGACTGGAGAAAAGAAAAAAAAAAAGATTACATTTTCTCGTAATTTGGGTGCATAGGTACTGAGAAATCAGTACCCAGAACAACCACTTCTGGCCGTAATAATGGCCTTGATACGCCTGCGCATTGAATCAAGCAGAGCTTGGATGGCGTGTACATGTACTGCTGCCCATGCCAGCTTCAACACGATACTACAGTTCATCAAGAGTAGTGACTGGCGTATTGTGACGAGCCATTTGCTCGGCCACCGTTGACCAGACGATTTCAAGTGGTGAGAGATCTGGAGAATGTGCTGTCGAACATTTTCTGTATCCACAAAGGCCCGTACAGGACATGCAACATGTGGTCGTGCATTATCCTGCTGAAATGTAGGGTTCCACAGAGATCAAATGAAGCGTAGAGCCAAGGGTCGTAACACATCTGAAATGTAATGTTCATTGTTCAAAGTGCCGTCAATGCGAATAAGAGGTGACCGAGACGTGTAGCCAATGGCATCCCATACCATCACGCCGGATGATACGCCTGTATGGCGATGACGAATACACGCTTCCAATGTGCGTTCACCGCGATGTCGCCAAACACGGACGCGACCATCATGATGCTGTAAACAGAACCTGGATTCATCCGAAAAATGACGTTTTTGCCATTCGTGCACCTAGATTCGTTGTTGAGTACACCATCGCAGGCGCTCCTGTCTGTGATGCATTGTTAAGGGTAACCGCAGCCGTGGTGTCCGAGCTGATAGTCCATGCTGCTGCAAACGTCGTCGAACTGCTCGTGCAGATGGTTTTTGTCTTGCAAACGTCCCCTCTGTTGACTCAAGGATCTAGAAGTGGCTGCACGATCCGTTACAGCCATGCGGATAAGATGCTTGTCATGTCGACTGCTAGTGATACGAGGTCTTTTGGATCCAGCACGGCGTTCCGTACTACCCTCCTGAACCCACCGATTTCACATTCTGCTAACAGTCATTGGATCTCGACCAACGCGAGCAGCAATGTCGCGATACGATATACCGCAATCGCGATAGGCTACAATCCGACATTTTTCAAAGTCGGAAACGTGATGGTACACATTTCTCCTCCTTACACAACAACGTTTCACCAGGCAACGCCGGTCAACAGCTGTCAGCATGTTGTAGCTGTCGCCACCGGCGGCAGCATTGTGTTAATGCTCTGAAAAGCTAATCATTTGCATATCACAGGATCTTCTTCCTGTCGGTTAAATTTCTCGTCTGTAGCACGTCATCTTCGTGGTGTAGCAATTTTAATGGCCAGTAGTGTATCTTTATTGCTTTGTTTAGTTTGAAATGCAAGCGCTTTCGGGCTCATATGGGCGCCCGGATAGGCATCTATCACAGATACTCTGCTTCATCAAATAGACTGCACCTCATGTCGAGATTTACGACTAACTGAAATTATTTTCCTGAGATCTCGTCTTTGGCATCGAAATCTATTTTAATAGCTAAACACTCTAAGAAACATTTAAATATCTGACATTATGTTTTCACAGGAAGGGATCGCAATTTTGCTTTCTTTATGACTGCTTCACTGTGCAGCAATCAATAACAGATGTTGGTATATAGCTTGTCAATCAAATCGCAGTGAAAGAGATCCTATGTATAATCATTGGCGAGACGTTACTAAAGCTGTTACACATTTCGAACACGCTGATCGCGGACAGCGTCTGTATCACTTACTCAATTTCCTGGTAGGATGGATGCCTTATCTCCTGCGCCACTTGCACCCTCTGCTCGATGGCCGAGTCTGACGTCAGGGAGTTGATGCCGGCCACGGCCTAAAACACTCAACAGAAGACACAATCACAGAGAGCTCTTCCCATTTCCTGCAAGAGTTTTAGCTGTCATTGTTTTCAAAAACACTGATGAGACTAAATGTCTGGGAACCCATCTAAAACATATACTATGTGCTATTGATTCAACAAATGAATAGCTGACGTAACAGAACAATTGATGAACTTCGGCTCGCATTCTCAGTTGAAAAGACAGTATAGACTTTTTATAACTTAATATGGAAAATGATATTGCTCCATAACCAAAGATGTTGAGCCACGTCCTCCAATCACCCTAACAAGACAGAAATGATTATAAAGCTTTTTACTACTGAGTAAAGAATAAAGAAATACCCTATATGACGACTGTCTAAAAAGGCGCGGATCTTGGTTGTCACGAATAAAGGAGGAAGAAAATGAGATGTCTTGAAAATGACAAAGAATTCTTGAAGATTACAGACTGTGTTTCGTACACGTGCTACCGAGCTGCTGGTCCACCGGCAGCAGAAAACATTCCGTAGAATAAAATGTAGCTATTTGAAAGTTTCCTCATTTTCTTTTAATGTTTGTTTGAGTGTATCTGGCTAGGAATATTTCAATGGAAACGAGTAATGACTTAACGGGGGGTAGCATGGATGAGATACACTGATTCCTTTTAGGGAGCATTCTCGATAAATTTTCTATAAATTTAATCGGACCACGATAGGGAACAACTTTTTGTCTACTGGGGGCCCAAAACGTGACTCCTCGTTATTAGTTCCTGACTCTTTCAAGGTAGGTATATGGACGATCGTAATGATATACTGTTTCTTCTTGTTACCCAAACATATTTCAGCACCTATGTGCCAGCATCAGTGGGTCTTGTTTATTGAAAACTTATTATTTTTATATCAGATCGATCCTCCTAGGCCGGCCGTAGTGGCCGAGCGGTTCTAGGAGCTTCAGTCTGGAACCTGCCTCGGGCATGGACGTGTGTGATGTCCTTAGGTTAGTTAGGTTTAAGTAGTTCTAAGTTCTAGGGGACTGGTGTCCTCAGAAGTTAAGTCCCACAGTGCTCAGAGCCATTTTTGATCCTCCTAGTTTTCCTCTCAAAGGTATCTATCACATCATAATAGAAGGACGGGCTTTGGCGCAAGGTTGCAAGAAAGGAGTTTTCAGTGCTGAGAATAGCTAGTGAAGAAAGGCTCTCCTGAACTTGAGTATTTCGAGGGATTTAATCCACTTCATTGCTGAGAATTATCTCTCACCACACGAACTGAATGCTGGGATGTGAATTAAGTTCTATTTAAAAGCACATAACATAAAGCAATATTCTTTGCTTATCATACTATAGAGTCTTCACTTGACGATTAGAGGCTACAAAAATAACTTAACTGATAGAAAAAAACAGTTAGTGAGAAGTAGGAGTTAGTTCAGTAACCGCTCATCAGATGAGCATTTTTCCTTTCATTGTCTACTTTAGACTTCTATGTCTAGCTCCCATCCTTTTGTGAACGTGCTTCACACACACACGAGCTTCTGTATCTCAACGTTGTTTCCATATGGTTTGCTTTGATAACACGTTTGAAGACTTTTGAATCACCATCCCCTAAATATTGAAAATAACGTAATTTATACCACTGAGAAGAGTGATCAAATATTGTTTTTATTCTGGCAACCTCCACACCATCACTGTTGCCTAAGTAATTTGCTGTACACTTATCACTACGTTCATTATTCAGTTTATTAACACAGCGAGAGTATTTTGACTTTATAGCCAAATCAATCACCTTTGCAGTGTCAACACTTGTAGCTGTAACAATGTCATTGTTCGAGGTATGACTCCGTTCGTGCTATGTAGCATCGAAAGCTACTGAGGTCACGGGAATTTTCATTTTCTTTGACTGCTGTTTCCACAACCTCACGCACAGTGTCATGGGCTACATTCTCAGCTGCAGAGCCTAATGCATAGTTGTACTTGTCAAATTCTGAAGGTGGTGGAGGAAGGTTCGTTACACCGCACAGCATAGCTCCCGCTTCCCTTCATTTACCGATAGCTCGTAGCCCAAACATTAATCCAATGTTCACATTATAAACTGCAGGGTCATTCATTTTCACTGAATCAGAATTGGAAAACTTGTAACAGTCATGACATATACTGCAGATTAGTACACACTTAGCAACCAAACCGATACCGCTTTCAACACGCAGAGAAACATTTCCCTTACAACACTTTTTGTAACACAGATCCTGTTCGAGAAGTTCAGAAAATTTACAATGTCGACAATATCAAAAACTTCCTTGCCCTTTTCAAGCACTTTATACATATTTTCAGCGTCTTTGAGCTTCCTGCTGTGCGCACTAGTAACAGGGCAAAGTGCAAACATTCGCTGGGGTTCTGTAGATCAGCCGCGTTGGTACATCTTGGTCCTTCCACCCTTGAAGACACTAAAACAATGTTTCCTATTGAGTGTAACTGTTCTTCATTTACATCTGCAAATTCACACGTTTTGTGAACATTTTTCCACTAGCCGTTGACATCTTCACACAATGATACAAACAATGCGCGAGAAATTTCTTCGTGTATTCGCCACACGTAAATAAACTCCGAAGTCAAAGATATAAGCAGAAAACTAGGGAGCATCTTTTCGAAGCTGGCGATCAGTGAAGCCGCGAATATGCCACATATACAATGGATCACTGAAAACTAGCGGTTGGACGGCCCTTGTGGCCGAGCGGTTCTAGACGCTTCAGTCTGGAACCGCGCGACCGCTACGGTCGCAGGCTCGAATCCTGCTTCGAGCATGGATGTGTGTGATGTCCTTAGGTTAGTTAGGTTTAAGTAGTTCTGAGTTCTAGGGGATTGATGCTAAGTTGGCAAACCTGACTCAACAGCTGTTGTTTTCGAGTAGCTGGTCCGAAGTCGACCATAGCGGTGCTCAGTCAATCTCTGTAGGAAGAACTAAGTTGTGTTGTGCAGTTTCGTTCGTGAAATATTTTCTCGAATATGTATTCGTCAGCAGACAGCGACACTAAAGAATTGTTTGTCCCGAAAAAGAAACAAAAGTTGAAAACTAAGTTCGCGAGTGAACGGTGTAAAGTTTACTCGTGGCTTCGGAGAGGTGAATATGATAGTGATGCCCACTGGATTGTATGCCTCTCATATTTTAGAGTTTCTCATGAAGATTAAAATGACGCTAAAAAACGCACAAACATTGCAACGCAGAGGACGTCTGTTCAACTGTGGGCTTCTACGACGCAGATAAAAGTAAATTCTTTTCTGAGTCCTATGTGTATTTTGTCTAGGTTCCTAAAAGTCCCGATTTTGTTGAGAAAAGATTGGCAGCCCTGACGGAGTGCACAAACCTCCTCACCACGGTAAGGCGGCTGTCCACGGGAGGCACCGCTGTATGGTTACGAAAGCTAGACCCTTACAAAAAGAGGTACAAGTGAGTGGAATGAACTTCATTAGACACGTGAGTTGTAATTCTGTCAGAGACAGCAAAGGACTTGGAAGAGCAGTTGAATGGAACGGATAGTGTCTTGAAAGGAGGGTATAAGATGAACACCAACAAAAGCAAAACGAGGATAATGGAATGTAGTCGAACTGAGTCGGGTGATGCTGAGGGAATTAGATTAGGAAATGAGACACTTAAAGTAGTAAATGAGTTTTCCTATTTGGGGAGCAAAATAACTGATGATGGTCGTAGAGAGGACATAAAATGTAGACTGGCAATGGCAAGGAAAGCGTTTCTGAAGAAGAGAAATTTGTTGACATCGAGTGTAGATTTAAGTGTAAGGAAGTCATTTCTGAAAGTATTTGTTTGGAGTGTAGCCATGTATGGAAGTGAAACATGGACGATAAGTAGTTTGGACAAGAAGAGAATGGAAGCTTTGGAACTGTGGTGCTACAGAAGAATGCTGAAGATTAGATGGGTAGATCACATAACTAATGAGGAGGTATTGATAGGATTGGGGAGAAGAGAAGTTTGTGGCACAACTCGACTAGAAGAAGGGATCGGTTGGTAGGACATGTGTTGAGGCATCAAGGGATCACCAATTTAGTATTGGAGGGCAGCGTGGAGGGTAAAAATCGTAGAGGGAGACGAAGAGATGAATACACTAAGCTGATTCAGTAGGATGTAGGTTGCAGTAGGTACTGGGAGATGAACAAGCTTGCACAGGATAGAGTAGCATGGAGAACTTCTTCAAACCAGTCTCAAGACTGAAGACCACAACAACAACAGACACCTGAGTGGATGCACTTTAATGGATATCCAGAGTAATTATGACATTATAGATGTTCTAAATACGCACAACATAACTGACACAGTATCAGATAAGGTGGGAAGAACGCATAAGTCGAATGCCAGACGCAAGTATCATTGAACCAATATAAACCAAGATGCGAAAGATCGTTAGGAACACCAGTGAAGAGATGGCGTCACCAGTTATGAAACAGACGGAACGGACCAAAAAGTGCAACCCGTTATGTAGGTTACGATGATGGTAGTGATGGTGATGACCCTCTAGCGTAAGGTTTTATGCTTCTTGCACCGAATGTTGAACGTGCTAGATGTGGGCAACGTTTAAATTTTCTGTTGTTCCGGCTTATTGGAGACAGACGTGGCAGACGTTTCTGTTGGCGCCCAGTTGTGACAGCTGAGCCTCTCACCTCGTAGTGGCCGACGGCTGCCGGGTCGAGGCAGTGTCCCGCCGTGACGACAGCTCTGGCGGACACGATGGAGCCGCCGCACGTGTGGGAGGCGATGCCCAGCAGCACCCACTGCAGCGACACCTGGTACGGGAACTGGCCTGCAAGGCGGAGACAGCGGCTGTAGTCGACACACACTCCTTACAAAAGCACGGCATCTGGCACTGCCACAGAGAGACATTAAGGGGGGTAGGACGTCAAACGGGCCGAGTTGGATCAGGAGAGGCACCACAGGACATTTTAATTTCCTCTGTCTATACTTTTACAAGTAAATTCATAAAACTTTGTCAGCATGACCAGGAAGGATTCACACTCGTAGCAGCGGAAGTTCAAAAATATAACAAAGTAATTTTTTTACATGTGAAATTTCATCATTTTTTCCGCTTACTATTGGGTGCATTTGTTGCTATAGGTACACTTTTCTTCATAAGTAAAAGAGACTGCTCGATGAATTTTGCACAGCATACATACCATACCTACAGGTGTCTGAAACTCTAGAATCTATTTAATTTATGAAAAAATGAATGAGCTGTTAAGTTTCAAAATTTATGTTTATAAAATAATCAAATTTTGTAGTTAATTATCTCTATTTTTACCACAATTTTTTATAGATTTGGAAAATTCTAGAGTTTCAGACACCTTTAAGTATGGTTTGTATGCTGTGCAAAATTCATCAAAGAATCTCTCTTACTTGTGAAGAAAAATGTACCTATAGCAACAAATGCAGCCAACAGTAAGTAAAAAAATGAAGAAATTTCATAACTAAAAAAATTTATTTTGTTATGTTTTAGCACTTCCACTGCTATGAGGGTGAATTATAAATCCTTCCTGGTCATGCTGACAAAGTTTTATGATTTTATTTGTAAAAGTATAGACAGTAGAAAATAAAATGTGCTGTGGTGCCTCTCCTGTCCAAGTCGGCCCGGTCCTACACCCCTTTAATAGCCCTCAATGCCACCGACACAGAGCGCCGTACCTTAGTAACGACACACACGACTCGTATTAGGGAGAGCGGCCCTGGAGGAGGAGATTAGTGGTTAACGTCCCGTCGACAACAAGGTCATTAGAGACGGAGCACAACCTCGGACTAAGGAAGGATTGGGAAGGAACTCGGCAGTCCCCTTTCAAAGGAACCATCCCGGCATCTACCTGAAACGATTTAGGGAAATCATGGGAAACCTAAATAAGGATGACCGGGGACGGGTTTGAACCGTCGTCCTCCCGAATGCGAGTCCAGTGCGCTAACCACTGCGCCACCCCGCTCGGTGAGAGCAGCCATACAAAGCCGCTTTCTGTGACCAAGATCTAATTTTTCGTGTCTTCCACAAATCGATAAAGACGAACACGAGACGTTTGCTTTGAAAGGGCACGCCCGATTTCCTTCTCCATTCCCCCCCTAACCTGAACTTGGTATCAGTTCTTGATGACTTCATCATCTACGGGGCGTTAAGCCATAATCTTTATTTCTTCAGTATTGACAAGAAGAGAATTCAAGCCTTCTTCCGGTGAAATTCTGAAACCTTATGGATTTTGCCTCATCGATTACATTTGTTTCTCTGCCAGTTCTAAGAATTACTGTTTTACAGTGACTGATTGGCTACAAGAACAAATGTTAGGTACTTAAAACGCCTGCCAACACCATTTATATGGATGTAGTTGGTTGGTGAGTAATTTCGTAGTGTTTTTCCATACGTTTAATAAGCACAACAGAGACACATGGTTCAAATGGCTCTGAGCACTATGGGACTTAACATCTGAGGTCATCAGTCCCCCTAGACTTAGAACTACGTAAACCTAACTAACCTAAGTACATCACGCACATCCATGCCCGAGGCAAGATTCGAATCTGCGACAGTAGCAGCAGCGCAGTTCGAGACTGAAGCGCCTAGAACCGCTCGGCCACAGCGGCGGCAGAGAGACATGACAGAGACTTTAGCCATCAGTAATATGTTCTGCTGCACTATTTGCAACAGTATGCTAACGCTAGAGTAACTTTTCGATTCCACGATTATAGTAATCACATGGTTTTGAGCGCCGAAGAACTCGTCGAGCATGTTCGCAGAACATTTCCATCCTGAAAAGGAAGTTACTTGAAATTTTCCGATAGACAGTGGGAAAGGTGAAAATCTGTAAGCACAAGATCACGTGAATAATATGGGTGCCTAATTACTTCCCAATGTAGCTCCTGTACGGTCTTTTCTGTCAATGTAGCAGAACGCTGCCGGACGTTACCGTGAAGCAGCATCGCTTCACGCAGTTCTTAGATTGCGTCTGTAAGACGTCTCGGTTGTTGACAATAAATATTAGCAGTGTGGTTCCAAACTGGGGAAGCAATTCGTAGTACACCACACGACCTTCCCACGCCCGGCTTCCCGGGTTCGATAGCCGGTGGGGTCAGGGATTTTCTCTGCCTCGTCATGGATGGGTGTTGTGTGATGTCCTTAGGTTAGTTAGGTTTAAGTAGTTCTAAGTTCTAGGGGACTGATGACCATAGATGTTAAGTCCCATAGTGCTCAGAGCCATTTGAACCATTTTTGAACCACACCACCGCTTTTCCACCAGATGCATAACGTTATCCTTTGTGGATGCGTGCTTGTCTTTGCCGATTTTTGAACCTTCCCCACTGCGTGCAAAAGTCGCACGGTGGTGGAATGATCGCAGCTCATCACATCTGCCACCTCTCAAGTTCAGTGACGTGGATCATTGTTGATTAATGCGCCTAAAAAATCTTCATCGAACCCTGAATGGCCTTCATGAACGTGGAGAGCCACCAATGCCGAAACGACCCTCCTTAAAACGAGAAAACCAGTTTCTTGCCCTGCTCTATCCGGTGACATTATCCTCATAAACGGTGCAAATGCTTCGGGCTGCCTACGCTGCTGCCACCCTCTGCTGAGTTCAGACAGCAGACTATGTCGGAAATGTTTCGATTTTTCCACTTGGCATTCCATTTTCTAGTGTCCACTGCTCCACTCACTATCTCCAAATGACAAAATGACAATATGCTAACTGAGATAGCAACAGTAAAATACAAATAAAAAATGACAATCGATAAATAAATCGATAGCAACCGGACTATCAACATGCAAAACAAAAATACTACAAACTTTTGCACCAACCGAATATAATATATATGATACTATTCAATAAACCTTAAATAGAAGATGAGACACCGTCGTACAGGACGAATGTAAGTGGCACAAGTTGGACGAATAGCTGAAACCGTATGCTGAAGAGAACTTTAGATTCATGTTTATAGAATGGACAAGAGTAACACTGATGTGCCACGAATGAAATGCATCATTGATTTCTTTTTTTCGTATAACTCTTCATCTGTGTGATGTGACTCATGGCCCTCTTTCTGGCTGAAAATTATGAGTTGCATCGTCGATGGGAGCTTCTAGAATGGACGCCATATTGCCATCATAGCGTCATGGATTATCCCCCTCTCCGGCCTCTCACAACTTGGCGTTTTGTTTCTGATTATTCTGATGAGAAGGATGATTACACGCCGAAGGGGCTCCCTATACTATTCCGGAAAGCAATGAAAACGCTTAACCCTCCCAAAACCAAGGAGGGTACTTGATGCCCACGTTATGAAAATATTGTAATCTATTCAAAATTTCTTCAAAATTTTGAAAAAATAAATGTTTTGAATTGATTCTTCTACCAGCTTCCACATATATGTTTCACATATTTCAGTTAAATTTGATCCAAAGTCTCAGCAGTAGATGTCCCATTCCCTAAGGAACGTCGTACTCAGTATTTCCAGGTGCAATACTTACCCATCAGTCACTCTTTAAAAAGTCTGTTAAGACTAAAAGTCAACGACAATAATCAAAATCTGCCTTTGCATTTCAGATTGCTACGTGTGTGCTACAAGGCATTGTCAGGTTCTGAATCCTGCTTACTCATCAGTACCACTTGAAAAAGTATATTTTTTAGCACAGTTCAGGAGAAATTAACAAAATCTGCTTTTCGTATTCTTTTGAGAGAGGGCATTGTTTAGGCGCGTTTGGGAAAATGCCTTGGCACTGCAAAGGTTAATAAAGCTAGGAAGTGCAACATAAAGTAAGCAGAGTGTTGATCTTGGTTCGAAATTCGGCAGTAACTACGTGTTGTTGTTGTGGTCTTGAGGCCTGAGACTGGTTTGAGGCAGCTCTCCACGCTACTCTATCCTGTGCAAGCTTCTTCATCTCCCAGTACCTACTGCAGCCTACATCCTTCTGAATCTGTTTACTGTATTCATCTCATGGTCTCCCTCTACGATTTTTACCCTCCACGCTGCCCTCCAATGCTAAATTGGTGATCCATTGATACCTCAGAACATGGCCTACCAACCCATCCCTTCTTCTAGTCAAGTTGTGCCACAAACTTCTCTTCGCTCCAATTCTGTTCAATACCTCATCAAGAGTTATGTGATCTACCCACCTGATCTTCAGCATTCTTGTGTAGCACCACATTTATAAAGCATGTCTTCTCTTCTTGTCTAAACTATTTATCGTCCGTGTTTCACTTCCATACTTGGCTACACTCCATACAAATACTTTCAGTAACGACTTCCTGACACTTAAATCTATACTCGATGTTAACAAATTTCGCTTCTTCAGAAACGCTTTCCTTGCCATTGCCGGTCTACATTTTCTATCCTCTCTACTTCGACCATCATCAGTTATTTTGCTCCCCAAATTGCAAAACTCCTTTACTACTTTAAGTGTCTTATTTCCTAATCTAATTCCCTCAGCATCACCGACTAAATTCGACTACATTCCATCATCCTCGTTTTTCTTTTGTTGATGTTCATCTTGTATCCTCCTTTCAAGACACTGTCCATTCCGTTCAACTGCTCTTCCAAGTCCTTTGCTGTCTTCGACAGAATTACAATGTCATCGGCGAACCTTAAAGATTTTATTTTTTGTCCATGGATTTTAATACCTACTCCGAATTTTTCTTTTGTTTCCTTTACTGCTTGCTCAATATACAGATTGAACAGCATCGGGGAGAGGCTACAATCCTGTCTCATTCCCTTCCCAACCACTGCTTCCCTTTCATGTTCCTTGACCCTTATAACTGCCATCTGCTTTCTGTACAAATTGTAAATAGCCTTTCGCTCTCTGTTTTTTATCCCTGCCACCTACAGAATTTGGAAGAGAGTATTCCAGTCAACGCTGTCAAAAGCTTTCTCTAAGTCTACAAGTGCTAGAAACGTAGGTTTGCTTTTCTTAATCTAGCTTCTAAAATAAGTCGTAGAGTCAGTATTGCCTCACGTGTTCCAATATTTCTACGGAATCCAAACTGATCTTCCCCGAGGTCAGCTTCTACCAGTTTTTCCATTCGTCTGTAAAGAATTCGCGTTAGTATTTTGCAGCCGTGACTTATTAAACTGATAGTTCGGTAATTTTCACATCTGTCAACGCCTGCGTTCTTTGGGATTGGAATTATTATATTCTTCCTCCTCCCCCCATGAACCATGGACCTTGCCGTTGGTGGGGAGGCTTGCGTGCCTCAGCGATACAGATGGCCGTACCGTAGGTACAACCACAACGGAGGGGTATCTGTTGAGAGGCCAGACAAACGTGTGGTTCCTGAAGAGGGGCAGCAGCCTTTTCAGTAGTTGCAGGGGCAACAGTCTGGATGATTGACTGATCTGGCCTTGTAACAATAACCAAAACGGCCTTGCTGTACTGGTACTGCGAACGGCTGAAAGCAAGGGGAAACTACAGCCGTAATTTTTCCCGAGGACATGCAGCTTTACTGTATGATTAAATGATGATGGCGTTCTCTTGGGTAAAATATTCCGGAGGTAAAATAGTCCCCCATTCGGATCTCCGGGCGGGGACTACTCAGGAGGATGTCGTTATCAGGAGAAAGAAAACTGGCGTTCTACGGATCGGAGCGTGGAATGTCAGATCCCTTAATCGGGCAGGTAGGTTAGAAAATTTAAAAAGGGAAATGGATAGGTTAAAGTTAGATATAGTGGGAATTAGTGAAGTTCGGTGGCAGGAGGAACAAGACTTCTGGTCAGGTGACTACAGGGTTATAAACACAAAATCAAATAGGGGTAATGCAGGAGTAGGTTTAATAATGAATAGGAAAATAGGAATGCGGGTAAGCTACTACAGACAGCATAGTGAACGCATTATTGTGGCCAAGATAGATACGAAGCCCACACCTACTACAGTAGTACAAGTTTATATGCCAACTAGCTCTGCAGATGACGAAGAAATTGAAGAAATGTACGATGAAATAAAAGAAATTATTCAGATAGTGAAGGGAGACGAAAATTTAATAGTAATGGGTGACTGGAATTCGAGTGTAGGAAAAGGGAGAGAAGGAAACATAATAGGTGAATATGGATTGGGGCTAAGAAATGAAAGAGGAACCCGCCTAATAGAATTTTGCACAGAGCACAACTTAATCATAGCTAACACTTGGTTTAAGAATCATGAAAGAAGGTTGTATACGTGGAAGAACCCTGGAGATACTAAAAGGTATCAGATAGATTATATAATGGTAAGACAGAGATTTAGGAACCAGGTTTTAAGTTGTAAGACATTTCCAGGGGCAGATGTGGACTCTGACCACAATCTATTGGTTATGACCTGTAGATTAAAACTGAAGAAACTGCAAAAATGTGGGAAATTAAGGAGATGGGACCTGGATAAACTGAAAGAACCAGAGGTTGTACAGAGTTTCAGAGAGAGCATAAGGGAACAATTGACAGGAATAGGGGAAAGAAATACAGTAGAAGAAGAATGGGTAGCTCTGAGGGATGTAGTAGTGAAGGCAGCAGAGGATAAAGTAGGTACAAAGACGAGGGCTGCTAGAAATCCTTGGGTAACAGAAGAAATATTGAATTTAATTGATGAAAGGAGAAAATATAAAAATGCAGTAAATGAAGCAGGCAAAAAGGAATACAAACGTCTCAAAAATGAGATCGACAGGAAGTGCAAAATGGCTAAACAGGGATGGCTAGAGGACAAATGTAAGGATGTAGAAGCTTATCTCACTAGGGGTAAGATAGATACTGCCTACAGGAAAATTAAAGAGACCTTTGGAGAGAAGAGAACCACGTGTATGAATATCAAGAGCTCAGATGGCAGCCCAGTTCTAAGCAAAGAAGGGAAGGCAGAAAGGTGGAAAGAGTATATAGAAGGTTTATACAAGGGCGATGTACTTGAGGACAATATTATGGAAATAGAAGAGGATGTAGATGAAGACGAAATGGGAGATACGATACTGCGTGAAGAGTTTGACAGAGCACTGAAAGACCTGAGTCGAAACAAGGCCCCCGGAGTAGACAACATTCCATTAGAACTACTGACGGCCTTGGGAGAGCCAGTCATGACAAAACTCTACCAGCTGGTGAGCAAGATGTATGAGACAGGCGAAATACCCTCAGACTTCAAGAAGAATATAATAATTCCAATCCCAAAGAAAGCAGGTGCTGACAGATGTGAAAATTACCGAACTATCAGTTTAATAAGCCACGGCTGCAAAATACTAACGCGAATTCTTTACAGACGAATGGAAAAACTGGTAGATGCAGACCTCGGGGAGGATCAGTTTGGATTCCGTCGAAATGTTGGAACACGTGAGGCAATACTGACCTTACGACTTATCTTAGAAGAAAGATTAAGAAAAGGCAAACCTACGTTTCTAGCATTTGTAGACTTAGAGAAAGCTTTTGACAATGTTGACTGGAGTACTCTTTTTCAAATTCTAAAGGTGGCAGGGGTAAAATACAGGGAGCGAAAGGCTATTTATAATTTGTACAGAAACCAGATGGCAGTAATAAGAGCCGAGGGGCATGAAAGGGAAGCAGTGGTTGGGAAAGGAGTGAGACAGGGTTGTAGCCTCTCCCCGATGTTATTCAATCTGTATATTGAGCAAGCAGTAAAGGAAACAAAAGAAAAATTTGGAGTAGGTATTAAAATTCATGGAGACGAAGTAAAAACCTTGAGGTTCGCCGATGACATTGTAATTCTGTCAGAGACGGCAAAGGACTTGGAAGAGCAGTTGAACGGAATGGACAGTGTCTTGAAAGGAGGATATAAGATGAACATTAACAAAAGCAAAACGAGGATAATGGAATGTAGTCAAATTAAATCGGGTGATGCTGAGGGAATTAGATTAGGAAATGAGACACTTAAAGTAGTAAAGGAGTTTTGCTATTTAGGAAGTAAAATAACTGATGATGGTCGAAGTAGAGAGGATATAAAATGTAGACTGGCAATGGCAAGGAAAGCGTTTCTGAAGAAGAGAAATTTGTTAACATCGAATATAGATTTATGTATCAGGAAGTCGTTTCTGAAAGTATTTGTTTGGAGTGTAGCCATGTATGGAAGTGAAACATGGACGATAACTAGTTTGGACAAGAAGAGAATAGAAGCTTTCGAAATGTGGTGCTACAGAAGACTACTGAAGATAAGGTGGATAGATCACGTAACTAATGAGGAGGTATTGAATAGGATTGGGGAGAAGAGAAGTTTGTGGCACAACTTGACTAGAAGAAGGGATCGGTTGGTAGGACATGTTTTGAGGCATCAAGGGATCACAAATTTAGCATTGGAGGGCAGCGTGGAGGGTAAAAATCGTAGAGGGAGACCGAGAGATGAGTACACTAAGCAGATTCAGAAGGATGTAGGTTGCAGTAGGTACTGGGAGATGAAGCAGCTTGCACAGGATAGAGTAGCATGGAGAGCTGCATCAAACCAGTCTCAGGACTGAAGACAACAACAACAACAACAACAACAACAACATATTCTTCTTGAAGTCCGAGGGTAGTAACTATGTATAAGTGTTATAACATTTGCTGTGGGTACGCGAAATGGTTGTGATTTCAGCAAGACTCCTTTTCACCATTCTTCGTAGACTCAGACATTGAAGTATTGCAGAAGCCACAAGCTGAAGCTGCTCTCGTTGTGTGAAACTTGTCTCTGTCTTTGTGAAAGAAATCCATAGCTGCTAAATTGAAGGATTGCGCAAAGGTCCAACAAAAGTAGCTGTGGAAACCTCGTACCGTCTCGACCAACGTTACCTTGCTGGTAATTTGGCCTGCAAGATTCTTCGTCTTGACAGGCCCGTTATCACACATGTTTTGCTACCAATCAAAAGCATACAAGAGGATAAATAGGTGTCTTTGGGAGTATGAAGGATGCAGTAACTCACCTAAGGTGGCATCTGAGCCGCCGACGATGCGTCCGTGCACCCGGCCAAACCTCCTTTGTGGACCGCTGTGTACGATGCGACGGAAGGGCAGCTCAGCCGCTGGAACACAGCAAACACCACAATGAACACTGTGAAGTGAGGTGGGCCACCGCCCGTGTCTGATGTATGACAAACAAACTAACGAAACGTTAAGTGCTGGCGACGACGAAGGAGGTGTTCGAAGAGACTACTTTGTGTTTTCTTAAGAGAAGAAAAACTTTGTAGCCAGGATCACAATTAAACAGTGTATTCTGGATGATAAACATGTTGTGCCAGGTTATACAGATCGCCCCTTCACACTCAGTATGAGTAAACTAATAATTATTCGGTGTCCTTAGCTGTATACGTATGTAATCTCAAACGAAGGTTATGTTGTATTTGGTTTGCGTGATAATACTACACCAAAAACAAATAAAAACAAGAAATCGTCCTTTTTTTCTGGAATTTCGTCGCTTTAATTCCTGCAAGAGACAAAATATTTCCCGCTTCCGATAAATCTACTAGTGGTGTAAGACCCAACAGTGGTCGCATCGTATATGGTTCTCAAGAAACGGCTGCGCTCTTGTTCACCTCAAATACACTCTAAGATAAAGAAACGACGAACTACGAAGTAGTTATCCAAATTATTCACAAATTGATATTCGTAAAAGTATCGACGGAAAATGGTAAACTAGAACAACTTAACTTCACTGCTGGCAAGCATAGTAAACAGGGAACACGTCGATATCTGTGCATAAAGTCTTAGCGAATTTCATTTCGTGTACTCAACTGAACAGTTGCTTTGGCTCCCTGAGAAGCGCATCAACATGATTCACAGATATCTGCACTTGAGAAAGGACATGTAGTTGGGCTCAAGGAAGACGGCTGTAGTAATCGGCCAAGCGCTCCACATCTGAATACGAGTGATGCCACTATTCGACGACGTTGGCAGGAACAGGTGGACCATGGCCGAAAGCAGCGTCAAGATGTAAGCGGTCGTCGTAGAGAGACGACAGAACGTGAGGACGGAGCGATCCTCAGAAAGCCATACAGAGGCCCTGATTCACCATTATCATAGATCCGTCGAGCAACTGGTGCTACAGTGATCTCTAATAGGCGGCTTACAGAAAGAAGGCTGAGTCCCTTTTGGCGACTCCCATTAACCTTTCCACACCAGCAAGCCCATTTGCAGTGGTGTCAGGCACACTCGACCTGGAACGTCATTGACTGGAGTACAATTGTCTTCAGTGCTGACTCCCGCTTCCAACTGATCCCCGATAAGCAATTTTTAAAACGTGTCTGGAAACGCCTGGACAGCGGAGGGATACCAGTCTGATAGTCGCCGGCCATGCGACTCAACAACCAGGAGTCACGGTCTGGGGTGCCATTTCATTTCGTAGCGGAACCTCTTTGGCTGTCGTCAGCGACATCCTCACAGCGCAGCTGTACGTCGACGATGGTCTACTCACCGTTTTGTTGCCCTTCATGGCAAGGCATCCGGGACCTAGATTTCAGCAAGAAAATGCCCATTCGTACACGGCAACCGTTTCTACTCCTTGTCTTCGCGCTTGTCAATCCCTGAACAGTCCCTCCAAAACTGAGAACATTAGGAGCAATATGAGCAGGTCCTTCCAACCAGCTCGGATTTTCACCATATGTAGCGTCATTTGAACACTATTGGCTCGCTATCCATCAGGAGGACATCCAACAACTCTATCACTCATAAACCAAGCCGAATAACTGTTTACATAAGGGCCAGAGGTGGACTAACGTGTTATTTACTCTTCAGTTTATGAACCCTTTCTCGTGAAAAAATCATCCATTTTTTCTGAAATTGTAACCATTTGTTTGTCTGTACATCTACGTCACATCTACCGATTCCCGTACCGTTCGGATAATTCCTTCGTGGTATGTCGTGCTTTTTTTGTCTTATTGTTTTTGTGTGATTACATTAAAACAATATTTTCTTAACTAAATGCAAAACTTTAAATTTTAAATACAATGTCTGCAGAAGCTGAGAGAGAGGATCTTCATCCAGCAGGGATACTTACCGAGCACGCAGGCAGCAAACGCCAGCACTAGGACGGTCTGTCTCACCATGTTGGACTTTTGGAGTGTGAAGGATGGATGCCGCGTAGTGCCGGTCCAGGGCCTTATATACTGGCCTGTTAAGTGACAGGTGGATTCTTTTGCACTTCGAACCAAGGATGGCGAAATTCATGAACTGGAAGACCTTGATAACGAGACTCATATCTGTGACTACAGATGACTTTTCGCCGACCTCTACTGTCCAGTATTCTTTGATAAGTATTTCTTCACTAGTTCATATCTTTCATCATCTAAATGCAGATCGATCGTGCTGTACCTGAAGACTATGAACGTTCAAGATTCGGTCGAGTAACAGAGTAGCTTTGAAGATAAGCGAGTGTCGATTCTATTTAATAACTGAAGTAAAATCTAGGATAAAAAATGAGTCAGCCAATTAATACAAATAGAATGGAAATACTTACGGTGAGGCGCACGTTAAAAGCTGTAATTAACAAAAGTGTAACAAATTTTTTAAATGTAGCGAAGGAGTTGTTGCTTAACATAGGCAGCAAGATACAAAAAGAGATAATATGTGCAAAACTAATACAAGTGTGTGATAGTTACTGATTGAGTAAGTAATTCCTACCTACCACTTTTTACACATTACAAACACGGAAATTCTTCTGCGGAAGAGCAGTTGTGAAGGAGAAAGTTTTTCAGATTATTTTCGAATTTTCCTTCATTGTGTGTCAGACATATAATACCACTGGGTAAACGGTCAAAAATTATGGTTGCAGTTTTGTGAATTCCTTTTTGCGCTAAAGACAGTCTTATTGTGCTCTAATGAATTTCATTTTTTCTTCTAGTATTGTACATATGTACATCATTGGTCCTTTTGAACTGAAGGGTATTATTTACAACAAACTTCACGATGTTATAAATATACTATGAAGCAATAACCGAAATACCTTAAACCCATGTCTGCAAGATGATTGTGGATGAGCAACATGTACTATACTTACAACACGTTTTCGGGCAATGCAGACTTTGTCTTAAAGATGAGTTACCTCAGAACATTATTACATATGACATTAACGAAAGAAAATAAGTCATCTTACTGAGTTGTCTCTCTCCAAGTTTCGCAATGATTCTGGGTGCAATTGTGGCTGAACTGAGTTGTTTTAGGTGTTCCAAAATGTGCTTTTTCCAGTTTAAATTATCATCAATATCGACAACTAAGACTTTCGAGGTTTCCACCCTATTTACTACCTTCTCTCCATTTATTGCACTTATCACCAATGTAGTAATGTAAGTAGCCTGTTTATGTGTTTACATGTTGGCAGCGCGATAGACTGCATTAATATCACTGACTTCTGTAGGAGACTCTGTGGCTGGTCGGACTCGCAGTTGGAGGTGAATAGACAGCAGTGATGGAGGTTGGATGTTAATAGTTAGCAGTGATGAAGGTTAGAGGTTTGAAGTGTTAGCGCGAGCGGACTGTCTGGGCGTGTGTCCGTCATGGAAATGTAAGATAGTACGATTACATAATTTTGTTGAACTGGATGTCACGCACGGTTATACAGTTTTTTGAACTGGATATTACATTATTAAGGTAAAATTTGCTAAATACATTGTTTGCTCTGCAACAAAATCTATCCTTTGGTAACCACACGCCTATTAGTAGTTAGAGCCTACAGTAACTAGACTCTTTTATTTAGCTGGCTGTATTGGTGATTGCTGTATCGTTGTAGTTCGTGTAACGAAGATTTTTTGTGAGGTAAGTGTCTTATGAAATGTATAGGTTATTGTTAGGATTCAGGGTCATTGTATTGTGTTAATTATTTTAGCAGTCAGGTTGCGTATCGTTGTATATTATGGGTCATAAATGAATAGAATAACTTTGTGCTGTATTCGTCAGAGAAAATTCCGTAGGTCAGTGACTGTGCGTTCAGTTTCACTCCGCAGTTAAAGTAGGTTCACTTGCATTCAGTTTCACTCAGCAGTTTCAGAAGTATATTAAGAAGTTTCAGTACTTCTAGATGCAGGTATCAATATGTTGCGTCTTTTTGAAATTGACAGTGGGACTATTCATAGAAAACCAGTCAGTGGTACTTTTAAATACATTATTTACCATTTCTTATGTTGCTACTTGCATGCTTGGACTGATTATAATACTAGTATCATCCGCAAAAAGAACTAATTCTGCCTGTTGTATATTAGACAAAAGAGAGTTTACGTATATGAGGAACAATAGCGGACCCAAGACTGAGCCTTGGGAATAACGTCCCCAGACGACATCTGTTGAATTGGTAGATACTAGTTTTTGCACTCTTTTGGTTAGATGTAACATTATACACTGGCTGTTTACCACTGGCTGCTTATACAATCAATCCCACAAAATCTCAGTTTATGTAGGAGCCTATTGTGATTCGAGTAGTGAAATGCCATAGATATGTCGTAGAAAATACCAACCAGCACTGTTTTGTTATTTAATGCGTGTAAAATTGGAGAGTTAACATATAAACGGCATTTTCAGTAGAGCAACTGTTCTGAAAGCTAAGCGGTGATTCACTGAGAATATTATTGTTGTTCAGGTTAGATACTATTCTCAAATGTTTTGGAAAATGTCAGTACTGAAACAGTTCGGTATTTACTGAAAGCTCTCCAATCATATTTCTTACAGAGGGGTTTAACAACAGCATTATTAACTTTTGCAGTCCTGTCGTCCTGTGTTTTGATCACAAGAAACAAGTTTTCAGTCCCTAGTGTTCTGAAGTTTGGAAAACAAAAACTCAAATGGCAGTTATAAGAATAACAGCGCAAAAAATGGAACAAAACTACACGTATAGAACAGCATCCACGGAACCTGCCACTGGATATGCCTTGCAAAGAGTAAAGGCAAAACGGATATGGCACGAAGATATTGTTTCATTCAGTTGTAGCTAGATGGTCAACACATATAAAAATCATCAACATACCGTAATAAACAATAGCATATTCCAATTTCTCCGAAAAATGCTTTGAGTTACTCACGCATTAGATATTTCAGGTAAAACGGGACGTATTTATATGGGAACAAATCTTTAGTACTCTATTGGACCGCCATCAAATCCACGTGAGCTTTCATTTTTGAGAGAATATACAATTTTACTAATTTCAGAAGGAAGAGTTGGTGATACAATCATATAATTGAATTTTATGAGAGGTGCTTATTCAACACACTCTTTTAATTTTCCTGTTGAACTGTTTGTTCCTTTACTTTCTGCTTCGTGTAAGAAATGATTGTTGTACAGATCTGGCAACAGCAGTGAAGGGAATAATTCTATACGAAAATTTGGGCTTCTGTATCTTCTGGGTACATGTCATGCGACTCGTGGGGGCCACATCGAAAATCTGGAGAAGGTACCCTAAGTGAAAAATTTGATCTTAATTACAGTTATAAAAAGTACAACAAGGCGCGTAAATGATTTACTCTTGTTAAATCAGATGGTTCGAATCATTACCAATACTGACAAAACTCGGGGTTGCTAAAGAATGACACGAAATTAATTACAGCCATTTTTAAAGCCCACTCATCCTTAGTTGTTGGTGGAGTACAGCCATCTTAATACAAAGGTATTTGCATACTTTTTAATAGTAAAAATAATTAACTTTTAATGTATAACATCATATTACGTGTTCTTAAAGCATCTCTTCCGGTTCAGAAAATATGTCAATTTTAGAAATGATGGTGTCTAAGGGATTCCAGACTGATTATGGAGGCACAGTATGTGCCATATTACATCCTATCTTGTACGATAGTTACACGAGACGAGAATTCAATGTTCGTGTTAAATACGGCAAACGACGAATCTGCCTCCTTATTCATTAATTCAGAGACAATCTTTTATTGCAGTAATATTCAAATGAATTGATTTCCTGATTAGCCGTGTTCCACCAGATAGGGCAGGCGAGGATAATTTCAGCTCTTTCGTCTGTAATACGTATCCCATACACTATACTGTCTAGCAAAGAATTTGAGGCTTGCGGTAAACCATCGCCTGGTCTGAGTCCTATCTCCAGTAAAAACATTACGCACTTATAGCTCCGGTTTAGGAGACACTGATCCATCGTCAACCGTCTGGTCCTACTGGAATTAGCTTCGCAGACAGTGTCTAACAGTAATATTTTTTGACAGAGGAGTGCTATTAGACATTTCTTGGAGTTACAAAACTTACAGGAAGTGCATCAAAAGGACTGTAATCCTGTAGTCATTTAATTCTTCTATCTCAGAGCTACTTTACGTTGCAAGTTGGTTTTGTATGATGCATTTAAGTGGGAAAGCTGTCTTTGTCAACGAAATATTTTAAGTGTGTAGCATTCTTCACTATGTTTTCGTTGGAGTCTTCAGATTGAGGAGTAGTTTGATGCAGCTCTCCACGCTTGTCTATCCTGAGCAAGCCTCTTCATCTGTGCATAACTTCTCCAACCTGTACCGCTTCCAACCTGATTATTTTTGTCAAGCATAGTTTGAAATAATCGCCGGAAATATGTAACAACATTTACAGATGATTCTTACTACTTGGATACATGTGAGTCCATAGCATTTTTCCTGTACGTGTCTTACAGACTTGTTAAACAAATAAATTTATGGTACGTGATGAACTCGACAACACTAGAGCAGATGACAGCATCTGTTTGCCCAAATTCCATTTCTAGTCCAACGTGTTGAGTGCCATTCAATTCACACGATGCGTGTACACAATAGAGAAATAAGTATGGAACTTCCAGACCTCACTTCCCCAGTTTCGAGGACTGGTGAATAGTTGTCATAATGCTGCGAACCGGAGTACATATGAATCCAGAGAAATAAATTTCAGGTGTAGCATCTAAGAAAGCTTCACAAACATGTGCTTCATAGGTCGCGAATTCGAGGGACTCATTTTGTTGGTTGGTTGGAGACTCAGCAACAGGGACCTCCACTGCCGTATTCTTAACCTTCGCAGATGGTGTTTGGTGGGAAGCTGGTACCAATCTCCACTTGAGATACCACTTTACATTCTGGTTACTAATTTCAGAGAAAGCATTAACCGAAAAAAAGCCGCCAAAATGGTAATTAATGAAACAACCTGCATGCTGTACAACCAACTACTGACGTTTGAACACCGGCAAGGCACGCTGTAGCTGTGGACTATGTTATTATCCTAATCCATTATGCTACTGATGCAAAAATCCCAAATATCTCTGGTCAACAGAAGAGGTGACGTCTCCCCTGGTGGGACAACGATTTCGCTCTACAACCGCGGGTAGGTGCACGCTACGACGAAGGTTCAAGCTGATCAGGAGAGGACCTATCAGCCCTTTAGATAGCAAAGAAGAAGTCTTTGCGAACAAGTGGGAAGCTGTCATGAAAGAGTAACTTTTTTCTACAGATCGTTTCCCTCCTTGCGCGAAAATGTCTACATTTATATTCATTCTCTGAAAACTAATAAGGAGTTCGTGGCAGGGGGTTCTTCCCATTGTATAATGATTTTTTCCCGTTCCACTCGCGTATGGAGCGCGGGAAGAAATGCTGCTTGAATTCCTGTGTGTGCGCTGTAATTAGTGCAACACTGTTTCCGCGGTCTATACTGGATCTATACATAGGTGTTCGTAATATATTTCTAGCTATCTTATTTAATATTGGTTCTTGAAAGTTTGTAAATAGGCTTCCGCGGGATAGATGGCATATAGCTTCAGGTGATGTCAGTTCACGTTTCCCAGCATTTCTGTGATGCTCTCGCCTGGTGGAAACAAACCTGCGACCATTCCTGTCGTTATTCTCTGTATATGTTCGATATCTTCTGTTAGTCCTATTTTGTGTGGGACGCAAATGCTTGAATAGTATTCTAGAATTGGTCGCATTACTGTTTTGTAAGCAGTATGCTACGTCCATCTGCTTTAGCTACGGATCAGGGCACTACGCTGGTTGCAGCGGCTTACAGAGCATCGCACACAACATCTCTCTGCGTAGGTGCGGATCCACCATTTTCCATTCGTCAGCGTAGGCCAAAATGCTACGGGGGAGGGGGGTGGACAAAAATTTGAAAATACCAACACCACAACACACTAACATGCATAGCAGGGAAACCGTTGAAACCGTTGGAATTCAAAACAGCTTCCAGTCGTCTCGTAATGGGCAAATGCAAGTCCTGTGTGGTTTTCAAGGGAACGTTATACCATTCTTGCTGTAAAATACACTACTGGCCATTAAAATTGCTACACCACAAAGATGACGTGCTACAGACGCGAAATTTAACCGACAGGAAGAAGATGCTCTGATATGCAAATGATTAGCTTTTCAGAGCATTCGCACAAGGCTAGCGGCGGTGGCGACTCGAACAACGTGCTGACATGAGGAAAGTTTCCAACCGAATTCTCATACACAAACAGCAGTTGACCGGCATTGCCTGGTGAAACGTTGTTGTGATGCCTCGTGTAAGGAGGAGAAATGCTTACCATCACGTTTCCGACTTTGATAAAGGTCGGATTGTAGCCTATCGCGATTGCGGTTTATCGTATCGCGACATTGCTGCTCGCGTTGGTCCAGATCCAATGACTGTTCGCAGAACATGGAATCGGTGGGTTCACGAGGGTAATACGGAACGCCGTGCTGGATCCCAACGGCCTCGTATCACTAGCAGTCAATATGACAGGCATCTTATCCGCATGGATGTAACGGATCGTGCAGCCACGTCTCGATCCGTGAGTCAACAGATGGGGACGTTTGCAAGACAACAACCATCTGCACGAACAGTTCGACAACGTTTGCAGCAGCATGGACTTCCAGCTCGGAGACCATGTTTGCGGTTACCCTTGACGCTGCATCATAGAGGAGCACCTCTGATGATGTACTCAACGACTAACCTTGGTGTACGAATGGGAAAACATCATTTTTCTGATGAAACGAGGTTCTGTTTACAGCATCACGATGGTCGCATCCGTGTTTGGCGACATCGCGGTGAAAGCACATTGGAAGCGTGTATTCGTCATCGCCATATTGGCGTATCACCAGGCGTGATGGTATGGGGTGCCATTGGTTACACGTCTCGGTCACCTCTTGTTCGCATTGACGGCACTTTAAACAGTGGACGTTACATTTAAGATGTGTTACGACCCGTGGCTCTACCCTGCATTCGATTCCTGCTAAACCCTACATTTCAGCAGGATAATGCACGACCGCACGATGCAGGTCCTGTACGGGCCTTTGTGGATACAGAAAATATTCGACAGCTGCCCTGGCCAGCACATTCTCCAGGTCTCTCACCAACTGAAAACGTCTGGTCAATGGTGGCCGAGCAATTGGCTCGTCACAATACGCCGGTCACTACTCTTGATGAACTGTGGTATCGTGTTGAATCTGCATGGGCAGCTGTACATGTACACGCCATCCAAGCTCTGACTCAATGCCCGTTATTACGGCCAGAGGTGGTTGTTCTGGGTGCTGATTTCTCAGGATCTATGCACCGAAATTGCGTGGAAATGTAATCAGTTGCCAATTCTAGTATGATATATTTGTCCAATGAATGCCCATTTATCATCTGCATTTCTTCTTGGTGTAGCAATTTTAATGGCCAGTAGTGTAGTAACAAGTTCAGTTAACGATGATGGAAGAGGATAGCGGTGATGCACCCTTCTCTTCAAAGTAGACTACAAAGGTTCGATAATAATGAGATCTGGTGAGTCTGGTGGTCAGGAGAGTTGCGAAACTCACCCTCTTGCTGAGAAAACCAGACCCTGATGATGTTAAACCCAGCATCAACATTGGGGAACCAATACTGTACAGTGGGGATGGCCGTGATCGGCGAAAATGATCACATAGCCCTTGGCAGTAATTCGACCTTGGAGTGCAACCATTGGATCTATGAAATAGGACGATATGGCTGCCGAAATCACAGCCGAATTCCCGCAATGTTTCTCTCTTGCGACGTAAATTCGGCCAGAGGTAGGAAACACTGTAAAACAAGACTAATCCGACCCAATGACACTCTTCCATTGCTCCATAGCTCAGGTCTTGTGAGTTTTCCTATCACGGGCTTTGCATCACCGATGAGTGGTTTTGGAATTACAGCTCCCACTGCGATTGCGTGCTTATGGAGCTCCCTCCTGTTGCTTTGGTGCTGACAGGCTTTGCGACTGCGGCATTTAGTTCTGCGATGACTTTCGTAACTGTCGTTCACAATCCTCTTGAATGGCCGCCTTGTCACGGTTGCCCAACATGCACATTGATCTGCGTCGTGACTTAGCGGATGACTCTTTTCTGCTTTCCCCGGATGCTGTGTAAAGCTGCGATAAGGTGCCTCTTGAAACACCAATCACTTCGCGTACCTCGGTTCCGGGAGCATACACCGAACAAGCACCAGCAATTTGTCCACGTTCGTACTCATTAGCTCTAACATCACGCACTCACAGTTACACAGTACACAGAGCACTGTTTAGAACACGACTGACATTTACGAAGTTTTGAGGTCACTGCACAGGCATCGGTCGTGGTCAGATACAACAGTGAAACTTGCAACCTTGGCTAGCACCTGCGTTCTTGTTCAAGTCTGCGTTTTCCACGATGTTCTCTTATTTTCGTTCCACACCTGTACCTGCGTACAGTCACCGCTCCGTTGTGTTGTCGCCTGTATTCCTCACTCGCATCTGAAGCGCTTGTTCTTGTTGTTGTCTTCAGTCCTGAGACTGGTTTGATGCAGCTCTCCATGCTACTCTATCCTGTGCAAGCTGCTTCATCTCCCAGTACCTACTGCAACCTACATCCTTCTGAATCTGCTTAGTGTACTGATCTCTCGGTCTCCCTCTACGATTTTTACCCTCCACGCTGCCCTCCAATGCTAAATTTGTGATCCCTTGATGCCTCAAAACATGTCCTACCAACCGATCCCTTCTTCTAGTCAAGTTGTGCCACAAACTTCTCTTCTCCCCAATCCTATTCAATACCTCCTCATTAGTTACGTGATCTATCCACCTTATCTTCAGTATTCTTCTGTAGCACCACATTTCGAAAGCTTCTATTCTCTTCTTGTCCAAACTAGTTATCGTCCATGTTTCACTTCCATACATGGCTACACTCCAAACAAATACTTTCAGAAACGACTTCCTGATACATAAATCTATATTCGATGTTAACAAATTTTTCTTCTTCAGAAACGCTTTCCTTGCCATTGCCGGTCTACATTTTATATCCTCTCTACTTCGACCATCATCAGTTATTTTACTTCCTAAATAGCAAAGCTCCTTTACTACTTTAAGTGTCTCACTTCCTAATCTAATTCCCTCAGCATCACCCGATTTAATTTGACTACATTCCATTATCCTCGTTTTGCTTTTGTTGATGTTCATCTTATATCCTCCTTTCAAGACACTGTCCATTCCGTTCAACTGCTCTTCCAAGTCCTTTGCCGTCTCTGACAGAATTACAATGTCATCGGCGAACCTCAAAGTTTTTACTTCGTCTCCCTGAATTTTAATACCTACTCCAAATTTTTCTTTTGTTTCCTTTACTGCTTGCTCAATATACAGATTGAATAACATCGGGGAGAGGCTACAACCCTGTCTCACTCCTTTCCCAACCACTGCTTCCCTTTCATGCCCCTCGACTCTTATGACTGCCATCTGGTTTCTGTACAAATTATAAATAGCCTTTCGCTCCCTGTATTTTACCCCTGCCACCTTTAGAATTTGAAAAAGAGTATTCCAGTCAACATTGTCAAAAGCTTTCTCTAAGTCTACAAATGCTAGAAACGTAGGTTTGCCTTTTCTTAATCTTTCTTCTAAGATAAGTCGTAAGGTCAGTATTGCCTCACGTGTTCCAACATTTCGACGGAATCCAAACTGATCCTCCCCGAGGTCTGCATCAACCAGTTTTTCCATTCGTCTGTAAAGAATTCGCGTTAGTATTTTGCATCCGTGGCTTATTAAACTGATAGTTCGGTAATTTTCACATCTGTCAGCACCTGCTTTCTTTAATCCAGACATGACGAGGAATTTGGAATTCGAGTATTGCAGCTTCTGATAGATGTTGCAAGCACATGGGGTTCATTTCAGTTTGGATGTAGATTTTTACCCTGAAGTGTAGAATATTAGTGAACTTAGTGCAATCCTAATCGCATGGAAAAAGAAAGACGTTGTAAGACGTGTATATTTCTATTGCCTATTGTCAAACCACAATTTATGAAAGATGTTTATATTTTATTAATGGGATTAAGTAGGATTAATTAATATTTGTCACGTTGGAAATAATTGTGCTAGCAGGGAATGTCTGCACTAAAGTATTGTTGCCAAGAGAGACAGCACATTGATATAATTTTAAAAAGGGCGGGAGAGACAGCGTATGGATACATTTTAAGAAAAGAGCGGGAAAGACCGCGCATTCATACATTTTGTAATGGTAGCAGGGATTGTCTGCACCAGAAAGCATTGTTGGGAGGAGAGACCTCATTTTAGCGTTCGTAGGAAGTCAGTAGTAAGCGAGATGTAAAGCGAGTCGGTAGCAGGTCTGAAGCGAGAGGTTGAGAGGAGCGGTGTGCCTGCCAGCCACTAGAGATTATAAACAGATGTACAGAGACATCAGCTAACTATTATCGTAAGAGGAACTAATATTATTGAATAGATTTTTTGAGAAACTCAAGACTACTGAAGGTATGTTTGCGCATTGCTAGTTATAAGATTATTGTAAAAATCAAGTCCCATTTGAACGTTAGTAAAATCATTTCATTCAGAATATAATTAATTTTTGCCAGCAATATTGCATTACTGATTACAACCCATCTCAAAAACCATCAACGTAAAACTTTGCAAAGTTTTATTGTTGTCAAGAAAAAGTTTAACTATGAATTACTTAACTACAGTCAAATTAATTAAAGAATAACGTCAGCTTTGTTAATAAAGAATAACGTCAGCTTTGGTAATAAATACAGCCACTTATTATGACAACCCACCAGCAGCTAATAAAGTATAGTAAAACAGAGTAAATATACTCATGTCGCAGTTCGATGTAGCAGTCAGATGGCGATCGAGTAACAGTAAAAAAGATATGAAACAGTTTTGGGTTATTGCAGGTAACGACTGAGGGCCACGACGACGACACATTCTATGTTTCGTCGAAATAATTAGAAAATAACTTTTAATAAACAGCATTTAAATTTGTATGCGAAGATTGAGGAAGAAAATTAATTTCAAAGGGAAGATTTCATTTATTATTATTAAGCAAGAGATAGAAATCCTAAGGGAAGGTTTCATAGGTTATTGTAAAAGGGAAGGTTGTGTAACAAAAGAGATATAGAGGGGACGGGAAGGTTTCAACGTGATCCAAACATGAAGTGCTTCATTTACTCGGGTTCTCGATCTGCTCCGCAGTTCCTACAGCACCTTTACTCAGTTGACAGGACGGCCCAAAATATCCAGTATACATCTTAATAGTTACTGCAGTGATGGAAATTAACGGTATACTGCTGCGTACCTGGACATGTCTGAATCTACGGGAAATAAAGCGGTGCAGTGACTTCCGAGTAGCTGATTATACATTGACGGAAAAGAAATCGAAACATTAAAAAATAATTAATGTAGAGTAATGAAAAATCTGGAATACACTTGTCTACGTAACACATTTAAGTGTTTTAACATCTGCAAGATCACAGGTTAATGTAAGCGCGAGATAAGCCATTGCAAGTATGAAATGTTGGTACATTAATAACCGGTGTAAGCGCCAGAATGTTGAATGCAGGCATGTAAAAGCGAATACATTGTGTTGTATATTTGCCGGATGTCAGTTTGTAGGGTGGAGTCCAATGCTTGCTGCACTTGGTCGGTCAATACAGGGCCAGTTAATGCTCGTTGTGGATGATGCTGGAGTTAACGTCCGATGCTGTCCCATATGCGCCCCATTGGAGACATCTGATGATAGAGCAGGCGCAGGCGACGTGTCGATACTCTGTAGAGAATGTGGTGTTACAACGGCGATATGTGGACGAGCTTATGCCGTTGGAAGGCACCCCCTGGAACGCTGCTCATGAAGGCAGCGCAACAGGTCGACTCACCAGATTGACGTCCAAATCTGCAGTCAGTGTGCACGGGCGAAAAACGAGACTACTCCTGCTGTCATACTTAATCGCACCCCAGACCATAACTCCAAGTGTGGCTCCGGTATGTCTAGCATGCTGACAGGTTGGTTGCAGACATTCAACAGGCCTTCCTCTACCCAACACACGGCCATCACCGGCACCGAGGTAGTGCAGATGGCGGTGGTTTGGACTCAGTGGAAGGCACGCTACAGATAGTTTGTCTCGATGCTGTCCTTGAAGTATCCGATTCGTAACAGTTCGTTGTGTTATTGTGGTGCCAACTGCTGCTCAATCTTTGCTGCACATGCAGTACGATGTGCCCCAGTCATACGCCGAACACGATGGTCTTCCCTCTCGGTAGTGCCACGTGGCCGTTTCGAGCCCTGTCTCCTTGCTACCGTACATTCCCAGGACCTTTGCTGCTGACAATCATACACAGTGGCTACATTCCTGCCAAGTCTCTCTGAGGTCGCGGAAAGAACATCCAGCATCTCGTAAGCCTATTACATGACCTCGTTCAAACTCAGTAATGATAATGGCGTCTTTTCCGCCTTTAGGCCTTGACTAGCATCATCTCGTAAAGTCCAGTCTCGAAGGTAAGTGAGGCTCACGACCATCACAGCGGTCTGTTTTGCATTCTCATAGTGGCGCTACTCCCGCCACTTCTATGCGACAGGAGCGAAACTGGAGTAAACATCATCTTTCAGATGTAGAAACATGCCTACCAACTTTCATTTATGTCGTACAACTCCTTCTTGATGTTAAGATTTTTTTCCGTCAGTGTATTACTGCGCAGAGTCCCCCCACAGTCAGTTACTGAGCTGTTGAGGCAACAAACCATGCGCTATTGGAAATGCACAAGCCTGGTGTTTACTGTAATAAGACTCTGCATATTAAATTAACAACGAATAAATGATCTTTTCACATGGTTACATGATGGCCAAATTCCATTAAGACATGGTTCACTGTTCATACGTCAGTGGAGCGCGTATGTAAGGAATATCTCCGAATTTTTTACTCTGTTCTCAATATGGGTTGAGGTATAAAATGTCATGCATTTTGCTCCGTCGACTCTCCCAATTCGCTGACGAAAGCTGCAAACCTCTGCGCTAGAGAGTTCGGAACTGTAGCGTGTAACATGGCAGTGTGCAACGTAACTATGTCTGTGTGTGAAGAACAGTATACTGTAATAAAGTTTCTAACCGCAGAAAACGTGTCTCTATTTGAAATCCACAGAAGAAGGAAAGCTGTCTACGGTGAGGATTGTGTCGACATCAGTCACGTGCGACGTTGGATTCTTCGTGCTCGTAATGAAGGAAACAGTAATGCTAACCTGAGCATGTGTGACAGTTCACGTAGTCGACGACCGCATACAGCAACCATCGAGACTCAGCGGAACCGGGTTGATGAACTCATCATAGAAAGTCGTTGGACAACACGGGGACACTTGTCAGGTAAGTGTGGTATAAAATGGTTCAAATGGCTCTGAGCACTATGGGACTTAACTTCTGAGGTCATCAGTCCCCTAGAACTTAGAACTACTTAAACCTAACTAACCTAAGGACATCACACAACACCCAGTCATCACGAGGCAGAGAAAATCCCTACCCCGCCGGGAATCGAACCCGGGAACCCGGGCGTGGGAAGCGAGAACGCTACCGCACGACCACGAGCTGCGGACGGAAATTTTACATATGTCAATTTCTTTTGCGTTCCATAGCAATACTATGACTATTGATGAAAGCTGGGTTTACTATTTTGGACCCGAAATCAAGACAGCTTCAGTGGAGTTCCGTCATAAAGGATCAACGACGCCAAAAAGGTTCAACACCGCGCCATAAGCAGGCAAAGTCATTTTCACAGTGTTCTAGGATGTTCAAGATGTGGTGCATTTGGAATTCGAGCCCAAAGACCCCGCCAAAAACTCCGCAAGGTACCACAAGACTCTTAGAAAACTGAAAGCAGGAACTGAACGAGTTCGTTCACACATGGAGCACCCTCTCCTTCAGCGTGACAACCCCGGACCACACAAGAGCGCTGCGACATCTGCAACAATTCGACGCCTTTGTTTCACGCTCATCGATCATCCTCCGTCCAGTCTCGACTTCGCCGCATCCCATTTTCATATATTACTGAAGCTTACAGAACACATTCGAAGGCCTCACTTTGATAATGGTATTGCGGTGCAAGCAGAGGGCCGGCCTGTGTGGCCGTGGGGTTCTAGGTGCTTCAGTCTGGAACCACGTGACCGCTACGGTCGCAGGTTCGAATCCTGCCTCGGGCATGGAGGTGTGTGATGTCCTTAGATTAGTTAGGTTTGAGTAGTTCTAAGTTCTAGGGGACTGATGACCACAGATGTTAAGTCCCATAGTGCTCAGAGCCATTTGAACCATTTTTTTGCAAGCAGAGGTGTGGCTTCATCAACAAAGTCAAACATTCTACAGTGACCACATTGACGAATAGGTTTCTCGTTGAGAGAAATATGTTCGTCGCTAGGGTGAAATAAATATGCAGACATGAAGAATAAAGATGTAGAATGTTAACAAAGTTTGTTTAATTTAAACAGCTTTAAGAGTTTTCACACAAAAAAGTCGCAGGCATTGTTTCATTATTTTCCAGCACGCCCTCGTACTTTCAACATATTTCACACGATTCTGTTTCAAACGATGACAGAAGAGCGGCCTTGTGTTTATATGTTGTGTGTATTTTAATCATTTATGTGTTAAGTATCTCCTACTTAAAATACTTTGTGGAAGATTTTGTTGTGGTATAAACCATCCACATTCATCTCCGTAATTAATTAGGTTATTTAATGAAATTTTACAAAAATTGGCCAATTAATAATTCAACAGTGCCTTTGTGCATGTATGTATGTATGTATGTATGTATGTGTGTTTGTGTGTGTATGTGTACGTACGTACGTGCAAGTTGAAACAGACATGAGTTCGAGGGTGGCCGGCTCCTTCCCATATTCTTTTATGTAACAATAATTTTGTACGGGGCCTGACAACATCGATATTGAAAGCCTTTAACCCAACTAAACAAATATGGTTTTTAATTAATTAATGGGGTGAATTAATTCATTTTTGTACGTTTCACTTCTAATGCAGAACTTTTGTCACCACGGTGCATCCTAAGTTAATCAATAAATAAGACATCCAATAAATATGTAAAATCCATTTCCACCATAGTTACGGTAGAAGAGAGCCACTTCCGTCCTGCAATGGTTTGACACACATACACATGCCGTCCAATGCCTCTGACGCTACAATCAATCTTCAAATATGCAAATTTTCAGGCGTCATTGAATGATGTGGTTTGCTGACTATACAGATGTGAATGAAATGTTCATTTAATGATTACTAGGAATAACGCCTCTAACAACGGAACCACACTGCAAATTTAGAAGTTGTTAATCGTCTTTGATAGGGTTTACAGTACATATTCATGTGTAGCGTTCCTGCCGATTGTCGACTACAGATTATGTAAACGGTACACGGAACATCTGACAGTATATTCTTTTAAAACAATTACGTTTTATGTATCTTACATATTCGTGGCAGAATAAATCGCAGTCATACCAAAAACTGAAGGTCGAACAATAGCATGTTATCAACGTCCATTAACATGTACCATTTTTGATGGGTTTTGCAATTACTGATACCAATGCCGTCAATGACGTGATGAGATAATTTATTCATTGTTACACGATTCATGTAAAATATCACAAATCTTAAGGTGGCAACATCGTCTGTTCCTGGGTGTATTGGAACGCTAATTATACCGATAAGCAACAAGGTCAGAAATAATGACGTTTGCGAAGATAAGCTATAATCGTTACAGGCGTCCGAAGGGCGAAGAATGCCTTGTTGTGATTGCTGTCACTTTGCTATTGCGCCAAGAGCGCTGATGTCTCAACAGTTATCTTCCTTATTTTATTATAATAATTGTACTTAACAACGACAATAGATAAGAGGGTAAATGAATAACAGAATTTTCCGAATGAGTTTCGCTGGCTCAAGGTCGCAATTGCATTTCTGTAAGCACGACTGTGTCTCTGTAAGCACTAAATAATATCATGTCGACATGACCTATCCTGTTCTCCGTCTGCAGTTCCAATACTTCCGAACGGTAAGAGACACTAATGCATCGCGCATATTGCGTCAACCAGAAACACGCGAATAATGTTAGGCAATATTCGTTTTGAACTGGGTTGAGTGTGAGGAGCTATTCTTTTGTAATACAGTAGGGGAAACAATACAGGAAACATAAATCAAAAGTTAGAATTATTTAAATACCTTGAGCTGCTGACGGGCGTTGATATATATCAACGGGGACAGGTGAAAATGTGGGCTCCGACCGGGACTCGAACCCGGGATCTCCTGCTTACATGGCTCACCCTCTATCCGTCTTTTTTTCTCATTTTGTTCGCTTTCGTTCGTTGCATCTGCTCGGGGCGGACGTCGGAAGACACCCGTTTAAGTTCGTCGTTGATCGGTTAACCCAGTTTATTTTTTTTTTTTTATTATAGAGTGCAGCTAACACTCTGACCTAACACGCTGAGCTACTGTGCGGCACCCATCTGAAGCAACGAGGGCACAGAGGATAGTGCGACTGCAGGGACTACCTCGCGCACGCCTCCCGCGAGACACACATTCTCACCTTGTATGTCCACACACCACGTCCGTAGTGTCCCACCCCAACACACACATTACTCGTGGGAGACATTCTTATCAAGTCCCGTAAGAGTTCGGGGAATATGTGTGCATCTGCACAGAATAAGAAGGTTATGACCGGTATTGCCAGAACTATATACTTATATGGATATGGTGTCTGTTCTTTCGGACATCTCCAAAAGAACAGACACCATATTCATATAGATCAAAAGTATCCGGACACCTAGTGGTGAACATCACTGTGTTGTGTGTCCACCCTTCGCCTTTATGAAGGCTTGAAATCTCCTGGAGACAATTTCAGTGAGGTGTCCGAATGTCTTTCTCAGCAATCGAAACCAGAGAAGGCAGTGATGTTGGACTCAGCGGTCTGAAACGATGTCGACGTTATAACTCACTCCAAATTTGTTGCCTGGGTTTCAGGTCGGGGCTCTCGAGAGGCCAGTCCATTTCAGGAACGTTATTGTCCACAGAACATTATCTCACAGGTGCTGCTTTACGGCACTATACAATGTCACGCTGATACAGACGACATCGTCTCGTGACTATTCCACTACAATATGCAGTAGCGCTTTCTTAAGCGCAATAATGGGGTGAAACAGTAATCACAAAAAACATTCCCATCCTCCACACATCACTGTTTGCACTACGCAAGATGGCAGGTAACGGCCTCCAGGCATTCGCGAAACCCAAAAAATTACATCGAATTCCCACACGTGTGGCACGATTCACCAAGCCGAATCACTCGTTACCAGAATGAGATTTTCACTCTGCAGCGGAGTGTGCGCTGGTATGAAACTTCCTGGCTTGGGTAGCTCAGATGGTAGAGCACTTTCCCGCGAAAGGGAAAGGTCCCGAGTTCGAGTCTCGGTCCGGCACACAGTTTTAGTCTGCCAGGAAGTTCCATTCGTTACTAGTCATCCATTGCCCAGTTTTCGCTCTTTACATCATCTCAAGTGTAGCCCGCCACTGACTGCAGAACTGTGTGGCTTATGAGGAGCTGCTCGGCCATTTTACGCCATTCCTTTTTGTCTCCCTACGCACAGCCATTGCGCTAGCTGGACTGCTGGTAGCATTTTGGAACCGAGTGATTCCTTACGCTGATTTCGTGCGAGGTTTTTACATCCCTCTCACAAAGCTCGACAGATCCCATATGTCCGTATATGAGGCCTATCTGATCTCGGTTTGACTGTGGCTGTTCATCCGCATTTCCATTCACCATCACATCACCAACAGTCGACCCGGTCACCTTGAGAAGTGTTGAAATGTCGCTGTTGGATCTGTTAACTAGGTGGCATCCAGTGATTAGTTGACGTTCGAAGTCACTGAGCTTTCCTGATCGCCCCGCTCTGCTGTTGTTGCTTCTCTGCTACGTCCTTCCATAATGGTGGATCCACATCTCGTGACATCTAGTGAGTTCCGCATTACGTAGAACTGTCCAGAAACTTTTGATCAGATAGCGCATATATACAAACTCATTGTAGATATCACACCATTTTAAATCAAACTAAACAGATTCGTTTCATAGAATGAAAACAGTCGAGCTTAAACATATAAGTTAAGATGTATGTCATTTCAGGGACCATTACTCTATTCAATTTGTAAGTTGGGATACACTGCCGATGCCGTTAAGTAGACTCAGTGGTTAGCTGGTGGTGGTGGTGGTTAGTGTTTTAACGTCCCGTCGACAACGAGGTCATTAGAGACGGAGCGCAAGCTCGGGTTAGAGAAGGATTGGTAAGGAAATCGGCCGTGCCCTTTCAAAGGAACCATCCCGGCATTTGCCTGAAACGATTTAGGGAAATCACGGAAAACCTAAATCAGGATGGCCGGAGACGGGATTGAACCGTCGTCCTCCCGAATGCGAGTCCAGTGTGCTAACCACTGCGCCACCTCGCTCGGTCAGTGGTTAGGAGCAGACTATATTTCGTAAGAGAGTACCGATGATTAAGTTTCTCATTGTTTTTCGAAGTTTTCGAACAGTGAGAACTGATCGTAAGAAACTGTTCCGCCAAAACCTTTTTTTTTTTTTTTTTTTTTGATGGTACGCCATTTTCTTGCATTGCGTTTGGCAATTACACAAATTTTGTTTATGCAAACGTTAAATGTAGATGATGCCAACACCTGATTGTATTACGAGTAAAGTATCATTTCTAGCACTGAAGACGAACATCAGTAACCTCCTTTACATACCAAAGCAACCAATTTGAAACAATCATTTTTAGTGGTTTTGGAGCAAAAAATATGCTGTATTTGATGGTATTTTTTTATCTGCTTATTTTACTGTGCCCCAAGGAGCGAGGCGGAGGGCTTCAATCTACAGAGCTAAAATAAAATAACCTCGTACAACAGGATAGACGCTAGAAAGTATATTATTCAAACCAGTAGGAAAAGAGACTAAAACTATTAGCATCTTTTCTGACTACATTGTTTCTTATCATAAGCAGTACTGTACACTCTTTGATTAAGCGAAGGAGTTTCTTCTTCTGCCCCTATTTGGCTTTCATTCTTTATTGTCATCATTCACGACTCGCTTCCGTAAAGTAGTTCTCATATCATCTTAAGAACGGCCACTATAGCGCAAGCGTCTTACGTAACTCAGGCACCAGTGCGACACACCTAAGCCCCTTACCAACTTGCAGACAGTCCGTCACTAGTTGATTCCGTTCGCTGAAGCGGTACATATTTGCAGCAAAAACTGGCAGGTATCCCTTGTGGTGACGCTAAAGCTTTGACCGATGCTGGCCAGTTAGAGCACTGGGCGTGTATTTTTCGATTCGACGCCTTGTGCTGTTTCAGCACGAAGCACTCTCTTCCCCGGCAGCACATTGAGCAGAAGTCATTTACACACTTGTCTTGCGTTGGATATGGAGACATTCGACCAGAAATTTTCAGCACAACGGTGAGTCACAGCAAGCTGCTGGCATTTGGGTTCTGTTCAAGTAATTGTATATCAAGAGTGTGTTGGGGATATGTTTCTCCTTTGTTCGCGCGTTTGATCTCATCAGAACAAGTGGTGATCGGTATCCATTTCTGAGCTTGTAACCTCCCCCTTTCTAATCGGAGTGCTGGATTGAGAGACAATTAACCCTGAGTGCGTAATGAAATTTTACAGTGAGTAAGGCTATCGTTAACTAAAGGAAAATAATACTGGCTAGTGTGAGGAAAGTATACAACATACCCTTCTGAAGGAAGAATCTATTCTAAACTTAATCTAAATACTGACGATAATTGTGAAGTGTGTGACCGGCCTCTGTGGCCGAGTGGTTCTAGGCGCTTCAGTCTGGACCTGCGCTGCTGCTACAGTCGCAAGTTTGAATCCTGCCTTGGGCATGGATGTGTGTGATGTCCTTAGGTTAGCTAGGTTTATGTAGTTCTAAGTCTATGGGACTGATGACCTCAGATGTTAAGTCCCATAGTGCTTAGAGCCATTTGCACCATTTTTCTTTAAGTGCGTGAAATAGAGTGCAATCGTTCACGAATCACACAGGGAGGAAAAAGGTACCACGTAAAATTTAATACAAGAAATACTGATAGTACAAAAAAAATACTGATTATCTAAAAAGGGATAACTGAACGGTCGCCAGCCCACTAGGGCAATGAGTCTCCAGAATCTTATGAAAGATAATGGCAACAGAAAGTTGTCACGCCTTTCCACAACACAACAGTTCACGAGAAAATAAACGAATCAGAAAGCATTGAGCTTGCAGTTACTTTTCTAAAACACTAAACTTGAAAGTAACGTAATTAAAGTTACTAGTTAAATGAATATAATTAACACCTTATTACGTAAAAAAATACTTTTTTATAACCTCAGTATAACGTAATGCAAAATTTCGAAAAAGGCAAGCAATTTACTTCTGGTTTGAACTGAATCCGCTTTAAGCAAAGGGGCTACTGATTTTACTTTTAATGTAGCAATAATAAAAATACATACCAAGCCAGCAAAAGTCACTCGCTAAGCTAAATGCAGAATAAATGAAATTGCACACTCTTAAATTGTGCTGTATCTTTAGTTACTAGTTTTGCCAGTGAAATTTTAAGTTGCTTTAAGCGAATGAAGCCGGCCGATGTGGATGAGCGGTTCTAGGCGCTTCAGTCCGTAACTGCGCTGCTGCTACGGTCGCAGGTTCGTCCCTGCCTCGGGCATGGATGTGTGTGATGTCTTTAGGTTAGTTTGGTTTAACTACTTCTAAATCTAGAGGACTGATGACCTCAGATATTAAGTTCAAAATGGTCCAAATGGCTCTGAGCACTATGGGACTTAACTTCTGAGGTCATCAGTCCCCTAGAACTTAGAACTACTTAAACCAAACTAACCTAAGGACATCACACACATCCATGCCCGAAGCAGAATTCGAACCTGCGTCCGCAGCGGTCGCGCGGTTTCAGACTAACGTCTAGAACCTCTCGGTGAGATGCTACGGCCCATAGTGCTTGGAGCCATTTGAATCTAAGCGAATGAAGTAAATACTCAAAATTTGCAAATTGGTTAAGGTCGTGTTACACAATACAATTATGTTCTGTTGCTGAGGCAGAAAACTTAGCCTGAAACTGGCCATTAGGAAAGAAACAAAACTAGCAGTAAGTAGTTAATCGGTTTTCATATTTTTACCACCCTCGGTGACAGCATGGAAATGGGAGGGACCCTGCTTGGTAATAGTGAGTGGGGACAATGACAACACAGGTGCTCTACAAACTTTAACTACTGCAGCAGGTTATTATTCAAGTTAGTCATACTTTGTGGAAGGAAAGCGACTGGGTAATGCCTCTACAATATTAGTTATATTTTGTCGCGTAATAATCTTAGTATGCTGTAGCTGCGCCGACGACAGTGCTGAGCTGCTACTGTGGCTGCTGCTGGTTGAGATCCATGAGTCGTCTCCAGAGACACAGATGATTATGGGACAGGCAATAGCTAGAATTGCAGCTTTCTCCACCTGTACACTCCCACCTTGTTCTAAATGGCTGCGGGTTAACGAATTAGGTGCGCCAACACTAGCGCGATCATAGCTGCATACCGTGTCTGCGGCAGCGCCCAACAAACCCAGGGTGCTCTGCTTCCCCCTGTTCGCACTACGACAGAGATTCTCCATACGCACAGATAAACAACAGCACAGCTACTGCCATTTCGTCGTTCCTATCGATATATTAAAGTTCCCTTGGCTACTACCAAGCAATTTACAATATTTACGTTATAATTACAATCAAATATATACAGTCACAAATAAATACAACCATTACATATTAAATATGTTTTCTTTAATAAAAATTAAAGATTCAGAATTAGAAGTACAGTGCAAGTTATCAACTGATAGTAACGCCGAAAAACTTTGGATTGTGCAGAAGGCATTTTATCTGCATTTTCGGTGTTACAAGTTATTCATTTATAAATTCAAGTTTCGTACAGACTCTTTCACTCACTAGGTAATTTTTTTTAGAAGTCTGTAAACTTACTTTTAAGGAGTCTTGTGTTGTGTTCAGAGGCGATGTTGAACGGTTCAATCTCATGTTAGTGCTTATCTGTGGCGGTTAACTTCGTTTATCTCGCTTACTCCAACATTAAACTGGATTTATTATACATTTGCTACTACGAATTTATTACATTATACCTTTTCTTTGTTCACATAATTCGCCGCGTATACGTTGCCTCCAAGTGTGAACACTTAGGACTGCTTAAAATGAAGTTTGTGCCAGTCACTTACAATGCAATTTGTGAGGGGTGTTAGGCCACAAATGACAATGTATTTAGACAGCTATCATAAATTCTTGCTTCCACCACACAAACTCTCAGTTTTCAGCTTGTTAGCCAGTGTAGGCCACAAATGACAAAGACTTTTGTTCTGCACGAATTGATCCTGTAAATCCCAATTTACCACACTGTGAGGCAGTGTAGTATGGTGTTTGCAGTAAGTGTTCTAATTCAAATCTCAGCTGCGTTACTTCCGAGTAGCCCTCCCTTTTCGTTTAACTTTGCTTAACTTAATATTTGTACTCAGATAGTGTTGTTGATGGGTCATATTCGGTGCCATGTGGTACTTTTCTGGAAGGAACCACGTTCTTAACATTATCTGAAAACGCAGTTTCAGTTTCAAAAGAAATGATACACCGACAAGCCTAAATTTTTTTGCTGATTTCTGTTTCTATTGTTGTTTTGTTGTTCGCTTTCTCCGAAATATATAAAATGATATGGGGTTACCCAGAATGGAGCAGGAAGTGTGGAGTTTATAACGAGGAAACGAAAATTCGGGAGCTGAAAGTTACAAGATCCATACCCTATGGAAAAACTAAAAACGTTTCCAAAGCTATGCAGCCTCTTGTGTTTGCTACTTATTTTTCTATCGTCTCTTAAGAAGCCATCTGCAAAGTTTGACGGCTCCACATAAACCCAAGCCACAGATTCAGATATGAGTGCTACAACTTCTCAGTGCACCTGTGGGGGAAAAATTATTCTTAAGCAGCCAATGGCGGACTCGGAAGTTCAGCCACGTACCACTGAACACCATCACAAGACCACTAAGTCAGACTCTCTACCTGTATAAGCAAATTCTCGAATAACTACCGGAAAAGTCACACGAGAAGTCGTCCGAAATCGAAGAACATGGCAGCTAAACCTTGGGATCGGCGAGTGCTCACCCATTCCGATGATGATTTGACACTCGCTAATATGGAACCGGAGAGCTGGGCACCGTCTAACGTTCTCCGTGACCTCTCGGGTAAATCACTGCTGCCGAGGGGAAGTACGACGACAACCATCGCTAGTCAGTGGCCCCGCAGGCACGCAAATGGATATCGCTTACATCTGGAAGAATTACAGCTCCTGGCCAGGACATACCCTTCTGCATTCGCTTACAAGAATACTCTTTTTAAAGTCACCGGCTCACCTCCATGAAGGGGCTGCCACTCCTACAGGAAGGGTGAAACTACTGGAGTCGGCGCTAAAACCTGGAGTGGCCGTATAAGCAGTTGCAATGGAAGTTCTCACAGCAGGTAAAATCACAATCCGTTCATTATATCCTCCATCTCATGATCCATTGGATGTAGATTCACTGACTGAACTTCTCTGCCTCGTGATGACTGGGTGTTGTGTGATGTCCTTAGGTTAGTTAGCTTTAAGTAGTTCTAAGTTCTAGGGGATTGATGACCATAGATGTTAAGTCCCATACTGCTCAGAGCCATTTTTATTTCACTGTTGAACTCTTTCGGACACTGTCCCCTCAATTCCTTCACGTGGATGATTTCAGTACACACAATGTGCGGTGCGGCTCGGCTACCAATTGTTCCAGGGATCGAATTATCGAGTGCATCGTCCATTCGGAGAATATCTACCTTTTGAATTTTGGCCAGATATCATAATTTCCCACAGCTGCAGGGTCATCTTCAGCTATTGGTCCTCGTGTTTGCTCCCCAGCAATTGCAGCTACGAACTACTTATCACGTACGAACCCAAGCATAAACAGATAACCCATACCTAGCCCAGTAACAATTGCGTCATGGAACAACAAACTACCAATGGGAGTGGGCAAGAGGCACACACTTAGTCAATACTAAAATAGCTACGAAAAAACAGGAACGTGGTACGAGATACATAGTGGGTGGAAGGAGAAGTGAAGAAGAGGTAAGATAAGAGTTATTGCAACCGTACAGGCAGACGATAGCTTGTAATAGGCGCCCAACAACTTACAGTCACAAATGGTGTACCACTTACGTGAGAACAAGCAGAGATCTGAACCATTACGACACTTATAAAGCAGCTATACGTCAGTATTGAAAAGCCCTCCCTACCCATACGCCAAGTACACACAAAGACACCGAAAACACTGAAAGACCCACTCTTGTTGATGCGGTATGGGTTGATATGATCCCTATATGTATCACATCAGTTGCCAGCAAAATTGTATACGCAGATAATATGCAGAACGACATAAATACAATGAATACCAGCGTTTAAAACTCTAATCACCACCGTAAATGAATGTTGGAAATACCAGGAACTTACGTGTCAGCACTCCAACCATCTACTGTCAACTGACTGGAGTAACATTCAGATACAATATCCGAAGATATGTGTCAGCGAATACTCAAAGAAGACGGTCGACATCAAACTGACGATGTAAGAGTATCTCACATTCGATAACATCAATCGAAACCAAAGCCGTGTATAAGGAATATCGTGACTGAAATATTTGGGTAAAATGCTGAAACCCAGTAACTGGAGCGTAGTCAAGCGAATACTGTAAAGTAGTAAGTGGAAATTCGTAGTGGTTCACATAAAAAGCACGTGAGTCAATACCTCACCTTATCAGGTGTTCTGTAGTATTCAAAGGATGACGAGGCTCCACGTCTCCTCATATAATGAGGAGCTCTGCAATCCTCCATTCTCCATGCGGGAACTGGAATCAGCTGTGTCAATAGCCCAAGACAGAGCTCCAGGACCGGGTGAGATTCATTATACCATGCTCCGTCATCTATGCCCTCGAGCCAAAGCCAACCTCCTGTCTTGTTCCAAACAGATCTGGTTTGATGGACAGTGCCCTACAACTTGGTAGAAGGCAATATTGATTCCATTGTAGAAACCAAAAAAGAATTGTACCGACCCTTACAGTTACCGCAGTGCAATCCTTACCAGTTTTTTGGGTAAGATTCTCGAGCACTTGGTCACCCGCCTCCTCGCCTGACTTCTTAAATTCCGAGCTCACTTATGCCGCTCCATGTGCTGTTTCAGGCGCTGCAATTCTGCCCTTGATAACTTAACTCTACAGGAGGCGGCGACACAGGATTCATTCTTATGCCGAAACCATTTGATTGGTGTGTTTTTGACCTCGGAAAAGTGTACAACACAGCTTGGAGGTACAACATTCTGCGCCAACTTCATGAATGGGAATTACGTGGATGTGTGCCACTTGTTATTCAGTCTTTCCTCGAGTACCTGTGATTTTAGTGTCGTGTTGGTGTGCCTTGTCTGACACCTATGTTCAGGAGAATGTGGTCCTCAAATGCAATGTACTCAGTTACATGCTTTTTGATGTCGCTATCAGTTCGCAGTCTTCTAATCTCCTTCCGATTTTACAGTGACAACGGGGCAGCTAAAGCAGACTGTCAAGAGGCTCGAGACATGGGCCAGTAAAATGGTTTTGGTTCTCACCAGAGCAGACTACGTGCGTCCATTTAATGCGTGCTTGTCGAAGTTTTAAACAACCAAAGCTCACAGTAGGGACAACATTTTACATTTTAATGACAGTATCCGCTTATGGCCCACTGTTTGATTCGAAATTAACGTGGCTCTCGCATCTTAAAGAGTTGCGGTCGAAGGGCTACAAACCACTGAATATTTTGAAAAGCCTTAGCGGAAATGAGTGAGAATCTGACTGGGCCCGCCTCCTGCAGTTTTATATAACATTTATCAGTTCGCGATTTATCGATCAGCTTATATTTCCTACATCAAGATGTTAGAAGCTGTCCACCATGACGGCATTCGGATATCGACTGGAGCCTTTCGGACCAATCTGATTCACTGTGTGCAGAGGCCGGCGAACCATCTCTCTGGATTCAACGGCACCTTCCCCTGGCTTGGAAGGCCCTGAAAACAGGAAGAGGACGCTGTGATATGCAAATGATTAGCTTTTCAGAGCATTCACACAAGATTGGCGCCATTGGCGACACCTACGACGTGCTGACATGAGGAAGGTTTCCAACCGATTTCTCATACACAAACAGCAGTTGACCGGTGAAACGTTGTTGTGATGCCTCGTGTAAGGAGGAGAAATGCGTACCATCACGTTTCCGACTTTGATAAAGGTCGGATTGTAGCCTATCGTGATTGCGGTTTATCGTATCGCCACATTGCTGCTCGCGTTGGTCGAGATCCAGTGACTGTTAGCAGAATATGGAATCGGTGGGTTCAGGAGGGTAATACGGAACGCCGTGCTGGATCCCAACGGCCTCGCATCACTAGCATTCGAAATGACAGCCATCTTACCCGCATGGCTGTAACGGGTCGTATGACCCGGCGTGATGGTACGGGATGCCATTGGTTACACGTCTCGGTCACCTCTTGTTCGCACTGACGGCACTTTGAACAGTTTACGTTACATTTCAGATGTGTTACGACCCGTGACTCCATCCATCATTCGATCCGTGCGAAACCCTACATTTCAGCAGGATAATGCACGACCGCATGTTGCAGGTCCTGTACGTGAATTTCTGGATACAGAAAATGTTCGACTGCTCCCCTGGCCTGCACATTCTCTAGATCTCTCACCAATTGAAAACGTCTCGTCAATAGTGGCTCGTCACATTACGCCAGTCACTACTCTTGATGAACTGTGGTATCGTGTTGAAGCTGCATGGGCAGCTTCCAGTCGTCAACAGTCCAACGTCGGTTTTGATGGGACCAGGTGAGGCGTGAAGTTTTGTGTCGTGCAGTTACCAAGGGCACACAGGTGGTCTTTCTGATCCGAAAGCCCATATCGATGATGTTTCGTTGAATGGTGGGCACACTGACAATGTTGATGGCTCAGCATTGAAATGTGCAGCAAGTTGCGGAAGTGTTGCATTTATGCCACGTTGAACGATTATCTTTAGTCATCGATAGTCCCATTGTTCCTGGATCTTCTTCCGGCCCCTGAAATGTCGGAGATTTGATGTCTTACCGGATTACTGCTATTCATTGTGCACTCGTGAAATGGTCGTATGGGAAAATCCTCACTTCATGGCTACCCCGGAAATGCTGTGTCCCATCGCTCGTGCGCCGAGTATAACATATCGTTCAAACTCTCTTAAATCTTGATAACCTACCATTGTGGCAGCTGTAACCGATCTAACAGTAGCGTCAGACACTTCTTGTCTCATATAGGCGCAAATCAACCCGTACCACTTCATCCTGAAAACGTCACTGTGTGGTGCGGGTTTAAGGTATCATTTATCAAAGGGCCACGTTTCTTTCGAAGAGACAGGTGCTTCCGGTCCTGTTATCTGTACCGTCACTGGTAAGCGCTATGAGTGTCTTTAGCACAACCACGTCATTCCAGCTCTCCAACAGCGTGGATGTGCTGATGGGATCATTTTTATGCAAAATGGCGCACCTCCGCACATTGCAAATCCAGTTAAGCAGCTTGACCGTCCCGATCACCTGATCTTAATCCGTGGGACTTCTAGCTGTGGGGCTATCTGAAAGATGTTGTGTTCAGTGTTCCGATTGCAAAAGTAGCTGCATTAAAGGCAGGCATTGAGCAACACGTTCTGATCGTGACCCCGAAAACACTTTGATCACTTCTGGAACATGCTGTTTCTCGATTTCATCTTGTTGCAGAAAACGGTGGACAGTGTACTGAACACGTTCTGCGCCAGTCACACGGAAATTAATAATCCGATTTGATTTTAATTGATGCTTTTTAAGAGGTTTTGGTCTCAGGACAACCGATTTTTCCCATGCGAGGTGATATGATCTTGTCGTGGTGGGTGGACTTACGTAACTAACACTATCACACCTGTACATCCTACACACTGAGTGGTACAGTTTATTTAACCTCAAAAGTACACATTAGGTATTGTAGTGGGATTCATTTGTCATTTGCAATCGACCACTATTAAATTATGACACTTGCTGCGCCACCATTTGCTAGATTTTGTAACTATTTATTTTTATTCTGCCATACGTTTTCCCCCTTCTCCGATAATATTCCGTTGCAATTTGACGTCATTCTGACCAGTGGTGTTACTTTTACAGCGGTTTGAAAGTTTAACTTTTAATTATAATCACACTGTAGCAATACCAAGTGATAGATCTTTAGGCTTACACGTACACAATATTCTCTCTAGGAGCGTACCAGATTGACTTGACTGATAAGCTAATACTTTTCTGCAGCGTAGAAAGAATATTAGCTTTAAGAATCCTAAGTCATGGTGCAAATTACGTCCATAACGTTTAAGAACTTGGAGTATCCTGATAAGAAGCTTATTAAAACTCCTTTCTGACAATGAAATACATCTTCCATGATTGCAAAATAATTAATCAGCTTCACAGTTTGATAAAAATCTGCGCATATTGTGAATGGTTGTTGTTTAGACTTACAGATTAGTTTGTTTTAAATGGATCACAGATAAATGTTTCCAAGGTTTGTGATAAGACATGGTTCGAATGAACGCAACACGCATTACTTCTGAATCAACACAGAGTGACGTCAGTGTCTTCGTAGAACTGTTCTGACTGGAAGACTGAAATTGTTATGAAGACTTGTTAGAGATAGCACTGAGGTCAAATTATCTTCATGGCTTCGATGGGCTGAACAGTTTTCTAGAAGTTGTTTGTTATGAGGGAATTCTGAGAACACATATAAGTGAACTGACAGAAATTAATTTTCTCAGCAAATAAAAAATTGGACTACAATGTTATAGGCAACTAGCAAAAGAATATAATTTTGAACACTTAACCTGTACAGAATAAAGTTTCTCCGGTAACGAGAAAACTAGAATGGCTGATGAATCTTGCTAGGAAGATGATGTGTTAGTGCATTTTTGCAAGAGAAAGCAGCAGAATGTAATTGAAGAATCATAATGAATGACGGACATTGCTAAGTTTACGAAAAAGTATCTCTGAAGTGTCGCCCTATTTAGCGATGAAGTAAGATCTACGTGTACATCTACATACGTCCTCAGCTAGACACCGTACGGAACATGGTGGGTGACAATCGTCACAATCGTAAACGGAACGAGAAAAAACCGGTTCTCTATATGCCTCCGTATAAGCCCCAATTTCTCGCATCTTAACTTCGTGGTCCTCAGGCGATATGTGTGTTGGCGGCACTAGAATCTTACGGCAGCCAGCTTCGAATGCAGATTCTCTGAATTTTCTCACCATTGTTCCTGCAAAAGAACGTCACGTTCGCTTCAGGGATTCTCGTTTGAGGAACATGTCCATAATACTTGCGTGTTACCTAGCGTTAACAAATCTAGCAGCACGACTCTGAGTTGCTTCGATGTTCCCCTTTAGCGCGACCTAGTGCGAATCCAAAACAGCCTAGCAGTACTCACGAAAAGATCGTGCTAGCGTCCTATATGCGGTGTCTTCGACAGGTGATGAACGCACTCACGAAATTACAGACCAATATCCTTACCATCGGTTGGCTGCGGAATTCTAGAACATATTCTGAGCTAGAATATAATAAATTTTCCAGATACCGAAAAGCTTATGCCCATGAATTCAGCGCGGTCTTAGAACGCATCGCTCATACGAGAATCAACTTGCCCATTTTTCACAGGATATATTGCGATTGTCAAAATATTATCGGTAAACTGCATGCGAAATTTATACCATAATTCCTTGACTCTGAACATGACCCAATTTTCTATCTGTGTATCGAATGGCGAGTGTTCGTCAGAGTAACTCAAAATAAAGGCTAGCCTAAAAAAAAAAACCATGTGCACTCCAGAAGTACTCTGGTACACGACAAGGAACCTCTTTTCAATAGTGCAGCCCTGTCTTATCCAGGGAAGACCTACAATCCCCCACCTGATACTGCAACTCCAGAGTCGATGAAGCCTTTGGTTGAGACCCTCCCCTCGGCTTCAAACCAAAGAACCCCAATCAACGGCCGGCCGCGGTGGTCTAGCGGTTCTAGGCTCTCAGTCCGGAACCGCGCAACTGCTACAGTCGCAGGTTCGAATCCTGCCTCTGGCATGGATGTGTGTGATGTCCTTAGGTTAGTTAGGTTTAAGTAGTTCTAAGTTCTAGGGGACTGATGACCTCGGATGTTAAGTCCCATAGTGCTCAGAGCCATTTGAACCATTTTTGAACCCAATCTACGCTCGAAACAATGTTGCAAACAGCGAGTAACACGTGCACGTAAGTCACCACCTCCGCCAGCCCGCCTTTATGAACTGCCATTAGTCTCAGTACCCACTCGAAAGGCATCGTTGGTGTTGATGTGAGCCACAATTTCCAGACAACTGCACCCCACACGCCCAATAGACGCAGGCAAGGGCATCTCCACTTCATGGATGATACCCTCTGGCTGATATCCCGAGAGTAGTGGGGCAACATCGGTGTGGCCTCATTTTGCATTGTTGCCAAATCTATTCAAGATGTTGGACCCAAGATGGCGACCATAGATGTGGCAACGTCGCAGTGATGTCATCATGGGAAGTTAAAACTGTGATGGGAAAATAAGTCAATTGGACTATCTCCATAAACCTAACCCAAGCCCCCATTTCCCCTTCTCCTCCTCCCTCCCCATCCCCCTCCCCCATCTGAAAATTCACAGGAAAGGACTCAGTCTGTCTGGGCTGCTGGATAGGACAGATGTAAATAATAATTTGGTATGCATTGCGGTATATTGATTATTAGAATAATTTGAGTTGTCGTAAAGTGCACCTCCATCCAGTGTGTTAATTTTGAGATTCAGATTCCAGTTGACCTAGTTCACAACACCACCACCACAGGGAAATGTTGGTCTTGTCCCCTCCCTTCCCATGACATAATCCAAGATAGCGATCAGAGGAAAAATGGTGGGGGAAATCCACCCAATAAGTGCTAAGCTTTCCAAGAGGATGGGCGTAATTGTTTACTGTGGACTATATCTTCAATGGATGCAATGTCTCTGCTGGAGAAAGAGCAGTTTAACAGATGTAATCATGGAGGTGAACACTTTGTCCATAGCCGCCTACATGATGCTTAGAAGCAATGATATTTGTTGAATGTATGAAGAGAAATATGCTTCAATCAAATAACGAAGATGCAGCAGTATGGGTCTAAGTTGCACTTCATAACTCACACTCATAAATGCATGGGCTGTAACTGCAGATCATTATATAAAAATCCAGTCAGTCTTCTGAAGTGCAATAAGCAAGATGTTTACTCACTCCAGTGCGCACTCTCCCTGCCGCAGAGTCTCCGTGCTGGGCTCACGGCATCAGCATGTGGCAGCCACAGGGTAGCCACATGCTAAGTACCTCCTGGCGTATTGGAAATACCCCAAGCCTTCCTTCTACCCATCCCTGGCGCCAGATACCCCTTGTCATTGAACACGAACTGCTTTGGGAGTTATTAAATATGCTGTTTAAGCAGTGTACAGAATATTGTCACCTGCATTATCTTGAAGATGCCACACAAACTAAAAGTACTACTGCACAAAGAGTGAGAGCTTTGTGGGTGACACAAGAATATTTAAACAATGTGTGATGCAACTACATGTTTTATTCCGAGGAATTTCACCATCTAGATTCCCACAACACACACTACAATCGATGTTCTCTCAACCAAATAAACATGGGAAATCTGTAGAAGCAGTCACCTGGACAATTTACATGGGAGAGAATAATTATCCAGCACAAACGCACATCCATATTGAATCTTCTCAAATTTCCATGGAGGACACACGTGATCACAAAGGATGACCAATACATACTGAGTATTCGTTCGCTATTCAGCCGCCTAGAGAGCGACACGGTTAGGTCAGCTGCATTCTTGTACTCCAGGCTGTCCAGTTTGGATGGCTCCAGCCGTAGGCCAGAAATGTCAATCGTTTCAGCCACAGGCTACCGCCGCTGGGACCTCCCCGCATGCCAGGAAAAATCGTTCTAGGAAATCAGCCACATGTATGTCACTGGATATAAAATTAAATACAACGACTGCAGCCTCAATCTGATGACATTCAGTACTGAGCTAAGTATCGGAAATAACCGTTCCTGATGGCTGTGGCTCTGAAAACATGAATATCAGTATCCTCCTGATGACGGGACATAGTTTTCCACGCAAAAAAAGTCTTTCACCCCCCCCCCCCCTCCCTTTCGCCTATTTTCGACATCAGATCCATACCTCCCATTACGACAGGACGATGCCATTTTCTTTGTGCACGTTGGAACAACCAACACAGTACACATACTGTATAAGCCAGCTGTTCACAGAGAATCTGTCACACATCCCCCACCATGTACAATACTTCGCCAATAGCTAAATGCTGGTAACACCAAACAACAATGAGTAAAAATTCGGGATGGATGGACATGTCTCATTTATTTTTCTTGCAAGTGGTATCAGCGTGTCTTAGGAAGAGACAGGCAATCGTCTTACAAGCGAACAGCTCTTTAAAACACCATTTCAGTGGCTATGTTACTGTCACACTGCATAAAAAAACCGGTTTTGTTTCTACAGGCGCACACAACTATCGCTAACGATATCCTCGTTAAAAACTGTACAAGCTTTATAAATCACAGTATGCGGTTTCCTCCAAATGAATTGGTCTTCCACACATACACTGCTACATTGAATATAGATTGTGATTGCTTTGGTGTGCCTTAACAGACAGAAAGCGCGTGTGCACGTCACCAACGTTGTAAGATCGTATGCTTTCTTGTTGAAATACCATCTGCAATTAGGAATCAAGTAGTTCTATTCAACATCCTATGAAGATGTTTTTTCAGGATTACAGCCCCTAGTGAATCATATGCGTGGCACTCTCATATCTCAAAACAAGTCATCTTTTTCGAACCTATCTGCCACAGTAAAACTCCACAGTGGTTTTTTAGACAGTTCCTCTGCACCCTGTAGCTGTTCCTCATTCTGTGCCCCGCCCTCCCTAGAGCTTTGTGCATGTGATCGTTCCAATTTAAGTCGGAACTGAATGGAAGGCGGAGAGCGCTGTATCTAAGACCTTATGCATCCCGTTGACGAGCTGAGTGAATGCGACAGGACCGTGTTTTGGCCACGTGGTGGGAATGGAAACATTTTGTCGTAGATCCACCAACCATGTACGACGTGTAAAACCATTGCCAAACGAAGCTTTCTCTCTCCTGCAACACGAGGCCATAGAAAAGACAGTACGAGCAGCTATGGGAACTGGAAGAAGGGCGAAGATTTTTCTGCTGCAGTGCAACGAGTTTTCGAACTTCATACAGGTACTGCATTCCAAAGGAGATCTGCGTCCCTCAGGATGCGTTATCGTCTGTTACCCAAACATCAGTTTTTTACCGCATCTCTCTCTACCGATATATCGGTAAAACATGTACCATCTGTGTGCTGGCATCGAGCATACGTGGCGATCCTATTAAATACACAGGTGCTGATCCACTCTAACCCTACACTCCCACGGGTATGGTTATGGTATGACTTACTCTGGTTGGCAAGTACATTTTTGGTGCCTTGAAAAAATACAGCTTGTGGTCTAATGTTTGTTTTTACATGGGACATAATATCAAAAAATTGTTTTATATGCATAGAATGTGTAAATTTTGATGTGATGAAAGTCTTTATTCTTGTAAACGTTCGGAAGAGACGAGAATTTTTAATCGACTATTAGTTTCTTTTAATATTTATGTTGGTGTTCCTTTTTAGAGATTTTTACGTGCCCACACGGCATACAGCTTAGTAATAAGCGCCGTATATGGTGCTGTTTTGTTTAACTCTCCAGTAATTTCAAATAGTTGACAGTTTTTGGTAATGGATTTAAAAAGAAATATTTTTATCGTTGACTTGCACACTTTCACACTTAACGATTTTTACGTGACAACATGGCACGCAATTTTGCAATGAGCACCATGTGTGGTGCTGCTATGTATTACTGGTTAGTGGTTTTAACTATCTGATTCTTTTAGGCAAAGATTTAAAAATCTCTCCTATTGGTAGTTTTTTAAAAGTATTGCTGTTCATCATATTTAATGACTTTTACGTGCCTACATGGCATACAGTTTTCTAATACGCACCGTATGTGGCGCTGTTGTGTACTACTAGTCAGCGATTTTAAGTATTTGACTCTTTTTGGTAAAGATTTTAAAAAGTACTAATTTTACTGTGGACTTGTACGTTTGTTGTATGAATTGTTGTACTCTTGGTGGTTGGATTACATTTTAATCAATAAAAATGCTTCCTGTATCCTGAAAGGGCGCCCCCTTCCCGAGATGTCCTTACAACAGAGGAAGGACTAATTGCCAGTTATATGGATGCACTGTAAATGTACATTACACATTTTTGACATCTTCAGAAATGCCATTTTCGACCTTCTTAGGTAAGTTTAAAACGGTATGATCTGTATCTTTGGTACATACTCACGAATTTGGTAATAACTGTATTATGCCTGAGTGTAAATTTAGTTTGCTGCCCTGTAGGTTGATTTGAAAATGGATCTCGGACTGAAACTAGTTATCGAACCAGAAATAAAATATTTGCTGCTTTTAGTGGTTTTTCTTTCTATTGACTTGCTGTATGGTTTTCTTAACAACATTCTACAATATGTCTGTTGAGGTAATAGTAATACATGGAAATTGACTGCTGTTTTTGATGTTTTCCTGGAAAAAAGAGAACCATCTGCCTCTAAATTGATTCGCATCTGCATTAAAAATGACAGAAAGAGATTGGAGTGATCGGTTGTGATGGGGCTGTAACGAAGAATCATGATGATGCTTGCTAGCGAGAGAGGGAGATTTTGCTGTACGTAATTTATCGTGCATTTAACCATTTTTTCCTTTGTTCTGTCGAGATACGAGGGTTATACGGAAAGTAAGGAACGATCGGTCACGAAATGGAAACCACAGTGAAAATCTGATGAAGTTTTGCACAGGTATGTTGGACAGTGTCTCTAGTATACCCATCATCGTCGATCGCGTTACGTCGTTCTTTTTAGTTCTGAGCACACAGAGAGCACATTAAGATACCTAGAACAACAGTGTCTCTGGTCCCTTTAATCCCACAACCAACCAACAATAGTGTCTCCCGCCAAGTACAAGGGCCTGGTGAGAAGTTGCGCCTGAAGCTATGCAGCCAACATTACGTAACTGTCATGCGTTTTCTTCTTCAAGACAATTCTCAGCCGCATTCTGCAGGGGCAATGAAGATGCTCCTGCAACGTTTTCAATTAGAAATGTTTGATTGCTCACAATACAGCCCGTAATTGTCTCCCTCTGAGTTTCAATTGGTGGAAAACATTGGCGGCTGCCTTCTATAACAAGGCTGTTGGTATAACGCTACGACAAACGTCTAAGTCGGATCGGCGACTATGGAGATAGGTAGCTGGAAGTTGTAGCTAACTGTTGCAAATAAAACAGTTTTGATTTTCACTGTGGTTTCCATTTCGTGACCTATCGATCCTTACTTTCCGAATAGCCTTCGTATACCAGTTGTGTGTATAACCTGCATTAGAATCATATACAACTGTGTGTTCAATGGGTTTGTGACTATGTACCCACGATCGTTAACAGCAAGCCTTTCAGCCATCAGAGGACTTTCATGTGATGTGTGATGATGATGAAACATGTCCATTCTGTTTCGGCATCCTCCTCTAGACAAGTGAAGATTTATGCGACATATTCGATTGTCCTGCCTCATCTTGGGCATAAGATCGAATCTTCAGTTCGTAACTACTGTGATTCTAAGTTAGTGGCAGGTGTTTGTGAGATACTGCAATCCCTGTGTATACATCTCCTTGACAGATGTACTGTTTACGGAGTTAGTGACACAAGGGCGTGTAATTTCACATATCAAACACCGCTGCTATATCTTTGTCTGTTTCCTTGAGGGAGGCATACTCCATCATTTTATATATGGCTGATGTGACGGAGTATAATTTGTGAACCGTGACGTTGTTGTATTCTTGATGGTTGGAGAATATTTAAATAAATGAAAAGGTTTCCTATATCCCGACAGGGCGTCCCCTTCCCGAAGTTTCCTTATGACAAGTTGTAAGTAGGCTGTTTAGGTTTTCTTATTGGTAACGCCACGTAGCGCTCTGTATAAAAATCACTGGCTGTGCTGTGTGCAGTCTGTGGCTAGTTTGCATTGTTGTCTGCCATTGTTGCGTTGGGCAGCTGGATGTTAACAGTGCGTAGCGTTGCGCAGTTGGAGGTGAGCCGCCAGCACTGGTGGATGTGGGGACAGAAATGGCGGAGTTTTGAAATTTGTAAGACTGGATGTCATGAACTGCTACATATATATTATGACTTTTGAACACTAGTAAGATCCAGTAAATAATAACGTTATGATCGACTTCAAAAAAAACGAAGGAGCACAAAGGGACATTTCCCTTCAGAGGAATTGCATACGGAATTCTGTTTTCAACTTCTTGGTAATGTTTTTGGTAGAATAATTTCTTGTGGTGCACCACTTTAATGGCATAGATATTAAGATGTGAATAGACATTTCCCTTTTCTGCATTGTTGTCTTTAGTGTAATATTTTTTCTGCTTGAGCTTTGTCATGTTTAGGTATAAGTTATTGCATTTGCTGCTGCTGTTTGCCAGGCATAGTGCTACTTAATTTCACTTTGTATTACTCTGTTAAGCTAGTTTCACAACTGATTTATTTCTCTTGTTGCTTCACATTGGCTCATTTTAGTTGTAATATTGCAATTGCATTGCTAATTTATATTTTTTGCTGCTTGCTTTGCCAATTTCCATTTTTTTGTCATTGCTGTTTGTGTTAATTGTTTTGTGCTGCTGCATTGCCTCGTCCCTTAGTTTAGCATCTGAGCTCAGTAGATTTAAGTTAGCTTAAGATGAGGTTGGCTATATAAGAGAACGAGTTGTGATGAATTGGAAGAAATGCATTGAGAAGCTACAAGATAATGGTTTGGGCAAAAAAGTATTTTGAAAGAGGATAGGAACAAAAAAATGGGTTTAGTGACAGCAGGTTTAGGTAGCATTTTCTTGGAAATAAATGATGAGGTAAGACAATGGAAAATAAATAATGAGGTAAGAAATATGTGAACATATAAATACAGAAAGCATGCTTGGATAGGATTTTTTTGGTGGAAACAAATGTTGAAATAAGACGAAAGATCTATGGAATGAAGTTTTGGAGTGGACTGCAGTAACAAATGTTACACTGAAAACAAACCCTGTCCTGTATTTTTGTATTATTACACTATGTGAATTTGTGTTTTCCCGTCTGTATGTGTCTAGCTAATAAGATTTATGTTGTAGAATTTTTCTGATAATATGTTATTTATCTTGTAAATATGCTTAGACATTATTTATTCTGTTTTGTTTTAATGCTCATGTGTAAAGTCGATGTTTCAAAAGTTATTCTTATCTTTCTGTATTTACTTATGTCATAATTGCTGTAACACTGATGTATATGTTAGTTCAATTCTTTTGGAAAGCCCATATTACCACAAATGTTATTTGAATTGTTATGTTCTTTAATGATATATTTTGTACCTTTGTTATGTATTCTCATGTTATAATATTGTAATTGACACCAGTTCAGCAAATTATGTAACTTGTAAGCATTCATTTCACTGCACACATTTCTGTTGATCATGGTGTATGCACAATATGTAAAAAAAGGACTGTTAGTGCTCCCACGTGTGTTGATAATTCAGCAAGGGACTGGTTAACAGCATTGCTGGTTCTAAGGACAATTCCAAAAACTTTGTGAGTACACAAGTGGTGGTTTATGGACTTGCTATATTCTTGGCAAGACTTCGATGGTGATTGTGCACCTGCACAGTCAAACAGATGGCTACTGGCCATCTCTACAAGGACTACAGTGGGTCTGCATCTCTGATGGCCCACCAATACCATTATTTCTATGAGGACTGCAGTGGGTCTGCACCTCTGGTGGCCCACCAATACCGCAATCTCTACTAGGACTACAGTGGGTCTGCTCTGTGATGACCTACCTACCAACATTTTTCCAAACTTCGACTGACTCTGCTGTGGGTTTGCTCTGTTGTGGCCCATTACCTGTCTGCATGTCAAGAGTCAGCACTGTCTTTCCGTTGGAAGGACAACACTACTTCAAGACTGCATGGAAATCCACTACTTCCGTGTGCATTTTCTTTTACTGCTCAGACTTTGAGAAAAAAAAACACTGCAATTTTACTGTGATGAATGATTAGGACTGTCTTTATGAACTGTGAGAAAATTTTAGCTTTTGGCCAACACTGTATCAATAAGTGTGTGCATTTGATTTCTTTGTTATTGTAATTATGAAAAAATTTTCCAATCTGCATTGGCCACTGCTCAAAACAACTTGTAAAATGTTTTGTGGGGAGCATGGGGGCTATGTAAGTAGGCTGTTTAGGTTTTCTTATTGGTAACGCCACGTAGGGCTCTATATAAAAATCACTGGCTGTGCTGTTTCCAGTCTGTGGGTAGTTTGCATTGTTGTCTCCCATTGTAGTGTTGGGCAGCTGGATGTTAAAAGCGCGTAGCGTTGCGCAGTTGGAGGTGAGCCGCCAGCAGTGGTGGATGTGGGGAGAGAGATGGCGGAGTTTTGAAATTTGTAAGAATGGATGTCATGAACTGCTATATATATTATGACTATTAAGGTAAATACATTGTTTGTTCTCTATTAAAATCTTTCATTTGCTAACTATACCTATCAGTAGTTAGTGCCTTCCGTAGTTTGAATCTTTTATTAAGCTAGCAGTAGTGGCGCTCGCTGTATTGCAGTAGTTAGAGTAACCAAGACTGTTGTGAGGTAAGTGATTTGTGAAATGTATAGGTTAATGTTAGTTAGGGCCATTCTTTTGTAGGGATTTTTGAAAGTCAGATTGCGTTGCGCTAAAAATATTGTGTGTCAATTTAGTGACGATCAGAATACGTAAAGTGAGAAATGTCTGAGTACGTTCAGTTTTGCTCAGCTGTTTGAAAACCAAATAACATTAGATGTTTATCAGCACAGTAATTCATTAAATTTTGTAAGGGGACGTTTCAAGGTCAAGCAGTAAACTGCCAGTTATCCGTATGCACTGTGAATGTACATAACATATTGTTTGACATCTTTTTCGACTTTGTTATGTAAGTTTAAAACGATATGTTCTGTATCTATGGCATATCCTTAAGAATTTGGTAATATCTGTACCATGCATGAGGGTAAATTTGGTTTTCTGCCCTATGGTTGATTTGAAAATTCGTCATCGATTGAAACATAAAATGTTTGCAACTTGGACTGGTTTTTCGTTCTATTGAGCTGCTTGTGGTTTTTTTAACAACATTATACCGTATGTCTATTGAGGAACAGTAATACATGCAAGCTAACTGCTGTCTTTGATGCTTTCCTGGATAAAAAGAACCATCTGAATCTAAATTGACTCGCATCTGCGTCAAAGTATGACAGAAAGTGGATGGATTATTGTTTGAGATGGGGCTGTAACGAGGTATGATTTAATGGCAGACTGATGATACATTCTAAAGAGAGAGGGAAGTGTTGTTGTATGTCGTTTATCACGCATTTAACCTTTTTTCCCAATGTTCTGTCGCGATGAGCGTTTGTCTGGTATAACCTGCATTCGACTCATATTCAGTTGTGTGTTCAATGTGTGTGTGACTTAGAGCATTATCTACCTACGACTATTAACAGCAAACCTCTCAGTTACCAGAGGACATTCATCTCGTGTGTGATGATGATGAAATATGTCCATCTTGTTTCAGCGTCCTCCTCTAGACGAGTGAAGATTTATGCAACGTACTCCATTTCCCTGCCACATCTTGGGCATACAATCGAGCCTTCAGTTTCATAACTACAGTGATTCTATGTTAGTGGCAGGTGTTTGTGATGTACTACAATCCCTGTGTGTAAATCTGTTTAACAGAAGTCCTGTTTATAGAGTTAGCTGCAGCATGATGTGTGATTTCACATATCAAACACCGGTGCTGTGTCTTTGTCTCTTTCCTTGTAAGAGACATTCGCTATTGCTTGCGATCATTTTATATATTGCTGATGTGAGTACAATTTATGAACCGTGATCGGATGTGAAAAGTCGGCCCTAAATACCTACGAAAAAGCTATTTGTTCATGTATTGCCAAGACTCTGTGTTTTTACTTTGGTGTAGAAGGAAACAGTTTTATCTTCTTAAAGTTTGTCACTGTAGCGAGTGGACAGAAAACCTTCAGTGTGGATGAATGTCAGATGTTGGACATTTATGTCCTGCATTAGTGTGCATGTGTTTATCTTCTGCAATTATTTCTCTCTTACCAATACCTTCTTGGTATGGGTGCCATGCGTAAGATTGGTGCGGAGCAGTCTTCACTGAACAACAGTTATGGACTCAGCTTGCTCTGTTCCTTCACAAGATGTGAAATGTAGCAGTCTGCTTCTGGTCAACTGCAAATTATCAATGACAGTGTTGCAGGGAGGGTTGGTCAAAGACAGTGCAAGGATATCTTTCAATCTCTAAATTTATCCTAAGAATGCGTAAATGCTCTATGACTCCCAGCCACTTATGGAGAGATGGGCAATCATAATCGTAAGTTATGCACTATGATCGAAGTGCTAGAAATATGTAGATCGCTGTCTGGTATACTTTGGTATATATATGTTTGGAAATTAACAGTGAATTGACATACTGCACAGTCATCCACCTACACTCGCAATCTAGTATGTGGTACTAGGAGAGTAGTCATAAGGGGATTCAGCAATGATACAGAAATTGAGAAGCATGCTGCCGTGTCACTGGCCGGTGTTTAAATTACGGAAAAAACTGGTAAAATTGCTAAAATTGATAACACTACCAATTGTGATGTTTATTAAAGTACATTGATAGTGCCTCCACCGATATACTGTTGATTACCACATAATGATTGATTGACATCTCTTGTTTGAGATGGAGAGATTTTTGGTGTAGAGGCAACACCTTCCAGGGATGGCCAGCACCGAAACAGTGATCACGTACACGACTACAATATGAGGACTCAATCGAAACGAAACACCAAGATATCTGCTACCCCCTTTCTGTGAAAGATAAGTTAAAATGTAGAGGTCAACAGTCACCTTTGGACAGCTGTTTGGAAATGCTCCACAATACAGGAAAACTCTTCTAGTTTCCATCTGGTGTGACTGTCTGTTATTTCAATCATCCTGTGTGTTGTGGGAGCAACAAATCCATAATTTATAATTTGCAGTGTCCAGCTTCCTGTGGGAGCCAATGGACTGAAGCATGTTAATGTCAGTTTAGAACCTGACACAGACTTCGAAGTCGTGGTGGAAAAAACAAAATGTAAGTTGGTGTACAAAGCTATAGCCGTACACTTCTTGGACGTGTTACAGCAGAAAAAACAAGGAATCAAAAAAAAAACAGGGACCCTCTCTTGTAACTGATAGCCTGTGGGATATGGTCCTCCTACAGTACAGGTGATGAAACTTTACACTGGTCTATGCAATTGACCTTGATCAGTAATAGGATGATGCCAGCACACAGACGGTATGTGTTTTCCTGATATACCGAAAGAGAGAGATTTGGTAAAAATCTTATTGAATTCACTATCAGATGACATCAGTAAAGATTTTGTTTTTGTAGTTCATAGTTTTTTGTTGTTGTATGGTACTAAATAACGATGATAGAGAGATGTTTGGGCGACAGACGTGAATGTACCCTGAGGGACGCAGATCTCCTTCAGACTGCCGTACCCTTGTGTAGTTTGTACTGTTCGTACTGTATTTCCTACTACCACATGTTAAAGGAGAGCGAAAGCTTTGTTTGGCATTGGCGTTACATGTCGTACACGTTTGCTGTTGCGATCGTCCTTTTAATATCTGGTCGCTTATTAGATGATTACATCTCTCTTCCTAAATCACACTGATACCACTCACAAAAAAGTTAGACGTATCTATCCATCGCGGATTTTCACTTAATACTGTTTAGTGTCATCAATAGTCAGTTATTGGCGAAGCATTATTCTTAATAGGTGATGTGAGGCAGATTCGCTGTGATCAGCAGTCTTATAAAGTATGTGAACTCCGGTCACTGTTCCAACATGTGCAAACATAATGGCTTCGTCCTGTCATAAGGGGAGGTATAGATTTGACATGGAAAATCACGATAGCTAAAGAAGGAAGTGAAATATTTTATGTAAAAAGTTACGTCCAGTCATCAGGAGGATAAATACATTTATATTTCCAGAGCCACTGCGGTCTTGAATGGTTATTTCCAATACTTCACTCGTTGTTGAATGTCTTCAGATTGAGGCTGCACATTTCCAGCTTACAGTGGTAACTGCCCAGACTAGACAGGCTGGAGTACAAGAATGCTGCTGACCTAACTGTGTTGTCCTCTAGATGGCTGAATAGGGAGCTAATAATTAGTATGTGTTGGGCAGTCTTCGTGATCATATGTGCTGTCTGTGGAAATTTGAGAAGATTCAGTATGCATGTGTGTTTGCGCCACACAATTATTTCCTCCCATGTAAATTGTCCAGTTGACTGCTTCTTCACATTTCCCGTCTTTATTAGGTAGAGAGAATATCGATTGTGATGTGTGTTCTATGCATCTAGATAGTGAAGTTCAAGTGGAAGAGACATTTACCTGTTCTCTAGACGTGATAAATACCTTAGTTGACTTTGTAAAGTACAAGGTTGTTTGAAATCTGTTATATCATTGACACCAGTATTCACTAAAGAATACGTGTTGAACTACCAGTCCCCTCCATTTTTTTCGAGTTTTCACGTAAAGATCCTCGCTAAGGAAATAACTTTCTAGTTACTCAATGGTTTGCAGCATGTCCCACCTTGCTACAGTTTTGGGTTTTTAGAGATACAATTTCCACTCTTTGTCTTCGAAATTGTACTGTGCAAGCAATCTGTGGCATACTGCCAAGTGGCAGATATCGAGAACTACCGCGTAAATGCTACAATTTTCTGGCAAACAATGTGAAAATACATATGTACTTGTAATCCCAACGTCTGGAGATGACTGTATAAAGCATGGCAGGTCAGGGCTGGAAATATAACGCCCTTGTGCTGGGGGAACCAGCCCAGCCTTTGTATACCACTTTGGAAGGTGACCATTGTCCACGAAGGATGATCTGATCGCGTATCAGGCAAGTGTGTGGGCGGCAGTTGACTCCTGACCGTTGGCCACGGTGGATGACCGACCGACCTTGTAGGAAGTACTCGTATCTAGTGCCGTGACTATGCAGAATGCACGTGCTTATGTTTTCTGGGGTCAGTCTATCTTTGGAGTGTATTTATGAGTGTCTGGGGTCGATAGCTATATGCAGAGTGCAGGGACAATGATTTTTTATGGTGCAGGACACGAATTGTGTTTACTACAGCGATATGCAATCGTTTTTAATGATACAGTACAGTTGGAGGTCGGTTTCACGCAGAAAAATTCAAGCTTTCCTTGACAGTAGCAGAGCACTGAATGTTCTTGTACATCAGTGTGTGCTTCGAGAAGTGAGGAAAGTAAACGTCCCTGACTCCAGCAGCAAATGTAAACTACGCCCACTCACCGGTTCAGAAAAGTGATGTACACCACAGCAGTTGGAGAACTCAGCAGATTTTCTCGTTCTCTGGGATTACCATCAAACAAGCAACTAAAACTCAAAAAGTGGTACGCGTTCTGTTTAGAATTACTTCTGAATATCATCATTTTGACGTGTGAAGTCAGGTATTGCAGCTGACATCAGTTTCGGGATCTATTTCCCACAAAAGCATGCGAAGTGTCTCAGGGAGCTTTCACAAGTGCGGAGCGATCTTTCTTTTTAGAGTGCTTGTTCAAATGCAGTGCTAGCATTCCTTTGAATAAATTGTTTAAATATTCTTGTGTTACCTGCGAAGCTCCCGCTCTTTGTGCTGTGGTACATTTATTTCCTATGACATCTTCAAGAGATATATGTGACAATAATCCACACCTTCCTTAAGCATCAGAGTTAATAACTCCCAAAGTAGTTCGTGTTCAATGACAAGGGACAACCGTGCACTGGGAATGGGAAGGAGGAAGGCTACATGTATTTTCAACGTTTTTCCGTACGACCATGTCACGAGTGTACTTTGAATATCCAGAATTCGGCAAAACATCAAATCTACGATATCGCTGCCCCCGGAGAAAGATCCTGCAAGAACGGGACCAACGACGACTAAAATCGTTCTACGTGACAGATAGCAGCCCTTCCGCAAACTGCTGCAGATTTCTGTGCTTGGTCCTCAACAAGTGTCAGCGTCCGAACCATTCAAAGAAACATCATCGATATGGAATTTCGGAGCCGAAGGCCCACTCGTGAATCCTTGATGACTGCATGACACAAGGCTTTGCACCTCGCCTGCGCCCTTCAACACCAACATTGGGCTCTTGATGACTATAAACATGTTGCCTGGTCGGATGAGTCTCGTTTCAAACTGTATCGAGTGGATGAACCTGAATGGGTATGGAGACAACCTCATGAATCCACGGTTCTGCATGTCAGCAGGGGACTGTTGAAGCTGGTGGATGCTCTGCAATTGCGTGAAGCATGGGCAGTTGGAATGATATGGGACCCCTGATACGTTAAATACGATTCTGACAGGTGACACGTATATAAGCGTCCTTTGGATCACTTGTATCCATTCAAGTCCATTATGCACTCCGGCGGACTTCAGCAATTCCAACAGGACAATGCAACACCCCAAACGTCCAGAATGGCTACAGAGTGGATCCAAGAACATTCTTCTGAGTTTAAACACTTCAGCTGGCCACCTAACGCTTCAGACATGAACATTATTGAGCATAGGTGGAATGGCTTGCAACGTGCTCTTCAGAAGAGGTCTCCACCCCCTCGTACTCTCTTGGATTTATTGACAGCCCTGCAGGATTCACGGTGTCAGTTCCCTCCAGCACTACTTCAACTTTTTGTCGAGCCCATGCCACCTCGTGTTGCGGCACTTCTGCGTGCTCACGGGGGCCCTGCATGATATTAGGCACGTGTACCAGTTTCTTTGGCTCTTCATTGTGTATTACAAAGGCCTCAAAAGATACAGAGAGATTAACCACACGTTTATAAGAAGTCCCCTAACTGTCTTCGTACAGAAGTGAAAGACTCTGTCATATTTATCTATATTGCTAGATAGGTACTTAACACTGACCAACTGTCTGCCTTTAGTTCAGCCACGTACTTCTACATCGTTCTTGCCGAATTTAATGTTTCGAAGAAATGAACTCGTTAACATCCAGATTTGACGTCCGTTTTTTCGATGAGATCTTCAGAGACGGCACTCAAGCTTGGGATATGAAAGCATGAGTAAGAAAACTTGGATTGTCTTTTCCAGGAAGCCGCCCCGGCGTTCGATTTAAACAACTTAGAAAAATAAAAAAAAAACATAACTCTCGATGTAAAGAAGTGAATTTGAGTGTAGGACCAGTAATTATCCACGGGTTCACTTTGTTCAATGTTTGAAAGCCCGTAAGCTGGACATGTGTCAGTTCAAGCCCCGTAACATCGTGTTTAGGAAAAACGAACAACGTGGATCATGATTGAAGTGACAAGTGTTTGAAGTGCACATCAATGTTTTGCTTCTGACACTGTGTCCCATCATCCTTTATGACACTACACGATGCCACAGGGCGAACCCCGCGCAGAAGCTCGTGCATACGTTCGGGTTGGAGGTACTCAAGCATCCATTGGATTCACCCGTTCACAGAAATGAAGAAACCTCGTCGTGGCACAAGCTACAACACAAAAGAAGACAAAATCTGTGACATAGAGCGGTCCTGGCGAGACATCGGCACAGATGGTCACGCTGACAGTGTACGACGCCTTTCATCTCTGTGAAGAAAAGCGATCGGGATATGGGGCCGCTATATTGAGGGCATGTAAGACAGTCAACGTCTGTCAATAAAAGTCTGGTGGGTATTATAACCGTGTTCCCACTTCTTTTTATTCAGCTCACGAACACATATTATCTGTTAAGGATCTGTTACTGCTGAAGTTCTACATTACACAAGAATGCTAAAAAATACATAGTAATGTAAGCTGCTTAATGTAAACACAAACTCCGTTCACAGATACCGACCGACCGCCGTGTCATTCTCTACCATTGGCATCTCTGACTCGCTATAGAGGGACATGGGATCAGCATACCGCTCGCCAGGCCGTTGTCAGTTTTTCTGACATCGAGCCGCCACTAAACGGTCAGGCAGCTCCTCAGTTGGCATCACCAGGCTGAGTGTACCCCTCCCAGTATTTCCACCAAGGAAAAATCCACGGCTGTACCGAGAAGCGAACCCGGGTCCTCCACATAGCAGACGTCCGCAATGATTACTCAGCTACGAAGGACTCTGAACGGTGAAGAGATTTGACAAACAGTTCTCATGTGGATATAAATATACAGTACAGGCCATTAAAATTGCTACACCAATAAGAAATGCAGATGATAAACGCGTATTCAGTGGACAAATATACACTCCTGGAAATTGAAATAAGAACACCGTGAATTCATTGTCCCAGGAAGGGGAAACTTTATTGACACATTTCTGGGGTCAGATACATCACATGATCACACTGACAGAACCACAGGCACATACACACAGGCAACAGAGCATGCACAATGTCGGCACTAGTACAGTGTATATCCACCTTTCGCAGCAATGCAGGCTGCTATTCTCCCATGGAGACGATCGTAGAGATGCTGGATGTAGTCCTGTGGAACGGCTTGCCATGCCATTTCCACCTGGCGCCTCAGTTGAACCAGCGTTCGTGCTGGACGTGCAGACCGCGTGAGACGACGCTTCATCCAGTCCCAAACATGCTCAATGGGGGACAGATCCGGATATCTTGCTGGCCAGGGTAGTTGATTTACACCTTCTAGAGCACGTTGGGTGGCACGGGATACATGCGAACGTGCATTGTCCTGTTGAAACAGCAAGTTCCCTTGCCGGTCTAGGAATGGTAGATCGATGGGTTCGATGACGGTTTGGATGTACCGTGCACTATTCAGTGTCACCTCGACGATCACCAGAGGTGTACGGCCAGTGTAGGAGATCTCTCCACACCATGATGCCGGGTGTTGGCCCTGTGTGCCTCGGTCGTATGCAGTCCTGATTGTGGCGCTCACCTGCACGGCGCCAAACACGCATACCACCATCATTGGCACCAAGGCAGAAGTGACTCTCGTCGCTGAAGACGACACGTCTCCATTCGTCCCTCCATTCACGCCTGTCGCGACACCATTGGAGGCGGGCTGCACGATGTTGGGGCGTGAGCGGAAGACGGCCTAACGGTGTGCGGGACCGTAGCCCAGGTTCATGGAGACGGTTGTGAATAGTCCTCGCCGATACCCCAGGAGCAACAGTGTCCCTAATTTGCTGGGAAGTGGCGGTGCGGTCCCCTACGGCACTGCGTAGGATCCTACGGTCTTGGCGTGCATCCCGGCCTCCCGCATGCCCACTATACGCCCTCGCTCAAAGTCCGTCAACTGCACATACGGTACACGTCCACGCTGTCGCGGCATGCTACCAGTGTTAAAGACTGCGATGGAGCTCCGTATGCCACGGCAAACTGGCTGACACTGACGGCGGCGGTGCACAAATGCTGCGCAGCTAGCGCCATTCGACGGCCAACACTGCGGTTCCTGGTGTGTCCGCTGTGCCGTGCGTGTAATCATTGCTTGTACAGCCCTCTCGCAGTGTCCGGAGCAAGTATGGTGGGTCTGACACACCGGTGTCAATGTGTTCTTTTTTCCATTTCCAGGAGTGTATTACGCTAGAACTGACATGCTATTACATTTTCATGCAATTTGGGTGCATAGATCCTGAGAAAACAGTAAACGGAACAACCACCTCTGGCCGTAATAACAGCCTTAATAAGCCTCTGCATTTAGCCAAACAGAGCTTGGATGGCGTGTACAGGTAAAAGAGTAGTGACTGTCGTGTTGTGACGAGCCAGTTGATCGGCAACCATTGTATTCAGAAAAGCCCGTGCAGGACCTGCAACATGCGGTCGTGCATTATCCTCCTGGAATGTAGGGTTTCACAGGGATCGAATGAAGGGTAGACCCACGGGTCGTAACTCATCTGAAATGTAACGTCTACTGTTCAAAGTGCCGTCAATGCGAACAAGAAGTGACCGAGACGTGTATCAACGTCACGACATACCATCCCGCCGGGTGATACGCCAGCATGGCGATGACGAATACATGCTTCCAATGTGCATTCACCGCGGTGTCGTCAAACACGAATGCGACCATCATTATGCTGTAAACAGAACCTGGATTCATCCGAAAAAATGACGCTTTGCCATTCGTGCACCTATGTTCGTCGTTGAGTACACCATCGCAGGCGCTCCTGTCTGTGATGCAGCGTCAAGTGTAACCACAGCCATGGTCTTCGAGCTGTTGCTGCAAACGTCGTCGAACTGTTCGTGCAGATGCTTGTTGTCTTGCAAACGTCCCCATCTGTTGACTCAGGGATCGAGATATAGCTGCACGACCCGTTACAGCCACGCGGATAAGATGCCTGTCATCTCGACTGCTAGTGATATGAGGCCATTGGGATCCAGCACTGCGTTCCGTATTACCCTGCCGAACCCATCGATTCCATATTCTGATGACAGTCATTGGATCTCGATCAACGCAAGCAGCAATGTCGCAATTCGATAAACCGCAATCGCTATAAGGTACAATTCGACCTTTACCAAAGTCGGAAACGTGATGGTACGCATTTCGCCTCCTTACACGAGGCTTCACAACAACGTTTCACCAGGCAACACCGGTCAACTGCTGTTTGTGTATTAGAAATCGGTTGGAAACTTTCCTCATGTCAGCACGTAGTAGGTGTCGCCACCGCCACCAACCTTGTGTGAATGCTTTGAAAAGCTAATCATTTGGATATCACAGCATATTCTTCCTGTCGGATAAATTGCGAGTCTGTAGCACGTCATCTTCGTGCTGTAGCAATTTTAATGGCCAGTAGTGTGCACAGAGGCGATTTCGTTGTGCGATATATTTTCACGATTTTTCGATCACCAGCTTTCTCCTCCAGATGTTACATCAGGTCACACATAAACTAGAAATAATGACCATCCAGGTGCGTCAGAACTTGTCCTACCAACCGGTCCCTTCTTCTTGTCAAGTTGTGCCACGAACTCCACTTCTCCCCAATTCTATTCCGTACCTCCTCATTAGTCATGTGATCTACCCATCTAATCTTCAGCATTCTTCTGTAGCACCACATTTCCAAAGCTTCTATTCTCCTCTTGTCCAAACTGTTCATCGTCTATGTTTCACTTCCATACATGGCTACACTCCATACTCATACTTTCAGAAACGACTACCTAACACTTAAATCTATACTCAATGTTAACAAATTTCTCGTCTTCAGAAGCGCTTTCCTTGCCATTTGCCAGTCTACATTTTATATCCTCTCTACTTCGACCATCATCAGTTATTTTGCTCCCCAAATACCAAAACTCATTTACTACTTTAGGTGTCTGATTTCCTAACTAATTCCCTCAGCATCATTTTCCTCGTTTTACTTTTGTCAATGTTCTTCTTATGTCCTCCTTTCAAGACACTGTCCATTCCGTTCAACTGCTCTTCCAAGTCCTTTGCTGTCTGATATAATTACAATGTCATCGGCGAACGTCAAAGTTTTTATTTCTTCTCCGTGGATTTTAATTCCTACTACGAATTTTTCTTTTGTTTCCTTTACTGCTTGCTCAATATACAGATTGAATAACATCGGGGAGAGGCTACAACCCTGTCTAACTACCTTCCCAACCACTGCTTCACTTTCATGCCTCTCGACTCTTATAACTGCCATCTGGTTTCTGTACAAATTGTAAATAGCCTTTCGAATCCTGTATTTTACCCCTGCCACCTTTAGAATTTAAAGAGAAAACCACAAAATAATACAACACATCATTACTCGATATATCAGCATTCATTCTAACGAAACAACTCTGATTATTCTGAAAAGGTATGTGGTCGGATACATTTCAGAACTGTAAGCGTTAGTCACTGAAAATGTCCACGCCCGCAACAACGTGGTGACCAAACCAAAAGTTCTACTGTCACCACCGTCAACATGTTAGTTATCTAGTTGGTCGATCACAGGATGTTATCTGTGCGTCTGGGTAAGACTACGCATTAATACGGTCCATCAGGTGATAGATAGTGGACGAAACGCGAGTGAGGGTAGCGATTTGAAGAGCAGAGGAGAAAAAGTGCCAAGGCTCGTGCCGTGGGAAAAAATCCTCTGCGACAGTGGGATGGGTAGTAAGAGCATTAGTGGCTTACTAGCTGCGATAGTTCATGCACGGCTGGATTTGTTAGTATGGGTATCATGCGTCATTACCGAGGCAAGCGATGGCGATGTATCCCAGATTGCTACAGCCGGTACATTCCCGAAACCATCAAGATCGTTATATAGTAGTGGGAGATCGGCCACAGATCATCTCACTCTGTGGGGTGTGTGTGGAGCTTGTCTGCATGCAGTGTACGGTACGGCTTCCCTGCGTGGTGCCAGTTATTCGGCAGTGTATTCCAGCTGGATATCCAGTAATGGCGTGTGATTAACAGGGGCTCACCTGTACCATTGTGTTTGCGTGTGCTTGGCCATAGATGTTAGGTCCTTACAAGTATGTCTTTTGGTCTTATGTTTCCATCTATTGTTGTGGTCGTAGTTTCCCAGATTCAGAATAAACGGGTTCCTCGAATGTCTGGAGTTTCTGTATAGTCTTTTGGTGAGTTTGTGGATTACTTCCGTGAGAGTCTCAAGTCGGTAATCCCGGTGAAGGTCCGCGATGCGTGTGTATCGCGGAGCATTGCTTATGATTTTGAGTACTTTGTTTTGTATGAGCTGCAGACGGTGCAGGCGTGTAGGCTTAGCGTATCCCCAGACAGGAGATGCGTACGTCATCAGGGGTCGAATAAGTGTCATGCACATGGACTTTGACACCCTTCTGTTCAGTGTGCTACGCCTGTTGAGCATAGGGTAGAGCTGTTTGAGCCTCGCGCTAGCTCGGTTGGTCATACCGCCAGAGTAATTTCCGGCCCAGCCAGACACCGAGGTATCTGACTTTCTCACGGAAACGTATTGGGCGTGCATGTAGAGTTATTGGTCTGCAGTATCGGTGTTTGCGCAGTTTCTTCGGTCTTCTAGTGAAGAGAACGGCTTCGCACTTGTCGACGTTTACTCTAACACGCCATTTCTCCAACCAAGGCTCAGCCACTCTGAGTGCAGTCTGTAAGCGTGACGTAATGTTTGATGGTTTCTAATCTTGCGTGAGGATGGCGTGTGATCCTCATAGATTGCCATCGTTGTGTTGTGTGTGGTTGGGAGATCGTTTATATAGAGGTTAAACAGTAGGGGCCCAAGGATGCTTCCCTGGGGTACTCCCGCGTGTATACCGGGTCGTGTTGATTGTTTTCCCTCTACGTCAGTGTTGAAACTCCTGTCTGTGAGGTATGAGTGTATTAGACGCAGCAGCACGTCGGGGACCCCCGCGCCGCTGAGTTTACGGATGAGGCCGTTGTGCCATAGACGGTCGAAAGCCTTTTCGATGTCCAGGAACATCGCCTCTGTAGCTTTGTTTATGTTGAAGCCATATGTTATATGTTCAACGACCCGTAGGAGTTGTTGTGTTGTGGAGTGGTGATTCCTGAAGCCGAAATGCTCCGGTCTCAGGATGTCATTTGTCATGCAGTGCCTAGTGATGCGTTTGAGAATCACCTTCTCAACAATCTTACTGAGCGAGCTCAGAAGGCTGATGGGTCGGTAATTTTGTGGGAGGCTGTGGTCTTTCCCGAGCTTCCTGAACATCAGGACCTTGGCCGTCTTCCAGAAGGCGGGGAAGTGTTGGTGTTTTAGTATGGCATTCGTTATGTGTGTTAGGTACTCAGTAGCTTCATCCGTGAACTCCCGGAGGACACGGTTTTGAATGCCATCATGACCAGGGTCTTTCCTAGCAGCGGAATGCATTATAGCCCAGGAGACTTTGGCTGTATTAGCATGTCGAATGTCGTCGAGCGATGGTTGGGCTACAATGCTTGTAACCTCCTGGTCAGTAGCAAGTGTGAACACTGGATCTGATGGTACCAGGTTCGGTGTGAATGACGCTGCGAGTGTGCGGGTCATTAGTTCTGCTTTCTCTTCCGCTGAGTATGCAGGTCCGTCAGGCCCTTGAAGCGTGGGGGTGTAAATTTTCTCCCTGGCGAAGTGTCGGGCTCGTTGCCACACGCCAGGTCGTGCGGTGTCCAGCCCTTCGAGTTTTTGGTTCCACTGTTGTGTTCTATGTGTTTGTATTTTATCGTGTATGATGCCCCGCAGCCTGTTAATCTGCCGTTTGAAATACTGACACCTGGTGCGCTGCCATTGTCTCCTGAGGCGATTTCTCATTGAGATTAGGCCCAGGATTTCCTGGGATAAGGCCGCACTGTGTTGTTGTGAGTTGCGATCAGGTATGGTGCTCGCCATTGCGTCCCAGACGGCGTTAATGAGGGTTTCTATTGCCTCGTCAATTTGTGCTGTTTCGTTAATTTCGTGTATGGGTGGGATGTGGCTATTGAGCGTTTCCTTGAACAATGTCCAATTCGCACGCCCGTAGTCCAACATCCTGTATTGTTCCATGTGCTGCAGTGTTTCCTCAATGTGTAGTATCACAGGTTGGTGGTTTGACGGCAGATAGTTTTCAACGGCAACGTTGAGTGTCGGTGTAATGCCCTTGATGAGGGCCATGTCTAACACGTCTGGCCTGTGTCCCCTCTGATAGGGAATGTGCGTCGGTTCAGTCGGCGCTAGTATAATGTAATTTCTGCCTAGTGAATGTTCATACAGTTTTTTTGCCGTTGGGATTTCATATGCTTGAATTCCATTCCGGGTGTTTTGCATTCAGATCTCCAGCGACTATTACTCGCGATGAGATGTTGAGTAGTGTGCTGATATCGCGTGTTGAAATGCCTACAGGACTGTTGTATACCGATATCAGTGTGGTGTAGGATCCGTTGAACTTGACTCTGATGGCCGTAGCCTCGATTTCTTCCAGCCCAGTCACTGACGGTAATGGATTAATACTGTAGAATAATTCAGGATGTATAGAGATTTTTGTTGAAGTATCTTTATTACTCCAGTCTCAAACCAGATTGCATGTGCATGATGTTCCTAAATGTACTGGTTGATGAAGTGCGTGTAGGCGGCCACCCGGGTGAAGACGGAGGGGGCTCCCACAGTTCCACAGGGCCAGATGCCCCACGAGGCGATTCCGATGAGGGTGCCATCCTGGGTCAGCGGACCGCCAGAGTCGCCCTGCACAACCAGATCACACAGTCAGCAAACACAGTGTCACAGGTACACCAAAGGGCTGCCCAGCCCACTACACTACTGCATCAATGTAGATACTTCAGGTGTCAGTAGACCTGAACAAAAAATTAGTAATCACCAGGAGACTAGACGCTAGTATCATGTAACACTGACTCTAGCCTTGATGTGGACTCAGTTCGACAAGTTTCCTCAGGTAAGCCACACCCAACGGAAGTTACTCATTCGTGATAACATTCCGTAGAGCAAATAACTTGCAAGGATGTTGACGGTTACTTTTCACTTTCTGTTCCAGATAGTCTCAGACACTTTCTTCGAGGCCACTCGAGGTTTGACAGACTGCCTCGGTGTTCGTCAGAGCAGGAACGTATGCCTGCAGACCTGCGAACATTGTCATCTTGGAAGATGGGAGTGTCCACACGATAGTCGCCATGAAGGTGTAAAAGAAACAGCAGCACTTTGTCATCGAAATTGTTGAAATATGCGTGCAGTTTGCCCAAGTCACGGTTTGGGGGAAAATTCACAGAACTATCTCCAGCCCGAAGCACACGCTCGATACACTGCAGGTTAAATGCCTCATTGGACCGCTGATCAACTCGACGTCTTGTTTCGTTTCAAGACAGACAGTCAGTTTCTGTCGAGTTTCTGTGTGTTTTGACCCACTGATGACTTGTTACTCTGTGTGCTACTGTGAACAGTGACGTATCATGAGTTTCCAGATTCAAAATATCTACTGTATGGAGATACCGTCTCAGTGTTCGCTCAGAAACTATTTGCGACGAACCTCTGTTCACTAACAGCAGAAATACCTGATTGTTCTAAAACCGATCATCGCTGATGCGCGATGACTTTCGTCTCCGGTCCGTGTCGCTTAGTATCTTTCTTCGACAACTTTGTGTCATGGCTGCGATTGTTTATACAGTTCTTTATAGACACGCTGGACAGTTTACGTTGATGCACCAACAAAATGAGTAACGTCATTCATCGTGCAGCCGGCCAGAGTAGCCGAGCGGTTCTAGGCGCTTCAGTATGGATCCGCGCGACCGATACGGTCGCAGGTTAGAATCCTGCCTCGGGCATGGATGTGTGTGATGTTCTTAGGTTAGTTCTGTTTAAGTAGCTCTAACTTCTAGGGGACTGACGACCACAGCTGTGAAGTCCCATAGTGCTCAGAGCCATTTGAGCCATGTTTTTCATCGTGTAGTCATACTCACGTCCATATACGGCAGTTCTTTCTCTCATTCTCAACATCGAACCATTTTACTGCGGTGATTACATACCAACCGACTGGCAATTCCACACCATTTTAGTGGCTCACTTTATTGCTGGAGAGTCATATGACGCCATGGAACTAGTTTTACACAACCTAAAGTGGGCACCAATAGTTTGTCTGGTGATCTTATGGTCACATGTGTTACATCTGTTGCGGTATTGGTTGCACCAAGTAATTCCGTGCGATTTGCAACATACCCCTTAAGCCCGAACTCTGTTTATTTCATTGCATCTGAAGCCGGAACGTGACTGACCGATTGCGAGACAATCTACCTCATATTGCCTTGTATAAACAAACCCACAAGACAGCCGTAGATATTTCAGACAACTGAAACTCGAATCCTTCCCGTTTGACGATTTAAGATAAACCAGTGTCTTCTTATGAGAATGCAGGCTTTCTCGTCGAATCTTGATGATAAATTCTTCTCGGGTTGACAGCCGAGTCAGCCTGAAGATGGCAAGTAAGAAACTTGCTGAAACGTTGTTGCAGAACAACGCATTGACTCGGCTGTCAACCCGAGAAGAATTTATCAGTGTCTTCTTATGTTCTCGACAGATGTACCGGGTACCTCATCCAGCACTGTTCAAGTGACTTAACAACAGGCTGCCCCATCAGAACAGACGATCCTGGTAGCTGTGTACCGTGCAAGCGGAGATGCTCCCGTCGACGGGGCCGGTGCAGACGTTGTTGTCGTTGACCGGGCTGTCGGGCACCAGTTGCGCGCACTCCGTGTTGCTGATGGCGGTGACGTCGACCCACTGCAGGATGTCTGGCATGTCCGGAAACATGCCGATTCTGGTGCTGGTGCTGCCCCAGCCGGACAGCGTCGCCGACGATCCAGCTGCAAGGAAAGTCAGGTCTAGCTGTAAACAATGGACTTACAGGCTGTGTGGCTGTACGAGGGGTTTCAGTGTAATCTGAATTACCAGCAGCGCGAACCAAAAGAAAAATTCAGATCATGTGAAGAAAACAATTAGTGGCCAGTAAAAGTTCTGCCACAATGAGTAAAACAATCATAAGTTGCTGGTAGTGAGACCATTCTAGACATAGGTACTCATGAAAAGAACACTTGTCACTTTTAACTGATTTACCACTTGGGACGGATCGAGAGGTAGGCAGCGGTATGGCCTGTACGTTGCCGCCCAGGGATAAACTGGTCTTCAGCTGGAAGATGGTGACGTCGTTGATTGCGACGTTACTGTAGAACAAACAACATCAGAGTACCTTAACATCCATATTCATTTTGAAAAAGTAATGTTGGTACAGTTGCATATATCTGTGCCTCAGTCCATACGGACATCTAACTTCTAGACAGAGAGGTCTACCACAAACATTGTCCCTGTGTGCTGAAAGACGGAACGACCATCTTCACAGTGCACTAATACCCTCGTTATTAACAGGTTAAATCAATGACCATTCTTGTTGTTCTGTCGCTACCACAGAGAGCCAAATTCAGCAGAAGAATGAAAGATACTTGTATACTTACTTTAACATACTAAAACTACAGAGTCCAAGTCATCATCAAATTACCTGGGAAGTCAGTTGCAGTTTGCGACGGGACACGGCCCATCGAACACATGCTGATGTGAGGTGGAGTGTACACCATTAAGTTAAGTTATTCTTTTGACTTTGTTCACATGTACTTTTATGTGTCATCTTTTTCTTTTGTAAATATATAGCTATGCTGAGCTTTTAATTATTGACAATGGTCTTTATAGACACTTTTGAGTTTATTGTTCTGAAGAAGGTGTAGTTATCTACACCGAAACCTAGGTAAACACTAGGTGTTTTTTCGCAGTCGAGGCGGATCTCAGTCCATTAATATATTAACAAACGATTACTGACGCGCTGCAATGTTGAAGGTACTTCTTTTTGTACGTAAATGGACATCAATTTTAAACAGATGAAACTAATGTAGTTGCTTTATAGTACAGAATAGATTTTCGCTTTCAGGCGTGTTCATTTATCACATTCTTAAGTTTACAACGCAAGCTAGTCCAGGCTCATAAGGACAGAATAGTTAACATTCGTCACACATGCTCTGCATTATCAAACAGCCCAGATGTCGATATTTAAGTATAATTATATTCCAGAGACCTCGTCGTTAGCGTCCATCCAAACACTTGAAGAAAATTTCAAATATCTCATGATACGTTTCCAACGTTTTCATTGACATTGATCGTAGTTGTACTTTCCTCTTGACCTACTTCAGTGTGCAGCAATCGGTAACAGACGTTGGTAATACTTGTCAATCAAACCTCAATAAAAGAGAACGTGTGCGTAATTATTGGTGACACGTTACTAAAGCTGTTACAAGTTTCGAACACGCCAAATGCAAACAGTGTCTGTATCACTTACAAATCTTCCTGGTAGGATGGATGCCTTATTTGCTGGGCCACTTGCACCGTCTGCTCGATGGCCGGGTCATTCGTCAGGGAGTTGATACCAGCCACGATCTGAAACACACAACACAATACACCATCACAGAGAACTCTTCCCATTTCTTACAAGAGTTTTAGCTGTCATTATTTTCGAAAATACTGACGACACCAAATTTCTGGGAACCTATTTGAAACATATCTGTCTTCTGAGCAACTATGTGAAATTCATCTGCCCAACGAACAAGCAGGTGACACAAAGACAAATTGGCAGTGTCACTGCCATGAACATCGGCTCACACTCTACACCGAAAAGACAACAGTTACTTTTTAGGGTTTAACGTCGGACTTGCTACAGCTAGATAACCAGAGAAGTTAATCGACGCCCTCTTATTACCACAGGTAAAACAAAAATGATCAGGACGCTTTTCACTGACGAGTAAGGAATTAACTAACATCCTGCATGACGACAATCCAGTCAAGTCTGGACCAAGGGAGGGTAATGTTATAGAGATCAAAACGTCCCTCCCAAACACCCCTTCCCCCTCGCCCACCCCCAACCCAAATGAATCGATGTAATACTTTTGTATACACTAGTTTGCAAATTTCTTAGCCAACTTACTTTAAGTATCATGAGAACGAGGAATTTCGAAAATCTCAAGGAAGTGTATAAAATCAGAAACTATGTTTGACAAAGGGGACCCTTCATTTCGTAGCCAGGCCAGGAAAAATGGCCTATTCATGACCTGACCATAGGTTATTGCAACAACAAATCCGACACAGTTTGTCAGTCCACAGGTAGTACCGGTAAACCAGAGTAAAACTGCGTAACGCAGGACAGAAAGGAAAAGACGATTTTTTGCGATCTTAAACAGAACAAACTGAATAAACCCGTGTTCCTCTAATTTAGTCTACAGCTCTCGTACTAGGCTAGCGTTCGCACACGGACTGCTAAGTGAAACATTGCTAATGATGATTGCACCCTTACATTTTATATTGTGCTGATTATGACGTTGTCGGAGTAGTGAGAGTTTGTTGGAAGTAAACAATTCCATGGAAAATGTAAATCCCAAGTATTCAGATGCATCCTATCCAAATTATGTGCCGGCCGTTGCGACCGAGAGCTTCTAGGCGCTTCAGTACGGAAACGCGCTGTTGCTACGGTCGCAGGTTCGAATCCTGTCTCGGGCGTGACTGTGTGTAATGTCCTTAGGTTTCAGTAATTCTAAGTCTAGGGGACTGATGACCTCAGATGTTAAGTCCCATAGTCCTTAGAGTCATTTGGACCATTTGAACAAAATTATGTATTTGTCTGATTGCAATTTCTTGGGAGTTAGGTTAAGGTGATGTATTTTGGATTGGATTGTTTGGGGGAGGAGACCAGACAGCAACGTGATCGCTCTCATCGAATTAGGGAAGGACGGGGAAGGAAGCCGGCCGTGCCCTTTCAAAGGAACCATCTCGGCATTTGCCTGGGGCGATTTATGGAAATTACGGAAAACCTAAATCAGGATGGCCGGACGCGGGATTGAACCGTTGTCGTCCCGAATGCGAGTCCAGTGTGCTAGCCACTGCGCCACCTCGCTCGCTATTAATGCGCAATTTAAACAAATAAATATTTTACGATCCCACTTTTTCCAACCTCCGAACGTTTGAGAAATTAACACTAAAGTGAAAATCTAGCGAAGCTTTGTGCAGATGTCTTGCGCTCGTCTGTCGGCTCACGTCGCACTTTTTACCTCTGAGCGCCCAGCATGTACGTGAAGATACCTAGAACAATGGTGTCTGCCGTCTAGAATAAAGTGTACCGGTGAGGCGTTTCGCCTGATTTCATGCAACCCACGTAACGAAAACGTGATAAATATCGTTTTTCATTAGAATTTTCGGCCGCATACTACAGTTCTGACTTGGAGCCCTCAGATTTTCATCTCTTCGCTGTCATGAACCAGGACTGATCCTTGGGGCAAGCCATTATTGAGCTTCATTGTTTTGCTCCTATAATTTCCAAGTATCACCTGGAATGGTCTGTTGCAGAGCATCTCGTTGGTAAGTTTAGCCATTTTCAAGCATGGCACGATGCGGAGTAGTTAGTAAATCAGGCCTTGCCTCCATACAGTATCATAAGCCGCTGTCAGGTCTATAAATACCACGGATGTTTTTTCTTCTCTTTGGAAGCCTGCCTCGATGTAGGAAGTTAGTGAGAGGACTTGATCTGTGCAGCTCCTGTTTGGCTGGAAGCCTGCTTGTTCCACAGGGATACACTTTAGGATATCTGGACTTATTCTGTTACATATAAGTCTCTCCAGTAGTTTGTAGATCGTGCTAAGAAGGGCAATTGGGCGGTAGCTGTTTGGTTGGTTATTCGGTTTACCTGCTTTCAGTATCGCTATGATTTTTTGCTTTCTTAAGGGTATTTGGTATTCTTCCAGTTTCCATCATGCTGGAGAAGAACTGTGCAAGCCATAATTTTGCAAATTTACCGCAGTGAATCAAAAACTCTGGATGAATTCCATCAAAATCTGGAGCTTTCCGTGGCTTGATGTCTCTCAGAGCCAGTGTTATCTCTTCGATTGAGAAGGGCTGCGAGTGTAGTGAATTGTTTCCTACTAAAGATTTCAAATTTTTAAGTTCCTTTTTAACTTTTATGGTATGAGCTCGATCTCCTGGAGCTCTAGAGAGGTTTTAGTGATGTGCGCCGCAACTGTATTTGGAGAAATAGAGCTGGTTGGTCGTTGGTTCCTGCTACTGCCACCAATCTTCCGAAGTAGCGACCACGCATTTCTGCTTGATTTTGTGAAGTCTATTTTCTCAACAGTTTATCCATTTAGTGCGCCTGGCAGCGTCCAGACTGTGCAATAAGTCATCTGCAATCTCCCTATCCCCATGCTCTAGGAACTGTTTATAGAGGTGCTCACTCTCTTCGTTCCACCCCGGCACGTATTCCTTCCTAAATCCCCGGGGAATGCTGTTCTTAGCTGAGCTGATGACTGCTGCCACAAATCTTTTGTAATTTTTATAAGTTTGAGGTATCCATCCAAGGCGTTTATCAAGTTTATTCTGAGAAAGTAGCCCAGTCCGCTATCCAGTTCCATCTGGGCCGAGGATACGAGGAGATTAGGGGGATATTAAGGCCTATTTCTATTAGCACCGGACGATGTTGGGAGTGAGGGAAGTCCCCAAGTATTCTGTGGGAGGCCGGTATAGGTTTGTTATTAGTGTCAGCCGTAACAAAGCATAGATCAGGGTGGGTTTCAGTTCCCCATGCAGCTGACTTAAATGTACTTTGGTCTTTGGCGTCAAAGATTAGCTGTGTATTGAAATCTTCAGCCCATTTCACCAAGTCTTCACCATTCTGGTGAGATGTGCGGTATTTCCACAGTACGTGGTGGCTGTTGAAGTCACCCACATATATTGTGGGGTGAGGCAGAGGTTGTAGAACTTGTGGAGGCCACAAGTGGCCTGGAGATTTGTAGATGTTGTTTACTGTTAGTTCACCTACTTTTACAGTAACTTCGTGGATATCACATGTGGTAGATGTAGCAATAAGGACTGCATCCTCTATGTCCTTTCTAACGTACGTTGCTATACCATAATGCCTGTGATGTGTAGCACCTATCAGGTCATAGACCGTTATTTTACCTCTTGATCTTAGCTGCTCATCGTTTTCTGTATGGGTCTCCTGGACTGCAACTATGTCAATGTTGTACAATGTTAAAATTATATGCATGTATTGGCATTTGGCTTTACTTATGCCTTCAATATTAAGTTGGCAGACTCGTACGATCGGTCCGAGCTGTCTAGTCAAGTTGCCCTCAGAAGGACACTCAGCATTCCGTTTTCTGTGAGCCATCGTGATTTGATTATGACCAGGAGATCGTTTACCGATTGCCTGGTCGCCAGAAGGGTGCTAGTTCACTTAGCGTTACCCAGGGTGCACGCGTAGTTTTCAACTACGGACGCGAACTAGCTTTACACCCCGAAAAGTGCGGTGTATGAAAGTGTTGAGGTGGATATGGTGGTGTGACAGGCATTTTGAGCGCCAGGAGTTACTTCTGTGGACCAAGGAGCTGTGGTCCGCGAGATGTTGCTGCACAACCGCCAAAGGAAAGTCGTTAGCAAACGGACGCAATTACAGAGACGGAAGACGTAGGGTATTGATGTCGGCACAGCGTGCTGCTGTGCGACGTACTGCAGATCAGTGAAAACATTTAAAGACTTACTCTAGTTACCGGATTAGAAACTATTTAGCCTGGTAATGCTCTTCGGTATTTCAGAGCACTTAATAAGTGTCCGACGTCTTAATTGGTATGTAGTTAGTATCCTGATATAAGTAGTTAGTAAGTAGTGAAACAGCTGGAAGTGGTTGTCTCTCTGAAAAAAGTTACCACGACGGAAATGTACAGTCTGCTTTATTTTGTAGATAACTGAGTTAGACAGGGTGTTAGGAAATTCCCGTTCGTGAAATTCTCGTTACAGACTTCTAGTACTTGTAGAAGGGACTGAGTAGATAATATCTTGTATTGGAACCGATGTTGGAAAACATGTTGGTAGTATTGGAACCGATGTTGGAAAACATGTTGGTAACTATCACTTTAACAAGTAACTGATTAGGCGAGAAGCAGCACATCACTTGTTTTACAGATCCACTCACTAACATCCAAATAAACTTCTCGTGTACTTGTCGACGGGTTCTGTTCTACGTGAAGCAGTACGGCCTCTTCCAATTCTGGTGTGCGGACTCTCCTTGGAGCACCAAAGTCACGCCTGCTGACCGTGAAAGTACTCCTTTCTCGAAGCTGTGATCATATAAAATTAATTGTTGTTAAGGCGGGTGCCAGGTTGAGATTCATTGGGAGAGTCCTTAGAAAATGTAGTCCATCAACGAATAGGTGGCTTACAAAACACTCGTTCGACCTATACTTGAGTATTGCTCATCAGTGTGGGATCCGTACCAGGTCGGGTTGACAGAGGAGATAGAGAAGATCCAAAGAAGAGCGGCGCGTTTCGTCACAGGGTTATTTGGTAAGCGTCATAGCGTTACGGAGATGTTTAGCAAACTCAAGTGGCAGACTCTGCAACAGAGGCGCTCTGCATCGCAATGTAGCTTGCTCGACAGGTTTCGAGAGGGTGCGTTTCTGGATGAAGTATCGAATATATTGCTTCCCCCTACTTATACCTCCCGAGGAGATCACGAATATAGAATTAGAGAGATTCGAGCGCGTACGGAGGCTTTCCGGCAGTCGTCCTTCCCGCAAACCATACGCGAGTGGAACGGGAAAGGGAGGCAATGACAGTGGCACGTAAAGTGCCCTCCGCCACACACCGTTGGGTAGCTTGTGGAATATAAATGTAGATGTAAGTGTAGGTATGGTGAACGCTCTTGATAAAGTCGATGAGTATATCTTTCGTTACCGTGAGCACCGCCATTCAGAAGGATCATGTCGCTATATTCCGCAAACGTGTATTCAGCAATGTTGCTCTGACACACACAGACACGAGAATGAGGTTAGAAGCAGGCCGGGGAGGTAGGACTGACGTCAAATAACATAAGATTATCCGACGTAACCACACCCTACCATGGCTATCCTGTTGCATATTTACCTAGTAGACATGTTTTCAAAAGGCTGTGGCACGGAAACGTTACAATACCTGACACGTATTACCATTCAAAATGTTACCTGGTCACTCCCGTCTGGAAGTCCTAGAAGTTTGTAATGGGAATTTCCGAAAAACCCTGCGTGATTGTCAGCAGTTTATTTATTGTGTGTCCAATTACAAAAAGATTAACAGGATGCTCGAACAGAACTCCAACGTGAAAACCTGCCAAGCCTTCAAACGTGCTCGTCGTACACTACTGGCCATTAAAATTGCTACATGATGAATAAATGCAGATAATAAACGGGTATTCATTAGACAAATATATTATACTAGAACTGACATGTGATTACATTTTCACGCAGTTTGGGTGCAAAGATACTGAGAAATCAGTACCCAGAACAACCACCTCTGGCCGTAATAACGGCCTTCATACGCCTGGGCATTGAGTCAAACAGAGCTTGGATGGAGTGTACAGGTACAGCTGCCCATGCAGCTTCAACACGATACCACAGTTCATCAGGAGTAGTGACTGGCGTATTGTAACGAGCCAGTTGCTCGGCCACCATTGACCAGACGTTTTCAGTTGGTGATCTGGAGAATGTGCTGGCCAGGGCAGCAGTCAACGTTCTCTGTATCCAGAAAGCCCCGGACAGGACCTTCAACATGCGGTCGTGCATTATCCTGCAGAAATGCACGTTTTCGCAGGGATCGAATGAAGGGTAGAGCCACGGGTCGTAATACATCTGAAATGTAACATCCACTGTTCAAAGTGCCGTCAATGCGAACAAGAGGTGACCGAGACGTGTAACCAATGGTACCCCATACCATCACGCCGGGTGATACGCCAGTATGGCGATGACGAATACACGCTTCCAATGTGCGTTCACCTCGATGTCGCCAAACACGGATGCTACCATCATGATGCTGTAAACAGAACCTGGATTCATCCGAAAAAAATGACGTTTTGCCATTGGTGCAACCAGGTGCGTCGTTGAGTACACCATCGCAGGCGCTCCTATCTGTGATGCAGCGTCAGGGGTAACCACAGCCACGGTCCCTGAGCTGATAGTGCATCCTGCTGCAAACGTCGTCGAACTGTTCGTGCAGATGGTTGTTGTCTTGCAAACGTCCCCATCTATTGACTCAGGGATCGACACGTGGCTGCACGATCCGTTACAGCCATGCCTGTCATCTCGACTGCTAGTGACACGAGGCCGTTGGGATGCAACACGGCATTCTGTATTACCCTCCTGAACCCGCCGATTCCATATTCTGCTAATAATTATTGGATCTCGACCAACGCGAGCAGCAATGTCGCTATACGATAAACCGCAATCGCGATAGGCAACAATCCGACCTTTATCAAAGTCGGAAACGTGATGCTACGCATTTCTCCTCCTTACACGAGGAATCACATTAACGTTTCAGCAGGCAACGCCGGTCAACTGCTGTTTGTGTATGAGGAATCGGTTGGTAACTTTCCTCATGTCAGCACGTTGTAGGCGTCGCCAATGGCGCCAACCTTGTGTGAATACTCAGAAAAGCTAATCATTTTCATATCACAGCATATTGTTCCTGTCGGTTAAATTTCGCGTCTGTAGCGCGCTATCATCGTGGTGTAGCAATTTTAATGGCCAGTAGTGTATTATCTGTCCCGTTACCAGACATTCATTTACATGAAAATGTTTTTTGGTGCTAGGCGAACATCTCGTAGGGGGGTCGTGTTGGTGTACTCGAAGGTAAACAGGTACCTTTCGGAGTTCGTAGGATGCAGTAACTCACCTAAGGTGGCATCTGAGCCGCCGACGATGCGTCCGTGTACCCGACCAAACCTCCTGTGTGGACCGCTGTGTGGATGCGACGGACGGGCAGCTCAGCCGCTGGAACACAGCATACACCACAATGAACACTCTACGGCGAGATGAGGCGCTCCACCCGTCTCTACTAACACATAAGAAACTAACAAAACGTTAAGTGCTGCCGACGATGGAAGCGTCACATGGAGATTATTCTTTGTCTTTAGGTACATACGTATGTATTCTCAAACGAAGTGTCCGCGGAATTTGTTTCATGTGGTGGTACTGAATCATAAATGAATAGAACAAGAAATCGTCCTTTGTCTATACGCAGTTTCAGTGCTTTACTGTCCAATAACAAGTGGCGTGCCAAACCTACAGTGGTCAGAACTTCAGACTAAGCTTTGTGCTTCTCAACTGCCGAATATGCTTGCCCGGTATGGAACAGATCCGCCCACGCAAGAAAAGGTAGATATTAGCTTGAATGAAACATACAGGATAGTGACAGGGTGCATGAAAGCAACCCCCATATAAAATCTTCACAGGGCCGCAGGTTTCACAAACCCTGACTCACTTAGGAAAGCCCATGAACATACCGAGCAGCTAAAACAAACCTTTGATGCCCGTCACTCAATATTTGACCTAGAGTGTGGCCCCAGCAGACTCAAATCCAGACGCCGTGTCCTAAGTTGCGCCTTAGATGAGCCGCCCCCCCCCCCCCCCCCATCTACTATCCACTAAGAGAGAACCCACCAAGCGGCGTTTCTAGTGATTGGAAAACCTAGAGAATACTTAACCGCATCAGAACTGGGGTGGCTCCTGTGAAGTCTAATCTGATCAAATGGGGTTTGTTGGACGAAAATGACGACAAATGCGACTGCCGCACTCGACAGGACGTGGAATATCTTCTACAATGCCCTGCCTGCCCCCACAGATGCACCCTCGACGATCTATGGCTGGATAAAGAAGAAGCATTGGACATTGCCCAATACTGGGCAAACAAATTGTAGTTTCCGGACACGAAAAAGTAAAGTAAAGTTCAGTGCTTTAGTTCCAACAACACACGTAAGTAAATCTCGGTGATATTTCTTAAAAGGAAATTACTCCGTGGCCTAAGGCATCTTTCTGTGACTAATGTTTCGGCTCCTAGTGTTTGGTGACAACATTAGAAGGTATACAGACGCAATCAGTATTTTCGCACACACATACAGTATTTCCAACTGTTTATCCGTAACTAGGCTACGGTCAAGTCGCCGCGTCGCCAGACCGTTGCCCAACACAGCAGTCGAGCCGGACAGCGTTCTGGTGCTTCTAGTGGGGAAGACTTGCCACTGTTTGCTTTGCTTAGCGCTAAGACTCACAATATGCGTACTTACACTCCTTCCGCTTTTCTGCTGAAGTTTTTTTTTTTTTTGTTCTTTTCAGTTTGGCATTTCTGCACATGCTAGCATGGTAACGATTAGACCTTACAAAACTGTGTAATTGGAGGCAGCAGTCTGACGATGTCACAGTCCAACAGTTGCTTGCCTGCGTACAAATGTTCCTCCTGCTGGCGCCATTTAACTCGAAATTACTACACTCCTGGAAAATGGAAAAAAGAACACATTGACACCGGTGTGTCAGACCCACCATACTTGCTCCGGACACTGCGAGAGGGCTGTACAAGCAATGATCACACGCACGGCACAGCGGACACACCAGGAACCGCGGTGTTGGCCGTCGAATGGCGCTAGCTGCGCAGCATTTGTGCACCGCCGCCGTCAGTGTCAGCCAGTTTGCCGTGGCATACGGAGCTCCATCGCAGTCTTTAACACTGGTAGCATGCCGCGACAGCGTGGACGTGTACCGTATGTGCAGGTGACGGACTTTGAGCGAGGGCGTATAGTGGGCATGCGGGAGGCCGGGTGGACGTACCGCCGAATTGCTCAACACGTGGGGCGTGAGGTCACCACAGTACATCGATGTTGTCGCCAGTGGTCGACGGAAGGTGCACGTGCCCGTCGACCTGGGACCGGACCGCAGCGACGCACGGATGCACGCCAAGACCGTAGGATCCTACGCAGTGCCGTAGGGGACCACACCGCCACATCCCAGCAAATTAGGGACACTGTTGCTCCTGGGGTATCGGCGAGGACCATTCGCAACCGTCTCCATGAAGCTGGGCTACGGTCCAGCACACCGTTAGGCCGTCTTCCGCTCACGCCCCAACATCGTGCAGCCCGCCTCCAGTGGTGTCGCGATAGGCGTGAATGGAGGGACGAATGCAGACGTGTCGTCTTCAGCGATGAGAGTCGCTTCTGCTTTGGTGCCAATGATGGTCGTATGCGTGTTTGGCGCCGTGCAGGTGAGCGCCACAATCAGGACTGCATACGACCGAGGCACACAGGGCCAACACTCGGCATCATGGTGTGGGGAGCGATCTCCTACACTGGCCGTACACCTTGAAACCTTCCCGTCTAATATTGGATGAACGTTTGCTTGCTAACTGAACGCTGCGTCTCTTAAAATCTTTTAACTGCTGCTCTGTCAAGACTACCTGCTGATTATTACGACGAAACATAAAAATGTGTTGTCGCCGTGGCCCTCAGTCGTTACCTGAAATTATTAAGACTGATTCTTACCTTTAATTATTTATACTGGATCGCCATCTGACTGCTACAGCAAACTGTGGAATGAATATACTTACTTCTCTTTAACATAATTATAAGCTGCTGGTGGAGTTTCATAATACTTTGTGACTGGAATTCTTTAAGTTGAAGTTAATTTAGATTTGATAAAAGCTGAAGCTCAGTTTAGACCTTTCTTTTAAGATAACAATAAATTCCGTAAAGCATTTACGTGAATGATTTTGGGATAGAAAATTCTTAAAGCATTTAATCTGGTAGAAGTTAACTATATTCTGAGAACGATCTTGACAAACAATTACAAGGGGTATAGTTCTTTACAAAAATTCTTAAAAAGTAGCGTTGCGCTACATACCTAATTTTCCATCAAAATTACATAACTATATTCTGAGAACGATCTTGACAAACAATTACAAGGGGCATAGTTCTTTACAAAAATTCTTAAAAACTAGCATTGCGCTACATATAGCGAGTGGCTGGCGAGCACACCGCTTCTTTCAAAGTGTTAATTCATACCTCGCTTACAGCGAGCTCCTCTCATGTCTCGCTAGCTACGACTGCCTCGTCTCACATCTTACTCGCAACTGCTCGCTTCCAACGCTCAATGCTACAAAAGTGCGGTCTCGCCGCCAACAATGGTTTTTGGTGCAGACAATCCCTGCTACCATTACAGATGTATTACTGCGAGATGTTTCCCGCTCTTTCTCAAAATGTATCTATGCGCGGTTTCCCGCTCTTTCTCAATAATACACAATGCAATTTAATTAACAAAACAATTTAAATAAGAAACAGTTCAGATAATTACATGCTAAAACAGTTTAAATACGCCTATTACATAATTACATATGCCGCTACTCGGCTTTCTTAAAATTTTACTACGTTGTTGAGTCATATGGACTCAACATAAGTATAAAATTTGATTATAGAAAATAGTTTGAACAAAGTGTATACACAAATTCTGTCATACAAAATGATTTGTCTATCTCTAATAAAGAGAATATGTAAATAGAAAGGGTTTTAGTAGGAATTGTACATCAAGTAAAATTTGGTTCCCTTAAATTTAACAACAAGAATAAGAGTAAATGTGAAAATCAATATACAGATCATATGAAGCAATTGAAAGTTTACATTATGAAACATTTAATTCAAATTGGCATCTCTTAGTACCACAATTAAGGAAGGTACAAAAGGAATTGGATAGCATGGTCAAAGCACTGGCAACTGTCTGTGAATGCACTCAAAAGTCTGTTCCTTTCCCTCACATAGCACAACACCAGGTTTCGCCATGTGGTTCCATCATCGCCTTGCTCCATAGTTTTAGTGTACCCAAACACTAAGTACGTCGTCGAATAGCCTGAGTTGCCGCAGCCACATCAGGATTAAGTTCCATCTCCAATGGTCCATTAAGGTTGGTGGTGTGCATCTTGGTATGCAAACACCTATTGTCGTACATCATACTGTGGTGTGTATCTAGGTATGCAGGCACCAATTGACATACATCGGGCTGTGGTGTGCATCTAGGTATGCAAACACCTCATCGAGAACATCATTGGTTGAAGTCACGTGTTTCACAATTCACTGATTCTGTGCTCAATAACCATGGGGATGCACAGGAATTAAGGTACGGGTAAAATTGTTTTGGCAATGGGTTCACGGACATTGTTGGTACCATAATTTGACTACCAAATAATTTTCCCTATGACAAAATATGTTGTGTCGTAATTTGTAACAATATGTAGTTTTAATTTAAGAATTCTTCCAGAAAATTATTCCCATATATAAAAGACATAAAAGTTCCTACTTATTCAGTATTTGATAGTATACAGATTTGTTATAGACAAGTACATTATTACTTATTCTGTATTTACATATCTTAGTTTCTTACATCATTAATTATAAATTTTGTTGACAATGCATTTCTTGACTTACTGTCCTAAAATTTTATCTTCCATTCAGGGGTGTAGTCGTCAGTTATGAGTCGTCAAATGTCAGGTCATAATATACAATAAAATTACTGTCATAAAATTATTTAAAGTATTCTTTTGCAGCTGAAAATTAAGGTAAACATTATTCTGGTTACACATTGTAATGTGTGGTCCCCATCCATAGTGTTGCAATGTGTCACATGCTAGCAAAATTATTTCTTAACATTATACATTTCTTATATACTAACATAACATACACATTCTTCTTCTGCATCTGTGTCAACTCTCTGCATAACCTGTTATAAACATTCAGCATTAATTAACGTCAGCGCACGGCATGACTTATTATAAAACATTCAGTATTAATTATCGTCAGTGCCCGGCATGACTTCAATAAACATCTTCTGGTACTTCTCGTCCGCTCCTGGCATGACCTATAAAACACTTTATCATAATATTAACTGCTGCAAAATCACGTCAGCTCCCGGCATGACCTATAAAATTTCTGTAATGACAATTAGCGTCAGCTATCTGCGTGACCTAAAGATTCACATCCTTATTCTAACTAAAACTACGTTTCATTTTGATGACGTGTGACAACAATGCTGCATTCTGGAATAAAGAGTACATGTTAATGTTACCACTAAAATAATTGATTAATGAACGATCTATATTATCAGTTTAGCTATTGCAAAAATCGACATTTTCTTAAGTAATTATGTCACGTTATAAAAAAAATTTCTTTCATTTATGAGCTCTCAGTGCACAAATTCATACGTCGTGTCGTTGTCTGCATGTTCTCTTTAAGTTAGGAAATGTTTCTCGTGTTTTTATTTGTCTTGGCTGGCGTAGCATCATTAAGTACTGCTGTGTTCTTTAAGGTACGGTGAAATATTAGCGGCCCGCTGCGTGTCGCGGCTTTGTTTGTTACTGAAGCGCGCTGAAACTACCATTGTTGCATACTTACGTGTCACGCCGTCCTTTCGTCAGCTGAAATGAAAAAATTTAAGTCAAGAAATGTTTCACGTTGGATACATGATGATTCCCTAATGATTTCTTCTTACGTAGCGTTTCCACATGCACTACATTAGCGTGTGGAATATTACGAACTCTGTAAGGGCCTGCATACAGAAGTTCGAATTTACGGCATCTGTGCTTACCTTTGTTGGAAAGAAAATGAGTGCGAATCAGTACTTTGTCGCCAATCTCGTACTTCTGTAGTCGACTTACCTGCTTCTGTTGTTTCTTCCGCCGATCTGCAGCTCTTTTAGTGTTTGCTAATGCTGTGTCTATTATTTCACAATGTCGAAGCCTACGCGTCTTAGGAAAAGTAATTAGTTCGGTAATTTTGTTCGGTGGGTCTTTATTTGTCAGTATTACGGTTGGTGATAGCATCGTAGATTCATTGGGTATTGCATTTATCACTTCTTGAAACTGTAAAATATATTTATCCCATGTTGTATGTCTTTTATGACAATAAATTCTGCATAACTTCCCGATCTCTTTCATTATTCTTTCTGATGGGTTGGAAGAACTGTGATATCTTGATATGTAAATAGGTGTTATGTTCTTACTTTCTAACATTTTCTTCCATACGTCTGACCTAAACTGCGGACCGTTATCCGAAATAACCTTCTGTACACGTCCTACTACTGATAGAAAATCTCTTACAAACGCTCTTGATACTGTTCTTGCTGTTGCTTTCCTTAGTGGAGAAAATGTTACAAATTTGGATGTTAGTTCTACAGCTACAAAAATATAACTATAACCATTATTTGTTCTGGGGATTGGACCGAAAAGATCCACTGCTGCCATGTGTCTTAACTTAACCGGTATGATGGGATACAATGGTGGAATGTGTGACACTGTTGATGATTTAGCTTTTTGACATATCTTGCATGATGCTATTACTTTTCTTATGTGTTTTTCCATGTTATTAAAGTGGCAATTTTGTCGCAGAATCAGAAAGCATTTCCTCGCTCCGTAGTGTCCATAACTTAGATGTGTATACCATATCAGTTTATTTACGATCCCTTCCGGAATGCATAAAAGCCAATTATTACCATCTCGGTATGATCGAATAAAGAGTATATTTTGAGTGTAATGAAGTCTGACTTTAGCGTTACTTCTGTCTTTCAAAAGCGTTACAATCTCTTTCAGTGTTTCATCTTTCTGCTGTTCTCTCTCTATATCCTGTAATGCTGCTGATATAAAGTTTTCGAAAGCTACTTGTTTAATATACATAATACTATGGTTGTTGTAGCAAAAGGTATTTTCTTTCTCCATGCGTTTATTGTGAATGGACCTCGACAATGCGTCGGCAACAGTATTCTGCGTGCCTGGAATGTGTATAATGGTAAAATCAAACTCTTGTAAGTATAATTTCCAGCGGCTTAATCTATCGTGCGTAAGTTTTGCTGACAATAAAAACTGGATTGCTCGGTGATCGGTATATATTGTTGTATGTCGGCCATATAGAAAATGACGGAATCGCTTAAAAGCGTAAATTACACATAGTGTCTCTAATTCTGTTACAGAATAATTGCGCTCTGCTGGAGAAAGTATCCTGCTTGCAAAAGCAATGTGTTTCACGACTGTCTTATCTTCTTCCTTTATTTCTTGGAAAATATGTACTCCTAGTGCTGTGGTTGAACTATCTGTTGCAACGGAAAAGTTTTGTGTTGGGTCAGGGTGTGATAACAAAGGTGCTTTTAATAATGCTTCTTTCAAGTTCTCGAATTCAGCTTCAACGTCTTCATTCCATGACCAAAGTGTGTTTTTACTTGTAGGCTGGTATAGCAAGGGCGTGTCTAATGCTTTGTAGTGGATAAATTTTCTAAAATAATTGATAAGACCTAAAAGGCTCCGAAGTTCCTTTTTGTTTGTTGGCACGTCGATGTCTTTCAGTGCTTGCAATTTGTCAGGGTCTGGTGCGATACCTGTTTGTGAGATAATGTGCCCTAGAAATTTTATTGACGCTTTACCAAATTCAGATTTACGCAAGTTTATAGTTATACCATTCTGCTCGAATGTATTCAGTAATTGTTCAAGAGTATGATTGTGTTGTTCCCAGTTTTCTGCTGCAATTAAAATGTCATCGACATATGTAGTAATTTTGTTTTTCAGATCTTGTGGTAGAATAGTATTCATGCCTCGTATAAAGGCGGCAGACGAAATCGTTAGTCCAAACGGAAGTTTACAAAATTGATAGCATTCCCCAAAGCAAAGGAATGCCGTATATTTTCGGCAATTTGGGTGTAGTTGGATTTGCCAAAACCCTGATTTGAGGTCGAGTGTAGTATAATGGAGGTGCCATGAAATTTTTGCAGTAACTCTTCTAACGTCTGTGGTCGGTCGGTTTCTGTAATGATTATTTTATTAACTTGACGTGAATCTAAAACTAAACGTAGTGATCCATCCTTCTTTTCAACAATGTGTAGTGGATTTATATATTGGCTGGCTGCTGGTTCTATTATTCCTTGATCGATCATTGCTCGTAATTCTTTCTTAACTGCTTCTGTGTGTATGTGTGGGATTGGATAATGCTTTGCTTTGAAAGTCTCGTGTGGTTTCACCTGAAATTCGTACATAAATCCTGTCATTGTTCCTGGAACATTGGCAAAAACTGCTTTGTGTTGTACCAGAATATTTTCAAGTTCTGTGCGTTCTGCGTCGCATTTTGCTACACTATTGTCTACCTTGCGTGTAATTGTCTCGAACATATTGTACTCCTGTTCCTCTACCAAGTCATTATTAAGTGTGTTCGTGTATAGTGCGATATAACAATCGTTATCTTGAGAATCAGTAATAATCTCGATCCTGTGCATATTTTGTTCTTCGGAGGATACTGTGTTTTGAAATCTTACGATCACTTCCCTGTTTTCCTTTTGTAGTGTGAGGTATGACGATTTGAAGTCAATCTTCGCATCGTACTGAACAAGAAAATTTATTCCTAATATCATGTCTGTTGTTAAATTCGGAACTATCCAACAATCACTGTGGAACGTTTCCCCTGCAAAAACAAATGTTAATTGTGTCTGTCTTTTAACTTCAATGCCTTTTCCTGCAAAAGCTCCCTTGACCTTCGTTCTGTTTAAAGGAAATACTGGGTAATCATTATTGCTATTGCATCTGTTAAATGTGTCTTCGTTAATTACGCACATAGGTGAACCTGAATCAATTATCGCTAAAATATTGTGCGACTGTAAATTTATCTCTATTATTGGGTGATATATTGTTTTCTGTAGGATTGGTTTTTCCTGTAACAATGTGTCTCTCACGTCGTCAAATGTAATGGCATTTTCGGTCGTTATGTTTTCTCTGTGTGATTTCATAGTATCGACATTAAGAGATTCATTGCAGGTTTTCTCTAGTCATAATTCTTCCGATATGTGATTTTCAGCTTGGGAGTTTGGTATGTGTTCTATCAACTGTACAGTTCTGCCGTTTTGATTATTAGCAGTGTCTGGTGGATGAAATCTGGTGTCTGGTACATTCATACGGTAACGCAGCTGTTGGGCCCTGTTGTAGTTTCCGTTAAAATTGTCATTGTGGAACGTCCTCGGCGGTCTGTGTTCGTTTTCTTTTCTCCTGTCGTTATAACTGTGACTGTACGGCAGTCCACCTGCACCCCGTAGAAACGTTTGTTTTTGTTCATTTTGCGGTCGACCCGCGTAATGGCCTTCCCCGGTCGCATTATCTGAGCGATGATTCATATGGAAATTTGACCTATTCGGTTGCGTGTTAAGTCTCGGATTCTGTTGCTGTCCTGAATATAAATTTACCGTGTCAGTATAATGTTTTTCATTACTCCTGTTTTCGTTGTCATTTTCGCTGCGAAAGCGTTTACTCGGATTGTTATTACCAAATCGTGTTTGTTCAAAAGTAGCTGAGTTTGTTTGTTTTCCGTTCTGTCGTGAAAAATTTTTGTTAACAAATGCGTAGTCTGCCTGGTGTGCTTCTAATAGTTGTAAGATGTCTCTAAAAGCGGATACATTGTCCTTTTGTTGCCCTGTCAGTAATGACACTTTCAAAGCTCTGGGCAGTTTTGAAATGCAAAGCTGTATTAATGCCGATTGACTGTATGGCTCGTTGAGGTACTGGTTCTGTTCCACCATGTACTCGAAAAATTGTGTGATTGTTGGAAAGGTAGAATTTTCAAAGTTTGGCAAACTAAGTAGCCGATCTTTGATGCTGTTTTGTGTAGTGTCAGACCAATATGCTGATGAAAATGCTTCCTCAAATGCTTCTACGGAAAAACATTGTCTAGCAATTGGTCGCATTCGTCGTGCTGGTTCTCCTTCAAGAAAACTGACAATAAATTCTAACTTATGTTGTACTGGCCATGATGGTGGAAGTGCTCCCCTGAACTGTTGGATAAAATCCAACGGATGTATTTGCGCCCTGTCGTTTTTAAATGTTTTAAACTTTCTAACTGAAAGAAAATGTTTGTGATCAAAACTGTCATGTCTGTGTGTGTAAGTGTTGTCGTATTGTCTTGAATATGGATTCGGGTGTCTTTCTTCCTGGGTAAAATCTCTTACTCTCTGAAGTCTACCAACATTATATGTATTACGGATCTGAGGCATTTCGTAACGGTGTGTGTTCTGTTGAAAATGATTATGTGCGGCGGTTTCTTGTGCGTCCGCTATCTCTTGCTGTAGAGAATTTATTTGCTGATGCAATGAATCATTACGCGATTTTAGATCTGTGATAGTTTGTTGTATATTTGTCAATGGCGTGTTATTACTATTAGAGTTCTGTTGCACTGGGACTGGTGCAGTGTCGTCTGATCTCTCGTCATTGTTAGTATCTAAAAGATCTATTCTTGTAGTGAGTTCATTGATCTTTTCTGTCAGTTCGTTTCGTAATTTACGGTTGCTTTTGGTGACTTTCTTAAAATCTGCCTTTAAATTTTCTGTGTCATGATTAATTTCTATGCGTTCTATTTTGTCAGTTAGTGTCTGAACGTCCTCTGTTAATTTATCTTTAACATTCTGGATTTCAGTGTCTGTAGAAGTTTTCACATCGATTGTCTGTGTTTGGATTTCTGTAAGCCTGTCTTGTATTTGATTATTTGTTTCTTTGACCGTTTCGATTTCTTCCGAGATCGACTGTATGTGATTGTCTACATATGTTTTGCCCTGGGCAAACACTTTCTTTTTGTCGTCCTGACGCTGTTTAGTGATTGTTTGTAGTAATTCTTTTCGTTCTTTATCCTGCGATCGCACCAGTTTACGGTGACGTATCAAACAGTTTTCTGTGTGATTGTTAAAACGTTCATCAATCTGAGCGTTTTGTTTGGCAAAGTTTTCTGTCATTGTTTCCCGTATACTAACTGCAAATGTTGCTTGGTTATCGGATATTTCTTGAATTTTGTCGCGTAATTCTTGTGTTGATTGTGAACATTTTTCAGCGACTGTTTGAATTTCTACTTTGATTTCGTGTTTTAGATTTTGGTACATGTTGTCTAATTTCTGATCTGTGTGTGCGTGTTCTGCCTTAATTTCGTTTTTTAGATCTTGTGACCTTTTTTCTAATTCTTGTGACCCTCTGTTAAAGTTTTGATTCATGTCTTGTCTCATTTGTAGCAAAAATGCCATTATTGGATCCGTTTCGGATTGACTTCTGTGTGTATTTGTATTCGTTGTTAAAGGCTGTAGATCTGTGTTCATTTGAACATCCTCAGATGATTGTGACTGCGTCACGTTTTCCGTAATTTCGGAATTTTGGTCATGAGAACTGTTGGATCTGCTACGCAGGTTGTGTAGCTGTGTACCGTTTGAATCTAAATCAGTGCTTAATGGAGTCTCTCTGTCTGACTGCATTGTAGTGGTTTCGTTACTGAAACTGTTATGTCTACTATGCGGAATTTGTGACTGTGTACCGTCTGTTGCATTTAATGCCAAATTATTTTGCACTACCGTTTCATTGTCTGTGGGCATTTCTGAAGTTACTTGTTCGTTAAACGCTTCCATATTGTTACAGTTATTAAATGTCTGTTCACCTAACGTTTCAGAATCAGGGTTTTCACACATATTATTACTGCCTATTCCAGAAAAGAATCTCTCGTCAGTATTTTGTACAGTTTTATCAGTTTGAGAACGAGTAATTATTCTGCGGGACATTGTCTATAATCATCACACGCAACAAAAGGTTTTATCAGTTTGAGAACGAGTAATTATTCTGCGGGACATTGTCTATAATCATCACACGCAACAAAATATATCACTGTTCAAAGCGGATTCAACACTGAACAAACACTTTTCCACGCCGAATCAATAAAGCAAACAGAATTGCCGATGACCTGTGAATAAAAGTTATACACTTTAGTATATGCGTTGCGCCACTTAAGAGTAACTTATTCACACTATTATCAAAGTCATTATATTCATATCCACAGTAGATTCACTAAAATGTCGTACTGAATGGATATCGCCAAGTGAAACCTTCCCGTCTAATATTGGATGAACGTTTGCTTGCTGACTGAACGCTGCGTCTCTTAAAATCTTTTAACTGCTGCTCTGTCAAGACTACCTGCTGATTATTACGACGAAACATAAAAATGTGTTGTCGCCGTGGCCCTCAGTCGTTACCTGAAATTATTAAGACTGATTCTTACCTTTAATTATTTATACTGGATCGCCATCTGACTGCTACAGCAAACTGTGGAATGAATATACTTACTTCTCTTTAACATAATTATAAGCTGCTGGTGGAGTTTCATAATACTTTGTGACTGGAATTCTTTAAGTTGAAGTTAATTTAGATTTGATAAAAGCTGAAGCTCAGTTTAGACCTTTCTTTTAAGATAACAATAAATTCCGTAAAGCATTTACGTGAATTATTTTGGGATAGAAAATTCTTAATGCATTTAATCTGGTAGAAGTTAACTATATTCTGAGAACGATCTTGACAAATAATTACAAGGGGTATAGTTCTTTACAAAAATTCTTAAAAAGTAGCGTTGCGCTACATACCTAATTTTCCATCAAAATTACATAACTATATTCTGAGAACGATCTTGACAAACAATTACAAGGGGCATAGTTCTTTACAAAAATTCTTAAAAACTAGCATTGCGCTACATATAGCGAGTGGCTGGCGAGCACACCGCTTCTTTCAAAGTGTTAATTCATACCTCGCTTACAGCGAGCTCCTCTCATGTCTCGCTAGCTACGACTGCCTCGTCTCACATCTTACTCGCAACTGCTCGCTTCCAACGCTCAATGCTACAAAAGTGCGGTCTCGCCGCCAACAATGGTTTTTGGTGCAGACAATCCCTGCTACCATTACAGATGTATTACTGCGCGCTGTTTCCCGCTCTTTCTCAAAATGTATCTATGCGCGGTTTCCCGCTCTTTCTCAATAATACACAATGCAATTTAATTAACAAAACAATTTAAATAAGAAACAGTTCAGATAATTACATGCTAAAACAGTTTAAATACGCCTATTACATAATTACAACCTCTGGTGATCGTCGAGGGGACACTGAATAGTGCACGGTACATCCAAACCGTCATCGAACCCATCGTTCTACCATTCCTAGACCGGCAAGGGAACTTGCTGTTCCAACAGGACAATGCACGTCCACATGTATCCCGTACCACCCAACGTGCTCTAGAAGGTGTAAGTCAACTACCCTGGCCAGCAAGATCTCCGGATCTGTCCCCCATTGAGCATGTTTGGGACTGGATGAAGCGTCGTCTCACGCGGTCTGCACGTCCAGCACGAACGCTGGTCCAACTGAGGCGCCAGGTGGAAATGGCATGGCAAGCCGTTCCACAGGACTACATCCAGCATCTCTACGATCGTCTCCATGGTAGAATAGCAGCCTGCATTGCTGCGAAAGGTGGATATACACTGTACTAGTGCCGACATTGTGCATGCTCTGTTGCCTGTGTGTATGTCCCTGTGTTTCTGTCAGTGTGATCATGTGATGTATCTGACCCCAGGAATGTGTCAATAAAGTTTCCCCTTCCTGGGACAATGAATTCATGGTGTTCTTATTTCAATTTCCAGGAGTGTATCTTGCGTCACCAGCATCAGTAGACGAAACGTTAGGCACACGAACATGCCTGAGACGGGGCCAGATGACCGCATAACAAGAATCATCAAGCATATGAATATTGGGCATATGAACGTATACAAAATCTTCCGCTGCCTACAAAATCCACTCTTGCTGCAGGAACACTCACCGAACACGCAGGACGCGAGCGCCAGCACCAGGACCAGGACGCTCTGCCTCGTCGTGTTGGGCTGTTTGAGTCTGAAGAAGGGATGCCGCGTACTGCCGTTCCAGGACGTTAAATGCAGGCCTGCTAAGCGCAGGATGCCCTCTTTTGTACTTTGGAACCAGGGATGGAGAAATTAATGAAATCGAAGACCTTCATAACGAGACACAGTTCTGAGATTGCAGATGACATTTCGCCGACCCCGACAATCCAGTCATTTTCGATAAATACACTGCTGGAAATTGAAATAAGAACACCGTGAATTCATTGTCTCAGGAAGGGGAAACTTTATTGACACATTCCTGGGGTCAGATACATCACATGATCACACTGACAGAAACACAGGGACATACACACAGGCAACAGAGCATGCACAATGTCGGCACTAGTACAGTGTATATCCACCTTTCGCAGCAATGCAGGCTGCTATTCTCCCATGGAGACGATCGTAGAGATGCTGGTTGTAGTCCTGTGGAACGGCTTGCCATGCCATTTCCACCTGGCGCCTCAGTTGGACCAGCGTTCGTGCTGGACGTGCAGACCGCGTGAGACGACGCTTCATCCAGTCCCAAACATGCTCAATGGGGGACAGATCCGGAGATCTTGCTGGCCAGGGTAGTTGACTTACACCTTCTAGAGCACGTTGGGTGGTACGGGATACATGTGGACGTGCATTGTCCTGTTGGAACAGCAAGTTCCCTTGCCGGTCTAGGAATGGTAGAACGATGGGTTCGATGACGGTTTGGATGTACCGTGCACTATTCAGTGTCCCCTCGACGATCACCAGAGGTGTACGGCCAGTGTAGGAGATCGCTCCCCACACCATGATGCCGGGTGTTGGCCCTGTGTGCCTCGGTCGTATGCAATCCTGATTGTGGCGCTCACCTGCACGGCGCCAAACACGCATACGACCATCATTGGCACCAAGACAGAAGCGACTCTCATCGCTGAAGACGACACATCTCCATTCGTCCCTCCATTCACGCCTGTCGCGACACCACTGGAGGCGGGCTGCACGATGTTGGGGCGTGAGCGGAAGACGGCCTAACGGTGTGCTGGACCGTAGCCCAGCTTCATGGAGACGGTTGCGAATGGTCCTCGCCGATACCCCAGGAGCAACAGTGTCCCTAATTTGCTGGGAAGTGGCGGTGCGGTCGCCTACAGCACTATGTAGGATCCTACGGTCTTGGCCTGCATCCGTGCGTCGCTGCGGTCCGGTCCCAGGTCGACGGGCACGTGCACCTTCCGCCGACCACTGGCGACAACATCGATGTACTGTGGAGACCTCACGCCCCACGTGTTGAGCAATTCGGCAGTACGTCCACCCGGCCTCCCGCATGCCCACTATACGCCCTCGCTCAAAGTCCGTCAACTGCACATACGGTTCACGTCCACGCTGTCGCGGCATGCTACCAGTGTTAAAGACTGCGATGGAGCTCCGTATGCCTCGGCAAACTGGCTGACACTGACGGCGGCGGTGCACAAATGCTGAGCAGCTAGCGCCATTCGACGGCCAACACCGCGGTTCCTGGTGTGTCCGCTGTGCCGTGCGTGTGATCATTGCTTGTACAGCCCTCTCGCAGTGTCCGGAGCAAGTATGGTGGGTTTCACATACCGGTGTCAATGTGTTCTTTTTTCCATTTCCAGGAGTGTATTTCATCATTAGTTCATATCCTTCACCATCGAAATGTAAACGGAATGTGTTGTTCTCGAGACCTGTTAATGGGCAGTTGCACAATTTCGGTCAAGCAACAGCACAATACTGAAGGTATGCGTACCCCGATTCATGCCAATAGCTGAAAAAAGTGCATTAAGGAAATGAGAGGCAACCGATTAGGACAAATAATAATAAATTAGATATTTGCATACTACGTGACCAAAAATGAACATTGTTGGAAACAAAGGTACAAAAATTTGTTAACGGTAGAGAAGGAACTATTGTTTATCATAAGCAGCAAGAAGAAAAATAGATAGCGTAAGTATAAAATACGAACACTTGGGATGGAGTTATTTAGGTCAGTTACAAGTTGGTGCTGGATATACAGTATCAGATATTGAGATGTTCTAATATCGTTAACAGAGAAAATGCAGTTCAATAATATTGTGCAATGAATGGTGGAATCTAGATTTCCGAAGCAAACCATCGATTCCAACCTTTCAAAACGAGACGTTGGGAAGCAGAACACAAGGTGGGGAAGAAACAGAATCTTTCACGGTAATACTGGGAACGCATAAATAGAACCAAAATACAGACTTGCATTTACTATTGAATGGAGAAAATACGAAAGTAATGATAGAAATAGTACTGTAGTTGATAGCAGAAAGTGCCATTAAATATCAATGACGTCTCTCAGCTGCCGGGCAGGGTGACCGAGCGGTTCTAGGCGCTACAGTCAGGATCCGCGGGGCCGTTACCCTCGCAGGTTCAAATCCTGCCTCGGGCATGGATGTGTGTGCTGTCCTTAGGTTAGTTAGGTTTAAGGATGACCTCAGAAGTTAAGTCCCATAGTGCTCAGCGCCATTTGAACCATTTGAACCAAGATCTCTCAGCAGCTAAGAATATGTCATTATAATTACTGTGACGAGTACAGTAGCTTAATGACCAGATTTTCTTTTTGTATTTTGATCGGCTGCTACTTGTTTCTGTGAATACACATATTCCATCTTTCGGTCACTCTTTGGAGGTATCACACATTGTTTTGCAAGTTCTTTCCACGTATGCTGTTATTGGTTGCCTTCGGTATATGCTATCGTTGATCCCTATTTACTATTTAGCAAGCTCGATTACTTTGTAATTTTGATTCTTGGAAAGTCTCATAGGAACTACACAAGGTCTTGAACCCGAGAACAGTTCATTGCAAGGCAGCTGACTAGGAAGCCTGTTATCATTAACCTGGAAAAATTTACCAACCAACGCAGCTGATGTTCAACAACGTTGCCTTCTATACTACCGATTTTTGCTAATTATAGGGCTTGGAAACTGGTGACTTACTCTTCCCATATATGTTTCGAAATGTAAATTTAAAAACTGCAAAGAATATGACCATAATATTAACAAATGTGCAAAGCACATCACGTAGGCTGAAGTCTCCAAACAGTCATTATGATTGTTCTGAACACACCAACCCTGTAACTAATAAAAATCTTGATCTGCGGGTACGTTTTCGCCAAGTTGACGGTGTTTGATGAAACACATTTACTCAGGAAAAAAAAGCAATATATTAAACGTTCCCAAACTGTTAGCTTCATTCCAGGGCGAGGACTATCATACCAACACGACTTCACGTTATTTCGGGTGTTAACATCTACTTCTATATCGATACACTGCAAACTTCCTTACAAAGGTCTTCTCACTTGAATCTGTGCAAGGGCGTTCGTGCTATTAAAATAATTCATACAAGCAGTCATGGAAAAACTACAGTATACTGAAATAACTTCATTACTATGCCATCATAACCGGCTTAGTAAACATATTCTTCAATTTACTTCAGCTGTTACGTTATTAAGTGTTGCTGAATCTTTGGTTAACCTACATAGTCCTAATCCGACAATTGTGGCTCATTATTATTTATGAATGGCAGTTATTATACAGAACACCTACACAGCAAAATAAAAGACTTTAAGATGAGTGCTAACGCTCGAAGATGATGTATAACGGTAAGGCATTCTGATTATAAGTCTAGGAAACAACAAATATTACGTCTTACTGAAGCTACTCTTCTAATAACAACAGCCGATAATAGTTGATAGATACAATGAAGATATATTGGTAATGAAATGCTATATAATGAAGTCTCAATGTTATTTTACTAAATTAAGAGCATATTTCGTTCAACCACATTCATAGTTTTAATCACACTGAAATCTGATCATATTAAAACTGACGTGTTTCGGAAGAACGGTCTTCCTCGCTCAGACGCAAATAATAGAAAAATATTGAGAAGGTGTGTGCCTCAAGATAGAAGCTTGCTCTTTCGTAGCTCGTCAGTTTTAATGTGGTCAGATTTCAATTATCCTCGTAAGTTTTAATGTGGTCAGATTTCAATTATTCTCTGAAACTGAGAAATTGCAACTGCGACCTCGCTTCCGTCGATCTACAGATGAAATTAATGTTTCTTCTTGGAATGAAATCGTAGACTTACAATTAGGACAGGTCCACATTTCAGACAGATATTTTCAGCAGTTGTTTGCAAAACTGTAAGCAGTTATTACACAGGAAAGAATCTTGCAAACAGTGAAGCTCAAACGACACCAAATAGTAGCATCTCCTCCTACATCCTCACAGATACTCTACAAGTGACCGTGTATGGGACGTGGAGCAGGGTACTTTGTACCACTGCTGCTCATTTCTTTTCCTAGTCCACTCCCAAACATAGCAAGGGAAAAACGACCTCCTATATTGCTTCGCAAGAGAACTAATTTCACTTTCTTATCTCCGTGATCTTTACGCAAAATGTATGTTGCCGGAAGCAGAACCGTTCTGCAGTCAGCGTCAAATGTCGGTTCTCTAAATTTTCTCAATGGTATTTCGCGGAAAGAACGCCGTCTTTCATCCAGGGATTCGTGTTTGAATTCACGAAGGATCCCCGTAATACTCGCGTGTTGGTCGACCCTACCGATAACAAATCTCTGATGCAAATTCCAAGATATTTATAAATCGTACATTTACGTATTTTGAGTAGAAGATAATATGATGGCAACTCAAAGGAATTTCTGGGAAATATGACAGTTCGCATCAAAGCAACAGAAAACTCGTCTCCGAAACCATTTTGGTACACGACTATCTATGACTCAGAATGTTATGAACCTCTGGGCTTATTACGTTAAATCGAAGTTTAAGCTCTTTATCATGTCTCTTGCCTTAATTAAGATCAGACTGTCATTATTTTCTTGAATATTCAACGAATGCACGTTAGTTTAGCAGTAAACTACTAGTAAGTTAATAATTAGGATGTTTTTAGTCTCCTACTACCCTCTCAGGTAAGAATCATAAAACATTATTCATAACCTAACATACCAACAACGTGACAGACAGCTGAGATGCCAGATTCAACATTTATTACTAACTGACCACCGTCAAACAGTTATTTCTCCGTGGTGCACAGTTAAACAACTTCGAGAAAAATACGATTTCCTGGTACGATTATTTTTTGCTGTTTTTAGGGTTGTTGTTGTTGTTGTTGTCTTCAGTCCTGAGACTGGTTTGATGCTGCTCTCCATGCTACTCTATCCTGTGCAAGCTGCTTCATCTCCCAGTACCTACTGCAACCTACATCCTTCTGAATCTGCTTAGTGTACTCATCTCTCGGTCTCCCTCTACGATTTTTACCCTCCACGCTGCCCTCCAACGCTAAATTTGTGATCCCTTGATGCCTCAAAACATGTCCTACCAACCGATCCCTTCTTCTAGTCAAGTTGTGCCACAAACTTCTCTTCTCCCCAATCCTATTCAATACCTCCTCATTAGTTACGTGATCTATCCACCTTATCTTCAGTATTCTTCTGTAGCACCACATTTCGAATGCTTCTATTCTCTTCTTGTCCAAACTAGTTATCGTCCATGTTTCACTTCCATACATGGCTACACTCCAAACAAATACTTTCAGAAACGACTTCCTGATACATAAATCTATATTCGATGTTAACAAATTTCTCTTCTTCAGAAACGCTTTCCTTGCCATTGCCAGTCTAAATTTTATATCTCCTCTACTTCGACCATCATCAGTTATTTTACTTCCTAAATAGCAAAACTCCTTTACTACTTTAAGTGTCTCATTTCCTAATCTAATTCCCTCAGCATCACCCGATTTAATTTGACTACATTCCATTATCCTCGTTTTGCTTTTGTTAATGTTCATCTTATATCCTCCTTTCAAGACACTGTCCATTCCGTTCAACTGCTCTTCCAAGTCCTTTGCCGTCTCTGACAGAATTACAATGTCATCGGCGAACCTCAAAGTTTTTACTTCGTCTCCATGAATTTTAATACCTACTCCAAATTTTTCTTTTGTTTCCTTTACTGCTTGCTCAATATACAGATTGAATAACATTGGGGAGAGGCTACAACCCTGTCTCACTCCTTTCCCAACCACTGCTTCCCTTTCATGCCCCTCGACTCTTATGACTGCCATCTGGTTTCTGTACAAATTATAAATAGCCTTTCGCTCCCTGTATTTTACCCCTGCCCCCTTTAGAATTTGAAAAAGAGTATTCCAGTCAACATTGTCAAAAGCTTTCTCTAAGTCTACAAATGCTAGAAACGTAGGTTTGCCTTTTCTTAATCTTTCTTCTAAGATAAGTCGTAAGGTCAGTATTGCCTCACGTGTTCCAACATTTCGGCGGAATCCAAACTGATCTTCCCCGAGGTCTGCATCTACCAGTTTTTCCATTCGTCTGTAAAGAATTCGCGTTAGTATTTTGCAGCCGTGGCTTATTAAACTGATAGTTCGGTAATTTGCACATCTGTCAGCACCTGCTTTCTTTGGGATTGGAATTATTATATTCTTCTTGAAGTCTGAGGGTATTTCGCCTGTCTCATACATCTTGCTCACCAGCTGGTAGAGTTTTGTCATGACTGGCTCTCCCAAGGCCGTCAGTAGTTCTAATGGAATGTTGTCTACTCCGGGGGCCTTGTTTCGACTCAGGTCTTTCAGTGCTCTATCAAACTCTTCACGCAGTATCGTATCTCCCATTTCGTCTTCATCTACATCCTCTTCCATTTCCATAATATTGTCCTCAAGTACATCGCCCTTGTATAAACCTTCTATATACTCCTTCCACCTTTCTGCCTTCCCTTCTTTGCTTAGAACTGGGCTGCCATCTGAGCTCTTGATATTCATACACTTGGTTCTCTTCTCTCCAAAGGTCTCTTTAATTTTCCTGTAGGCAGTATCTATCTTACCCCTAGTGAGATAAGCTTCTACATCCTTACATTTGTCCTCTAGCCATCCCTGTTTAGCCATTTTGCACTTCCTGTCGATCTCATTTTTGAGACGTTTGTATTCCTTTTTGCCTGCTTCATTTACTGCATTTTTATATTTTCTCCTTTCATCAATTAAATTCAGTATTTCTTCTGTTACCCAAGGATTTCTACTAGCCCTCGTCTTTGTACCTACTTTATCCTCTGCTGCCTTCACTACTACATCCCTCAGAGCTACCCATTCTTCTTCTACTGTATTTCTTTCCCCTATTCCTGTCAATTGTTCCCTTATGCTCTCTCTGAAACTCCGTACAACCCCTGGTTCTTTCAGTTTATCCAGGTCCCATCTCCTTAATTTCCCACATTTTTGCAGTTTCTTCAGTTTTAATCTACAGGTCATAACCAATAGATTGTGGTCAGAGTCCACATCTGCCCCTGGAAATGTCTTACAACTTAAAACCTGGTTCCTAAATCTCTGTCTTACCATTATATAATCTATCTGATACCTTTTAGTATCTGCAGGGTTCTTCCACGTATACAACCTTCTTTCATGATTCTTAAACCAAGTGTTAGCTATGATTAAGTTGTGCTCTGTGCAAAATTCTACTAGGCGGCTTCCTCTTTCATTTCTTAGCCCCAATCCATATTCACCTACTATGTTTCCTTCTCTCCCTTTTCCTACACTCGAATTCCAGTCACCCATTACTATTAAATTTTCGTCTCCCTTCACTATCTGAATAATTTCTTTTATTTCATCGTACATTTCTTCAATTTCTTCATCATCTGCAGAGCTAGTTGGCATATAAACTTGTACTACTGTAGTAGGTGTGGGCTTCGTATCTATCTTGGCCACAATAATGCGTTCACTATGCTGTTTGTAGTAGCTTACCCGCATTCCTATTTTCCTATTCATTATTAAACCTACTCCTGCATTACCCCTATTTGATTTTGTGTTTATAACCCTGTAGTCACCTGACCAGAAGTCTTGTTCCTCCTGCCATCGAACTTCACTAATTCCCACTATATCTAACTTTAACCTATCCATTTCCCTTTTTAAATTTTCTAACCTACCTGCCCGATTAAGGGATCTGACATTCCACGCTCCGATCCGTAGAACGCCAGTTTTCTTTCTCCTGATAACGACATCCTCCTGAGTAGTCCCCGCCCAGAGATCCGAATGGGGGACTATTTTACCTCCGGAATATTTTACCCAAGAGGATGCCATCATCATTTAATCATACAGTAAAGCTGCATGTCCTCGGGAAAAATTACGGCTGTAGTTTCCCCTTGCTTTCAGCCGTTCGCAGTACCAGCACAGCAAGGCCGTTTTGGTTAATGTTGCAAGGCCAGATCAGTCAATCATCCAGACTGTTGCCCCTGCAACTACTGAAAAGGCTGCTGCCCCTCTTCAGGAACCACACGTTTGTCTGGCCTCTCAACAGATACCCCTCCGTTGTGGTTGCACCTACGGTACGGCCATCTGTATCGCTGAGGCACGCAAGCCTCCCCACCAACGGCAAGGTCCATGGTTCATGGGGGGAGTGCATTAATTGTATCTTACTGCTACCTATTGTAAGGAGAAAAGAAGAAAAGGAAATCCCATTTACGTTCTAAAATATAGGATGAATATAAGAAAGCTGATAGAACATTTCTTCACTCAAAAGGTATGTACGTACGTTCTACGAATTTCAATGAGTTAATGTATTGGACAATAAAAGTCAACCTACAATCATGAAAATAATAGGGTTTTGTTAATGTAAACCCTATAAGGTGATGGATTCGCCTTTAGTTCCAAAAACCCAGCGGCGCATTGCAGCTGCAGTGTATTTATTTCAAGAAAAAAGAAACAGTCTTCACCAACCCTCTCCGTACTCGATCCTATCTAGGAAAAAATAGCTATCTGTGAAGAAACTAAGAATTTTATCATAACAGTGTGAACACTACCACACGACCCACCAAGGCGGATCAAGGAAGGTCCGACTGACATTCGCAAATTCCGGGTGCAAATGCTGACCAGTTATACTGTACGTCACATATACCACCCTCTAAGGACTCGCGGCTAAGCTGAGTAATAACAGTATCAGTTTAGAAGCGAGGGGATCTTGCAAGTTAGGTGATGTGCTTTTTCAGCAGGACAGTACAAGCGAACAGACGCATGCTGTGACGCAACACGCTCTTCATTGTGTAAAACAACTGCCTGGCCAATAAGATCACCAGATCTCTCGCCAATTTAACACGTATGGAAAATGATGAAGCTGGAACTTCGTTTTCGATGCGCTGCAAGCACCATTGACGAATTGCAACAAAATGGTGATGACGCTTGAGACAATCTATCACAAGATGCCATTCGGCATCTTTATGACCGTTTCCGTGCGAGAATATGCACCTGCGTTGCTGCTTGGGCACAATTTAGTGTGAGCTTCATTTGGTCTGAATTTGTCATCATGTACTCCTACAGCGATGAACCACATGTCACCTCACTTGTCAATAAAACGACCTTGTCCGCGAGGATGTATCATCTCTTACAGTATGTGTAGTTCCGTCTAAACTGGAGGATGGTTGACTGGACTGTTACACCTTCAAAGAAAGGTACGTGGCTGTCTAAGTCCGAATGGTTCCTTTGAAAATGGCACTGGCGATTTCCCTTCCCTTCTTCCTTAGTTCTAGCTTGAGCCACATCACTAATGACCTCGATATCGACCGGACTTTAAGCTGTAACCTTCCTTCCTTCCTTCATTTCGGCTATCCAGGGAAATCACACGATAGTGGCGCCGATAGGATAAGAGTGACAAAAGAGTATTCCACAGGTACACAAATAACATTGATCATCATGTATGTGAGTATATTTAAAGTACTCGCTTTCATACCACAAAAATGGTTGACATGGCTCTGAGCTCTATGGGACTCAACATATGAGGTCATCAGTCCCCTAGAACTTAGAACTACTTAAAATTAACTAACCTAAGGACATCACACACATCCATGCCCGAGGCAGGATTCGAATCTGCGACAGAGGGGGTCGCGCGGTTCCAGATTGAAGCGCCTAGAACCGCTCAGCCACAACGGCCGGCTTGATACATTTCAGTAACTTAGCAGGTAACAGTTACACCCTCAAAATTTCTGCATATGACGAAACTCTGTATGGTGAGATCTTAATTGAATAATAAATTGTGTACTGAGCTATTAACAAGACGTGAACCTAATTATTTGACAAGTCGTGGCAGATAGCTTGCAAATACGAATAACACCTTTCCTGGAACATTGTTTGAGATTTGTATCAGGCTGACAAATAAATCGTGTTTATCGTTTACACACACGACCGCGTAACTGGTGACAAATGTGTTTATGTATCTCCTGGAAACTATTCATTCTTTATAACTCCATTGTCCCTAATAGAGTGTTTAGGATCGTAAACAAATAGATCTATAACTACTCTCTCAATACTAACCAGTTAGCGCATGTGTGTAGTTCTGCATTTTTGTCAGATTTTCTCTTCTGTCATTCCTTTTCGCGTAGATTATTGTCAGATTTCTGGTGATAACTATCATAAATAGTTGTAATATCGCATTTAACTATGTTACATTTGTTGAAAAAGATCAGGATAATTAATACTAAGTAAAAATGGAAAAACTAATTTATATTGGGAAACTGTAAACAAAACACGTCTAGTGGAAACGGCCAAAAAAGCTTGCTTGTCCTAAGTCAATATGCCAAAAAAATACCCTCACTTTTTTCGTTCCTTCCCCTAGTTCGAAAGTTCCACAGTTTCAAATGTCATATGCTGACAGCACATATACACATATATAAAGTGTATCGCTGCTTTCGACAGTGGTCTAAGGAATATCCTCAGACTTGTAGGCCAGTTTCTACATCCTAATGTATACACAGTACTCATGCCTATACATGTACAAACATGTTCGTTTCTCTTCCTTAATCACATCATTGCCTTACAGCTAGAGAAATGCACTGCGCCTAGAAGGTCACAGTCTAGTCGTCACTTTCAAGAGGTTCTGCGAAGTGTTTTCAGCATATCTAGTAGGTCCACCCACGACGCTATTTGCGCACTGCGATTCAGCAGCGCTACTCAGACACGGCCGCAGAACTTATTATTCTTTGCGTTTTGCTGTCCTGTTAATATTCGTAGCTAAATTTAGCATCGCGATAATTTGGAACTACTAATCGAAGGGGTACTTTATACTGACATTCTTTTTATTTGTAAGGAGAAGGACATATATGCCATTCTATTGATGCTGGGTGTCACATGAAACACTTGACGGGCTGTCTTTTATTACTTATATCTATATATGACATAAATGAAATTGCAGATATCTATAGAAAAATTTGGGAAAACTACGCCAGGAGAGATGTCTGGGCTATATATACACTACTGGCCATTAAAATTGTTACACCACGAAGATGACGTGCTACAGACGCGAATTTAACCGACAGGAAGACGATGCTGTGACATGCAAATGATTAGCTTTTCAGAGCATTCACACAAGGTTGGCGCCGGTGGCGACACCTGCAACGTGCTGAAATGAGGAAAGTTACCAACCGATTCCTCATACACAAACAGCAGTTGACCGGCGTTGCCTGGTGAAACGTTGTTGTGATGCCTCGTGTAAGGAGGAGAAAAGCGTACCATCACGTTTCCGACTTTAATAAAAGTCGGATTGTAGCCTATCGCGATTGCGGTTTATCGTATCGCGACATTGCTGCTCGCGTTGGTCGAGATCCAATGAATACGGAATCGGTGGGTAGAGGAGGGTAATACGGAACGGCGTGCGGGATCCCAACAGCCTCGTATCACTAGCAGTCGAGACGACAGGTATCTTACCCGCATGGCTGTAACGGATCGTGCAGCCACGTCTCGATCCATGAGTCAACAGATGGGGACATTTGCAAGACAACAACCATCTGCACGAACAGTTCGACGACGTTTGCAGCAGCATGGACTATCAGTTCGGAGACCATGGGTGCGGTTACCCTTGACGCTGCATCACAGACAGGAGCGCATGCGATGGTGTACTCAACGACGAACCTGGGTGCACGAATGGCAAAACGTCATTTTTTCGGCTGAATCCAGGTTCTGTGTATAGCATCATGATGGTCGCAGCCATGTTTGACGACATCGCGGTGAACGCACATTGGAAGCGTGTATTCGTCATCGCCATACTGGCGTATCACCCAGCGTGATGGTATGGGGTGCTATTGGTTACATGTCTCGGTCACCTCTTGTTCGCATTGGCGGCACTTTGAATGGTGGACGTTACATTTCAGATGTGTTACGACCCGTGGCTCTACCCTTCATTCGATCCCTGAAAAACCCTACATTTCAGAAGGATAATGCACGACCGCATGTTGCAAGTCCTGTACGGGCCTTCCAGGATACAGAAAATGTTCGACTGTTCCCCTGGCCAGCACATTCTCCAGATCTCTCACCAATTGAAAACGTCAATGGTGGCCAAGCAACTGGCTCGTCGTCACAATACGCCAGTCACTACTCTTGAAGAACTGTGGTATCGTGCTGAAGCTACATGGGCAGCTGTACCTGTACACGCCATCCAAGATCTGTTTGACTCAATGCCCAGGCGAGATGGTTGTTCTGGGTACTGATTTCCAAGGATCTATGCACCCAAATTGCGTAAAAATGTGATCACATGTCAGTTCTAGTGTAATATATTTGTGCGTGGTACGTACCCCTAAAGCACCTCTTTACAAACAGTAAGCAGGATCTATTTGGTTGAAACCTGTGTAGTGGTTTAGGAGAAGATGCGGATTTTAAAGTAAAGCACGATTTCCATTTATTTTGTTGTTATTGGTCTGGTGAATCTAATAAAAATGTCCCAGACGTGTATCTGCCGTAGTTTTCCAGAACATCCACAAAGCAAAGATTATTATACAAGTATACTTGTTTACTTTCCGTTAAGAATATATAAACGTTTATGTCATTATTGACAACAGTTAGTGAGTTGTTTCAGACATTTTTGCACATTTATTGTGAATGAATTGTGTAATCATATGTACACTGTACAACTTCCTTAACACTGACCTTTGTTTTTTTTCGGGTTAACACGAATTCATGCGTGCAATGGTATTAATAAAAGCAGATTATCTAAGACATTCTCTACAGTGTCAGTTAACGATATTACCATCATTTTTCCAAAATTACATTCTCTGCAACTTCTGTTGAAAACTTTGTGCAATTGTCTGGAATTTAAAAAACAAATTGGGCCAAGTAGTTAATAAATTAAAAATTTTATGAAATTATGTCTTCGCTTCTCTGGATGTTCTGGAAAACTACCGCAGATACACGTCTGGGACATGTTTTATTAGATTCACCAGGTCAATAACAACAAAATAAATGGAAATCGTGCTTTACTTTAACCTCGTACCACTTTGTGATGGCTTCATATTAGCGAAGTTGCTAAATTTCAGGCAAAATCTTTTATTAGCCATAACTCTGTAGGTAAATATTTGTGGACCTATATTTATGTGAACTTTTTTCTTTAGTTTTATTTGTAGAATAACTTATTAAAATATTTGCATATATTCGTGAGTCAACCTGTCTCTCTCTCTCTCTCTCTCTCTCTCTCTCTCTCTCTCTCTCTCTCTCTCTGTGTGTGTGTGTGTGTGTGTGTGTGTGTGTGTGTGCAAATGTGTTGTGTATGTCTGTATTTCCCATATCTCCTTCTAAACCACTTGACAGATTTCAACCAAATTTGGTATAGATCTTACTTATTGTCTGGAAAGAAATGCTGTTGGGATAGGCACCACCTAGCTCCCACAGGGGTTGGAGTAGATAATCGGTTGGTAATACCTGATAACTAGGCTGCCCTGCACAAATGGTGTGTTGTGTGGGTAGTATTGGAATGCATTTCAGGTGCAGATAGGTGTGGCTCAGCATAAAGAGAAGGAAAAGGATAGTTAGAGGACGCAGATGAGATAGATAGGGAAAGGAAGGGGGGAGGATATGGACAGACAGAGTTGGGAGCAGGACATGGACAGAGACAGGTTCAAATGGCTCTGAGCACTATGGGACTTAACTGCTGTGGTCAATAGTCCCCTAGAACTTAGAACTACTTAAACCTAACTAACCTAAGTACATCACACACCTCCATGCCCGAGGCAGGATTCGAACCTGCGACTGCAGCGGTCGCGCGGTTTCAGACTAGCATCTAGAACCGTTCGGCCACCACGGCCGGCAGAGAGAGGTGGGAGGAGGAGATGGACAGAGAGAGGGGAGGAGATGGACCGATAGAGGGGGAGGAGGAGATGTACCGAGAGAGGAGGAGTAGGAGATGGACAGAAAGAGGGGGAGATGATGGACAGAGAGGATGAAGATGAAGATGGATAGTGAGAGGAGCAGAAGAGATGAACAGAGAGAGGGGATGGAGGAGATAGACAGAGAGAGTGGGAGAAAGAGGTGGAGAGTCTGGGGAAGAAGGAGACGGAAAGAGAGGAGGAGTTTTGCCCCCAGTGTGCGAGAAAACTAAATGTAGTTATCCCCCGAATATGTCTGCCCAAAAAGGAAAACAGCTGCAGTTAATAAAGGGAAGACCGTCGGCAACACGTTCATAGTCAACCCAGTTTGCTTACTGAACAGTATGAACAATGCTACAACTAGCCCAAAGCTGTGTTGCATGAATAAGGTGGAAACTGAACTCTCAGAATGCAACGTAGGTTAATGGCATCAGGTTCTCTTCACTGATGAGAGCAGAATATGTCCAGCACCTCATTACTGTCACAGAAGACAGTTGAGGTGCCAGAGTACAAGAGATTCAGTACCAAAGGGGAAGCAGGGAAGTGATCAGTCTTATTTTGGGCTAGTATCATGTACAGTTCGTAATTAATCTGGTGTAGGGGGACACTCTTTGTCTATTAATCAAAATGTCCTAGATCTCATGTTCGAACCCAGCCACTCCTTAAGTTTTCAATAAAAGTCATCAGCAATGGTGGCCAAAGACTTCTGGCATAGGAGGTCACTCATGTTCTTCCAACGGCCTTGTCGAAGAAGGCAGACGAGCGGACAGAGGTTCAGGGCACTCTGTTATACTTGGGCTGGGAAAGGTGGAAGAATCAGCAATGGTCAATGACATGAGGATACAGAAGGCAACGGAAGCCACTGCATTAAAGACAAGTAGGTTGTACGCACAGGGCATGTCGCTTATAATTAGAACTGTCATGATAATCTCTCTGATGGCTAAATATTCCGCATTAGCGACCCATTCGAATATCCGGGAGGGGACTGCCAGGGGGGAGGTGGCCATGAGAGGAAGATGACATAAGCAACAACGGGATAACATGCTACAAGTCAGAGCATGAATGTCAGAAGTTTTAACATAGTAGTAAACCTATAACTTGTGAAAAGGGAAATGTAAAGACTCAGTCTAAATGTAGTGGGGTCAGTGAAGTGACATTGAAAGAACAGATTTCTGGTCAGACGACTACAGGATAATATCAACGGCAGCAGAAAACTGTATGACCAGAGTAGAATTCGTCATGAATAGTGAAGCAGGGGAGAGAGTGAGCTATTGTGACAGTTCAGTGATAGGGTTTTTCTTACTAGATTCGATAGCAAACGAACGCCAGAAACAAGAGCTCAGGTGAAGAGAGAAAGAAAGTAAGTGTGAGAATATCCACTGGGTAACTCATAATGTAAAGGGAGATGAAAATCTAACAGCCGTGGAAGATTGGAAGGCGGGTGTAAGGGAAGGAATAGAAGATAGGGTTACGGGATAATACGGATTTGGCAGCAGGAATGAGAGAGGAGAAAGACTATTTGAGTTCTGCAACAAATATCATATGACAATAGCGAATACTCAGTTCAAGAATCACAAGAGCACGTAGTAAGTTTGAAAAATATCCAAAGACATGGGAAGGTTCCAGTTGGTTTATATCATGGTCAGACAATGATTCCGAAATGTGATACCGGATCGTGAGGCGTACCCTGGTCCAGATATATACTCACATCACAAAGTAGTAACGATGAAGAGTAAACTGAGGTTTAAGAGAATTGTCCGGACTATTCACTGTGGAAGAAAGTGGGATACTGAAGTACTGAGAAATGACGAGACGTGTTTGACGTTCGCTAAGGATGTGGATGCTGCACAGGAAACACTAGAGCAGAAAGTTCAGCTGAAGGGGACAGGACATCCTTAAAAAGAGCATCCTGGTCAGACAAACATACGGTATACGGGAGGTAGCTGCGAAAAAACCGTGGGTAACAGATAACTACTTCTATTGATCGACGAAATAAGAAAGTGTAAAAATGTTCAGGCCAAGACAGGAACACAGCGACATAAATCATTTACAATGAAATAAATAGGAAGTACAGATCAGTCAAAGTGATATGGCAGCAGGGTAGAAGTGAAGAAATTTAAAAAGAAATGATGGTCCGCACGCTTAGCATAGAGAAAAGACAAAACAGACTTTGGTGAAATTGAAACCAAGGGTGGTAACTTTAAGAGCGCAATGGTAATTCGTTGTTAGACGCAGAAGAGAGAGTGGGGAGGTGGAAAGAGTACGTTGAAGGCCTCTATGAGAGGAGGAAAGGCTTGTCTGATGACATGATAGAAGAAGAAATTGGAGTCTATATGGATGACATAGGTGACCCAATTTAGAGTCGAATTTAAAAGGGCTCTGGAAGACCTGAGATCAAATATGACGGAATATTCCACCGGAATTTCTAAAATCATTGGGAGAAGTGACAACAAAACGGCTATTGACGTTGGTGTGTACATTGTACGAGACTGGCGATGTACCATCAGGCTTTCGAAGAAATATCATCCATACAATGTCGAAAGTAGCAAGGGCCGTCAAGTGCGAGAATTATCGCACAATCAGCTTAACAGTTCGTGCATCCAATTTGCTGACAATAATAAAATATAGAAGAATGGAAAAGAATATTGACGATCTGGTAGATGACGATCAGTTTGGGTTTAGGAAAAGTAAAAGTACCAAGGAGGCAGTCCTCATGTTGTGCTCGATAATGGAAGCGAGGTTGAAGAAAAATCAAGAGACGCTCGTAGGATCCGTCGACCTAGAAAAAGCGTTCGACAGTCCAAAGTGGTGCAAGATCTTCGAAATTCGGAGGAGAATAGAAAATAAATTACTGAGAGAGACAAGTGATACACAATATGAACAAGAATCAATAAGGAACAATAATACTGAAAAAACGAGGTGCTAGGATTAAGAAAGGTGTGAGGCAGGCATGCAGTCTTTTACCCCTACTGCATATGAGAATGTACATCGAAGAAACAGTGACAGAAATAAAAGGAAGTTTCGAGAGTGGGATTAAATTTCAAAGAGAAAGCATATCACTGATGAGATTCGTTGATGACTTTGCCATCCTCGGTAAATCTGAAGAAGAATTACAGGATCTGTTGGACGGAATGAACAGTCTGATGACTACAGAATATGGACAGAGTGGTGCAGAAGAAGATAAAGGCAAAGAGAATTAGGGAAAATGAAAAAAGCGAGAATTTTACATCAAAATCAGTGGCCACGATGCAGACGAAGTTAGAGAAAACTGTGACCTTGGTTGCAAAATAACCCATGATAGACGAAGCAAGCAGAAGAAAAAAAGCATAGCACAACAAAGAGGACATTCCTGGCCAAGAGAAGTATACTGGTGTCAAACAACATTAATTTGACGAAGAGGTGTATGAGAATGTGCATTTCGAGCACAGCAGTGCATGGTAGTGAACCATGGACAGTGAGAAAACCGGAACAGAAAAGAATCGAAGCGTTTGAGATGTGGTGCTACGGAAGGACGTTGAACATCAGATGGGTTGTAAGACAAGAAATGAGGTGGTTCCCCGCAGAATCGGTGAAGGAAGAACGTATGGAATATATTGACCAGAAGAAGAGACAGGATGATAAGAGATGTCTTAAGGCATCAGGGAAAAACCTCTCTGGTACTATAGGGAGCTACAAAGGATAAAAACTGCAGGGGAAGTCAGTTATTTGAATGTGCTACTCCGAAACGAAGATGTTCTCGCAGGAAAGGAATTTTTGGCGGGCCGCACAAACCAGTCAGAAGACTGACGACTCAAAAAGATAAAAAAATATCACGTACGGATGTCGGATGTCTGTCATCGCTGTCGATGATAATTTGAGGCATATGCACTATCGGAAGAGCAGCTTCCAAACTATTGCCCAGAAATCGTCCAAATGCAGTGGTTTGTGGAATCTGCTAATATGAATCCCTTCTGTAACCAGTTCAGATTTGCAGTGTGTTATCGCAGGAATCCTTCTCACACACTGATCAAACTCTCGGCAGTTCTACGAAAAGAATGACAAGGAAAATACAAGACTGTTGTTAATCGCGGGGTTGCATTTCACACAGCAGCAGTTTTTGAGTCCACAGGTGTGCAGCTTCGTATGAATTGCCTTCATCTTGGTTATTGCTTTGCTTTTATTTCATAGTAAAGTTACACTACTGGCCATTAAAATTGCTACACCAAGAATAAATGCAGGTGACAAACGGGTATTCATTGGACAAATATATTGTACTAGAACTGACACGTGATTACATTTTCACGCAGTTTGGGTGCATAGATGCTGAGAAATCAGTACCCAGAACAACCACCTCCGGCCGTAATAACGGCCACGGGTCGCAACACATCTAAAATGTAACGTCCACTGTTCAAAGTGCCGCCAATGCGAACAAGAGGTGACCGAGACGTGTAACCAATAGCACCCCATACCATCACGCCGGGTGATTCGCCAGTATGGCGATGACGAATACACGCTTCCAATGTGCGTTCAACACGATATCGCCAAACACAGACGCGACCATCATTATGCTGTAAACAGAACCTGGATTCATCCGAAAAAATGACGTTTTGCCATTCGTGTACCCCATGTTCGTCATTGAGTACACCATCGCAGGCGCTCCTGTCAGTAATGCAGCGTCAAGGGTAACCGCAGCCATAATCTCCGAGCTGATAGTCCATGCCGGTGCAAACGTCGTCGAACTGTTCGTGAAGATTCTTGTTGATCCATATTCTGCTAACAGTCGTTGGATCTCACCAACGGGAGCGGAAATGTCTTGATTCGATAAACCGCAATGGCGATAGGCTACAATCCGATCTTCACCAAAGTCGGAAACGTGATGGTACGCATTTCTCCTCCTTACACGAGGCATCACAACAACGTTTCATCAGGCAACGCCGGACAACCGCTGTTTGTGTATGAAAAATCGGTTGGAAACTTTCCTTATATTATCATGTTGTAGGTGTCGCAACCGGCGTCAACCTTGTGTGAATGCTCTGAAAAGCTAATCATTTGCATATCACAGCATCTTCTTCGCGTCGGTTAAATTTCGCATCTGTATCACATCATCTTCGCGCTGCAGCAAATTTTAAAGGCCAGTACTCTACATTCGTTTCACTTAATAAGATTTATTCTTTGATTAGCCGCTCTCTTTAACTTCAAGCCTACACACATTCGCAGATACGCGTGTGGTTACATATACACGGCGTTACAGGAAGAATGGTCAATATGCAGAGATATATGACAGGAACAGTTATTCGAATCAAAAATGTGAAGTTTTACGTGGGATCAAAAATTCATACCTTAAGAGCTATGAGCACTACTTCATCTTGAATACTAGAAAACGAATCTAGTCTACTGCAAGGTCTTTGCTTTCCATAGTTTGAGAGGAGGTGATGTGGACAAAAAGAAGAAAAAAGTTGTCTAGTAAACATGGGTTATAAAATTCATACCTTAACAATTACGAGGACTTATTCAGTACAAGAGATATGTTTCGCAATAGCTAATGGGAAAAGTGCTTTTAGCTCTTAAGGTATGGCTTGCACAGCCCGTGTTTACTACACTGTCTTGCTTCGAATGATCATTCCTGGCATGATCCTGAATATTATGGAGTGCTGCACTCGCATATCAGTAGTTATGTTACAGTGAGTGAAGGTGAGTAAGTAACCTACTGTGCGTGCAATAACGTCAGCTGCCGCTACGTATCTGCCTGTTTGGAGACGCTTACTGTTAATGTGCGGCCTCCCATCTCCCCAGGAGCCCCAACACACGACGCCGCAGCACGTGTCGCTGCCAAGCAGTGCGTGCGGAAGTGAGAGGCCAGAATCGCGTATATATGCGACGTGGCATTAGTGTAGCTACACATTATACATCGTGTACATTATTCAACAGTTTTAATCATTTTTAACATCTTTCGTATCACTGATGTAAAAAAAGGTGTTCCATTCCATACTGCACCCTCTTAGGCATTGATTTCTACATCTACATCCATACTCCGCAAGCCACCTGACGACCTGTAGCGGAGGGTACCTTGAGTACCTCTATCGGTTCTCCCTTCTATTCCAGTCTCGTATTGTTCGTGGAAAGAAGGGTTGTCGCTATGCCTCTGTATGGGCTCTAATCTCTCTGTTTTTATCCTCATGGTCTCTTCGCGAGATATACGTAGGAGGGAGCAATACACTGCTTGACTCCTCGGTGAAGGTATGTTCTCGAAATTTTACTTTCGCATTAATAATAGTCCGCAGCTCGTGGTGTGGTGGCTAGCGTTGCTACCTCTGGATCACGGTGTCCCGGGTTTGATTCCCGGCTGGGTCGAGGATTTTCTCCACCCGGGGACAAGGTGTTTGTGTTATCATATCATCATCATTCGGGCAGTGGCGAGATTGGAAATGGAAAGATTGGGAACTTGCACGGGCGCTGACGACCACGATATTGAGCGCCTTACAAACCAACAACATTATCGCATTTATAATATTGCGATTTATCAATATTAGTGTTTAGTTTCATTTGGTCACGTATGCTAATGAGCTGCGATTAAGAGTAAGTATCGTCTCTGGTTGAAGTTACTCGTAGATGACCGTATCGTGTTCCCAATATTGGAATGTCTGTTCAAAGTCGTGAAATTGACATTTACCAGTTAACTGACAGCTTATATTGTTTTACTTATTCTCGTTACCGATACACACATTGTCTCCTTTGTCATCCGATGAAAAATATTAGTACCAAGTGATTGTTCTTTAAGCTACCACGCACACGATATGCTCTCTAGCTACGTATCAGAATATTTTGGCTACACAGCTATTTTTTTTCCAGCGTGGAAGGATTATTAATCTTAAATGAAACCTATGACATTGCGTAAATGACGTCCAATAACGTTTAAGAAAGGGAAATGTGTTGATAAGTAGCTCATTTAAACTCTCTTGTGATTGTGAAATATGTTTATCATGATTACATGTTAGTTATTCAAGTTCAACAGCTAGAGAATAATGGTCAAAAATATGAATAGCTGTTCTTAAAGCTTATCGAGTAATTTCTTAACGCAGAGTATTTCAAGTTCTCCAGAAAAACAATGTTTCGGAGATAAACGCGTTCAAGGTTCCTGATAATACGTGCTTCAAATGCATTCAGCGTGGATATTTTAGTTGTGAATGAACACAGAATGATGTCAATGACTTATTGTAACGTGGTAAATGGAGGTTAGTGGTGACAATACCAATACACAGTAAGTCCAACATGAACCATACGATGGAAATGTCCGAAAACTCATACGGGCATCATTTGTTTGATATGTGAACCACATAAACAAACATTTAAGTTACGCTTGTACTTGAAGTCGTATTACTGATACGACCACTTCAATACAGGCTCCATCATAGAACCGTTCTCGCTGGAAAATGGAAAACGTTAATGAGAGTATGTTATGTGTTCGATACAGCAGTGAGGTTAAATCACTTTCAACGCTACGATGCGACGAACAGTTTTGTACAATTCCAATCTTGTGGAGGAATTCTAACGACACTACTAGCTGTATTGACAGAGAAAATTTGGGTCAGTAAATAAATAATTTTGGAATAATTTTATTGGTAACAAGAAAAAGAATACAGCTTTTGTACAGTTAGTAATATAGATAAGGATTTCTTGTCGTAATAAGAAAAGTGATGAATCTTCTTTGTGTCGCCCGGGGCTAGGAGTGGAATGTTAGTGCATTATTGCTAGAGAAAGCAAATGAATTTAACTCAAAAGTCACTATGAATTACGGAAAACAGTAATTTCAGAAGAAACCGCCTTAGAAGTCATAGATTAAACGTAAAAACAAAACTCGTATTCAGTTAACGGCAATTGAAGTACATCCTTCAGCTCTATGCTAAGAGGCTAAATATAAATACTGTAAATTAACGATGGGATTTCTTCCACATAGAGGAAACGGTAGCACTTCTGCGCTCTCTATTTGGGAAGAGTGACGGTCAAGGTTTAGATTTTCTTTGTTTCACTGTTCGAAAAAGACGAATGCCGAGATGATTTTTATGAAAGTGACGTGGCTGAATCCCTTCCCCATTTTTGTCAAATCTGCACTTTTTGTCTGTCTCCAGTGGCCTGTTTATCTATGATATGTTAAACCCCAAACGTCACAACAAAGCAAAATGCTGCGGCGCTATTTGTGGTTCCATAAATAAAATTTTAAAAGATTTTGTAAGAAAAACTTCTGTCGAACAATTTATGTAAGGGACAATCACACAAATTAGTCAATTTACATTATTTTTGTTAGCGGAGAAGACAATGGAAAGATGCTTTCTTCCGCTTTTACCAAGTCGACCCAAATCGATGTAAAATATATACATATTGTGAACCGCTCGCGACTGTAGATTTCAAAACTTGGAATGCTGAATTAGCATTTAATACAGAATCCGACCTCACTGCTGTTTGAAATTTATGTCCATATTACTCTCAAATGCTTTGCTTTGTTCAAATAAAACAAAAATCTAACGTGAATAGTTTGCATTAGTTTCACAGATAAAAGGCCGAGATTGTATATCTCTAGATAACGATATTTCATTACCAGGAATATAGTGCAATTTTAAGTGTCCAATCAAGTGCGTTATGTTTTTTGCGTTATTCCTAAGGTTTTTTGTGCAAATATTTAAAGATCTGCAGTCTCCATCTTCCACGCAGTGGAACATGATCCATTACTTTTATACTCATTTACTCATTGTGTGATTAGAGATACTATTTTTAAATAATATCAAACTACTTACATTTTTCTCTATAACGGAAGGAAGAGCCGGATCGGAGAAAGAGTGTGAGTTACGCCAGCCGAGATGCAATCTATTTCTCTGTGCGTGAGAAACACTCATCACATCTTTCTGTTCCTTCAAGAACCTCATCTTTCTACACAACGGTGTTTTGTGAAACAAACAGCAGATAAAATCAGCTGGTGCATAACGCAGCCCCTCGACGGGCAATAATATTATACAGTAATACTTTGCAACATTATTGATGTCCCTAAACTTTTCAATAATGTTGCACAATAATTTTGTACAGTTTTAGTGTTCTGAATAATAGTTGATAAAGATTCTGCTGCTGTGGTAATTGCGCTAATTTGTGGCAGTCCAAAAAAAAAAAAAAAGAAGAAGAAGGATGAAAAATTAGCGCAAGGAGCTTGAAAGATTCACTCACGAAAACTTGTTGAGGGAATTGAGGTTGAACGGAAAACATGGTTATCCTAAATGTTTACCTGTTGATTGTCCAACATTTGATGCAGCAATGGAAATAGTTGCTCCTACGATCCAAAACCAAGAGACTACAATGAGAGACGTAGCTTCACAAAGTAAGCGCTTATCTCTTATGCTACGATACCTTGTTACAGACAATTCATTCGAAGATCCGAAGTTTACAAGTGCAGTTTGACCCAGGAGTACTGGGTACATACTTATGCAAACGTGTCACGCAATAATACGTGCACTGAACGACTATATTCGGTAAATAACGTATATACAGACAAAAGTAACTATATGTACACTTTTATTTACATCTGTGCATTCAGTAGCACAGATGAAGTTTTTTTGTTATAGTATTCGAACTGAACAACTTAACCTTTCTGATATGTTACAGCTGTCTGGTGCACAAGAAGTATGGAAAGAAACTGCACAAGAGTTTGAGCTAAAGTGGAATTTTCCGCACTGACTCGCCGCTATACACGGAACCACGTAGCCATCAAGGAACTACCTGTCTCTGGATCTCTTTCCTGCAGTTATAAACACTTTTTCAGTATTGTTACACCCATTGAGTTCTTAATTGTGGATGTTGAAATGAATGGTCGTGAATCAGATGACTGTGTTCATTATTACTCTAAGTTTGGGGACTTAACTTAGCTCGAATAATCTGAACATCCCACCAGAAGAAGGCCTGCCAAACAGCGACATCTTTGGTACTTTTGTATATGTCGTGGATGACGCTTTTGCAATGACAGTTTGTTGAAACCATACAGTCAGGCAGGACTGACCAGGAACTATTAATTTTGAACTATCGTCTCTGTCGGGCGTGCGGGATTGTGAAAGTGCTTACGGAATTTTAAATTCAAAATCTGGTGTGTTTCAAAGGTCTATTGCTCTGTCTCCATCGGATAAGATATAAATAGTCTTTGCATGTTGCTATTTCCACAATTATGTACTTCAGAAGGAGAAAACTGTATCTTCCTGTCATACAGGTCAAATGAGGAGGGACAGACGATACAGGCTCATGGAGAGAAAGAGGCTATGTATTTTGTCTTCAGCCGACATAAACAAAAAACCCGCGTGAAAGGAGGAAAATAGTCAGAGACACTTAGTAACGAGGGCAAAGTATCGTGGCAAGATAAAGTGTGTTAGTTGAATTTGAAACCAATTTAATAACCTGATACGTATTACCCAGTTATCATATGTACCTTACATGTATTCTCATTAACTAATGTGCGTTTCACATAAATACGATAAATCAATAACAAAATTATTTACAGAAGTTCTTTCGTGGTGTTCTGCCCTCAGATCCCACAATGACCGCAATAATCTCATTTCCAATGAAAAGGCTCTTTCGCCTTGTTTCCTACTCATTCCTAACCAGGAATGGTGGCTCTGAGCACTATGGGACTTAACATCTGAGGTCATCAGTCCCCTAGAACTTAGAACTACTTAAACCTCAGTAACCTAAGGACATCACACACGTCCATGCCCGAGGCAGGATTCGAACCTGCGACCGTAGCAGTCGCGCGGTTCCGGACTGAGCGCGTAGAACCGCTCGGCCACCACGGTCGGCCATTCCTACCCATGCACACATTACTAAGTGACAACACAGTATTGCATAAATACTTATGCGAACTTGTCGTGGAATAATAGATGCACTAAAGGACTGTATTGGGATAAGGAGGAGGGAGCAACGAAAGGGAAGGGAGGGAACCAGTGATATCAGCTGCATTGGGACTTTATGCCGAATCAGCGGCAGAGGGTAAAAAATGTGTATCGGATTTGAGCTCGAACCCGAGGTCTGTTTCCTACGCAGCTGTGTTAACCGCTGCGCCACCCGGACACAGCGTTTGTCGCAACTGCGCCGACTCTCTCGGCGCGCTCCCCGACCCACTCTCATTCACACCTAGCGCCATCTATGCGCATTCCTGGTCCAAGTCCTCCATCCTCGCTAATTTCAGCTTCCCGTTGCAGATTGAACTTGCATCTGCGTTGAAGTTTGTGAATTCATTGCCCATAGAGGCGAATAAATTGTATGAATGATGGTGTCTGTTCTTTCAGGCATGTCCGAAAGAACAGACACCACGTATCCATACACATACACGGTGATAATTATTCAACTATATGAAAAAAAACGTAAATTATGTACAAACTACGCCGTGCACATGTAAAGGTTATCAGGTTATCAAATTGGTTTCAAATACAACTAACACACTTTGTCTTACCACGATACATTACCCTCGTTAATAAGTGTCTGTGACTGTTTTGCTTCTTTCACGCGGATTTGTTGTTTATGTTTGCTGAAGACAAACTAAATCGCCTATTTCTTTCCATGAGCCTGTAATCGTCTGTCCCTCCTCTTTTGGCCTGTGTGACAGGAAGATACAGATTTCCTCCTTGTGAAGTGTATTATTGTGGAAATAGCAACATGCTAGGACTATTAGTATGTTATCCTATGGAGACAGAGCAACAAAAAAAATGGTTCAAATGGCTCTGAGCACTATGGGACCCAACTGCTGTGGTCATCAGTCCCCTAGAACTTAGAACTACTTAAACCTAACTAACCTAAGGACATCACACACATCCATGCCCGAGGCAGGATTCGAACCTGGGCCGTAGCAGTCGCGCGGTTCCGGACTGCGCGCCTAGAACCGCGAGAACACCGCGGCCGGCAGACAGAGCAACAGACCTTTGAAACACACCAGATTCGGATTTAGGTTATACCATGTTCGATGTGCCTGCCATCATTGGCGATGATGTGCCGCAGACGAATAGCGAAATTATGCAGGACCCGCTGATGTGTCGGAACATCGATATTGTCGATGACCTCCTGAATTACTCTTTTCATCTCACCAATGGTGCTGTACCGCTTGTCTTTAATATAGCCCCACGAAAAGAAATCGCATATGTTCTGACCCGGAAATATGGCGGCCAATCGAGGCCTATGCCGATGACCTCTGGGTACCCCAGAACCGGAACGCGGTTTCCAAATTGCTCCTCCAGGACATCAAACACTGCGCTGCTTCGATGTGATCGAGCTCCGTCTTGCACGAACCACATCTTGTCGAAATGAGTGTCACTTTGGATAACAGGAATGAAATAATCTTCCAAAACCTTCACGTACCGTTCTGTAGTAGCCCTGCCATCAAGGAACATCGCACCAGTTATTCCGTGACTGGACGTTGCACACCACACTGTCACCCGTTGAGGGTGAAAAGACTTCACGACCGCGAAATGCGAAATCTCAGTCACCTTGCGTATTGACGAACACGTCCAAATGAAAGTGGGCTTCGTCGCTAAACCATTCGTGCATGCGCGTACTAATTAATCCCCGTAGTGCCCCCAGCCAACCGTGCAGTTTAAGTTTCCTAACGCAAACCGTTCAAAATAATGATTTTATTTCATATAGGTCAATAATCGTCGCCCTGTATATATAAACCCTACATTGTTACAAAAACGTAAGGAACGCTTACTATGAGGTTTTACTAACAAAATTCAAGGGACGACATCACAGAGCCACAAACGAAGACGAGTTAAAAAATGGAATTATTGAATGCCAAATTTTCAGAAAGTAGTGAAAAGAATAAAAGATTCCATGGAATCAGATGGAGGGTCCGATGAATTATTAGAACTCACCTTATGGTATTTCAACGAAAATAACAAGAATAAATATTCAAACTGCGGAAAATAAGAAGCTATAACTGCTGCACAGATTGTTACAAGTCTCCTGTGGACTCGATCCTGGCGAGGCATAAATATATGCAGAAGTAATTGCAGAGACAAAAACAGACTGTGGAACGTGTGTACATCTCTACACAGTTTCTGTACAAATTTCTAAGTTGCCCTTCAGACAATATTTCATTAACTTCTTTTCTGACCTGCATCTAGTCTTGTGGAGTCAGTGTGTCCAGTTCCACAGTCCAAGCTTTGGCAATCTGCGTCGAGTCACTTTCTGTAGTAAGCAAGAGCTGACGCTGTAAACTCCGCTTGACAACTTCTTTTTGACTGGAGGCAATGCACAACCTGCAGTCTCACTTTCATTAACCTACAACGAAATTTATTGGTAATTAGAATGACGCTAAACTGAAAGCCTAAAAAAAGTAATTTCTCTCATATGTTGCTTAATAAAGAGGGTAATGTATAATGGGAAGATAAACCTTGTTAGTATTACGAGGGTTAGAACATTAATAGTGGCAACTATTTATTTACAGCTCGAACAAAATAGATACGTGTTTCAAAATTTTACTGACCTTCAAAGTAGACACCAGCATTGTGTATGACTCGTTGCCAGCGATGTGGAAGTCGTAGGATACTCTTAGCAGTGCCAGTTGTGTTGACATTTCGAGCGGCGCGGTCTATTGCCCGACGAATTTGTAGCAGCTCAGTCAGTCAGACAAATCAGTAACAGCTTGCACTGTACGTGCTCGAGCATTGTCCTGCAAAATGATGGTCAGGCCCTGCAGAAAGTGCCATCACTTCTGTCCCTAAGCTGTTCATTTTTGGGACACAACCTAAGACCAGCTTAGAGACAGAAGTGATGACACTTTGTGCAGGACCTGACCATCATTTTGCACCACAATGCTCAAGCACGTACAGTGCAAGCTGTTACTGATTTGTTTGAATGATAGGGCTGCTAAGTGCTATACCACCTACTGCGCTCTCTTGACTTAAGCCCTCGTGAGTCCAACTCGATTTCTAAACTGGAGGAAACACTTCACAGCATTCGCTTCAGAACTCGGGAGACAGACCGAGCCTCTCGAACTGTTAACACAACTGACACTGCTAAGAGTATCCTACGACTTCCACATCGCTGGCAACGGGTTAAACACAATTCTGGTGACTACGTTTAAGGTCAGTAAAACTTTGAAACACGTATCTATTTTGTTCGAGCAGTAAATAAATAGTTGCCACTACTGAAGTTCCAACCCTCGTATTTGAATGGCAGTTGACAGCTTCACATACGAATTTAATAACCTGACATAAGTAATATCACCGCTTAATGTGTATTTCAAAGGAGTATATATATAAATCAACTGAAAAAATACTTACGCAACTGACTGATTCGTCCAGTTCATTTACGATTCCAGTGTACTGACCAAGCTCACTACGTCTTGGTCGAGAAGAAAACGTTTTTCATCCAAACATCACAAAGTGGGTTCTAACACTTCATCCGTGCCAACACCACTTTTCCTAGAATCCTGTATCGTTTCCACCTCTTCCCAGAAATTTGTCCTTCAAGAACTAAAATTTTTAACACATATTCCTTTGTGGCTGGGCGATACCGTTCTCTGCATTTCGTTTAGTAAAACCCAATAACACTGATTCTTCATGTTTCTGTTTTTGTAGCTTTTTTTTTTACTTCCCCCATGGCGGGCATCGATTTGTAGAGCTCTGTGCACTCAAAAAAAAATGCTTTCCCGTTTTCTTTATATCCCACTTTTAACGTCGATACGTCGATGATAAAACACTAAACTGAAAATAAAAACGTGCCCAGAGATTATAGCAAGAGAAACACCGTCATGGATGCTCTAAATATGACCCAAACACGGTACAATGTTTCCAGGAAACGAAAAATATTTCAAAATTTTTGATGTTCTCAATACTATTGCGCAGTTGTAAAAAATAATGATTATCTTGTTTTTCATTCAGCCTCTTTTCCCTCAACAAGTTTGCGTGAGTGAATTTGTAACAATTTTTCATCCATATTCCTTTCTCTTTCGGATTGCAATAAAGTTAAGAAGTTATCACAGCAGCAGTGTCTTTATCATCCATCATTCTGAACACTCCAAGCCTCGATAATATTTTGCAGTTTTACTGCGCTACTTCCCCGTCTAAAGGACACTTTAAGTTAAGACTATAAACTTTGAAATATATAAGGGAAAATCAAAATGGTTTTTCATATTCTATAATAAAAATGTAGGTCAAGAGGAATTTGCGACACTATTCGTCGGCTTTGACCAATAACATAATGGCAATGGTTGATGTGGTGTTAATTCTTAGACAAAATTTCAATTTAATTTCTTTATACCACCATCAGATTTTCATTGGCTTCGGGATAAATTATTTTGTAATCACTGCTGTGTACGACAGACAACATATTCTCTCCTGTGTTTCGGCGTGGATTCCAATGTTTCGTCGATTAATCGGCCTTTTTTCTTTCCGATATATTTTTTAGTCTGTTGTTTATCGTGGTCCCCGCTGCAAAAAATAGTTTCGTTATCTTTGTGACAGGGCTTAAATTCTTACATTCATGACAGTTTTGACTTACAAGTGAATTTTTGGTTGAGCTATGATACAAGAACATAAGATGACGTGAAACGGATGAAACAAAATATTTGCATCGGCCGGGAATCGAACCCGGGCCGCCCGCGTGGCAGGCGAGCATTCTACCACTGAACCACCGATGCTACATACTGTAATTGCGGTATAACCTTGACACTCAAGTTATCTATGTAATTTCATGTTTCTTATAAGGATTCTTTTTTTTTAAATATGAAGTACTGATTAATGCTCGTCAACAATAACATGATTAGGGACCGCGTATGGGCTCGAATCGAGTAATTATCAACGAAGAAATTAACCGTCGCCTTTTCACCGCAGCGTTTTACCACGAATAGTGGAAATAGTGGAAAAGCTAAGAAATTAAATCTTGGTTTACACAATTAAATATTGCAACCGGTTATGTTTTTCATGAGCAGGAATTCGGTTTCAGGAATTTGCTCCCGTTTTCAAGTGATGTTGAAATTTACGTAGGTACTGGGTATGACGTTTGCTCGTTCTATTTCCCTGCCGTCGTCTAACGATATCACTGCAATCGTAAGACCTTAAAATTTAAATTAATTTTTCTCCGACACACACAAGTCGGCCGTACCTGGAAGCTGAGCACTCGATACATCACTAAACTAATTATTCATTTGCACCCGAAGTTACCACATTGCAAATTTATGACACAGTTAATATTGCAATACATACGAGGGTTGGATTACCTACTGATTTGTACCTGAGGGCGCCAAATTATTTCTTTCTGTCTGGCACCGGAAACGCTGCCGCCAACTCTGTACCAACATTACCTTCAATACCTATTTAAACTCGCCTGCAAAGCGTTCTGACTTATTATTTAAATCATTATTAATGCAGTTGCACGTTTTAGGAACACGTCGTTTTAATGGATGAAATTTGGCCTAAATCAGTACGGACTGCCTAGCAGCAGATAGAATTATTGGTGTTATAGATGTATTGACTGAGGAGTAGAGCTGTTAATGGTATATTACAAATCCCCAAAAATGGTTAATGCCGTGCAAACAGCTGCAGAAAATGTTCTGAAAGTAAGACCCATAGAAAACATCATTTAGACTACATTGTTGATACTTCGTAACTCCCCTGAACGGCACTAATATGTTTTGGCATTCGAAGTGAAACTACTTCGTATACCATTGCTCCGTAATAAACGACTCCTGAAGTCAATATCAGGCAATATATTATGTACTGTAGAATTACAGTAAAACAAAACATATTATAACTGTATTGACAGACAAAATAAAGCAATGTCTCATTGACAACAAGAGTTACAGGAGTTTGAAGCAGTGTCTCGTGTATGTGATGAGGAAGTTATTGTTTGGAGCCTAAGTCTACGGGCAAGGGTGCAAATACGATTACTTCGGTGGGGGAGAGGGGGAGGTGATTGCTACGGAAAATCCTTAACTTATTCAAGGCGCTTGATGTTGCTCGATATTTTTGAATGTGCTAGTTGCATCTACAAATAAAGTTTATGTTCTGTCGACAAGTTTATTCACACAAAATAAATAAAAGAACAAATCCTCTAGCTGAGAATGCAAAAGTCATTGAAATTTGGCATTAAGTAGATGGTGCATAAACACAACATTTGGAATTAACATTTCTGCCTATTTTCTTTGAACAAGCAGAAGTTACAGATACACTTTAAAGACGTAATCAAGTATTGAAGAATATTATGATAGAAACGACAATTAAACAACGTATCTATAGTACTTTTCACCAAAATCAAACTTACGATTTTCCTTGTTACTAGAAAATAATCAGCGATATCGACACAGAACTGTAAGGTAGTGAGGGCTGAAGCGCCTATTAAAGCACGTTTACATGAGCGATAAAAATTGAATATCACGGGCTGTATATCCCGAGAATGTTGTCTAATAACACTGACGCCACGCAAATGGCAGCCACATTTATTACATCACGGGCCACCACTGCTCAGCAGCTTTTTCGGCAATACGTCCCCGGGCCAAAAGCTTTTACAGACGAACGCGAACTGGCGGAAGTGGTGCGGTTTTGCTGTTTTTACATCACACATGGAATCAAGAGAAAGAACAAGAGAAATCGTCTTTGTGGATGCGTTATTTTTTTAAGTAAGCGAAATTCTTAAGAAAATTTAACTGGTGAACTGATGCTGGATACATACCCATACCGCTTCTCCAATGAAGTTTGCGACCGTACGGGTTGTATGGGTGACTAAATAAAATTCAGTCTCTCTAATCAACTAGCCGAAAATCAAAGTTCTAAAATATTCATCAAGTTTTATATCAGCTCGGAGCCCCCAGGTGCTACTGCAGGAAAAGATTTACCCACACATTCCACAGCACGAACACTTCAACAGACCACGGTAGATGTGGCTGGCCTTATAAGTCTGGCTACGATTCGTCTATTGTTCGCGAACTCACATTTGTCACAATGTACCCAATGTTCCACAAAAGTATTTAATATAAATGCAGGCAGGATTTACTATGCAAAAATCTCGTACGCATTCACGTATTCTTTAAAGTTTAACAAATTCCAGTTTATTTCCACTAAGAACACAGTTCATAATAAATTAATTTCAGAGCCTGGATGACTTTCTTACGATCCTGGAGGCGGTTGAATAAACAACCTTTAATTGCGTGAGTTATCTTTAGAAAACCATTAGAGGTTCACAGCATATCAAACTATAAATTCCACACTGAAACATTATAAGTGTGGCTTGTATCACACGCAATCCGAAAAATTACAAGTTCATCATATGCCGAAAAATATCTACGTCCGAAAGAAGGAACTCTGAATAATTCACACACGCGAACTAGTGATTATTTCATCGCTGTTCATATGAAACTTTCTCCTAACACAGACTAACACAGTCTGACCACCTCCATCGGCATCCGAACCTAGCCTCCCTTCCAAATTGCAGCTGTTCACGTAGGAAACCTCGGTCAAACACCACTGAAGTCAGTTAAACTACTGAAGACGAAAATTGCTGAAATTCTTCATTTTAACCCTTTATACACATATGATATATCAGATCACACGGAAATGTTCCGAGAAATATCATGCTTCTATCAGTTTTCTTTTATTTGTAATAGTATATGTGTAAACAATAATTTCTATGATTTTCCTCCGTTTTCGGATTTATAAGTGTAAATATTTACAAACAATTTAAATTAACATTAAATCATTTCCTATATATCTAAAGTTTACAGTACTGCCGCTACTATTGATGTTTGTCTATTTATTTAGTAAGAAAAGCTGTTCTTAACTGTTCGAAATCCACTTTTCGGTCTCTTATTTAAATATGTGAATAATTTGAGGAAATCTACTATCACAGCCCGATACAGTTCTACGAGATGTATCAGTAGCCATCTCGTTTGTTGCAATCGGATTATGCGTTACTGGTATAAACAATTTTACACTTCTAGAACTATTTATAATGTTGTAACTCACAATACTTGTAAATTAATGTGGATATCGAAGGCACGTCTTCGCAGGCGTAATCCACCTTCCCACTTCAAATGAGCCTACTGGCTCTTCAGTAAAACGTATGGTCCAATATTTACTAATATTCGGCTAAGCTTTAATTTTTCACTGGACGCCAAATGCGACCATGGGAATCGAGCCGCCTTTGTGCTGCCCAACGGACGTGTTTTCCCGGTCACCTTAGAGGCCGGTTGAAGTCTAGAGACAACCCCATCTGTGGAGAATAGTGTGAAACTGGCCCTTCATGTGCTTCTGTCAAGCTGATCAATGACAGGGAGCGGTTCCAAGGTCAAGAAAGCTGACAATGGTCGAGAGAGGGATGTGGAGACCCCAGCCCCTCCATACCGCATCCGAATGTCGCCACTGGCATAAGATGACACGGCGATCGGTCGGTGCCAATTGGCCTGTCTGAGCCAGGAGTTGGAGCTTTTTTTTCTTTTCTCTCACAAACGAAGAGTGTTCTCAGAAACTTCTCAGATTCTCTAAGCATGGATGACTTCTCCAACTAACAGAGGGCTAAACTTTCTGTAGTCTGAATTGAAAAATTTTTTCAATGCCGTAAACGATGGGAACAAAGAAAATTTAGTCATTATGCGTTTACAGCATAGTAGGAAAAACACAATATTAACAACGGGACACATAGTTGCCACCTGTAGCAATACCATCCTCCTTAAACCAACTGGGAATCAAGTCGAAATGAGCTTGGAGGAGTTTGATGGTACATAAAATCTGTGTCATTAGTCACGGCGGCATGCCAGTCTCTCGACGACTCCAGTCCAGATGTTTTCAGTGTGTTAGACATGTGGAGAATGTCCTGTCCAAGGTAACAATCGAACACGCGTATTATCGAAGCAGGCCAGGACAGGAAGGACAACATGAGGCATTGTTTTACCATGTTGGAAGGCGACGTCACACTTACATCACTGACAGGGCATAGCCACGGCTGGAAACAAGTTAAAAAAGCTAACAGTTGCTGTCCATATTACAGGCCACGCGAACCAGAGAGAATTGTACTGTGTACCCAATAAAACCCCAATCGTGACACCAGATTCTGCTCCAGTATTACTATGAGAAATGCTGATTGTCAGCGTTTCTTCTCCTCGGAGTCTCTATTGTACCGAACGAAAATACACTCCTTGATACAACGGCGAGTTCTTTGTTTTGCTCCGCTAGGCGACCGACTGGACATTATAAAGCTAAAAATATGAGTTCACTTCTCGGACCTGCTTTTGCTTGGTGTAGAGCAGCAACTCGACGTGTCATGAGAGCCCCCTGCAGAAATGTTGAGTCATGCTGCCTCTATAGCCGTCCATAATTGCGAAAGTGTTGCCGGTGCAGGATTTTGTGCACCATCAGACCTCTCGACCACGTTCCATAAATATTCGATGGGATTCAGGTCAGGTGAGCTGGATGGTCAAATAATTCGCTCGAGTTGTCCAGAACGTTCTTCAATCCAATGGCGAACAATTGTGGCCCGATGACATGGCGTTTGGTCGTCCATAAAAATTCCATAGTTTTTCGGCTACATGAAGTCTATGATTGGTTGCAGATAGTCTCCAAGTAGTCTAACGTAACCATTTCCAGTCAATGATCGGTTTACTTGCACAAGAGGACCCCATCTATTTCATCTAAACACAGCCCACACTATTATGCAGCCACCACCAGCTTGTACAGTGCCTTGTTGACAGCTTGGATTCATGGCTTCGCAGGGTCTGCGTCACACTTCTATCATACACGAGTTCTTACCAACTGAAATTGGGATTCATCTGACCACGCCACGGTTTTCCAGTCATCTAGGGTCCAACTAATATGGTCACAAACCCAGGAAAGGCACTGCAGGCGATGTCGTCCTCTTAACAAAGGCAAAGGAACTCGCGTGTGTCGTCTGCCGGTATAGTCCACTAACGTCAAATTTCAGCGCACTGACCTAACGGATACGTTTGTCGTACGTCCCACATGAATTTCCGCGCTTATCTCACGCTGTGTTGCTTGTCTTTTAGGACTGACAACTCAATGGAAACGCCTCTGCTTTCCGTAGTTACGTAAAGGCCATTGGCCACTGCATTGTCTGTGATGCGAGATAATGACTAAAATTTGGTTTCCTTGACACACTCTTGACTATGATTATATGAAGATATTGTCAATTCAGTTTCCTAACGATTTCCGAGTAGGAGTGTCTCATGGATCTAGCTCCAAATACCATTCCGCCTTCCAAGTCTGCTAATTCCCATCGTGCGGTCATAATCATGAATCACCGAGTACAAATGACAGGTCCGGAAATGCACTGCCCTTTTATACCTTGTGTAGGCGATCATCTGTATATATGCATATTGCTATCCCATGACCTCTGTCATCTCAGTGTAAATAAGAATTACTTAATTTTGCACAGGTATGTCATCAGTATTTATAACTGTCGTTGAACATTCACGTATCACTTTATACAGACGAAATACAATTCTCTCACTCAGAATACGTTAACAATAACTTTCACGCAGAGACCTGCACATTGATCACACAGCTTGCCTACTAGAAGTTGGAGCTGTCGTCTTAGCTGATAATCACGGACTAGGCTAGGTTGTACTGGGCTAGGCCGTAAGTAGGAGAGCGACTGCGGCGGCGTAGCGAAACTCTTACGCATGTGGCTACGCATGTGACGCTCTTTCGCCGATGCGGCTGGCAGCGACTGTCTTCTCTTGTGGTGTGCTCTCTTTGGACCACACTACAGCATCCACCAACCGATGCATAAATGGCGATGCAGTACGCAGAAGAATTACTCAACTTTTCACTACCCATTCCCACAGGAGTGTCGTGAGCATTTACAACCCGTCTGAAAATAGGAAGTGGCGCCATTCCTGGGGTCCAGTGCTGTTAAACGCACCACTGTCGGCCATTATCTCTCTGCTGCAGAGTCAAGGGAAGCCGCAACAAAGGTCGCCGTGCTGACAGTACGTAGATCCTCAGAGTTCATCGCACTTTCCGTGTGGATACTTGTTTAACCAATACTTTTCCTGACTCAAGGTACATGACGTGGCTCTCCCACCCTGCACAGCACAGCAAACAATACAGGATTGTTCTATGATGATGTTACATACTTTCAGGGATGATGGAGAAGGGTAGATCTACCAGTTTGATGCAAGGGACCCTGTTGTGGAACGAACGAGTCGAAAGTTACAAGCGAACTAGATTGTGGGTTAGGCAACTTGCAGAGGGGTTAATGCCGACCAAAACAAGAAAAAAAAACTGTGTAGTGAATATGGGCTCTAAAATGCATACCTCAAGAGCTATGAACACTTATTCAGTAGAAATGGTTCAAATGGCTCTGAGCACTATGGGACTTAACATCTGAGGTCATCAGTCCCCTAGAACTTAGAACTACTTAAACCTAACTAACCTAAGGACATCACACACATCCATGCCCGAGGCAGGATTCGAACCTGCGACCGTAGGGGTCGCCCGGTTCCAGACTGAAGCGCCAAGAACCGCTCGGCCACAGCGGCCGGCTGTTCAGTAGAAGAGATGTGTTCCACAGTAGCGAAGATGAAAAAGTGTTCGTACCTCTTTAGATATGCACTTTAGAGCCCTTGCTTACCGGACGTTTTTCTTTTTTTGGTCTATTCTACCTCCTCCAAAAACATGGAAACCAAAGAGCCTGCAGCAGAAGAGACGTGTTTCACAGTACCGAAGATATGTACCGTTCGCCTGGTGCAAGTCTTCGAACTGACGCCACTTCGGCAACTTGCGTGTCGGTGATAAGGACAACACAACACCCAGTCCCTGATCGGAGAAAATCTCCGACCCAGCCGGGAAACGAACATGGGCCGTTAGATATGACATTCCGTCGCGCTGACGACTTGGCTACCTGGGAGCGCACAGTACCGAAGATGAACAACTGCCAATAACTTTAAGGGTTCACATTTTAGGGCCCATTTTTACCAGGTTTGGTAACTTATAATCTCAGAGGTGCCAAAACGGTTTTCACTTATAGCTTTACGAGCGCTCGGTTCCGGATCAGGGTCACTAACCAGAAATTGCTACATTTACCCTTCTCCGTCGCACATGAAAGTTTGTAACATCTCACGAAATCATCCTGTATATCTGTCCTCTCGAGTGGTAGTCGTGCGGTGTCGCTATGATCCTGGATGGCGTGGACGATGGCTCACCTCAACATATAGAATACATACACATTAGTATGACAGTTCTGGAATCGCGATAACGCAAACAGCAATGCCGCGGAATCACAAAGAACCGCCGTCTCGGTAGGCCACGACCTGACGCTGACGCATTCCGATAAGCGCTGGCCATAACGCGAGCTTCTCACAGGCGAACGACATTCAGATGCGAATTCTGTGTGAAAACGCCGCTCTGTAATATTTCCACAAACGCAGAATGCAGATGGTGTCACATGTATCTACTTTGTGAGGTTGTTGTCCCAATGTTGTTGCTATTTTAAAGGCCATTAGTGTATTTTTAGTAATTAAATGACAGCCTGCAAAGAAATACACACAACAAAAAAGTTTTGCATCACCCTGGTTCCCAGAACTCCTGAAGATTGACGTTGACTGTGGATATTGTATCACAGACACAGTCCCTTTGGCTGCTCAGAGACGTCACTAAACCCGCCCAAAGATGTAAACAACCATGTATGAGCAGCGCCTTTTACACGGAGGGGGCCCGCAGCCGATCATTTCTAGTCATTCCACCCGGAAGTAGGTATATGGCTCGTGTTGTCTGTAGTTCCACCATGCCTAGACGGTCAATACTGCGGTTCGATCGCGTCCGCGTTGTTACTTTGTGCCAGGAAGGGCTCTCAACAACGTTAAGTGTCCAGGCGTCTTGGAGTGAACCAAAGCGATGTTGTTCGGACATGGAGGAGATACAGAGAGACAGGAACTGTCGGTGACATGTTTCGCTCAGACCGCCTAGGGGCTACTACCGCAGTGGATAATCGCTACCTACGGATTATGGCTCGGACGAACCCTGAGAGCAACACCACCATGTTGAATAATGCTTTTCGTGCAGCCACAGGACGTCGTGTTACGACTCAAACTCTGCGCAATAGGCTGTATGATGCGCAGCTTCACTCCCAACGTACATGGCGAGGTCCATTTTTGCAACCACGACACCGTGCAGCGCGGTACAGATGGGCCCAACAACATACCGAATGGACTGCTCAGAACCTGCATCACGTTTTCTTGACCGATGAGTGTCGCATATGCCTTCAACCAGACAATCATCCGAGGCGTGTTTGGAGGCAACCCTGTCAGGCTGAACGCCTTAGACACACTGTCCAGCGAGTGCAGCAAGGTGGAGGTTCTCTGATGTTTTGGGGTGGCATTATGTCGGGTCGACGTACGCGGCTGGTTGTCATGGAAGGCGTTGTAACGGCTGTACGATACGTGAATGCCATCCTCCGACTGATAGTGCAACCATATCGGCAGCATAATGGCAAGGCTTTCGTCTTGATGGACGACAATTCGTGCCCCCATCGTGCACATCTTGTGAATGACTTCCTTCAGGATAACGACATCGCTCGACTAGAGTGACCAGCACGTTCTACATACATGAACCCTATCTAACATGCCTGGGATGGATTGAAAAAGGCTGTTTATGGGCGACCTAGCTCACCAACCACTACGAGGGATCTACGCCTAACCGCCGTTGAGGAATGGGACAACCTGGACCAACAGTGCCTTGATGAACTTGTGGATAGTATGCCACGACGAACAGAACGCATGCATCCGTGTAAGAGGACGTACTGCTGGTTATTAGAGCAATCTGGACCACCACCTCTGAAGGTCTCGCTGTATGGTGGTACAACATGCAATATATGGTTTTCATGAGTAATAAAAAGGGCAGAAATGGTGTTTATGTTGATCTCTATCGCAGTTTTCTGTACATGTTCCGGAAGTCTCGGAACCGTGGTGATGCAAAACATTTTTGATGTTTGTATATTGAAGTGACGTTAGATCCGGTGGCGGCACTGCAATCATAAATCTATTGCTGTAACTTCTATGGCAAGTACAGTTAGGCCGGCCTAAGTGGCCGACCGGCTCTAGGCGCTACAGTCTGGAACCGCGCGACCGCTACGGTCGCAGGCTCTAATCCTGCCTCGGGCGTGGATGTGTGTGATGTCCTTAGGTTAGTTAGGTTTAAGTAGTTCTAAGTTCTAGAGGAGTGATGACCTCAGAAATTAAGTCCCTTAGTGTTCAGAGCCATTTGAAACAAGTACAGATTGGTCTCAACCTGTAGTTCCCCTTTCCGAAAAGCAAGTATTTCCATCTAGCAGTTCCACAACTTTGTTCAGTGTAGCAACTGGAACAAGAAATGGACAAAATAAAATGTTTTTCCTCGGCAGTGCTAGAGGAATTAAAATCCTCTTTCAGGAAGGCTTTTCGCAAGTAGGCACTACTCTTCATTCCGGTAATTACTTTGTTTCCGTGAAATTTGGCCAGCTCGTATAGCATAACGCGCAGCAATCTAGCTTGCGAGACGGAGAGATGAGCCACACACAGGTCGAATACGCGCGGCTTATTGACCATCATTGTACACCGGCCGGCCAGACAGAGAGAGTAAGATTTACACTATTTCGCACACAGCTTTAGGTAAATGCTGGGCTCGTCCCCAAATCCCGCCTCAGTCAATACGATAGACAATCGGTTAAGATATGGAATCACAGATACACAAGTTTACTCGATTCACAGACAAATGGCGCACAATACTTAGCTCCCTTACATTATCTTGAGGACTGTCAGGTCAGCGAGGGCATCTAGTCACAAAGTTAAATGATAAAACAGATATTGAGAAAAAGTTTATGCCGAACTAAACGGTAAACACGCTAAAGAAGAGAAGGAGAAAGAAAAGAATGTGTAGCACGACATTTGTGTAAAGCTCTGTATTTAAGATTGTTTTCCGAATATTTATGCTTTACTACTCACGTTGAGTTTCATTTTGTACTCAGGTTGCTATATGCGCACACGGCGTAATTTCCTTATTTTGCTTACAATTATAAGTTCTTTCGTGCTGAAGAAACGTTTAAAAAACGTGAGAGGCTAGTTAGTACGTTGTGATAAATCGAAAACGATATTTTTGTTCCGATATTAACGAGATATTGGTACAATTAAGGTGTTATTATCGATACAAAATACACTCCTGGAAATGGAAAAAAGAACACATTGACACCGGTGTGTCAGACCCACCATACTTGCTCCGGACACTGCGAGAGGGCTGTACAAGCAATGATCACACGCACGGCACAGCGGACACACCAGGAACCGCGGTGTTGGCCGTCGAATGGCGCTAGCTGCGCAGCATTTGTGCACCGCCGCCGTCAGTGTCAGCCAGTTTGCCGTGGCATACGGAGCTCCATCGCAGTCTTTAACACTGGTAGCATGCCGCGACAGCGTGGACGTGAACCGTATGTGCAGTTGACGGACTTTGAGCGAGGGCGTATAGTGGGCATGCTGGAGGCCAGGTGGGCGTACCGCCGAATTGCTCAACACGTGGGGCGTGAGGTCTCCACAGTACATCGATGTTGTCGCCAGTGGTCGGCGGAAGGTGCACGTGCCCGTCGACCTGGGACCGGACCGCAGCGACGCACGGATGCACGCCAAGACCGTAGGATCCTACGCAGTGCCGTAGGGGACCGCAACGCCACTTCCCAGCAAATGAGGGCACTGTTGCTCCTGGGGTATCGGCGAGGACCATTCGCAACCGTCTCCACGAAGCTGGGCTACGGTCCCGCACTCCGTTAGGCCGTCTTCTGCTCACGCCCCAGCATCGTGCAGCCCGCCTCCAGTGGTGTCGCGACAGGCGTGAATGGAGGGACGAATGGAGACGTGTCGTCTTCAGCGATGAGAGTTGCTTCTGCCTTGGTGCCAATGATGGTCGTATGCGTGTTTGGCGCCGTGCAGGTGAGCGCCACAATCAGGACTGCATACGACCGAGGCACACAGGGCCAACACCCGGCATCATGGTGTAGGGAGCGATCTCCTACACTGGCCGTACACATCTGGTGATGGTCGAGGGGACACTGAATAGTGCACGGTACATCCAAACCGTCATCGAACCCATCGTTCTACCATTCTTAGACCGGCAGGGGAACTTGCTGTTCTAACAGGACAATGCACGTCCGCGTGTATCCCGTGCCACCCAACGTGCTCTAGAAGGTGTAAGTCAACTACCCTGGCCAGCAAGATCTCCGGATCTGTCCGCCATTGAGCATGTTTGGGACTGGATGAAGCGTCGACTCACGCGGTCTGCACGTCCAGCACGAACGCTGGTTCAACTGAGGCGCCAGGTGGAAATGGCATGGCAAGCCGTTCCACAGGACTACATCCAGCATCTCTACGATCGTCTCCATGGGAGAATAGCAGCCTGCATTGATGCGAAAGGTGGATATACACTGTACTAGTGCCGACATTGTGCATGCTCTGTTGCCTGTGTCTATGTGCCTGTGGTTCTGTCAGTGTGATCATGTGATGTATCTGACCCCAGGAATGTGTCAATGAAGTTTCCCCTTCCTGGGACAATGAATTCACGGTGTTCTTATTTCAATTTCCAGGAGTGTATATCCACTGCGGAATTGGAAGCATTCTAGGAAAAGCCCGTAATCCGCAACTTCTTACGCTGAGACGCGCCAGTTAGTCGTCATTCCAGCCTTTGCTGTTTAGTCCTTTCAGACCCTCCGGCTACAGTTGTCTACATTATCTTTTACTGTGTCTTACCTACAACAGATGTTTTTCATCCCAATGGAAATCTGAGGGAAACATTTGTGAATGTTCTACTTTTTATAATGCGCCAGTTCTGACAACTGTTGGGCATCACTGTGAAAATACCAGCAAATCAGCCGACCGCTGTGGACGAGCGGTTCTAGGCGCTTCAATCTGGAACCGCGCTGCTGCTACGGTCGTTGGTTCAAATCCTGCCTCGGGGATGGATGGTGTGTTGTCCTTAGGTTAGTAAGGGAACTGATGACCTCACATGTTAAGTCGCATAGTGCTTACAAGGGAACCTCATCATCGCACCCCCCTCAGATTTAGTTATAAGTTGGCACAGTGGATAGGCCTTGAAAAACTGAACACAGATGAATCGAGAAAACAGGAAGAAGTTGTCTGGAACTATGAAAAAATAAGCAAAATATATATACTGCGTTGTCCATGCGGAAGATAGGCAACATCAAGGAGAATGTGAGTGCAGGAGCGCTGTGGTCCTGTGGTTAGCGTAAGCAGCTGCGGAACGAGAGGTCCTTGGGGCAAGTATTCCATCGAGTGAAAAGTTTACCTTCTTTATTTTCGCAAAGTTATGATCTGCCCCTTCATTCATTGACATTTCTGTTCACTGTAATAAGTTTAGTGTCTGTGTTTCGCGACCTCATTGCAAAACAGTGCCATTAGTAAACGAAAGGACGTGTTCCCCAGTGGGAACCACGTTACTTTGCATGTTGATTACTGAATGACCACTTTATTGTTTATTACAATAGAGAATATTTCGTAGTTAATTGTTTTAGTCCATAAAATGAAGCCGAGTGTTTGAAGCATGTATTGAAAACGAGTACATAGTTTTGTATAAATGTTGCATCTAAAATCATTTAAAAACCATCTAAGAGCAATACCAGATAAATAAAAATTTTCCTTCCTTCAGAAAAAATTCAGGTTTGAAATAGTTAATGGTCAACATCCGAAAATAATTTCAATAAGTAGGAGCGGAAGTATAAGATGAAGTGTACATCGTGTGATGCAAACTTTATAGGACAGACATTGAGGAATATTAGAATAAGATACAATGAGCTTCAAACTGAAAAACTTCGATAGACCAGCGGTTGTTACCCATATCTGTGTTACTGGACATCCACTAACCGCATTGGATCAATATCTTTTGCAAAAAGGGAAAAAATTGAACTTTCTTGAAAAACTGGATATAGTTCAGCATAGTAGTAAGCGCGAAATGATTAAGTCGTGAGTGGTTCGAGTATTTTCTTTATGGACTTTGCGACGATACTACAGTAAACTACGTCATGCGTTGGGACAATATAAGAAACATAAGCGCATTTCTGGAACAAATGTGACGGTAACTGCCGTATAACTTGGTACTTCAGTTACCACTCATAGAGAGAGTCGATGTACTAAAGTTGAACGATCGTAGAGAATGTACATTAACAACGGTGGCAAGCATTTATATAGCTGTCACAACAAGAGCAAACAGCCCAGTGCATCGTTGACCACCTCACGGTCACACCAGGTTGCCGATCAACGTCACGTAGTACGAGCTGTTTGTGCCGGCCCATGGAAGAAGACAATTGTCAAGGGATAGAGCAGGCATGTCAATGGAATGGGCGCAAATAATGCACACATCGCCAAAACCAAACAAAAATTGTCATGTGACGTTTGTATAGTCACATGAGCTACTGCAAGACTAAAGCTTTTAACATTACATTTCTTTTCTCTGTTTTTATGCCTCTATTTACTTCTAACCGTATGCCAGTGCTTCACAGTGGAAGTTATAGAAGGGCCTTTTTCCATATCGTTGCTTCTTATGGTTCCGTACCTTACCTCACTGGGTAAAAACGGAACCTTCGTAGGATCACTTTGTCAATAAATTCGTTTTTCCTAGCTGAGCAGTCAAATATAAATAAAACCTATTGCAGAAAGCAAAGCAATTTCCTATACGCAGCAAAATCAATAAATCTGCTTATCCTGCCAAAGTGATTTCAATGTTAGTTCGTTTTCGTAGAGATAAGATTACGGCGCTTAGTCTGTCACTGGTAAGCTTCCGAAAGATAGCAGCGCAATCTACTGGTCCTTTGATGTACAGCGAAACTAGCAGCGCCATCTCTTGGTTCTTCAGTGTACTACTTCGTTATGACCGCGTCACTATCGTAAATATCTGGACTACTAAACTGAATAGGCTCTTGAAACTTTAAATTAAGGTATTTTTTAATCATTAATTTATTTATAAGCGGTGAGTTGCCCCAGGAAATTATTGAGTGAAAATATGAAAAATATGTTGGGAGATCGTTTCGTTTGTTTTGAAGCCCAGCAATTATACGAAGAGCGAAAGTAGATGAACTTGCTTGATTGACCAGCTTACTGATTTACTTCCTTCAGTTCAAGTTTCCATAAATATGTACACCCAAAAATTTGGAACATTGTGTAATGTTTAGTGTCACCTGTTCATGAGGTACATCAGTGTTGTTATTATGATTCGATTTGTTATACAGAACAAAATATAGTGTGTTTTCTCAAAATTAAGGGTGATTCCATTTTTAGACAATCACTTATTCTTTGAAAAACGTTATTAACTATTCCTTCTTTTGTTGACTATCCAATGGAATTTATTAAAAGACTAATATCGTCTACAAGAAATGCCAATTCTGCTAGATGAATGTTTAGTTAAATGCCATTCATTATACACTGACGGAGACCAAATCGCAACATAAAAATTATTTAATGAAGAGTAATTAAATTTCGGGAATACATTTGTTTAGTTAACATATTTCAGTTATTAACAGAGCATAATCACAGGTATGCGCGAGATAAGCCACTGCAAATGTGAAACGTGGTATATTAATAACCAGTATAACCGCCAGAATGTTGAGTACAAGAATGCAAATGTGCATGCATTTTGTTGTTCATATGGCGGATATCAGTTCGTAGGATGTAGTTTCATACTTGTTACACTTGATAGGTCAATATTGGCACGGTTAATGCTTGTGAATGAGGCTGGAGGCTGGACTGGAGAGACATATAGTGATTGAGCAGGCCAATGCTATATGTCGAGCCTCTGTAGAGCATGTTGGGTACAACAGCGGTATGTGGGCGAGCGTTACCCTATTGGAAAATGACCCCTGGAATGCTGTTCATGAATAGCAGCACAGCAGGTCGAGTCATTAGACTGACGTACAGATATGCAGTCAGGGTGTATGGGGTAACTATCAGGACCTCAACTGGCCACCTTCTAACGAACACACGACTATCACTGGAACCGAGGCAGAACCAGCTTTCATCAGAAAACACAACAGACCACCACTCTGCCCTCCAATTTGCTCTCCCTTGACACCACTGAAATGGCAGATGGCACTGGTCTGGAGCTACAGAGCTTCTGGTTCGGAGCTGTCCATGAAGTAACCGATTTGTAATAGTTCGTAGTGTCACTGTGGTGCCAGCTGCTGCTCAAATTACGGCTGCAGATGCAGTACGACGCGGCAGAGCCATACGCCGAAGACAATAGCCTTCCCTCTCGGTAGTGCCCCGTGGCCGTCGGAAGCCCTGCCTTCTTGCGACCGGCCAGGTCTTTCTGCGGTGTCGCAGAGGGAACATCCAGCTTCTCGTAGCCCTGCGTCGTTCAAACTCAGTGAGGTATTGATAATGACGTCTTTGTCGTCTTAAAGACGTTCATGACTAACATCAACTCAACACGTTCAATCTGAAAGTTAAGTAACACTCAAGACCATTGAAAACGTGTATTTCAAGAAAGCCGAATTTACATCCTCATGGTGACGCTACTAGTGCCACTCTTATGCGACTAGATATCATCTTTCAGATGTACTACTTTCGTTTATGTCTCACAACTCCTTCTTGGTGCTGCGATTTTTTTTTTTTTTTTTTTTTTTTTTTTTTTTTGTCAGTGTATAAAGAACAGGACTGGATCCGAAATTGAACCCTGTGGAGCTACTTTCGTGATTTCTACCCAGTTACAAAAATAATCTTTCCTTTCAACATTGTTTGAATAATTCAGTACAACTTCTTCTATTCTGTTTGTTAAGTATTATTCAAACCATCTGCTTCTAAAGCAGACAGTTTCATAAATATTTTAATTTTTTCTAAGATCTACACAATCATACTGAAACGTCCCCTTAGAAAAATTTATGAATTACTGTGGTGATAAACCTCTTACATTCAAACAGATGAGCAGAACTGAACGTACTCAGACATTTCGCTCTTTACCTGTTCTGATCAACATTAAACTGACACACAATATTTTTAGCGCAACGCAATCTGACTTTCAGCAATCCCTCACTAACATTAACCTATACCTTTCACAAATCGCCTACGTCACAAAAATCTTCGTTACTAGAACTACTGCAACGCAGCGAGCGCTACTACTGCCAGCTTAATAGTGTTCAGAGGTCATAATATATATGTAGCAGTTCATGACATCCAGTCTTACAAATTTACTGTCTCTGATGGACACACGTCCAGATCATCCGCTCTCAAAACTTTGCCATTTCTCTCCCCACATCCACCATTGCAGGTGGCTCACCTCCAACTGCGCAACGCTACGCGCTGTTAACAGCCAACTGCCCAACACTACAATAGAGAAAATTTCAACAATGCCAACCAGCCACAGACAGCACGCAGCACAGTCAGTGATTTTCATACAGAGCGCTACGTGGCGTTACCAACATGAAAACCTAAATAGCCTACTTACAATACGACTTGGACAGATCACAAAAATACCACCCGATGATGTCTTATTATTTCGAAAAGCCAGGTTTTAATATTTCACAACCACGACTTCACCTCGAGCTAAAACAGAAAATTGTAAACTGTACACCTTCTGTGTGAAGCAAGGTGGTTGTTACCGCTGCTGGCCAGGCCTGCAGAAGTCCGGTGTAAGACGAGCTGGCCTGCCCACCACCCTTTACCCTCTGCCGTCTACCTGGCCAGCCGCTCTTCATTTGGCAGCGGAAATTGTGGGGGGGGGGGGGGGAGGGGGGGGGCGCCAGGTTCTCTTCCGCCCCTGTGGACCGCACCGTGGCCCCGCCTCCCCTCCTCTACTCACTCGTCCGACGCGTCGCTACACTGCTCACTGTTCCTCTCAACATCGTATCGTGTCGAGCAGTCTACACCTACATCTCCCATTTCCTGCAGTCCAACGACCAGTGGCGAAAATTACGTTGCTCATTAGCGGAAAGCTATTACCGATACTCGTTTTTCAGCTGATGGTTATAGAACTGTGTTCACAGTAACTCGCGAGTGTGCAGGAGGTGTTTAAGGGGCGACATACTGCAAACTGCCTTCCTTCATCTTCTGAATCAAATCAAAGTGACAAGGACTTAAGTCCGGAGAATATGGTGGATGGTACAGTACTTCCCAGTCCCATCCACCGAACAGAGCTGCCACAGCTTGCGCTGTATGCGCCCGCGCATTGTCGTCGAAAATGATGGGTGAGTTGCGCAGAAAGTCTTGCCGCTTCTTTCGCAAAGCTGGTCGCAGGTGATGCTCCAAAAACGAACAGTAATATTGTGCACTGACAGTCTGCTGTGGAGGAACGTAATGCATTAGGATAACACCATGCAGTCGTACACGAGAATCACCATAACTTTAGACCGCTCCATTCGGACCATCAACAGAGCAAGCTCTGCTAACGGTATACTACGCCTTCCACATCTCTGGCAACGGGTTCTACACAACGCTGGTGACTACTTTGAAGGACAGTAACAGGTACAAACATGTAACTCTTTTGTATGGGTTGTGAATAAATAGTTACAACTACTTAAGTTCCAACCCTCGTATATAAGTGAAGGTCGTCTCGTGTAAGCAAGGGCAGTGCGTTGGCGGAGCTGTCGTTTGTACTCAGCTGATCCCGGTGAAAAGATCTCCGATGTGAATATGACCGCACGACGGGTGTTAACAGACTTTGAACGCGGAATTATAGTTGGAACTAGACGCATGAGACGATCCATTTCGGAATTCGTTAGGGTATTCAGTGTTCCGCGATCCACACTGCCGAGAGTGTGCCGAGAATACCACATTTCAGGCATTACCTCGCAGCACGAACGATGCAGTGGCCGATGGCCTTCACTTAACAACCGAGAACAGCAACATTTTCGTAGAGTTGCTATTACGAGTATCACTGCGTGAAATAACAGCAGAAATCAATGTAAGACATACGACGAGCGTATCCGTTGGGAAAGTGCGGCTAAATTTGGTGCTGCTGGTCTATGGCAGCAGACAACCGACACCAGTGCCTTTGCTAAAACCGCAACATCGCCTGCAGCGCCTCACCTGGGTTCGTGACTATTTGGTTGGACTCTAAACGCCTGAAAAAACGTGGCCTCGTCAGATAAGTCCACGATTTCAGTTGGTAAGAGCTGATGCTAGGCAGAGACCCCACGAAGCCCTGGAACCAAATTGTCAACAAGGCACTATGCGAGCTGGTGGTAGCTCCCTGATAGTGTGGGCTGTGTTTACAGGGAACGGACTGGGACCTCTGGATGCTCGGCTACTTGGAGACCATTTACAGCCATTCATGGACGCCATGTTCCCAAACAACGATGTTTTTTTTTTTTTTTTTTTTTTTTTTTTTTTTTTTTTTTTTTTTTTTTTTTTTGTGGATGACGGTGTGCCGTGTCAGTGGGCCACAGTTGTTCGCGATTGGATTGGAAAACATTGTGGACAGTTCGGGCGAATGTTTAGGCCACCGAGATCACCGGACATGAATCCTCTCGAACATTTACGGGACATAATCGAGAAGTCAGTTCCTGCAGCAGCAACGTTTTCAAAATTATGGACGGCTATAGAGGCAGCATTGCTCAGTATTTCTGCAGGGGACTTCTAGTGACTTGCTGAGTGTATACTACGTCGGGGCGCTGCGCTATGCTGGCCAGGAGGAGGTCCCATACGAGATTAGGACTTTTGCCACCTCAGTATATATTTTATTGATTAGTAGAACTTATGGGCAATGAGTTCCCAAACTGTCAATGACGAAATCGCATCCGAAGTGCATGAAAATAATTCAATGCTCGATGCGAGCTTCCTGCCACACCCACTTTCTGAAGCAACATTTCAATACCAGCTCAACGAACAATGATTCCGTGGATTACTTTCAATCAAATTTCCACGGGGTAGCTCACTTACAGGTTTCTGGACGATCCTGTACTTATAAAAAAAATGGTGCTCGTGGCAAAACGAAGAATCCAGAAGTCTCTAAATTCACTTTTATGGAAATAGAGCACTCAAACCAAATTATCATCTGCTATAGTTGGGAGAATTCCAACCAATGATGCAATTATTGTATTTAAAGATGGGAATGTAGTGAAGATGAATGTATTACAGAGAATAGTCTTTAAGATAGGAAGCTTTACTCAAAGCATCTTGAGAAAAATTGATTTACGGCGCCTCTCTGCAGCTAAAAAGTCAGTCGAAGAACTGCTAAAGGAAAGTTACGCGGAAAACAAAAACAAGAAGAGAACCTTGAAGAGAAAGAGGACGGTGAGTACAAATCTGGGGCCTTCTGAAGAGGCGACACAAGAAAAAAAAACATTTGGTTGACCTTCAAATTGTATTTCCTGACAATTATATTTTTAAAGTGAATGTAACATTTTCTCCAGAATCTATGAAGGCTATAACTAAGTAATTTTTTACACTTATTTCTGTAAACCTAATAATGTTATATCAAGAGCAAATTTTTAAATTCTAAGTGTAAGCTGAGCTACACGCAAAGCGCTTGAAATTTTACGACAGTTTCATATTATACGAGTCCTTTCAGAATTACAATTAAAAATTAAAAAAATTCTCCTATTCGATACACTCAAAAAAGATCATGAGAATGCCTTGCTAAGTGCAAAGAGATCAAACAGAATTTTTTTTGAAAATTCCTTCAACTGTTTCTGAGACAAAGATACACTAATTATTTTTTGATAATACAAAGTAAATTTAAGTTCATCTAATCCAAATATCCTAACAGTAAACGTGTTAATTTAATGTAAAACATGCTACAGAATATCATTGCCGTATCTTCAAAACTGTGGATTTGGGGCATATTTTAAATAGTCTGTGTATCCCATTAACGTCCCCCCTTAAGTGAGGTGAGCCCATAAATTCGTATTTTTCTTGTTGTACATTTTTGCGGTCTGCAGTCCGAAGACCGTTTCGATGTAGCACTCTTCACTAGTATATCCTGTGCACGTCTCTTCACCACTGCATGGCTGCTGTAACTCACGTTCATTCTACCTGCTTACTGTGGTTAAGCCTTGGCCACCCTTTTGGAGTTCTAGCCCCGCACTTCGCTTCATTACCAAGCAGTCGATACCTTGACGCCTCAGAATATATCCCATCAATCGATTCCGTCTTTTAGCCAAGTTCTGCTACATACTTCTGTTCTCCCCAGATTCGAGTGAGTATCTCTTCATTACATATCCAATTCACTCATCTAATCTTGAGCATTCTTCTGTAGGACCACACTTCTTGAGTGAACAGTTTCACTTGCGCATAGGACTACTTTCCAAACAAACATCCTCAGAAAAAGCTTTCCAACACTTAAATTTGCACTCGAGGTTGACAAATTTCTCATTTTTAGAAATGTGTTCGTGTTACTGCAATTCTGTATCCTCTTTACTTCGGCCATCATAATCCAAATAGCCAAACACAGTTGTTACTTTTAGTGTTTCATTTGCTAATCAATATTTTCAGCATCGCCTGATTCGATTTGACTACAGTCCACTACCGTTATTTAACTTTTGTTGATATTTATCTTATAGCCTCTTCACGATACTATACAGCCGGCTCAAGCGACTTTCCAATTCTTTTGCCGTCTAACATAGCTGAAATGTCATGGGTGAACCTTCTATATCTACTTCTACATCTACACGAATATTCTGTAAATCACACTTAGGTGTCTGGCACAGGATTCATCGAACCACCTTCACCATTCTCTATTACTGCTATTTCGTATAGCGAAACACTTATATATTTCCGTACGATCTCTGATTTCCCTTATTTTATCATAGTGATCGTTTCTCCCCATACAGGTCGGCGTCAACAATATACAGGGTGCTACAAAAAGGTACGGCCAAACATTCAGGAAACATTCCTCACACACAAATAAAGAAAAGGTGTTATGTGGACATGTGTCCGGAAACGCTTACTTTCCATGTTACAGCTCATTTTATTACTTCTCTTCAAGTAACATTAATCATGGAATGGAAACACACAGCAACAGAACGTACCAGCGTGACTTCAAACACTTTGTTATAGGAAATGTTCAAAATGTCCTCCTTTAGCGAGGATACATGCATCCACCCTCCCTCACATGGAATACCTGATACGTTGATGCAGCCCTGGAGAATGGCGTATTGTATCACAGCCGTCCGCAATACGAACACAAAGAGTCTCTGCATTTGGTACCGGGGTTGCGTAGACGAGAGCTTTCAAATGCCCCCATAAATGAAAGTCAAGAGGGTTGAGGTCAGGAGAGCGTGGAGGCCTTGGAATTGGTCCGCCTCTACCAATCCATCAGTCACCGAAGCTGTTGTTGAGAAGCGTACTGAAACGTGCAGGAGCTCCATCGTGCATGAACCACATGTTGTGTCGTACTCGTAAAAGCACATGTTCTAGCAGCACAGGTAGAGTATCCCGTATGAAATCACGATAACGTGTTCCATTGAGCGTAGGTGGAAGAAACTAAAATGGGCACTAACTTGGAAATTAAGCGTTTCCGGACAGGTGTCCACATAACATCTTTTCTTTATTTGTGTGTGAGGAATGTTTCCTGAAAGTTTGGCCGTACCTTTTTGTAACACCCTGTATATCTTCGCCTTCGGAGGAGAAAGCTGGTGATTGGAATTTCGTGAGAAGATTCCTCCACAACGAAGAACACCTTTGTTACAATGATGTCCATCCCAAACCCCGCATCATTTCAGTGAAACTCTCTCCCCTATTTCGCGATAGTACAAAACGTACTGCCCTTCTTTGAACTTTTTCGATGCACTCCGTCAATCCTATCTGGTAAGCATCCCACATCGCGCAGTAGTATACTAAAAGAGGACGGACAAGCGTAGTGTAGGCAGTCTCTGTAGTAGATCTGCTACATTTTCTAAGTGTCCTGACAATAGAACGTAGTCTTTGGTTTGCCTTCCCCACAACATTTTCTATGTGTTCCTTCCAATTTAAGTTGTTCGTAATTGCAATTCCTAGGTAAATAGGTAAATAAGTAACAGCAAAGGTCCTGTAAAATTAACTTGGGGAACGCCAGAAATCACTTCTGTGACTTTCCGTCAATTACTACGAACTATTACCTCTCTGATAGGAAATCACGAATCCAGTCACAAAAACTGAAACGATATTCCACAAGCAAGCAATTTCACTACAAGCCGCTAGTGTGGTACGGTGTAAAAAGTCTTCCGGAAATCCAGAAATACGGAATCAATTTGAAATCCCTTGTCAATAGCACTCAACACTTCGTGTGAGTAATTAGCTAGTTGTATTTCACAAGAACGATGTCTTCTAAAGCCATGTTGACTGTGTCTCTATAGACCGTTTTCTTCGAGGTAATTCATAATGTTCGAACACAATATATGTTCCAAAATCCTGCTGCATATCGACGTTAACGATATGGGCCTGTAATTCAGAGGATTACTCCTACTACCTTTCTTGAATATTGGTGTGACCTGTGCAACTTTCCAGTCTTTGGGTACGGATCTTTCGTAGAGCGAACGGTTGTATATGATTGTTAAGTGAGGAGCTAATGCATCAGCATACACTGAAAGGAACCTAACTGGTATACAGTCTGGACAAGAAGACTTGCTTTTATTAAGTGATTCAAGTTGCTTCAGTACTCCGAGGTTATTTAGTTCTATGTTACTCATGTTGGCAGCTCTTCGCGATTCGAATTCTGGAATATTTACTTCGTCTCCTTTTGTGAAGGCATTTCGAAAGACTGTGTTTAGTAACTCTGCTTTGGCAGCGCTGTCTTCGATAGTATCTCCATTGCTGTCGCGCAGAGAAGGCATTGATTGTGTCTTGCCGATAGCATACTTCACATTCGACCAGAATCTCTTTGGATTTTCTGCCAGGTTTCGAGACAAAGTATCATTATGGAAACTATTATAAGCAACTCGCATTGAAGTCCGCGCTAAATTTTGAGCGTCTGTAAAAGACCTCCAATTTGGAGATTTTTCGTCTGTTCAAATTTGACATGTTTTTTCCGTTCTTTCTGCATCAGTGTTTTGACCCGTTTTGTGTGCCATGGGGGATCAACTCCGTCGTTTGTTAATTCATTTGGTATAAATCTCTCAACCGCTGCCGATTATATTTCTTTGAATTCAATCCGCATTTGGTCTACACTTACATTGTTAATTTGGAAGGAGTGGATATTGTCTCTTAGCAATGCGTCAAGTTAATTTTTATCTTTTATTTTTTGATTACGTATATGTTTCGTTTATTTTTTGAGGATTTGGGGATTACAATATTCAATCTCACTACAACCCTGTGCTCGCTTTTATCTGTATCCGTTCTGATGCTCATTGTTAACTTACGACTATTTGTTGGTAAGAGGTCAGGTGTGTTTTCACAACCGTTTACTAATCGCGTGGCCGCATGAACTAACTGCTCGAAATAATTTCAGAAAATACGTTTACCACAATTCCGGATGATGCTGTTCGCTTACCTCCGGAATTAAACATGTATTTTCGCCAACATATCGAGGGTAAATTAAAGTCACCACCAACTGTAATCGTGTGAGTCGGGTATGTGTTCGAAATCAAACTCAAGTTTTCTTTGAACCTTTCAGCATTTGTATCATCTGAACAGGGAGGTCAGTAAAAGGATCCAATTATTATTTTGCTCCGGTTGCCACGAATGACCTCTGCCCACAGGCACTATCCATTTCAATTTCGCGACAAGACAAACTACTTCTAACAGCAACAAATACATCTACATCTATACTCCGCAAGCCACCTGACGGTGTGTGGCGGAGGGTACCCTGTGTACCTCTATCGGTTCTTCCTTCTATTCCAGTCTCGTAGTGTTCGTGGTATGCCTCTCTCTGGGCTCTAATCTCTCTGATTTTATCATCATGGTCTCTTCGCAAGATATACGTAGGAGGGAGTAATATACTGCTTAACTTCTCAGTGAAGGCATGTTCTCAAAACTTCAACAAAAGCCCGTACCGAGCTACTGAGCGTCTCTCCTGCAGAGTCTTCCACTGAAATTTATCTATCATCTCCGTAACGCTTTCGCGATTACTAAATGATCCTGTAACGAAGCGCGCTGCTCTCCGTTGGATCTTCTCTATCTCTTCTATCAACCCTATCTGGTACGGATCCCACACTGCTGAGCAGTATTCAAGCAGTCGGCGAACAAGCGTACTGTAACCTACTTCCTTTGTTTTCGGATTGCATTTCCTTAGGATTCTTCCAATGAATCTCCGTCTGGCATCTGCTTTACCGACGATCAACTTTATGTGATCATTCCATTTTAAATCAATCCTAATGCGTACTCCCAGATAATTTATGGAATTAACTGCTTCCAGTTGCTGACCTGCTATATTGTAGCTAAATGATAAGGGATCTTTCTTTCTATGTATTCGCAGCACATTACACTGGTCTACATTGAGATTCAATCGCCATTCCCTGCACCATTCGTCAATTCGCTGCAGATCCTCCTGCATTTCAGTACAATTTTCCATTATTACAACCTCTCGATATACCACAGCATCATCCGCAAAAAGCCTCAGTGAACTTCCGATGTCATCCACAAGGTCATTTATGTATATTGTGAATAGCAACGGTCCTACGACACTCCCCTGCGGCACACCTGAAATCATTCTTACTTCGGAAGACTTCTCTCCATTGAGAATGACGTGCTGCGTTCTGTTATCTAGGAACTCTTCAATCCAATCACACAATTGGTCTGATAGTCCATATGCTCTTACTTTGTTCATTAAACGACTGTGGGGGACTGTATCTAACGCCTTGCGGAAGTCAAGAAACACGGAATCTACCTGTGAACCCGTGTCTATGGCCCTCTGAGTCTCGTGGACGAATAGAGCGAGCTGGGTTTCACGCGATCGTCTTTTTCGAAACCCATGCTGATTCCTACATAGTAGATTTCTAGCCTCCAGAAAAGTCATTATACTCGAACATAATATGTGTTCCAAAATTCTACAACTGATCGACGTTAGAGATATAGGTCTATAGTTCTGCACTTCTGTTCGGCGTCCCTTCTTGAAAACGGGGACGACCTGTGCCCTTTTCCAATCCCTTGGAACGCTACGCTCTTCTAGAGACCTACGGTACACCGCTGCAAGAAGGGGGCAAGTTCCTTCGCGTACTCTGTGTAAAATCGAACTGGTATCCCATCAGGTCCAGCGGCCTTTCCTCTTCTGAGCGATTTTATTTGTTTTTCTATTCCTCTGCCGTCCTTTTCGATATCTGCCATTTTGTCATCTGTGCGACAATCTAGAGAAGGAACTACAGTGCAGTCTTCCTCTGTGAAACAGCTTTGGAAAAAGCCATTTAGTATTTCGGCCTTTAGTCTCTCATCCTCTGTTTCAGTACCATTTTGGTCTCAGAGTGTCTGGACATTTTGTTTTGATCCACCTACCGCTTTGACATAAGACCAAAATTTCTTAGGATTTTCTGCCAAGTCAGTACATGGAACTTTACTTTCGAATTCATTGAAGGCCTCTCGCATAGCCCTCTCCACACTACATTTCGCTTCGCGTAATTTTTGTTTGTCTGCAAGGCTTTGGCTATGTTTATGTTTGCTGTGAAGTTCCCTTTGCTTCCGCAGCAGTTTTCTAACTCGGTTGTTGTACCACGGTGGCTCTTTTCCTTCTCTTACAATCTTGCTTGGCACATACTCATCTAACACATATTGTACGATGGTTTTGAACTTTGTCAACTGATCCTCAACACTATCTGTACTTGAGACAAAACTTTTGTGTTGAGCCGTCAGGTACTCTGAAATCTGCTTTTTGTCACTTTTGCTAAACAGAAAAATCGTCCTGCCTTTTTTAATATTTCTATTTACGGCTAAAATCATCGATGCAGTAACCGCTTTATGATCGCTGATTCCCTGTTCTGCGTTGACTGTTTCAAATACTTCGGGTCTGTTTGTCACCAGAAGGTCTAATATGTCATCGCCACGAGTCGGTTCTCTGTTTAACTGCTCAAGGTAGTTTTCAGACAAAGCACTTAAATATGCCACCGCCAACTGTGATTAGCCTATCTTTCGGAACACCGTTAGGTTCTTCGCAAAAATTTCGGCTGAACTTATCCCCGGCTTTATTCAGCTTTCAGTGCCAATACGATTTGAGCATCAGTGCTTTCTATTAGCGCTTGGAACTCTGGTACTTTCCCAAAAGAGCTACGACAATTTACAATTGTTAGACCGATGGTTTCTGGATCTACGTTCTTTCCTGTGTTCGGCCTGCACCGTTTGTGACTGAAGCCCTTTTTGTGTTTTCCCGAGACGCTCTAACCTGAAAAAGAAAATACCCAGTCCACGCCACACAGCCCTTGCTACCCGTGTAGCTGCCTCCTGCGTGTAGCGGGTTCCTGACCTGTTCAGCGGAACCCGAAACCCAACCATCCTATGGCGCAAGTCAAGGAATCTGCATCCTACACGGTCGCAGAACCGTCTGAGCCTCTGATTCAGACCCTCCGCTCGGCTCTGTACCAGAGGTCCACAATCGGTCCTATCGACTATGTTGCAAATGGTCACGTCTCCTTTCATCTCGCAAGCAAGACTGGCAGCCTTTACCACTTCTGTTAGCTGCTCGAAACCAGAGAGAATCTCTTCCGATCCAAATTGGCATACATCACTGGTACCGACGTGAGCCACCCCACCACCTGCACCTGTGCTCTTCATGGCATTCAGAAGGACATGTTCTATGTCTGGAAAGAGTCCACCCAGTTAGCACACAGAGTGCACATTGGCTTTCTTCCACTGCTCGGCAGCCATGTCCTAAGGCGCCCCATAACGTGCCTAACGTTGGAGCCCCAACTATCAATAATCCCACTGTCTGTGATTGCCTGGATTTGCACACTGAGGGGTTTCCTAGGACACAGACCAGGCGACTGTATCTGGCTGAGCAACAGCGCCAGCCACAGACAGCACCTAGAACCAGAATCTTTCGTCAGACTAACTGGGGAGGCCTTACTTTTGGCCCCCTGGGTAGCCTTTCGCCGCCTGCCACACCCCAGGCCGACCTCCCACTCGACCGCAGGTGAGTGCGAGAAGTAACTAGGCAGGCTAACGGTGAGGACCAAGCGGGGGACTCGGACGTGCTGGACGTCCGTTGTATCCCCATGGCTAGCCCACAACAATGGTGCCCATCCAATGCAGCTTCGAGCTGTGTAATCGAAGTCATCACAGCCTGGAGCTGAGAGAAAAGTGTCATCACATCGGCTCGCATCTGCATGCAACAATCACAGTCCCTATCCATACTAAAGACCGTGGAAAACTAAACTACCGAGATAAACTGACTATCGGCATGTGCTACTGTAAGCCCTGACGAAAATGATGGAACTGTCTCTAATAGATTAGATTAATACGCAGAGATTCAAAAACTGAACTACCGAAGCACTCATTTGAGATATTCGCCCCTGATTAGGAACTTGTAGCCGCGCAGGGTAGCCGTGTGGTCTGGGACACCTTGTCACGGTCCGCGTGGCTCCCCCCGTCGGAGGTTCGAGTCCTCCCTCGGACGTGGGTGCGTGTGTGTTGTCCTTAGCGTAAGTTAGTTTAAGTTGGATTAAGCAGGGCGTAAGCTTACGGACAGATTACCTCAGTAATTTAGTCCCAGAAGACGTTACCACAAATTTCCAATTTCCCAGGAACTTGCAATATGTTACAAAATCGGTTTACTTTCCGACGCAAACGAAAACGCGAGTTCTGTGGCTATTAGATATTGAATTAACACGCAGAAACTCAAGAAACTAAACTATTAAAACACACAGATGAAATTATACAATTCACTCCTGGTTAGGAATTCGTAAAAGTCACAAACTCGGTTGCTTCCCTGTTGCTGTGTCTGTCTCGGCCGGCCGCTGCCTGACAAGTTGACTAACGCCAGCAAGCTGTCACTAGCTATCAAAACAAAAGTTAAAGTTTTTGTTTCTTCTCTCTGCATTTTAATTTCCAAATTCGCCTCTCACCGAAGCAAGGCTCATGTTCCGATAGAGGAGTATGAAAGAAAATGTCTACAGGAAGACTGTTAACGAAACAAAAAAATGTGTACAGCGATTTGCACTGAGAAAGTTTTGGCGAACTAGTTATCATTGTCATCTCATCGCAGTAAAAAAAAAAAAAAATGGCTCTAAGCACTATGGGACTTAACATTGGAGGTCATCAGTCCCCTAGACTTAGAACTACTTAAATCTAACTAATCTAAGGACATCACACACATCCATGCCCGAGGCAGGATTCGAACCTGCGACCGTAGCGGTCGCACGGTTCCAGACTGGAGCGCCTAGAACCGCTCGAACACCAGCGGCCGGCTCGTCGCAGTAATGTTGTTGTACTGCATTAGTCAGTCAGAGACAACTTAGGAGACTCGCGCTGGCTGAGTACTGGTTGTGAGGTTAGCATCCTGAACAAGTCAGATTAACAGAAGACTCGTAGAATCAGCTCTATGATTCGCTACTTTTTTTTCTTTAGTCGGTCTAGGAGCGAAATATAAATGATTGCCAAATTACACTGTTATTCACTGTAAGAATGAGATTTGGCATGACGGACAACGGAGGTTACAAGAAGCTTATTATCAAATGTTCAAATGTGTGTGAAATCTTAGGGACTTAACTGCTAAGGTCATCAGTCCTTAAGCTTACACACTACTTAACATAAATTGTCCTAAGGACAAACACACACACCCATGCCCGAGGGAGGACTCGAACCTCCGCCGGGACCAGCTGCACAGTCCATGACGGCAGGGCTAGACCGCTCGGCTAATCCCGCGCGGCGCTTATTATGGCATCCCATATACCTCTCCAAAACGATCTCAGTAATTTATTGACGCATTTATTACATCTGGCAAATAGATCTATATTCAACAAGCATCCTTGCGGCGTGTGGCGCAGAGTGCTTTGCGTATGACTGTCACTTACACCATTTCCTGTTCAACTCGCAAATAGTTCGCGGGAAGAGCGATTCCGGGAGCCTACGTGTGGACTCGAATCTCTCTATTTTATCTTCATGGTGTTTCTGCAGTATGTACGTAGGTTGATGCAGTATATTGGTTGACGCTTCCTGGAATGTATGCTCTCGGAACTTCAACAGTAAACCGCACAATGACGCAAAACGCCTCTCTTTCAGCGCCTGCCACTGCAGTTGGCTGCGTATCTTCGTGGCAGCATTCGCGCTCAGTTAATGAACAGTTGGTTGGTTGGTTGGTTTGGGGAAGGAGACCAGACAGCGAGGTCATCGGTCTCATCGGATTAGGGAAGGACGGGAAAGGAAGTCGGCCGTGCCCTTTGAAAGGAACCATCCCGGCATCTGCCTGGAGCGATTTAGGGAAATCACGGAAACCCTAAATCAGGATGGCCGGACGCGGGATTGAACCGTCGTCCTCCCGAATGCGAGTCCAGTGTCTAACCACTGCGCCACCTCGCTCGGTAAATGATGAAAGCCTCCTACTCGCTTTTCATTGCCTTTTTATCAATTCAAATAGCTTGGTCTGCATGACTTAATGTTCTCACAGTTCATTTCCAGACTGTGGTATAATCTTTTCTCCTCTCTTGCTGCCATCCTCGATTCAGTAATGGAATGAATAAAGTAAGGATGCAAGCTAAAATAATTATTTGACACATAAGATTCGTATTATCACAACAGATAAAGCAAAAGATTTGTATTAGCACAACAGATAAAGCAAGGGAGGTCTCCGGTAATCCAGGAAGTTAGCCATCTAAAGCATACACTCTGACGAAATCCATATTTTTTGTCCCATTAAGCCGGCTGCTGTGGCCGAGCGGTTGTAGGCGCTTCAGTCGGGAACCGCGCTGCTGCCACGGTCGCAGGTTCGAATCCTGCCTCGAGCTTGGATGTGTGTGATGTCCTTAGATTAGTTAGGTTTAAACAGTTCTAAGTTTAGGGGACTGATGACCTCGGATCTTATGTCCCATAGTGCTTAGAGCCATTTGAACCATTTTTTGTCTCATTAAATTTTTTTGCTACCTGGGTTACGACATTACAATGTTTTCATGCAATGTAGAGACAGTTAAAATGGAGAGCATTGTGGTCCAGATTATGACACATTGTGCAGGTTTTTTTCTCTTTTGCAAAATTATTTATTAAAGTTTTCGTGCACATAAAATAAGGAAATGTGCGCATTAACAATATTGTTGTGCTGATGACACATACTCCTTAAACCAATGGTCTCTTGCATACATATGCACGTGGATATTGATGGGATTTATGCTGTTATACTAGGAAACAGTCAAATCCCTATCGAAAATGGATCGATGCGTAATTCAAGCACGAATATCTCGCCGCCCGTTAACCTACGAGACTGGCTATGCAACGCTACTGAGAACGAAATTTAATGGGGCCACTGATTGGTTCACACGTACTCACGTTAATTCACAGTCTGAATTTCAAGAAGAGTATGTAACACCTTGCAGTTTCATGCGGCCATCGCCATTTTGATAGAAGACAGTCGTGCTTGACAACATTAATCACCGTTTCAATGACACACAATTGGACTATTGGAAAATCGTCAATCGCTAATGCCTCAACTGGAATTCCTCAAGAACGATCCACCCGCATTTATAGTTCTGGGGCTTTATTAAATACAAAATTTCACACGATTTACCTAAGCGTACTACAATTATGATGCTGGCGCTCAATTCTCCCATTGGGTCTGCCCAAGATAACTGATTGCAGTCAATGACGGATTGTAGAAAAGTCCATTAAATAGCAAATTATTTTAAGCGTTGGTATTTCTTAAATATTTCACACACATCATACGTTTTTCCTGGATAACTGCACATCACTTCTCTGAATCATCTAAGTTCTTCAAGTTATGGCTACTTCAAACAGTTTGTAAGGCCCAATTTACTGACAAAAATCTCAACTATTTATCAAAACTGCAAACGTCAATCGTTGTAAGAAAGTATATTGAATATAGAACTCATCTAAGGTCAGCTGTGCCTAAGGCACCAAAAGAATGACTTCATTCTAAAGGATGGCGGGAAGCTTCATGCTTGCACCTGAAACTGCAAATCCTAATTGCTGAGTTTAATACTGAAAATTACGACACATGGTGATCGTAATGGAAATTTAATTATCAATCGTCAGTAAGAGAATGGATTAGACACGTAAATGATGTAATACCTCATTCATGTTTTCTTGGAATCTTCGTATGGCAGGGACCACCATTGACTCCACACTCAAGCTCTGCCATCCCGGAAACGAGTAACCGAAAGTGGCGATGAGCACCTCCGGTCACTCTCCTCTCCCTGAACGGGAAGCGGAACCCCTGAAGCATGGGGGAAACGGGTGCATCTTTGACTGAACTCATACAAGCATTTAGTTTGGCACCAGGAACTCAACAGCTAATCTATTTTTCATACCCTACCACCCAGAAACCGGTCCTTTCCATATGACAACTCAATATTTAATAATATATAGCAACATAGAGGGAGAAGGATAGAATGTGCATAATGTGATTTATGATAAAAATACACATTTCTGTCCCTTCATTTGCAAGAGATTCACAAAATAATATGAAATACAATGTTGTTGTTGTTGTGGTCTTCAGTCCTGAGACTGGTTTGATGCAGCTCTCCATGCTACTCTATCCTGGGCAAGCTTCTTCATCTCCCAGTACCTACTGCAACCTACGTCGTCCTGAAACTGCTTAGTGTATTCATCTCTTGGTCTCCCTCTACGATGTTTACCCGCCACCCTGCCCTCCAATACTAAATTGGTGATCCCTTGATGCCTCATAACATGTCCTACCAACCGATCCCTTCTTCTGGTCAAGTTGTGCCACAAACTTCTCTTCTCCCCAATCCTATTCAACACTCCCTCATTAGTTATGTGATCTACCCATCTAATCTTCAGCAGTCTTCTGTAGCACCACATTCCGAAAGCATCTATTCTCTTCTTGTCCAAATTATTTATCGTCCACGTTTCACTTCCATACATGGCTACACTCCATACAAATACTTTCAAAACAGACTTCCTGACACTTAAATCTATACTCGATGCTAACAAATTTCTCTTCTTCAGAAACGCTTTCCTTGCCATTGCCAGTCTACATTTTATATCCTCTCTACTTCGACCATCATCAGTTATTTTGCTCCCCAAATAGCAAACCTCCTTTACTTCTTTAAGTGTCTCATTTCCCAATCTAATTCTCTCAGCATCACCCGACTTAATTGGACTACATTCCATTATCCTCGTTTTGCTTTTGTTGATGTTCATCTTATATCCTCCTTTCAAGACACTGTCCATTCCGTTCAACTGCTCTTCCAAGTCCTTTGCCGTCTCTGACAGAATTACAATGTCATCGGCGAACCTCAAAGTTTTTATTTCTTCTCCATGGATTTTAATACCTACTCCGAATTTTTCTTTTGTTTCCTTTACTGCTTGCTCAATATACAGATTGAATAACGTCGGTGAGAGGCTACAACCCTGTGCAAGAGCTCCATAATTAAAGAATTAGTTGCTAGCGCACTCGAGCTGATGTAATTTCGATGTATTGCTCACGCGGTGCCTGCGATGTGTAAGCTAGAAGAGAATCTGAGACCGCAGTATTGACTGCAGTAAGAACTGTGTGTTAGTAGGAGTATCTTGTTGCTAGCGAGCAGTCGTGTCTGGTATATCGTGTTGGCTGGGCTGGTCGTGTGCAGCGATGGCAGAGCCTAAGCGTTGTATAATAAGGTAAAAGCAGCCTCGCGCATATGTAGTATTGTCACATCAAGTGCCATGTAAATGTTTTAAAAAATCTGTTAATAATAATCTTTCTCATAAAAAATAACTTTTGACATTCATCTCAATTTAAAGAATTCACTAATTTCTCCAATCCTTGGCCATCCCGATTATTGAAAAGAAAAATCAGTTCTTTCCTTTTATATAAGACAAATCTATCGGCCAGCATTGCACTTAGCTGTGCCAGGAAAAATTTCTTCTAGAAGCAGATATATACGCGTTATCCGGTGACCTAATTAAGGTAAGAGTTTTCAGCTTATTCAGAATGATGTATCAGGGCCATGACGCAGCATTGCTGACGTCCAAAATTTACCAGGTTAAATTGACTGTCAATTATTGAAAGGTTATAGGTTTGTCACATTGTATTATATTTTTACTGTTGAGTAGTTACGCTAAATGAGAATATTATTCATATTATTTTATTTTGTGGGGAGGTTACACCTGTCTCACTCCCTTCCCAACCACTGCTTCCCTTTCATGTCCCTCGACTCTTATAACTGCCATCTGCTTTCTGTACAAATTATAAATAGCTTTTCGCTCCCTTTATTTTACCCCTGCCACCTTCAGAATTTGAAAGAGAGTATTCCAGTCAACATTGTCAAAAGCTTTCTCTAAGTCTACAAATGCTAGAAACGTAGGTTTGCCCTTCCTTAATCTAGCTTCTAAGATAAGTCGAAGGGTCGGTATTGCCTCACGTGTTCAAATATTTCTACGGAATCCAAACTGATCTTCCCCGAGGTCGGCTTCTACCAGTTTTTCCATTCGTCTGTAAAGAATTCGCGTTAGTATTTTGCAGCTGTGACTTATTAAACTAATAGTTAGGTAATTTTCACATCTGTCAACGCCTGCTTTCTTTGGGATTGGAATTTATTATATTCTTCTTGAAGTCTGAGGGTATTTCGCCTGTCTCATACATCTTGCTCAACAGATGGTAGAGTTTTGCCAGGACTGGCTCTCCCAAGGCCGTCAGTAGTTCCAATGAAATGTTGTCTACTCCGGGGGCCTCGTTTCGACTCAGGTCTTTCAGTGCTCTGTCAAACTCTTCACGCAGTATCGTATCTCCCATTTCATCTTCATCTACATCCTCTTCCATTTCCATAATATTGTCCTCAAGTACATCGCCCTTGTATAGACCCTCTATATACTCCTTCCACATTTCTGCTTTCCCTTCTTTGCTTAGAACTGGGTTTCCATCTGAGCTCTTGATGTTCGTACAAGTGTTTCTCTAATCTCCAAAGGTCTCTTTAATTTTCCTGTAGGCAGTATCTATGTCACCACAAGTGAGATAAGCCTCTACATCCTTACATTTGTCCTCTAGCCATCCCTGCTTAGCCATTTTGCACTTCCTGTCGATCTCATTTTTGAAACGTTTGTATTCCTTTTTGCCTGCTCCATTTACTGCATTTTTATATTTTCTCCTTTCATCAATTAAATTCAATATTTCTTCTGTTACCCAAGGATTTCTACTAGCCCTCGTCTTTTTACCTACTTGATCCTCTGCTGCCTTCACTACTTCATCCCTCAAAGCTATCCATTCTTCTTCTACTGTATTTCTTTCTCCAATTCCTGTCAATTGTTCCATTATGCTCTACCTGTACAACCTCTGGTTCTTTCAGTTTATCCAGGTCCTATCTCCTTAAATTCCCACCTTTTTGCAGTTTCTTCAGTTTTAATCTACAGGTCATAACCAACAGATTGTGGTCATTGTCCACATCTGCCCCTGGAAATGTTTTACAATTTCAAACCTGGTTCCTAAATCTGTCTTACCATTATATAATCTATCTGAATCCTGTCAGTATCTCCAGGCTTCTTCCATGTATACAGCCTTCTTTTATGATTCTTGAACCAAGTGTTAGCTATGATTAAGTTGTGCTCTGTGCAAAATTCTACCAGGCGGCTTCCTCTTTCATTTCTTAGCCCCAATCCATATTCACCTACTACGTTTCTTTCTCTCCCTTTTCCTACTACCGAATTCCAGTCACCCATGACTATTAAATTTTCGTCTCCCTTCGCTATCTGAATAATTTCTTTAATTTCATCATACATTTCTTCAATTTCTTCGTCATCTGCAAAGCTAGTTGGTATATAAACTTGTACTGCTGTAGTAGGCGTGGGCTTCGTTTCTATCTTAGCCACAATAATGCGCTCACTATGCTGTTTGTGGTAGCTTACCCGCATTCCTATTTTCCTATTCATTATTAAACCTACTCCTGCATTACCCCTATTTGATTTTGTGTTTATAACCCTGTAGTCACCTGACCAGAAGTCTTGTTCCTCCTGCCACCGAACTTCACTGATTCCCACTATATCTAACTTGAACCTATCCATTTCCCTTTTTAAGTTTTCTAACCTACCTGCCCGATTAAGGTATCTGACATTCCACGCTCCGATCGTAGAACACCAGTTTTCTTTCTCCTGACAACGACATCCTCTTGAGTAGTCCCCACCCGGAGATCCGAATGAGGGACTATTTTACCTCCGGAATATTTTACCCAAGAGGACGCCATTATCATTTAATCATACAGTAAAGCTGCATGTCCTCGGGAAAAATTACGGGCGTAGTTTCCCCTTGCTTTCAGCCGTTCGCAGTACCAGCACAGCAAGGCCGTTTTGGTTATTGTTACAAGGCCAGATCAGTCAATCATCCAGACTGTTGCCCTTGCAACTATCGAAAAGGCTGCTGCCCCTCTTCAGGAACCACGCGTTTGTCTGGCCTCTCAACAGATACCCCTCCGTTGTGGTTGCAGCTACGGTACGGCTATCTGTATCGCTGAGGCACGCAAGCCTCCCCACCAACGGCGAGGTTCATGGTTCATGGGGGGGGGGGGGGGGCGGGGGGGGGGGGGGGATGGAATACAGTAGAATGACAATTTACGTCATTGAGACAACAAAATTATTATTCTTTCGTGATACGGTAATGAGGCGGAATAATTGATTCCTTCTCACTGTAACAAAATGGGCTGCTCTGCTTTGGACCTTTTTTCCTTTTCACTACCAATCTTATCTGGCTCGGATCCCAGACTGAGGAGCAATGTTCAAATATTGGTCGAACAAGGGTTTTGTAACCTACATCCTTTGTTGACGGACAACATCTCCTGAGGGTTCTTGAAATCAATCCCTCTCTGGCATTAGTTTTATGTTGTCTTTCCACTTTACATTCTTTGTGCTCGTACTCCTAGATATTTTATGAGTGTAACTGCTGCCAATGCTTGTTGTGCAGTCGAGTAATCACACAGAAGTGAGTCGTTCAGCCTATGCACAGGCAATACGTTATATCTGTTTGGGTTGGGAGTCAATTCTCACTCTCTCCACGAAACGTCGATGGTCTACAACTCTTCCTGCATTTCGCAACAATTTTCCACCTTTGCCACATCTCTGTGTGCAACAGCATCATCCGCGAAATGCGTCATGGAAATTCCGACGTTATCCTTAAGGTCATATATAGATACAGACGCCTAGGTTAATGCCGTGTTCCTTGACTTCCGGAAGGCGTTCAATATTGTTCCGCACTGCTGCCTAATGAACGAAATAAGAGCGTACGGAATATCATATCATCTGTGTGACAGGACTGAAGACTTTCTAGCAAACAGAAAGGAGAGAAGTCTTGAGGCGTATAAGTGACTTCGAGCGTACCCCAAGAGAGTGTCATAGGTCCAGTACTATTAATATTATATATATATATATATATATATATATATATATATATATAAAATATATAGTCTAGGGACCGATAAACTCAGCAGTTTGGTCCCTTAGGAATTCACGAACATTTGAACATTTGAAGTATTCTACCCTGTCGGAATCAGGACCTTTCTTAATGGGGCTGTGGAGGGATTGCTCTATCCTAAAAAATCATATGCATGCCACAGGTACTCCGCTACCCAAACTAGCCGCTTCCTCTCCCACAATTCTCCACCGTTATCAGAGCTGTAGAAATCTGCATCCAAAATGGTCAGAGCATCATCTGATTCTCCGGTTTAAGCCTTCCACTCCAAACTAGAGGACAGCGATCGGTCTTGCTCCACTTAGCGAGAAAAGCTAACTGTCCCCACCAAAGCAAGCAGACGCCTGTAGAAGCAGAGTGGCCTCTGAACCCAGGCAGCAGACATCATTCGTGCCTACATGAGCCACGGTTTGCAGCCGGGTGCTCCCAGTGCGCTAGTCGCAGAGCCTCCTCCACATCTCGGACGAGACCCCCTGGCAAGCCAACAGACTGGACACTGGCCTTCTTCAAAAATGTTCAAATGTGTCTGAAATCTTATGGGACTTAACTGCTAAGGTCATCAGTTCCTGAGCTTACACACTACTTAACCTAAATTATCCTAAGGACCAACAAACACACCCATGCCCGAGGGAGGACTCGAACCTCCGCCGGAACCAGCCGCATAGTCCACGACTGCAGCGTCCCCGACCGCTCGGCTAATCCCGCGCGGCACTGGCCAGCTATTTCCTTAAGAGGGACCAATCACTCACCTGACGCAGGAACTCTCAATGAGAAGCACATTCGACTGCCGCTCAGAGACTTCCAATCCTGCCCTGCTCACCTTGACTGTCACGTAAGTGTCGACAGATGAGACAAACGAATTGGAAGGCATTGCGACATCTCGGATTCCTTCTGATTGCACACAGTTTTTCCAGTGCTTCTGCCATTGATGGTAACATTTATGGAACTCATCTTCTGTAATATCCTACAAGACCCTCGTCACAGCTTTTTGGACATCTTGTGTTGTTTGAAAATGGTGCACCTTGAACGCCGTTTTGACTCTTGGAAATAGAAAAAAGTGGCACGGAGCGATATCTGGTGAATAAGGTGGCAGTGGTAGAACTGAAATTTGTTTTAAGATTAAAAATTGCTGTACTGACAGAGTAGTATGTGATGGCGCATTATCATGATGCAGAATCCAATTATCAGCAATATTAGTACGGACACGAAGAACTCTTTTATGATGTCTTTCTAAAATTTCTTTGTAGTAGTATTGGTTAACTGTTTGTCCACTCTTTATGAACAATTCCCTCTGAATCAAAGAAGCACATAAGTATGAGTTTCACTTTTGACTTTGACATGCGAGCTTTTTTTGGTCTGGGTGATCCCTTTGAACACCATTGCGAACATTGGCGTTTTGTCTCTGGATCGCACTGAAAAAACCAACTTTCATCACAAGTGATAACGCGGGACTGATTTCCATTTTCTCTAACAGATCGGCTGCCACATTTTTCTTGTTTCTCGCTGTTGCGGTGTGAGACTTTTGGGGACCATTTCTTGCACAAATCTTTCTCATATCAAGATCTTCAGTTATTATTAGACGAACCATTTCTCGATTGATGTTCAGTTCTTCTGCAATCACTTTCACGGATAATCTTCGCTCAGATCGTACGAGTTCACGCACCCTGGCCAAGTTTACATCTGTCCCTGAGGTTGATGAATGTCCACTGCGGTCTTCATCTTCAACATTCTTTCTGCCTTCACTAAACATTTTATGTCAACGAGAAACTTGAGCTCTTGACATAACCTCCTCTCTAAGATCCTTCTGAAGCTTACTGTAAGTTGTCGCGTTTTCACCCAATTTAACGCAAAAAGAAATGGCATACAGTTGCCCAATATTATGCGGTTCCATTTTCGTGATGAGACACAAGCACGTGTTAACTTATTACAGCACAACTCACGACTGAGCATTGCATCGATGTGCCGCTTGGACTAGCAGCAGCTTACAGATGAAGGTCAAAGATATTGTACCTACACAAGCCTGCAGAGTTGCCACATCTTGCAAAGAAAATCAGTCTCATTACTTTATTGTCACACCTCATATACACTATCCAGTCACATTAATGTGACCATCTGTCAAAAGCCTGGATAACTATCTTTAGCGGCACGGGACGCTGCAATGCAGGAAGAGAGCTAACGAATTACTGGAAGGTACGGGCAGGGATGTGGAGCCATGCCGACTCCAGCGCCATGGACAACTACGTTCTCGATTCAGAGCCATGACACTAACAACCCGTTCGAGGTGGTCTCACAGATTCTAGCTTGTGTAAATCCGGTGAGTTTGGCCTTGGGAGTGCGGTAAACTCATCTTGGTGCCCCTTGAGCCACGTACGTACAATGCGAGCTGCCTTACACGTTGCATTGTCCTGTTGGTAGACACCAGCGTGCTGAGGGAAGAAAATTGCATGTAAGGGTGGACATGATTCCAGAGGATTGATATATACTTGTGTTGACTCATTGTGCCATCCAGAACGACGAGATCACCCAGTGAATGCCTCGAAAACATGCCTGAGACGACAACACACGGTCCTCCGGCCTGGATCGTTCCGGCGATTGCGACTTTCAGACGTTTCACGCCGTACACGCCAATGGCCATCTGTCCGGTGTAGAATAAATCGTGGTTCATCTGTAAAGTTCAACTGTCGCCACTCAGTGACCGTCCAGTTGCGGTACTGGCGTGCAAATTCCAGCCCTCGTCGCCGATGAACAGTCAGCACTGGTGCATGAAACAGGCGCCTGCTGCGGAGGCCTATATGCAGGCAGCAATGATCGCTGAACGGTTGCTTATTAGACACTGTTAGTAGCCCCTTAGTTCATCTGGGCGGTCAGCTGCTTCAACAGTTGCATGGCAATTCAAATGCAAGCATGTAGGCAGCTGTAGCTCACTCCTGTCATCTTCGACCAGTGATGCCCCACAGTTTCCTCGGCGCCTGTTTTGGATAGCGCCATTTTGTCACGCACGCTGTACTTTAACCAGGATAGCAAGTGAACAGTTTACAGACGTAGCCGTTTGAGAAATGGTTCCACCCGTGGCCCGAAAGACAATGATTATAACCTTTTGGACGTCAGATAAATCGCTCCCTTACTACATTATGACAATGGCTGCACTGTTTTTCGCGTCTGCCCGACCCGGTTTATATGCTATTCACTGCTAGTACTGCCATCTGTCGCTTGTGATTGGTTATTGCACAGTGATGTCGAATATAGCCTGTGGTCACATCGATGTGACTGGTCTGTGTAGTAATGAATATATGGAATTTCATACACTACTGGCCATTAAAATTGCTACACCAAGAAGAAAAGCAGATCATAAACGGGTATTCATTGGACAAATATATTATACTAGAACTGACATGTGATTACATTTTTACGCAATTTTTCTGCATAGATCCTGAGAAATCAGTACCCAGAACAACCACCTCTGGCCGTAATAACGGCCTTCATACGCCTGGGCATTGAGTCCAACAGAGCTTGGATGGCATGTACAGGTACAGTTGCCCATGCAGCTTCAACACGATACCACAGTTCATCAAGAGTAGTGAATGACGTGTTGTAACGAGCCAGTTGCTCGGCCACCATTGACCAGACGTTTTCAGTTGGTGAGAGATCTGGAGAATGGGCTGGCCAGGGCAGCAGTCGAACATTAACTGTATCCAGAAAGGACCGTACAGGACCTGCAGCATCCGGTCGTGCGTTATCCTATTGAAATGTAGGGTTTCGCAGGGATCGAGTGAAGGGTAGTGCCACGGGTCGTAACACATCTGAAATGTAATGTCCATGGTTCAAAGTGCTGTCAATGCGAACAAGAGGTGACCGAGACGTGTAACCAACGTCACGCCATACCACCACGCCGGGTGACACGCCAGTATGGCGATGACGAATACACGCTTCCAATGTGCGTACACCGCAATGTCGCCAAACACGGATGCGACCATCATGATGCTGTAAGCAGAACCTGGATTCATCCGAAAAAATGACGTTTTAGCATTCGTGCACCCAGATTCGTCGTTGAGTACATCATTAGAGGCGCTCCTCTATGATGCAGCGTCAGGGGTAACCGCAAATATGGTCTCCGAGCTGGAAGTCCATGCTGCTGCAAACGTCGTCGAACTGTTCGTGCAGATGGTTGTTGTCTTGCAAACGTCCCCATCTATTGACTCAGGGATCGAGACGTGGCTGCACGATCCGTTACAGCCATGCGGATAAGATGCCTATCATCTCGACTGCTAGTGATAAGAGGCCGTTGGGATCCAGCACGGCTTTCCGTATTACCCTCCTGAACCCATCGATTCCATGTTCTTCTAACGGTCATTGGATCTCGACCAACGCGAGCAGCAATTTCGCGATACGATAAACCGCAATCGCGATAGGCTACAATCCGACCTTTATCAAAGTCGGAAACGTGATGGTACGCATTTCTCCTTCTTACACGAGGCATCACAACAACTTTTCACCAGGCAACGCCGGTCAACTGCTGTTTGTGTATGAGAATTCGGTTGGAAACTTTCCTCATGTGAGCACGTTGTAGGTGTCGCCAGCGGCGCCAACCTTGTGTGAATGCTCTAAAAAGCTAATCATTTGCATATCACAGCATCTTCTTCCCGTCGGTTAAATTTTGCGTCTGTAGCACGTCATCTTCGTGGTGTAGCAATTTTAATGGCCAGTAGTGTATATGGAATTTAATAAATATTAGTCTGATTATCAAAGTGTTAAAGTTTCCTCATTATGGTCTCGTTAAATGTGAGTAATCATATCTAACAGAAATATTAAGGCTGAAGTACGGAAGGAATCAATGAGGAATCAATGTGGAGGGAGTACGAGAAATATTAGTACGCATTAGCACATGAGATGGAGGAAGGAAATAGTAGATAGGGATGATAAAAGGTTTGATAGTTTACATCGCGACAGATGAGACAAAGATTATAGGGTAAATAACTCCAGAGTCGTGTTGCTAAAATGGAAGCGGAAACGGAGGAAGATTTTGTGTTATGCACGGATACAGCCCAGGTGCCGTCTGTAGTAAGGTAACTTTGGGGAAATTGTAGAAACGGTGGTCGTTTCTGGGCAGTATCCGCGAGTGGATTAAGAGGACGGCCAAATGATGCTTGCAGCAATTGCTTTCTGCACTCTATAACGTGTGGCAGCTTGTGATGTACGCAATTAAATCTCGATTATTAGTGCCGCGGGTGGAACAGCAGTGACTCACCTTATTGAGATCCATCTCTAATGCAATTTTCCTGTATAAGAAACTTAAAAAATATTTTATTTCCGAATTTGTGGGTACATTACTGTCCCGGCCCTCGCAGCGGCCAGCGGCAAACAGTCCGCCTGCCGGCTTTTTTCTGTTGACCCGGTACGGCGGCTGCGCGACCGGATAAGCATCGAATTAGCATACTGCAGGGTGGACGCCAGCGGCGGCAGCCTCAGTGACTTAGCGATAATCGATACTGGCGCACCTGCTGCCAACACTACACTACTACGCTACTCCGCCCCCTTTCCCTCTGGACCACAGTAAAGCCGAGGACTAACAGTGGCGGGCTCTCGGGTCACGTGACGCTTTATTCTGACATTCAGCCTGAAAACTGATTTGTCCTTGTAGAACATGGGTCAGCAGCATGTTTGATTTATCTAATTAATTCTGTATTCGAAAGATAATGCTTAAATTACTCTTCGTCTAATGCATCTCAACTGCAAACACAACTACGGAAATGACATGCAGAAGATGATGTTAAAGAGTGCCAAAGATACTCACATAAAAGCTATTGTGTAGCTTCCTTGTACAATTAATCTGGTCTAGACCAGTAAAACATTTTCTAAAATTAAGAACGCAATTAATCAAAGGACAGCCACTACCTTTTTTGTCAAATGTTCCACATATTTGGTCACGTAACATACGTCAAACACAAAATTGAGTCACATGTACAACTCACCAACAATTGTTTAAATTCAGTGTTTACTCGTGTCAATCTGAACTGAATTAATAAGATTTATACGAGGGTAATCCCAAAAGTAAAGTCTATTTTTTATAAGTACATAGACTTGTTTATTTCTACAATGGTTTACATGAGTTTACAGCTTGAACATTTAGCTATTTTTCGACATAATCAACATTTCTGTCGATGCATTTCTGTCGATGCATTTTTGTAGATACTGTGGCAGTTTTTGTATGCCCATGTCATACCAGCTCGCCGCCATGCTGTTCAGAAACTTGCGAACTTCTTCTGTCACCTCGTCGTTGGGGCTGAATCGCTTTCTGGCCAAATGCTCTTTTACTCTAGGGAACAGATGATAGTCACTGGGAGCCAAGTCAAGACTATAGCGTGGGTTGGTGATTAGGTTCCACTGAAACTGTTGCAGGAGAGCAACGGTTTGCCGAGCGATGTGTGCGCGAGCGTTGTCGTGGAGAATGTGTACGCCCTTGCTCAACATTCCTCTTCTCCAGTTCTGAATTGCCCGTTTGAGTTTTTTCAGAGGCTCACAGTACCTGTCAGCGTTAATTGTGGTCCCAGCGATTCAGCGCCGACGACGAGGTGAAAGAAGAGGTTCATAACTTTCTGAACAGCATGGCGGCGAGCTGGTATAACATGGGCATACAAGAAAACTGCCACATCGTCTTCAAAAGTGCATCGACAGAAATGGTGATGTCGAAAAATAGCTAAATGTTCAAGCTGTAAACTGATGTAAACCATTGTAGAAATAAATAGGTCTATGTACTTATAAAAAAAATAGGAGACCTTACTTTTGGGATTACCCTCGTATTTAATACACTACCTAGAACATCTATTCAGTAATTAAATAGCAACTAAAAACTATACTCTACAACAGTCCTGGTATGTGAATACGCTTAGCGAGGATATTAGCTTTTCATCAGGGCCGAATATTTGTGAGAGGTAACCGTAGAACATAATAATATTTGACAGTTCCTAAATCAGAGAAACATTCAACTGTTTCAAATCATTAGCACAATCTCACATGAGGACTACTACGTGATCCACTGTCAGACTAATAAATAATTCATAGATGTATTTGATGTTGATGTGCATTTTGCACACTGAGGTGACAAAAGTCATAGGACACCTCCTAATATCGTATCGGACCTTCTTTTGCCTGGAGTAGTGTAGCAGCTCTACGTGGCATAGACTCAACACGTCGATGGAAAAGTCCTGCAGAAATATTCAGTTGTCGTGCGTATTCGTGAAAGTGTTGCTAGCGCAGGATCTTGTGCACGAACTGACCTCTCCATTAGGTCCCATGAATGTTCGATGGGATTCATGTCGTGCGATCCGTGTGACCAGATCATTCGTTCGCATTGTCAAGAACATTCTTGAATTCAATCGCGAATGATTGTGACGTAGTGATGTGGCGAGTTGTCGTCTCTAAAATTCAATCTTTGTTTTGGAATATGACGTTCACGAATGGCTACAAATGATCTCCCAGTAGCCAAACATTCAGACGACTCAGTCCATTCCATGTAACCACTGTACACACCATTAAGGAGCCAACCAACTCAATAAATGGCGAAAACCAAGACTTTGGGTCTCTAAGGGTGATTTGAACCCCGCTTCTCCCGAAAACGAGACGAATTTGCCACCTCACCATGTCACACAACTTACACTAAGCTCAGTACACAAAACTAAACTGCAGAAATACGATCACATACATCCTGCTACTCGTGACAATAGTGATAATGCTTAAAAATATTAGTGTTTGTTTCCAGTCTGGATAAGTAAATATCTCCAAAACGACGCATCGTGCATTCTACGTGAAATGTTAGCGTCAGTGAAGCAGACATTTGTTTGTGCTACAACTGGCCGCGTCCTACCTGGGCGGAGTCAACAGCGTATTTTCCAACGGAAACCCTCCGTTTTTATTGCATATGCGGTTTCTACACCACAGAATACATACTGTTTACTCAAACTGTTGTGTTCCATTCGTGGTAGATGGTGTTGTAATCGAGAAATATTAAGTGTGCCTGTTTTTACAGTTGAGAACCAACCATTTGATTCTACATTTCATTTGCCATATAAACGTTAACCTTTTTGTTCTGACATTTGATATTTGTGTCCGAAATCTACTTTAGTGTTGCAGTACAGTATGGATAGCCATTTCAATGTCTGGTTAGAAACCAATAAGAACGACATGTGTTTAAAAGTTTTCTGTTTCCATTGGGATGCTTGAAATCAGTGAGTCCCCTTGCCTCTCATCACTGGGGTGCTTGACTTCGGTGAGTCCCCTTCCCTCTCGCCTTTGGGATGTTTGAGTTTGGTGAGTCCCCTTGCCTCTCACCATTGATGTGCTTGATTTCAGTGAGTCCCCTTGCCTCTCACCACTGGGGTGCTTGAGTTTGGTGGGTCCCCTTCCCTCTCACCACTGGGGTGCTTGATTCCAATGAGTCCTCTTGCCTCTCACTACTGGGGTTGGAGTCCTCTTGCCCCTCACCGCTGCGGTGCTTGATTTCGGTCAGTCCCCTTATCTCTCACCGTTGCAGTGTTTGATTTCGTTGAGTATTCCTGGTAGTTCCACTTGCCATGAGATGGAAATTTTACATTAATACAACATTTTTGGTTGGTATTCCGCAAGTTTCCACGTAGTGGCAGGCGCGAGAGTTAAAGTGGTTGGCTGGAAACACAGACCTAAATAAGTCACCCTGATGACAGAGTTCAAGGACTAACACAAAAATCATGCAAGCCAATCGTTTGGGGACTCACCACAATCAACCCGTTACGGAACAGAAAACTATGTTACCATACAAGCATCTTATTTTCCACAAATATTAACGTGTAGCCATGTTATTTGTGCTGTATAATCACATATACAATACTCAAGTAAGATTTGAACATAAATATGAACTTTTAGAATACATAGATTTATATTTAAATCACAAATGAAATGTAAAACAAAATGCGTCCATTATTAATTGCAACACTTGATATTTGTCTATTGCAACACCATTTAAAACGAATGGAGAACAATGGTTTGAGTAAACCATACGTATTTCTTTGAGCACAGTCTGAACATGCAATAAAGTTGTTGCTTCCAATTTGAAAATACAGTATTAACTTAAACCCCGCTCATGCTTGAGGTGTGAGTAGCAGGCGGCCAGTGGTAGCACAGATACTAATGTATCAGATGACAGACTAATATTAACTTTTCACCTAAAACGTATTTTTCGTACGATGCCTCGTTTTCGAGATATTCAACTGTCTCAGGATAAAACTAATCCTGTATCACTCACTGCTAGCATTTACACTACAATACAATGAGGACAGCATTCAACGAACGTCAAACTGGCGTGAACTGCACTGTACATTGAATACGAAAAATGATAAGCGTTTATGTGCAACTGCATAATATGGGAATGAGAAACATAACATACATTCTGTACAGAGAGGGGCACGCCGACAGCGCTGCAGCCAGCGACAACACTGGCCATAGGAGAGACACCACGCTGAGTCCTGCTTCTCAAAATGCAACACTGTGGACGTGTCCTTGTGTGGAGACTTCGACGGAAACGAAAGTTGACAGATTGCTTTCGTCGCCGTCGTACGTCTCCAACACCTTAAGTGTTTGTATGAGGTGCCACTGGGTACACAACACAATCGACACCGGGTTACATTGCAGGCGTTTATTTGCAGTGTGTTAGAGCGGGAGGCTGTGATCTATCTTAGAGGTCTTTTCGAGGTCTCTTCGAACAAGGTAACACAAGACTGCATGTTGCATGTGCGATCAAACCTCGATACGGAGGTGTCAAACTGATTCCCTGGCCAGCACGTTCCACAGATCTCTCACTCAGTGAGAATATCTGTTCGTCAATTGCCGAGATGCTGACACCACTAGTCGCCAGCCACTATGACTGATGGTCTCTAGCACGGTTCAAAAAATGCTTCAAATGGCTAAAAGCACTATGGGGCTTAACATCTGAGGTAATCAGTGCCCTATACTTAGAGCTACTTAAACCTAACTAAGCTAAGGACATCTCACACATCCATGCCCGAGGCAGGATTCGAACCTGCGACCGTAGCAGCAGCGCGCCTACAACCTCTCGGCCATCGCGGCCAGCCTCTGGCACGGAGAAGAAACAGCATGGAATGACATTCCCGTATCAGCATGGAATAACGTTCCCGTATCCGTCACTCACTCTCGGCCGACAAGATGTCAAGTTCAGTTAGACCCGTTGTTGGTGCGACACTTGGTAGCTTTGTGTACTAAATTTTCCACTCTGCATACTTCCAAATCAGCTACGCATTTTTTCATATATTCTTCTTACTATACTCTATTGGGTGTATTTAAACACACGGTCTAGTCACATTAACGTTATCACAGCCAATGTTCGACGTCAATGTCCAATAACCAGTCACAGGTGAAAAACGGGAGCACTAGCAGTTGTAGGTATACAGGGTGGTCCATTGATAGTAACTGGGCCAAATATCTCACGAAATAAGCATCAAACAAAAAACTGCAAAGACCGAAACTTGTCTAGCTTGAAGGGGGAAACCAGATAGCGCTCTGGTTGGCCCGCTAGATGGCGCTGCCATAGGTCAAACGGATATCAACTGCGTTTTTTTAAAAATAGGAGCCCCCATTTTTTATTACATATTCGTGTAGTACGTAGCAACATGGATGTTTTAGTTGGACCACTTTTTTCGCTTTGTGACAGATGGCGCTGTAATAGTCACAAACGTGTAAGTACGTGGTATCACGTAACATTCCGCCAGTGTGGACGATATTTGCTTCGTGATACATTACTCGTGTTAAAATGGACCCTTTATCAATTGCTGAAAAGGTCGATATCGTGTTGATGTATGGCTATTGTGATCAAAATGCCCAACGGGCGTGTGCTATGTATGATGCTCGGTATCCTGGACGACGTCATCCAAGTGTCCGGACCGTTCGCATGATAGTCACGTTATTTAAGGAAACACGAAGTGTTCAGCCACATGTGAAAAGTCAACCACGACCTGCAACAAATGATGTTGCCCAAGTATTTTAGCTGCTGTGGTGGCTAATCCGCACATCAGTAGCACACAAATTGCGCGAGAATCGGGAATCTCTAAAACGTCGGTGTTGAGAATGCTACATCAAAATCGATTGCACCCGTACCATATTTTTATGAAGAGAAGTTACGGGACGATGACAGATTTTTTGCACGCGTTCTATTTATCGACGAAGCGTCATTCACCAACAGCGGTAACGTAAACCGGCATAACATGCACTATTGGGCAACAGAAAATCCACGATCGCTGCGACAAGTGGAACATCAGCGAGCTTGGCGTCATGATGGGAGGAAGGATAATTGACCCCGATTTTATAGATGGCAATCTAAATGGTGCAATGTATGCTGATTTCCTACCTAATGTTCTACCGATGTTACTACAAGATGTTTCACTGCATGACAGAACGGCGATGTACTTCCAACATGATGGATGTCCGGCACATGGCTCGCGTGCGGTTGAGGCGGTAATGAACAGCATATTTCATGATTGGTCGTCGAAGCACCATACCATGGCATGCGGGTTCACCGTATTTCTTTCTGTGGGGAAAGTTGAAGGATATTTGCTATCGTGATCCACCGACAACGCATTGTCAATGCATGTCCGAACGTTACGGAAGGCGAACTACTCGCTGTTGAGAGGAATGTCGTTACACGTATTGCCAAATGCATTGAGGTTGACGGACATCATTTTGAACATTTATTGCATTAATGTGGTATTTACAGGTAATCTCGTTGAAATAGCATGCGTTCTAAGAAATGATAAGTTCACAGAGGTACATGTATCACATTGGAACAACCGAAATACAATGTTCAAATGTACCTACGTTCTGTATTTTAATTTAAAAAACCTACCTGTTACCAACTGTTCGTCTAAAATTGTGAGCCATATGTTTGTGACTATTACAGCGCCATCTATCACAAAGCGAAAAAAGCGGTCCAACTAAAACATTCATATTTCTTTACGTTGAAAGGTCTCTGTTGGATTCCTTTCATGTTAATTTCATAAATCTGTTGTCATTTACGGCATAAATTCCTCTTCTAAATTTACTGTGGCGTTTCTGACTATCTGCGAGGAGACTGAGTAGTGGACCGTGTTACTTTTACACATAAACAAGAACGATCTGTCACACTACTACACTTTAAAACACAGTTTATATGCAATTCATGTCACACAGTCTCATACGGAACCTACATCCGCTTTCTTTTATGTACTGTATATGATAAGATACTGTCATCCCCCTTCCCTTCTGTGTGAGAGGGTGAATGAGCAAATGTATTTCTAGTTGCATGCTTGAGGGTAGCAGACAAGCCTGTCTGCTAGAGAACAGTAGGACCAACGTCGGAACAGGTAGCTATGCTTTCTAAAAGCAAAGAGGTTTCTATCCTTAGTATGGTTCTGTCCGTCCCTTGTCATGTTGGTATAGGAAGCTGCCCCTCTGGTCACTTCCGTTTTGTATACGGAAGCACCCTTGGTAGGAGCGCAGGTCAGTCTGTCCGCGGCGAGCGTCTGAAGTGGTAAGATCTCCGGCTAAGCGCGTGTCTGCTAAGTCCGCAGGACAATGGATTTCTTAAGTTCAGCCTAACGAAAAATTTAATCAACTTTATTTCAGGTTTAGCTCTAAAATATCTAATGTTATCTTAAGTTGCAACGCAGTGCATTTCGAGTGCGAACTTCAGATTATTTTACAGTAGTTGCTTTGTCACTAGTTTGTGAGTAAAGTGGAACCACGTGTTGATCAGTAACTCTAACTAAGATCATCAGTCTTAAATGCGAATGTGTGTGAGATTATAACGTCTCGCCTTAACAATATTTTTCAATATAGCAACTTTTCTTTATGTTCAATCCACGTGGGGGTGTACTTCGTGAGACCAGTACCACGTGCTTATACAATTGTTTGACCCATCAGGTTAATAGTAAGACGATAGTAACCAGTTCGAGGTTTTTCTTTTGTAAATTGCTTTTCGATCTAATTTATTTTAATTATCAAAATTATTGTGGCATTACACTCTTTGTGTAAAGCAAGTTAACCACGTGAAGTATGTGATGTAATCATCAAAGTAGCTCTCAGCTATTCTTTTCGGGAAGATTTCACAGAGAGTTAGTATGAATTTAGTATACCAGGGTGTGGTAATTACATGACGAACAGGATTGCGTTACGAACGTTACTTCTTTGGGTGAAAATTGAATCGGTTGGTTGTGGTTAATTTCCTCTTACATATGTTTCAATGTTCTTCGTGTGTTATTTTATGAATGTAGTGTTGTATGCAGTCTCCCAATCTTGGCTCCCTATTTGATGTGTTCCGTAAGATTACAAACTCACATTTTCACAATCCAAAATAAGGCACCAGCTTAGTTATGACTCAAGTTTAATATGCTGAAATTTCAATGATCAATGTTAAAATAAATTTCCAAATATAAACCGATTTATTTATTTTTATTTAAATTCTCTTTTTTATATATGTATCGCCGGTTTTCGCATGACTATTAAAAGATTATAATTAATGTTAGTCTGGTTGGAAATTTGGTAAGCTAAATTGGATACCTGGTGAAACAGTTGCTCAGTAATGCAACGTTAACTTCCTCAGATAGCTCACAGCTTTTAACCCTCTTTTATTGTCTATCAGCACCGCTTTTACATAACAAATTAAAGCAACAACATTACAACGTACTACACGAATATGTAATAAAAAATAGGGGTTCCTATTTAAAAAACGCAGTTGATATCCGTTTGACCTATGGCAGCGCCATCTAGCGAGCCAACCATAGCGCCATCTGGTTTCCCCCTTCAAGCTGGACGAGTTTCGTTCTTTGTAGTTTTCTCGTTTGACGCTTATTTCGTGGGATTTTTAGCCCGGTCACGATCAATGGACCACCCTGTATACAGAGTGTCGGGGGAATGCAGAAAACAGTGCAGCCGTTGTCGTAATGCGGAAACGGATCGATTAATCTGACATTTAAAAGAGCATGGTCACTGGCGTTCGGGCCAAGGGTGGAAGCAGTTCCGAAATGCCTAAGTTTAACTCTTCGCGTGCCTCTGTGGTTAAAGTATACCGTGCTTGGCAGAATGGCACTACCCAAACGGTGCCGAGGCAGCTATGATGCACCGCCTGTCGTAGATGAGCTGGGTGAACGACGGCTGTGCAGATGTATACGGACGAACAGACTTGCAACTGTTGAGCAATTGACTGCCCAAATGAACCAAGGGGCTACGAACAGTGACTCCTCAGCGACCATTCACCGAACGTTACTACGTATGGACCTCTGCAAAAGGCGCCTGGTTCATGTACCTATGCTGACTGTTGCTCATCGGCGACAAATGCTAAAATTTGCACGTCAGTACGGCAACTGAACGTGAGCGCATGGCGACAGGTGAGCTTTGCAAATCAGTGATGCCTTATGATCCTTCGGACAGATAGCCGCTGGCGCACTAGGCGTGAAATGTCTAAAAACCAAAGAGCCTACAACAATCCTCTGAAGGGCTGGAGGAGCGGGAGTTATCGTCGGTAATGTTCTCGTGACTCAAAATTGTTAAGGCTTTCGTGGCCACTTGTTGACAAACTGCCTATTGCCTTCTGTCTCGGGTTCTTCGGCCGACGTTCATCTAATGATTTTTCTGACTTTTCGCCAGCACGAGTGGCTGGCATTGTCAAAGCTTCGCCCTCCATTGCCGGTGGTGAACTGGAGCCGAGCTCGCGGCCGCAGACTATATGTACCTGGCGCGCCAACGTCCGAGCCAATAGGCAGTTTGTCGTTCTCGTGACTATTCTGGAATGGCTCTGAGAACTATGGGACTTAACATCTTAGCTCATCAGTCCCCTAGAACTTAGAACTACTTAAACCTAACTAACCTAAGGACATCACACACATCCATGCCCGAGGCAGGATTCGAACCTGGGACCGTAGCGGTCACGCGGTTCCGGACTGCAGCGCCTAGAACCGCACGGCCACCGCGGCCGGCGTTCTGGGATGCACAATGCATCAACACAAGTATGTATCTATCCTTCACAACCATGTCTGTTTCTCCCTGGCACATTGGCGTTTACATCCAGGACAATGCAACGTGTCACACTGCTCGCAGTGTACGTGCGTGGTTCCAAGAGCACCAGGTTGAGTCCACCGCGCTGACCTGTCCACCAAAATCCCCGAATTTAAACCCAATCAAGAATATGTGGGACCAGCTCTATCGGGCCTTAAGCCCCGTGGATCCTCACCCGAAAAACCTAGCACAGCTGGTCACGGCACTGTACTCTTCAAGACTTCACATCCCTGTTGATACTAGAGATGGGCCAGGTCGTTCATCCTTGGGAACTAGTTCACTGGTGATCGCTCTCTTTTGGGAACCGTCCATTTTTACTCCTTCACCGTTCACTGTGCTTAGTATATGGTTCTCACGAAAAACTGAAAATTAGGTGACTGAAGATGGAAGGCGCCAAGATGGGCACTAGCCTCAACCCTGGAGTACAGACTTTTTATTCATTACAGAATTCTCACATACTTGTAATTTTAGTAATTCTGCAAAAACCTCGTTTAGCCAGCTGTAGCGTTATGTGGCTGATTGCAGTAAAAGAATATAAGGTGGCGCACGAAAAACCGGCCCCGAGTGCAGACTACTCACTAATTACGCACGATTTGTTGACCGCTACGAGCAGAATAGATAAACATGTAATAATTAGGCAGTGAAGAAATAACAAGTAAGCTAATGCAAACAACTTCGAAACAACAGACGACGATTGGTAAGCGACAGTGAGCATCTAGTACTCGGGGCCGATTTTTCGTGCGCCACCCTGTACCACTGAAATAATACTGTAGGAGTTATAATAACCTCTTTACAAAATGTGACGCCATACACTCGATTACGAAGCGTGGGATTCATTCGGTTGTAAGTCGGTCTGCCTTCCGTAACAATGAACATGCTCCTTTACCTCGGATCAAAATAAGACTAGTATGTGCCGTGCCGACGTCCTTTGCATGTGTTACAACAAAAAATCTTACCTTTTTACAAGTATTTCTTCTGCTGTTTATCGAAATACTGAAGTAAGATGATACGCCGTTTTGTTATCTGAAATGATGTATGTATAACATACCACGAAATTTTTATCTAAGTTTCGTAATTACAGGGTACGTTCCGAAAGTAATGCAATTGAATTTCCCGCGCCGCTCCTAGTAGTCGGAGTGGGAGCGGGCCACATGGAGTAGGTGGGGGGGACGCTAAGCTTTGCCGCGAAACCGGTTTCAGTGCTCTCCGAGCTGTGGAAGCGGCAGGACGTCTGTTATTGTAAACCTCTGCGCGCCGACCGTGTCACGGAAAAAATGGAATCGACGATCGAGCAACGTTACGCGATTACGTTTTGTGCTAAACTGAACAAATCTTTTGAGGAGACTAACAAAATGATTCGTGAGGCTTACGGGGACTCTGCTATGTCCTACTCACAAGTTTCGAGGTGGTTAAAGGTCTTTAAGGAAGGCCGGGAAGAGGTTCACGACGAACAATGCTCTGGGCGGCCGTCAACCAGCAAAACCGACAACAATGTGGCTCGTGTGCGACAACTGTTGGACTGACCGTCGATTGAGTATCAGGATGGTTGCCAATGAACTGAACTTGTCGTCTACTGTTGTTTTTCGCATTGTTACTGAAGATTTAGCGATGAGGAAAGTGTGCGCCAAGCTCGTGCCCAAGGTGTTGTCAGACGACGAGAAGACCAACCGAGCGGAAATTTCAAGTGAACTTTTGCAACGTGTTGAAATTGAACCTGATTATTTGGACAACGTCATCACTGGTGATGAAACCTGGGTTTTTGAATACGACCCAGAAACAAAACGCCAAAGCTCTGAGTGGCACACTGATCAGTCCCCCAAGCCCAAAAAGGCAAGAATGAGCAAATCAAAAGTGAAAACAATGCTCATTGTCTTTTTCGACAGCAAAGGAGTGGTCCATAAAGAGTTTGTTCCTCAAGGACAGACAGTTAACGCTGCCTACTACGTGGATGTGCTGGAAAGACTCCGCAAAAGGGTCGTCAGGACAAGAAAGGACATCTCCGCTACCTGGCAACTCCATCACGATAACGCGCCTTGCCACAACGCGCTACGAGTCCGCGAGTTCCTGGCCAAACACCAGGTGCCAACGCTGCCCCACCCCCCCTATAGTCCTGACCTCGCCCCAGCTGACTTCTTTTTGTTTTCTAGGATTAAGTCAGCCCTGAAAGGAACCCGTTTTTCGTCCATAGACGAGATCCAATCCGCCGTGACGAAGACCTTGCGAGAGGTCCCAGAAGACGCCTTCCAGGGCGCGTACCGGTCATGGCAGAGTCGCTGGAAAAAATGTGTAGAGGCCCAAGGACAGTACTTTGAAGAATTTTAAGTGTTTGTGCAAATCTGTTCAATAAATTACTTTAAAAAAAATAATTGCATTACTTTCGGAACGCACCCTGTATATACGTTTCTAGCAGTTGTAGACTTAGAGAAAGCTTTTGACGATGTTGACTGGAATACTCTCTTTCAAATTCGGAAGGTGGCAGGGGTAAACTACAGAGAGCGAAAGGCTATTTACAATTTGTACAGAAAGCAGATGGCAGTTATAAGAGTCGAGGGACATGAAAGGGAACCAGTGGTTGGGAAGGGAGTGAGACAGGGTTGCAGCCTCTCCACGATGTTATTCAATCTGTATATTGAGCAAGCAGTAAAGGAAACAAAAGAAAAATTCTAAGTAGCTATCAAAATCCATGGAAAGAAATAAAAACGTTGAGGTTCGCCGATGACATTGTAATTCTGTCAGAGACGGCAAGGGACTTGGAAGAGCAGTTGAATGGAATGGACAGTGTCTTGAAAGGAGGGTATAAGATGAACATCAACAAAAGCAAAACGAGGATAATGGAATGTAGTCGAATTAAATCGGGTGATGCTGAGGGAATTAGATTAGGAAATGAGACATTTAAAGTAGTAAATGACTTTTGCTATTTGGAGAGCAAAACAACTGATGATGGTCGAAGTAGAGAGCATATAAAATGTAGACTGGCAATGGCAAGGAAAGCGTTTCTGAAGAAGAGAAATTTATTAACATCGAGTATAGATTTAAGTGTCAGGAAGTCGTTTCTGAAAGTATTTGTATGGAGTGTAGCCACGTATGGAAGTGAAACATGGACAATAAATAGTTTGGACAAGAAGAGAATAGAAGCTTTCGAAATGTGGTGCTACAAAAGAATGCTGAAGATTAGATGGGTAGATCACATAACTAATGAGGAGGTATTGAATAGAACTGGGGAGAAGAGGAGATTGTGGCACAACTCGACTAGAAGAAGGGATCGGTTGGTAGGACATGTTCTGAGGTATCAAGGGATCACCAATTTAGTATTGGAGGGCAGGGGGGCGGGTAAAAATCGTAGAGGGAGACCAAGAGACGAATACACTAAGCAGATTCAGAAGGTTGTAGGCTGCAGTACGCATTGGGAGATGAAGCAGCTTGCACAGGATAGAGTAGCATGGAGAGCTGAAGACAACGACAACAACAGCAACAACAACGTAATTATAAAATACATTTTAGTTACCGGTCGTAGACGCTGAATAGAATACGAAAAGAACCAGGAGTTCAGAGTTCATAAAAGGTACTATACTGTTAGCACACAATGACTAAAATGTCATTGTTTGCCATCTTTGTTGTTGCAGCTGCAATGGTCAGCAGTACGTTTAAATGTATTTTTAGGTTTCCACGTGAAAAGTAATTTTATTTATGAAATACTTTTTGCATTTGAATGGTTCGTAATCTGAGTTAGAATTGTTCTTGTTCGATATTCTTAAGGAAGAAAGATTGCTGCTCAAGTCCCGTCGACGATGATATCATTAGACACAGCACTGACAGAGTAGAGGAGGTTGGAGAAGGACGTGTACTTTTCAAACCAATAATTGCGGTGTTTGCCGTAAGGTGATTTAGGGGATTGACGGAAAATGCAAATTTGGGTAATTGCAAAGGAATTTTAGCTGTCATCATTGTTGTTGGCTTTAGACTACTCAACGGTGTGCAGTTAGGAACCTTACAACATTTATCGGGTTTTTTTTAATAAAGGAGACGTCAACGGATTACCAACTTAGTATTGGGGGGAAGTGTGGGGGATAAAAATCGTGCGTCACACCAAGTGATGAATATAGTAAGCAGATTCAAAAGGTTGCAGTAGTTATTCCGAGAAGACGATACTCACACAGGATAGAGTAGCATGGATAGCTGCATCAAGCCAGTCTCCAGACAACAACAACATGCCTGTCATCCACTTTTTTCTAATTTGATACGAATTGTGAAGGTATATCTCAGGAATGTATTGAGAAAAAACTATCGATTACCTTCTGCATGTACGTTTCTTTATTTTTTTTACCACTTTACTGTTCAAAAATGGTTCAAACGGCTCTCAGCACTATGCGACTTAACTTCTGAGGTCATCAGTTGCCTAGAACTTAGAACTAATTAAACCTAACTAACCTAAGGACATCACACACATGCATGCCCGAGGCAGGATTCAAACCTGCGACCGTAGCGGTCGCCTGGTTCCAGACTGTAGCGCCTAGAACCGCGCGGCCACTCCGGCCGGCTTTACTGTTCTTTCACAGGATTCGTACAGAGCTAAAATTTTAACAAAATCTTACAAAACCATATTGCACCACTACACCATCTTTCAGTTGTGCTCAGTCCGCAAATACGCTTATTGAAATTGTTTTCAAATAGGAAAAATATTTTTACTTAGCAAATTAGAAAATATGTCGAATTTTTGTTGAGTGCTGAAAACGAACTCCTGAGATAACAGTCATGCGCATTGGTGCCAACGCTAATTCCTTACAGCTACAAAGTTGAAGAGTACCAGCCAGGTTGTCACCAGACAGGACATATCACAATCTCGTATCACAGCCGGCCGTTGTGGCCGAGCGGTTCTAGGCACTTCAGTCTGGAACCGCGCGACCGCTACGGTCGCAGGTTCGAATCCTGTCTCGGGCATGGATGTGTGTGATGTCCTTAGGTTAGTTAGGCTTAAGTAGTTCTAAGTTCTAGGTGACTGATGACATCAGATGTTAAGTCCCATAGTGCTCAGAGCCATTTGAACCATTTCTCGTTTCACCAATGATCTTGTCAGTATCTCGAAATCGCATCTCTTCACATAACCCGTTTGCTTTTCTCACTACATTTGCCGTTATCGTGTGAGTCTGTCTTCTGTGTTGACGAGAAAACACGGACCCTGGGTTTTTCGTTTCTTGTCACATTTGAAATAATTCCTAAGTTCTTTGTGTGTCGGTTTGCGAATAAGTTCATATCAATAGCCTTTGGCTTGAGCGAACACACATTTAGATTTTTCGAAACTGGATGTCCCAATGATCCGTTTTCATAACCAGTTAGCTAATTCATTTAACCTACTCGTACAGAATAGCGTATAAAGCCAAGCATTTCTAAGATCTCGTCTTTGTTCACGCTGCACATTGTATAAAAACTCTTCCAGTGATATAAATCTACTACACAAGGCTCCTTACATTCCGGCACAACTAGCCACAGGTCGCAAACCAAGTTCTGACTTCAATAAAATTTTCAACCACACTTATCACTAAACTGCAGCAAAATTTCATGATGGCAATGTAGTTTCAGAAATGAGAGAAGCTAAATATAAGTGTTTTACGTTTTCTTGGGATTACGCAGTCATAGTACATTAAACAGTATAAAAAGAAAGAACTGTGAAGAAAGAAAATTGTTATAAATTGCTCCTAAGCTCCGTTAGGTCTACTTAACACAGACAAACTGTATGCGTATGGATAATCTACCGCTTGTCCCGGAGTTCAATAAGGTATTTATATTAACATACTTAGAGCTAAAAAATTATGAACAACTAAAAGCTACATCATTTTCACTATATAGAGTCTTTCAGGAGGAATGGTCAATATTCAGAGATATGACAGAGAAACGATCATTCGAAGAAAAATGTCCAGTAAGCATCGGCTCTAAAACGCATACGTTAAGAGCTATGAACATGTCTTCATCTTCAACACTGTTAAACCTCTTCTGCTCCAAGCTCTTTGTTTTCCATATTTTGAAAGGTGGCAAGATGAACCATAACAACAACAAAATGTCGAGTAAACATGGGCTCTGAAATGCATACACCAAGACATGTGAGCACTTGTTCATCTTTGCTACTGTGGAATACACCTCTTCATAGCTCTTGAAGTTACAGCCCATAATTACTAGACAATTTTTATTGATTTACTCCATTCTACCTCCTCCCAAATATTGAAAGCCAAGAACTTACAGTAGAAGAGATCTCTTTTTTATTGTGTCGGTGATGAAAAGGTGTTCAAAGCTCTTAAGATATGCATTTTAGAGCCCATGCTTTCTAATTTATTTATTTTTGCTTCGAATGATTGTTCCTGTGATACTCCTGAATACTGACCACGCTTCATGGGAGACCCTGTATACTTTTCGCACTATTTTATGTCCTTTATTTAATGTGGCAGATCGCAATACCATGTCACGTCGTCCACCAATTGAGTCCTACCATTACGTTGTCGTCTAGTACTTATTTCTGTCCATCCGCTCCCTCCCTGCTCTCTATCGTCATACGTACCTCCCAGGGACAAGGCGTCACACGGTTTCGTGTTGGAAAGTGGCTTAAACCGGCATTTGAAAGAAGAGGCTTTCGATAACATCGCTTGCTCCAATTTGTGCGGATTGCGTTACCGCTCTGAACGTCTGCAAACCATCAGGCTAATGAGCCTGTCGCATTAACTAGGCGACAAGCTTGTGCGGTGGTAATGGCTCCAGTTGTCTGCGCGAAGCAGTAGTGGCGGATAGCCCCTACAGATAGGAACAGTGGGCTGAATTCCGCGGCAATCTCCCAGATTACTGCCGCAAACACTACCCCATCCATCGACAAGGTTAAACGTTGTCGCTCTAAATTGGACCGGCAGCTTCTCTTTTTTTTTAAAAAAAAAAAAAAACTTCGAGGAAAGTATCGCTGTCATCGCTTATCGTTGTTAGTAGCTACTGAAGCCCTTCTAGTTTTTCGTGTAGTATTAAAAGAAAAAATGTTTGAAGTACACATGTTTTCCATAGTACATGCAGAATAAGCCAGTGTCTTTTTCAACAAATGAGCTTACTTCGCAGCACATTTCACCCGCTTATCCAAATTTTGCAGAGGATCCACACAAAAAGGATTTCAGCTTGGTATTTAACTTCTAACTGCATGTATTAAGTGCACATAAACCTATAAATCTCATTCACAGGTTCTTCCAAATGTCCAGACAAGTACAACAAACTTCCGACACAATGTAAGTAGGCTGTTTAGGTTTTCTTATTGGTAGCGCCACGTAGCGCTCTGTATGAAAATCACTGGCTGTGCTGTGTGCAGTCTGTGGCTGGGTGGCATTGTTGGAATAGTCGCTATTGTAGTGTTGGGCAGTTGGCTGTTAATAGCGCGTAGCGTTGCGCAGTTGGAGGTGAGCCGCCAGCAGTGATGGTTGTGGGGAGAGAGATGGCGGAATTTTCACAGCGGATGATCTGGACAGAGACAGTAAATTTGTAATATTGGATATCATGGACTGACATAGATATTATAACTTTTGAACACTAGTAAGGTAAATACATTGTATGTCTCTATCAAAATCTTTCATTTGCTATCTTTGCCTATCAGTAGTTACTGCCTTCCGTAGTTTGAATCTTTTATTTAGCTGGCAGTAGTGGCGCGCGCTGTATTGCAGTAGTTCGAGTAACGAAGATTTTTGTGAGGTAAGTGATTTGTGAAAGGTATAGGTTAAAGTTAGTCAGGGCCATTTTTTTATAGGGATTATTGAAAGTCAGATTGCGTTGCGCTAAATAATATTGTGTGTCAGTTTAAGCACAGTCTTATATAATTTTTCTAAGGGGACGTTTCAAATGTCGACCCTTAGCCAAGGATACCTCACTGGAATCTTCTGATTTTTCTTGTAATTTGTGTAATTAGTGCAGCTTTTATTTATTTATTTTTATTTATGCATTTATTTTACCTAGCAGGATTAGGGCCTTTAGGCCCTCCCTTACACCTAACCAGGCATACTCAGATTGAACGAGTTACAGTTTCTACAGAACATTAAGGACATATGATGTATTATACAGTATTGATGTTAAAGGAAAAAAATAGAGATTATAACAGTAGTACAATGATAATTATAACAATCAAAAAATAATTATAACAATCAAGAATAATAATGATAATAATAATAATAATAATAATAATGACTATGTATATGAAAGTAAACATACTTTTCTTTTGTGAATGTCAGTCCTATTGTTAGTTGGGAATTTTCTCGTTATGTTCTTGCAGCTTGAGTTATTTTCATCGAGCAGGGACATAAGACGATAGAATGGGATGAAAGAGATATATAAGAGGTAGATAGGTTAGAGGAAGAGAAATAGAATCGTAAAATTCGAAGTTGTGATGGAGAGGAGAAAGAAAGAGATGAGAAGGGCACAACAATGGTGGCTATACTGTCCCTAATATGTAAGTTCTGAGTTCCCTCTTGAATGTTGAGTGGTTCTGGATAAGACGCAGATCACAGGGGAGCGTGTTCCATAGTCGTATGGCTGAGATGGAGAATGACACAGACAAAGATTTTGTGTTATGTAAAGGTACAGCCAAGATGCTAGACGTATCCGATCTGGTATTGCGATTGTGGAATGATGATAGGTGTTTAATGTGAGAAGATAAGTATTGGGGGCACCAGTGGCTAAGAAATTGATGAAGTAAGCACATCGTGTGGAGATCGTGTGCCTTATGTGGGCGTATCCAACCTAACTGGGAGTATGAAGGACTGATATGATCATACAACCGAATATTGCACACGTATCTAGCGCAAGCAATCATCACTAGCTTGAGGCATCTAGAATTTTCACTATTTGTGCCGTGTTGAACTACATCACAGTAGTAAAGATTAGGCAAGTCTAGGGTTTGGACTAATTTTTGTTTAACATAGGTTGGAAATATTTTTCTAAATTTTTGAATTGCATGTAGGGAGGAGAACGATTTCCGGCAAGCTGTGACTGTTTGTTCTTCCCAGTTTAGGTGTTCATCCAAGATTATTCCAAGGTCTTTTACTGTTTTCCGGTATGGTAGTTGAGTACCATTGAGGAGTATTTGAGGGACTGTTTCGCGAAAGTACTGACAGATTAACTTTGGATGAGATATAAGTATGACCTGGGATTTCTTGGGGTTTAGTTTCAGACCTAGGTTCTGTGCCCATCGAGAAACAGAGCAAAGATCTGCGTTCATACTCGCTACTGCGTCAGCAATGTTCTTGGGGCTTGCACTTATGTACAATTGTATGTCGTCGGCATATAGATGGAAGTTGCAAGAGTGAATCACTGAAGAAATATCATTAACGTACAGTGAGAAGAGTAATGGACCAAGGACGGAGCCTTGGGGAACTCCAGAGCGCACGTTTTTCCATGATGACTTTTCCAACCCACAAATGACTTGTTGACTTCTGTTTTTGAGGTAGCTGTCGAACCAGTGTATTGCGCTGTTTGAGAAATTCAGCTGTTTCATTGTAATTAGTAATACACTCCTGGAAATGGAAAAAAGAACACATTGACACCGGTGTGTCAGACCCACCATACTTGCTCCGGACACTGCGAGAGGGCTGTACAAGCAATGATCACATGCACGGCACAGCGGACACACCAGGAACCGCGGTGTTGGCCGTCGAATGGCGCTAGCTGCGCAGCATTTGTGCACCGCCGCCGTCAGTGTCAGCCAGTTTGCCGTGGCATACGGAGCTCCATCGCAGTCTTTAACACTGGTAGCATGCCGCGACAGTGTGGACGTGAACCGTATGTGCAGTTGACGGACTTTGAGCGAGGGCGTATAGTGGGCATGCGGGAGGCCAGGTGGACGTACCGCCGAATTGATCAACACGTGGGGCGTGAGGTCTCCACAGTACATTGATGTTTGTCGCCAGTGGTCGGCGGAAGGTGTACGTGCCCGTCGACCTGGGACCGGACCGCAGCGACGCACGGATGCACGCCAAGACCGTAGGATCCTACACAGTGCCGTAGGCGACCGCACCGCCACTTCCCAGAAAATTAGGGACACTGTTGCTCCTGGGGTATCGGCGAGGACCATTCGCAACCGTCTCCATGAAGCTGGGCTACGGTCCCGCACACCGTTAGGCCGTCTTCCGCTCACGCCCCAACATCGTGCAGCCCGCCTCCAGTGGTGTCGCGACAGGCGTTAATGGAGGGACGAATGGAGACGTGTCGTCTTCAGCGATGAGAGTCGCTTCTGCCTTGGTGCCAATGATGGTCGAATGCGTGTTTGGCGCCGTGCAGGTGAGCGCCACAATCAGGACTGCATACGACCGAGGCACACAGGGCCAACACTCGGCATCATGGTGTGAGGAGGGATCTCCTACACTGGCCGTACACCTCTGGTGATCGTCGAGGGGACACTGAATAGTGCACGGTACATCCAAACCGTCATCGAACCCATCGTTCTACCATTCCTAGACCGGCAAGGGAACTTGCTGTTCCAACAGGACAATACACGTCCGCATGTATCCCGTGCCACCCAACGTGCTCTAGAAGGTGTAAGTCAAGTACCCTGGCCAGCAAGATCTCCAGATCTGTCCCCCCTTGAGCATGTTTGGGACTGGATGAAGCGTCGTCTCACGCGGTCTGCATGTCCAGCACGAACGCTGGTCCAACTGAGGCGCCAGGTGGAAATGGCATGGCAAGCCGTTCCACAGGACTACATCCAGCATGTCTACGATCGTCTCCATGGGAGAATAGCAGCCTGCATTGCTGCGAAAGGTGGATATACACTGTACTAGTGCCGACATTGTGCATGCTCTGTTGCCTGTGTCTATGTGCCTGTGGTTCTGTCAGTGTGATCATGTGATGTATCTGACCCCAGGAATGTGTCAAAAAAGTTTCTCCTTCCTGGGACAATAAATTCACGGCGTTCTTATTTCAATTTCCAGGAGTGTATATCTAAGTCAACTGCGTCAAAAGCATTGCTAAAGTCAAGCAGTGTTAGGATAGTAGCTTCACGTCTGTCCATAGCATGTTTAATGTCATCAGTTACTTTGATTAATGCAGTTGCTGTACTATGGTGCTTTCGAAAGCCTGACTGATATTCGTCATGGATGTTATGAGTTTTGAGGTAATCCGTCAGATGTTCATGGACGATGTATTCTAGGGCTTTAGATATTGCAGGTAGTATGCTGATCGGCCTTTAGTCACCTGGCGACCTAGGGTTGTCAGTCTTGGGTATAGGTTGAATTAAACTTTGCTTCCACTCAATAAGATATGTACTACTGACAAGAGACAGGTTGAAGATGTGATAACTGGAATAATAGTGTCTACGACGTTCTTAATCGTGCCAAAGCTCACTCCATCATTTCCGACTGCCTCGGAAGAGGTTCTCATAATTGCCTTGTGTACTGTGCCGGTAGTGACATGTTTTAGGAAAAACTTGTCTCTCGAGAGATTGATATCTTGGGGCTGGTAATTTGTAGCTGCATGGCAGTTTACAGCTGTTGAGAAGAAATCGTTTAATTCTTCTGCAGACGCTTGATAAACAGCGTCAGATCTTCGCTTCCCTATACCGAAACTGCGCAGCTTTTTCCACAGTGCAGCAGGTTTTGATATGCCGCATACGACAGAGCGGGAATGTCTGATTTTGGCATTCCTCACGCTTTGCTTGGTTCTGTTTCGGAGTTTCCTATAAGCTTCGTACGCCTCGGGAGTTGGGTTACGCTTGAAGGCCCTATGTGCAGCATCACGTTTATTCATTAACTGGCGTAATGCAGTGGTGAGCCACGGAGCGGGAGCTCTCTTTACCTTGACAGTGCGTTGAGGAGCATGTTTATCGTACAGTGCAATAATTTTGCGACATAATTGCCGAATTTTTCCGTCTAAAGTCGGTTCATTGCTTATATCATCCCAAGGGATGTCTGAGCAATCCTTTTGAAGAGCGTCATGGTTAACATTTTTTTAAGTTTCTGTAGGTTACCAGGTGAGATTTTTCTTTGGTAGTATGCATTGAGTAATTTAAGAATATCACGTCATGAGCAGAGAGTCCCGGAGCGGATGTCTGATTGGCGCGGATTATTTTATCTGGTCGCTTTGTTGCTATTATATCTATGAGTGTGTGGCTGTGTGGCGTGTGATGAGTTGGGTCCAGCGGTGTTTAACTCATATCATTGGAGTGGAACAGTCGCCTTAGTTTTTCGGCAGAGGGAGATTTTAACTGTAAGTCGATGTTTGTGTCGCCCATAATGATTATGTGTTCATACTGTGTCACGAGTGAGGACAGGGCAGACTGAAAGGAGGACATGGCACCGACGTTTGGAGGTTTATAGATTACTCCAATTAGCAGTTTCTGATTTGATGTATTAATTTCGAAAAGCAAGAACTCTGCTTCTCCTTCGCCCTTTGCATCCGATGTACATAGTACAGTAGGTGTCAGATCAGAGCGAACATAGGCACCCACACCACCCCCTCGTCGTGTTTCACGATCTGCCCTTAGGAGAGAGTAACCAGCGATTCGGATAGAGTCGGAAGAAATGTTTGGTTTCAACCAAGTTTCAGAGACGAGGATAATGTGGAACAGCGATTGGCAGAACAGGTCACAGAACTCGTCGAAGTGAGCCGTTAGCGACTGCGCGTTCGCGTGGGCCACGAAGAGCCCGCCGACGGAACCGGTCCGTCCCATTGTGGCCGCCTGTAGGGCCGAGCTCGCTCCGTTTACCTGCTGGCCGGAAGAGGGACAAAAGCTGGATTTCGCGGGGGTGTCCAGGGTCGTGACTGACTCAAGCGTCTGTGGACTAAAGGTGAAAAACAGGCTGGAAGTATCGGACAATAATAGCGTGTGAAAAACGTATTACTAGGCTCCAAAGCAAACTGAGAAATGACAGTGAAGACGAAAGCAGTGTGTTAGCACCATCATGTAATGAATTAACTAATGTTCAAAGTAGTAATTTGGTAATTGTGCACAGGGTAATGGAGCGGGCTGCAAATAATGCTGTAGGCAGTGAAACAATTAGTGAACAGGGAAGCATTATCGATCGATCGGTCGGCAACAGCTCGCCTCAGGATTCCGAAATGACAGGACACAATCTTGCAAATACTGTAGATTCAGGTTATGCGTCCTCACCGTTTTCTCAAATAAATGTAGACACATTTTCTGCTTTTCAACATGTGAATATTGCAGGTTCAAATGCATTGCCGAATAGCACTGAGGAACATGTTTCAGACACCAGTGCACTGTTATTACAGTTAATGCAACAAATGGGACAAAGGCTAAAAAAGTTAGACACAATGGAGCAAGACCAGAGACAAACACAGCAACAGTTAGACACAATGGAACAAAATCTTCAAAAGTTACACAATGGAACAAAATCTTCAAAAGTTACACAATGGAACAAAATCTTCAAAAGTTAGACACAATGGAACAAAATCTTCGGAAGTTAGACACAATGGAACAAAATCTTCGGAAGTTAGGCACCACACTTGAACAAACACGTGAAGATATAACTACTGAGTTACATAACATTGAATCGAAATGTCAAAAAGCCTGTAATGACGTAAAAACACAAATTTGTGAGCATTTCCAACCTTTTTTTCGCGTCATGAAAATGCATTACAGAATCACGAAGCAGCCATAAAAGAACTGCAAACTATTGTTCATGAAGATCACGACACCTAGCAAGCTATAATTGACTCAGTTGCATCTACCGATTCGGTTACGCAACTTGCAAAAACTCAGCAAAACTTAAAGGACACAGTAGATACTCTGAAAATTCAGAAAGACACATGGAGGAAATTATTTCATTATCAGAGAAAGTAGTTGAACTTTCGGATCAGCTAAATAATTTATCTACGAAGGTAGATGATAATCTGAATGACACAAAACCGGTAGTCTTTAATGACACAGAAGAGTGCGAACAAATTAGGAAATTCAAACAAAATCAGAATCAAATTAATACGCAACACCAAAGAGAAATCCGGGAAGTACAAGATCAGCTGACACAGGTATTACAAAAATTATATATTTCAGAGGACACTCGCGCTCCAGTACGGGAAGAGGGACATAGAAATACGGAACTACCACAAAATAATAACACAGGACACTTCGGAAATTATGAAAGAAATTGGCAAGGCGCATTGGATTTTGAAATGGAACCGCAGACACGACGTAACAATGACCGATATGCTACTCGCCGACACGATGATTTTGACTATAAGCTGTTCATTACTACACGTAAATTCAAAACATTTAAGAATTCTGGCAACGACATTCATCCACAGGCATGGCTCCATCAATTCTCTCATTGTTTTCCTCCCAACTGGTCATTAGAGCACAGATTAGAATTTATGTGTGGCTACTTAGAGAATGAACCAGCTGTAAGAATGCGATCGGTCATTCACGATTGCCACACTGAAGGAGAATTTTACTATGCCTTCCTCTCAGCATATTGGTCTCAAGCCACACAAGATCGAGTAAAACATGGCATCATAATGATGAAACATTTCGAACAATCTGAATTTTCCAGTCTTGTGAAATATTTTGAAGGCTTGTTGCACAAGAATCAGTACCTGTCAAACCCATACAGCCCCTCAGAACTCATCCGCATTTGCTTAGTCAAATTACCTGAACATTTACGACATATTATTTTAGCAGGACGTTGCAAAGACGACATTGAAGCTTTTCGGGGACTCTTACAAGAATTAGAAATTGACAATGACAATCGCGGAACGCGAGAACAGGAACACAACAATTACAGGTCACATCCGTCGCAATTCCGCGATGAAAGAAGTAATAACTGGACACGACAAAGCTATTCTTACAGCGCAAATCGTGAACAAAACAGACACCACCCATATGACAACCACTGGCAGAGTAATAGTTACAGCGAAAGATCGCATTTCCGTAGTAATGAATATGACAGAAACAATCATAGAAACAGACAATATGGCAACCAGAACTATTATTATCACGGGAGACAGAATAACTTCAGACGCAACGGTCCACCGTGCAGTGATAATTCAGGGAGAAATTCTCCACCACTTAACCGACAAGAAAGAAACTACAGAAATTACCGACTTGACGACACACGATATGATCGTAACGACAGACCTGAATTGCATCAGAACTGGCGAGATTCAAACAGGGCAGGGCCTTCTTGGCAAGGTGAATTTGTAGAAGTTAGGTCTCGTAATCCCAATAACGGCGCACGCCAACAAAGAGACAGACAATGACTCGCACCGCAGGCAGCCACGTGCGCCGGCTGGCTCAGCGAAAATTAACATAGGCGCAAAACGTTGAGAAATATTTTAGCATTCCTTACCGGCGTATACAACATGATAGTTACTTGCAAGTTGAAACTCTGCGAACTAGAAAGGGTAAATGATTGCATCACATTTCACATGTAAAACAATTTATGGAAAGATGATCTGCTTTTTAACTTTCTCTTTGCTATAATTTTTTTCACTTCACGTTACTAGTACACTTCGTCAGACTTAGAAACTTAACATGGAACTATGTTTTATAGTTAACTATCCAGTCAAGAACCAAGAAAACCTATTTAAACAGAAATTACGAATGCATTGTTATTGTGAACAGACGACACAGTGTTATTGTGTGTGTACATTCTTGCTTGTTAGTTGCATGATTACGTAAGTTCTATGTTGTTGTTGTTGTCTTCAGTCCTGAGACTGGTTTGATGCAGCTCTCCATGCTACTCTATCCTGTGCAAGCTGCTTCATCTCCCAGTACCTACTGCAACCTACATCCTTCTGAATCTGCTTAGTGTACTCATCTCTCGGTCTCCCTCTACGATTTTTACCCTCCACGCTGCCCTCCAATGCTAAATTTGTGATCCCTTGATGCCTCAAAACATGTCCTACCAACCGATCCCTTCTTCTAGTCAAGTTGTGCCACAAACTTCTCTTCTCCCCAATCCTATTCAATACCTCCTCATTAGTTACGTGATCTATCCACCTTATCTTCAGTATTCTTCTGTAGCACCACATTTCGAAAGCTTCTATTCTCTTCTTGTCCAAACTAGTAATCGTCCATGTTTCACTTCCATACATGGCTACACTCCAAACAAATACTTTCAGAAACGACTTCCTGATACATAAATCTATATTCGATGTAAACAAATTTCTCTTCTTCAGAAACGCTTTCCTTGCCATTGCCAGTCTACATTTTATATCCTCTCTACTTCGACCATCATCAGTTATTTTACTTCCTAAATAGCAAAACTCCTTTACTACTTTAAGTGTCTCATTTCCTAATCTAATTCCCTCAGCATCACCCGATTTAATTTGACTACATTCCATTATCCTCGTTTTGCTTTTGTTAATGTTCATCTTATATCCTCCTTTCAAGACACTGTCCATTCCGTTCAACTGCTCTTCCAAGTCCTTTGCCGTCTCTGACAAAATTACAATGTCATCGGCGAACCTCAAAGTTTTTACTTCGTCTCCATGAATTTTAATACCTACTCCAAATTTTTCTTTTGTTTCCTTTACTGCTTGCTCAATATACAGATTGAATAACATCGGGGAGAGGCTACAACCCTGTCTCACTCCTTTCCCAACCACTGCTTCCCTTTCATGCCCCTCGACTCTTATTACTGCCATCTGGTTTCTGTACAAATTATAAATAGCCTTTCGCTCCCTGTATTTTACCCCTGCCACCTTTAGAACTTGAAAAAGAGTATTCCAGTCAACATTGTCAAAAGCTTTCTCTAAGTCTACAAATGCTAGAAACGTAGGTTTGCCTTTTCTTAATCTTTGTTCTAAGATAAGTCGTAAGGTCAGTATTGCCTCACGTGTTCCAACATTTCGACGGAATCCAAACTGATCCTCCCCGAGGTGTGCATCTACCAGTTTTTCCATTCGTCTGTAAAGAATTCGCGTTAGTATTTTGCAGCTGTGGCTTATTAAACTGATAGTTCGGTAATTTTCACATCTGTCAGCACCTGCTTTCTTTGGGATTGGAATTATTATATTCTTCTTGAAGTCTGAGGGTATTTCGCCTGTCTCATACATCTTGCTCACCAGCTGGTAGAGTTTTGTCATGACTGGCTCTCCCAAGGCCGTCAGTAGTTCTAATGGAATGTTGTCTACTCCGGGGGCCTTGTTTCGACTCAGGTCTTTCAGTGCTCTGTCAAACTCTTCACGCAGTATCGTATCTCCCATTTCGTCTTCATCTACATCCTCTTCTATTTCCATAATATTGTCCTCAAGTACATCGCCCTTGTATAAACCTTCTATATACTCCTTCCACCTTTCTGCCTTCCCTTCTTTGCTTAGAACTGGGCTGCCATCTGAGCTCTTGATATTCATACACGTGGTTCTCTTCTCTCCAAAGGTCTCTTTAATTTTCCTGTAGGCAGTATCTATCTTACCCCTAGTGAGATTTACATTTGTCCTCTAGCCATCCCTGTTTAGTGATTTTGCACTTCCTGTCGATCTCATTTTTGAGACGTTTGTATTCCTTTTTGCCTGCTTCATTTACTGCATTTTTATATTTTCTCCTTTCATCAATTAAATTCAATATTTCTTCTGTTACCCAAGGATTTCTAGCAGCCCTCGTCTTTTTACCTACTTTATCCTCTGCTGCCTTCACTACTACATCCCTCAGAGCTACCCATTCTTCTTCTACTGTATTTCTTTCCCCTATTCCTGTCAATTGTTCCCTTATGCTCTCTCTGAAACTCTGTACAATCTCTGGTTCTTTCAGTTTATCCAGGTCCCATCTCCTTAATTTCTCACATTTTTGCAGTTTATTCAGTTTTAATCTACAGGTCATAACCAATAGATTGTGGTCAGAGTCCACATCTGCCCCTGGAAATGTCTTACAACTTAAAACCTGGTTCCTAAATCTCTGTCTTACCATTATATAATCTATTTGATACCTTTTAGTATCTCCAGGGTTCTTCCACGTATACAACCTTCTTTCATGATTTTTAAAACCAAGTGAAGGCTCACATACTTCGAACATATACCGGTACTGCCAATGAGATTTTAATGCAACATTTTGGTTTACTTGAAAATACATTCTGGATTTAAAGTACTTTCTGTGAGATACCACATGACACAGTGGTTAGTTTATGTGACAGCTACACGATTTTATCACGACGCTACTAATGAGTGACAATTTACAATGTTGCTTTTGCGGTGTATCTGTTTTATATCTGCACAGTTTTTCTGAATTCTTCTGGAAAGTGAAACATGTTTTAGTAGTAACTTTTGTGGTGTAGCTACAGGGAGACAGACTTTTCCGTAGCACAACAATACGTTACAGCACAGTACTGTCTTCATCACGGCAATAAACGTAATAACTAAGATATCTATACGCAAAGCATTTCACTTTTGTTTATTATGAGGTAAGTACATTGACTTCTGCAGAACTTAGCTTTCGGAGGACGATAACTACGACACTTCCACAGAGATTATCTTACAACAAGACGCACTGTTTAGCGCTACAGTACACGTATTTGAGTGATTAATTTTGTACTTAAAACATTTATTTTTAAAGATATTTGTAGTACGATGATACAATGGTTTTGCGTGATACATTTCATTCCATTGCTGTAATCTGTAACACCTGAGGGTATAATTACATTAATCCGCAGGGGGGTACACGCTTACTTTGTGTACCATGCGTCTGGCAAGCACAAGGAGCCCTAGCTAATATGGCATTTGCTTATACAGCTTTACACCTCGATTCCATATTTCTCTAACGCATAAATTACACAGCTATCTGATCATTGAACTGAGAGACAAACATTTTTTTTTTACTATATCAGTGACACATGTTTACGCAATTACACAGTTGGATAATTTCATACTTATGAAATTGTATTTTGTCTGTACTTTGTGAACTGTTCATATTTTTTCGGAACCATTGTGATACTATGAGAACTTTTAATGATGTATTTGGTATGGGATGATGATTTTTAATGTACGTTTGAGGTAGATGACACTACTGAAATGAGCAGAGAATTTTTTTTCGGTTTTGAAATTATTGGAGGAAGCTATGACGATTTTGAGAATTGACTGAGATGTTATGATATTATTACAATGACGATGTGTATTATGCTGTTGAGATACGTTTATGATCAATAAGATGATGCTACCGTACATGAGGAATTTCATTATGCTACGTATTTCTTATGATGAAATATTGAAGAAGTGTCGACGAGTATGTGTATGTATAAGAAGGTAAGGAATAATGAGTAGTGGTTAGGGACTCTGATTTACGGAAAGAATGTTGAAACCAAGAATCATACTTTAAGAGTTATGAAATGTGTGTATATGCGTGAATGTATCACAATGCTGCCGAAATTTTTTTGGACACTGTTATATTTACAGGATTTTGTTTCTACAGATTTGAAACGCAATTCTCGACCTGTGAAATTTTTATATGAGACTGTCACTGTAGCGGAAACTGCTGTTGTAAATATTTCAATAAGAAAGGTAAGTGACCCTGACGTAATGCGTTTTGTGCACCCAGCTGAGAGGTAGTCGTCTGACAAAAGAAAGCCATTAGGTGAAAAAAAAGGCCATTATCCTCGCTATTGACATTCCTTTGTAGAAAGCATCGAAAATACGACACGCTGAAAATTGAAAACACATGATCATAGTGTGGAGCTCTTAATTTATGATATTTACTAAAATGCCTAATGAAACGATGAGAAACATTTCACGGCTATTGCCTTGCTAGTCGAGAGAAATGGCATATGGGTTGCTTTATGTATTTATTTACTCATTTTGTTTAATACCTAGTTTCTAGCTGCACTGCAGCATTGGTTAAAATAAAATTTAATAAATGTACTAATATAGTTATTTTATACCTACAGATCCATTCAATAATAAATTTATTATCTACTTCCAAGAAAATGAGGGCACGTAGACATTTTCGTTCACAGGAATTGCATAAATAATTTTTTTACAATTTGGTAACTTATTATTTTTTCTGCTTGAGCTTTGTCATGTTTAGAGATAAGTTATTGCATTTGCTGGTGCTGTGTGCCAGGCAGAGTGCTACTGAATTTCACTTTGTGTTACTCTGTTAAGCTAGTTTTACTACTGATTTATTTTTCTTATTGCTGCACATTGTCTCATATTAGTTGTAATGTTGCATTGTTTGCTAATTTAGATTTACTGTAGCTTGCTTTGCCAATTTCCATTCTTTTGTCATTGCTGTTTGTGTTAATTTGTTATGTGCCACTGTATTGCCTAGTCCCTTAGTTTATGCATCTGAGCTCAGTAGATTTAAGTTATCTTAAGAGGGGGTAGACTATATAAGAGAACGAGTTGCGATGAATTGGAAAAAATGCATTGAGAAGTTGTACGAAAAAAGTACAGAAATCAGGTATGGATAGGACTTTTTGGAAATAATGAAGAACAAAGGGAGATCTCCGAGAAATAAAGAAAGTTTTGTTTGCAAAATACTGCAGGAAAACAAACCCTGTCCTTTCCTTCTGTTATCCTACTATGTGTCTGTGTACCCTTGTGTAGTTGTGTTATTCCTGTCTTTATGTGTTTGGCTGATGAGAGTTATGTTGTAGAATTTTTCTAATACTATGTTATTTACTTTGTAAAGATGTTTAGACATTATTTGTTCTGTTTTGTTTTAATGCTCACGTGTGAAGTTGATGATTCGAAAGTTATTCAGACCTTTTATGTATTTACTTGTGTCATAATTCCTGTAACACTGATGTATATGTTTATTTCTATTCTTTAATAAGGCCAGTTTTACTACAAATGTTATCTGTATTGTTACATTCTTTTATGTTATACACTCCTGGAAATGGAAAAAAGAACACATTGACACCGGTGCGTCAGACCCACCATACTTGCTCCGGACTCTGCGAGAGGGCTGTACAAGCAATGATCACACTCACGGCACAGCGGACACACCAGGAACCGCGGTGTTGGCCGTCGAATGGCGTTAGCTGCGCAGCATTTGTGCACCGCCGCCGTCAGTGTCAGCCAGCTTGCCGCGGCAAACGGAGCTCCATGGCAGTCTTTAACACTGGTAGCATGCCGCGACAGCGTGGACGTGAACCGTATGTGCAGCTGACGGACTTTGAGCGAGGGTGTATAGTGGGCATGCGGGAGGCCGGGTGGACGTACCGCCGAATTGCTCAACACGTGGGGCGTGATGTCTCCACAGTACATCGATGTTGTCGCCAGTGGTCGGCGGAAGGTGCACGTGCCCATCGACCTGGGAGCGGACCGCAGCGACGCACGGATGCACGCCAAGACCGTAGGATCCTACGCAGTGCCGTAGGGGACCGCACCGCCACTTCCCAGTAAATTAGGGACACTGTTGCTCCTGGGGTATCGGCGAGGACCATTCGCAACCGTCTCCATGAAGCTGGGCTACGGTCCCGCACACCGTTAGACCGTCTTCCGCTCACGCCCCAACATCGTGCAGCCCGCCTCCAGTGGTGTCGCGACAGGCGTGAATGGAGGGACGAATGGAGACGTGTCGTCTTCAGCGATGAGAGTCGCTTCTGCCTTGGTGCCAATGATGGTCGTATGCGTGTTTGGCGCCGTGCAGGTGAGCGCCACAATCAGGACTGCATACGACCGAGGCACAAAGGGCCAACACCCGGCATCATGGTGTGGGGAGCGATCTCCTACACTGGCCGTACACCTCTGGTGATCGTCGAGGGGACACTGAATAGTGCACAGTACCTCCAAACCGTCATCAAACCCATCGTTCTACCATTCCTAGACCGGCAAGGGAACTTGCTGTTCCAACAGGACAATGCACGTCCGCATATATCCCGTGCCACCCAACGTGCTCTAGAAGGTGTAAGTCAAGTACCCTGGCCAGCAAGATCTCCGGATCTGTCCCCCATTGAGCATGTTTGGGACTGGATGAAGCGTCGTCTCACGCGGTCTGCACGTCCAGCACGAAAGCTGGTCCAACTGAGGCGCCAGGTGGAAATGGCATGTCAAGCCGTTCCACAGGACTACATCCAGCATCTCTACGATCGTCTCCAAGGGAAAATAGCAGCCTGCATTGCTGCGAAAGGTGGATATACACTGTACTAGTGCCGACATTGTGCATGCTCTGTTGCCTGTGTCTATGTGCCTGTGGTTCTGTCAGTGTGATCATGTGATGTATCTGACCCCAGGAATGTGTCAATAAAGTTTCTCCTTCCTGGGACAATGAATTCACGGTGTTCTTATTTCAATTTCCAGGAGTGTATTTTGTACCTTTGTTATTGTATTCTTATGTTATAAAATCGTAATTGACACCAGTTCATCAAATTAAGTAACTTGTAAGTTACATTTCACTACACACGTTTATGTTGGTCGTAGTATATGGACAATATGTGAAAAGTAGGGACTGATAGTGTTTGGACTTGTGTTAACAATTCAGCAAGGGACTGATTAACAGCACTGCTGGTTCTAAGGACAATTCCAAAAAGTTTGTGCGTGCACAAGTGGTGGTTTATGAACTTGCTATATTCTCTGCTAGACACTTCGATGGTGATTGTGCACCTGCACTGTCGCAACGGATGAGTGCTAGCCATCTCTACAAGGACTACAGTGGGTCTACACCTTTGATGAGTCACCAATACCATTATCTCTACAAGGACTACAGTGGGTCTGCACCTCTGGTGGCCCACCAATACCATACTCTCTACAGGACTACAGTGGGTCTGCTCTGTGATGACCTACCTACCAATATTCTTCAAAACGTCGACTGACTCTGCTGTGGGTTTGCTCTCTTGGGCCCATTACCTGTCTGCATGTCCGTTGGAAGGACAACACTACTTCTTCCAAGACTACATGGAAATCCACTACTTCTGTATGCATTTTCTTTTACTGCTCAGACATTGAGAAAACACTGCTATTTTACTGTGATAAACGATCAGGACTGTCTTCATGGAATGTGAGAAACTTTTAGCTTTTGACCAACATTGTATCAATAAGTGTGTGCATTTGATTTCTTTGTTATTGTAATTATGAGTATGAATAAAATAATTCAAATCTGTATTGGCCACTGCCCAAAACAATTTGTAAAATTTTTTTATGAGGAGCATGGGGGCTATGTAAGTTGGCTGTTTAGGTTTTCTTATTGGTAACGCCACGTAGCGCTCTGTATGAAAGTCAATGGTTGTGCTGTGTGCAGTCTGTGTCTAGTTTGCGTTTTTGTCTGCCATTGTAGTGTCGAGCAGCTAGATGTTAACAGCGCGTAGCATTGCGCATTGGTGGATGTGGAGAGAGAAATGGCGGAGTTTTGAAATTTGTTAGACTGTATGTCATGAACTGCTATATATATTATGACTTTTGATGATATTAAGGTAAATACATTGTTTGTTCTCTATCAAAATCTTTCATTTGGTAACTATGCCTATCAGTAGTTAGTGCCTTCCATAGTTTGAATCTTTTATTTAGCTGGCAGTAGTGGCGCTCGCTGTATTGCAGTAGTTCGAGTAACGAAGATTTTTGTGAGGTAAGTGATTTGTGAAAGGTATAGGTTAAAGTTAGTGAGGGCCATTCTTTTGTAGGGATTATTGAAAGTCAGATTGCGTTGCGCTAAAAAATATTGTGTGTCAGTTTGAGCACAGTCTTGTATAATTTTTCTATAGGGACGTTTCATAACAAGACTGCAGACACCTGAAAAACACACATGTATTTACTGAAAACTACTGTTCTGTTGTATTTACAAAATATGCTACATGTCACATTAAAAAAATTAATTACGCTTAGCTCGCCAGTATTGAAAATCTATTTGAAAACCCACACTTAGAACACACTCTATTTCCTATCATTTCCTTACAGGTCCCTTTCGGAAGATAATCGACCAACGTTTCTCTGTTTCTGTTTTTCATGCAGTTTTTTTCCTGGCGATCTTTCACATTTTCCAGAGGGTCAAAACGCCGAGATTTTCAAATGAATTTTATCCTCCGTCCTCTAATAAAAGATCAACGCATTTCAGCGCTGTCGCGTCCCCTTTATTGAGGCCAGGACTTGTGCGACGACGAACTGTAGGCTAACTACTTTGTAGCGTCGTAAGAAGTGAGAGGGACTAAAAGCCTTCGTCAGTTACTTGGGACAGGTTAGTGGATCGGAGATGGTTATCAGTCTAGGAAGTATTCAGACAGGTATTGTTCAAATAGTTCAACAGTTTAGTTCATATATCAGGTGGGCAGGGGGTGTTGCAGACTGTGCTGAGAAATAATTGTTAGGAAAAAATTCGATACTTTGCCCGTTTCCAAGTAATTTAGCATTGAACTTAGCCTGTCAGGTAGTAGCGAGCAAATTCAAGGGGCCCACCAGAAAATATTAGTGTCAGTTGTTCTCATAGCGTAGATTATAGTGTGCGAGACTGCTCAGCCATTGGCTCGGGTACAATCCTTAGTACCGTCTCATGTCTACTTTTTGTATATATGTCTGACGATACTGTCTTTGGCGGACCGCTTGCATTTGCGCGCAACGGGCTGATTGCAAACTTCAGTGCTAATTACCTCGGAAACGGTCGGTCTGTCAAGTCGAGAAACGGCCTCAAGCTGACATACAAAAGCTACCTACGATAAAGCGCATGCGCGCCCCTCGATGTTTCCGATAACCTCTCGCTCTCTTACGCCGCCTGCTTAGACGGCTATTTCGTTAACATTATCAGTTTACCAGAATGAGATTTTCACCCTGCAGCGGAGTGAGCGCTGATACGAAACTCCCTGGCAGATTAAAGGTTTAGGCAAAGGTCCCGAGTTCGAGTCTTGGTCCGGCATACACTTTCAATCAACTAGAAAAATTTCATATCAGCGCCGACTGCAATGCAGAGTGGAATCATTCACCAGGCTGTGGCTAAGCCATGTCCCCGCAGTATCCTTTTTCCAGGAGTGCTAGTCTTGCAAATTTTGCAGCAGAGCTTCTGTAAAGTTTGGAAGATAGGATACGAGATACTGGCGGAAATAAAGGTGCGATAATCGATTATGATTCGTGCTTGGGTAGCTCAGTCGGAAGAGCGCTTGCCTGAGTAAAGTAAAGATCCCGAGTTCGGGTCTCGGTGTGGCACACATTTTTTATCTGCCAGGAAGTTTCGTTATGAATTTAAACTTTTCGGTGTGGGTAATGAACTAAAAACGATTTTTGTAAACGTTATGAAAAAACTAATTATCTTTAAAATTCGATCAAAACTTCAGTCTTTCAAACACAGTTTCATTGTAAATAGACTAGACAAAAAAAAATTTAATTTATAATTCTGTACTGTTAAAATTGGCAATACCTTGAGGTAAAATGTGCACAAAGATCAATTTTACATTCTGTAAGTGTGAGAACAAAGTGTTTTGAACATTCAAGGACAATTTTAGGCAAAATCTCATGCGCTGCACATGCGCTGTAGTTTAACTTTTGTGGGCCAGTTTGAGACTTTTTCCTAGCTTGATAGACCACAAGTGTCCCGTATCTGTTTGCTCGTCTCTACTTCATCTACACCACTGTGGTACCGTGTAAAGAGTTATTTTTTCTGTATATGTCTTATTGTGAGAAGTATCTGCTGTGGCTTTTCTCTCACGGTTCCCTGGTCTAGCTCCTCCAAGAGACAACTGTGTTCTAGAAAATTGTTCCAATTACTTTAATAATATTGGTTTCTAGCAACCAGAGACGACTGCTGTTCCATGACAGATGCTGCTTGCTTACAGAGAACATATACATCTCACTCTGTTTTCGTAATTATTCAGCCTTTTCAGGAATGGCTACCGTGCCACGACTCACTCTTACTCTTCACAGGAACACCAGCACTAGCTCACTAATAGAGAGGAGTGCAGATTGCTCTTGTTCTTCCAACAATAATCTGAAACATACAGAAAGACACCCAACGCTTCTATTGCTCCGTACTTGCCTAAATCAGTTGCTCTCCGAAATGTATGGTCTTCGTTGATTCCTTACGGCTGCATCGCTGTCAACGCCGCGACGTCAAGAATTTGCCGGTGCGCTCCAAACATCTAGATGTGCTTTCCAACTGCTGCTGTACTGTGACGCCTGCATACCAGTACTCATATATGTACTGCCCTCTTATTTACAGCATGCCAATGGCTACTACACTGCGCAACAAAAAAGAAAAAAAATGGTTCAAATGGCTCTGAGCACAATGGGACTTAACTGCTGAGGTCATCAGTCCCCTGGAACTTAGAACTACTTAAACCTAACTAACCTAAGGACATCACACACATCCATGCCCGAGGCAGGATTCGAACCTGCGACAGCAGCGGTCGCGCCGTTCCAGACTGTAGCGCCTAGAACCGCTCGGCCACTCCAGCCGAGCTGTGATTAATTATTAAAACAAATTCACGGCAGTCTTCAAAAAGTTAAAGAAATCAGTGATAAGCTACACAACCCGGTATTAGTCCACAAACACAATTTGCCATGTCAAAAAGAATTCTTCTTTACAGGGGCGTAACAGTGATGTTGCTCTGTGCCTAGTTTTCGTCTAACAGAGCACATAATGTTTCTCGTCCTGAAGGTGGAATAAATAAGAATACAACTGTTTTGTCCGCGTTGTGCGAACTTGGTGTGATTTTCGTCTGAAGTGTGGACTATAGCATCGAACTCTTTCCAGACATCTGTCTGTAATGGAGCACATTTGCAGTTGTATACACTGCATCACTTAATTTTCGCCTTGCACACTCCACAGCCTCACAAAACAAAATCTCGTCAGATCCATATGATCAGAACACTCGGCCACTTCACCCTGTCATCCCTACTTTTCAACAGCGAGGTTGTGCACCCAACGTCCGTACCAAGTCACGACTTACCTAATACCTTGCGAGCTTCAGTAAGAGAAAACGATTCGACAAGTAAGAAGCGACCGCACCTCCACCATTTTAAGACCGATCATATTTGCGGAAATACAGCAGGAAATAAGGAAGGAAGGAAGCAGATATAGCACTGACGTAACTGTGGCGCTTTTATTTCCATTGTATGCAACCCTCAACACTCGACTCGCACTCACTCCGTTTCTGACCTCTATCACAATGGAGTCTCTACAGTTACCATTGTTCTCTGACCTACTACACCGTTATGGATAACAATTTATGAATTTCCCTGAATCCATTGTAAACAAAGTATTCGTCTTGGTACATGTAATGACAGTCACACATATATGTGTAGATTCAAATCTTCTCAGTTGTAATACCACACGCTAGCTGAAGCCAATGGTAGGATCAGCACTCTTGTATGTCGGGTAATCTGGTACATTTACATATTTACCTCTTTGTTACAATAGTCTCCCCCCCCCCCCCTCCCTGGTAGCTGAGTGCTCATCGTGGCGTCTGCCACGTCACGCCAATGGGCCTGGGTTCGATTCCCAGTTGGGTCAGAGATTTTTTCTGCTAAGGGACTGGGTGTAATGTTATCCTCATTATCATTTCATCATCATCAGTGGAAGGCAATGGGAAACCACCACTGGAATCACTTCCCTAGTCGCTCATGCAGTGGACCTCTCTGACAAGGCTTCCCCCATGACAAGACCTGCCGTAAGGCAGAACACAAAGTTACAATAGTCAGTCCTGTCACACTAATGTGACCACCACCAAAGTCGAAGTCAACGTGAAATTACCAGTCACTCATGGAAGGTGGCAGAACGGGCAGTGCAGGGTATGTAACGTATGTAAGGGCGATACAGGAAACAATGCATTGATAATAGTAATGCCGAAATGGAGCGATTTATCTGACTTCCAAAAGGATGTGATCATTGCTTTTCGAGCCTGGAGTGGAAGCAGTTCTGCGACGGCTAAGTTTATAAACGGTTCGCCTGCCGCCATAGTGAAAGTATATCATGCATGAATGACAGAAACTGGCGCTGAGGCAACTGTGGCACACCATGGGTCACAAGTGACAGGGGTGACTGACTGCTGTGGAGATTTGTATGGGTGAACAGATGTGCAACTGTTGAGCAACTGACCACCCACGTAAACCAATGGGATATCACCAGTGTCTCCTCAACGACCGCTCAGTGAAAGTCGCTGTATGGGCCTCTACTAGATCCATGCTGACTGCTGTTCATCAGCGATGAAGGCTGGAATTTGCACTCCAATAGCGCAACTAGACGTTCACTGGGTGGCGACAGGTGGTCTTTTCAGATGAATCACGTTTTGCCCTCCATTGGACAGATGAAAATAAGCTCGCACGGCATGAAACGTCTGAAAGCAAACATTGCTGGATGCTTTATGGTCTGGGTAATGTTTTTTTGTGGCATTCCCTGGGTGATCTCGTCATTCTGAATGGCACAATGGATCGAAAAATGTATGCATATATCGTTGGATAATGTCCACCCCTTTATGCAAGTTGTTCTTGTTCAGCCTGATGCGTCAATAAGGAGATAATGCGGTCTGTGACAACTCGCAGTGCACGTGCGCTGTTCTAAGAGCATCAGGATGAGTTAACTGTGCTGCTTTGGCCACCAAACTCCCCGAATTTAAATCCAAACAAGAAGCCTAGCACAGCTGGGCATGGCTCTGGAGTCGGCATGGTTCGACGCCCCATGATGTTGCATCCAGTGTGGCCTGGATGCTTGCACTGATTTGGTTGTGAAGAGAGTCATAGAGGCATTGTACCCTCCAGTGAGTCAAGTTGCTCCACAACTGCTGTAAGTGACCCTTGATACCCTGCATACCGACACTGTGATGGAGTTGACCTTGAGCTGCTTGAAAACATGTTCTCTTGAGAAAAAATCTCACTAGTCTCTTTCTGCATGTCTTACAGTGATCCCTACAGCAAAAGATGGTTATTCAGTCGTTTGACAGGTGGTCACAGTAATGGAAGTGGACAGTGTACAATAAATAGCTTAGATGATACAGAATAAGTAATGTTTTCATTTGTCTTTATTTTAATTTTAAATCTGGCGATTGTCAAATTGCGGCAGAAACCTGTTATGATAATAAAATTAAGCTTGGTGTCGGCTGTTTTGCTCATAAAACTATTACACGTGTTTACACCGGGATTTGATTTCATTTCGTAAGCAAACGTGTTTGCGGTAACAATTTTAGATGTCTTCTATGTCCTTTATGTCTCCCCTCTTCTGGGGGTGTTCAATCCGAGAAGAAGTAATGGACATTCTGCAATAATCTATGCCACCCTCACCACTGGCCAGAGACTTGCAGCAGTCAGAGCAGGGAATTACCGTCCCGTGCGTACGCGCTATCCTGCTTCCTCATGTGTTACCTCTTATGTGACGGTATTAGGGTGCCACTTTTCAGCAGCACAATGCTAATTCACACATTGCTCGTCTCCGTACGAACTGTCAGTGTCATTTTGAGGTACTCCCAAAGTCAGCTAGCGCCCCAGATTTTTTCTCAAAAGAAAATGTTTTCATGCAGCTCGAGGTAACTCACAGTGTCGGTATGCAGGGTAACAAGGGCCACTTATAACAGTTGTGGAGTAACTTGACTCACTACAAGATAGAATGATTCTATGACTCTATTCACAACCAAATCAGTGCATGCACCCAGGCCAGAGTGGGTGCAACGTCATACCGATAGTTGGGCTCACAAAGCCAAGTGCTTTGTAAATTTGACTCCATTCTATGAATCACATACCCTTTCCACCCCTGAAGTTCCATTTCCTCCTCCCCTGAGCGTGCTTCACATTGTCAGTCAGTGTATTTCTGTTCTCAAAACCGTGAATCGATCCAAGTCCCTTCCGAGCGTCGTGGTCTCGTTTTTTCGAAGCGACGTTTACGTCTCAAAGAACACAAACATCGTTATTAGTTTCCCCTCTAGCTGTACTAAGTACAAGTGCATTCGTCCAAGTACTGTCAAGAAGGTGTCCTCAGAGAGGTAATGGGTGCCAGTGCTCCTGGTGGCGCTTTCGCCTTCCTCGGCGGCGGTAACAAAAGTGCGGGCGGGAGATTCGCGGCAGACGGCGAGAACAATGCTGCGACAGCGACATCCGAAAGCGGCCGCCGGCCGCGGCATTGTGATAAATAGACATGTTCCGCTGGCGGCGAGCTGCTCCGCACGGCGGCTGGAAAAAGCCCGGCCGGCCGTATTTCACGGCCGCCTAATGGCGAAATACCGACTGGCGCACCCGGGAGGCGCCCACTGCTGCGGCTTTGTTCGCCCGACGCTGGCCGCGCGCTGCTGTCCCACGGCCGACTCCATTGCCGGCCAGATAGGTCCCAAACCCTCCGCCTCTCCATTGCACTGCAGCGGCACCGCTGAGCCTGTAATTGCAGGCACGGATCCAGGGTTGGATTTCGAGGAGGGGAAGGGAAGGGGTCGCAGTGTCTTCCTTTCTCTTGCCTCCCCCTCCTCCTGACATGCTCTGCTTCACTCCCACTTTTAACGTACGGTAGTTGCATAGCATTTAATAGTGTCAGCTATAAAATATTTTAATACAATAATAATTCACTGAGGTGACCATGGGATAGCGATACACACATATACAGACGGCGGTAGTATCGCGTACACAAGGTATAAAAGGTCAGTGAATTGGCGGAGCTTCCATTTATACTCACGTGATTGGTGTGAAAAGGTGGCCGCACGACGAGAATTAACAGACTTTGAATGCCCAATGGAAGCTGGAGCTAGATGCGTGGGGCTTTCTCTTTCGCAAATCGTTAGGCAGTTCAGTATTCCCAGATACACAGTCTCAAGGCGCCAGCTCTCACCACGGACAACGCAGAGTTCGACGGCCTTCTCCGAGAACACCGGCGTTTGCTTAGTTGCCAGTGCTGATAGACAAGCAACACTGCGTGAAATAACCGTAGAGATCAATATCAGGCGTACGGAGAACGTATCCGTGGTAATGAGCCGTGGCAGCAGACTACCGGCACGACTGACTGTGCTAATAGCGCGACATTGCCTCCAGCGCCTCTCTTGGCCTCGTGACCATCTCGGTTGGACCCCAGCTTATTGCAAAACCGTAGCCTGGTGAGATGAGTCCCGATTTTAGTTGGTAAGAGGTGACGGTAGGATTCGGGTGTGGCGCAGACCCAACGAAGCCATGGACACAAGTTGTGAAGAAGGCACTGCGGAAGCTGATGGTCACTCCATAATGGTGAGGGCTGTGTTTACATGGAATTAACTGAGTCCTCTGGTCCAGCTGAACCGCCCATTGGCGGGAAATAATTATGTTTGCTACCTCGTGACCTTTTGCATCTGTTTTTGTTCCCAAAAAATGATAGAATTTTTATGGATGAAAATGCGTGTCGTCGGGCCACAATTGTTCGCGATTGGTCTGAAGAACATTCGTAACAATTCGAGCGAATGATTAGGCTACCCATATCGCCCGACAGGGGACATCATCAAGAGGTCAGTTCGCGCGACAATACCTGTACCGGCAAAACTTCCTGCACTGCGTCGGGTAAAAAGGGCTCGACTCGATATCTGGAGGTCCCCTGTGACGTTTGTGACACCTTGAAACGTCCCCTTAGAACAATTTTACACGACTGTGCTTAAACTGACACAAAATAGTTTTTTGCGCAACGCAATCTGACTTTCAAAAATCCCTACGAAAGAATGGCCCTGACTAACATTAACCTATACGTTTCACAAATCACTTACCTCACAAAAATCTTCGTTACTCAAGCTACTGCAATACAGCGAGCACCACTACTGCCAGCTAAATAAAATATTCAAACTACTGAAGGCACTAACTACTGACAGGCATAGTTAGCAAATGAAAGATTTTAATACAGAACAGACAATGTATTTACCTTAATAGTCAGAATATATATCAGTTCATGACAGCAATTCTTACAAATTTCAAAACTCCGCCATCTCTCTCCCCACGTCCACCACTGCTGGCGGCTCACCTCCAACTGCGCGACGCTACGCGCTGTTAGCATCCAGCTGCCGCTGCCCAACACTACAATGGCGAGTATTACAACAATGCCAACCAGCCACAGACTGCACACGGCACAGCCAGTGATTTTCATACAGAGCGCTACGTGGCGGCGGCGTTACCAATAAAAAAACTTAATCAGCCTACTTACAACCTGTCCGCCGCTCATGGTCTAGTGCTTGGCGTTGCTGCCTCTCGATGATGGTGTGCCCGGTTTGATTCCCGGCTGGGTTGAGGATTTTCTTCGCCCGAGGACTGTGTTTGTGTTGTCCACATCATTTCATCATCATTCGGGAAAATGCCGAGACTGGACTCTGAAAAGATTAGGAATTTATATGACGCTGTTAACCGCGCCATTGAGCACCCCACAAACAGCCGGCCGGGGTGGCCGAGCGGTTCTAGGCGCTACAGTCTGGAACCGCGCGACCGCTACGGTCGCAGGTTCGAATCCTGCGTCGGGCATGGAAGTGTGTGATGTACTTAGGTTAGTTAGGTTTAAGTAGTTCTAAGTCTAGGGGACTGATGACCTCAGTAGTTAAGTCCCACAGTGCTCAGAGCCATTTTGAACCCCACAAACCAAACATCGTAATCGTCATTATTTGTCACCTCAGAGTAAACTGTCCCAAGTACACCACATAGCATGACTTACAGTACTAATAAATCACACGATTTTACGAATAGCATCGACTAGATTGCATATTAAAAATAGTTACAAAATATTCACAATGATCTCGTACTCATAGAGAAAATTTATTTCTTACATTAACAAATTTACACGATACAAAATAGCAGAGTGTCTCGCAGTCATCGGTATTATTTTATCCATTGGTTCATGGTGTGGGTTCCTGTTGTCATGTCCTAGTTCATGAACCACGGGCAACGTATGAGTGGCCAAGTAAGTGGTCCCGACAGTCGGGGTACCAGTTACTTTGGAATAAGGCTGGGCATCTCGGACATATTCTGAGTCGTGGTCACCTTTGTGCTCATACGGCAAACAATGCCAAATCCACCGGTTAGTCCCTCAACCGTTAGGGGTAAAACCCAATGGGACTCGGGGCAAGTAAGGCTAGCAACTTGCTTCCCTGGTACTTTAAATATGATGCTGGCAACAATCAGAGGAAAATGCCTCGGACCTTTGGAGGTGACGGAGTCCCACCTCTAACTGACATACCAGGGACTCGTAAGATAAGACTTGGCAAACAAATGGTAATGAGATGGGGAGCTATTAATATCAATGGGGGCTACTCTGGGAAGAAGGTTGAGCTGGCAGAGGCTGCAAGTAAGATGGGGCTGGACGTTTTAGCTGTTAGTGACATTCGGGTAAGGGGTGAGAAAGAAGAGGAAGTGGGAGAATGTTAGCACTGAATAGGGGATCATAGAGGAATTTTATAAGGAGGCTATGCTCCAGACTGAACGCTGAAAGGCATAATCAGTCTTAAATGATGATGATGATGCTAGATTTTGTTGAACGCGGCAGCCATTATCGATTGTTGGTAACGAACTCAACCAGCCACAGATACTACAAAAATCTTTATCGTATGTGTTACCTTTACATGCATTAAATGTTGCACAAAATAACGCTCCGAGTTTATGGCAATGTCCATGGCGCTGAGATCACGTCAGGGCATTAGTCTTTGAGCAGCTTCAGCTATGAGCATTTAGTTTGTCCGCGTACTCTTTGAGACTGAACTGACCTCACTAAGTCACCAGGATCTGTAAAAATTTGTAAATTTGTGGTAAAGACCTTAAAGGACCAAACAGCTTAAGTCATCGATCCCTAAGCTTACACACTACTTAATCTAACTTAAACTAACCTACGCTATGAACAACACACACCCATGCCCGAGGGGGTAGCCGCACGGACCGTGACAAGACGCCCTAGACAACGCGGGCAGCAGGGTTTCAAGAAAAGGTCCTCTACCTGTACTCAGAATGGAGATTCTGGACTGTTCTCAGTGTCAGGGGGTTTTCCCCATTATATTAGTAGAAACTTAGGACGTTACAAGGCAGTAGTTGACGAGAGGGCGATGGGATGGCCTGAAAACTGTTCGTAGAGTATGTTTCCATTACATTAGTTCGTCCGAGTATAGTCAGCTACAGAGCTAAAGTCTGTAATGACTTGTGGCTAGTTAACCATACCTCATGGGTCAAAAATTCAAATGGCTCTGAGCACTATGGGACTTAACATCTGAGGTCATCAGTCCCCTAGAACTTAGAACTACTTAAACCTAACTAACCAAGGACATCACAAACTTCCATGCCCGACGCAGGATTCGAGCCTGCGACCGTAGCGGTCGCGCGGATACGGACTGAAGCGCCTAGAGCCGCTCGGCCACATCGGCCGGCCTCATGGGTCAAATCGACCCTTACCTTTCCACAATTATTAGACTATAGGAGACTGAACCGGATCCAATAACGTAAAGCTTTCTACCATGACGGTACCTTACATCACGAATAACTTGGCCAGCGGTTGAGAGAGTTTCTTTCACGACTTCGCGAGCAGAAAGAAAAAGGAAAATCGGCCTTCAACGTCTGTTGTCGAGATCATCAGAGATGGGGCACCCGCTTGGATTAGAGAAGGGGAACGAAGAACATCGGCCTGTCTTTTCCAAAGCCACTATCCCGGCTATACTTTTCACACATGGGAGATCGGATAGCTCGTAACTAAATGCAGTCAAGCTCTCCAGTCCTGTTAAAAAGTTCTTACGATACGTTTGCTACATTTAGGATACCTCAAAGCCTTATCTAAAGTGCGCCAAACGACTAATAGCCAGTGACCTCGTGATTCACTGCAAACTATTCGTCAGCGTTGACCCATGACGTCATCAAAATGTTTAAGTGGACGTCACTGATAACAGCTGACGTGTGGTATCTACAGGGTCCATGTACCCAGTTTTTCGAATTATATATTGTTAGTTGCTTAACTGCGAAGCATCGGAGTAACTGTGGTCAAGCCCGTCAAGGTACCCGTGCGGTGTAACGACCTGCTTCCCGGAGGATTAGTGTCGAGGTCTGGTGTGCCGGCCAGTGTCTGGATGGTTTTTAAGGCGGTTTTCCATCTGCCTCGGGAATGCGGGTCTGTTCCCCTTATTCCGCCTCAGTTACACTACGTCGACGATTACTGTCTTCACGTATGCGTACACCACGCAAATATTGGAGTTACACTCATCTGAAATGAGACGTTCCCTGGGGAGTCCACTGCGGGCCGAACGGCACAATAGCCCTGAGTTCGCTGTGGGGCGGCGGTGTGGTGAGTGGATTGCTGTAGCCTATTGTGGGGTTGTGTACCACTGAGGGCAACAGCTGCGACGAAGCCTCTCCGTCGGTTCTAGGTCCCCAGTTCAAGACATACACACGTACATACGTACATAAAACTGTGTTCAATAACATAAAGATAGTCACACTCATCGCATGGTTTTGAAATTCTAGTAGGAGCTGTGTTTGCAGGCTAAAGTGTGGGTACGGTATTGCAGTGCCTGTGTAATTACGAAGAACGATGCAATGTTCCTTCGGACATGCATGCACGTTCCTGTACGATGGAACATCGCATCGTTCTAAATTTCCTTTAATTTACGTCTATGGTCACAATCTTTTTTGTTTAACAGATTACCAGTTTCGGTCTTTAATGACCATCATCAGATCTGCAGCAAAAATGCGAAAAATATAAATACACTCGCAAACTGTAAAAGCTTAAGAACAATACATAGAGCATATTGAAAAGTAGTACTAACAAAATTTACATTTGTGCGCTTTAAATATGAAGAGGCATAACTGTTTCATAAAAATAAAGTCCTAATGTACTGCAGCCATTGTGGCATCGTCAAATATTAAATGCGGAATCAGCACCAGCATCGTCAAATACATATAAATCACATCACGTGCACGAGTCATGTTGTCAGTAAAACTGTTTAAAACAAGCTGCCGTACAGTAGCCACGAGATGTTTGTGTTGTAAGTTGACCAGATGTCGCTAATGTCGGCATACACTAGTTTTCAATAATTAATTGAAACAGCGAAAGTAAAAGGGGGATACAATAATTAAAGTCTGTAATAAGCTTATAAAGTATAAAAGGTGTTACAGTAATAAAAAAGGAATAAAAAGAACACGACAAAAGTAATATTGTTAAAAAGACGAAAAGTTTAAAACAGTGGTTGACATATGCTCTAGTGCCAATATTCTAGACAATGACATAATTATTAAACACCGTTGATATTGCACCGGGTAATATTAAACAACATAAAACAAATCGCTAAAGGAGCCACAAATAAAAGAAAATATAGATCTGCACATAATCAGCGCCCTCTGTTAGCGCTAACGCCAGAATTCCGCACAGGCGGGAAATAGTTGGAGGAACGTGGCCGGCAGAGGGGCCCTCGTACCCTGCGGTACTCCGTTGCAAGAAAAGAATGATAAAATTCCATAACAGTAGATGATCTACATTATCTGATTAATGCAGTCTATGAAATGAATAAGAAGGAACAAGAACTTACTAGAGTCATGCGTAAAACGTATGAAAACGAAGTAAATATGTGGTGCACTCAATACTAGGTGAACTTGTGAACCACTGTATATAACAGAGGCGTGCAGTAAGTAGGGTGATACATTGTCAAATGAAGCACGGCAGGCATTTGGCGTACAATCATTTTGCCAGTTAAGCAGTTTATTTGGCTCCCTATTTTTTGCTTTATAAATCTCAAGCTTCTCCGACAAATTAAGAGCACGGCACTTTTCACCAACTATGAAGAACATGCATGCAATTTTCAATGCTCCATATGAAACGACCAATATGAGACAAACGCTGTCCTAAAGCCGTTTTGTTTCGTGGCTGTGAGTGTTCTTTAAACCTTAATTGCATCGCTCTTCTCAGCAACACAGGCACTGCAATACCGTATTTATCCGCCGATAGCAGGGAGTGACTTTCTGTTAAAATGACTGTCTCTGTACGGGAATTACACAATGTGTGTACGAGTACAAGTTCTGACGCTTGAACGACGACAGATGGAAGTTTGGTCGTGGATCCTGCACGGACAGCCAAAGCAGTTAAAGCGACTACTCGCGGCACTAGGGAAATCCTGATTCGATTCCTGGTTCGGCACAAATTTTCGCAATCGTAATTTCCTTATACTTCTGGTGGTGTGCGTATTCGCAACTGCGAATACATTTCATGTAAAGCATGGATATTCGGATCTGCCTATTACGTAAACAACTGTTGTTTATAAATACACGAACATGTTTGAGCACCGTTGTGCCATCATCAGTGGGTATTTCTATTCAGTGGAAAAATGTAGAAAAACGAGACTTGAACAGAAGTATCCGCTGTTGATGGTAAAACGCGCTGAAACATGTTTGGGCATTTACAAATAACAGTGGTTTATCTAACAGGCGGACCTGAATTTCCATAAAAGAGTCAGTTCTTTACCAAGCTGCTATATCACAATATAAGATGAGAAAACATCTTTTTTATTCTTTTTACAGAATATTTACATTAAAATCACTTGAGAATGATGGCACAGCACAAATACCGAGTTGTCAGAAACAGTCCGATAAGCTTGTAACAGTGTTTCGGGGAGAGGTTGTGCTGAGAAATAACAGTTAAGAAAAATATTCGATACGTTGCACCTTTCTCGAGTTATTTAGCATTGAAGTTAGATAATAAGGTTGTTGGGAGCACAAGTTCTGGCACTTGCACGCACTAAAATTCAGAAATGCACAGAGACCTTAGATCAGTGAGTTACCACTCACTATCAACTAAAATGTGCCTTTTTCGTAAGTAATAAATTTGTGCTCTTGTAGCAGGGATGGCTAGAGGACAAATGTAAGGATGTAGAAGCTTATCTCACTAGGGGTAAGATAGATACTGCCTACAGGAAAATTAGAGAGACCTTTGGAGAGAAGAGAACCACGTGTATGAATATCAAGAGCTCAGATGGCAACCCAGTTCTAAGCAAAGAAGGGAAGGCAAAAAAGTGGACGGAGTATATAGATGGTCTAAACAAGGGCGATGTACTTGAGGACAGCATTATGCAAATGGAAGAGGATGTAGATGAAGACGAAATGGGAGATAAGATACTGCGTGAAGAGTTTGACAGAGCACTGAAAGACCTGAGTCGAAACAAGGCCCCTGGAGTAGACAACATTCCATTAGAACTACTGACGGCCTTGGGAGAGCCAGTCCTGACAAAACTCTACCAGCCGGTGAGCAAGATGTATGAGACAGGCGAAATACCCTCAGACTTTAAGAAGAATATAATAATTCCAATCCCAAAGAAAGCAGGTGCTGACAGATGTGAAAATTACCGAACTATCAGTTTAATAAGTCACAGCTGCAAAATACTAATGCAAATTCTTTACAGACGAATGGAAAAACTGGTAGATGCGGACCTCGGGGAGGATCAGTTTGGATTCCGTAGAAATGTTGGAACACGTGAGGCAATACTGACCTTACGACTTATCTTAGAAGAAAGATTAAGAAAAGGCAAACCTACGTTTCTGGCATTTGTAGACTTAAACTAGCGTGATACGGGCTTCGCACAATAGTAATAACGCCAGAGGGTGTGATGAGCCGCCTCAGGGGCATCCGGGGAGCAGATCTGCTGGGACGAGACAGCCGGTGAGGAGCCGACCGGGCGTGGAGGAATTTTGGCGGCCCAACAACAGTAGAAAACAGAGGTGTCGTCGTTATGAAAGTTCCGTATGGAATAATCAACGGCGGGAGAGTGTGCTAGTGTTAGGAGAAAGGAGTGCACCCACAAGTAGTAGATCAGCTGTAGACACGGCAGCAGAAAATACATTCACTGTCAGTGAGAACAATTTAAGTAGTGTTCCGGAAATCGGTTATAAAGTGGCAGCTGTAACACAAACAGCGGAACTGGAGATTGAGTTTAAGAATGATTCGCAATTGTTGAGAGAAGATCAGATGTCGGATACACGTCCGTCATCGAGCGAGGGGATGCAGAGAGGGATGAGGTCTGGTACGACGACCTAGGAGAAGTGTTTATGGGGAGCGCGGGCAGGATTTGCCGCGTCTCGTCCCGCAGGGAGGTAGTGTTTGTGAAGTGATAGAAAGTTCTGGCCCTAACCGGCCGACTTTACCAGAAATAGTTGATGTTAATGGGGAGCGCGAGCAAGATTCGTCGTGTTTTGTCCCGCAGGAGTTGGATGTTGAAGTAGTAACGGAAAGTTCTGGCCCTAAACGGCAGACCTTACCGAAAGTTAGAGTGGTGGAAGTAGCCGACCCATCCGACTCAAAACTCCAGTTTAAACATTGCGATATTATTAAGGAAAAAGGTAACGAAAATTTTAGTGATAGCCGGACACGATTGGTAGAAAAGCATGTAGATTACAGCGTGTATGAGGTTAGAGCTGACGTTATACGGTCAGACGGTAGCAGTGTGGGTTGCGCAGATCCAGAGGAAGTAATTGCAGATACTACTGGGCACATTCCTCAAGGTAAATTGGCAGATGAGATCAGTATGCCCAAAGAGGAATCAACGAAGGTGACAATTAGTGAATTGATAGCAAAGCAACACTCACTAGTTGACGAGTTAGAGGAAAACGTTTCGGTATTGGAGACGAAGCTACAGACTAAGCCTCAGGACAAACGTGTTGAAATTAACACTGTATGTGAACAGAGGCCGAAAAAGCCGCCAGATAAGCCGGATGGTTTTTTTCTGGAATGACCTGGATATAGACGAGGATTTACTGTGGGAAAATAAAGAAACAGTCGAGGACAAGTGTAGACAGATAGTAGTGCCTATTAATATGCACAACCTACAACTAAAGGTGTTGATTGACACCGGTGCAAAATTGAGTGCTGTATCTGGGAAAATATTTGAGTTACTGAAAGACAGACCTGGCATCATAGTTATGCCAGTAACAGGAGTGAAAATTGTCGGTGCTACTGGGAAGGACAGTAAACCGGTCAAAAAACAGATTTTTGTCAACTTCGAGATATGTGGGGCACGATTTGAACAAGAGTTTGTCGTCGTGGCAGACTTAACTACGGAAGTAATTATCGGGTTAGATTGGCTATTAAAGTACCGTGCAGTGATTAATTGCGAAAGCAAAACTTTGACATGTACGTCACAAGATAAAACAATAGTAGTTAGTTTTGGCGAGGCAGGAGACGGTGTGCATAGGCAATACCAGCCTATACACATTGTTAACTGGCCGGATGGTATTGACGTAGGTATGAATTTGAACTATTGTAATGTGAGGAATCTCGGCATTGACAATAATGTAGAAAGTGAATTGGAAAGTATTGTAAACGGTGTGTCAAACGTAACACACGAACAAAGACGAGGCCTGTATGAAGTGATAATGAGGAATAAGAGTGTGTTTTCAGACAAACCGGGACTTGTGGAAGGATATAAATGCAAGTTGCATGTAATTCCGCACGAACCATTCTTCGTGAGACCGTATGCTATACTGCTGTCCAAAAAGGAAGCAGTGCAACGGGATATAGATAAGATGATCGCATGGGGAGTGATTGAAAGAAGTACGAGTCTATACAATAACGGTTTGGTCATTGTAGCAAAACTGGATGGTAGCGTGCGTATTGTGATTGACGCACGCTCGTTGAACAGGGTCGTTCAACGCGAAACAGACAGACCAGATAGCATGGAGGAGATTTTGCAACGTTTTCATGACGTTAAGTTCATGACTAGCCTCGATCTGGCGGTTATTTAGTGGCAAATAGAACTCGAAGAAGAATCTAGGCCATACACCGCTTTCTTGTTTGCGGGCAGGTGTTATCAGTATAGAGTACTGCCATTTGGGCTTAATATATCTGAGTCCGTATTCATCAGGGCCCTAGAGAAAGTGCTCGACCGGGCTTTGAGTTCAAGATTAACTGCATATGTTGACGACCTATTGTTGGCCAATGCCACTTGGCATAACCATTGTGACCTGTTAGATGAAGTTTTTAGAGCATTGCGCCGTGGCGGAATGACTCTAAAGCTAAAGAATTGCGAATTTGTGAAGCAGGAACTGAAATTTTTAGGGATGTAAGTACCACTGCTGGTATTACGAACGACCCAGAGAAACTTGAGGCAATAAGGAATTGTCCTCCACCCAAGTCTAGGAAACAGTTAAAAAGTTTTCTAGGGCTCACAGGATTTTACCGTAAATTTGGACAAGTGTTTAATGATGAAAATTTAAATAACTTCTTACGCAAAAATGTTCCGTTCGTGTGGACTGACGGGTGTCAGGCCGCTTTCGAGAGATTAAAAGACGAGTTGTTAAGATCTAACATACTATTTCATCCTGATTTATCGCTACCCTTCCATCTGGGAACGAATTAAGGGGTGGGGGTAGAAGTGTTCCAAGAAGTTGGTAAAGGAGAGGATAAAGAACACCGGACGATAGCGTTCGCGAGTCGAACTTTATCAAAAAGTGAGCGAAACTACACGATTTCTGAGAAAGAGTGTCTCGCTATCGTGTGGGGATTCAAGAAGTTCAAAGGTTACCTATGGGGCCGTAAGGTGATTATTCATACGGACCATAAGGCGCTCATTTATCTGAAGGATTGTAAACTACTTCACGAAAGACTGACTAGGTGTTCGCTGTATTTACAGCAATTTAACTATGACATCTGTTACGTAAAATGGACCGACAATTGCGTAGCGGATGCGCTGTAGCGGTTGCCCGAGTCTAATCAAGATCTATTGAAAGATGAGGCAGATGGAGTGGTCAAATTATACTATTTTAAAGAAGTTGAGGGACGTAAATTAATAATGAACATCTGTAAGAATCTACGTCGTCATCAGAATGAGGACGGTTGTTTAAATATGGTGAAAACCCGTATGACGAAAGGAGTTCAAAAGGAGAGAAATTAAGGAAGTATTACAAGATATACGATCATATCTTGTACATACGTAAGGATGAAGATAGTAATATTTGGCGGGTATGCTGGCCCACCAAATTCGTCACGGAAATAATAGACTACTAGCATTTGGCGTAAGGTCACTGGACCAAAGAAATGTACGGAAAAGCTGAGTGAGGTAGTGCATTTTAACAACATGTTAAAACGCGTTACTGACCGAGTGAAAACTTGCGATTTATGTCAGAAGGTGAAGGTTACCAACTGTGCGAGTCGTGGTCCTATGCAAAGTATAAGGCCTAATGACACCTTTGAATTACTGTGCGTGGACGTGTACGGACCTTTGCCCAAGTCATCAGGAAACTTTGCCTACATTTTAGTAGTGCTAGAAGCTTTTTCCAAGTTTATCAAACTATACCCGATTAGGATAGCTACAGCCAAAGCGGTCTATAGCAAGCTTGTGAACCATTATTTTGTTCATATTGGTAAGCCCAAGGCGATTCTATCGGACAATGGGGCACAATTTACTTCTAAGTTGTGGAATGAAGGCATGGCAAGTAATGGGGTCAAGGTGATCCATATTTCGCTTACTGTCCGGCTGGAAATCCCGCTGAGAAGTATATGCACGAGCTAGGCCGACTTTGCCGTACCTATTGCCATCACAACCATAGGGCATGGGGCAAATATGTAGCAGTATTTGAGAGAATTATGAACACCGTGAGACATGAATCTACGGGATTTTCTCCAGAGGAAATCCTGTTGGATGACAGAAGTAAAAGTTTAGTGGAAGAGATAAGCAAATTCCCTCCAGGGATTGACATTAGTATTGGTGTGAAAAAAGATCGTTTGCGTGAAGTAAAGAAGCTAAAAGCCGAAGCTCGCATACGTCTTCATGACGCTAAAGCGCGTTTTGCTAAGTTTTCAATCGGAGACTTAGTACTTGTGAAAGCTCATGAGAAATCGAGCGAGATAGACAATGAAATCTCTAAATTTAAGTTTGTTTATAATGGACCATATAAAGTCATTGGTATACCTCACACAAATGCTTATTGCTTATTGCCGTGTTGCGATGCTTTTGCCTGGCCTACACGTCGTTAAAGAAGTTGTCATTAATTAGTAATTAATTTTGATTAAATGATTTAAGAGTAACTGATTAGTAACCAATTGAAAAATCCATACTGGTAGTTTAAGTTTTCAGCTGAGTCACAGTAGATTAAGGAATGTAAATATGATTTTGTAACTAGCTGTAAGATTTCATGAATATGTGATTTACTAGTCATTGCCGATGTACTTAGACGCTGTTTTAAGTTTCAGGCTAGTACATGCGAGTGATGATGGACGGTGTTGAGTTATCCACTGTTATAGTGTTAATGGACTCCTTGAGATTACTCGCGAGTGAGTTATTCCTAAAGAATTCAGTGAAACGGACGTTCTGGAAGTGCCGTTACAAGAGCGAGTGAGACAAGCGTGCCGCACAGGCGGGCGCAACAATACTGGCTAGGCGGTGCCGCTGTCTGCTTTTGTGCCGCTTCGGCATTCTTTGTACTTGCGGGTACGGAAGGCGGAGTTGTTTTTCTTCCCGGACAGCCTATGTGAAAGAATTCTGCTGTCAATATTTATGCTTTTTTCGATCTGCTGTATATTAGTTTCTTGTTCAGCGTTAAGTGGACTCTCATGCCGAGAGAATTATGAAAAGGCTATATAAAATGTGTATTCTATGTAAATAATTATTAATTTGCGTATTTTGATATACCTGTTTTTTATGACCATGTACTCTAATTTTGTAAATAGTATTCGATTTCTTGATACTGTTAGGAATTTTGATTTTTTGGATAGCTCAACCATTGTCTATGTTTTCTATTAATTTTAATATGTTGTCAACCTGTTTTCTTTTGTGTTAGATGACAGAGTGGAATACGATTAGGAGTGTCTCCACTCAATTATGGTCTAAAAATTGGTTTATGGTTAATTAGCCTAATGCTAAAGTTTCTTGATGTTTTGAGCATATGCATTTCCGCTGGTTTTTTTTTTCCTTTTTATGACTTTTCTGAGTCTGTTTAGGTTACACGAACATCCTCAGACAATGTGCGGCACGTGTAACGCCGGAAATGCATATCCTCCTATTTCCATCTATTGCACTGCAAATATTTTTCCCAGTTTTGTTACCTGAAGAGATAACATTTCTGTGTCTTTATATATTGTAACTGTTTTACTATTTGTTTATATATATATATATATATATATATATATATATATATATATATATATATATATATTAATGCATTTATGTCCATGTATAATTGGTTTGTTTTGTAAATATTATTTGTATTTTTACGCTGGGTCCTGCCTAAGGAAAACTATGGTATCGAACGATTACATCGATAGGTCGTGTGGAGAACCAAAGTGTTTAGGATCTTTGGTAGTGTGAACTCGGTCGCGTGGAGCGCGGCACAGGGGAACCTGGCTGGAGGAGGGCAGTGGAGCAGTTGTCTTGTGTGACGCCTCCGCGAGTTGTCGCGCTTTCGGGGTTTGGCAGCATGTAGTTGCGCTCGACTTGCTATGTTAGTTTCTGACACGGTGTCGCGGACGGGAAGCAGTAGCTGGCGCACATCAAAAGCCCGTTTTGCCTGGTGACCGTGTCGAGAAGGAGGCGCGCACAACATCCAGCTTCTGCAACAGCGACGGCCGAAAACGAGTGACTGTCGCCATCTCGTCGATCGACGGCTTCAAACCCTGAATCTACCAACAGGGGAAGACTGGAAGCACGTGAAGTTTTAGAACTGTATGGCAGACCTCAGCTTTTAAAATTGTTGCATCACAAAATTACAGCAACTTAGCATGAACCTTTGTTGCTCATTGTGCCAATTGCATTACCAAGCAGGGTCCTTTCCTTTTCCGAAATGAACCCAAGTGTCGTTGAAATTCAGACGCCAGCATTAAAGTAATGTCATTCCATTTCACTGCTTTAATTTAAAAGTTCAGTTAAAGTATTCATAGCTGGCTACAATATATAGATTACAGAAGCACAAATTAAGAGTGCGAGTTTTGTTGCCATATTTTAGCTTACTTGTGACTGCAGCTCAGCTTGCTACGTACTAAATTTTACTATTGTTAATTGTTCAGAATCATTTAATTGAAGTTCAAAGTTAAATCTCTTATTTCTAAATTGCGTAGATTCAAGTAGCTTTTGAAATGATTATTGAAGTAGCCCAAGACTAACCGTATTTTATTGATTTTCGTAGTGCTTCAGAAACAAAGCTCACTATTAATTTCAGTCACTAAATTAACTTTTAATTTTCCGGTTTTATTAATTATTTTTCTAAATTAAGTCAGAGTGTAGCGAAATTTATTACTTCTGACAAACTTTCAGTTTTCACACTACACGTGTCAACCTTCCGTTGCCACGCTTCTAGTGCTAATTATATGTGTAATAACCTTTCTTTTTCAGTTACTATAGTAATTGTCCATAGGACTGGCGACCCTAATTTCCCCCAAATCTCAAATATCTAATTACCGCTAGTTAATTGTTAACGTAACGGCCGCACATTTACTTTCTTTATTAACTTTACTCCTTTTCAAAATTAATTTCCACCAGTTTCATTTGCATTTTTCCTTTCATTTAGATGTAACCCCTTCCTCCCTCTTTACCGACAGATTAACTTCGGTGACGATTGCTTTTCCCAAATTTCCATTAGGTACATGCGGTTTAATTTTTCACTGTCATTAAGGTCGATAAGTGAGGGGGAGGTTACAGAGATACTACCAACATTGCCGGCCGGAGTGGCGGAGTGGTTCTGGAACCAAAGCACCGCTGCGGTCGCAGGTTCGAGTCCTGCCTCTGACATGGATTTGTGTGATGTCCTTATGTTAGTTAGGTTCAAGTAGTTCTAAGTTCTAGAGGGCTGATGACCTCAGAAGTTAAGCCCCATAGTGCTCAGAACCATTTGAACCATTTTGAACTACCAACATTACGTTACGCTGGTATGGGCGAACCCTGTAAGTGAATAAATAAATAAACCACAACGGATAGTCTTCTTGCTAAAAATTCTATTCTCATAAAATCCCACGCAGATCTCGCCTGGTGCCAAATAAACATGATCAAATCTAGGGCCACGCCGTAGATTTGATCATAAAAGTCGTTCGTCCTCTGTTCACTGCAGTGTGAAATGTAAGCACTGGCGTCGCTACAGCTATTTGGTGTGTCCGTAGTGTGTTTGTTAACATGGGTTCAAAGCTAGGTTGTTCCTTCGACTCTTTTAATAAATTTGCTTCGACTAGTGTTATGTGTGTGTGTGGGGGGGGGGGGGGAGGGAGAAAGGGGCACAGTGCATACTATTAATTGTGTGTTGTTGATGGGCAGCTGAAATCTGCTGCATGTCCACAGTGACAGCTACAGCTACAGAAATCCACCTCTACATGTGGAAACATCCAGGAATCTTTCAACAAGCCGGAATAGTGGATGTGGTCACACTCTAAAATCAAAAATTCTTTCTTAGCTTTCCAGCCTACTTTGTCCATTTTTGAACACTGGATGCCACAAGTTGAAATGCGCTTCATCAGTGTCATACTTTTTATTAATTTTGTAGTAGTGGGAACACTAATTCCAGTAGTTAAATTATTCAAAATTAAATTAGAGTTATTTTGTAAATACTGTGCTAAACATTTGTTTAGCTCCACATATTCTCACTTCAGTGGTTTCTAATGCTCTTCACACGTTTTTGGAATTATTTTGGTTTATGTGCAACGTGATATTCGAGTGCTGTGTTGGAAACTAGAGTAGGTCTCTTATGTATCAAGAGATCGTAGTGTCACAGTTTGCCTGTCTTCTGCGCACATAGTATTTGTCAAGAGAGAGCAAATACTAAAATACACTTTCATCCATTCGTGAGTAATTTATATATTAAGACTTGACTTCCGCCACTTGCAGGTTCTCATTACAAATTTTGCTAAATACTTTTACTACACTCATGCTCGTATATTAAGGATAACTGCAGAATGTGGTGCCACACAAGGTGGCACTACATAAAACTGGCGGTAATAGCACAGGCACGAAGGGAACACACACGACACAGATCTGTAAGTCCACGGTATTGGTGATAAGTTGAGAAAACCGTACCGAAACACATCTGCTACAAAACGCCACTGTTTTCTGCGCATGTACCCCGACTTCAATATGGGATGTGATCACCAGCACACGTACACAGGCCGCACAACGGGTTTACATACTCTGGATCAGTGGTCGAGCAGCTGCTGGGGTACAGCCTCCCATTCTTACACCAGTGCCTGTCGGATCCCCTGAAGTGTCCTAGGAGTTTGAAGACGTGCAGCGATACGTCGACCGAGAGCATCCCAGACCTGCTCGATAGGGGTTTAGAGCTGTGTAACAGGCAGGCCACTCCATTCCCCTGATATATTCTGTTTCAAGGTACTCCTCCATGATGACAGCTCGGTGGGGCCATGCGTTATCATCCATCAGGAGGAGGTGGGACTCACTGCACCCCTGAAAAGGCGGACATACTGATGCAAAATGACGTCTCGATACAGTTCCCCTGTCAAAGACATGTAGGGATGTACGTGCACCAATCATAATCCCACCTCACACCATCAAACCATGACCTCCATACAGGTCCCTTTGAAGGACATTAAGGGGTTGGTGTCTGGTTCCTGGTTCAGGGCAGATGAAAACCCGGCGAGAATCACTGTTCAGACTATACCTGGACTCGTCCGTCCTGGGACCACAGTTCGAGTGAGCATGTACTGTGTTCTTGACACCAGGCTTTACTTTTCTCCTGAGACCAGGGGTCAGTGGAATGCACCATGCAGGTCTTCGGACGAATAAACGATTTCTGTTCAGTCGTCTGTAGTTTGTGTGTCTGGAGACAACTGTTCTGTGGTAAGGTCCCGAGCAAGGTTACCTGCAGTACTCGGAGGCCGTCTGCGGACACTGATGGCGAGATATCGGTCTCCTTGTGGTGTTGTACACTGTGGACATCCCGTACTGTAGCGCCTGAACACGTTTCCTAGACACGAATCGTTGCCATAATCTTGTGGCACACGGAGGGCCCGTGCTACGACCTGCTACGTTTCACCAGCCTCCAGCCGCCCTGGTATTCTACCCCTCATAATGTCATCAATATGTGTTCTTTGAGCCATTTTCAACACACAGTCACCATTGGCACGTCTGAAAACGTCTTACTCGCTGCACCGTACTCTGACATGCACCAACACACCTCTACTGCGTGTACTGCTGCCAGCGCCACGGTGCGACGACTACGGGTCAAATGCACCGCATGGTCATACCCCGAGGTGATTTAAGGGGGGTAGGACGTCAAACTGGCCGACTTTCAGCAGGAGAGGCATCACAGAACATTTTAATTTCCAGTGTCTATACTTTCACAAATACATTCATAAAACTTTGTCAGCATCACCAGGAAGGATTCAGAATTCACACTCATTGCAGTGGAAGTTAGAAAACATAACAAAATAATTTTTTTACATGTGAAACTTCATCATTTTTTCACTTACTAATGGCTGCATTTATTGCTATAGGTGCACTTTGCTTCATAAGCTACAGAGATTCTTCGATGAATTTTGCACAGCATACAGACCATACTTATAAGTGCATGAAACTCTAGAATTTAATTTATGAAAAGACAAATGATCTGTTGTATTTTAAACTTCATCTTTGGAAAAACACAAATTTTGTAGTTAATTACCTTAATTTTTACAGTTTTTAATAGATTTGGAAAATTCTAGAGTTTCATACACCTTTAAGTATGGTTTGTATGCTGTGCAAAATTCTTCGAAGAATCTCTGTTACTTATGAAGAAAAGTACCTATAGCAACAAGTGCTGCCATTAGTGAGAGAAAAAAAACATGAAATTTCACATGTAAAAAAAGTTACTTCGTTATGTTTTCGAACTTCCACTGCTATGAGTGTGAATTCTGAATCCTCCTTGGTCATGCTGACAAAGTTTTATGAATTTATTTGTAAAAGTATAGACAGTGGAAATTAAAATGTCCTGTGGTGCCTCTCCTGCTCCAAGTCGGCCCGTTTGACGTCCTACTCCCCTTAAACCCGCAAACCGCCCACCGGAGCGTTGTTTCACCATGTATCAGCATTATCCTTAATTTATGAGGATGACTGTATCTCGACTTAATACCTAGGGCTTCACCCAAGTATGTTTCCTTTTTTCCGCTTCTTTTCTTCCAAATACGCACACGATGCAGTTGTGGTACTAACAATTGCAGCGCATAATAACAAGTTGTCGTCCGCCATCTTGAGATTTGACGAAAAATATGATCCCTTTTTAACGCCACGTCAAATATCTTTGTCAAAGAAATTTGACGAATATTTGATCATATTCGTTTGTCACAGAAATATGATGATGCATGATTCCAGAAGGTAATACTCCTGGAAGAATTTAATAAATATCACTGATAGGACTATGAATCTCCCTCGGTTTCGGATATGTGACACTGTAAGGTCAGTAGTTAATGTGTTTCTGGTCAAATAGCTTCAGGGTTGGGATGAATTCCAAACAGCATGACATTAAAGAAACAAAAGCTGCTATATCCGCGGAACAGCGTTACTGTTGATCCCATGCAGTCGCCCCCACTCCCACCCCACCCCGCCCCCTCCAACCAGCAACCAACCGCAGTGCCACAGCGAGCCTCGCTGCTGGCCACGCTATCGCCATGCCCTGCAGCGGCGACCCACGGCCGGGCTATTATGTTATCGAGAACCGTTGTTCACAAAGTGGCGTTGGAATTGAGTTTGCGCTACCTGAAATAGCTCGCCCCCCCCCCCCCCCCCCCCCGGTATTATGTTGGGATTTTAACTGACCCCTGGACCGTGGCTTTCGCGGGGCTGTGGGTGCCCTCTCTCCCCGTGTGCACAATGACGTCCTATCTGCCACATTACGCTGCACGCTGAAAATCACACGGTCACCGGTTCAAAGAGCTTCTCCTCCTAAATACTCCCCGGCCGAACTTATACAATAACAGCTCTTTGGTTGGTTCTATAAGCCGATCACGCAGTATGACGCACTCCCTGCTTAAATATTTGTTCGCTCAAGTAATTAACGGACTCTCATGGCCAACATTCTGTTGTCAAGTGCTCCAAGGAGGAAAAGCTCGTGCATTTCGAAGTAAAGCGTCTACTGGATGTCTCAGACATTGAGTTTCAAAATCATACAAATGGCAGAGGATCACTAAGTGAGTGTCCACCCCCGGTAGCTGAGTGATACCGGCACGGTAGCTCAGTGTGTTCGGTCAGGGGGTTAGCAGCCCTCTGTAATAAAAAAACCTGAGTGAATGGATCAATAATGAACTTTAACGGACGTCAGGGGACGTCCGCCACGAACAATTGCAACGAACTATAACGAACAAAATGATTTTTTTTTTAAGTGATCAGTGCGACGGGCTGTCAATGCTAAGGGCCCGGGTTCGATACCTGGCTGTGTCGGAGATTTTTCTCCGCTCAGGGACTGGGTGTTGTGTTGTCCTAATCATCATCATTTCATCCCCATCGACGCGCAAGTCGCCGATGTGGCGTCAATTCGAAAGACTTGCACCAGGCGAGCGGTCTAACCGACGGGAGGCCCTCGTCACCCGACATTATTATTACAAACTGAGTTTTTTTGAATAAGGACACAGTCGAAAATTAAGAAGACTGTGTAACAATTTTCATTGAAAGTTTACGAATTACTTATTCTTGAGGTCTTCAGTCCGAAGACCGGTCTGATGCTACCTCTCTTGATATGTTGCGCTTCAGATCAGCACATTTAAGTAATAGAACCCAGTACGTTGTACTCGATGGTAAGTGTTCGTCGGAGGTTAGGGTGTCATCTGGAGTGCCCCAGGGAAGTGTAGTAGGTATGCTGTTGTTTCCTATCTTCATAAATGACCTTTTGGATAGGGTGGATAGCAATATGCGGCTGTTTGCTGGTGATACTGTGGTGTACGGGAAGGTGTCGTCGTTGAGTGACTGTACCAGGATACAAGATGACTTGGACAGGATTTGTGATTGGTGTAAGGAATGGCAGCTAACTCTAAATATAGATAAATGTAAATTAATGCAGATGAATGGGAAAAAGAATCCCGTAATGTTTGAATATTCCATTAGCAGTGTAGCGCTTGACACAGTCACATCGATTAAATATTTGGGCGTAACACTGCAGAGCGATATGAAGTGGGACAAGCATGTAATGGCAGTTGTGGGGAAGGCGGATAGTCGTCTTAAGTTCACTGGTAGAATTTTGGGATAGATGTGGTTCACCTGTAAAGGAGACCGCTTATAGAACACTAATACGACCTATTCTTGAGTACTGATCAAGCGTTTGGGGTCCCTGTCAGGTCGGGTTGAGGGAGGACATAGAAGCAATTCAGAGGCGGGCTGCTAGATGTGTTACTGGTGGGTTTGATCATCACGCGAGTGTTACGAAAATGCTTCAGGAACTCGGGTGGGAGTCTCTAGGGCAGGCTCGTCCAAACTGTGGCCCTGGGGCGCCAGCGCCCGCGGCCTGCGCCCCGGGCGAATTCGTATGCTGTCGCAGTGGTCGAGCCGTGTCGCTTATCTGGCCGTGCCGACCGCCAGCCGAGCCTCACCATGCCGCTGTACACGCACTTCGTATGTAATTGTCTTCTTTAACAATGTTGCTTGTAAAAAATTAAACAGCTTTATAACCTTATTTCTATTTTTTAGTAAGTATTCAAAGTTGGTCGCTTAAAATTATTACATACAAAATATAAGAAACTAAGGATCCGATTTGTAAACTCTGAAAAGGGATACAAAAAGATATAGCCCGAAGTATAACAAAAAATATTTACTTGTAACTGCTAACAGTAAGAACGAGACTATATAACCCTTACATAAAAATTATTTCTAAAATAGAATGATCATGACTCTAGTTCATTTAAGAAACTAATATATTTTTTAGAAGACGCCTATTGTACATTATGGCGAGTGTGCATGTGCAGTACTGATAGAATGAACCTGTAGGTGATAAAACAACTAAGATATTCTTCGATTCTTGTTTTGGATATTGTTTTCTAAAGCATAACGTAGTAATTCTGCCACACAAACACTAGTCGTTACCTAAACAGTAAATTTTGCTTGTTTTACCGCTCATTGATCTCTTTTACAGAGGTGTGCTTCCTCTGTTACTTTGTTTACTTTGGATCTGACTGCGGAACAGTCCAGCTCAGCACAATGGTGTATGGTCTCACTCGCTCCGCAGCTCCTATGGCGACACTAGCGACACACGGTCGCGGACGGGGCGCAGAACTACACTGCCTGGGGCCCGCGGGGCGTGGGCAATTCTTGGTTGAGCCTGATCTAGAGAAAAGGAGGCGTTCTTTTGGTGAATCACTACTGAGGAAATTTAGAGAACCAGCATTTGAGGCTGACTGCAGTACAATTTTACTGCCGCCAACTTTTATTTCGTGGAAAGACCACAGAGATAAGATGAGAGAGATTAGGGCTCGTACAGAGGCATATAGGCAGTCATTTTTCCCTCGTTCTGTTTCGGCGTCGAACAGGGAGAGAAGATGCTAGTTGTGGTACTAGGTGCCCTTCGCCACGCACCGTATGGTGGATTGCGGAGTATGTATGTAGATGTAGATGTACGAATGTTTCCCTGGTAAAGCCTGTCCTTCAGGTAGCCTCACAACCAGAGATCACAGGGAGTGGGATCAGGTGATCATGCCGGCCAAGCATTTGGAAACGATCAGCTGATATCAGCGCACACTCCGCTGCAGAGTGAAAATCTCATTCTGGAAACATCCCCCAGGCTGTGGCTAAGCCATGTCTCTGCAATATCCTTTCTTTCAGGAGTGCTAGTTGTGCATGGTTCGCAGGAGAGCTTCTGTAAAGTTTGGAAGGTAGGAGGCTGATACTGGCAGAAGTAAAGCTGTGAGTACCGGGCGTGAGTCGTGCTTGGGTAGCTCAGATGGTAGAGCACTTGCCCGCGAAAGGCAAAGGTCCCGAGTTCGAGTGTCGGTCGGGCACACAGTTTTAATCTGCCAGGAAGTTTCATATCAGCGCACACTCCGCTGCAGAGTGAAAATCTCATTCCGATTCCAGCTGATGATTCGATTGCTTCCAAATGTGTTTCGGATAAGTAGGTGAGCTTCATGAGCGATGTGCGGTGAGGCTCCATCTGGCAGGAAAACTGTTTAATTCACTGCGGCTCTCTCCTATAGGGCGGTGTAGGGCAGGTATGACATACTGACCAAGCATATCGCAGTAACACTGGCCAGTCACACTGCACGTCTTTGTTCCTTGAGAGCCAACTTGTTCACAAAAGAATGGACCAGTGATGAACGTAGCCGTGAAGCCACAGCATACGGTGGTACGTTCACCTTACAGAAGAACTCCATGCACAGTGACTGGAGGTGAAGATCCCAAGCGGAAATTCTGAGTGTTCACCTCACCCGTCAGAGAAAGATGAGCTTCGTCTGTCTATAGGATGGTCCAGGGCCAGCCCTCGTCAACTTCAGACCTTGCTAGAAAGTGGAGAGCGAAGTCAATACGTCGTTGTCCGTCTTGTGGCGCAAACTGCTGTAGCACCTTGCGTACAGTGGAGCACAGGATGTTCAACTGTCGTGGTACAGCACGCGCACTGCCTGACGATCGGGAATTGCGCGCAGCGTTGCCTGCCAGAGCAACAGCGATTTCATCGACCACTTGTGGTGCAACCGGTCGTCGGTCTCTTCCCGGAGCGACGCCCAGTTCTCCAGTTGATTCGAACTCTTTATCATGCTCCGCACAGCAGGTGGAGAAAGATGATCCTTCCGTAATCCTTTCAGCCGGCGATATTCTCGAAGTGCAGCTGCAGCATTACTGTTACTTTGGTTATAGAGCTTCACCAATGCTCCTTTTGTCCAAGCTCATGTTGACACGTCAACAAATGCACTGGGACTGGTCGGGTGTATGAGAATATGTACCACTATCAATGATCACGGCACCTGGTAGCCTTAGTTGACACTGGACAGTGGTGCTGTGACGCATGGAAATCATGCACCTCATACTCTGGACATTAATTCTAACAGGTTTGGTACTCGTACGGTAGTTATTTTCCTTGTTATAACGTGTTAAATAGGGAAAGTTTAATTATTACCACCATGTACGTTATGTACAGTCTTTTTTTCCCCGATGGCTTCGATACTACGATGTTTGGTTTTCGACTGCTGACCGGTATGTGCGTGCTACTGCAAATGATACATACGCAACATTTAAACATAGACATCCCTAAAATGCGATTTCACGAAACGTTGTTACTTTCGTGTGTCTTTCGTACCATAGCACCTGGTCGGTACGCTAGGTAGAAGTTGGTAGCAGTGTGTGAGGGAGAGGAAAATTTTTCTCTTATGTGTATGTCTACTTCCTTTTATTTGTCTTGGTGGTTACGTACTCCTATGGCTTTTTTGTGCACATCTATAATGAAGTACTTTTCGGCTTATATAAATTTCGTTGGACTCCTATAATTAACATAAAAATCAGTACTTCAATTTTCGATCCTCATGTACTGCGATGAGCAGCTCTTGCTAGTGAGCAAGATAAAATTCGCTGGCCATAGCAATAACAGACGCTCATATTTTGCAGAAAGTTAGGCAGCCTGTACTTGTGAAACTCGTCACGTCCCTCCCGTCTCGTATCTCACGTCTCGTGGTAATTTCCGCTCTACTCTGGTTCCACACGGTGCATAGAAGTAATTCATGAGGAACATAGTAGTTGTTACTGTCACTACTGATAATACCCGAGCGCGGTTGGTCACTTTAGCAACGGATACACTTGCATTTGACCATGTTTACTGCACAGCAAATAATTTTTAAGATCGATGATAAACACGGTTGATGAGATTTTAAGCGCATAAAAGAGTGAATGCTTTGTGCTAACCCTAGCACGCAAGAACACTGCAATTATGTATAGTCGGTAGGAGCTAACTGATGAATCTTACTGATTGGATCAATCGATCGGCAATGTGACACTATGTTGTCCACACCACAGGTGAGAGTACAAAATGGAGAACTTATAGAAATTTGTTGAGATAACTTCCGGAATCGGTAGAACTGTCATTTTGGTAGCAAACCACCTGAAGTTTGATTCGAGTAGTGCCTCAGTACCCCATTCCGCCACCAGGAGCGCCAGCATAGTGCCCAGTTTAAAATCGCTACTTTCATTGGTGCGGAACGGCTCACTGTGTGTTTTTGTCTAATAAATGTACCTTAATATCGAAAACCAACTCCAACAAACAAAAACATACAACTGTTGTAAGTTTGGCAAACTTGCATGTTGAAAATGTTGAAAACAGTTTCAAACTCTTGTAAACACACATTCGGCCTGTGTTGCAGAAAAGCAACGGAAATGGATTCTGACGGTGAAGATGCACTAGCAATTTGTGCTTTAATTCTTGGTGTAATTGTTCATCATGAAAATCAGCCCAAAAAGAGATACATGTGGTCCAGAAAGTTTTTGTTACAAATAGAAAAACATGGAGCTTATAATCCTATATTGGAAAAGCTCTATGTTGAAGACAGGCAAACTTTCAAGAACTTTGTCAGAATGACATGTGGGCACTTTGAAGAACTCTCGAGGCTAGAAGCACCACATATTCAACGGGAAGACCCAAGAGCTGCAGTATCACCAGCGGACCAACTTCATGTAACCCTTCGATTTTTGGCAGCAGGGGACAGTTACACAAGTTTAATGTAGTCCCATCGAATATCACTGGCCAAGATTAGTGAAACTGTGCCGGGTTGTCGTGAATATTCACAAGGATTTTTTAAAACTAAGTACTATTATTTTACTTACTATACATTCCTAACACATTTATTCATGCACTTATTACATATTCAGTTCTTTCCCAGTAACTCACTGTCTGAGGGCAAGGAACTGGAAGTTATTGTTAAGGTCTCTGATTGCCAGAATATTTGCCAGATACCTCAACCTTTAAGTAAAAGCGTATAAGTTGCTGGAAACATTTGAAATTTATGCACTTACACTCAGAGACAGTATATTCTTCTGAAAGGAAGCAATGAAAATGTTTTAAAATCCAAAATGACACATAGTAAATGTTGCTACCTTAAACTTAAAATAAAAAGACTGATAAATTGAAATAATTTGTTGTCAAAAGTATTGACTGATTTTGGCTCTATATTTTTTTTTAAAAAAGAAAAGATATCAGTCTGTTTCCTCACTATGGGTTGTCAGTATCTGTGTTTCATCTGCAGCTGCAGCCTCTTTATCAGCTGCGTAGAATAATGTCACTGTTTCTTCGGAAGAAGCAGCAGCAGCAACTTGGGCTTCAGCTTGCTCAGCAAGCATTTCTTTAACATCCTGTATTACATAAGAAATTTTAGTTTTACTTTAATAAGAACTTTCTCATCCCTTATTTCTCTCAATTCAGAGGCAACCCAATCTGCAAATGTAGAGCATTTGTGTGATGTGTATGACTTGTTTATTTTGTAATGATGAAGCAACTGATTTCATGCACATTACAGCTCCCTCTGTAGCAGTGGTTTTTATAGTGAAACTGGGATCTGTGACAAATACTGAAGGCGAGCGGGAGTGTGCAGTTGATTGTGATGATGGTGATGACACTGCAAATGAAAAGCTGTTTGTTGTAACAGCTGGGATTTCTTCGTTAAAGCTTGTAAATTGTTCAGTGGTGTTGATTAAAAATTCATCTGATCCATCATCGTCATTATCATCATTACCCTCTCCAGTGGTGGCTAAGTGGTGAACATTAAATGTTGCTGATGAATTCTGAGATACACAAAATGTAAACTTTAAAACACTGACCCCTCTAAAGTTACTTATTAAGACAGCGATTAAATTTTAACAGTAATTTTTCTTATTTTATAGGAACCATCTACAAATGAAGAATGGGTAGAACTATCAAATGGATATGAAACAGTAAGGACCTTCCCACATTGTATTGGCGCAATAGGTGGCCGACATATTGAAATCGGGCAGCCTGCAGGAACTGAATCATTGTATTATAATTACCCTGTGACATTTAGTGTTGTGCTGCTAGCATTGGTAAACGCATATTACAACGTAATCAGTTAAAGATGGATGAACGATTTTCTAAGGGAAAGATTGCTCTATCCACACCAGAACCATTTCCTGGAAGAAACGAGGATGCTTTTGCTCTTTCACATGAAACCATACGTAGGGTGGGAAGAGAAAGGCAACCAGAAAAGACTTTTTAACTATAGAATATATCGCGCTACAGGAATAGTGGATAATTTTTATGGAATATTGTCAGCATTTTTTCGGTGTCTTAGAACAACTATGCACGTAACTCCTGAAAAAGCAACATTAGTGACTTCCGCAGCTGTGTGTCTCCACAATTTTCTTAGAAGAAATAAAGAAAGTGCCACAGTTTACTCACCACCTGGCAGTTCTGATGTGGAAGATGCAGAAACAGACAGAGTTTCATATGGCAGTTGGAGGATGTCTCCGCAAAACAAATGTCTTCAGAAAAAGGGAAGCAACGCAAGAAGTACCACAAAGAATATAAGAGATGAATTTACAATCTGCTTTATATCGGATGTTGGTAAAGTGAAATGGCAGGAGAAATATGCATAAATAAATATCGAGTGAAATGACAAATGTAATTACAAACTTCCAAACAAATGCCTTGTAGCTTTAGTCATTAACAATATAAGCCATTAATTTGCAAACTACTTTGTATCAGATGTTGACAAATGGATATTACAAGAGAAATAAATAACTTTCCAATGAAAATAGAGATGCAATTACAAAATCTACGACTAAAAATCTTATAGCTTCAGTTACGATAGTGAATGACATTTTACTTACGATTGTAATATTTTATCTCCCTGTCTTATTCACGCCTTCCAAAAACTTCATATGCTCTTAAAATATTCATTTCGGAACGTAGATCTTAGCTGTCCCAGACCCGCTAGCAGTTTCGAGCATTTTATAATGCTCACGATTGTACTGTGTTTTCATATTCGTCCATTTCCTTTCACACTCCACAAGCGGTACACCAATTTTATCAGATACCTCTTTCAATAAGTCTTACCTTTTATATCTGTCTTTATACGCAGAATCAGAAAGATCCCACAGAGATTTCCTCATTTCAGTTTCTAACAAAAACTGAATAGTTAGATCTATTACCCACTCGTGAGCCGTCATTGTCAAAAGTAACACAGCAGACGAAGGAAAAACACAGCAGACGACACAGTAAAGGCGCATGCGCAAGTCACAACTCTACCGCGTTTTTGCTCGCTGACCATAAACTAGAAACTCAAGACAAAACTTCCCTCAACTAGTTGTTCGAACTCGCGACTTCAAACGACTGTTGACAACAGTTGAAAATTAAGTCATATTCTGAAATACACAGACATCTCGCGAGAAGATGCAAGGCAAAGGTAGACAGAAAGGTCGCACAAAAATACAGAAACACCTCGAGAAATGCATGCATGAACATAAATGCAGACACTAGCCTCCAGGTAGCCCCTCTATATTTAATCATGAACGGCACCAGTGCAATGTCAGTGCATTGCAAGTATCAATCAGGATCAGAACAGTGTTCTGTGTGGTTGTGAGTCCAATATGTTGGACCTCATGAATTCGAAAGTGGGGAAATTGTACTCCTAGGATTCGTGTTTCCGTAACCAAGGGAGCCGAAGTGTTCCGTGTTTCAACAAGCACCGTATCGAAGTTGTGTATCGCGTACAACGAAAGCGGATAAACGTCATCCGCTGTCACAACGCGGACGAAAGTGTGTGTTGAGTGATCGTGACGAAAAATTGTGGCGAAAAATAAGAGAATGACAGGTTCAAAAATCGCTGCAGAATTGAATGTTGCCTTCGCGAATGCAGCCAGCACGAAAACAAAATGGAGGAAGCTCCAGAAGCAGGGAAGTGCAGGGGGAGCTGGTAAACAACAGCGGCAGCTGCTTATGAAACATCGAGTGCCGAGAAGCCGTCTCATTCGATGGGAGCGAACGTGGATGCAATGAAATAAAATAATATGCGTCGACTTGTGCACTTAATACGACATCTGTGTTTGTTTATTTATGTCTTTCAACAAACGTCAGAAATTTTTAAACGCGCACAGGCTATAAACTGAGGTTCATCAGAAAAAATGCCTGAAAGTTACAATTTTAGAATCTAGCAGACTGCTTGCAAACATAATTGTTAGTTTAAGCCAACTGGAGAAGCTCTGTAAAACGTTTCTGGAAGAAGAAAACGATGGCAAAGCAACGCCAAGTTATGAAACATTACGAAGAATCCCACTCCCACTCCATAGCAGCAAATCGCTAATTTGTTGTCTTTCACCTCTCTTCCGTTTGGCGTTTTCCGGAGACTACACTCCTTTAGAATTTTTGTGCCTCGCTTGCACGACAATGAAACACCTTCGGATCGGTATGGTACGCTCCACAGACATGGAATTGCTCGGTTGTTACTTTCTTCGGGTTTACCAGGTAGCTTTGCCTTCATAAATCAGCCACTTTCCAACGGAATTGTGACAAAATAACGGCGTCGTGAAATACCTTGTAAATTCGGACTGCGACAGAGCGTTAAGTGTCGTTTTTCAACACTTTGGAGCACATTTCTGGTTATGTGCTATACAGTGTGTCGCGTTTATCTTGATCGCCACAATAATATTCGGCCAGAAACAAAATTCAAAAAGTATGTAGCAAATGTTGTTTAGCTACTAGGAGGACATTAATCAGCACGGCTGCCATGCTCGTTATGAAGATATGAACAGCAGTTCGTCTTTTTTTAAATAACACTCTGTATTTCTTAGTCGGTAATCTACTTCCTCTCCATAAGACCTGTTAAATAACACGTGATGGTGTACAATTCACGTTAACATGGCGTTATTAAAGTCGTAACACAAAATTGGTTTTGACTTAACAATACAGAATGCAGGTAACCTGGATATCGTAACGTATCCATGTGCTGGAGTTGACGAAATATAAATGAAAACACAAAGCACTGTGCTCAATGTTGATCGTGTTGGTCCACAGAGCATTCTGACCCTTAGAGACACTTTATTCAGAAGACGAGGCGGAATTCGTGTGAGAAAGTTGGCATGTGTCCTGCCGTTTAGGTTATCATTGATGAAATAAGGACCAATAACTTTAGTACCAAGCATCCTACAGCAGACTAACTCCATTAACGCTGAAGCTCCATTTAACTAAGGTAGCATGGTTTTTGGTAGACCAATAAGGTATGTTCTTTGTATTTACCTGTCTTATGTAAAAAGAATATCGGAGAGGAAGTTCAGGTTGGCGAGGATTTGCTGCTCTGCCCACCGACAAAACTGTACACAATCATTGCCATGCACGTCTTGGTGTAACTGTACATGTTAAGCCTGGAGCAGGTGGCGTTTTAGAATGCGATGTACACTGGTTTTAGGAATGCGAATGTCTTGTTCAAGCTGTCCTGTGCTCATCTGTAAATTCGTTGCAACAAAGACGAGAACAGTAAATTCGGCGGTCTCGTCTGTGCGAGTTCAATGTTCTATTGGAGAGCCTTTGAAACTACCTGTTTACTGAAGTGTCAGAACAAGACGGGAAAACACCCGTCAGGAAAGTGCGTTCTTGTCAAGATACCGCTCTTTGTAGAGTTCCGATGCCTGAGCAGCATTACGCCTATCTTAAAGCACAATAACACAAAAGTAACAAGGATGAAGCTTTTAATCAAGTACTGCCTTTAGTTTTCACGGTATATCGTTTAAAAGAATTGCAGTACTCCTATTGAAAGTAAAAAAACATCTGCTAGCACCGTGTGCTAGAACAGGCGACTCCTGTGTTACAGTTTTAGTAACGCCATGTTAATGAGAATAGTACACTGCGATTAGCTTTTGAACTGGTTCTGAGAAAGGAAATGCATTACTGAATAAAAAATACATGGTGAGTCAAAAATGACTTTACAACTTTGGAATGATCTAGAAATTTATTGAGACAACTGATAGAATCGGTAGCTGTGTCAATCTATAGCAAACACTCTCAAGTTTTTCATAATGTGCAGTAAATCGGGCGTAACTTATTTCAATTTTTCACATCAGCTAAATTGTTTGGCATGGGAGGAACATACACACAGTCTTCAAAGAAATCCCGGAGAAACTTCGGTGGATGTGGGCAAAGCTCTCCGTAATCTGTTCGACACAATCATCAACACGTTGACGAACAAGTGATTTATCATGTCGCAGTGAACAAACCGTCTCAACGAAGTACCCAAGAGTACATGGTGGGTCTACATGGAGGTTTTTCAGCGTATTCGTTGCGGAATTTACGCCGAACAGTTGTTGTAGAGTTCATTTTAAGGTACCTTCACACTGAAAACCAACTCCAACAAACTCGGTTGACAACTGTCAGAACGGATTTTTTTTCGATAAACTGTTTTATTTATGGGTTGTGCAAAGATAGTTTCTGTATATTTCTTTATTGATTTAGATTATCTCTATACAATTGCTAGAAGCTATTCCCCCCTTAGCTTTCAATTAGTCTGACGTTATGCTGCGCCCTCCTCCTCGCGTTACGCCGGCGTCCTGATATTCTTGGTGGTATTAATGACGAAAATAAGTAAATAACAAAAAAGAACGAAAAGAAAAATAAATATCTAAATAAAGGGAGTTAATTGTACCTCTACTCCATGTTCCCTACGCTTTCCTTGGTTCCTGGAGGTTGGTAACGGGACACGGTGGCCAGGCCTCAGGTTGCGACCTCTACCCACTTTGCCCCCAACTCTCCCTTTGGGCGCCTGGAAGTTAAACAAACAAAAACAAAAAAAAAAAGCAGCTGCCATCCAACTGGTCTGTGTTCGATCATCAGCTGAAAAGACTTGCAACTTTGTGTCCGAACTTCTCCAATGCCGTACGATCATTTCATTTCAGTGCAAACTGTTTCTTCCTCAATACATTAATTTAGTTGTATTAATACGAGGCTTTATATTGCCGTGTTGTTAAATGCCTTCAACAGAACGATCTAAAAAGCTTAATTTAGAAATTACGCCTTCTACAGAAATTCGTAAAAAGGGCGATAACGTAATAAGCGTAAATTCAGAATATTGTATTATGTCGTTACAGTATATAAGAAAGGAAAAAACACTGGTATTAGTATATTAGTTGTGAAATAGCTTTGGATGAACGTAAATATACCCGATTTTGCAGAAAAGAGCGCTTCCATTTAATTTATTAAGAGATGCAAATTCGAAGGACGGTGTACGTTGGCCAAGATAGTTATATCGTCAGTCTACTTCATTACAGTCATAACCAACCGACATATTCACCTAAACAGATCATCTGGATAAAGCATTTAACAAACGTAGACTTTTTCATGCGACCACAACATTTCGCTGACAGAATGAATATGGGTAATTGTTCTGTGCGTGTGTGATGGCGTGAGGACATGCAGCCATTTTCATTGCTTCGGGCTGGAATACAACAAGTACCTCAAAAGGCACTGTAATAGTGCATTTGCCGAGACATCCAAACGTAGTAATTAATTTGGTCAGGGATTTAGAATTGAGATTTTTATGATAATGTAACAATGTGTGATTTACTGATTTTTCTTCAAAGATGAATAGCATATGTGTTTGTTAGAAAGTAAAGAGATTTGTTCAGGTTTTTCCACTATTAAGGTAAAGTGAAATTTAATATTTCAAATGTTAAAACATTTTGTCATAATGATGTAAAGCTTTGTTAACACAGTTACATTATTGTTTTTCCTTCAATCAGCATTCGTCTCTTTACTTCAAGTTTCACATAAATAATTTTGCTTTCTCGAATTTCTCAGTAACAGAATTGTAATTGACAATGATCACTGCAGTAATGAGATTTATTAGGATAGACGCTTTGTGGATATCTCTATAGTTTCAAGCACACTTTGCACATCACATTGCTAATAGTATGAATTTTTCTTTTTAACTAACGTAGCGGCGGCCGCAGTAGTTTGGAGATAGCAGCAGCATACAATTTATTGATTCTGCAGACAGTTAGGCCATTCATAATTTAACTGCAATACAATTAACATTTCAACATGACACTTCTCAGACAGGACCTTTTGGCAGTTATTTATGTTTCACATTTTTCTCGCAATCAAATTCCTTGTATTATTGCTAACAGGACACTTTTCTTATATTTAACAAAAAATGTTCAATGTGTGTGAATTACTAAGGGACCAAACTGTTGAGGTGATTGGTCCCTAGACTTACACACTACTTAAACTAACTTTATCTACCTTATGTTAAGAACAACACACACACCCATGCCCGAGGGAGGACTTGAACCTTCGGCGGCAGGCGCCACGCAGTCCGTGATATGGCGCCTCAAACCACGCTGCCATTCCGCGCGGATAAATTTAACAGAACAGGAGGAGCTTAACTGTTTCTCTAATCACGAGTTCAGCTTTGTACTACCACAGAGACAAAACATCAGTTAATACAACTATACGCTACCGCAAAACCAAAACTAATTAGTCACTTACAGAATGTGTACGAAAAAGCGCGAATGGTCAGAGGTTTGTTTGACTCACAGGAGATAGACACGAAAACACTGAAAGAGATGAACTGCTAAATGCCTTGAAAATGGAGGATAACTAGCTCGCGAAAGGATACTTACAAAGTTTCAAGAAATCGTGTGCAGTGAAGGATCTAGGAATATTCTGCAGCCCTTTACGTATCGCTCCAGCAGGGACTACAAGGACAAAATTATCGCAATTAGAGCGTCAAAATAGGTATTTAAATCATGCTCCTTACGGGAGTGGAACCAGAAGAAATCCTAATGTGAGACACAAAAGGAATTACACTCTGTTGGTCACTTCGGAGTGATTTGCAGCGTATGAGTGTACACGTCTAACGGGCTCGACACCAGTTTTAAAAATCTGTGTGAGGTAATCCGAAGGAAACAATGGGGAAACTTCAGAAACTGGGGTGTGTTATAATAGAGAAAACTAGATGTGTGCAGGGTGTAAATAGAGCGGCTACAGACAGTAGGAAAGGAGTGTGTCGAAACTCTCTGAAACTAACTGGGAAGCAAGCTCAAATGGTTGAAATGGCTCTGAGCACTATGGGACTTAACATCTGAGGTCATCAGTCCCCCAGACTTAGAACTACTTAAACCTAACTAACCTAAGGACATCTCAGGCATCAATGCCCGAGGCAGTATTCGAACCTGTGAGCGTAGCAGCAGCGCGGTTCCGGACAGAAGCGCATATAAGCGCTCGGTCACAACGGCCGACGGGAAGCAAGCGACCTCAGAAGGAAACTAAGAAGTGGTTCGCACGTTCCCGAGAGGGGACTGAGCAAATATCGCTAAAGAGGCTGGTACGCAGTGAGATGAGAAGTAGGATATCTAAGAAACAGAATTCTTGAAGGGGTAAGCTACGCACATGAGCGATGCGTGGTAGCTAACACATCAAGGGTAGAATTATCGCTGCCAATACATGGCCGCAGTCGAAATCCGAAAGAAATCTTGCGAGAACTTGAAATTATTGTCGAATAAAAGGCATAGCTGGACAATGTCTAAAGCGGCTAACCTCGTTCAAGGTTCATAAGCTAGTTGTAGGTTGCCTGTCTAGCGGCTTCCAGGGGCAACAAAACATTGTTTTTGTTTTTTTAGTATTTCGTATAATTATTTTCCGAAATAAAAAATTTAAAATGCTGTCATAATTTGCTCATTAAGATGTGTAACGTAACGTTACAGGTTTAACACAGTAAGACAAGTATTACAGCTAGAAACTGTGTATATTTCTTGGGACAGCGCAACTCACCACGCGAATATATTCACATTAGACTTAGCTATTAGTTGAGAATGAGAGCACTTTGTGACTTGCAACAAACTGTACACATAATTCCAAATCTTCTGAAACTTTTTTGCTCTGCTATGCCCCCACCCCAACATTACATGGAAGAAAAGTTCATCGTTTATTACGTTTCCGCCGTACACGCAGTAAAACTGCCGCTTTAGACATATTTATTACTCCCGTATTACTGGCTATGTAGTCCGACTGCTTAGCTGAGTGATAGCGTGTTTGTCTACAATGCAGCGGGTGCGGTTCGACTCCCGGCGAGATTGGAGATTTTTCTCCGCTCATAAACTGAATGTTGCGTTGTCCAAATCACCACCGACGTGGTGTCGCTTGAAAGAAGACTCGAAATCCGGAGGCCGAATTCCCCCGGATGGGGCCTCCCGGTCAGCAATGCCACCCGCTCATTTCATTTCATTTTTTACTGACTCTGTTCGTAACGCAATTTGTGGACAGTAGCGACATATACCATTGAATGTATATGCAAAATTATATTATTGTATAACACAATTGGTGAGACATGACGCAGTAAACTTTGAGAACCGAGAGAACTTAGTTTCTGCTTAAAATTGAGCCTACGTTACCGAGAACGTACTCATGCAATGTTTGATAACGAGGACACTTAGCGAGTTTCAACGAACTTTAAACATAGTTTGAAGCCTCTTCTAAAATCTTCCTCACTTACATGCTTAACGTTGAATATTTAACACATTCACATTTTTACAGCAATCAGAAGTCTGAAGTTGTTTTATACATAGGAGTTCGATTCTTTAACGAATCAGGGATTACTGGTAAACCTGTAACAGACCGACTAACGCTCGACAGGTGCATATTCGCAGAAGCAGATTTACAGACACAGCAAGGTCGTCGTCGACGAGGCATTAAAGGCTACTTTCCTTCGGATATCTACCTCACCGTTCACAGCTCACAAACCTATCCAAAGAAAGGGAGTGCGGAATGTGGTGTCAGAATTCATATCCTGGCGCGACACTGTTTGATAGATCTTAAATTTAGTCTGATGGAATGTGCAGACATCATGAGTACAGAAAAAGTGACATCTAGTGGGTCGGCCAATCGCCAGTGGAGATGAGGATTCCTGAATGTGTCTTGACTCTGCAGTGGAGCGTAGCGCACACCGCTAGTTCTTGACAGAGTGAAACTGTGTACCGGGCAGGGACTCATAGCAACGTCCTTGTCTTTCTTGGACAAAGGTGTTGCAGACATTGCCATAAACTGATTTGATACCAAATCTTTGACCCCTCTGAGTACTACAACGCCACAACATTTGCTTCAGGTGCTAGTGCTAAATGCCTCTTAAGTCGAATAACTGAGACAGCAGAACTCAAGACGCAGTGTGTGATATGACAGGCTTCATTTATATCCACCTCCCCTGTTATTCAGTCACAATCCAATTTTATCAGGCATCCGAAACTAATTCGATATAACCCTGTCAAATTCTAAATCAATGTCGAGCAGAGAAGACGTTTTTTGTTAGTACATCACTAACTAGACCTAAAGTCATCTAACTGCAATGTCCACGATACTAAAAGCAAATAACTTCCATTTTGTAGTTACCTTCCACCACCGACTTGATTCTGTGTAAACGTCATCCAGGTTAGGAAAAAATAACAATACTACACAGTATTAAGGAAAGTTATTGGAGATAATGTGGTAGAGCTGAAGGTATTTAGAATGAACGTAACAGCAGTTACAGGACTGTTCTTGCAGATAAAGGAGGTGTAAAAGTATACACGTACATCTCACCATTTTTTATAACCAATACTGCGTACATGTTCTTAACTTTCAAGGCTTGTTCACAAACGTTACTTCTTCATCAGCCTTAAATGCTCTTGATACTCAGATATCGCTGTCGGAGTCACGGCGGATGATTGGTTCAAATGGCTCTGAGCACTATGGGACTTAACGTCTGAGGTCATCAGTCGCCTGTAACTTAGAACTAATTAAACCTAACTAACCTAAGGACATCACACACATCCATGCCCGAGGCAGGATTCGAACCTGCGACCGTAGCAGTCACGCGGTTGCAGACTGAAGCGCCTAGAACCGCAAGGCCACACCGGCCGGCAAGGCAATCAATTAAATCAGCTTTGTGTTTAGTAGGGAATAAGCAGATATGGATGAAACTAATAGGATTCTGAAAGGTTTAAAGATTTGCGACTGCATTTAACGTTACAAAAATATTACAAGATTGTTAAGGTATTCGTGGACAGTTGTTATTATATTGACCGTTGTCTTTTGGCTCGGATCTTCGGCCGACGTTTGTTTAATAATTTTTCTGACGTTTCGCTAGCATGAGTGGCAGTTAAGGTCAACCACAGCAACCGTGCAGGGTGATCCTTTGACACTGCCAGCCAGTCGTGTCCGCGAAATGTCAGACAAATTGTTAAACTTCGGCCTAAGATCCTAGACCAAAGTCAAGAGACAATACGTCAGCAAAAATACGACTCTTGTTAGTATTGACCTGAAAGTAGGTAAAATAAATTAAGAACAGTAATATACTTGCTTTTCTACTTAAAAATTATTATTAGCCAGTTATATCAAGAAAAAAATGGCTCTGAGCACCATAGGACTTAACTTCTGATGTCATCAGTCCCCTAGAACTTAGAACTACTTAAACCTAACTAAGGACATCACACACATCCAGGCCAGAGGCAAGATTCGAACCTGCGATCGTAGCGGTCGCGCGGTTCCAGACTGTAGCGCCTAGAACCACTCGGCTACTCAGATCGGCATATCAAGAGGAAACGTATTACTTACGTTAAACTTGCGATGAGTCACAGTAAAAAAATTTTGGTACTTCTGTTTTTAAAACAAATGCTACGTCCAACATGATTAAGAAGGAATGCCACACAATATTTGAGGTGATTCTGCATGTGTAAATAAACCGACACCATCTTGGTGAGTTTTAATGCGGGAAGTAACGTCGGTGATGCGAGCGACAAGTTCGTCCTGTGTACCTTCGTAGCGTACATATTCTTTCTAATCAGCCCCATGAACAGGAGTTTAATGGGGTTATATCGGGTGATATGGCAGGTCAGTTAAAAGGGCCAGCAAGGCCAATCCACCTTTGAGGAAATGCGCTATTCAGATACTGGGATACTTGTCTGGTACAAGTACATTTGCCGTCGTTGCTCTAATGTCAGGTCTTCCAAACGTGCAGGTAGGTTTTCTGTCAGGAAATGTGCGTATGCTGCGGCTGTCATGCGATTTGCCAGGGACACAGGCCCTATTACGAGGTCATCAGGCGTACCATACCAGACATTCACTGAGAACCTAACTTGGAATCTTGTTTCCCTAGTATCACGTGGGTTCTCCATCGCCCATATATGAGACGTGTGGGGTATTCCTGATATCATTTAAATGCAGCCTCATCTGTAAATAAAGTTTATTGCGCGACGTTTCTTTGTAAAGCAAACTATTTACACAAACTTTTGTTAGCTCACTGAGTCATCTGGAGGCAGATGTTCCACAAGCACTGGGAATGTAACGCACGCCACACTAGCTTTGTGGAATATCGAACTGACTGCTGATGCACCGTGAACTGATGGTTGATGTCTGTTGTGCCAGTGCCGTAATGTCTTCCCTTACCTCAACTGACGGGGCAGCCTCACGTTCTGACGCTATGTGTACACTGGGTAGTGTTCTGGATTCACGTAGAATTTGAAAAACGGTGGGAATTCCCTGCGTCTCTGATATTCCGTCGCAGCCGCACAGGCATTCTCGCCCGCCGTGGTGGCTGTGCGGTTCTAGGAGCTGCAGTCCGGAACAGCGGGACTGCTACGGTCGCAGGTTCGAATCCTGCCTCGGGAATGGATGTGTGTGATGTCCTTAGGTTAGTTAGGTTTAAGTAGTTCTAAGTTCTAGGGGACTGATGACCTAAGATGTTAAGTCCCATAGCGCTCAGAGCCATTTGAACCACTTTGAACAGGCATTCTCATTACAGTAACCAAACACAAATATTTCTCCGAATTCTCCATGGATGAACATACACGGTATGTTGGAGTTCACGGACACAACAGATTTGCTCAATTAAACAATACCCAAGCACGATACGCAGTCGACCTCACCACTGCTCACTGATCCGATCTGCGATTGCAGACTGAGTACGATTGCACCTGTTGCCTTGGTGTGAAGTCAGGATGGTGCCATCTGTTGGAGAACCCCACACCTCTTGTGGGATGGACTAGTCACCTGTCCCACCATCATTCTGTCCACCACAGCATCCACACAGCATTTCAATAAGTAATATGCACTCTTGTCTTTATAATCTATCGTGTTTGTGTATACTCTTCAACCCGCTCAAGTTCCATAACGATCGGAAATCGGACACATGTTTATACGACTTTCGGTTTATTTTCACGTGTAGAACCACCTCATGTGGCATTTCTCCAGAATCGACCTGTATCTTATCTTCGTTTTCATAAAAAAATGTAAATCTGTCCTCATTCTGAGTGCTTTTGTAGGCGTGATCCTATTGAAATGGGATGCCCTAACCTTGTTCCTGGTTGAGCACTGACTTAGCCAGCTGGATATACTTCGACCTATAGTTTAATGTGAACTCCATACCACGGTGCATCTTGTTAGTTTGTACACTAAAAAATGGTTTACAGTGTGACAAGAATCAAAAAGAAACAAAAAGAGAATCCAGGACCAACAGCAGACTGAAAAACAAAATGAATCTGAGGACAGGCACTTGTTTAGTAGCCACTGAAGCGTACTTCTCGTGTGTGTCCAAGCATAATATATCTCATGATTACTCAGACAATAGAATTTTCAGAGGAAATGCTGAACCATGTTCTATGTAAAGTCTACATTTTATTTATTTATTCATGTCAGAAGTATCACCAAGTTAGATATTATAGAGTATAGAACAATCACACAAAGGAACAAAATATGAAATTATAGATATAAAATTGTGTAAAGATGTACATCAAAAAGAAAAATAGGAAATGCATATCGTGATTTACAGCTACAGCTAAACATATCTTGTCCAGGAACGGGTGATATCAATTGCACTTGGCTTTTGTGCCATGGTACATTCGGCAGGGCACAATGACAGGTGTACATGTAAATATAAAGAGTGATTTGTAGTACTCTACATTCGCAGAGGTTTGTGTCTATGGGGTAGCCCCAATCTCTCAATCTCGCAGTATACGTAGGAAGCCTGTTTAGTGCCTTTCTGGTAGCTTAGTGTTCATCGCATCCTCTTTCGTCTCCATCCAGTGTTGATTTGAGATCTTCCTGCAAAGATCCACTCTGGTTCATCATAATCTTCAGTCGATCTCAGGAAGCTTTCCCTTCATTTTAATCGCTGGTGAGTTGGTTGGAGACCGTAGAGGAGGAGGCGTTTCGAGTCTCCTGGTTTAAATCGTTCTATAAATGCTGCTGCTTCCATACAGATGGCTGGAGGAGCGATGCCAGATAGGTGGTGGTTCCTGTACAGAGGTGTGGGCTTCAGACTTCCGATGGTGATTGTAACACACAGTACTCCGATTTCTCATAGCTTCCTTCGGCAGTGCCAGAAAAGAGCCACTCGGAACGCACCAGCATGTAACTCCACATCGACTACCTGTTTCTGCCTTGATCAAATGAGGGCCTGCTCCGTTTACTCCGGCCAGCTGGCTGCTATCTCGTCGTCACTCACGGTAGGGCTCTAGTACCGGAGATAATGGACGGAGCGTACTTGTCGGGCATAATCTTTGGTTAACGGGACCCGCCGACCAGCTCTGCTATTCTTTATTCGTATCAAAAGCATCAAACTTCAGCATAAACGTTATATGTACATAAAAACCCAATAGGACTTACAATGACGTGACAAAAGTGATATACAGATGGTGGTAGTATCGCGTGTACAAGGTACAAAAGAGTTGTGCACTGGCAGAGCTGTTATTTGTGCTCAGGTGTCCGACGTGATTATGACCGCACGACGAGAATCAGCAGTCTCTGAACGTGGAATGGTAGTTGGAGCTAGACGCATGGGACATTACCTTTCGGAAATTGTTAGGGGATTTAATATTCCGAGATTCACTGTGTCAAAAGTGTGCATAGAATACCAGATTTCGGGTATTACCTCTCACAAGGGACAACGCAGTGGCCGACGGCGTTGGCCTAACGACTGAGAGCAGCAGCGTTTGCGTAGAGATGTCAGTGCTAACAGAAAGCAACTCTGCGTGAAATAACCGCAGGAATCAATGTTGGTGAAACGTCCCCTTAGAAAAATTATACAAGACTGTGCTTAAACTGACACACAATATTTTTAGAGCAACGCAATCTGACTTTCAAAAATACCTATGAAAAAAAAATGACCCTGACTACCATTAACCTATATGTTTCACAAATCGTTTACCTCACAAAAATCTTGGTTACTCGAACTACTGCAATACAGCGAGCGCCACTAGTGCCAGCTAAATAAAAGATTCAAACTACTGAAGGCACTAACTACTGATAGGCATAGTTAGCAAATGAAAGATTTTAATAGAGAACAAACAATGTATTTACCTTAATAGTGTTCAAAAGTGATAATATATCTAACAGTTCATGACATCCAGTCTTACAAATTTCAAAACTCCGCCATCTCTCTCCCCACATCCACCACTGCTGACGGCTCACCTCCAACTGCACAACGCTACGCGCTGTTAGCATCCAGCTGCCGCTGCCCAACACTACAATGGCAGACAACAATGCAAACCAGCCACAGACTGCACACGGCACAGCCAGTGATTTTTATACAGAGCGCTACGTGGCGGCGGCGTTACCAATAAAAAAACCTAAACAGCCTACTTACATTGGTAGCACGACGAACGTATCCATTAGGTCAGCGCGTTAATGGGCTACGGCAGCAGACGACCTTACTAACAGCACATCGTCTGCAGCGCATCTCCTGGGCTCGTAATCATGTCGGTTGGACCCTAGCCACTTGAAACAGTGGCCTGATGAGATGAGTCCCGATTTCAGTGGGTAAGACCTGATGGTAGGGTTCGAGTGTGGCGCAGAGCCCACGAAGACCATGGACCCAAATTGTCAACAAGGCACTGCACGCTGGTGGTGGCTCCATAATGGGCTCTGTTTACATGGAATGGACTGGGTCCTCTGGCCCAACTGAACCGATCATTGACTGGAAATGGGAATGTTCGGCTACTTGGAGACTGTTTGCAACCCTTCAAGGCCTTCATATTTCGAAATAAGGATGGAATTTTTATGGATGACAATTCACCATTTCACTAGACCACAATTGCTTGCGACTGATTTGAAGAACATTCTGGAAAATTTGAGCATATGATTCGGCCACACAGGTCGCTCGACATGAAACATAACGGAGAGGTCAGTTTAGGCACAAAATCCGGCACCGGAAACACTTTCGCATTTATGTATGGCTATGGAGGCAGCATGGTTCAATATTTCTGCAGGGGACATCCAGCGACTTGCTGAATCCATGCCATGTGGAGCTGCTGCACTACGTCGGCAAAAGGAGGTCCGACACGATATTAAGAGGTATTACATGACTTTCGTCATCTCCGTGTACAAGTTACAAATGGTTCAAATGGTTCCAAGCGCTTTGGGACTTAACATCTGAGGTCATCAGTCCCCTTGAACTCAGAACTACTTAAACCTAACTAACCTAAGGACATCACACACACCCATGCCCGAGGCACGATTCGAACCAGTGACCGTAGCGGTTGCGCGGTTCCAGACTGAAGCGCCTAGAACCGCTCGGCCACACCGCCCGGCCTACAAGTTACGTACATATACAAACATATTACGGCTTATAAACTAATTGTTAATACAAATTTTGAAGTCGATGGAGGACATAATCTGCACTGGTGTAGTTTGTTGAACTCCACCGTCAATTATAAATTAATGCTAATTTTTAATTTGAAGAATATATTAAATAACTGTCAAAACAAGAGAAACTGAGACGAAGGTGGCAATGTATCCAACTTTAAGGCAGTATTTGGCAATCAGTGCGGCTTCAGAACTTGCAGACACCAGTTGAGCAGTTTCGTAAGCCACAGTCTACGCTGCTATAAGGTGTCTGTAGGTGTTGAAGTCCATATCATAAAGGCTTGATGATGTGGAAAAACACCATTCCTGCAAATTGTCTTTTTGTCTTGCAGCCCCTGTGCCAAACCTATTCGGAATCTTCCACACTGGCCATTCTTCAGTAAATAAAATCAGTAGCTATATTTTCCGATGTAGTCATACAACGGCGTTCAGACCTCATCTGCCACATAGGTACTGGAAATACGTCTGTCGGCACTGTTATCTTTTGCCCTCTCGTAATTTTTCCTGGACGTCAGTCTTGAAGAATGAGGGCGGTGACCTTATACTGGGTTTTTATCGGATATAAATACCTTGTATCTTTCCATGAATGTAGCTAGCTCACGCCTCATATCTGGAGGGTAAATTACAGCTAAACAGTGGAGTATCCCACTGTGCAGGTTTCATACATCCCGTAATGAGTCTACTAAAAACAAAAACTAAACTCCTCCCGAACAGACCACGAAGGCCCAACGGTACTGACAGGCCGCCGTGTCATCCTCGGCTCACAGACGTCACTGGATGCGGATATGGAGGAACACGACGTCAGCACACCGCTCTCCCGGCCGTATGTCAGTTTCCGAGACCAAAGCCGCTACTTTTCAATCAAGTAGCTCCTCAGTTTGCCTCACAAGAGCGGAGCGCACCCCGCTTGCCAACAGCGCTCGGCAGACTGGATGGTCACCCATCCAAGGGTAGCCCAGCCCGACACCGCTTAACTTCGATCTGACGGGAATCAGTGTTACCATGCGGCAAGGACGTTGGAGTAATGAGTCTACACGACTCTTTAAAAGCCATGTTCACCTGTTTAGTATGGGCTGAATTCTATCAGACAGCCGGCCGCGGTGGTCCCGCGGTTCTAGGCGCTCAGTCCGGAACCGCACGACTGCTACGGCCGCAGGTTCGAATCCTGCCTTGGGCATGGATGTGTGTGATGTCCTTAGGTTAGTTAGGTTTAAGTAGTTCTAGGTTCTAGGGGACTGATGACCGCAGATGTTAAGTCCCATAGTGTTCAGAGCCATTTTTTTCTATCAGACAGAGCTACATCCCAAGACGTATCCGTAATTTTTCCGCATTATGCTGTTTCTTGCAAGTACTTTTTGTTCATATTGCTCCTTGAAGGTCAACGTGCGGTCAGGTGGGCCCCATAGATACGAGAAGCTTTCAATAAGTAATGTAACACATTTTTTTTCTCGGACAGTTTCGGTTGAAAAAATACGAATTTTGCTGTGGGAAATAGTGGAACATACCTGCTTCAACCTCTAGTTTCAGTAAGCTCCGATAGGTGGCCGCGCTAAAAAGCTATCAGCTACCATGGAGTTTCTTTTGGCGGAAAAACAGAGATCGCAGGTATACATAGGCGCTTGCAGAATGCCTACGGAGACCTGACAGATAACCAAAGCACGGTGAATCGTTGGGAAAGGCGTCTGTCATCATCGGAACAAGGTCGCGCAAACCTGACCAATCTCCCGGGTGCCGGCCGACTGCACACAGCTGTGACTCCTGCAGTGTTGGAACGTGTGAACACACTGATTCGAAGTGATGGACGGATCCCAATCAGACATCTGAAACCACAACTGGGCGTCTCTGCCGATATTGCTAACACCTCGTCCACAAAACTTCATTGGACAGTTCCTCCTCAACCACCCTACAGCCCAGATCTCGTACCTTCGGAATGCCACCTCTTTGGCCCAAAGAAGGATGCACTCCTCTGCGGGAAACAGTACGTGAATGATATGGAGGTTGTAGATGCAGCAAGATGGCTCCGACGTCGACCTGTACAATGGTACTACGCGGGCATGCAGGCCCTACCAGCAAGGTAGCGTAAGGCGGAGATTATGTTGAAAAATAGGGTCTGTAACCAAAGGAGTGAGGAATAATATGGTGTATTGGAATTCTGAATAAAACCAACCTGCTTTCAGAAAAATGTGTTGCATTACTTATCGTCCTTCGTATCTGGGCAGAAAGATATGTTCCAGTTGTGCTCCTGTGCAAGTTACTCGAAGTTTCCTGAGGGCCTGTCTGTTTCTCACATGGAATATTTGTGTTTTGTTGGGATTTCGTTTTAACTGGTTCTTACAATAGTGTTTATCCAACTTCTCCAAAGCAGCGCTAATATTTAGTTCTATGTGTCGAAAGGTCTCCCTCTGGGAGATGAAATTATTTATGTTATTATGCAGGGGTTGATCGTTGGTATAAATATTAAATAACACAGGTGCCAACATATTGACCCGTGTAACCTTTTGGATCCCCTACCGACTGAGCTCTACGAAAAACCTTGTATTCTGAAGGATTTCTTGAGTCATTCATATGAGATGGTGATCCGTACTTATTCTACATACTTTGCGCAGGAGCATATGACGGTTGATTTTATCGTAAGCTGCTGTTAGATCAATAAATACTGCCCTAGTGACTTTTCTTGAGTCGAACCAGTCTTTTCTATGCTGGTTTAGATTTAATACCTGTGCTGTACAGTCCTTACCAAATCAAAGTTCAGCTAGCTGTAGGATTCAGAGTGGTTCAACTGCTCCTAAGAGTCTATTATATGTCATTAGTTCAAAGACAAAAAATGGTTCAAATGGCTCTGAGCACTATGCGACTTAACTTCTGAGGTCATCAGTCGCCTAGAACTTAGAACTAATAAAACCTAATTAACCTAAGGACATCACACACATCCATGCCCGAGGCAGGATTCGAACCTGCGACCGTAGCGGTCGCTCGGTTCGAGACTGTAGTGCCTAGAACCGCACGGCCACTCCGGCCAGCTGTTCAAAGACAGAGATAGAGTGAACATCGGGCAGGCTGTTAGCATTCCGTCTTCATTAATGGTGAATCGCAGCATTGCTTCTTGTGTACATTGCAAGATGTTCTCTCATTACGGACGATTTTTTCAACGAACGATTACACAATACCGTAAGTTATTACCAAATGCATTTCCAGTTGAAATTTGTATTTTGCAAAGAGTGTGAACAAACTTTCAGTTCTGGTGCTGCAGCTTCATTATAAATCATGTTTAATTTTAATAACAGCCGTAGTTTGATGCGGCAACTGATCGACCAATTGATATTTTGTTACGGACGATCGTACACCATTCCAGCTGCACTGTACACGAATTTCCTTTAGAACTTTTTAATCGATTGCTACCCGCTTATAATGACAAATATTTGGCTGACATAACTGCGTTAGAGTCGCCCCACCGATTAATTATCGAAAATTCGTTGCTGTCTGGCTTCTCTCCTCTTTTTCTGCTGTTTACCGCATTGTAATCAGCAGAGGCGAGCTCGTTCTAAAATAAATAAAAAATTGATATGCCAAAATTTGGGCTATCACCAGCTGTCCTCGATCTGCAACGCAGTGACTAATAATGAACTATTGCTTACAAGTTTATGAGAACACACAGTCGCCACCAATGAATCAATTTTTTGTATTCGGAGGCTCCCAGCGCAACATAAATGACCGACTTCATGATTTCTCCTAGTCACGTTCTCTGCTTTGAATGAAATCTTACATGTTTCCCGAACGACTAGAATAACTGACTAAAACCACTGATTGAGGAGAGGCGAAGACATCGTGAAGGGGTGTCCGCAAGTTCCTGAATGAAACTTACCGGGAACTGGTCTAGTGTGCATATTGTATATTCTGACATCTTTAGAACAACGCAGTCGAAATTTTCTAAAATTTCATGCCTGAAAATGACGGATAAGAACATTTTCATTTTTTCGTTTTGCATTGCAGTTACATTTTTACATACGTTTTCTATGACTCCGTAAATGATCTATAGTTCAAAGTGATTGTATGGGCTCACTGCCAACGCAAACTGCGAAGACTGAAGTCTTCAAACCGACCTTGAACGTGTTTTATGTGAGGTTGATGTAGAGAAATACGCATATCAGCGCAGTGGCTAGATTATGCCAAGCCCTCCCAAGCACGTTTGATTTGACATTCTAGATGGCTGCCATCATGAACATTATCAGTTTTGGCCTCGTCGCTGGAAATGTACGGAAATGTTGTCTTTGGTAAAAGGCTACAGGAAGAAACTACCACCTGAGAGGTTCGACAAACAGCGAAAACATGTACAAAGTGTTGCCCGTGGCCAATCTACCGTTTGTCAGAGACAACGTGGGCATTCTCGGACGTTCGTATGCCTCTAGAGCAAAACCCTGTCTTAGAAACCTGGTCTCTAGGCTCCCACTGACGTGACTTCCGTCGTAACCAAAGGTCTAGCATCTCCAGGTATCCTGCGGTGATGAAAAATAAACTAAACACGAACAATTTAGGACCAGTTCAATACACAGTTTCAGGCAGTCTTGTTTGATCTCAGGTGTAGCGTTACCTTAGTTTTCTCGTATTTCCGTATCTGAGCAGTATACGTGTTACCTTTTCCTGGTTAAGGAGGTACCGCTTTATTACTCATAGTAACAGTCCAGGAAACATAATCCCGATTCTAATCGGCTATAATATTCTTCCAAAACTCTCGCCTCTTTGCAGAGTCACGCGAACTACAACTGTCATTGACTGCGTATCTTCAGTTATTACAGGAGTCATGTCGCAGACTGGACGATGTAAAATGAAATAGTTATTTAGTTACGCACCATTTTTTATTTAGCCAACAATAAACCTTTCGGATCATGTACTAAACTGTGCGTCAAAATTTGTTTATATTGTCTGAATCGAGCAACAAATAAAATGGTTCAAATGGTTCTGAACACTATGGGACTTAACATCTGAGGTCACCAGTCCACTAGAACTTAGAACTACTTGAACATAACTAACCTAAGGACATCACACACATCCATTCCCGAGGCAGGATTCGAACCTGCGACCGTAGCGGTCTCGCGGTTCCAGACTGTAGCGCCTAGAACCGCTCGGCCACTCTGGCCGGCCAGGGATGCATGAAATAAGAATTGTAAAGAAGTGGAGATTGCTAAACTGCACAATTAATAAAGCATAATAGTTCGCTGGAGTGAATTATTTGTGTGCAAGAGTATCAAAATGTTGATCTATTTCTAAACAATACCAGTTATAAAATACAACGTAGTATACGTACTTGTTATGGGACTCCTTAATTCTCACTGAAAGTGCGTCTTTTCTCAGAAGAATTTGAGACGTGTCAAGGCAGAATAAGTCTACTTCCATCCCTTAAATAATTTTTTGTTTTTCTGGTATAACGTAATACAAATACTAAGTATACCTAAAATCTTCCAATTCTTACAGAAACTGTATTTCACTTAAGTTTGTTTTTTCACGCTATTGTTTACAGTCTGCTGGTAGCAGTAGTGTAAACAGTTCATCTAAAAACAATTTATTTAAAGAAACATTCTGCACTGACAACACCTGTAAACAAGGTGCTCTTCAGAATTCGACTGCACTAATAATTCTCTGTTTTAGCATTGACGAACCTTAAATGAAAGCCCACTTTCTCCACTTTTTAAGGAACATTTTACTTGATATTTGAAAAATGATAGGTGTTCAGAAGTTTCACATTCTGGAATATTCGAATCTTAAAATATAACCCTTCGAAAGTGAGGTTATTAGACATGGTATAGTTCTGTAGGTCTAGCTCTCCTGTAGCTCAGTTTTGCTGTTCCCAAAAATTTACAACTTTCCTAAGATAATATTTTAGTTTATGAAATATCCAATTTATAAAAATATCCGAATTATAAAATGTAACCCTCCAGAAAATTATTGTCAGACTGTTGAATCCCCAGTGCACATTAATGTTCCACACCATAAAATTGTGGGCCAACCAATGATTTTATCATTTTCTGATTATACAGCTTTTACATCAGCAAGATTATATCACTGCCTAGGTGGTTCTCGCGTTTTTTTTTTTTCCTTTTGCTGTGTTACTTGTTAAAATCTAAAATGTAGTAGTCTAGTATTCTCCCATTTTCTCATTTCTATACAGCACAAGTCTATACAGGTGCTGTGCCAAAGCCATAGTCAGGCAGTGGTTCGCATTCAACTAGTAAATGTACTGTGTTATTAGTCAGTCGTGTTAACAATCGTAATGTAATGTAAGGTGTCAGTTAGCGTGCATCCGGGAGTAATTATGTGAAGTTCTATTCGAATCCACCTGTTCATTTGTACTGCCCTTTGCTGATGTTCTGTAAGCTAACCATAGCCTATGTAGTTTATTGACCTGTGATGTAAAACTGAAAAACTTCATGAAAAGAAAGGTGATCATTTAACGTGTTCATGAACAGTAAATACGAATGAAGTGGAAGTTAATATTAACTGAGTTGTGAACAATTATGTTAGAATTGTTTCTAGTTCTTAATACTCAACAAGAAGAAGTCATGCAGAAAAAGAAATTCTACAAGGTTATAATGGCACAAAAACATGATGATAAAGTTACAACTTCACATGGTCAATTTTTTGGAATACAAGAACTTCATTTTCAACCATAAAATTTATTTTTCTTGAGCGTACATTTATACAAGGATGACCGATTTCTACTCATCAGACAATCGTTTTCAGATCATTAAAATCTTATTATAATAGGTAAATTGAATATAGGCAATGCAGGAGTCGTGGTAATATTGAATGGACTGGGGGAAAGGAATGATAAAGGAAGCCAAATGTAGAATTTTACACAGAGCATAATTTAATGATTCCCTACCATTTGATTTAAGAATCATGAGTGAAGGTTGTATACATGAAGATATCTGGGACACTGAAAGGTTTGAGATAGATTGTGTAATGTTATGATAGAGATCACGAAACGAGATTTTAAACTGTAAGACTTTTACAGGGGCACATGTGGAGTGGGGCCTGGATATCTTGAAGTAACTAGAGATTGTTGAAAGTTTCAGACGGAGCATAAAAAACGCTGGAATGAAACAGGGAAATGGAATATAATAGAATACTATTGCTTTGCTTTGAGAGATTAAATAGGGAAAGCAACAGAGGATCACTTCCATAAAAAGACAAGGGTAGGTAAATCTCACTGAATAGCACAAGAGATATTGAATATAATTGACGAATGAAGAAAATGTAAAAATTCAACAAATGAAACAGGAGAAAGAGAATGCTGACGTCTAAAAATTGAGACTGGTGAAAAATACAAAATGACTAAAAAAAGAGCGGTTAGAGGACAAATAGATGACTCTAGAAACATGCATAACTATGAGAAATATAGATGCCGCTTATTGGAAAATTAAAGAGAAGCAGCTGTATGAATATCTCAGATGGCAACCCAGTACTAAGCAAACAAGGGAAAGCTGAAAGGTTGAAGGATTATATGGAGCGGTTGTATAAGGAAAACAAGTTTGAAGACAATATTGTAGAAAGAGAAGAGGAAGTAGGTGAAGATCAGGTGGGAGATGCGACACTGCGAGAAGAATTTAACAGAGCACTGAAAGATCCAAGTGGAAACAGGAGCACCTGGAGTAAGCGATATTCCCTCATAATTATTGACATTCTAGAGAGACTCACCCACAGCAAGATTATTCCACCTCCTGTTGTGCAAAATGTAGTTATGAGACAGTCGAAATGCACTCAGACCTCAGGAAGAATGTAGTAAACTTAGTTCCATAGTAGTCAGGTGCTGACAGTTGCGAATATTATGGAACCATAAGTTTAATAATCTTGGTTGCAAAATCTAGACACGAATTATTTAGAGAAGAATCTAAAAACGTGTAGAAGCCAACCTCGGGGATAATTAGTTTCGGCCAGCCGCGGCGGCCTTGCGGTTCTGGCTCTGCAGTCCGGAACCGCGGGACGGCTACGGCCGCAGGTTCGAATCCTGCCTCGGGCATGGGTGTGTGTGATGTCCTTAGGTTAGTTAGGTTTAAGTAGTTCAAAGTTCTAGGGGACTTATGACCTAAGATGTTGAGTCCCATAGTGCTCAGAGCCATTTGAACCATTAATTAGTTTCGGTTCTGGAAAAATGTCGGAACACACGGGCCAGTACAGACTCTGCAATGTATCTTAGACGATAAGTTGAAGAAAAGTAGATCATCTTTTATGGAATTAGTCGATTTTTAGAAATAATTGACAATGTTGATTAGACTGCACACTTTGTAAAATTTTAGGTATCAGAGATAAAATACATGGAGCGGAAGGTTATTTGCAAAATGTACAGAAATCAGACTGCAGTTATAAGAGTCGAAGGATCTGAGAGGGTAGTAGTGGTTGAGAAGGGAATGAGATGGTTATAGCCTATCCCTTATGTTACTCAAACTCTACATTGAACAAGAAATAAAGGAAATTAAGGCGAATCTGAAAAGCGAATTAAATATCAGGGAGAAGAAATAAAAACGTCAATGTTTGGCGATGACATTGTAATTCTGTCAGAGATGTCGAAGGAGTTGGAAAATCACGTCGACGAAATGGATAGTGTCTTGGAAAGAGACTATAATATGAATATCAACAAAAGTAAAACACGGTTAACGGAATAAAGTCGAATGACATCAGGCGATGCTGACGGAATCCGCTTAGGAACTGAGACACTGAAAGTACAACATGAGTTTCGCTACTTAGGCAGTAGAATAACTGGTGATGGCAGAAAGAGAAGGGACATAAAATGCAGAATTACAAAAGCAAACAACATTTCTGAAAAAGAGGAATTTGTTAACATCTAACATCAGCGTAAGTGTTACAATTTCTTTTCTGAAGCTATCTGCCTAGAGGTGACCTTGTATGGAAGAGAAACGCGGGCGACAAGCAGTCGAGGCAAAAAGAGAAGTTTTTGAAATACGGTCCTATAGAAGAATGCTGAAGGCTAGATTGGTGGATCGAAAAACAAATTAGAAGATAGTAGTGAACCGAATTGGGTAAAAAATAAATTTATGGCGTAACTTGGCTGAAAGAAGGGATCGGTTATGACAAAACGGATCGGTTATATCCTAAGACATCAGGAAATAACCTATTTGGTAAGGGTGGTAAGGGAAGGAAATGTGGGAGGTAAGAATTGTAGAGGGAAATCAAGAGATGAATACAGTAAGCAAATTCAAATGGATGTAGGATGTAGCAGTTACGCAGAGATGAAGAGGCTTGCATAGGACAGGGTAGCATGGAGACCGAAGACCCACATAACAACAACACAATGTGTAACTAGCCATATTTATTATAAGAACATTCTGTCTTATTAAAGCGCTTTGACATAAATCTGCATTTCACAAGTCGTGAAACTGTCAATAGCAGAAGACAGAGTGCTCATATCACTTTTCCTTTTACTATCCCATTCATGAACAGCGCCTTGGAAGAACGAGTGTGAGTATGCCACAGAATGAGTCCGAAGCTCTCTAATTTTGCAGTAATGGCGCATGAGAGAGACTAGGTGGATAATACGTTTCTCCTTTGACATAGGGCGTCCTCACTTGGAATTTTAAACCTAACAATTTTCTTAAAGTATCTGTCATAGATTCTATTGGGCAGTTTGTTACTAACGCAAGATCAAAGCAAAAGAAAAATGGAGTGACGAATCGCACATCCGTTCTCTGAATTTTCTCTCTCTTCATCTAATTCAGCATGCTAAAGCTCTCAAACTAACGTACACTTTTCACATATCAACCTAACGATAGATCTGCAAGTGATCTCCTTCTGAATTCTGTCATTTGTCCTCCCCGAATAAAATTAATGATAATCGTTCCGTCTGTCCTATTGCTAGATATAGCTCCACAGATATTCTATAAATAAGGCTAGTTCCACTAATTAACTGATGACAGTGCTGTCAAGTTAACTGCGTCTTTACGCCACTTTATTGACATCATTTATATTTTCTTATCTCGGGTATCAGCTGCCAAACTTTCCACAAGGTGTTGATAATCTGAGAGTCTTCTTGCATTTCATGGTATTTTTTTAAAATACACAGCTTAGTTCTATATATCGAGGAAAGCGAGACGTTGGTTGAGACAAAGGAAACTCATATCCAAGCATCTGGTCATGGTGTAATCCACGGTTTCTGCAAATCGTTTCAGATGCAAGCCAGGATGACTCCTCTAAATATGTCACGACAGGTTCTTTTTCCACTCTTGTCCAACTGAACCAGTGCATCGTTTCCAACGACCTCAACGTCGACAGTTTAAAAAATTTACGTTCGCTTTCCTTCACTGTAACATTACAAGTCGCCCTGTGATTTCATTGCACATAGATATGCCTAATTCAGCTGCTGACATCTTGCAATTCATGTCCCTATTTTCTTCTCTTCTGTGTCAAATTCGGTTTCTCCCACACTGTTGGATTAGAATATTGTCATTAATTTTTTGAATATTTCTATTTTTCTTGCTAAAATAATAATGTGTCGCTTCTTAATTATTTATGGAGTTGTTTCGACTTTATTTTTTACAATCTAATTAGTTTATAAAGAAACATTTGTCATCTGATATTTTACTAAAAACACTAATTGCCTTTCGCTTCTAGCTGCACCGTTTGCTCACGGAAGTGGTTCCATGAGTAGCAGCACTTAATAATTTATATCCCGCCGCTCCGAGACATGTACACTCTCGCTATATCTCGGCACATAATGGGATTACAAAGACCTGAGTGTCAGCTACGACTTCTCGATTAGCAGAACACCGCCTAGTGGCGTTTCATGATATCCTGTGAGCGACCACTAAATTAATCCAGAGCTCCCAGCTGCGCCTCTATTAAATGTTTTGAGTAGTTTCTCAGCTATTATGACGCATACTGCTGGGTCAGAAAAGAACAAAGACTTATATGAGCGAATTGCAAGCACTTAATCCTCACTACCCCAACACACAAAACGAGTCTTGTGTGAGGCATTCTGTTTTCTGTTAATGAAAATTGGTGGTTAATTGTAAAATTAATAAAGTGAGAGCAGATTTGTTAAACTAAGTATATATTACTTAGTTAGTTACATTACTCAGTCAAACAGTCTTTAATGATTGACTATTTTTCTACGCGCGCACTTTACAAACAGAATTAATGTCATACATTCAGCCTGGAAGTGCTCAAAGGAAAATTCTGAGCTGAGACCGGTCTTCGTCAGTAGCGTGCAAGAAAATAGCCGCACCTCTTCACCAAGTACTTGTGAGAGCGAATGTTCTCTTGTTGCCTGTCACCAACAGAAAATGACGATGCGGTAGTAAGGCAAGTAGAATCTAGAAGCCATTTCCACATACTTCGTTAATAGTAGGGCCGTCAAAGACCGACTTACGTCGGACGATTAGTGTCTCTTGAAGAGACTGGTTACATGAGGCTTTCTTCATAAAAACACGATTTATTCGCATACGAGTTACGTGAGAAAAGTAATGCTACAACACCACAACAGTGCAGTCGGTCTGGCAACGCTATGTTCTTCTACTGCTAATAGACCTGTATGTTCATCCCTTTCAGATGCTCTGTCCGAGTTTCAGCTCCGTACAGGGATTACGTGATTTTTTTATAGCGCGTGAGTAAAGATTTTTTTTTCGTTACGAAAATGTAACAGGGGAATTTAGAGCTACTTTATGCCATCAACTTTTGAGTTAAACTTCGGAATCCGCGAGTGCGACCTGTGAAAAGCTGCAACAGGCCTATGGGAAACATTCCTCACCAAGACCACAAATTTTACACTGGTGTGAATCACCTTTGTAAGGCCCAGAACTCGTTGAAGATGAATCTCGCTCAGGGAGACCCGACGAAGGTTCGAGTCCTCCCTTGGGCATGGGTGTGTGTGTGTGTGTCTGTCCTTAGGATAATTTAGGTTAAGTAGTGTGTAAGCTTAGGGACTAATGACCTCAGCAGCTAAGTCCCATAAGATTTCACACCCATTTGAACATTTTTTTTTTTTTTTTCAGGAAGACCTTCAACTTCAAAAACCGACCAAAGCTTCGAGATCAGATCGATATTTAACAATAAGAATGATGGGTAAACTGATAAATATTTTCGCCATGCATCACTTTTTTACCGAACTTTTGGAAATGCGAAAGATTTGTGCCAAGATGATGCCGAGAAACCTCACAACGGAGCAAGAGTACAATCGAAGAAACATGGCTGTTGATCCTCTTGAGAAGATTTTTGGATACGAGTCTGAAACAAAGTAGTAATGTGAGGAGTGGCACATCGGGCCATCTCCTCGATCGAAAAACGATCGAATGGCCAAATCGAAGATCAAAACAATGGTGATTTGGTTTTTTTCACAGATTATCGTGCGTAAAAAGTTTATCCGTCCAGGACAAACTGTCAACCAAGTGCTTTACAAAGATGTCCTTCAAGGCTTACGAAAATGGTGAATCGAGTAAGACCGGACATTCCAGACAAGTGGATGCTGCATCATGACAACGACCCATGTCACACCACCGCTTCCATCACGGAATTTTTTACCTCAGAAAGCATTCCTGTCGTTCCACTGCCCTCCTATTCACCTGGTCTGAAGCCTTCTGACTTTTTTCTTTGTCCGAAATTGAAAAATTTCTTAAAAGGATATCATTTTGGGACTCTGAAGAACATTCAAAAGAATGTGTCTCGACATGTTAAAGATGCTACGGTTGAAGCCTTTCAGCACTGCTACCGAGGCTGGGAACAATGTCTCATCCGGTGTACAGCTGCCGAAGGAAACTACTTTGAAGGGGGCAATATCGTTGTTTGAAAGAAGGTAAAAGATAGTTTGGTAGATGAAAAAATCAGTCTCATTATTTTTTGACACAACTCGTATAAATACATGAGATACATGACATAAGGGTCACACATTTTAACACTGTATGCCATTAAGGAATAGCGCAATGGTTCCTTCTTAGACCAAACCCCAGGTTGGGTTCTAATGGTTCAAATGGCTCTAAGCACTATGGGATTTAACATCTGCGGTCATCAGTCCCCGAGACTTAGAACTACTTAACCTAACTAACCTAAGGACATCACACAAATCCATGCGTGGGGCAGGATTCTAACCCGCGACAGTAGCAGCCGCGTGGTTCCGGACTGAAGCGCCTAGAACCGCTCGGCCACAGCGGCCGGCCCGAACAACAGGTGGCACGCTTGTGTCTCTCATTGTGTGCACAATTAGACGTTTGCTATTACCCCTGCCCTCTCCCCCACCCCCACTCCCCTCCAGCTGTTGCCTCCTCCCCCTCCCTGATTATAACAAACTTTAGCACCTAACTAAATAACAGAATGAAAGCCTTTTCTTGGAACACTCTCATTTTATAAATGACGCCAGACGAAAGATATTTAGTTTATGTGTGTGTGTGTGTGTGTGAGTGATAGAATGAATGACGAAGGGATTCGTGGTGCATCGCAAGTGCTACCCACAACTTCTTCTCAGCTAAGAAAGCTAACTATCCACAGGGTGGGTAGATACTTGTTACAAAACATACTTGCCCTGCATCACTCGTCTCCATTGCGGCATTTGCTTGACCCGCACGCTGCAACCCCATTTAAAAACAACGAAGTTCAAATGTGTGCATTATACTTACTGTCCGTAAATCACTTAACTGCTGCACTCCATATTTCTGAACTGGCTGAAACTGGAAGATTTCAGGATGCTAATACCTTGTGTCTGACCACAGTCATTAATAGTAATAATAACAACAGCACTGTGTACCGGATTATAGCAGCACTTACGTACTTACTGCTGAGTCGTGCAGTCAGTTAATTCATTTATGTATTATGATACGAGTGATGAAGCAATTTACGGACTACTGCAGACACTATCTACAACTTGGAGAAGACTTTTCTTTAGATATTTGGCTTTTGTTATGTATACTGCACGTTTTTGTGCCCGGAGAGCTATAGCTCGGCTTGATGAATTACCCCAAAAATAATCCCACAATTTTATATGGGATTATTTTTTGGGATAAATCATCATGTCAAGCTAAAGTTTTCTGAGCACAAAAACGTGCAGTAATAAGTTATATGTGGTGTGAACTCAAGAATATCCTGCAGAAGCCTCTTTGGGGAACTAGGGATTCTAACTACTGCTTCCCAATATAGTTATTTCATAATGAAATTTGTCATTAAAATATATCAGTTTTTCAAACCAACAGCTCAATTAATAGAATCAGTACTAGAAATAAGAATAATCTTCGCAACGATTTAAAATCACTTACTCTTGTACAAAAAGGTGTGCATTATTGAGGAACACACATTTTCAATAACTTGCCAACAGCCATAAAAACCTCAACAACTAATGAAATTCAGTTTAAGAAAAGCCTAAACAATTTATTTGTGGCCAACTCCTTCTACTCCATTCACGAATTTATCAGTAGTACCAACTGATTTTTATATTCTGCAACATTTCAGTGCAGTAATGTGTTCATTGTAAATAAGTATTGTAGTACTTCTATTACATGTTTATTACCTTATAAATAAAACAAACTTTTTTATTTTAATTTCAGTGCATTAGTGTTTGTAAAATGATTCCTTCATACAGTGTTCATTAAAAAAACTGACGATCATTCCAATTGGGACCTGTGGAAGGTACATTAGCTTATTTGTTTCAGTTGTAAATATTTATCATGTATTATCGTTTTTCTGACACGTTCTGCATCCTGGAGGACCTCCTCACTACGGATCAATTGGAATGAAAGTAAATCTAATCTCATCTAAATACGAGTATGTCTCATTTTCATCATCAGTGATGTACTGGACAAAGGACAACATATGTGTGTAATTCGTGGACTATGTGAGGAACCTGTAACTCCACCGCTGGTAATTTACAATAAGTAATTGTTGATAACTTACAGTCTCAATATTAGAGTCTTAGAAAGTTGTGGTAATAGTAATGATCTTTTGACAATAATTTAGTTTAGTGACTGAAACAGAATCGAATCGTTTAGTTCTTACACCTCAGGAAAGTTCATTCTACCCCTCAGGGGGTATTTACCCCAGGTTGAGAACCACTGGAACAGCAGGATACGAACAACAGTCGCCACTCTCGTGGCTCACATTATCTGACCACAACTCCTCACATAGTATAACGTGCAAAAGTTCTCAGAAACCAAACTTAAAAGGCTACATTTAATAGTCCAAATTGAAAAATGAATCGCTGAAGTTACAGATACCTGAGAGAATCACACAAAAAATGCCTAAATTATTACATCTCCGCTTGTAAATGAGTAAACAATAACGTAAACTTTTTACAGGAGCCTGCAGTGGAACCATGTTTTCTTGGGTCAATATCCCCTGAGAGATACAGAGAAATTTGTGTTAGCAAAGCCGGAGCTATGATAAGTGATTCCTAGAAGCAATGAAATCAATATCGTCCCGGGTCCGACTGATTACCTGCTATCAGGATGGCTTGGTTCTCTCCTAAGTGATATACTGTTTTTCTTGTTTACTTACATAAAAAGTTAACTTAGCCTACATCTATATTATTCCAGAACATGGTCCACCATGCTTCACGTTCGTGAATCTCGGCTTTACTAAAATGTACAACTAAACACTAAGTGACAACGAAGCATTCCCCGACGGCGCTATTGTAGAAAACATTTTCGGACTCTTTGCCGACTCAGGGCGTTTGAGCACTTCCTTGAACATATGAACACGAGGCATCCAAGCATTCAGTTCACTGTAGAGACAGAGAAACAAGGTAGGCTGCCATTTTTATGTGTTTTGGTACAACGGAAATCAGATGGACGTCTCAGTCCCTCAATATGTAAGGCTACAGAAACGAAAGAATATACTTGGTGCATTATCATGTGAATGTTCAACGTTTTCAAGTTTTCTTTGCTTGGAGAACGCCGACTTCATATCACGTGAACCATAGCCGTTCTTTCGAAAAACTTACTTCAGTTGATTAATCCTGAATCCGAACGGTCCTCGTTATAAACAGCTTTTGTTTTGTGTACCAACGTATTTAAAACTGCTCTCTTCTGTACTGGATGTTGAAAACTCTGGGCATTAAGTTAGAAATGAGTGTGCGTCGGCTTGGCAGTAACGCATCCGAAAATGCTCTAATTCATGGAATAATGTAGGCAGCGAGGTAAAAATTGATACATATTCCTGAAATGACACGGGGTTATACTGAAATCGAAAACGAGCATAAAACTGGCCAACAGATGGCTCTGGACAGCAACACGTCTGTGACGCCGCATGAATCGTGTATTATAATGAGATACCGAAATTGCTACGAAAATCCTAGAACTGTCGTGGTAACCCCGCTACGGTGTGGTGTGGATTTACCCTATCAATAGTGAACAGGCCCTTTTTCTTCAAGGGTAAGGAAAGCCACTACTTCCGTCACGCCTGGTCTCTCAGGTTTCCAGATGGCGTGATTATTGGTTGTGGGGTTACCTGAAGTCGCAAGTAGACCGCGATAGCCAGACTCCTAAGTGAAGCTAAAAGACGACACCCGACGTCAGTTTCTCACCGTACCTATTGATATGCTGTACAATGCCGGCCGCTGTGGTCTCGCGGTTCTAGGCGCGCAGTCTGGAACCGTGCGACTGCTACGGTCGCAGGTTCGAATCCTGCCTCGGGCATGGATGTGTGTGACGTCCTTAGGTTATTTAGGTTTAAGTAGTTCTAAGTTCTAGGGGACTGATGACCACAGCAGTTGAGTCCCATAGTGCTCAGAGCCATTTGAACCATTTTTTTGCTGTACAATGCCGTTCACAGCATTGTCCCTCGAATACAAGTACTTTGCTGTAGAAACACCACTTTTGTAAAAGTCAATTGTTTGCTAATTATTCCTTTTGTATCATATGAAGCGGTATCTGTTGGTCATTTTGTGCTCTTTTTTTGGTTTCAGTAAAACTCCGCGTCATTTCAAGAATGTGTGACAATTGTTACATCTCTGTGATACGCCCTGCTAAACCCGCAGGACATGCTGCGTTTGGCGTACCATAAACCACCGGAACAAGGAAGTCTGTGGTGCTCTTGGCTCGATCCAAATAAGTGAATTCCGTGAGAATCTGCGTCCACTATTGCCGGAGTTTGAATGGTCGCCTCATTGATGAGAACAACTTTACCTTGGAAAAGTTCATATCGTCTGAAGCTGGCTCACGTCGTGAAAAATCGTTCAGTGAAGCATGCGGGCACACTGCGATTGATGCAGATGGATGCCCCTGGAACTGCTCTGTCAAATTCAACTGCTTCGCCGGCCAGAGTAGCCGAGCGGTTCTAGGGGCTACAGTTTGGAACCGCGCGACCGCTACGGTCGCAGGTTCGAATCCTGCCTCCTGCCATGGATGTGTGTGATGTCCTTAGGTTAGCTAGGTTAAAGTAGTTCTAAGTTCTAGGGGACTGATGACCTCAGCAGTTAAGTCCCATAGTGCTCAGAGCCATTTGAACCATTTTTGAACCAACTGCCTCACAAATAACAGGAAGTCTAAGTGCAAGAGAATCCCCGCCGAGAAGTGTGTCTTCTTCGTCTCTCTGCTGCTAAGTAAAGTTATCGGTTCTCTAGTGAAGTTAGAACTGCGTCTCTTGTGCCTGCTGTACTCGGGGTCTGCGCCTGTAAATTACCCGTCAGTGAGAAAAATTTCTCCCAGCTCTAACCCATGGCGTAACTGTTATGTTACTGATCCTCTCACACCAAAAATTGTGTAAAATCATTCTCCAATCGGCCGGATGTTCACCTGCGCTGTCGCGAGAATTTCAGGATTACGATCCTACGTCGTCGTCTCACTTCTTCATTCCCTCAGTTCCTGGCATTTCAGCGTACAAAAATTCAGAGAATGGCTCCTGGCCTCTCACTCTAGCTGCTTTTATGAACACCCAATACCTTTCTTTCTTGTCCATGGATCGAAAAAAAAAAAATATCTCCCTTCCCACCGGGTCTCGCCTTCTCTATGTCACAAAGCACTTTCACCAAGCGGTGAAAAACGCAGAAAATGAGTCTAAATAGTTTGGCTGGTTTTGGGAGATAAAGGGAGGAAGCGACCTGTTCCAGAGGGTCTCTCTTCCATCTGCCTACTGAGAGCTAACTGGGAAAGTTATAATGCCTTCAGCAGAAAGCACTTTGACGGAAGGGCCTAGCTGTAAAAGGCCGTTTATTTGCTGGGGCGAGTCTCCACGGGTCACTGTTTTCTGCTAGACTCTCTCATCGTGCAATGTTTTCTAAGGCATGCGAAAAAGTTTGCTTCGGGTGCCAGGGCGACGCTGAGCGAAAATGATGTGGGTTGGCGGTCTAACTGTCATGCCTGGCTTGGCTGAACAGCTCTCTCCCCAGGTCGGTGAGGTCTTCAGAAATCTCGCTGCTCCCCAGGGAGTAACGCAGGCGTCTCGGGTTACGTCCTGTCTAACTACTGGCTTTTCGAAAACTTAGCTCACACAGGCGGAACATCCACCACTGCACGTATAGAAGGCCAATTAAATACAGCGAAGGAGATTAAAAGATGACTTGACGTTAACGTTAACAATCACTATTGTTAATCTCGTAGTTCAAATTAAAAATAAGTTGGTTTTAAAATGACTTTAATCGAAGATAAATTGCATTTGCATACTAAAACTGAGAATTGTGAAGTTGGAAATGGCTTGATGTTTTCCACCATCCGTTATGCACACTGAGAGATTAAGGCTAACAAAACATTCTCATTTACCTCACTGTATGAATGTGTGTTTCTTTGCTGATTGTAGTTGATATCAATGAACGGCACTAAAGAGCTGGACTGGCTCAGAGAGACAAAGTAAGTTGAGAGTTGAGGACGCTTCTCGCATGTTGTCCGTAAGTAGCAAATGATGGCGGTGGCGTAAGCGATACAGAGTTGTGTGCTGGCTGGAATGAAACAGATGTCGGGTTACTGATTGCAAATAATAAATCCGACAGAGAAAGAGCTGGATTTGGCCACGTCTTCGTCCCTCTCAAAAGAATTGTAATTCACACTCTGAGGTGCAACACCTGAACGAAGTGTTTCGTAAAAACAGATAGGGTGAAGCCAAGACTGCAAGGGCATTCAAGGAAAGAAAAGATACTACAAGCCAGAAAGAAAATGGGACCCCGATCAGACCTATAGTGAACTGTAGGAACAGCCCACCATTCAAACTCAATAAAATGCTCTTCAAAATTCTCAAAGAAGCATACACGTTCAATAATGAGAGAACACTTAAAAACACAACAGAATTTACACATGTCAAAAACATAGAAGTACCTGATGGAGCCACAATTGCCTCATTTGACATACAAACCTTTATCCTCCTGTGCCAATAGACCCCTCACTACAGATAATCAATGCCAACCTACAAAAGCACAAATAAATCCCTTCAAATCACATAACTGAACTAATGTACCTGCTTGAATTCACATTTTCACACAGCCATTTTAAATTTAACAATAAAATCTACAAACAAACAGATTATCTGACATTGGACTCGAATCTTTCCGGATTGCTAGCTGAAATATTTATAAGTAACTTAGAAGACAAAATCCTGGATTACAATCATCACCTCCCTAAAAATATCATCTACTATTACAGATATGTAGATGATACCATCATCTTAATCAAAGGCACTAAAGATGACATCAGTGAGTTAAACCACTTATTCAACAACTCCTATGAAAACATGAATTTCACAGTTGAACACCAAACTGATGACAGTATAAATTTCTTAGACCTTTCCATTAGAATTAGGAATAACAGACATCAGTTTGAAATTTATCGGAAGCCTACCACAACACATACTACAAACCACAACTCCTCTTGTCACCCCTCAGCCTACTCAATGGCAGCATTCCGTTACATAATCAATAGAGTTATCCAACTACCACTCTCTGAAGACAATTCTTTTTTTAAAACACACCACAATCTGTTTCTAGTCGCGGCCGCAGCACAGAACTTCTTCCTAAGTTCTCTTCGGCCAAGAAAGGGCTGCACGCATCGGCAGCGATGTGCACACATCGCTAGCTCACGCCGAACTCCGCTTAATGTACGTGATCAATGGTATGGGCGTGGATCTGACACAGAAATTCTCTGATTTACGTAGAAAGTTGATTGACTTCAAGGCAAAATTCAGTGTTGTCGTTAAAAGATTGATTTAGGTTCTATTCCACTCGTAAATGGAATGAGATGTGAATGACTACATGCCCCTGCCTCATCTTGTCTAATCTGTCCCAACGTGAAATACACGTTTACTGTGGTACATAGTTCCACAGTACTGCGTGGGTACCTGTGGTAGCGGTAGTCGGCAGGACCACGTTACACTATCCGTACTCAATTCTGAATAAGGCACTGCTGTGGAAGGACATGGAGTTGGCACTGCAATCTGTCTGAGAACGCAGCCTCCTGTGAGACATTGCCAGCAGCTGTCTGGCTCCTGGGTTAGCGGCGTTCCTGCAAGCTGTGGAGTGGTTGTTGACTGGTGCGCAGTGTCTCATCGGCAGTGGCGGCGAGGCATTGTCAACATGTGCCTTTCTCCAGGGTAGTGCAGAATATGTTTGAATAAAAACGTGGTTGTCGCCATCCCACTCTATGCTACTGCACACACACGGCTGCTTCGAGTGTTTGACTACAGTGCAGGTTGCAACAGTGTCCTATATAGTGTTAAAAGTTAGGATAAGCGCTCTATTTCTGATAGCTGGGGTAGGGGAAAATTTAGGAGGAACTGTGAATACGATTTTTTTATTTTTCATCTTAAATTGATGTTTAGAATCTTTTGAACAAAATGTTGGTTAAAACAACTGAATTGGACATCAGGAAGTTCGTTAAAAATCAACTAAAAGATCTCTTGGTGTGCTCCCACACACCTCTTTCCACTGCTTTCATGCGTCAGTATTGTCATTAGACTCATGTTCTGGAAACATAAATTACACAACAGTTTTTAAAGTTGACAGCCCTGTTAGAAGATTTGCTTTGACATGTTCTTTCGTTTCCCTTGTATAATTTTCTCATTCTTGAAAGTTATTATGTCTCTGATTTGTTTTAATGTGGTGTAGTTAGCAGGTGTAGAGTTCTAGAGTTGGTATGAATATGTATACTATACTTAATATGTTGGCGACAGATGCCACTAGAGTGGCCGATGCTGAAAAGTGGGTCCTTGAGGCAACTAAAGAGGTCAAAATAACAAGGATGAAGAAGTAGAGGAAGAGAGAAGATTAGAAACTTGTAAACCAAGGAGATTATGCAACTGGAGTTATTAACAAGTAACATTCATTTTCATTATCAGTTGTAAATATTTGTAAAATAAAAGCTTGTGTCTGGAAAGACAGGATTGTAGTCTACTTTTCAGGCAGACATGGGGGTTGGGTTGGGTTGATTGGGGAAGGAGACCAGACAGCGAGGTCATCGGTCTCATTGGATTAGGGAAGGACGGGGATGGAAGTCGGCCGTGCCCTTTCAAAGGAACCATCCCGGCAGTTGCCTGGAGCGATTTAGGGAAACCACGGAAAACCTAAATCAGGATGGGCGGACGCGGGATTGAACCGCCGTCCTCCCGAATCAGGCAGACATGTAGCTAATGTGTACTTAAAGTTTCAAGCATCTAAGTAATATAGTTAGTCATTGCATAAACTGCAAGGTTGGATAGGCATATTAAAAATATAATTTACTCTGTATTAGAATATTCCGTAAGAAAACTCCTAGTGCGCTACATTTCTCATCCTAGTAAGAGTTCACGTTTTTTAGTTACAGCTGTATAAACTTCCTGAAAATTGAAATATTTTTCCAGTAGTTCAGAGGCAAGCAATCAAACTGTGATGTCAGAGAGATGCAGGGAAACTGTTTAAAACTTGATGTCAGAATGGAAATTGTTTAAACTTCATACAACTGGGCTATCAACATTTTGAAAGTTAGGGAAAGTTTACTCCAGATACTTCAATTGAATTGGAGTGAATTTAATTTGAACTTGAACTGAACTGTGACACTAACGATGATTAATTTAGACGGACGGTACGTGCGATATGAGGGGAAAACCCAGTATCGATACTGAATTCTGTACTTAGATCAAGTGACCTGACGACCATGACTGCTATAAATAAATAGCCTTGCCGGTACTTGCATGTCTGAGTGAATAATTGCTTTCTACCTGCTGGGGAAAACATGTTGAGTGGTGTTTCGTATCAACGAAAGTAGTTTGGCTGTAAATAGTAGTCAGTTTCACACTGGTTACTACCTGTAGGGTGGAAAACATGTTTATGTATCCTAGAAATACCCAATAGGTTCAGAATGGCAGGGGAAAAACATCCTTTGTCTAACAGACAGGTTTGGACATCAAGGGGAAAAACATATTTCGTCTTAGGTGAGACTAAGCCCTTTGCTTCAGAACTGGTACAGGGGAAGGGGACAGATAATGCCCTTGTCCTAGAACAGCACAGATCCGGTGTCTTGAATTTTTTGAATGTCACACGAACAAGACTATATCCCTGCTGGATTTTTTAATTTCCCACCAATTTATATTTAGGACAAGAGCCCTACTTCTGTAGTGACATAGGAGTGGGAAAAAAGCATGTAGCGCATAGGGCGGTTTTTTTTATTTCCCACCAAATTTTGTACTTCCCACCTATCTTTTGATGATGTCATAGGAAATCTGGCAACAATTCACTCTGCCCCTGAACTCTTACTGTCATACTACTATTGTTAATTCAGACAAGGCGCTATCTGTCATGTAAGTAGTACATTATCATACAAACAATATATGGAAGAAATACGCTTACCGTTTAGGTACTAATTTGTTTTCAAAAATTTATTAAATGAGTAACTGTCAGTCATATACGATAGAATAACTTCGTTGTACTTAAAGTTGAATTCAGTTATTGGTACGTGAAACGCCTTTTTTATCAACACTGCAGACCGCTTTACGGTGTCTGGGGCAGGGACTTAGTCAACCAGACATTGCTAGAAAGAAGACCTGCTGGTAAACCACTGTGTAAACTCTACTCTCTCTACCATGACGGCCTTTCAGCGAGATGTACGTGGGAGGAAGCAATATATTGATGCACTCTTCTTTGAAAGTACGCTATCGGAATTTCAACAATAAATCTTCGCGGGGTACAGAACACTAGATGACGAGTATTTCAGTGCTAATTGAACGAACCTTTAATGAAACGCGCATCTTTCCTTTATTAATTCCACCAGGTAAGGGGGCAGCTCTAAGCAATACTCCAGTTTCGGTTTGAATGTGTGTTCTGTTAGCTACCTTCTTTTTGAATGGAATACACTTCCCGAGAATTCTTCCAACGAATCGCATTCTGGAATCTACTTATCCTATGATTAGTTTTACATGATCGTTCCACTTTAAATCGCTTCCCACTTTAAATCACCATGTACAAGTACTCTCAGATACTTAACAGATATGACTGTTTCCAGTGATTGTTCGGCAGTCGTGTAATCAAATGCGACTCTTCTCATCTACTTGAGCACAATACATTATATTCGTTTAGTTGATGGTTAACTGTCAAACCGTGCATCAAGTATGAATCCCGTCCCCTCGCGACCTTTGCCCACGTGCGGGACAGAGAGGGGGCCAGCGTCATGTTTGAAACTGTCGATCTCACCTCCTTACAAGCATCAAGCTTCCGTCTTTGTTTCCTCTCTATACGCAAATGTTCAAAGCCCTACTAAGTTTTTACTCCTGGTCTCTGTTAAATTTGTCGCTGTTTTTTTCTTACTCGTATGTAGGCCGCTCCCTTTATAATGGAATCTGAGTAGGATGTCATATGATCTAAGACTCTCCTCTTTTCAAATTGTATTTTTTGTCCGTTTCCCAGGCACTGTTCAGCCATAGCCAGCTTCTCCAACTCCCTTTGTTTAATGTGTCGGTTACGATCAGCACAATAACGAGCAACAGTGCAACCTATGCAGATGCTGCTGCATTTGCAGGGGACTTCATATATACTGGGCACTGGAATACATATATATCTTCTTTAATGGGGTGTAACGTACATCGTACCTTGGGGGTGGGCCAGTATACTGGTCTCAGTCCATGCCCCTGCAGCACGCGTCTTATCTTGCTGGTCGTTGCCCCACAGTATGAAAGAAATGCAACTGGCTTGTTCTCTTCCGCTAATTCACGAGGCTTTCTTCATCGGTGGCTCTTGAATGCGTTTGCACCGTCACCACGGCTGTAATCACTTTCCCTGATCTCAAATGAAGCAGTTCAGACTGTAGATGGTAATCACCAAATACAATGTGAAATAACGTGCTCAGGACCGCTTGCTTGTGTACAGGATGGTGAAAACTACGTGCGTTCAAGTACCTGATGTAACTTGGCCCCGCGGTGGGCCGGAGCGGCTATGAGCTGCCCAGCTCGCATTCCAGCGTACGCGTCATTTCGACCATCTCTGGAAGGTTCCAGACGCTCCTGTCGCCCTTATACAGGGTGCAGGGTGGTCAGAAACAATCTGAAAACCTTGTAAGGGTGTTTCAGGGTAGGTTGAGCTGAGGAATAGCTGTTAAGAAAAAATTCGGGTTGATTTCCATTGAAATTAGCTCATCAGGCCGTTGCGGTCGCAAATTTAAGCGGCCTGCCAGAGACAGTGTTATCAAACGTATTCTTCATTTGCCTTCCTAAAACCGAATAAGAGAGCGATACAATAAGTGGATATGGGATGGTAGTAAGGAACAAACCCTATCTAAATCTTGAGCAGTTACGTGCGCTATCATCTACATTATGAGAACAACTGACACTGTATCTCGCGGGCCGCTTCAATGTTAATTAACTCAGAAACGGCGCAACATATCGAATTTTTTTTACAATTATTTCTCACCACAACCTTCCCTGCAACACCCTTAGATGCTTATCACACTGTATAAGCGGAACACTTTTCCAGACCCAGCAGTCAGTAGTTTTAACTCCTGATAACGAGGGGCAGATGTCAAAGTCTCGACCGTTTTATTTCAACAGTGGGACAGCGCCTACTCGTCATCACAATTTTGTGACAAATTTGTGACATGAGCGGGTGCTCCAGATAGCCAAACGTTTAGAAAAAGCGGAGTCTGACAAGGCATGAGCCAATTATATTCAAGTGCTTTGCAGTCAGCGGTTGGCGCAGCGCAAAGAATACAGAAAGGTAATCCATGGGTGGTTGGGTCGAGTCTCTACGAGGTAACATTTTTTTTATTTTCAGTTTTCAACTTACAGTGCAAATAAACTGAAATAATACTTAATACACTCCTGGAAATGGAAAAAAGAACACATTGACACCGGTGTGTCAGACCCACCATACTTGCTCCGGACACTGCGAGAGGGCTGTACAAGCAATGATCACACGCACGGCACAGCGGACACACCAGGAACCGCGGTGTTGGCCGTCGAATGGCGCTAGCTGCGCAGCATTTGTGCATCGCCGCCGTCAGTGTCAGCCAGTTTGCCGTGGCATACGGAGCTCCATCGCAGTCTTTAACACTGGTAGCATGCCGCGACAGTGTGGACGTGAACCGTATGTGCAGTTGACGGACTTTGAGCGAGGGCGTATAGTGGGCATGCGGGAAGCCGGGTGGACGTACCGCCGAATTGCTCAACACGTGGGGCGTGAGGTCTCGACAGTACATCGATGTTGTCGCCAGTGGTCGGCGGAAGGTGCACGTGCCCGTCGACCTGGGACCGGACCGCAGCGACACACGGATGCACGCCAAGACCGTAGGATCCTACGCAGTGCCGTAGGGGACCGCATCGCCACTTCCCAGCAAATTAAGGACACTGTTGCTCCTGGGGTATCGGCGAGGACCATTCGCAACCGTCTCCATGAAGATGGGCTACGGTCCCGCACACCGTTAGGCCGTCCTCCGCTCACGCCCCAACATCGTGCAGCCCGCCTCCAGTGGTGTCGCGACAGGCGTGAATGGAGCGACGAATGGAGATGTGTCGTCTTCAGCGATGAGAGTCGCTTCTGCCTTGGTGCCAATGGTGGTCGTATGCGTGTTTGACGCCGTGCAGGTGAGCGCCACAATCAGGACTGCATACAACCGAGGCACACAGGGCCAACACCCGGCATCATGGTGTGGGGAGCGATCTCCTACACTGGCCGTACACCTCTGGTGATCGTCGAGGGGACACTGAATAGTGCACGGTACATCCAAACCGTCATCGAACCCATCGTTCTACCATTCCTAGACCGGCAAGGGAACTTGCTGTTCCAACAGGACAATGCACGTCCGCATGTATCCCGTGCCACCCAACGTGCTCTAGAAGGTGTAAGTCAACTACCCTGGCCAGCAAGATCTCCGGATGTGTCCCCCATTGAGCATGTTTGGTACTGGATGAAGCGTCGTCTCACGCGGTCTGCACGTCCAGCACGAACGCTGGTCCAACTGAGGCGCCAGGTGGAAATGGCATGGCAAGCCGTTCATCCAGCATCTCTACGATCGTCTTCATGGGAGAATAGCAGCCTGCATTGCTGCGAAAGGTGGATATACACCGTACTAGTGCCGACATTGTGCATGCTCTGTTGCCTGTGTCTATGTGCCTGTGGTTCTGTCAGTGTGATCATGTGATGTATCTGACCCCAGGAATGTGTCAATAAAGTTTCCCCTTCCTGGGACAATGAATTCACGGTGTTCTTATTTCAATTTCCAGGAGTGTATATTGGTTTCGGTAATGACCCTCCAGGGTAGCTGAGCGCGCTAACAGGCTGTTCCCTGGACTCGGGTAGGCGTGCGTGCCCCAGGTCGAATCCGCCTGGCGGACTAACGACGAGAGCTGGTGTGCCAGCCAGCCTGGATGTGGTTTTTAGGTGGTTTTCCACATCCCGCTAGGTGAATACCGGGCTGGTCCCCACGTTCCGCCTCAGTTACACGCGTCACAGACATTTGAAGCACGTCCACACTATTTCACGATTTACACTAGACGCAGACAGTTGGGGTACACTGATTCCTTCCTGGGGGGTATGGGGTGGCGGCAGGAAGGGCATCCGGCCATCCCCAACACCAACACTGTAAAATCCGTTGTAACCACGCTGACCCTGCGACCGCTGCGGGAATATGGCGTAAGCGAAAGAAAGAATATTGGTTTTAGTAATATTTTCATAAAAGACATGAAAAGGAAACGCAAAAGAAAATTTGGGACTGAAAATAACTTCAAAAAAGTACGTTGTTACGTGTGGTTTGGTCCCAAACCGTCCAATGAGAGAGAACCTCTTATGTATGTAAATCAGCTTCATTTCTTTCTATAGAAACTTTAAAACAACTACATAATTGTAAAAATGTCGGACGCAGAGGAAATTACTACTTCTCCTGCGTTTCCACTGAATATCACCCCAACATTAGTAAATCAACAACTATAAAATAATAAAAGTATCTAATTCTATACATGAAGTTCTCTTGTACGCTCTAAAACCCTCCGTGGATATTTATTTGCAATCAAAAAATTTTCCTTTGCCTTTCCTCTTCATGCCTTTCACGCAAATATTAATAAAGTCAGTACACTGAACGTTATTTCACTTTATTTGTAGTTTTAGTAACGTAATTACAGAAAATAAAAGCCGTTTACACATGGAAACTGGAAGCCACGAACCTCGGATTACGGTTTCATACTCTTTACGCTGCGGCAAACGCTACCTGGAATGTAGGCCAACGTAAATGGCTCATGCCTCGCCCGAACTGCGCCATATATGCAAGGTTTTCTGAACGCTCGGCCATGTGGAGCTCCCATTTATCTGACTTTCATTTCCGGGCAATCCATGCATGTATTATAAGTTTTCGGCGAAATCGCTGCCGTCAAGTACGCGCGGTCTACTTGTAAGTGACACTGCTTGAAAAACGACATGGTTTCATTCAGACATGTCACCGCCAAAGATTCCGAGGACGTTCTTTGTTCGCCCGGCTGGTGCAGCTTTCTTACAAAGTCAGGGAATCATGCACGTTTCCTGATTAAGGTTCCGCTACAGTGCTTTAAACCAACACCGACTCAAAGGAAGGCCTCGGCGCTTGCTGGTGACGTCACGTCAGCTAGGCACGGTCTGTTGCAGGCAGAAACGCCTGGTCGTGCTTATCATTATAAATCCCTTATTTTGGTACAAAATGTTTGGTATTGTTTTGGATTCTGCAGTTTTATTTAGATGAAAGATTTTCTTTGTATCGTAAAGCTACAAATGAAGATCATAATTCTGTATTACTGAATCCTGTCGAAACAAACGTAGATCAATATGAGAAGATGCTTTGCCCCATTGCAAGCTTCGGAAATTTTACATTCAAGTAACTACATTTACTCGATCCATTTGCTATCGAAACTTACCCCAAACCCCTTACAATGAACTCGTTTCTTTTATTTATTTAATTATTTATTTTCGTTTGACATCGCCGCTGGAAATGTGAACTAATTTACATGTGTAAATGTCCAACTGTTGCTAGTCATTAGATTACAGACGTTTTCAACGAAAGGAATTCTAAACAGGAAACAAAATAACTTCATACATCGAAAACACTGCTGAGCTAATACTTTTTAAACATGCACATTAGAAAAGGTAAATATTCCCCTCTTGCAACTGAAAGGAGAAACTTTATAAGATAAAAAAAAATTATTTGATAAAACAAGTATCTCTCTTTTGCCTCTTCTTCTTAAATGTGAATTGCAGAGTAGTCATGTAGATGTAGATGTAGATGAAGATACCTAAAGAAGTGCACCAATATGTTCACAGTTTCTTGTAAAAGCAACCTAGTACAAACGTAACTTCCTCAAATTTACAAATAAGGTAAAGAAGCATGAATTCTGTTGCTGCTGGACCATGAAGTTGTTTTTGTATGTCAGTCCTTAAAACAGGGGGAAATTTAAATTCAGGACTACACTATTTGTTATGAAGTGTAATGAATTGCACAAGTAATTGATTGCAGAATAGAATAGAATACCGCCAATAGTTTCACATTTTCCTGTGTCAGTGAGGCAGACACCACCATTATGAGTATGCCTGCAACAGACCTGGCGTTCGTCGTGCCTACCTGACGTGACTTCACGAACAAGCGCTGAGGCCTTTCTTTGAGTCGGTGTTGTATAAACCCAATGAACACATGGACTCTTTGGTCTTCCAATATTTAAAATTTTCTAGGTCCCACCGAGATTTGAACTCGGATCGCTGGATTCAAAGTCCAGAGTGCTAACCATTACACCATGGGACCTGCTTACGCTGTGGCAACTTGAATAACGTATCTTAAAGAGCATTAGAAGTGAAGGCCCAAGCCTATATGGCGTAAGTACTGTACTGTCACAATATCTCCTCATAGCGTCTGATAAAAGACTAGTACATCACGCTTATGCACGAAAAGCGAAGATCGTGAAAAAACGTATTAAGTTCACCCGTGCTGCGTTTGTGAATTAGGCTTTACAAAGTCTTGGAATGCAACTCGATTTTCATTCTGAATAGCTTCCGAGTTTAACAGTGAACTCGCGACACGCCACGTGATACGTACCCTTCACTTTCGTTGGAGGCCTCATTTAAAGTTTCTCCTCTCCGTCTTCCGATGCGTTCTTAACATTTCTTAAAGTACGTTCCAACATCTTTAACTTCTTTAAATGATGTACGCTTCAAGAGTACTTCTGTGGCTGCGTTCTTTGCCTTGTTAGCAGTCGAGGGCTCATTACGTTACGTTCATCTGTCTTCCTAGTACGTCAAGACGAGAAGTTAACAGGACCAATTTATTTCTTCGCATTGTTGAGACACTTCTATAGACTAATATTCCTTTTTCGCTCTTTCCAGGATTTCTGCCGCAATCTCGCACCCCAGTCGATTTGAAAACACTGCAGAGGCTGTCTACGTATCACAGCACGGTATGTCGCTTGTATTTTAGCAGCGTTTGCAGTAATTCAGGTACTGATTGCGAGTTGCTTCATTACATAGGTCATTAAATCAAATTTTACGATCCATTTTGAAGAATAAATCTGGGATTCTTATGTCCTTTCTGCTCTCTCAAACAGATGTAGACTAAACAAACACAAGTGACATCTTAGAAATGTATTAAGGGCTCATTTGTTTCAAAAGGATAAAACCATATTTGACGGTAATTAGTAAAGAAGTGTGTTTCAACGTACTGAATATAGAAACAGCTATTTAGTACAGTTTCTAATCCTAAGCGAAGAGACATTATACAAAATGAGTAAGTTGACAGCCTATGATGGAACCACGTCATTCGAATGTTCCATTACAAGTCGTTCGTTAGTTATGTAAGGAACACCTCTCCTAACAGAGCTGTAATTTTTCAGTGTCATTGCAATGATTCGAACTGTGCCTTGCTTTGCATATCACTGTGCGTAGTGATCGTTCGTTCTACTCCTGACGATGTGTTGCAAAACTACATACAATTTTTCAACACAGTTGAGAGATGAAAGGAAAGAAACAGGAAAACGCCTAAACTTCGCAATACCAGGAGTCAAGCTCGCACTTTTGAATCCTAAGCGAAAAGAAATTGCGTCAAGTGGAAGAGTAAGATTTATTATAAAATGATATGATCGATGTAATGATGGAACTTGAAATGGAAGCAGCTGTAATGCAAGGTGGCTCCTAAGGACCTGAACAAGACTCTCCTGTGTGTTACAGGTCATGCACCCGTTTCAGCAAATGAAATAGTTTACCAACCTCTTAAAAATGATCAAGTTAGTAACTGGCAATTAATCTGAAATACAACAAGTAAGAGAAAACAAGAAAAGATATTACTTTTATTAAATGAACCAAACGCTGCTGAAGAGGTGAACAAAGCGATTCACATGCGCAAAATATGAAACCCTCGGGAAGTATACAGTATCCTAATACAAAATATGGGGTTTATACGAAAACAGAATGGTTTCCTTCGTGGCATTTCTGCATCGCTCAGCTGCATTTGACTTAATTCTCGCAAACTACTGCTAACGCAAACTACCAGAAATCTTCTCCAAGAAAATTCCACGTTGAGTTTCGGGGAAAGTGATACAAGTGGCTGAATAAAAACTGTTTACCATAAGACAGTGTCCTCGCTCCAGATTTATTTAACGTTCACACCATCGCAACGACAGGCATATAAGTAACTACTTTTGCCCAAGAGGGGTAAATTCGGAGAGTAAATAATTTTTTTTTCAACCACTTCAAAGTATAGATTAGTACGACATAGCAAACTCACTTCAGCTACATATGGTGAAAACAAACGTCCATGCTTTTGGTCATTGTAACAGGCAAGTCTCGAGGAAGCTGACGGTCTCATGGACATATATCATCACAGAGGCAACGCACTCTCAGATCCAGCCATTTGGAATTTTCAGAAACATTGTTCAGACTTCAAGTGATAGGTCAATCGTAGGAGTTTAATAAGACAAAAATTAATTTGCATAATTTGAAGGGATGAGCACAAAACATCTATTTGAGAAATGTGGTCTGCCACTGGTGTTGGTTCAAACGATTCAAATGGCTCTGAGCACTATGGGACTTCTGAGGTCATCAGCCCCTAGAACTTAGAACAACTAAAACCTAGCTAACTTAAGGACATCACACACATCCAAGCCCGAGGCAGGATTCGAACCTGCGACCGTAGCAGCAGCACAATTCCGGACTGAAGCTCCTAGCACCGCTCGGCCACATTGGCCGGCCAAACATTTCACTTCCGTTTCATGTACTGGGGCATACTAATGTAAAAAGAAAAAAAGCCGTCCAACAATGGGATATGTGAAGTAAGACATCTTTGAGGTATGTGTGTGCATGTTCGTATCCTTCCGGATTTGGTTTTTTCTGAAGTACACTTACAGGACCACACCCTAACCACGAGATGAGTCCCCATACCGAAGCACCACCTCCTCTATGCTGCACTGTTGGCAGTACACATGATCGCAGTTAACGTTCCCCGGGCATTCGCCAAACCCGAAGGTTTTCATCAGGTTGCGACAGTGTATAACGTGATCCATTATTCAAAACTACTCGAGAGTGGAATCACTCTTTAGACCACACGAAGCGTAGCTTAGCACTGACTACGAGAAATGTGTGGATAATGACGAGCTCGTCGACCATTTGTACCCAATTCTTTTTAAGTCCCAACGCCCAGTGATTGTGCTAGCTGGACTGCAGGTAGTACTTTGGAAGTCCCGAGTGACTCCTTCCGCTGATTTTATGCGTTTCCGCTTAACTATCAGATCACCTTCAGTTGACTTGGGTACATTTAAAAAGGTTGAAATGTCCGTCATGGATTTGTTACTCAGGTGGCATTCAATTAGTATATTTACGTTCGAAGTTACTGAGCTCTCCGGAGCGACCCTGATCCCGGCTCGTTTTGTACTGGTGGTGAAACTATCCCATTGAATAAAAAGAAAGACTGTGCTGGTAAAACTTCTACATTCCTTGATTTTCAAACTCCAGAGTGAAAATGAACGCACTGAGACTATTTTCTCTTTACTTATTCTTATCATTTCTAAAATGACAATATTTTAGCGGAACGCAATCTGACTTTCAATAATCTCTACAAAAGAATAGCCCTGGCTAAAAATAACCTATGCCCTTCATGAATCACTTACCTCACAAAAATCTTCGTTACTCGAACTACTGTAATACAGCGAGCGCCAATACTGCTAGCTAAATAAAAAATTCTAACTACTGAAGGCACTAACTACTGACAGGCATATAGTTAGCAAATGAAAGATTTTGATAGAGACAAACAATGTATTTACCTTAATAATGTTGCCATCCAGTTTAACAGATTTACGTTTTCTGACGGACACACGTCCAGATCGTCAGCTCATACTAACATCTCAAAACTCTGTCATCTCTCTCCCCACATACACCACTGCTGGCGGCTCACCTCCAACTGCCCAACACTACACTGGCGAATAACTTCCAACGAGTCCAACCAGCCACAGACTGCACGCAGCGCAGTCAGCGATTTTACTACATAGCGCTACGTGGAGTTGCCAACACATAAATCTAAACAGTCTACTTACAGTGGATCCGCCTGTCGTGACATCTACCGGTGAATTCCCCATTGCACGAAATATCAGGACACTGTTGATGACATAATGTACGTTTGAGAATTTCCTGCTTGCAGAGTTCGAGTGACCAGCTAAATGTGCACAGTAGTTAACATTAGTGAGAACGAATCAATAAAAGTAACACCTCAGACAAGATAGTTGTGTAAGTGGGGTAAGGTCATTATACGTCTATGTGAGAAACCGTATTGAAACAGACAAAATGCCAGAAATGTTGCTATGCTTTTATGACAAGAAGAAAACCCAGAATGTTCGCAAGTATTACGCGCAAAAAAAGTGTAGTATCACACAAAAGTGTATTAACAAAAAAGTCTTACCATCTAGACTTCGGATTTAGACACAGGTGTTTGGTTGAACAAAATGGCATACGTGACATTTGTCTATTTCATTTAACTTTCAGAGAGAATAAAAGTCTAATTTTAGAGTATGAAAATAGCTCGGGCCAAATCCTAGCCAATCGTCGTAGCTTCAACATCCTGAACGAATTAAAGTACCAGCAGTGTTGTACCTAGAGGATACAGAGGATAGTGTACCTAGGAACACACGATATTTTTTGGTCAGTACTTCAATCTAGTAACTGATTTTATAGTCACACGAAGGAATGCGCGCTAGAGACCTCCATAAGCAGTTTCCTCCATTTTCTACAGTTTATTTTTGTTACTAGTGTCATATGTAAAGATTTTGTATTCTATACATTCAAGTGTTATAGATTAAAATTACTTTGAATATATCGTTAATTCTTCAGTTACAGAATTTTATGGCAAGTATAATTCTACATATTTTTAAAACTAGCTATTTAATATATTGACAGTAAAGTCGTATTTCGTCGGTCGTGCACCATCTTGTGCCTTGAAACAGAACATTGGATATTCGCAAATTAACTGAGTTTCGTTAATGTCTTAACTATTTTACCTCCGTATAAAATGGAAATTTTTGTTAATTTCCAATAGCTTAAATTTCAAAATGTATTTAACTCGTAACCTTTTCTCTACAATACTTCTGCTTAATTCGATTTCACTTAGTTATTACTGGTGTGCAGTAGAACAACTGCTTACATTATTGACAAGATTTCCTCCACTGCAACGCTTTTAAATGTCCATCGAATATTTGTTGATAGGTACATGAGTAGGATGTATCTTGCAACACGTTTTTGCTTTTGGAAAAAATTTAATTCTCCGGAGTAATTTTTGTAATTTCAAAAAATGACTGCATTACATGAAAAGTGAACGCTATCATTTAAAAATGGTATAAGAAAACATATAAAAAATCTAGTACATAGCTGGCTACAGTCTGAAAAGTGTCCCAGGGTAGGTACAATACTCTCCCATACTTACAGGTGCGGAAACTGTTCGCTTATCCGCACAGATTTCTACACTTTACTGAATACTAGGTGGAGAAAACAATATAGAGGATAAGGAACAACGAATCAAACGAAAGTTTCCAAACAACCATATGTCGGGAAAGCACCGTTGTAGATTTACGGCCATTAAATGACAGCTAATCAGCGATGTGCACCTGGAAGTGAGTGCACTTAAACTAGCCTGTCCCAGCTAATAACACCTAAGTTAAATTCCACAGTTAGTGTTTAAATATACCGAAGCTAATATTTTCAGGTGAACAGTCAAGCCGGGCGAAGTGGCCGAGCGGCTCTAGGCGCTACAGTCTGGAACCGCGCCACCACTGTGGTGGTAGACTCGAATCCTGCCTCGGGCATGGATGTGTGTGATGTCCTTAGGTTAGTTAGGTTCAAGTAGTTCTAAGTTCTAGGGGACTGATGACCTCAGAAGTTAAGTCCCATAGTGCTCAGAGCCACCTGAACCATTTTTTGAAGTCATAGGTAAACAAGTTTACTTTTCTGTTCGTGGCTGGTTACCTCCGTCACGAATTTTCTGCGAAATTTACTGTAGTTGCATGACTGCTACAGCGACTATGCTGAGAGTACAATAATGCCACTAACTTGTTGAGATAATAAGGTGCCCAGCAGAAACAGATTTGCTGTAAGGTAGTCGAGATTTGCTAATGTAAGACGAAATGTTGTTACTGATGAAAACTAAAGACTACATGTTTTAAACTTTACTAATGTGCAGGGAGTAGCAGGAATTAACCTCTATTCCAACAGACTTAACCTTTATTCCAACAAGTGATCAGTTAAAACAGTAAGTGTGAAATAACACAATAGTGAAACACAGAACAGAAATTACATTTTAAAAACTTATTTTTTCTCAAATCTCATTTCTGACAACGAATAATCAAAATTTCTGTCTTCTACATCGTTACAAACTTAACGCCGTTGACACAGCGTAGTCGGACGAAACCATACTACCCGTCACACCGTTCTAAACACATTCTGCAAGCAGACAGGCTGTTGGTCTTGGTTGTCTAGTAGCGTGAAAGCACGTGCCTGCAAACCAAAAGATCGCGGTCGCATCATGGATTTTTATTTCAGTCTTCCTTTAACCTAGCTTCCACTTCTCAAAGATATGAAGATTCGACAGAGACGACACATGATTCGGAGTCCATGTTAAACCGTAGGTCCCCTGCCCCGGGTTGAATGACTGGGGTAGGGTACGGCTACAAAAGTCTCTGAAGTGACATCTACTTAAAGGACTTGCACAAAGCTATTCAGCTACACTCACAAGGAGTGCACACCTACTCGTCATCGCTGAATTCGTCCAAACCTCAGTACATGTAGGGCGTGGTGAGACAAGAAAGTGCCCCAAGTGAAAACTCCAGATGGCCAAGCGTTTAGGAAATAAAAGCAATTTTGAGACGGATCTATGACCATGTGCACCTTATTAATTGACCTTTTGACAATGTGTTAAAAAGCGGTGTATGGATTTACGGTAACACATCTGGTTCGCTTTTAAAGGGTCGCAGATTCGGCTCCGCCGGGTAGCAAATATTTTTGTGCTCCTTGACAATGCGTACACTACTGACATCGCAATTGACCACAACATCATATAGGTTATTTTATTAATTTATGTAAGCACAAAAAGTATAGACATAGGACGAAATGCGGGACAGCAAACATTTAAAAAGGGATTATAGTTGACGCGTACACGGGAGGTGGTGATACAGTCGCTAGCGTCACGTCTTCGCACTTTTGCGCCCCGTTTTCGAAACCCGATTATTATTTATATATTTGTTTTTCATTTATCTACCTAAGTCCGTAGAATATTACTACACAAATGTTTTCCAATGTATAGTGAAATAACTTTTTACATATTCATCTACTAATTGTATGTCTGCTGTATGAATTAAAAAAGGATATAAAAATGAATGATAATATTATTTGAAATTCCTTTCGGTGAAATTTCTGTAGTACATCTTGATTCATAATCAACTGAAAGTGCCACTTTTCGGTAAAGTGATGCATTATGTGTCGTTTGCCACGAAATTATTGCCAACGCATGAAATCTTCAGCAATGTTAACGACGTTTCTTTACCGAGTGAGACTCATACGAAGAGAGTTACCTTCGCGCGATGCTCGTGGTGTTCGGAATTTCTATGTTTTGGATGTTTCTACGATCGTTATCATGCAAGAAAATGTCCCAAATCTTCCTGAAGAATATAAACCACAAGAATAAAATACAAAAATTCATGTAAGAAAGAAATATAATAATGAGAATTTAAAAACGTTGTAACCCCTGAAAATGCCGTGCGCGTGTATATTATGGTATAATAGACGTGTGACAATTACTGTGAAACCCGGTTTATTTTTACGATTAATACAACGCTCTTGTGTCCCATAACTTGACAAGAAACATGTGTATAGTAACCTTCTATGGAAATAGGTAGATAAATGAATAAATAAATAAAAACAATAGTAGCGACAGCTGTTTGAAAGCCTAGAAGCATTTAATCCACGGCGGTGGCTCGATCAGTGTCCATGCTTTCGATCCACAGCACACATGTGAAGAGCCCGGATTGCATTTCGAACTGCCGGTGTTTTCGGTTTCCATATTGGCTGTCATCAAGGAGAGCATAACGTTCTGTGCCCACTGGGAATTGACTCAGAAGACTTACAGTTCAGCTAATGTGTGTTGTGAGTGATCTAGGGCCCTAAATGTGTGGATCAGTTCTAATTCCATTTCTGCAGTTCGTTGTGACCAACGCTTCATTCCACTGGGAAATCACATCAAAATTGCGGGCAGCGATAGGCCTATGGGTGTTCTACACGAACAACAATCCAGTCCATTTGTCTGTTATGTTCATTTGGTAGGATTTTCGGGTCGTAGTCCTCCTGCTCTTCGAAAACATCTAGCAGCCTTCTTGGTGTTCCGACTTAAATTCCCTGGGCCAAGCATCAGGCGTGTAACTTATTGCATCTTCTGAACAGAGCAAAAATTCGAAAAATTTATCTGGGGAAATCACTGTTTCATCTTGTTTGTACCGCGCACAAAAATAGTTTCTTGTAACCCGATCCCATACTTCCGAATAGCGTATTTTTTTCTAGCTGAATATTTAACGAGAACTGCAACAGTGAACACGTATTGCCCTGCGTAACAGGAAGACGTCAACACTGATTACCTTCTTTAATCGACACTGCCGCTCCATCGAACGTGTCTGTGAAGTCCAATACATAGCATACGTTACCAAATCACGTACAGTAAATTGCTCCCCCATATAAACGCTTTCCGAACCTTATAAAATCGGCTTTCGACGTATTAAGCTCACAAAGTGTGTAGTAAATTTACATCATACCCACAGTTTTAAAAACAGCTATTACGCCGCCGTCTTTTTAGGCACATAATTGCTTAGACGGTTCCGCGTATAAATCCTGCAGGGCGCAGATATAAAGAGACAATAATCGAGATTTAACAGTATGTCAGTTCAGTAGAAATGTTAATTAACTGAAAATAAATTATGTGTAAAATAAGTGCATGTATTTTTTGATGGACAAGATATTGATCGTCTGTTGCAATTACTGTATAATAAATCCATCTCAAGGGTGTCGTGAAAGGCCGGCCTTAGTGGCCGAGCGGTTCTAGGCGCTACAGTCTCGATCTGCGCGACTGCTACGGTCACAGGTTCGAATCCTGCCTCGGGCATGGAAGTGTGTGATGTCGTTAGGTTAGTCAGGTTTAAGTACTTCTAAGTTCTAGGGGACTGATGACCTCAGCAGTTAAGTCCCATAGTGCTCAGAGCCACTTGAACCATTTGTCGTGAAAGTCGTAGAAAGAAGCGACAATTACCAATTACCACTTCCTATGGGGTTTATAGACGATGAAAAAGAATTTGGCTCTGTCATAATTAAATGCGTGTGGGCAGGACTTGAGGACAAAGCAAAGAATGTGCCTACACCAATTTGTTGAAGTGGGAGTTTGGTTCAAATGGTTCAAATGGCTCTGAGCACTATGGGACTCAACTGCTGTGGTCATTAGTCCCCTAGAACTTAGGACTACTTAACCCTAACTAACCTAAGGACGTCACACACATCCATGCCGGAGGCAGGATTCGAACCTGCGACCGTAGCAGTCGCACGGTTCCGGACTGCGCACCTAGAACCGCGAGACCACCGCGGCCGGCGAAGTGGGAGTTTCTATTGGATTGAATCAGAAGTTAAAAATCAAAATTTGAGAACAGAGTTAGGTGAGGCAAGTTTGTTGGAGGATATGTCCTTCGCGGGATGGTAGAGAAATAGCGGAGACACCCCCAGCACCCGTCCACAGATGCGAACCTCGGACTGAGCAACTTGGTGGTGGGAGGACATGGGAAGGAGTGGGGGATAAATGCTTGACCCACGTCCGCACCTGGAAGCGGAGCGCGTGCAGAATGCCACGCTGGAGGGAGGCGGTGGGGGAGCAGGAGATACATAAGCCCTGCGTCACCTGTTGGGCAGTCGGTTCATCAGTGCACCTGATAATGGCCACGTGGGTGTTTGCCGAAATATTGTGTCTGATCGACACTGACACCCGGTCATTCACCCTTAAACTATTTCCTCACTAAGAAAGCTATCAACATTTATATATAAAATTGCTTATAATAACAGTATCAGAAGTTATAAACATGTCACCCCATGCGCACGTCACACCATAAGGTATATCTTGAAGCCAGCTGTGAAATGACCATATTTATCTTAATACTGAACATAAATAGTTATTGTTATAAATATGAAGATAGCAGTTCTCGAAAGAACAGATACCACTGATGACCGTGCAGCTTCTCTAGAATAAAGAGTTCGGGCAACCTGTGCACATTCACACAGACGAAGGTCAATGGCCAGGTAGAAGATAGTAACTCTTACGGGAATCGTCACCTTAGTTGGCGCGAGTAATGAGTGGATAGGCAAATATCTATTACGAACATTACGTATGTAGATTGTGGGCAGTTGGGAATGTGGGTCTCGCGGGAAGCGTGCAAGGGATAATTCCCTGCAGTCGCGCTATTCATCTGTGTCGCCGATGGCTCAGATGGATAGAGCGTCTGCCTTGTAAACAGGAGAACCCGGTCGGGGCACACATTTTCAGCTGTCCCCGTCGAGGTGTATCAACAACACCTGTCGGCAGCTGAGGGTTTCAGTTAAATATCATGTATTGTTATAAATAATTTGTTCAAGAGTTGTTAATAGAGTGCCAAAAAAGATCTGCACAGGTAAACGATGGACTGGCGTCAGCATTCAGTTATTACCATTTGTTTATTCTCGTTTAATAAGGAGTTTTATAATTCAGTAGTTGTAAGTTGCATGTTTGAGTAGTGCAGTACAGCACCAGCAGCAAGCTGAATAAAGTTACGAGTTCAACTATTGATTGCGTTTCGTTTTGCAGTGTATACTATATAAATCACAGTTCATTATTCTACACTGTGTAACACGTAAAAAAAGTAATATTTGTCTGGAAATTGCCTGAATATGTACACTGGTGTGTAAAAGTTAAGGACGAAGGTAAGTTTGGCACTTCCAAATTATATAGCGCAATTTAACTATAGTATAGTACACAAGGTAATTCAAGAAGTACACAATGAGATGAACAGAAACGAACACTTTTCTTCAAAGATTGCACTTAAGTAACTGAGATTTTTGACGGTGCCCTGGGCATTACAAAAGGCGGGACGTGGTTCTTGGTGATCACGGGGGACAACAATGCACGCTGAGAAACGTGTTCCCGTACTGGCCACAGCGTTGGTAGGGAGTTTATGTAGCAGGGCGTTCCACTCTTCCAACAGTGCCACTGACAACTGCTGCATGTTGGTTGGTGCACTTGGACGTGCTGCGGAACGTCTCTCCAACGCATCCCACGCGTGTTCAATGGAATTTAAGTCGACGAACGGGCAGGCCAGACCATTCGCCGTATATTCTCTGGTTCCAAGAGCTCTTCCACCTGCGCTGTTTGATGCGGTCGTGCCTTGTTCAAAAATGGTTCAAACGGCTCTGAGCACTATGTGACTTAACATCTGAGGTCATCACTCCCCTAGAAGTTAGAACTGCTTAAACCTAACTAACCTAAGGACATCACACACATCCATGACCAAGGCAAGATTCGAACCTGCGACGGTAGCAGCAGCGTGGTTCCGTACTGAAGCGCCTAGAACCGCTCGGTCACAAGGGCCGGCACGTCGTCATGCATAAGTAAAGCCCGACTGTACCTCTGAAAAGACGCACGTGGGGAAGGAGTGCAGTGTCGCAATAACGCTGACCGGTGAATGTAACGTGTTTGAAGGTCATTAAGCTCATGCAACATTCAGTTTACTCACGCCATAGCCGCGTGGGATAGCCGCGCGGTCTAGGGCGCCTCGTCATGGTCCGCATGGCTCCCCCGTCAAAGGTTCTAGTCCTCACTCGGGCATGGATGTGTGTATGTGTGTTGTCCTTAGCGTAAGTTAGTTTAAGTTAGATCAAGTAGTGCGTAAGCTTAGGGACCGATGACCTCAGCAGTTTGGTCCCATAAGACCTTACCACAAATTTCCAAAATTTTCTCACGCCATTAAGACCTCGAGCACCAACACGATGAAGTACGACAGCGTTCCCGGCGAATTAAAAGTTCCCTCATCTCGCCATGTGAAGACACATAATACACATAAGAACACTGTCGAACATGATCGTTTTGGTGTTCGAGGTGCCGTGTTTTGGGGAGCCATACATTTCCATGTGCGTACTGACCTCCAAAATCTTCGAGCATAGTATCTTTACCGGTCAACGTTATTGTAACAAAGTACTCTTGCCCCAGTGCGCCTGTTCATGGATACATTCGGCCCTGACTTCATTTTAATGGTTTGGAATGTGACAGCATCGATCAGCGCATGTCGAGAAGCAGTTGGAATGAGAGGACAATCGGCAAATGGAGTGGCCTGCTTCTTCTACCGACTTAAATCCCATCGACCACGTGCGGGAGGCGATGGGGTGAATTATTGCTGCACGATCATCTGTACCAACGACCATGTAGCAGTTGTGAACCGAGCTAGTGTGGGAATGGAACGCCCTACCATAATTAATTCTTACCAACATTGCGGCTATGGTGCAGAGCAGGCACTGCCGCCAATGATAATCACACTTCCTATTAAGAACCGTCCAGGGCGCCATCGTGAACCACGCTAACTTCATTTTGAACAAAAGGGCCATTTCTGTACGTCTCATTGCGTATTTCGTTCAGTTATCTTCTGTAGTAAACTATAACAGTTCTTTCGAAGTGTGGCCCCGTTTTATCGAGCTACGTTACATGGCTGTGGCGCATCGTGAGATAGTTTTTTGTCCTCGAGTTTTCCACAACAGTGTATTTTAAATTTAAGTGTAAGGAAGTCTTTTCTGGAAGTATTTGCCTGGAATGTGGCCTTCTGCGGAAATGTAACGTGGACGATAAACAGCAAAGATAAGAAGACAACAGAAGATTGTGGAATTTGCGTCTACAGCGGAATGTTAAATATTAGTTACTTAGGTTGAACAGATAATGAACTGATACTGAGTCGAACTGGGGAAATAGAAATTGGTATTACAACTTAATTAGAAGGAAAGACGGCTCATAGCATACATCCTGAGGCAAAACGGAATGGTCAACTTGGCAACTGAAGGAAGCATGGAGGGATATAAATTTAGAGGGAGGCCAAAGTTTGACTACAGTAAGTAAAGGGCGACAATTATTGAGCTGTATGAAATAAAATCGTCACAACTTCCGAACAGTTTGGGTTAGGACGTTCAAACTGCACGGCTGGCCGCGGGGCATGATGGGAATTAGTGTGCGTATGCATGCATGGTTTAGAAACGAAGCCCACTTTCATTTGGATGTTTTCGTCAATAAGCAAAACTGGCGCATTTGGGGCACTGAGAATCCACTTTTCGCGACCGATAAGTCTTTTCACCCTCAACGGGTGACTGTGTGGTGAGCAATTTCCACTAACAAAATAACAGGTGCAATATTCCTTATGGCACGGTGACTACCATAGAGTATTTGAAGGTTTTGGAAGATGATTTCATTCCCATTATCCAAAGCGATACAGATTTCGACAGATGTGGTTCATACAAGACGTAGCTCGACCCCATCGAAGCAGGAACGCGTTTGATGTCGTGGAGGCGCACTTTGGGGACGGCAGTCTGGCTCTGGGGTACCCAGAGGTCACTGGCATGGGCACCGATTGGCCGCCATATTCTCCAGATGTGAACACATGTGACTCCTTTTGTGGGGCTATATTAAAAACTAGGTCTACAGCAATAACTCCAAAACCACTGCTGAAAACAGCCATTCAGGAAGTCATCGACGGTATCGATGTTCCAACACTTAAGCGGATTACGCAGAATTTCGCTATTAGTCTGCGTCAAATCATCGCCAATGATGGCAGGCATATCTAACATGTCATAACTTAAATCCGAATATCTGTACTGAAGTTCACTTGTTGAATAAAGTGTGTGCAGGCAAGGTATGTAACTAATTTACGTTTTTTTCATATAGTTCGATAATTATCACCCTGTAGGCTCAACTCGATGGAGGCCGCGATGATTATGGAGATCTGTGTCAATTAAAGAAAGTTTTTAACGTTGTGCCTGCTGACACATGCCCTGTTTGCAACTCTCAAAATTTTAATCAAAACTCCCACCAAATTACTATCATTAACAGCCGGCCGGGGTGGCGGTTCCAGGTGCTACAGTCTGGAACCGCGCGACCGCTATGGTCGCAGGTTCGAACCCTGCCTCAGGCAGGGATGTGTGTGATGTCCTTAGGTTAGTTAGGTTTAAGTAGTTCTAAGTTCTAGGGGACTGATGACCACAGCCGTTTAGTCCCATAGTGCTCAGAGCCATTTGAACCATTTGAACTCGACTAATGTCTTAGGCAGTGCTGAGGGGAAGTGACACCATGAATCCTGCAGGGCTGTCCATAACTCCGTAAGAGTACGAGGGAGTGAAGATCTCTTCTGAACAGCACGTTGCAAGGCATCCCAGATATGCTAAATAATGTTCATGTCTGGAGAGTCTGGTGGTCCGCAGAACTGTTTAAATCCAGAAGAGTGTTTGTAGAGCCATTCTGTCGCAATTCTGGACGTGTGGGGTGTTGCATCGTCCTGCTGGAACTACCAAAGTCCGTCTGAATGCACATTGGACGTGAATTGATGCAGGTTATCAGACAGGTTGCTTAAGTTCGCGCCACCTGTCCGAGTCATGTCTAGACGTATCAGAGGTCCCATACCACAGCAACGGCACACCTCACACCATTACAGAGCCTCTACCAGCGTGAACAGTCCTCTACTGACATGCAGGGATTCATGACGTTGTCTCCGTACCTGTACACGTCTATCGGCTCGATACAATTTGATACGGGACTGATCCGACCAGGCAACATGTTTCCAGTTATTGGCAGTCCAGTGTCGGTGTTGACGAGCCCAGGCGAGGCATAAAACTTTGTGCCGTGCAGTCATCAAGGTTACACGAGTGGGCCTTCGGCTCCGAAAACCCGTATGGAAGATTTTTCGTTGAATGCTTCGCACGCTGACGCTTGTTAATGGCCAAACACTGAAATCTGCAGCAATTTGCGAAAGGTTGCACTTCTGTCACGTTGAACGATTCTCTTGGTCCCGTTCTTGTAGGATCTTTTTCCGACCGCAGAGATGTCGAAGAATTAGTGTTTTACCGGATTCCTGATATTCGCGGTATACTCGTGAAATGGTCGTACGGGAAAATCCCCACTTCATCACTACCTCGGAGATGCTGTGCCCCATCGCTCGTGCGCCGACTATAACATCACGTTGAAACTCATTTAAATCTTGATAACCTGCCATTGTAGCAACAGTAACGAATCTAACAACTGCTCCAGACACTTTTTGTCTCATACAGGTGTTGCCAACCGCAGCGTCGTATTCTACCTGTTTACATATCTCTGTATTTGAATACGCATTCCTATACCAGTTTTTTTGGCGCTTCAGTGTATTTGTCTGCAGCTTTCACTCGTACATCCAATACGTATATACTCGTAAGGGGGGAGGGGGTGGGAGGAAATTTAATTAAAAGTCGTTTCCGCGGTCCGGCGCAAAAATACAGTATTGCAGTGTCTGTGTTATTTCAAATTACCATGCAATGTTCCTTCGGACATGCATGCGTCGTACTTCTGAACAAAACGGGCACTGTAATACACTACAATTTAAAATCATGCACACTTCCATAAATCAACGCCTTTTATTCCCGATCAGATACCGCACGGGCAATCGCGATCCTCTCTTTAAGAAGACTCAATTGGGACTGACTCACTTACGTGCCAAAGCAAACGATGGGCGCCAAGCGTCGCCTTTCTAATACAATGGGGCTTCCCCGTCAGGGACGCTAAATCGATGGATCAAATATACGTTACGTAGATACGATCTGTCGCAACAGTTACACAGAGACGAAGAGAGCTGCGCAAAGTAGACAAGCCTTTAGAGCTGCAGCAACACAATCTTCAGACTGAAAACCACAAAACCAAGAGTCGCTTATCACCTTAGTCTGCCGTATATAGCTGTTATATTTTAATAAGAATTTGTCTCTGAAACGTACAGTTTTACATCCTCCTTTTTGTGTTCATTTGTAAAAGATGTATTTATGATTTCTGTTGTTACTACGGTTTAATCTGACATGAATGAAGTAACCTCAAAGAGTTCTGTGATGAACTAGAGTCGGCCGTGTGTTCTATCAGATTCTGGATGTCTGCACCGCCACAGCTGTTTTATATTCATTTATATTCATTCGTGTTCACAAATACTACACTACTGCCCATTAAAATTGCTACACCACGAAGATGACGCGCTACAGACGCGAAATTTAAGCGACAGGAAGAAGATGCTGTGATATGCAAATGATTAGCTTTTCAGAGCATTCACATAAGGTTGGAGCCGGTGGCGACAGCTACAACGTGCTGACATGAGGAAAGTATCCAACCGATTTCTCATACACTGAAACGTCCCCTTAGAACAATTTATACACGACTGTGCTTAAACTGACACACAATATTTTTAGCGCAACGCAGTCTGACTTTCAATAATCCCTACAAAAGAATGGCCCTGACTAACATTAACCTATACGTTTCACAAATCACTTACCTCACCAAAAATCTTTGTTACTCGAACTACTGCAATACAGCGAGCACCACTACTGCCAGCTAAATAAAAGATTCAAACTACTGAAGGCACTAAATACTGATAGGCATAGTTAGCGAATGAAAGATTTTAATAGAGAACAAACAATGTATTTACCTTAATAGTCATAATATATATATATCACTTCATGACACCAATTCTTACAAATTTCAAAACTCCGCCATCTCTCTCCCCACGTCCACCACTGCTGGCGGCTCACCTCCAACTGCGCAACGCTACGCGCTGTTAGCATCCAGCTGCCGCTGCCCAACACTACAATGGCAAACAACAATGCAAACTAAACACAGACTGCGCACAGCACAGCCAGTGATTTTTCATACCGAGCGCTAAGCGGCGTTACCAATAAGAAAACCTAAATAGCCTACTTACATAGCCCCATGCTCCCCACAAAAAAATTTACAAATTGTTTTGGGCAGTGGCCAATACAGATTTGAAATTTTTTTTTTCATAATTACAATAACAAAGGTATCAAATGCACACACTTATTGATACAATGTTGGTCAAAAGCTAAAATTTTCTCACAGTCCATAAAGACAGTCCTGATGTTCATCACAGTAAAATTGCAGTGTTTTTCTCAGAGTCTGAGCAATAAAAGAAATTGCACTTGGAAGTAGTGGATTTTTAAGCAGTCTTGAAGAAGTAGTGTTGTCCTTCCAACGAAAAGACTGTGCTGTCTCTTGACATGCAGACAGGTAATGGGCCACAGCAGAGTCAGTCGACTCTGAAGACTATCGGTAGGTAGGTCATCACAGAGCGGACCCACTGTAGTCCTCGTAGAGATTACTATTGGTGGGCCACCAGAGATGCAGACCCATTGCAGTCCTTGTAGAAATAATGGTATTGGTGGGTCATCAAAGGTGTAGACCCACTGTAGTCCTTGTAGAGATGGCCAGCAGCCATCTGTTTGACTGTGCAGGTGCACAGTCACCATTGAAGAGTCTTGCGGATAATATAGCAAGTCCATAACCACCACTTGTGCACTCACAAAAAATGTTTTTGAAATGTTCTTACAACCAGCAATGCTGTTATCCAGTCCCTTACTGAATTATTAACACACGTTCAAACACTATCAGTCCCTACTTCTCACATATTGTCCATATACTATGACCAACAGAAACGTGTGCAGTGAAATGTAATTTACAAGTTACTTAATTTGATGAACTGGTGTCATTTACAATTTTATAACATAAGAATACAATAACAAAGGTACAAAATACATCATTAAAGAACATAACAATACAGATAACATCAGCAGTAGTACAGGCTTTACAAAAGAATCGAAATAGCAAATAATCAGTGTTACAAAATTACGACATAAGTACATACATAAAAGATCAGAATAACTTTTGAAACATCAACTTCACACATGAGCATTAAAACAGAACAGAATAAATAATTTCTAAACATATTTACAAAGAAAACGACATATTATTAATGCAAATTATATTTGAGGATAACAGTATTCCTCATCAAAGTGAATGTAGCTGAATATTAGAAAATTCTACAACATAAGTCTTATCAGATGAACATATAAAGACAGGAAGAACATAAATACACAAGGGTACACGAACACATAGTGGGATAACACAAGGAAAGGGCAGGGTTTGCTTTACTGCAGTATTTTGCAAAAACAAAACTTTCTTTACTTCTCGGAGATCTCCCTTCGTTCTTCATTATTTCCAAAAAGTCCTATCTATACCTGCTTTCTGTACTTTTCTCATATAACCTCTCAGTGCATTTCTTCAAATCCATCGCAACTCATTCTCTTATATAGGTTACCCCCTCTTAAGCTAACTTAAATCTACTGAGCTCAGATGCTTAACTAAGGGACGAGGCAATGCAGCAGCACAAAACAATTTACACAAACAGCAATTTTAAAAAATGGAAATTGGCAAAAAAAGGCAGCAATATTACAACTAATATAAGGCAATGCGCAGCAAACAAGAAAAATAAATCAGTAATAAAATTGGCTTAACCTAGTAATACAAAGTGACATTCAGTAGCACTATGAATGGCAAACAGCCGCAGCAAATGCTATAACTTATACCTAAACATGACAAAGCTCAAGCAGAAAAAAATGTACACTAAAGACAACAATGCAGACATGGACAATGTCCATTCACATCTTAAAGTCAATGTAATTAAAATTGTGGACCACAAAACTAATTCTACAACAGATATTACCAAGTAGTTGAAAAGAAAACTAAGTATTCAGTTACTGTTATTAATCCCTTCTTATTGTTCTTTCCTTTTCAAGTGCTCCTTTTTCGAAGAACGTGGATCATAAAATGATTATTTAATAGATCTGTTGACAGAAAGTGTTTACATTAGCAAATGCATTTAATTTTATTTTATATAACCAATGCTGCGACACAGCTGGAAACCAGATATCAAATGAAATAAGCAACTATGAAAGACAAAGTATAAAAATATCATTCAATAGTCATGTGACATTTCATAAGTTAGTACAAATTCTCTCAACTCTCGTAGAAAGACGCTTGTCATTATCCGGTGTGCAGATGTAAGAAAGTATCTTTCCAAGTAATGAGCCTGTCGTTTTTGCGATGCTTTCTACAAAGGAATGTCTATAGCGAGGATAAAGGCCTCTTTATTTTTTTCTCCACCTGTGCCTCTGAAAGGCACACACTAATGGCTTTCTTTTGTCAGGTGGTTGTCCCGCAGCTGGGTGCCCACGACGCATTACGTGCAGGTGGTCACTTAACTGTCTTATCGAAATATTTATGACACCAGTTTCCGCTACAGAGGCAGTCTCATATAAAAAAATTCACAGGTCAAGAATTTGCGTTACAAATATGTAGAAACAAAATCCTTTAAATAGAATAGTGTCCAAAAAATTTTCGCCAGCATAGTGATACATTCACACATATACACTCATTTCATAACTCTTAAAGTACGATTCTCGGTTTCCAACATCCTTCTTCACAAATCAGAGTCCCTAACCACTACTCATTATTTCTTACCTTATTACACATATATATATATATTCGTCGACACTTCTTGAATATTTCATAATAACAGATACGTAGCATAACCAAATAACTCATATAGCATCAGCTTAAACATACCTCAGCAGCATAATTCACATCGTCATCGTAATAATAACATCATATATGAAACGTCCCCTTAGAAAAATTTCTACACGACTGTGCTTAAACTGACACACAATATTTTTAGCGCAACGCAATCTGACTTTAAGTAATCCCTACAAAAGAATGGCCCTGACTAACATTAACCTATACGTTTCACAAATCACTTACCTCACCAAAAATCTTCGTTACTCGAACTACTGCAATACAGCGAGCACCACTACTGCCAGCTAAATAAAAGATTCAAACTACTGAAGGCACTAACTACTGATAGGCATAGTTAGCGAATGAAAGATTTTAATAGAGAACAAACAATGTATTTACCTTAATAGTCATAATATATATATCACTTCATGACACCAATTCTTACAAATTTCAAAACTCCGCCATCTCTCTCCCCACGTCCACCACTGCCGGCGGCTCACCTCCAACTGCGCAACGCTACGCGCTGTTAGCATCCAGCTGCCGCTGCCCAACACTACAATGGCAAACAACAATGCAAACTAAACACAGACTGCGCACAGCACAGCCAGTGATTTTTCATACCGAGCGCTAAGCGGCGTTACCAATAAGAAAACCTAAACAGCCTACTTACAACACAAACAGCAGTTGACTGGCGTTGCCTGATGAAACGTTGTTGTGATGCCTCGTGTAAGGAGGAGAAATGCGTACCATCACGTTTCCGACTTTGATAAATGTCTGATTGTAGCCTATCGCGATTGCGCTTTATCGTATCGGGACATTGCTGATCGCGTTGGTCGAGATCCAATGACTATTAGCAGAATATGGAATCGGTGGGTTCGGGAGAGTAATACGGAACGCCGCACTGGATCCCAACGGCCTCGTATTACTAGCAGTCGAGATGACAGGCATCTTATCCGCATGGCTGTAACGGATCGTGCAGCCACGTCTCGATCCCTGAGTCAACAGATGGGGACGTTTGCAAGACAACAAGCATCTGCACGAACAGTTCGACGACGTTTGCAGCTCGGAGACCATGGCTGCGGTTACCCTTGACGCTGCATCACAGACAGGAGCGCCTGCGATGGTGTACTCAACGGCGAACGTGAGTGCACGAATGGCAAAACGTCATTTTTTCGGATGAATCCAGGTTCTGTTTACAGCATCATGATGGTCGCATCCGTGTTTGGCGACATCGCGGTGAACGCACATTGGAAGCGTGTATTCGTCATCGCCATACTGGCGCATCACCCAGCATGGTGGTATGGGGTGCTATTGGTTACACGTCTCAGTCAGCTGTTGTTCGCATGGACGGCACTTTGAACAGTGGACGTCACATTTCAAATGTGTTACGACCCGTGGCTCTGCCCTCCATTCGATCCCTGCGAAACCCTACATTTCAGCAGGATAATGCACGACCGCATATTACAGGTCCTGTACGGGCCTTTCTGGATACAGAGCACGTTGACTGCTGCCCTGGCCAGCACATTCACCAGATCTCTCACCAATTGAAACTGTCTGGTCAATGGTGGCCGAGTAACTGGCTCGTCACAATACGGAAGTCACTACTCTTGATGAACTGTGGTGTCGTGTTGAAGCTGCATGGGCACCTGTTCCTGTACACGCCATCCAACTCCGTCTGACTCAATGCCCAGGCGTATCAAGGCCGTTATTACGGCCAGAGGTGGTTGTTCTGGGTACTGATTTCTCAGGATCTATGCACCCAAATTGCGTGAAAATGTAATCACATGTCAGTTCTAGTATAATATATTGGTCCAATGAATACCCGTTTATCATCTGCATTTCTTCATGGTGTAGCAATTTTAATGGCCAGTAGTGTACATGTGGCGCCCGAGTAGTTCCTCGTTTTGTCGTGTAAGTTGCAGTCGCCTTGTAACTGGCCCGGTGACGTCTTTAGAGCTGGAGGCCGGCTCCTGGAACTCCAGCGCGCTGCAGTCATTACTGGTGTCCGCTGGAGTGGGCCTAACGGCCTGCCATCAATGTTTCACGGCCAGCCCGTAAACAGCAGCGCCGCGGCGCCAACTTCATTCCAGATATTTATCAATCATTCAGCGCCCGGCCGCGACCGACGGCACCGCCGTTAAATATGGACGCCTGCGCGCCACGTTAATGTCGCGCCCGGCGCCGGGAGAGCGCACCTCAAAGTGGCTCCTTCGTGGCCGTAGGCGGTGAGCTTCGGAAACTCGTCAAAGAACAGTACGCAAGTAGGCGGCGGCTAAATTTCGCCGGCTTGAATTATTTTCGACATTGTCTGTCGGTTTCATTGTGATAACTAAAGCGTCTAACCGGCAATCAGAGTTCCGTAAGGTAGATTCCTGCAATAACATGGAAGTAGACTTTATGTGTATGTCCTCCGTTTGCGTAATATTCTTACATTTTTAGAGAGTCCTCGGCTCATCCCGAAATGTACCTGCGAATTAAACACATATTTCTGACGCTGTTTCGACAACACTGCACAAGTTTCGCTGGAAATCCTTTACGTTTCCTCCGTACAATGCCGATCTCTCGCCATGCTATTTCCATATTTCTCAAGCCCTGAAGGAAGACGCTCTTGGCCGTCGATTTGTGTCGAACGGTGCATGCCTGGTGGATACAATCACGGTTCCGCAGGCAACCGCAAACATTTTTCTACGAATGTATTGATCCTCACTCTAACTGGAAGTAATGTAGTAACCGTTATGGCGATTACTACAGTTTACACACTTTTTTCCACTTACCCCACAGTGAGATAGATTTATTAACAGTAACTGCGACTACTTTTGAAATAAAACACAGTTTACTTCTTTTTTTCTATCTGTCACGTTTTCATTTGAATGCACCTTATAATGTAATCATCTCTGAATAAAATAATATTCTGGTACATGGGCGCACGAAGTATTAATACTCCTTGATTTAATTGCTTATACACTGAAATTCACACTGAATTAAATCTTTTTTCAACAATTTTGTTTTCTCACAACGCCAAGTTCTTATATTCTATCCTCGTTTCTCACGAAACTGACAGACTTCAAACTCACACAACATTTATGTTCAAATTACTTTTCGCACTTTTCACATTTAAATTTTCTTTTTATTTGAGACTTCTTGCCTTTCCTTTGTCCTTTTTAGCACAGTATTGACACATTATGTTTAAGTTAAGCACATTGGAAAACTTTAAATACACACATCAAAAGAAGTTTTGCATCAGCTCGGTTCCGCGAGTTCTGGAACCTGTACAGAAAATTGGAATAGTAATCAGCATAAACAACATTTACGCCCTTTTTATTGCTCATGAAAACCGCACATCGCATGTTGTACCACCATACAGCGAGACCTTCAGAGATGGTGGTCCAGATTCCTGTACACACCGGTACTTCTAATACCCAGTAGCACGTCCTCATGCATAGATGCATGCATGTATTCGTTGTGGCATACTATCCACAAGTTCATCAAGGCACTGTAGGTCCAGGTTGTCCCACTCCTCAACGGCAATTCGGCATAGATGCCTCAGAGTGGTTGGTGGGTCACGTCGTCCATAAGCAGCCCTTTTCAATCAATCCCAGGCATGTTCGACAGGGTTCATGTCTGGAGAACATGCAAGTCACTCTAGGCCAGCAATGTCGTTATCCTGAAGGAAGTCATTCACAAGATGTGCATGGTGTTGGCGCGAATTCTCGTCCACGAAGAATAATGCCTCGCTAATATGCTGCCGATATTGGTGCACTATCGGTCGGAGGATGGTATTCACGTATCGTACAGCCATTATGGCGCCTTCCATGACCACCAGCGCTGTACGTCGGCTCCGCATAATGCCATCCCAAAACAGCAGGGAACCTGCACCTTCGAACACTCGCTGGACAATGTGTCTCAGGCGTTCAGCCTGACCGCGTTGCCTCCAAACACGTCTCCGACGATTGTCTGGTTGAAGGCATATGCGACACTCATCGGTGAAGAGAACGTGATGCCGATTCTGAGTTGCCCCTTCGGCTTGTTGTTGGCCCCATCTGTACCGCGCTGCATGGTGTCATGGTTGCAAAGTGCACGGTGTCGTGGTTTCAAAGATGGACCTCGCCATGTACGTCGGGAGTGAAGTTGCACGTCATGCAGCCTTATTGCGCACAGTTTGAGTCGTAACACGACGTCCGGTGGCTGCACGAAAAGCATTATTCAACATGGTGGCGTTGCTGTCAGGTTTCCTCCGAGCCACTACCCGTAGGTAGCGGTCATTCACTGCGGTAGTAGCCCTTGGGCAGCCTGAGCGAGGCATATCATTGACAGTTCCCCTCTCTCTGTATTTCCTCCATGTACGAACAATATCGCTTTGGTTCACTCCGAGGCGCCTGGTCACTTCCCTTGTTGAGAGCCCTTCCTGGCACAAAATAACAATGCGGACGCGATCGAACCGCGGTATTTATTGTGTAGACATTGTTGAACTACAGACAACACGAGCCGTGTACGTCCTTCCTGGTGGAATGACTGGAACTGATTGGCTGTCGGACCCCCTCTGTCTAATAGGCGCTCTTCGTGCATGCTTGCTTACATCTTTGGGCGGGTTTAGTGACGTCTCTGAACAGGCAAAGGGACTGTGCCTGTGGTCCAACATTCACAGTCAACGCCTATCTTCAGGAGTTCTTGGAAACAGAGTGTTGCAAAACTTTTTTTGATGTGTGTATTTTCGAAAGAATTCTTAGGCATTTTTAACAGACATATATTCTGCACTTCAATATGTATATGTCTAACCTCTGCCTATTATTGAAATTATTTTTCATTCACGCAGTTGTTTCTTCTACGTAATAAACCAGTTTCTCAGTTCACTCTCATTTTTCGTTTTAATGTTTTCTCAATTTTTTCTGGTCTGCTCATGCATAAAACATTTTTTTCTACAGCAACGTAACAGCAGGAGACGAAAAAAGATGGTGCTTTCATTAACAGTCCCCATAGCGTATACCTTCATTACATTACGTGAATTACAATTACTTTAACGTCAATCAACAATTGTTATACTGACTGCCTGACTACCAGAGCAGAATTTCCCTATTATCAGACACGACGCCTGTCCCCTACAGATGGAACACAAAAACTGCGTACAGATGTAAGCTCAACAGTCACTTAACATGGTAACTGATTCTTCCGTCATTTCTTCGTAGCCGAATTTCACATTCAGAAGTGAAAAGGGCAGAATTGTATATGTTCTACAGTATATGATAAAAATCCAGAATACGGTGCTTTTCAGGTATTTATTTGTCACAATCTTCTGTTAGCCTATCTACACCTTTCCCGTCTGTCTGTCTCCTCCTCCCCCTCCCTGTCCATCTCCTCCTACACTTCTGTCTGTCCATCTGCTCCTCTTCCACTCTCTCTGGCCATCACCTCCTTTCCCCCTCTAAGTCCACCTTCCCTTCCTCCTCAAAGTTCATCTCCTCGCCTCCTCACTCCTTCTCCCTTCTCTCTCTGTCCATCTCCTCCAATCCCCTCCTTCCCCTCTCTTTGTCAATTTCCTAATCTCTTCTCCCTGTCCATCTCCTCCTCCTGTCTCTGCCAAACTCCTCCCCTCATCCTCTCCTGCTCTTCCTTTTCTCTGTTAGTTTCCTCCTCCCTCCTGTCTGTCCATCTTCTCCTCCCCCTCTCTGTCCATCTCATCCTCCCCAATTTCTCTCGTCATCACCGTACCTACCCCCACAATATTTCTTTCCAGATGGTAGTAATATGTCTACCAAATTTGGTTGTAATCTATCCAGGGGGTTAGGAGCTTTTTAGCCGCAAATTTGCTAGAGTAGGCCAAGTCACATATATTTAACATATTTCTCATATAATTGTACATATATTTCAACTGTATCTGTAGCACATTGCACCCTGCAGTTGTGTTTTCAGGCAGGTTAATCTTTATGACGTCGTGTATCCTGAATTAAGCATCATACAAGGATATACTTTTGCAGGTACTATCACTAGTATATTTCAATACTGCTTGTAAAATGTGTTGCTAATTTAGTGAGTAGAAAGTACGTAATAAATTAAAACGTTATACATAAAGCGGTAGTTTGTCATGCATCTCAATGTTTATGGAATATCTCCTGAACTAGTAATAAATTTAAAAGTCAGGCATGTGCTGTAGTTTTTCACGCACCTCTGTGCTTATATCCTATAATTTTACTGGTACATTCAGTATCATGTGTGAATATTGTCCGCAAAATGTGTCGCAAATACAATTATTTGTTAAGAAGTAATAAATCCAAACATCGTGCTGTTTGACTGCATAAACAACGAAAATGTAAAAGCGGTATACTTTTTTCCTTTAATCATTTTTGTCGATTGTCAGAGAGAGAAGGTTTCACAAAAGTCTGAAATAATGTGTGAAGTTTGTTGCAAGTCACTACAGCTACATGGTCCCATTGTCAAATACTGGAAGATTATTAATGTATGGATATTCGAGCGTTGTGAGCTACACTTCTTTCTCCCCCTCACCTCTTTGATAGGAAGGTAGTTTTTACCCCAACAGTGATTCTTTCTAGACAGTAAGTGCTATGTGCTATGTGTACGAAATCTGTCCAATGGTTATAGAGGAGACATGGAACATGCATAGATACATTTTTATAATATATATGAATTAACGGACTAACAGATTATGACATCTAAAGTAAAAGATCTCTCTCGAAGATGACTCTACTAAGAACACAAGACAAAGAACCATTTGGCATGTGAAAGTATTTGAAAAATATACTACTACTTAACGTAGAAGAAATTAAAATCAAAAAAATAATTTTGTTTGAGCTATCTATCTTCTGACTATTTTGATGCGGCCCGTTGTGTAAATCTCTTCGTGTCAGAGTAACATTTGCACACTACATTCCCAATTCTTTATTGCATGTATTCCAAATTGTGTCTTCCATATAGTTTTTCACATATACAGCTCCCTCTAGTATCATGGAGCTTATTCTCTGATATAGTAATACATGTCCTTTATGTGCTTTCATCCTGTCCATTCGTCTTGTCAGTGTTTTCCATATGTTTCTTTCTTCAGAGATTCTGCGGAGAACCTCTTCATCATCAGATCACCTAATTTTATCGGCTCACCTGATTTTATCAGTTCACCTAATTTCGAATGTCCTCCTCCAGAACCACATCTCAAACGCTTCGAGTTTGTTCTTTTCCTACTATCCCATCATATAATGCTGGGCTCCCAACGTACACATTCAGAAATTTCTTTCTCAAATTAAGGCCTATGTTTATTATTAGCCGTCATCTTTTGGCCAGAAATACACTCTTTGCCTGTGCTCGACTGCTTTTTATGTCCTCTCTGCTTCGTCCTTTATGTGTTAGTTTGCTCCCAAGGCAACACATTTCCTTAACTTCATCGACTTCGCGGTCACCAATTTTGATGTAATATTTAACCTCACTTCTGTTATTGCTCATTACTTTCGCGTGTCTTCTGTTTACTGTCGGCCCGCATCTCGTGGTCGTGCGGTAGCGTTCTCGCTTCCCGCGCCCGGGTTCCCAGGTTCGATTCCCGGCGGGGTCAGAGATATTCTCTGCCTCGTGATGGCTGGGTGTTGTGTGTTGTCCTTAGGTTAGTTAGGTTTAAGTAGTTCTAAGTTCTAGGGGACTGATGACCATAGATGTTAAGTCCCATAGTGCTCAGAGCCATTTGAACCATTTGTTTACTGTCAATCCATATTCTGTAATGATTGGACTGTTGACTCCTGTTATTCTTCATCACTTTCACTGAGAGTACCAATGTCATTAGAGTATCTTATCATTGAAATTGTTTCGTTCTGAATTTTAATCCCACTCCTGAACCTTTCTTTTATTCCGTTATTGCTTCTTCGACGTATAATTTTAACAGCATGAAGCAAAGACTGCGTCCATGTCTTACACCCTTTTTCATCCGAGCACTTCGTTTTTGGTGTTTATTCTTATTGTTCCAGATTTTTTCTTGTACATATTGTGTATATTCCCTCTTTCCCTATAGATCACTGCTACTTTTCTCATCATTATTAACATCTTGCACCATTTTAGATCATCAAACTCTTTTTCTGTATTGACAAACCCTATGGACGTGTCTTTGATTATTCTTAAGATCTTGTAGCCATGTTTGAGGAATGTCGTTGAGAGACGGTTCCAAAAGATACATCACAACTCTGTATCAAGTATCCGTCTGGGTTTCTTGAGATTCTGATACTTGCTGAAAGAAGCAGTTTTAACTCGAAACGTGTATTAAGTTGGTGACAAATTTAGCACAGTGTCAAATTTAGTACAATATAAAGCGTATGCTTCTGTTATCAATAGACGTGACTTGGTTATTAGAACATATCTTACAGCATGTTTCACATAATTCATGGAACCAAAAGTCTATCTTTCAATGCGAATATATCCTCTTTGGAACTGGTATAGTACATTTCTTTTCTAGCAAAGGATGTTTGTTGATAAATTTTTGTGGATAGCTAGATAACTCTGTGTTATGAAAGCGACATTTAGCTGTTAGTATGATCACAGGTAAGAGTTGGCTTCAATAAGGGAGGCTTTTAGCTTAAATGATTTTTATTATTAATGGAATTGCAGTTAGAACTCAGATTAACTGTTGCTGGTGCATACGATTCTTTGCATTACATGACATTGTGATAACAATATCGCTTGGTACAGTGCTAATAGGTTAATCAATACATATGGAAATTAACTTTTTCAATTTTTTGAGTGTGTGTGTGGGGGGGGGGGGGGGGGGGGTACTATCTAGTTAACTGATTTGTGGTTGATCGGCCATTAACACTACCTCTGGCTTGGCAGTGACGTGATAGTCGAAGAATAGTTTAAATATTTCACCAAATGCAAAAGTTCATGAGCACAGGTAACTGGTTTGATCGATTGGCGCCCAGGTATAAGTTATAGAACGAAAAGCGGTAGATGTTAGTTTCGGGACAAGATTAACAAAAGTCTCAGAAACGTTCTTCCTCATGTAGTTCACAAAGTGAGGCAACAATTTATAACCGTGGGTTGCATGGAGAGCCATCAATTAAGGGCAACCGACAGGTGCTTTTACAGAAAGAAGAAACAAGAGTAAGAGGCGATTCAACTACGGACTGCCTTCGCAAATGGCATCCGTCGTTGCTTGGCAACATGAACTCCATGAAGGACTACAAATGGTCTCCAAGTAGCCGAACATAATAAATTCCACTCAAAGAGACAGTCCATTCTATGTAAACACAGCCCACACCATTATGGAGCCATCACCAGCTTGCACATTGAGCGGTTGACAACTTGTGTCCATGACTTCGTGGGGTCTGGGCCACACTCGGACCCCACCATCAGCTCTTACCAACTGAAATCGGGACTCATCTGACTAGGCCACGGTTTTCCAATCGTCTAGGGTTCACGACCCCAGAAGAGGCGCTGAGGGGCGACGTCGTGCTGTTGGCACAGGCACTCGCGTCGACCGTCTGCTGCCACGGCCCATTAACGCCAAATTTCGCCATACTGTCTTAACGGACATGTTCCTCGTACATCCCACACTGATTCCTGCTCTTATTTCACGCAGTGTTGCTTGTCTGTTACCACTGACAACTCTATGCAAACGTCACTGCTCTCGGTTGTTAAGTGAAGGTCATCACTCACTGCTTTTTCTGTCCTGAGAGATAATGATCTCGTAATTTTGTATTTTCCTAACGATACGTGTTCAAAGTCTGTTACCTCCCGTCGTGCGGCCATAATCACGTAGGAAACCTTTTCACACGAATCACCTGAGCACAAATTAGAGCTCCGCCAATGCAATGTGCTTTTGCAACTTATATACGCGATACTACTGCCACTATATATGTGCGTGTCGCTATCCCATGACTTTGTCACCTCAGTGTGCAGACGACACTAAAAACTTATCATATTCCAGACAATTGTTGGTTATCCAGTCTATACTTGGATAAAAACTCTAAATTATGTTGTGGGCAAGTGCCCCTTTTGCACCCCCTTGCGGACGCCTATAAATGCGCGTAATAGTACAGTCTCGGTCGTTCGCCTGAAATGCAAACACCAGCCATATACCAAAAGTCACGTGACTTTACCTAGTCGATGGGCAGTACGCTATGCGCACTCTATAGATATTCCTAAAATTTACAATCGCACACTTCGCTCACTCAGACCCACTTATCGCCTGATATATTCGGTTCCGACCATTGATTACTGATATCCCAATTCTGGGTTTAGGATTGTCTATCATTTATGTAATTTTGACCCTGTATACCAATCGTTTCAAAAAACGCTATCAGATCATCTTTGCACAAACAGTGTGTTACAGGCAACATTCTCAACGAACCATTACTCATATCACATTGTAAACCTCTACGCACTCCCGTCGATAAGCCAACTGTATCTTAACTAACTGCGTCTCGTGTAGCAGTAATATTTGCGTAGTCGCCAGATAGCTGGAGCGCACTTCAGCTCTTCGGTGGGGAATACCAGCGCTTTCTCAGCAGTGCAGACGTAGATGACTAGCTTGAGTTCATAAAATTTGTTGTTTCTATTGTGAGTTAAAGCCAATTTACCCATGTCAATTCAAACAAAAAACTGGTAAAAGAAGAGCTAAGCCTTTTGCTTAAGATATATATATCGATTTTTCACATGCTTCGCCTAAACCCACACCGATAGCTGCGCGTATTAGCACGTCGCATCCTAGCTTCGGAGAAGCGCGTCGGCCCCGGATCGAATCGACACCTCCGAAAATACCCGAAGGTGTCGATCTAATCCATCCGGCGGATTAACGATTAAGGCCGGAATGCTGGCCAGCCTGGATTTGGTTTTGACGTGGTTTCCTATTGGGTTGCTGCATAGGTTTGTAGCGTTTTCCCACAAGTTTAATAAACATAACAAATCCAGAATCGGAGACTTTAGTCAGCAAAGATATATTTTCCTTGGCTATTTAAAACAGTCTTGCAACGCTGGGGTAACTTTTCGATTCCACGACTGTAGAAATCACGTGGTTCTGCTGCGAAGAACTCGTCGAGCCATGCTCAAAACGCATTTTCTACCGAAAAGATAATTCCTTGAAGGTTGTTCAGTTGGGAGCGGAAAATGTGAAAATGTGACAGCGCAAGACCAGGTGAATAAGGTGGTTGCCGAATTACTTCCCACCCCAACTCCTGTATAGTGTTTTCTGTCTGTCTAGCAGACGGCGGGCGGCCGTTATCGTGGAGTAACATCACTTCACACCAGTCTTTCTGGCCGTTATTCTTGGACCGCTTCTGCCTAATGTTCAAATGGTTCAAATGGCTCTGAGCACTGTGGGACTTAACTGCTGCAGTCATCAGTCCCTTAGAACTTAGAACTACATAAACCTAACTAACCTAAGGACATCACACACATCCATGCCCGAGGCAGGATTCGAACCTGCGACCGTAGCGGTCGCGCGGTTCCAAACTGAAGCGCCTAGAACCGCTCGGCCACATCGGCCAGCCTGCAAGATGTCTCACGTTACTGATAATAAATGTCAGCAGTGACGGTTACACTTCGGGATGCAATTTGTAGTACACCACACCGTCATTATTCTACCAGATGGAATGTGCTGATTCGCACAGGACTTTGTAAGGGGAGTTGCTGCTTTGTTTAGGCTTAACCATTCCTTTCTTTTCCTTATGTAGCATAACTTCACCATTTCTTGTCACCAGTAACGATTCTCGATAGAAATGGGCGGTGTTGTTCAAGACACAACTGATGACGAGCAAGCGGAGATGCACAGATGGTCACCTGCTGATTTTTGTTAATTTGGTTTAGAGCATGTCTTTCCCATACACCCGATTTTTGAAACATCGCCATTGCATGCAAACGTCGCACGGCGGTGGATTGATCATAGTTCATTACATTTGCTAGTTGTCGAGTACATCGACGTGAATAACTGTCGATTTGTGCGTTTAAACGCTCTTCATCAAACCCCGAAGGCCTTTCTGAACGTGGAGAGACAGTAATGTCAAAATGATCCTCCTCAAACGCGAAAACCATTATCTTGCCGTGCTCCGTCGAATAGCATTATCCACATACACGGCGCAAATGTTCCTGGATGACAATCCATCGCTGAACTCAAACACAAGACAATGCCGGAAATTTTCTGATTTCCCCATTTGGCATACCATTGCGGCCCCACTCACTATCTCCAAATGACAAAATAACAATATGTAAACTGAAATAGCAACAGTGAACTATAAATAAAAAGCTAAAGTCGATTAATAAACACGTAGTAACGGAATACCAACAGACAGAAAAAGCTAAGAACTTATGCATCAATTAAATACATCTGGCTAGGTGAATTCTGGGCTGGTTCCCGCGTCCCGCCTGAGCTATGCGATCACGATGCGCAGTCAGATGGAGTACCCAAATTTAGTTCTGAAGGGGTGAAGGGGCAGAGAGGTCTACAGGCCACACCCTTTGCCACTAGCATTGCCAAACAAGGGTTAACTTGCCGATCCTGTGAAGGCCTGGGTTAAGGACAGCAAAAAAAGCATGTATTGCTTACTATGAACTGAAAGGAATCATGTCTTAAGAAAGTAGGAACTGTTGATTAGTGAAGGGAAGTGCATATTCTGACCCCTCTACTGTCTTTAGAACTATAAAAGTACAAAAAGTAATTAAAATGTTGTTAATGAAGCCCATGATACGAATTTACAGTGTCTGTTGGAGATTATAAGTCTTCAGCTATTAAAAGCTTGAGATACGGAAGAAAGAATAAGTAAAAATATTTTGACCTTCAATTATTTCTCGTCGCTGTCTGTAAGTATTTTTTTTTCTCGGTGCAGTCATCGTAGGTGTACATTCCCTTCATGCTGAAGCTCCAAAGTGGTGCCCATGATCTGTTTATGCACAGATCACGTCAGTAATACTATAAAACAGGAAAATATTTTCTCTTTAAAATTATTTTTTGTATATATTTTCTAGTTTTCACAAATGAACACACTTCATGACAAGAACTGCAAACTTCCAACAGATACATCACACACCAAGATACGCTTTTACGACTGCATCACAACTGCCTTCAGCCAAAACCAAATTCATCCTCTAACAGAGCAAGAACAGAGATATATCAATTTCTGTACAAAGACATGTTTGCATAACTAATATGCTTGACAAAAGAATTACAATTTGATTAATATTTCATGAAAACAAAAAGAAATAAGTCATAATTTTATTTTATCTTTCTGAACAATTACAGAAAACAGTAAGTATGATTATAAGACTAAACCTAAATATTCTCAACTTCAGAACGAACAGAACCGTGAAGTTCATTAGAAACACAAAAATAATTAAGTTCCTTATAAAACAATTAATTGTATGTCATCATTATGTTTCATCAATGTACATTGACATCAAAATTGTAGAAAATACAATTTGCAATTTAGTTCATGTTGTGATTTATAATGTATTGAGTTTTTCGATTCTTGACGAAAAAACAGGTGTAATGAATACAATAACCAAACAAGAATTTTGTAAGCATGAACATGTGACACCAAAATAGTGTAACTAATCATAGCTGTCTTTAACAAGCAGAAAATAAAAGAGACAACTGACTTTCTAAGAGTGAAGTGTTTCTTTTGTATATAGATGTTGTAGTGATTAAGTAGTTTTGTAAACACAGTTACATAACACAGGTATTTGCAAATGGCATAAAAGAATGATCCATTACCTAAGTAAACAATACAAAATACAGATACATTTAGTACAGAAGTTTTTTTCAAAACTGTTCTTACAACATTCAGTGCACATTTACTTCATTTACCAGGGTTTGTTATAGCAACAACATGTAAATTACATTATTTGCACTTGAAGAATAGTAACAGGTATCACTTAAGATCATGCAGTTTTTCTTACAAAAGAAGTACTTTTTAGAAGAAGAGGTACAAACATTATCACATTCAAACCTTACTATACTTTCATTTCATTTTTTCCAATCCTTATATTATTATTTGAAATGTATCAGTCTGTTTCACACCTTGGTTTGGTAGAATGTTTTTTACATAAGCACGATATCAGTAACAAAAAAGTTACTAATTAGTTTCCGGTGACATTATCAGTCATACATAAACAAAAGGGTGTCAGATTTAAATACCTAGCATTGGCTTATTTTCTGGGAGAAGTAGACTCATGTCAACTTATATTCTGGCATTATGGCAAAAAGAATAGATCAAAGAACTGTAACTGAGACAAATATTTGTACCAGGCATTAATATAACAATTTATGACTCAAAAGATGAAATAACAACACCACTATTTAGATATAAATAAATAAATATTATTAAAATTTGAGATTGACAAATTAGTGTTGGCATCATATTAAATAAAATCAACTTTCAAGTTAAAATATTGCAAACATTACTTTTATAAAATGCTGTCTAATTCTCTTTCAAATAATGTTAATAACAATGTTTCTTATGATGAAAATTTTTCAGCTTTTTGGAGTTATCAAATGGCCAGCAATGTCCTAACATTACAGAGATTTCCCACATTCAGTTTTTCTATTACTTCCATCATTTTTACTGCCCCAAGCTTTTATTAAATAGTTATTTGATGATACTTACATGTTTTTTTACAGCTGTCAAAACCACATAAATAATATTATGGGCTTACAACATATACACCTCACCATAGTCGAACATGATTCTATAATACAAAGTGAAGTTCCCTGACCCTAAATTCAACTTCATCATCAACATTATCAACATTTAAATCATTAACATAAGAATTATCAGCAAACAAAATCATCATCTTGGAAAAGTTGTCATTACACTTCACCATAGTCAAACATTATTCTGTAATACAAAGTGAAGTTCCCTAACCCTAAATTCAACCTCTTCATCAGCATTATCAACACTTAAATCGTTAATATAAGAATCATCATCAACAGAATCATCATCACAATATCATGAAAAAGTCATCATTCCATTTCCTCCCCTACCAACATTTCCACAAAATTTCATGAATAGCAGCATTATCAACATTTAAATCATTAACATAAGAACCACCATCAACAAAATCATCACAATATCATGAAAAATATTTCCATAAAATCTTATGAAGATCCTATTTCAAAATATTATGACCACAATATATTTTCCAAAAGCATCACCATTATTACACTGTCAATTATTCTGTTCATTGTGCATATATAGTCAAACTGCCATCAATCCCAGCATGTGCATACCACTCACCTACTGCATCCAAAAATATCACTATCATTATCAACACTTTTCTCATCTAATCAAACTGTATTTCTTTCCATCTATATTTCTTGATGTATTGTCCTTCCCTTGTTCCAGTTTCTGAACTACTTACGTCTTGTTTCTTTTGCTAAGTACAATATCTCCCTTCTGTAAATAATCAGTTGTAAAGTTATGTAGATACATAGAGTTGAATGAATTTTTCTTTGAAAGCAGAACTAATATTTTATTAAAGATGTCAAGTATGTTATTTAACAATATGCATTTATTAAAAATCTTGTAGAAGCCAATTAAAAGATATTTAAATAGGTGCACTCATATGATCTGTTTGGTAACTTTTGTCATTTTCTTGATGGGCCAGCATTGGTGCAATGTACACTCACAGTCAGCACATGAATTATGATGGAAATACTAAAATATTTAAAAAAATCTTATTTTGAACTAAAGCATGAAATCTTATGTATATTGAAAACAATTCTGTGTCTTAATGATATTATACAATGAATGCCAGTTAAACACAAAAGCTGTTTTTCACACCACTTAGATGAGAAAAGTGTTGACAATGATACTGATATTTTCAGATGGAGTAGCTGAGTGATACACATGTGCTATGGGATTGATGGTAGTTTGAATATATATGCACTATGAACAGAGTAATTGGCAATGTAATAATGATGATGCTTTTGGAGAATATGCTGTGGTCATAGTATTTTGAATTAGGATCTTCATAAGATTTTGTGGAAATGTTGATAGGGGAGGAGATGTAATGATGACTTTTCATGATATTGTGATGATGATTTTGTTGATGATGATTCTTATATTAATGATTTGATGAAGATGGCACTGCTGGATAAGTTTAGCTGAAACTATCACTCATCAACAGAAGAATAAAGAAAGGATAACAACAGTGATGTATCAATAGGGTGAGAATAGGAAAGGGGAGGGGTCAAATAAAGCTGAGTAGCATTTTCCAGCAGCTGTGCACTAATATAAATTCACAATGCAGTTTGGCAGAAAGGACAAATGTGGTCATGCAACTAAGAGATACAGGAAACGTTAACACCGAAATATTTCTCAGAAACTCAACTCTGTATGCCATAGAGAATGTAAAAATGAACATTAGTTTTTGTATTCACACACAGAAAATCGTGAATACAGAACTTGATATAAATACCTAAGTGAAAAAGGTTCAGCAACTGATTGTGAGACTATAATGAAAACTGATTCAGAATGTTACAATCATATTAGAATTGTTAACAAAGACCATCAGATAATAAAACAATTCACAAGACAAAAATGTGCACACCAAACTCATTAATCTTTCAAATAAATGAGAGTTAGTATGGACATAAAGAAATAACATTGTTAGATTTAAAGAAGATAGATTTAAAGAGAATGTAGCACAGAAAATGAGACAGGAACAGTGCTACAGCAGCTCGAGACATTTTGCTCACTATGTACATGATATACTAATTAGTGTATATTTATTTACATCATCATACAAAATTGACACAGTGCAGTAAAAATAATGAAAATACTAATAATTACATGTATGTATATAAACAACTCAATTTATAAATGTAACTTTCAACATCTCATTAAAAGGAAACATACATATTCAGTTCTTTTTGCAATGACAGCTCTACACTATAAATTAGAATACAGTTCTCTAAGTTCATCATCTTTCCACAGTATTCATTTCTTGTCAACTTCCTATACATTATCATCTCAGCATCACCTCAAATAACCTCATTACTCGGAACACATTGGCACCTTACAACACCGGTCTTCTTCCTATTACAAAAGAAATAAAAATATTTTGACAGTAGCAAATATTTTATCCAAAATTATTGTCAATCAGTATCTGTTCCTATCTTCCCTGACTTCCATCTTAGAACAAGGTTTTCAGGCCCCACCTATGTGATGTGAAAAGAAATTCTTTCTCTCAAAAACAACATTCTCCCCAAATTTGTTGCTTGGATTGGATAAAAAATTATTTAGCATGGCCTCAGGTTGATGTACTATATACTTACCTCAAAACACTCTTTGTTGATTCAGTTTTTCATAACAGTTGTGTTCAAGTGCTAGCAGCAAATAGTAAAAGACTGTGTCTGATATCAAACATTTTCCTTAAATGTTTTTTAATGATTCCCAAAGGTATCCAAAAATATGCATATACACTTCTCTGAAAACAAGCAGCAAAGAAGTTCAGGTGACATTTAATGACATTACTTCCCAAAAAGTATTGTGTAACAAGGTTCCAAATAATCTTAGATTCCATCTACCAAGATTTTTCCGTCACACTAATAACAACAAAGCTTAAGGCACACCTATTGAAAAAAATTCAGTAATATTCCCTATCAAAATCAGTCAATTGCACATTCCACTTTAAAATCAGCTTATTATTGGTTAAGTAACTGCATAAGATAGCACCCCAAAACTTTTTTCATAATCTAGACAAAATACAAAATTATATGGCAAACATAGCTAATTAATTTATATAAAACATATAACTAGTGTAAGTAGGCTGTTTAGGTTTTTTTTTATTGGTAACGCCGCCGCCATGTAGCGCTCTGTATAAAAAAAACACTGGCTGTGCTGTGTGCAGTCAGTAGCTGGTTGGCATTGTTGTAATACTCGCCATTGTAGTGTTGGGCAGCTGGATGCCAACAGCGCGTAGCGTTGCGCAGTTGGAGGTGAGCCACCAGCAGTGGTGGACGTGGGGAGAGAGATGGCGGAATTTTTGAAATTTGTAAGAATTGGTGCCATGAATTGCTATATATATTATGACTAGTGAGGTAAATACATTGTTTGTTCTCTATTAAAATCTTTCATTTGCTAACTATGCCTATCAGTAGTTTGAATCTTTTATTTAGCTGGCAGTAGTGGCGCTCGCTGTATTGCAGTAGCTTGAGTAACGAAGATTTTTGTGAGGTAAGTGATTTGTGAAACGTATAGGTTAATGTTAGTCAGGGCCATTCTTTCGTAGGGATTTTTGGAAGTCAGATTGCGTTGCGCCAAAAATATTGTGTTTCAGTTTAAGCGCAGTCGTGTACAATTGTTCTAAGGGGACGTTTCACTAGTACAAGATCTTCACTCAGGCTACTTTATGTGTCACATATTTTTTTGTTCCCAAACTGTCCATACAATGCATGGAATGTTCCTACGTAGAGCACCTGCCTTCACTTATTTTTGGCATTTCTTATCCCTTCTCAACATTAAATATCGCTTTAAACTATGTTCGCATTACTGGTATTTGATTTGTGGTCCCAATGTGGCTATTTTCTGTAAGAAAATAATCGACTGCACTATTTAAACTAAACAGACACTTGATTTCTTAGCTACAGGAGTCAATTTGCCTCTTAGAGCCACATTTTAGGAGTTTGGGTTTCTTAGAAAAAGCTCCATAGATTGACTGGGCAATTACCATCGGCTTCATGGATTGTTAGTAAGACTAAATAATTCCGATATAATATTCAGAAATGGAAGATTGTGTACGTAATGTAAAGGAACGGCTGCTTATAAGAAACGTAGATGGAATCTGAAGCAGCTCATGTATGGCCATACTGTAAGCGAACTGCCACTGAACGAAATAGCAAACAAACGACTAGAAAATATTACCACAAAATCAGAAGTCAGGAGGAAAGGTGCATGTTTTGAGGGATGATAGTATTACGGATTCTGAACAAAAAAAATTCACATGGACGTATGCCCTATTACGAATGGTTTCCGAGATAGAACACATTTAATATCACTTTTGTACGTTTTTCTTGAATAACTTGAAAACCGCACCCTCCAGCGAAAACGTGTCGCAGTTCAAAATTAATCTATGTTAAATTTCCTACAAAAACGGTCCTGTTCATTTTTTTCTCTAGAACTAATGGTTTGTGCGAAGAGAGCGCGAGAATGTTGAAAAACTATCTCGACGCACATACACTGTAGCTTATGTAGTATTAGTAGGCCAATTTGAGGTAGCATATTAATGTAGCAAGCTGAGACGAACGGTTTGATACGGAACTCTTTTGGTCTATCAAGTCGGGAAAATATCTGTCAGTCAATAGACGGCCTGTACGCTTTTGTACTGTGCGTGTTCCTTCACGTTTCCACTTCACTATCACATCGGAAACAGTGGACATCGGGATGTTGAAGAGTGTACAGACATGTGACACAAGTGACACCCAATCACGTGACCACGTTCGAAGTCCGTGAGTTCCGCGGAAGGCCCCATACTGCTCTCTCACGATGTCTAATGGCTACTGAGGTCGCTGATATGGAATGCCTGGCTGTAGGTGGCAGTAAAATGCACCTAATATGAAAAACATATGTTTTTGGGGGTGTCCGTATAATTTTGATCACATAGTGTGTATGATGCTAGGAGCGTCTTACCGTCACGGCAACTTTCTTTCAAGGTTGCAAGTGATACTTTTGCTCAGTTTAGTAGAAACTGCCTCAGGCGGTATAACAGAGGTGTGTCTCTAAATCGAATGATGTCGCAGGGCCCTTTCTGCAGCAGGGTAATTTACGCATATTACGCCTGCAAATGGCTGTCACCCAATCTGCTAAGCACAGCCATTGTGCGAGAACTCCAATAGAACAGGCTGTGATACTCTGCTTTATGCTTATCTGTCACCCCATTTTCAGTCCCTCCCCCTCTCCTATTGCAGATAAGTGGTTCTTACCACCTCACTATATTGCTTTGTCATCCACTTCTGAGCCTCTAGCTCATCCGGGAGTTAGTTTAAAATCAACTGCAAAATTTGTACCGAACAATCAAAAAAGGACCTAATAAAAATGTGTTAAAAATAAGCTGCCTGCAACAATTTGGTAGGTCTTCGTGGTGCAAATTGCATACGAAGCGACCCAGTTGTGTCAAGAGTTGTGCGTGAAATACCGATCGCTGTGTAAACCTCTTGCCGATGTCGCTATACGCAGCGTGAGCAAATGTGGCCGCCGGCTCATTAAACAGAATCCGCTTGCTGCGGGCGTTGATGACCCGGCGGGAGCAAGACCGGGCTCTGGCGTAATCCGGGGAAAGAATCGCGACACGCGGGTGTCGCCAGCAGAAGCCCCTCTCCAGCGCAGTCTGACACACGTTCGGCGCGACGGCAAAATGCTCCCTGTCGTTGAGTGCAGAAGCGCAGTTAGACTGCGCTGGCGCTGCCAGTGCGCAGTGCTGTCCCAGCCGTTTCTGAACATGCAGCCGGGGAGTTTGCAGGACATTGAGAGCGTCGCCGACGCGCCCTCGGGAGTGGCTTTTCTGCAGACGGCGCAGCCGTGTCGTTCTGCCGGAACAGGCTGCCAGCCAGCCAGCGGTTGCGTTGTCTCTGCGGCCCCCCTGCTCGCCGCAGTGGCCAATCCCCGTGTGCAATTCTCTTCCGCAGATGCGAGAGATTGCTTCAGTCTGAACGCTACTAGGACCAGAAGCTCCACTTCTCTCCCAGCTGCAGTTTGAAAAACTGGACTGTTTCGCTTTCATGTCTTTGGGTATGCAAATTGTATACACCAAGTACGACAACCTATCACTGTTAAAAGCGGCCTTCATTACCTCTGTGTGCCTGCCAGTGTTATACGTTAACTAGGAGATAACGGGTCTCCATAAACAGTAGACTGAAAGTCACTGCACACATTTTTCTCACTGTAAAAACGTTACAGTTTGTCACTTCGAGACCATTACATTACCATTACATCTACATACAGGGGGTGGACAAAAACGTGGAAACATCAAAGACACAACACATCACCATCTACAATCTCTGCATGTAGATGCAATGGTAATGTAATGGTCTCGACGGGGCGTTAAACTGTGAGAAAAATATGTGCAGTGAGTTTCAGTCTTCTGTTTATGGAGACCCGTTATCTCTGCAAATCACATTTAAATGTCTGGCAGACGGTTCGTCGAACCCTCTTCACAATATTTCTCTATTATTCCAATCTCGTACAGCGTGGGGATAGAACTAACAACTATATCCGTCCGTGCGAGCTCTGATTTCCCTTATTTTACTATGGTGATGATTTCTTCCGATGTAGAACGGCGTCAACAAAATATTTTCTCATTTAGAGGAGAAAGTTGGTGATTGAAATTTTGTGAGAAGATTCCCCAGCTACGAGAAATGGCTTGTGTTAATTATCTCCACCTCAAATCCTGTATAATTTCAGTGACACTCTCTCCCCTATTTCGCGATAACACAAAACGTGCTGCCCTTCTTTGAACTTTCTCGATGTACTCCGTGAGTCCTATCTGGAAAGGATCCCACACCGCCGGCCGTGGGCCGTGCGATTCTAGGCGCAACAGTCTGGAACCACGTGACCGCTACGGTCGCAGGTTCGAATCCTGCCTCGTGCATGGATGTGTGTGATGTCCGTAGGTTAGTTAGGTTTAAGTACTAAGTTCTAGGGGACTGATGACCTCAGAAGTTAGGTCCCATAGTGCTCAAAGTTGTTTTTTTTGTTTGTTTGTTTAAATCGCACACCCCGCAGCAGTATTCTAAGAGTAGTGCACGCAGTCTCTTTAGTAGATATGTTACACTTTTACACTTTCTAAAGCGTCCTGTCAATAAGATGCAGTCTTCGGTTAGCCTTCCCCATGACATTTTCTATGTGTTCATTTCAATTTAAGTTGTTCCTACTTGTAATTCCTAGGTATTTAGTTGAATTTACGGCCTTTAGATTTGACTCATTTATTTTGTGACCGAGGTTTAACAGATTCCTTTTAGCACTCAGGTAGATTGTAAGTAGGCTGTTTAGGTTTTCTTATATTGGTAACGCCACGTAGAGATCTGAAAATCACTGGCTGTGCTGTGTTCAGTCAGTGGTTGGTTGGCATTGTTGTAATACTCGCTGGCTGGCAGCTGGATGTTAACAGCGCGTAGCGTTGCGTAGTTGGAGGTGAGCCGCCAGCAGTGGTGGATGTGGGGAGAGAGATGGCGGAGTTTTGAAATTTGTAAGAATGGATGTCATGAACTGATATATATATATTTTGACTTTTGAACACTAGTAAGGTAAATACATTGTTTGTTCTCTATTAAAATCTTTCATTTGCTAACTATGCCTATCAGTAGTTAGTGCCTTCAGTAGTTTGAATCTTTTATTTAGTTGGCAGTAGTGGCGCTCACTGTATTGCAGTAGTTCGAGTAACGAAGATTTTTGTGAGGTAAGTGATTTGTGAAAGGTATAGGTTAATGTTAGTCAGGGCCATTTTTTTTGTAGGGATTTTTTAAAGTCAGATTGTGTTGCGCTAAAAATATTTTGTGTCAGTTTAACCACATTCGTGTATAATTGTTCAAAGAGGACGTTTCAAGATTATCTCACACTTATCGTTATTTAGGGTCGATTGGCAATTTTTGCACATATCTATTGCAAATGGCTTTGCAGTTGGTTTTGATCTTCTGATGACTTTACTAGAACGGTGCAGGAAAACCGTTGACATTCAAAACAACTGCCAGTTGTCTTGGGATGGAGAAAAACAGGCCCTGCATGGTTTTCAAGTGAATCTTACACCATTATTCCTTCAAATCAGTGGCAAGTTCAGGTATCAGTGACGGAGATGGGTAGCGATCACCGTACTCTTCAAAGCAGACCTCAAAGGGTGAATAACACTGAGACCTGGAGACTAATGGCCAGAGGAGACGCGGCACAGAACCAGTCCTGGACGATGTGGGCTGTATGAACAGTGACCCATTCGTCTTGAAACACACCACCACCGTTGTGAAACAAACACTGTACCGCTGGATGGACGTGATCAGCCAAAATGATGGCATAATCCACGGCGGTAATGTGACCTTGCAAAGTGACCATGAGGCCCAAGGAATATCACGATATGGCTTCCCGAACCCCAGCCTTGTTTCACTCTTAGGACATAATCTCGGCCAAAGGTTAGAAACATCCGACCAAATGGCATTCCTCCATTGTTTCACAGTTCACGTTCTACTTCTTCGGCACCACTGCTTCCTTTTATGGGTATTTGCATCACGGATAAGTGGTTTCCGAATTCCAGCTGGCCTTGTAATTCCCTGCTCTATTTGTGTTATCTAGTGGTGAGAGGGTTTGCGATTCAGTTCTGCAGTGACTTTTACAGCTATCGTCCTCTTATTTTCCGTCACGTCATCTTCCACGGAAGAGGCAGTAATGATTACTCAATGCGCACTTCCGTCCACGTTGTGACTTAGCGAATTGTGTTTTTCGTCTTTCCCTGTATGCGGTATAAGTCTTCGATACGGTGCCTCTTGGAACGCCAAACACTTCGGCTCCCCTGCTTACGGATGAACTCACCATTCGAGCACCAACAATTTGCTCAATTTCTAATTTACTTAACTCCGACGTAATGCACTCACAGCTACACAGAACATTATTCTGACTATGACTGATACTCGCTGGACATCGCACAGGTGCCTTTAGTAGTCAAATAAAAATGCGCGAATTGCAGGCTTGGTTAGCATCTGCACTTACGTTCAAGCATGCGTCTGTCACGGTGTTTCCATATTTTCTCCAACCCCTGTATATACTCTACAGTCCACTTTGCAGTGCATAGGATACATTGAACTATTATTAATATTTTTTTTCCTCTTCTATTCGCTTATGAACGAGAAGAAAACCACTATTCATGTAGCTCTGTTCATGCCCTTAAAAATATGTGTGAGCCCCTCCACCCTCGGACAAGCATGGTGACCAACTCAAAAGGTCTACTGTCACCTCTGCATTGTTGGTATTTAGAATCAAGGAGATCGCAGGAGCGAGGAACTGCGGTGTTATCCATACGTCTGGATAAGAGTACCCATTAATACGGGAGCATCTGTGAGATAGAAGTGGTCGAAAAAGCTTGACAGAATCAAGCTTGAAAGAAGAGCGGTTTAATGGGCAGAGGGAAAAAGTGCCAAGGCAAGTACCAAGGGAAAAAAAACCTCTGCGACAGTGTTGGGTAGTAAGGGCAGTAACGGTTTCTTGCGACATATCGTGCAAGATAAGGTTGCGTTAGTGGTTGGGTATCATGCATCAGTATCATGTAAGCAGTGCCAGATTGTCATGGAATGATCAATCCTGTCGAGGAGGTGAGCGCTGCTGCTGCTGGGCCGACGATGTCTCCTGGGCCAGCTGCTGCTGCTGCTGCTCCTGTAACATAGCCATGTCGTTGTAGGTTTGTCAGTTCGATGGTCTTCTAAGGAACTTGCAGTGTGATATGTGTTGGGGGTTTGTTTGTGAGTCGTGTTTGGCTTCCCTGCGATTGCCAGTTCTCATTGCAGAGGCTCAGCTAGCAAGCTAGTCAGTGGCTAATTTTCAGGGGCTCGCCTCATTGTGTCGTTTGCGTAGTTACAAAGTTACTATAGATGGTTAGTCCCTAAGGAGTGTCTTTGGCCATTTGTGTTTCCATCTGTAGTTGTGATCGTAGTTTCCCAGGTGTAGGACGTGAGGATTGTTCGAGTGACTTAATTTCTTGTAGCGTCGTGTGGCGAGTTTTTTGAATACCTCCTGGAGAGTCTCCAGTCGGTATTCTCGGTGAATGTCCGCTGTCCGTGTGTATCAGGGAGCATTGCTTATGATACGTAATGCTTGTTCTGTATTTTCTGGAGGCGGTGCAGGTTTGTGGACGCTGCGTTTCCCCAGACAGGAGCTCCGTATGTCATCAGCGGTCTAATCAGTGTCATGTATAATGTCCTATACACCCTGCTATTCAGTGTACTATTCCTGTTGGGCATAGGATAGAGTTGTTTGAGCCCCGCGTTTGCCCTGTTGGTCATGTATTGTATGTGGTCGCCCCATGTAAGCTTCCGTTCTAGCCAAACACCGAGGTATCTGACTTTCGGAGTGAAGCGTATTGGACTTGCATGTAGTGTTCGTACCCTAATCTCTTTTATCTTTTCATCCCTACGTGAGCTCGTAAGCGATGGTGGCAGCATGGTGGTCGCGTAGTCTTCTGCGAATACAGGTGTTCTAAATTCACCCATGACGATTTAGCGACAACCATGTCGTCTTTCTTCCAAGGATTCACATTTGTGTTCTCGGATCATTTCTTTTACAACTTTGTATGGGCAAAACCGACCTATTACGACCTAGCAGCGCGTGTTTCAATTCGTTCCATGTCTATTGTAACACCTTTTTTGCAAAAAATCGAAACACTGGAACAATACTCTAGAATTGGTCGCATTAGCGTTTTATATGTGGTTTCTTCTAAACATAAACTGCACTTTCTCAGAACCCTTCCAACAAATCTAAGTCATCCATTCGTCTCCCCTAATACTGATTTTATGTTGTGATCTATATCTGCATCTATGCTCTGCAAACGATTGTGAAGTGCGTATAGAGGGTACGTCCCATAGTACCACTTTTTAGGGTAATTCAGTTGCAACAATTTTTCTTCTATTTCCAGAGTATTTTTCGACAAACGAAGCGTACTGAGTATCCTTCCACAGTTCCTCAGAGATGTTATTTATTATCAAATCTATCGAGCTTCATCAGCTATTCACGAGTATTAAGAAGTTATTAAAGTGTAATCACGTCACCCATAATTCTTCCATCAAATTTGTACATGTTTTGATATCATAATATTAAATATTATCAGTTATCTTCTTTATTTTTGTTCCTTTAGCGAAAAAACAGGTATTCTTCTTTCCCTCTTTCGCTGAAATCCTTCTTTACCGATACAATATAATTCTTTCTACTGTTATACGTACTATCTGACGAACCAGGTTGTTTTTGTCGTTGGAGTTTTTGGCTGCATGGTTTTTTTATCAGTGGCAACGCAGAAAACAAGCCTGACAGGATTTTGATTGTTGTGTCAGCTCGGTTTCCAGCGATATTTCACAATCAGTGCTTCGGGTAAGTTCTGCTGTAAACATAGATATCTCCTAGGAAACTCTGAATCGTCCTCATTGCTGAGTCATTTCAGATTCTTACCAATCATGAATAATGTTATCCTCGGGGATGAAGATACGTTCTGTTGAACGTGAATACTGGATGTAATGTCCGCAGCTCGAGGCGTAGTGGCACCTACAATTTATTTTTTCCTTTTTTTTGCGTTTTTACAATGGGTAGTTGGACATTTTTACCAACGATAAAAAAGAAAGAACTTTAAATGAGTCTGCGTACACCATTAACAATGTTCTGTATGTTGTTGTTGTTATCTAAGTCCGAAGACTGGTCTGATGCAGCTCACATTGCTACTCTATCCTGTGCAAGCTTCTTCATCTCCGAGTGACTGTTTCGACCTACATCCCCCTGAATCTGCTTACTGTATTCATCCCTTGGTCTCCCTCTGCGATTTTTACCCCACACGCTTCCCTCCAGTACTAAATTGGTGATCCCTTGCTGTCTCAGATATGTCGTTCCAGCCGATCATTTCTTTTGGTCAGGTTGTACCACAAATTTCTCTTCTCCCCTATTCTATTCAGTACGTCCTCATTAGTTACGTGATTTACCCACCTAATCTTCAGCATTCTTCTGCAGCACCACATTTCAAAAGCTTCTATTCTCTTCTTGTCTAAACTCACCTACTTACCGTCCATGTTTCTCTTCCATACATGGCTACGCTCCATACAAATACTTTCACGAAAGACTTCCTGAAATTTAAATCTATACTCGATGTTAACAAATTTCTCTTCTTCAGAAACGCTTTTCTTGCCATTGCCAGTCTGTATTTCATATTCTTCCAGCTTCGACCATAATCAGTTAATTTGATTCCCAAATAGCAAAATTCACTTACTACATTAAGTGTCTCATTTCCTAATGTAATTCCCTCAGCATCACCTGATTGAATTCGACTATGCTCCACTATCCTCGTTTTGCTTTTGTTGATGTTCATCTCATATCCCCCTTTCAAGATGCTGTCCATTCCAGTCAACTGCCCTTCCCAGTTCTTTGCTGTCTCTACCAAAATTGCAATGTCACCACCAAATGTCTAAGTTTTTATTTCTTCTCCCTGGACTTTAATTCCTACTACAGATTTTTCCTTTGTTCCCTTTACTGATGGCTCAATATACAGATTGAATAACATCGGGGATAGGCTACAACTCTGTCTCACTCCCTTCTCAACCGCTGCTTCCCTTTCATGTCCCTCGACTCTTATAACTGCCCTCTGGTTTCTGTACAAACTATCAATAGCCTTTTGCTCCCTGTATTTTGTCCCTGCCACCTTTAGAATTTGAAAGACAACATTACAGTCAACATTGTCAAACGTTTTCTCTTAGTCTACAAATGCTGTTAATGTAGGTTTGCCGTTCCTTAATCTATCTACTACAAGAAGTCGTAGGGTCACTATTGAATTCGTATATTTGTAAGGCATCCAAACTTATCTTCCCCTACGTCGGCTTCTACGAGTTTTTCAATTCTTCTGTAATTGATTCGTGTTCGCATTTTGCAGCCGTGACTTATTAAACTGATAGTTCGGTAATTTTCACATCTGTCAGCACCTGCTTTCTTTGGAATCACGATTATTATATTCTTCCTAAAGTCTGAGAGTATTTCGCCTGTGTCGTACATCTTGCTCACCAAATGGAAGAGTTTTGTCATGGCTGGCTCTCATAAGGCTATCAGTAGCTCTAACGGAATGTTGTGTGTTCTTGGGGCCTTGTTTCGCCTTATGTCTTTCATCACTTGTCAAATTCTTCACGCAGTATCATATCCCCTTTCTCATCTTCCTCTTCCATTTCCAAAATATCGCCCTGAAGTGCATCTCCCTTGTATAGACCCTCTATATACTCCTTCCACCTTTCTATTTTTCTTCTTTACTTAGGAGTGGTTTTCCATCTGAGGTCTTGATGTTCATACAAGTGGTCCACTTTACTCCAAAGGTCTCTCTAATTTTTCTGTAGGCACTATCTGTCTTACTGCTAGAGATATATGCTCCTACATCCTTACACTTGTCCTCTAGCCATTCCTGCTTAGCCATTTTGCACTTCCTGTCAGTTTCATGTTTTAGACGTTTGTATTCCCGTTCGCGTGCTTCATTTACTGCATTTTTTATTTTCTCCTTTCCCGATTAAATTCAATATGTCTTGTGTTATCCAAGGATTTATTATTAGCTCTCGCCTTTTTACCTACTTGATACTCTGCTGGCTTCACTACTTCATATCTCAAAGCTACCCATTCTTCTTCTGCTGCATTTCTTTCCCCCATTCCTGTCAATTGTTCCCTTATGCTCTCCCTGAAACTCTGTACAACCTCTGGTTCTTTGAGTTTATCCACGTCCCATCTCCTTAAATTCCCACCTTTTTGCAGTTTCTTCAATTTTAATCTACAGTTCATAACCAATAATGGCCCTGAGCACTATGGGACTTGACATCTATGGTCATCAATCCCTTAGAACGTAGAACTACTTAACCCTAACTAACCTAAGGACATCACACAACACCCAGTCATCACGAGGCAGAGAAAATCCCTGACCCCGCCGGGAATCGAACCCGGGAACCCGGGCGTGGGAAGCGAGAACGCTACCGCTCGACCACGAGCTGCGGACCATAACCAATAGATTGTGGTCAGAGTCCACATCTGCCCCTGGAAATGTCTTATAAATTTTAAACCTGGATCCTAAATCTCTGTCTTACCATTATATAATCTATCTGAAACCTGTCAGCATCTCCAGGCTTCTTCCATGTATACAACTTTCTTTCATAATTCTTGAGCCAAGTGTTAGCTACGATTAAGTTATGCTCTGTGCAAAATTCTACTGGGCGGGTTCCTATTTCATTTCTTACCCGCATTCCATATTTACCTACTACGTTTCCTTCTCTTCCTTTTCCTACTATCAAATTCCAGTCACCCATGACTATTAAATTTTCGTCCCCCTTCACTATCTGAATAATTTCTTCTGCCACATCATACATTTCATCAGTAACTTCGTCATCTGTGGAGCTAGTTGGCATATAAACTTGTACTACTGTAGTAGGTGTGGGCTTCGTGTCTATCTTCGCCACATTAATTCGTTCACTATGCTGTTTGTAGTAGCTTACCCGCATTCCTATTTTTTATTCATTATTAAACCTACTTCTGCATTACCCCTATTTGATTTTGTATTTATAACCCTTATTCGCCTGATCAAAAGTCTTGTTCCTCCTGCCACCGAACTACACTAATTCCTACTATATCTAACTTTAACCTATACATTTCCCTTTTTAAATTTTCTATCCTACCTGACTGATCAAAGGATCTGACATTCCACCCTCCGATCCGCAGAACGCCAGTTTTGTTTCTCCTGATGACAACGTCCTCCTGAGTAGACCCTGGTCGGAGATCCGAATCCCCTTGCTTTCAGCCGTTCGCAGTACCAGCACAGCAAGACAGTTTTGGTTCATGTTACAATGCCAAGTCAGTCTATCATCCTATCATCCAGACTGTTGCCCCAGCAAACTACTGAAAAGGCTGCTGCCCCTCTTCAGGAACCACACGTTTGTCTGGCCTCTCAATAGATACCTTCCGTTGTGATTGCACCTACGGTACGAGTATCTGCACCGCTGGAGCACGCAAGCCTCCCCATCATCGGCAAGGTTCATGGTTTAAGGGGGGGGAACATTGAATATTCCAGTAAAATTGGGTCCTTCTTGCCCTCCCTCTCCCCACGACGCTCTTTTGAAAGCTTCCGCTGACCCATTTACTTTTGAAACTGATGGTGTCAATTTTTTATTGTTATCCTATGAATATGCTTCGTCTTACAATTAATTTAATGCAGTTTTAAAATTGCATCGAAACAGGAAATTGTGGTCTTCACTACAAAACGTTGCAAAAATTTATAAATAATGAAGGAAGTACAACAGGTAATTCTCAAGATAGGTCTGTAAGGAACAGAAATCATCTTGAGTACATTACTCAAGCACAAAGATATACGGTCTTCTGTCGTATATGTAAGTAATGATATTAGAAATAAATAAATACAGAAGTCCTTACACTCTACTTACACTTAAGTTTGTATTATAATATAAACAAATGCTCACTGTCGCTCTAATATTTTTTTAGGTATTAACGACGTAGTATCCTAGAACTTGTATCATGATGTAATAAATCTGTGTATTGTTCAGTAAAGGTTTGTAGCTCCTTTACGGTAATATCTAATAATTAATAATCCATTATTCATGTAATTATTATGTAAAAAATCGTTCTGCAAAGTCGTATCTGTACTTTCAGTGTGTAATGTATTTGTAATTTGATAATTTTTATATCCTAGCAATACACTTAGAATATGGATCCATGGAAAACGAAACAAATAAATAAAACAACAAAATTTTAAAAAAGATGTTAGCGTCGCTGACTGTGGTTTTAGAAGTCCTGGGTTCGATTCCCTGCCAGGCCGGAGATTTTATCCTCTCGGGGGCTTTGCGTTGTCCTAAACATTTCATCTTCTCTTCATCGACACGCAAGTTGACAAGTGGCGTCAAACAGAAAGATCTGCAATGGACGGCCATAAAACCACAAATGGAGTATCCCAGAAAAAAATGCCTTAAGACCATTTCATTTCAGTGGAAAACATCGCCGATTCAAGCAAACTTTGTTATACTTGTCCCGTGATATTTGGAGAACCTACAGAAATCTCCGGCAAGGAATTGCCGTTGTGTGATCCGCAGCAGACAGGGTTGATAGAAGAGATAGAGAAGATCCAACGTAGAGCAGCGCGCTTCGTTACAGGATCATTTAGTAGTCGCGAAAGCGTTACGGAGATGATAGATAAACTCCATTGGAAGAATCTGCAAGAGAGACGCACAGTAGCTCGGTACGGGCTTTTGTTGAAGTGTAGAGAAAATACCTTAACCGAGGAGTCAAGCAGTATATTGCTCCCTCCTACGTATATCTCGTGAAGAGACCATGAGGATAAAATCAGAGAGGTTAGAGCCCACACAGAGGCATACCGACAATCTTTCTTTCCACAAACAATACGAGGCTGGAATAGAAGGGAGAACCGATAGAGATACTCAAAGTACCCTCCGCCACACACCGTCAGGTGGCTTGCGGATTATGGATGTAGATGTAGATGAAATCAATTTCTTCTTGAATACCGTGTCCAAGATAATAATTTCGCCGGGAAAGCCGCAGGCGGCACCATCGAGCAAGAGGACGCAAGCATTAGGCAAAATGACGGTTCAAATCTGCCAGATTTAGGTTTTCCACGATTTCCATGATTCCGGTATGGTTCCTTTGGAAGGGGACGGCCGGATTACATTCCTATTCTTGACTGAATCCGAGCTTTCGCTTGGTCCCTAATGACCCAGATGTAGATGGGACGTAACACACTCACCTTCCTTCTTTATTCAGGTCGTATTTAATGTGTGTTCTTCTGTTAACATTCTGTGAAAGAAATCCAAAACAAGAACTGAGACTGGTAAACGTTGCATTACGCTCAGTATTGTGATTCATTTAGGAAAAAAAACTTCAGTTATTTAACGTAAACTAAGATAGATTGGTGGCAGCTGCATTCCTGTTCTTGTCAATCTGTTTTCTTATCCTGCCTCGGAGAGGCTGCACTAAGTTGCCAAATTTCAGTAGTATTTTCGTTGATGAAACGCGTACTTGTAAAAATTCTATTTAATTTATGAACAAGCTGCCTTTAGGATTACCTAGACAATTATTGTAACAACTATCAAAATCGAGAGAAACACCTGCTGATTTCGATATGTATTTTTCTTCTATGAATATATGCAATGTCTTTGACTTCACCATTCAATTGTCGGCGGAGGTTGTCATTTTTAATACTTAATAAACTCAATTTCAAAGGGCGAATATTGAATTGGAAAATTCACAGTTATGTATTTTACTTTTTAATTTGAATTGTTTTATTAATTTTCGATGCCATGCTGCAGTACGTTTATGATTTGACGTGGAAGTCGTTAAAGACAGTTTTTTCTTGTTTTGTTGCAGACAGAAGCATCGTCGGTTGCAGGCCGACCTACAGAGGAAGCCATGATGTCCGGTAAGTCTTCTGCCTATTCTGATGTCAGTTCGCTTGTTTATTATAATGTGGTTCTCAACTAGAAACTTGATTCACAGTTATGTATAATTAATATTACCTGGTACAATATTAGAAGCAGTAGGCCTTTAATAGGTATCACTGAATTAATATATTTAACAGCATAGGTTCTTCAAAGTTCCATGTTTGAGAGATGCAGTATCATCCTAGCAGCATAGCTTCTAACTGAAGTCTGTCAGCTAATGTTTGTTTGTGATATGTGTATGAAATCATGCAGACATATAGTTTTTTTATACAACTAGTTGCGCCCGCAGGTGGTGGTGGCATGTCAATTTTTTGTTAGTTCCTTTATCTGCATGAGACTGCCGTGCTCTGGTTGAATTCAACATTTTCAGTTGTTTGTGATACATTTATTTCCAAATTGATTGTTGGGTTTACATTGTCTTCTGTCAGATGATACATATGATCATATTTCACATACATCAAAAATTTTAGTTGCTCTACAGACAAAGAACCCAACGAATTTAGTTTGTATTCCGGAATTTCAGTGCTTTCGGAGGTAAAACGAAATATTCCTATAATCGAGGTCTCTTTGATGCCATAAGCCAGTTAATATTTATGCATTATTATGCTCTGCAAATTTTTATATGAGCACGTGTATTCGTCGTGTCTCCCGGGATACTTCGCCGGGACATTTATGTACCAGTTATTATGGTTAAACGTGGCGCTATAAGCGGGCAGTACTGAAATTCTGCTTTACACTTGTAACATGCAAATATTTGTGATAATGCTCCACGGTACTGTATTATTCATCATTACGTCTTGCAAGTGAGGAGACGCGTCAGCCTATTTCTCCAACTGTTCGTCCCGTCCTAATGTGACGACCGAGAGTCGTGATGCAACCGCGCTCGTACTACCAACGGAAGCCAACAGATGGCCGTACGGGCGATATCTTCCTCTGGTAAGCTGCACTGTTACTTAGTAGATGTCGCCAGGAGCTTCGTAGGTCGGCTTCGCAGTGCTATTCAGTGGGACTTGCTCTTTCTGTACTTCGTAGCGACATTCGTTCGCGCTGAACTCCGTCCACTCATACAAAAGTATATCAGAAAACTATTTTATGTCCCGGGCAACCGCAGCTGTTGAAAGGCATGATATCAGGTATAACTCCGCTTACAGCTGGTAAAATTGTTGTTTGTTAAAACACACCATCAGAAATCAATATCAGAAAATACAAAGTCTGTTCAACAACAGATATAAAATTCTGTACAGCGTTTTCATGTCTATGATCTTACGAACATTCCAAAGGAAACGATGTCGTTCAGAAGCCCCTTAACAAATATTCAGGTCTGCAACACGCACGTAAATTTCTAAGAGATTAATTAATAATGGACATGGTAAAACTATAATTTCACCCGGTTGTATCATTTGCCAAACTCCAACAACAAATCAGTGTCCAAGCCAAAATAGAACAAGCGGCAGATAAGAAATTCAAGTGAGATCATACAAGACAACAAACTTATGCTGGTTTTAAAGTTCTAACGTTTCTAAATCGAGAGAACGTACGTGGGGGGATGGGGGCGAAAATCGTTTAATACGGTTGTATTATTTGACTAAACTCAATAACAAATCTGTACCCATGTACAAATAGAACAAGCGGCAGATCATAAGCGTAAGTGAGGTCACACACTTTCAAGACAGCGAATTTACGCCGTTGTTGAACTACAACGTATCTGAATCGAAAGAACATCGTGGGGAAAGAAATAAAATATATGTCAGGTCCCACCGAGATTTGAACTCGGATCGCTGGATTCAAAGTCCAGAGTGCTAACCATTACACCATGGGACCTTCCTGGAAGACCTGTTCTTTAATCTTAAACTTAAGAAAGTAACACGTTAAATGTGTTTTCAATAGTAATTTCTTTCGGTTAAATATTGTTAATAATTGGTTTAAAGACGCTCATAGCTTTGGCCAGTACACGAAGTACGGCGGCAATATAACTAAAACTGAAACGCCACCACGGAATATTTCTTACGCCATGTCAATTTACCGTAAAGTAAAAAATGCTTGCATAATTTAATTGCAAGATAAAGTCCACGGGTCAGAACCTATGAATAGTTTGCGAGATCTCATTTTAATTTTTACGTGTACTTCCTGTAGATAATAAGTAATATTAAAAGCAGTAAACTGATATCAATTTCAAATGAAAGTCAGGGAGCCATGTTTGAAAGTTAATCTGCCCAGTCAGCTGTTATCACTTTGTTTAACATACATTTTACTCAAAGTGCTGCTAGAAAACCATTGCTAGCGGTTATACTTAAATATTGTCGCTTGCCACAATAGATTATATCAATCTCCAAATACAGAACACCGCATTACACAAATTAAGGCACAAATTCCACCAGCATTTCCTGCAAATACTGCATCTACATTTTGAGGACTCCGTTTCATGTATTAAGTATTTAAGTAAAAATCCATGTTATGAACAAGAGTGAGGAAAAACGCCGACATATATGACGAAAAAAATTCAACCACGTTTTAATGAGATAGGGAGAAGAGGTCATTCTCAAACGTTCAACGTTGAGTGTTAAAAAAGATCCGAAAATTATTGTGAAGAAATTAAAAAATAAAATGAACTGTATTAAATGACGGAAACAAACGCATTAGCTAACTAAGCGTTCATAGACCAGACCATAAAATTCCACTAGCGAAACTACAGTGTTTCGGCGTTGTAAGCATCTGCTCGAATTGATGAAGTAACATCGTCACTATAGAACAAAGGGCAACATAAATGATAACTCAGGTATAAAACTGAATCTAGAGCTGTAAAAAATATGGTATCCCTCCCCCAAGATCTGAATAATTCTGAGAGAATTAGTCATCTCCAGTTTCTTGTTTGGACTAAGGTTTTTTATTGCTCTTTCAAATTCACCTTTCCGGTTTTGCTTCCTCCATCGCATCTTCATCCACTCCATCTTCCCTTTCCATGACACTGTCGTAAGGTTTCTGTCTTTCACGTATCACTTCTGCATATTTCTTCCAACTTTTAGATTTCTCTGCTTTGCTTGCCATTTGTTTGCCAGCTGCAGTGTCCATACTCACTCAACCGCTTCATTTTTCTCCAGCGGTTTTTTTTTTTTTTAGTTTTCGCAATTACACATTCAGATAACACTTGTTACATTTGTGGTACAATTTCATACATCCTTAATATACACTGTACAATTTGGTACATCGATTCTTTGAACTGAATAATAATTCAAAGTAACCCACATACTCGATGGCCAAGTTTATAGGCAGGGTTGTTAGCTATAGCACCTCATCTTATGTCGAGACGTGCTATTTTCGGTATACATGAGTGCAGTGAATACAGCACACACAGATGAGAGGCATGTAGCAGCGGCACGAGGCGCCCCCGACTGTGCCCAGGTAAAACTGTCGGCGCCTTAAATGAAATATTTGGATGGCATAATTCGCGAGAGGTTTTCATCAATCATTACTCAAATGTTGAGAAAAATGCAATATTTCAGTACAAGAATAGTTGTCCAATGGGCCCGCAGTTCGCTTTCGCCGCATAGTGCTTCCATTCGCTTTCGTCGCATAGTGGTTCCATACAGACCACTTCGCATCGCCTGTCCTCATTTTTACCATTGCTGCCAACGTCAGGGATCTACCAGTTGTAGCATCATATTTCCATGGCAAAGCTGTTTATAATCAATGGCGTAGCTAACATAGTGCCCCAGAGTCCCCAAGCTCAAGGGGCCTCTCGCCCTCCGTGAATGACGTTGTATACCATGTTAGTTGAATCAAGAATTTTCGACTGACCAACAAACCTCGAATGGCACGAACTGAAATCACAAAAATTTCTCCCACCTCCAGAAGAAAAACATAACAGGGTGCATTGCTTGTCCTTCATCGCGGTGAACGCACATTGGTAGCGTGTATTCGTCATCGCCATAGTGGCGTATCACCAGGCGTGATGGTATGGGGTGCCATTGGTTACACGTATCGATCACCTCTTGCTCGCATTGACGGCACTTTGAACAGTGGACGTTACATTTCAGATGTGTTACGACCAGTGGCTCTACCCTCATTCGATTCCTGCGAAACCCTACATTTCAGGAGGATAATGCACGGCCGCATGTTTCAGGTCCTGTAGGGGTCTTTCTGGATACAGAAAATGTCGACTGTTGTCCTGGCCAGCACATTCTCAAGATCTCTCACCAAATGAAAACGTCTGGTCAATGGTGGCCGAGCAACTGGCTCGTCGCAATAAGCCGGTCACTACTTTTGATGAACTGTGGTATCGTGTTGAAGCTGCATGGGCAGCTGTACCTGTACACGCCATCCGAGCTCTGTTTGACTCAATGCCCAGGCGTATCAAAGGCCGTTATTACGGCCAGAGTTGGTTATTCTGGGTACTGATTTCTCAGGATCTATGCACCCAAACTGCGTGAAAATGTAATCACACATCAGTTCTAGTATAATATATTTGTCCAATGAATACCCGTTTATCATCTGAATTTCTTCTTGGTGTAGCAATTTCAAAGGCCAGTAATGTATCTGTCATTCATCAGGTGGATTATAATTGTGCAGTTTCTGGTGTCCTGCTAATAGAAAGGGAGTGGCATACCATATAAACAAACTATTTGAAGATTTAATTATTTATACAATATGCTAAGAGTTTATCACAGCCTCAGTATAACGGATTCACGAGCGCTGTTTTCCACGCAGGAAACGACAACTGTAGAAGACTGCAAGTTGGTGAACATTAATTAGAACTGACAGAATGTATGCCAAGCAGGGCGGTGGGAGCAAATAGGCACCTCGTGTGTACTGAAATCGTAGTACAAATGAGATCACTGACACGTCATCTGTGGTAATACTGTGGATGTATGAAGGAGAGAAATTTTAGAGGGAAAGGGTATATCATACACACTAATAATATATACATATTTTCATACTTGCCGTAATATGCTTTCCACTTGGCTGCTTAAGTGCGTATTTACGAAGTTTTATCGTGTTTTAATTCATTATTTTAAAACCAATTAGCATTTGCTGTTTTGTTGTTTCTCAGTAGGTCGTAATTTCTACAATCTGCAGGTGTTCATATTAGTTAGCTGGCACGGCTGACCATTCAACGCAAATGTGCCGGTAATATTTGTGTGGTTGTGAGATTTTTTTCTGCCTTATCGGCGACATTGCAGCGCAAGTTGTATTATTGTCATTTTATTTGAGTGTCCGCCCCCCGGTAGCTGAGTGGACGCCGGCACAGTAGCTCAGCGTGTTCGGTCAGAGGGCTGCTTCGCCTCTGTAATTATAAAACTGAGTGAAAGGATCAACAACGATCTTATACGGATGTCATGTGACGTCCGCAACGACCAAACACAACGATCAACAACGAACAAATTACAAAAAAAAAGAAAAAATGGTCAGCGTGACAGACTGTCAATCCTAAGGGCTCGGATTCGATTGCCGGATGGGTCGGAGATTTTCTCCGCTCAAGGACTGGGTGTTGTGGTGTCTTAATCATCATCATTTCATCCCCACCGACGCGCAAGTCGCCGAAGTGGCGTCAAATCGAAAAACTTGCACCCGGCGAGCAGTCTGCCAGACCGGAGGCTCTCGTAACACGCCATAATTTTATCTTATTTGAGTGTACTCGAGAGGGCGGGCATTAAGCTCCACGCAAACGACAGGCCGATGAGGTAACAGCAAATGCTATGTTTACCTCAGGTTTATTCTTAATAACGTGTAACGTCACTACTGTGCAGTGAGTATTCGACTCGAGAACATAACGAGTACAAGCATTAGGATTGTTTGCTTACAAAGTTTTTGTTGATGTGAACTAAAATCATGGATAAAAAAATAGCCCAGAGATGCGTGTAAGCGAAAGCAACGTCAGGAAAAAGAAGAAATTAAACAAAAACTGACAAACTTCATACCCAGCCATCTACAAGTCTTCCGGCCCAAACATACGTGACTCAGATAACGTGGTGTCTGTTGAGAAGCCTATTGAAGACGATCCGATAGTAACTGCAGTTAAAAATACTGCCGGCCACGACGACGCCACCGATCATGTCGACGACATCTGCGTGGCATACAAAACAGGGAATGAACAGTCGACCTATACAGTCTTCGAAAAGGTAAATAAAACTTACCATGACTTGGAAAACGTCACGAACAAGACATTGAGTGATAAAGAAAAACCTCTGATTCTTGATATGGGACAGTTACAACCTTGAGGACGATTTCCTATAGATCCGCACGAGAACAACAGGTGTTTTCAGTATCGTACTATGTTTCAGTTTCGAAGTATGGACTAGTTAAGCTTGCTGGCTGTTTGCCGTGCAAAAGAGTATTGTACTGTGTACGGGTAATCAGGACTCAAAGCACTTATCAGAAAGAATTAAAGACATAGTTCCTCGAGTGGCCTTACGGTAGCATGTGCTGTGTAAAAACTGTGAAAAAAGAACGATACTATCGATAAGGAAGTTGAATATGATATTCTTGAAGAAGCATCATTTTGAAAAATGGTTCTTACAAGATTATTCGATATCATGCTTGCTCTAGCAAAAATTTCATTTTCTTTCAGAGGACACTGAGAGAACTTAAAATACAGAGGAAGGATATCACGGAAATTTTCTGTCCGTTGCAGAGCTTGTCGCCCGGTTTGATCACATTTGGCGACAAGTTTTGGATATGCCCAAAGGTAATCGTTTTTACTTATAACAAATTTTTTAGCATTTTTTTAATTCTTTCAGTTGCTTACATTCGAAAACATTTTTTTAAAATTATGCCTTTTCGTTTATAGGCTCTGTAGGGTATCGGAGTCCAACAATTCAAAATGAAATGATTGAGTGCTTAGGAAACAAACGTTAATTAGCTGTTGGAATAAATTATAGCATCACCGTTTTTCGCCATCATAGTGGACACTACACAGGATATATCGAAGGTTGATCAACTAAGCATTATTCTGAGATGTGCAGTAATAACCAGATTGGAAAATGGACACGCAATCGATATAGAAGTAAAAGAATTGTTTCTAGGCTTTTGTGTAGTTAGCATACATGGCGCAGCAGATTTTGTCAAGCAGGTGACTAAATTATTTTTTATTGACAAAAATACTGATTTAAAAAAGTGTCTGGGTCAAGGAATGAGGGGCCGGGTCTGATGAGCAACCTTTTATAACGGTGTGCAAAAACAGATTAAGAATAGTCAGCCAAATGTGGAGCGTGTACATTGCGCCAGTCATAATCTGAATTTAGTAATAAACGATGCCGTCGGCAGTTGTGTGGAAGTACAGGTTTTCTTCGAAACACTACAAGACTTATATAATTTTTTGCGGGAATAATATTAAGCTGCTGTCCAATTTCACTGGCGAATCGAGAGCCACTCCAAGAAAATTAAATTTGGCTAAATGGTCTAGCAGAGTTAATACGACATCCGCAATAAAAGTTCGTTGTTCATTTGATCAAGACATTATCAGAAATACGTGGTACTGAAGAGTTCCAGTAAAGATGAGCGTAGCCAGCAGAAAGCATTCGTGTGAATCTTGGCTACAATAATGTGTTCACTACGCTGTCCATAGTAGCTTATCCGCGCACCTATGTTTTTACTCACTATGAAAACTATGTTGACTGGAATACTCTCTTTCAAATTCTAAAGGTGGCAGGGGTAAAATACAGGGAGCGAAAGGCTATTTACAACTTGTACAGAAACCAAATGGCAGTTATAAGAGTCGAGGGACATGAAAGGGAAGCAGTGGTTGGGAAGGGAGTAAGACAGGGTTGTAGCCTCTCCCCGATGTTATTCAATCTGTATATTGAGCAAGCAGTAAAGGAAACAAAAGAAAAATTCGGAGTAGGTATTAAAATCCATGGAGAAGAAATAAAAACTTTAAGGTTCGCCGATGACATTCTAATTCTGTCAGAGACAGCAAAGGACTTGGAAAAGCAGTTGAATGGAATCGAGAGTGTCTTGAAAGGAGGATATAAGATTAACATCAACAAAAGCAAAACGAGGATAATGGAATGTAGTCGAATTAAGTCGGGTGATGCTGAGGGAATTAGACTAGGAAATGAGATTCTTAAAGTAGTAAAGGAGTTTTGCTATTTGGGGAGCAAAATAACTGATGATGGTCGAAGTAGAGACGATATAAAATGTAGACTGGCAATGGCAAGGAAATCGTTTCTGAAGAAGAGAAATTTGTTAACATCGAGTATAGATTTAAGTGTAAGGAATTCATTTCTGAAAGTATTTGTATGGAGTGTAGCCATGTATGGAAGTGAAACATGGACGATAAATAGTTTGGACAAGAAGAGAATAGAAGCTTTCGAAATGTGGTGCTACAGAAGAATGCTGAAGATTAGATGGGTAGATCACATAACTAATGAGGAGGTATTGAATAGGATTGGGGAGAAAAGAAGTTTGTGGCACAACTTGACCAGAAGAAGGGATCGATTGGTAGGACATGTTCTGAAGCATCAAGGGATCACCAATTGGAGGGCAGTGTGGAGGGTAAAAATCGTAGAGAGAGACCAAGAGATGAATACATTAAGCAGATTCAGAAGGATGTAGGTTGCAGTAGGTACTGGGAGATGAAGAAGCTTGCACAGGATAGAGTAGCATGGAGAGCTGCATCAAACCAGTCTCAGGACTGAAGACCACAACAACAACAACAACAACAACATGAAACCTACTCCTGCATTACACCTATTAGATTTTGTATTTATAGCCCTGTGTTCACCTGTCCAGAAGTCTTGTTCCTTCTGCCACGGAACTTCACTAATTCCAACTATATCTAACTTTAACCAATCAATTTCACTTTTTAAAAGTTTCTAGCCTACCTGCCCGATTAAGGGATCTGACATTCCACGCTCCGATCCGTAGAACGACAGTTTTCTTTTTACTGATAACGACGTCCTCCTGAGTAGTCCCCGCCCTCAGATTCGAATGGGGGACTATTTTACCTCCGGAACATTTTACCCAAGAGGACGCCATCATCATTTAACCATACAGTAAAGCTGCATGCCCTAGAGAAAAACTACGGCTGCAGTTTCCCCTTGCTTTCAGCCGTTCGCAGTACCAGAACAGCAAGGCCGTTTTGGTTAGTGTTACAAAGCCCGATCAGTCAATCATCCAGACTGTTGCCCCTGCAACTACTGAAAAGGCTGCTGCCCCTCTTCAGGAACCACACGTTTGTCTGGCCTCTCAACAGATACCCCTTCGTTGTGGATGCACCTACGGTACGGCTATCTGTATCGCTGAGGCACGCAAGCCTCCCTACCAATGGCAAGGTCCATGGTTCATGGGAGGAGGAACTGTAATATATAATTTCCTAACACCATTATTATTGGTCACTGTAGACGAAGCAACTTAATTACAAAGATGTGACAAGTTCCAAAGTAAATATTTTGATATAACAGGTCCAAATTTTTCAATTCAGTTTATTTTATCACCTTGTTCTACCTAAATTCACTGTGAAATGGTCTGTTCACCGATTAAGAAAGGAAATTATAACTACATATGTAATGCTAGGATGCGATATTACGTATGTGTTTACCGCAGTCTTAGTATTGAATACAATACCTGAGATTTCTGCAACAGCTCAGGGATCATTCACCAAATTAAAAATGATAAAATCTTATTTAAGAAATAGTATGGGTCAACCTCGACTCCACTATTTGACACTCATAGCACTCAGAAACAAGGCCGCATTAAGTCGACATTTGACGGCACTTATTGATGATTTTGCAAAAACAAAAGCCAGAAAACAATTGTTAAAATAAAATTGTCTACTTCGTTTACTTGACTACCTATCTAATGCAATCTACCACAGCTACGAAAACATGGCCCCTGCCTCTGACGCTTACCAACAATTACCGATCGGAAATCGTAGCTCTATGCGAAACCAGGCTGATCGGTACGGCGCGCTGATCTCACAGCGCAATAGTTCAGTGAGAGTGAGTTGCCGGCACGGTCTCCCCGCCACCTCGTACACGGTAGTACTTAGCGTGCTCCGCGTAAAGGGCACATGTTTTCATGGCTGAGCACTACTTCACCATTGTTTATTTTTTACTTGCTTCTGCCCGCGACTTTGCTCACCTAGTATGGACAACATTGAAAATTATCTCACGGGATCATTTTACCGATATGAAAGTAACCTATGTCCCTTTCAGGTCAAACTGTATCCGTTTGCAAAATTTCATCCAAATCCAGCCAGTAGTTTTTGCGTGAAAATGCAAAAAAAAAAAAAAAAAACTTTCGTGTTTACGAGTACAATATTATAAGAAAGTACGGTTAAATATTATCTGCTGCGCTACACATAATAATTTACTTAGTAGTACGTAGGTTTGCCTTATTATGCCATGCAGTTGGCGGTAAGGAGATCATGATGAAGTAGTTTTGCATTTGTGAAGTATTTAGTTTATTTTCAATAGGGCCTCAATTACATTTTTGCCCCGGGTTCTTGGTTGCATAGCCATGCCACTGTTTATAACGCTGCAGTGTGGTGTTCTATTCCTTGCTACTAATTAATACCGCATCTGAATAGGAATATCTCCGTCATTCGTATTCACAAATTTGTGTTACTTCCGTGTGAAATCTGTACCGCAGCTGCAGTGGCGGATTTACATATAGTCCCAGGATTTACATATAATCCCACTAGGCACGGGTCTAGGGGCGGCACCTTAGGGGGGCGGCATTTTTTTCTCTGTACTCATTTTAAGCTTTTACGTTTTAAAATAATTGCCCTTTCAAACGACAAATTTTTTATATTATTAAACAACTTGCTGGTTTAAATAAGCCTTTAGAACGAAATTCGACATATATACATAGTTTACTTGGTGACTGAATGGAAATTTAAGACTAGGTTTCTGTCTGGTATCAATTTCATGATTGTTCAAAATGTTCTGAAGTAAGCTGTCAGGACGGCAATGTACAATACAAAGTTTGAAACGTTATTATTCGGAGAATGTCGTCATCCTCTATCTAACCTTACCATATTTTCCCTGTGAAAACACCGAGACCCCTGAAAAGCTGTGAGAAACTAATCAGCAGTTTCTTAACTACTGTAACATGTGTGTGCCTCAGTATGTAAAACCTGACTCTACTTAAATTTCTTCTAGAAATTACGGGGAAGTATCAAGTCAGCCCTCCATTACTGTAATTAATGTGAAAGTTCTGTGGTCTTCAGTATCTGAGCTTTGATTTAATGACACCCGTTTAACAAAACATGTTGATACTGCGAATGTTTTACATTTTTAAACACATATTTATGCGAAACGAACATAAGCAGAATATCTAATAATGTGTGAAATAAACTTTACAACAGTTTAAAAATTTTATTTATTTATTTATTTACTTTCTTTGGCGAAAAAAGAAGAAGAAACCAACTTTCGTGTGTCTCATTTATTGTACTGCAGCCTGCACGATATCAGAGTTGCCACTCGGTGCAATCGAATACTACGTGGCACTGCAGATTTTATATTGAACTTATTAACTAAGCTTTTTTCCTTCGAGGAAAGGTTATTTTTATTTTATGTTGGAACTAAAGGTGCATTTACGTGTAGATATAACAGCAGTGTTCATACAAATTACAACACACCACCTCAACTGCCAACAAGACTACTTAAACTTTGTAGTCTGTCATCTCTGCCCAAAGAAATCGCTAAAATGTTATAAGAAGGATAAGAGGCGATCCAGCACACACTGCAAGAAATTGCAAAAATTATTTGCTTTTTAAATTATAAAGACAGTGTCAAAAATATTCAGAACATATTTGCGTCCCGTCTAAAATTACGGCGGAGCGGGAAACATCAGCCAAAAGATGGACTGTCCCGTTTTCTTTATGAGACCAGTTCCAGCCGGCAGCTGTGCTTCTACTGTTCACTTGCAACAGAGAAACAGGCGACAATGAAATTAAATTATTCTGCATTGTCGTTCTTTCATAGCACAGTTACGTCGAGTAATCAGAGTTAGTCACTTCATCGCTCTGTGTTTATAGGAAAAATCTTTGTGCTCGTGTGCCCTGTTTAAAGTAAAAAGCTTTGTGATCATGTGCGGTGTAGTACTATTGGAACTGGACACAGTCTTTCTTTCCTTTTACAATTTTTTTCTTTTGTTTTGACTGTTGGTTGCCAATTTTGTAAATGCCTTAACATGAATAACAGTGAAAAAAGCAAACGTGCAAAATTAAGTGGGGTGGCATTTCGGAAATTATCGAAGGAAAGGCGAAAACGAGAAGCCACTATTCTAAAAGCGCTTGGCAGAGTACGAAAAATTTTCGCAAAATATGTTGCTGGTTGACTTCGAGTTAATGTAGTATGGATGATATTTCTGGCACTGCAGCTGTTGTAAAAGAAGTAAATACAGACGAAACAAAAGTTAAAAATGAAGAAAATCAGAGTGTTCCTGCTTTAGAGTTTCACGAAAAACTTAAGTGTCGAGTCAGACATTACAAAAAGAAGCAACCTCGTTAGTGCTGATCCTGCAGAATGGTGTGCCAATGAATCAACAATCAACATTCTCTTACAACGTGACATTAATCAAAACTGTAACTGTGATTTTGCTAATTCAAGAAGATCAATAGGTGGTAAAACCAGATATTTGAACAAAAATGTAATTTACCATAAACATTTAAATGGTGATCAACTTTGCGTGATTTTGTAGTATACTCCTGTAGCTCCGGTGCTGCTTTTTGTGCCCCATGTAAATTGGTCGCGAGTAAGACCGCGATTGCTGCTAATGGTATTGCAGGTGGGAAAAATATTCTTAATATTTTATCTCATCATGAGAATTCACTTGAACACAAAAATTCTGATTTATCACTCTTGACAAGAAAAAAGTCACTTGGAACAATAGAAAACCATTTCGAGTCACATGTTGAGACAGAAAAAATGTACTGGCGCAGTGTGTTGGAAAGGGTGTTTGCGGTAATGAAGAAACCAACAAGTCGTAGACTTCCCCTATGTGGACACGTTGAAAAATTCCATTTATTACATAATGGTTATTTATGATGTATCTAGAACTTATAGCCACGTTTTTCTTTTTCTCGCAGAGCACATTGAACGATAAGGAAATCCAGGGCAGGGACAAACAATTTATCTTTCTTCAACAATCTGTGATGAAATAATAGAGCTTCTTACTGAACAAATAAAAAGAATTATCATAAGTGAAATAAAACAGGCCAAATATTTCTGTTTAATAATAGATTATACGGTGGACATTTCAGATATTGATCAATTATCTTTCATATTGAGATATGTGAACGATAATGGTGGACCTGTTGAATGTTTCCTTCTGTTTTTACCAAACCCAGGACCAAGTCCGAAAACTTAGCTCAGCCCATACTAAAAGTCCTGCCTACAAATTCGATTGATATTACTGTCTGGAGAGGCCAGTCATATGATAACGCAAGCAATATGTCAGGAACCTACAATGGTTTGCAGGCACACATTAAAGAACGAAATCTGAAAGCGCAATGTGTGTCTTGTACAGCACAGTCTTTGAATGTAGTCGGCACTAGTGCTGCAAGCTGTTGTCGGGAAGCATGTTCATTTTTCAATGTAGTGCAAAACCTTTATAATTTTTTCTCTGCTTCTACACAGCCTAGGATAAACATCTTTCATGAAACCAGGAAGCAAAACGGTAAAAAGTTATCAGAAACACGTTGGTCAGCAAGAGAGGAAGTGTGTGTAAGTCTACATGAAAACTGGGAGGGCGTTATCAATGCCCTCACACATATGGTCAATAAAACGTTTGAAAAATCACTTGTGCGAAATGAGGCTTCAGCTTTATTGAATCAACTCAGCAAACTAGAAACAGTATTCATCATGACAGCTTGGAAGGACATATTCCAGAGATTTAATAGTGTAAATCTGAAATTGCAAAGTGAAAATATTGGTACTAAAATAGTACATGTATTATATGGATCACTTGTAGATTTATTGCATCTATTTTTGGCGTGTTCGACTATCATAAAAAAAATTCATGAAGATTGTGATTGATATAGTGTATGAATGCACCTATAAAAGATCACGAAAACGCTAACTTCACGATGACGAAGAAGTATATGAGTATACTCATTTATACAATGACTATGAACTTAATGCTATTTTAAGCTGTCAAAATCGTATTTACTTACTGCCTGAAGTATTTACTCCAACAAATGTATTCAACACCTCCAAATCCTTCAAAAAGTTTTCTGTAATAATGTTGTTAGGACGTATATTCTCTGGACTTTGTGAGAACGTTTTCTCTTTTGCTGTACGATCCATGCACCTAATAGATTACGACGCCATATTTGTTTATACAATATGATAGTGTTCATGTGATGTGTTACGACTGTGAAAGGATCCTGTGACCACTGGAGGTACTTTATCATACTTAATTTATTTTTACTGCTAGATACAAGTTCAATTTTTGTCAAAACAGACCAAGTTCTGAAATACTATTTTGTTTTTTCCACTAGACAGTGTCACAACTTCCTCCAAAGAAATCGTAACACAACACAAACACACAAATGCCATATTAACCGATGTATATCCACCTGATGATGGAGGTTTAAACCTTCGAAACGCGTCGTGGAAACAAATAAACAGTGACTGGTAACAGTAAACTTATTGTTTCATTTAGTGAAATTTTGTTGCTACTAGTTGCGAGGAGACGCGTTTTTTCACGCATCTTTTTCCTTTTTTTGGAACCTTCACGCCTCCCCCCTCCCCCCACCCCGCCGTTGTATAAGATTTACAATCAATATAAAATATTTAACTTTCAGTTAACATCTCCTCAGCTTGCTCTGTACGTGCGAACAGTAAGCTTACCTCTTTCACTAAACGCCGCGCGGAAGCTGAAAGTACACCTGCAACAAAACCTCATACTCTCGTTTTAGCGCTATAAAGTAGCACTCAATAATGCAATTGACAATGAGCGATTCTATCAGACCAGAGTATGTAGCCCGCTGTTCACGAATTTGAGTTTGTCACCGAGAGGGACGTCATCTGTTCGCGTGGAGGCGGAGGCTGGTCACGCAGAGACGGCAGTTACCGCATCCGCGTAGTTCCGAGAATTGAGACAGGGTTCTGCTCGAAGTTACTAGAAATTGCCGAGACTGCAGTTCCAGCATGAATGAGCACATTCTGGTAACTGTACCTGTATTGAGCATGGATAGCAAGTGAGCGAGTGGGCGCAGGAATACTGTCTGACAGTCGCACTAAATAGAGTTAGCAGCTGAACTGGTGTTAGCTCTTTGTTACAGGGCCAAATGTGTCCTGTGCCCGATTTTATTGTTCTGGCTGTGGAATTCAAAAACGATTTCATAGACACTGATGGAACTGTTATGGAATGTACTGTTTACGATTCAGAAATTTTGTTATGTGAAAAGTCATCGCATCAAACACACATTTCCAGCTCTAGGCATCAAATGAATAGAGCTCTTCAAGCAAACATATCGCGGCAACCTCTATTACGAAATGCGTTTCAGCAGAATTCTTCAAAAAGCCAAAATTTGAAGGAATTAAATATTTATTTGGTTCAAATGGCTCTGAGCACTATGGGACTTAACATCAATAGTCATCAGTCCCCTAGAACTTAGAACTACTTAAACCTAACTAACCTAAGGACCTCACACAACACCCAGTCATCACGAGGCAGAGAAAATCCCTGACCCCGCCGGGAATCGAACCCGGGCGCGGGAAGCGAGAACGCTACCGCATGACCATGAGCTGCGGACAAAATATTGATTTGTGTGCAACTCTTACACAAGCAGGAATCCCACTCAGTAAGGTGAACCATCCGGCCTTCAAGGCATTTCTTGAAAGATACATAAAGATGTCAATGCCTGATGAGAGTACTTTAAGAAAAAATCTGCATGGAGCCTGTTTACCAAGAAACCATACAAAGAATCAAGCAGAAAGTATATGATAGCGATGTGGGGATCATTGTGGATGAAACCATAGACTCAATGGAACGATATATTTGGAACATTGTAGTTTTTCCCTTAGCAGTGAAGAAAGTGAAGCCCATGTTGTTTAAAATGTATGAGCTGCAAAAAGCCAATGCCAGTATAGTAATGCAATTAATTATGGACATCTGCCAGAAACTCTGACCTACTGGTATAGGGTTTAAAAAACTTCTTCTTGTGGTTAGAGACCAGGCTCCATACATGGTTTCAGCTATTAACCGATTGAAACCTTTACTACGTAAGTGGAAGCATACTCTGTTCGCGCCCTTCACATGATTTGTGAATCCACGAGGAACGAATACGACATGGCAAATCAATTAAACTCTGCCTTGAAGCTGCAGTGCTTAATTTCTAAAGTTTTCGTTGTTGGAATGCACCCCCTTCCACCACTCCCCCCATCCCCACCCCCACCCCCCAGCCGGCCACAGCGAGAGAGACTTGTGATAAGACTTAAAATGAGAAATCATTTTTTAGAAAATTCTGTTCTGAAATTCATGTTTCAAACCATAATATCTTATAACTAAAAACATAACACCACAAGGTTCCAATATAAACAACAGGTGCCACCGCCTGCCGCCGTACCAGTGTCACTTTGCTCCATAGTTTGCTTCATACGTATTGGCACAAATCGGTAGCCGTCGTGACTATGACATCATTTTCAAATGCTGCCAGCCGCGACGTTCGAACAGTTGCTTTGTAGCTGCTCTATGAACGTGTGTTCAGTATTAATCAACAGGGCATTTATCGGTTAATGACGATGAAGATATTCCTGCTCCATCTGGGTCTCGTACAATTCCGATTTGCCACGCCTTCGCGAAACGTTAATTCCGTGTGCATTTTGTATCATAGCAGCTGATCGTTGCGTCGCGCCTGAGTTGATAATACAAGATAAAGATAAAACATTCACCCTTCCCCTCTCTTCACCCTGTGGCTGCCGTAATCTTCCTCCTCTCCTTTCCTCTCCTCTCCTCTCCTCTCCTCCACACATCATGTTATACGGCCATGGGGAAAGACTATATGTAATGTTCTTCAGTCAGATTTTGTCATTTGAAACTTTCACGATAGCGAGTGAAAAAGAATTCACAAGTTTAAATAAATTCGCTTCTAAATGTAAAATGTAACTAAAATATCTATGACTTATTTTTACACTCGTAAAATAATTAAGTAGTTTCTATGCTACTAGCCAAAGAGAAAGGTCTTTACCAATTAACACGAAACTCTACGTGTAAAAACTGAACTGATAAACCATTATTGTTGTTTGTAATTTTTGGCGGCCTTGACACAACTCTACTCCGTGGCTGGTCGCCGCATATGAACAATCATTGTCATCATTCAAAATAAGTGAAAATTTGGAGTCACTCTTTATCAAATTATTTATGAGATCTGATGTCATCTGGTCAGAAATATGAAGCACTATATTAAAGCAAGCAACATTTGAATGTAGTATTGGCCCATATCCAAACCATTTTTAATTTGGAGATCAATTTGTGTCTCAAACTCATAAAACGGTCTATTTAACTTTGCTTGCTTATAAGGTGTGCGAAATGCACGCTCAGTAACAACTTGTTCCTTTACCATTGAAGCAACTGAGTTCTGAATGTGATATTTTTCTCCGTTAGCCTGGATTTTGTTCGCTAAACCGCGAGTTTGAGATGTGCGGTGATCAAATAGTTTTTTCGTAAGAGACGTTAGTTGATCTTTTTCATTTGTCCCTTATGAGCTTACAGTTCCTAAAACCCATTGTTCACTCAGTTTTAACCCTTTCGTTTTTTCAGCACCTAGTGTAGATACACTTCCACAAACCTGGCAACCTAGCCTTTTGAAAAACAATTTATAATCTGTATAATAATTTATAATCTGTCCATCTCCTCAGGGAGTCACACCTAGTGATTACGTGGCTGGCGACAACTGGGCCCCTAGCTGACTCCTGGCATTGCTTCCACTTACTTATGCCAGGCTCCTCACTTTTATCTTTCCTATCTGGCCACCCTCGGCCAACTCTCGTTATTTACGCTATTAGGTTCCGAGAGCTAGGGGTCTTTCATATTCCAACCTTTACTTCTCATGCACCGTCTGACCCGGAGCGGGCGGCTGCAAAAGGCGTCTGTATCCCAAGTTAGGGGCGGCCTCCAGAACTGCGGAAGGCAACGGAATTCCACCGCAGATTATCTTCTCTGCATAATGCAGTCTCCATTTTATGTACAAAAATGGCTTCCTCTCATGTTACATCAGTTTCCGGAGGTAAAATAGTCCCCCATTCGGATCTCCGGGGGAGGAGGGCGGGGACAACTTGAAAGGAGGCAAAAAATCAAAACGAGATTTGGTACCTGAAGTGTTAGAACTCTGCTACAAGCAGGAAAACTAGAAAACCTTAAAATAGAGATGGAAAAGAGTCATATGGACCTCGTAGGAGTTGCTGAGGTAAGATGGAATGGACATGGAGAGTTGCAGTCAGATGAATATGTGTTGTACTATTCAGGAGGAGAAGTAAAAGGAATGAATGGAGTAGGAATGATTATGACAAAGGAATTGGCTAAATGTGTGGAATATGTAGACTATGCAAATAACCAGGTTATTGGCGTAAGGCTGAAAGGAGCACAAAAAGATTTACTGATTGTCCAGGTGTATATGCCAACTTCAGAACATGATGACCAAATTGTAGAGGAAACGTACAATGTAATAGAGAGAATAATGGACGAAAATAAAAAATGTTGCTAAATTGTAATGGGAGACTGGAACGCCATTGTGGGAAAAGGGAAAGGGAGACATAGTAGGCAGTGATGGTCTTGGAAAGAGAAATGATAGAGGTGAATGGCTAATTGACTTCTGCAGGGAAAGGCAGCTGATAGCAGCAAACACATGGTTCAAGAACCAGAAGAGGAGGCTCTACACTTGGAAATCACCAGGGGATAAATACAGAAACCAAATCGATTTTATACTGGTAGAAGAAAAATACAGGAATGGAATCAAGAAGGTGCACACATTAACAGGTGCAGATATTAATAGTGAACACAACTTACTTATGGCAGAAATAGAAATAAGAATGAAAAAACTGATAAGGCTACCATGGTGAAGAAGTGGGATCTAGAGAAGATAAGATCCAACAAAAAACAAATTACAGAAATGCTGTCTCGGGAGGTTCTAAACACGTTACGAGACTAAGAACCACCTGATAATGCCAACGAGTACTGGAATATGCTGAAAGAAGGAATTATTAAGGCAGGACAGCAAAATATAGGATATGTAAAAGCGAAAAGGTCAAAAAAACCATGGGTCACACAAGAAACGATTTCCAAGATGGAGGAGGAAAGAAAATTGAAAAACAAGAGCACTGAAGACGCAAGAAAGATATACCGAAGGTTAAATAATTAACTGCGAAGAGAAACAAAGCAGGCTAGGAAAAAATGGCTAAAAAAGGAATGTGATGAAATTGAAGAACTGGTCAGGAAGGGAAGAAACGACTTACTATACAACAGAGTAAAGACTATGACATGGGAACAAAACGGAGCAGGAAGTGCTACTATGGAAATTTTGAGTAAAGACGAAGAGGTAGTGTACAAAGATCGTGACGATGTCCTCCAGAGATGTGGAAGAATATCTAAAAGAGCTATATGACACAAATAGCAAACCAGAAACTCTGGAACATGAATCATACAATAGTGTAACTGATGACGAGAAAGGACCAATTAAAATGCTTGAACCAAGATGGAATAAGAGAAATATTGAGATTATGTAATAAAACATATGACAGTGGTGAATGGCTTGAGGACTTTCTGACAACAGTAATGATTCCGTTACCGAAAACACAAGGAACCAAGAAATGCAGCGAGCACGGGACAATCAGCCTCATTTCACATACAGTCAAAGTGATGTTAAGAATAATTTATAAAATATTTGAAAAGGTAATGGAGGAGAATCTTGGCGAAGAGCAGTTTGGCTTTAGACGGAATACGGACACCAGAGATGCAATAGGGCTCCTACGAATCTTGGGAGAAAGGTTTATTGAAAAAGGAAGAGACCTATATATGTGCTTCATCGATCTGGAAAAGTCATTTGACAATGTTGTTTGGAACAAGCTGGCGACTATAATGAAGGAAAAGAAGTGGACTGGAAAACCAGAAGACTTGTAAACTCATTATATCTTAATCAAAAAGTTTCAATTAAAGTGAGAGGAGAAAGTACAAACTGGATCGGACTAGGAAAAGGAGTAAGACAAGGATGCTGTCTATCACCTACTCTTTTCAACCTCTACTTGGAAAATGTGATCGACCAATGCTCATTAGATGACAAAGGCGTAGAAATTGGAGGAAGAAGAGTAGGGTGTTTGAAGTTTGCTGATGACATGGTCCTTCTAGCCACAGGGGAAAAAGAATTACAGGATTTGGTGGACACCATTGAAACTAATGGAAAAAATATAGAATGAAAATTAACACAAATAAAACAAAAACACCATTGAAACTAATGGAAAAAATATAGAATGAAAATCAACACAAATAAAACAAAAATACTGGCACTAGGAGGAAATAAGGAAATAAAAATTATGCTGAATGGAGAAATACTAGAACAGGTGCAAAATTTTAAATATCTTGGAAGCAGACAACGACTGGAAGAGCACCACAGAAATTAAAACAAGGATATCAATGGCAAAAGAGGCGTTTTATAAGATAAAAGGAGGATTTTCTGCAGAGGTCTCGACAGAGAACTCGGGAACAGATAGCTCTGAGCAATATGGGACTTAACTTCTGAGGTCATTAGTCCCCTAGAACTTAGAACTCATTAAACCTGACTAACCTAAGGACATCACACACATCCATTCCCGAGGCAGGATTCGAACCTGCGACCGTAGCGGTCGCGCGGTTCCAGACTGTAGCGCCTAGAACCGCTCGGCCACTCTGGCCGGCTCAGGAAGAGACTCATAAAATGTCTTGTATGGAGTGTTCTTCTATATGGAGCTGAAACATTGACTACGAGGAAGAAAGACAGGGAAAGGCTGGAGGCTTTTGAGATCTGGACATGGCGGGGAGGATGGAAAGAATAAGTTGGATGGACAGAGTAAAAAATGAAGAGGTACTGAGAAGAGTGGGAGAGAAACGAACAGTTACTAGATGTAATAAAGAGAAGAAAAAGAAATTGGATTGGGTATATATTAAGAAAGGACGATGGGCTGATAAAAACAGTTTTAAAAGGTTATGTAGAAGGGAAAAGGAAGCGAGGAAGGAAGAGATTCCAGATACTAGATGACATGCTGGATGGTACAACATACAGCAACCTTAAGAAGGAAGCAGTGGATCGCAGAAAATGGAGAGGCAAAGGACCTAATCTTTTATTTAGGTACATCTTTTTGAGCTCTACAACCTGGTACTACATAACATGATGTAGTTCTTATGAACTACGTAACGTATCTTAAGAGAGCACGCTGGCAGGAAACATTTTTACTTCATATAACTGATGAAAGTTAAACGGATGAACACACTTTCAGAAATATAGCTAAGAACCGTCCCGATTAAACCAGCTTTCAAAGGAAAAAAAAAGGCTTTAAAATTTGAACTTTCGTTTGAGAACTATGTTGGGGCAGACAGACAAACAGATTTATGGGTCAAACATATACACCTTCGTTCTCCATTGGGAGTTCAAATTTGCCCCCTGTGGGAGTTACCCTCTACTGTATAGCGTCAACCATGTTCTAACAAGGGTGCGGGCAGATAAAGATTGAAAGGTCAAGAGTGCCGTCGACAAAGGGACGTTTCGGCTCCAAAGGCTGCCAACTTTTAGTCATGCGTACTCCATACGCACATTTGATTAGTAACTATGACAACATTACGACACGGAATAAAATGATCCCGTGAAAGCACATTATACAGACGTTCACATTCAAACAATGCTTACGTTATTTATTTCTCATTGACACATATAACATGAGACGTCGCCTTGCTGCTACATCGCTGAGGTTGTTGGCAGTCGTAAGCAAAAGGCGATATGGCTCAAAAATGGTTCAAATGGCTCTGAGCACTATGGGACTTAAAATCCATGGTCATCAGTCCCCTAGAACTTAGAACTACTTAAACCTAACTAACCTAAGGACAGCACACAACACCGTCATCACGAGGCAGAGAAAATCCCTGACCCCGCAGGGAATAAGGCGATATGCACCGATCACAACTTTGGAATGATACTCAACTTATCGTGGGTATACTGTACGTGTGTACATACAAAACACACACACACAGTACCTCCTGCCCATCATATCACGTTGGCGACCCATTGTCACGTTCACTTGTGCTGGCGCGGCGGCAAATTATAGTTACGTTGCGATTTAATACACGTGTACTATTACAAATATCCGAAAAAAAGGGGAGGAGTGTCTCTCTGGGAGGTGCCGGAACGCGCTCCGGCCGAAATTAAGACCTGCGTTTAATGCTGAATTGTTAGAAACTATAATTGAGCATAATAGGAAGTATCCAGTGCACGTATACTGAACGAAGGAGGGAAGGAAGTTTTACGTCAAGTCGACACGTAAGGTCATTAGAAACACAGTTTTGTTTATTGAAATAGAAGGAAGTGTGCGTAACCGTTTCATCGACTCATCCCACATTTACTTAAAATGGTTCAGAAAACCAAGGAAGACCCAATGTTGATGGCTCGCTCGGGTCCCTCAAATGTGTGTCGAATCCCTCTGTCACTATATCAATCGTGGTCGGTTACGCATATTTGTTTGAATGTTGTCGCGACTTTACATTTTCTTTGTCTTTCTTAAAATACTCACGAATAACATATCTGATACGTAATTTGTATCGTTGTATTAAATTTCGAATGAGAGCTAAAGTGTTTTTTTTTATATAAATTATCCAGAATATTTTGTTCCAGTTGGTATTGGGCCATGCTTTTCTCGCCCAATCAATTTCAGCACAATGAATTATTTAAAAACTAAAAAGAAATTTTGCTTTTTAAATTTTTGCATTTCCTGACTGTAGATGAAGGTGAAAAGTTGCAAGTCGACTCCGTTGAAATGATACCTGCGGCTTTGATGGGAACACTGTCTCCAGGGACACCAAGTCGATATCAAGTATTTCTAAAGTTGGTCCTGGACTTCGGCCCGCAATTTTAAATTCTGAAGTGTTAGGGTATTTGATAGGAAACCCACCTAAAAAAGTCAAAAACCATGATTATCCCCGTAACACTTGAAATCGAAGGCTTTCAACTTACTTTTATGAATCGCATTTAGGAGATAGTGAGAAATATCACAGAGAATAGCAACTCTATTCAGATTCGACAAATCCAGTTTTCTGCTTATGCTGTAAGCTTTTCGAAACAGGACAACAAATTTTGTGTGTTTGTGTGTGTGTGTGTGGGGGGGGGGGGGGGGGGGGGGGGTGGCAGTGATAGGCACAATTTAGCTTTATATTTAAACAGACAGAAGAAAATTTCTGTACATTTCAACAATTACAAAAAATGGACTGAGTTGAATAAGTCTTTAAAAAACAAAACAGCTGCCGACAGCGCTGGGCGGGGTGGCCGAGCGGTTCTAGGCGCTACAGTCTGGAACCGCGCTACCGCTACGAATCCTGCCTCGGGCATGCGTGTGTGTGATGTCCTTAGGTTAGTTAGGTTTAAGTAGTTCTAAGTTCTAGGGGACTGATGACCTCAGAAGTTAAGTCCCATAGTGCTCAGAGCCATTTTGAAGTGTCGACAGAGCGCATCAGGAACTTGTACACGCTGAAAAGGAGCAATGATACTGTTCACAAAACATGGCGTTTCGTGGAAAGAGCAGAAAATTATATGCGTGAAACAATTGTAGTTTTCTGAAATGCATTGAAAAGTTAAGAAAATTCGTTCCAAGTGTTACTGAACACATACACGTGTGATAAATGATTCACGAATATGCCGACATATCTCGGAGTCAAAATTCAAAATAAAGTAATTTCTGGACGTGCAACACAAATCCCAAATCACATTTTAAATTTATTTCGAACTAATGAATATTTCACATATGGGACAAATTAGTATCCTTAATTTCAAGCAGCATTTCTTGGCTTTTTGTCCAATTTTTTATGTTGTCGCCGCCGGTTTGACTTCTCTTATTGCAACTGAGCTATCAAACAGTAATCTGGATACAGATAATTTATCGTAGCAGGATTACGGGGATGGTTCATACATTCGCGGTAAAAACAGTGGTTTGCAGGAGCGATTGTTGGAGCTACATCCACGGCCTTTCACGTACCGTGCTGCCGATAATTTAATTTCAATTTCATTATAGTGCAACGAGTAGTGCAATTATTTTCCATCATCTTCAGAAAATAGCATTTATTGAAAAAGCAAACTTTAAAACCACTGTCTGGGACAAGACGGACAAGTTGAATAGATGCCATAAGGCCTTGCATCATAATTTATGATGCTTTACAAGGAATAACAAACACTACTTCTTTTCACCAGGAAACAAAATATGACTCGCCATGTCCAGCAGACAAAATATTTACGTTTTCATTTATTTGGTCAGTTTATGTATATGATATATTAACAAAAATAAACTTTGTTAATAAAATTCTTCAATGTATTAATGCGAATATGCAGGTTGCTTTAATTGCTTTAGCAGATTTAAAAAGCTTTTTGATTGACTATGGAATTGACGAAAAATTTGAAATAGCTGTAAATTACGCCAAAGAAATTGCTGCAAAATTAGAAAATGTTCAAGATAAAAGGCAGCTTATGATTAATCGTAATCTTCAAAAGGAAGGACTTTCTGTGAAGATGCTTTGTTAAGTATAAATTCTTAAGATTTGTGCGAAGAAATTATGTCATCAGACCTTTTTTAAAGATTTTGGCAATAACATAACACAAATTCTGTAATTTATATTTTTAAATAATTTAACAGCCATATGCCGTAATCTCACAATTTCATTGCGTATTTTAATAAGGATGCCACCCATACTAGCAAATGAAATTTAATAAAAAATTACTTGCTCTCAACGTTGCGTCAGGAAAGATTATCCAACTTGGCTGCAATATAGATAGAAGGAAATATTTTGCGTAATATACTCACAAAATTATTATGGACTTTGCAAAGATAGAAGAGTTGATATTGTATAAATGTGTTCAGATTTTCAGACAGAATGAGATTTTGCAATCTTATTTTTTAGTTATGTTAAATATTAAAATCTAGATATACAGCGATAGAGAGCGAAAATGCGAAAAAAAACAGAGAAACATTTTAAGAACATAACTTACATAACTTCTTTATTATTTTCTGTTAAAAAGCAGTTGATAGCTGTAATATTTGTCATGATCCTATAAATATGTAACGTCATGAACGTTGAGGCTAAAAAGGCAAGTCCAGTAAATATACAAAAAATAAAATCCTTAATCTCCTATAATTTGCGTTTAAGATGTATTAGCAGATACGTAACAAATAATTGTTATTTAATATGGGTGTCCTTTGTGTCATCTTTTTCCAAATGATAGTAAACTGCTTCATACATTTACAAAATTGGTGCCTGCGTGCGAAACCAAGGAAGCGTACCTTCAATTTTGTAAATGGATGAACCAGTTTACTGCCATTTGGAAAACAATGACATGCTCGGAGCACCACTGGGTATACATACAGAAAACTTTCTCTTGGAGTACATAATCAGTTCCCCAGAAGTGCTGGTCTGCTCTTCGCTCATATCTTGCACCTGACCTGCGTTACTCCTTTACTTGGGAACCCAGAGAGATAATGTATTAAGAGTACAATGTTTCTAAATATACGTACTTTTCTTAAGGGCAACGGAGAGTGAACAACAAATTATTTGATGAAATTGTGCTCTTTGTGGGTTACAGTGAACATTTTCTCGAAATAAGCTGAAGTCTGGGAAACATCTAGGCCAAATGTCGGCGCAATGCAATTTTAGCGGTTTGTGTGGTAAACATCAGGTAACGATGTGCCAGAGGACTTGGCCTTCAAATTTGGCAATTCTCCTCCTTATTTTGCGAAAAGCAGTTCTGTACATTTTCCTCGTCTGTCGAAACAGCTTATATCATCACACGAAATGTATTCTATTATATTGTTGTTAAATATTAGGGCCATATGCAAGCAGTAGTTTTGCTTCTTTTCATGCAAATAAGCACACGTCATTAAACATTTACACAAACAGATAATTTACGTGAGATAATCGATGTAAATGTTACAGATAGCATCGTGATTACTCACAGAATTACACATCAAGCAGCATATGCACTATACTCAGTCCATTAGAACGTCGAGTCATTAAGCTGTATATGATACTTGAAAATACTTATCCCTAAACCATGTACTTCATTGTGCTTTGCTGTTAAACTTCGTTACACATTATAGAGTATAATTGACATCTCGCTGAACTTGCATACACCAAATCGTACTGATAAAGTAGAAACGTGCAGTAGCTGAAAAAACTACTACAATTTAAAACAAAAATGTAAAAAAATCCTCTTAACATTAAACATCCTTGATGCTTTACTTCTTTCCCACATTATAGAATGATACAATGGAAGTAAACATTTAAAGAAAGTATAAGCTAAAAAGTAAATGGTGCAACAGTTCTAACAATCATCAATATAAATTCCCGGATAAACAGAATACCCACTGACAAAAGCACAGCAGTAGCGAAACACGTTTGCACAAAAAGAAAGAAAACTACTTTTTGCGTCAGCCTGATTCACATTCCAAAAAAATTTACATGCGAATGGGGTATAAACTGCCAGTAGAAATACAGCTGAGGAAGATCACTGCTTTCTACTGCTACTAAGTCACATTGGTCACACAACGAGAGTATCGGTATTAATACGTACTTCAACTGGACGTGCTTGAGATACTATAGCTTATCTCCTTCGCATTCGTCAGATATTGCTTATCTACCGCTTTTATTACTCACAGTGCTGACCTGCCCTATGTAGTAAGATAATGAAAACCTACAAGGGCTGTTTGTTTTGTCCTTATACAGGTCCGGGAAATAGACGAGTGTGAATATCTGAAAATACTCATGCACTGAGACGGCAGAAGTCATGTGATAGTGATATGCTCATTTAGAGATGGCAGTAGTAATGCGTATAGAACGTATAAAAGGGTAGTATATTGGTGGAGCTGTCATTTGTACTCAGGTGATTAATGCGAAAAGATGTCTAGTGTGATTATGACCGCACGGTGGCAATTAAATGGTTTTGAACGCGGGATAAAAGTTAGAGCCAGACGCAAGGGTCATTCCATTTCGGAACTACACTCCTGGAAATGGAAAAAAGAACACATTGACACCGGTGTGTCAGACCCACCATACTTGCTCCGGACACTGCGAGAGGGCTGTACAAGCAATGACCACACGCACGGCACAGCGGACACACCAGGAACCGCGGTGTTGGCCGTCGAATGGCGCTAGCTGCGCAGCATTTGTGCACCGCCGCCGTCAGTGTCAGCCAGTTTGCCGTGGCATACGGAGCTCCATCGCAGTCTTTAACACTGGTAGCATGCCGCGACAGCGTGGACGTGAACCGTATGTGCAGTTGACGGACTTTGAGCGAGGGCGTATAGTGGGCATGCGGGAGGCCGGGTGGACGTACCGCCGAATTGCTCAACACGTGGGGCGTGAGGTCTCCACAATACATCGATGTTGTCGCCAGTGATCGGCGGAAGGTGCACGTGCCCGTCGACCTGGGACCGGACCGAAGCGACGCACGGATGCACGCCAAGACCGTAGAATCCTACGCAGTGCCGTAGGGGACCGCACCGCCACTTCCCAGCAAATTAGGGACACTGTTGCTCCTGGGGTATCGGCGAGGACCATTCGCAACCGTCTCCATGAAGCTGGGCTACGGTCCCGCACACCGTTAGGCCGTCTTCCGCTCACGCCCCAACATCGTGCAGCCCGCCTCCAGTGGTGTCGCGACAGGCGTGAATGGAGGGACGAATGGAGACGTGTCGTCTTCAGCGATGAGAGTCGCTTCTGCCTTGGTGCCAATGATGGTCGTATGTGTGTTTGGCGCCATGCAGGTGAGAGCCACAATCAGGACTGCATACGACCGAGGCACACAGGGCCAACACCCGGCATCATGGTGTGGGGAGCGATCTCCTACACTGGCCGTACACCTCTGGTGATCGTCGAGGGGACACTGAATAGTGCACGGTACATCCAAACCGTCATCGAACCCATCGTTCTACCATTCCTAGACCGGCAAGGGAACTTGCTGTTCCAACAGGACAGTGCACGTCCGCATGTATCCCGTGCCACCCAACGTGCTCTAGAAGGTGTAAGTCAAGTACCCTGGCCAGCAAAATCTCCGGATCTTCCCCCCATTGAGCATGTTTGTGACTGGATGAATCGTCGTCTCACGCGGTCTGCACGTCCAGCACGAACGCTGGTCCAACTGAGGCGCCAGGTGGAAATGGCATGGCAAGCCGTTCCACAGGACTACATCCAGCATCTCTACGATCGTCTCCATGGGAGAATAGCAGCCTGCATTGCTGCGAAAGGTGGATATACACTGTACTAGTGCCGACACTGTGCATGCTCTGTTGCCTGTGTCTATGTGCCTGTGGTTCTGTCAGTGTGATCATGTGATGTATCTGACCCCAGGAATGTGTCAATAAAGTTTCCCCTTCCTGGGACAATGAATTCACGGTGTTCTTATTTCAATTTCCGGGAGTGTTGTTAGGGAATTCTGTAATCCGAGATCGACAGTGTCAAGAGTGCCCCGAGAATACGAAATTCACCACACACTACGCAAAGGCCAATGGCTTTCACTTAACGCCCGAGAGCAGCGGAGTACGCGTAAGTTGTCAGTGCTAACAGACAAGCAAATTTGCGTGCAATAACCGCAGAAGTTAGTGTGGGACGTACGACGAACGTGGAGCGGAAATTGGCGTTAAGAGGGGGACCATGTTAGGAGGTTCAAAAAATTCGATTTTTGTTAATTGCATACGTCGTTAGCTTAACTATCCAAGAATACGCTGTCAAAATTTCAAAGCAAATTCGCATTCGTTTATATTTTACGAGCATAGGAAATTCTTCCAGTATATGAAGTGTTATCAAGGGATGAATTACTGGAGATACGTTTAGGTGGCCACACACAAAATTCGAATGAAAGTTTTAATTCCAATATTTGGCGATTAGCTCCTAAACACTTGCACTCTGGACTAAAAGTCGTTAAATTGGCATCGTATTTAGCAGCGGACTTCTTCAGTTAAGGAAATTCATCCTTCTGATGGTCATGAACGAGGCAGGAATTGTAGTAGGCACGCAAAGCTTCAGTTATGCCGAACAGATGGATAACCAGCGCGTGAGTCGGCAGAATCGACGTAGTTCATTGGAATCGAAGGAAGGTCGGAGAGCTCGGAAAGCAGTGCTGCAAGCGCAAAACGAAGCCCATGAGAAAGGAGAAAAATTACTATATGGTGCTGAAATCGTAAATTAATCAATAAGCATTTCACATTATTGTTAACTTCTGTGAATTTCTAGTTTCCGAGAATTTATCTCGAAATGACTTTTTTCACATTTGCGTGCAGTCTAACTCAAAAAGTATAGAACCGATCATTATGAAACTCGATAATATGATTCTTTATAAAATTACGAATTATATGAACCAACTTGTGAGATGATATAATGATATTAAGGGTATTTTTCTTTGCTTAACCATAGAAAAAAGTCGTTAAAAGCGAAGTAAATTGTTCCAGCGCCTGCAAAATTTTTGATTTTCGCCATTTTCACCTGCATACTCTTAGAAAATAAGTTGTTACTCTAAAATCAAACCCTTTTTGATTTCAGATGAAAATCGTAATGGCTACACTGCACACAATTGGAGAACTATACTCACAACCTTCAGTAGACATCACAGCGTAACTTTGTTATTTTTGGCTGAAATTATTCAAAAATTTTCACAAAAATTGTTCAAAATATCAATGAAATTATGTCAAAATTTGATTGAATTCTACTTAATTCTTTCCACCCAAAAAATCCCAAAAATCTGTGTCAAACAGCTTCCTAATGTGGTTTCCCCCCCCCCCCCCCCCTCCATTTCAATTAATTCATGTTTTTAATATGACAGACATGTGGATTTTCTCTTCCTAGGTGTCTGAAAGGCATTCTACACTGTATCACATCATTGGTTGCTAACCAGAATACGACCATACCGAGTACCTTCGCAAATATTTGATGGACTTGAGAGGTATTTTACTAACAGAACACAGTGCATTATACTGGATGGGGAATGTTCCTTAGAAATGAAAATACCCTGGGTGTGATCTAAGGAACCGTCAGAGTACCTCTGATGATCTCAATATCTATAAATGATTTGACAGACAGTTTCAGCAACGCTATAAAATTGTTCGCTCTCGATGCCGGTAGCTGCAGGAATTGGGAGATCGTAAGGAGTTGCAAAACGACTTGGAAAAAATTTCCAGTTGATGAACGGTAGCTCTCTTTAAATATGAATAAATGTAAGATAATATCTGTAACAGAGAGAAAGTATCTCATAGTATGTGATTAAGGGCTTAGTGGTAAAACCTTGACCAAGTCATATTTTATAAGTATTCAGGGACAACAGCCTAAGAAGCGATATCAAAAAGGACGATCACGTAAAATCGTTATTAGGGAAGGCGAATGCAAGACTTAGATTGTTACAAATGGTTCTGGTAAAACGCAACGCAGCAGTATAAAAAAATAATAAATAAAAGATTCACATACATGACGCTATTGTGACGATTTCTACCTTTACATATAGATGGTGTAACGGGTATAAGTGCAGCTATGCCAGTAGTACGACATCGCCTGCAGTGCCTCTCCTAGATTTATTGGTCGCTACAAGACTGGAAAACCGTGACTTGTCAGATGAATCCCGATTTCAGGTGATAAGAGCTGACGGTAGCGTTAGAGTGTGGCGCAGATCCCACGAAGCTATGAACCCAAGTTGGCGACAAGTCACTGTGCAAGCTTGTGGTGGCTCAGTGATGGCGTTGGCTGTTTTTGTATACTGAATGGACTGGGTCCTTAGTCCAACTGAATCGATCATTGACTGGAAATGGCTTTGTTCGGCTACTTGGAGACAACCTGCACCCATTCATTCATGGACTTCAAGTTCCGAGACAACAATGAATTTTTATGGATGACAATGCGCCATGCCACAATTGTTAGCTTTTGGTGTGGAGAACATTGTCAACAATTCGAGCGAATGATCTGGCCAATCAAATCACCTGACATGGATCCCACCGATCATTTATGGGACTAATCGATAAGTAAGTTCGTGTACAAAATCGTACACTGGCAACACTTACGCAGTTATGGACGGCTATAGAGGCAGCACGGCGTAATAATTCTGCAGGCGACTTCCAACGCGTTTTTGAGTCTACGCACATCGAATTATTGCACTACGCCGGGCAGATGGCGGTCCGACATGATGTTAGGTGGTATCCTCAGTTTACAATGGTACTACAAATATGTATTGGCTGTTTTTTAACCTACTCTCTACGGCAATTGGTAGGTCTGCCAGGTCAGGTCATCAAGGTGCCTTGTGGTTTCTCATTGGCGGTGAAAAAAAACATTTCTTCATCCGCGGAAGAAAGATAGTAGCACATGGAACTCAACTCTGCCTAGTGTAATAAAATTAGGTGAGATGAGCTCAGGAAGTTGAATTAACATAGCCTATCAGACACCAAGTAATAGTCTTTTCTGTTTGGGAGGACTAGGGAATGAAACATCGGCGATAAACAATATAGACACGATCACAAGATTTTAAAATTCGGTGCTGCAGAAGAATGCTGAAGCTTATACGAGTAGATCGAGAAACTGATGAAGAGGTAGTGATTCAAACTGGAGGGAAAAGAAGGAATAGATTGACATGACGCGTCCTGTATCATCGAAGAACGATTAATTTGGTAATCGAAGGAGTTTGGATGGGGAGGCAAGATCAAATAGCAGTGATGCAGTAAGCAGGCTCAAATATTTTATGGTTCAGGAATTTTTAAAATATGAAAAGACTTGCACAAGGTAGACTGGGGTGGAGATGTCCAACAAACCGTAACCCACTGACGACTACAACGACAAGAACAACAGGGAGGGTTATCTTTCACTTTCCATTTGAAACGTTAAAGAAGTAACTTGAGTTGATGCAACAATATGCTTCCGGATACTGACGTGTAGCTGCGTATTCCTTCGTGTGGTCTGAATGGATCTGCACAATTGTCGCAAAATATTACAATGCTGTTGTTGTGGTATTTAGTCTCTTCATTGCAGCACAGAACTGCTGCAAACCATATCCATTTGAAGCGGTTTACTGTATCACTGCCTTGGTTGCCCTCTACGTTTCCAGCCCCCTGTGCCCTCCCCCAGTCCCTTCATAACCAAACTGACGATTCCTTGATGCCTCAGGATGTGTCCTATCAACAGATCCCTTCTCTTAGGTTGTGCCATATTTTTTCCCCATTTCAGCTCAGTGCCTCCCTATTAGTTACTCGATCTATCCATCTAATTCTCTGCATTCTTCTGTAGCCCCTCAAATTTTCTAAAATTAACTAGACGTGTCACTGGCGCTAGTGTAGCACTTCCCTATTGAAGCCACCATTTCCAGGGCAACACTGTGTTTGCGCTTAGTAAAAGATGGCAAATATATGACAAAACGTTGCATACACGATGACTGAACGGACGCAAATAACATTCAGTATCTTTGTTAGAGTATGATAATGAAGTGGCCAGTTCAAGTTATATTACTTTCTCCCATATACAGCATGCGAAATGACCACTGTGAGAAAATTCGAGAAATAACTACTAATACAGAGCCTTACTGACAATCATTCTTCCTACGTGCTATTCGCGAGTGGAACAGGGGAGGGGGAACCAGTTAGTTGTACCATAAGTGCCCTCCGCCACACACCGTAAAATTTATTGCGTAGTAGATGTAGATGTAGATGAGATTACAGCTATTCACGTCCAAGCTAGCTGAATGAAAAATACGATAAAACTGTGGAAAGTAAGGCAGATAAAATTATGTCACACGAAAAGAAAGGCAAAAATAATCACAAAAGCAGACGCAGCGTATGTGCCAGGAAATATTAAACAAGAACCGAAAGTGAAAAACTTAGTAAAAAATAAACTAATCTCACTATCTCCTGCTTCGTAAGTTTCGTGTGACTATCTTGAATCGAAAACTTAATGCATTTTCGTTCATACTTGTAGGAAACGAGCTCTTACTTCTTAAATAGATACTTACAACTTTCCGTTTGTTTATGGAGACCTAATAGAGAAATCTAGGAAACTACAGTCATTTAAGACAGACTTGATTACTCAGCAGGAATTGTGAAGTAAACATCTTATTTTGTTCTCCAATTTCCTTTAATTGTTTCTCATATTCTTTAAATCATAGGCCGGTATCATATTCGCCCCTCGAAATGGCCATCTTCACTTCGGGGACAGCTCCCTCACTTCTCCGCCACGGCGTGGTAGGGGTTTGTGTAAAAGCCTCTATTCTTTTCTTGTCTGAACTACATACTGAACACGCTTTACTTCCATACAAGATTACGGTCCAGACGGATATCCTCAGAAAAGACTTCCTAATGGTAGAATTTCAATATGCAGCCGTACCAGCGGCATGAAATACTGTAACTTCCACAAATGACCGTAACGACGTGGCTTAAAAGACATATGACAGATGTGTTTGCAGGGATGGAGAACAACTGTTGTTCTTGTTGTTATTGTTGTTGTCTTCAGTCCTGAGACTGGTTTGATGCAGGTCTCCATGCTATTCTATCCTGTGCAAGCTTCTTCATCTCCCAGTACCAACTGCAGCCCACATCAATCTGAATCTGCCTAGTGTATTCATGTCTTGATCTCCCTCTACGATTTTTACCCTCCACGCTGCCCCCAATACTAAATTGCTGATCCCTCAATGTCTCAGAACATATCCTACCAACCGATCCCTTCTTCTAGTCAAGTTGTGCCACAAGCTCCTCTTCTCCCCATTCCAATCCAATACCTCCTCATTAGTTACATGATCTACCCATCTAATCTTCAGCATTCTCCCGTAGCACCACATTTCGAAAGCTTTCTCTTCTTGTGTAAACTATTTATCGTCAACGTTTCACACTGTTACACCATTACAAATGTCGCAATCAACAAGGCGATTATGGTATGTGTATCTATACGAGGTCTGTCCAAATGATTCCGAAACTTTGGCCACAATTTTTTTCAACTTACTTTTACTTAGATTGTGCATGGTGTCGTTCGGAATACTCTTCTCCACAATTGATATACCGCTCCTAATGCCGTTTCCACTTCCAGAAGCAGTCTTTGGTAAGCCCCTCGCTGGATCACCACATTTCAGGCCGTTCCCTTCTCACATGTTTTTGCTGACATCGTAACACGTTCCGATAGGACCATCGATTAACAGTTTGTCCCTGTGGCACGAATGCATGATGAACTAATCCTTCAAATTCAAAGAAAATGATCGGGATGGCTTTGTGATTTGACGTGACCTGACAAGCTTTTTTTGTCTTGGTGAACCTTTCCCCATCCATTGTGAAGATTGAATCTTGGTCGCAACATCTTAACCGTAGACCCACGACTCATCATCAGTTACAATTCTCTTAAGGAACATCTCATTCTCATTTGCGCGATTCAAAAGCTCTTCACAGATTGCGAGACGAAGGTCTTTCTGGTCTTGACTCACGACCCGTGGGACGAACTTGGCAGCAACACGATGCGATTTGATGACATGATCCAAATGAAATGTTGTATTCTTCTGCAATCCGTCCGACATTTAGTCTTCGATTGGCACGCACGAATTCGTTGACGTTCCTGACAAGAGTGTCGTCGGTAGACGACGAAGGGCGTCCTGAACGAGGGTCATTTTTATCTTCCCTATGGCCATTTTTAAACCGTGTGAACCATTCGTAACACAGGTTACGGCTTAAGCACTCGTCACCTTAGGTTTGGTCTGTCTCTGTAATGTTTTCTTGAGTTTAACGCAAACTTTAACACAGACGCGTTGGTCCTCTAACTCTGTCATCTCGAAATTCGCAAACCGTGCGACACAACGTTCTCCCCAATACAGCACTGAGCAGTAACTAACAGACATATAAAAATGAAACTTTCGGCAGTTTCGCATTAAACACAGGCATGTACAGGAAAGCCAACTGCATTTCGCTCCAACACAAGATTGGTGCGAAATTACGAATGTTGCGGAAGTTTTTGAACAGACTTCGTATATAAATATAGTAAAATGTTTTCGATATCCACACTTCTTTTAGGAGTTGAAAGTAAAAGCAGCCTATTGTATTTACCAGAAGAAAAGAAATTCGCCATATACTCTTTGCACGTTTACACGTTTACTGACCTTGTCTCTCCCTCCAATCTGTCTCTCTCTCTCTCTCTCTCTCTCTCTCTCTCTCGCTCTGTGTGTGTGTGTGTGTGTGTGTGTGTGTTCCTTTCTAAGGTTAGTGTTGACTAAGAAAGTTTCGCTGATTTCTTTGAAAGAAGCCCCGTTAATCAATGTGTTGTTCATTGCACCAGGTTTTTAGACAGGACTTTTGAGGAGGGTCATCCAAACAGCGGCGTTTTAATCAGAATCTACTGCGAAGGTTCCCAGATAAAAGTCTAAAATCCTGAATTAACTCTCTCACCAGGGCGGGCAGGTTCCTCCACCTACACCTCCCCCCCCCCCCCCTCCCCCGAGATTAGCATCTCGTACCGGAGCGAAATTCGGCCCTCAAGAGCTTTTGAGGAGCCCTTCACTCGTTCTGATTAGCTTGTTAGCAGGCGGTGTTGGTCTTTGAGTCTAAAACCGAGAACTTCTCCGGAGTCTTTGTAATTTTCTTTTTCCTCTCATTTTCTCTTCCCAGCGATAAGGGCTGGAGCAGAGCGAGCGAGTTTACGAACTGCAAGGAAATTTTTCTGCTGTTGAGTCTTTAGATACGTCAAACTTGGAAGACCTGCTACACTTAACCTCACCTGCTGCCCCGGTGTGAAGTTTTTTCTGAATCTCTATCCCACTAAAAGCGCATTCGTTTGTTGGAATCAACTATGATGAAGCATCTTTTACCCAAATCGTCAGTTTTATGTACATGCCAAGCAGAAGGTGTCTATTACATTGTATGACAAACGTTTTAGAAAGAAATAAACGTATGGTGTATGGGTGGTGGTTATCGCTGAAACAACCAGTTCTCGGTTATATCTATCTTTTTCATCGCCAGTATAACTAGGCTGTTAAAATCACTCAAAATAACCGGTTTTTGAAATAACCGGTTTTCGTTTTTTTTTTATTTCTAGTAATTCCTGCAATAAACATAGCAATTGAACAAAGATTGAAAATTTTTGACTCCCTCAGTTGCAAGGTACATTGAATCATATGTCATTAAATAGGCAAATAAAAGAAAACTTAGTTCGTGTATCGTTCACTGTTTTTCTCGAAAAGTAATTAGTGATTGACTACTACAAAAAATCAGCGGTATTGTTCTGTTGATACCAATTTTTTGAAACCCTGATCAAAACACATATTATAATCGGGCATCATACCACTGTTCCGACATTAGAATAGTTAGAGCTGAAGTGAGAAAAATGAAGTTGAAGATATGTTTTTTTAGTGCAAATATGTACGTTTTCAACGGCCGATTTCCTTCCTCATCCTTGACACAATCCAAGCTTGTGGTGCGTCTCTAATGATCTCTATATCGACGGTGTGTTAAACTCGATCTTCCTTCCTTCAAGGGCTACAAGCTTGTGAAAGTATGTTATGTAGACATAGGTAGTAAATCAGCTGCTTTCTATTTTTATTGTAAACTATGAATGAACTGTTAATTTTTACATTTTCTCCTTTTATTGTGAAGCACGTTGGTTGCGGCTGCTCCCGTTGTTAAGCTTTTAAAGCAAATGGGGTAATATACTTCACTGACACCGAATTGTGTAAAATTACTTATATGTGCAACGGGTACATTATTATCTCTGCAGTGCTGTACCAATCGTTATATCATGTGTTTGTTGCTAGTTTCTGTTGGCATTGTTATTAAAATAGGTTTTCCCATTTTCTATAATAATGCAATATTCCAAAGCAATGCGAATTTTACTAATAAAAATCACGCGTTCTTCTGATCAAGTCTATTTCAAAACTAAATTTAGCACTGCTGGTATGGTTAATTGATATTTCGGGTCTTTTTTCCCCGGTTGCTAATATAAACGAAACCAAACATATACCGAAAAATACTAGTTATTCAGAACTACAAAACCGGTATCTGTCAGTTTTTCCCATTCCTAAAATGGCGTTGATGGCTCGAGAGTCCGACAAGTTGAAAGGAGCGACAAGTGTATTACGCCATCTGAGAAAATCTCACGGACCGATACAAAGTCTCAATTATAACAGCCTTCACACCATTTCAAGATATTTAAGAGGTCCGGGTTGGAATTGTAGTAGGGCATATATTGTAAATTGTTACGTGCTTTGATCGCAACTAATGTTAACAGTATTAAGCAAATTCATTCCCAGGAACAGTCAGAGGCTACAGACAAGCCAATATGCATGCTGTATTAGCTGCCCTTGGGATCTTGTCTTGCAGCATCGCGAGAGAGCCCCTGTAGAGTTTTGGGAGAAACCGCTGCTAGGTTCACACTTGGAGCCAGCCGTGTAGGGATTTGTGAACGCGTAAAGAACTACCGCGAAACGGAAGGATCCAGTTCAGCGCACAGCTTACATTTGTCGAACGCAATCAATACAGTTCTTTGATTCATTCACATTGCTTCCCTCTGTAAAATATCGGTGTTACGTTTAAAGTGACCTCGTCGTATAAGGTAGATGACTGTGACGACCGTGTTAAGAATACACTGATTAGTCGGAACATTATGACCACATACCTAATAGTCGGTATGTCCACGTTTGTCATGGATAACGGCATGAAAGCAGTGAGGCCTTGGTAGGTCGCTACACGGAGTTGGCATTACATCTGCACACACACACACACACACACACACACACACACACACACGTCACGTTGTACCCGTAAATTCCGGGGAGGGGAGCGATAAGCTCTGATGCCACGTTCAATCACGTCCCAGATGTGTTCGATAGGGTTCAGATCTGGCGAGTTGGGATTGGGGGGAGGGCGGAGTAGGGGGTGGGGGAGCTCATCATCTGGAACTCGCCGCTGTTCCTCGAACCACTCTATCACACTCCTGGCCTTGTTACATGGTACATTATCTTACTGAAAAATGGCAGTGTCGTCGATAAACACGATCGTGCAGTTTCCGTAATGATCGTGTCGAGCCTCTGGACCACCACAATCTACCCTCTGACATATTCAGATAGGTCATGTGCCTTACCCATTCTACACGTTGACAACACACTCAATGGTACTGCATGCACCGTGCATGTGTCTGGCTAGTAGTCATTCCTCGCCAGGTGACGCTGCTATCGCCTGACGGGTTTATATCGATAGTAGGTCGGTGGTCATAATGTTCTGGCTGACTAGTGTGAGCCGTGCACGGCTCGTGATCATGCCAGTTATTGTTTGTTATCTTCAATTACGGTACTGCCGCCTCGTTTTCTTATTCCATTTATTGGTGCCACTAACTTCCTGCCTGTTCACATTGTGTCGTTTGGATTTCGTTGTCGGCTGTTGGGACATTCCGACGAGCAACAACGTGTGTTTTCAAGTTGGCAAATTTTAGCCATCCTCCGGTGGAGTTTAACTGTACTTTTTTTTTAAATGGAGTGCACCACCGGAATCTTCTGCCTTGTGGCCGTTAACGTTCCGGTTACCTGCCCTGGCCGTTGACGTAAATTCAGACAGTGTATTTTCCTCATCGTGTTGTCGCTGTCCAGCACGGTGTGTAGTTTGACAGCTAATTGTATAATTGGTTGTGGGCGCCAATACCTTCTACGTTGTTTCATTGAACTCCCTATTATGTGCTGGCCAGGTGGAGCGGAAGTTATCTTGTCGGTGGGTCCGTTGACTGTCTGTCGGTTGGATTGTCGTCGGATCGAGAATGGTTCGGCCGACTGCCTGTCTCACCTAAGCGAGCGTTGGTGTTTGAAATCCAGGCCGACCCTCGGAAACTTCTGAGCGCCGTTGGGTGTACTGCCTTTTCCTTATTTGTTCTTGCTGTTTGTATTTGTATGGCTTCTAGCCGATTTTTAAATTAAGGTTGTTTTGCCCTTAAGGCCTAAGATTGTTTCGGCCTTCAGCCTAATTAAAGAACTGTGTTAAGATAAGGCCTTTTAAAAATTAATTTTTATTTGAGTCTTAAGTGATGGGCCTTCAGCCGATGTTTAAATTAAAGTTGTTTTGCTCTTAAGGTGTCAGATTGTTTGGGCCTTCAGCCTAATTAAGGAACTCATTGAGAGGCCTCAGAAGTAGCAGTCCAGGGGGCTAAGATCCGGAGGGCTAAGCACCTGCCCCTGCGGGATAAGTGAAATTGCGATACTGTTTGCCTCCTGATTGAAATGCACAGGGAGACTGTCGTGCATAGATCACGAGTTTGTTCGCATAGCGAATGGGACATCATGAACTAGCCCACCCAATTCATGTTCAAATAACTGTAGACACAGTATGCCAGTCAGGCGCTGCGAAATAACATGTAGTTCGAATAACTAATTGTCCACTATACTACACCAAATGTTCGCAGCAAAACATGTTGGTATCTTCGTACTGCAGTTACGTAAGGATTCTCATCGCCCATGTGTGGATGTTATGAGCTTTCACGATACCCGCACGGGTAAAGAGGCTCTCATCCATAAAAAGCACCCGACGACCGAGCACGGGATAAGCAGCATGGCACTAGAGTAACACTGACAGAAATTCTGGCGTCTAGGGTAGTCTACAGGGGTCAGCGCCTGTACCTTCTGCAAGTGAAATGGGCGGAATTGCTGTCTCTGTGGTAGACGTCGTACAGTTGATTGAGGAACCTCTGCAGTAGCACTTAAACTGCGTGTAGTTATGGTCGGATCTTCAACTACCATTTCCAGCATGTTGTCGATACCCACTCCATCCAGCTGAGGCAGACATAACTAATGCCGTGTTCCCTTAAACACTTGTCCACAGCTGTGAAAATCTAATGGTCTGCTTTTCTTTTGTTTGGAACATTTCCACATACCGTCGTCGTCTTGCTGCTCGTGCGTTACCTTCTGCTGCACTATAAAGGAGGTGCATACCCCGTATTCACGTACGTCATCGTAACGCGACTGCATTTTATGAACTACCGGCAGAATAAATGTACGTAGTACGTCTGGTGCCTTTAGACGACAATAGCGCCATAGAATACGACGGACAACACCGAAGTCAAGTAACCCAAAGCATTTCGTGCCAGAATCAACGGAGCATTGTAGAGGTGTGTACACAGCAGTATCAGCCGATATGCAGGCGAACACGACACGCCAAAAATCTGTACTGGCCCATGATATAATGCCAACCACAAATAATATTATGTGTCATAACTCGGAGACAAAACAATTTCAAAGAAAACATTATTTGGCATTTTACTCTCATTTTGATGCATACATTACACCCACGAAGTGTGTCAGTTCCTTTTAAATCAACATGCATACATTTGCAATATGTTATATTCCTGAGGCTATGATTATTTGGTTGTGTGATGGATAAGAGAAATATGATGAAACGTCACGCTTAGAGAAGAACGTATGCGCTTGAATTTAACAGCGGGTGAGCTGTTAGACAGAGAATTTATATCAATACCACTGTCAATAATTATGTTCTCTTATACTGATTCGATAAGTGAAAAAGCACTTACGAAATATTCCATCCAGTCTACTCTCGCAGGTTTTCAGAGGACACAATCAAGGCAGTTTCTGTTACGGAATATGCCCTAAATAAACATATCTTCGACCTGTTTTTCTTCGTTATTGTTGGATGCCTGTAGCACAGTAGTCCAAACTTATATAAGCATCTTCGGTTCCTCGTCTGTTATTCATGTCCTTGGAAGACATAGTTATCCAGAAGGAATGTTTGGCCTCCGATAGAAATATTACATTGATGTTTATATCTTGAAAAAAATATATGGTGGAATTCGTCGAGATTAGCAGGAAAATGAAAATTTCGTGAGCGATATATAGTACTCTATAAGGCCAGTTTAATGTGTATTGGGCTGACGAACTTCGGTTTGCAAGCGAGAAGGAAGCCAGCCGGAAGTCTTGCAGCAAAGGGCAGATCAGACGAGGAGTCACTGAACAGCAAGTTCTTGCAGGGTACGAGTCCTCTTCTGGGCTCAACATCTCGTACACAATGGAGAGATGGTGTCAGAGGTTTTTGGGCAAACAAATGGGAAGTTGCTGTACAGAAAATGGAAATAAATCGGCGTCACCATGGTCCTGGTTGTCACGTAATAGTGTGTGCAGTGTTCACTGTGAATAAGTGTTTGTATACTGTTTGTTGTGCGAGCGTAATCGGCACTGAGAAATGAATGAAGAGTGTAGCACTAGCTTTTTACATTATTAAATAACTTCTTACCAAAATAGTATTGCACACTAGGGTTAAACTGAATGAGGTTATGCCGTTTTAAAAAGATTAGTCTTATGTTCGGTACGATGGAGGCTCCAATCTCCACATGAACACGCTGATTTAGGTTTTCCATGATTTCTTAAGTTTTTCAGCGAATGCGGGATGGTGCTCCAGTAAGGACACGTAACTAGTAACTAGATGTAACAAGAAACTAGATGCGACGTAAATGCCCCCATGTACGAATTATGTTTTTTCTGGAAATGTGATGCCATCACATTTTCAGTATCCTTAAAAAAGTTATCCGTGGGTGAGTAAAACTATAACTGTTACAACTACTGCTAGTAATACTACTACTAATAATAGTAATAATACCAACGCCATCATCAATACCACCACACTGATATACGACTGGCTGGATCCAAAGACATTTACATTAGGTGAAACATATTCTATGGATCCAACGGGCATGAGTCTCTGGGTTACGGGAGAAGTCAACGATTTTCATTTTCTTCACGAGCTGTATAATATACCATAATGCTGATATTAACACATTAATTCTGAGTCAGTCATGATTATAGGCTTGCATATGTTACAAGTAGATCTCCAAAAGAAAGTTCTGTAATTCACTCTTTAACTACGCTATATTACTCAAGCCACGTTTGGTATTATGTGAGTAGTTTTTTGGAAATTTATTTACCATGTATCTGATCCTCTTCTGCTTTAAATATTGAACCCTTGAAGTCTTTTTCTAGGTTATTTTTGATCGCAGTATTTGTACTATATTTTGAGGAAACTTTGTACTGTATTTTGAGGAAAGAGAAATGGTGGTAAGGACTTAGGTATTGATTAAATATATGTATTGTGAAACAGTTGGCAAATTATCAAGCTTTTAGAGGCCTCTGGAAGATATTCTTGAACTAACATTAGATATACAATAACACGCTTCTGTATTCTGAAAATGTTATCTCTGTTAGTGCAATTTACCCAATCCAATGATTCTGCACCTCATTTACGAATGAAAATATCCAGAATAAACTAATTTCCTAATTTGTAATAAGTAACTACTGTAATGATGCGTAGTAGGAATGTGTTTGAACTGCGGCGCTGGTTTCATTCTTGTAAGTAAGTTTTCTATTTCACTGTCAGATTATGGGCATAGTTAACCCCAAGAAGTGAACACTGTGTGGTTTATGCGTTTCACTGTTCGAATGAGCTGTGGGTATGGATGACGGAATTCTAATAGACATAATAATTTCTATGTATTCATACTCGAGAAACTTAGACCTATTTTACCAAACCTTGCCTAATAATCGACAACTTGTAATCGTACCTCATCGGATTGTTTAATTGGTTCCTATAGTGTAAAAGAGTAGTACCGGTAGATGTATATTGCTCAATTTTTGGTGCCACAACCAACAATCTATCAGCACTACTCTTTGACTTGCTGGGTTGCATAGTTTTAATCGTTGGTTTATATTTTCAATCATTACTGCATGTTTCTGAAAACGTACCTCACACGATGTCAGGAGACAAACTGAACTAGCTACAGAACATCAAGGGTGCATTTTGAAGTAGATTATGCGTCTCCTGCTTGGGGCCACCACTGCACGAACGAATAATATTGCCCTACTATTCCGTAACATCCGAAGTTCATCTGCTGATGACCGTCTTTCAGGAAATTCTTATCTCTACACAGTTGCAAAGGGTGGTTTACAATTAAGGACTACTGAATGTCTGTGCCAAAAATTGAGTGATTATCGATACCAGGAATAAAATATCAACTAAATTTTACACTTCAGGATGCACTAGATTTTCTGTAGATCCTGTTTCTTAATGTTTTCGGTAAGTGGAGCCCTTTTAACTTCCCCTACAGTTGGTTCTATAGAAGTCAAAGATGGCATATTGGGCATACTTGATATTCCATCAAACCCATGTTGACTGCAAATGGTCTTAGATAGAAGATTAGATTTTTGAGACTTAAGCAAATATGTGAATATAAAACGAGCCACTCCTGCTACATGAACAAATAATTGTTTCAGAAGTTTGTCTCGAAGTTATCAGACGCAACAGATTTGTTATCGAGTCAAAGCCTTTTTACCTGGTAACGATAAGTTACTCGTTTACGAGTTTACATTAAGACCAATCTCAGAATCGTATTTAGTGTACAAAATATGTTTTTTCCTAAATTTACATTATTATCTGCATTTTACAGTCCTATTCCATTCCCGACTATTCCATATTAGCCTCCAACTGAATCTTTTTGAAATATTTCTTTCGCTGGTAGCGTTTTTAAATTTTATTAAGAGAAATACGAATACTTACTGCAAAATTGTCGACATTTATGGTAAAGTGTGTTACTGAGCTACGAATGAGTTCTGTTTGAAGATACAACTGCTAATAATACTATAATTTTATCTACTGTTTCTACGCTGTATTATTTTTCACCCTAGAAAACCATTATTTTAGTTTTTTAATCAATATATTAATGCTTTCCGCTGTTTCTGAGAAAAATTGTTGTTGACAATGAATATTGTTGACATACTGTTCTGTCACGATCATAGTTTCCAGTACAACAATGGCAATCATATTCGACAGAGGGTGGTATACACGAGCAAGAACTGCACGATGGCTCTGAGTACTATGGGACTTAACATCTGAGCTCATCAGTCCCCTAGGACTTACAACTACTTAAGGGGGGTAGGACGTCAAACGGGCTAACTTGGAGCAGGAGAGGCACCAGAGGACATTTTCATTTACACTGTCTATATTTTTACAAGTCAATTCATAAAACTTTGTCAGCATGACCAGGAAGGATTCAGGATTCACACTCGTAGCAGCGGAAGTTCAAAAAATAACAAAATAATTTTCTTTACATGTGAAATTTCATCATTTTTTCACTTACTATTGGCTGCATTTGTTGCTATAGGTACACTATCCTTTATAAGTAAGAGAGACTGTTCGATGAATTTTGCACAGCATACAAACCATACTTACAGGTGTGTGAAACTCTAGAATCTATTTAATTTACGAAAAAAAAATGAATGAGCTGTTACGTTTTAAACTTCGTTTATCAAACATAAAATTTTATAGTTAATTATCTCAATTTTTACCACAGTTTTTAATAGATTGAGGAAATTCTACAGTTCCATACACCTGTAAGTATGGTTTATATGCTGTGCAAAATTCATCAAAGAATCTCTCTTACTTGTGGAGAATACTGTGCCTATAGCAACAAATGCAGCCAACAACACGTAAAAAAATGATAAAATTTCATATCTAAAACAAAAATTTATTTTGTTATGTTTTTGCACTTCCACTGCTATGAGTGTGAACCCTGAATCCTTCCTGGTTATGCTGACAAAGTTTTATGAATTTATTTGTTACAGTATAGACAGTGGAAAATAAAATGTCCTGTGGTGCCTCTCCTGCTCCAAGTCGGCCCGTTTGGCGTCCTACCCCCCTTAAACCTAAATAACCTAAGGATATCACACATCCATGCCCGAAGCAGGATTCCAACCTGCGACCGTAGCGGTCGAGCGGTTCCAGGCTGAAGCGCCTAGAACCGCTCGGTCACAACGGCCGGTCAGTCGAGTTGCTTCCTTTGATAAATTCATATGTCTGTTATTCTACTGACCTGCATGCTGACGAGCTGTCAAACGCAAAATTCTTTTCTTTCGCTTGCACGCGTATCATATACTAATCACACCTTTGTTTCAAGCTAGATGCAGGTTCTGCCCGTAAGGATGAAATGAATAAAGTGACCAACAGAGTGTAAGGAAAGTTTTAAAAAACCAGCGATGAAAAAAAAACCAGAGATGAAGAAAAAAACGGCTGCAAAAGAGAATAGCGGCGGGCGGGGAAGTGCGGAAGAGAGTAGGCGTGTCGTTATCATGGTAATTAGAAGGTTCTCGGTAATTTTATAACGGCTGGCGAGCAACCCGCCACGGGCAGACGTAAAAAAACTTGCCTGTTGCCGCCGCAACTTGGCGAGCATTATGAAGGAGTAATGCGTTTCTGCTCCAACTCCGAACTGACGATAAAATGAAAGTTTAAGGTGCGGCGAGCCGCGCGCAACCTGCGGTCCGCAATGGCCTGTATTAAAAACCATTCTCAGCCGCGGAAAGGGAGCCTAACCAAGTTTCGTGCTGCGAGACTTAATGACCAAGTTTTAAATTAAAATCGGTTGCTGTTGTGGTAGCAAAGCAAACAGCAAGCTACTGTGAAAAGAAAATTGTTTCTGATTTTATGCTAAACGGATTCTTACAACAGTTTATGTCACACCTTCAGACATCCAGTTTCTCTCTTTGAATATTAAGTGACACACCAACAAAAATAATGTTTAGTTTTTTTTAAATTTTAGTTTGTATTGTTCATAAGTGTTTCCGCCGTTGTCACGAGAGATTCTGCAAATATATTGATATTTAAGATGTACCGTTTATTTTGTCGTCTCAGTTGCACATATAGTAAAAAATATGTAAATAACAAGACAAAATAAACGATAAATGTATCACTTTGTGATATGACTGTGTGTGATGCATTTAAGGTCGACTGAAGTATGTAAGCGCACTGCTTTCTACAACTGAGGACGGAATGAGTTAATGTCTGTGAACATATACAGATATGAGGGAGCTTGCTTTCGCCACAATAAAATTTTGTTTTTGTTGCGAAAAGATTATATAATACAGAACGGCTTCTCTCTGAAGTATTCTGAACAGAGAAAATCGGAAGTGCATTCTGAGAAGACGTTGGCACTGATTGCTATTAGGTTGGAAACCCAATTCGGGAGGCTACTGTAACTGGGATCAGTTTTGTTCCCAAGGGGCCACTGTCCTATTTCCGTCTTCCTCTTAGTCAACTTTTCAGGACACCATCCGAATAAGGTCAATTGATATTTTTATGATATAAAGTGCATTGCGTGCCATGTCGTTCTAGATTGCTGCCTGTAAAAAGGCCCTCGAGTATAGTGGCTATACTCCCAGAAAATATTAACTGCTAGCAGTTGGCGTTCAGATATTCGTAGATTTGCTGTTGGTTCGCGTTGTCGTCGGAAACTGTTTGCGTGGGATATCTAGCGAAATCATTGGATCACAGCAACAGCAATGAAGTAAGATAAATAATAAGCTAGCATTCATAGATATAACAGTATTTTGGTGCACCGCAACGAGTCTGGTCTTCCCATTTATAAATTTATAATTAATGTACACACGTGCTACGATCGATACTAGGTGAACACCTACCATATAACTATTTACATTATGGTTTTCTTTTTCGTGTTCATTGCAGTATCATTCTCGCAACGAAAAGAATAGAAAAAAAGTAGCTAAGGTTCATAGTGTCACCGGGTTCATTTTACACTCCTGGAAATTGAAATAAGAACACCGTGAATTCATTGTCCCAGGAAGGGGAAACTTTATTGACACATTCCTGGGGTCAGATACATCACATGATCACACTGACAGAACCACAGGCACATAGACACAGGCAACAGAGCATGCACAATGTCGGCACTAGTACGGTGTATATCCACCTTTCGCAGCAATGCAGGCTGCTATTCTCCCATGGAGACGATCGTAGAGATGCTGGATGAACGGAGTGTAGATTGCCTGGTGACAATGATGATGAACTGATTTTGTTACGGCTATGTGATAACCATTCTTCGGCGTAAAGTTTCTCGTTACAAATACACTGCGACTCCCAGAAGGCGAGCAGAAAACGAAATGAAACTTCGCTTGACTGAGAGAATGTGTGACTGATGTTATTTCAGTGATTACAAAATCGTGTCAGATTTCCAAATGGTTTCGCAATATGATTCACATTATTATTATGACGTTGCACCGCATCTGACCTGGATACGTGCGCTCATTAGATTCCGAAGGGTGTTCAAAAAATGGCTCTAAGCACTATGGGACTTAACTTTTGAGGTCATCAGTTCCCTAGAACTCAGAACTACTTAAACCTGACTAATCTAAAGACATCACACACATCCATGCCCGAAGCAGGATTCGAACCTGCGACCGTAGCGGTCGCGTGGTTCCAAACTGTAGCGCGTAGAACCGCTCGGCCACTCCGGCCGGCCCGAAGGGTGTCACAAATCATTTGTATCTTCTCCAGAAGCAAGTTGCTCTACAGTTGTTGTAACTGGCTGGCCACAGAAATACCTTCACATCACGCTGACAGTCCATATAGACACGTGCCTCTAGTTGGAAAATGGCACCACAATACTGTCACTTGAGAGGTAAGACACGAGGACACAGACTACCACTGACGTACTATTTAGCAGTCAGTATCCTCAATCACTACCAGCTGTCATCTGAAGTCAGACTCGATGGCTCCCTACACCATGACAACAGGCGGAACACCTCTGTGCCTCTCCAACACATGGGAGGAAATGGACTTCTCCCCAGATCTCCGCCATGCCCATGACGATGTTCACCCAGGGTAGTGCAGAACCGCGACTCATCGCTGATCAAACGGTGGCGCCATTCGTCACCAGTCCACGTCCACAGCTCGTGGTCTAGTGGCTAGCGTTGCTATCTCTGGATCACGATGTCCCGGGTTCCATTTCCGGCCGGTTTGGGGATTTTTCTCTACCCAGGGACTGGGTGTTTATGTTGTCTTCATCATTTCATCATCATCATCATCATCATCATCATTTGTGACAGTGGCTAGATTGGATTGTGAAAAAACTGGACCATGTAAAAATTGGAACTTTGTACAGGTGCTGATGACCGCGCAGTTGAGCGCCCCACAAACCAGTCATCATCATCATCACCAGTCCATGCGTCCCGGTCACGCCACACTCCAAACGTAGCCGTTTGTGTCGTGTTGTTAACGTTAGCCTACGCAAGGGGCGGTAACTCCCTGTCTGGCTGCTGCTACTCTGTGACCAAAGCTGATGGATGACACAATATGTACTGGGAGCCGATCACTTGAATAGCTGGTACAGATAAGAAGGAGTTACATGTGCTTGGTGCACAAAACGTCGATCCTTCCTGCTGGCGGTCAGACGTGGTCGACCGGAATCTTACCGACGAGAAAACCTGCTCTCAAGTCCACACGCAGCTCAAAAACTGTCCACTGTCACGTCTGAATGCCCCACAAATCTGGATATTGCGCGATTCTACGAGATGGCCAATTAGAGACCCACAAAGAAGATCATTTTGAATTCTGGCCGGTGCTGATAACACTGTCTCATAGGAGTACGCGCCATCTCTTTGTCCTTCTCAGGAATTACTCAACAACTGACACAGTTCACACCTCTTATGTACCCTCTCAGGATTGACATCAACAGTAAACACAAACAACACTAATGCACTCTGGTGATCGTGCTATCTGTCACAGAGATTTGCAACTCTTAATTATTTACATACTTGCCGTTGGTGTGTAAGTGTACGAAATTACATTGACATCCGACCATGTCTTCCGGGTGCTTCACTTTCTTTGTCAGACCATGTAACATGTTAACTTATTCTCGTAGTCATCACTTGTCTGACATCTGCAATACGAGTTAAGGACAGTGCAACTGACTGCCGCTAATCCGATACATATATTCTGAGTGAACAACTTTGTCCGATCCAACATTTAAAATTATGAAAACGGTTCACATTTGTTGATTATTTATGTGGTGAGAATAGTGAGTCAGACATGATAGTGATAATAAAAGTTTTGGTAATGTCAGTTATGTTAATATTGGTTTACATATGTCAGGAACAACGATATTCTAACAGAAAGGAGTGGCGGCAGTACCGAAAGTATCAAATCTGAACGAAATGGTAATTGTTATGGGGAAGAGCGATGAATAATTGGGAAAATTCGATTTCTCTTTCATTATCTTTTGCGCAACGTAGATATAACAAAGACAGAAACAGAAGGATAATGCTATGAGAAAGGCTAAAAGTGTTGACAGTGTTACAGTGACACTGAAATGAGAATATCTGGGAGATGATAGTAGGGCACTTACGTCGATGACAACAGGAAAAGACGTAGTCTCCTCTTAAATTACTAATTTTTTAATTGTTGTTTCATCAGGACCTGTCCTCTTGAGTCTCTGTTGCAAATAGCTTGTTACACATGTTACTGTATCGTAATCCCTTGTTGCGCAAATTAGTGCCAGGAATTTCCTTTTAGCAAAACAAAATATTAATCATAACACGATATTTCCGTCAATGCTTTTTCGATGTACAGATTGAAGAGTAGGGGCGAAAGACCACATTCCTGTCTTACACCCTTTTTAATCCGAGTACTTCGTTCTTGGTCGTGCACTCTTATTGTTCCCTGCCGGCTCTTGTGCGCATTGTACATTACCCATTCTCCCTATAGCTAACCCCTATTTTTCTCAGAATTTCGAGTATCTTGCACCATTTTACAGTTTCGAACGCTTTTTCCAGGTCAACAAATCGTATGAACGTGTCTTGATTTTTCCTTATTTTTGCCTCCATTATCAACCCACAACATCAGAATTGCCTCTCCTGTGCCTTTACCTTTCCTAAGCCCAAACTAATCGTCATCTAACACATCCTCGATTTTTTATTCCATTCTTCTGTGTATTATTCTTATTAAGAATTTGGATGCATGAACTGTTAAGCTGATTCTGCGATAAATTCTCGCCCTTGCCAGCTCTTGCAGTCTTCAGAACTGTGTTGATGATATTTTTCCGGAAGTCAGATGGTATATCGCCAGACTCATACATTCTACACAACGTGAATGGTCGTTTTGTTGCCACTTCCCCCAATTATTTTAGAATTTCTGATGGAATTTTTCTATCTATTCTGCATTATTTGATCTTAAGTCGTCCAAGGATCTCTTAAATTCTGATTGTAACACTGGATCTTGTATCTCTTCTAAATCTACTTCTGTTTCTTCTTCTGTCACAACAGACAAATCTTTCCCCTCATGATTCAGTGTAGTCTTTCCATCTATCCTCTCTCCTCTGCGTTTAACAGTGGAATTCCCATTGCATTCTTCATGGTAACACCCTTTTTTTAATTTCACCAAAGGTTATTTTAACTATCCTATATGCTGAATCAGTCCTTCCGACAATCATTTCTCTTATTTTTCACGCAGCCATTTCGTCTTAGCTTCCCTGCACTTCCTATTTATTTCGTTCCTCAGCGACTTGTATTTATTATTCCTGAATTTCCCTGAACATTTTTGTACTTCCTTCTTTCGTCGATCAGCCGAAGTATTTCTTCGTTTACCCATGGTTTCTTCGCAGTTGCCTTCTTTGTGTCTATGTTTTTCTTTCCAACTTCTGTATTTGCGCTTTTTAGATATGTCCATTCCTCTTCAACTGTACTATCCACTGAGCTATACCTTGTTGTTTTGTCTATAGCCTTAGAGAACATCAAGCGTATCTCGTCATTCCTTAGCATTTCTGTATCCCATTTCCTTGTATATTGGTTCTTCATGACTAATCTCTTATACTTCAGCCTACTGTTTTAAGACTGCTGTATTGTGATTTGAATCTATATTTGCTTCTGGGTACGCCTTACAATCCAGTATCTGATTTCGGAATATCTGTCTGACAATGATGTAATCTAACTGAAATCTACCTGTATCACTCCGCCTTTTCCATGTATACCTCCTCCTCTCGGGATTCTTGAACATAGTATTCGCTATTACTAGCTGAAATTTATTACAGAACTCAATTAGTCTTTCTCCTCTCTCATTCCTTGTCCCAAGCCCATGTTCTCTTGTAAACTTTTCTTCCACTCATTCCCCTCTAACTGCACTCCAGTACCCCATGAATATTAGATTTTCACCTCCCTTTACGTACTGTATTACTCTTTCAGTATCCTCATATACTTTCTCTATCTCTTCATCTTCAGTTAGCGACATCGGCATATATACCTGAACTATCATTGTCGGTGTTGGTTTCCTGTCGATTCAAGTAAGAACAACTCTATCACTGAACTGTTCACAGTAACACACTCTCTGCCCTACATTCCTATTCATAACGAATCCTACTCCTGTTATACCATATTCTGTTGCTGTTGGTATTACTCCAACTAATCTGACCAGAATTCCTTCTTTTCATTCCACTTCACTGACCCCTATCATATCTAGATTGAGCCTTGCATTTCCCTTTTCAGAATTTCTAGCCTCCCTACCACGTTCAAGCTTCTGACATTCCACACGCGAACTCTTAAAACTTTAGCCTTTCGTCGGTTATCCAATCTTTTTCTCATGGTCTTTGGCAATTCCCTTCCGTGGATACGAATGGGGCACTATTCCAGAATCTTTTACCAATGGAGAGATCATCATGACACTTTTTCAGTTACAGGCTATATGCCCTGAGGATACACGTTATGTGTCTTTAATGCAGTGGTTTCCATTGCCTTTTGCATCCTCATGCTGTTGATCAATTTTGATTCTTCCGCCTTTATGGGCAGTTTTCAACCTCAAGGGCAAAAGAGTGCCCTGAACATACGTCCGCTCCTCTGCCCTCTTTGACAACGCTGTTCGCGGTATGGGAGTGACTTCTTATGCCAGAAGTCTTCGGCCGACACGACACACGACATGTTAAATGGTTTCCAGCAGATCAAGATCGAACTGACCAAACTCATACCATCCTATCTGCTGGTAGGTGGTGTGCAAGCCATCATCAAGTATGATGGGCAGCCATGGACAATGTGGACAAGATAGCCATGTAAGGTCCAATTGTCTCTGTCGCTGTTTGCTACAGATCCTGACCAGTGACGCAGCTTCCAAAGCGATGGTCACTTCTTTACGAGACTCATGTGTCTCGGCCATCTGAAACCTGGGAGTACCTGCTCACCTCAGGAACAGTTGTGTGGGCAAGACCTCACCAGCACCATGTCCTCTGATGGCAGTGAGTCCAATGGGTCTCTGGAGCTTGATGAACAGCCTGCCCACTGTGATGGACATCGAACTGTGTGTGGTGCCTACCTTTGTTTTCCTTCAGACGGGCATGACTTCAGACAATGAATGGCCACATTCTAACATAGTAAAACTCGTCCGAAAGCTGCAGTCGCCCTGAACATGAGAGAAGTGACACCAAACTTCTTCATATGACATCACAGGTAGTGGGCTGGATACCACACAATGATCTCCTTTGAGCGCCCTGATGACAGGAGTGGCTGCTTCTCACATCACAACTGGGGAGCATTCTTTCCACCACCTGCAATGCCACCTGACAACAACAGATCCTGTGGAGTGAGGTTCCCTGGATCCCACTGTGGCAGTGTCACCACCCCTAACCCTCAACAGGGGTGACAGTCTCCCACCGATTTCGATCTCCTGCACTGACAGTGTCAACAATGGAGCAGATCACCTGTTGAGGACTGTCCCATGGTGGCACTTGACACAGCTTCCACCTAATTATTGAGGCCACAGTGACCGCACTGGATGTTTCTCACCAGCTGGACATCTCCACTGGACTCTCCATGCCAATGAAGGGAGCATGTCCACAACACTGTCACATCGCAACAATGAATCTGGGCATCATTTGTGCTCCATATAAACTGACAATGTTCAGAGGCACTATTTACACTGTTGTAGTCGATGTTGCCCTCCTCCAAGAAGAAATCGTTGTTGATTTCTACCTTCTCGCTGACTACATGGTCCACATTTCCCATGCCTCTGACAACTGTAGCAGACTGGCCATCCTCTTCCATGCAAGGCTCCCTGCTGAATATTTAGTGTACTTTCATAATGCTAGGAGTAGGGTTTTCATGCTGTTTGGCGTCTGCATTCTAAATGTGTTTGCACCTCTAGCTCCAGTCGATGTAATGAACTACACACTCTTTGCTGACGAGGTAACGCCACTTTTTGAGGGTTCCCTGGATGATCTGGTCGTCAGTGGTGACTTCAACTCTACACAAGGGCCTACTGATCAATTCCACATGTGGGACCCTCCCTGTCATCGCTAAATGACTTCAGCTAATCGTGCAGGTTTCATATACTATGGCGCACTCATCCAATCGCCTTGAATGTATATACACACATCAACAAACAAAAAAAAAGTTGCATCACACGGGTTCCCATACCTCCTGAAGATAGACGTTGGTGTGGATATTGTATCACAGACACAGTCCCTTCGACTGTTCGGAGATGTCACTAAACCCACCCAAAAATGTAAGCAACCGTGCATAAACAGCACCTATTAGACAGAGGGGGTCCGACAGCCCATCAGTTTCAGTCATTCCATCAGGAAGGAGGTACAAGCCTCGTGTTGTCTGTAGTTCAACCATACCTAGACGGTCAATTCCGCGGTTCATGCGTGCTGTCATCGTTACTTTGTGCTAGGAAGGGCTCTCAACAAGGGAAGTGTCCAGGCGTTTCAGAGTGAACTAAAATGATGTTGTTCGGACATGGAAGAGATACAGAGAGACAGGAACTGTCGATGACATGCCTCGCTCAGGCCGCCCAAGGGCTACTACCGCAGCGGATGACCGCTACCTACGGATTATGGATTGGAGGAACCCTGATAGCAACGCCACCATGTTGAATAATGCTTTTCGTGCAGCCACTGGAGGTCGTGTTACAACTCAAACTGTGTGCAGTAGTTTGCATGATGTGAAGCTTCACTCCTGACGTCCATGGCGAGGTCCATCTTTGCAACCACGACACCATGCAGGGGGGTACAGATTGACCCAACAACATGTCGAATGGACTGCTCAGGATTGGCATCACAGATACGTGTCGCATATGCCTTCAACCAGACAGCCATCGGAGACGTGTTTGCAGGCAACCCGGTCAGGCTCAACGCCTTAGACACTCTGTCCAGCCAGTGCACAGGGTGGAGGTTCCCTGCTGTTTTGGGTGGCATAATGTGGGGCCGACGTACGCCGCTGGTGGTCATGGAAGGCGCCGAAACGGCTGCGTGATACGTGAATGCCATCCTCTAACCGATAGTGCAACCATATCAGCAGCATATTGGCGAGGCATTCGTCTTCATAGGGGACAATTTGCGCCTACATCGTGCAGGTCTTGTGAATGACTTCCTTCAGGATAAAGACATCGCTCGACCAGAGTAGCCGTCATGTTCTCCAGACATGAACCCTATCGACACGCCTGGGATAGATTGAAAAGGGCTGTTTATAAACGACGTGACCCACCAACCACTTTGAGAGATCTACATTGTATCGCTGTTGAGGAGTGGGGCTCTCTGGACCAACAGTGTCTTGATGAATTTGTACATAGTATGCCACGATGAATATAGGCATGCATCAATGCAAGAGGACGTGCTACTGGGTATTACAGGAACCGGTGTGTATAGCAGTCTGGACCATCACCTCCGAAGATCTCGCTGTATGGTGGTACAACATGCAATGTGAACAACAAAATGGGCGGAAATGATGTTTATGTTGATCTCTATTCCAATTTTCTGTACAGTTTCCGGAACTTTCGCAAACGATGTGATGCAAATCTTTTTTTGATGTGTCTACCTCATACATTCCCTTGCTGGCAACATAGTCATGCTGAAGTTTGGCCTCTGGCTTTCTCTGTCTATGAGGCTTACATCTGTAATGTCACCCTCGCCCACCAACAGGTGGGGCACAGTCGTGACTTGTGGAAATTAAATGTTGTCCACCTGACTGTGCCTGACTGCCAACGGATCACTGAGGATGTGTGGACCCTCTCTCACCAGCATCACCCCGCCTACACATCCACCCTCTCTTGGTGGCTATTCCACACGAAATAGGCTCTATGCAAGACATTGATGGGATAGGGCAAAGACATCAAGGCTTGGCATGCCATCACCATGGACTTCTCTTATGTGATCCTACTTGACTGTGCTTCAGTGGCATTCTCTACCACCTGTCAGGCGACAGTACATCATAATAAAGCACAGACCACTTCACTCATACCACGACGCTTGGAAGGGACTTTTGTCAGGTTTCCCACCAATGAAAGTATGCCTCATAAAATGCCATCGATATACCACCTCCTCACAGAATGCCAGCTTTGTCAATGAGCTATCATAAACACCCTCACCAATGCGAAGGATGTCGACATACTGTGCAGTGTGCCATTGGTCATGCTTTCCATTCCCATTTCATCTGGCTGTATATCAACGGACTTTAATTGAGGAAGTAGCGGTACTCACCGTCAACACCGTACTGGAAGATGTGGCTCAAGAACTTCATTAAGATATGACCAAAGATGATATCCTAGAAACTATCAAGACGAGATCTGCCAATAAGTCCGCAGGACCTGACGGCCTCCCCCTCGAATTTTACAAGTGTTTTATCTATCTGTTGGTAGCTTCTTGAACGCCTATCCGCTGTGAACTGATGTCCCCAATAACAACAATCTCAGCCACCTTCCGTGATGGGGTCACCATCCTGGTCCCCAAACCGCACAGGCAATCGCGAAACTGTGATTAACGGCCCATCGCACAACAGCAACATGAAAATTTTCACCTGTTTGTTGCCATCATGACTGTATAACGCAGCACAATATGTCATGTCCCTTGATCAGACAATATTCATACTGTCCTTTGCAATTACACGGTCATGATTATAGTCTGCCTGGTGCATTGGCATCACTTGACTTCAGTTCAGCATTCGGCCATGATAATAACACTTTTTGCAGACATTCTTCCAGCACATGGGTTTTCCAGCTCATATAGTATCAGTGGTGATGCTTCTCTTGAGCAGCGCAACCTCAAGAATACTTTAACAGACGCCTCACCATGTGTCTAGTGATCAAGTACTCTGTGTGACAGGGTTGCTCACTTTCCACAATACTGCAAGCATTGGTGTTAGAACCCGTACTCTAGGGACTATGAGAATGCATGGTGGGCCTATCATTGCATGGACACCACTTCTGTTATCCTCTATCTACACAGTGTAGATGATGTCTGTTTGGCTATGCCATGAGTGGCAACGTTTCCACTTCATAGGTTCTGCACATTGGTAAGGGCCTACCTGAGGAGTGTGTCGCTTCTCTGGTCACCACCACCTACTGCCTGGGGATGATCTCGACCGTTTGGCGACAAGAAACAGCAGACGTCTCCTCCAAATGATCAGGGCTGGCATTTGGCATTGTTGGTCACCCAGATTTCCCTCGACATTGTACAGCACGTGCAATACTGAATGTCTACCACACCTCTCGCATCCTACATGTTGCACAAGTGTTCTCAGTCCCGATTACCCTTGCCTGTCATATGTTGATGGCAGAGGGATCCTTTGTCTATACTGGGATGTTATTCAAAGTTCAGTATGCCTCCTTTGCTCTGCCACAGGAGCGTGGTGAGTTTGGCTTATTCCACCTGCTGGACAAAGTTATGCCACTTTTTGTTAGCTCCTAATTGAAAGTCTGGCGCCATTGCCTGACGGGCCTCACAGGACTGCTTTTACATGAGTATGTGCCGGTCTCCATGGCAGACCCAGTCATACTATCAGACATTTCACCCACCTTTTAGTACATTTGGCATTTATTTCTGAAATTAAGTTACATCCTCCACTCTTTACCACTTCCAGGAATACTCTGGACACATTTCAAATTCATTAGCCTGCCAGTCCCCAGATCATATGGCATGATGTATGGAAAGCAGTGCATGCAGGCTTTCTCGACACCAGCGTCCAATCCGCCTGGTATATCACTGTCAATGGCAAACAGGTCAACCAGTTTAGTTTGCACTGCATCTAGCTTGCTGACGCATCTCTATGTGTTTACAGTGGTGTGGACAACAGACACCTACTGATAGTCATGTGGTCCATCATCTGACTCGCGCAGGATATCTTGGATTTCCTTACTGCTCAGATCACTTTCCAGATACTTTTGTGTCGAGACGTGATTCATTAAAACGCTGTTGATTTAATACATGGTCATACGGTCCACTACCTTTTAGGCCCCAACGAGCAATCGGAACTGGGTGATAGGACATACCTTAATTATCCACACTGGCCCTTGTTTACAACCCCTGAAACAAGCAAGTCTTTTCCAAGTTTCTATGGAGCGCCTTTGATGACCACCCTTCCAGCTGGAACGTCCAAGCCATGAGATGCTGATGTTTATTTTGTCGATATGATGCTCTGAACGAACGAACTTCTAGCGTAATCTCCGTTAAAATTTCGAGAAGAAATGTTTGGTTGATGTACGGTCCGAAGGCCCTATCGATTACCGGAATTCTGAAATAAAAAAAAAATCAATAAAAATTTAAAGAAATAAACTACACAAATATTTTAAAAAATAACAAAAAGGCCCTACGCAACTCCTTTCATTTTCATCGCTCCTCTGTGTGTTCTCTCTCCCTACTTTCTTCCTTCCCTGCCCCTCCCCTTTTAGCAAAAAAGGTTATTTGGTTTGGGATAGGCATAAATAGGCTGAAGAGGAGCAGTGCTTTTTTTTCTTAGGACACAAGTGGCGGCGGCAATCGCATCTTTTTTTTTTTTTTTTTTGTAGTTCCGTTTCCTGTCCAGGAAAAAAAAGGCTGCTTTCTTAATAAATAAAAATAAATTAAAAACACGGTAAGGCGGCCGCTCGCGGGAAAACCGAGTTCGAGTCCCAGTCTAGTACAATAATTTCCTTTGTCGTCATTCCATTATACGGCAGATAGTGGTCCATATTCGCAATTGTGAATAAATTTCGTGTATTTCATAACGGCTGTAGTCGCCACATTGTCTGTTCTTTCGGACATGCATGCATGTCTGGAGGGACTTTGCATCATAATTCGGAATAACATAGGCAATGCAATATTAGAAAGGCAGACCTTTTTTATGAGATAAAAATGACATTGAGTTATTTAGATTAGATAAGAGAATCCTCGCACTGATAGCACTAAGCATCTCTGCGGCTGGACGATTTTCCTGGCGTTTCAGTAACGAATTGTTTACAGAAACCTCCCTCGTGAATCAATCTGTCTGTTAGTGAATACCGCATAAAAATCCATACTGCAGTTCCTGAGATTACCCCTCACATCGAGGTAGATATACTGTCTCCGCACACAATATTTTATTTTTCTACAGATTTCTAACTCACTGACTTGCTCAATGAACAAACAGGCAGTGAATATAGTGTATCGCCCTCCTCGAGTTTACACTCTGTTCATGTCAAGTTAGCACCGTACTCGTATTTCGATGGTCCACATGCCAGTTAGCACTGGAAGACAAATCAAAAGTGAAACGCTGCAAGAATCGGAAGAGCAACTGAAGGTCTAAACTTGATAAACAGCAGGGAAGAAGAAATACCAATGAAGATCCGTCGTCAGTAGCACCAGTTCGACGAGACTCAGCAACAGCAGCACCGCCTCACTTGAAGGTGGCAACAGGGTTGACCCCGAAATACCATGTGGCCTTGATTGAAAATCAGGTTGCAACCATAGAAAAGTATCGTAAGTTATCCTGGTGGGAAAGCTTACGAAGGCACAGGTAATGAATACAATAGACTACTTTCTATATCGGGTAAGGACTGTCTCTCAATACAAGAACCTTGCTAGCTTCTGACTCTTTGAGTTGCATTCAAGACTTTAATAAAATGCCAAAGGTAATGTAAATCAGAACACTGGGAGGAGTTGTGGTCTAAATAACAGTAGATTTATTCATTCTTAACATCACATGACAAAAGATGGATAAAGAAACGACACACAAAGATTTTTATTTGACAAACGCTTTCAATAATATGCGGTCTGTGGTTAACAGAGCGAGCAGCCTTGGATCAACACACCACGCTGACTGACTTCATAATGTGAACCTCTGGTAGGGCCCAAAAACTACGCTACTATCAAGTATCTGTACTCCACTATTCCATAAAGAAAAATATTGTTCCGAAGAACAGGGTGCTGAGAGGCATATATTGGAGCCCTACGCCGTAACAGCGAATACTTTACCCTTCTACATGTCTGGGCGGCACACCACCATGCACTCGGCGACTGCAGACATGAATGACGGCAATCTTTTATTAACGGCGCGCGTCCGGAAATATGCAAGTACGCGGTCTCGCGTTCGGATGATTGTGAACGCAACTTCCCTATGAGGCTCTGAAAGCCCGGTGGATTCCAGTGTGCAGGTGGAACCCTTTGCTGGTCTGCCAAACCAGTTTGTCTCCGTGACATGACTATGTGTGACAGAATATGTCAAACGGTTAGACGGACGACTCAAAACAAATAAGTAGACCCACGCATAACTCTCTGTGTGCGTGATGCAAGAAGCAGTACCTCTGACGGCTCAAATGGTGACTGGCGCAGGCTCTAAGTGGCACACTAGCAAAGGATACAAATTTCACCGTTTAGGTAAAGACCTGCCGTTCTTTACTAGCGAAGCGCAAGTACAAGAGTGTTCTTCTCTTTCTCTACAGCTTTCCTCCGCAGCTCGGCAGTACAGCACATTTGCATGCTTAGACTGCACGCCCTTTTGCACAAGCCAATCACGAGCTGGAGCTCAGTATTCGATTTCCCACGGAAATCCGCAGAAACTCACAGCCGTCTCATCCGCTTTATACCTAACAAGGGCCCATCCTCTGCTTTATTGCCGGTCATCAGATCTCACAATGCTCTACTCATAGCTGCCGCGACTCCTCTGTGCTAGTCCGCCCACCTGGACACGGCAGCCGACCGACCGGCGCCACCCATTGTGTCTGCACAATGAGACCCAGCGACCTGGCTGTCGGCAAACATTTTCACCATGTTCCGCAGAATAAAAGCTCCCCTTGGCCCTCACCCACTGTACGCTTTTACTGCAGTCAATTAACTTGGCACCCTCTTCCTTCGAACTCCGGTAAAGCCTACTGTTATGCCTTCACTAGAGCACACAAGCAAGAATGTTAACTAGAGCCCACCATCTTATCATATGAATGAAGTCAGATCATATCAAATATAACAACCAAGTAATAAAAATCACCTTCCCTATGAACATTAAGCAGCATGACACCGTCTCAAAAGTGAGTGCCCTGAAATCTCTCAACATTTTATTCTCGTCTCCCTTTCTCAAACATAGTTGCATCCTCTCTTCTCTGTCCCGTTCACTCGCTTCCCCAGACCATCCTCTCTCTCACCCATTATGTTATACTCTACCTCTGTCTTGCAACGCCACCCTTCAAACCGTTACTATACTCGCATTGACTGAGAACTCCATCAGTTCTCGATAGAATATTTTATTCATTGTTAATGAAGCACACGCGAGACTGGCGTTTCACTGTACAGTACTGTAGAATATTTACTACCCTCATTCACATTACTTGGCAGTAGGCTATTTCATTTCATCTGTTTCAAAAGCTAAAATAATACGAGGGGTGTTCAATAAGTAATCCAACACTTTTTTTTTAATGGTGTTATTGTTGTGGGACATTGTGGAATACCCCGCTTCAGCCACTTAAGTCTCACCAAGTTCGGATAGGTGGCGGCGCTATGCATCGCCTTTAAAATGGTATTTATAACAGACGTGTTTTCCAAGCAGAAAGCTGCGATCGAGTTTGTTTTGGCGGAAAACCAGAGCATCGCAGATATTCAAAGGCGCTAGCAGAATATCTACGGAGACGTGGTAGTCAACAAAAGTCTTGCTGGGCGAGGCGTCTGTCATCGTCTCACCAAGGTCGCCTAAACCTGTCCGATTTCCCACATGCCACTCGGCCGAACACAGCTACACTGCGCTCAGGAAATCGAAGAAACTATCTCACCGTATTCGTCGCCAGAAAAATGTAAACGAACTTCACCTTCTCCGTGGCAACGCAAGGCCCACACGTCTGTGTACCCGAGAGATCACAAAACTTCATTGGACAGTTGCTCTTCCTCAGCCACCCTGCGACCCGAATCTCGTTCCTTCCGACTTCCAACTGTTTGGCCCAATGAAGGATGCCCTCCGAAGAAACCAGTATGTGTACAGTGGGGAGGTAATTGATGCAGCAGGGCGTTGGCCCCGACGTTCACCAGTAGAATGGTGCCATGCGAGGCCCTGCCAATATGGTGGCGTCAGGCCGTCGCATTGAACGGAGATTCTGTTGAAAAAATAAGGTTTCGTAGCCAAAAGAGTATTTGGTAATACTGTCTAGGACCTAACCGCATCCGTTGACGCCTAAGGAAAGAGGTGACACAGTGGTCGGTGGGTACTGTTGGGGCTTGAAGGCCTGTTCGGACGTTATTTTCTGGGACCGTTTACTCATATAACAAACTGTGTCACTGTGTCGTTGATTTGCTGCCATGTGATAAACTGAAGCACAAAAAGTCAATGCAGTTATTGAAAAGTGAGTTGTATCTACGAAACGCGTTGGACGTTCAGAAAAATAAAATATTGTGAGTGAAGACGATGTGTTACTAGAAGCTACACTCAGCGACATATGCTTTAATAATGTAATTTAGTTAGTATTAGTGTATACATATTAATTTGTTTTTTTTTTGGGGGGGGGGGGAGGGATGGGGGGTCTGCCTTGAGCAAAACACAATTTTATCTTCTGTCTCCCGGACATTTTTCACTGAAGTTTCAGTATCGTCAGTGGGCTGTTATTTTCTTTTATTAAACTTGAAAAATGCTCCCTACCGTTTGTACAAATATTAATTTGAATTTTTAAGACGGTATTTAAAAATTTGAAGAACCAAGTTTTGTATATATACCTTGTTACCACATGCTGTGGTTTTCCTGTTTTTAGGTTTTTTATTGCACTTGTTTTCTATGACAGTTTCTCATCTGCAACCGCATACAGCTTAATATAGAAAAGTTATTTACTTCTAAATTTTACGACTGGGAACGTTATGGTTAGCCCTAACATTAACTAATTCTACGAAGAAGGTTGTGTGTGTGTGTGTGTGTGTGTGTGTGTGTGTGTGTGTGTGTGTGTGTGTTGTAGTGTAACGACGTAAGTTTTGTATAAATGATTTTCTTTTGACATATGACCATGTGCAGACTTCGTCACCGACGTCAGTTACAAAACACCTCAAAATTATTTACATTCTTTTTAAAGTTGTCTCTGAATGGTTCTTGAACGAAACGGTAATTAAAACATCATCATTTCAGTCGTATGCGCAGAATTACGTCACTCAGTCCAATTGGTTTGCGCAAACTTTTTTCAATTTAGATGTCGTTTGTTTCTTCTCAGAAATTATATTAATGCATGTTATCTGCTTTAATAAATATTGAAACGACATTGAATAAACTTTTAAGACTCAAACGAATGTTGTCAAAAATTAATAATCTTGTCAAATAAATCAGTAATACTTCGTCCTTAATATAATTCTTCATAAATAAATTCTCGGAACACGTATTTAAACTTTTGTTGTATACGCTAGTTTATTATCTTCATATATACTACATATAGACGAGAACATGAGCCTTGACAAGATAGGACTGAACATTTACAACATGATAAAACTTTCTATGACGTCATTGTTGTAGAAACATTACAAATTCTTATTTTTTCAGCTTTTAGAAGCACGACGCAACAACTCGGTTTCAGGATGTTCTGTTGCTCTTTGGCTGTCGATCCGCGACGTATAGTGGCCAGCAATTTTCTCTCTGGTCCCGGCAGTGAAGATGCTGTCTCCGTTCGTTGCGCCGCCCTCTCCGTACATGAAACATAAAAATAAATACAAAACTTTAGATAATTCATAAACATTACAAATATTACAAAATACATAAACAAAACACTAAATTAAACTTATATTCACCTGCAAACTGGGCTGACACTGATGGATGGGTGACGCTTCAATTTCGCGTCCCACGACAGTGTGTGTGTGTGTGTGTGTGTATGTGTGAGAGAGAGAGAGAGAGAGAGAGAGAGAGAGAGAGAGAGAGATTCAACCTCAAGATGATGGTTCAAATGGCTCTAAGCACTATGGGACTTAACATCTGAGGTCACCAGTCCCCACTACTTAAACCTAACTAACGTAGCAGCAGCGCGGTTCCGGACTGAAGCGCCTTGAACCGCTCGGCCACACGGTCGGCAAACCTCAAGATGAATATACCCAGATACCCAAGTTCATTTTGCTATAAGACTATCATAAAGAGGGCGGCATCGGGCTGAAGTTTGTTAGTACATTGTCCACAGATGAAAGTAGGAATTATAAATGTGCTAACAACGAAGGACGTGCCGAAAATTGCCGTTGAGCCTGAACTTCTTACAAATAGGCTTCGTTTTGTTCATTACTGGTGTTAATGCTATTGAGCGTAACACTGGTAGATACAACCTCTTGATATCAGTTGTAAGTGACTATATTGAATGTCGAATCTTAATCTTCAATGCCACTCTAAAAGGCGCGAAGTCGAATATGTCGTCCGCGTGCATGTAAGTATCATAAGACATAGTAGCTGGTACAATGCATTGTGCTAACCTGTGCACCTACAGTTAGACGTGAAGTCAGTTCATATTGCTTAGGTAATCCGTTGAAAATAGTGTAGGAACAACGTACAGTGAAGGTGAGAGAAACTGGCAATGTACAGAACAACCTTTATTTCCCACAATCGATAAAGAACTGAACTTTTTCGTTCTAGTAGAACCTGTTGTTGCATTTTGTGCAGCTCGCCAGGAAATTATGAACAGTAGTGTTAGACGGAAATCTTATTGCTAGCAAGTGCCCCATCTCCCACACCGCTTTTTCCCCGCTCCTTACCTTTTTCACTCCCTCGTAACCGTGTTCGTTCCTGATACATCGGTTTCCATATATTTCGAGAAAATTCAACTGCTGTGCTTTATTACTACAAGACAATGTTCCCTTCGAACGTGAAAGCGCATAATCACCTCTATAAATTGCACAATTTCTGTAGTTCATTTCTAACCCCTGTGTTACTTCACCGAAACACGTAATAAATGGCTTTATTTGTTCGGAGACTTACGTCAGTACGGCCAGGCTTGGAGACCGCACCTCCCTGCGCTGCAGTGAAACAATCCAGCCCTGAGCTTTGCGCCGAACAATAGCTCACCTTTAATTTAGACTCCGTGAGCCACTATTGCGGCCACAATCGTGTTTTTTGGTCTGTTTCTGTTTCGTGATTACATAAAAACCTCTGTAAATCTGCCATATATTCCCTGTTCTTCAATAGTGAGCCGCAACTGAATATGGAAATGTGGGTCTTTTGTTTTTGCGTGAATGGATTGGCGCCAGTATTCAACGGTAATACCGCCGACGATGTCATTGTGATAACAGCACATCCACACGTGCCGAATTTGCAACATGGCAGTGTCTGTCTCAGTTTCATTAGCAGGAATAATCGTCAGGAGAAGAGCTGACTTGTTACAGCGCGATTATTATACTCATTAAAAACAACTTTCAAAGAATTTCGTTTGCGAATATGTAGATGTGAACTGTTATTAGTATCGCAGTGAGAACCACTAACATCACGGGTGGAGCAAATTTGACGTACAGTATCCGCAAAACCAAAGAGATCACGCACAATATGCTGATCCGTCGGCCTCACAGATTGCTTGTCTAACACTGGTAGGTAAATCTTAGATAATTTGACAGAGTTCACGACATTCAAAAGACTACACCCAATACAATGAATGCTTTCAGTCGGTAGGAAGGACAAAGTTTGTTTGGTAGCAACCTGATAGCTTAGTGAAATGGAGGGTGGTAAAACAGAATGTTGAAATCAGTCAGAACTGTCACTGCAATAAGAATCGAATAGTGTGTGATGTCTTGGTTTAGTGGCATCCCTGCAGACAGCAAAGAAGGCCTGCTGCAAAACAGTGGAGCCCCAGATACCTTCTCACGTCCCCTCTTGTACTTTCAGGAGAGATCTCTCCTTGTAGTTGTCAGCATGCTCATGATAGTAAACAATGGACAAATCTGAAGACCGGGTAATAAACAATTTCACATGGAATTTGTAGATGGATTTGTAGTGATCTCAGCAAAATTAGCATTGTCTGTTATCCTTTTATAAAAAAGTTGATAACAAATAATTTGATTGATGAGACGAAGAATCCAAGCTGACAATCAAACATAAGGACATATCCAGGGCGAGGTTTGCGGGATGCCAGGATAAAGAAGATCCAGAGGCATACTCCTCTTTTAGGACACTTTTCTGCTACGCCTGATGTGAAACACATGAACGTGTGCTGCAAGAACACTTGAGACAAGTGAGGTCGTGACGATGATGAAGCAGAGTGATAGCTCAGAGACGCCTGAGGTCGGGTCTGTGTGGCCACAGCCTTCATACAAGTAGTGCCCATTGTCCGGAAATGCTGCCATCTCACGTGTACAACTTGAAAGCCACGAGCTGTTAGGTGCCACAGCCCAAACGCGCGACATCTGTTGATGAATGTGCTAGTGTAGCCAAGTAAAAGTCTGTCTTCCAAAGTTGTGTATGTGTCAGAGAAATATCTAACCGTAAGAAAGTTATCCTCAGAACAGAAGTGTTAGTATTTTATTGTTGATCTTACTGTATGTTGAAAAGAGTTTAATCGTTTTGTTTCAGACATGTCAAGAATTAAGAATAACTGCTATCAACTTAGTTCTGGTCAAAAATAAATAAATTTTGTAAAATTAAAAGAAATTATGACGCAAATTAGTTCACCGAAGTGCTTTACTTCAAACTAATCAATTTAAGGTAGTTTAGGTGCCAAACTGAAAAGTCGACTTTCTTGGAAATACCCGCATCTTCTATTTATGATGTGCTAGTGATGTATGCTAAGTGTGTCTACTTTGTGAACATGACTGTGATGATTTTGTGTAGAATGTACTGGTTGTGTTGGTGGTGAGTGAAGAGAGGAGACAACCCAGTGGCAACATACAACGAATGTAAGGAAAGCTTTCATCGAATTCAAAAGTAAAATTTTGCCAAATTTTAAGAGTATTTCCGAACAGGCCTTGGAAGGCCCAATGGTACCCACCGGCCACCGTGTCATCCTCAGCCCACAGGCGTCATTGGATGTGGATATGGAGGGGCATGTGGTCAGCACACCGCTCTCCCGGCCGTATGTCAGTTTACGTGACCGGAGCCGCTACTTCTCAATCAATCAGCTCCTCAGTTTGTAAGAATATTTGGTCTTATATTAAGTTCGGTAGGCGGATTGAGGTCTTCTAATCAGACGCTCTGTGATCATATTGGCACCGAAACTAGAAAAGACAGAGAGAAGGCCGAAATACAGAATTCGGTCACCCGAAATTTCTTCTCCGTGGAAGATCGTAATACGGTTCCTTCTTTTACTCATCGCACGAAATAACAGTTACTGGAAAAAGTATTAATGCAATAGGAAACTGACTAAAATCGCCACATAGTGGGATACAGCAGACTCTCAATAATTTGACACTCGATAATTTCAAAATCTCAATAATTTGACGTTTTTTCCGGTACTTTAAATGCGGACTTTTTAGGTTAGACTTTACCGTGACTGTTATTGATACCTAATGAAACAAGATTACTGTTACCAGTCACTGATTTCCCAGTAACCTGAAATTTACGCTATAAATTGGAAATCATTTTTTGATACCCTCAGTAACATGGAGTTGTAATAGTGAGTAGGAAAAACAATCCCGGGGCATAACGTTGCGAAATGGAACGAGCACATAAGGACGGTAGTAGGACGGCGATTGGTCGACTTCGTTTTATTGCGATAATTTTGGGGAAGTGTGATTCATCTGTAAAGAAGACGGCAAAAAGGACACTACTGCAATCCATACATGAGTACTGCTGGAATGTTATAAATCCACACTAGGTCGGACTAAAGGATGACATCGAAGCTGACACGGGCTGCTTGATTTGTCACCGGTGGATTCGATCAACACACGGGTATTACGGATATGCTTCGTGAACTCAAGTGAGAATCGTCGAAGGGAAGACGACGTCCTTTTCCCGGAACGCTATTGAGAACCGGCATCTGAAGCTGACTGCAGTACGATTCTACTGCAGCCAACGTACCTTTCGCGTAAGGACCACAAAGATAAGATATGAGAAATTAGGACTTGTACCGAGGCGTATAGGCTGTCATTTTTTCCTCGCTTTATTTACGAATGGAACGGGAAACGAAGTGACTAGTAGTTGTACAAGGTATCCTCCGCCAGGCACCATGCGGTGGCTTGCAGATTATATCAGTAGATGTAGATCCCCTTATATATTTGGATCACACAAAAAACAAATTCACACAACGTATTCCGAAGCTAATACATAAACCTAACAAAGGATAGTTTAATAATAAATAATGAATCAGTATTTGACAGCAAAATGTAAAATAATAGCACTGATGTAATACAGCATTGGCAAAGCGAGAAAAAATGCTATCGTATCATTTTAGGCCTCACATTTTGGTGAATATTTGTAATTCAGTAGTAAGAAATCCTGATTATTTGCAGATTACAAACAGGTGCAACATATCAGTTGCATTGCAAATGACAAACACCCACATCCATGTCAAAATGTAATACTACAATGTATATAATGTTAATAATATCAAGAATATAAATACCACAATTGCTAAACTATATGTTGTCTTGCAAATTTCGAAGTGTTATTTGAAAATAAATGGGTCCACTGGAACATGTATCGTCGTTGTGTTTGCTCAAGGCAGGACCAATCTCCACAATTATAATGGTGCCATGCGACTGAAAAAGGAAGCACAAGTCATTCCCGTTTTCTAGAACGGCCATAAGACAGATACATAGAACTATTGGCCTATGTCGCTGATATTAATTTATTGTAGAATTATGGAGCATGTTTTATGCTCATTCATTATGGCATTTTTGGATAAGGAAATTTCCATGAAAATCAGCAAAGATCCCGTAAGCAGAATTTTTTCGGAACACACTTATGATACAATTTCACTCAGGCACTAGGAGTTTTGAAAATGTTCTTGTATTGTGCTTGCGCGTTCACATTCCGTCAGCAATGGAATTCAGCTACGCGCTTCACACACACACACACACACACACACACACACACACACACCGTCCCCCACATATACTCTTACCTTCATCTCAGTTCCATGTTGCACAATGGGTACACTTAACGTAGTTGTGCAACATCAGCAGAATCTAATGAAACTGCCAAAGTAACCATGGGCTTCGAAGCCTGGGATGAACAAAGTTAAGGGAGGACAAGACTGGTTTTATTACGGTTTTGAATTTTAAAATTTTCTTCTATGGCTTACCTGAAGATGACTGGCAGGTGCCCAGTCGAAATATGGTGCAATGAACTAAACGACGACCGACTACTCACCCGAAATGTGTTTGAAAATATATTCCAGTTGTCGCACCCCAACAACTATGCGTTATTAATTTACTTTTCGGAAGCGCTACTTATATTTTATACTAATTATTTCCACTAAAACGGCTAGTCCACGAATTGTTCATGGATAGGGAAAACCAAAGCCAGTGGAGGAAGGCAACTGATAAACATCTCACCTACATTGTGCTCCAGTGTACACAAACCTTTCCGCCAGTTCACAAGTGTAGATGAAGAAGTCTTACGCGCCTGCCCAGGACGAAGTGTCCTTTTTCGAGTGGTATCGTCTGCAGACTGGCTCGCACAACGAATGTTTCTTCCTGTAAGTGATGGATACAAATATTAACTTTCAATGTCAATTTTCTAGTAACTGCAGCGCTGAAAAAGTAGTTAATCATGACTTTGTGCCGGCCAAATTTGACCGTGCGGTTCTAGGCGCTTCAGTCTGGTACCGCGTTGCTGCAACGATCGCAGGTTCGAATCCTGCCTCGGGATGTGTGTGATGACCTTAGGTTAGTAAGGTTTAAATAGTTCTAAGTCTAGGGGACTGATGACCTCAGGGCCATTTGAACCATCAGGACTTTGTGGGAGACCGTCCTCTCTCTGTTTGTATGTCTTAAATGTAAGAATAAGTTTTTTGTAGTAAATAGTACAGACACAGTGCTATGATTAGTTCGCTCCGTTTCTTTTTCTTCTTTTCCTGGTGGATTCCAGTATTTTTAGGCACACAAGGTAGTGTGGACTGTAGACTCCCACTTTAGGGCCGTCAGCGGTTATGTCTGTAGTCGTAATGTCGGCGAAATCGCATTTCATTCACAGTGGGTATTGTGTCTCCTACCTAACCAGCCAGCCTGACTGGCCGTCTCTCCACTCCGGCTCCGCCCTCACCTCATTTTTTAGTGTATCCACAGCACCACAGCAACTGCTCCTTAAATTTTTTTACGTTCCATTACAACATTCGCTCTTCTCGTCCATGAAATCAAATGTGTCTGAGACAAAGGCAACCTTGTTGATGCTATGTTCCTTGACTCCTGGAAGGCATTATCGAAGTTCAGCACTGTTGTTTAATGAACAAAATACGAGCTTCCCGAGTATCGGACCAGATTTGTGGCTGGATTTAGGACTTCCTAGCAGATATAACTCAACAAGTTGTTCTTAATGAGGCGAAAACGACAGATGTAAAGATAATTTCGAGTCTCTTCCAGGGAAGTGTCAGTTGTTTATAAGTGATCTGGTGGATAACATCAGAAGTTCCAAGAGGGCTACCGCAGACGATGCTCTTGTCTAAAGAAGGTTGCAACATCAAAAGATTATAGCGTTGGGCATCAAGACCCTCGGAGGGTCAATGGTGGAATTAAACCAAGGTCTGAGAACAGGATCACTGTGCCATCACCACTCTGCCTTAGATGGTCAAATACTACTCACGAAAATTTCTTCCATAGCTACGCGAAGAAGTATGCTTATAAAACAGAAGCCTGGCACAAATGAAGTGTAATGAGATACGTTAATGCTCAGAGAGGGTCAGCGCTCGTTACTCGTAACCTTGGCAGTTCCTGGAGAGTGGACAGCAAAATAAGTCGTGGCATGTCTGCTTTGGTAGCTGCGTGGTCAGCGAGACGGATTGTTAAGCGAGGGGGCCCAGATTCGATTCCCGAGTTGCGTGGTCAGCGAGACGGATTGTTAAGCGAGGGGGCCCAGATTCGATTCCCGGCCAGGTCAGACCTTTTTCTACTCGGTGACTGGGTGTTCTGGTATCCTTATATTCGTATCGTCATACCTGGCATTATAGTATTAAGATGGCTGAATGTGCACTGCCCGAAAACGAATAAATTTAGGGAAAAAGAAAAACTTGTGGCTCCAGTCCAAGAGTGAGGCGACTCTAGCGTACTCAGAGCGGAGGCGAAATCGGCCAAGTGTGATAATGAATGGCTTGAAATAGAAACTACACGCATTAATAAGTACACTTTTAATTAATGCGGTATTTCGTCATCACAATACAGGGTGTATCAAAAAGAATCATCCGATTTGGCACGTCTGTTTTTCTGGAACTAATAAACATATACAATGAGTTTTGTTTTTTGATGAACAGGAAAGTAAAAAAAAATTTCATACCTTTTCATGGGTTTTTAATATGCCCCCTTGAGATGCACGTCGTATGTCAATGCTGTATTCAAACTGTTCCCACACTGCAGCAAGCATGTCTTGAGTTACAGCTTCCACAGCTGCTGTTGTGCGATGTCTCAGTTCATTCACTGTTGTTAGTAATATAGGCACATAAACAGGGTCCTTTATAAACCCCTACAAGAAATAATCACATACAGACAGGTCCAGTGACCTTGGAGACCAGCAATGTAAGGCTGAACCATTTGGTCCAGTGCAACCGATCCATCGTCCAGTAATCCTTTGATTCAAAAATCCCCGCCATCCTGTTGGCAAATGAAGTTGTTCGAATCAGTCTCCAACTGTGGGAAAAGAAAGTTCTCAAGCACATCGTGATATATTCTTCCTGTAACAGTCTTCTCGGCAAAGAAAAATGGACTATACACCGAAACTGCACAAAGCACGTATTAAATTCTGGATATTCCCCCTCATATTGTGCAACTTCATGTCGTTGTTCCGTACCCCATATTCTCACATTATGACGGTTCAACTTTCCATTTAAATGGTATGTGGCTTCATCACTAAACGCTAAGTGTGGAAGAAACCTGTCGTCTTCCATCTTGCCAAGTACGAAATTACGGATCTCCACACGTTGTTGCTTGTCAACTTCACCAAGAGCTAGCAGTACCTGAACTCTGAATGGTTGCATGTGTAAATGTCGACGCAGCACACGGCAGATGAACATCGGGGGCATGTTGAGCTCTCGAGCGGCACGGCGAACGGATTTCTGCGAACTCCTTGTGAAACTGTGGCGGATGCTTGTGTCGGGCACTCGTGGCGGCCCGCCGATTGGCCTTTGCATAAACAAAGCGTTTCTCGGAACTGTTCATCCCATCGTCTAATGCTCTGTCCTGTAGAAGGATTCACGCCATACCTAGTACGAAAATCACGCATAATAGTTATAGCTGGCCCGCACTGCGTAAAACGTAGAACACAAAACTCTTACTGTTGTCCCGACACCAGTTTTACTATAACTAAAGAGGGTGCACTCTGCTCCTACCTAGTGGAAACCTTGTGAAACACGGGAGCTTGCTCTTTCCAACAGTATGTTGTTCACACACGTATCTAAAATAGCATAATGGTTATCTTTTTTTTGTAATCGGATGAGTCTTTTTGATACATCTTGTATTTTGATGTTTGCATGTTCTCACCATCTTGTTTGCTATCGTCACATTATGAGAACATGGCCGTGTTTGAGGATATACCCAAAAGCAGAATGTTCGTCCGCTATAATCACACTCAGTTTTCAGAGTTATTCCACTAACTATTAAGGAAGTGAGGTGGCGCAGTGGTTCGCATTCCGGAGAACGACAGTTCAAACCTGCATCTGGCCATCCAGATTTAGACTTTTCGTGATTTCTCTAAATCGCTCCTGGCCAATTTTTGGATGGTTCCTTTAAAAGGGCACGGCCGATTTCCTTTCCCGTCCTAGCTTGTGCTCAGTCTCGACCTCGTGGTCGACGGGACGTTAAACGTAATCTTCCTTTTCGTAAGCGTTCACCGAATATTCCGTAAGATGTGGCGCATTATTATGCTTCTCATCCCTACCTTTAGCACTGAACGTAACACACAGGACTACAAGTATCATTTCGAGTCACTATCTGAAATTAAAAGTAGTATTAATAAATATTTGGTATTCGAACGCAGCTCATATCTCGTTCTCTTACCACTTCAATATAATGAGGCAAAGTTTTCGAAACTAGAGGGTAAGAGAAAAACAGAGACGGTAACATTATCTTGATTACGTCATTCCGATGATGGTTCCAAGGTGACATGTGATGAACAGCTGCTTTGGTAAATAAGAAACGGTACTGTAATATTTCACTGAAACCAAAGAAAACCTTTCTCTAAATCCGTTATCAAAATTTATTTTATGTGTTACCCTTTCTTTTGACGCGACGTCTGCTGATACCTCCAAACCTTCGTAATCGGGATTTTTAGCTTTATACGGAACAGGGATAAGTTATAGTGAACGAAATTAAAATAATTAATTTTCGTAATTTTTTCACACCACTTTTAAGAAATTAAAAGAGGTGTGAAAATACACTTGGGCACTTTCATTTCATTCATCTCATTCAGGAAAATGCAATAATATTGCCTCGAGATCTCGTTCATGTGACATTCTTCGTCTTCTTTTGCCTTCTTTCTACGACGGAGACGGCACTGAAAGAATGCCCTTCCAGAGGGAGGCGGTGCTTATTGTCCCGCACCGGTCCTTTCCCCGCCGACTGCCACGAAATATTATCCACGTAATAGCTGTATGACTCTTCTGGTAACGAACCGACGATAACTAGTATAGTCGAAATCTAGATTTGCAATAAATTAGGAATTTTTGCGATTGACAGTGTCCTCCTTTAAATTTGAAAATCAACTATGTCAACGACTGGCAGGATATCTGACACGAGATACAAAGAGCACATCAGGGCATGGAAATACAGTACAAGCCGCTCATTCTTTGCAGACCATCTTAGGAATACAGAATAGAAAGAGATAAGAGCATCACAAAAATCTACGATAACTAACGCCTCCTCACTTTTGAAGCAAACTTCCACATATACAAAGCATTAACACACACTAAACAGCCGGCCGCGGTGGTCTCGCGGTTCTAGGCGCTCAGTCCGGAGCCGCGGGACTGCTACGGTCGCAGGTTTGAATCCTGCCTCGGGCATGGCTGTGTGTGATGTCCTTAGGTTAGTTAGGTTTAAGTAGTTCTAAGTTCTAGGGGACTGATGACCTAAGATGTTAAGTCCCATAGTGCTCAGAGCTATTTGAACCATTTGAACCACACTAAACAGTAAGTAAAATCACACTTGAGTATGTTTTGTAACGAATTGTGTTAGGTTTCAATAAAACGAAACGCGTTTGGTAGGAAAAATAGGCATCTCCTTGTAGATGCACAGACGCATTCGAAATACGTTAAATAATTATGTGACGTTGGTTGCAGTAGGTATGCGGAAACAGACTAACTTAGCACAACATAGGCGAGATGGAAGACGGTGCGTAAAGCAGCCTAAAGGGTGACGACCTTGGAACGTGATGTTGTGTAGCTCGCGGGATGCTACGTATGTTTACTCCGGCTTGGAGCGCGGCGACTGCAGCTGCCCGGGATGCCCGGACGTGCGCGGTATGCAATATTAGCCGCGCGTTGCGGCGCTCGCATACTCACAAACCGAATGCTCGCCCTACGACTGGTCTAATTGCCAAACCGCGCCTCGCGCATCCCTATTGTTACCGAGAATGTGCGCTCCCCTGTCGCGGTTATTGGATCGCTCGTTCTAGAGGACGGTCTTATAGAGGGAGGAATCTCAGGTATTCACACACATTACAGCGAGTGAATTTCTTACGGTGTCCGTACTCAAATTTCCACTTGCGGTCAAAATTTACGAAAACACGTCAGCTGCAGAATAAAACAGAATGCAACACCGTATTACAAAAGTCTGGTTATCTTTTGAACTAGCTACAATTATCCATCTATTCCATATCTTAATTTGTACACTTCAAATGTCTCAGTGTCGGATCAGCACCTCGAAATTAAATTTTCGACAAGTGGCAAGAGGCATGGAGGCGAATTAAATACCGCAGTTTTGAAGCAAATTTCGTTTATTTTTTAACGGAGTTGTCATATTCATTATTCTAAAGGCATTCGAGGGGGTTTCGAGAAGAGGTCTACAGGCTGGTCAAGAACAGTCTATCAAGCTTATAAAGTTGTTGCAGAGTAGGGTGTGCTGAGAAATAATTGTCCACAAAAAAATTCGGTATGTTGCGCCGTTTCCGAGTTAATTGGCTTTGAAGTTAGCCAATGAGGCCGTTGCGGCCGCAACTTCAAGCGGTCCAGCGGATACAATTAGTGTCAGTTGTTCTCATAGCGTGGATGATAGCGCACGAGACTACTCAGCCTCTGGCTCGGGTTCGATCCTACTACAGTCCCATGTCCAATTTTTGTGCGGCTTTCTTGTTCGGTTTAAAGAGATCAAACGAAGCACACATTTGGCGAGACCGTCTCTGGCAGGCAGCTTGAATTTTCTACGCGCAACGGCCTCACTGGCTAAATTCAGTGACAATTAACTCAGAATCAGTGCAAAGTATCACATTTTTTCCTTAACAATTATTTCTCAGCCCAACCTTCCCTGCAACATCCTTACAAGCTTTTCAGACTCTTTCTGACCACCCTGTAAGTTAATACGTCACAGTTTTCTGTAAAACCTATCGCAGATGGGCAGGAAATGTAATACATGAGTAGCTGAAGGATGCCGAGGCGGAGGAACGCCCTCAATGTTTGCTTGACGATAAGGGTGAAGCTGCGCTGATATGGGAGACTTCAGATTACTTTCAGCAAATTATCCAGCCATTTGTGTAGAAAGTTTCACTTCAAGGGGCCTGCCTGCTTTCGGGTACCATAAAAATACATAACTTGACTCAGAAAACATCGATGTTTCAACACCTCAATTTACCAAAATGTTTAGAGTGTTAACCATACAGTAAAAATGGTATTCTTCATGTACAACTTGAAAACTTTGTTTTGTGTGTTTCTCAATCTTTAAGCGTGTCCAAATTGCCTGTCTGGCTCTGTATAGTCTCTTCCATACGTATTAGTTTACTCATCTTGAGTAGTATGGGGCGATCTGTAATAATTAATTGAGAGAACGTGAACTTCTTAGCCCACATCACCTGCACACTATCTTTGTTGACGAATACTAGTTTCGGGAAGCATGGTTACCATCTTCCAATCTTGATAAAAAGTATTTATATGTTATATGTCTTCTATACCAGCTGTCCAAGTGCTCTTTCTAAATTATTGCCTCACATGCCTGCCAATGGCGGTGTTGGTGGAGGTGGTGGTGGTGGTGGTGGTGGTGGTGGTGGTAGTGGTGGTGGTAGTGGTGGTCGTGGGACTGGTGGCTCCTACGGGACCAAACTGCCGAGGTCATCGGTCCCTAGGCTTACACACTACTTAATCTAACTTAAACTAACTTACGCTAAGGACAACACACACACTCATACCAGTGAGAGGGCTTAACCTCCGACGGGGGAGCCGCGCGAACCGTGGCAAGACGCCCCAGACCGAGCGGCTACCCCGGCCGTCCGTGGCAGTGGTTTAGAAAGACTACCCGTACAGCCGGTGTATGAGACATGTAAAAACCTTTTATCGAGATCTAAAGATGGTAACCATTCTTACCGAAACCAATAATCGACAATAAAAGTTGTTTACAAGTATCTTGGCTAAGAAGTTCACCTTCTTCAATATTTGTTTATCTAACATCAAAACACTGAGAGATTCTCTTTTTGTCCTCAGAACATGGATGAGATTGTCCTGTTCCGTCTATAACAATAACAGTTCGTAGTGCTTCATTTCTCCTTTGGAGTGCAATAGAATGCAAGCATACAAATTTTTGATATGCTTGTTATGATCTGTAATGGAGTACTGCGTTAATCTGCGGCGACCTCAGCAGGTTGGAGTGACATCTACAAGAAAAGGCCGTTTGTCATAGAACTCTTTCGCTCGCGGGAGAGTAATACACATGCTAAATAATCGAATCTGACAGACAGTTCACGGAATCTATCCAACATAATTAGAAAAACTAATCAGACACTACAAGAACGAACTGTCAGAGACGAATGTGTAGATATTCTTCAGTTGACTACATACTGCTATCATATTGAAGGGGAAGATGCAATTAGGCTAATGCGAGCTTGTACACAGAAACATTACAGAAACTTTACAGTGGTTTCTTGAGCGTAGATGTAGATGCCGGATGTAATGAGCTATTTTTATGCGACAACTTCCGAATTTAAGACGTTTCTGGAAGAACAGAGTCCGCCTTAGTGGCAGAGTGTGTGGCAGCTATGCGGAGGGCCAGAGTTTAATTTCCGGTCCTGCCAGGGACTATTCCGTGGTGAGAAGTTTGGAACGGCATGCATTCAGCCTCGTGATGTTACCTGAGGAGCTACTTGAATGAGAATTAGCGGCTACAAAATCAAAAAAGCCGTCAACGGCTAGGAGAGCGGTATACTGACCCCACGCCCATTCGGTCCGCATCCAGCGACGCCACTGTCACAGGATGGCACGGCGGTCGATCGGTCCCGGTTGACTGATAGGAAGAATTTTATGGAAATGTGACTCTTCCAAGAAAGAAATGGCTTAGAAGGACCTTTCTGGATCTAATCTTTTGTCCATCTGTCTGGGACCCTTACCTGGAAGGGCTGATAGAAGAGATAGAGAAGATCCAATGAAGAGCGTGCTTTCGTCACGGGAACGTAAATGTTCAAATGTGTGTAAAATCTTATGGGGCTTAACTGCTAAGGTCATCAGTCCCTAAGCTTGCACATTACTTAACATAAACTATCCTAAGGACAAACACACACACACCCATGCCCGAGGGAGGACTCGAACCTCCACCGGGACCAGCCGCACAGTCCATGACTGCAGCGCCCTAGACCGCTCGGCTAAGGGAACGTAAAAAGAGCGTTAGGCTAGGCGCAAATTGAGAAGCGTATAGCACGTGTTACGTGACACGACACTACAGCGCTACACGCACGTGCCGCACGGGTCGCGCGGGTGCAGCGCATATTGCGACGCGTACACCATACTTCGCACGCGCTGACTGGCGACGCTCTGCGCTGACAGAACGAAAGCGCGCGCAAGCAGTTATCTTTCTCAAACGATTTTACAGAAACCGTTCACTGAAAATATATGATTTTTGCCTTTACTTGTAGCGTTATATGTCAGTTTCGTGGCGAAGTGCCCATCACCTCACTAATGACCATTCTTATTGTAATGTACACATTTTAGTAAGACACTACGCACAGAGACGCTCAAGAAACTCAAGTGGCAGACGCCGCAAGAGAGGCGCTGTGCATCACGGAGAGATTTCCAACTGAAATGTCGGGAGAGTACGTTTCGCGAAACGACTACGATGAAAAAATTACAGAATTTAGAACTAATATAGAGACTTTCTGACAATCATTCTTCCTATCCCCTACTCGAGAGTGGAACAGGAAAGGGATAATCATTCAGTGGTACAGTAAGTACCCTCAGCCACACACCGTCAGGTGGCTTGCGGTGTATTGATGTAGATGTAAGCCTGTCCACGGCAGAACGCGGAGCTTTGCTTGGGAGAAACGACACGTAAATGTTTCAGCGTATCGTAGCAACGACTTTATTCTGATAAAACCAGACCAGGAATCAGAATTTTTGTATGAGGGTGACTCATCACGCCAGTACTATGGCAACGATATTGGAAAGATCACAAGCGCTCAAGTCTCACAGCCAGATTTGTCTCGAGCAATAGTTCCCGTTGCAGTTTAGTGCGATATTTCATGCTGAAGTGTATTTAGAATTCTCTTTTGGGGGGGGAGGGGGGCGGGCACCGTTTATTATTATCTCACCATTCTGTGTAATTTGTCATCATATCTACTTCTTAACGTGCCACAGATGCCTAGGCTTTTAGTAATAACAACAATACCGTTATATAAAATATTTTAATATAATATAAATTACTTAATTATAATAATATCAGTGTTTAGTACATTATTTTAGCATAACTTGTAGTTCAGAGAAAACATCAGCTGAAAAGCTCTTGTCCCAAAATTTGGGAAGTGAATTCTCATGCAACTGATTTAAAAACTATAATGAAAAAAAAAAAACTTTCACTACTTTGACGTTACTCCTTGACACTTTGGAATCGAAATGGACACTCACGATTATCATTATTTCATTTTGCACTAAGATTGTGACGTAGGTCTGTGGACTAACACTATGTCATTACGTAAATGAAGGTATGCTGTTTCTACCAGTCGTTTCCTCCTATGTTCGGGAATTTTTTCAGTGGAAAGTCCATCACTTTCTGCCTTGCATTATCATTTCCTGCAGTTTACCAGCTCTAACTGTGGTCTCGCGAACGTGTCGGATTTTTTACTGGCAGCAGGTACTGTCAGCTTATGAATGGTGCACATTCTCTGGCTGGAATGTTTTCTGCAGGGCATCCACATGGGCAAGCCCTCTCATAACCAGCTTTACAAGTCTCCACTGTTAAATAGAGCTTGTAATGCCTTAGAATTCATGTTTTTAAATACAGATGTTCTTTGGGGTGTATGGAGCATTACTCTCATGAACAGTCCAGCCCGAGACCCCTCCCCGTCCTTGGATCACCGGCTGCTATCATGTCGGAACAAGAGGCAAGGGTGACGTCAGGCGAACTGAGCAAGCGAGTTGGAGGAGTGCGTTAAATATTCAGGTAGTGGGAAATTGAGGGGAAGGCAAGGCCGCGGCGCGTCCTCCCTGGGGCGATGGGGTGGAAGCTGAGGTGCAGGCGGTGGGAGAGCTCCGGAGCGCCTGGCCGTGTTACGCGCCTCCCCGGGGACTGGCCGCTCCTGTCCGGAGTTCGCGGTCGACCGGCCCGGCTCCTCAGCGCTACACCGACCCTCACTCACCACATGACAGGCTGCCAACGTTTGCTGCGCCTCTTCCCTCTGCTGTCGGGCCCACCTGTTCTGGGCAAGGGCAGTGCTCCTCAAGACTGCTCACTTGACCTAATGGATAGTGAATATCTGCGAGCCAATGGGTATCAGTTAACAACTACTCGCGACTGCACTAACACCAGGCTGCGGCGGATGTAGCATGTATAGGGAGTATCATAACACCCAAGACCACCTACCCCATCGAGTGGAAGATAACTACAGACAAATTTCTACAGATCTATGCTAACTAAAGCCAGTCGTGTCAACCTTTCGACTCACTCGTAAGTCGTCGCTCCAGCTCTTACGCCGCGCGGTGTAGCCGTTCCGTCTAGGGCGTCCTGTCGCGGTTGCCCCTGTCGGAGGTTGGAGTCCTCCCTCGGGCATGAGTGTGTGTGTCTTGTCCTTAGCGTGAGTTAGTTTAAGTTAGATTAAATAGTGTGTAACTTTAGGGACCGATGACGTCAGCAGTTTGCTCCCATAAGTCCTTGCCACAAATTTCCAAATGTTTTACAGTTCTTCATTCGAGGTACAATGGGGCAAAGAGCCGGCGACGGGCACACCGAGCCTGCGAGTTCCCACTGCGCTCGCAAGACTCTTGAGTTTCGCTGACGCTCGAGTACCGTTTGTCACAGTGTTACGACGGCGGAGGAGGACGTTCTACCAAAATTAACGGGCGGGACGTACATTCTACTGGAACGGTCCGAAAAAAAAACAGGGTATTTACAGCTGGGATAATTTCAGACTAGTAGTTTAATTTCATTAGGACTCTGGGTCATTTAATGTCCAATGGCTGAGGTACTCGCTCCGATAACCGAGCGCGTTAACGCCCCGCGTCTGGGAGACGGGCAGGCGAGGCTATCGCGGATCGAATCTGCCTCTCGGATTAATGATCGGGGCTAGTGAGCTAATCAGCCTGGCCTTGTTCTTTAGGCAGCTTCCCACATCCACCTAAGTAAATACTGGACTTGGTTCAAATGGCTCTGCGCACTATGGGACTTAACTTCTGAGGTCATCAGTGCCCTAGACTTAGTGCTGTTTAAAACTAACTAACCTAAGGACATCACATACACCCATTCCCGAGGCAGGATTCGAACCTGCGACCGTAGCGGTCGCGCGGTTCCTGACTAAAGCGCCTAGAACCGCTCGGCTACTGCGGTCGGCCCAGTTGCCACAGCCTCAGTGAAATCAGTGGAGTAAATAATGACGCATTACCAATAGACGCTGGGCGCATACAGGAATATATTCCCTAGCCGCTCGGTACTGTTTCTATTTATTTCTGTGCTTGAGCTGCCACTTAAAATTGACCGTAGTTTGACTGTTAGTTGTGTATTTACGAAATACGAGGAAGCAAACATTTTTAATCGTAAATTAGAGAGATAGGATCCCTGCCACGTCACTATACGGAAGAGAAGTGAAAAAATTCAATTTTTCTCTCCCAAAGGTTTCTCTCGCAATGACTTCCTTCATAGTAAACATATCGTAATGTATCTTTCACAGACTGTTACGTTTCTTCGGACTACGCTCAATCGAAACGTGAAGCAAGGAAGAGCAGGTGTGAATTCACGTCGATGATGACATCATTAGACATCGAACACAAACTCGGACTGAACAAGGATGGGGAAGGAAATCGGCAGTCCCCTTTCAAAGGTAACAATCGCGATTAAGCGATTTAAGGAAACTAAGTACGTCAAAAACTAATCCTAACAGGTTATAGTAAAATGTGAATTTCGAACTCCGCCACACACCCATATCAAACCGTTGTATACGTCCTTGTTACCCCTATCTCATTTTGTGTGCGATCCGAGTACATCAAGCGAATGCTTGCAAACTAGTACCGTAATGAAAACGCCTGTAAAAAAAAAAAAAAAAAAAAAAAAAAAAAAAAAAAAAAAAAAAAAAACTGGACTGTGCATGTTCCGGAAGAAAATGAATGCCAATATACGACGACTAAGCACTGCTGCAACGAAAAAGTATCTTCGTTAAATACGGTACATTAACAAAGCTTTCCGTTTGGTATTGCGGATATGGGCATTGGGTTAGAATACCCTCGGTCGAGTTCGCAGACCATGTATGTCTCTTTTTATTTACCGATTTTGTTCTGCAATTACTACTGTAGTGTCCACCGTTTACTAAATAATAACTACGCTAGAACTGCATAGTTCAGCACTTTATTGGCGTGCATAAAAATGAGTTTTAGACAAGACTGAAATATTTTTAAGAATAATAATTAAATTTATATTACCCATCATACAACAGGAATAACTATAAAACTTATCATTGTGGAGATGTTGAATAAATTTAGCGTTCGTACTCTTCAAACTTTACTTGTCATGTGTAGTACGATCAGTACGACTGTCCCTATTTTATACACCAGCAACCGACCACAGTGCCATAAACACCGTTTCGATGAACACGTCTTCATAGAATATGTTTAAAGCGACCTCCGTGCATCTCCAAACATTTGACAGCTCTCTGGATCATGCTTCTCCGAACTTCCGCAACATGGGTGTAGAGCCTTGTTTCTTCTACTGTCTCTTCCCCGATTCAAATGCTTCTCTCTCTTGCGCGATTCAAATGCTTCACGAGATATTTTCCTCGTGGCTACTTGTTACAATTTCTGCTTCGGCGCCCTCTACCTTTGCTACGAATTGTGTGCTAAACAGTCTGTAAATCCTATTTGGTAGTTATTATAAACTTCATAAGTTTTCGCAGAAAGAGAGATACTGATCTACGCGTTGTTAGACTGCACTAAAACTCCATGTTCCTTGCGGCGTCATCGGTCGTCTGCAATCAATCGAACTTAAAGGTTGGTTAATGCTTGGTATTTTCATCAGAATTTTCCTAGAAAGTATGGAAAATTGAAAAAATTAAATTAATTTACGTCATATAATAGCAAAAAACATGCAATTTAAGAATACATTAAGTGAATTTATTTCTTGAAAATGCACCTTGCAAGTGAGCTACACTTTTGCGCAAACATTCCTGCAGGCTCTTAGATGAACTGTACATTTCAACGGAATTTTGACAGCCCCAGCCGGCCGGAGTGGCCATGCGGTTCGAGGCGCTACAGTCTGGAACCGAGCGACAGCTGCGGTCGCAGGTTCGAATCCTGCCTCGGGCATGGATGTGTGAGATGTCCTTAGGTTAGTTAGGTTTAATTAGTTCTAAGTTCTAGAGGACTGATGACCTCAGAAATTAAGTCGCATAGTGCTCAGAGCCATTTGAACCATTTTTGACAGCCCCTTTTCGGATCTCAGCTCTCAAGTCTTCTGTTGTAGGAGCTCGATTATGATACAGTTTGCATTTAAAGTGACGTCACAAGGAGAAACCTCATGCTGATATTATGCGGACAGGACATCGTGGCCGTCGTACGCGACCGTAAACAAACGAGAACTTCACTGCCTGAGTGGCGAGGAGCGCTGTGGGGAATAAGCCCCGCCTCCCTCTTCCACCCTGGGTTGGCGTTCTGTGGTTCCAAGAAAGCAGAACTGACATAATGGTCATAGGTATCGCTGATTCCTTTTGCTGTAGTGAGAATCGCATTCGAATCCCTTTACGCACCAGGATTAATCTCTTCAGTCATTTCAAAATAAGAAAAAAAGCAATCTGCAACAAAGGCAAATTGGAGTAACAAAATATTTGGTAGTGGCTACAGTGCAATTGTTTTCTGCCGTTGGCAGTGGTATTTCAGGCCCGACATGTACCGGTACCATACGCAACCATAGCTCAAAACACTCCCCGTCTAAAACTGCCTATGGAGATCTAGGAGGCTATGGAATGACAACATTTCTTGAAATTACATGGTTTCCAAAGCATGCAGCAGCCATCAATATTTGTGCCATGTGTGACATTGAAGTATCTTGCTGAAACCGTCTGTGGAAATACCTGTAGTGTTTGCACAACAAAGATTTTGATCCAACGTGATGTCGAAAGACCATTCCAGTCCTTGAAATTCTATTTATGCCCTACGATGATGCAGCACACGTCACAGTAACATAGCACAAGTCGCGGTAACTTCGCTGGTGTAAATGAGGAGGATATTTTTGTCCCCAGTAATGAAAGTATTGTTTATTAGCAAAGTCTCAAATGGAAATTAGGTTTGCCTGGCATCCACCAGATTTTTACCAAACTCAATGTTATTGCTTATATTTTCAACCATTCGTTCTCAGAATTGTCATTGCATAACATGGATCACAGGATTTCAGTTCCTGTTCGACTGGCAGATTTAATGGATGGGAATGTAAGTCATGTACCAATGTTCTTCAAACACTTGAACTATGCAACTATAAAGACGATGCATGATGATGGAGTGAACACGGTGGACTTCTAATGACAGCAGCTCAAACGGCTTCGATATTGTCTGTGGAGTATGACTGGTTCACACCCAGCCCGGAGGTTTGCTTTTTGTTGTTGGACCTGTTTCCTCAGTATTATTTATCCATGTGTTAATTACATGCGTTGATGGAACATCATTAGGGCATCTTAAATTGAAGTGATGACGAAATTTTCTACATGCAGCCTCCACATTGTCACTGTTTTTGTAAAAAGGATCTGATAGCAAAACCACTCCGAAAATCCATGTTAACTAAACTGCAGAACGGTGTCATTTAGTTTCTGTATGTTACCCAGCGTCAAGAATCGCCCAGAACTACCAACGCAAATTTCAAAATTTCTCATTTCTCTGAATCACCCTGTAATAACTGTGATCACTTTCCTTTAAAATCCGGTACGATGGACGTGGAAGAATTATGGGCAAATTTTAAACACATTGTAAATCACGCATTGGACAAGTATGTGCCGAAAAAGTGGGTTAAGGACGGAAAAGACCCGCCATGGTTTAACAGTTCGGAGAATGCTCAGGAAGCAAAGGCAATTGCACTCGCGGTACAAGAAAGATCAGGAGAATGAGGACAGGCCAAAGTTAGTAGAGATTCGTGCTGTTGTAAAAAGAGCGATGCGTGAAGCATTCAACCACTAACACAGTCATACCTTAGCAAAAGATCTTGCTGAAAACCCAAGGAAATTCTGGTCTTATGTAAAATCGGTAAGCGGGTTGAAGGTTTCGTCCAGTCACTCACTGATCAGTCTGGCCTGGCAACGGAAGACAGCAAAACGAAAGCTAAAATTTTAAATTTAGCATTTGAGAGATCTTTCGCCCAGGAGGATCGTACAGATTCCCGTATGGAGGACATAGTGATAGACATCCCTGGGGTTTTGAAGCAGCTGAATGGGCTGCAAATAAATAAATCGCCAGGTCCTGATGGGATTCCAATTCGGTTTTACAGAGAGTACTCTACTGCATTTGCTCCTTACTTAGCTTGCATTTATCGCGAATCTCTTGCCCAACGTAAAGTCCCGAGCGTCTGGAAAAAAGCGCAGGTCACGCCTGTATATAAGAAGGGTAGGATGGATCCTCAAAATTACAAACCAATATCCTTAACATCGGTTTGTTACAGGATTCTCGAACATATTCTCAGTTCGAATATAATGAATTTCCTTGAGACAGAGAAGTTGCTGTCCATGCATCAGCACGGCTTTAGAAGGCATCGCTCTTGCGAAACACAACTCGCCCTTTTTTCACATGATATCTTGCGAACCATGGATGAAGGGTATCAGACGCATGCCATATTCCTTCCGGAAAGCGTTTGACTCGGTGCCCCACTGCAGATTCGTAACTAAGGTACGATCATATGGGATTGGTTCTCAAGTATGCGAGTGGCTCGAAGACTTCTTAAGTAACAGAACCCAGTACGTTGTCCTCGCTGGTGAGTGTTCATCGGAGGTGAGGGTATCATCTGGAGTGTCCTAGGAAACTGTGGTAGGTCCGCTGTTGTTTTCTATCTACATAAATGATCTTTTGGATAGGGTGGATAGCAATGTGCGGCTGTTTGCTGATGATGTTGTTGTGTAAGGGAAGGTGTCGTCGTTGAGTGACTGTAGGAGGATACAAGATGACTTGGGCAGGATTTGTGATTGGTTTAAAGAATGGCAGCTAACAGTAAATATAGATAAATGTAAGTTAATGCACATGAATAGGAAAAAGAATCCTGTAATGTTTGAATACTCCATTAGTAGTGTAGCGCTTGACACAGTCACGTCGATTAAATATTTGGGCGTAACATTGCAGAGCGATATGAACTGGGACGAGCATGTAATGGCAGTTGTGGGGAAGGCGGATAGTCGTCTTCGGTTCATTGGTAGAATTTTGGGAAGATGTGGTTCATCTGTAAAGGAGACCACTTGTAAAACACTAATACGGCCTATTCTTGAGTACTGCTCGAGTGTTTGGGATCCCTATCAGGTCGGATTGAGGGAGGATATAGAAGCAATTCAGAGGCGGGCTGCTAGATTTGTTACTGGTAGGTTTGATTATCACTCGAGTGTTACAGAAATGCTTCAGGAACTCGGGTGGGAGTCTCTAGAGGAAAGGAGGCGTTCTTTTCGTGAATCACTACTGAGGAAATTTAGAGAACCAGCATTGGAGGCTGACTGCAGTACAGTTTTACTGCCGCCAACTTACATTTCGCGGAAAGACCACAAAGATAAGATAAGAGAGATTAGGGCTCGTACAGAGGCATACAGATAGTCATTTTTCCCTCGTTCTGTTTGGGAGTGGAACAGGGAGAGAAGATGCTAGTTGCGGTACGAGGTACCCTCCGCCACGCACCGTATGGTGGATTGCGGAGTATGTATGTAGATGTAGATGTAGAAATCCAGAGTGTGTTTTCATGATGCTTCTACCCTCCCTGATCTGGACAAAACTCCGCACATTAATCCTTATGGCGTCATATTTGCAGCGCTATCCACGTCCTTGTGGCAAGTGATATCCACGTCCTTGTGGCAAGTGAGTTCATTTGCACGATGAAATGAGAAAGGCAGAGAGCTGGGTGGCCGCAGAACCCACACCGAGCCTCGAAGGTCTCGGATCGGGTGCGTTGTCACCTCAGTGTCGCTACGACTAAGTTTTTAAGTGCCTTATTTCCATATCGGATTAAAACCCTTTTAGCATCTCGCTAGCCTCCTCCCCTTCGTGTTCTAGAGGTTTCCATTACATGGGCCCTCGCACCCGCTGCTGCGCTGTTACTGCGACCGTAGTTTCGCGAAGTAAGCAACAAAAATACAGTGTGCCTTTGTGCTCATCAGAACTGAAATAACTCCATAATTTAAAGACACATTGCAGGAAGTGACCTTTTCTGGTACCGCCCACCGTAACAAAACGTCACAATGAAAAGAAACTTATGAAACAAGTAAGAAAGGGACATACTCGGCATTTTCGGGAACAAAGTTGATACCAGATAAATCGGGTGTGTGTGTGTGGGAGAGAGAGAGAGAGAGAGAGAGAGAGAGAGAGAGAGAGAGAGAGAGAGAGAGAGAGAGACGGATGAAGTTATTAATGAAGGTATGAGGCATGGTGCTTATTTTAATGAGGATGTGCTGTTATGGTAATGTGTGCATTTAGAGGCCTCTCCTGTTGCCAAGTCAGTTTCAGTGACTGCAGTGACTCAGAGAAGGTCTGAACTGGAAAGCTGCTCGTCTTCCAGTACATACCGCTTTCCGGTTAACAGTATAAGTTGTGAACTACAGAAATGGTTTATACCCATTATTATTGAACATAAAATTTTATGCTTTGCTTTCTCAAACATACTCAGCACTTCCTTGTCATAACGAGGAGGTTGGTTGGTTAGTTGAAAGTTGGGGGGGGGGGGGGGAGGAGGTCCTTGGTTTTATTGCACATCTACAGATATCAAATATTTGAACAATACTGCAATGATTGAAAATTAGTACAACACCTCAGTTGTCAGTTCCTTTGATTTGTAAAGCATAGATTCATTAAGGTTGCGTAGCTCATCATCTGCAACAACATGGCGTTTTTAGGAAGATAGTCACATAAATAATTAATGTTGTGTGATGATTTTCTCATACACATGAACCAGACTTGAGTGCTGAGTGGTCAAAGCACTGCACATGGCATTTTGTAAACGCTCTCTACTTTCTTAAGCTCTAGCTGGGACAGTTCTAGCAAACACGTCTGTACGAATGTGTCGGATTTTCACGGACTTTGCACACAACACCAGTAGAAGTAGCCCATACTCGTGGTGAGAGGTAATGCCCGTATAAGGAGCAGTCAAATGAAAAGAGACAGGTGAAAAAAGGAAACAAAACTGTTTAGTATTTCAAAAGTAACCGTCATAACTGTCAATACATTTATTCCAATATGAGACAAGACGCTCGAAGCCGTCATGGCAAAATGATTTCGGTTACCAATGGAACCATGATTGAACCCAGGCGTGCATATCTTCGTCCGATACAAATCGACGGCCACGAATGTCTTTCTTCAGGGCACCAAAAGTATGGGCATAGCGTGGGGAGAGGCCGTGACTGTATGGAGGATGTGTAAAGATTTCCTACTGAAACTTCTGTACCGTAGTCGAAACAACCTTGGCAACATGTGGGCGGACCCATATTCATGACCGTCGATTTGCTTCGAGCAAAGAGGTGCGTGTCTGGGTACATTCATAGTTCCGTAGGCAACCGCAATTTTTTTTCCATGAAATGATTGACCATCTTGTCTCACAGTAAGATAAATGCACTAACAGTTATGGCGACTACTTTTGAAATAATAAACTTTTGTCCATCTGTATCGTTTTCATCTGACTGCCGCTTAACTTATATCTTTTCCCAAACTACACATCATAATGTTCTCAATGACGCGTGTAAAATGTGCCAACACTTCACCACAATCAATCATCTACGAACTGCCAACAGCGTATTCCGGATGAAGTGCGGGAATATGTTTTTAGTAGATATGTCTGTTTAGTCTTTCGGAACATGCATTTACGTCGAAATGAGCGGCTGGAGGCCACATTTTCCTTATATCAAATGATTTAGATATGATCTCCGAAAATTCTCTGTAAGTTCCTCGATGAAGTAATTGTCTACGTTTATTGTTCAGCATTTGAATAAAACATGTATTAGAACTTTAGCCCTAGCGTGTGAATATCAGAGGCATCACATTTCTCTGTCCGTACATGAACTTATAGACCTTTTGACCTATGGGTCAGATAAAAGACACTTTCCAAGGCTGAACTGAAATGGGAGTTAAGAAATGGTTACGTTTCGACGATTTCTGTTGTGTGTCAACGGTAGTAATGCAATGATTTTAAAAACAGCTATCCAGCAGCATTGCCGTGCTCGTATTAATAAAAACAAGAATACTTTAGCGCGAATTTAAAAGCCCTGGTAATCGGAATATTTGTATTTATTGTCACGTGTTTATTTGTATTTATTTGACACGCATCCTATATTTGTCGTGGCTCAGGTGTGGATAGTGCAGTCCGCTCCAGGGAATCAGTGGAAGTTATATTGTGGGCTTGTCTCTTTCCATTGCTATTTTGTGCACAGAGCGTGGTGAAATTATGTTGCACTCTTTGTCACTTTTTCATAGCGACATATTTAAAAATTCAGTCAACGCTAAAAGGCTTACACTAAGCAAAACATAATTAGAAGTGCTCAGTAAGAAACTGATGCTGCTACCACTTCAGTTTTTGAACAACGAATAGAACTGATATGAATAGAAAATTCATTAGACAACTATTACCTATACTGGACGATTTATTTTGAGTTTATCACTTTCATTATAACTAGAAACGGCGTTCGAACGAAGGTGACTATGACTTCGACAGTTACGTAAGTATTGCGGACTGTTTGTAGCACTGTACTTCTTGTATTCATTGTTTCCACTCTCACGTTTTTTTATTCATTAATATTGCTTCATAGGAATGGAGATAAGCGAAGTAGTGAAGTACAGTAAAAGTGTGTAGCACTCACTGCTGTCAGTGAACATACCAACAAAAACATAACGTTATATTCTACTGTAAAAAGAATTTAATAAAATATCTGAAACCTAGCAATGATATCGGCATAGCCTGTAGCACAAAAAATAACGCAGTGTTATCCACATACTTCCTTAATGTCAATTCTGTGTGGGAATGAATATGAGTCGAAATACCACTATTTGCACCATACACCAGTGATAATGTAGTTCGCATCACTGAGACAACTCGCCTTCGTTCTTACAATGAGTAACGTTAGGGTAGCTGACTGACCATGAAGTCACAGTTTCGTACCTGAACTGCAATGGAAGACCGTAAGTTAACAAAAAATTCGCAAGATCCTATCTATGAATTTCTTATGCCACACTATAGATGATCAAGTTTAGAACTTCCCTTTGTGTCTGTGTGTGAGTGAAACATAAATAGATAGATAGAGAGAGAGAGAGAGAGAGAGAGAGAGAGAGAGAGAGAGAGAGGGGGAGGGAGGGAGAGGGAGAGAGACGTGGGGGACGGGGGGGGGGGGGAGGTAGCGATGCTCTCCATTCCGTCACCCTCTCCTTCATCATACTGCATTGCACATTTCCACTGTAAACAGCCCATTTGTGCCACTTCAGAATAAATCAAGATTATGCGAACATAAACAGCGTTTATATACCTAGTGTTGTGTTGTGCTACTTACAGATACTGTACATCGACGAAATTCAAGACTGAGGAAATAGGGAAGTTAAAATAGGAGATTTGGCATTTTGCATCTACTTTTTTTGTTTATTTATAAACAGTTACACTGTAGCACGAGGACTTGTGATTATTGGAGCACTACATGAGGGCTGGGGAGGCAGTGTCTGCTTGCATTGTGCACCGACCATGAGACGGCTGTCAACTCAGGGGGGTCCCCATACGCCACATCTCTTTACAGCTGCCAGCTGGGCATGGGAGTATTGGTAGTGGTGGGGTTGGCTCCTGCACTTGCCCAACTGTGGCCAGGGTCCAGAACAATGTTTTTGGACGATCTGCAGCTGTGTCACGAGTGAAGCACGCCTGAATGAACTGAAAAGAAGAACGAAAGCAGAAAGTATGTGTATTTATACCACAGAGCTATCTGTAATGACGTAGAAAGTGCAGGACCTATTTAAGCATTTTAAACCGACACTCGGATTTTTAGTGTGACGCCCACTTAATCACCGAGTCACACACTGTTAATACAGGGCTATTCAAAATGATCTAGACACTTTCAAGTGACTGTAAAATATGTTTGTATTCAGGGAGGGTAATATACCATTATATACAAATCCAACTCCAGAAGTCTTTTGTGCCACCGTCGCAATTGTTCAATGTGTGAGCCATTAGTCAAATGACACACGTCTAGTCTATAGTCCACACTCACCCTAAAGCTGTGACTGTCAGTCACAACTGTCCTGATACATACTTGTAAGTTAGCGATGTCGTGGGAAACTGAATGTATGAAAACAGTGTCTTCAATGTAACCCCAAAGGTAAAAATAACACGGTGTCAGCTCCAGAGACCATGGGGGACATGGTAGCAGCTGAAGATTGCCGGCTGATGCACGACTGATCCATCACTGTAGCAGCTCAGTATCCAAGAACTCTACATCTACATTTACATCTACATTTATAATCCGTCAGCCACCCAACGGTGTGTGGAGCAGAGGGCACTCTACGTGCCACTGTCAGTACTTCCCTTTCCTGTTCCAGTCGCTATGGTTCGCGGGAAGAACGACTGCCGGAAAGCCTCCGTGCGCAATCGAATCACTCTAATTTTACATTCGTGATCTCCTCGGGAGGTATACAGAGTGTTTCAAAAATGACCGGTATATTTGAAACGGCAATTTGTTTGTATAACTAAACGAGCAGCGATAGAAATACACCGTTTGTTGCAATATGCTTGGGACAACAGTACATTTTCAGGCAGAGAAACTTTCGAAATTACAGTAGTTACAATTGTCAACAACAGATGGCGCTCCGGTCTGGGAAACTCTGTAGTACGATATTTTCCACATATCCACCATGCGTATCAATAATATGGCGTAGTCTCTGAATGAAATTACCCGAAACATGTGACAACGTGTCTGGCGGAATGGCTTCACATGCAGATGAGATGTACTGCTTTAGCTGTTCAATTGTTTCTGGATTCTGGCGGTACACCTGGTCTTTCAAGTGTCCCCACAGAAAGAAGTCACAGGGGTTCATGTCTGGCGAATAGGGATCCCAATCCACGCCGCCTCCTGTATGTTTCGGATAGCCCAAAGCAGTCACACGATCATCGAAATATTCATTCAGGAAATTAAAGACGTCGGCCTTGCGATGTGGCCGGGCACCATCTTGCATAAACCACGAGGTGTTCGCAGTGTCGTCTAAGGCAGTTTGTACCGCCACAAATTCACGAAGAATGTTCAGATAGCGTGATGCAGTAATCGTTTCGAATCTGAAAAATGGGCCAATGATTCCTTTGGAAGAAATGGCGGCCCAGACCAGTACTTTTTGAGGATGCAGGGACGATGGGACTGCAACATGGGGCTTTTCGGTTCCCCATATGGGCCAGTCCTGTTTATTGACGAAGCCGTCCAGGTAAAAATAAGCTTCGTCAGTAAACCAAATGCTGCCCACATGCTTATCGCCATCATCAATCCTGTGCACTATATCGTTAGCGAATGTCTCTCGTGCAGCAATGGTTGCCGGGACAAAGGAGTTGCCGCATTTGAATTTTGTAGGGATAGAGATGTAAACTCTGGCGCATGAGACGATACGTGGACGTTGGCGTCATTTGGACCGCAGCTGCAACACGGCGAACGGAAACCCGATGCCGCTGTTGGATCACCTGCTGCACTAGCTGCGCGTTGCTCTCTGTGGTTGCCGTACGCGGTCGCCCTACCTTTCCAGCACGTTCATCCGACACGTTCCCAGTCCGTTGAAATTTTTCAAACAGATCCTTTATTGTATCGCTTTTCGGTCCTTTGGTTACATTAAACCTCCGTTGAAAACTTCGTCTTGTTGCAACAACACTGTGTTCTAGGCGGTGGAATTCCAACACCAGAAAAATCCTCTGTTCTAAGGAATAAACCATGTTGTCCACAGCACACTTGCACGTTGTGAACAGCACACGCTTACAGCAGAAAGACGACGTACAGAATGGCGCACCCACAGACTGCGTTGTCTTCTATATCTTTCACATCACTTGCAGCGCCATCTGTTGTTGAAAATTGTTGTCCGCCTGAAAATGTACTGTCGTCCCAAGCATATTGCTACAAACGGTGTATTTCTATCGCTGCTCGTTTAGTTTTTATTGCCGTTTCAAATATACCGGTCATTTTTTAAACACCCTGTAAGTAGGGGGAAGCAATATATTCGATACCTCATCCAGAAACGCACCTTCTCGAAACCTGGAAAGCAAGCTACACACGATCGTTGTTGTGGGAATGCAGTGGAGCACCATCGTGTTGGCACTGCCCTTCCATAATTGAGGTGCAAACTACACAAAATGCCTTCTCCGTTGGTCTGGTAGCCAAGTTGCAGGATATCACAATAACAAAAAATAACTCCTCAGTTGCTGTTTCCATATTTTAATCATATAATACCTTCAGTCAATAAAAACATATTTAGCATCATTTATTCGCGGGGACTACTCAAGAGGATGTCGTTATCAGGAGAAAGAAACCTGGCGTTCTACGGATCGGAGCGTGGAATGTCAGATCCCTTAATCGGGCAGGCAGGTTAGAAAATTTAAAAAGGGAAATGGAGAGGTTAAAGTTAGATATAGTGGGAATTAGTGAAGTTCGATGGCAGGAGGAACAAGACTTTTGGCCAGGTGACTACAGGGTTATAAACACAAAATCAAATAGGGGTAATGCAGGAGTAGGTTTAATAATGAATAGAAAAATAGGAATGCGGGTAAGATACTACAAACAGCATAGGGAACGCATTATTGTGGCCAAGATAGATACGAAGCCCAAACCTACTACAGTAGTACAAGTTTATATGCCAACTAGCTCTGCAGATGACGAAGAAATTGAAGAAATGTATGATGAAATAAAAGAAATTATTCAGATAGTGAAGGGTGACGAAAAATTAATAGTCATGGGTGACTGGAATTCGAGTGTAGGAAAAGGGAGAGAAGGAAACGTAGTAGGTGGATATGGATTGGGGCTAAGAAATGAGGAGGAAGCCGCCTGGTAGAATTTTGCACAGAGCACAACTTAGTCATAGCTAACACTTGGTTTAAGAATCGTGAAAGAAGGCTGTATACATGGAAGAAGCCTGGAGATACTAAAAGGTATCAGATATATTATATAATGGTAAGACAGCGATTTAGGAACCAGGTTTTAAATTGTAAAACATTTCTAGGGGAAGATATGGACTCTGACCACAATCTGTTCGTTATGACCTGCAGATTAAAACTGAAGAAACTGCAAAAAGGTGGGAATTTAAGGAGATGGGACCTGGATAAACTGAAAGAACCAGAGGTTGTACAGAGTTTCAGGGAGAGCATAAGGGAACAATTGTCAGGAATGGGGGAAAGAAACACAGTAGAAGAAGAATGGGTAGCTTTGAGGGATGAAGTAGTGAAGGCAGCAGAGGATCAAGTAGGTACAAAGACGAGGGCTAGTATAAATTCTTGGGTAACAGAAGAAATATTGAATTTAATTGATGAAATGAGAAAATGTAAAAATGCAATAAATGAAGCAGGCAAAAAGGAATACAAACGTCTGAAAAATGAGATCGACAGGAAGTGCAAAGTGGCTAAGCAGTGATGGCTAGAGGACAAATGTAAGGATGTAGAGGCTTATCTCATTAGGAGTAAGATAGATACTGCCTACAGGAAAATTAAAGAGACCTTTGGAGATAAGAGAACCACTTGTATGAACATCAAGAGCTCAGATGGAAACCCAGTTCTAAGCAAAGAAGGGAAAGCAGAAAGGTGGAAGGAGCATATAGAGGGTCTATACAAGGGCGATGTACTTGAGGACAATATTATGGAAATGGAAGAGGATGTAAATGAAGATGAAATGGGAGAAACGATGCTGCGTGAAGAGTTTGACGCAGCACTGAAAGACCTGAGTCGAAACAAGGCCCCCGCGAGTGGACAATATTCCATTGGAACTGCTGACGGGCTTGGGAGAGCCAGTCCTGACAAAACTCTACCATCTGGTGAGCAAGTTGTATGAAACAGGCGAAATACCCTCGGACTTCAAGAAGAATATAATAATTCCAATCCCAAAGAAAGCAGGTGTTGACAGATGTGAAAATTACCGAACAATCAGTTTAATAAGCCATAGCTGCAAAATACTAACACGAATTCTTTACAGACGAATGGAAAAACTAGTAGAAGCCGACCTCGGGGAAGAGCAGTTTGGATTCCGTACAACTACTGGAACACGTGAGGCAATACTGACCTTACGACTTATCTTAGAAGAAAAATTAAGGGAAAGTAAACCTACGTTTCTAGCATTTGTAGACTTAGAGAAAGCTTTTGACAATGTTGACTGGACTACTCTCTTTCAAATTCTAAAGGTGGCAGGGGTAAAATAGAGGGAGCGAAAGGCTATTTACAATTTGTACAGAAACCAGATGGCAGTTATATGAGTCGAGGGGCATGAAAGGGAAACAGTGGTTGGGAAGGGAGTGAGACAGGGTTGTAGTCTATCCCCGATGTTATTCAATCTGTATATTGAGCAAGCAGTGAAGGAAACAAAAGAAAAATACGGAGCAGATATGAAAATCCATGGAGAAGAAATAAAAACTTTGAGGTTCGCCGATGACATTGTAATTCTGTCACAGACAGCAAGGGACTTGGAAGAGCAGTTGAATGGAATGGACAGTGTCTTGAGAGGAGTATATAAGATGAAAATCAACAAAAGCAAAACGAGGATAATGGAATGTAGTCGAATTAAGTCGGGTGATGCTGAGGAATTAGATTAGGAAATGAGACACTTAAAGTAGTAAAGGAGTTTTGCTATTTGGGGAGCAAAGTAACTGATGATGGTCGAAGTAGAGAGGATATAAAATGTAGACTGGCAATGGCAAGGAAAGATTTCTGAAGAAGAGTAATTTGTTAACATCGAGTATAGATTTAAGTGTCAGGAAGTCTTTTCTGAAAGTATTTGTATGGAGTGTTGCCATGTATGGAGGTGAAACATGGACGATAAATAGTTTAGACAAGAAGAGAATAGAAGCTTTCGAAATGTGGTGCTACAGAAGAATTCTGAAAATTAGATGGATAGATCACATAACTAATGAGGAAGTATTGAATAGGATTGGGGAGAAGAGAAGTTTGTGGCACAACTTGACCAGAAGAAGGGATCGGTTGGTAGGACATGTTCTGAGGCATCAAGGAATCACAAATTTAGTATTGGAGGGCAGCGTGGAGGGTAAAAATCGTAGAGGGAGACCAGATGAATACACTAAGCAGATTCAGAAGGATGTAGGTTGCAGTAGGTACTGGGAGATGAAGAAGCTTGCACAGGATAGAGTAGCATGGAGAGCTGCATCAAACCAGTCTCGGGACTGAAGACCACAACAACAACAACATTAGTGTCTAGGTCATTTTGAGTAACATAGTGTAACTCTTTCAGAATCTCATGGTCATATACCTACTTTCAAAATTCTTAATAATGGCAAACACATGACAGCAATTTTTTAAACATAAATTTATGAGTTTCAAGAAATGTTCCTGTCTTTGCTAATAAAAAAGTATAAATAACGAGCCGGCCGCGGTAGCCGTGCGGTTCTAGGCGCTTCATCCCGGAACCGCGAGACTACTACGGTCGCATTTTCGAATCCTGCCGTAGGCATGGATGTGTGTGATGTCCTTAGGTTAGTTAAGTTTAAGTAGTTCGAAGTTCTAGGGGACTGATGACCTCAGATGTTAAGTCCTATACCTCAGAGCCATTTGAACCATTTTTTATAAATAGCGCTTCGAGTTATTTGTATATTTATTAGAAGGTCTCTTACGAAAATTTTGCCTAAAGGACATACTGGGGACAGCTTATAATGCCACACAAAGTTATGTAACACCACACTAACGCAGACAGCAAATACGAAGTTATGGTTGCTGCGTTCCTCTCTGTGTGTGGCGATGTCACGTGATGAAAGAGGGGGATTGGCGTGCCTTCTGCTGGTACTATTGTCCCTTTCTGTCCCAGCCTCCGCAGTCGAGGAGCACAGGGCGGAAACTCGCACTTCTGCCGGAGCTCCAGTATTAATGGCTCGTTTTCCAGAGCCCTTTCCAGACGACGCTCCGCCTGGAGCCGTGATTTACGCGCGGCCCCGCGCCCAGCATAACGGCGCATTTAACGCTGGAGGAATGCGTATTAATTAGAGAGCAGGAAAAGCGGCATTCAAGCTCGCGCCTCCTCGGCAGAACATCTGGCGCTGCTCCACAGCCACAGCGCGGCCTGAAAAACCCCCCGCTGCAGCGTTATCTACCGCAGAGCCGCCTGCTGCGGTTTAGTGGCCTACCCCCATTGCCTCGTTTGTGTGGCCGCGAGCACCGAGTAGCAAGAGAGACGGCGTAACACCGCTATACAATCTTGGACCTGAGCCAATGGGGGCTACTGTTTCTGTCTTGAGTATCGGCAGTGGGCAAAGCATATACTTACAATGAATCTTCCACTCTGCAGCGGTGAGTTCGCTGTTTTGAAACACCTTGGCCGACTAAAACAATGTATCTGAACAGGATTCGAACCAGGTACATAGCCTTTACAAGAGGCATAGTAGCAGAAGTGAGGTTGTGAGGAAGGAATGAAGCTTGCAGTTAACGACGCGTCAACAGTGTGGTTATTACGGACGGAATTCGACTTCGGATTACGAAAGGATGGGGAAGGAAACTGAAGGTGCTCTTTCAAAGAAACCGTTAACGAATGATGACCGAATAGAGATTTGAACTGTCGTCCACCAGTATGTGAGTGGAGTGTGCTAACCATTGTCACCTCGCTTGGTGTGAAGCTGTAAGGACGAGCCATGAGCCATGCTGGCTCCTCAGTCTGTAAGAGCAGTGCCTACAGAATTCAAGGTTACTGCGTCGAGAACATAACGGCAACAATTTTAACCACTAAGAAGTTTTAAAGGGCGTATCTCCTCGTCATCTTGAGCACGGTCGCAACCGCGTTTTTCTTCAATAATACGCTCATTTTGAATTATGTGATGATGCTCCTTTAACTAGTTTCCGCTCCACAGATTAAGGAAGACGACTGGTGAGCTGGTCAGCCTGGGTGAAGTTTTTAGACGGTTTCCCATATCCCACTAGGTAACTGCCGGGTTGGTTCCGCGTTCCAGCTCAGATACACGCAACCCTAACATTTAGAAAATGTTCTCACGCTTGGTCATGGGATTAACTCTAGACACAGACAGATGGACGACACAAGATTCCGTCCTGGGGAGTTAATACATCGTTCAGCAAGAACATTATGACCAGCGACCTCCTACCGATATAAAGCGGTCCGGAAGCTATATGAAGCGGTCCAGGAGACAGCATCGTTACCTGGCGATGAGTGTCTAATAGCCAGACACACGCACGGTGCATGAAGTACCAATAAGCGTGTTGTCCATGTGTAGAATGGGGAAGGCACACGATTTGTCTGAATTTGACCGAGGGCAGACTGTGATGGCCGGGAGGCTCGACACGAGCATTTCGGAAACTTTACGACTTGTGGGGTGTTCGAGGAGTGCTGTGGTGAGTGGCTTCAACACGTGGCGAAGGAAACCATGAGCACCCCTCATTACAGATGTCGAAGGTCGTACGCTGGACAGATTGGTAAAACAGGACAGGCTGCGAACTGTGGCGGAACTAACATGAGACTTTAATGCTGGAGAGGGTACAAGAGTGCCTGAGCACATAGTGCACGGAACGCTCCTAATGATGGGCCCCCGCAACCGACGATTCATGTGTGTGTTAATGCTAACATTACGACATTGACAACTATGACTGAAACGTGCATATGACCATCGGCACTGGACATTGACGGAATAGCAGAGCTCTTCATGGTCTGGTGAATGTCGACGGGAGGGCGCGAATCCATTGTCTTCCAAGAGAACATCTCCTTGACATATGTACTGCAGGACAGAGACAAGCAGGTGGCGGTTCCATTGAGCTATGGGGAACATTCACGTGGACACCCATGGGTCCAGTGGAGCTTGTGCGAAGCACCACGACGGCCAAGAAGTATCGTACACTGGTTTCAAACCACGTACACCCCTTAATGACGATCATGTTTCCCAACAGTAGTGGCATTTTTCATCAAGATAATACCCCATGTCACAAGGCCAGGAGTGTGATGGAGCTGTTCGAAGAACACAGTGGCGAGCTGCAATTGATGTGTCTCTCCCCTCCCCCCCTCCCCTCTCTCCAACTCGCCAGATCTGAACCCGATCGATCACATCTGAGAATGAAAGTGGCGTCAGAGCTTGTGGCCCCTCTCCCTGGAATTTACGGAAATTAAGTGGCTTCTGTGTGCAGATATGGTGCCAACTGCCTGCAGCGACCTACCAAGGCTTCATCGCTTCCGTGCCATGACGCGTGGACGCTGTTGTCGCTGCCAAAGATGGACATACTGGCTATTAGGTAGGTGGTCGTAATATTCTAGTTAATCAGTCTAAGAGACTGATGACCGTTCGCTCTGGAATTTCTTGCTCCCATGGAAGTGGACAGTGAATGTCTGTGGAAGATTCTGTGGGCAGACGGAGCCCATTTCCATCTGCAAGGACGTGACAATATGCAGACCTGCAACGGAAAATCCGCACACATATCAACCGGTACCGCTTCACTCTGCAGAGATGACAGTGCAGTGCGGATTGATGGCATTACCGTAGGGCCGTATTTTTTCGAGAAGAAGAGTCGTGTGGGGTCCTGTTGCACGTACCATCATTGGTGAGCGCTATGAGCCTCTTTTGCGCACAAAACAGCGTGGATATGTCAGTAGAATCATTTTTATGTAAGATGGCACATTGCACAGCCCAGTGAAGCGGCAGTTGCGGAGGCATATCAGAAATGGTAGAATAATCAGCCGTCATTTCCTGTAGCCTCTCCGTCCAGATCACCTGACCTTTCTCCGTATGACTTCTGGCTGTCGAGTTATCTGAAAGATCTGAAAGATATTCAGCAGCAGAAACCTAGTCTAGTTTTGATGTAGTCTACGAATTTCTTTTTTTTATGTATATCCAGGCCAGTCTCTTCATCTCATTATAGTTGCTATATCCAAAATTTTCATAAATCTGTGGTTTTTAATTAAATATTTGCTTCTATATGTTTTCCAAATATTCCGAAATGCGTTGGTAGACGTTTCACTAATACGTTCTTCCTTCTGGTGTCGGTTTTCATAGACTTCGTACCTGTCAGTTCTGCAAATATACTGGACTCGCATTCGGGAGGATGACGGTTCAATCCTGCGTCCGGCCATCCTGATTTAGGTTTTCCGTGATTTCCCTAAATCACTTCAGCCAAATGCCGGGATGGTTCCTTTGAAAGGACCGGCCCACTTCCTTCCCCATCCTTCCTTAATCCGATGAGGCCGATGACCTCGCAGTTTGGCCTCCTCCCCAAAATCAACCCAACCCCTCTTCAAATATACTGTGGCATCTCCATTACAGAATAAACATGTTTTCATTACTTTATTCCATTTGGTGTATCTATACTGCTATTCCAGAACCCAGTACCAGTTACATGATGCCTACGTAATGGCTTAGGGACACAAAAATTAGATTTTCAATATTTCGGGTAACTGTTGATCAAATTTTAAAAATTAAAATTCTGTCTTAATCTACTTATCAAGAGATATAAGCTTATGTTAAACTTTCGACACAAGACACGTACTACAGTCAGAAAGGCCGGTCGGTGTGGCCGAGCGGTTCTAGGCGCTTCAGTGTGGAACTGCGCGACCGCTACGGTCGCAGGTTCGAATCGTGCCTCTGGCTTGGATGTGTGCGATGTCCTTAGGTTAGTTAGGTTTAAGTCGTTCTAAGTTGTTGGGGACTGATGACCTCAGCTGTTAAGTCCCATAGTGCTCAGAGCCATTTGAACAGTCAGAAACTGTGTGTTTGTCTTGAGGCAGCTTCACTGATGGCGTGCCAAATTCCCAGACTAAAATCAACCATTATTTGAGAAGGAGCACTTAATGACCAGCAAAAAATTTTACAGAGAATTTCAATTCTTTACAAAAATTTTCTTGGTGACAACCACCACGAAACGATGAAAGAAAAAAGTTAATTGCCTGCTACATTTACGCTGTTCATGCAGTCAGACTTCATCATCAAGCAGGACGTTGTTATTTATTACTTCTTTAGATATAACTCTATTTGCAACACACTTTGCATACAGTATATACACTCATTGGCATAAAACCTGGCCGGCGAGCGACTACTGCAAGAGTCTAAGTCTGCACCGACCGTGGCATTGGACAAGTAACACTGATAATTCTCTGTCTGTCTATCTGCACTATCGACAACGCTGTAGTTTCGACAGTTCCCGGAGGAAATCATGTCCTCTGTACGAGCTGTTAAGTTTCTTCTGCTCCCGTGGTCCACCACCAGTAAACCGCACGTCGCCTGAACGCAACGTCTGGCGGTCGAAAGCGCTCGTTGCCTACATTTTTATAGCGTCTTTCATCTGAATGCCAATTTAGATCAGCTACAGTGTATTTCATGTTTGACACAGCAGTAATAGCAGTTCCGTCTAATAACGTTTTTGCGAAAGATGGTTCAAATGGTTCAAATGGCTCTGAGCACTATGGGACTTAACATCTATGGTCATCGGTCCCCTAGAACTTAGAACTACTTAAACCTAACTAACCTAAGGACATCACACAACACCCAGCCATCACGAGACAGAGAAAATCCCTGACCCCGCCGAGAATCGAATCCGGGAACCCGGGCGTGGGAAGCGAGAACGCTACCGCACGACCACGAGATGGGGCTTTTGCGAAAGATGTCTATGCAAACTCTCTACCTACGAACGTCACATGCGTCAGAGCTCTACGGGGCCCATTTGCCTGTACCGACTGCCGCGACTGCGCCGGGCTCCCTCTTCTCTTGTCTTGTTACTTACAGACAAATCCACGGCTCTTAATATCGAGCCTCGCACGCTCCATGGGTCAAGCGTCCCACTCCAGTGTGACGTCTCAACTGGTTCATCCCGCTCACTCGTCCCATCATCTGTGAGATGACAAATTTCTAGGCCTTACATAACCTCGCCCACCCAGGCATCAAGGCCACGACCGGGCTTATCACCAAACGCTTTGTGTGACCTGGAATCAAAGCTCTCATTACCGCGACTGGACACGAGCATGTGTTGCATGCCAACGCTCCAAGCTCGGTAAGCACGAGCAACCCCCGATTGGCAGGTTTGATGTACCCCCAGGTCGCTTCAGACATGAACACATCGATTTGGTCGGTCCACAGCCCCCCTCACAAAACTGAAGGTACACCTTGTCAATTATCGATAGGGCGACCCGTTGGGTGGGGCCACCCCTATGGTAGACATTTCTGCAGACTCTGTTGCTCGTTCTTTCATAGCCACACGGATTTCTGGCTTCGGCGTCCATCCTATGTTACAACAGATCAAGGCTGGCAGTTTGAATCTCTACTTTTCTCCAAATTATGCGAGCTCTGTCGGGTGGCGCGATTCCGGACTACTGCCTACCACCCCCAAAGTAACGACCTTGTGGAGCTGTGGCATCGGACCTTAAAAGCGACCCTCATGTGCCACAACTCCTCGTGGTCTGAAGCCTTACCCTGGGTTATCCTGGGCATCCGTGCGTCCTTCAAGAAGGACCACAAAGCTTCTCTGGCCGAAATATTGCATGGCGACCCATTGGTTCTTCCGGTCCAGTTTGTTGAGGATTCACTTCCTCTTGGCGACACTTAACTCCCTCCCCTAGAAGGGCAGGTGCGCTCCCAATTTCTCAACAGCGTGCGCCGCCTCCCGGTTCTCACTCCACTCCGACTCTGTTTATCCACAAGGAACTAGACAAGTGCGATTATGTGATGTTACGGAACGACTCAGTGCGCGCAGCTTTACAATGGCCATTTTTGGCCCCCATAAAGTGTTAGCGCGCACAATGAACACATATGACATCCTCCTACACGACCGACCTCACATCGCTTCAGTTCGCTCTGTACAGCGTAAAATGTTTTATTGTTGCTGAGTGTTGCTTTACAAAAAAGCCTACGACTTGCTTTTCATAGCAACGGAAGCAGATAACCCGTTTTAACATGATGACTATTGTAGTTTAAGCAAGACGTATCACACAAAATGAATTTTACAGTTTGTGATCCCATCAGAATACCTCACAGCGTTGTTTAGTGCTATTAATAATATTTTGTAGCTCGTTTATTTTCCTTTTCGAAGCGAGTTTTCGTGCGACGTTTTGTCATGAATTCGTATGTTTTCATCACAGTGAATGACTGTGGTGTAATGTGTTTTACTGACGTTCTTTGATTTCTTGCGATAAACTGCATGAACGCTCTATAGCAACGCAGAGACAGGCACATTTTAAAGTCCACATATGGATTCATGGAGGACACACGCTAATGGAAAGCGAAACTGAGCCGGTCGGAATGGCCGAGCGGTTCTTGGCGCTTCAGTCTGGAACCGCGCGACCGCTGCGGTCGCAGGTTCGAATCCTGCCTCGGGCTTGGATGTGTGTGATGTCCTTAGGTTAGTTAGGTTTAAGTATTTCTAAGTTCTAGGGGACGGATGACCTCTGATGTTAAGTCCAATAGTGCTCAGAGCCATTTGAACCATTTGAAAGCGAAACTTAGGATGTTCAATTAGATTTAATCTAAGAAAATTGCGCTTTTTGGAAGATACCCAGAATCGAAGGAAGTAACTAAAATCGATGTCAGCAAATGTCTGCAGGGGTGCCTAATTGCTCGTATTACATAGGTTTAGCAGGGCGGGACTACAACCTCTGACAGTAAGGTTTGCTCAATGAAGTCAGAATGGTCCATCGGGCACCACTGCTGATTCACAACGCTGCACCTGCGTAGCGGCGGCCGGTGTTGACAACCTGCCTCCACCGTAGTGCAGTTGAGCCTTGTGTGTGTTCCGTGTGGGACCTGTTGGACAAAGTACTTGTTTAGTTCGTTGGTTCTGAACTGAAAACAGGACAATGAACGAGGAAAGGCTCAATTTAAAGTTTTGTTTGAAGCTTGGTAAGACACCGAAAGAAACGCATGCTATGCTAGTATGTGTTTATGGGGATAAGCACTGTCCATGAAGTCTGTGTACGAGTGGTTAGCCCGTTTTCGATTAGGCCGGGAAAGTGTTTCTGACAATTCCCGTAGCGGACGACCGGCGATCGCCGTCAGTGACGTAAACATTGAGAAAGTGAGGACATCAATCACGAACGACCGTCGATTAACTGCGGAAGAACTGCAGATGATCCGTGAATCCGTGCGACAAATCCTTACCCAGAAGTTAGGGAAGAGAAAAAGGTGATGTCGTCTTGTGCTGCATCACTTGACAGACTATCATAAGAGGGACACAGGCACGTTTAGAGGTTTTACAGTATTTTGTCGAAACGGTGGATGTGACACCCAATTTCGTGAACGGTATTGTCACTGAGGATGAAACCTGGTGTCTCCGGTACGACCCTACAACGAAACGGCAAAGCATGGAATGGCGTTCTCCGACATCACCTCGTCGGAAAAAGGCCAGGGTCGAAAAATCACGCATCAAAACGATGCTCATAACGTTTTTAGATACTCAAGGCGTTATCCACAATGAATTTCTACCCAAGGGAACGACGTTGAACGCTGCACGGTACGTTGAAATTTTGACCCGTTTCATGCAACGTCTATTCAGGGTACGTCCCCAGTACGCACAACAAGGTTCTTGGTTTTTTTGTTAACGACAAGGCTCGCCCTCATACAGCCAATATCACAAACAGTTCCTGGCAAAAAAGGGGGTGGTGCAACTTGAACATCCACCATACTCGCCGGATGTCAATCCTCAAGACGTCTTCCTATTCCCGCCACTCAAACTCGCTTTGAAAGGAAAGAGATTTGACGCGGTTTTTGAACACCATCCCAAAGGAAGACTTCGTGCAAAGTTTCCATGACATGTACGGTATCGCAGAGCTCAGTGGTGCATAGTTATGGGAGGTGGCTATTTCGAAGGACAGTAAGGTAACTGTAGTTCACAGTTCATCCACGTTAATGTTCCAGGACTTTATTGTCACTTCATAACTATTTCACTGGCGTATGGGTCCAATGTGGTAAACAAAACTCAAATTCGTATGGCTGACGGTCGAGTACTAGCCGTTCAGAGACATTCGTATAGTGAAGCAGGCATCTATGAGCATTAACGCATCTTACTCAGTCGAGCTTATAGCTTATAAAAAGACTCGAAGTGTACAGATTTTGTTACAGAATTTGTTCTAGCAGTTTGCAGCGCCATTAAATAAAACGGAAGATAAAAACCTAGAGTGCACCGTGATTAGAACTGACAACTCACACCGACCTTGCATCAACGTTAAAGACAAGAACTGTCCTAATTTACATGAATTACGGCATTCCTGGAACTGAAAAATTAATTTTTCTGTCCTAGTGTCCCTCATCTTAGGTGGGTATTAATGCTGTGTAAGTCATCGAAGTGGAAAAGAAATGCCAAGAGTATTTAGCGGAACAATTCAGTACCACACATGGAAGTAAATACGGTATCGCAGTGTTACTAAGTATTTGAAACAATGTTGCCAATTCTTTATTGTTCTACGGGCATCTGTGCAGCGAATGCTTGTGTTCGTCTTACACGGGTCCTGAGAGGGGAGGTGTGAGCGCAATTGGTTCTTAAGCTTCACGTGATATCTTGCAACGTCACCTTTCAGGCATCTTCCTAATTTCCCCAAATTACAAATGCAACGGCAGCTTATTTCAATGGAATAAAAAGTAACTGGAAATCAACCTAGCCCTACAAATCACGAAACAGTAAGACATCAAACACTTTGCACGACAGCATTTAGGCTACATACAAACAGAATTTCACGACTACCACAAGAATGCTGCAGTATGATGATGGAGCTGGAAGTAAGAAGAAACAAAGTTAACTAACTGTCCGGTACCACACAGTAACCAATTCATTTGTGGACTGAGAAGAGAAGAAACTGAAAATTAGATTCATCAATACAGAAAGTAAACTGTCGATGTGGGCAATGGGTAAATCTGCGTCTTCATACGTTTTTCACCTTGAATGCATACTAACTAGTCTGTTCATTGCTTTCATAATGATCCCCTCTTGTTTGCTATCTATATCACGAAAAGGCTCGAAATCCATGTCAGTGATAGTTCGAATCTTTCGAACGACTATTTTGTGCGTTGTTGCATGGCATTCGTAAAGCAGATCACTATACCTGCTCCAACAAGGTACTGGATCGAGGTTGCCAGAAGGCTTACCAATTATATTCAAAATCGAACGTCACAACTGAAACGCACTCTTGATCACCCGGTATTTCCATACTAGTTTACGTATCTGTGTAAATAAAAGGCGTAACTCATTTGAACAGCAAAGAACTAAATTATGCAACACAGTCTTCGACTTGCAGTTATAACACTATAACCAGCAGCTAAGCTAATTATAAACCATGGTCGTGGTCACAAATTCGTAGCTATATTGTAGCAATGTCAGACTCCATACTACATTTTCGATTGTTGAATAATATGTTGTGACACGAATTTATCTGTCAGCCACCGTGTTAAATCATCAGAAATTGTAACAGATATATCTCTGAGTCATCGACATCTGTTACGACAACAGTGTTGCCAAACACTGTCTACAACATAACAAAGTCTTAACTACGCTTGTGGCAAGATGGCTGCATTTTCACAGCTACGAGTACATTGCTTTCAAATTTCTTATATGCGCTGTGCCCAGCTGTCTAAAAAGAGTGACAACTGAATAATACGCTAACAATTGTTATTTCCATTTCGTCGATTCTGATAATGGGTAATGCTTAGCTAGAGATAATAGCCTACACCATTAAACAACGGCAGGAAGGCAAAAAATTGTTTCAGGAAAGGCTTCCTACCAGTCAATTTAATCTTTGACGTTACCTTGTATTTAAAAGAGCCGCTCTTGCTTTTTCGAGTCTACATTTTGTGTCCGTTATACTTCTATATTTTGCTGCTTACGTGGTTAAACTCCCTTCGCATCACCTGACTTAATTCGACTACAGTTTATTGCCCTTCTATTTATATTTGTACCCCAAAAGAACGAGAAACGTCACCAACAGAGTGTTTACTGCGTGGTGACACAGGAAGCTTTGCCAGTAAATGCAAACAGCGTCCGATAAACGAGATTTTCAATTTGTAGATTGCTTCAGTCCGAAACAAACAAAATTATTATAAGAGCAGCAGATTTACGATATTAACCGTCGCTGCCTAATCTTAATTCCAGCCTGTCTCTTGATGATGTTCTCAATGGATTCCGAATTTCTCTCACCGTTGGCTATCTCATTGATTTTCTATACTGTTACGCCGTCTAGCAATCAGTACTTAATGTAGACATGCAGAAAGCTCTTCTTTGTACTGTAGCATCAAAGATACGAATTTATTATCACGACCGTGGTTTACCATTGCCACGGCTGCTGGTTACAATGTTAAAGCTGTAAATGGAAGACTATTTTTGATAATTTAGTTCTGCTGCTGTTGGAATGAGTTATGCCAGTGTATAAATTAGGGTACTTCTTGCTTTTATTTACACAGCCACTTCAATTAACATGAAAAATCCGGGTATTCAAGTGCCTATTACAGTAGTGACATTCGATTTCGTACACAATTCATAAGCCTTCTGATAACCTCGACCCAGTGCCTAATGTGAGCAGGCACAGTGATCTGTTTTACGAGTACCAAGAAACAACACACAAGAATAGTCGCTGTAAAGGCAAGACACGGTCGATTTCGAGATGAAAAGTGTTTGCTATCTAAGCGACTCGTAATATGTGGACAACAATTGATTTCCAATTACTTTTTACTCCACTGAAATAAGTTTACGTTGCAAACTGTCAAAGTAGATGTTTTATTCGTTTGTATTTTGGGGAAAATGTAATCGTGGTGGAAAATGATGTATTTCAAAATTTCACAAGCCGTATGCTGCATGAGCTGAAACTAATATCGCTAGCTTTGCTATTCTCGCACTGAAATTATGTACCAAGCATGAACAGCCACCTTCCATGCAAGAAATGTTGAAAAATGAGAAATTTTAGATCAAATCTAATTGAATACCATAAACATAGATGCCTGAAACGTGATGTTAGAAAGTATCGGGAGATAGCGCTGCATAAAATCCACTTCCCCTCTGAGAGCACGACAAGCAGTTCGCTACATGACTGCCTCTAGCACAGCTAAGAATTGGCTACATCGTTGGAAATACTTGACAATCCTGCGACATTGTATTTACTTCGACCTATGGTCCTAAATTGTTCCGCTAAATTCACTTGAAATTCACTTGCATTTCGATGGCTTGTGTTACATAATCCTCGTGTAAGATGAGGCAATGGGAAAGAAAAATTAAGTATTTGGACTCCAGGAATGCCGTACTTCACATAAATTACTCTTCCTAACTCCTACGTTGCATTATTAGGCTCAGCGATCAATATTGTGATGATAGACACGTGCTTCCAGTTGCGTCTTGTTACCTCTGTGGTTCCCCACTTGTCTTGCTATGCAAGGGCGGTGTGAATTGTCAGTGCGCTCTAGGATCATATTTTCCGGTTTATTTAATGCAAGCAGCATATTGCTAGAAGAAATTCCGTTAACTATTACTGACGCTGGCATTAGACTCTCTCTTCCACTCTGGTTAGCTCCAACAGTATGTAATTTTGTTGGTTTAAATCTAATCGAATACCTTTCGATCAGCGTTAAGTTCTCTTTGAATCCATACGTGGACCTCAAAATGTGCAAAGTGTTTGCGTTACTATAGAGCATTCACGCTGTTAACCGCATACATTTACATTAAGACATCAAAGAAAGGCAGTAAAACACATTATAACACAGTGACTCGACGGAAACATACAAATTTCTGACGAAAAAACTGCATCAAGAACTACTTCTAAAAGGGAAACGAACAAGATATGAAGCGTTACTAACAATATTAATCAACTTAGTGATGTACTGTGATTCCAACACAAACTGCAGTTGATTTTCAGTGATACTCATGTCTTGCATATTAGTGAACTACAGTACTCATCATATCGAAACAGGTCGTCTACCTCCGTTGCTATCGAGCGTGAAATGCAAATCGTAGAATTTTTTTTGTAGAGCAACACTCGACAACAGGAAAGCCTTTAATACTGTGCAGGGTGATGGGCGGTAACTGGCGGCACGTCCGACAAAGGACGAGGGAGCACTGCCCCGGTGCAAGCAGCAAATGGGTCGCGGAGAACTTTGGCTCATTTGGCGTTCAGAGGCAGCTAGTCTCTTTAATCAGAGAAAAAATAAGAAATATCAGTGTTGGCGATAGTTACCTCATCACCGGCGCTGCAGAGGGAGCAGGAATGCGTATTCGAGCCCATCGTCCCTGGGCAGTGTATCCCATTTTTAGTTTATTACAAGTCTCCGATGTCAAGAGTTGATCCATCTCTTACATAAATGTTCTGATATCTAAGTTTTGTTAGCAGTTTTACACTGTTGTGTGTTAATTAGCCAGATTCCTTGTCTAATTGCAGGTTTTCTCGTGGTGTCTATTATAATAGCCGGTCGCGAACTATCCTACTCAACAGGTTAACAATTTTCTATTCTGATTTGCCGATGTGTTACTATTTTATCATTTAATGTCATGTAATGGTATTTGTTATGTACATGTTATTCTTCACTTCTCTCGTCGTTGGTTTAGTGTCAGAGGAGTCTGTTGTATTAGAGTCTTCATCTGAACTAACGCACTGGTCTCGCTGTCGTCTAACTCGACGTTGATATGGTCTCATTTCTTTATACGTAGTGTATTCCATTTTGGCGATATCATATGTGTGTTTCTTTAATAGTTCCCAGTTTCTGCGTTCCTGAGAGCTTCTTGTAGTGTCTGTCGTAATTCCTATGTAAGTGGCTGTGAAAATTACCGAACTATTAGTTTAATACGTCACGGCTGCAAAATACTAACACGAATTCCTTACAGACGAATGGAAAATCTGGTATATGCCGACCTCGGAGAAGATCAGTTTGGATTCCGTAGAAATGTTGGAACACGTGAGGCAATACTGACCCTACGACTTATCTTAGAAGATAAATTAAGGAACCCTGCGTTTCTAGCATTTGAAGAGTTAGAGAAAACTTTTGACAATGTTTACTGGAATACTCTCTTTCAAATTTTGAAGGTGGCAGGGGTCAAATACAGGGAGCGAAAGGCTATTTACAATTTGTACAGAAACCAGATGGCAGTTATAAAAGTCGAGGGGCATGAAAGTGAAGCAGTGGTTGGGAAGGGAGTGAGACAGGGTTGTAGCCTATTCCATATGTTATTCAATCTGTATATCGAGAAAGCAGTAAAGGAAACAAAAGAGAAATTCGGAGGAGAAATAAAAACTTTGAGGTTCGCCGATGACATTATAATTCTGTCAGTGGCAGCAAAGGACCTGGAAGAGCAGTTGAACGGAATGGACAGTGTCTTGAAAGGAGGATATAAGATGAATGTAGTCGAATTAAATCAGGTTATGTTGAGGGAATTCGATTAGGAAGTGAGGCACTCGAAGTGGTAAATGTGTTTTGCTATTTGGGGAGTAAAATAACTGATGATGGTCGAAGTGGAGAGGTTATAAAATGTAGACTGGCAATGGCAAGGAAAGCATTTCGGAAGAAGAGAAATTTGCTAACATCGAGTATAGATTTAAATGTCAGGAAGTCGTTTCTGAAAGTATTTGTGTGGAGTGTAGCCATGTATGGAAGTGAAACGTGGACGATAAATAGTTTGGGCAAGAAGAGAATGGAAGCTTTCGAAATGTGGTGATACAGAAGAATGCTGAAGATTAGATGGGTAGATCACATAACTAATGATGAGGTATTGAATAGAATTGGGGAGAAGAGGAGTTTGTGGCACAACTTGACAAGACGGTTGGTAGAAAATGTTCTGAGGCGTCAAGGGATCACCAATTAAGTATTGGAGTGCAGCGTGGAGTGTAAAAATCGTAGGGAGAGACCAACAGATGAATACACTAAGCATATTTAGAACGATGTAGGTTGCAGTAGGTACTGAGAGATGAAGAGGCTTGCATAGGATAGAGTAGCAGTGATAGCTGCATCAGACCAGTCTCAGGGCTGAAGACCACAACAACAACAACTGGCTATACCGCTTATACAGGGCTAAATGTTCAGGAGATCCATTTTCTCCAAACTGGCAGTGGCAGCTGTCACCTAGCGGAACGTATTTCAAATGCGCTGGATAAGGGCCGTTCCCAGTACGGAAGTGAATCGTGCCAAACGTCGGACTGACGTTGGGGAAAAGGTTTACAGCCCACGACCCTTATCGCTTTGGTCCTACTCTCTTTGCCAGATGGCCGTCTGCCAAGAATTTGGTTGCCGTTGCTGCTCTGTATTTTCTCCCCTAATTTCCCTGACATTATCGGGTCTCCCATCTTCAACCAAGAGGTTGTATTGACGGTTGCATCTATTGGAAAAACCATCCAACACCATACCCACGCCTCTAGTGAGTGGTGCTGAATGCTCCTGTCAGTCTCAGGAAGATACTCCTCTGTCCGCGTCTCATAATTATCCTGTTCATCGCAAGTAGGCTTGCCATAATTTCTGTCTGACAAACCGGGACATTTCTCTTAAACTGACTAAAAGTGGACGTAATTTGGAAGCAGAAACCGGGAAAAACCGGGACACTTCACGTAAGCATAAAAATGTTAAACAATCGAGCTAATTGCCCCTTTTAGATAGAAGATTGCAAATAGCCGCAGCGAGCCGTTCCCGCCAGAAGAGAAGTGGCTCACACAAGTAGGTCCTCCGCCCAGGCACCTCAGATAACAGCTGCCTTTCAGCCAGCGAGTCACACTATGTTCGAGGGAGAAGATCTTTTGTTGCACCCATAGCCGTATTAAAGAGGAAGAGAAGGAGAAGCAAGTTGCGTAGTCACCACATTACTGTCAAAAGACTGTTATCGGATGTAGCTGAATAATAGACTCAAAGTAAAGGTGCGTTTGCACATTTATTGTTTCGCCGGTTAGCTGTACCCGGAAGTACTCCATTCATGTTGCTGCTGGCATGGTTTTGCAACGTTGTCGCTATCCACTATTCTGCATTCACTTTGTGCTCGCTGAATGGACGGGTACGTTTACAAAAGAGCCTTGAATTTCGTCAGATGCGAGAGTAATCCCAAAAGTAAGGTCTCCTATTTTTTTTTAGTACTTAGACCTGTTTATTTCTATAGTGGTTAACATCATTTTACAACTTGAATATTTAGCTATTTTTCGACATAATCACCATTTCTATCGATGCACAAATAAAACTAACATTACCTTTGAAGCGTAATGTCCCACTTTATTGTCTATTAAATGATAGCTAGACCCTATATCAGTTACAGATGATGCCACGGATTCATAGTGCATGTGAGCACGGAGAATTTTGTTGGTGAAAGAATGACATCCTTCGTATTCCTTACGAATGCGAGTCTCATCTCACGTACGAGACCTCATTTATCGGGTGATCAATAAGTCAGTATAAATTTGAAAACTTAATAAACCACGGAATAATGTAGATAGAGAGGTAAAAATTTTCACACATGCTTGGAATGATATGGGGTTTTATTAGAAGCAAAAAAAGAAACAAAGTTCACAAAATGTCCGACGGATGGCACTGGACAGCAAAACTGCTACCGTGACGGGTGAGAGGTGCGCCGATGTCTTACAGAATCGCATCATCCTCAGCCTGGCTGATAAACACCTGCTGGAACGTACGATGGTTATGCAGGATGGTGCTCCACCCCATATTGCTAGACGCTTGAAAGATCTCTTGAGCGCGTCGCTTGGTGATGATCGTGTGCTCAGCCACCACTTTCGTCATGCTTGGCCTCCGAGGTCCCCAGACCTCAGTCCATGCGATTATTGGCTTTGGGGTTGCCTGAAGTCGCAAGTGTATCGTGATCGACCGACATCTCTAGGGATACTGAAAGACAACATTGGAAGCCAATGCCTCACCATAACTCCGAACATGCTTTACAGTGCTGTTCACAACAATATTCCTCGACTACCGCTGTTGTTGAGGAATGATGGTGGACATATTGAGCATTTCCTGTAAAGAACATCATCTGTGCTTTGTCTTACTTTGTTATGCTAATAATTGCTATTCTGATCAGATGAAGCGCCATCTGTCGGACATTTTTTTAACTTTTCTATTTTTTTGGTTCTAATAAAACCCCATGTCATTCCAATCGTGCGTGTAAATTTGTACCACTCCATCTACATTATTCCGCGATTTATTGAGTTCTCAAAGTTATACTAACTTTTTGATCACCCGGTACATTTGTTTGCGCACGTGCGTGAGTGAGTGTGTGTGTGTGTGTGTGTGTGTGTGTGTGTGTGTGTATGTGTGTGTGTATTGAGTACTTTCAGAATTATGGCCTGCAGAAATTAATCCGAGAGTGACCCCCTGAATTTATCACATTGGACTGTTCATCGCCTGTGCTGTCCAAACATATGTGCAGTTTATAACAAGTGTTATTCATAATTCTGCACCACTAGTGGAAACGTCGTTGTTTAAATTTTAAACATGTAAGTTAACTTTGGTAACCGACCCTTTTACTGAACTCAAGGTATGCATCGAATGGCCGAAGCAGTGGTCTCCAATCTGCACAGTGCTGGGAACCGAATCCGAGAGAAGGTGGTGGTAGCCATCCACTTAATACGGCCTGAGTGCGCCTGGGCACGTAAAGGCGGAACGAATTGTACGGCTCACAACGGGCGGTGCGTGCGTCCCGCGGAAATCGGTCGCTGGAGCGAATCGGGAGCACGGCCGAGCGCGGGCAAAAGCGGAGCGACCGGCCGACTGGGTCACTAGACTAGCCGTGCGCTCTCAAAGCGCCGCCGAGCGGCCTCCAGCCCTGAAACCGCTTTCAGTGCTCGCGGGAGGGGGAGGGACAGGGGGCGGCCAGCGACAGCGACTGCAGTTCCGGCATTCCGCCGGCGAAATTGCAGAGCGCGGCAGCACCTGCTGGGCACAAAAAGTGAGGGGATTCAGAGGGGGGGGGGGGGGGGGGGAGATGGACGAACCTAGCGGCTCTGGCACACACTCCCCAGCTGAGCTCTCACAGCGAACAGGTGCTTGTGAAACCACGCCCTGCTGCCTCGGCGTGCGCCGGCTTGTCGGCCCAGACGTGTTTATATGTATTTTGTACAAAGTATTCCCAGGCAGTAATTTAAAAAAGAAGAGATTACGGGCGGGAAATGCGTGTTACTTCTCACTGAATAGATTACTTTCATCACGGATATTGTCTAGGAATTTAAAGATTTAGAATATACAAACTATTATTCTACCAGTTACGCTGTATGGGTGTGAGACTTGATCTCTCACTGTGCAAAATGAAAAGCCGTTTCGAGTACTTGAAAACAAAATTTTGAGGAAAATTTTCGGAGGAAAAAGGGATGACATTAGCGGAGAGTGGCGAATATTGCATAACGAAGAGGTTCACGAACTCAATTCAAGCCCTGACATAATCAGTATTATTAAATCATGTAGGCTGCGATGGGCGGGTCACGTAGGTCGAATGGATGAGGGCAGGGCAGCGCACAGAGTACTGGTAGGGCACTTAGAGGGAAAACGTCCTGTGGGGAGACCGAGGCGTAGATGGGAGGACAATGTGAAGGCTGATTTGAGGAGCCTAGGTATTGAAGGTGAATGGAAGGAAATAGCCCAAGACAGGGACAGGTGACGAAAATACGTTGCTGCGGTAATGGACTCTCGAGTCCGGTATGACCAGTGAGTCTGTGTGTATGTTTAGAGCACAATTCTGTATGAGCCCGAAACATGGACAATCGGAAAGAGAGAAACGAAAGATTAGAAGAAGCTTTCGAACTATGGTGTTGCAAGAGGCTATTGAACATCAAGTAGACTGCCTGAAAAAGAAACAAATAGTGTTGGGAGCAACCTAATGAAAACGGCCGATTCTGTGGGTTTTAGTTTTACGTATCGGTTGGATTATTATTCGTTTATTTCCTTCACATGAAACCAGCCTCTGGGAGCAACCAAATGTAAACACGACACAGTCCATTGGCGTTTTGCTACTGAGTTATACGCTCATGCTCATAAATTAAGGATAATGCTGTTACTTGGTGAAACAATGCTCTGGCGGGCGGTTTGCGGGTTTAAATCACCTCCGGGTGTGACCATGCGGTGCATTTGACCTGTGGTCGTCGCCCGGTGTCACTGGCAGCAGTCCACATACGCAGAGGTGTGTTGGTCCATCTCAAGAGTACGGTGCAGCGAGTAAGTGTGCAGACGTTTTCAGACGTGCTAATGGTGAGTGTGATTTGATAATGGCTTAAAGAACACATATTGATGACGTTATGAGTGGTAGAATACTAGGGCGACTGGAGGCTGGTCAAACACAGCAGGTCGTAGCACGGGCCCTCCGTGTGCAACAAAGTGTGATCTCAAGATTATGGCAACGATTCCAGCAGACAGGAAATGTGTCCAGGCGCTACAGTACGAGACGTCCGCAGTGTGCAACACCACAAAAAGACCGATATTTCACCATCAGTGCCCGCAGACGGCCACGGAGTACTGCAGGTAGCCTTGCTCGGGACCTTACCGCAGCCACTGGAACAGTTGTTTCCAGACACACAGTCTACAGACGACTGAACAGACATGTTTTATTCGCCCGGAGACCTGCAAGGTGCATTCCACTGACCCCTGGTCACAGGAGAACCCGTAAATCCTGGTGTCAAGAACACAGTACATGGTCATTGGAACAGTGGTCCCAAGTTATGTTCACTTGGAACAGTGGTCCCAGGTTATGTTCACGGACGAGTCCAGGTATAGTCTGAACAGGTGATTCTCGCCGGGTTTTCATCTGGCGTGAACCAGGGACCAGAGACCAACCCCTTAATGTCCTTGAAAGGAAGGTCGTGGTTTGATGATGTGGGGTGGGATTATGATTGGTGCAAGTACACACCTGCATGTCTTCGACAGAGGAACTGTAACAGGTTAAGTACATCGGGACGTCATTTTGCACCAGTATGTCCGCCCTTTCAGGGGTGCAGTGGGTCGCACCTTCCTCCTAATGGGTGATAACGCTTGGCCCCACCGAGCTGCCATCGTGGAGGAGTACCTTGAAACAGAAGATATCAGGCGAATGGAGTGGCCTGCCTGTTCTCCAGACCTAAACTCCATCGAGCACGTCTGGGGTGCTCTTGGTCGTCGTATCGCTGCAAGTCTTCAAACCCCTACGACACTTCAGGAGCTCCGACAGGCACTGGTGCAAGCATGGGAGGCTACTCGACCACCTGATCCAGAGTATGCCAACCCGTTGTGCGGCCTGTGTACGTGTGCACGGTGATCACATACCATATTGATGTGCAGGAAACAGTGGCGTTTTGTAGCACGTGTGTTTCGGAACGGTTTTCTTAACTTAACACCAATACCATGGACTTACAGGTCTGTGTCATGCGTTCCCTATGTGCCTATGCTATTAGCGCCAGTTTTGTGTAGTGCCACGTTGTGTGGCACCGCATTCTGCAATTATCCTTAATTTATGAGCATGAGTGTACAGTCTTTCTTTTCAAGTGAAACCAGACTATAGTTTTTGTGTCAGTTAAAGCACGCACCCATTCGTTCATTTAACTGAAAGCACTGTTCAGTGGTTTAGTTGAGTTATCCAGTCATTTTTCTGAATGAAACCAGTCTAGAACTTTCATTAGGTGAAGTCAGTGCCCCCAGAGGGCAGCCCTATCCCAAGGCGTACGCGAAGACATCTCAGCGGGTACGTCAAAGTTAAAATAAACAACATACATATTCACTTAATTATGTACTGAAAGTCTCATTCTTTTTTTCACCAAAACTGATAAGCAGATTGTTATGCATTAAAGAGTTCCAGGTGCAATTAACAACACGTAACTAAAAAGCTTCGTTGGGAGTACAATGCTGAGTGAGCATAAAAGTTCTCCTAGGGGTATGTGAAGAAGAAAAGATAGAAGCCAAACTTTTACGACTATTTGTTTACATTCCGTTTTACTGAAAATCTACCATTTGACCGCAGCACACACTCCACGTCAGCGACCTGCTGTTGCCTGTGCCATGGTGACAGAGGGCGAGGGGGGGTAGCCAATCACCGCGAGCGCAGGTGCCAGCAGTACTGGCAGGCGTCAGCCACCGTACCAACTCTTCGCGCCCGCTGTGGCCCTGGCCTTGAAAATCGACTGTCCAATCGTTTATTGTAAACAGTCTATTGCCGCATCATTAAGAAAAAGTCCTGCACAGAGACAGCGAGAAAAAATTTCTACTAAACAACGCTGTGAAGAGATAGAATGGTTGTGCATATACAAAGGGTAGGCAAAATAATGTGTACAATGATAGTTATGGGATGGTTGTGTTGACGGTCAACAACGCAGGTAAGGCATGTGTCTCGCTGGAGTGTGCTGTTCAGTACGGACTAGGCATCGGTGCAGGTTTTTTACAACTCGTGCATAGTTCATATTTGCGTTCAGAGGCCGAGGTAGACGTGCCATGAAAGACCTAACAGAATTCCAAAGAGGGCAGGTTGTGGGGTCCCGATTAGCTGGAGCATTAGTAACCAAGACAGCCAACTTATTGAATGTTTGAAGAGCAATTGTTTCAACAGTCATGACAGCCTACACAAAACATCGAAATATATCATCGTGTAAACGTAGTAGTGGGCGAAAATCGAAACTAAATGACAGAGATCGCCGTACGCTAACACGAATTGTGTCAAAACAACACAAAACTACGGCGGTTAAAGTGACTGCAGAGCTCAATAGCTATCTTCGACATCCTGAATCTGTCGACACTGTCCGCCGAGAACTCCATAAAGCTAATATTAATGGACGAGCTGCTGTACTGAAACCATTAGTGACGACAGCCAACGCAAAGAAGCGTGTCAGGAGCTTAAATCGTGGATGGCTGATCACCGATCAGTGGAAACACGTCACATGGTCCGACGAGTCAACGTTTTCGTTGTTTCCAACATCGGGCCGGGGTTATGTCTGGAGAAGGCCAAAGATGTCTACAATCCTGAATGGTTGATTTCAACGGTTAAGCATGGACGTGAGTGTGTGATGGTGTGGGCAGCCATATAATGGTATTCTGTTGGTCCCATCGTTACTCTCAAAGGCCGTGTTACAACCAACGAATATATGAACACTTTAGGTGATCAGGTGCATCCCATGATTCAGATGCTGTTCCCCAACAATGATTCCAAATTTGAGGACGATAATGCACCGATTCATACAGCCAGGACAGTAAAATCGTGGTATAAGGAGCATGCAACTGAACTGCAGCGTCTTCCCTGGCTAGTACAGTCCCCGGACTTGAACATTATCTAACCGTTGTGGGCGGTATTGAAGCGCAGACTCCGAAGCAGACTTCCGCCTCCATCGTCACTATAGGAGTTAGAAGAGGTTCTGATCGAAGAGTGACATGTCATTCCACTGAGACTATAAAATCATTATATGCCAGTATTCCAAGAAGAAACGCACCTGTATAACGGGCTAATGCGGCTCCAACTCCTTACTAATAAACCCCTCAAAAGCACAGGTCTTCACATTATTTTGCCTATCCTCTGTATTACGACATGATTTGATGCTGGATACAGCAGTTGAAGAGATAGAGTCGCAGAGGCAGGCCTATCTGGATGCGATAAGAAAACGCTTGACAAGGACACATTTGCAAGCATTTTGTGCAAGCATGCAAAGGTTACCCTCCACTTCCACACAATATAAGGATGCGTGTACAAGCATCACTTTGTGCCCTCAGTCCATGGAACTTGGACGAACTGTTGTTCGATTCGTCCGACTTTGCCAGTGTGATGCAAAAAAAGTAAGAGGAAAAGAAACATGGTTTGTGGTCTACAGATTTGTTAATGAAACGAATGTTTGTTCTCACATAACTGTAGCTGAAGATATGCGCACATGACAGGTATAATAAGGCGAGGATCTACGAATAAATATATTTGAATCTACTATCGCTCATAACACCATTGGCTAAAAAGCAGGAGGCAGTTATCACTAAACAAGGCTTCAAAAACTAACAGTAATGTTTCGATTTATCGCAAGTTGAAGGGACTACGGAACCGCAGATGCTCCCTACTCTTGTCTGTAATAATTGTATCTTCCATCCACAGATAAATAAATACCTTTTTCCACTCCTATAGTTGGTTGTGGAATAATTTATCTTCTTAATAACGAAATGCCTGTCTGTCAGACAGGATCGATTGCTTCATATATTGTCAAAGATATAACATATACACCATCCCTCTTTGCCTAACCATGACAGGTCTTTACATGTAAATCAAAGCTGGCTTTCGTATACTCGATGGATCTCTTCCAGCAGTTTACAACTGACTTCACGTAAATCAATCAAGCCTCAAGCATCTTGTATAGTCTGAATGCAAGTGCAAATTAATCCTAAGACAGTCGAGCATGCTTGCATAAAGTGTTTAACCATGCATGCTCACCAAACTTGCAGTTATGTGTATAGTCGCTTGAATTTGCCATGGCATTTAACTTGCATGACTACTCAGCTCGCAAATGCCCACTGCAAGGAGTTCTATTTCTTCCTAACAGATGGGTCTTAAATGTACTCTAAAACAAAGCAGACACCATGTGTGCCACATCGTAGCTGATCTTAGTAAGTAACCAGCACCGCTAAATGATGACGACGAAGGTTCAGAATGGTTCAAATGGCTCTGAGCACTATGGGACTTAACATCTGAGGTCATCAGTCCCTACACTTAGAACTACTTAAACCTAACTAACTTAAGGACATCACACACATCCATGCCCGAGGCAGGATTCGAACCTGCGACCGCAGCGGTCGCTCGATTGCAGACTGAAGCGCCTACAAGCGCTCGGCCATACCGGCCGGCTGACGACGAAGGTTTGCAGAAGTTTGTTGATAGTGTTTTTGAAAGGTATAATGAAGTAAGAGAGTTGTCTTTCAGTAATTCAGATACTGAACAGCCGCAAGCAATAGTTTAACGTGGATTTAGTTCTGGAAAAAGATCTGCTACACTGCGCTCAGGACCAGCGCTGATCAGCAGCTGCTTGAGAGTGCACAGCTACGTGAGTATTCTGTCAGCGGGCCATCATCAGAAATATCCGGCAAAAACATGGGCTCGTTTCCCGGTGCACATAACTCTCCCCTCCCACCCCCCCCCCCCCTACTGAGAAGGAAAAAATGACACAATAAAGTGTTTTCTCCTACCCCCATGAACCATGGACCTTGCCGTTGGCGGGTAGGCTTGCGTGCCTCAACGATACAGATGGCCGTACCGTAGGTGCAACCCCAACGGAGGGGTATCTGTTGAGAGGCCAGACAAACGTGTGGTTCCTGAAGAGGGGCAGCAGCCTTTTCAGTAGTTGCAGGGGCAACAGTCTGGATGATTGACTGATCTGGCCTTGTAACACTAACCAAAACGGCCTTGCTGCGCTGGTACTGGGAACGGCTGAAAGCAAGGGGAAACTACGGCCGTAATTTTTCCCGAGGGCATGCAGCTTTACTGTATGATTAAATGATGATGGCGTCCTCTTGGGTAAAATATTCCGGAGGTAAAATAGTCCCCCATTCGGATCTCCGGGAGGGGACTACTCAAGAGGACGTCATTATCAGGAGAAAGACAACTGGCGTTCTACGGATCGGAGCGTGGAATGTCAGATCCCTTAATCGGGCAGGTATGTTAGAAAATTTAAAAAGGGAAATGGATAGGTTAAAGTTAGATATAGTGGGAATTAGTGAAGTTCGGTGGCAGGAGGAACAAGACTTTTGGTCAGGTGAATACAGGGTTATAAATACAAAATCAAATAGGGTAATGCAGGAGTAGGTTTAATAATGAACAAAAAAAAATAGGAGTGCGGGGAAGCTACTACAAGTAGCATAGTGAACGCATTATTGTGGCCAAGATAGACACGAAGCCCATTCCTACTACGGTAGTTCAAGTTTATATGCCAACTGACTCTGCAGATGATGAAGAAATTGATGAAATGTATGATGGGATACAAGAAATTATTCAGATAGTGAAAGGAGACGAAAATTTAACAGTCATGGGTGACTGGAATTCGATAGTAGGAAAAGGGAGAGAAGGAAACATAGTGGGTGAATATGGATTGGGCTAAGAAATGAAAGAGGAAACCGTCTGGTAGAATTTTGCATAGAGCATAACTTAATCATAGGTAACACTTGGTTCAAGAATCATAAAACCAGGTTGTATACATGGAAGAATCCTGGAGATACTAGAAGATATCAGATAGATTATATAATGCTAAGACAGAGATTTAGGAACCAGTTTTTAAATTGTAAGACATTTCCAGGGGCAGATGTGGACTCTGACCACAATCTATTGGTTATGAACTGTAGATTAAAACTGAAGAAACTGCAACAAGGTAGGAATTTATGGAGATGGGACCTGGATAAACTGAAAGAACCAGAGGTTGTACAGAGTTTCAGGGAGAGCATAAGGGAACAAATGACAGGAATGGGGGAAAGAAATACAGTAGAAGAAGAATGGGTAGCTCTGAGGGATGAAATAGTGAAGGCAGCAGAAGATCAAGTAGGTAAAAAGACAAGGACTAGTAGAAATCCTTGGGTAACAGAAGATATATTCAATTTAATTGATGAAAGGAGAAAACATAAAAATGCAGTAAATGAAGCAGGCAAAAAGGAATACAAACGTCTCAAAAATGAGATCGATAGGAAGTGCAAAATGGCTAAGCAGGGTTGGCTAGAGGACAAATGTAAGAATGTAGAGGCTTATCTCACTAGGGGTAAGATAGATACTGCCTACAGGAAAATTAAAGACACCTTTGGAGAAAAGAGAACCACTTGTATGAATATCAAGAGCTCAGATGGAAACCCAGTTCTAAGCAAAGAAGATAAAGCAGAAAGGTGGAAGGAGTATATAGAGGGTCCATACAAGGGCGATGTACTTGAGGACAATATTATGGAAATGGAAGAGGATGTAGATGAAGACGAAATGGGAGATACGATACTGCGTGAAGAGTTTGACAGAGCACTGAAAGACCTGAGTCGAAACAAGGCTCCTGGAGTAGACAACATTCCATTAGAACATCGAACGGCCTTGGGAGAACCAGTCTTGACAAAACTCTACCATCTGGTGAGCAAGATGTATGAGACAGGCGAAATACCCTCAGACTTCAAGAAGAATATAATAATTCCAGTCCCAAAGAAAGCAGGTGTTGACAGATGTGAAAATTACAGAACTATCAGCTTAATAAGTCACAGCTGCAAAATACTAACACGAATTCTTTACAGACGAATGGAAAAACTAGTAGAAGCCGACCTCGGGGAAGATCAGTTTGGATTCCGTAGAAATACTGGAACACGTGAGGCAATACTGACCCTACGACTTATCTTAGACAACAGATTAAGGAAAGGTAAACCTACGTTTCTAGCATTTGTAGACTTAGAGAAAGCTTATGACAATGTTGACTGGAATACTCTCTTTCAAATTCTAAAGATGGCATCAGTAAAATACAAGGAGCGAAAGGCTATTTACAATTTGTACAGAAACCAGATGGCAGTTATAAGAGTCGAGGGAAATGAAAGGGAAGCAGTGGTTGGGAAGGGAGTGAGACAGGGTTGTAGTGTCTCCCCGAATTTATTCAATCTTTATATTGAGCAACCAGTAAAGGAAACCAAAAAAAAGTTTGGAGGAGGTATTAAAATCCATGGAGAAGAAATAAAAACGTTGAGGTTCGCCGATGACATTGTAATTCTGTCAGAGACAGCAAAGGACTTGGAAGAGCAGTTGAACGGAATGGACAGTGTCTTGAAAGGAAGATATAAGAAGAACATCAACAAAAGCAAAACAAGGATAATGGAATGTAGTCGAATTAAGTCGAGTGATGCTGAGGGAATTAGACTAGGAAATGAGACACTTAAAGTAGTAAAGGAGTTTTGCTATTTGGGGAGCAAAATAACTGATGATGGTCGAAGTAGAGAGGATATAAAATGTAGACTGGCAATGGCAAGGAAAGCGTTTCTGATGTAGAGAAATTTGTTAACATCGAGTATAGATTTAAGTGTCAGGAAGTCGTTTCTGAACGTATTTGTATGGAGAGTAGCCATGTACGGAAGTGAAACATGGACGATAAATAGTTTGGACAAGAAGAGAATAAAAGCTTTTGAAATGTGGTGCTACAGAAGAATGCTGAAGATTAGATGTGTAGATCACATAACTAATGAGGAAGTTTTGAATAGAATTGGGGAGAAGAGGAGTTTGTGGCACAACTTGACAAGAAGAAGGGATCGGTTGGTAGGACATGTTCCGAGGCATGAAGGGATTACAATTTTAGTATTGGAGGGCAGCGTGTAGTGTAAAAATCGTAGAGGGATACCAAGAGATGAATACACTAAGCAGATTCAGAAGGATGTAGCTTGCAGTAAGTACTGTGAGATGAAGAAGCTTGCACAGGATAGAGTAGCATGGAGAGCGGCATCAAACCAGTCTCAGGACTGAAGACAGCAACAACAACAACAACAAAGTGTTTTCTATAGTACTGAAGAAGAAGAATAAGTGGTAGTGCATCACAGTGTAAAATGTTTGATGCTGCTGTATTTTTAGAAGAGAGAAATTGCATGGCAGCTTAAAATGTTTTATGCTGCTCTATATTTAGAAAATTTACAGGTCTACGACACCCGAAAATCGTAATAGCCAATATGCAAAACAGTTATACTAGATGGTATATATCAAATTTGATTCACAGCAACCATTAGGATATTTACATGCGATCTCATTAGGTTACTGCATTTTGTCGATGATCTGGGATGCAGCAGTTACGTTGAAAGGAAGAGGGTAGCTAGCAAGCGACAGGAGTGGAGAGCTGCTTCAAATTAAACATTGTTTTAATTAACAAACAACGACAGGCACTTAATTGTCACTACACGTAGAAAGGATGCACTATATGCAGTTCGGAACTTTTTAGAATTTGCAGCCAACGTACGTCTAAAATGTGAGGTTGGCAGCTCTAAAACAGATTCAGTTGGGAGGGCATATTGTAATACCGCTGAAACTCTTAAACAAATCTTTATCTACAATGTGGTTCCTGCCAGACATAGGTGTATACGCTTGTATACTTCACTTTCATTCCTTCCATAAAGTCATGCAGGGTCATATTCTGTGGTAATTCATCAAATTGAGTTCAAGTCTTACGAGACCACAAGTGTGCAATACAAATTATCTATGAAGTGAGTTCAAAAACACCCTGGACAGAACTGTTCAAGGAAATAGGAATACAATATGTGATCAATAGTACCTGGCTGAAAATGACTTACAAGTTCGTGGGGACCTCCATCGGTAATGCTGGAATCCAATATGGTATTGACCCACTCTTACCCTTGATGACAGCTTCCACTCTCGCAGGCATACGTTCAATCAGGTGCTGGAAGGTTTTTTGGGGAATGGCAGCCCATTCTTCACGGAGTGCTGCACTGAGGACAGGTATCGATATCGGTCGGTGAGGCCTGGCACGAAATCGGCGTTCCAAAACATCCCAAAGGAGTTCCATAGGATTCAGGTCAGGACTCTGTGCAGGCCAGTCCATTACAGGGATGTTTCTGTCGTGTAACCACTCCACCACAGGCCGTGCATTATAAGCAGCTGCTCGGTCTCCGAATTTTACTGTTGGCCTACACACACTGGCAGATGACGTCCACCGGGCATTCGCCATACCTACACCCTGCCATCAGATTGGCATTTTGTGTATCCTGATTCGTCACTCCACACAACGTTTGCCACTGTTCAGTCGTCCAATGTTTACGCTTCTTACACCAAACATGGCGTCGTTTGGCATTTACCGGCGTGGTGTGTGGCTTATGAGCAGCCGCTCGACCATGAAATCCAAGTTTTCTCACCTCGCGCCTAACTGTCATTGTACTTGCAGTGGATCCTGATGCAGTTTGGAATTTCTGTGTGATGGTCTGGATAGATGTCTGCCTATTACACATTACGACCCTCTTCAATCGTCGGCGGTCTCTGTCAGTCAACAGACGAGGTCGGCCTGTATGCTTTTGTTCTGCACGTGTCCCTTCATGTTTCCTCTTCAGTGTCACGTGGGGTACAGTGGACCTAGGGATCTTTAGGAGTGTGGAAATCTCGCGTACAGGCGTATGACACAAGTGACACCCAATCACCCGACCACGTTCGAAGTCCGTGAGTTTCGCGCAGCGCCCCATTCTGCTCCCTCACGATGTCTAATGACTTCTGAGGTCACTGTATGGAGTTCCTGGCAGTAGGTGGCAGCATAATGCACCTAATATGAAAAACGTATGTTTTTGGGGGTGTCGGGACACTTTTGATCACGTAGTGTACATACTACGCCTTCCCCGTATATTTGTTCGTTAGTTAAATTTGCCGTGAATGATGCATTTATTTTCAAACCAACGACTCAGTCCGTGGAGTCAGTACTGGAAATAAGAAGGAACGGAACTCCTCACCAACCATGTAGCCAGCATGGCAGCATGTTGCAGAGCATGCACTGCCGTTCGTAGTGATCACACATCCTATTAAAGACCATGTCTCACCTTTTGTAATGTTCAGTGGACCATCACGCATAGCGTTGACTTCAGTATAATTACTGTCTTTGAATAAAAGTGTTCTGTTCGTCTCATTGCGTATTTCTTTCAGTTACCATCTGTACTATATTGTAGCAATTCTTTCCATTAAAAACGGGTAGTTATATGTAGTTTGTAGTTTGTGTGTGGTGGACTTTGATGTTGGGCTGCCTTTTGTGGCAAAATGTAAATGAAATTTTACTGTTTGTTGAGTGGTGAAGCCAAGTACAGCACATTATGTTATATGATGTCAGTATCAACTGCATAATTTTAACGACTGAAGGAAGTTGTTAATGCAGCCACACAAGTATATCATTGAAAAGCAAATAAGAGGAAAAGCCTCAGCCAGCCGATGTGGCCGAGAGGTTCTAGGCGCTTCAGTCTGTAACCGCGCGACTGCTACGGTCGCAGGTTCCAGTCCTGCCTCGGGCATGGATGTGTGTGTAGGTTAGTTAGGTTTAAGTAGTTCTAAGTTCTAGGGGACTGATGACCTCAGATGTTAAGTCCCACAGTGCTCAGAGACATTTGAACCATTTTTGAGGAAAAGCCTCATTGCAACTACATATATGGATTAGTGTAATACGACTCCTTTTGGACAAAATGTAATCTGAATTTACTGATGTCCTTTAGACGTTCATTATTGTCGATGAAACCCTTGCTTCCTTCAACACAGTTAAAAGGAATCACTTAAATCCTCAGCAAAAAAATAAGACATTTGCCCTATCTGATTCGCACTTTAGTGACGTTTAGAACTGCGCCTAGAAAGCTCAGGTGAGAAAACTGGGAGAAAGTACGTGGTGAGGTAATTATTCACACTTACTGCTATGAAAACTGGCACTGACATGCAAAAAAGCACATCCTAACCTTAACTGTTGCTGGTGCCGCATTTACTCATGAAATTACATTAACCAAAATCACGATAGATGCCAAAAAGGCTTCTTTTTGTTGAATCACACACGAATCGCAGGGAAGGGAAAGGTTGGATTAGCACGCTCTTAATTGGATTCACATAGGAAAGTCTAAAGGTAGAAAGAAATTAGACCATCACCATACACACATAATTGTGGCAAAGAAATTCGTACGGACTGGCCTCCATGTTGACAAATAAAACGGAATATAATAAGTGATACGAAAATACCCACACGCAAAAACGAAAGAGAGTCGACGTGGCTGAGTAATTTAACAATGGTAGCAAGCACATGAATTATCATAAATAGTTGAAAATGAGAGCAAATAACTAACAAACGTTCGGGAAAGGCAGAAACTCAATTGTGCCAATGAAATAATGAACATCAAAAGCTGAGGAGTCTACTTGTTCTTTCGTTTTCCACGCAGCATCATAGGCTATAATGGGAAGCCAAAAACCAGTGTGGACACTCGGCCTGTACGAATGTTAGCTTCAGTGTACTATCAATAGATAACGTCTTCATCCCATCCACGGACGAATTGCGAAGCACTTTTACTTATGTATATTAGGCTGAACGCTGTGCGTTCAGTGTCGGACACAAAATTTGTTCACACGCGAGGACCTGCGAATCACAATATGTATATGTTCGTTATCAAACACGCACCTTCTTTCTACTGAAATGCATACCAGAGACCAAAACTTCGCAACACGCCTGCCAGTTCATATCAGAGGCTTTACAAAATGGTTCAAATGACTCTGAGCACTATGGGACTTAACATCGGAGGTTATGAGTCCCATAGAGCTTAGAACTACTTAAACCTAACTAACCTAAGGACATCACACACATCCATGTCCGAGGCAGGATTCGAACCTGCGACCATAGCGGTCGCGCGATTCCAGACTGAAGCGCCTAGAACCGCTCGGCCACACAGGCCGGCTTAGAGGCTTTACACGTGCTCAATACATGGAGCGTGAGTTGATGTCGCTTCCCAGAGGTCACATTGTAATCTCCCCCCTCCTTCCTTCTTCCATCTATTGTCCACATTAATCAATGTCCAGTCCAAGTAATTAATAAGCGAAGTCTTTTATGAAAATTTGGAAGCCCCAAAGATTGCAATAAACTTTCAGGTTTAATTAGCTTGTCATGTTGAGATGGCTCCAGTTCTACTTGTCTGTGGGTCTGATTCTTGAAGCTGAAAACCTAACATCAGGTCCTCACGGCTGGGTTGAACTAAATAAATTGGAAGATTGTTGTTGCAGAATTTTTTACGTAGACATATTTTCCACTGATTTTCTCACATTTTTGTATATCATACAGCATTTTGTTTTTTCACATTAACAAAGCCGAAATTATAATGTTCACACATATTATACAAAAATTACGTCCGATCTCATCAGAGGCAAGCTTACAACTCTCTCACTCTGCAGAAAAAGCAATACTCCATAGGGCTTGGAATCTTTCTCAACAAATGAATTCCTAATAGCTTTCGTCACATTATTAAAATCGATTATTATTTCATAGATGAATCCAGAAGTAAACATAGTAAACAAGAGAGGATTGCATAATTAGTAATAGAAATTGTAAGTGTGCAAATAATTCGAAACTTCAAATGTGACAAAAAAGATAATTTTAGTTGTATATTGAGAGCTAGTACTTATCGATTTTAACATTGAACCTAAAATACACACATCAAAAAAGTTTTGCATCATCTCGGTTCCTAGAGTTCCCGAACCTGTACAGAAAACTGGAATAGAGGTCAACATAAACATCATTTCCGCCCATTTTATTGCTCATGGAAACTACACATTGCATGTTGTGCCATCGTACAGCGAGACCTTCAGAGGTGGTGGTCCAGACTGTACACACTGGTACCTCTAATACCGAGTAGCATGTCCTCTTGCAGTGATGCATGCCTTAATTCGTCGAGGCATACTATCCACAGGTTCATCAAGGCACTGTTGATTCAGATTGTCCCACTCCTCAACGGTGATTCGGCGTAGATCCCTCAGAGTGGTTGGTGGGTCACGTAGTCCATAAACAGCCATTTCAATCTATCCCAGGCATGTTCGATAGGGTTCATGTCTGGAAAATATGCTGGCCACTCTAGTCGAGCGATGTCGTTATCCCGAAGGAAGTCATTCACAAGATGTGAACAATGGGGGCACGAACTATTGTCCATGAAAACGAATGCCTCGCCAATATGCTGCCGATATGATTGCGCTATCTGTCTGAGGATGGCATTCACATATCGTACAACTGTTACGGCGCCTTCCATGACCACCAGCGGCGTACGTCGGTCCCACATGATACCACCCCAAAACAGCAGGGACCTCCACCTTGTTGCACTCGCTAGACAGTGTGTCTAAGGCGTTCAGCCTGACCGGGTCTCCTCCAAACTCGTCTCAAACGATTGTCTGGTTGAAGGCATATGCGACACTCATCGGTGAAGAGGAAGTTATCCTAATCCTGAACGGTCCATTCGGCATGTTGTAGGGCCCATGATGTCGTGGTTGCAAAGATGGACCTCACTGTGACGTGAAGCTGTGCATCATGCAGCCTATTGCGCACAGTTTGAGTCGTAACACGACGTCCTTTGGCTGCACGAAAAGTATTATTCAAGCTGTAAGGGTTCCTCCGAGCCATAATCCGTAGACAGCGGTCATCCACTGCAGTAGTAGCCCTTGGGTGGCCTGAGCGAGGCATGACATCGACAGTTCGTATCTCTCTGTATCTCCTCCATGTCCGAACAAAGTCGCTTTTGTTCACTCCGAGACGCCTGGACACTTCCCTTGTTGAGAGCCCTTCCTGGCACAAAGTAACAATGCGCACGCCACCGAACCGCGGTATTGACCGTCTAGGCATGGTTGAACTGCATAGAACACGAGCCGTGTGCCTCCTTCCTGGTGGCATGACTGGAACTGTTCGGCTGTCAGACTCCCTCCGTCTATTAGGCGCTGCTTATGCATGTTTTTTTTTTTACATCTTTGGGAGGGTTTAGTGCGATCTCTAAACAGTCAAAGGGACTGTGTCTGTGATACAAAATCCGCAGTCAACGTCTCAGGCGTTCTGGGAACCAGGGTGATGCAAAACATTTTTTGATGTGTGTATTTCTTAAAGTAGTTACTCTTCACAAATTTTAGCTTGAAATATAACAATACTGTGTATAAAATTATATGAAAGTTTCAGAAAGTTTTCAGAAAAGCAACTGAGATAATATTGACCCGTCCAAAATTCGAAAAATAATACTTGTATCGACAACTACTGTTGAGGAAAAGTAATGCTAGAGGAGGATATCCCCTTAGAACATGAAATAAAGAAAATAACAGAGTTCGAGTTGGTCTCGATCTTTTTAGCAACATGGGAGGTTGTGGATTTGTGTTGTTGAGAAATTTTTGGTTGCCAGATAATTTTCATTGTTACTGTCTTGCACAACATTTTTCTTGCAACATTCAGTGGTCACTGAACAATTTCGCAGGAACTGCTACGATAGAGGTTTTTTTAATTATTGCTTTTTTAATAGCCTGGAATTAAATTAGACGGTACTCATAGTAAACGTTAAGAGCGGAAATGAAGAAAAAAAAGAATCCAAATGGTTGTGCCCCACTTAAATAGTAGCCGGCCGGGGTGGCCGTGCGCTTCTAGGCTCTACAGTCTGGAACCGCGAGACAGCTACGGTCGCAGGTTCGAATCCTGCCTCGGGCATGGATGTGTGTGATGTCCTTAGGTTAGTTAGGTTTAAGTAGTTCTAAGTTCTAGGGGACTGATGACCTTGGAAGTTGAGTCCCATAGTGCTCAGAGCCTTTTGAACCACTTAAACATTGGTTGGGCCGTCAGCCAATACAGAATTATCAGAAAACAGCAGCAAATTGTTAGGTTTCCTTGCCCAAAAGCTATTATTTAAATGTAAGTTTTCTACAACGAGGCTCGATTTAAATGGATCATGGTTACAGCAATTCAGAACGACAAATAAGCACATAAATAATAAATGCTCGTGTACTGTGTGTGTGTGTGTGTGTGTGTGAGGGGGGAGGGGGCCGGGCTTCAGTCGTAAGCATCGGAGTTTGCGTTCGATAAAAACACTTGTTTGATCAAGATGCTACAATACATGTAATTAGAACAATAAATTCGGCGAAATTAGACGCTGTCAAACTGGAGCACGCGATCTAGACAGTTATGAATAAAAGAGTGAACAGTATACCCAACAGAGAATAGGAAAACAGTCTACATAGAACCACATTTTGGACTTTCCCACTGTCCATAACTGAAATCATAAAGCGAATCATATGTAACAAACAGAATGATACTCCTGTATTCGCACTGGAAAACGAATTCCAGTTTTGTTTCTTTTTTCTCCTGTGAAAGCTGGCCCGGTGGCGACGTACGCTGTCCTCCTTCCAGGATCGAAAATGTTCTGTAAGAGGCACCGGCATTAACACGATCCCGAAGTTCATTTCTGGTGGTGGGGATGACCGCCTCAAGTCCATTCCTCTGGAGGCCTGATCGATCAGTATTAAGGAGGCGCGTGAATAACTTGTCGGATTCTATTGAGACTTGCTCTTAAAAAGCGTAAAAAACGAGTTTTGAAAGGACTGAATTGGAAGCCTTCATTCAACTACGAATTGGAGTCTTCCAACTGCTGTATCGCCTTCAGAGAAAGGACGCTACGAAACTTGCCATTCCGTTTCCTTCTCGCGTAATGATGTAGAAAACAGTCCAAAGAAACTCAGGCGCCAGCTCCTGCACTACGCGTAGCCTTTACACCGTTAAACTTGTTACGTCCGTACCCAGCGATTTTTGTTTTTCTGCTCGAGGCACCTTCCACGTGTCTTTATAATACTTTTTTTTTCTCACGAGTCACAGCCTTAGTTTCGAGAGTATATTTTGCAGGGCAGAGAAAAGGTTGAGATTTGCTTATCATTCATTGAAGCACCAACACATTTAAATAAATATTTGTCATATGTGTATTTTATTTAATGCTTCAGAACAAAACCGCCTCGGTTGCGAAATTATTTAATGTCAATGACGCGTTTCACCCTTTTGGGTCATCATTTGATTGTGTAAAAGTAACTGGATACGTGACCCAACGGTCATAAAATCACATAATGTTAAATAGACACCAAGGTAACCGGATACGTAACCTACACGTTATAAAACATCTAAAGCATGAACACGTCAGCCGGCTCCTCTTCATGGTTTGGATGTAGTTGGTTTGTTAATTGTTTCTACGATACGGAACAGTCTCACATTATCTATAACGCCAAAAGAGTATACATCACAGCCTTCTAGTTGTATCCCATGTAAGTTGTTCACCGAGCTAGAAGTGTTGCTTCAAAATGTGAGGGTGGCAGGAAGGTCGCGTCATACATTTAATTATTTTTCAGACACATCGGATGCTATTTCATCATTGAAACTTTGGGAACTTATTATTCACGAGTTCTGCTCATATAAATAAATTGAAAATCGACATATTCGGTCAATTTCATGACCCCCACCCCTTAAAGAGATAAATATGTTACAGTCCGAGTTTAATGTGCTTATTTTGTTACACTGCAAAACTACGAGACTGACAAACACAAAGACGGACCGTAAATAATGCCGTGTAGGGACAGTATTGCACGAAATGGTAGTGTGACAGCACAGAAATTAAGGGGAGGTTTACTATCTTTGGCCCGAAAAAAGCATGTTCTTTGAGAATTTTTTTCTCGTGATGTGTTATAGATATCAATTTGGTCAAAATGTTTATTGATATTTCCTCTACAAACTGGAATTTTTTCGACCGGAAACGTCGAAGAGCAAAGGCGGAAGGGCCGTCGGAACGAAACAAAATTTCGATGTAGAACTCCACGCGCGATATGTCACAGGTCAGCCGGCTCGTCTGAAATCAAAATTCAGTTGACGTTAGCGAAGTATATAAGATTCTTTAGGAGTTGTAGCTCGCTTACGTTATTTGGACCATAAGAAACAAAATGGCGGCCATTTGAAATAAATAGGGTTTTTTTCATCGATTTTTCGACTTCGTCGGCTAATTAAAAATATTTATAGTTGATGAATCGGAATAAAAGTCGTACAACTCCTAGACAATTTAGTTGGCTTCGTCAGAAACAAAGAATCATGCCAATCGCCTCAGTAGATTTGAAGTTACCATACCGCGCGATAAAAAAAAAAGTCATTTCGTGAAACACGGATTTGAAGTTTTGACTACATATAAATGCAACATTATGCAACTTACGTTCAATCTGCTATTTGGGGTCCATAAACTAGTCCTTCCCCTTCCTCATAGAGGGCGTTCTGCTCGTCAGGGCCATCCTGCGTTGCTCCAGATCCGCTCGTGAGGCCGGTGACAAGCGGTTTCGGCAGCTTGAATCCGGTGATCGTCCGAATGCTTGGCAAACTGCGTCGAATAGAGTCCCAGGGTGACGTCCATCGTTTTCATGGTCTTCAGAATTGCTGAATACCCTTCGTTGAAGCTGCTCACTGCCAGGAAAGTCGGCATCTCCACAGTCTCCGCACCAGAATGGAAATGCTTGGAGGCTAACTTCCAAACACACGCGTTCAAACTCATATTTGAATTCTCTGTGTTTCCTCCCCAGCACCGGTACAGTAACTCGTCCTCCAAAAGAAAAAACTGGCGCGTGAAAAAGGCTGATTTCAGGCAGATGCATTTTTTGGTTCAGCTGCGAATAACAAACATTTCCGTTCCGTATTCTGAAAAGCCGTTTCAGGGGTGGATTCTAAACACTTTCATGGATCCAAAAATGCAATTTTTAAAAATTGATTTTTTGAACCAAAGGATAGTAAACCTCCCCTTAAGTGTAACATTGGGAGTAGATAATCGACCCTGGGTTTGTCATGATCCTCCCTATCACTCGCCCGTAGTGACTAAGGATATTTAGGATTACATATTTTGCTGAGAGTTTCTGCTGTTTGTTTCATGTTGGTTTTCTGATAGTACGGTACGGCAGTTTAAGATGCTGCCGCCGCACGTCAGCGGAGTCATCATATTCCCCAGCCAGAACATTATGATCACCTACCTAATAGCCGGTATGTTCACCTTTAGCATGGATAACAGAGACGACGCGTCGTGGCATGGAAGCAATGAGGCCTTGGTAGGCCGCTGGAGGGAGTTGACACCACAACTGCAGGCACAGGTCACCTAATCCCCGTAAATTCCAGGGAGGCTCTGACGCCACGTTCAATCACATCCAAGATGTCTTCGATCAGGTTCAGATCTGGCGAGTTGGAGGCCAGCACCTCAATTGGAACTCGCCTCTGTGTTCCCCGAACCACTCCCTCACAGTCCTGGCCTTCTGACATGGAGTAACATGTTGAAAAATGCCACTCCCGTCGGGAAACTTGATCATCATGAAAGGGTGTACGCGGTCTGCAACGGTTGTGCGATACTCCTTGGTAGTCATGGTGCCTTGCACGAGTTCCACTGGACCCATGGATGCCCTCGCGAATATTCTCCATAGCATAATGGAGCCACCGCCAGCTTGTCTCCATCCTGCAGTACAGGTGCCCCTGGAAGACGACGGATTCACGCCCTCCCATCGGCCACTGTGCCACAGTCTAGGGTCGATACTCACGAGCCCATTTCAGTCGTAGTTGCCGATTTCGTGGTGTTAACATTGGCACATGCATGGATCGTCACCTGCGGAGACCCATCGCTAGGAGTGTTCCGTGCACTTTGTATTCAGACACACTTGTATGCTGCCCAACATTAAAGTGTGATGTTACTTCGCCGCAGTCCAGAATACGACGTCCGACATCTGCAATGAGTGGTGGCCGCCCGACCCCGTGACGTCTGGACGTCGTTCATCTTGGTTTCACCACATGCTGAAGACACTCACCATAGCATTTCTCCAACACCCAAAAAGTCGTGCAGTTCCTGAAATGCTCATATCGAGCCTTCGGGCTATCGCAGTCTGTCCTCGGTCAGACTCAAGTACATTGCGAACCATCCCCATTCTACACACGGACCTCACGCTCACCGATACTACATGCACCGTTCATGTGTCTGGCTAATAATCATTCCTCGCCAGACGCCAGATGTCGCTGCTGTCGCCTGAACGGTTTTATATCGATACTAGGTCGGTGGCCATAATGTTCTGGCTAATCAGTGTATGAGTTTTTATTATCTGCCCAGCAAAATAACTGATGATGGCCGAAATTGAGAGAATATAAAATGTAGACTGGCAATGGCAAGAAAAGCGTTTCTGAAGAAGAGACACTTGTTAACATCAAATATAGATTTAAGTACTTTCTAAGAGTAATTACATGGAGTGCGCCATGAGTAAAAGTGGAACCTGAACGATTAACAGTTTAGGCAAGAAGAGAACAGAGTCTTTTGAAAGGTGATCTTACAAAAGAATGCTGAAGGCTAGATGGTTAGATCACGTAATTAATGGGCAGATACTGAGGAGAACGGGAGGGAAAAACAACTTGTGGCTCAACTTGACTAAAAGAAGGTATCAGTTGGTAGAAACATTCTAAGACATTCACTAGAGCACCAATTTAGTACTGGAGGGTAGTGTGGGGGGTAAAAACCGCAGACCAAGAGATCAATACAGTAAGCGTCTTCAGAAGGATGTAGGTTCCTGTAGTTATTCGGAGATGAAGAGGCTTACACAGGACAGAGTAGCACGGTGGTCTTCATGAAACCAGTCTTCGTAATGAAGACCAGAATAACAATAACAACAACAACAACAACAACAAGTAGCCGCACTCAACCAATTGCAGATATTACTGGCCATCACAAAACGCACACCGATTAAGGGCTGTCTTACTACTGGACACTAGAGCAGATATAATTCAGGGAAATTAATTAACATGTAAAGACCAAACATTTTGGGCTGGTTAAGGAAGTGACGAAAGGTGTTGTTGGCTGGGTTTTCTTGCTCTTCGTACACTGGACCCTTCCCACGTGGTGTGCGAGAGTTGTGGCTTAAATGTATCTGTTGAGTGTAGCTGATTGTAAAGAGCGTGAGCATAGTATGGTGGCACGTTTGTGTTGTGTGAGAGAGGGTGAACCCCAGTGCCGACACACAGCCCACTCGTCTGGAGTGGCACAGCGGTACGTCAGGCTTAACATCCACATCACTATCAAATGTCACATGCCGTCACTTCATGAGGCGTCATAGAGAGGTTTGGAATTATATACAGGACACTGGTGATTACGAACTTTACGCCAATACGTCTCTCTCCCTAGCTGATGAAACACTGCCGGTGAAAATTTCTTACACTACAAGGATTCTAACTTCTAAATCTTCTTCAGAACTCCGCAAGCTACCTTATGGTGCCTGGCGGAGGGTGTTTTGTGTATCACAGTCACTTCCCCCTTTTCTGTCCAAGTTGCGAATGGTTCGCGGGCCACAACGATTCGTGTGAGCTCGAATCTCTTTAGTTTTACCTTCACCTCTTTGCACGAGATATACCTAAGAGGAAGCGGTTCTCCCCTAGCACAGCGCCACCGCAAGAGCGTACTTCAGCGACCTCGGCTACTGAGGTTGATTCACTGGGATTCTCAATAATTCGGTGCCGTTGCTGTTGCCTTCTCTTTGGATTGTTCTTCGCATTACTCTGCAGGTCGCAGAGAGACTAGTAACAGTGTCAGCGTAGATGAGTCGACACGAAGTTTTATTGCATTTTACTTCTGCCTTGCAAGCCATCAAAGTTACGTGAATGAACTGGCAGCGACTGTAGCTGAGGAGACCTGAATTAAGAAAGGTGCGAGACAATCTGTTCTGCGGTGTACTTAGCAGTTAAGATAGTGATATGTAGATGGAAGGACCAATAGGAAGTGAAGAGCAGCTAGCTGCACTTCTGGAAGCCCTCCGGCTGGCGATGGAATACAAAGTAAACACTGCTTTTATTTCCCGTTCGTAGTGTCGTTAGCTCGGCGAGATTTGTAGCTAGGCACTAAACAAGATGTGGTCAAAATGAGTTCTTGCATAAAAATACTTTCTCTGTTCAGGCAGGATAGTACTCTCTGCTCGCAGCTAAGTTGTACTAAAAGTTGGAAACTGCGTGAAAACCTCCTGTCAACATTGTGATACCAGAGGATCATACTTCTTTTCCTAGTGGCAGGGTAAAGTTATGGCCAATCTTTCTGCTCAGTTACAGATAACCGGTTAGTGCTGCACATAAAGTTACTGGACAGAGGCCAGTTTACAAACACTAGGTTGGCAGCCCTGCAGCCAGGCGGACGCACCTGCACGAAGCTCTCACTAAGATAAGCGATTAATATTAAAATAAGAGCTAATTTAGTTAATATTACATTTTAGACTAGTGCATTTACTTCTTATCTAATTTATCTATTGGAGTTTTCGCTTTTCTAAACGTAATTATACCGAAAAGGAAGTATTTCGTAAAGGCCGGCAGTCGCGAATTTGTTTACATACTTGGCGTATATTTCGTACGAGCGTAGATATTTGTTTTTGACTAGACTTAGCGCTTCAAAGTTAAATTAATTCGTGTATCTCATCCAGAATTTGTGTGGTTAGTTAAAAGTTTCTGAAGCAAGTTTATAAATTTGTTTACATTAGTGTTTAGTTACGTATTAGTACAGGTTACGAAACTGTTGTGTTGTTGAATTTATTTTCTGCTTTTATGTTACGTTTTACTATCAAACCTTGTGTGACAAGTGTGGTGGTTGCCGTAGAAATTTGAAAGAGGTGGTGTTCTGTATAGACTGTAGGTTGTGGTTTCATTGGGGCGAGTGCAGCCGAGAGGAAACGAGGGTAGATAATGAGGCTCTTCCATGGCAGTGTAGGTTATGTAGAAAGGACAGAAAAATCACGGAACAGGAGGCAAAGATTTGTGCCCTTAAGGCTGAATTAGAGATCGCGAATTTGGAATTATGTAGGCTAAGGGAGGAAAAGGACTCTGGGCGTTGGGAAAAGGTAGCAAGCAAAGGGCGAAAAAGGGAAACAATTGATGAAACTTCTGAAATTCAGTTAGCAAATCAGTTAGGCATGCTATCTGAAGTAGTGGAGGAAGGGCCTTATTCAGATGTAGTTGAATGTAGGTTGAAGCAGAATACTAGCTTAAAGAAAAAAAGACAGGTCGGGATCAAACCAGAATAGAAAAATAATTGTGCTTACAGGCAGCAGTCATGGGAGGGGTTTGGGCCAACAGCTTCAGGAGAAATTAGGGACAGAGTACCAGGTCACAAGTTTTGTGAAGCCAAGTGCCTTAGCCAGGTGACAGAAAACTTAGGTCAGCTCTGCAAGGACTTTGAGAAGGAAGATCAGGTAATTATAGTTGGGGGAGCAGGAAACTGCCTGGCTATGAATCCAAGATATAGTATTAGGAGTGACCTGGATAAAATAGGAGCAGAAACTGGGCACACGAATGTGGGGTTTGTGGAGGACTTTCAGCTCCATGATCAGCCCTGGGTAAACACCGCTGTAAGGCGTTTTAACACTGAGCTGAACTGGATGCTCCAGACACCGGCAAAGTTTCACATTAGTGTTGTTCCAGTTGATGCTATTGGTAGGTGGGGTTACGCTACACATGGCCTGCATCTTAATAGGAAGGGGAAAGATAAATTAGCTTCTCTACTAGCAGATACTGTTTTAAGGGGGGCCACAGTCACACAAGGGGTGTTCCCTGTGGTTATTGGGATCAGGCAGAAAGGTTTTTTTTTAGGTTAAAGCCAAATGCCAGACAGACAACAACCATGGAAAATAGAAGAAAAGAAACTTCATGCACAGCAAATAGGGATAAAGCTAGGGGTGGTATCAACTTACTTCACCAAAATATCAGGGGAATAAAAAATAAAATAGATGAGCTGATATTGTGTTTAGATGATCTCAAAAATGAGACTGATATACTTTGTCTGTCGGAGCACCATGTAACTTTGGGGATCGAAAATATCAGTATAAGTCGGTATAATTTAGCATCTTACATGATCTAGTATGGATAAAGGAGAAGTTGCCATTTTCATAAAACAACGGTATAAATACAGAACTGTTGAAGTAAGCACATTTTGTGTTGATCAGCACTTTGAGGTTTGTGCATGTGAACTTCAGCTAGATAATGTTGTGTTGATATTAGCAAACAGGGTACAGGTCTCCACCCTATTATGCTGTCTGTCAGACAAAAAGAAGAAGTTATTAATCTGTGGTGTTTTCAACGTTAACTTTCTAAGCAATTCTGATTTCTGATAGGAAAAGTGAACTAGAAGTGTTGTTAACAACATATAATTTAGAATCAGTGATCAATTTCCCTACACGTATAGCTCAGGACAGTAGTGCTCTAATAGATAATGTATTTGTACAGCAAGAGGATGTAGAATATACACATGCTTTCCCTGTGGTAAATGGATTATCTCACCATGACGCACAACTGACTAACTTACAAAACCTAAGAGGGTGTACACTTCAGAAACCATTAAGTAAAAGTGTGAGGGTGCTCAACCCAGTGCTCATTTTGTGAACCTCTTTCTCCTGAAAAAATCGTCCAGTTTTTCTGAAACTATAATCATTTGTCTGTCTCTACATCTTTGATGTCCGTGCCATTCAGATAATACCTTCGCGGTGCGTCGTTTTTTGTCGTAGAGTGTACATTAGGGAGTGGGGAGGCTCGATGGTCAAGCCACTAGATTTTCATTCGTGAGATTGATGGTTCAAACCCCCGTTTGGCAGTCCAGGTTTCAGTTTTATGTGGTTTTCTTCAATAGGTTATTGCACCTGCAGGGATGGTTCCTTTGAAAAGGACACGGCAAATTTCATCCTCGTCTTCCCCCAGTCAGAGCTTGTGTTCCACCACCGTAAACCTCATCGTCGATGGAACGCGAAGCCAGAATCTTCATTTCAGTTAGTAAGTTTAATAGTTTCGTGGACTGTACATGTTTTCACTTACGTGCTTTCATCAGTTTTTGTTGTTCGTGCGTCGGCAATACTAGTCTAAATAGATTGTTGCATCACTGAGGCGAATGCCTTCACGAAGCAGAAGGCTGCGTGGCCTTAAAAAGTCTTTTTTCCCCTGAAAGTAAGTTATATATTGTGTAACAGTAATTTCCTAGAATTTCTTCTATGAAGATCCGACATTCTGTGGTGCAAACGGGGGTGTTTCTGGGAGTACTTAACACGCATGGGCGGAGCAGTCCAGTTATTATTTGGTTGATGAGCGGCTTAGCCGCATCTTGAGCATGTTACCTAACCTTTCCACACACCCCGGTGATATGACAAATATTGACACTTACAGTAGCGTACAGTGTTAGGTACATAAGGCCTGAAAGTAAAACAGGGAAAAAAAATCTGCTGCAGTGTACTCGGCCAATTTCAGTACAGCGAACGTAAGAATAAATTCTGCTCTCTTTTCGAGCTCACCATTTACTTCTGCAACACATGTGCCCTCCCATTCTTGTTGGAGTTCTTTGATGCCAGAGTGCAGCTGGCAACCTTTTACTGTAATTTAACTGTTCATGGAATACTCTCCAAAGGATTTGGAATTTAACAGCTTAGCTACTTGGATTCATTTCGCCTCCTCGACTACATGAGTACCGTTATGCAACTCTCGATGGATGTAAGTGATCCTGCAAGTCTGTCCAACGCTCTGTGTATGTTGCAGAGTACCTTCCACACGCCTGATAACAATGAAAGCGTCTTTCACCACAGCTGAGAAGCTAGGTTTGTTTTTGGTTGATGTACGGTCCACTGACGCACTAGGTGCAGCTACAGACATCAGGGACGACCGAAACAGAGCCCCGCTTATCTCTTCGAGCCTTTCACAACAGGTCCCGCTAAGGACTGTTTCGACTCAGCAACCATCCACCTAATCGGCACTTAGCACACCCCCCACTGTTGTCCTTTATTTGTATAGATTTGTACTGTCGTCGCGATTCGGGCTGTCAAGTCAGATCTCCGGCCCCTGCAGCACAAGGTTCCAGTGCCATCACGGTAATTTCTGAAGCATGCAAAGAGCTGACAGAGAGCGGTGCACATCAGTCCCCAGCGCGGGACCCCAGTATTCCCCAGATCCCATATTTCGCCGAGTAAAGGTCGCGGTGATCTGTACGACGGCTGGTGAAGTTTAGACCGACATACTTTTTAGTACTGTTCGACTAACACTGGACTATGAGCTGGCAAAGAGTTTCCTCCTAATTCTTTCTGTCGTTTCCATGACTACCCATAATTACACTGCACAAGCAGCCATCGCAGTTACCCGCTCAGTACACGTACCCTGCGAACGCCAGTGATAATGGCTCGACATGGAACAAATGAGCGGGCACGGTCGTGCATGCACTCACACTAGACGCTGCTGTCGGTAGACGGCCAGACCGCCGGCGCCAGTACACGGCCAGACTAATGGAAGCAACCTGTAGCGCACGCCTCTCGTTTGCACTGGACAGCCGACGGGCAGCGGCGCTTGTGCAAATTAGCTGCTACGGAATGAAAGACCTCCACGCTAACATTCCATCCCCTGGCTGGTTAGGAACACAGTTTCTGACTTGTTAGCCGCTCGCTTAAAAGTAAATTTCGTTGTACTTGTCACCACGAGCATTGATTGTACCCATTCCTTTTCATGATCACTTCAGTTCACTTCGTCTAGTCTGACATTGGCGGGCACACACACAGTCCAATTTTATGCAACCACTTCACACACAGATATCAAATGTAAGAGTTCTGTGCGGCACTTGACAGCTGAATACACACTAGGCCTCTTTCATGTCCAAATGTAGTTATTGACTGCATTTTTAAGCGAGTTTTTCGTGAAGTTTATACATAACGGATGTTTAAAGATTCTTCACGATTCAGCATACTACGCTTTTTAGGTACGAAAGAAGAAGTCAGCGCTCAGATCTATTGATTTACGTACGTGATGCTGCAAATAATAAATAAACCGAAAGATATAGAGAAATAACGCATTTTCCTTAAAGAAGGATTCGAACACTGTGACTGTGGGATCGCCGAATCGATTGAGACAATTTTTTCTGAAAACATGTCCGTGTGTGAAACGTAAGCTAAGAACAAAAGTAGAAAATAAACGTTTCTAATACACTACTGACCATTAAAATTGTAACACCATGAAAGCAGCATGCAACAGAAGTCCGACTGGCATGAAGCATACTACATGCTTGAACAGGCAAATGATCAGCATTTCAGAGCAAGAACACAGCTGATATCGCATTTGAATGCTGTTTGTTTGCGAGAAAACGGGTTGTGTGTCGTGCAAGAAGGCAAAACGACTATCAGCGCGTGTCCAGGATCATTTCCTATCGAGAGTGCAATTTACCGTTCCAATATTGCTGATCGCGTTCGTCGGGATTCTACGACTGTTGGGAATGTGGAAAAGGTTGGTTCAGGAGGGCTATAGCGCCATGCACAATCTTAACGACTGCAAGCATCTAGCGCCAGAGAGGACATGCATATTGTTCGCTTCGCCGTGTGGGATCGTCTATATATGAATCAAACGTCATATATGAATCAAACGAAACAAAGACAGTAGCTGCCAATGGGCATTGAAACAAGTCAATGGGAAAAGTTGAAAATATGTGCTGGACCGGGACTCGAATCCGGATTTACTCTTCTCATGAGTGGTTGCCTTCGGCCATGCGGACACGATCCATGGACAAATGGAACTTTCAACTTATCCACACACTAATGACGCAGTGCCCCTGCCCATTATCCTCAACACTCGAGCGTATCGCTTACTCCCGTACGAGGTCGAGCGTATGTGTGCATCTGCACAAAAGGGATCAATCGTCGTTTCGCCCTATTCATGTATGTATGGTGTCCGTTCTTTCAGAGTGTGCGAAAGAACAGACACCGTATATATATGACATATGTTCAGTAAGGAAGTGGGGTTGTTTACAGAAAGAAAAGTATCCACACGGACAGCGTGACGATGTCTGGAGCACCGCGGACTGCCAGCAAGGCGACCATTTGTTGCAGCTTCCCCGAGTAGGCAGCAGAGAGAGGCGCGCCCAGTGACAATGGTAAACAGAGGGATGCCAACGTGTAGTTTCTAGACGAGTTTCTGACTACCTATTCATTTGTGTATGGAGCCTCCTACGTGACAAATATTGCCACATTGGTCACGGTCATGCAAATACCTTCAGCTGGGCTGATCGTATGGGGTGCCATTAGGTACTCAACGTGATCACCGCTGGTTCGCGCAGCCGATAAACTGAACAGCAGCAGTTCCATTTCTAACATGTTAAGGCCTGCGGCTTCTCCTATTCACCAGATCTCAGTGACGGTATCTTTCAGCAAGATAACACAGGATCGCATCTTGTCCGTAATGTCGCGCACAGCACATTCTCCATATCTCTTACCCACTGAAACATCTGGTCATGGGTTGCACACCAACGCATTACCCAACATACTTTTTTTTTTGGAAATTTGTGGTAAGCTCTATGGGACCAAACTGCAGAGGTCATCGGTCGCTAGTCTTATACACTACGTAATCTAACTTAAACTAGCTCACGCTAAGGACAACACACACACCCATGCCCGAGGGAGGACTCGAACCTCCGACGTGGGGAGCCGCGCGAACCGTGAGAAGGCACCCTCGACCGCACGGCTACCCCGCGCGGCTCCCAACATACGACAATTTTATTAGAAACACATTTATATATGCCGTATAAACTGAAAGAACCAGAGGTTGTACAGAGTTTCAGGGAGAGCATAAGAGAGCACTTGACAGGAATGGGGGAAAGAAATACAGTAGAAGAAGAATGGGTAGCTTTGAGGGATGACGTAGTGAAGGCAGCAGAGGATCAAGTAGGTAAAAAAAAAACGAGGGCTAGTAAAAATCCTTGGGTAACAGAAGAAATATTGAATGAAATGATGAAAGGAGAAATTATAAAAATGCAGTAAATGAAGCAGGCAAAAAGGAATACTGATGTCTCAAAAATGAGATCGACAGGAAGTGCAAAATGGCTGAGCAGGGATGGCTAGAGGACAAATGTAAGGATGTAGAGGCTTATCTCACTAGGGGTAAGATAGATACTGCCTACAGGAAAATTAAAGAGACCTTTGGAGATAGGAGAACCACTTGTATGAACATCAAGAGCTCAGATGGAAACCCAGTTCTAAGCAAAGAAGATAAAGCAGAAAGGTGGAAGGAGTATATAGAGGGTCTATACAAGGGCGATATACTTGAGGACAATATTATGGAATTGGAAGAGGATGTAGATGAAGATGAAATGGGAGATACGATACTGCGTCTAGAGTTTCACAGAGCACTGAAAGACCTGAGTCGAAACAAGGCCTCCGGAGTAGACAACCTTCCATTGGAACTACTGACGGCCTCGGGAGAGCCAGTCCTGACAAAACTCTACCATATGGTGAGCAAGATGTATGAGACAGGCGAAATACCCTCAGACTTCAAGAAGAATATAATAATTCCAATCCCAAAGAAAGAAGGGTTGACAGATGTGAAAATTACCGAACTATCAGTTTAATAAGTCACAAACACGAATTCTTTACACGCGAATGGAAAAACTAGTAGAAGCTGACCTCGGGGAAGATCAGTTTGGCTTCCGTAGAAATGTTGGAACACGTGAGGCAATACTGACCCTACGACTTATCTTAGAAGAAAGATTAAGGAAAGGCAAACCTACGTTTCTAGCATTTGTAGACTTAGAGAAAGCATTTGACAATGTTGACTGGAATACTCTCCTTCAAATTCTGAAGGTGGCATGGGTAAAATACAGGGAGCGAAAGGCTATTTACAATTTGTACAGGAACCAGATGGCAGTAATAAGAGTCAAGGGGCATGAAAGGGAAGCAGTGGTTGGAAAGGGAGTGAGACAGGGTTGTAGTCTCTCCCCGATGTTATTCAATCTGTATATTGAGCAAGCAGTAAAGGAAACAAAAGAAAAATTTGGAGTAGGTATTAAAATCCATGGAGAATAAATAAAAACTTTGAGGTTCGCCGATGACATTGTAATTCTGTCAGAGACAGCAAAGGACTTGGAAGAGCAGTTGAACGGAATGGACAGTGTCTTGAAAGGAAGATATAAGAAGAACATCAACAAAAGCAAAACAAGGATAATGGAATGTAGTCGAATTAAGTCGAGTGATGCTGAGGGAATTAGACTAGGAAATGAGACACTTAAAGTAGTAAAGGAGTTTTGCTATTTGGGGAGCAAATTAACTGATGATGGTCGAAGTAGAGAGGATATAAAATATAGACTGGCAATGGCAAGGAAAGCGTTTCTGATGTAGAGAAATTTGTTAACATCGAGTATAGATTTAAGTGTCAGGAAGTCATTTCTGAAAGTATTTGTATGGAGTGTAGCCATGTATGGAAGTGAAACATGGACGATAAATAGTTTGGACAAGAAGAGAATAGAAGCTTTCGAAATGTGGTGCTACAGAAGAATGCTGAAGATTAAATGGGTAGATCACATAACTAATGACGAAGTATTGAATAGGATTGGGGAGAAGAGAAGTTTGTGGCACAACTTGACTAGAAGAAGGAATCGGTTGGTAGGACATGTTCTGAGGCATCAAGGGATCACCAATTTAGTATTGGAGGGCAGCGTGGAGGGTAAAAGTCGTAGAGGGAGACCAAGAGATGAATACATTAAGCAGATGCAGAAGGACGTAGGTTGCAGTAGGTACTGGGAGATGAAGAAGCTTGCACAGGATAGAGTAGCATGGAGAGCTGCATCAAACCAGTCTCAGGACTGAAAACCACAACAACAACAACATATGCCGTATGTCATATCGGCAAAGACATATTAGCAAATTACCCAATAAATAACTTCTTGACAGAATATTACAGTCAGTTTACATATATTATGCTGAGGTGTATGATGGGGCATTCGTTTAAGGTGTCAGACCATACATGGTATGGGAGTCACTGCATAACAACCGAAAGCATTTCTTGACCGCTACCAATCTCTTGTGAATGCTACACAGCATCCACGTTTAAAGCTGCTTAGCACTACCTGGTTCAACATACGTGAGTAATGCGTGCACGTTAAAGGTAACAAGTAAGCGTCCTCTGTAACACCTTGTCAAATGTGCTGAAAGCAATCTCGCCATCATAGGTACTCTGATTACCATAGATTTCACAAGACTGGGTTCTAAACGGGGGGTAACCAGGGCTCGGTAAGGGATGATTTTGGCCAACTCGAACTTCGGGTCCACAATCGCTGACTTAACAGAAGCTCTGGCAGTTCAACCCCCGAACTCTTTCCCGTGGACACTGGTCAGTAGTTCCCCTTGCTGATGAGTGGCTAATCACGCTTTTTTTTTTTTAGAGGTTCTGAGTTTTTGACGTGGAGCTTTTCTGCGCTTGTTTCCGAGGCAATGGGGGAAGCTGGTACTTGGAACCTCTGGCAGAGTGATTGACTTCTGACTGACAGAGTGCGATGACACACGCTTAAGCAGGGTAGTATCATGCTTGTAATTAAATTGCTATTAGAAGCAAGTAGAATAAATGGTCAAAGCTGAAAAGTAAGATAAAACATTATAAGTTATTAACTAATCAAGTGTGACAAAAAAAGTGTACCATCCAGAAGACATTGTCGGATGTCAATGTAACTTTGTACACGTACGAACCGTCACCGAGTAGGCAAATAATTAAAGTCGTAACTTTCGGTGTCTCCCAAAAGAGTGCATTAGTGTCGTTCGTGTTTAGTGTTCTTATCAGGCCAGGTCGGATATGTAAGAGGCGTGAATAGCGGCAGATGTTGTGTGTTCACGGAAATGTCGCGTACTTGTTTGAGACAGCGTTATCAGCATGTGACAGAGTTTGACTGGGGCCTTATTGTGGGTCTACATTTGGCTTGTCGAATTGCACAGTATCCAGATTTGTGGGGCATTCGGACGTAACAGTGAGCCGATGTTGGACTACATGGAAACACGAGGGCAGACATACTCGTCGTTTATGTTCTGGTACACCATTTCTGACCACCACAAGGGAGGATCGCCGTACGGTGCACGAAGCTTCACATCTGCGCTTCGCATCCGAGGACGAGTAAGTAAGTCCCTTCAACATACTGTACCATCATTCATTACTGCTTGGAGATTAGCAGGAACCTGACTAGGGAATTACCATCCCATGCGAATGTTCAACTGGCTCTAAACACTGTGGGACTTAACAGCTGTGGTTATCAGTCCCCTAGACTCAAAACTACTTAAACCTAACTAACCTAAGGACATCCCACACATCCATGCCCGAGGCAGGATTCGAACCTGCGACCGTAGGAGCAGCGAGGATCCGGTCTGAAGCGCCTAGAACCGCACGGCCACAGAGGACGTTCCATGAGAAGGATGTCATCAACACAACACGAACGGATGCGTTTGGAGTGGTGTCGTGACTGGGAAGCATGGACTGCTGATGAATGCCGTCATTGTGTTCAGTGATGAATCGCAGTTCTGCACTATTCCAGGTGATCATCGTCGACGAGATAAATGTCAGCGATCTAGGAAGAGATATCATTTTTCGAATGTTTTGGAGAGGCACAGTGGTGTTTCTCCTGGCATCGCGGTGCGGGAAGCCATCGAGTATGATTTAAGGTTACGGCTGGTAGCAACTGAGGGGAACTGACAGTACAACACTATGTCATGAACATCCTGCGTCCTCTCATGCTGCAGTACCTTGGTGCCATAGGACAATGCTTGGCCACAAATAACACGCGTCTCTATGAACTGCCTATGTGATGTTGAAGTACTCCCACGACAATCAAACCACAAAATCTGTCTCCTGTAGCATATGTGTGGAACCAGTTCAACATCCCCGAGCCAGTGTCCGGGACATCAAGGACCGTTTACAACAGTTGTGGACCACCTTGCCTCAAGAGACGGTACAGTGGCTTTATGATATCCTTCCTAAGTGAATCAGTGCATGGATCCAGGCTAGAGAGGGTGCATCATAATATTGACAAGTGGGTTGATACTGCGAAGTTCTCTGTAAATTTGACTCTATTTTGTAATCATTTTAATAAGAACACATACCCTCTCAACCCTTGACTTTTCATTTCGTTTCCTACGCCCCCCCCCCCCCCCCCCCCCATCTTCTGAGTGCTTCACTTTCCTTTGGCAGTATGTTTTCCAGAGAATTCTGGACAAAGGTTGCTCATAAAAAGCAAACTCTCGTCAGCCGAATCTTCAAATGGGACCCACACAGAGCACCTAACCTCACTTTTTAGCTGACCTCAAGGAGACAACACGCTCTTCCGCAACCAGTAAAGGCCACGTGGACCACCGATGTGAGCTCTACGTTGGCATAAGTGGCAAAAGTTTCACAGACGAGAGTGCTGACGTCTAGAAGGATTCGACCAGCAATCAATTCGCCGCCTTTTGTTACGGGCTAGTTACGGTAACACATTGGCTAATCTAACAATAGTAACACGAATGTACGATAAAGACCGCGCCTTGAGATAAACCACGCGGCCACTCAGGTAACTCGAAAATGTTCAACTGCCGCTGTATTAGTCTCTCTCTCTCTCTCTCTCTCTCTCTCTCTCTCTCTCTCTCTCTCTCGCCTCATTATCAAAAGCTTAATTACACGTGAACTGCGTTTTATTCAGTTATCTGAGCAGTGTCTACCGGATTTGTTCCTGCACTCATGTTTAACCAGTTAATCACCTTTTGCCTCGTTTTCAGTGCTTTTTTAATTACTCAGTCCGTGTGTTTTAATTGTATGTACATGTACTGTTTTATTGGAGGCTAAGTTGGCCTAGTTAGTTAGTTACGTGTTCCATTGATCAATAGCACGGAGAACCGTTATGATGTGGAACGTGTCAAATGCATAAGAAATGCGCACAGGAAACAAGTTTTTTCTTTTCTTTTTTTTTTACTTTATATTCCTATACCTAAATATTTATATTATCTATCCCATTCCCTTAAATGGCACAAATGCATATATTATATCTCCAGATTTATTTACTCATATTCAAGAATTCATCTATGGTATACAAGGAGTTGTCAAGGGGTATGATTTCAATTTGTGTTTGAAACTATTACTGCTGTCTGTCAGATATTTTATTTCATCCGGTAATTTATCAAAAAGTTTTATAGCAGCATATTTTACCCCTTTCTGTGCCAAACATAGGTTAAGTAAAGGATAGTGTAGGTCTTCCTTTTTTCTGGTATTGTAATAATGAATGTCGCTGACGATTTTAAACTGGTCCGTGTCGTTGGGAAAAAATTTCATTACTGAGTAAATGTACTGTGAAGCAGTTGTAAGAATTCCTAACCTTTTAAACAGATGACTACAAGATGTGCGACTATGAACTCCACACATTATTCTAGCAACTTTCTTTTGAGCAACGAATACCTTTTGCCTAAGTGTTGAATTGCCCCAAAATATTATTCCATATGACATCAGAGAGTGGAAGTATGCAAAATATGTTAGTTTACTAATTTCTACGTCCTCAAAATTGGCAATTATTCTGATTGCAAAAGTTGCTGAACCTAGTCGCTTTAGGAGATCCAAAATATGAATTTTCCAATTAAGATTCTCATCTATATGTACACCCAAAAACTTAGTATGCTCTACCATGGCTACTGACTTCTTTTGATGTGTAATGTTTATTGAAGGAATTATACATTTTGCAGCAGAAAATTGGATGTTCTGTGTTTTTTCAACGTTCAGAGCAAGCCCATTCGCAGAAAACCAATTAATAAATTTTCCAAAGACCTTATTTGTATCCTGAAATAACAGGAGGGGACCCATGATCGAACCTTGTGGAACACCTAATGCAATTTCACCCCAGTTAGATGTAGTGGCAAACTCCTTTGAATCACTTGAAGCATATAAAGAGACTTCTTGCTTCCCGTTCTGTAGATATGACTTAAACCACTCATATGCTGTTCCATTTATACCATAGAATTGTGATTTCTCTAGCATAATGTCTTCGTTCACACAATCAAATGCTTTGGATAAGTCACAGAATATTCCTACTGCTGACATTTTACTTTTTAAAGACTCTATTATGTGAGCAGTGAAATTTTATAAAGCTGTCTCAGTGGAACAGCATTTCTGAAATCCGAACTGTGATTTACTAAGTATCCCATTCCTGTTGAGATGGCTAACTACTCTTGAGTACCTTACTTTCTGAAAGATTTTTGAAATGCTGTAAGCAAGTATACTGGCCGGTAATTATTGACATGTATGGTTTCCCCCTTTTTGTAGAGAGGCCTGAAAATGGCATATTTTAAACAGTCTGGAAAAATACTCTGAGTCAGTGATGCATTACATATGTGACTCAAAACATCAGCTGTAATTGCTCCACATTGTTTTGATAACTTGTCAGAGATGTCATCTACTCCAACAGAACATGTATTTTTCAAAGATTTAATAACTTTCCTTATTTCACGAGAGGTTGTTAGATGAAACTTAATCTGCCTAAAATTTTTCAAAACTGACTCTTCCATGTACTGCCTGGCTTTTTCTTTTGAGCTATGTTCACCAATTTTTTTTTCTCCTACACTTAAGGAGTGATTGTTAAATACATTGGCTACCTGTGTACTGTTGGTTAAGATGGTCTCATTCTCTTTAACAGTAATACTACCTACCCCAGTGGTTACTTTTCCTGTCTCCCTTCTAACAGCATTCCATATTGATTTGATTTTATTGCCGGAATTGTTAATTTCTTCTCTAACATACATATTTATTGATTTCCTTACAACTTTTCTCAGTATGTTACAATAATTTTTATAGTGTAAAACTACTTCTGGATCTTTACTAGTTCTTGCTGTCTCATACAGTTTGCTTGTTCTTTCTGGAGACACTTTAATACCTGTAGTAATCCAAGGTTTCTTTGAAAAGTTTGTAGTGTTACATTTAGTAATTTTCTTTGGAAAACAATGTTAAAAAAGGGATATAAATTTATCAAGAAATATGCTGCATTTATCATTAGCATTTGGCTCATTATATACATCTTTCCAGTTTACATTTCCTAAACTTTCTCTGAAGTGTTCAGTAACGCATTGGTCCACTTCAAGCCCTAATGCAAGCATTTATTCGGCCTGACCTTGATTGGTGGAATTGTTGAATGTCCTCCTGAGGAATATCTTGCGAAATTTTGTCCAATTGGCGCGTTAGATCGTCAGAATCCTGGGATGGTTGGTTGCCCCTGCCCCAAATGTTCCCAGTTTGGGAGAGATCTGGCAACCCTGCTGGCCAAGCTAGGGTTTGGCAGGCACGAAAGTAACCAGCAGAAACTCTGGCTGTGTGCGGGCGGACATGATCTTGCAGAAATATAAGCCTAGAATGGTTTGCCATGAAGGGCAACGAAACGGGGCATAGAATATCACCAACGTACTGCTGTGCTGTTAGGGTGCTGCGGAAGACAACCGTAGGGGTGCTGTTATTAAAATAATTGGCACCTGAGATCATCCGTCCTGGCTGTCAGGACATGTGACAGGCGACAGTCAGATTGGTATCCCACTGCGGTCTGAGGTGACTACAGACACGTATTCGGCCTGGGACTTCATTGACTGGAGTGCAACTGTCTTCAGTGATGAGCCCCAATGACCAGTGAAGACTTGTCTGGAGACGCTCCGCACAGCGGTGGGTTACCAACCTGACTGTTGCCCGCCATATGACCTGATAACCAGAAGTGACTACCTGGAGTGCCATTTCTTTTCGTAAGACCCCTTTGGTTGTCATCCGCGCCATCCTAAAAGCACAGCGGTACGTCGACGATATTCTATACCCCGTTTTGTTGCCCTTCATGGCAAACCATCCTGGCCTTCATTTCAGCAAGACAATGCCCGCACACATGGCGAAAGTTTCTGATGCTGGTCTTCGTGCACTCTAAACCTTACCTTGGCCAGCAAGGTCGCCGTTTTTTTCCTGAACTGAGAACGTTTGGAGCATTACTGACAGGGCCCTCCAACCATCTCGTGATTTTGACGAACTAACGAGCCAGTTGGACAGAATTTGGCACGATATCCCACAGGAGGACATACAACAATTCAGTCAATCAAGGTCAGGCCGAGTAACTGCTTGCATAAGGGGCAGAGGTGGGCCAACGCATTATTGACTTTCTCAATATCTGAAGTACTTTCTCTTGAATAAAACATCAAATTTTCCGAAATTATAATTATTGTTTGTCTATACAGGTGCATCACATCTACAGATTTCCGTCCCATTCGTATAATTTCTTCGAGGTATGCCCTTTTTTGTTTTAGAATGTATCTAGAGCGGAAACAGTAGTAGCAGTAGAACGTATTGTTGAGAAAACAACAAACACTTACGGCAGACAGACGAAGAGAGGCATAAGAATGGCTCTGGTAAAGCAGGCTTACTAACATCTCCAAAATACAAACAAGTGACGAAGAACAATAAGCCAAAAGATCCGATACATAACAGCGACACAATGAGATCTTGATCCTCTCTGACGGATCAGGTAAGTCAGGCATATCAACGTCTACAAAAGGCAAACAAGCGACCAAAACACACTCACACATACATATATCTCGCCAGTGATAACTCCCTACATCGGTGGAATGACAGGGCGAAAGAAGGAAAAAACAATCTCACATTAAAATGGCTCCTATTCTGCAGTGAAACATCAGTGGGTTTAGAACACATGTAGAGGAACAAAAGCACGCATAAGATACCGAAAAATAGACGGTGTTAAAAATGTTCCATATTTTGAGAGGTGGCAGTATGAACCACAACAAGACAAAAATGTCCAGTAAATATGGGTTTTAAAATACATACCCTAGGAACTACGAGCACTTGTTCAGTTTAGCTACTGTAAAATACCTCTCTTCTACTGCAGGCTCTTTCTTTCCATATTCTGAGATGTGTTACTTCGGACCAAAACAAGGTAAAAATGTCCAGTAAATATGGGCTCTAAAGTGCATACCTTAACACCTATGAGCACTTGTTCATTTGCGCAACTGTGAAACACATCTCTTCTTTTGAACAAGTTCTCATAGCTCTTAAGTGTTTCATAGTCAAAATTTATTTAGCATATATTTGACAAAACAAAAGGTCAAAATCCGTATTGCACTGTGGTAAATAATACAAGGTGTTTCGAAATGAACATACCAGTTTTAAGGTGTTGTAGCAGTTATTACATTCAACTTAACAATTGTAAATAATACACCAAATGAAAGAGCAACTCAAAAAGTGTGACCCCCACTTTCACACACGATCTGACGCGATCATGTGTATGTGCCGCCGATACCAGATGATCTATCCAACTTTACAAACAGTGTTATTGCAACAGTTGCTCCTGACACATTAATCAAGGTTTCGGAACAACTCGCCTATCAGCTCGATGTGTGATCGGTGTTCACACTGAATAATTGTAAGAAAAACTGTTTGTGTTTCTCTTTCATTTGGTATATTATTTATAATTGTAATGCGAATGTAATATGTGCTACAAAGCCTTAAAACAGGTATATTCGTTTTTACTACCAAAAACTTTTAAGCAGACAGATTTTGAAAATCGGTGAAGTGGGACACATGTGATCCCTGAACCTAAGCAGCTCCATGTTTTCATTTGCACCAAGGATTTTCAACGTTAAATATTTGGTTTTAGAATGATTGTATCAGGATGGCGATTACCGGAAGAAGTATGAGAAATCAGTACAAAAAATACATTTATTCTCCTAACAGTGGCAAACATGGAATATCGCACACACGTTTTCAGCACAACATTTGAAAATGAGTTGACATACGCACACCAATGTCCCCTATATTCTATGACGTTTTCTGGGGCCTATACGCCCTACTACAAACAAATTGTATGCAGAGCAGCAGAAATACTGGAGTATGTATTAATGTTTCAAAACAATGTCTATGATGTTAAGAAAACACAATTAGTTACATCAGACATTCTTGGAGTGAAAGAGATGGTGATTTGATCTGATTTTTGTGAAACAAATACGCCCCATTTGATCGCCCATAACCTTCTATATATCCACACCGTAGTCCGCGGTATATTTCGCCAAGTTCGGAAAACATCTCGCTATATGACTAGCACTAGAAACATACGGGAAATAGACGTCCCTGCGCTGAAAACTTCATATTACTTTAGTGGGACATACGTGTCTCATCAACCAAGAAAGAGTTAAGCTACGATATTTATTTTAGATCCCATTTTTATTGGACAGATTTTTCTTGTTTTGGCCCATATTACCATCTCTCAAAATACGGAATACTTTTTGAACACTTTGAGTACGTTGAAGGGCCGAAACATTACGACCACCTGCTTAATAGCGTTTTGGTCCACCTTCGCAAGCACTACAGCAGCGAGTCAGCGTGACATAGATTCAACAAGTCTTCGGTAGTTTTCCAGAGATAAGTGGCACCAGGTGACTATGCAACCGGGTTTGTGGGTACAGGACACGGAGTCAGCGCCCGGTACCGTCCGAGATGTGTTCCATGGGATTTAGATCAGGCGAATCTGGTTGCCAAGACACCAATATGCGTTCAGTATCGTACTTCTCAAACCACTGAAGCCGATTCTTGTCTTGTGATGCGGACAATTATTCTGATACAAGGTGTACAACTATGCTTCCGCCGTTTGCCGATAGGTGGCGACAACGGTAAGTAGCGGTCGATAGAAACAGATCGTAGACGTCAGGCAATTAGCTTGGACCACGGTCAACATAACCTCATTCCAACATTAGTCGATTTACGTCTGCATCATAAAGATGTTCTTGAAAATGTCAGTTTACGAGCCTAATTCTCGTCATTTGCGGGAGGTGTTGCTGTTTTGTTTCAGTATGAAGAAAACAGCGGCTGAGTCTCATCGAATGCTCTCAACTACGTATGGTAAGGACGCTGTTAGTGAAAGAACGTGTCGTGAGTGGTTTCAAAGCTTCAAGAACGGTGATTTTAACGTCGTATACCGTCTTAGTGGTGGAAGAGAAAATGTTTTCGAAGATGCAGAATTGGAGACATTGTTGAGTGAAGACTTGCGTCAAATTCAAGAAGAATAGGCACGTTTAGTGGGAGTGACACAGCAAGCCATTTCAAAACGTCTCAAGGCTATGGGCATGATTCAGTAAGAAGTAACTTGGGTCCAGTGTGAGCTGAAACCAAGAGACGTTGAACGGCGTTTGTGTGTTTGTGAACAGTTGCTTCAGAGGCAAAAACCGATGGGATTTCCGCATCGCATTGTGACCGAGGACGAAAAATGGAGTGATTACGATAAGCCTAAACGGAAAAAATCATGGGGATATCCCGGCCATGCTTCCACGTCGACAGCCAAACCGAATATTCACGGCTCCAAGATCATGCTCTGCATTCGGTGGGACCAGCTCGGCGTCGTGTACTATGAGGTGTTAAAACCGATAGAAACAATCACAGGTGCTCGTTATCGAATGAAGTTATTGCGTTTGAGCAGAGCATTAAAAGACAAACGGCCGCAATACAGCGAGAGGCACAATGAAGTGATTTTGCAGCATGACAACGCTAGACCCCACGTCGAAAAAGAGGTCAAAACGTTAAAATGGGAAGTCCTACCCCACCCGACGTATTCTCCAGACATTGCTCCCTCTGAGTATCAGGTGTTTAGATCAATGTCGCATGGCCTGGATGACCGACACTTCCGATCTCATGAAGAAGTCACAAATTGGATCGATTCGTGGATCGCTTCAAAAATGAATAATTTTTTCGATCGGGGTTTGAACTCTGCAAGAAAGATGGGAGAAAGTAGAAAATACTTTGAGTGACACATGTGTAACCAATTTTATTCATTTGAAACGTCCCCTTAGAAAAATTATACATCACTGTGTTTAAACTGACACACAATATTTTGAGCGCAACACAATCTGACTTTCAAAAATCCCTACTAAAGAATGGCCCTGACTAACATTAACCTATACGTTTCACATATCACTTACCGCACAAAAATCTTCGTTACTCGAACTACTGTAATACAGCCAGCGCCACTACTGCGAGCTAAATAAAAGATTCTAACTACTGATAGGCATAGTTAGCAAATGAAAGATTTTGATAGAGAACAAACAATGTATTTACCTTAATAGTGTTCAACAGCCATTATATATGCTGTTAACAGCCAACTGCCGCTGCCCAACACTACAATGGCCAATAATGATTTGATAAAATTTTTCATAATTACAATAACAAAGATATCAAATGCACACACTTATTGATACAATGTTGGTCAAAAGCTAAAATTTTCTCACAGTCCATAAAGACAGTTTTGATCATTCATCACTGTAATATTGCAGTGTTTTTTTTTTTTTTTTCTCAAAGTCTGAGCAGGAAAAGAGAATGCACTCGGAAGTAGTGGATTTCCATGCAGTCTTGAAGACGTAGTGTTGTCCTTCCAATGGAAAGACATTGCTGACTCTCTACATGCACACAGGTAATGGGCCACAACAGAGCAAACCCACATCAGAGTCAGTCGAAGTTTTGCAGAATATCGGTAGGTGGGACATTACAGAGTAGACCCACTGTAGTCCTAGTAGAGATAATGGTATTGGTGGGCCATCAAAGATGCAGACCCACTGTAGTCCATGTAGAGACGGCCAGCAGCCATCTGTTGCGACTGTGCAGGTGCACAACCACCATCGAAGAGTCTTGCAGAGAATATAGCAAGTCCATAAACCACCACTTGTGCACTAACAATTTTTTTTGAGATGTCCTTAGAACCAGCAATGCTGTTAACCAGTCCTTTGCTAAATTATTAACAAATGTGCAAACACTGTTAGTCCCTACTTCTCACATATTGTCCATATACTATGACCAATAGAAACGTGTGCAGTGAAATGTAACTTACAAGTTACTTAATTTGATGAACTGGTGTCAATTACAATTTTATAACATAAGGATACAATAACAAAGGTACAAAATACATCATTAAAGAACATAACAATACAGATAACATTTTTAGTAATACATGCTTTACAAAAGAATAGAAATAAACATGTACATTAGTTTTACAAGAATTATGACATAAGTACATTCATAAAGGATCACAATAACTTTTGAAACATCAACTTCACGCATGAGCATTAAAATAAAACAGAATAAATAATGTCTAAGCATCTTTACGAAGTAAATAACATATTATTAATGCAAATTATATTTGAGGATAACAGTATTCCTCATCATAGTGAGTGTAGCTTAGTATTAGAAGAGAAAATTTCTATCAAACTGTATACAGACACAGGAAGAAAATAAATACACAAGGGTACACAAACACATAGTGGGATAACACAAAAGGAAAGAACAGGGTTTGTTTTCAGTGTAACATTTGCTACTGCAGTCCAACCCAAAACTTAATTCCATAGATCGTCCCTCTTATTTCAACATTTGGTCCAGCCAAAAAAATCCTATCCAAGCATGCTTTCTGTATTTATATGTTCACATATGTCTTACCTCATCATTTATTTCCAAGAAAATCCTACCTAAACCTGTTGTCCCTAAACCCTACTTTTTTTGTTCCTATCCTCTTTCAAAATACTTTTTTTGGCCAAACCATTTTCTTATAGCTTCTCAATGCATTTCTTCCAATTCATCGCAACTCATTCTCTTATGTAGACTACCCCCTCTTAAGCTAACTTAAATCTACTGAGCTCAGATGCTAAACTAAGGGACAAGGCAATGCAGCAGCACAAAACAATTAATAGAAACAGCAATGAAAAAAATGGAAATTGTCAAAGCAAGCAGGAGCAAATCTAAATTAGCACAGCAAATGGAACATTACAACTAATGTAAGGCAATGCACAGCAAACAAGAAAAATAAATCTGTAGTAAAACTGGTTTAACAGAGTAATACATAGTCAAATTCAGTAACATTATGCCTGGCAAACAGCAGCAGCAAATGCAATAACTTATATCTAAACATGACAAAGCTGAAGCAGAAAAAATATTACAGTAAAAATGGCCATGTTTAATACCTATTTCACATCTTACACTAGAGTGATACATCACAATTTATTCTACAAAAGAAATTACCAAGTACTTGAAAAGAAAATTCTGTATGCAATTCCTGTGAAGGGAAATGTCTTTTTGTGCTCCTTCGTTTTTTTAAGCACATCATAAAGTTATTCTTTACTGGGTCTGTAGGCATAAAATATTTATATTAGTACATCTATAAAATTTTATTTTAACCAAAGCTGCAGGGCAGCTAGAAACTAGATATTAAACAAATTGAGCAATCTCTCAACTAGAAAGACAATAGATGAAAACATGTTTCTCATCATTTCATTAGGCATTTTAGTAAATATCATAAATTAAGATCTCCACAGGGTAATCGTATGTTTTCAAGTTTGAGTGTGTCGTATTTGCGATGCTTTAGACAAAGAAATGTCAATGGCCTCTTTTTTTTTCTCCACCTGTGCCTCTGAAAGGCAAACACTAATGACTTTTTTCCAGGTGACTGTCGCTCGGATGGGCCTCCACGGCACATTACGTGAAGGTCATCTACCTTCTTCACTGAAATATTTACGGCAGCAGTTTCCACTACAGTGACAGTCTCATATAAAATTTAAAAAATCAAAGGTTAGAAATTTACATTAGAATTGTGTAGAAACAAAATCTCATATATAACAGTGTCCAAAAAATTTTCGCCGGCATTGTGATACATTCACCCATTTACACACATTTCATAACTCTTGAAGTACGATTCTTGGTTTCCAACATCCTTTTTCACAAATCAGAGTCCCTAACCACTACTCATTACTCCTTACCTTATCACACACATATATATTCGTAGACACTTCTTCAATATTTCATCATAATAAATATGTAGCATAATCAAATTCCTCATATAGCATCAGTTTATTGATCATAAACCAACCGCAACAGCGTAATACACATCGTCATCAAAACATCATAAAACCTCAGCCAAATCTCAAAATCGTCGTAGCTTACTCCAATAATTTCAAAACCTTAAAAATTCTCTGCTCATTTCAATAGTGTCATCTACCTCAAGCGTACTTTAAAAATCATGATCTCATACCAAATACATCATTCAAAGCTCTCATAGTGTCACAATGGTTCTGAAAAAATATGAACAGTTCACAAAGTACAGACAAAATACAATTTCGTAAGTGTGAAGTAATCCAACTGTGTAATTGAGTAAACATCTGTCACTGATGTAGTAAAAAAATTTATGTCTCTCTCAGTTAAATGATGAGATAGCTGTGTAATTATGTGTTATAGAAATATGGTACCGATGTATAAAGTTGTATAAGCAAATACCATATTAGCTAGGGGTCCTTGTGCTTGCCAAACACATGGTACACAAAGTAAGCGCGTACCTCCCTGAGGATTAATGTAATTATACCCTCAGGCGTTACAGATTACAGCAATGGAATGAGATGTATCAGGGAAAACCTTTATATCATTGTAATTCGAAAATCTTTAAAAATAAATGTTTTAAGTACAAAATTAATCACTAATTAATCACTCAAATACGTGCACTGTAGCGCTAAACTGTGCGTCTTGTTGTAACATAATCTCTGTGGAAGTGTCGTAGTTATCGTCCTCCGAAAGCTAAGTTCTGCAGAAGTCAATGTACTTACCTCATGATAAACAAAAGTGAAATGCTTTGAGTATAAATATCGTAGTAATTACGTATCTTATCGTGATTAAGAAAGTACTATAATGTAACGTATTGTTGTGCAATGGAAAAGGCTGTCTCATTGTAGCTATACCACAAAGTTACTAGGAAAACATGTTTTACTTTCCAGAATAATTCAGAAAAACTGTGCAGATATAAAACAGATACACCGCAAAAGCAACATTGTAAATTGTCACTCATTAGTAGCGTCGTGATATAATCGTGTAGCTTGTCACATATACTAACTACTGTGTTATCTGGTATCTCACAGAAAGTACTTTAAATCCAGAATGTATTTTCAAGTAAACCAAAATGTTGCATTAAAATCTCATTAGCAGTTCCAGTGTATGTTCTAAGTATGTAAGCCTGATAGTCGTTGCGTAATCGTGCAACTAACAAGCAAGAATGTACAAATAACAACACTGTGTCGTCTGTTCACTATAACAATGCATTCGTAATTTCTGTTTAAATATGTTCCCTAGGTTCTAGACTGGATAGTGAACTTGAAAACATTGTTGCATCTTAACAGTTTCTAAGTCTGACAAAGCATACTAGTAATGTGAAGTGAAAAATTTTATGTCAAAGATTAAGTTAAAAAGCAGATTATCTTTCAATAAGCGGTTTTAAATGTGAAGTGCGGTGCAATCCTTTACCCTTCATAGTACTCAGAGTTGAACTTGAATGCCATTATCATGCGGTATTCGTCGGTAAAGAATGCAAAAATTTTTCTCAAGATTACGTTACGATTATATCGTCTGTCGTCATGTCGGTAATTTCTGTAATTAATTTCTTGTCTGTCACATAGTGGAGAATTTCTCCCCGAATCGTAACTGCACGCTGAACTGTTGCGTCTGAAGTTATTCTGCCTCCCTTGATAATAATTATTTTGTTTCCCATATTGTGTTTCTCTGGTTGTCTCTGTGATAGTCACTACTGCGGAGAGGTGATCTTTCCCTGTAATTATTACTACTCTGCCAACGGTTGTCTTACGGGTGGTGTCTGTTTTGGTCACGATTTGTGTTGTGAGAATGGCCTTGTCGTGTCCAGTTATTATTTCTTTCATCGCGGAATTGCGACGGATGTGACCTGTAATTGTTGTGTTCCTGTTTTCGCGTTCCGCGATTGTCAGTGTCAGTTTCCAATTCTTGTAACAATCCCTGAAAAGCTTCAATGTCATCTTTGCAACGTCCTGCCAAAATAATATTTCGTAAATGTTCAGGTAGTTTGATTAGTCAAATGCGGATGAGTTCTGAGGGGCTGTAAGGGTTTGACAAGTACTGATTCTTGTGCAACATGTCTTCAAAACATTTCACAAGACTGGAGAATTCAGATTGTTCGAAATGTTTCATCATTATGATGCTATGTTTTACTCGGTCTTGTGTAGCTTGAGACCAATAAGCTGAGAGGAAGGCATGGTAAAATTCTCCTTCACTGTGGCAATCGTGAATGACCGATCGCATTCTTACAGCTGGTTCATTCTCTAAGTAGCTACACATAAATTCTAACCTGTGCACCAATGACCAGTTGGGAGGAAAACAATGAGAGAATTGATGAAGCCATGCTTGTGGATGTATGTCGTTGTCAGAATTCTTAAATATTTTGAATTTACGTGCAGTAATGAACAGCTTATAGTCAAAATCATCGTGTCGGCGAGCAGCATATCGGTCATTGTTACGTCGTGTCGGCGGTTCCATCTCAAAATTCGGTGCACCTTGCCAATTTCTTTCATAATTTCCGAAATGCCCTGTGTTATTATTTTGTGGCTTTTCCGTATTTCTAAGTACCTGTGTTATTATTTTGTGGCTTTTCCGTATTTCTAAGTACCTCTTCCCGTGTCGCCATGGGAAGCCCTCTGTCTCCGGTGGTGGCCAATTATTTTATGGAGGACTTTGAAGAAAAAGCACTACAGTCAGCCACTCTCAAACCCTCTTGTTTTCTGCAGTATGTGGATGGTACATGTGTGGTGTAGCCACATGGACTTGATACTCTACCTACGTTTCTTCAGCATCTGAATTCGTTCCATCCGAATATAAACTTCTCAATGGAAGTGGAAAAAGATGGTACTTTACCTTTTCTTGATGTTTTGGTACGAAAGAAAGCAGATGGAACCTCGGGACACAGCGTCTATTGCATGCCACCGCATACAGATCTATATATATCTGTAGGCCACAAGCTGCCATCATCCTGCACAATGCTGTAGAGCATTACGTACGTAAGTTCACAGAGCACATGTGGTATCTGGTCTTGAATGCCTGACGAGTGAAATACAACATTTGAAGACATTGTTCCGACAAAACGGTCATTCTGAGAGACAGATACGTAATGCATTCAGGTCCAGGGCAGTTCAATCTGTGGAGCAGAATGAAGATACGAAAACACCCACCACTTTGGCCTTTTTGCCGTATTTTCGTGCCATGTTGTCAAGAATCTGTGGAGTCCTCGGAAGACATGGAAAGTAAGTATGTTTTTCAACCATCTGCAAAACTGAGAAACCTGTTGGGTTCGGTTAAGCATGATCGTGGTCTGAGGAAATGTGGTGTGTACAAGATTCCTTGTCAATGTGGGGCAGCGTACGTTGGCCAGACATGCCGCACAATACAAGAACACTGCGATGAACATCAGCGCCATACACGCCTTCGTCGACCGGAAAAGTCGGAACACTGTCTGAATACAGGACATCGCATGATTTATGAAAACACGGAAGTTTCATCCCCGGCGTCATCTTTTTGGGATTGCGTCATTAAGGAAGCGATACATATCCGTGCAGTCGATAATCTCAGCAAAGGGATGCGGGAGTTCAGTTGATGACAGCCTGGAACCCTGCATTGGCTGCTGTTAAATCACGACGCGAAAATCAAGATTATTCGATAACAGACCCGTTATAACATTAGTCTAGTACTGTCTTTGGTGAGTAACATCTGGCCGCACTGTTCGCAAACGCAGCGTGCAGCGCACACGCAGGAGAGCCACTCTGCGATCTTCGGCAGAGGGCGTTTGAATATGGCGAATCATTGCGCATGCGCGATTTCCGCACCTGTCCGACACTTTCAGTCGTACCTGAAGATGTCGGACAGTTGCTCAGAGGGAATATTGTGGAATCTGCACAACGTGATCCGGCGGCAAACCCGTGAAGACTATTTACAACATATCCGCCGGGAAAACTTGAAGAGTCACAATAGTATGAATCTTTGCAAAAAGAACCAAAGTTTGCGAATCAATTTTAAATATATTTTAGTAGGTAACAATATTTGACATGCTTATTCTGTAGGCTTACCTTTCTCTGTAAAAATTTGGCAACACTACTGTGCCATGTTGTTTCAACTCGAAATAGCCAACAGAGAGCCACTGAACTGTGGTGGCAGACTCCCTATTTTTTTAAATACGCTTTGACGCCGAATGCTCGACGCTCTGAACTCCACAAGACCATAATTACAAATGGCGGTCATTGTTTTATACAGCGCACACATGCATACAGCATTTCACCCAGGTGCAGCCCCGGCGCCTTTCTACCTGATTCAAATCCAACTGTTGATTCTACTGGACCCTGTATTGTTTTACTACTGTATAATATTTGAAGATAAGGACTAAACAAAATTTATTCACTAATTTAAGCAGTAAAAGATGCTATTTCTAAATTTTTGAACCATTATCTGAACAGCATAATCTACATTACTCAATGAAATGCAAACTACCCGTCACATTCTATTCTTAATATCACCGATCACACAGCTAGAAAAAATCACTACTTTTGAACATTAAGTCTCAGCAACATAAAATGAAAATTTAATTACTATGTCACAACCAACTATGTACATACTGAAAGTGACCACAGTGCTCTTACTCTTGTTTTCACTATGTGGGAAGCCTAAGGCAACTACTTTTCCAAATGTTTACCATCGCTCGAACTACCGGCAAATGGACCTGACAGATGCCAGCCACTGCATATGCCCCTAGAACTTAGAACCACTTAAACCTAACTAAGCTAAGGACATCACACGCATCCATGCCCGAGGCAGGATTCGAACCTGAGACAGCAGCAGTCGCGCGGTTCCAGACTGAAGCGCCTAAAACCGATCGGCCATACCGGCCGGCTTCTAATCAATACCTCCTCATTAGTTATATGATCTACCCATCTAATCTTCGGCATTCTTCTCTAGCACCACATTTCGAAAGCTTCTATTCTCTTCTTGTCTAAACTATTTATCGTCCACGTTTCACTTCCATACATGGCTACACCCCGAACAATTCCTCCAGAAACGACTTCCTGACACTTAAATCTATACTCGATGTTAACAAATTTCTCTTCTTCAGAAACGGTTTCCTTGCCACTGCCAGTCTGCATTTTATGTCCTCTATACTTCGACCATGATCACTTTCTTTGCTCCCCAAATAGCTAAACTTATTTAGTACTTTAAGCGTCTCATTTCCTAATCTAATCCCCGCAGCATCACCCAATTTAATTCAACTACATTCAATTATCCTTGTTTTGCTTTTGTTGATGTTCATCTTTCAACCTCCTTTCAAGACACTGTCCATTCGGTTCAGCTGCTCTTGCAGGTACTTTGCTGTCTCTGACAGAATCACAATGTTATTGGCGAACCTCAAAGATTTTATTTCTTCTCCATGGATTTCAATTCCTACTCCCAATTTGTCTTTTGTTTCCTTTACGGCTTGCTCAATATACAGATTGAATAACATCGGGGATAGGCTACAACCCTGTCTCACTCCCTTCCCAACCACTGCTTCCCTTTCACGCCCCTCACCTCTTATAACTGCCATCTGGTTTCTGTACAAATTGTAAATAGCCTTTCGCTCCCTGTATTTCACCCCTGCCACCTCCAGAATTTGAAAGAGAGTATTCCAGTCAACTGATCTTCAGCGAGGTCTGCTTCTACGAGTTTTTCCATTCGTCTGTAAAGAATTCGTGTTAGTATTTTGCAGCCGTGGCTTATTAAACTGATAGTTCGGTAATTTTCACATTTGTCAGCACCTGCTTTTTTTGAGATTGTTATTATTATATTCTTTTTGAAGTCTGAGGGTATTTCGCCCGCCTCATCTTGCTGACCAGATGGTAGAGTTTTGTCAGGACTGGCTCTCCCAAGGCTGCCAGTAGTTCTAATGGAATGTTGTCTACTCCAGGAGCCTTGTTTCGACTCAGGTCTTTCAGTGCTCTGTCAAACTCTTCACGCAGTATCATATCTCCTATTTCAGTTTCATTTACATTATCTTCCTTTTCCATAATATTGTCCTCAAGAACATAGCGCTTGTATAGACCTTCTATAACTCCTTCCACCTTTCTGCTTTCCTTTCTTTGCTTAGAACTGGCTTTCCATCTGAGCTCTTGATATTCGTTCAAATGGTTCTCTTTTCTCCAAAGGTCTTTTTAATTTTCCTGTAGGCAGTATCTATCTTACCCGTAGTGATATGTACCTCTACATCCTTACATTTGTTCTCTAGCCATCCCTGCTTAGCCATTTCGCACTTCCTGTCGATCTCATTTTTGAGACGTTTGTATTCCTTTTTGCCTGCTTCATTTATTGCATTTTTGTATTTTCTCATTTAATCAATTAAATTCAATATCTCTTCTGTTACCCAAGGATTTCTATTAGCCCTCATCTTTTTACCTACTTGATCCTCTGCTGCCTTCACTATTTCTTCTCTCAAAGCTACCCATTCTTCTTCTAATGTATTTCTTTCCCCCATTCTTGTCAATCGTTCCCTAATGCTCTCCCTGAAACTCTCTACAACCTCTGGTTCTTTCAGTTTATCCAGGTCCCATCTCCTCAAATTCCCACCTGCAAATTGATTAAAATTTATTAAAAAGTAAAATATACTATCAGTGTTTAAACCTCAGGATACATCACTTGTTCGTGACACATTCCGTAGTTCTGTAGCACACAGTAAAACGCTACGATACACCATTTGGAAAAGACTGATCTGCGTTGTGCTTAGCGGCGGAAGCTGGAAACTTGACTCTGCGATATTCGTCGAGACAGTGAACACGGTGGTGTATCGGAATGGCGCAAACATTAAAGCATGTATGAAAACTTCAAATAACTGTGTTGAAACAATGTAGACAATCACAGTGTGGCTGAACTCAGAATTGTGGCAGAAACAAAACAAGATCTCAAAAGCGGCTGTATGTGTGCTAGATCATCAATACCGTTAATTCAAAAGGAAAACTATGATCCTGTGCGACTACTCTGGTTTCGCAGAGTGGCCTATGTCGTTTGATGTGAGGGTGTACCAGCGTCATTTCTTAGGTGAACTTTATTAGCAATGTGAAGAAAAATCTATGTCGATAACATTGGCGTGCATATTCGTAATAATGCACAGGAAACAACAGTGGATCAGAACGTGTAAATAAAGGTTTTATGCCAATTTGTAATAAGTATAATGTAGTTGCAGTTTAAAATTGCTAACAGTTGATTTTCCCCCGAAAACATTGTACAGCTGCAGGGCTGCTCACAGCACAGGGCCCGTGACGTGCTTTATTGATAAACTGCCCCTGTTTAAACTAGACGATGAGTATGAAGCATCCATTCGTCTCGTGATCTGAACTGCTGTTTGTGTACCAATTCCATTATGAGTCTTCACATCTTCCGCTTCGAGCTTTGGCATTCCTAAAGTATAGGCAGGAACACGATTAGAGACCATAATTATGTTGGCCGTGAATGGAAGGGCTGTCACGGTAACTTGAGAGAGATGCCCTATTCCCACGCTGTACACCTGGCTGCCTTCACAGGTGTTCGCTCTACCTTAACGCCCTCCTGATGGCGCCGGCTGTATTTCCCAGGCGACCCGCATGCTGCTTCAGCCACTCACTGTGAACAGGAACTATGAACAAAAAGTAAATCGCGTCCATATCCTAGGTGCCAGCACACTGGCTTCATTTCTGCGGCGTCGCCTGCTGGCGAGAAAATAGCGGCGACCACCCGCTGTTTGCACAGCAGATTGCGCAGCCCCGTTGTGTACTGGACCGGAACGTGACACGGCGGCAACTTTCTTCCAGTTCGTATTCTGTGGTTTTGTTGTTTTTTTTTTCTCTCCTTCCGTCGCTTTCTCCATCTTTGCCAACTTAACAGCGTGTTTGTACACGTTGTGAGGACAACTGTCTGAACATTGGCAACATAGAGAACGTTGGAAAATTCCGGAACGACAGGCATATTTTTTGTTGTTTCTGTCGTAATAATTATGAACATGGGGGAAAATGGTTCAAATGGCTCTGAGCACTATGTGACTTAACTTCTGAGGTCATCAGGCGCCTAGAACTTAGAACTAATTAAACCTAACTAAGCTAAGGACATCACACACATCCATGCACGAGGCAGGATTCGAACCTGTGACCGTAGCGCTCACGCGTTCCAGACAAAAGCGCCTAGAACCGCACGGCCACACCGGCAGGCAACATGGGTAAATAATATCGCCGTGTGGACAGGTAGACTTGTCACGCCATGAAATTAAGAACGAGTTCTGTCGACGTTACCAACTGCCGGAGGGAGAATTATACCCGTTTGGAGTGCTAACAGCGCTGCACCTAATGTTTATCAACATGGCTTCGAAGTTTATATGGTGTGTCGCATCTACAATGAAATTAATATAAATATACGAGGCAGATGAAGCACTGCATAACTTGAGGCAGCCCCAATACAAAAGACGCGCCGGGTATCCGGGCGGTCTAAGACGACCTGTCTCGTTTCGCACGGCTTCACCCCGTCGGAGGTTCGAGTCCTCCCTCGGACATGGGTGTGTGTGTTGTCCTTTAGCGTAAGTTAGTTCAAGTTAGATTAAATAGTGTGTAAGTCTAGGGACCGATGACCTCAGCAATTTGGTCCCATAGGAACTTACCACAAATTTCCATTTCCCAATACAAAAATAGAATTTGAAGTAGCGAGAGCAATAAAAAAAATTGTTGGGGCCATAATCGTGAAATAGGGCCAGGATGTACGCCCGTGTATTGTTGTTGATGTGGTCTTCAGTCCTGAGACTGGTTTGATGCAGCACTCCATGCTACTCTATCCTGTGCAAGCTTCTTCATCTCCCAGTACCTACTGCAACCTACACCCTTGTGAATCTGCTTGCTTTTGTGGAAATAAAAATATTTCCTAATGGCGGTAGTATGTACCAAACAGTTATTCCTCCTTCAGTGCTTTACAAATAGCTTCTCACGTTTCTGGTATTATTTTCGTCAGTGTGCCCTGCGGTATTCGTGTGCTTACTGTAAACTAGATAGCTTTCTCCTGTTGCAAAAAATCATTGTGTCACGATAAGTCTGTCTTTCGAATATCACATTTCTGAGGTGAGTGTTCTGCTTCGTAATATGAGGAGCCACTGTCTTCAGCACATATTGAAATGTATTCTCGTCCATTTGCAATAATTTTCATACGACTTTACATCCTCGACTTTCAGCTCCCGTAACAGATTTTGTTGGATGCTTTCAACATCTCGCCGTGAAACCACAGATTTTGTTGGATGCTCTCAGCATCTCGCCGTGAAACCACGGCTTCGCTCAAGTATGTTTGCTTTCTCTTTTCTTCTGCTCCTCTTCCGAATGTAAATAAAATGCAGCTGTGGTAGACGCTACTGCAGAGCACAACAATAACTCTTCGTCAGCAGTTCTGAAGGAACTTTGACATCAAAGATGTTTGTCACGGAAAATGTAATGACGGTGTAATACCCCTAATTGTAACACCCCTAACTGCGCCACTTCAAATATCTGTGTCAAAGAAAATATGATTAATGTTTGATCGTAATTCTTTGTCAAAGAAAATTCAATAGTGTAATAACAGCCTTAAGAACGAAAGTAGCTTTCGCATGACGTGTCACTGGCAAATAATTTAGCTCGATGAAACTCGGACCATACGTAGAGAAAACTATTACAGTGTAGTGCAGAAGCTAAGTGAAAGAAATACGGAATGAGACGAACAGAAATGGCACTTTTATTCAAAGACAATGACTGCAGTGAAATCACCGCGATTCATGATAGTCCCTTGGGCACTACAAAAGATGGGGATGGATGTTAATAGCCGTGTCACCACCAGGAATGCCCCGCAACGTGCTCTTATGCTGGCCACATGGTTGGTAATGACTTCTTGTGGTAAGGCGTTCCATTTCTGCAACAGCGCGGTTGACAATAATTTGCTGGATGGTCGTTGGTGCGTGTGCACGTGCTGCAATAAGTTTCCTTAACGCATCCCACACGCGCTCGGTATGATTTACGTCGGTGGAACGGTGAGGCCAGTCCATTCCCCGAATATCCCTCCATCTGCGTAATTCAATGCGGCATCTCATTGCCACCCGCAAAAATGCAGTCTGGGCCGAACGCATCCCTGAAAACAAGCACTTGGGTGACGTGTGCGCAGCAGCTGTCAAGCGCACTGGGCCGAGGAATGGCACGCCCTCTCACAGGGTCTCCTTACCAACGTCCTGGACGATCCATGTCCCACCATTTGTAAAGTCCAAGGGACAATCATGAATCGCAGTCACTTCGGTGTAACTATTGCCTTTGAATAGAAGTGTCATTTCTGTTCGTCTCATTGCGCAGTTCCTTCAGTCACTTTCTGTACTATTCTGAAGTAATTGTTTTAATGCATTGTCCAATTTGCGTCGAGCTACGTTATTTGACAGTGACACGTCATGCGAAAGTTACTATCACTGTTAAGGTTTGCACACCAGTTTATATTCGAAAGTATGGGGTCTCTTTCGACTTTGGGACCGCCAGGAAGACCCCGACTGACAGACATTACAGAAGTTGTGTTTGTCAAACTGTTCAGCGAACCAGTATAAAATTGTAAGTTCCCCGTCGATCATTCACGGTCAAATTTCAGCGATTTAGCCCTTCTATTTTTCAACGAGTATAGGATGATGTTCCTGAGTGCAGTTCTGACGAACAAAGAAGATCGATGGTTGCCTCGCTGTCTTAGGCGCCTTGTCACGGTCCGTGCGGCCCTCCCCCTCGGAGGTTCGAGTCCTCCCTCGGACATGGCTGTGTGTGTTGTCCTTAGCGAAAGTCAGATTAATTAGTGGGTAAGCTTACCACAAATTTCCAATTTCCAAGACCGATGGTGATGCTACACTCTAGAGTGCTCAAAAGAGAAAACCTGACCTACTGATGTGGCCGAGCGGTTCTAGGCGCTTCAGTCCGGAACCGCACTTCTGCTACGGTCGCAGGTTCGAATCCTGCCTCGGGCATGGATGTGTGTGATGTCCTTAGGTTAGTTAGGTTTAAGTAGTTCTAAGTCTAAGGGACTGATGACCTCAAATATTAAGTCCAATATTGCTTGGAGCCATTTGAACCATTTGACATACTGACCCTAGCAAAGGCCGCGCTGATACGAGAGGAAGAGGTTCCACTGAGTGTTACTGTAGTGCAGCATCAGCAGTCACTGTTACCACTGACCTGTACTTTTTCAAAGAGGCTGTGAAGGGCAATACATACGCGACAGCATTCGATACCTGAACTTTGTTGTGGTGTAGCCGTAATGCTTGGAGATGCTACAGCCATGCAGCAACCAGCGTGTAGACGCCGACTCGCTCTTGTACGGTCAGACGTCGCCGCCACATGTGAAAACCGTGCGAGAGCTCAGTTGTTAAATGGGAAGACACAATTACCTACGACGGGTGATAAATAAATAGCGTAACGATAGAGCGTTCACGGACGTTGTGTAGTCGTTGGTCCCGTTCTTGCATGATTTTTTTTTTTTTTTTCTGGCCGCAGCGATGTCGAAAATTTCATGTTCACGGTACACTCGTGAAATGGTCGTACGGGAAAATCCCCACTTCATCGCTACCTCGAAGATGCTGTGTCCCATCGCTCGTGCGCCGGCTGCACCACCACGTTCAAACTCACTTTAATCTTGATAACCTGCCATTGTAGCAGCAGTAACCGATCTAACAACTGCGCCAGACACTTGTTGTCTTATATAGGCGTTGCCGACCGCAGCGCCGTATTCTGCCTGTTTACATATTTCTGTATTTGAATACGCATGCCTATATCAGTTTCTTTGGCTCTTCAGTGTATAAAGCTTGTACAACATGCAGGTAACAAAAACGTAAGTGCTGTGGTGTTTGTGAGTGTAGACTAACGTCAATGTCGAAACTTCAAAAGTTTAATCATCAAGGATCCTAGTTGGACAGTACGAAGATAAAAAACACTGCTTCTGATAAAGTAAAATGTGTATGGTTACATTAACTAGAAATATCTTTTGAACGTGACGTGTGTGAACAGTGATTGCAAATAGGAGCACTGTGTCTGATGGATATCGTGAAGTTTTGTAATTTGGTTTGATTTTCATATGAGAGGACTACAGAGTCGTTTTACAAATAAGTTAAAATACTTCTTTCGGGCTGGACTCGAACCAGTGATATGTGGATATCACCTTGTAGAATTAGTCTACCACCACAACAATTGAGCTATCGAAAAATGTGCCTGAAATAGGGTAGAACGAGAATTTTCACGAAAAGTTTAATTTTGTCGAATGTCCTTCTTTGTAACAGTGGGAAAGTATATCTCAGAGTGCAAGACAATTTTAATTGAGTCAGAGAACTTGTGGGTCGACGTGGTGGCATTTCACCGGCACTGTGCAACCACATTTTGCGCATCTCCTCATTTTTTGCTACACTCAAAAACAATTATTAAAGAATTTTTACATACGTATTTGTACAGTGTAGTATTACACACCATTTGCAGTCCATTTTCCGCAAAGTAAATTTCAAAACAAGACATCACTGTGAATGAGCTTTACGACAGCAGGAGCAACGAGCTAGCCAGTGACTTCTCAAGCATCACATGACTCAAATGGAGCGTTTTAGTGAACTTTAAAATTATTTGAATTTAATTTCCGTTTTTATGAAAAAATACTGAAATTCAATAGAAAAAGCATGTTATGAGCATAAATGACATAGTGAACCATTTGAGACGATTCCAGAAAACAGTCTAATACCCTGTTACACTTACGTCCTGTTAGCGGCATACTAACCTTATGTAAGCCCATCGTGCCTCGTTTGCGGAAACAGCTATGGAATTACCAAATGCTGCCACAAATAATTTTCTGCTATTCATTGCGACTTAGTTTCATAGTTGCATTCCCGGCTGTGTGTCTCACAGATAATATTCGTAGAAATCCTATCAACGTTTCTCCCAAATGTATATACAACTACACAGTACTATGCATAATATATTTTTATCACATTAACGATATTTGACAGTGTGATTAATTAACGCACATTAGATAAACGAACTATTTAACTAACCATAACTGCATTAAATATACAACTTTAAACATGACTTGACTTCCCCATATTGTGGTATGTGACAGACTATGGTATATTAAAACGTGGTCATGATCGGTCTGGTTTAAATTTAATATCCGCAGATACGGATAAAAAAAACATGCGGATAAGGCATTGGCGGATAAGAATCTCATTTCTCTTATCCGTGCGGAGCTCTGTTCGCCGAAAATATATATTTCCAGACAAACATTATACTGGTCTCGTTACTGTTACTGGTACAGGTCGCCCCTGAATTGTATTCATATAGTTTGTGTTCATTCTGTAAGCGCAAATCAAAACCTAGAGTACATACCACACCGCAGTAAACTTTGTATGTGATCTGTGTTTAGGCTCTATTGCGTAAATAAGTAGGAAAAAATGGTTCAAATGGCTCTGAGCACTATGGGACTTAAAGTCTGAGGTCATCAGTCCCCTAGAACTTAGAACTACTTAAACCTAACTAACCTAAGGACATCACACACATCCATGCCCGAGGCAGGATTCGAACCTGCCACGGTAGCGGTCTCGCGGTTCCAGACTGTAGCGCCTAGAAACGCTCGGCCCCTCCGGCCGGCTAAATAAGTAGGAAAAGCAGTTTTCAGTTTCACGTTATTTTCCCAGTTATTTACGAATTCGATGTTGCAGATTATTTTGTGCCTGGCCAGGGAGCGATTCTCATAGCCCACAGGAAATCACGGAAAACAACTGTGTGCAGGTGGCGCCTGCCGGTGTGGCCGTGCGGTTCTAGGCGCTACTGTCTGGTGCCGAGCGACCGCTACGGTCGAAGGCTCGAATCCTGCCTCAGCCATGGATGTGTGTGATGTCCTCAGAAGTTAAGTCGCATAGTGCTCAGAGCCATTTGAACCTTTTTTTTGTGCAGGTGACACAAGAAACACAAGACACAGGCGCAGTAGGAGGGCTGAAGGGCCAGTTAGGTGTAGGGGGCAGTTGCAGCGGCACACTCATTGCTGGCTGTCGATATTGTGGTATAAGTAGCGATTCCATATCTTGGGACCGAGCGAGGTGCCGCTGTGGTTAGCACACTGGACTCGCATTCGGGAGGACGACGGTTCAATCCCGTCTCCAGCCATCCTGATTTAGGTTTTCCGTGATTTCCCTAAATCGTTTCAGGCAAATGCCGGGATGGTTCCTTTGAAAGAGCACGGCCGATTTCCTTTCCCATCCTTCCCTAACCCGAGCTTGCGCTCCGTCTCTAATGACCTCGCTGTCGACGGGACGTTAAACAGGAACCACCACCACCATATCTTGGACTGGATCTTACGCTACACACTCTTGCTGTTTGTAATCGCAGTCATACATAGTGCAAAGCTGTTTATGACTCTATTTGGACTGCACTGCAAAGCTGATTACTTCCTTGATCACATGACTCGGTTTCACATGGGCATCCACAGTCTGAATTGCCAGGTGTGCGGTTTCTCACGAATCTGTTTGGTATTTCAGCCCCGTGTTCGGTACCGAAGTTATGAGTGGTTCGGTAATTTTAAAATTCCGTTCACATTACTAATTTAGATAATTTATACGACGAGATACGTATACTAAGTAAAATTTTGGAACAATTACTAAGTCAAGTTTCTGCGTGCATAAACTCGTTTTCCTGGAAAACGTTTCTAAACGGAGATGAAAGGCCTAAAATAAAAAAAAATATATCAAAAGGGTAATGGCGGTTCCGTGCAGCAATGCCTATGTCGAAAGAGTCTTTAGTCACATGAATCATTTATGGTCTGACGCTAGAAACGAAATGGTAAAAGCAGAAGTTTCCAACACGGACTGACTTTTACCAAGAAATGAAAAGTAACTTAAATTTATTAAACGTTGTAACTAGCAATCATAAAGATAATTTTAATGTTTACGAAGTGGCTAAATGGTTCAAATGGCTCTGAGCACTATGCGACTTAACTTCTGAGGTCATCAGTCGCCTAGAACTTAGAACTAATTAAACCTAACTAACCTAAGAACATCAAACACATCCCTGCCCGAGGCAGGATTCGAACCTGCGACCGTAGCGGTCTCTCAGCTCCAGACTGTAGCGCCTAGAACCGCACGGCCACTGCCGCTGGCAAATCGCGTGTAAGAAGTGTTTTATTGTGTTCACCTTCAGCTCTCAGTTTAACAAATCCTCACGCCAGGGAATGTTCGGTAATTTTGTCGATTTTACCCTACAACCCTGTCTGCAGTAAATTAGTATGGTTCAAAAAATTGTTCAAATGTCTCTGAGCACTATGGGACTTAACATCTGTGGTCATCAGTCCCCTAGAACTTAGAACTACTTAAACTTAACTAACCTAAGGACATCACACAACACCCAGCCATCACGAGGCAGAGAAAATCCCTGAGCCCGCCGGGAATCGAACCCGGGAACCCGGGCGTGGGAGGCAAGAACGCTTCCGCACGACCACGAGATGCGGGCAATCAGTATGGTGTGTCTTTTTTTTTGTACATGTCCAAACCGTAACAAAATATATCTCTGTCTCAAATATGTGATATATTTCATACTGAAATATTAGATAGCTTTATGTAAAATGTTTATGTTAATTATCTGTTATAGAATAACAATTCGTAACCTCGGCTTCCCCTGTCGAAATGCCTACCGCTATACGCCAATGAACTAAATTTAAAAAAAATCTCTTCAGATGCATACACGCGACATGCACTGAGAGGAAATTAATATGTGAATCATATATCAGGGACTTTTGAAATTCTTTCAGGGACTATAAGAACACTATCGGCAGCGGTTCGCATAAACAGAACAGGAGCAAATAGCAGCAAATTCAGTTGTTGCGGGAACAATGCACTGTTCCTAACTCCACAGCACGGTTTTCCCCTCCTCATTCAACAAAGCAAATGAGAAGCGAGAAACGTCAATGTATTAACTACAACACTCGCCGCTAGGCTAGAATTTCCTCATTGCAGTAAGCAACCAAGTCAGTCACATCGCCCTTGCATTACTGACCTGCAATGACTCATTAGTTACTGCAAATTCGAGTATGTATATTCGATACGCAAATTTCGATATGCAGATTGTTTAATCTGAGACATGGATGTTCAGTTAGCTCCTGAACAAATGTCGGATAGAGTGACTGAAACTAGATACCCGAGCATGGTGAAATTTTACCGGTTGTGTAGTAAATTGAAATAGCTCAATAAGCCTTTCAGCTTCTTCAGGAAACACCACTAGTGGCAACAGTATTATGGGACACAGTCCCTCCCACCCCCCTCTCCCCTCGATAGCCTTGGGAGAGCCAGCCCTGACAAAACCCTACCATCTGGCCAGCAAGATGTATGAGACAGGCGAAATACCCTCAGACTTCAAGAAGAATATAATAATAACAATCCCAAAAAAAGAAGGTGCTGACCGATGTGAAAATTACCGAACTAGCAGTTTAATAAGCCACGACTACAAAATACTACCACGAATTCTTTACAGACGAATGGAAAAACTGGTAGAAGCCGACCTCGGGGAACATCAGTTTGGATTCCGTAGAAATGTTGGAACACATGAGGCAATACTGACCCTACGAGTAATCATAAGAATCAGATTAAGGAAAGGCAAATCTACGTTTCTAGCATAATATACTTAAAGAAAGCTTTTGGCAATGTTGACTGTAATGTTCTCTTTCAAATTCTGAAGGTGGCAAGGGTAAAACACAGGGAGCGAAAGGCTATTTATAATTTGTACAGAAACCAGATGGCAGTTATAAGACTCGTATAAGAGTCGAGGGGCATGAAAGGGAAACAGTGGTTGAGAATGGAGTGAGATAGGGTTTTAGCCTATCCCCGATCTTATTCAATCTATATATTGAGCAAGCGGTAAGGGAAACAAAAGAAAAAATGGGAGTAAGAATTGAAATTCATGGAGAAGAAATAAAAACTTTGAGGTTCGCCGATGACATTGTAATTGTGTCAGAGACAGCAAAGGACTTGGAAGAGCAGTTGAACGGAATGGACAGTGTCTTGGAAAGAGGATATAAGATGAACATCAACAAAAGCAAAACAAGGATAATGGAATGTAGTCGATTTAAATCGGGTGATGGTGAGGGAATTAGATTAGGAAATGAGACACTTAAAGTAGTAAAGGAGTTTTTCTATTTGGGGAGCAAAATAACTGATGATGGTCGAAGTAGAGAGCATATAAAATGTAAACTGGCAATGGCAAGGAAAGCGTTTCTGAAGAAGAGAAAATTGTTAACATCGAGTATAGATTTAAGTGTCAGGAAGTCGTTTCTGAAAATATTTGTGTGGAGTGTAGCCATGTATGGAAGTGAAACGTGGACGACAAATAGTTTAGACAAAAAGACAATAGAAGCTTTCGGAATGTGGTGCTACAGAAGAATGCTGAAGATTAGGTGGGTATATCACATAAGTAATCAGGAGGTATTGAATAGAATTGGTGAGAAGAGAAATTTGTGGCACAACTTGGGTAGGAGAAGCGGTCGCTTGGTAGGACATGTTCTGAGGCATCAAGGGATCACCAATTTAGTATTGGAGGGCAGCGTGGAGGGTAAAATTCGTGGAAGCAGACCAAGAGATGAATACACTAAACAGATTCAGAAGGATGTAGGCTGCAGTAGGTACTGGGAGATGAAGAAGCTTGCACAGGATAGAGAAGCATGGAGAGCTAGATCAAACCAGTCTCAGGACTGAAGACCACAACAACATCCCCCCATAAGGCGTACAGGTCTGGAAGGCGTTTTGCAGTAACAGCGCTCATAGTAAATGCCATACTGTGATCTGCGATATCAGTCTGCTACTTGATAGTAGAGTTTACAATTAGAGAATAACATAAACAAAATGCTCGTTGACTATCCTATCTGAATCCGAGATGGATAGACGGTGGCATATTGCCACCTGAAGAGGCGGCAGTTAGTGAAAAGCAAGATTGTAACACGTCCTTACATATTCACATCAGAGATTTGTTTATCGGACGAAACACATATGATACCATTAAAAGAAATTCGCAGAACCTGTCTGAAAAAGTATACGCTGCTTATGATCTGGTTGTCCAGGCACATCATTCAAAAGATCTATCGCCATGTAAACCAGACAATTTAGTAACAATACACTTACGAACAATATTCATATAATTTAGACTGATGGAAAATCTGTTCCAAAATGCTTTATTGCAAAAGCTTAGAAACACAGTGCAGTGCTGCTTCAGTGGTAAGCATTAAATTGGACATGTGTTACTTTAAATTTGCGATATTTCCAAAGATGACCACTTCAGCAACTGCCAGTATTAATAGTAAATATTGTTTATTTCACAGTTTGAATTATTCACAATTAGCAGGTATTTTTGTTGTGGTATATGACTTCCCATTTGTTCCTCGAATGGCACGCCTTAAGCGTCTTAAGCACCAGCTTCCTTTAGCAGCAGGGAAGAATGGGGAAACAAGTGCCACTCCATACAGCCAGGTGCTAGACAGATGAACGAGGCCCGCATTCGCTGCAGCAGTACCGGAAGCGGCAACTTACCGCACACAGGCTGCCCTGACATGAGAACAAGCCGCGGCCAGGCAACCGCTGTTCTGTGAGTACAAGAGTGTACTGAGAGCGATGCGCCTTCTCCCGAGTTGTAGGGCAAATGAAGGTGAAAACGTTTCAGTCATTGTTGTGCTTCTGGTGTTCGTGGTACGCCCTTGCGTTCACCGGACCTAGAACGCAGCTTATCCTCGCATTTATGGGACTTTAAAGATTTACGTTAAGTGCTCTCACCGACCGATGTCTATGCTGTCCTCAGCACCCAGAGACAAGGCTTTAGTCTGCCATCATTTCTCCAAACAGACTCTCCTGTATTGTCTGTGAAAGGCAAGATTTGGGATTGAAGTCATTGTGTTGTACACAATTTTAACATACCAGGAAGATTCATTATATTGTACATCCGCTGCAGAGATTTATACTAACTACAGACGAATTACGATATGTAGCACGATTTGGTATTTTCGCGCAAACAGTGGCTACCCTAAAGACAAAATCGTGCTAAAAATCGAACCAAAGGAACCCGACCCCATCGCAGATACAAACAAGGAAAAGATTCGGTTTTAATGTCTTAATGAGAGGAATCGCGGCGTTTCGTCTTTAAAGTCTGTCCCCCGGTATTAAAGCCCCTGTAAACGAGCAAACTTGTTTGTCAAGTTCGCCCTTCTCTGGCTGCGGATTTGTCAAACAAGCCCGTACACGTACAAACAATGTTTGTTAGTTTAACCTCAATTTCAAGCAGACGTTATTAGTGTTTGTGAGTATTTTTACAGTAGTAAGAGTGATTACAAATGGAGACAAAACACTTCTGGCCCTGACTTCGGCACTACGTGTGAAGAAGAAGAAGAAGAAGAAAACAAGACGCTGGTCCAGGGAATGTCTTAAAATGAGAGATAGATTTATCCATGAAACTATGCTAAAGGAAATGTTACTCTCAGAACTCAATGATCACGTCAGCTTTCTCCGAATGGACGATGAAACGTTTAATAACTTCTTAAGGCCCTCGTAAAAGAGCAAACTTGTTTGTCAAATTCGCTCCTATCTAGCCACGGATGTGTCAAACAAGCTCGCACATGTGCCAATAAAGTTTAAGAATTTAACCTTACTTTTGAAGCAGACGCTTTTCGTGCTCATGCTGGGTAGGATTAGTGTTTGATGGCGCACATGCACAGAGTAGAGAAGGATGGGGAAGGAAATCGACCGTGCCATTCCCGAGGAACCATCCCGGTATTTTTCTTAAGCGATTTAGGGAAATCAAGAAAAACCTAAATCAGGATGGCGGGACGCGGATTTGAACCTTCGTCCTCCCGAAAGAGTGTCAAGTGTGAACTATTCTCACTCGGTGGCGCCTTTAGCGTATGCCTTATTTTGACACTAGTGTAAATTGCTACAAATGCAGATAAAGCATTTCTAACATTGACTCTAACCCTGTGTATAAAGAAGAAAAAGTAGACAAGACGTTGGTCCAGGGAATGATTTAAAATGAGAGAGAAATATACACACTAAAACCTGTTAAAAGAAATTTTACACTCAGAACCTGATGATTACATAAACTTTCTGATGATTAAATCAACTTTCTGCGGATGGACAATGAAACTTTTAATAACTTGTTTACATTTACTTCTCCATTACACCGAAAAACAAGTATGCGGAAATTTATTCTCGTCTACTTGGTCCTCAAACGACAGTTCATTAAAATATAAAAACGTGGAAACATATAGACCACTTCCTCTGTGGTAGAACCGGACAACTTCTATTTTCTTATTTCATTGCACTCCCGCTTGTATGTTAAGCGTAGAATACTGATTTTCTTTTTAACCTCTTCCTGACTAACATATGGCTGGGAAATTTGACATTTTGGTAACTGCTAGTGCTATTTTGTTCTTATCCTTGATCACAGTTTCCATAGTTATGGCCACTCGTGATGTAATGAAATAAAGTGTAATGAATATATTTTTCACTTAACATATGCGGCAAAAAGTCGACACGAACTACGTCCGCCACCTTGTCAAACTTCCCGTCAATCAAAATCTCACGCGCACACGTCAGACACGATCAGTGATGGACAAAAAAGTCAAAGGGCACCATACACGGTCAAATTTTTGGCAAACATAAAGTTTCACAAATTGTTGATCCTGTAGGGATCTTTAGTATAGCGAGCCGGGCTCGGTATACTATCCGTATAGCGTATCCCATTGCTGGTTAGGAAAAGGATTGTTCCCTAATGGAAAAAGCTAGCCTTCGTCACTCGCATTGGCACCTGTCCTTTGAGAAATGTGAGTGTTGCGTCGTAAATATATATCTCCAGTCTAGACGACTGTGATCTGTTCCTGTAGAATTCAGGGTCGCTTGTATTATCGAGGATGAGAGAGGGACGAACCTATGTTTAATCTGGCGCCTCTCGAATAGCACGAAGAGTACCGCCGAGCTTAACTTTGACACTAACACATGACACCACTCTATGAGACGCTTTAGTGTAGTTTATTATTCGTCCCAGAACATTGCCACGAAGTCCGCACATCAACTCTCCTCCACATACTGGCTAAACACAGGCAGTGAAAATTTCTTTCTTTATCAGCTTTTGAACTGGCTAGCAAACTGGCTGTGAAGACAGCGAGACGCAGGACTGTCGCCTTAGGAAGAACCGTTTATGACGAATGCATAATATATCCATATCTTTAGAATTCACTGACTGGAATATGCATTCTTGATGAGAGGTGTTAGAGCACCCATTCTTTATACGACGTGGAAATCTGCCTATTATAAATACATAGTGCAGGTCACAGGCAAGAAGAAAATTTCGCGAGGATGCGGCAGCAGAGAAATAATCGTTTAATCTCGCAGTGTTGACACTAGTAAAAATATGTAGGCATTCCGAAGATGGTCGTGAAACATCTTAATTATTTAATTTATTAATTATTAGTGACATTTGGTGTAAAACCTCTCGTAAAGAATGAAGAACTGTTCCTCTGTACTCTATGGTAACAGTCACATTATTAGTTGCACAAAATTCTGTCTTAAAATGCTGTATGTAAAAATCACACTTCAGTATCTGGTGTAACGAACTGTTTTTAGATCCAGTAAATATACTGACTATGTTTTAAACGAATATAACGAAATTCGTACGACAAAAAGCACGTAATCTTAGTAGTTGCAAAGAAAGATTTTAATTACCTTTAATAACCGTAAAACAACTGCGGACACTAAAATTACACCGTTAGACGGTGAAGATGCCATCAAGCCAAATTTGAAATTCAGCTTCGTTACCAGTATCGAAAGAATCTCCTCGAAGAAGGAGAGTTAGTCATAATGTTCTTAACATTAACAAATGTTTCAAATAGCTCTGAGGACTATGGGACTTAACTTCTGAGGCCATCAGTCCCCTAGAACTTAGAACTACTTAAACCTAACTAGCCTAAGGACATCACACACATCCATGCCCGAGGCAGGATTCGAAACTGCGACCGCAGCGGTCGCGCGGTTCCAGGTTAACATTAACAACAGTGTGCTTATTGATTAGCGTTGTGCCCACAAGTCATTGCCTTTCTGCTCACTCTTAACTCCCTTGGGCCCGCCACACATGTTCCGGTATACCTGTCAGGCTCCCTGAGTAAGAGCGTCAGTTCTCTTTGTTGTTTTTGGGGTAGGAGACCAAACTGCGAGGTCATCGGATTAGGGAAGGAAGGGGAAGGAAGTCGGCCGTGCCCTTTCAAAGGAACCATGTCGGCATTTGCCTGGAGCGATTTAGGGAAATCACGGAAAACCTAAATCAGAATGGCCGGACGCGGGATTGAACCTTCGTCCTCCCGAATGCGGGTTGTCTTTGTATTTACGTGTAAAACAGTGTTACCTAGTGACTACACGCGCGGTAATGCTAAACTCTTGTGATCAACGTGTTAAATAGAAACGGAACCAAGTGTTGCAAGAGTTTATCGAAATGTATAGGTTGGAACCTTGTTATTGGCAGATGAAAAGTAAAGAGACCCACGACCGTGAAAAGAGAAATGCAACGTACGAAAGACTTGAAGGGGCTAGAACCCGATGCTACAAAGCAGTCTGTAGTTTAAAAAAATAAACAATTTAAGAAGTAATGTACGTAAAGAGAAGAAGAAACGTCAATGAAATCCAGAGCTTCAACAGACAACTCCTACACATCAAAATTGTGGTACTTAGATTTGTTCGATTTTCTTGACGGTCAAGATATCCCTGTTGCGTCTGTATCAAACTTGGATGACGAGGATGGATGTGAGATCGATGAAATAAGTACTCCAATTATTTATAATTCTCATATAATTTAATTTTGTTATACCACGTTTTGTATTTACAAATGGTCAACTTTATACGGGGTGTTCAAAAAGTCTCTTCGCAGTGCCGTACCGTAGGTAGTGAATATACCGAAATGAACCAACTTATTAATTTATTGAATATTCATTATTACACACAAATTTTCACATTAAATGTTGAAAGTGTCCCCTCTGTTGTTGAATACACAATTCAATTCGTCTAATCATGTTTCCAAAGCTGTAAAGTTTCAAAAAAAAAAATGGTTCAAATGGCTCTGAGCACTGTGGGACTTAACATCTGAGGTCATCAGTCCCCTAGACTTAGAACTACGTAAACCTAACTAACCTAACATCACACACATCCGTGCCCGAGGCAGAATACGAACCTGCGACCGTAGCGGTCGCGCGGTTCCAGACTAAAGCGCCTAGAACCGCTCGACCACATCGGCCGGCTATAACATTTCTTCTGCAACAGAATCTGTGATGGATTTTGGACGGTTTTATAGACAGTTGCTTTCGCTGCACACCAGAAGATCGTAGAGGCCAAAGTCCCTGTGAAATTATGCGAGCATCAAAAATATCAGCAAGCAGTGACATTGAAACGCGAGCTGTATGCGCGGTTGCACCATCTTATTGAAAATAACCGTTCAGTATTTCACTTACCACAAGTTCTCCTATGAAAGGGTACAGAATATCAGTGCAGTATCGTTGTGCGTTTATTGTTTCGTTGAAAAACCCAGGCAGGCGAACAATCATACGACACGTGCGGCTAACAATCATACGACACGGTGGAGAGACTTTTTGAACACCCCGTATTTAGAGTCCACATTTTTATTAATTAACAGAAAATGTTTTGAATCGTATGAATTATTAACTTACTAAGGCCAAACTTCTTCTTTTAGTCTTTTTTTGTTTCGAAGAACCCTATTGTCTTGCTCTGGAACTTCGCCTTCATTCGTGAAGTATGAAGTGAACCCATTTCTAAGCTATTTAGCAGCAGTCGTTACGTACCCGTGGTTCAGACGCTTCAGTGCGATTATATTTGATTCTGAGGTATCCAAACCTATATTGGCAGTAGTTCCATCGTACGTCTCCTGATAGGAGGAGCTAAAAGCTTGGATGTTGTTCCATAAAAAAATTGTGCAATGCACATGTTGCCATCACCACTTTTATTATGTTCTCTGGTTCCAAATTGATTTGAGTATGGAATATACGAAATCTGGATGCAAGTGTTCCAAAAGAATTTCAACAATATGTCTTGCTTTTGAAATTCGGTAGCTGTAAATTTCGTTACTAGTTGCGCTGGTCGAAAAGGCTTCATAATGTTAACTGCAAGAGGAAAGGCATCATCAGCCACAAAAACGTAAGGGACATTTTCGAACTTTTCTGTAACATTGCATGGCTTTGGAAGTTTGAGTTCATTACACTCTAACTATTCATACAATTTATTATTTTGCAGAACGCCTCCATCAGAAACACGTCCATTAGTTCCAGAATCCATCAAAAGGAACGGATTGTTAGCATCCACTATTGCAAGAAGCACCATACTGTGTTTGCCTTTGTGGTTGAAGTAAAAAGATCCGGAATTCGCTGGGGGAACTATATCTTTATGTTTACGACCCACGGCACCAAGAAAATGTGGGAAATTCCATTTGTCTTCAAATGTTTTAGCAATAATTTTCCATTTCTCAGTTGAGTCAAGCAACTGAAACAACAGCAAATTAATAATATTTTTCACATTGTGAACGTATAGTGACGATATTACAACAGGCTTTATAAATTTACTTTTACAAGCAAAATAAAAATAACATTTAAATTAACACAAAACCAATGCTTATTTAAAAAGTTGGCTTATAAAGAAAATAAGAAACAGAATTTTAAAACACTACAGTAAAACTACTTGTTTAATAGCTTTTTAAGAAGGTTTGCGTTATTTTTATCTTATAGTTTTGTCTTATTTTATGTTATATTCCTGATGTAAAAAATGAATGACTTTTACAGTCTAGGGTCTAATAATATGCTTCTTTCAGGATGGAATCGAGCATGCTGCCTCACAAACATACAGCAGTGGAGAACCCTTAGAGAAAAACGAAAGTCCTCAAAATTCCAAAGATCTTCCGATTTGCGACCTAATTTTCAAAAAAAAAAAAAAAAAAAAAAAGGAAAGTGTGGAATTGACCAATGATGTCATGCTATCAGTGAAAGATAATTTTGAAAAGATGACAGGTATGATCTATTGGGAAAATCTATTGCAATTAGAATGAGGACCCTGGAAAAACGCCAGCGTTTGATTTTTGAAAAAGAATCACTGATCTCCTATACGAAGCTGAAATGGGACTGCTTAACGTGCGAACGAGTTCATACAGCTCCGAATTGTAAGCAGTCCCAGCTCAAGTACAAGCTCACCAAGTCCTGCTGTAGCTGCTTCATATGATCAGTTACAACAACAAACAGCGCCTGCAAGATTTGTAGCCAATCAAGAACTTCCACTCCCACACTCAGTAGCTACTTGCTTAGCTACCTTTAATAATATTTGATTTTTGAGGCAGTTTTAATTTTTCTATGGACTTAATTGACCAATACTACCAAATTTTGTATTATTTTCTAATTTAATGTGTTACTCATTATTATTGCAAAAAAGTCTTTATTTATTGTACACAGCCGCGCGGGACTAGCCGAGCGGTCTTACGCGCTGCAGTCATGGACTGTGCGGCTGCTCCCGGCGGAGGTTCGAGTCCTCCCTCAGGCATGGGTGTGTGTGTTTATCCTTAGGATAATTTAGGTTAAGTAGGGTGTAAGCTTAGGGACTGATGACCTTAGCAGTTAAGTCCCATAAGATTTCACATACATTTGAACATTTTATTGTACATACCTGAAGATATACTCCTTTCAGCATATTGTAGATGGTGTCACGTGTCTCTGGAATTATTTTGCCAAGAGCTTGGGGTGATATAGCAGGATATTTTAGACATTCGTACGATCGACCGCTGCAAGAAACCTCAGAGTAGCTGTCAGTCTCTCATGGGCAGAAATAGTTCTCATAACTGTATTTTACCTTTGTATTAAAGGAGTCACAAGCGACAGCAGATTTGGTAGACGTCTTCGTTCGTCCGCAAATAATTACGGTAATACGAAGGATCTGAAAGTAACTCTCTTATTAATCTCAAATGAGGGTATTCGTTTCTCTTTGTAAGCCACTCGTTACACCACGTGTTCCATTTTTGCTTCCTTTTACACTTCATGGCCACTAACAAAACGCCGGCCGAGGTGGCCGAGCGGTTCTAGGCGCTACAGTCCCGAACCGCGTGACCACTACGGTCGCAGGTTCGAATCCTGCCTCGGGCATGGATGTGTGTGACGTCCTTAGGTTAGTTAGGTTTAAGGAGTTCTAAGTTGTAGGGGACTGATGACCTCAGAAGTCCCATAGTGCTCAGAGTCTTTTGAACCACTAACAAACTGACTAACGCGATCGCTTCGTATTCTTGTCTGCTCGCCATTTGATCGATTCGTATTCTTGTATGCTCGCCATTTGTCGACTGAAAAGTGAGTTAAAATCTTCCGGTTTACCGTAGCGTGTGTGTGCTCCAGCCTACACAGGTATACCTACCGGAAAGGTATACCTGTGCAGGTTTACCTGACAGGAACACTGCAACGTGTGTGGCGGGCCTTGTGCGTCAAACCAGCACACCCACCGCCAGCGACACCGTAGCCCATCACGTCTCAACTGAGATGAATGGATCCCTGACGTCCGTGATTCTGACAGTATGGGAACAGGTTATTGAATTTTGGCCCGTAGTCCTCATCTTCACGTTAATTGCAACCAAATGCGACGTTGCGCCATGCCTGGCAACGAGCGCGAAATGCTAGAAATCAGCGTATAGGGCTAGCGCCAACCGCTCATGCGCTTCCCGACGGTATTCGAGATGGCCAGGCCGTGTTTTCAAATAAACTGCGCATATAGGCTGCGCGTTGCCGACTTGTGGCGGTTAGCGCGTTCTGCGCAGACGCGCAGGCAGCTCGCGAGGTGTAAATCACAGCGGCCGGCCCGCTGCCGTTCCACCGCTGTTGATATAGCTGTCAGGATGCCATCAAAACGCTGACTGCGTGCGCAATGATCCTGCTAATCCTGTGCAGTGCTCCAATACCGTAAAAATATATCGTACGCGCGAGGCGAAATGGAAAGCGGGCGATATCGCCACGCTGTTGCATTTGTGTCCCACCGGGAAATGCCTGGCATTTTATTGTGCTGTCCGTCCCATTCCCCACCTGCGCTCCCGGCACGGAGTTGGAAAACGAATAGCTCATATCCGGTCGGAATCGTAAAACACCCGCATTGCCGGCAAATACGTAAACATGTTGTCAAACAGCTGTGCTTTCAATGTCATATTTCTAAGAACACAGTATCATGAATTCGAAAACCAGCACATACAAAAATTAAATCACGGTCACTTGTTTGCTTATTAAATTCAAATTCCCTGTCCACAGATGAACCGTATTGCCGATCTGTTTGTTCTCCTTATGCAAATATAAATGCTTCTCACAAGTTTTATTTACAAAGTTATACAATAGAAGACGAGATGGAGATGAGCCCTGAACCTTATACGCAGCAGAAAGTCTGGAAGTTCTAAGAACAGCAATGCTTAAGAGACTAAAACCTGTGGGTCGAAGGAATCTCGAGGGACCTCGAAAAGTTGTTATTGTTGTGGTCTTCAGTCCTGAGACTGGTTTGATGCAGCTCTCCATGCTAATCTATCCTGTGCAACCTCCTTCATCTCCCAGTACCTACTGCAACCTACATCCTTCTGAATCTGTTTAGTGTATTCATCTCTTGGTCTCCCTCTACGATTTTTACCCTCCACGCTGCCCTCCAATGCTAAATTTGTGATCCCTTGATGCCTCAGGACATGTCCTACCAACCCATCCCTTCTTCTAGTCAAGTTGTGCCACAAACTTCTCTTCTCCCCAATTCTATTCTATACCTCCTCATTAGTTACGTGATCTACCCACCTAAACTTCAACATTCTTCTGTAGCACCACATTTCGAAAGCTTCTATTCTCTTCTTGTCCAAACTATTTATCGTCCATGTTTCACTTCCATACATGGCTACACTCCTTACAAATACTTTCATAAATGACTTCCTGACACTTAAATCCATACTCGATGTTAACAAATTTCTCTTCTTCAGAAACGCTTTCCTTGCCATTGCCAGTCTACATTTTATATCTTCTCTACTTCGACCATCATCAGTTATTTTGCTCCCCAAATAGCAAAACTCCTTTACTACTTTAAGTACTGGAAAAGTAAGAGAATATAAATATATAACGAGCCATGGAAAAAAAGTAAATGAAGAGTTTACTATTTCAAAAGTAATCGCAGAAACTGTTAATAAATTTATCTCGCTGTGAGAGAAGACTGTCAAAACCTCCATGGAAAAATTTTCGCGGTTGCCTACGGGAGAATGAATGCACCAGGCGAGGCGTGCGCTTCTTCGTACGAATTTGTTTGATAAGCTTCCAAGATACGGATTCTTATAAAACGTGTTCTTTCCTTTTTTGACTGCCTTCAGAGTGATTCCCTTTCCTCCATGCTCTCCACCCCCCCCCCCCCCCCCCGGCTTCTCCAGTATATTTTTGTTCAAGGAAAGGAATCGCTCTGAAGGCAGAGAGAGAGAGCAACAGGTTTTATAAGATTGCACATCATAGATACGTATCAGAGAGGATTGGAAAGAAACTGATGTCAGCCAACATAGCTCAGTCATTTTTCATACCAAAAAATTGGGCATAGGCAGCCGTGAAGTTATCAAAAAGGATCCTTTCTTCTATCCCGAAGGGGATCGTATTGAGTGCGATAAAAACCATTTGTGTAAGAGCAGAGAGCAGGAATTTTTTATACGAGATTTGAAGAACGTAAACACCAGGTTAGTTCCACGTCACCTCTGACAACGCATTTAATTTTTTAGTTTATTTACACGTCAAGTTCCGTAGGACCATATTGAGGAACAAACCTCCAAGGGCATGGAACATGTCAGTACATGAAATTACAACATAAAAGAACAGATAAAAATAAAATGTTTATGAAACCGGAAAAAATCAACCCATAAGTTTAAGTAAAGGCAAGCAACAAAACAACAAGAATCAGCTTAATTTTTCACGACACTCCTCGCCAGAATAGGAGTTTCGATTTGAACGCGCGTGGATTACTGCTAAGATTTTGGAATTCGAGCGCTAGCTTATTGAAAGTGGATGCAGCAGTGTACTGCACACCTTTCTGCATTAGAGTTAAGGAAGTCCGATCCAAAAGCAGGTTTGATTTCTGCCGAGTATTAACTGAGTGAAAGCTGCTTATTCTTGGGAATAAGCTAATATTGTTAACAAGAAATGACAGTAAGGAATATATATATATTGAAAGGCCATTGTCAAAATACCCAGACTCGTGAACAGGGATTGACAAGAGGTCCGTGAACTTACACCACTTATTGCCCGAACCGCCCGTTTTCTGAGCCAAAAATATACTTTTAGAATGGGAAGAGTTACCCCGAAATATATTACCATACGACATAAGCAAATGAAAATAAACAAAGTAGACTAATTTTCGTGTCGAACGACCACTCACTTAAGATAGCGTTCGAAAAGACATTGAACAAGATAGTGAACGTGGGCTTTCCACGACAGTTTACTATCTATCTGAACACCTAGAAATTTGAACTGTTCAGTTTCACTTATCATATGCCCATTCTGTGAAATTAAAACGTCAGGTTTTGTTGAATTGTGTGTTGGAAATTGTAGAAACTGAGTCTTACTGTGATATAGCGTTAGCTTATTTTCTACAAGCCTTGAACTTTGGTCATGAACTGCTCTATTTGAAACTGCGCCAAAGTTTCACACAACATCCTTTACTACCAAGATATTGTCATCAGCAAACAGAAATATTCTAGAGTTACCCATAATACTAGAGGGCGCATCATTTATATAAATAAGGAACAAGAGTGGCCCCAACACTGATCCCTGGGGCACCCCCCACTTGACAGTACCCCACTCAGATCCCACATCACAGCCGTTATCAACATGGTGAATAATGACCTTTTGCTGTCTGTTGCTAAAGTAAGAGGTGAACCAATTGTGAGCTACTCCCCGTATTCCGTAATGATCTAACTTCTGGAGCAATATTTTGTGATCAACACAATCAAACGCCTTAGTTAAGTCAAAAAATATGCCTAGCGTTCGAAACCTTTTGTCTAACCCATCCAGTACCTCACAGAGAAAAGAGAATATAGCATTTTTAGTTGTTCTGAAGCCGAACTGTACATTTGATAGCAAACTGTGTGATAAAAAATGATCAATTATCCTTACATACACAGTCTTTCCAATAACTTCAGCGAACGCTGATGGTATAGAAATAGGTCTAAAATTCTCTACATGATTCCTTTCTCCATTTTTATAAAGCGACTTTACTACTGAGAACTTCAATCGTTCAGGAAACTGACCATTCCTAACGGAAAATTACAACTTTTGCTAAGTACAGGGCTAACATGTGCAGCACAGTACTTTAATATTCTGCTAGGCACTCCATCATATCCATGAGAGTCCTTAGTCTTCAGTGATTTAACTATTGACTCAATCTCCCCCTTGTCTGTATCACAGAGGAGTATTTCAGACATAAATCTCGGAAGGGCATTTGCCAAGAAAGTTATGTGATTCTCTGTGGAAACTAAATTTTTATTTAATTCACTAGCAATGCTCAGAAAAGATTGTTAACTACTGTACATGTATCTGACTTACCAGTAACATAAATATTTTTACTGCGAACTGACTTTATATCGTCGACCTTGTGCTGCTGACCAGACACTTACTTCACAACTGACCATATGCTTTCAATTTTATCCTATGAATTAACTATTCTATTTGCATATCACATACTCTTTGCCCTCCAATAACATTTTAAGCACCTTACAATACTGTTTGTAATGGGCTACTGTAGCTTTATTGTGATTACTTTTAACATTTTGATTTAATTCCCACTTTGTTCTACATCATATCCTTATCCCACTAGTCAGTCACACGACCTGCCTATTGCTGCTAGTACCTTGTTAAGAACGTTCTACTGGAAAGCATGAGAAATGTGTTAAGGAAAGCATTATATTTATCATCAATTTTATTGGCACCATGAACATCCTACCACTCTTGTTTCTTTGCAAGGTTTAAAAACTCCCTATTGCTGTTGGATTAACTTTCCTACAAAATTTGTAATTATATGTGACACTTGTTTGAGTAGAAAGGCCTTTTAGTGTTAAAATTTGTGCATCATGGTCTGAAAGGCCATTCACCCTTTTACTAACAGAATGCCCATCAAGTAATGAAGAATGAATAAAAATATTGTCTGTGGCTGTGCTACTGTTTACCTTCACCCTAGTTGGAAAATACACTTTCTGCATCAGATCTTATAAATTTAGGAGATCTACTAACATCGTTTTTCGTGCACCATCATATACAAAATTTATACTGAAGTCACCACATATAACTAATTTCTGGTACTTCCTACCAAGTGAATCAAGAATCCTCTCTATCTTGAGCAGAAATGCTTTGAAGTCAGAGTTAGAGGACTCATAAACAACAACAATTAGAAGTTTATTTTCTTAAATTCAACTGCCCCTGCACATCATTCAGATATCTGTTCAGTGCAATGCCGTGAAACGTCTATGGTCTCAAATGGAATACTGTTTTTTACGTACATAGCCACTCCTCCACCCCACAAGGCACTCCCTGAAAAACAGCCAAGCTAATCTGTATCCTGGTAAAGGAAGCATCTGAACTGTGAAATTATTTAAGTGGTGCTCTGATATACCAGCATCAGCTGCAGCAGGTTCGCGGTAGCTTAACTGTCTGGAACACTGCAGAGAAATATCGGATACTCAATGTTCTGGAAGAAATTGAAATCTTAAGAAGTCTTCTTTCCCATCCTCTCAATACAATTAATGGAAACAGACCTGTATCATAAAAATATTTTAGTTAATTATGACGTTATCCAGTCAGATTACGGTGTCCATATAATGAAATAAATTTTCTTGTTTTTTAAATGTACAGGTCCGTTTCCGTCTCAATGTGGTAGTGGTTCGGTCTTCTTTCAACTGTTATTTCCCGTTTTTCCTCTTTAAATAAATCACCAATCTCGTGTCTGTTTCGTACCGCGTTGCGCGCATGGGTCGTGTGCTGCTTCAGTACTCACGGCCAGTATTTACTATTACGTAGTTTTCCTGTGTGTGTTCCCGGTTGCGCAGCACGGGGGAACGGTTTATTTGGAATTTTTGTAGGTAATTTCACACTATATGTGATTTCCCCACTCCCCCCATTTTTATTTCATTTTACATGTTTAATTACTTTGGTAACTTTTGGTGTCGACGTCTTCGTTTTTTTAGGTCTCTTTTACCCTTTTGACACGGTACCTTTTGTTCCATGAGACCATTGGGATGAGGATGACCTCAGATAATTGATTTTATTAGTATGTAACGTGGTGTTCGATCTGTTAATTTGATTTAATTTTTAAATTTTAGCCAGGTGTTTCCTTGGTTGCTTCGTTGGTTATTGATGTGGGGGAAGGGACCAAACAGCGATGTCATCTGTCCCATCCGGGAGGGGATAGGGAAGGAAGTCGGTCGTGCCCTTTCAAAGGAACCATCCTGGCATTTAGGGAAATCACGGAAAACTCAGATCAGGATGGCCAGACGCGGGTTTGAACCGTCGTTTTCCCGGATGCGAGTCCAGTGTGCTAAGGACTGCGCCACCTCGCTGGGTCATGGTTCCTTACCTGATATTTCATACTTTAAGGTCCTCCCCATTAGCGTGTAACAGAACGCTTTTATTATCATAGTTAACACTAGATGATGGAACTTCAAATCTTCCGAAACCGGTCAAGTACACAATAAGAGATTGTGGATTAAGCAACTGCCCTAGTAGTTTCTTCTTTTTTTTAAATGGACACGATCCGTTGCGGCTGCCCCATAAGAAGAACTCTTTGTCCGAAACAAATCGACGGTCACGAATGTCTTTCTTCAGGCCTCCATAGATATGGATATTGCACGGGGAGAGACCGGGAATGTAGGGAGGATGTGTAACGGCTCTCCGGCACTTTTTGCGACTTGTGGGAGGGCATTATCCTGCATCAGAATGATGCCTTGTGTCAACGTTCCTGGGCTTCATTTTTTGCGTGGACTCTTTGCAAAAATAAAAGCAAGCCACCATATGATGCATGGCGGAGGGTACCTCGTACTGCTACCAGTCATTTCCTTTCCTGTTTCACTCGCAAATAGGGCGAGGGGAAATCACTGTCTATATGGATCCGTACGAGTAATAATTTCTCTTTATCTTCGTGGTTCTTACGCGAAATGTACGTTGGCGGTTGTAGAATCGTTCTGCTGTCAGCTTCAAACGCCGATTCTCTAAATTTTCTCATTAGTGTTTCGTGAGAAGAACTTCATCTTCCCACCAGGCTATTCCACTTGAGTTCATGAAGCACCTGCACAATACTCGCGTGTTGATGAAACCTACCAGTAACGAATCTAGCAGCCTGCCTCTGAATTGCTTCGACGTCTTCCTTTAATCCGACCTCTTTGGGATCCCAAACATCCGAACAGTACGCAAGAATGGGTCGCACCAACGTTCTAATGTAGTCTCTCTTAAAGATGAATCGCACCTTCCTGAAATTCTCCCAGTAAACCGAAGTGGCCGATTTGCCACCTCTACCGTCATTCTCACGTACTCGTTCTATTTCACATCGCTTTGCATAGTTATTTGCAATATGACTGTTTCAAGTAACACATTACTAATGCTGTAATCGAACATTACAGCATTGCTTTCCTTTCTTATCCATATTAACTTATATCTTTCTACATAGGGAAAAAAGATGATAGTGTTCTTCTGACACATGCTTAGAATACAACAGGGGATATTGACACTTTAAATATGGAAATTTCATGTAAACAAGAGAACCAAAATACGCTCGATTGAAGAGGCACAAAGGGATCTAGAAGAATTGGAAATACAGGAAACAGATTTACAACAGAGTAATTTTCATATCAAAAACTGAGATTCGAAATTGCTTCCAGGACAGATTTAGACACAAGACAGAAACATTCTGGACAGGAGGGAAGAGGAAGTATATGAAGACGAGAAAGGAAATGTGACAATATGTGAAGAACTTCCCGTGTCACTGAAACACCTAAGTGATGCGAGGCACCTAGAGTAGACGATATTCTCTTAATATCATTGAGGTCCTTCGGAGAGCCAATCATGACAAAACTATTCCATTTGATACATATGATACTTTTTCAGGCGTCAGTCTTCTGACTGGTTTGATGCGGCCTGCCACGAATTACTCTGCTGTGCGAACATCTTTATCTCAGAGTAGCACTTGCAAACTATGTCCTAAATTATTGGCTGGATGTATTCCAATCTCTGTCTTCCTCTACAGTTTTTGCCCCCTACAGTTCTCTCTAGTACCGCGGAAGTTGTTCCTTGAGGTCGTAACAGATGATCTATCATCTTCTCACTTCTCCTTCTCACTGTTTCCCACGTATTCCTTTCCTCTCCGATTCTGTGCAGAACCTCTTCATTCCTTAGGTTATTAGTCCACATAAGTTTCAACATTCTGCTCTAGCACCACATCTTAAATGCTTTGATTCTCTTCTGCTCCGGTTTTCCCACAGGCTATTCTTCACTACCATACAACGCTGTGCTCCGAACATACATTCTCAGAAATTTCTTCCTCAAATTGACAACTATGTTGGATACTACCATAAATCCTGATGTTAAGTTTCTCGCTGTTCTCATTTCTGCTACCTCTCATTACTTCCGTCTTTCTTCGATTTACTCTCTGTCCATATTCTGTACCCATTAGACTGTTCACTCCAGTCAGCAGATCGTGTAATTCTTTTTCAGTTTGACTCAGAATAGTAATGTCAGTGAATCGTATCACTGATATCCTTTCACCTTGAATTTTAATCCCGCTCCTGAGCCTTTCTCTTATTTCTGTAATTGCTTCTTCGGTGTGCAAATTGAACAGTAGGGGAGAAAGACTACGGCCCTGTCTTAAGCCTTTTTAATCTGACCACTTCATTCTTGGTCGTTCACTCTTATTATTCCCTCTTGGTTCTTGTCCATATTGTATATTCCAATCTCTCCCTATAGCTTACCCCTGTTTTCTTCAGAATTTCGAACATCTTGCGCCATTTTACATTTTGAACTTTTTTTTTCAGGTCGACAAAGCCCATGAATGTATCCTGATTTTTCTTTAGTCTTGCTTCCATTATCAACCACAATATCATAATTGCCTCTCAGGTGCCTTTATCTTTCGTAAAACAAAAACGAATCGTCATCTAACACATCTTCAGTTTTCTCTTCCATTCTTCTGTGTATTATTCTTGTCAGCAACTTGGATGCATGAGCCGTTAAGCTGATTGTGCGATGATTATCGCATATGCCAGCTCGTGCTGTCTTCAGAATGGTGTGGATGATATTTTTCCTAAAGTCAGATGGTATGTCACCAGATTCAGACATTCTACACACCACTGTCAATAGCTATTTTGTTGCCACTTCTCACAGTGGTTTTAGAAATTCTAATGGAATGTTATCTATCCTTTCTATCTTATTTGATATTAAGTCCTCCAAAGCTCTTTTAAATTCTAGTACTGGTTCCCCTGCCTCTTCTAAATCGACTCCTGTTTCTTTGTCTGTCATATCAAACAAATCTTCTCCCTCATAGAGGCGTTAAGTGTACTCTTTCCACCTATCTGCTCTCTCCTCTGCATTTAACAGTGGAATTCCCATTGTACTCTTAATGTTACCACCCTTGCTTTTAATTTCTCCAAAGGATGCTTTGACTTTTCAATATGATGATTTAGTCCTTCGATTTCCTTACAAATGCTGTAAATAAACTATATTCTATACACCACCTTATATCTCACTGACTTTTTAAAATAAACAATATTCCATACAGCATCTAAATTGTTTAAACAATATTCCATATGCTGTGATAAATCAATTAGTATTTCCAGAAGGGTGAGGGAGGCAAGGATAACTGAAGGATATTGATTTAATTAATTAATTAGTCTGACAATTCGATAAAGTGGTTGGGGGTATTTGAATAAGATGAAACAGCTCGTGAATACCAGAAGTAGTACAATTGAGCTACTTCTCATCAATTTTCTTGAATCAGTTTAATTAATTGGTCAATTAATTTTATATCAGAAGTAGTTTCGGATTTCCGAGAGACTGGGAGGGGGTGGGAGTGACATGGAAAACCACTTGACAGAACAACAGGTTAAGGATGGATTATCCTCAGAGCATCATAATCCTTTTAGCATAACAATAGGTTAAGGACCTGTCAGTCAAAAGGGAACTACAGGTTTGCCCCTGAATGTATGCTGGCTCCTGAATGTACACAACCTGCAGTAACAAACTGTGCTGATGACCCTGTTGCCCCACTACTAACGATCCGTTTTTTACTGTCGACAAGAGTGTTTTTGTGTCAGTTTAATGACGTAACTACCGAAGGAATAAAGACGTTTCCATTTAAGAACTGAAGGAATTGTAGGTCATATCAACGATGGTGGTATGAAGCCACGTTCAGAGTGAATAAAGGCGTTTTACACAAGCGACCCTCTGATCGAAAACAACTCTTAAAATGCGTGCGCATTTTGTGCTTGCATGTAGATCAGCACCAACCCACATCTACGGGTGTGTCTCTGGCGTTAGTGACCTATAGCTTGTGCCGAGTGTGAGCTGTAAATTTCCGAGTATGCCACACATTGCACATGCGCAGAAGCGAGTAACTGCGGTGGCGTAGGCTAACACTGGCAATTAACCAGTTATGGTCCAGGTCACTTCTTTTGTGGAAACGGATTTTGTGCTTTCGTGTCATTTTAATTTTCATTGTGTTGCTTGCCTTGTTTTAGAGATACACTGAATATGTTGCACGAGATCCTGGTATTTTTCATACTAGCGTCCTCCTTCAAGACAGGCGAAATATTGGAAATGGAAAAGTATTTACACTGTACAGAGAAAAAGCTCACGCTATGCATTAACAAGAAAGTAAATAGATAATTTGGATAGAAGAAACAGCCATTTGACTGTGTATTACTGTATTTATCTTCTGTACTACCTAGATTTCTGCTTTATCCCATTATCAAATACAATGCTAAAAGTTCTTAGTTGCTACTGGCGTAAAAGCCGAAATGTAGATAGTACAGTAGATAAATACGGCAATACACCGTCAAAATTATTTATTCTTTCAAAAAACGTTGCATGACTGTGGCTAGCCACCTTCGAAAACTTTTTAAGTGGATAAACTTATTTTAATGAAAAATTATTTGAGTAGTGAAAAATCAGAATTACTTGACGAGAAAAATAATTTTCAATCTTATTTGGCTTTTAGCAAGGAAAAAACGCACATATTAAATTAAAATGGCGCTGCTAATTACATTGAGATATGGGCTGATATATCTGCAAGCATGTATTTTCTAGAGCAAATGGATATATATGTTTTGAAATGTTTGGACGGCACTTTTCCTACTATCTGTGTTCTCAGGAGCGTAGAAAGTTTACCACACGACCTTTGAGAAGAACATCCATTATGCATTATGCTTTTGTCATTAATAAACTCTACTATCATTACTCGTAACTACATTTTGTAACTATATTTCGATTGTTTTTTCATAAAAAGGATAGTCCCTGACAACCTCATTTTCACTGTTCAGCAGACAGCTCTCACACCACACACAACTTTGGCGCTGTCACCACTAGAGGCGGACGAGATTTAGTATAGGAATAAAACCCCAGAGTCACTGCAGTAGACGTACTTGTCTCGAATAGGCAAATGTTGCTCCTATCCAAATCCGACTTCGGCTCGATATGCCAAAAACTAACAGCTCGCTAACGATTCAGATGAGATAAGCCCCTGCGTGCTGCAGAAACTGATCGTGGAAATGTAATATTTTGAACGCATAGCTGTTTTGGAGTTACAATTTTTACATAGTTCCAGGTACCTGGCAGTTGTGTGCCCTACAGTGTCCGGACATCGCGGACGGCCAATTGTATTTCTTGGTCCACACTACTGCAGAATGTATTGTTACAATGTGCAGTTACCAATAATTTTCTTCGTGTTAATTACTTTGTCATCGATTGTACATGAAACTGTACACTCCTTCCGTTAAACAATACACACAGTTCAAAGTTTGTCACACACAGCGGTGAAGCTCGACAGGGAGTATGCAAACTCTTGAGCCGAACTCAGAAACTAACTCGTTAAGAGTCCCCGACCGATGAACAGTTCTAGAATTGATCGAACAAGGGATTTTTTGTGACCTCTGCCGAGGGTGAATTACATTTCCTTAGGATTCTTTGAGCAAATACGAGTTTTGCATATGCCTTCCTTTTGTCTCATGTCGCCATCGCGTCTGGTGTCACTCCGGACAGAAACTCTTAGATACTTGAAGGTTGTTAGTTATTCCAGTGACTGATCCCTCATCACGTGATCAAACGATGTCGTAATCTCACCTATATTTACGCACATTATATTCACGTTGTGAGGCCGTCAACATACTTTGCATTAGGCACTGAGTATGGGTATGTCCCTATGGGGTTGGTAACAAGTTTGTAACGATGTCTCACCCCTACACAAAACCGCGATGTCTACGAACAGCGAAGGGCCACAGGCCATATACGTCATGTTTTTTATAAGCTGAAGAGCCAAAGAAACTGATACACCTGCTTAATATCGTGTAGAGCCACCGCGCGGGCGCATAAGTGCCGCAACACGACGTGGGACGTGCCATGGACTCGACTAATGTGTGAAGTAGTGCAGGAGGGAATTGACACCATGAATCCTACAGGGCTGTCCATAAATCCGTAATAGTACGAGGGGGAGGATATTTCTTCTGAACAGCACGTTGCAAGGCATCCCAGATGTGCTCAATAGTGTTCACGTCTGGCTAGTTTGGTGCCCATCGGAAGTGTTTAAACTCAGAAGAGTGTTCCTGGAGCCGTTCTGTAGCAATTCTGGACATGTGGGGTGTCGCATAATCCTGCTGGAACTGTCCAACTCCATCGGAATTCCAAATGGACATGAGTGGATGCAGGTGATTACACAGGATGCGTACGTACGTGTCAGCCGTCAGAATCGTATCTAGACGTATCAGGGGTCCCGTATTACTCCAACTGCACACGCCCCACACCATTACAGAGCCTCCACCAGCTTGAACAGTCCCCTGCTGATATGCATGGCCCGTGGATTCATGAGATTGTCTCCATACTTCTACACATCCATCCGCTCGATACAATTTGAACCGAAACTCGTCCGTCCAGGCAAAATGTTTCCTGTCATCAACAGTCCAATGTCGGTGGTGACGGGCCCAGGCGAGGCGTAAAGCTTCGTGTCGTGCAGTCATCAAGGGTACCCGAGTGGGCCTTCGGTTCCGAAAGCCCATACCGATGATGTTTTGTTGAATGGTTCGCACTCTGACACTTGTTCATGGCTCTGCAGTGAAATCTGCAGCAATTTGTGGAAGGGTTGTACTTCTGTCACATTGAACGATTGTCTTCAGTCGTCGTTGGTCCCGTTCCCGCAGGACCTTTTTCCGGACGCAGTGATGTCGGAGATTTGATGTTTTGCCGGATTCCTGATATTCACGGTTCACTCATGAAAAGGTCCTACGGGAAAATGCACACTTCATCGCTACCTTGGAGTCGCTGTGTCGCACCATTCGTGCGCCGACTGTAACATCACGTTCAAACTCACTGAAATCTTGATAACGTGCCATCGTAGGAGCAGTAACCTATCTAAGAGCTGTACCAGACACTTGTTATCTCATGCAGGCGTTGCTAACCGCAGCTCCGTATTCTGTCTTTTTACATATATCTGTACGTGAATACGCATGGCTAAACAAGTTTTTTTGGCGCTTCAGTGTATATATACTGGGATAGACAGTGGTCCTATCACGTTGCTTATAGTTACGCTGGACGTTAATCTTTTATTCTGTGGAATCCTCTTCATTAAGAGCAAGATAGTGGATTCACTGAATTGTGTTTGTTAGTAAGTCCTCAGATAAATCGTGCACCTGTTCAGATTTCCCGTAAGCACTTTTGTTTACTAGACGACGGCTCAGAACTATATCGAATGCTTTCTGGAAGGCAAGAACCGAGGTAAAATAAATCATAGTAAAAGTAAATTGCATCGACATAGAACCAGGGTAAAATAAATCATATGAAAAGTAAATTGCGTCGACATAAACGTATACGGAGGGCTCTACAGCAGTCCTTCAGGCTCTCTCGAGCCATCAGTGTACGTTACCAAGAACTTCGATTCCAAAGACTTTGGACCTTAGAATTTTAGCATTTTCAGACAAGGAGAGGCATGCTGAAGAATTACAACTTCTACGATTAATGTTCCGAAGGAATGTATACTCAGATCATCAGATTGAAAGGACGGTGCAGTCAAAACCGGAAAGCCGGAGAGAGAAGTTGAGACTGAGACCGAGGAAGAGAAGCCAGAAAATGCTTATCTACCTTATGCTGGTTCAATATCCAGTAGGAACGGTAGACACTTACGGAAACCTGGCATCCGTTGTGTTTCGATCCCTTCAGCTAAGCCGGCCGAGGTGACTGAGCGGTTCTAGAGGCTACAGTCTGGAACCACGCGATCGCTACGGTCGCAGGTTCGAATCCTGCCTCGGGCATGGATGTGTGTGGTGTCCTTAGGTTAGTTTGGTTTGTAGTTACAAGTTCTAGGGGACTGATTACCTCAGAAATTAAGTCCCATAGTGCTCAGCGCCATTTTGAACCTTCCGCTAAAGTGAAATAATATTTTTTGTAATGTTAAAGATGGTCTACGTATCCAAAAGTCGTATGTGTATCGCATTCCGGGTGAATGTCGCATGTCTCACGTGTAGCAGACTGTCAGAAAAGTCGAGGAGAGCTGTAAGGAACATCAGCGACATACCCGACTAAAAAACAAAGCATTGCCAGCTGACACCGTGCGCTGACTCGAATATAATATGAGATGAAATACGGCGAGAGCTGAATCGTTGTGCACGCGATTTTTCTCAGACAGCGTAGTTAATCAGTCTATCCAGATAAAGATGTTAGAAAATATGTTAAACAAGATTGGAGGAATCAGTTAAAAAAAAATCTTGGGCTCCGGCAGTTAGGCTATTAAAATCTCGTCAGCCATCACATCCACCACAGATGGGAAATGCTGAGAGACTTTGCCGTTCGCAGTACATCAGGGCGCGCTGTGAAAGACGAAACAGCATCAAAGAACGTGGCGACGCCGTGAGGCCAACAATAGTTCACACTCTGGTTGGAGTTCAGGCAACGAGTTCACATAGTAGCGGAAGTCGCAGCATCCGAAGAAGATGGCGGGGCAGTCGTCAAAATATTGTGCCTGTAATGGGGACAACTCGGCATAACGCTCGGAAGCACACTACTAAACATTTTAGCAGTTAATATTTCATGTTTTAAATATCTAATGAACATTATGGTATAAGCAGCGTTACACTGAAGAAAATACTACAACCAACCACAAGCTGTAACATTATTATAATCCGGTCATCATGAGAATAAACCTGATTTAAACAAACACAAACGCGATGATTGGTCAAAAGCTGTAGCACACGTACACTGGTGTTTTTACGCACTTGGAAGTAGGTTCAACTTATGTACCAGATATATTATTACTAACTTACGTTAAATGAAACTTTAAGATATTAAAAAGTATTAACTGCCATCAACGCTTTTGTTAATCATGGTTTAGCTATGTAGTTTTTATTTCAAAAATCGTGTACAGTCAGAGCGTCTGCAGTGTTGTGCTCTGATTGTCTCGCTGTTGAGTATGAAAATGGTTGAGGCTGATTTCTGTTCTGCAGTGAAACACGTGCGTGGAACATGGTTAAACTATCCTGTTCTTAATGTTTTTCATAAATTTACGGAGATAATCGGCTGGCTGTAAGTAGTACTTTCAGTGGCTTTAATATTTAACTATACGGTGTACTCCTTCAATACTCTCTTACGTTACAGACAGCTTATGCAGGAAAATTACCCTGTGGTTAGGCAAGGAAGTTTCATCATTCTTGTTTTTAATTACAATAGTATGTGAGCTAAAAACGATAACGTGTTGCGGTTTTCGTCTAGTCGTCTAAGGGGCGTATTGTGACAGATTTGCAGTATATTATTTCATTCTGCTTAAAAATTAAATGACATTCGAAGCTGTATTGCTCCTCTGCTCGTCTGTTTTTACGTGTGAACTGCAGCCGACCACGTCACTGCACGCTAGCTGTACCAAGCTGAATGCGCCGGTAAAGCTGTTGTCCTGTTTCATGGCTAAGTAGATGTGCGCGTAACGCACAGCCAGATCGTACCATTATTATCGTACCTGGCAGCACTCGAGACAGCTTGGCTGCAGTCCCACGTGAAACGGAAATCCAATGAGGTTCCAGATAACGTGGAAGAATACATAATGCAATGTTTACATCAGGTTTATTCTTATCATGAACAGGTTATAGTTTCGAGCCTGAACCCATCGTCAAGTTTCACTTTTCAGTCTTCATGAAAAGCACTGCTTCACATATTATAAGACAGAGGTTTGATTTTCTTTTACAGTCCATGCTGATCAATGAACTGAACTAACTACAGGTTGTACAGGGTGTTTCAAAAATGACCGGTATATTTGAAACGGCAATACAAACTAAACGAGCAGCGATAGAAATACACCGTTTGTTGCAATATGCTTGGGACAACAGTACATTTTCAGGCAGACAAACTTTCGAAATTACAGTAGTTACAGTTGTCAACAACAGATGGCGCTGCGGTCTGGGAAACTCTATAGTACGATATTTTCCACATATCCACCATGCGTAGCAATAATATGGCGTAGTCTCTGAATGAAATTACCCGAAACCTTTGACAACGTGTCTGGCGGAATGGCTTCACATGCATATGAGATGTACTGCTTCAGCTGTTCAATTGTTTCTGGATTCTGGCGGTACACCTAGTCTTTCAAGTGTCCCCACAGAAAGAAGTCACAGAGGTTCATGTCTGGCGGATAGGGAGGCCAATCCACGCCGCCTCCTGTATGTTGGGATAGCCCAAAGCAATCACACGATCATCGAAATATTCATTCAGGAAATTAAAGACGTCGGCCGTGCGATGTGGCCGGGCACCATCTTGCATAAACCACGAGGTGTTCGCAGTGTCGTCTAAGGCAGTTTGTACCGCCACAAATTCACGAAGAATGTCCAGATAGCGTGATGCAGTAATCGTTTCGGATCTGAAAAATGGGCCAATGATTCCTTTGGAAGAAATGGCGGCCCAGACCAGTACTATTTGAGGATGCAGGGACTATGGGATTGCAACGTGGGGCTTTTCGGTTCCCCATATGCGCCAGTTCTGTTTATTTACGAAGCCGTCCAGGTAAAAATGAGCTTCGTCAGTAAACCAAATGCTGCCCACATGCATATCGCCATCATCAATCCTTTGCACTATATCGTTAGCGAATGTCTCTCGTGCAGCAATGGTAGCGGCGCTGAGGGGTTGCCGCGTTTGAATTTTGTATGGATAGAGGTGTAAACTCTGGCGCATGAGACGATACGTGGACTTTGGCGTCATTTGGACCGTAGCTGCAACACGGCGAACGGAAACCCGAGGCCGCTGTTGGATCACCTGCTGCACTAGCTGCGCGTTGCCCTCTGTGGTTGCCGTACGTGGTCGCCCTACCTTTCCAGCACGTTCATCCGTCACGTTCCCAGTCCGTTGAAATTTTTCAAACAGATCCTTTATTGTATCGCTTTTCGGTCGTTTGGTTACATTAAACCTCCGTTGAAAACTTCGTCTTGTTGCAACAACACTGTGTTCAAGGCGGTGGAATTCCAACAGCAGAAAAATCCTCTGTTCTAAGGAATAAACCATGTTGTCCACAGCACACTTGCACGTTGTGAACAGCACACGCTTACAGCAGAAAGACGACGTACAGAATGGCGCACCCACAGACTGCGTTGTCTTCTATATATTTCACATCACTTGCAGCGCCATCTGTTGTTGAAAATTGTAACTACTGTAATTTCGAAAGTTTCTCCGCCTGAAAATGTACTGTTGTCCCAAGCATATTGCAACAAACGGTGTACTTCTATCGCTGCTCGTTTAGTTTTTATTGCCGTTTCAAATATACCGGTCATTTTTGAAACACCCTGTATTTAGTTCATTGATCAGCATGGATTGTAAAAGAAAATCAAATCTCTGTCTTAGAATATCTAAAACAAGGCTTTTCATGAAGACACATACTTAAAATTTGCAAAGAAGTCAACGCTACCATGTGCCTATGGGCTCACAATAAAATCATTTCGCCGGCCGAGGTGGCCGAGCGGTTCTAGGCGATACAGTCTGGAAGCGCGCGACCGCTACGGTCGCAGGTTCGAATCCTGCCTCGGGCATGGGTGTGTGCGATGTCGTTAGGTTAGTTAGCTTTAAGTGGTTCTAAGTTCTAGGGGACTGGTGACCTCAGAAGTGAAGTCCGATAGTGCTCAGAGCCATTTGAACCAAAATCATTTCAAGAACACTTGTGGCTGTCACAGTATTTCCTACAGTGTAATTTACAAAAACAGCTGCCGTGTTCTCTAACCAAAATGCGTAAAATAATATAAATATTGTGTAGGCCGTGAAAGATCTCTAAGATGTTGCATTTTTCAGTCATAATGGAACTGGTAAGGATGAATGCGAGTACAAAACTGTGGTTGTTATCGGAACCAACACTGATTGCTGGATATTATTCTTTCATTCTGACAGCAGAGGAATTTATCTAAAGAATGATTGCTCTCAGATGAACAAGAACCAAAATTGCCTACAGTAAGACCAAACTGTTTGTAATTAGTATGCTGAAACAAGAAAAGGGTATCAAATTATATTAATGAGGTGGTTGAAGAAATCGCGAGTTAACAGAACATGACGAGCACATCCATTCTACATCTGCATCTACATGATTACTCTGCAATTTACATTTAAGTGCTTGGCAAAGGGTTAATCGAACCACAATCATACTATCTCTCTACCATTCCATTCCCGAACAGCGCGCGGGAAAAACGAACACCTAAACCTTTCTGTTCGCGCTCTGATTTCTCTTATTTTCTTTTGATGATCATTTCTACCTATGTAGGTTCGGCTCAACAAAGTATTTTCGCATTCGGAAGAGAAAGTTGGTGACTGAAATTTCGTAAATAGATCTCGCCGCGACGAAAAACGTCTTTGCTTTAATGACTTCCATCCCAACTCGCGTATCACATCTGCCACACTCTCTCCCCTATTGCGTGATAATGCAAAATGAGCTGTCCTTTTTTGCACCCTTTCGATGTCCTCCGTCAATCCCACCTGGTAAGGATCCCACACCACGCATCAATATTCTAACAGTGGACGAACGAGTGTAGTGTAAGCTGTCTCTTTAGTGGACTTGTTGCATCTCCTAAGTGTCCTGCCAATGAAACGCAACCTTTGGCTCGCCTTCCCCACAATATTATCTATGTGGTCTTTCCAACTGAAGTTGTTCGTCGTTTTAACACCCAGGTACTTAGTTGAATTGACAGCCTTGAGAATTGTACTATTTATCGAGTAATCGAATTCCAACGGATTTCTTTTGGAATTCATGTGGATCACCTCACACTTTTCGTTATTTAGCGTCAACTGCCACCTGCCACACCATACAGCAATCTTTTCTAAATCGCTTTGCAACTGATACTGGTCTTCGGATGACCTCACTAGACCGTAAATTACAGCATCATCTGCAAACAACCTAAGAGAACTGCTCAGATTGTCACCCAGGTCATTTATATAGATCAGGAACAGCAGAGGTCGCTTAACTGAGTAAAGGAAAGGTATTTATTTTCAAAAACTGGATACCTTACACAGAAGCTGTAAGTGTAAACGCGAACCTATATGTACAAACGAAAAAACTGTGGAATATTTCAGGACACTCACTGAACGTGCCTTGAAACTAACGCGAATCGCGTCAGGGTGCACAACATAAATAAAAAAAACTTAATGTACAGCATGCAAAAGGCGTTTTTCTCTTGAACTGCTGTAATTTATTCATTCTGTGTTGTTGAGACGTAAAGTGCGAAAGTTGTTGGTTCGTATTTGGTTCGGCTAAGCTTCCAGTAAAGAACGGATGGCGTGGGATGCAGCGGGAGTTGCCGTTGGCCTCAAGCGCGGCTGACCGTCTGGCGAGACGTTTCGAAGCCGGTTGTAGGAGGCGTAGCGATGTTATCAGGACGGCGAGTAGAGCCAGCGGCGTGTAGGTGGAGGGGGAACCGGGTCTGGCTGCACGGAACCCGGCTGGACTGGCGGGAAGGATGAGTCAGTCAAGGTGTGCATTCAACCTGTAACCGTCGTCTCCCGTGTGTAAAAGTGCGACGCTCGCCGTGTCCCAGTGCACCGCCGGCAGCTGCGGGCGATGTGACCTGTGCTGACAGAAACGCGTGTTTAGATCTCTTATCTGTGCGTGACGTGCTGGCCATGGGGGCACCGTCACTGGAGGACCTGCCGTAGCGACGAGAATCACTGCTATAGGTAAATAATGACGAACGCGGGGAAGATTCCACTCCTGGATAGCGAGCATCTCGTTCCGCGCACTACTATTTTATTTATTTTGCATGAAAAGAGCAGCTGGACTGCTAAAGACGCTTCAAATCTGGCGCAGTCCCAGTGGAATATCTGCCCTCTTTTGCTGTTTTCATTAAATGTACTTCTTCGGAAAGATTCTTTCTTTAGAGAGTATACTGTGACTCTCTTCAGTAGTAAACAAGCCTCTGCTTAAAAGCGCATGCGAAGCGAAGCAATCACGCTTCAGATGGCCGTGACCCAAAAAGCTGCACCGTACAGAGCTCTGTTTACAAAAATTGACTTTCTTTTGGATTAGCTAGAATTCGTAGCTAGAGTATTACATAATTTTTTGTATCCGTCTTCCACAAAAAAAGTTTAAAGGGCCGATGAAATTCAATTCTTCGCCGAGTTTTGCGTATCCGTTACATAGGTACGACTTGAGTGGTAGAAGTCATTCTTTGTAATACGACAGTCATAAACACGTTCTTTTTTGAAAAGTTCTTATTTTGTTACATATTATATTATATTGAGAGCGGAGTATGTTTGGGGAAATTTTTAAATTCAGTTTCCTTTGCTATGTATTTAAACTTGTATACCTTCTTCTGAACATTTGATTTCCTGCAAGAAGGTTTGAAACAGTTGCTGAAAGAAATGAGTGCCGAGTTTTATTCAAGCGCTACATAAATGAATGAGCTTCAGTAGAATTTTAAACTGAAAATTGGAGTGGCTGAGAGCGAATATGGTAGTGTGTTCAGCCGGTAAAAAGTGATTTGCAGTACAGACTTCTGGTCATTTCAACAATATTAGGTAATTCTTGCTTAAAACACCATTGGAAGTTTGCAGTCTTACTCACCCTCTAACGGAAGAAGACCGAGATATATAACAGAGGCACTGAAAATTAGAAGTTGCTGATTCACGGATAGAGATACGATCTTTTTGACACAAATTGTTTCCGTAGTCCTCATCGGTTATTTCTGACTAGTCGCCTGTCCGCAGAAGAAACATTTATGATCCTTTCTCTCGAATGTCGCAGACAGCCTGTCATAACGTTGCACTGTGATCTCTGACTTTGCGCTTGTCACTTAAGTTGTCACATTTGTGCCCTTATTCGCTAAGTTTGCCAATCAGCTCTTTTGTGAAGTACTATTTATTTCATGTCAACTAGCGTATTCACACATGATTACTTTTACTCTACTGCCGAATTGTTTTCGCGGTCCATAATACGAGTAGCTTCTTCATACCAACGTACTTACTGTAATATTGCCGCCGGCCGTTGTGACCGAGCGGTTCTAGGCGCTTCGGTGCGGAACCACGTGATTGCTACGGTCGCAGGTTCGAATCCTGCCTCGGGCATGGATGTGTGTGATGTCCTTGGGTTAGTTAGGTTTAAGTATTTCTAAATCGGGGACTGATGACCTCAGATGTTAAGTCCCTTAGTGTTTAGAGACAATTGAACATTTTTTTGTAATATCGCCACCTAAACGTTTCAGATTTAGGTGCCTTTCAAACAGTCCATGTTTATCAAGCTTTTGTGAGAATGTAGGAGTCTGATGCATAGATCATCACAGAAAGCGCAGTGGAGTGGACGATTACAAATATCATGCCGTCCACGTGCAAAGAAGTTTCTAAATACGCTGAGCCCCATTAAAGACAAATGACATAACAAGCAAAGTGTTAACGGCCTTAAACCGCGTGTTTCTATAGTGGGAGTTATGGTTAGTGTACGAGTGTGAAATCGGTTCGCAACACTAAAAGTGCGTTTTGCCGAAGGTTGTGCATACAAAATAGTTTAAGTGGCTCTGAGTACTATGGGACTTAACATCTGAGGTCACCACTCCCGTAGAATTTAGAACTACGTAAACCTAACACACACATCCATGCCCGAGGCAGGGTTCGAACCTGCGACCGTAGCGATGGCGCGGTTCCAGACTGAAGCGCCTTGAACTGCTCGTCCACTTCGGCCGGCGATGTGCATACAAGCCATCATAATATGTGTAATATTTTGCTCGTTAATTAGCAAAACAAAGTGCCCGTTGTTAACGACAAGCGCGAAGACGAACATGTGAAGCATACGGAACAAGAGACAAGAGGTTCCTCCTCAATATTTGTCGTTATCCTTAGGAATTCGTGAGTTTATCCTTTATTGCTACACAGTTGTTTATAATACTCTTGAGCTTCCTTCCTTTCCCGCCTCGCCAAAAATAAAACTGGAAAAGCGTGTCTTTCACGACCCTGTCAATAGAAAGAACGCACATCGCGACTCGACATCCAGTAACAGCTGTGAGAGAAACACGCATCCCCATGCAGTCGTTGACCTTTGAAAACAGGTAAGGAGGAAAATGGTATCATGCTCTGTACAATTTCGCAAAATTGAATCTCCTCTCTAAGCTACTCTGTATCTGCCTTCTCTCTCTCTCTCTCTCTCTCTCTCTCTCTCTCTCTCTACTAGATAATGGCGTGTGATCTCGAAAGCTTACCTGTCTCCTTCAGAAAATAAGATGAAAATTTTCAGCTATCTCTGTCATTGGTTATTTTGTCCCTCGTCGTAAAAGACGGAATAACGGCTCCCTCTTTTATTTACTGCGATATTACATATTGCTTCACCACGCAAACAGTACCATAAGTACTTTATGTCTACAATGTCAGCTTAATGCAACACGGTCATTTCATAAAGTATCATGTACGAACCAATTAATGCTACAAGTTTGGCATATTAGATTACGAAATGTTTTCGCTGTTGCGTTCTTATTCTGCCACACCATTCACGTGTTTTGCCCAGTGTTGTTATTTGTTTACATAGACCTCCCCTCCCTCGGCATCCCTCCCGTCCCTCGTGGCCTCTGTCACGTCTAAGAGGCTGTGTGTGCGTCTTGAGAATCCGTGATCATATTTCAAAAATTACGATTTCTGCTGTACTAATTATCAAACCTATAAATTACAATAAAAATTCTACAATAAGTGTCACTGAATTCTTTAAGCCAAAAAGCCGAATAGTTCTTTCATCCTTTACTCTGTCTATTTTACTTTCAGTGTAGCATTCGTTAAATGCTACTTATTGTGTGATTCGATCACAAGTAGAAAGTTAATAGTGGATCACCAACAACTTCTGTCAGAGATAGGAAATGAATTAGCTTCTGCATTTATTACGAAACCTCCCGAATTCTGCGTACCTATTAGAGTTTCTCCCCTTCCATTCTGGCGTTTTCCAGCTTCGTTACATGATTCACACCTGTTTATTTACCTCGAGTATAATGCTTGTTTCTTTCTCCGGGCGCCCCCTTCTGGGGTTACGACTTCATCTTATTTTGCGGGGAGGTGTTGTGTTCGTTATTGGTCTCCAAATCGTGCAAGCTCAATTCTGGTGATTTTGTGTTTGAACTACAGGTGGTGATTCATTCGATAGTGACCAAAGAGGGGCATTTAAATCTTTCGTGATTGAAGAAGAAGGGACAGTAGCCTCGTTATTATCAGCAGTCCTCTCCGATCTCAAGAAACCATTCGTTTAGAATAAATTCTTATGAAGTCTGAACAACAATTACCCATTTAGTATGACAACATTGTGGTGATACTTAAACAAATATTTAATTTTCTACCGATTGGCAAATAAAAGTTAGGTTTTTATATTTTAGAAATATTGCTAGGCACAAATTGTGTGTGTGTGTGTGTGTGTGTGTGTGTGTGTTAGAGAGAGAGAGAGAGAGAGAAAGAGGAGATGAGGTGCTTGCATTATACACTACTGGCCATTAAAATTGCTACACCACCCGCGCTACAGACGCGAAATTTAACCAACAGGAAGAAGATGCTGTGATATGCAAATGATTAGCTTTTCAGAGCATTCACATAAGGTTGGCGACACCTACAACGTGCTGACATGAGGAAAGTTTCCAACCGATTTCTCATACACAAACAGCATTTGACTGGCGTTGCCTGGTGAAACGTTGTTGTGATGCTTCATGTAAGGAGAAGAAATGCGTACCATCATGTTTCCGACTTTGATAAAGGTCGGATTGTAGCCTATCGCGATTGCGGTTTATCATATGGCGACATTGCTGCTCGCGTTGGTCGATATCCAACGACTGTTAACAGAATATGGAATCGGTGGGTTCAGGAGGGTAATACGGAACGCCGTGCTGGATCCCAACGGCCTCGTATCACTAGCAACCGAGATGACAGGCATGTTATCCGCATGGCTGTAACGGATCGTGCAGCCACGTCTCGATGCCTGAGTCAACAGATGGCACCGTTTGCAAGACAACACGAACAGTTCGACGACGTTTTCGGCAGCATGGACTATCAGCTCAGAGACCATGGCCGCGGTTACCCTTGACGCTGCATCACAGACAGGAGCGCCTGCTATAGTGTACTCAACGACGAACCTGGGTGCACGAATGGCAAAACGTCATTTTTTTTCGGATGAATCGAGGTTCTGTTTACAGCATCATGATGGTCACATCCGTGTATGGCGACATCGCAGTGAACACACATTGGAAGCGTGTATTCGTCATCGCCATACATCACCCGGCGTGATGTTATGGGGTGCCATTGGTTACACGTCTCGGTCACCTCTTGTTCGCATTGACGGCACTTTAAACCGTGGACGTTACATTTCAGATGTGTTACCACCTGTGGCTCTACCCTTCATTCGATCCCTGCGAAACCCTACATTTCAGCAGGATAATGCACGACCGTATGTTGCAGGTCCTGTACGGGCCTTTGTGGATACAGAAAATGTTCGACAGCACATTCTCCAGGTCTCTCACCGATTGAAAACGTCTGGTCAATGGTGGCCGAGCAACTGGCTCGTCACAATACGCCACTTGATGAACTGTGATATCGTGTTGAAGCTGCATGGGCAGCTGTACTTGTATACGCCATCCAAGCTCTGTCTGACTCAATGCCCAGGCGTATCAAGGCCGTTATTACGACCAGAGGTGGTTGTTCTGGGTACTGATTTCTCAGGATCTATGCACCCAAATTGCGTGAAAATGTAATCACATGTCAGTTGTGGTGTAATATATTTGTCCAATGAATACCCGTTTATCATCTGCATTTCATCTTGGTGTAGCAATTTTGATGACCAGTAATGTAGTTCAATTTATGTGATACGTCGGTGTCCGGGAGCCAAATGACTAACAAAAATTGCGTTATGTTCGTGAACCAGAGAGGGGGAAACCGTTCTAGGACTTGCCCTGAATACTGTGGGAAACCGACTTAAAAATGACTCTCTCTGGTAGGTAAATAGGAACTGCAAATAGCACGATGACTGAAGCAAAATCTCAGTCCACCATCCACGTCAAGGTCATTAGAAGTGTAACATTCGATCTGTTGGATGGTGAACGATTTCAAATGTAGGGACTGTGCAAACCGAAGTAATAATGTCTGGACAGGGGATTAGAATCGCTATCACACAGAAAACAAGTTACGCGTCGTAATCACTGCACAACCTGTATGAGTTAGTCCTCGAAATACAACCGCAGCGCTCGGAACTTGGGAGCCATACTGTACGGCACAGTTATCGGCGCCTGCGGCGAGTTTTTTCGCCGGCGTGGCTGCCGCGACGCTTGCGGCGCGCCCTATGCGGCGGTGCATTGTGAACTGGAAACGCTTTTAGCGGCAGGTGGGTGCTCCCCGAGCACGAGGTGGCTCGGCCGGCGCTGCGGTTGTCGTGCTTCACAGCCCCCACCTGCCAGCAAGCGGGGCTCCCTCTTTCCTATCGGGACATCTGCCCGCCCTCCGCACACTGCCATAAAGCCACAAACTGTCGCTCTCTCGCCGAGCCAGCTCGTCTCACTTTTTTCACACTTACCCGTAGATAGGCTGCACGTCAAAGACTTTGTTTTTATGCTCGGTGTACTTCATTTTGCTGCTGTTGAAAGCTCTTGTAGCCGCCCTTCCGCGTTTCCAAACTGAATTTGGATTTTTAAAACACCTTTTTCTGCAACCCAGTGGTTTTCCTTTTTTTATTCTGTACCCAAACATGTTTCGACATTTTAGACATATTTTTTTTATTTCTGAAACTTTAATCATTTTAAAGATGTGATTGCCAGTTTTTTCCCTTTCCGCCGCTGAAGAGCATACATCATGCTTTTTGTGGCATCCTTATCTCCATTGTTTCTCGCGCTTTGTTTCACTTTACTACCATCTGGCCGGCTGGGGTGGCCGAGCGGTTCTGTCTGGAACCGCGCGACCGCTACGGTCGCAGGTTCGAACCCTGCCTCGAGCATGGATGTGTATGATGTCCTTAGGTTAGTTGGGTTTAAGTAGTTCTAAATTCTCCGGGGACTGATGACCTCAGAAGTTAAGCCCCATAGTGCTCAGAGCCATTTTTGAACTACCATCTGGTATCGCAAGTTTCCGGTAACTTAAGCAAAATTCAAGAAAACTTTGTCACCACTTTCACCGAAAAAAAGAAAATACTATATTTAGTAAAACTGATGTTTACACATTTATCGAGAGGAACACCTGTCGTTGAATGTGGCAATGCAAGTTTTGCTAAAGCTCGTTCTTGTGCATGTAAACTTGCGATACCAGTGTGAGTCTAATCTAAAAGCCGTAAATTCAACTAAATACCTAGGTATTACAATTATGAACAACTTAAATTGGAAGGAACATATAGAAAATGTTGTGGGGAAGGCAACTCAAAGACTGCGTTTTATTGGCAGGACACTTAAAAAATGTAACATACCTACTAAGGAGACTGGCTACACTACGCTTGTCGTCCACTTTTAGAATACTGTTGCGCTGTGTGGGATCGTTACCAGATACGACTGACGGAATACATCGAAAAAGTTCAAAGAAAGGCAGCACGTTTTGTATTATCGCGAAATATGGGAGAGAGTGTCACAGAAATGATGCAGGATTGGGATGAACATCATTAAAAGAAAAGCGTTTTTCGTTGCGACGGAATCTTCTCACGAAATTCCAATCACCATCTTTCTCCTCCGAATGCGAAAATATTTTGTTGACACCGCCTTACATAGGGAGAAACGATCACCAAGATAAAATAAGGGAAATCAGAGCTCGTACGGAAAGATATAGGTGTTAATTCTTTCCGCGCGCTATACGAGAATGGAATAATAAGAGAATTGTGAAGGTGGTTCGATGAACCCAATGCCAGGCACTTAAATGTGATTTGCAGAGTATCCATGTAGACGTAGATGTAGATGAGTGAAGTGTAAATGGTGTGAACAACAGCATAAGTAAATGCAACCTACAGTGAAATATGGAAAATTTCTTGCTCTGGTCCACCACTGCAGAGTGTCTGGTAGGCATCTTCTCTGTGCCATATTGCACCGTCTGTGACGGTGTACACAGCGATTGTGGGTGTGGTGCTACGTGGGAAACAATACCTCGTTTCACAGGTGCCCTGATGTCACCGTTGGCATAGTTATCCATTGACCGGAATGCTATCTTCCGTACAGAACACGATCATACGGACATCTGGTTGACACTTTGTACGATTATATCGTGAATTAGATATAAGACGGGGAAATCGCGATTTGTTGCTTCAATTTTGGACACCAGTGTAAGTACAAAACATATAAGAACTGGCCTAGCCTGTAAAATCGCATCTATAAAATTAATGCAGTTTCAGAAATACAATTAGACCTCTCAAGATGTTTGGGTAAAGAATTTAAAAAAAGGAAAAACATTGCTTTTTACATAGGTTGTAATTTTAAAAATCCCCAATTCAATGTGACTTCACTTGCCGTTGTGCGATCTCTAAATGCAGAGTAAGTAAGTGATGGCAGTGGGATTACGACACTCAATAGTCCGATTACTAACCACCGTCATTTAGGGTAAGGGTGGGTCTGTATTTGGCTTGAAACGAAGTGCGTGCTTGACATCATTTGCTAGATTAATATGTAATTTTTGTATGTGATGTTTATTCCATTATATGCCTGATGCTTTTGCGTAACATCAACGTATCCAGTATTTCAGTAACGGTTCGGGATACCTTTAGACAAGATTTTGACCAGAAAAGTCACGTACAGCGCAAAGGGTTATTCTGAATCGTTACTTATCGCAACTTGACCACTTTGAAATATGATGGTTCTCGATCCATTACTTTAAATCTTTTTCGTTTCTAATATTCATACTACACTACGCCTCTCGGGCTTTCGTCCGACACCTACTGCCTATAGTGGCTTCGAATCGTGATGGCAGAAAAAACTATCACAGTTAGTATTTGACTGGCAAGAAGAGGAGAGGCTAGAGTAAAATTCCTAATCACCAGTCTGAATTTGTTTCGAAGCCTGACTTCAGCGTCAGATGGGAACGTTAAGCCTGGTACTATTCGAGAGGAATAAGCTCTGTCGGTCCCAGGTTTCACCCTGTTCCTTCTCTTACTGTCATATAACACAAACATGACACTTCAGTATACACGCTCCCATCAGAGTCAAGTAAGTACACTCAACAAATGAACTTTAGCGCCGACAGGTGCCTCCCCCCATGAACCACGGACCTTGCCGTTGGTGGGGAGGCTTGCGTGCCTCAGCGATACAGATGGCCGTACCGTAGGTCCAGCCACAACGAAGGGGTATCTGTTGAGACGCCAGACAAACGTGTGGTTCCTGAAGAGGGGCAGCAGCCTTTTCAGTAGTTGCAGGGGCAACAGTCTGGATGATTGACTGATCTGCCCTTATAACAATAACCAAAACGGCCTTGCTGTTTTGGTACTGCGAACGGCTGAAAGCAAGGGGAAACTACGGCCGTAATTTTTCCCGAGGGCATGCAGCTTTACTGTATGATTAAATGATGATGGCGTCCTCTTGGGTAAAATATTCCGGAGATAAAATAGTCCCCCATTCGGATCTCCGGGCGGGGACTACTCAAGAGGATGTCGTTATCAGGAGAAAGAAAACTGGCGTGCTACGGATCGGAGCGTGGAATGTCAGATCCCTTAATCGGGCAGGTAGGTTAGAAAATTTAAAAAGGGAAATGGATAGGTTAAAGTTAGATATAGTGCGAATTAGTGAAGTGCGGTGGCAGGAGGAACAAGACTTTTGGTCAGGTGACTACAGGGCTATAAACACAAAATCTAATAGGGGTAATGCAGGAGTAGGTTTAATAATGAATAGGAAAATAGGAATGCGGGTAAGCTACTACAAACAGCATAGTGAACGCATTATTGTGGCCAAGATAGATACGAAGCCAACACCTACTACAGTAGTACAAGTTTATATGCCAACTAGCTCTGCAGATGACGAAGAAATTGAAGAAATGTATGATCAAATAAAAGAAATTATTCAGATAGTGAAGGGTGACGAAAATTTAATAGTCATGGGTGACTGGAATTCGGTAGTAGGTAAAGCGAGAGAAGGAAACGTAGTTGGTGAATATGGACTGGGGCAAAGAAATGAAAGAGGAAGCCGCCTGGTAGAATTTTGCACAGAGCACAACTTAATCACAGCTAACACTTGGTTCAAGAACCATAAAAGAAGGCTGTATACATGGAAGAATCCTGGAGATACTGACAGGTTTCAGACAGATTATATAATGGTAAGACAGATTTAGGAACCAGGTTTTAAATTGTAAGACATTTCCAGGAGCAGATGTGGACTCTGACCACAATCTATTGGTTATGACCTGTAGATTAAAACTAAAGAAACTGCAAAAAGGTGGGAATTCAAGGAGATGGGACCTGGATAAACTAAAAGAACCAGAGGTTGTACAGAGTTTCAGGGAGAGCATAAGGGAGCAATTGACAGGAATGGGGGAAAGAAATACGGTAGAAGAAGAATGGGTAGCTTTGAGGGATGATGTAGTGAAGGCAGCAGAGGATCAAGTAGGTAAAAAGATGAAGGCTAGTAGAAATCCTTGGGTAACAGAAGAAGTATTGAATTTAATTGATGAAAGGAAAAAATATAAAAATGCAGTAAATGAAGCAGGTAAAAAGGAATACAGACATCTCAAAAATGAGATCGACAGAAAGTGCAAAATGGCTAAGCAGGGATGGCTAGAGGACAAATTTAAGGATGTAGAGGCTTATCTCACTAGGGGTAAGATAGATACAGCCTACAGGAAAATTAAAGAAACCTTTGGAGATAAGAGAACCACTTGTATGAACATCAAGAGCTCAGATGGAAACCCAGTTCTAAGCAAAGAAGGGAAAGCAGAAAGGTGGAAGGAGTATATAGAGGGTCTATACAAGGCCGATGTACTTGAGGACAATATTATGGAAATGGAAGAGGATGTAGATGAAGATGAAATGGGAGATACGATACTGCGTGAAGAATTTGACAGAGCACTGAAAGACCTGAGTCGAAACAAGGCCCCGGAGGAGACAACATTCCATTAGAACTACTGACGGCCTTGCGAGAGCCAGTCCTGACAAAACTCTACCATCTGGTGAGCAAGATGTATGAGACAGGCGAAATACCCTCAGACTTCAAGAAGAATATAATAATTCCAATCCCAAAGAAAGCAGGTGTTGACAGATGTGAAAGTTACCGAACTATCAGTGTAATAAGTCACAGCTGCAAAATACTAACGCGAATTCTTTACAGACGAATGGAAAAACTAGTAGAAACCGACCTCGGTGAAGATCAGTTTCGATTCCGTAGAAATGTTGGAACACGTGAGGCAATACTGTCCCTACGACTTATCTTATAAGCTAGATTAAGGAAGGGCAAACCTACGTTTCTAGCATTTGTAGACTTAGAGAAAGTTTTTGAAAATGTTGATTGGAATACTCTCTTTCAAATTCTGAAGGTAGCAGGGGTAAAATACAGGGAGCGAAAGGCTATTTACAATTTGTACAGAAACCAGATGGCAGTTATAAGATTCGAGGGACATGAAAGGGAAGCAGTGGTTGGGAAGGGTGTGAGACAGGTTTGCAGTCTCTCCCCGATGATATTCAATCTGTATATTGAGCAAGCAGTAAAGGAAACAAAAGAAAAATTCGGAGTAGGTATTAAAATTCATGGAGAAGAAATAAAAATGTTGAGGTTCGCTGATGACATGGTAATTCTGTCAGAGACGGCAAAGGACTTGGAAGAGCAGTTGAACGGAATGGACAGTGTCTTGAAAGGAGGATATAAGATGAACATCAACAAAAGCAAAACGAGGAATATGGAATGTAGTCGAATTAAGTCGGGTGATGCTGAGGGAATTCGATTAGGGAATGAGACACTTATAGTAGTAAAGGAGTTTTGCTATTTGGGGAGCAAAATAACTGATGATGGTCGAAGTAGAGAGGATATAAAATGTAGACTGGCATTGGCAAGGAAAGCGTTTCTGAAGTAGAGAAATTTGTTAACATTGAGTATAGATTTAAGTGTCAGGAAGTCATTTCTGAAAGTATTTGTATGGAGTGTAGCCATGTATGGAAGTGAATCACGGACGATAACTAGTTTGGACAAGAAGAGAATAGAAGCTTTCGAAATGTGGTGCTACAGAAGAATGCTGAAGATTAGATGGGTAGATCACACAACTAATGAGAAAGTATTGAATAGGATTGGAGAGAAGAGACGTTTGTGGCACAACTTGACCAGAAGAAGGGATCGGTTGGTAGGACATGTTCTGAGGCTTCAAGGGATCACCAATTTAGTATCAGAGGGCAGCGTGGAGGGTAAAAATCGTAGAGGGAGACCAAGAGATGACTACACTAAGCAGATTCAGAAGGATGTAGGTTGCAGTAGGTACTGGGATATGAAGAAGCCTGCACAAGATAGAGTAGCATGGAGAGCTGCATCAAACCAGTCTCAGGACTGAAGACCACAACAACAACACAGGTGCTATATGCTGCGGGCTAGACTGGCGTCAATCATGCCATAGGTCTGGCTACCATTAATAACGCGAATGAGTCCTAAGATGTTATTGATACTAAATGTAATATTGGTTTTCGGCACTTGCCCATACAGCCATCTCAACATAGGAAATAGGATTCTGCAGTTTGTTTTGACAATGCAGAGTATACATTAGTTTAATTCGTAACCTGGTGCGAAGTTACATATGTTTCAGAAAGGACAGATTCCGACATGAAGCATATTTCACAATCACAGCGTACTGATACGAGTAAACAGGACGAAACTGTAATCCAGAATACACAGAGGCTGGTTCAAATGGCTCTGAGTACAATGGGACTCAACATCGGAGGTCATCAGTCCCCTAGAACTCAGAACTACTAAAACGTAACTAACCTAAGGACATCACACACTGTAAGTAGGCTGTTTAGGTTTTCTTATTGGTAACGCCACATAGCGCTCTGTATAAAAAATCACTGACTGTGCTGTGCGCAGTCTGTGGCTAGTTTGCATTGTTGTCTGCCATTGTAGCGTCGGGCAGAGGCAGCTGGATGCTAACAGCGCGTAGCGTTGGGCAGTTGGGAGGTGAGCCGCCAGCAGTGGTGGACGTGGGGAGAGAGATGGTGGAGTTTTGAAATTTGTAAGAATTGGTGTCATAAACTGATATATACATATTATGACTACTAAGGTAAATACATTGTTTGTTCTCTATTAAAATCTTTCATTTGCTAACTATACCTATCAGTAGTTAGTGCCTTCCGTAGTTTGAATCTTTTATTTAGCTGGCAGTAGTGGCGCTCGCTGTATTGCAGTAGCTTGAGTAACGAAGATTTTTGTGAGGTAAGTGATTTGTGAAACGTATAGGTTAATGTTAGTCAGGGCCATTCTTTCGTAGGGATTTTTGGAAGTCAGATTGCGTTGCGCTAAATATATTGTGTGTCAGCTTAAACACAGCCGTGTATAATTGTTCAAAGAGGACGTTTCACATAGACCAGTCTTGTATAATTGTTCTAAGGGGACGTTTCAACACATCCATGCCCGAGGCAGGATTCGAACCTGCGGCCGTAGCAGTCGCGCGGTTCCGGACTGAAGCGACTAGAACCGCGCGGCACAGCAGCGGGCGAGAATTGTTTCTAAAGCAGCGTCTAGATAATTGAATATTTGTGCAGGTGTATAACTTGGAAGTACTCAGTAAATATAGGTCCGCATAAGGGCCGTTTTCGAGATAACTGCGAGTTTATCGTTACCAGATACCACTAACATGATTCTGTGTGAACGTTAACCCAGTTATGAAAAGGTGACAATGCTGTACAACATTAAGCAAAGTTGTTAGAGACACTTTGGTAGAAGTGCAGGTATTTTGTATGTGCACGACAACAGTTACATGACCGCAGTCGTAGTTAAAGGAGGTGTTCAAAGTGTCGTCCTTGCAGCTAGATCCATACCTGTACCAGTCGTCGCAGTGAGTTTCGAATCCTTTCGAACAAGCCTGGACCAATTAGAAATTCTTGACAAGTGTTGAAAAGTCTCTGCTCCAATTCTTCAAGCGTGTTTAACAGCAGCAACGTACACTACAACGTTAAGGTGGTCCCAAACTCAGAAATCCATGGGGTTCAGATCATATGATCTTGAAGTACCGGTCCTCATCCAAACCATCTTTGCGCATATCGGCGCATTAGGTATCTCGCCGTAGCAGCAATATGTGCTGGTGGTCCATCATACACATACCACATCCTCTGGGGATACTCTGAGTGAACGTCCTGAGCAATCCTGCAAGATGATGCCGCAGAACTAGAAGGTAACTCCATCCATTGAGTTTGTTTGGTAACATGTACAGCCTAATAAGACGATCACCTAGCACGCCCAACCACACATTCAATGAGAAACGTCTCTAATGTGGAGACTCATACACAGCTGTGGACTGGAGCCTAGATGACTCCAAAGGTGGCTCTGAGCACTATGGGACTTAACTTCTAAGGTCATCAGTCCGTAGGACTTAGAACTACTTAAACCTAAATAACCTAAGGACATCACACAAATCCATGCCCGAGGCGGGATTCGAACCTGCGACCATTGCGCTCGCGCGGATCCATACTGTAGCGCCTAGAGCCGCGGCCACCCCGGCGGGCTGCTCCAAAGGTGAGAATTGTGATAGTAAAACACATCACAAGTGATCTGTGATCCGTCTCTAAATAAAATGTTACTGTCAAAGTAAAGTTGCCAACAACTGGTTGTTGCCTCCCTTGACAGAACATTAGTCTACGGCCGTCATTCACCTCACTTAGATACTGAACTCGTTGGAAGTGGTAGGGGTACATTGCATTGTGATGCATTATTCTCCAAAGACTACTGGGGCTCATTCTACGAATGTGTGTGGCAAGTCTGGTTGCCGAGATTCCTGAAGGTGTTGAACTGTTTCCGGCACCACATCTTGAAACACACGTGTAATTCATACTGCCATACCCGCTCACGCAGCATGTGCAAAGTTCCCAGTTTCTCGAAGGCGTTGATGCACCACAGTAAATGTTCAGCTCGGGGTGTCTTCGGGCATACCACAGACTGGCATACACAGAATCACATCAGTAGTAGCTGATAATCACAAAGTCGCAATTACCAAGGCTTTGTTGCTTCCAGTATCATGTAAATTCAGTGTTATGAGTTTACGCCATTAATTATGATACACCCTGTATAGGTAAGACGACTGTGAATAAATTAGAAGTACTTCAGCTGATAGAAAAAGGAAGGAAATACAAAAATGTACAAGTAAAGGAAGGGTTGCAGCAATATAAGTAACTTGACAATTAAAAGAATGGGACGTGCACGGAACCTAAATTACAGTCACAGCAGAGCCAATGCGAAAAAAATGAAAAAGAATTGGGTGTCAGAACGACAGACTCAGTACACAGAAATGCTAAATAACTTCTCGTGTATCTGAAAGCAAATGCTTCACATTAAAGAGTGCAAAAAGAAATGCCAGTATCAAGGAGAGAATCGGTAATGGAAAGAGTAAAAATGGTTCAAATGGCTCTGAGCACTATGGGACTTAACATCTGTGGTCATCAGTCCCCTAGAACTTAGAACTACTTAAACCTAACTAACCTAAGGACATCACACACATCCATGCCCGAGGCAGGATTCGAAACTGCGACCGTAGCAGTCACGCGGTTCCGGACTGAGCGCCTAGAACCGCGAGACCACCGCGGCCGGCTGGAAAGAGTACTTTGACGGCCTATACAGAGGGCAGAAACTGCTAACGTGACTGAAAAAGAAATGGGGGGGGGGGGGGGTGATTTAGACGACATGGGGATTCCAGTATTAGGGTCAGAGCTTTGAAAGCCTTGCCGTATCGATCAAACAGGGGGGAACGGATCATAGCATGGCTTCGGAATTTCTAAAAATCATTGAGAGAGAGGACAACCCGTTAATTAGTCAACATTATTGAGTCAATGGGACTCGAGACCTACCATCAGCCTTCCGGAAGAACATCATCCACACAATCCGAAAAGTAAAAATATAAATGTAGTGTGACTAGGGCCTCCGTCAGGTAGACCGTTCGGTAGGTGCAAGTCTTTCGATTTGACGCCACTTCGCCGACTTGCGTGTCGATGGGGACCAAATGATGATGATTAGGACAACACAACACCCAGTCCCTGAGCGGAGAAAGTCTCCAACCTAGCCGGGAATCGAATCCGGGCCCTTAGGATTGTCATTCTGTCGCGCTCACCACTCAGCTACTGGGGACGGACAATCCGAAAAGTAACAAGTGCAGATAAATGGTGAGAACTATCGTCCAATCACCTTGTGTGCTCACGCACCGAAGTTGCTGACCAGAACAATATACAAAATATATGCACGAAAATTGAGAATCTGTTATGTGAAGAGTAACTTTGCTTGAGGAGAGATAGACGCACTCAAGTGTCAGATCTTACGTTACACTTAATTGGAGCAAAACTTAAGGAAATCAAGACACTTTCATAGGATTTGTTGACCTAGGACAAGCGCTCGACGATGTAAAAATGTTTGATATCCTTAGAAAAGTAGGTACTCTTTCCTTTGAGCATGAGGGGTACAGAAAGCATAATGGAGAACCAAAAGCGAAATGCTCAGTTTAAAAAGAGTTTAAGGCGTAAATATAGTCTTCCTTCCCAACTTTTCAATCTGTGTGTTGAAGAGGCAATGATCGGAATAAAAGAAAGTAACAGATTGTGGGATTAAAATACGGCATGAAAGAATTTCAATAATAAGATTTGCTGATAACATTGCGGTTCTGCGTGAAAGTGAACTGCAGGTTTTAGCGAACGGGATGGCTAGTCTGCTTACCACTGAACATGGACAGAGATTAAAATAAAGAAAAATGAGGGTATTGAACAGTAGAAATGAGATTAGCAACTAACTTAGCATCAAAAAGAAAAGTAGACAAGGCGAAGGAATGCTGCTAACTCCGAAGCAAAATGTTTCATGACAGCCAATGCAAAGAGAACATAAAGAGTAGAGCAGCACAGCCAAAAATACGTTCCTTGCTAATAGAAATGTACAAATATCTCATGCACTAATTTACGATAGAAGTCTCTGAGGAAAATTTAGTGGTGTGGGAAGAAAAGGAAAGAAACTTAGAAGATTTCGCGTGGAAAGAAATGCGCGGACAGCACAAACTGGAAGAAGTGGCATACTGATCGCACATGTTTAAAGACGTTAGGGAATAACTTCCATAGTGCTAGAGTAGGGAAGGCCAAGAATTCTGCAAGCTACCACACCATGCTGCGCCACAAAGAATTCTTCAGATTTCGCATTTTCTTTAGCGCCAGTGATCGTAGTGAAATGGACGGCATTTTCTGCCAGAATTTTTACCTTCCACAATAAAATGTAAATGTGTGACTAGGGCCTTCTGTCAGGTAGACCGTTCACCGGGTGCAAATCTTTCGGTCTGACGCCACTTCGGCGACTTGCGCGTCAATGGGGGTGAAATGACGATGATTAGGACAACACAACACCTAGTCCCTGAGGGGAGAAAATCTCCGACGCAGCCGGGAATCGAAGCCGGGCCCTTAGGATTGACATACTGTAGCGCTGGCCACTTTTTTCTTTCTTCTTTTTTTAAATCTCATTTTGTTCCATATTGTTCGTTGAATTTGTTCGTGGCGGACGTCCGATGAAACCCATTCAGGTTCATCGTTGATCCGTTCACTCAGTGTTTTTTTTTGTTTTTTTTGCTGATCTACTGTGCCGGCTAGCACTCAGCTATCGGGAGCGGACTCCTTCCACAATGCGGTTTTCTCTTTAAATGCATCCTCATCAAATCAGAAACAAGTTGTTTCTCACCTTTCAACGTCTTACTGTGGGCAGTATGCAGTCAAGTCCAGTTAAAAAATGTTGTTTGCAATCCATTCCGAATGTTGATCTTTCCTTTCTACTCCGCTTTATCCTTGATAAGTTGAACAATAGCAGGTATTAAATCAAAATCGTTCGGTACAAGCCGCTTGAGTTAACCAGTTGCAGTAGTGTATAAAATTATGTAAAAAAAACTGTTGCAACTGACTGTGTAATAATGAATGTGATTCAGAAAATTTGTCATTTGCACTACCAATATCATCAAGTGCTACATGCCTCCAAATTTAGCACAAGATGCATCTAGCTGTGGAGAACAATGAGTTCCATGCAAATTGTCTGTCGATCGTAATTGTTTGCTCTTACATTGTTAACAAAATCCTTTTATTCTTTCTGAATGGTGTTGTAAAGACGTTCCATACCAAATTTGCGGTAACAGTCGATTATGTGACTGCATAATACGTATTGAAAATTCTCATCCTTCGCTTCTGTGATTCCCATTCGTTTTTGAAGCTTGTGACGGTAGATCGCAAAACTGCCCTTTTATGCAAACAGGACTGCGAACATCCTTTATATCGCAGACAAGTAGCGAAGGATAAACAGCGCTGAAATCATGATTCTATTGAACTGAAGAGAGTCGTGTCACGGAAAATTTCCGCGCCGCACTGCTGAATGAAATGTCGCATGTACTCGGTTCTTACGAGAACGGCCGAGCAAAGCCGAGACCTACCGAGTAGTGCTCAGACGGTCTGAGCCTCTGTCTGCCCGCCTGCTGCGTGTGGTGCACGCGTACGGACGTGCACGCCGTGGTCGACTCGGCAGAGGGATCAGTTGTGAGCAGAAATTGTAGCGAAAGACAGTAATTGGAATACATATTGGGCCGTATGAATAAAAAACAGAAGATTCTCAAAGCAAAAAACATTCTCTCAGAAAGTTCTCAATTTCGTATGAATAAAAAATTCGAAGCATCTTCTCTGACGAGGGAGTTCTTTCTCACTAGCTCTCCTTCTCCTTAAGAAGGTTCTCGGAGCGCGTCGTCTGCAGCGTCCGGAACAGAACACATGCATAATGTTAAGCGCCCCTAGATGGTGGATAATACTGCACGATTTTACCTGAAGTGCAGGATAACTGAACGTCTAGGGTTGAGTTTGGGAGGTTGCGCAGAACATCGAAAGATTTCGAAATATTTTGCGTAGGGCATAATATTTTGCGGTATGTGGGCAGTATTCACAATATCCTTGACAATGTCTCGCGTGCTACTATCTGTAGGGACATACATATTCGCAGTTTGATGTTCTAATAGAAGTTGAGCATGGGAACTTCAAAACGACTGCAAAGCAAGGAGAGAGAGCATTTTTATTACAGTGCAGAGATGCACAGAGCTCTAAGTCGATGCCTGCACTGGCTTAATAAAATTGTACAATATTATTGTGCAGTCTAGGGAGATCATCCATAATACTGAACAAGACTGGGATATGGTTGATAGTAAACTTATTCGTCAGGGTCCTCGACCAACTTGTGTTGCAAAACTCGACACACAACATGTGGTAGGAGATAGCCCTGAAACACTTCTAGGCGCTTATTTATTCATGACGCCTAGGGGCTCTAATAGCAGCCTGGCCCGAAATGCTGTACTCAGCGGTTTCTGGAATGAAACCAGTATTCTTTTTTACTTTGCAAAGGATAAAAAAAACGAAGAATTGTACGCGAGTCATTAAGGCCAATTGGATGAAAAAATACACGTAGCGCTTTGAAATGAATAGACGAGTTACGCCAGCCATAGACGGATATTTTCAAATCTTCGCCGTTCATGTATGGAGTCAACCAACTGAAAAGAAAGGGAGAGAGAAAACGAGAGAGAGAGAGAGTGAGAGAGAGAGAGAGAGAGTAATGCCATAAAAGTGGGCTACTTAAAAGGATAGGTTCAGTTTTGCTTCAAAGCAGTCTTGCAATGGGAGGCCGCAAACTTTTCGCCTTGTGTTCGTACTACTTATAACATTAGTCGGACAGAGATTTGGTGCTGTCCAACAATGAACATTCCTAGGCAGAACTGTCCATTGTTAACACCTACAAGGGTTACACCGCTACTCCATAGTGAATGCCGTGATAAAAGCCTCGGTCCCACCAGGATAATTGGGAGAGTGGCAATCTTGTAACTTTGAGTCTGATCGTTGAGTGGTGCTCCGACGATTTAAGAAAGAGTGTTAACCATAAGGATCAGTATTTGGCTCACACTCCTTTTAATCTGTGTAGAAGATTCTTTTGAGCATACCGTTTGTTACGGGATAAAAGTTTCATTTTATAACCTCAACAACGGTGCGTCCTTCCGACTACTGCCGTAGTATTCTTGGGATGGTGATGTACGGTTGCGATCAAGTTGCTGGACAAGATTCCAGAGAATAGTATGAGAAGGAGAAAGGACGACGTGCTTAGTCAGGACATTGTAACTGCTCCTGCAGTGTTCGGGGGGTATTATGTGTGCCCTCTTATCTCCGTACTTAGGTATTTTGTTGGCTTGGTAAAATGTGGGCATTTCACTCTGAGAAGACCGGTGCACCGTAGTTTTACCCGTTTAATATTAAATAACCAATGAAAAAACTTTGTGTTGTTGTTGTGGTCTTCAGTCCTGAGACTGGTTTGATGCAGCTCTCCATGCTACTCTATCCTGTGCAAGCTTCTTCATCTCCCAGTACCTACTGCAACCAACAACCTTCTGAATCCGCTTAGTGTTTTCATCTCTTGGTCTTCCTCAACGATTTTTACCCTCCACACTGCCCTCCAATGCTAAATTGGTGATCCCTTGAAGCCTCAGAACATGTCCTACCAACCGATCCCTTCTTCTGGTCAAGTTGTGCCACAAACTCCTCTTCTCCCCAATCCTATTCAATACCTCCTCATTAGTTACGTGATCTACCCATCTAATCTTCAGCATTCTTCTGTAGCATCACATTTCGAAAGCTTCTATTCTCTTCTTGTCCAAACTAGTTAACGTCCATGTTTCACTTCCATACATGGTTACACTCCATACAAATACTTTCATAAATGACTTCCTGACACTTAAACCTATACTCCATTTTAACAAATTTCTCTACTTCAGAAACGCTTTCCTTGCCATTGCCAGTCTACATTTGATATCCTCTCTACTTCGACCATCATCAGTTATTTTGCTCCCCAAATAGCAAAACTACTTTACTAGTTTAAGTGTCTCATTTCCTAAACTAATTCTCTTAGCATCACCAAACTTAATTCGACTACATTCCATTATCCTCGTTTTGCTTTTGTTGATGTTCATCTTATATCCTCCTTTCAAGACACTATCCATTCCATTCAACTGCTCTTCCAAGTCCTTTGCTGTCTCTGACAGAATTACAATGTCATCGGCGAACCTCAAAGTTTTTATTTCTTCTCCATGGATTTTAATACCTACTCCGAATATATCTTTTGTTTCCTTTACTGCTTGCTCAATATACAGATTGAATAACATCGGGGAGAGGCTACAACCCTGTCTTACTCCCTTCCCAACCACTGTTTCCCTTTCATGTCCCTCGACTCTTATAACTGCCGTCTGGTTTCTGTACAAATTGTAAATAGCCTTTCGCTCCCTGTATTTTACCCCTGCCACCTTTAGAATTTGAAAGAGAGTATTCCAGTCAACATTGTCAAAAGCTTTCTCTAAGTCTACAAATGGTAGAAACGTTGGTTTGCCTTTCCTTATTCTTTCTTCTAAGATAAGTCGTAAGGTCAGTATTGCCTCAAGTGTTCCAGTGTTTCTACGGAATCCAAACTGATCTTCCGCGAGGTCAGTTTCTACTAGTTTTTCCATTCGTCTGTAAAGAATTCGTGTTAGTATTTTGCAGCTGTGGCTTATTAAACTGATTGTTCGGTAATTTTCACATCTGTCAACACCTGCTTTCTTTGGGATTGGAATTATTATATTCTTCTTGAAGTCTGAGGGTATTTCGCCTGTTTCAAACATCTTGCTCACCAGACGGTAGAGTTTTGTCAGGACTGGCTTTCCCAAGGCCGCCAGTAGTTCCAATGGAATGTTGTCTACTCTGGGGGCCTTGTTTCAACTCAGGTCCTTCAGTGCTCTGTCAAACTCTTCACGCAATATCATATCTCCCATTTCATCTTCATCTACATCCTCTTCCATTTCTTTAATATTGTCGTCAAGTACATCGCCCTTGTATAAACCCTCTATATACTCCTTCCACCTTTCTGCTTTCCCTTCTTTGCTTAGAACTGGGTTTCCATCTTGATGTTCATACAAGTGGTTCTCTTTCCTCCAAAGGTCTCTTTAATTTTCCTGTAGGTGGTATCTATCTTACCCCTAGTGAGATAAGTCCCTACATCCTTACATTTGTCCTCTAGCCATCCCTGCTTAGCCATTTTGCACTTCCTGTCGATCTCATTTTTGAGACGTTTGTATTCATTTTTGCCTGCTTCATTTACTGCATTTTTATATTTTCTTTCATCAATTAAATTCAATATTTCTGCTGTTACCCAAGGATTTCTACGAGCGCTCGTCTTTTTACGTACTTGATCCTCTGCTGCCTTCACTACTTCATCCCTCAAAGCTACCCATTCTTCTTCTACTGTATTTCTTTCCCCCATTCCTGTCAATTGTTCCCTTATGCTCTCCCTGAAACTCTGTACAACCTCTGGTTCTTTCAGTTTATCCAGGTCCCATCTCCTTAATTTCCCACCTTTTTGCAGTTTCTTCAGTTTTAATCTACAGGTCATAACCAATAAATTGTGGTCAGAGTCCACATCTGCCTCTGGAAATGTCTTACAATTTAAAACGTGGTTCCTAAATCTGGTTCCTGAATAATTTCTTTTATCTCATCATACATTTCTTCAGTTTCTTCGTCATCTGCAGAGCTAGTCGGCATATAAACTTGTACTACTGTAGTAGGTGTGAGCTTCGTATCTATCTTGACCACAATAATGCGTTCACTATGGTGTTTGTAGTAGCTTACCCGCATTCCTATTTTCCTATTCTTTATTAAACCTACACCTGCATTACCCCTATTTGATTTTGTGTTTATAACCCTGTAGTCACCTGACCAGAAGTCTTGTTCCTCCTGTCACCGAACTTCACTAATTCCCACTATATCTAACTTTAACCTACCCATTCCCTTTTTAAATATTCTAACCTACCTGCCCGATTAAGGGATCTGACATTCCACGCTCCGATCCGTAGAACGCCAGTTTTCTTTCTCCTGATAACGACATCCTCTTGAGTAGTCCCCGCCCGGAGATCCGAATGGGGGACTATTTTACCTCCGGAATATTTTACCCAAGAGGATCATTTAATCATACAGTAAAGCTACATGCCCTCGGGAAAAATTACGGCCGTAGTTTCCCCTTGCTTTCAGCCGTTCGCAGTACCAGCACAGCAAGGCCGTTTTGGTTGATTTTTGTAAAAATGTTAAATCATTTCTTCTGTTGGTGACGTTTTGTCTCAGTAGGACAACAACGTTCACCTCTCAGGACAACAGTTTTTCCTGGAATCTATTGTAATTAGAAAAGGCTGCTGTTCAGTACTGAAGCTCTTTCTTCGTGGGTTTCTTGTCCGCTCATTGTGTTATCTAGCCGAGTTCCTGGAGTCTCGATAGTCTGTGAAGCCTCGAGAGTATTGCTCTTTCTCATTTGAGAGCTCGTCATCGACTATGAACCATGATTTCCGCACCTGGCACAGTACTAGCAGGGGACCTGCTTCGCCATTACCGGTCGCAGAGGAATTGCAGACCATTTGTTTCTGTTATCGTCTGGTTTCAGTAAGAAGTATACTGCTAGACATACGAGACCTGTACAGCATTCAAATGGTAACGTACCGTCAAATCAATCTTTCTATAAGAGCCAGTCAAATGAAAACGAGAGATATGGAAAAAATTAAGTAAGGTGTTTTATTATTTATTGTAAATACGTCTATTCCACAGTGCTACAAGCCTTCATGGAAAAATGTTTTCAGTTGCCTGCGGAACCATGATTGTACCCAGGCGTCCACCTTTTCGTCCGAAAAAAATCGACAGCCACGAATGTCTTTCTTCAGGCCTCCACACTTGGGCAGAGATCGGGATTGTATGGAGGATGTGTAAGGGCTTGCCTGTGAAACGTCGACAGCGTAATCGAAACAACGTTGGCAACACGTGGATCCTCATACGTCCTCCATACAGTACCGATCTCTCCACATGTGACTTCCATTTTAAATCGTCGATATGCTTTGGACGAGGAGATACCAGACATGGGTACAGTCCTGGATAGGTAGGCAACCGCAAACATTTTTCAATACAGACAGTAACCGTATCGTCTCACAGTAGTATAAATGTGATAATCGTTATTGCGATTATTTTTGAAATAATTGACGTACTTTTACTTAGTTTTTTCCATCTGTCTCGTTTTCATTTGACTGTCCCTTACACAATCGTATCATTTTCGTTTCCGAGAAAAGTAAATGCCGAGGTAATAAAAATTACACAGTAAACGCAGTGAGCATTCTACAACACAGTTGTGTAGTGCACTGCTTCCCTTGCATGCGCACCAGTTATACTGAACGAAACCGCACGTTCGAAGTGAGAGATACGTCACTTCTGAATACGGCCACGATTTGGTGACGGATCATGGCCGGACGTTGACCGCGCGTCACTTTTACACACCAGTATTGGAAAATAGCATCAGGCTTTGTTTTTGGCTGTACTTACAGTCAAAACACATATTGAAGATGGAACAGCGTTGATGGGGAGGGAAGTAAGACAATTTTGGAAAAAAAAAATACGGTACAAAGCTGCTACTTCAGACTGAGAAGAAAGGAGAATTGTGAGTATAAAGGAAATGATTAAAGAGCCTCTTAAAACAAATTCCCATTGCTTTCTATAGGTCTGCTGCGTTCCGCCATTTGCCATATTTTTTTTCTAAACTGTTTCCCGGAAAATTCAAGGCCCGCCTAGTTAACATATTATTTTAAAAAGTTACTGATGTCTTTGACACGTGCCGTCAGTTCTTTCGTACGGAGGGTAGTTGCACGTGCGACTGGAATAGGTAGATGTCTGTTCCATGATCCGGCAGTCTCACACAAAATTTCCTGTTTACGTCATCTATTCGAACCGTTAGATCGCAATTTATGATGAGACCTTCAGCTTAGTTCCATGAATATAAACGTCATTCGTACAGCTTTGGCCATCGGAAGTCAAAATACGAGTTTCTAAACCTACGAAACGTATGAAACATGGAGATAAAAAAAAGTATTCTGTTTTGAAGCCTGTCGCCATCTTAAATAGCGCAAAATATTAGCAGGCTACTGTTTACGATTGCTTCTTGTTCATTATTTGTGTCGTGTGCACGCAACAACTGTTTTAAACAGTGTAAAGTGCAGTGGTTACGTGAATCTTACAGTGCGAGGAAGGCAATTTCGAACGTTTTTCTGTTCTTGAATGCGCATTTGCTCTAGTAACACGACGCAGTTGGCCTTTTTTATGTAACTTGTTTCTTGTTGAAATATTTCGAATAACCAAAAAGAGAAAGAAGTGAAGTGCAAAGCATGCTTTCGTAATCCATTTAATTCCACTCTTACTGTTTTTGTATCGATAGCAAATGAAGTACAGCGGACAACTGAAACAAGCAGAAATATAAAAAAAATCAATAACCTATCATCTCAGTGAGGAATATGAAACTTTCAGCACAGGTAAGGAGCATGTAGAGGAACTCTGGCTTGAGTTTAAAAGAATAGTTGACAACGCACTGGATTGATATGTACCCAGTAGAACAGTTCATAATGGGAAGGGAACCTCCACGACACACAATCACTGTAAAGAAACTTCTAAAGGAACAGAGATTACTGCATAATAGTTGTAAAACAATGCGTGGTGCTATAGACAGAGAGATGCTCAAATGAAACGTATTTGGCTGTCAAGAGAGCACTGCGTGGTGCCTTCAATGACCACTATAGCATGCCTTCAATGACCACTGTAGCATAATACTGTCAAATGACATTTCACGACATCCAAAGAAATTCTGGGAGTATGTAAAGGCTGTTAGTGGCACAAAAGTTAGTGTCCAATCCCTAGCATTTGAGGCACGAACTGAAATTGAGGGTAGCAAAGCAAAGGCTGAAATACTGAACTCCGTTTTAAAACGTTCCTTTACAAAGGAAAACCCCTGAATTCATTAAGACTGAACCAAGCTCCAGGCCTCGATGGAATACCTGTCAGATTCTATACTGAATTTACGGATGATTCAGCCCCTCTTCTCACTGTAATGTATAGTAGATCCCTCGAACAAAAAACGGTGCCCAGTTCTTGGAAAAAGGCGCAGGACAGACCCGTCTGCAAGAAGAGTAGTAGAAGTGATCCAAAAAACTATCGTCCAATATCCTTGACATCGATTTGTTGTAGAATCTTGGAACATATTCTGAGCTCAAACGTAATGAGGTATCTTGAACAGAATGACCTCTTCAGTGCCAACCAGCATGGTCTTCCAATTCATCGATCATGTGAAACCCAACTCGTACTTTTCTCACATGGCATATTGACAGCCTTGGATCAAGGCAAACAGGTATATTTTCGAAAAGCATTTGACTACGCTTATTGTCAAAAGTACGACCATATGGGGTATCAAGCGAAATTTGTGACTGGATTGAGTACTTTTTGGTGGGGAGCACACAGCATTGTTACCTTGGATGGAGAGTCATTGTCAGAAGTAGAAGTAACTTTGCGTGTGCCCCAGGGAAGTGTGTTGGGACCCTTGCTGTTCATGTTGTATATTAATGACCTTGTAAACAATAGTAAAATGAGGCTTTTTGCAGATGATGCAGTTATCTGTAATGAAATACTATTTGAAAGAAGTCCGCCCCTGGTAGCTGAGTGGTCAGCAGGACGGAATGTCATACCTAACGGCCATGGTTCGATTCCCGGTTGGGTCGGGAATTTTCTCCGCTCAGGGACTGGGTGTTGTGTTGTCCTTATCATCATCATTTCATCCCCATCGACACGCAAGTTGCCGAAGTGGCGTCAACTCGAAAGACTTGCACCAGGCGACCGGTCTATCCGACGGGAGGCCCTAGCCACACGGCATTTCCATTTGAGAGAAGCTACAAAATTATTCAGTCACATCTTGACAATAATTCAGCATGGTGCAGAGATTGGCAACTTGCTCTAAATGCTCAGAAATGTAAAATAGTGCACTTCACAAAACGAAAAAACGTGGTAGTATCCTATGGCTATGAGTCACTGTGGAATCGGACAACTTATACAAATACCTGGGTGTAGCACTTGTCAGGCATATGGAGTGGAATGATCACATACATAGGTTCAGTTGTAGATAAAGCAGGTGGTAGACTTCCGGTTTACTGGTAGAACACTGGGGAAGTGTAACCAGTCTACTAAAGAGATTGCTTACAAATCACTCGTGCGACCCATCCTAGTATATTGCTCCAGTGTGTGGGACTCGTACCATATAGGACTAACATGGTATATTGAACGTATTCAGAGAAGGACAGCACGAATGGTCACAGGTTTGTTTAATCCATGGAAGAGTGTCACAGAGATACTGAAGGAACTGAAATGGAAGACTCTTGAAGACAGACGTAAACTATCGGGAGTAAATCTACTAACCAAGTTTCAAGAACTATCTTTAAACGATTACTCTAGGGATATACTACAACCCCCTACTTATCACTCACACAGGGAACGTGAGGATAAGATTAGAATAACTACTGCATGCACAGAGGCATTCAATCGATCATTTTCCCCGCGCTTCATACGTGAATGGAACAGGAAGAAACTCTACTAACTGGTACAATAGGTCGTAGCCTCTAGCATGCGACTCACGGTGGTTTGTAGAGTATAGATGTAGATGTAGAAGCTGGAAATCTGAAACTAATGCTTGTTTTCTACGCGTAATGCTTCCTGTTACTTACATTTTCAGCTTTCAGTTCGTATGCACATTTTTAATGTTTACGTTTGCAAAAAACGTACCTACATGTTCTTTGCTAGTTCATAAATGTGTGCAACTAGGAAGAAGCAAGGCATGCTATCGTGTCTTGTACATGTCAACAAAATGAACGATTATTAAAGTATCGAAGAAACAGAACTGCATACAGGTATACCTCCATGCGGATTAGAGGTCTTGTTTTACTAGATTGTCAGTGCATTACTTTCACTGTAGTTTACGTATCTCCTCACTCTGAAATCTACCCTATGATGAGTCATTTCAGTGTGTGATCAATGACAGCTATGTACGGAGTAAGAAAACAGTGTAATTTTTTAAACGTATTCCAGCATTGTGCAATACTAAAAATGTTATTAAATGAATGTTGTGAAACGCTGAGATCCCGTAAAATGGATATTTTGCTTTAAAATGTATACAGGTATTTTTTTAGTAATGATACCCTAATCACTTGTGTAACATAAAAATAGGCGTATCCTTCCAGCAGTAGCCTATTTGCTTCTTTTCCCGGAATATTTCTCCCCAATAACTCCGTCAGATTTTCAGGAATAACCAAACATATAACGTTTGGAATGTACGTCTATTTTAATCACCCCCTTCATTTCACATTTGAATTTCATTTTGAGATTTTCAAAGTATGTAAGTCTATATTATACCTTGTGACATACCAGTAGTTAGTTAATTTCATGCTCCATACTATACATCATTTTCACGATAAATTGTAATGATGTAGAACTAGTCGTCTTATATTAACATCAATTTGTTTTTTTGTTTTGTAATCAAAGATAGATGGATGTTAGTCAGCAATTCCTACATTTCACCATTTACATACACTCCTGGAAATTGAAATAAGAACACCGTGAATTCATTGTCCCAGGAAGGGGAAACTTTATTGACACATTCCTGGGGTCAGATACATCACATGATCACACTGACAGAACCACAGGCACATAGACACAGGCAACAGAGCATGCACAATGTCGGCACTAGTACAGTGTATATCCACCTTTCGCAGCAATGCAGGCTGCTATGCTCCCATGGAGACGATCGTAGCGATGCTGGATGTAGTCCTGTGGGACGGCTTGCCATGCCATTTCCACCTGGCGCCTCAGTTGGACCAGCGTTCGTGCTGGACGTGCAGACCGCGTAAGACGACGTTCCATCCAGTCCCAAACATGCTCAATGGGGGACAGATCCGGAAATCTTGCTGGCCAGCGTAGTTGACTTACACCTTCTAGAGCACGTTGGGTGGCACGGGATACATGCGGACGTGCATTGTCCTGTTGGAACAGCAAGTTCCCTTGCCGGTCTAGGAATGGTAGAACGATGGGTTCGATGACGGTTTGGATGTACCGTGCACTATTCAATGTCCCCTCGACGATCACCAGAGGTGTACGGCCAGTGTAGGAGATCGCTCCCCACACCATGATGCCGGGTGTTGGCCCTGTGTGCCTCGGTCGTATGTAGTCCTGATTGTGGCGCTCACCTGCACGGCGCCAAACACGCATACGACCATCATTGGCACCAAGGCAGAAGCGACTCTCATCGCTGAAGACGACACGTCTCCATTCGTCCCTCCATTCACGCCTGTCGCGACACCACTGGAGACGGGCTGCACGATGTTGGGGCGTGAGAGGAAGACGGCCTAACGGTGTGCGGGACCGTAGCCCAGCTTCATGGAGACGGTTGCGAATGGTCCTCGCCGATACCCCAGGAGCAACAGTGTCCCTAATTTGCTGGGAAGTGGCGGTGCGGTCCCCTACGGCACTGCGTAGGATCCTACGGTCTTGGCGTGCATCCGTGCGTCGCTGCGGTCCGGTCCCAGGTCGACGGGCACGTGCACCTTCCGCCGACCACTGGCGACAACATCGATGTACTGTGGAGACCTCACGCCCCACGTGTTGAGCAATTCGGCGGTACGTCCACCCGGCCTCCTGCATGCCCACTATACGCCCTCGCTCAAAGTCCGTCAACTGCACATACGGTTCACGTGCACTCTGTCGCGGCATGCTACCAGTGTTAAAGACTGCGATGGAGCTCCGTATGCCACGGCAAACTGGCTGACACTGACGGCGGCGGTGCACAAATGCTGCGCAGCTAGCGCCATTCGACGGCCAACACCGCGGTTCCTGGTGTGTCCGCTGTGCCGTGCGTGTGATCATTGCTTGTACAGCCCTCTCGCAGTGTCCGGAGCAAGTATGGTGGGTCTGACACACCGGTGTCAATGTGTCCTTTTTTCCATTTCCAGGAGTGTATTACAACAATAGATAGTCTTCTGCGGAATAGGAGGAGTTCTCAAAGAGAAATGTTTTCAATTTATTTTCAAATTTTACTTTGCTGTCTGTTCAGGCACTGTATTCCTCTGGATAAATGATCAAAACTTTTGGTTGCAGCATTGTGAACCCCTGTTTGCGCAACAGAGAAGTTTAAAGTGGCGTAATGATTATATTTTTTTCTTCTGGTAATTATGTGCATCGTTGCTCCTGTTGAAACGCAGTGGGGTATTCACAACAAACTTCATGAGGGAACAGCTATGGCGCGAAGCGGATAGATTGCTACCTACAGTCCGATCAGTAGGCAGGCACGACGAAAAGAGTGTTCACATAAGCTTTTGGTCACAGCCTTCCTCAGAAAGGAAGCAAAGCGCACTCACGGGTTCAGTCATGGACACAAAACTCACATGCACCCCGTATACATGCAGCTCCCAAAACCAGATTTCGCCGGCCGGCGTGGCCGAGCGGTTCTAGGCGCTTCAGTCTGGAACCGCGCGACCGCTACGGTCGCAGGATCGAATCCTGCCTCGGGCATGGACGTGTGTGTTGTCCTTAGGTTAGTTAGGCTTAAGTAGTTCTAAGTTCTAGGGGACTGATGACCTCAGATGTTAAGTCCCATAGTGCTCAGAGCCATTTGAACCAAAACCAGATTTCGTAAACCGATTTCGCAAACTGCTCCTGGGTGGTCATGTAAAGATTTCAAAATTGGTTCTGGAAATCATCTACTAGTTGCCTGTTTTCCAATTCCGCCATCGACTTTCGCTCCCTTGTAAACGTAACCGGCTTTGAAACGTGCTTGGGTTGTCAAGTTACGTTTTGTTTTCAGAATATTCGGTTAATATGAAGTTATTGTGCAGTGAAGGAGAAGCACAAATATTAGGCTGAGAACGAAGCTGTCTACATGTAATATTTAAGTGAAGAGTAATAACTATTGTGTTGACAATCAGAAACTGGGTCAGCTGTTTTCCAGACGTCATATTTAACTGGGCTGGCCAATACGCTTCAGATCTTAACAAGCAAACATAACAGTGAGAAACGGTTTCCGAAATCCGTTTTCTTCTTTCCAAAGATCTGCCGCATGTAAACGTAGGGATACCCAAGACCGCCCGCCCGCCGCGCAGTCTGAGGCTCCTTGTCCGCTCGGCTCCTCCGCCGGAGGTTCGAGTCCTTCCTCGGGCATGGGTATATGTGTGTTGTCCTTAGCGTAAGTTAGTTTAAGTTACATTAAGTAGTGCGTAAGCTTAGCGACCCATAAGACCTTACCACAAATTTCCAATTCCGCTATCTCCGGCTGTTCTAACCAGAATCATTTTTAAAGAGGGAGGAAATGTGATAATTATTGGCAAGAGAATTTAGAGCATGAGATCCAACAATCTGCGCGGTCATCTAGCCGTGTGTTGTGCGGGGACGAGGTGGTTCAGAGTATGGTTCGGATGTCGGAGCGTTTGCGGTTTGGAAAGCAGTGAAAAACACAGATAAGAATAAAAGTAAACAGCGCAACCATGATTCATGTACCGCATACAAAAGAAAATATTGCTTGAACGGCTCGTCTTACAAATGAGATTTGATTTAGATTACGATCGGATCGATTAGTACACCCGTAAACGATGCAAGCTTGTATTTTTGATAAAACAATTACGTCTGCACACCATCAAAGCACCAGATGCTATTTGAGATACGAACGAAACGCCGATAGATATCGCTAACTGTCGAAACTAGGCACGGGCACTGCAGAGTGATATTACGAAGAAGTATGACCGCAGTGAATATAGAGGTATAAATACGGTAAACGTAATGTTTTGGGCTATGTTACATGGCGAACGTCGGCTTCAAGTTTGTGACATAAAGACAACTCCCTTCATTTTTTTACCTCCATGCCTACGACAGTAGTACAAGTTTATATGCCAACTAGCTCTGCAGATGATGAAGAAATTGATGAAATGTATGATGAGATAAAAGAAATTATTCAGGTAGTGAAGGGAGACGAAAATTTAATAGTCATGGGTGACTGGAATTCGTCAGTAGGACAAGGGAGATAAGGAAACATAGTAGGTGATTATGGATTGGGGCTAAGAAATGAAAGAGGAAGCCGTCTGGTAGAATTTTGCACAGAGCATAACTTATTCATAGCTAACACTTGGTTCAAGAATCATAAAAGAAGGTTGTATACATGGAAGAATCCTGGAGATACTGACAGGTATCAGATAGATTATATAATGGTAAGACAGAGATTTAGGAATCAGGTTTTAAATTGTAGGACATTTCCAGGGGCAGATGTGGACTCTGACCACAATCTATTGGTTATGACCTGTAGGCTAAAACTGAAGAAACTGCAAAAAGATGGGAATTTAAGGAGATGGGACCTGGATAAACTGAAAGAACCAGAGGTTGTACAGAGTTTCAAGGCGAGCATAAGGGAACAATTGGCAGCAATGGGGGAAAGAAACACAGTTGAAGAAGAATGGGTAGCTCTGAGGGATGAAGTAGTGAAGGCAGCAGAGGATAAAGTAGGTAAAAAGACGAGGGTTGCTAGAAATCCTTGGGTAACAGAAGAAATATTGAATTTAATTGATGAAAGGAGAAAATATAAAAATGCAGTAAATGAAGCAGGCAAAAAGGAATACAGACATCTCAAAAATGAGATTGACAGGAAGTGCAAAATGGCTAAGCAGGGATGGCTAGAGGACAAATGTAAGGATGTAGAAGCTTATCTCACTAGGGGTAAGATAGATACTGCCTACAGGAAAATTAAAGAGACCTTTGGAGAGAAGAGAACCACTTGTATGAACATCAAGAGCTCAGATGGCAACCCAGTTCTAAGCAAAGAAAGGGGAGGCAGAAAGGTGGAAGGAGAATATAGAGGGTTTATACAAGAGCGATGTACTTGAGGACAATATTATGGAAATGGAAGAGGGTGTAGATGAAGACAAAATGGGAGGTAAGATACTGCGTGAAGAGTTTGACAGAGCACTGAAAGACCTGAGTCGAAACAAGGCCCCCGGAGTAGACAACATTCCATTAGAACTACTGACGGCCTTGGGAGAGCCAGTCATGACAAAACTCTACCAGCTGGTGAGCAAGATGTATGAGACAGGTGAAATACCCTCAGACTTCAAGAAGAATATAATAATTCCAATCCCAAAGAAAGCAGGTGCTGACAGATGTGAAAATTACCGAACTATCAGTTTAATAAGTCACAGCTGCAAAATACTAACGCGAATTCTTTACAGACGAATGGAAAAACTGGTAGATGCGGACCTCGGGGAGGATCAGTTTGGATTCCGTCGAAGTGTTGGAACACGTGAGGCAATACTGACGTTACGACTTATCTTAGAAGTAAGATTAAGAAAAGGCAAACCTACGTTTCTAGCATTTGTAGACTTAGAGAAAGCTTTTGACAATGTTGACTGGAATACTCTCTTTCAAATTCTGAAGGTGGCAGGGGTAAAATACAGGGAGCGAAAGGCTATTTACAATTTGTACAGAAACCAGATGGCAGTCATAAGAGTCGAGGGGCATGAAAGGGAAGCAGTGGTTGAGAAAGGAGTGAGACAGGGTTGTAGCCTCTCCCCGATGTTATTCAATCTGTATTTTGAGCAAGCAGTAAAGGAAACAAAAGAAAAATTCATGGAGAAGAAATAAAAACTTTGAGGTTCGCCGATGACATTGTAATTCTGTCAGAGACGGCAAAGGACTTGGAAGAGCAGTTGAACGGAATGGACAGTGTCTTGAAAGAAGGATATAAGATGAACATCGACAAAAGCAAAACGAGGATAATGGAATGTAGTCAAATTAAATCGGGTGATGCTGAGGGAATTAGATTAGGAAATGAGACACTTAAAGTAGTAAAGGAGTTTTGCTATTTAGGAAGTAAAATAACTGATGATGGTTGAAGTAGAGAGGATATCAAATGTAGACTGGCAATGGCAAGGAAAGCGTTTCTCAAGAAGAGAAATTTGTTAACATCGAATATAGATTTATGTATCAGGAAGTCGTTTATGAAAGTATTTGTTTGGAGTGTAGCCATGTATGGAAGTGAAACATGGACGATAACTAGTTTGGACAAGAAGAGAATAGAAGCTTTCGAAATGTGGTGCTACAGAAGAATGCTGAAGATTAGATGGGTAGATCACGTAACTAATGAGGAGGTATTGAATAGGATTGGGGAGAAGAGAAGTTTGTGGCACAACTTGACTAGAAGAAGGGATCGGTTGGTAGGACATGTTTTGAGGCATCGAGGGATCACAAATTTAGCATTGGAGGGCAGCGTGGAGGGTAAAAATCGTAGAGGGAGACCAAGAGATGAATACACTAAGCAGATTCAGAAGGATGTAGGTTGCAGTAGGTACTGGGAGATGAAGCAGATTGCACAGGATAGAGTAGCATGGAGAGCTGCATCAAACCAGTGTCAGGACTGAAGACAACAACAACAACATGTCTATATCTCTGCTTAGTAATATCTGTGACTGTAATTTTGTATATAAAGCTAAACCATTATTTGTTACTGTTTTCGGTTTGTTTTTTCCATCCTTAAAGATTTTAATAATATTTTTGCTTTTCCATGAACATTAGATTCAACATCTCTACATAGCGACCCATCTACACACATCCAAAGAAGTTTTACATCACTTCAATTCCGAGAGTTCCGGAACCTGTAAAGAAAATTGGATTAGCGATCAACATAAACATCATTTGCGCCCATTTCATTGCTCATGAGAACCACATATTGCATGTTGTACCATCATACAGCGACACCTTCAGAGGTGGTGCTCCAGATGGCTGTATACACCGGTACCTCTAATACCCAGTAGCATGTCCTCTTTCATTGATGCATGCCTGAATTCGTCGAGGCGTACTATCCACAAGTTCATCAAGGCACTGTTGGTCGCGATTGTCCCACTCCTCAACGGCGTAGATCCCTCAGAATGGTTGCTGGGTCACGTCGTCCATAAACAGACCTTTTCAATCCATCCCAGGCATGTTCGATACGGTTCATGGCTGGAGATCATGGTGGCTACTCTAGCCGAGCGATGTCGTTGTCCTAAAGGAAGTCAATCACAAGATGTGCACGGTGGGGACGCGAATTGTCGTCCATGAAGACGAATGCCTCGTCAGTATGCCCCCTATATGGTTGCACTTCGGTCGGAGGATGGCATTCACGTATCGTAAAGCCGTTATGGCGGCTTCCATGACCACCAGCGGCGTACGTCGGCCCCACACAATGCTACTCCAAAACAGCAGGAAACCTCCACCTTGCTGCACTCGTTGGACAGTGTGTTTAAAGCGGTCAGCCTGACCTGGTCGCCTCCAAACACGTCTCCAACGATCGTCTGGTTGAAGGCATTTGCGACACTCATCGGTGAAGAGAAAGTGATGCCAATCCTGAGCGCTCCATTCGGCATGGTGTCGTGGTTGCAAAGATGGACCACGTCATGGGCGTCGGGAGTGAAGTTGCGCATCAAGGAGCCTATTGGGCATAGTTTGAGTCGTAACACGACGTCCTGTCGCTGCACGAAAAGCGTTATTCAACATGGTAGCTGTCAGGTTTCCTCCGAGCCATAAACCGTAGGTCGCGGTCATCCTCCCTTGGGCGGCCTGAGCGAGGCATGTCATCGGCAGTTCCTGTCTCTTTGTATCTCCTCCATGTCCGAACAACATCGCTTTGGGTCACTCCGAGACGGTTGGACACTTCCCTTGTTGAGAGCCCTTCCTGGCACAAAGTAACAATGCCAACGCGATCGAACTGTGGTATTGACCGTCTAGGTATGGTTGAACTATAGACAACACGAGCCGTGGACTTCCTTCCTGGTGGAATGACTGGAACTGATCGGCTGTCGGACCCCCTCCGTCTATTAGGCGCTGCTCATTCATGGTTTTTTACATCTTTGGGCGGGTTTAGTGACATCTCTGAACAGTCAAAGGAACTGTGTCTGTAGTACAATATCTATCTTCAGTACTTCTGACAACCGGAGTGATGCAAAACTTTTTTGATGTGTGTATATAACTTCTTTACAAACGTCCTCCTGAACGTTTACCGCGCGCGGTTAGCCGTGCGGTCTAGGGCGCCTTGCCCCCCGTCGGAGGTTCGAGTCCTCCCTCGGGCATGGATTGTGTGTGTGTTGTCCTTAGCGCAAGTTAGTTTAAGCTAGATTAAATAGTGTGTAAACCTAGGGACCGCTGATCTTAGCAGTTTGATCCCATAGGAACTTACCACAAATGTCCAATTTCCTGAACGTTTGCTTCTACAACTTATATTCTCAGTGGGCAGTACGTTGTCATTAAGAAATTGATTTGATGTGGAACGTGTACGTGAGGTCTTGACGATTCAGTAATTTCGTTTTTATCGCTTGGTTTGTCGCTGTCATCGTTAGTTGAACTTCCCATTCGTATACCTTATCGTGGCTATCTAATTCTACGTGCTCAGCCTTTTTACAAGAGTCAACACTATCGTGGCACTGTGAAAATCTCTCTCGCGTACTGCTTCGTCTTCCATGGCGGAGATGTTTAATTGCTCCTCTCCGATGTACTGTAGTGTCTCTCACACAGATTAAATCACTTACCACTCCCGAAACCACTTCATTAAAAAAAGTCTCGGTCTGTTCGCTTTCTCATCTTTGTTCGCCTATCTTATGCAGCGCTTGAATGGCCTAGTCGTCTTAGAGACGCTAAACGCCAAGCCTTACGATTAATAATGAAGTGCAGTAACCTAAAAAAAAAAAAAGAAAAATTCAGTACCGTCCGTGGAAAACAAAATGAAAAGTACGACATTGCAGTGCCTGTGGTATTGTGATTACGATGCACATGCGTATCCAAAGGAACTTTGCATCGTAATCAGAATAACACAGACACTGCAATATCGTGTTTCTCTGCCGATACCGGGCAAGCGACTTTTCAAGTACAACGTCTGACCGGTACGGGAATATATATAATGGATGTAGGACTGCAGGTCGTAGACGCATGGTTTGACAACATATGGAAGTTTGGATATAGCCATGGGTCGTGCAAGGAAAGCCAAATGGTAAGGCGACCGAAATCCGGGTTCTAGTCTCGGTCCGGCATAAACGTTCATTGTTGTCATTCCATTCTACAGGTGATGTTGCCGTTATTCGCAACTGAGAAACCATTTAAGGTAAAATGGAAAATGGTTATTAAGTAGGACTAGCATGTGCTACATTCTACAAGAAATAAACACGTGTACTGCCAATGAATTATGCGGAATATGCATAGTAGACGAAAAATGTCATATTTACCGCGATGATCTTTGAAGAGTTACTTATACTTCCGTCTCTCAGACGCATTGCATGTAGCAAGAGGAAGGCGGAAGCTGTTAGACCAGTAATTTATGTGGTTGCTTGCAAGGTTACCCAACCGCGAACTAGCAGCGTCTTGCTACCAGCCAGAAAGGCGGCTGTTTTTTGAAGCTCCTGGCTTCACGGGCACAAAGGAACACGGAGCCGAGCCCTGCTTGCTGGCGTCTCCACTAGGAGCGCTGTTACCGGTTGTAATCCGGGGCTCTGCCTATTCATCACGCAGAGATTCAGTTCTGTCTCTCTCTTTCTCTGTGGAGCATTCGCGTGCAGCGCGTGCACGCACACACAGAAAGAATGAGAGAAACACAAATAGAACGAGTTGCGCGCCACGACAAAACAAGCATGTTTGGGCCCTGTCCTTCCCAAGTACATCTCCTCCCGTATAAATTGGAAGTAGCATTCATCACAGCTCGCTGATTTGCGCTTGTATATATCAGTCGAACAAAGCAACTCATCAGCGCGGCATTGTCAAGTGTAAGAATAACGAGACGTTTTCGTCGATTTCCCCGCGGATGTAGTTGATAAAAGGTTTCCCTAGCGCAAGCCGAAACAACGCTCCGACCGTGTTTGTAATAGCCGCATGACGCGCCATTACTACAGAGGCAGAAATTGCTCGTAGAGAGAAACTACAGACTCTGTGGATATGCGGAGCATCCCCGACTTTAATGAACTAACAAAAGTGAAAAGAAGATTCTCAGGCCTTCTGGACTAACGTCTGTCACTCCCTAAACGTTCTCGAAAGCCTTTCGCTCCATCTTTCTTTTCTTAAATTCACCTTTCTGTACCTCCAAAGCAACCCCCCTCCCACACCGCCTCAAATTCCTTTACATCTCCCGAAAGGTACTTTTACAGGGACCATTGAAATTGTACACTGGCTACTTTTGCATTACACAAAGGGAAATACATTACCAAGAAAGGGAGAAACTGGGTTATGTGGATGCTTTCGTCTTTTAGTAAGCGATCTGCTTCCAAACTTAAACTCGTGAACCGATGCTGGACATAAATCGTTTTCACAATTTCAGCGGAATGTCGAAACATGCTTTTGAATATATCGTAAGAGACACCGGTCCGAGAATTAGTAAGACCTTTATCAATATGAAAGACTGTATACTAGTGACAACTAGTTTCATGATCACTTTTTGGTTTTTGGCTATAGGTGACTCAGGCAGAAGTTATTAATGCGCACTTCTCACCTGTATGCCTCCCGAATCAGAACTTCTGAGATTTAGGTAGAATGGCTCAAAAAATTCATTAAAAAAGGTTTGAAATAACAAGCATGGCCATGTAAATATTTCATTTTGGTTTCGCCAGTATTGTGAGACAACTACAGATATCATAAGTAGGATTCATAGACGAACAGAGTTGTGGGACAGGGAAAGTAATGCGGACAAAAGAGCGTTGTAGAAAAACGACAGTTATCAAGTTGCTGCCGGTCAGCACGCAAACATATAATGATGAACCTTACAAAAAGTCATTTTCCATTGTTCTGGACGTCTTTCGTTAATACACTTCTACACTGAAGAGCCAAACAACCCGGTACACCTGCCTAATATCGTGTAGGACACCCGCCAGCACGCAGAAGTGCCGCAACATGACGTGGCATAGACTCGACTATGTCTGAAGTACTGCTGGAGGGAATTAACACCATGAATCCTGCAGGGCTGCCCATAAATCCGTAAGAGTACGAGGGGGTGGAGATCTCTTCTGAACAGGACGTTGCAAGGCATCACAGATATGCTAAATAATGTTCATGTCTGGGGGGTTTGGCGGCCAGTGGAAGTGTTTAAACTCAGAAGAGTGTTCCTGGAGTCAGTCTGTAGCAATTCTGGACGTGTGGGTTGTCGCATTGTGCTGCTGGAATTCCCCAAGTCCGTCGGACATGAATGGATGCAGGTGATCAGACAGGATGCTTATGTACGTGTCACTTGTCAGAGTCGCATCTACACGTACCAGGCGTCCCATATCACTCCACCCCTGGTAACATGCAGAGTCCATGGATTCATGAGGTTGTCTCCATACCCGTACGCGTCCATCCGCTGGATACAATATGAAACGAGACTCGTTGACCAGGCAGCATGTTCCCAGTCGGGGGGCCGGTGTGGTCGAGCGGTTCTAGGCTCTTCAATCTGGACCCGCGCGACCTCTACGGTCGCAGGTTCGAATCCTGCCTCGGGTATGGATATGTGCGATGTAATTAGGTTAGTTAGGTTTAAGTAGTTCTAAGTTCTAGGGGACTCGTGACCTCAGAAGTTAAGTCCCATAGTGCTCAGTGCCATTTGAACCATTTTGTTTCCAGTCATAAACTGTCCAGTGTCGGTGTTGACGGGCCCAGGGCAGGCGTAAAGCTTTGCGTCGCGCAGTTATCAAGGGTACACGAGTGAGCCTTCGGCTCCGAAAGCGCGTATCGATGATGTTCCGTTGAATGTTTCGCACGCTGACGCTTGCTGATGGCCCAGGGTTGAAACCTGCAGCAATTTCCGGATGGGTTGTACTTCTGTCACGTTGAACGATTTTCTTCAGTAGTCGTTGGTCCCGTTCTTGTAGGAGCTTGTTCTGGTCGCAGTGATGTCTGAGATTTGACATTTTACCTCATTCCTGATATTCACGGTACACTCGTGAAATGGTCATGCAGGAAAATATCCATTTCGTCGCTACCTAGGAGATGCTGTGTCCCATCGCTCGTGCGCCGAATGTAACACCACGCTTAAATTCAGTTCAGTCTTGCTAAACTGTCACTGTAGCAGCAGTAACCGATGTAACAGCTGCGCCAGACACTTGTTGTCTTATACATGCGTTGCCGACGCAGCACATTCTTATAAACGACAAACGAATCGAGTTCGCACGTCAGCTATAGAATTAGAGTGAAACACACTGCCTGACGAAAAATGAAGCACCCAGGAGACATGGTCGCACCTCAGTGTAACTTAGAACACGAACACACCATCGGCGGGTATGTAAATGATTATAGAGTTGTAGTTCTCTGTGACAGTCAGAACGACCACATTAGTTTTGCTCGTGTGTAGTGTATCTTACCAATCCTGGTAGGTTATATAAGGGACGGTAACACCACCTGTTGTTGAGTGGTCACTACGAAGAACACGGAGATGGCGGGTATTCGTATGAGACAGCGCTCTCAGCAACTGACGGAGTCTGAAATTGGCCTCATTGCCAGTCTCCATTTGGCTGACTGGTGGAATTGTGCAATATCCGTATCTGTGGAGCATTTGGATGTGACAGTGGCGCGATGTTGAACTGCATGGGAACGTCGAGGTAGGAATACCAGTCGTCAAGGTTTCGGGGGTCGACCACATTTGAGTGAATTACGGTCCCATGCGTAGGCTCCCGGTAACACCACAACACAAACTGCTGCGTTTGAAGAGATGCGTGACCTGTTAATGAATGGCTTCCCGTTGTGTTCAGCGATGAATAGCGACTCTCACTATCTCGGATGACCATCATTAGCTATTATGGCGGCAACGTGGGGAGAGGTTCTGTTCATCCAATGTTTTGGAGAGGCACAACGGTGCTATTCTTGGCTTCATAGTGTTGGGAGCAATGGAGTATGACTTAGGTCACGGCCTGTACAGCGATACGTCAGGAACATTCTGCATCCTAATACACTACTGGCCATTAAAATTGCTACACCACGAAAATTACGTGCTACAGACGCGAAATTTAACCGACAGGAAGAAGATGCCGTGATATGCAAATGATTACCTTTTCAGAGAATTCACACAAGGTTAGCGCCGGTGGCGACACCTACAACGTGCTGACATGAGGAAAGTTTCCAACCGTTTTCTCACACACAAACAGCACTTGACCGGCATTGCCTGGTGAAACGTTGTTGTGATGCCTCGTGTAAGGAGGAGAAATGCGTACCATCACGTTTCCGACTTTGATAAAGGTCGGATTGTAGCCTATTGCGATTGCGGTTTATCGTATCGCGACATTGCTGCTCGCGTTGGTCGAGATCCAATAATTGTTAGCAGAATATGGAATCGGTGGGTTCAGGAGGGTAATACGGAACGCCGTGCTGGATCCCAACGGCCTTGTATCACTAGCAGTCGAGATGACAGGCATCTTATCCGCATGGATGTAACGGATCGTGCAGCCACGTCTCGATCCCTGAGTCAACAGATGGGGACGTTTGCAAGATAACAACCATCTGCACGAACAGTTCGACGACGTTTGCAGCAGCATGGACTATCAGCTCGGAGACCATGGTTGCTGTTACCCTTAACGCTGCATCACAGACAGGATCGCCTGCGATGGTGTACTCAACGACGAACCTGGTTGCACGAATGGCAAAACGTCATGTTTTCGGATGAATCCAGGTTCTGTTTACAGCATCATGATGGTCGCATCCGTGTTTGGTGACATGGCGGTGAACGCACATTGGAAGCGTGTATTCGTCATCGCCGTACTGGCGTATCACCCGGCGTGATGGTATGGGGTGCCATTGGTTACGCGTTTCGGCTACTTCTTGTTCGCATTGACAGCACTTTGAACAGTGGACCTTACATTTCAGATGTGCTACGACCTGTGGCTCTACCCTTCATTCGATCCCTGCGAAACTCTACATTTCAGCAGGATAATACACGACTGCATGTTGCAGGTCCTGTACGGGCCTTTCTGGATACAGAAAATGTTCGACTGCTGCCCTGGCCAGCACATTCTCCAGATCTCTCACCAATTGAAAACGTCTGGTCAATGATGGCCGAGCAACTGGCTCGTCACAATACGCCAGTCACTACTCTTAATGAACTGTGGTATCGTGTTGAAGCTGCATGGGCAACTGTACCTGTACACGCCATCCAAGCTCCTTTTGCCCAGGCGTATACAGCCGTTATTACGGCCAGAGGTGGTTGTTCTGGGTACTGATTTCTCAGAATCTATGCACCAAAATTGCGTGAAAATGTAATCACATGTCAGTTCTAGTGTAATGTATTTGTCCAATGAATACCCGTTTATCATCTGCATTTCCTTTTGGTGCAGCAATTTTAATGGTCAGTAGTGTAAAAATGACTGTGCTGGTAAACTTCTGCGACATTTGATTTTCAAATAGTTGAGCAAAACTCAACGTACTCAAACAGTATTCTCTTTATTTATTCTGATCACCACTAAACTGACACACAATATTTTAAGCGCAACGCAATCTGACTTTCAATAATCCCTACAAAAGAATGGCCCTGACTAACAATAACCTATACCTTTTATGAATCACTTATCTCACAAAAATCTTCGTTACTCGGACTACTGCAATACAGCGAGCGCCAATACTGCCAGCTAAATAAAAGATTCAAACTACTGAAGGCACCAACTAGTGATAGACATAGTTAGCAAATGAAAGATTTTGATAGAGAACAAACAATATATTTGCCTTAATAAAGTTCAAAAGTCATAATATATATATAATTTTGTGACATCCAATTAAACAAGTTTGCTTTTTCTGATGGACTCACGTCCAGATCGTCCGCTCAAAACTCTGGCATCTCTCTCCCCACATTCACCACTGCTGGCGGCTCACCTCCAACTACCCAATGCTACGTGCTGTTCACATCAACTGCCCAACACTACACAAGCGAATATTCCAACAATGCCAACCAGCCACAGCGTCAGTGATTTTCATACAGAGCGCTACGTGGCGTTACCAACATAAAAACCTAAACAGCCTACTTACAAGGTGTTTGATTGTGATCATCGAAGATACAGCTGTGTGCTGCCGGACGTCACACGTGAGACTGAACAGGTGTGTACGACCTTGTTGCTATGATGACATACGTCTCGCCCAACGATGCACCATGCTTTTGTTCACTGCCAAGTCTCCGTAGACAATCTGCAAACGCCTATAGGCATCTGCGAAGCTCTGGCTTTCCTCCAAAAGAAACTCAGTGACAGCTCTCTGCTTGAAACACACCTCCGTTACAGACGGCACTATAGGGACTGAAGCGGCAATATTCCACAATGTCCCGCAACCGAAATAAGCCGAGAAAAAAATGTGTTGCATTACTTACTGAACGCCCCTTGTACTTGGCTGCTAGTGGTGCACCGTTCTTTGGATAGTCCATGCTCATACGACGACAAACCGCGCAGCTTCGTTCGCGGTGCAGTCCTCGGCATGTACAAACACGATAGCTCCTTTCTGTCAGGTCTTCACGCCAGTCCACCTTGCTGCACTGATTTCACATAACCGACTGAAAAAAGAAAAATTTGGAGTAGGAATTAAAATCCATGGAGAAGAAATAAAAACTTTAAGGTTCGCCGATGACATTCTAATTCTGCCAGAGACAGCAAAGGGCCTGGAAGAGCAGTTGAACGGAATGGAGGATGTAAGATGAACATCAACAGAAGCAAAACGAGGATAATGGAATGTAGTTGAATTAAGTCGGGTGATGCTGAGGGAGTTAGATTAGGAAATGAGACACTTAAAGTAGTAAAGGAGTTTTGCTATTTGGGGAGCAAAATAACTGATGATGGTCGAAGTAGAGAGGATATAAAATGTAGACTGGCAATGGCAAGGAAAGCGTCTCCGAAGAAGAGAAATTTGTTAACATCGAGTATAGATTTAAGTGTCAGGAAGTCGTTTCTGAAAGTATTTGTATGGAGTGTAGCCATGTATGGAAGTGAAACGTGGACGATAAATAGTTTAGACAAGAAGAGAATAGAAGCTTTCGAAATGTGGTGCTACAGAAGAATGCTGAAGATTAGATGGGTAGATCACATAACTAATGAGGAGGTATTGAATTGAATTGGGGAGAAGAGGAGTTTGTGGCACAACTTGACAAGTGGAACGGACCGGTTGGTAGCACATGTTCTGAGGCATCAGGGAATCACAAATTTAACATTGGAGGGCAGCGTGGAGGGTAAAAATCGTAGAGGGAGACGAAGAGATGAATACACTAAGCAGATTGAGAATGATGTAGATTGCGGTAGGTACTGGGAGATGAAGAAGCTTGCACAGGATAGAGTAGCATGGAGAGCTGCATCAAACCAGTCTCAGGACTGAAGACCACAACAACAACAACATCGTAAACACCACTTTACTGTCATACATGACGTCAACAATGGAATGTGACATGACTGCGTGGTTCCAGGTCTAGTTTCACTCGGACATTTCCTTCCGACGAAGAAGAGGCGGACGGCCCTCGGAAGTGCGACGCCAGGGTGTCCGTGGGAACGTCGGGTCACATTCTCTTGCGTCGCGCCGCTCGGCCGATCCTGCGGGCGCGTGTACGCATCACGCGTGAAAGTGTGCGTGTGCGTGAGCCGGCAGTCCATTGTCAACGCACTTGCCAAAATACATACATATGTATGTGGCAGCCTACCCGGCTGCGGGCGGACTGTGTTTTCCATTTTGTGTATTCCGAACAGGGCTCCCCACACGATGCTCTGCATAAAACGGCTGCTGCCCTTTATCACCATAACTGCCTCTGAGGGCATACGGCGTCAGTGTGTCGGAAAGATCATCAGACTCCTCTCAGTTAATCTACACAAGTGACAAAATCCACGTGGGAGCAACAGTGTGTAAAAAAACCGTAATATAAATACATGGTTGTACGAACCTTTAGGAGTTGATTGTCTTCCACGAACTGTTTGGGCAAAATCTAAACGATTGGGGGTCTCTTATGATATTCAGTAAGATAAAGTGTTTGATTACGTTTCATGAGACAACATATAGTCTGTAGTTCCCCACATAAAAACCAAATTTGTTGTCAAAGGCTGCTGCGTTACGGATGCGGCTTTCCATGCAGTACGGTCTTCTTTGGCCGGTATTACACTATCAAATTTCTTTGTCAAAGATTTGATCAAAGATGTGATCAAATATTCCGTCAAACATATTTGACAAAGATCTTTGACGTAGCGCTAGAAGAGGTATTTTTTGTCAAAGTTCAAGATGGCTGACAACAACAACTTGTTATTAACCGCAGCAGTTGCATGTACCACCACTACACTGTGTGCACATGCGGAAGAGATGAGGGGGAAAAAAGGAAACGTACATGGGTGAAGCCGTGGGTTTTACGACGACACGATAAAAGAATTCAACAAAACTTGTTACGTGAGCTTATAGTGGAGGAAGTCAAGTCATACATCAATTACTTAACAGAGGATGATCATACATTTCTGTATGTGCTCAGTGAAGTGTATCCTCATATCACAAAGCACAATGTTCACTTAAGAACTGCTACAGCTGCAGAAGACAGGCTCACTGTAACACTCCGATTCCTTGCTACAGGAGAGGGTTAGGTTAGGTTAGGTTAGGTCAGGTTGGGTTAGGTCTCCAATCTTCTTAATCTATTTTTGTATTCATGGTGCCTCACGTTGTAAGGCGCCTCATAAGCTTCATACATCTCTATTAATTTTGTAGTTGTCGGCACACGCCCACTGTATTTAGCGGCAATGTTTATAAAAACGCTACAGACGACAGAACGCTGCAGCGATACTAGCGCTCCATGTGGTAACATGTCACATTGCAGTGAACAAAAGGCAAGCGATTTCTTTGATCAAATCTACAGTGAGGCTCTAGATTTGATCAAATATTGGACGACATTTGACAAAGTTCCCTACTACACCATCAAATGTCTTTGACAAAGATATTTGACAAAGAAATTTGATAGTGTAATACCGGCCTTTCTGAGTCCGGAAGAAATGATAATAAAGTCTGCTCCCCCCTCCCATTTCCACTGTCGAGGCCAGTAAGAGACGAATTAAAAACTTGGATTTTTGAAAGGTGAGGAAGGATATTGGCCGTGTCCTCTTTAACAAACCATAATAGCGCCCGTCTTAAGAAACGTAGGGATACTGACAGTCTGTAACACAACCTTAGCCCATGTAATTAAATTCGCTTATAAGGAACTTTTTATTATTGGTTATACAATGTGAAGATGAACCCCAACGACAAAATTTTGTAGCTTATTAAGCGATACTTTTCGATTTTTTCAGTATAGGGGATCCTTGATCTCTAGCGGCACGTTCAAGAGTAATAATGTAATTACGATTTACTTGCTGCGCCCCGCGGTGAAACAGTTACCTGCGGCCGAACAAACCACGCACGTCCCATTAGAAAAAAAAAGGTGAGAGAGAGAGAGAGAGAGAGAGAGAGAGAGAGAGAGAGAGAGAGAATACGTGCCGCTCGCGACTCACAAGTCTACTTAACTGAAAGAACTTATATCTACGCTAAATTTAATGCATTCATTTCATAGTTGACTTCAATGAATGACTTTTCTCATCCAAATTTGTCCAGCGGCTTCAGCATGAAGGAATAAGGAACATACTAATTCGACGAAGAAAGAAAATAGGCAATTTTTAGTTCGGTGCACCGCAAATTTTATAATATTTGTACGTGCAACGACGTCATCTGCCACTCCCGCATGCCATTACTCAAATCTAGCCTCACCAAAAGCCTACAAAGTTCTACATGTAAAGGCATGACCTCTCCTGTGTCCTATAGCATTTAAACACAGTCTGATGCGTACAGTCAGGACACTCCAGGGAAAAATATCGGGATTTCATATTTTTACCCGGGAGAAATGAAATACAAATTTAGTTTTTCTTTTGTGATTTGTCTTTATTATATTTTAATGAAGAATGTGTAAGGTTTAAGATGTTTTTGTTTGATTTTACATATTTAAAAAAATCAATGCAATTGTAATATAGTTGAAAATGGTCATTAATTCACTTTTGATCGAATTCGGGGTACATTTATTTTGTACCTGAGTCCATTTTAATACCATCTGTGGAAAAACACTTTCTACGAAGCAGTTGGAACTAGGGATACCAAAAATGAAAAATGTTAGAGATTTCACTCTTGGAAAACCCTTCCACGATTTTCTTCAATTGCTCAATCGTACCCTTAGTTTTGTCATCAAAAGACTGTGCCATATCCAGGCATCTTTTAATTTCTTGAATTTCTTCGTATAAGGAGTCCATGTTTAGTTGATCGATCCTTAAAACTTCCGCAGCTTTTTGAAAGTCGTCGTAATGTATTGGTGATTTTATGTTTAAAAACAGCATCTTGGGAAGGATGTAGTTTCCTGAGAAATAGTATTGGTTAAAAACACTCTTGGTTGCAATTTTTTATTTTTCATCGACGCGTTTCGTCTTATTTAGGCATCTGCAGGTTATCTTTTCTAGATGGACGCGAGAGGCACCAAGGTCTGCATAACGCGTTCCCGTTCACAGGAGCGATTTTTTGAGAAATCATATCGTCGTAGCAAATATCCTATAATATTGGTGTAAAACAGTAGAAAATCGTTCCGAATAGCTACTTTTTGCGTTAGTGCTATATTCACCCATTGTTTCTCTTGTCTTACTTCCGAAAAAGTTGTCTTTTATTTTTTACTCAATTTTTCGCGAATCCCATGCATGTCAGCTTGCTGCATCTCTAACCTGACAGAAAATCTGACTCACTCTTCTTCATTGTTCTCTCTACTGAAAACATTACGTTATTTAGAAACGATAAATGCGCCAAAATTTTTCCCCTTCTTCTTCAAATGTGATTACTTTTCTAATAGACAAGGACATTCATTGCGAAACTCCAGAAAATGAGATTTTAGTACAGGCCATAATCTTAATATTCTTTCGGCAGCAGAACCAAGAGATAAAAATCGTATGGCAACATGTTTTATTATTTCTTCTCATTGCTTCCCATTCGCTTCAGAGTGGAGTCGCTAGTCCGCTCTTCGTTTCCCAGATCTATTTAAGTGACTGTATATTTTCAGTATCAAACTTAACTACATGCTGTTCCAGTTTGTCAGTACTGTCTTTTGCAGCATTGTGGTGAATATGGGCGGGGCAACCAGCCTTGGCAATTTTATCATTTTCAGATAAAAGAAGTATATAAATGAAATGGGTACTGCCGAAGTTTACATTAGTATTGTCAGCGGCGTATGTTGGAACTTTGTTTAAAGACAATCCATTCTTCACCAAAGTGTCAGTTCTTAAACTTGATATATACATTCATCCTCACATTCTTCAACTTCCGGTAGACGATTTACAACCACAGTATCATAATCAAAGAATCGTAAGCAATTTGGAAACAGTTTTCTGTTCTTTTACTATTTGCATCCGTCGCTGTTGAAAAGTATAGATTTTTTCATTTGGATGCTCTTTAAAACATTTTAACAGATTCTTTGGCTAATACTTTGCATACAGTAGCTTCCGATTTTGTTCTTCCGCAGCTGAAACTTTGAGCAATTGTATAGTAATAATTCGTGTGACAAACCATAGTATTGTAACTAAGGGAATACTTCACCGTGTGATAAATAGTTGCGAGTTCTTCAGCAGTAATATTGCCCGTCTCCAAGGCCGATGGTTCAGGCTTCGAGAAATATTTTTGGGTAAAGTACTTGATAATCTAGTGCTAATGGCAGTTATGTGACATTTAGTTGATGCTTGTTGTTTTAATCAGCAACGCCTCCAAGAGCACACGAAAAATATTTATTGCGCAGGCGACAGTATGACTTGTACACTGTCCTTTTACTTGTCTTAACCAGGAATAACTATTTTTTCCAGTACGGATTATACTTAGTAAGACTTTTGGCTTTCTTAGAAGATATTCCACCACTCATAGACAAAGTATCTGTGCCATTGTCACTTAAATCACTTATTTTCTCTTTAATTTTAGAAATAATTCGCAAGCGCCACACGTTCAACACTCAACAGTTCTCGCAAAACAACGAACGAAGTTTTGAACTAGTATGACAATCAAGAATGAAATTAAAAATCCTTCTAGTATTGCTAAAACGCTTTGACGCGGCATTTAAACGAGTTATCAAACGAAAGAAAAAATTAAAAAAATTGTTGAATGTAAGTGAGACGGATAATAAACAAATAGAAGAATGTAGCACAAACAGAGGCAGAGAAGCGCGGCGTCGCACGAGAGGATGGGAATAGGTGAATATCGGCCCCGCCCGGGACTATCATAGACTGGTGGCCGAGCTGGTAGTATTTTTGAGCGGTATGTGCGCAGATAATGGGCACTTGCCAGCTGTAGCGCGAAAAAATTCGCAATAATAGTCGAAGAAGGTTGAAGTACAGGGCAGAGCCCTAATCCGACGGGGCGTTTAAAAACGACTATCTTGAAGATTTTTGCCGTTTGTGACTCAGGCGTAGTGACAATAATTAAACTGGTTTATTCCCTGTTGGGAAACAGCTTTATTGCTTTTGTCGTTTTATTATGACATCTATGCACTTTTCCCTTCGGCTACAGGTACGGTGGCTTATTTGGTACGTTAAATAAAACAGGCATTCCATTCCATAGAGGTTTCTTACGTCCCACAATCACTGATTTGGCTGGAGGTGTAAGGAACAAAACTTCGCGTTGTTGGGTAGATCTACGATTCTTCCTGCGGAAGGTAAGGTTTTCTGGTATTTTCCATAATTTTTTTGTGATTGAAGGTAAAGAGCATTCTTCAATAAATATCTATACGTTAGAAGAGAATCGTAAATAGACTGTTCTGTAATGTACTATCTCATACTCCCCAGACTTCTTACAAAACTAAAAAGAAACACAAATTTGGTGTCAGTTTTTAGCTATTTTCGATTTTTATGGCACTAGATAGGCCCCCTATTGTAAAAACTACGTTAGAAATCAACATAAACTGTAGTACACTGGTGCAGCTGCCTAAATATCGTGTAGGGCCCCCGCGGAAGCGCAGAAGTGTCGCAGCACGAGGTGGCACGGACTCGACTAATGTCTGAAGCAGTGCTTGAGGGAATTGACACCATGAATCCTGCTGGGCTGTCCATAAATTCGGAAGAGTACGAGGGGTGGAGATCTCTTCTGAACAGCACCTTGCAAGGCATCCCAGATATGCTCAATAATGTTCCTGTCTGGCGAGTTTGGTGGCCAGCGGAGTGTTCCTGGGGCAACTCTGTAGCAATTTTGGACGTGTGGGGTGTCGCATTGTCGTAATGGAATTGCCCATATCCGTCGGAATGCACAATGGACATGAATGGATGCAGCATATCAGACAGAATGCTTACGTACGTACGTGTCATCTGTCAGAGGGGTCCCATATCACTCCAACTGCACACATCCCACACCATTGCAGACCCTCCACCAGCTTGAACAGTCCCCTGCTGGCATGCAGAGTCCATGGATTCATGAGGTTCTCTCCATACCCGTAGCCGGCCGGGTGGCCGAGCGGTTCTAGGCGCTACAGTTTGGAATGGCGCGACCGCTACGGTGGCAGGTTCGAATCCTGCCTCGGGCATGGAAGTGTGTGATGTCCTTACGTTAGTTAGGTTTAAGTAGTTCTAAGTTCTAGGGATCTGATGACCTTAGCAGTTAAGTCCCATAGTGCTCAGAGCCATTTGAACCAATCCATACCCGTACACGTCCTTCCGCACAATACAATTTGAAAGTAGACTCGTCCGACCGGGCGACATGTTTCCTATCATCAACAGTCCAATGTTGATGTTGACGGGCCCAGGCGAGACGTAAAGCTTTGTGCGTCATCAAGGGTACGTGAGTGGGCCTTTGGCTCCGAAACCCCGTATCGATGAAATTTATTTGAATGGTTCGCACGCTGACGCTTGTTGATGGCCCAGCATTGAAATCTGCCGAAGGGTGGCACTTCTGTCACTTTGAACGATTTTCTTCAGTCGTCGTTGGACCCGTTCTTGCACGATCTTTTTGCGGCCGCAACTATGTCAGACATTTGATGTTTTTCCGGATTCCTGATATTCACGGTATACTCATGAAACGGCTGTACGGCAAAATCTCCACTTTATCGCTATCTCGGAGCTGCTGCGTCCCATCGCTCGTGCGCCGACTATAATACCACGTTCAAACTCACTTAAATCTTGACAGTCTGCCATTGTGGCCGAAGCGCCCAAACGACAGTGTCACTCTGGAGTGCATTTTGAAGGTTGTACATTCGAGTTTGAGTGGTAGAAAGAATTTCCATCGTCCAGGCTTACTAGAAATAGGGAGCAGGATTGGCGGTGTATCTTTTCCTGATTACCGATCTGTTCACCATCATCCCAGGTCTCAAACGTTTTTGCAGAATCTGTAGGATGTAAGACAATGTCAGTTGATGACCCATCCGTTGATAGTTCTTCCTTTATTTCAAGCTGGAGGATCTGTGTAGTACACGAATCATAGCGTTAGTGTATGTACCTGCTACTGGGAGATATAGTGAGACAAATATCATTAATGATTGTGATTTGTCACTTTAGAATGGTTATTGCCGGCCGGTGTGGCCGAGCGCTTCTAGGCGCTACAGTCTGTAACTGCGCGACCGCTACGGTCGCAGGTTCGAATCCTGCCTCGGGCATGGATGTGTGTGATGTCCTTAGGTTAGTTAGGTTTAAGTAGTTCTAAGTTCTAGGGGACTGATGACCTCAGAAGTTAAGTCCCATAGTGCTCAGAGCCATTTGAACCATTTTTGAATGGTTATCCAAGGACAGTTCCGAGCCTTAATACAGCAGAAAGCCTCTTTGTTTGCACGAGGCATTCCTCCTCCTCCTCACAAGCTTTCAGCGGACCCTGTGTTTGGTGAGGGTGAACCCAATTATCACAGGCGTGATAGAATTTGAAGGGCTCCAGGTACCACAAGATACAGCTTTCGTCTGTTGTTGGTTATCAAATTGAGCGTAATAGTGAAGAACAAGAAGGAAGAAAGGAGACAGGGATCGCCTCATTATTGACGGTGTTCAGAGACGGAGATCGGATTGGACAAGTGTAGGGTAGGCAATTGTCTTACTCCATTTTTGAAGGCATCATACAACAGTTCGGGTTAAGTTATTTAGGAAAACAACTAAAAACAAAATCTGTATCAACTTTCCCTAAATCGAATTAAAGCGAAGTCTGGGTTGTTTCTACCAAGTGCTTCGAATGTATCAACTTTCCCTAAATCGATTTAAAGCGAAGTCTGGGTTGTTTCTACCAAGTGCTTCGAATGTTATCTTTAAACTTAAATATTGTCTCAAGGAAGTCAAAATGAAACACAAAGCAGAGCACTTTCTCACCGGTTAGGCGCAGCTTTACCCATAGCTCAGCCTTCATTGAACGAAGGTATGTTCTCTTCATCTGTTACTACAGCTACAGTAACAGCTCATCTATTCTGTCCGTGTCCACCTTCGTAGCCTAAGCTGAGTGATGCGTATTAAAATCGCGTACTAGTATTTGGGCATCTGTTACTGTGATTACAGCCTCTCTCAACTGATCTTTCGCCATGGTCACATTGACTGTACCGCTTGCAGTATGAAAAATTTTAACTGTTAAACTATTTAACCCAAGAACACTAAAGGGGGGAAATGTTACATTGCTACTAAACCACACTAAAGGTTTACCACTCCACCTTTCTTTACAGGAAGTTATGATTTATGGGCTATACATTATTCATTACAATTATTAGGTGTCCAGTGGTATGTTACATACTAAATTAAGTACAAAATGTTCTGTTTTATACCCTGCTGGAATCGTAAGTTTTACAAGCCTTATGTACTCTTGGGTTAAGTTAGCTAGTTAAGTAGTATAGAACATTCCTTCCTCTGTCTTATCTGTCGGCACGAATTATGTTTCTTCCGAAGATTAAGAAGTGAGCACTTCGTAGCCACGTGTCCGTTATAGCTCGTCTGGAAAGATGGTGTGGGTGCACAGTGTCGCTGTACCGCCATAGTGCAGATTTAACGATTCGGACTGATGCCGCTATGACGTGGCGAAGTCTATTGCTGCCCCATCTGCAACTTTAACTATAAATTCCTGTGTATAAAGGTTTGGATGTGTCGGTCAGCGATGTCTTCTGGTTGGCGTCCACAGATTTTTATAATAGGTTATTGACACATGGTTTACGTGATTTTTTTTCTGTGGTTGTTGTCGTAATTCCGATCTCGTGTTCACAATTACTTAGGTGCTGGGTCCTGCACTCCGAGCATAAAAGTCTGCAATGTATACGTGACATGCATATTATGGTGAAATAGTCTACTGATGATGGTCACTAGATGCGTCCACATTGCTCGAGCTGCCGCTTCTTACGTTACGTCATCGGCTGATGAAATCCTTTTAATCGAAACGGAAGGAAAGAAGGAAGATTAATGCCAACGGCCTAGCTGCAGTGGTAACACCGGTTCCCGTCAGATCACCGAAGTTAAGCGCTGTCGGGCTGGGCTAGCGCTTGAATGGGTGACCACCCAGTCTGCCGAGCGCTGTTGGCAAGCTGGGTGAACTCAGCCCTTGTGAGGTAAACTGAGGAGCCACTGGATCGAGAAGAAGCGGCTCCGGTCTCGAAAACTGACATAGGCTGGGAGAGCGGTGTGCTGACCGCGTGCCCCTCCATATCCGCATCCAGTGACGTCTGTGGTCTGAGGATGACACGGCGGCCGGTCGGTGCCGTTGGGCCTGCATGGCCTTTTCGGGCGGAGTTTAGTTTTAAGGAAAATTAGTGTTCGACGTTCCGTCGACATGGAGGTAATTAGACACGGAACCCAAGTACGGAATGTTTCAAGGATGGGGAAGGAAATCGGCAGTGTCCTTTCCAAGGAACCATCCCGCCAGTTGCTTAGAGCTATTTAGGGAAATCACGGAAAAACCTAAATCAGGATGGCCGGGCGCGGTTTTGAACAGTCGTCCGCCGGAATACAAGTCCAGTGGGCTAACCACTACGCCACATCGCTCGCTCCTTTAAGTCGGCAAGTTCTAATGGTCAGCGAACTGTGCTCCTTTCTCTTGTCTCCACCAAACCGAGCAGACGTACTTTATGTCTTTCCCTCTGTGGTAGAATTAGCTTTGATTTATAATTATCTTGTTAAAACGTGTTGTATTTATGTTTCGTTTAAAAGGAAATGCATTCCCCGCAATTATTAAGTGGTGCATGATTTATGATTTTTGCAAAGTTTATCTCAGAAAAGCTAGCTAGAATTGCGAGCTCCGCAGATCATGGTTAAGAGACGCAATGTGACGAAAGCAGTTCGTGTTCAGCGTGCCATTTGGCAGTGACTTACGATCATTTTGAGCAAGCACATATTACGTATGATATGGCCATTGCCTCCGATCTGTGAATCTGCTGCTCTTGCCTCTGTCAGATACGGTTCCCACAGACCTGATAGTGATGTTTCATTACTACGGTTCGTAAATTGTAAAAACTTCAGGAGCCAATTTGATTTTTAATCGTTGCATTCTTTTTAGATGCGTATGAGATGCAATAGGAACAATGCCCACCACCATCAACAATGACCATTGCTCAGTGAGAATGAAACAATATTCATTTGCTAATTTAATGTTTAGAAATACCTTTTCTTTAACTTTCGTTTCGAACTCATTCGAAGAAGTAATCAAATAAAGAAACCTTGAGATCAAAAGGGAAGGTGCATCAGGAACAATTATAAATTTTAAGACACACAGGCGACATAACTAAATGGCTCTGAGCACTATGGGACTTAACTTCTGAGGTTATCAGTCCCCTAGAACTTAGAACTACTTAAACCTAACTAACCTAAGGACATCACACACATCCATGCCCGAGGCAGGATTCGAACCTGCGACCGTAGCGGTCGCGCGGTTCCAGACTGTAGCGCGACATAACTGTTCTTGCTGAAAGTATGGGAGCCTTCCAACGGCAGACTACGTAGCACAGAATATGGATAAGGTTTTAAGTTAAGATGAATGTGATGAACAGTCGTACTGAAGTAGTAGCGATTTGTTTGAGATTAAAATTCGGAGAAATCAAATGAGAACATTCACCTGTCTAAAAATCTGAATATGATAATATGGCCTTAGCAAGACGGATATCAGCAGTAAACTAATCCCACTATCTCGGAGCTATTTGGATTGGAAGTGGGAGCAGGCAGGTCTTCTCTCGAGTATTACCGTTGCAACACGTCCAGTCCCAAGATTCTCAGCTGAAGTTGCACACTTGCGCTATAGCAGACACTAGCGTAACTGACCGTTTTTCACTGTGTAGCAGAAATGTCTTTTCTAGTTTAGCTATGAACAAATGTGTCTAACTTAACGAATACGAGTGTGAGTCAAAAGAAAATCTTAATTTTTTATAAATATTATTTATTGTGCAGAAGTGGTAAAATTTGTATCACTCTTCAACATAATCTCCTCCACGCTCAATGCAAGTCCTCCAGCGCTTACAAATTGCATAAATTCCTTTAGAAAAAAATTCTTTTGGTAGTCCGCGCAACCACTGACGCACCGCGTGGCGTACCTCTCCATCAGAACGGAACTTCTTTAAAACCAATTGCGTCTTTGAGTGGTCCAAACATAAGGAAATCACTGATGAGTATGGTGGATGAGGGAGACACTCAAAATGCAGGTCTGTGATTGTTGCAGCTGTTATACAGGCAGTATGGGGGCTTGCATTGTCATGTTGCAAAAGGACACCTGATGACAGCAATCCCTTTGATTTCATTGCAGGCCGCAGATGATTTTTTAGGAGATCTGTGTATGATGCACTGGTGACAGTGGTCCCTCTAGGCATGTAATGCTCCAAAATGACGCCTTTTTCATCCCAAAAGAGAGTCAGCATAACCTTCCCTGCTGAGGGTTCTGTTTGAAACTTCTTTGGTTCTGGTGATGAGGAATGGCACCATTCCTTGCTCGCTCTCTTCGTTTCCGGATGGTGGAAGTGAACCCAGGTTTTTTGTCTCCAGTAACGATTCTTGCAAGGAAGCAATCACCTTCTCGTTCAAAGTTCCGAAGAAGTTCTTCACAATCATCAACAAGTCGTGCTCTCATTTCAGGAGTCAGCTGCCGTAGCACCCATCTTGCTGACGCTTTGTGAAACTGGAGCACATCATGCACAATGTGGTGAGCTGACCCATGATTAATCTGTAAACACGCTGCAATGTCATTCTGTGTTACCCGGCGGTTTTCCTTTACTAAGGGTTCAACTGCTGCAATGTTCTATGTTCTATGGAATCACAACTCGTTGTGCCTGACCTGGACGAGGAGCATCTTCCACTGAAGTCACACCATTTGCGAACTTCCTACTATATTCGTAGACTTGCTGCTGTGACAAACATGCATCGTCGACGAATTTCAATAGGTTTCACACCTTCACTACGCAAAAACCGAATAACAGACCGCTGTTCTTCCTTGGTGCAAGTCGCAAGTGGGGCGGCCATCTTTATACTCATACTGCGACCGGTATGTGTGCATCTGCACTATGCTACCACCTACATACAGTCCATTCTGCACGCTGTTTGTAACACGCTTACCAACTTACAGGATTTTGTTGTTGTGGTCTTCAGTCCAAAGACTGGTTTGATGCAACTCCCCATGCTACTCTATCCTGTGCAAACTTCTTCATCTCCCAGTACCTACTGCAACGTACATCCTTCTGAATCTGTTTAGTGTACTACGATTTTTACCCTCCACGGTGCCCTCCAGTACTAAATTGGTGATCCCTTGATGCCTCAGAATATGCCCTACCAACAGATCCCTTCTTCTACGGCGCGAAATTTCGATTTGTTATTTCATTTGACTCACCCTCGTATAATGGCACCCGGTTTTTAAATCATGCTTACCCCTGAAAGAAATTCCCTTTAAAATTTCCCACCAGAGCTTTAAATATGAGAAATCTGATAAAACTGTAGACCAACTGCAATAAAGTCTGATGTCAAGTAGTAACTTCAGAGTGTTTTTTTTTTTTTTCACCAGAAAATAAGTTCGCTCTTTCATCAAGGTAGGACTGAAAGGAGTTTCACGCCTCGCTTTCATTTTGGTGTATAAACGTTGCAAAATACAATTCCTCCTATTCGATTCAGCCACAGGCTGATTTCCCTAATATCGTTGATCTGAATTGGTAGTTCATACACGTGTTATTACATTTTTCATAGACAACATGAAACATATCCTTAAGAAAAGAGCCACATTCGTGCAAGAAAATCATTACTTATATTTAAAAAGACATGACGTTGTTCAAGTAATGTGCAGCCTCAACAGTCCAAAGAAAGAAATTACCTTTCGCGATATTCCACTACACCCTGCTAACAGCAAAAAGAGCAGACATGTGATTAGGTTAATAATACTTTGTCGAAAAGTGACAGTGAAAAATTGGAAATTTGTGGGAATGTCTTATGGGACCAAATTGAGGAGGTCATCGGTCCCGAAGCCTCCACACTACTTTATCTAACTTAAACTAACTTACACTATGGACAACACACACACCCGTGGACCGGGCGAGGTGGCGCAGTTGTTTGAGCACTGGACTCGCATTCGGGAGGACGACGGCCATCCTGATTTAGGTTTTCCGTGATTTCCCTAAATCGCTCCAGGCAAATGCCGGGATGGTTCCTTTGAAAGGGCACAGCCGAATTCTTTCCCCATCCTTCCCTAATACGATGAGACCGATGACCTCGATGTTTGGTCTCTTCCCCCAAACAACCACCCAACACACCCATGTCCGAGGGAGGGAAGACTCGAACATCCGACGGGGGGGAGTCGCACGGACCGTGAAAGTCGCTCTAGACCGCGTGGCTACCCGGGCGGCTGACATGGTCAGACCGTAGCTGTATGAAGATACAGCTTACTTCTCACAAAAATAAAAATAGCAAGTAGCCGCTTTTAACGGTGCTATTTATTAAAACCGAATATTGCCGTTGCTGGCTTCTATAAATAGTATTATTAATAGTGGCCGGTTCCTGGTTTCACTTCATTGTAAGAATTTGCAACTTTTGTTGAACAGAGGTACTAAAAAGACGTACTGCGCGATCAGGTCCCATTGCCACTTCGATGCGATATTGATGCGTGGCGGGTTATTTTTAGACACGAGCCGTGGTGTGTGGCGCCGCTGCCACGGCTGAGGTGGGCGGTGGCCTTGACCTTGGAACTCGACCCGAAGCGGCTGCCGGCGCGCGCTGTACAGCGTCACAGCCACGCGTTCGTGATTAGCCGACCGTTATCTTTGCGCTAGCTGCGCCCCGCGGGTTAGATAGTTATTTATAAAGAAACGTTAATGACGAAACTAACTATCCGTGCGTATGCGCAATCACAGAAGTTGTCTCTTGGAGGTACTGTGGCGCGAGCGCATTTGCTGCACACCAAACAACGCGACATGGCGCGGGGAAATCAGATTTTGAGATGATGGGAGAAGCTGACAGAATACATGTTGCTCATAACCTACTCGTTTACTTTTCGAAAAAAACTGATTTCTGCGCTAAAATTAATGCATTCAATTGATAGTTAACTTCCGAGGGATGACTTCTTAACCATGTTGCCCGTCCCACGTGAACACTGATTTTTTTCGTAGTAAAAGGTAGTCATTAGTTAATTCAGTGTATAGGCTACCTCAGTTCCAAAGTTCATCCAAATCAGCCCAGTCGCTGAAGCTGTAAGGAACAAGGAAAACAGCAATTTCTGCTTCGGTGCAGCGCAAAGTTTATATTATTTGTACATGCAATGACGTCATCTGCCCTTAAGTGTGTGCCTGTTACCAGCCGATACGCTCGCATATCATAATCAAATCCAGCCTCGTTAAAAGCCACCACGTTTTACAAGCCTGTCTGTCGTACGACACTTAAATGACACTGTTGTGTCTTCAAGGGTCTCAAGAGCTCTAAGAGGCATCTGGTTGGGGTTGGGTTGTTTTGGGGAAGGAGACCAGACAACGAAGTCAGCGGTCTCATCGGATTAGGAAAGGATGGGGAAGGAAGGTGGCAGTGCCATTTCAGAGGAACCATCCCGCCATTTGCCTGGAGCGATTTAGGGAAATCACGGAAAACCTAAATCAGGATGGCCGGACGCGGGAATGAACCGTCGTCCTCCCGAATGCGAGTCCAGTGTCTAACCATTGCGCCACCTCGCTCGGTGTAGGCATCTGGTGTTCCGCGGCTAAAATGCAACGGGCTTTTATGGAAGTACGGATTAAATATTTTGAAGAACTTTTTTTGACTCCATTTTCTCCCAGCAGGTTTGACGCGGCCCGCCAAGAATTCCTCTCCTCTGTCAACCTTAGAGCAACACTTGAAACCTACATCCACAGTTATGGATGTATTCCAGTCTCTGTCTTATTCTACAGTTATTACTCTGAGCACTATGGGACTTAACATCTCAGGTCATTAGTCCCCTAGAACTTAGAACTACTTAAACCTAACTAACCTAAGGACATCACACACATCCATGCCCGAGGCAGGATTCGAACCTGCAACCGTAGCGGTCACGCGGTTCCAGACTGACGCGCCTAGAATCGCTCGGCCACACCGGCCGGCACAGTTATTACGCTCTACAGCTCCCTCTAGTACCATGAAACTTGTTTCCTGATGTCTCAACAGATGCTTAGTCATACTGCCTCTTTTCTTCTTCTCGTTTTCCATATATTCCTTTCCTCGCCGGCCCTGCGTAGAACATCCTAGTTGCTTACCTAATTTTCAAGTATTCCGTAGCACATCTCAAATGCTCCGATTCGCGATGCGCAGGGACGTGAAAACTTTTCAGTCACTGCAGTATATGAGCTGAAATCAACCATGCTCTGCTTTTAAGCAAGCGTTTTTACCTCTGCAAAGTCTTCAAAATTTCGCGCAATGTTGTACTTCATTTGATGCAGCGTACAACAAAATGAAAATTCAGTCCTTCATGGAGCGAAGATATCAGACTGTAAGGTGTGCGAAAATCATCTATTTTTTCACGAAATAGTTTTCGAAAAATCGGGTGATACGTTTTCACATCGGCCAGAGCACCGTCTCTCATTACAGGCAATGATTTATTTAATTTGATGCAACGCAGTAAGTATGACGGATAAGGAAAAGAAATCCAGTTCTTTAAGGAGTGAAAATGTCAGATTGTCAGATTTGCAAAAATCTAAATTTTTCGGCATATAGTGTTCGAAAATTGGATGATAAGTATTTTATATGGGCCAGGACACTGACTCCCAGCACAGGCAACAGCTTTTTGCGAGCAGTATAGCAGTAACAAACGCAGCCTCAGCACGGAATGCGAAGAGCTCAGCCGTCCGTTGCAGCGAAAGGGTTAATAAAGAAACAACGAAAATATAAAGATGCTGTATGTGAACAGTAGCAGTACACGTTGCTCAGAAATGAAATTGCTGGAGAGTGTAGAAAAGCTAAGGAACAATGGATGTCGATTGAATATTTAGCAGTAACGTTGCGAAACGACTTGAAATTGAATTTAAGGTTGGCTGTAGAGAAGGTGAATGGTCGACGTCGGTTTGTTGTGAGATTCGTAGGAAAATGTAGATCATTCACTGAGTATAGAACGCCTGTGAGATCAATTCTTGAGGACTGTTCGAGTGTTTTGGATTCCCACAAGTTTGAATTAAAGGCAGACGTCGAAGGAATTCAGAGGCGTGTTGCTAGATTTTATTGGTTCGATCAGCACACGAGCATTACGAAAATGCTGGGTGGACGTAGATGGGAATCCATAGAGGGAAGAGAACATTACTTTCCCCAAATACTATGCAGAAAGTTTAAAAGCCAGCATTTACTACAGACTGCATGACGTTTCTACTACCACCAACCTCCCGAAGTCAAGAAAGATAAACCAGGGCTCGTACGGTTGCATACAGATATGAAACTTCCTGACAGATTAAAACTGTGTGCCGTACCGAGACTCGAGCACGGGACTTTTGCCTTTCGCGGGCAAGTGCTTTACCAACTGAACTACCCAAGCACGACTCACGACCCGTCCTCACAGCTTCAATTCTGCCAGTGCCTCGTCTCCTACCTTTCTGTATGCAGAAATCTCACTCTGCATACAGATAGTCACTTTTCTCTCGACGCATTTGCGGGGACATGATGGGGAATATCTGGGAGTGGTTTCAGTCATAGACTGTATGGTGACTAGTGGAGTACGTATATAGATTTAGAGGAAAGAAGAATGATTGGAAAGCCAGATGTGCACTATATAAGTAAGGTGGTTCGGAGCTGGAACCTAAGAAAAGTTAATGAAGATAGATGAGTCACGTGCGCTCTAGTTACAAAGTAAATTTCTATTGCCACATTAGTTCATCATAATGCATGATTAATGCAGATATGGAAGAGTGACAAAATGAATAAGTTTTATTTTGAATGCAAAAGTGCTTACCAAGAAGATTTAAGCCCGATTTAAGGACCGGGTCAATACTAATAGTCTCAGTTTCCTGGCCCCAATAAATTAAAATTGTACGTTTCAGTTGATTGTATACTGACAGAGATGAACAGAAAATTAGTCAACGTTCTCTGCACAACGATTCTCCTTTTCAAAAAAAATGTACGGTAGTGTCACGAGCGGTTTACTGCGCTGCGCCGTGTACCCAGTTGCGCCTTTGTCCAGGGCGGGCTCGCTCGTTCCGCTTCCACGTCGCTACGGGGTTGCCGGGAACTGTACTTGCCTTCGGCCAGGCGCTGAACAAAGGAGCAGCGCGCAGCGTCCTGGACCGCCGCCCGCAGCGGAACAAATGGCCGCCTTCAGCGGTACCTCACCCGTCATCTTCGTGGAACACGACCTGTCCTGCCGCCGTGGAGCAAGTTCAGGGCTCGGAGGATAAGTATGACGAACACTTCGAGTGAAAGGGTTCGTTTAGGGCCTGAACTCCACTTTCTGCAAAACCAGTTATTTTTATTTTTTATTCAAATATGTTTCAATATGTGACTGCAATCACAACAAAATAAAAATGCATGTGTTATAGGTTTTAGGCTTAAAATAGAAAACCATCAAAAGTTCTGCATAGTTTTCTACAGGAATAAAATGAAACTCACAGAAGGTAGCACATAGATGTCGAATTATGTTCGAATACAGAACAAAAAGGAAGTGGTATGTTTTTCAAAACTAGAAACTTTAAAAAACTTACATAATTCAAAGAGACCTTTGGAGAAAAAAGAACCACGTGTATGAATATCAAGAGCTCAGATGAAAACCCAGTTCTAAGCAAAGAAGGGAAAGCAGAAAGGTGGAAGGAGTATATAGAGGATCTATACAAGGGCGATGTACTGGAGGACAGTGTTATGGAAATGGAAGAGCATGTAGAAGAAGATGAAATGGGAGATATGAGACTGCGTGAAGAGTTTGACAGAGCACTCAAAGACCTAACTCGAAACAAGGCCCCGGGAGCAGACAACATTCCATTAGAACTACTGACAGCCTTGGGAGAGCCAGTCCTGACAAAACTCGACCATCTGGTGGACAAGGTCTATGAGACAGGTGAAATACCCTCAGACTTGAAGAAGAATATAATAATTCCAATCCCAAAGAAAGCAGGTGTTGACAGACGTGAAGCAATACTGACCCTAACACTTATCTTAGAAAATAGATTAAGGGAAGGCAAACCTACGTTTCTAGCATTTGTAGACTTAGAGAAAGCTTTTGACAATGTTGACTGGAATACTCTCTTTCAAATTCTGAAGGTGGCAGGAATAAATTACAGGGAGCGAAAGGCTATTTACAATTTGTACAGAAATCAGATGGCAGTTGTAAGAGTCGAGGGACATGAAAGGGAAGCAGTGGTTGGGAAGGGAGTGACAGGGTTGAAGCCTCTCCCTGATGTTATTCAATCTGTATATTGAGCAAGCAGTAAAGGAAACAAAAGAAAAATTCGGAGTAGGTATTAAAATCCATGGAGGTTCGCCGATGACATTGTAATTCTGTCAAAGACAGCAAAGGACTTGGAAGAGCAGTGAACGGAATGGACAGTGTCTTGAAAGGAGGATATAAGATGAACATCAACAAAAGCAAAACGAAGATAATGGAACGTAGTCGAATTAAGTCGGGTGATGCTGAGGGAATTAGAATAGGAAATAAGATGCTTGAAGTAGTAAAGGAGTTTTGTTATTTGGGGAGCAAAATAACTGATGATGGTCGAAGTAGAGAGGATATCAAAAGTAGACTGGCAATGGCAAGGAAAGCGTTTCTGAAGAAGAGAGATTTGTTAACAACGAATATAGATTTAAGTGTCAGGAAGTCGTTTCTGAAAATATTTGTATGCAGTGTAGCCATGTATGGAAGGGAAACATGGACGATAAATAGTTTGGACACGAAGAGAATAGAAGCTTTCGAAATGTGGTGCTACAGAAGAATGCTGAAGATTAGATGGGTAGATCACATAACTAATGAGGAGGTATTGAATAGAATTGGGGAGGAGTTCGTAGCACAACTTGACAGGAAGAAGGGACCTGTTGGTAGGACATGTTCTGAAGCATCCAGGGATCACAAAGTTAGCATTCTAGGGCAGCGTGGAGGGTAAAAATCGTAGAGGGAGACCAAGAGATGAATACACTAAACAGATTCAGAAGGATGTAGGTTGCAGTAGGTATTGGGAGATGAAGAAGCTTGCACAGGATACAGTAGCATGGAGGGCCGCATCAAACCAGTCTCAGGACTGAAGACCACAACAGAAATAACAACAACATTTAATTCGGAAACACGACAAAGCGGCAAGAAGACTTCCTAAGATAGCAAAAATACTGAGAGAGCGTTTTTGCTCTTAGTACCGTTCATGCAGAGCTCTCTATTACATGGTTGTCTTACCTTTTGCATTACTACACAGTCTGCTGTCGGTGCCATAATGTCGACCAGCCAACGGTATGACAGCCCCTTTTCACAGAGAGATGCAGGATCAGGAGATGTGAGTGTGGATATTTAGTGTAATGCGAGAATCATGGGTGTTGCTTGTAAAATACCTACATAGTTTATCCTTACAAGTATATTTATTTATGCTTTTGTTTCACCTGGCAAGATAGGCCCTTCAGGCCCTCTCTTACATCTGACTAGTCTTTCTAAGTGAGTAAAACAGCAATTAGCTTGGTTCATGAGCGATATAGAATAATAACAACAACAACAATATCTGTTGCAACGAGTGTGGAATTTAAGAAAAAAGTATGTATTAGCAACATTAAGTAGTTTACTGATTACGTTCTTGTCGAAAGTGAGCAGTGCCATCTAACAGAAGCATATGCCATTAGTACAGAAAGAATCAATGTGGGGAAGAAGTTGACTCTTCACAGTAAGAGCGAAGAATAACTGGGTAATATTAGCAGATGAGGTGGAAGGAAGAAAACAGAAACAGAGAAGGATGAGAAAAGCGCGTAGACAGTTAACAGTGCGACAGAGTTACTCGTTCTGTGTAGGACAAAAAGAAAACAGCTGGGATGCGCCTAGATGCAAGTCACGCCGATGATAAAAGAGAGTTTTGGATAACATGCAGATTGCAGAGTAATTTGTTTCACAGTCGTACGGCAGAAAGAGAAGAATATGGAGAAATACTGTATTTAGTATAATGAAAAGGTACAGCCAAAATTCTTGATGTATCAGATTGGTATTGCAGTTGCAGTATGATGATAGACATATGATACCAGTATATGAGGAGAGGTATTGACGGCATCAGACCGAGCGAAAATCAAGCTGCGTATCTGGTCGCATCCACCCTGAGAAGGGGAATCACTGACAAAACAAACAACCGAATGTTGCTCATATATCTTACAAAAGCGTTCATTGCTAGCTCGAGTCATCTGGAGTTTGCGCTATTTGTGCCGCGTTGAACTACTTCACAGTAATAAATGTTTAGCAAGACTTTAATTTTGTCAATCCTCCTTCGAATGCGAAAATACTTTGTTGATGCACTCCTGCAAAGGGAGAAATGATCACCGTAATAAAATGGAGAAGTCAGAGCTCGCACGGAGAGATTTAAGTGTTCGTCTTTTCCGCGCGCTGTTCGAGGGTGGAGCAGCAGACAAACAATGTGAAATTAGTTCTATGAACCCTCTGCCTGGCACTTGAGTGTGAATTGCATAGTAGTCACGTAGATGTAATTTGAGATAGAAATATTTTTTCTAAATTTCTGAATTCCCTGTAGGCAGGATAGAGATTTCGTGTATTGTACAACAGTTTATCCTTCCTACTTCAGATGTTTATCTACATCCGTTACTGGTTGTGGCTTTAGATAGTAAAGCAGAAGAGAACTGTTAAACGGACGTAGCCGTCAGATCTAGTCAGTCTTGCTCACCGGAACCAAATGTCCACGATGTTCTTCAGTGTGACCAAAACTTTACACTGAAGCACACAGTGTCCGCAGAGGAGGTACCCTGGACAAGAGTAACTCGTACTGAGGGAAGGATACGTCCAAAGAATGACAGACGCGAGTTCTAGATGTAACTTTGATCATGAAGTCCAATCTTTAAAGGGAAATGGAAGTAATTCATGGGGACGGTTGAGTTACTGTCCACAATTATTCTGCATAGTGGAAACTCAATTTTTCGGAAGACTTGAACAGGTGAAGTACTTTCTCGTTGATACTTGGTATAAGGAGATATCAGTGGTTTTTCTTTTAAGTGCGAGAATGCTTAAAACTAATCTAAGGAGAAGTGCGAAACGTGGGGTATCATTGAGGCAAAACGTCGGTCAATGATACACAGACCACATCGTTATCAGTAGTGTGCGAATCGATATGCACCTAAAACCCACGAAATATGCGCCAAAACTCCTCGAAATATGCGATTAAAATATGCTCTTACTGTCAGTATATGCCTTCAAATATACAGCTAAAATTCTTTAATTATGCATTTCTCTTAAATATATTCTTTAAAATATGCATCGTATTTGGGAAAATTAATGAATGACTATCAAATATTTTCAATAATGGCTATAATTCAATGAATAAAATGACGGTTAACATAAGTACTCATACGATAACTTTGGTAAATTCTAAAAAATAGAATTTGTTTGTACTACCAACATTTTTTTCCATATTCTCTACTTGAAAATTTTTCCTGTGTCCAAATAATATTTTCAATCTTGAAAAATGATCGGTCAACATCACGTGGCACTACAGGTAAAAATTTAAGAGCAGCGACATCAGAAGGTCGGCCAGGGTGGCGGGGCGGTTCTAGGCGCTACAGTCTGGAACCGCGCGACCGCTACGGTCGCAGGTTCGAAGCCTGGCTCGGGTATGGATGTGTGTTACGTCATGAGGTTAGTTAGGTTTAAGTAGTTCTAAGTTTTAGGGGACTGATGACCTCAGATGTTAAGTCCCATAGTACTCAGAGCCATTTGAACCATTTGACATCAGAGGACGTGGAATCATCTAGATTCTCGGAGCGTTTCTTTCCCTTCATTAACTGAACGACCTTCCGAATCGTAGACTAACCAGGATTCCTATGAAGAACTGCGTCCAATTTTCTTCTAAATCTCTCACCGATCGGACCCGGCCAACTCTTGCTCTGTGTTCTGATTCCTTCGACGAGAGCCACTGCCTTCGTAGCTTCCTTGTTATGATTCTTAAGTTTCTCAATTAGGTCGGGAAGTCCACCCAAGTGTACTCGGATGAACGATAGGCTATGTAACACGCTGGTATTCTTCAAGGTTTCCTTGGCCTTTGTTATGGCTGAATTTTCGCTATCTTCAAAGCCCTTTAGGACCTGGAAAAGAAAGTAGTAACCTAGTGAATGTTTGTTTCAAGCTGAAAAGCGCTGTACAAAGAAATAAGCTTAATATTGGAATTATAAGTTGTGTTCATTTTCTTTGCTTATTCAATTTATCCAGAACTACATACGCATCCATATCTCTTCAACTTTTCTGTGGTTGTTTGCATAATAGTTTGCAGCTGAAATCCACATTCCCCACCTAGTCAACACTGGTTCTGGTGGCAGAGGACAGTCAGGGCGAGCAGTCTTTAAAGCTCTCACTCGACTTGGTGCCTTGATGAAAACCTTCTTTGTCAAAAATACAAGGCTGTTGACCTCTGGCAATGTGGCTCTGACCTCTTCAGCGACTCGATGGATTCCATGAGCCAGACACGTGAGGTGAATAATTTTAGGGTAAAACACCCGGAGACACACTGCAGCCTTCAGCATATATGAGGCACTATCCGTCACAATGGTCAAAACCTTGTTCTCCCCACTTTTTGACTTGCATTTCCCCACAGCAAACCTGAAAGAAAATCAAAGGATTTTATAAATTGTTTATTATTGGCTCAGGATATGACGTGAAAAGCTAATTATTGGATATGATGTGAAAAAGTGCACTCTTATATTACCTATAATTTATTTTAAACTATTCAATATTGGCGAAACTTACACAATGCTGCCTGATATATGGGTGCAATGGTGACGTGTGTCGTTTGTCCCACTTCTTTGCACAGTATGAGGTGAACTTGTGCCGTCTCGTCACCAGACAGCTTTCCAACTATGACGTGCACCACATATCGACCGCAAGAATCAGTGGTTTCTTCAACGGATAGCCAACCTGGAGAATCGCCAATGTCTTTCCTAATACTCTCCAATGTTTGTAATAGAGAAACTAAATTTTAAAAATACACATAAACATGTGGACACTACGTAGGAGACGTACACACAAAAACAAACTATATCTCTTTTAACAACTACCTATATTTTGACTGTTTTCTTATGTATATACATTCACCAAAGTAATAGTAGTTTAATTCGCACAAAAATTATATTCCTTGAAAAATAAATGTACTTTGTTTTTTGCAGTGAACGTTTCGAGACAAACTGTCTCCTTCTGGTGTTCTTTCTTCATTTGTCTTTTCCTTTCTGCTATTGCAGAATGTTTTCCTTCTTGTTATGGAAATTGACATTCCAGAGCTACAGTCTGTTCTTGTATTATCTGCTTATCTGTCGCTCTGTGAGGTTGCAGCTATATGTAATTTAATAAACGGGCACGGTGTTGCTAATAAAACCTACTACATTAATTTCAGAACACTCTTGAATTGGCTAAATGTCGCCCCAGAACATTATTGGTCTGAGCTCATTAATCGGTAATAAACAGGAATTTGTACTTAACGACTTCATAAGTACCAGAGGGTATTTCGTGACACATTTAACTTAGACATAGCAGGCGATGGACGGTGTCGTTTCTTGCTTTGTTTTACGGTGCTGAATAGAATGCCAGGAATACTGAGTTAGGTGCGCAGTGTACTCTTGACAGTATCGTGCCGTTTGCCCGCGAGTTCTTTGCCGTTCTGTTCTGCAGACACGCTTCTGAGGTCGCTCCTTTAGGATTTTTTGTCGGACCGCTTTGTGTGCTTATCCCCCTTCCGCGACACAGACGTTGGTTGTTCTGCCCTGATTGTCCGCTTTGTTAATATTTTGTCGGTTCAGCTGGGCGTGCGCAGTTTGCCGGTGGTTTGTCCTCTTTCTGCGCTTTTCTTTCCGACGTCAAAGCCCGTTATTCAGGGAAACTGTTTACGCTCATGAGATTAGAACTGACGTTTAGAAAGCCCTATTTATTATGCAGATGCTTTCTCCCGAACACTGAGCGTGTTTCGTCATAAGATGCATCATTTAACAGGAGAGGTAAAGACACACACATTTCATGTTTTCTGTGTAATGTTAGCCAATCTTCAGATTTTAGAAGATTTTTATCGTTCCGAGAATCTTTTCCGTGTGTCTCGGAGATAATCAACATCAAATATTTTAATCATTATATGAAAATCAGTGTAATTTTTTTAAAAAATTTCGCCCTGGTGTCAACATTTCGATTACCAAAGACCGTCTAGTGGGTCTTGTCTGCGCGCCGACAGTATTAAATTACTGTTTACTAAGGAAAATTTTTTGCATTTGTGAACACAAATACATTGGTGTCGAAAAAGCAACAAAAGAAAATTTTGCAAGGCTCCGTTTATTTTGCCACAAAACAGCACAAACATGTGTTAGTACAGCAGAAACAATGTAAAGTATACAGAACGTAATAACTGCAAGATGCATAACGGTATACAAAAATGTCCTTCGTTTTTGTTTTTTTCCAACTTAAGGATTTTCACTTAAATTCTGACCACCTCTGGCAGGGTTGACAATGACGAGACATGCTGCACATGATGCCATCAATCTCATGTTGAGGCAATAACGCCCATTCTCCTTGCAGAGCTGCTCACAAGTCTTGGAGAGTGGTTGGTGGATGCTGACGTGATGCAACCCGTCTCCCTAGTGCATCCTAGACATGCTCTATGGGACTCAAATCGGGAGAGCGAGCAGGCCATGCCATGCGTGCAATATCTTCCGTTTCCAAAGAAACATCAACCACTGTGCTCTATGAGGTCATGCATTACCGTCTATCGATACGAAGTTTGGGCCCACAGCACCTTGCAACATCCACGCATAAGATCCCAAGATCTCCTCGCTGTACCTGTTAAATCTTGCTGTTTCGCCCGTACAATTTCATGAAGGAGTGTCGAATGGTCAACATAATCCATTATCATACCATTGGGGGATCCTCCTCGATATCGGTCTCTTTCCAAAATGTTTGGGTCCCGAAATCGTGTTCCATGTGTCCTCCAGATGCGAATCTGCCGAGAATCACTCTCCAGGCCAAATCGGGACTCATCTGTGGAAGGAACTCTGGCCCGCCGTTCCTCAATGCGGCATATTAACGTTTCTTTCTGTGAAGACACGCCAGAGGTAAACAGACAGCAGGTCTCCAACAGTAACGGCCACTCTGCTGAAGCCTTCTGAACAACGTTTGCCTCGATACAATACGTCCAGGGGATATTGCGAGGTCTGATGCCAGTTGTTGTGCAGTAGTCAGGTGGTACCGTCGTGCCCTTTTGGCCAAATAACAGTCCACTCTCTCTGATGACACACGTGGTGGGCCCTGTCCTGGTCTCTGGGATACAGTTTCAGTCTCTGTATAAACTGTCGCCTCAACCGAGAAACAACAAAACGATTCACATTAGGGCGCGAGCCACATCAGTTTGCGACTGGCTGCTTCCATCCTTCCTACGGCCCTCCTCAACAGAGTCTCTAGGTGTCTTCTCTGTGTCACACTGCACTGTCTGTGACTGTACACAGCGATTGTGGATGTAGGACACACTGCAAACACTATCCTGCAAGGTAAGTGCACTGACGTAATTGCTTGCGTGTTTGTTCGTTGATCGGAATGCCATCTTTGGTGCAGAACACGATCGTAACGACATCTGTAGACAGTTTGTATGATTATATCGTGAATTAAATACAAGACGGGGAAACAGCAGTTTGTTGCTTTAATTTTGGACACCAGTGTATTTTATTATGTGAAGAAACTGTGAGAAGTCGATTTTGGCATGATTCTAATAAGGTTGGTGACAGTTTGCTGAAGAGCTGCTCAGGTCAAGTTAGCGCTTTACTTTACAAACTGGCAGCACATGTAGCAACATAATGAATATGAATTTCATTAATAGCCGTGCCACCTCTGTGTCACGCCTTCGTATGTGCTTCCGAGTACTGGCTATTTTTGTGACAGTACTGAAGCAGCACTATTAAATCTTCCTTGCAGTGTGCAAATTATTTTAAATAAAGGCGACGAACTAATATTCGTGACATCGTTTTTGCATATCACATTTTTGTTTCATTAAAAAATTGCGGTAGTGTGTGCCACTATGTGGCAATTGCCAGCCATGAAGAGAATATCTGAGAAATTATTCTTCAAGAATTAGTCTTACTAATGCCATCATAAAAACGTAACAACTGTGACTTTTCAATCTATTCGGAAGCAGGTTTTGGATCATATTGTGAGTCGATCTGAAATACACTCCGGGAAATGGAAAAAAGAACACATTGACACCGGTGTATCAGACCCACCATACTTGCTCCGGACACTGCGAGAGGGCTGTACAAGCAATGATCACACGCTCGGCACAGCGGACACACCAGGTACCGCGGTGTTGGCCGTCAAATGGCGCTAGCTGCGCAGCATTTGTGCACCGCCTCCGTCAGTGTCAGCCAGTTTGCCGTGGCATACGGAGCTCCATCGCAGTCATTAATACTGGTAGCATGCCGCGACAGCGTGGACGTGAACCGTATGTGCAGTTCACGGACTTTGAGCGAGGGCATATAGTGGGCATGCGGGAGGCCGGATGGACGTACCGCCGAATTGCTCAACACGTGGGGCGTGAGGTCTCCACAGTACATCGATGTTGTCGCCAGTGGTCGGCGGAAACTGCACGTGCCCGTCGACCTGGGACCGGACCGCAGCGAAGCACGGATGCACGCCAAGACCGTAGGATCCTACGCAGTGCCGTAGGGGACCGCACCGCCACTTTCGAGCAAATTAGGGACACTGTTGCTCCTGGGGTATCGGCGAGGACCATTCGCAACCGTCTCCAAGAAGCTGGGCTACGGTCCCGCACACCGTTAGGCCGTCTTCCGCTCACGCCCCAACATCGTGCAGCCCGCCTCCAGTGGTGTCGCGACAGGCGTGAATGGAGGGACGAATGGAGACGTGTCGTCTTCAGCGATGAGAGTCGCTTCTGCCTTGGTGCCAATGATGGTCGTATGCGTGTTTGGCGCCGTGCAGGTGAGCGCCACAATCAGGACTGCATACGATCGAGGCACACAGGGCCAACACCCGGCATCATGCTGTGGGGAGCGATCTCCTACACTGGCCGTACACCTCTGGTGATCGTCGAGGGGACACTGAATAGTGCACGGTACATCCAAACCGTCATCGAACCCATGGTTCTACCATTCCTAGACCAGCAAGGGAACTTGCTGTTCCAACAGGACAATGAACGTCCGCATGTAACCCGTGCCACCCAACGTGCTCTAGAAGGTGTAAGTCAACTACCCTGGCCAGCAAGATCTCCGGATCTGTCCCCCATTGAGCATGTTTGGGACTGGATGAAGCGTCGTCTCACGCGGTCTGCACGTCCAGCACGAACGCTGGTCCAACTGAGGCGCCAGGTGGAAATGGCATGGCAAGCCGTTCCACAGGACTACATCCAGCATCTCTACGATCGTCTCCATGGGAGAATAGCAGCCTGCATTGCTGCGAAAGGTGGATATACACTGTATTAGTGCCGACATTGTGCATGCTCTGTTGCCTGTGTCTATGTGCCTGTGGCTCTGTCAGTGTGATCATGTGATGTATCTGACCCCAGGAATGTGTCAATAAAGTTTCCCCTTCCTGGTACAATGAATTCACGGTGTTCTTATTTCAATTTCCAGGAGTGTATATTGTTTTTGTTGCAGTCATCAATTTGAAGACATACTTGATACACTGGATGTGTCCTATCAAACAATCCCTTAAGTCAAGTTATCCATAAAGATAAGATTGCCTATCCTCAATTCGATTCAGTATAGCTTCATCTTCATTAGTTACTCGACCCCCATCTACTCTTAAATCACTCCTCTGTAACACGGCATCCCAAAAGTTTTACTTTCATATAAGGCTGTACTTCAAACAAATACTTTCAGAAAAAAACTTCCTAATACGAAAATTTATATTCAATCTCAACATATTTCTCTTTCATAGGAAAGCTGTTTTTCTTCTTGCCATTCATTTTCATTGTATATTATCATTACTCCTGCTTAACCCTCAGTAGGAACAATGATTATTACTACTTAGATAGGAAATACGTCTCTGAAAGTTACGCTAACAAAAAAATCTTGCTTTTCTTGCAAAAAGGTACATTAATATATTAGTTCAATGAACAAACTGAACAGTAATTCACTAAACGTTCCCATCAACCGAGGATTCCAGCATGTATTACTTTCATGAATACTCGTATAATGGAACTCTACAAAAACTGTGGTAAACCAAATATCTCCTGTCTTAAGATTATCACCTAAATTTTTAAAAGTCTATTTTACATCCTGTAATTCCCGCGTTATGTTATCACGAGATATTCGTCAAGCTTTATTTGGTTCTTTTGATTCCAAATAAAATCCATTTTCCCTTTCTAAACATAAGAAACCGGAATATCTTTAATTTGCCTGCTCACCTGCAAAAGACTCTTGCTCATCAGAAAAAGACCTAAAGCTTGCTTTTTCGGGGGCAACAGAAGGACCACGATCAGAATATTTAGAAAATAAATCTTCTGTATTCAATTCCTCTCCATTTACTACTTCGTACCAAGTTTCTTTTCAAAATTTGGACCATCCCGTCTCAGAACTTCGGTTCGTCTTCTTTTTCATGACTTAGATAGAATCTGTTCCGTTTTAAACACCTGTAAAATGTATTTAAAATTGCTAGGCCGTGTAACTTAAAATGTGTGTCTAAGAGGAAAGACGATTAGCTGCATCTAATTCTACTCACCAGTAACAAAAGAATCACTTTTGGAAATAAGTGCCTAACAGACACGCAAGAAAACTTGTAACAAGAAATATGTATTCCACAGACACGGCAATATTTCAGAAACCAACTATTACGTCACCTTCGCCATCAACAGTGGCTCGCTCACACCACAAGACTGAGAAAGATATTGTATGAAACTACAGAGTCATTCCCGTCTACAGCACAGTCAGTATTGTCAATGTAACAAAACAAAAATACATGCGTGTCTCCCAGGGAAAGGGCTAATCAACTATTTTCCTGCCCAAATAGCAAGACTGATATTCTGCATGAAGGCAGCCTGACTTCAATGGAAATTAATTAAAGTTTTATCTGCTTTCTCGTTGTCTTCATGGCAGGAAATATCCGGTCAGACTTTGCTGGCGTTAAAACTTAGCGGCTAGGGACGTTCATTTAGATCGTGATACGTCATATTTGTAACTGATAAGTAAAAATGGTGGTACATTCGCCTTGTTTATTTGCAGGACGATAACTGCTTTTTCGCAATGTTCGTATGTCGTTTAACCTAGATCACACACACGCTTCCGTGTACTACAGTAACCGAAAGGCCAGAGAGTGATACGTAATTTTGTAAGAATCTTCGTTTGTTCACGAAGCAAGCTAAGTGATAAATTCTTGAACCCATAGTATTAACAAATAAAGGCTGGTCCACTCATGCCATAGGTAGGTCCCGTAGAGCTCAGAGCCATTTGAACCATTTTTGAACCACCTGACTTAATTCGACTATACTCCATTACTTTACTTTCATTGATATTGACCTTTTCACCTCTATTCAAGACAGTGTCCGTTCTGTCTAACTGATGATCTAACACGGAACCCTTAAAATTATTATTTATTCTCCCCAAACTTTTATTTCTTTTTCAAACTGACTTTAGTTTCCTTTACTGCTCGCTCGGTGAGCAGACTGTTAGCATGAGGGATACAGTACAAATCTATTTCTCCCCATTCTTAATTAATGCTTCCCTTTCATGTTCTCCGACTCCCATAACTGCAGTCTGGTTTCTGCACAAGTTGTAGATAACTTTTCACTCCATGTATTTCGTCCCTCATAACTTCAGAATTTCAAAGAATGTTTTCCAGAAAGTACTGTAATATATACACTTAATCAGACTGTTGCTGTGGTAATACAACAGCATCGTTTTTGCCGAAGCAGTTGAATTGTTTAATTTTAAAATATTTCATCAAATGCAGTTCTTCTAGACCGTTAGGTCAGCAGTCTTTCCGAGTAATCATCGTAGAAGGTGAAGAAGATCTACGAGCGAGAAATGTGTGTTTGCCAACTGGTTTATTTCTGTGTTGCAGGTGTCCCAGTACTCTACAAAGACGCAGCCATGGAGCAATACACCCAGACGCCTAGCCGGAAATCACAGGTAAGGGGACACAGTCTGATCGCTTCTTGAAATTACCTGTTAGCAGTTCAAGTGCTCTTGCCGTCAAATTTATCACTGTTCCATTCAAACATCATGCTCAGTGCAAGTGCAGCTGCAAGCCCACAAACGGAGGAAACATTCTAAGGCAAATGTTAGGTCCACCTGCTGCTAAAAATAAGGTTAACTTTCGAAATACTATCCAAACATAAGAATAACACTAGACTCTCTAAGCTTACTGGGAGAAGTTCTAGAGGGTCTTATGCTACCAGTCAAATTAAAATCCCCAAAGACAACACTACCGCCGGCCGCTGTGGCCAAGCGGTTCTAGGCGCTTCAGTCCTGAACCACGCGGCTGCTACGGTCGCAGGTTGGAATCCTGCCTCGGGCATGGATGTGTGTCATGTCCTTAGGTTAGTTAGGTTTAAGCACTTCTCAGTCTAGGGGACTGTTGACCTCAGACGCTAAGTCCCACGGGGCTTAGAACAAAGGTCGCTAAGAGCCCTCAACTGACCCATCCTCCTCCTTCAGAAAAGAGACACTCCATCAGAAGATGATGACTATGACGATCTTCGAAACTCACGGTATTTTATCACTGCAATAGGACTGAAACTCGAGAGATTTTCATCGCAAATGGTAGTACTCGTATTTGACCGTAATAATGCAACTCCCCACAAAGGAGCACTGGCAACAGGAAAACTACCAGTACTTTTGGGTATAAATCTCTCTGTGTCAAGTTAGTTTCGGCATGTCTTTCCTTCTGAAATTTATACTTCCGCAGTCACACACACCATTGGACTTCAGGCTCATTAACAGATCACATCAAGTAAAAATTTTTCCATAATAATAATATGATTCATTCCATGACGATCATTGGTTAAATTTTGAACCACTGTTGTTCCTCACCCTACACCGGAGCATGTGAAACTTTTCCAATATAAGTATTAAATTTCATGACCCTTTTTTGATAGGCTTGTATCTCGTATACTCTCTGAAGAATGAACTTGTGAATTTAGCTGTTCTTCATCAACTGTGTATTTCCAATTGGGAGAGTGGAGGCCGGGGGGGGGGGGGGGGGGGGGGAATTGAATTTTTGAAAGTTTCTGCTGTAATCATTTATCAACGCACAAAGGCCTTAGTGTTCTGTCTGGAGCTACATAATGGTCATTTACGTGAACTTTCATCATTAGCCAACTTTCCTTTTCATTGATGTTAGCTTTTACAGATAACTTTCACCAAGTTCTATACCTGTGCGATAGTAGTCTCTGTAGTTGTGTTTCTTAGTGATGTTTTTCATATTGGTTTCTATGAATAAAAGATTTGCGTATCTGTGTTGCATACAGAATCGTCTGAAACAGTATTTGGTTTATGTCTCATCAAAAAATTCACAAACTAAATCGAATGATTTTAGATTCAGTTTGTTTTTTATTTCTGCAACCACACCGGCTCGTCCAGTAAATAACGCACTTATGGTATTCAACAGTTGTTTCTTGGCTCCAGTGTGTAGTGACTGGGATGGAGTGACGAGCGGTACATCATTTGTTTCCGCTAGTGTCATCGCTTTAGCACTTACGTTCTGTACCAAAGTTGGAGGAAATAAAGGCATGCATTTATAGAGAATGACGAGAAGAAATTTCTGTATAGCCAAGATCGAGTTCAAAACTATGTTTAGGCTGTCATCTTTAGATATGTAACATTATGCATTTACATATACTAACTCTAACATCATTATTTTTGTGAGACATTACATATGAGGAAATGGCAAGTGCACATTTACATACTTTCAAAAGCTTTTTTAGCCGTGCGTCATGTTCCATTGTAAGTTCATTACTCACGCCATGTTAAAATTTTAGTGGTGAGTTCGTTGCACATTCCACACAGGTTTCTCATAAATTAAGTTACAAGTGGGATTGTCACAAGTAAAAGCACCTTGTGGAACTTGGCATGTCTACATATGTAGCACTCCTTCAATGCTTGCCAGTTAAAATCCACAATATATAGTAAAAGTGTCTATTTGTGCCAATGTTTGCATTTACATGACGAGTGAAGCACTTCCTGGATCCTTCTCACTCGAAATACATAGTGCATAGTTACAAACCTATGTGGAAAGTGCAGTGTACTCACCAGTAAAATGTTAACATGACATGATTAATTAACGCACAGTGGAATATGACGTACAAGCATAAAAGTTTTTGAAGCTCTGTAAATGTATAATTGCCATTTTCTCATATGTAATGCCCAACCAAAATAACGATGGTAGACTTAGTATATGTAAATGCATAATGTTACACATCTGAAGATGGCAGTCTTACATATCGAAACCGGTCAATAAAGTACAGTTTTGAACGCGATCTAAGCTATAAAAAATTTCTTTGAAGTACATACAGATCGCTCCTTTTCATTTCTCATTATGAGAAACTTCAATCAAATGACAATAAATCTGGGACAGGGCAGAAACGAGGAAGAGAACCTAACATAAAAGTAAGATAAAGAGTGTCGCACTTTTCACCGTCGAAAAGAACAACACACTGCCTGTCTGGGAATGGGCCAAATGCTAAGTTAAATTACACCAGCGCATCACAGACACACATGAATGTGGAGCTACCGGCACCCCGGAACACGTCGTTTAGGAGTGTACCAGTTGACAAGATTTTACAGACCACGGTATTGTCGCCTTTGATAATATATCAGTCTGTAGCACAATCAGGAATGCCGACCTGTGGTACAAATTGGAGTTGTTGCCAGGAAAATATCAGTTTGCTAATTGCAAACTTATGATGGCCGAGAGAAGGACTTAAAGAACCCTTACATCAAGACAAGGAACGTACAAAGGCAAAACGGCCAACTATAACGTCCTTCCAGAAGCCGTGAAGAGATGAATCTCGGGGAAGACCAGACAGGATTTTCTGGGCCCCTGACAGGAATCTTTAAATCTCTACACTTCGGATGAAATGACAGCAGCATCTGTGAATTCTGAGTTGTGCCTAAGGTTCCCAGGGACTAAAAATGCAGACAAATGATAACAACGTGTTTTGTTTTTGACACCAAGTATAGTGGCGTAGTGTAGTGTCGTACAGTGCTGCGTTCAGTTACTGATGTGCCACTTGGGTGCAGTACAGAACAGTGGTGGCATCTATAAAGGATAATTATTATTAATGTATAAAAGCCCCAGAAGCGACATACATGACGCTGAAACAAGTAATCTAATCAAAATATCCACGGGTGTACTGCCGGTCTATAGTGTCCAACGGGCACAATATTTCGGCGATCAAACATGTCGCCATCATCAGGTGCACTGACGGACTGAGCTCCTGTGAACGTGCCGGCACGGAGATCGGTACGCTATGGCTGCTGAGGGGGAACTGGGTTCGGTCTGACGCTGACGCTGTAAAAACGAGCCGATCCTTGGCTCGAGAATGGTGCAGTCTAGACAGATTTGTCATTCCTACGGTTCCTGTGGAAGAGAAAAGAAAAATACATTAACACACTTGTCAAATTGTCCATGCTGGTGTGACCTGTAAGAGAAAAATAACACACTCTGCTGGGGGATTAGTAAAACTTAATCCCTTAGCCGGTCAGGCCAACGCGTGGTTGGCCTGTAGTGCGGTTGTTGGCCCAGTCCTCGGATGAGCCGGTTGCGGGAGTGACCCGCCTTCTCGTAAAACTTCTTGGCGATGGCGCGGTACCTATCTCGGAGAGGCAGGATCCCGGTGTCCTCGTGGAGTTGGCGCGTCGAGTATCGCCTCGGAAGGTGCATGACAGTCTTCAGAGCGCGATTCTGTATCCTCTGCAGAGTCACAATGTGAGCAACTGCGGCTTTCCCCCAGACCACCGCCGCATACTCTAATAGTGGGCGGACCACTGTTAGGTACAGCGTGATGCCGTGTTGCGGCGGCAATGACGACTGCGGGTTTAGCAGTGGATACAGGGCGCGCACTATCTCTGACACAGAGAGTCTACCCCAGGAATTGTTTCGAAAAAAATGGGTACTCAGAGTGGCAGATCCAACGTGCTCTCCGCCCAACCACTGCAGCACAACCTGTTGAGATGGATGAAGTCACGAGGGAGGAGGTAGGCACTGCATTTATTCCATACACAGGCGCACTCTCGGGGAAAATCGCCCGCATTCTGAAGAAACACCGGGTCGGAACTGTGTTTTGTCCTCCGAATAAAACTCGTGCACTGGTGGGGAGCGCCAAAGATGACCTCGGTTTGAGGAAGGCCGGCGTGTACCAGATTCCGTGTCAATGTGGCAAGTCGTATATTGGTCAGACGATGCGTACTGTCGAGGATCGATGCCGTGAACACCAGAGGCACACTCGACTGATGTATCCGAGCAAGTCGGCGGTCGCTGAACATTGTTTGTCGGAAAATCACGCTATGGAATATGACCGCACGAGGATTCTGGTACAGACGTCGAGATACTGGGACAGCGTTGTTAGAGAGGCCATCGAAATTCGCACCAATGACGACCTCATAAACCGTGACTGTGGTTATAATCTTAGCAAGGCTTGGGAACCAGCGGTTGGGTTAATCAAGAGTAAATCGAGCAAACGCATAGTTGTGACGACCACGGCGGACAGAGCCATCACACCGACGTCATCTCAGACGCCGTCGCAATCTGTTCCACCGCGAGACCGTGGCGCGGGGCGCGGACGGCGGAGGGAGCGCGCCGCGGGCGGAGGGTATTTAAATCGGCCGCCGCCGCGACCGAACCCAGTGCCCCCTGAGCAGCCATAGCGTACGGATCTCCGTGCCGGCACGTTCACAGGAGCTCAGTCCGTCAGTTCATCTGATGATGGCGACATGTTTGATCGCCGAAATATTGTGCCCGTTGAACACTATAGACGGGCAGTACACCCGTGGATATTTTGATTATCAAATACGCCGGGAGAAACTCAAGAATCACAAGTAATCTAATGTAAGACCCATGGAGCCTCAAATCTCGAGAAATACCCCAAGAGTCGATGACAAATGTCGAACAGGTGACATCACCAAATGACGTACCGTACAGCGGTTGATCCTATCGGTCTGTCGCACCTGATCAAGTATTCACATCGGTTTGGCTCTTGGCGTATGTGCACGACTTTGGCGCGTGGACTAGAAGGTTCGAATCTTGAGTCTTGTAGGCAGTATTTTTTCGCATTGCGTTCTAGAATTAAATGTTTACATTGAGGTACCATTTAGTAATTCATTTACAGGTCTCGTAGTCTCCGGTGGGTTATTGCAAAATAAGACCGTATATAGTGTCACAAGTAAATGAGTATATGCTTTTGAATTGCGTCGTTACCAGTAAGTGACCCACGTCTTTGGTAAATAAAGTTTCATTTCAGTGCACAACTATGTTACCTTCCCTCAATGTATCTTTTGCCTTCAGTGTTTCGCGCATTCGATGATCCATAGTGGCAAACGATACGTGAAAAGGTAAACATGCTGCGGGAAACGTTCCGCGTAAACACATCTTGCTCCACTCGCATTGGAATTAGCAACGCCACAACAGGCATGCATGTCATCAAACTAGCCAGATGTAAAGCGATTGATCGTAGTCTTCGATTGATCGTAGTCTTGTATTACCACTACCGCGAACGCTACTGTTATCACATCGGATAATGCAAGAACGGCCGGCCGCTGCGGCCGAGCGGTTCTAGGCGCTTCAGTCTGGAACCGCGCTGCTGCTATGGTCGTACGTTCGAATCCTCTCTCGGGCAAGGATATGTGTGATGTCCTTAGGTTAGTAAGGTTTATGTAGTTCTAAGACTAGGGGATTGATGACCTCAGATGTTAAGTACCATAGTGCTTAGAGCCATTTGAATGCAAGAACGAAAACAGAGTAGTCTAGCGGAGCGACGTATAGCACTGCCACCTTCCAGTGGGTGAAGATCGAGCAGTCCAACCGCTGCACGTGTGACGAGGTACGGCATCTGTTGACGTCACATTTTCAGCATTAGTCTTTGTGACCCCATCTATTCTCTACTAACTTACTTGTCTCGGCGTCACCTTTGTCTCTTCGGGGTTTTTAAAAGTTAATAAGAATCACCCTGTATTCCAGATGAGCATATACAGAGTGCCCAAGGAGGAATAGTCAATATTCTGGGATATGACGGGAACGATCATTCGAAGCAAAGAAATCTAGTACACGTGGACTGTAAAATGCATACCTTGACAGCTATGAGCACTTCTTAATTTTCGATACTGTGAAACAAATCTCTTCTTTGCAGGCTCTTTGCTTTCCATTTCTTGCGGGGGAGGTGGTATGGACAAAACCAAATGGTTCAAATGGTTCTGAGCACTATGGGACACAACTGCTGAGGTCATCAGTCCCCTAGAACTTAGAGCTACTTAAACCTAACTAACCTAAGGACATGAGACACATCCATGCAAGAGGCAGGATTCGAACCTGCGACCATAGCGGTCGCGCGGTTCCAGACTGTAGCGCCTAGTACCGCTCTCCCACTCTGGCCGGCAGACCAAAACAAGAAAAAAAAGGCTAATAAACATGGGCTCTAAAGTGCATACTTTAGGTGCTATGAGCACTTCTTCAGTAGAAGAGATGTCTTTCACAGTAGCGAAGATGAACAAATGCTTGGCTCCTAACGTACGTACTTCAGAGCCCATGTGTACTGGACTTTTTTCATGTTTTGATGCATACCACCTCCTCTCAAAATATGGAAAGCAAAGAGCATCCAATAGAAGAGATCAGTTTCAGTGTGTCGAAGATGAACAGGTGCTCATAACTCTTTATGGTATGCATTTTAGAGCCCATGTTTACTGAATTTTTTTGTTTCGATTGATCTTTCCTGTCATATCCCTGAATTCGACTGTTCCTCCTGGGACACCCTGTATATGTTTACCAGTGGTCCATATATCTTCTTTAATTTTATGTATTTTTGTAGACTAGCATTGAATATGCAGGTTAGAGTTCTTTTTTCACTGATTTTTAGTGCGGAGTAGTTTGTCAACTTTCTGGTCATGGTTGGTTGGTTGGTTGATTTGGGGGATGGGGCTAGACAGCGAGGTCAACGGTCCCATCGGATTAGGGAGGGAAGGGGGAAAGGTAGTCGGCCGGGCCCTTTCAGAGGAGCCATCGAGGTATTTGCCTGAAGCGATTTAGGGAAATCACGGAAAACCTAAATCAGGATGGCCGGACGTGGGTTTTAACCGTCGTCCTCCCGAATGAGAGTTCATTGTAGTAACCACTGCGCCATCTCGCTCGGTGTCTCGCCATGTCATACTTCGAGTTAACAATGAAGTGCGCTTTGTTTGAATCTAATGCGTTGTTTCAGAGACATTTCGAAGCATTTTTCTCGAATTATATCTCATATACAGTACTTCAGGTTCAAGGGCGTCTGTACCCGGTGACAAGGGCACGGGCGTCACCAGCCCCCCCCCCCCCCCCCCCCCCCCCCGCCACCTAGCACTCAGGAAGGAAAACGGAGAAAAATATATTGTAGTCAGGTGTTTTTCCTTAAAAAAAAAAGTCAGCATTATGCAGATTTTAACAGTGCTGCAACTCGAACTCTATTGTGGCTACTTACAAGTCGTATATCGCATTGCAAAATATTAAAAGTACCACCTCCCCCCTACAAACTATTGTATGTGCTCTCTTGTTCAGGTTATCGTACAGTGGCAGGGGTTGACACGGAGCTTGAGACGGACGGCGTTAACGGTGGAATTTCCAGGGATGGCGAGAGCGTATACGTTATAGAAATGTTCATAAAACTTTAAATAAGCTCTTGTTTCGTTTTCCCTGTTATAGATAAAGATTTAGCCACAAACCTCTCTATCATTATATGTTGTTGTTGTGGTCTTCAGTCCAGAGAATGGTTTGATGCAGCTCTCCATGCTACTCTATCCTGTGCAAGCTTCTTCATCTCCCAGTACCTAATGCAACCTGCGTCCTTCTGAATCTGTTTAGTGTATTCATCTCTTGGTCTCCCTCTACGATTTTTACCCTCGGCGCTGCCCTCCAATACTAAATTGGTGGTCTCTTGATGCCTCAGAATATGCCCTACCAACCGATTCCTTCTTCTAGTTAACTTGTGCCACAAATTTTTCCTCACCCCAATTCCACCCAATACCTCATCATTAGTTATGTGATCTACGCATCTAATCTTCTGCATTCTTCTGTAGCACTACATTTCGAAAGCTTCTATTCTCTTTTCGTCTAAACTATTTATTGTCCACGTTTCACTTCCATACATGGCTACACTCCATACAAATACTTTCAGAATCGACTTACTGAAACGTAAATCTATACTCGATGTTAACAAATTTCTCTTCTTCAGAAACGCTTTCCTTGCCGTTGCCAGTCTACATTTTATATCCTCTCTACTTCGACCATCATCAGTTATTTTGCTCCCCAAATAGCAAAACTCCTTTACTACTTTAAGTGTCTCATTTCCTAATCGAATTCCCTCAGCATCACCCGACTTAATTCGACTACATTCCATTATCCTCGTTTTGCTTTTGTTGATGTTCATCTTATATCCTCCTTTCAAGACACTGTCCATTCCGTTGAACTGCTCTTCCAAGTCCTTTGCTGTCTCTGACAGAATTACGATGTCATCGGCGAACCTCAACATTTTATTTCTTCTCCATGAATTTTAATACCTACTCCGAATTTTTCTTTTGTTTCCTTCACTGCTTGCTCAATATACAGATTGAATATCATCGGGGAGAGACTGCAACCCTGTCTCACACCCTTCCCAACCACTGCTGCACTTTGATGCCCCTCGACTCTTATAACTGCCATCTGGTTTCTGTACAAATTGTACATAGCCTTTCGCTCCCTGTATTTTACCCTTGCCATCTTCAGAAATTGAAAGAGAGTATTCCAGTCAACATTGTCAAAAGCTTTCTCCAAGTCTACAAATGCTAGTAACATAGGTTTGCCTTTTCTTAATCTTTCTTCTAATATAAGTCGTAAGGTCAGTATTGCCTCACGTGTTCCAACATTTCTACGGAATCCAAACTGATCCTCCCCGAGGTCGGCTTCTACTAGTTTTTCCATTCGTCTGTAAAGAATTCATGTTAGTATTTTGCAGCCGTGGCTTATTAAACTGATAGTTCGGTAATTTTCACATCTGTCAACCCCTGCAAGTACAGTGCAAGCTGTTACTGATTTGTTTGACTGATGGAGCTTCTAAGTGCTATACCACCTACTGCACTCCCCTGACTTAAGCCCTCGTGAGTTCAGCTCCGTTTCTAAACTGATGTAACACTTCACGGCATTCGCTTCAGAACTGCAACAAATTTGTCGGACAATAGACCGCGCCGCTCGAACTGTCAACATATCTGGCACTGCCAAGAGTATCCTACGACTTCGACGTCGCTGGCAACGGGTTATACACAATGGTGGTGACTAATGGTTCAAATGGCTCTGAGCACTATGGGACTTAAGTCTGAGGTCATCAGTCTCTTAGAACTTAGAACTACTTAAACCTAACTAACCTAAGGACATCACATACATCCATGCCCGAGGCAGGATTCGAATCTGCGACTATAGCAGTCGCGCGGTTCCGGACTGAAGCACCTAGAACCGCTCGGCCACCGCGGCCGGCTGCTGGTGACTACTTTGAAGGTCAATAAAATTCTGACACACGTATCTACTTTGTACGAGCTGTAAATAAATAGTTGCCACTATTAGAGTTAACAAGCCTTGTATTATTTCTTTTTTGTCCCATTTATCTTTCTTCACGCCCTCAGTAGGCAGCTCCTGTAGAATAATATAGCCAGATCGGAACTACCCTGTAGAAGTTGAAGAAAAGAAATTATTTATAAAAAAACACGTTTTAGTGCAATAGAATGTGGTTAACTACATGTCGCGTTGGATTATGAAAAACGTACTTCTGATCAATTTTTGAGATTCGGAATATCAGTTCTCAGAAGCAATACAGTAACAATATTGTGTGTAGCACTGTTATAGCCATTATTGTGTGCAGTGAAGGGCTTCGTGTGCTGTCGAGATTGGCAGTGAGTAAATAAAAAGACTAACGGCCGAACGTTTTCCGACTTCGAGCGACTTCTTCCGATTCAGAAATACGGTCTGTTTGCGCCAAGGAAATAATAGTTATTAGGAATTTATGTTCATAATGCCTCCTGCCTTGCATCAATATTATCGTCTAAATGAAAATAATCAGTTGCGATGGACATTGCATTGCTGGTGGAGACCTTGTTCTACACTGAGGTTACAAAAGTGATTGGATAGCGACGTGAACATATACACATGGCGGTAGTATCGCGTACACAATGTATAAAGAGCAAAGCGCTGGCGGAGCTGTCGTTTGTACTGATGCGATTTATATCAAAAGCTTTCCGACGTGATTATGGCCGTACGACGAGAATTAACAGACTTCGAACGCGTAATGGTAGTTGGAGCCAAACGCATGAAACTTTCCATTTCGGAAATAGTTAGGAAATTCAATATTTCGGGATTCACTATACAAGAATGTGCCGAGAATATCTATTTCAGACATTACCTTGTACCGATGGCCTCCACTTAACGACCGAGAGCAGCAGCGTTTGCGTAGAGTTGTCAGCGATAACAGACAAGCAACACTGCGTGAAATCGATGTCGGACGTACGAACTTATCCGTTAGGAAAGTGCAGAGAAATCTGGCGTTAATGGGCTACGGCAATAGACGACGAATGCGAGTGCCTTTGCTAACCCCACCACATCGCCAGCAGCACCTCTGCTGGGCTCGTGACCATATTGGTTGGATCGTAGACGGCTGGACGATAGGATTTGAGTGTGGCGCAGAGCCCGCGAGACCAAGGACTTAAGTTGTCAACAAGGCACAGTGCAAGTTGGTGTTGACTGTGTGTACATGGAATGAACTGCGTCCTCTGGTCCATCTGAACCTATAATTTACAGGAAATGGTTATGTTCGTCTCCTTGACAACCATTTGCAGCCATTCATGTACTTCGTTCGCCTTTGGTTTGAAGAACATTTTGGACAATTCCAGCGAATGCTTTGGTCGCCCAAATCGCTCCACATGAACCCTACCGAACATTTATGGGACATAATCGATCTCTCGGTTCGTGCACGAAGTCCTGCACCTGCAACATTTTCGCAGTTATGGACGGCTGTAGAGGCAGCACGGCTCAATATTTCTGCAGGGGACTTCCGATGACTTGTCGAGTCCATGCCATGGGCGAAAGTAGGAGGTATCCCATGTCTTTTTGTCACCTCAGTGTACGTCGAGCGTGTGGTAATTCCAAGTTCAGCAACATACACGTAATGATGCGCACACAAAAAAGCAAAGCATTATAACCGGTTAAGAAGCAGATGTTTGGTACAAATTTGCAAGTGCCTGAATGTCGCGCGTTCCAACGGAAGTACGGTGGTCAACAGATTCCTACTGAATCAACATTAAGGAAAAAGCTATTTAGATTTCTTCTAGCTGGAGGCTCTGAAAAATGTGCAACCCTATAGAAGTAACCGCCACGTGTGGATAGCCGTGCACGAAACAACGAATTGGATAGACGTTTCATTGGCAATCTCCCCGTTGGCAAACTAGATGGAGAAGAGCCCTCATAGCCATTGCTGATTTCCTGCAAAGTGTTGGAACGCACTATTTATTCAGCAGTAGCTCATCTTGTGAATGATAAGTCTTACAGTGATATGGCCTGAGGAAATTCAGGAAGGAAAAGCTCTTGATGTGTATTCAGATGCTGCAGCCTATATGCTGAAGACGGCAACTGCCAACATGTATCCTATCCGCCTTTAATCCATTTCACCTGTCCGGTCCATACGCTGCAAAGTATCGCTCAAGAAGTTTCACGGCAACTACGTAGAAGTAAATAAAATAATTTGAAGCGCCACGGAAGGGTTTCTCAAAGCCCCCATCGGGTATCGCTCTATGGAGAACTGCTGTCGAAACTACCGTTGTTGCCTGAGCCTGCCCTATAACGAAGTGGAGTGCATGGATAGAAGCTGTCGGTTTTTACAGTGAACTTTTACAAGCCATGAACTCTGTGATTCATTCATTTCCGTGAGGATCTTCAGTTTCAGATGGAGAGGAACGAAATGCTACCACTGAAACCTGAAACTGAAAATGCTCTTGTGTATTTCCATAGCAACTTTAGCTTCCTTGACTGTCTTTGCAGACATCTTTAGAAATGGTTAAAATGTCAATTGCTAGCTAACTGGTATTGGGGAGACGGTAGAGGACAACGCTTTTTTGGCAAGAAATCCAGGCTACTCTACGTTTTCTTCAATCTGCAATATCCTCAGCTGGGAAGAAGAGAACGTTCCAGCGGACATCTCTCCCGGAAAATTTCCTCTTCTTCTTTCAAAAGTTAAACCTTGTCCATGCAGCCACAGCTTCCTCTCTTCAACAGCCATCTTCATCTCCATGTATGAAGAACATATTGTCTTAGAGATCATATTTTTTAAACTAGATGTTCTCGGTCGTCCCACATTTTCTTCCCTGCGATCTTTTCTTCGAAAGCGCTTTGTATAAGCGTCCAACGAGTTTTGCTTTTCGTTGGCTCTTAACTTTCAGTAGTTATTTCTTCACTCCTATTTCTTGTGGTACCATCTCATTCGTTTTTCTGTCAGCCCAGCTAGTTCTTGTAATTCTCCGACAGAACCACATTTCCGTATCTTCGGGGCGAGCTTTCTCGTACTTTGCTAACGTCCAGGTTTCACGTCCGGATGCCGGGACACTTCACACGAAGTTCGTATTCATAACCACGGTGATTGGTTTCTTGGTATGTATGTTGGTTTAAGACCTTAAACATTTTATTTATTTATTTCCCTGAGTGTGCCACTATTGCAATGTCATCGGCAAATCTAATGCAGTGAATACGAGTTCCATTAATTTTGATTACAGTCGTCTTTTCTTTCATTCTTGTTATTGCCTCCTCTATGAACATATTAAATAATTAAGATAATATCCCTCTTCAGACTTTGCTGCCATCAAATACCCAAGAATATATGATCTTGTAAAATTTTCACCACTAACGTCCTCTAGCGTGGAGAGAACATTTTCCTCCTACAAAAACGTTCTTTCTGACCAGTAAAGTTCTAGGACTATGGAGAATGTTCAGAACTACCTGATTGTTCGGTGCTTTTCGAAACGAGAAGTAAGATGTGTTACCTTAGTAATTTCAGTGAAGATCGACATTTCGGTAGCCGGCCGATGTGGCCGAGGGTGCATTACAGCAAAACCATACGATATTGTCAGGCCAGAAAGTGTAGAGCCCCCGATAAATACACAAAGAATAAGTTTTAAGCTGAAACACATTAGGGATTATAACTCGAAGTAAGTTATCCGCTTTTTGTTGCCTCAAAGCGATGTAACACACCTTTTCGAACTCAATCTTAGAATTGGAATCCGATTCTGAACTAATATCTATTAACAAACCAGAAGTAGTCGCCATCTCTGCCAGAGCCAAAGTTCCTCAGCAAACTGTGTATTGCAACTGCGATCCAACTTGCGATGATTGTCGCCGTGACTCACGCTGCTGTGAGGAATTTGGCGTGAGGCCCCCTGCGTCACCTCACGGGCCTACGTCTCATCTTGCGGCCCGCCTTATCGTTCCAACGGTAGGCTGCCGTTAATACAACAACAACAACAACACAAAAGGCTGCGTCCGGAGTGGTGCCCCTGATGAATGGCGTCACATTGTGTTCAGCGATGACACCGAATGTGGCGGTGACCTGAGGAGATGTCACAATGGATGTTTCGAAGGGGCACAGTGATGTTATTCTTGACGTCATGGTGTGGGGAGCCATAGGTTACGACTTCTGGTCACGGCTGGTAGTAGTTGAGGGAATGCTGACTAACAACGATATGTCACGGTTATCCTACCTTCTCATGCATTACCTGTCATGCGACAATATTGTGGTGCCGTTTTTCTACAGGACAATGGTCGTTCATTCATGGTACTTCTATCTAGGATCTGTCAGTGTTATGTTGATGAACTCCTGTGATCTTGCAGCTCTCAAAGAATGAAATTACAGTGAAATCCAGACCTTTGTAGCTGCTTACAGCGGTGTTTTGTTTACGAAAACTGCGTAGAATTGTGATTAAAGTCGGGGAAGTAATTAGGTAACTGAAAACCATCCTCGACTTTCATTTAACGCGCCACTTGCCGGTGTTCCGCAGCGCTACAGGCGTGAGCGGCCTGCTAGCCAACCATGTGAGCCGTACATCAAACGTGCCACGTGCCCACGGCCGCTCGTTTGTCGGAGGCGTGCTGAACCCGCAGCCGACTCATTGTTAGCTTCGTCGTGTCAGTGTGTCAGACGTGAACTAAGTTTCGGTGCCTCTGAGCGTTCGTCGCGTATTGAGTGTATTTGTGCTCATATTTGATGATACAATTATTAGTGGAATAAATAATGTCTGATGTACCCTCAAGAACAGTGACCAAGAGGAAAATATGTGAAAAGAAGTTTCCAAAAAATATGGGAAGAAGGGTTTTGCTTTATAAGTGGACACAAAGAAGGTACTGCTACTTGCTTAATATCCCGGGATATGATTGTGGAACTGAAGAGATACAATTTAATTCGCCTCTACACAAGTAAGCACAATTCATTTACAGTAGGTTTTTCTCTGAATTCAAATGGAAGAAAAGAAAAAATTGCTCATCTAAAATCTACCATTCGTCGTCCAAAAAACGTTATGTTATACCAGGTATGTAATATTCTGGCAAAAAAATGAAAGCTTTCACTGATGGTGAATTAGTGAAGCAATGGCTAAGCAGGGATGGCTAGAGGACAAATGTAAGGATGTAGAGGCTTATCTCACTAGGGGTAAGATAGATACTGCCTACAGGAAAATTAAAGAGACCTTTGGAGAAAAGAGAACCACTTGTATGAACATCAAGAGCTCAGATGGAAACCCAGTTCTAAGCAAAGAAGGGAAAGCAGAAAGGTGGAAGGAGTATATAGAGGGTTTATACAAGGGCGATGTACTTGACGACAATATTAAAGAAATGGAAGAGGATGTAGATGAAGATGAAATGGGAGATATGATACTGCATGAAGAGTTTGACAGAGCACGAAAGACCTGAGTCAAAACAAGGCCCCGGGAGTAGACAACATTCCATTGGAACTACTGACGGCCTTGGGAGAGCCAGTCCTGACAAAACTCTACCATCTGGTAAGCAAGATGTATGAGACAGGCGAAATACCCTCAGACTTAAAGAATATAATAATTCCAATCGCAAAGAAAGCAGGGGTTGACAGATGTGAAAATTACCGAACTATCAGTTTAATAAGCCACGGCTGCAAAATACTAACACGAATTCTTTACAGACGAATGGAAAAACTAGTAGAAGCCGACCTCGGGGAAGATCAGTTTGGATTCCGTAGAAATGTTGGAACACGTGAGGCAATACTGACCTTACGACTTATCTTAGAAGAAAGATTAAGGAAAGGCTAACCTACGTTTCTAGCATTTGTAGAATTAGAGAAAGCTTTTGACAATGTTGACTGGAATACTCTCTTTCCAATTCTAAAGGTGGCAGGGGTAAAATACAGGGAGCGAAAGGCTATTTACGATTTGTACAGAAACTAGATGACAGTTATAAGAGTCGAGGAGCATGAAGGAGAAGCAGCGGTTGGGAAGGGAGTGAGACAGGGTTGTAGCCTCTCCCCGATGTTATTCAATCTATATATTGAGCAAGCAGTAAAGGAAACATAAGAAAAATTCGGAGTAGGTATTAAAATCCATGGAGAAGAAATAAAAATTTTGAAGTTCGCCGATGACATTGTAATTCTGTCAGAGACAGCAAAGGACTTGGAAGAGCAGTTGAATGGAATGGACAGTGTCTTGAAAGGGGGATATAAGATGAACATCAACAAAAGCAAAACGAGGATAATGGAATGTAGTCGAATTGAGTCGGGAGATGCTGAGGGAATTAGATTAGGAAATGAGACACTTAAAGTAGTAAAGGAGTTTTGCTATTTGGGGAGCAAAATAACTGATGATGGTCGAAGTAGAGTGGGTATAAAATGTAGACTGGCAATGGCAAGAAAAGCGTTTCTGAAGAAGAGAAATTTGTTAACATCGAGTATAGATTTAAGTGTCAAGAAGTCGTTTCTGAAAGTATTTGTATGGAGTGTAGCCATGTATGGAAGTGAAACATGGACGATAAATAGTTTGAACAAGAAGAGAATAGAAGCTTTCGAAATATGGTGCTACATAAGAATGCTGAAGATTAGATGGGTAGATCACATAACTAATGAGGAGGTATTGAATAGAATTGGGGAGGAGTTTGTGGCACAACTTGACAAGAAGAAGGGACCGGTTGGTAGGACATGTTCTGAGGCATCAAGGGATCACAAATTTAGTATTGGAGGGCAGTGTGGAGGGTAAAAATCATAGAGGGAGACCAAGAGATGAATACACCAAGCAGATTCAGAAGGATGTAGGTTGCAGTAAGTATTGGGAGATGAAGAAGCTTGCAAGGATAGAGTAGCATGGAGACATGCATCAAACCAGTCTCAGGACTGCAGACCAAAATAACAACAATGTATAATGACTGTTTCTGAAACTTTGTTTCAAAACTCCTCGACTGTTTCTGAAACTTTGTTTCAAAACTCCTCCAACAGTAAATAAATATCAGCTGAAATAAATAAGCCCACACTTTCGGAATCAACCTGTCGACGTTGTATAGAAATTATTTCAAAATATATGTTTGAGGCAGTAATTAATCAAGTCAAACTATGCAAATACTTCAGTCTTGCATGTGACTCCAGTACAGATTTAGCTTCGATGGCTCAGTTTGCATTATTTGTGCGTTACTGCACAAATGATGGGGTAATAGAGGAAGATTTTTTAGCAGTTATAACTATGAAAGGTCACACCAAAGGATGTGATTTTTGTGGATGCAATTAAAGAATTTGTAAAAAAAAATGACTTATCTATGAGCAAATTAATATCAGTATGTACAGATGGTTGTCTGTCAATTATGGGCGTCATCAATGATTTGATAGACTGATTAAGAAGGAATGGAACTTGCCAAATTTACTCTCCATTCACTGCTTACTCCATCAAGAAAGTTTGGTATGTCAAATATCAAACTGAAAAATGTTATGCAAACGGTTATAAGCGTTATAAATTTCATTGGTGACCGGGAACTTAATAACCGAAAATTAAAAGAACTTCTGCAGGAATTGCTAACTTGTTACAGTGATGTTTTCCTACATACTATTGCCAGATGGCTAAGCAAAGGAAAAGTGCTGGAACGGTTTGTCAGTTTGAAATCTGAAATTATTTTATTCTTACAACAAAGTGGCAATAATTATCCTGAACTTGATGATGAAGAATTTTTTTTGACCGATATTACACAAAAATTCGACACACTTAATTGGAATTACAAGGACCAAACAAGGTAATTCGGCAAAAAATTAACAAATTATTTGCATTTGAAGCTAAACTGCAATTATATATAAATGAACTCGAAGTAAAAGATCTGTCAAATTTTCCAACTGTTGCTATGCTCCGATCAGGCTTCACTATCGCCAAAACTATTTACATAAACCTGAAAGAATATTTGGAAGCCTGTTTGGAAGAAATAAAAAACAGATTTGCAAATGTCAGAAATATTCGAAGCTGAGAACCCTTAGCACGTTGGACGTGATGATCTCAAATTATTCTGCCAATTTTGATTTCCTAAAACTAATTTGCTAAATGAAATGATCGAACTTCAGCATGACACACAGCTTAAATCTCTGTTTGTAGAACATCGCGAAACACAACAGAACACTGAATTTTGGAACTATGCCTAACAATTATAAAAATTTACGAGACTGTTTACACTTCATTTTAACACTGTTTCCTTCATCTTACCTTTGTGAAGCTTCATTTTCAAAAATGAAGTACCTGAAAAATAAATATCGTAATAGGTTGTCCAGTCATTTAGAAGACGCAATGAGGATTGAATGGAGCCCAAACGATGCAGATATAGACGACATAGCCAAAAAAGTTCATCACAAGTCACATTAATGAAAAATTAGGGGTTCGTATTTACGTTTGTTTTGCAATTACAATGAACAAAAACTAGATTCAATGAGAGACCTATAGCTTTCTTATATAGCCTGTTGCATGTCCAGTGCATCTGTCCTTTTCTTATTTGTTAAATTTCTTATTTATTTCTACATTTTTTGAAAGTTTGAAATTAATGCAATTATAATAAAGTTTTTGTGGCCATTTGAATAATGTAATATATATTTTAAGAATACATCTATCTCATCTTGCATGAAAGTACTTTAAAATAAATTTCAGGAACAAGATACATTGATGTCAGATTTGTTTTTGGTAGTGGCTCAAAATTACTAATGATTCTCTTCCTTCCCTTCACCCTTCATATGCTGCCGCCTAGCTACTTGAATATTGTAAGATTATGCAAGTCATGTGGATTTTATTTTCACAGAGATAGTTAAACTGGAATGGATTAGTCAGATGCACTGTAAGCTTCTTTCCAGTTTATTGAAAACTGATCAGCAGCATTTTATGCAGTTTTCAACAGTCGGAAACATGGAGACAATCATTCTGTGGAAGTATGTGAATGGCACATGTCATCATTGCTACCACAACGATTATTCCAGTCGGTCTCAACACTGGACTCCTGTGAAGACTGACTAAAAATGTAATTGTTGACAACGTGACAACTACTCGTATGTCTCCTACGAATATATCCCTCATAATCTAACAGTTGTCAAACCGGCGGACGGGTATTCAAAAATCTTTTTCCCTGTATTGCAGAATTTCAGTGTCAGCAATATCAGTTGTCAGCAACAGCACAGCAATGTTCAAAAATGGGTCAAATGGCTCAGATCACTATGGGATACGAGCCTGCGACTGTAGCCGGCACAGCAATGTTATTTGGCGAAGGAATCACATACATCCAACAGTTGCAAGTGTTTTTTTTCCCGAAAGCACTATTTCATTTTAACAAGTGCTAATGTTTACAGTTTCTGAAGAACGATAAATGATATATATCAAAATCTGGTAGGGAATAAATGGTTTGCAGCTGTCGGCTGTACCTGTCTCCTTCGTCAAATGAAAAATATACTGGAAGAATTGTAAGTAGGAGCGCAAAAAAGTGTTCTGTCACTTTTACAGGTGCCACTTGGTAAAGGGGCAGATTGATTTCTCGTTGCGGTGGGAAGGGACGTAATAATGGAAATGTTTTCTTGTTTGTTTGTCAGTGCTGACAACAAATAGGTGCGTGTGCCTCGTACCAATTATCTGCTATTGTATCAGTCGTAAATGAAAGTGCGTTGGATTCATGAATACGCATTATAGAGACGGTCATATGCGATACATATTTGTTAAAAGAAATAATTTGTCATTAGCTCTTGAAAATGTGTGTGTGTGTGTGTGTGTGTGTGTGTGTGTGTGTGTGTGTGTGTTTACCCTCCACTTCTCCTTAACCCTCGGATCGATTTCAACCAAACTTATACACATATTACTTTCAATCTGTAAAGAAATATTGTGGGGTAAGCAAAGGCAACGAGTTATTGGGGCAGGGGATACTAATGTGGAGGAAGAAGGGGAGGAGGACATGGACACATACAGGGGGAGTACGAAATGGACAGATAGAGGGGTGAAGAGATGGTTAGTGAGGGGAAGTCGAGATGGACGACAGAGAGTGAGGGAAGGAAGAGACAGAATAACATAAGTTTGGAATAAATACATATCTAGCCACTGCCAGTTACCTCATCTAGTCTGAAATAAAATTAAGTTTGCTGTGGTTCAGTCTAATGAGTTGAAGAAAAATTACTTTCAAAACATGTAGAAAACAGTTGTGATCGTGTCTCATACATTTAAGTATAAGTCCATTTGCTATTATTAACCATCTGTTCACAAAGACAACGCAGCAACACTGCGTCGGGCACTTAACAGTGTTACAATTTACGGGTCAGTGAGGGTTACAACAGTCTGAAACAGAGAACATTCTACACGTAGTGGTCGACTTTAACGATAAGTACTACAAAGTAAGTGGTAAACCTCTCGCTTCTTTGCTATAGCTAGTCTATTGGAGGTCGTAACACACCATTTACGTGGTTTGCCAGTTAATAAAAAGACCTGGAAATCTGCGGCCCGAGGTGACACATCATATTGTTAGTTTTTGCCCTTGAGCAAAAAAGTTTGACGACCACTGTATTAAGCGAAAGTTTTTTTTTCTTTTTAGCGCCGTTGTTTTAGCCTATATTTGCTCTTCTTTCCCCATGCATTTGTAGCAGTGATCTTTTGTAAACAGAACTCTACCTTCTGCACACTGAATTTATGTACAGTATTACACTGTCAGCAAATGTATTAGTAATTTTACACGTAATATATACCAATAAGTCTATTATATTTTTAATTGCCTTGTAGAGGTAATTTCATGCTTACTTTAATGTAAAATGCTTTTGTTCAACACAATCCAGACGCAGTTCTGACGCACATGTATTTAGCGCCCTCTGCAGCCCAATTTTTACTGGTCGCTTGAGCGTCTATGTTTGTTACAGTTGACTTTAGTCTCTGGCATGATATACACATATGTACACTCATGTACACTTTTATCTTGTGACGCCTACTACAATTTTATGTTGACAAGAGCCTCTATCTGTGGGCATTTACTAGCGAGCATTCATTCTGAAGTACGATATACAGGGTGATTAACAAAGATATGCAAATATTTTAATATGTTATTCTACTAGTAGAAGTAAAGAAAAAAGTTCTTATAAACATAGGTCAGCAAATGTTTAGTTACGGAGTTACTGCTAATAAAATAGTTTGCCTGAAATTTAGCAACTTCGCTGATATGAAGCCATCGCAAAACTACGAGGTTAAAGTAAAGCACGATTTCCATTTACTTTGTTGTTATTGATCTGGTGAATCTAATAAAACATGCCCCAGCCGTGTATCTGCAGTAGTTTTCCAGAACATCCAGAGAAGCAAAGATTATTATACAAATAAATTGGTTTACTCTCTGTTAAAAATGTAGAAACGTTAATGTCATTGTTACCTACCGTTAGTGAATTGTTTCAGTCGTTTGCTAACCTTGAAACGAGATAGTTTCCTGTATTGTTCAGTTAAAGAGCATAATAGCAACAGGGTATTTAAGTGAAACCACGTAGTAACTGTTGTAGTTTGTAGATTATTTACGAAATAAGGATGCCTTTCAAATTTACGATAGAGGAATATGCCGAAACGGTGTTAATTGATGGCAAATGCGATGGAAATGCTACGGCTGCAGTCAACGAATATCGCCCACGTTATCCGACTCGGAGGATTCCGAACGCACAAACCGTTAATGGAGTATTTCGAATGATACGGGAGACAAGTTCTCTACCTAGCGTTCATAATCAGTACCAGCGCTCGATACTTGAAAACGATAATGGGGATATTATGGATGCTGTTCAACGTAGTCCGGTACCAGCACACGACGTATCTCTCAAAGAGATACAGTCTGTGGTATGACGTACACTGAAGTACAATATCTCCATCCTTACCATAAACAAAATGTGTATCATTCACGTCCGGGAGACCCTGCCCTTCGCTTGGAATCGTGCAGCCGGTTAAATACTAATCGGCGGTTACACAAATACATTTTAATGACTAGTGCGGGTAAGCTACTACAAACAGCATAGTGAACGCATTATTGTGACCAAGACAGACACAAAGCCCATGGCTACTACAGTAATACAAGTTTATGTGCCAACTAGCTGTGCAGATGATGAAGAAATTGATGAAATGTATGATGAGATAAAAGAAATTATTCAGGTAGTGAAGGGAGACGAAAATTTAATAGTCATGGGTGACTGGAATTCGTCAGTAGGAAAAGGGAGAGAAGGAAATATAGTGGGTGAATATGGATTGGGGCTAAGAAATGAAAGACGAAGTCTGGTAGAATTTTGCACAGAGCATAACTTAATCATAGCTAACACTTGGTTCAAGAATCATAAAAGAAGGTTGTATACATGGAGGAGTCCTGGAGATACTAAAAGGTATCAAATAGATTATATAATGGTAAGGCAGAGATTTAGGAATCAGGTTTTAAATTGTAGGACATTTCCAGGGGCAGATGTGGACTCTGACCACAATCTGTTGGTTATGACGTTAGATTAAAACTGAAGAAACTGCAAAAAGGTGGGAATTTAAGGACATGGGATCTGGATAAGCTGAAAGAACCAGAGGTTGTACACAGTTTCAAAGAGAGCATAAGGGAACAATTGACAGGAATGGGGGAAAGAAACACAGTAGAAGAAGAATGGGTAGCTCTGAGGGATGAAGTAGTGAAGGCAGCAGAGGATAAAGTAGGTAAAAAGACGAGGGCTAGTAGAAATCCTTGGGTGACAGAAGAAATATTGAATTTAATTGATGAAAGGAGAAAATATAAAAAATGCAGTAAATGAAGCAGGCAAAACGGAATACATACATCTCAAAAATGAGATCGACATGAAGTGCAAAATGGCTAAGCAGGGATGGCTAGAGGATAAATGTAAGGATGTAGAAGCTTATCTCACTAGGGGTAAGATAGATATTGCCTACAGGAAAATTAAAGAGACCTTTGGAGAGAAGAGAACCACGTGTATGAATATCAAGAGCTCAGATGGCAACCCAGTTCTAAGCAAAGAAATGGGAGGTAGAAAGGTGGAAGGAGAATATAGAGGGTTTATACAAGAGCGATGTACTTGAGGACAATATTATGGAAATGGAAGAGGGTGTAGATGAAGACAAAATGGGAGATAAGATACTGCGTGAAGAGTTTGACAGAGCACTGAAAGACCTGAGTCGAAACAAGGCCCCCCGAGTAGACAACATTCCATTAGAACTACTGACGGCCTTGGGAGAGCCAGTCATGACAAAACTCTACCAGCTGGTGAGCAAGATGTATGAGACAGGCGAAATACCCTCAGACTTCAAGAAGAATATAATAATTCCAATACCAAAGAAAGCAGGTGCTGACAGGTGTGAAAATTACCGAACTATCAGTTTAATAAGTCACAGCTGCAAAATACCAACGCGAATTCTTTACAGACGAATGGAAAAACTGGTAGATGCGGACCTCGGGGAGGATCAGTTTGGATTCCGTAGAAATGTTGGAACACGTGAGGCAATACTGACCTTACGTCTTATCTTAGAAGAAAGATTAAGAAAAGGCAAACCTATGTTTCTAGCATTTTTAGACTTGGAGAAAGCTTTTGACAATGTTGACTGGAATACTCTCTTTCAATTTCTGAAGGTGGCAAGGGTAAAATACAGGGAGCGAAAGGCTATTTACAATTTGTACAGAAACCAGATGGTAGTTATAAGAGTCGAGGGACATGAAAGGGAAGCAGTGGTTGGGAAAGGAGTGAGACAGGGTTGCAGCCTCTCGCCGATGTTATTCAATCTGTATATTGAGCAAGTAGTAAAGGAAACAAAAGAAAAAATCGGAGTAGGTATTAAAATTAATGGAGAAGAAGTAAAAACTTTGAGGTTCACCGATGACATTGTAATTCTGTCAGAGACAGCAAAGGACCTGGAAGAGCAGTTGAACGGAATGGACAGTGTTTTGAAAGGAGGCTATAAGATGAAAATCAACAAAAGCAAAACGAGGATAATGGAATGTAGTCGAATTAAGTCGGGTAATGCTGAGGGAATTAGATTAGGAAATGAGACACTTAAAGTAGTGAAGGAGTTTTGCTATTTGGGGAGCAAAATAACTGATGATGGTCGAAGTAGGGAGGATATAAAATGTAGACTGGCAATGGCAAGGAAAGCGTTTCTGAAGAAGAGAAATTTGTTAACATCGAGTACAGATTTAAGTGTCAGGAAGTCGTTTCTGAAAGTATTTGTATGGAGTGTAGCCATGTATGGAAGTGAAACATGGACGTTAACTAGTTTGGACAAGAAGAGAATAGAAGCTTTCGAAATGTGGTGCTACAGAAGAATGTCGAAGATAAGGTGGATAGATCACGTAACTAATGAGGAGGTATTGAATAGGATTGGGGAGAAGAGATGTTTGTGGCACAACTTGACTAGAAGAAGGGATCGGTTGGTAGGACATGTTTTGAGGCATCAACGGATCATAAATTTAGCATTGGAGGGCAGCGTGGAGGGTAAAAATCGTAGAGGGAGACTAAGAGATGAATACACTAAGCAGATTCAGAAGGATTTAGGTTTCAGTAGGAACTGGGAGATGAAGAACCTTGCACAGGACAGAGTAGCATGGAGAGCTGCATCAAACCAGTCTCAAGACTGAAGACCACAACAACAACAACAACGAGGCACAGTTTATTTGAGATGGTACAAACAATTTACATAACGAGCACGTGTGGTCTGAAGCAAACCCACATGCAACAGTGCAACGCAGTTTCCAGCAACCATTTAACATGAATGTGTGGTGTGGTATAATCAACTCATACTTTATCGGACCATTCATTTTCCCAGACGTCTAACTGGCGAGGCATACTTACAATCCCTTCAAGAAGAGATGCCCTCTTGCTCGAAGTTTTTCCACTTGCTACGCGATTGCAAATGTATTTTCACCAACCCCGTTTCTGTACATTTAAATGAACATTTTCCCCAGAAATGGATTGGACGTGTTGCTTGCTACACGTCTTTGGCCACCCAGATCGCCCGATTTAACACCAATGGATTTTTGTGTGAGGAGATGGATGAAAGACATAATTTATGAGGACAAAGCCATTACTTGCTCGCATTATGATAGCAGTATACGTAATTAAGAACAACTCCATTAAACTGAAACGAGCAACAAAATCTGTTCATACAGGTGCAGCTAAATGCATTGAACCTCATGAAGACACTTTTGAACATTTATTGTGAATGTATTGTGGAATTGTATGTATACTGTACAACTTCCTTAACACTGAGCTCTGTTTTTTTCCGGTTTAACATGAATTCACGTGTGCCGTGGTATCAACAAAAGCAGATTATCTGACACATTCATATAGTTTCAGTTAACGTTAGTACCATCAATTTTCCAAAATTACGTTCTCTACAACTTCTGTTGAAAACTTTCTTCAGTTGCCAGAAATTAAAAAAAAAACCAATTGGGCCACATAGGTAATAAATTAAAAATTGCTTCTCTGGAGGTTCTGGAAATTTACTACAGATACACGCCAGGGACTTGTTTTATTAGATTCACCAGATCAGTGATAGTAAATTGAAATCGTTAGGTCAAACCGCGTACAATTTTGCGATGGCTTCATGTTACCGAAGTTGCTAAATTTCAGACAAAATCTTTTATTATCCGTAATTAAACATTTGTGGACCTGTGTTTATATGTACTTTTTTCTTTAGTTTTACTTTTAGAATAAAATATTTGCATATCTTCGTGAATCGCCCTGTATGTAATCTGGCTGCTGTCTTAAAGTCATGGCTTGGGATAGTTCATGTTTTGTCAATGACAAGAACCGCTTGGCTTCATCTAATCCAATGCGCCGTAACAAGCGAGTACGATTCCTCGCAAATACGTTTCTATTAATATTTTGTTTTGTTTGTAAAAATATTTTTGTAACAGATTGTCTACATTTTACGGCCTCCTTAGGATGAGAAAACCCTATTTCACATTTACGTAGTTTTGTTTTTGATCTTTCTATATTTTCTTATGAATATAAGATAAACCTTCATTGATTGGCTGATTTTTTCAACTTCTTCAACTCTTTAAAATGCTTGGAGGCGCCGGGTATCGATCCCGGTACCTCTCGCATGCTAAGCGAGCGCTCTACCATCTGAGCTACGCCCCCTGCTTGAAGAGAATGCTTGCACAGTGTTTCGCATCGGCAGTGGTGGCGAAGCCAGTAATCTGATTCCACAAACCAGATGCGGTTTGCAGTTGCTGGCGCGAAGCTAACGGCTGCCATGCCTTATAAAGGCGCTTCTACGTGACTCATTCGCGCCGTTTAGTGTTGCAGTTCAAGACACGTTATTTGGCCGTTGAATTAGTAGACGGACTGGTTCAGACTAGTATCGTGATATTTGAGATTACTATACATGAAAGTTAACCTACAGAGAAGTTGCGGTTTTAACCTACAGAGAAGTTGCGGTGTCTCTGACAACGCTAAAAAGAAAACTGAGGCCTCTCTCTCTCTCTCTCTCTCTCTCTCTCTCTCTCTCTCTCTCTGGCCCTTTGAGAGGCTGTAAGTTTAGGAGAGGCAGTGAGCAAAAGTGAGGCACCGCACAAAAACACACACACACACACACACACACACACACACACACACACACATCTATAGTTTAGGCCAAAACTCTTCGTAAAATTTTACTGTAAGTCGTTCGTGTCTGAACATTAGACAGAAACTATGAATCTGGGTGAACTTGAGTTCTTGATGTGTTAGCTGCATTTGACGATGCAGAGGCTACTGCTACTGATCACTGGAAAACTTCGTCACGCTAAGAAAATTAGCGTGAATTGTGTTTTTATTTTGGCAAATTTGAGAACTGTAATAAGATAGTACATTATTTAAAACGAGATATAAGTCATATTATGAAATAAAATTACATTACGTGTTATCAAAAATTTGCTGCATATCATCATCGTTAGTGTTCTGCCAAAAGGTAGGTTTTCACATGGTAGTTCTCCAGGCTGTCCGGTCTTCTGCCATTCTCTTCAGATCCGCATAATTTTCTCTTCCCTTTGTGTTGTCTATCATCTTGTATCTCCTTCTTCCCCTCAGTCTTCTCCCACAAACCAGTCCTTCCAAAGCATCTGCTATCAAGCACTTCGTTCTCAATGAATGTCCAGACATCTCTCACCAACCCTTTCAAATACTCTTTCATTACTCACTCTTTCCACCAGCTTATTCTCTCCATTCTCCTCCACATCCACATCTCAAATGCTTCTAACCTTTTTTCATCCTCTTGTTTCCGCCTCATATAGTGACACACTCCAGACAAAATATTTGTCAAGCCTTTTCCTTAGACATTTATCTAATTTGCCACATAACAGTCTCCCCTTTCTGTTGAATGCCTCCTTCGCTATGGCAGTTCAAGTTTTCACCTCCTGGTGACATTTCAAGTCTTCGGTTATTGTGCTTCCAAGATATTTAAATGCACTTACTTGGTTAGTGGTAGATTTCCCTATTTTGATATTGGACAATCTGCGTCTTGTACTGATGACCATACTCTTTGTTTTTGCTATATTTATTTGCATCCCATATTCTGCACAAGCTTCATTCAGATTTTTCAGCATGTTTTTCATTGTCCGCTCAATTTCTGCCACTAATACCACGTAATCAGCAAATCTTATACATTCTATTCTCTTTCCACCAATACATTTTCCTCTTTTCCCACCTAAACCTTTCGCAATAGTCTCTTAAAGGTATGCGTTAAACAACAGTAGGGAAAGGCAACAACCTTATTTAACATCCTGTCAATTGCTGCTTCCTTCTGACATTTCACTTCCAGTCCTCATCCTTATTTTCTGGTGTAAATATAGAGTCTACATCAGTCATCTCTCTTTCCAATCTACTCTTTTCCTCTTCAAAGTACCCATTGGCTTGTTCCACTGAACTCTTGTCAAAAGCCCTTTCTAAATCTGTAAAAACAGCGTAGTTTTCTACACCTTTTTCCATATATCTTTTCCCTATAGCTCTTATCAGGCCTGTAGCATCTCATGTTCCTTTTCCTCTTCTAAGTCCTAACTGCTCCTATGCAATCCCTCTATCCAGCTTGCCGTATAGACTTTTGTTCAGCACTCTCAGCAACACTTTAGTTGCATGAGAAATTAGACTGATTGTCCTATGCTCTTCAAATTTTTTAGTGTTTCTCTTTTTCTCTATTGGTATCATAACTATTGCAAGGAAGTTCTCAGGCCATTCCCCATTGTCATATGTCTCATTGCAGAGGTAGACTATTTCTTTTCTTGCATCCTTTCCCAGACTCTTCAACAGTTCTGCTCGCTGATAATCAATTCCACATGCCTTCCTATTCTTGATCTCTTTCAGCACCTTTTCTACTTCTGCTTCCAAGATGGTGAATCCCTTTCCATTTCCGGCAAATATTGCTCTTCTTCAACCTTAATTTCGCTTTGTATTTCATCCCCTTATACAGGCATTCAGTGTGTTCTTGCCATCTGTTCAAAACCTCTTGTGGTTCTTCTGCTAGAGTACCACCCACTCTTTATATTTCCATGTTATTCCTCTTTCTTTTAGTTCAAAAGCTATCTCACTAACCAGTCTATATGTCATTTCATACTTTCCGTCTTTCTCCATTTCGTCACATTTCTGTTTCATCCATTTTTTCTTGCTTCTTCAGTTTCTCTTCTTAAGTCATTATTCAGTTTTCTCTACCTCTTTTTGTCTTCTTCAGTTTCTACATTTTTGCTCTTTCTCCACTCTTCCATCTTTTTCAACATGTTTTCTGTTAGCCACTCTTTCCTGGTGCTTTGGATACTCTTAATTCCTAGTACTTCTTTGGCAGAGTCCATGAGTCGTCCCCTCATTTTTATCCATTTGTCATTAACACTTTCATCGACACTACCTCTTACCCGTTCTTCTAAAAATCTGTTTTCCAAATCTGATGCCTTTTCTACCTCTTTGAATCTTTCTATGTTTAGTCTTTCTTTTGCTTTATTCTCCAGACCTTTTTCACCTTCACTTGTATTTCTCCCACTACTAGGTTGTGGTCTGATTTTATATCCACTCCTGGAAAAGCTTTGGCATTCTTGAAACAGTTCCTAAACCTTTTTTGTATCAGGATGTAGTCCAAGTGATATGTTTCCCTATTCAAACTTTATATCCATGTGTAACTTCTCCTTTTGTGGTGTTCAAATAATGTGTTACCCAGTGCTAATAAATTTTCTTTACAGAAACTAATTAATCGTTCACCTCTCTCATTTTTTATTCATAATCCAAATTTTCCTACTGTATCTTCATCTCTGCCTTCACAAACACTGCATTCCAATTCCCCATGATGATAATGCAGGCATTTCTGTTTACTTTTTCGACGAATTCTTGTATTTTCTCATAATATTCTTCCACTTCCTCGCCTCCATGCTGGCTGGTTGGCACATATACCTGTATTAACACCAGATCTTTTGAACTACCCTCCCATCGTATCATCAGTCTTCCATCAATATATTGTACCTTCACCACCTTATTTTTCAGCTTTAGATCTATCAATATTCCTGCTTCATTTTCACCACTTTTTATTTCCCCTGAGTAAAAGAGCTTATAATCTCCACTTTCTATCTCCTCATTCTCCCCCATCTCATTTCACACAAACCAAGAGCATCTAATGTTCCTTTTCATCTCCTGTTTTGTATTCTCTAGCTTTCCTGCTTGCAGTAGTATTCTCACATTCCATGTTCCAATCCTTATCTTTCCTTCCTTCCTTGTCCCTTTTTCCTTTCAAATGTGCCTACCCTCTAACTAAGTGTTCCCCTCCCAGAGATCCGAATGAGGGGAGGTTTTAACTGTGGAATCCTTCACATGTAGAGATATACCTTGTACTGCTTGGGAATGTAATGTGGTAGTTTCCTGTTACTTTCCCCACAGGTTGCCAGCCTAAAATTAGCCGCTCACTATGAGTCAGACGCTGTCTGTAACCGCTCCTCTGGTGTACAGTCACTAGTTATACTCTTTTTGTACCCTAAGAGAAAAGGTACCTCTTCCGCAAGCTTCGTCGTTCCAAAGACTCTTTCTCCGCTGTCGCTGCCGTTGATGTCTTATAGAGCAAGTATAGATTTAAGTGTCAGGAAGTAGTTTCTGAAAGTATTTGTATGGAGTGTAGCCATGTATGGAAATGACAGAAAAAGGCCATAGTGAGGACAGGTTTGGGATAGGAAAGGGGGAACGATAGGCCGTTGTGGGACACACTTTGTCTGGCTCCTACCCTTTGGCCTGTCCGGCTTGGGTGACCCTTCTGGTAGCTAAGCTACCGCCGGCATAGCCCTCCGGGTCCAAAGCACATGTCAACACTTATTTAGATTCGAAATTGCAATAAAGGAGAGACAGAAGAAAGTCAGAGCTGTTATAAACATTGAAACTTCTCAGTTTCTCTCGGTAAAACCCTTTCTGCAAGCCATGGAAATGTATCGTTAGCGCCGTTCAGTTTCACTGTGCACTTGCGTTACGTGTCCGTGTACTTCTCGCAGCACAAGCAAGCGCCCTACAGTCTTTTAAAATAATTTTAAACATTAATATTCCACACAAAACCTGTACACATTTATTCATTAGTAAAAGTATTATAATAATGAAATACATTATGTTGTTATACGCCACTGAAATCACTTTTAAAGTCTTGATATTAACAGAACAGATCTCCGACATCCAAAGAACTGTGGCAAATGAGCTTACAAGCATCGTAGTTGAAATTTTTTCTGCTTGCTTCCAGGAGCTCCAGGAACGTTGGTAACTGTGTATAGAAACCCAAGGGGACTCTTTCAATAGGAGTTGGAATCAATACTTCTTTTTTTAACCCGTCCTATAATTTTTTTGACAGATGAAGTATTAGGAGCCGTGATGTTGTTTTCAACTATTTTTACTGGCAATGTTGCTCTAAAGCAAGGTGCGTGTCTTGTCTTGTCCTTCAGATTTGCTTTTAAACTACAAATAACATCTCATTTTACAAAGGCAGACATTTTTCCACAAATAAATTGCAGATACACTTACTTTTCAAAGATCTACCGCGTAAACAACATAAGAATTTAGAACACTACACAGCTTAGTCATAACTATCCATTACGTGCACCCAAAAACAAACGCGTCTCTGCCAACAATAAGAACAACAACGTGCTGAATCGTGTTCAGAGAGTGTTAATAGACAACAACAGTGACAAGAAGTGGCGCGTACTCGAGACGTCCGTCCACAAAACAATAAGAAAGAACATTTTGATTGAGAGCAACATAACCAAATATATATCACTGCTACTCAAATTTGTATTTCGTAAGTTATACGAATCTGTCAAACATTTTGTGCGTATGTGGTAAGTATTTGACACCAATTATAAAAGTTTATTGGAGGCGCCGGGTATCGATCCCGGTACCTCTCGCATGCTAAGCGAGCGCTCTACCATCTGAGCTACGCCCCCGACGATAGGTACTCAGCTGTGGCGATCGTTCCACAGAACTGATACGCTGTCTTGGCCTCGGTCTTGCTTCCTTATCTCGGCATGACGTTATCTCGTCTCTTTGCATGCGCCAATCGAAAGAAACAGCTGGTGCGTGGAACGTACCACGTGCACTACAATACACAATAGGCTTCATGCGCAGGCGTGCTGCGAAAGGTGACATTACTGCCGAACCTCTTGTCTTACCGCAGCGCATGGAACTTTACAGGCTCATGTTTAAATTATCGTTAGGGACAGCCATATAAAATATCTATATTCTCTGAGTAGAACTCGTACCGAAACGTGAATAACCAGTAGTATTTCAGGGAACCGAGGGCCAATAGGATTGCTTCGTTTGGATGAGCTTGTGACGTCTGGCGGGAATTTTTGTAATTCTGTATTTTCTGTGTTCTGTGGGCGCAAACATAACGAAAGCTGTACATTCACATGTGAATCATTGCGGGAAGTATTTATCAGCAAATGATTCACGGAACAGTGTATTTTGTCACTGCAGTTATTTTTTGTGGAAAAGGCCCATATTTCCAATATGTGATTGTTAGTGTTGCTGGTATCTGCTTCTGGAATACTGACGTATTATGAATGTTCACCGCAACCTTTTTTATAATTTGTAGGACAATTTGCATTGAATAACTGCCTTGACAAACACTTGTTTGCTGCAATTAAGTGTATATTTCGTCTTAAGTGATCATTTAGTGACACATAAACGTGAAGTATGGAAATTATGGTACACATCAGATGCGGCATCAATGCCCATTTTCTGTTGTGCTAAAGTTCATTGTCTGTTGTTGCGTGGTGCAGTCTTTGTCTTGACGGCTGAATTTACGAAAGTCTTGCTAACGATACGATCGTAGATAAATATTTGTGACAAGCAAGAATATAAACGTCATTGCTGGTCGTTTCAGTCGCAGCAATTTAATCAGTGCTCTTAGGTTCCCGCCCAAGCAAACCCTCGGAAATCGTGACATATTTGGAATAAACAGCATGTATTCCTAACGAGCTAAAATACAAAAAATGTCATTGCTGATCGTTTCACTTGCAGGAGTTTCATCTTTTAATCAGACTGAAATAACAATCGAAAAAAATCATAAAATCCAATACGGAGTCACCGCGACTGGACCCGAATGCCGTGGTATGCCACTGGTTATTATTGTTTCGGCCGAGCTGTTCGTAACAGTAATTCATGTTTAACCCTACCAATAACGACGGTTGAGGGAGCAGGAGAGGGGGTGGGGATACTTTACGCCGGTCTTTTCTACCAGATTCTGTACTTGTTTTAAATTTTTTCCGTTGAACTTTATCAGAAAATTTAAGTGTAATCGATGTGTTCATGAAGTATATCTCTGCCCCTGCACGTCAGTATCGGTTTAAAAAGTATGATGATAACTCAAATCTGAAAAATAAGTAACGAAATAGATTTGAAGAGCATGGGATTTGTTAAAGCTGCACCAGGATGTGGCCACCCAACAACAGTCGCAATTGAGGTTGATGAAAGAAACAACAAACTAAAAAATGAAAAATCAGAGAGTGTAACGTTACAATAATATTATTTTTAACTCGTAACAGACAAGATACCCTTACAGTTCACAAGATTTCGAGAAAGCGTGACATCATTTTGACGTCACACGCTATGTCGAAGACGAAAAGAGCTGTCTAGTGGCTTTCGCAATTGTTTGCTTCACAACACGTGACGGAAACCTGATTTTGTAGACGGTTAACATTCATGTCAAGCAGGGAGAACGGGAGTTAACGCTTTTTCTTTACTGCAGTGTATGTTAACCTCGAATTTACTTATTTTATAAATGTGTAAATTCCTGCTCTGTGTGCAGTGGGCTGTGTGTACGGGGGAGATTAAGGTGTTGGCAAGATTTTCAGAAACCTACTGAAAAAGTGGTACTATTTTACCAAATATGCCTTCATCAGCCCCGAAAGTGAGAGAAAAAAAAGGCTGGAGCCAACCCACACTGAATCCAATAACGTATATATTTGCGCTCTAGTTCCAACACAAAGTAGTTCTCTTCAAAATCCATCAAATATACATTGGTTGCGCAGATAATATTACAGCGAAGTAAATGTATTGTCTTACATTTGACTTGAAGAGGCAAGAAAAATTAAAGTAGGTGATTACCAAGTATTACGTTCCATGTAAGTCGTACGTTGCTGTTGTAAATATTTACCAAATACTGTTAAAATGTGTTAACAGTGTTTCCTGGTTTATACATGATACATCCATTTAAGTTTACGGTGAGTTAAAGTTGCATTCGTAAACAATTACGGACTAATGCTAAAATGGAACATAACAGATATAAAAATTTCATGTCAGCACAAGAGGGAATTGCATGAGTATTCGAAGTATATTACTAATCCCAGTTTTATTGACTGTTTCAAAAGCTTTAAGAAAAATCTGTCAGAAGTTATTAAAAAAAAAACTGGGAAATGAGAAACATTTTTGTGAATCTATGAATAAAGCTAAACCAACCTGGCAGGTTATTAAAATAGTATTGGGTGCCAGTCAGATAATGACAGTAATATCAAGCTGATTGAAAAAGCAGTAAACTAACTGATTCGGAGCAATTGATAAATACACATCACGTCAATCAGCCATATTGTAAAAGAGTAGTGTACATAGATATTCATGTAAAGACGGGACGACTTGTGGTCTTGTACAGTTGTTGTAATTAAAATCAATAAAAGTAGCGTACTTGAAACTTAGATTGTTACATCGTGTTATGTAAACATAATATGCACAGCAAGATTAAAATAAACACAGTTCTTACATACGTAATTTCATTACCACCGCTCTGTGAGCACATCTATCTTCAAAACGAAGGAGACGAAGCTTGTTTACTTCCATTACACAGATAGCTGCTGGATTTTTGTGTCCAATCTTTGTGCCTTGAATTTACAAGCCACCTTTCACGCCGATCTATGTCTGAAGGAGACTGGTAAAACTTATAGCGCCCAGATCTGCTGTTATTTGATCAGTTTGGAGCTGCACAGCTCACCATTTGACGCTGTGGAACAATAAAATTAAGTAAAATTCACTGATTCACATTCCACGTCACGCGAAGCTTGCAACACTGTCCTCGAATTGGGATTCAAAATGGTGGATTGTTCAGCTCGGTATATCCAGTGCTTTAGTGGGACTCAGTAGCAGACTGGTGGTCGAGAGTAATATTTTATTAGACTTCAGTTACACGTTGACAGTGTGGGGCAGTCGTGCCCCTCTATGGCCAGCAGGTGGCTGTCTTCCGCGCCGGTGAAGAGCTGCACGCATCAGGGCCCTGTGTTGTTGGTGGCAAGCTCGGCAGTGGCCGGTGGTCTGTCAGTGGGCGTTTCTGCTTCTTTCTGTGACTGCATTCTGCTATTGAGCACCCGCATCTAGGCGATTCAGGCCCAGCCTACAATACACTGTGGAGACGAGGGAAGACTGCCATGCACAAGATACAACCTGTTGCCCTCTAGTAGGTGCAGATGACAGGTCAGTGGGGCTGAGTCATCAAGGTCACAGGCAGACGTAGTGCAGAAGGCGGCTGGCCCAACTTCTAACACATGACTGCAGTTGGCGGTGCCTGGTTATCTTGTCATCTAGTGTGGCCCGGGCTACGTGATGGTACTGTCAGACTCCGAATGAAGACGCTATTTATGTGGTTTCAGGGAGCAGTTGTTGCACTATTAACCAGCCTCCGACCACATAGCTATAACGTGGTTCTTGCTCTGGTTTTGTTACATCACCCTGCCCACAACCACTGCGTAGTGCAGGTTTTTCCGATCGCGGCTAGCCCATCTTGCAATCATGTTGTGTTGCTATAAACTGTGTGTTACCACATTGTGCATACCAGTCAGCAGTAACTAATGCAATGCTTGACGGCCCTTACAAATTCCTAAAAGTTTCACTTAAAACTAAGCAGTGTCGCTACATTGCTCCTCTCCATGGAGAAGACCCAGTCCCATAGGTCTTGCTCAGTACCTACTTCCACTATTGATCTGTAACATAAGTGGCACACTCATAAGATTATATCAACCTCGCATTTTAAACACAATGCATTTACTACATTAACTTTTACAGCCACTTCTCGTCTCCCCTAAGCTCTACGAATTCATTCTCCATCTCTTGCATAGGGGATACAGTCCACTAGAACCTGGATTACCCACGGCTTGGGTTTCCAATCTGCTCACTGTCTCATATAAATAAAAGCGACGCAAAGCAATGTCAGAGTCACTGTGGCGCTAGGAACTGGGACACTCGAGGCTAAGGTTACCCATTGTACCATTCTGACACTGTTCAGTGTGCTGCATTAGCTGTTGACCACCCTTGCTGTGTGCTATCATCTGAGTCAGTGAATGAACTATACTTGGTCCTCAGGTGTCGCTCAATAAGGTAAATTTTGCTTCGGCAACATCTCTAACGGCTTTTCTCGCCAGTACAGCTGCAGTTACGTTATGTTTAAAAGAGTAACTTCCATCATTGTAGCTGGTAAGTGAAATGTGGATCCCAAATATCACACACAGCTTCATTAATCAACAACACACTGTCTCTTAACTCTTAAGTGTTTGCCTTAAGTGAGCTTCTCTTGTTCATAGCAACTTTCCACCACTATTATTTCGTCAAGCACCAGGAACAGCCAATGTACAAATGCTCGCTATAAGTACGGCTTTGGTTGCATCATCTCCGTTTAGCATGATCGACCCTCTACCAGGCCCCTAAACAACTGTGTGGCACATGCATTTCCTCCCATTTGGACCTTATGAGTAGGACATAATGGTTACCACCTCACACTGACGTTGCTTTAGCTAACTCTCGGTCCTTACCGTATGCTGATCTCCATCTTTCGTCATCTGTAACACACCACCCTCTTTTATCTGCAAAATCTTCCCCACGCTTTTGGGTCTTACTGTAGAGGCGTGCACTGTGTAACACCTAACAGTGTGCGCTTGTCAGCCGTCATGCCTTCACTGACACATACGTCTGTGCTCTACCCATTCATACTTCCACCGTAGCTCCATGGTACAGGAAAAATAAGTTCTGACTGCTTGGCTCTGCTACTAACTGTCGTTCAGCTGGTAATTGTTTCTGCACTTCCCTAACCCCTTCGGATATTGTTCGGGTGACAATAGAACGAACTCTGTTGCCCATGTAGTGCCTGATAAACGGTTTCCTCCAAGCTCGTTAGCTCCACTCTTGCATTCCAGATACTATCTCCCAGTGACTGAAACAATCTTGTTAGCGTTATTCTTGCACCGAACACTTTCATCCACGCTTGAACCGCCTCTAAGTCCCAGTGTACAGTAATAATTAATCCCCTGACATAATCCATCTCCTCTCTAGCTAGTTGTCAAAGTATGCATGTGTCGTGCAGCGCGTCATTCTCCAAACTTAATCCGTATGGAATCTCACTCTACAGTTGCCCGATTTCTTTCGTCAATTACGTTTGCCTTCAGCTGTCTTATTCAGTTCACTCACTTCGTTTGCATCCGCTGTCTACGATACTACACTTAATAGTTCCAGCATCCGCTGCTTCGAGCACAGTACGCCTCAAGTAACTTCTTGTGCTCTTCTGACACTTGCTCGAGTGCTGTATTGCTACTTGCTGACCGTTGTAAACCCGAAAACATCTTTTCCAACTTCGCTATTTCGTTCCGTAGTTCCCAAACATTAAATACCAAACTTAACGTCCACTTGAGACTAGACAATACCGCATCCTGCTGCCTGGAAAACAAAACTCCTCCGTGCAGGTGACGATCTTGCACTGCCCCTACACTGTTTCAGGCAAAAAGGTAAAGCACCGCCAAAACTAACATTCTCCCTTCCTCAACCTGACCGAACTGAAACCCGAGGACAGGGATCGTTATCATTTCCCCTCCGCCCAGAAGCCTGCTTCTATATCTGAGCAGGATTTATCACACAACAATTAAAGATAATACTTATCTTAACATAAACATATGTCAACACACGATTACTTTAACAGTCTACATAACACAAAAAACAAAGTCGCAGGAATCATAAAATATAAAACATATTGGCTGCCTCCTTGGCCTTAAGGAATATGGTATACTAGGTACACAATCCTTCTCCTGTTGCTCACTTCTCTGCTACTTATTTTTTGCTCTTTTCTTTCGTTCTGCCGATATTCCCCCTGATATCGATCCTGCTGCACCCTTGAATAGTCGTAAGCATCTGGCATATACAGTCGTTGACCTCAGTGGCAGCTGTAGCTTCAAATTCACAGATGACGTGGTTTCAATAGATTGGGCGTAACTCGTCATTTTTCACATCAACTAACATTGTCAGAGGGGAAAGATATCATAAGCGAGCGATAAAAATCTTAGGATTGACCAGTGATCAAACCCGAGACATTTAGATTTTTGGTTTACCGCAGCTCTCTAGATAAGCTGGTAAAGGAAAGAGAAGATCTGGTCAGAGTAGCAGGACCATGTTTACGTCTGAGACAGAGACGGAGAGGATAAAAGTGTACGTTTCCAGTAGCCTTAAGCCCAGTAAGCTCTCAGACACAAACCTGCGACTCACTGTCGCAAAGCTGCAACTCATATGAGTTCGTAGCATTGCATCTCGAATGCGGTGCTTGCAGTACATTATTTCCCAGGCATTATGAATTCTACGCGAAATGGGATTCTCAGACCCGGCATTGCGGAAGAGACAAGCAACAAGTAAATACCGCACTGTGTCACCATGCAATGTACGAGGTGCATTCAAGTTCTAAGGCCTCCGATTTTTTTTCTCCGGACTGGAAAGAGATAGAAACATGCGCATTGTTTTAAAATAAGGCCGCGTTCATTGTCAATACGTTCCAGATATGGTAGAACCGTACGGCAGATGGAATTTTACCGCCAGCGGCGTGAATGAGAACTGTTTTAAATACTTAAAATGGCGACGTTTTCCTTACTTGAACAGCGTGCAATCATTCGTTTTCTGAATTTGCGTGGTGTGAAACCAATTGAAATTCATCGACAGTTGAAGGAGACATGTGGTGATGGAGTTACGGATGTGTCGAAAGTGCGTTCGTGGGTGCGACAGTTTAATGAAGGCAGAACATCGTGTGACAACAAACCGAAACAACCACGGGCTCGCACAAGCCGGTCTGACGACATGATCGAGAAAGTGGAGAGAGTTGTTTTGGGGGATCGCCGAATGACTGTTGAACAGATCGCCTCCAGAGTTGGCATTTCTGTGGGTTCTGTGCACACAATCCTGCATGACGACCTGAAAATGCGAAAAGTGTCACCCAGGTGGGTGCCACGAATGCTGACCGACGACCACATGGCTGCCCGTGTGGCATGTTGCCAAGCAATGTTGACGCGCAACGACAGCATGAATGGGACTTTCTTTTCGTCGGTTGTGACAATGGAGAGACGTGGATGCCATTTTTCAATCCAGAAACAAAGCGCCAGTCAGCTCAATGGAAGCACACAGATTCACCCGCCACCAAAAAAATTTCGGGTAACCGCCAGTGCTGAAAAAATGATGGTGTCCATGTTCTGGGACAGCGTGAGCGTAATCCCTACCCATTGCGTTCCAAAGGGCACTACGGTAACAGGGGCATCCTACGAAAATGTTTTGAAGAACAAATTCCTTCCTGCACTGCAACAAAAACGTCCGGGAAGGGCTGTGCGTGTGCTGTTTCACCAAGACAACGCACCCGCATATCGAGCTAACGTTATGCAACAGTTTCTTCGTGATAACAACTTTGAAGTGATTCCTCATGCTCCCTACTCACCTGACCTGGCTCCTAGTGACTTTTGGCTTTTTCCAACAATGAAAGACACTCCCCGTGGCCTCACACTCACCAGCCGTGCTGCTGTTGCGTCAGCGATTTTCCAGTGGTCAAAACAGACTCCTAAAGAAGCCTTCGCCGCTGCCATGGAATCATGGCGTCAGCGTTGTGAAAAATGTGTACGTCTGCAGGGCGATTACGTCGAGAAGTAACGCCAGTTTCATCGATTTCGGGTGAGTAGTTAATTAGAAAAAAATCGGAGGCCTTAGAACTTGAATGCACCTCGTACAGTCTAATAAGTTACCGCATAGCACATATTGCATAAATGGCTTAATGCATGTGCAGTCACCCAGTGAGTGTTTGATAGTGATATTGCGGCAGTGTTTTCCCTCTAAGTATGGAGTGTAACTGCAAAGAAATTGTGCAACTTACAGGTTTTTACAAAGAAAAAAGCAGAAATTGTGGTATCCTAAGGACAATAAGTATCACATAAAAACAAAACTAAATGGTGACTGCCATTGGGTCGCCAGTGATGCCGCATGCGAAACCTATGAGGCGCAGAACAATATGCATACATCGATGACAATAGCAGATATATTTTGAAAATCTTGAACAGGTACATGAAATTCATAAAGGAATCTGCCGGTGGCAAAAAGTTTGCTTGATATTGCAGTTCAAAAAATGGTTCAAATGGCTCTGAACACTATGCGACTTAACATCTGTGGTCATCAGTCGCCTGGAACTTAGAACTAATTAAACCTAACTAACCTAAGGACATCACACACATCCATGCCCGAGGCAGGATTCGAACCTGCAACCGTAGCAGTCACGCGGTTCCGGACTGAGCGCCTAGGATATTGCAGTTGTGCAATCTGTGTCCATTATTCGTGATTCTTATACAACAGATGTTAAGCCTTCGAGGGACAATGGGAAAAACAAAATTCAACTGTTCAGCAATAAATGCGGCATTTGCAGTCTTAACTTACTCCAGCTGCGAGGCTGTGTCGATCCAATTTGAACCACTATGCACGGCGTGGCGTAGCTCCGCCCAAAATAAGTGAGCCTGAACCCTCTACTCCTTTGACGTACCGACAACATGCGGAACGTGTTCAACGTGGAGCGCTCAGTGTGGACGCGCCTTAACGTATTCAGTTGTTTTTAGGTTGCTTTGAAATTATACATCAGACTGGTAAAAGAATCTCCACTGACAAGAAATAGATATTGGTCTATTATGAACATAAAAAAAAATGTTTCGATATCTTTGCTACTTTCGTTTGCAGGAATATATGACGTAGAATGCAAGAACCGAAAAGTAGCAGCATTGCTTATAAACGTTGGTGGGTGCATGAAGTTCTTAAAGTAAGAAATACACGGGTACAACCTTCTACATACCTATAAAATGGAGGATGGGATGACATTCAGAAATAACTTACGGATGAGTGCAAAAATTATCGAAAGGCTTGTAGAGACGGTTGTGGGACGCATTTCGAAAAAAAAAACTTTGCTCATAATTCACTTCATATTCTTCGGGCAGCAGGAAATGAGTTACTTTACTTCGAAGAATCGTAATAAATATGACCAGTAATGAAAACATAGCCACTTCATTATCAGACTGCGATATGAGATTAATATGCAAAAGAATCAAATAGTTATGCCGAATAGTTTCCCTGCCATATTTTGACAACGACTGTATAGCTAAAAAACATGCGTATCCAAAATTTGTCGCTTTTAATTTTTTATGCAAAAAGTAAATCATTTTTCCGAAAGAAAACTATTTCACCGAGTAATTAGCTTTTTTTCCTTTACACAAAGAATTTTTTTTAGCGCCGCAGCAGATGTCCCAGCTTTCAGATTTCTTTGAATCAAATCGAGATGCGTACATGATTCTGTGAATGATAGGGCGAAAACGACTGCCACAAAGAATTGTGACAATGAGTTTGAGCAGTGCGAACTGCGATTTATAGGAGCTGTGCTGTCATCCCTTTTTCATACACGCCTAGATCAGGCGTTTTCAGGAGCCAGCTTGGCGAGCACACGCATTGTGATAAATGGGGAGGGCTTTCTTTCGAAACATGACCAGATATTAAATCTGTTGTGTCCTTGATCACAAGCGAAGTCACTCATCACAGTGTGTTCATAGTGAATAAATTTTGGAAATTTGTGGTAAGGTCTTATGGGACCAAATTGCTGAGGTCATCGGTCCCTAAGCTTACACACTACTTAATCTAACGTAAACTAACGAGGACACACACACCGAAGCCCAAGGAAGGATTCGAACCTTCGACGGGGGAAGCCGCGCTGACCGTGACAAGACGCCCTAGACCGCTCGGCTGTCTCGCGCGGCGATAGTGAATACTTTCTCTTTTTGTGGTAACAGGAATGTTGTAACAAAATACGTCTCATTGACTTATATACGGATTTTTCTCGCCATTTATTTCCCCGACTCACAACCTTATAATCACAATTAGTCCACTTCAGAAATCAAAGACCTGTGTCGCTGATGTTTATTTTGCAGTGAAAAAGTCGGCGTGAGGCACAGGCTGAATCCATTTCTGTCCTTACTGTGAAGTAATTTTTAGATTGCAGCTGTGTACGTCATTTACAGTGAGTGATCTTTTTAGGATTACAGTGCAGTGGCAACAGAAATACAGATGAAAAAGAAATTTACGCACCTACTTATATCTTATCGACTCAGCTATTTATGCCCAATAGTAAGCAAAAGGCAGTGCTGTTAATTAGAAATTTCTTACCCAACAGATAGCGCTTAAATAGGAAAAACTTCACTTAGTTGTTCGTCTTTCTCATCTCAACCCGAAATACGTTGAGAAGGTTCTGAAATCGGAGGCACTCACTCCGTGTCCGTCGATTTGGGTGGCGAGCTAACCACTGACTAACGAAAGAACAACGAGCGAGCCGGTGACTCGGTGGAGTAAACAGTGAACTGCCGCACCAATACAGCAAGTAACCAGCTGCAGCTAATTGTCACCGCCTACTGCGCGCCTTGTTCCAAAATGTCTGTCGTTAATACATTCGCTGTGGTCCCCACCACGTACCGTTATGCGTTGATGCTTATTTTTGACACTTTTAGAATTAGCAACCTGTCTTACGGTTATTAGTCCAATGAGATAGTGAAATTGATTTTTTGAAGCAAGTTAGTTACGTGACTGAACTATTATCTAACTCTTCGTGTTTTTTCTTCCTACAAAACCTAGTTTTACCCCTCGGGTGGTATTTACCCCCAGGATGGGAACCACTGGCCTAGTGCGATATTTGTTATATCGGTATGTTTTAACAGGAACTGTAAAACTGAAAGAATAACTGCAGCAGCGACAGAGCGACAGGACTGCCCTGGCCCGCGCTAACTGCTGCCGGCATGCACGTAGCGCTAGAGTCGACGCTGCATTGCTGTTTATTCTTCATGTCATCATGTTCTTGTTAATACATATCAATAAAACGAATACTACACAGTCTAACTTGGGAGAACTCTATCGAATGAGCAGATGAAATTCCATTTAAAAATAATTTTGTTTGTAAAGGGAAACAAACTCTTGCTGGGCGTCGCAAGAATGACGAGAAGTAATTGTTTGTACTGACTCCAGCTATACAATGCAAAACCGAAATGGTAAACATCTGCTAAAACACGAAAGAAAATGCACCTGATGAGTTCTTACAAGGGAAACTCCCCATCGCACCCCCCCCCCCCCCCCCCCTCAGGTTATGTGGTAAGAGGGTCCAGTGAAGATCAAGAATAAAAACGGGACGGTTACTTAACTGCGAAAAACAAAAAAGCAAAATAGAAACAGTGAACGGTCCAAGCACAAGAAATTCAACATAGAGCAGAAACACAGCGTCGTGGTTAAGTGGTCACGATGTTGGACTGCAAAGCGTGTTCTACGCCTCCTCGTGCCATTATTTTTTTTCCCCGCTGTATTCAAATTTGTGTCTCGTGGTGTAACGTCCATTTGCAACAGCGAGGTATAAGGAAAGAACCTTCAGACGCACGTCCTCCTCTTTGTTCTACGCAAGTAGCACGTATTACGAAGTGGCTTTCGAATGGGAACTGCAAACGTTTGATGACAAGGCGACAAGTAAACTGAATCCTCCACAGGAAAACACGTCTGGCGTGTCATATACAGTGACAGTACGTGTGTTATAAATATGAATCACTCATCGACGCACCTAATTTGTACGCCTGCTAAGTGAGTGACATATGCCTGCTTGCCCGATTTTGTGTTCGTATTAGTGCGAAAATGATGAAAACATAATAATTTGTCACATACGCTGCAACATATGCACGCAACTGTTTCACAGTCACACAGTTTCTGTCTAATCATGTTTAACGTTTTTGAAGTCGAGTTCCGTTTTGAAAGTTTTGACTTTTGAGATCCTGTGTTGTAACATAGTTCATACCCGTTTATTTGCTGTCATTTCTGTGAGACGTCTATCTGGTATCTCGCCTACTCTCACTATTCAGCACATTTATTTGCGACGTTAATGATTCTTACATGATTGCCGCGCGGGGCAGCTGTGCGGTCTGAGGCCTAAGGCGCCTTGTCACGACTCGCACGGCTCCCCCCGTCGGAGGTTCCTGTCCTCCCTCGGGCTTGGGCGTGTGTGTTGTCCATAGTGTAAGTTAGTTGAAGTTAGATTAAGTAGTGTGTAGGCTTAGGGACCGATCACCTCTGCAGTTTGGTCCCATAAGACCTTACCACAAATTTCCAAAATTTACCACATGAATCATATTCTATATTCAATGTATTGTATGACAAGTAGCAAAAACATTTCAATGACCGGACGGATACTTAATGATGTCGTGAAAAAAAAAAAGACTGTCACGAGAATGTCCAGCTCGTTCAATTTGCAGTCCAACACCATGACCACTTAACCACGGCATCGTCGCTCTTCCATGCCTCTCATTGTTGCACTTGTTAACTTTGGACGTTCACTGTTCTATTTTGCTTTTTTTTCCCGCAATCTAGAACACCTACTTCCTGTTTTCCAGCTTGATCTGTGTTCAGTTTTTGATGGGCTATGCACTGGGCCATCTTACTGCTAAATCGGAGAGGGTTGCGTTGGGGAGTTTTGCTTGGTAGGAGAGACACCCATTGTAGTTCACTGTAATGGCAGTCACGACGCTCTTCCTATCCGCTATGATAGCGGTTCTAGGCGCTCAGTCCGGAGCCGCGCGACTGCTACGGTCGCAGGTTCGAATCCTGCCCCGGGCATGGATGTGTGTGATGTCCTTAAGTTAGTTAGGTTTAATTAGTTCTAAGTTCTAGGGGACTGATGACCACAGATGTTAAGTCCCATAGTGCTCAGAGCCATTTTTGCTATTGGGTGCAGTCATGTATAGGTTCAAATGTGTGTAAGTTCTTAAGGGACCAAACTGCAGAGGTCATCGGTCCCTAGACTTACACACTACGTAAACTAACTTAAACTAACCTATGCTAAGAACAACACACACACACACCCATGCCTGAGGGCGAACTCGAACCTCCGGCGGGAGGGGCCGCGCAATTAGCGATGATGAAGATGTTTGGTATTTGGGGCGCTCAACTGCGAGGTGATCAGCGTCCGTACAAATGCCCAACCATTGCTCAGCGCAATTTCGTCACTTTCATGAAAGATGATGAAATGATGAGAACAACACATACACCCAGTCATCTCGAGGCAGGGGAAAATCCCTGACCCCGCTGGGAATCGAACCAGGGACCCCGTGCCCGTCAAGCGAGAACGCGAGATCACGAGCTGCGGACGCGCAATTAGCGACATGGCGCCTCTAACCGCGCGACCACTGCGCGCGGGCGATGTATATGTGATGTGCTGGGAATGTGCCCTACTGTGAAAAGCTGTATGAAACTCCTGAAAGAATTATCTCCATTACTTCCAACTGTCAATCGGTTTCATAGCTATAGCGATTCTGAGTCAGTTACATGAACTGGTCAGATTATGTCAGCACTATGTGCACATCTCTCTTGCCACTTGCATGACAATTATTGAGAGAGAGAGAGAGACCAGCCTCAGCTAGTGTTCTGTTCTCAACACTAGTACAGTATCAGCAGTATGTTGTTAAGTTAACAGGTAAAACGCTGATGCGATGCTATGGCTATTTCTGTCAGTGAGTTCACATTCATCGCATTAGACAGTGAAATGTGTACTGTCGTTGGTTTTTATAAGCATAATAGATCACAAATTATGATAGATTACAAGATGGCAGCTCACTAGTGGCATAGGTCGAAAACAAAAGCGGGTTTGAAGTACGTTAATACTGTGTTCACTCTCGGGACTTCCAGAACTTTGAAAGCTACATCACCAATAAATACATAAACACAGCGTATTTGAGAAGTGAAGTAATGCCAAACATACGAAACTATCATTATTCCTAGCTATTCATTTTCCACGCTTCTGCCTCTAACTACCCTACCACAACAAAGGTCAAAATTTAATACTGATTGTGGTGTTGCCAACGCTGCTAAATACTGCATTTTTGGCCAACAACAGCCATATTATGTGGCAGGTGTCATTAGAGCACAGTTAATGAAGTCATTTCATGTAATAAAGAATAAACTAGGCATTCATCTTTTCATGTTTCCCATGCTGGTCTTGTTGTAAAATCATGGCTCAATCGTCGAAAATCTAGGTGGTGATGATTCCAAGCTCGGATGCAAAGCCTAAATTTTATTCTGCGACATTCAAAAGTTTTGTAGGTGCGCTTCACAAACCATTCTTGAAGATTACACTTTTGCAGGACAATGGTGATGTGAAAAAGTAATCAGCACTCTGAATTTAAGTTACACTTCCTTCAATTGCCTTTATGGCAATATCACATAACACACCAAACATCACTTCACAATACAAAACATACTTGATAATATCTTCCTTACTGTTAAAGTTCACATTTTATAAACTGGCTACAATATGCGTCTTTCCAACATGACGTCCAAGACTTGACCTTCTCAAGGTCCGACTCTCTAACTAATAAGTAATAATCGCTTATGTGCCCAAAAATCAGAGTTACAAGTACGTCAAGGATCATAGTGACAAAAGAAAGAATTCACATAAGAATAATATCATTGCAATATAAGCATATCGATGGTTCAAAGTACCTCTACATTAATGAAATCAAATCTGAATGTTGTCTCAGAAATATGTCAACTACTTTACAGAAACACAGTAGAATATTGCCGGTATCGAGAGGTTGAGTTGAGGTGCCGTAATGGTTACGTAATTCAAGTACCATTACACGCCATATGTAATTTCAAAGCCTTTTTTTACACTCTTCTTCAGAAAAAAACAGAACACCTTGAACAATTAGAGATATGACGTTCATTATCACAGTACATATACATTAGTATGAGGCTAATCCCAAAAGTAAGGTCTCCTATTTTTTTATAAGTACGTAGACCTGTTTATTTCTACAAAGGTTTACATCAATTTACAGCTTGAACATTTAGCTATTTTTCGACATAATCACCATTTCTGTCAAGGCATTTTTGTAGACGCTGTGGCATTTTTTGTATGCCCATGTCATACCAGCTCGCTGTCCAGAAAGTTATGAACCTCTTCTTTCACCTCGTCGTCGGAGCTGAATCGCTGGGTCCACAATTAATGATGACAGGTACTGTGAGACTGAAAAAAACTCAAACGGGCAATCCAGAACTGGAGAAGAGGAATGTTGAACAAGGGCATACACATTCTCCATGACAATGCTCGTGCACACATCGCTCGGCAAACCGTTGCTCTCCTGCAACAGTTTCAGTGGAACATAATCACCCACCCACCCTATAGTCCTGACCTGGCGCCCAGGACTATCACCTGTTACCTAGGTTAAAAGAACATTTGGCCAGAAAGTGATTCAGCTCACACGACGGGGTGAAAGAAGAGGTTCATAACTTTCTGAACAGCATGGCGGCCAGCTGGTATGACATGGGCATACAAAAAATGCCACAGCATCTACAAGAATGTATCGACAGAAATGGTGATTATGTCGAGAAACAGCTAAATTTTCAAGCTGTAAACTGATGTAAACCATTAGAAATAAACAGGTCTGTATACTTATAAAAGAATAGGAGACCTGACCTGATTTATTTTCTATTACAGTATGACTTTAAGCAACACTCTGAATTTGACTCAATTACCTGACACTCAGTTAACTAGTCAGTCAAAGTCTCTATGCAACTGCCACTAGGTTCATACTAAAAACTTCAGAATCATTAAAAGTTGATAAATGAACAGTGTTATTAATCCATTCTAATAATAGCTGATTTCTGTTGAAGAATGATATAGAAGCCAGTATCACCATTCTTAGAAGTACTCCCTCCTTTTGTACATCTTGAACAGAGTATTTACATCTGAAACCAAAATACGTAAACAAATGAGCATATTAACATATTGTTTGCTGTTTACTGGTAACATGTAACTAATTATTTAATTTCTACTCCAAATTATGACCTTGATAAAACCTCTTGTATATGATGAAAGGATGATTGACAGAGGTGGAGTTTTGTGGCTTCAGTTGACTGGTTTGCATTTTCATTCAGCTGCAGACTGTAACAAACTGCCGATCGTTGCTCAGCCGCCCCGAAAAGGACGCAGCACTGGGTCGCACCAGCAGCCTGCCCAGACACCTTGCAGTGAGCCCCTTAAAACTGAGGTACAGTACCTAAAACCAGCCTGCTGTTATTTCTTTTGCATATTTAGAGCTGAAGCTGACAATGTGAGTGGTTTGTTCATAGTGCACCTGTCGTCACACCTCCACGAAGACAAGCCGTTGTACAGAGGGCACCTTCGAGACTCTACAGAGCCCAATCGGGTGCAGTGTCACAAAATAACAACACAGCCAAGTACTGTGGACCAAACACCTGCATTGGGCCAGAGTTCATCGTTCGTTCTACTCATCCCAGCAAGTTTATTCAGCTGCCTGTCAGGTGTACGGTATGTAATTTTCATACAATAAGTAGTACATGTAATTTAACTGTATTGTAAATGCTTAATTCTTTTTCAGCCTGAAGTGTAAATCCAGTCCTAACACACGTGTTCATTGTGTGGCACAAAAATTTTTACATAAAGAAGGTCAAATTGGCTGGCAAGACAAACAGCTGAACGAACAGAGTTTCATATCTTATAGTAGCTAGTTAAATATGGCCACAAAATCCCATAATTTTACAGTCAGTGGTTTGCATTCTGCACTTAGTTACACTCGTTGCCAGTTATAGCTCTGTGAATAGAGTGCTGAGGGACTCATTTTTACTTGGGCATTGGTGATCATTAATCACACTTTCCCTACCTTAATACATCTTTCTTTCCTGAGTGTACGTATCTACGTATAGGGTGATTTGTCATGGACCATTTTTTGCTCTGAATACTTATGAAAGATGTTTAATGCCATCTGGTATGGCATGTTTGTTGCTTTTTTTAACCATAGTGTTTCAAGTTTACTGTTTTCCAGTATGAGAAGTTGATTGGTTAACCTGGCATGTGATATTTATCCAAGTAATCAGAAACAGCTTTCAAAAAATTATTCCCATTTCTCAGGTGCATGCAGTACATCTTTATTGTGGTGAACAATGAATGACATAGTATATCAATTGAGATAACATTTTTGTGCATTCAGTAGTTAAAGAAAATCCTGTGCACTTATTAGTGATGTAACATGTATTTTAGTTTCTGAAGAATTTCAGATATGACTCATTCCACATCATTAAGGTTTATTGTACAATGGAGGCATGGAACATGAAACTAATAACAGTTCTTCTGAGCACACAACTGCGCTGGTGGAGTATTTATGTCAATGCGTTGAAAACAACATGGGTGTTGGAATTTTCCAATAACCACAAGTGGTAGTTATGAGTTTTACTTGCATTACAACAAGCAGTTAATGTTCCGTGCTGTTTCTGTTGCTTGTAACCATGAGCTTCCTTCTCTTTGTTGGCAGCTAATGTTTTTGAAGCAAGCATCTTGTAAAAAGAGTCCTGTTTGATCAGCATTATATGAGGCATCAGCAGTTAAATCTTTTTCCTCTGTTATCTTCCATATCTTGCTTACAAACTCATCAGATCCTTATTGTTAGCTGAGTGGCTTTCCCCAGTGACTGCCAGCTGCCGAATACCAAGTCGTTTCTTCCAGTTTGATAGCCAATCTTTGCTTGCTGCAAACAAGTTACTACTGCCAAGTCATTTGCTAAATGCAGCTGCTTTTTCATTTATAATTGAGCCACTGACTGGAATTCCTTTACTGCGTTGTTGTATGAGCCATCCTTAGACAGCTATGTCCAGTTTTTCATTCTCACTCTTTCGCAGAACCTCCCGTTTTCCCAACTCACTATCCATTTGTACTGAGTACTATCAAATAACATCATCTTTCTTCTGGATGTCATAAATAGTTGCTTGTCCAACATTGAACTCAGCAGCAATGGCTTTCTGCGAAGAACCTCGATTTAACTTATCTAACGAGTTCCTGCTTGAGGTCTAGTGTTTCCTTTTGAAAGACATGATTCCGAACTGTAAAGAAAGTTACAATTTCAAATACATTATATAAAGCATTGTTTAACTGAGCATTGTTGTGCTTGATAATTCATTGTGCATGTGTTTTTGGATGTGCACCGGATTACTGAGAGGCCGGACTAATGAGAGCCGGATTAGCGAGAGTCTAGTGTGTTCAAGCTGCTCCCTTGTGCTGAATACATACTTTGTTTACTTTAGCTGCCTTGCCTTAAAAGATATTTGTTTGAGAGAGTGCAAAACATGCCAAATGGAGCTTGATGATAATTTTTTTTATGTGCTAACCCAATCTTAACCTTCAGCCAGCTTTATCCCAAGAAATTTTTCCTATAGTTTATGTCCATTGATGTCTACTTCTGGTGCTTCACGAAGTCACTTGCAGCTAAAAAGAGAAAAAGAATGCTATTATAAAAGATGTTGTATGAAATTGTATTGTCTGTGTTCATTTTAATTAAACATACAGGATTCTTATCACATTGAAAACTATTCATATTGCTGGCTTTCTAGGTAGTAACAGCATTTTTTATAATTTCTCGTCATCTGTAATTCTACATGAGAACAATGTTTGCATTTTTCTGCTGTGGATGTTATGTTTAACAATATATTTTTTTTTAATTAAAGGTTCCTCAGAAGCGAAAAGTGATAGTAATTCTGCTTAATGGACAAAAACTTGAACTTATCTGTGACTCAAATGTGACAACAGCTGGCCAGGTTTTTGAGGTGAGCCTATTGCATCTAATGAATACTTGCATATTGATGTTTATGAGGTACAAATAAATGTGAGCATTTGTGACTATATGTTATATTTCAAATTGTGGTAAAAGTGTGTTTTATGAACTTCAGCATTGTGTTAAATGTGATAGAAAGGATGGAGAATTAAAATCTTCAGACTGAACATAACACTATAAAGCGAACTGAGAGCTTGTTATCAAATATCTTTTTCACCATTGCAGTACAGGTCTGTGAGAGATTTCAGAGATAGTGAAAAAATTGAAAAGAAATTATGTATTGAAAGTAAGTCATCTTGTGATAAGGAGACAGTCATCTTGTGATAAGAAACTTATAAGAAACAATACAATTGTATTCTACTTTGTTCTATTCTATTCTACAGGGTTGGCCATAAGTCAGATGTCACTAGCAATCCTTAGACTTTGTTTCATCCACTGCAGTGGAGGTCAGCTGTGATCATGACTAGTGTGTAGCACCCATAAGTCAGTTTGAGGTTATGTTGGTTGTTGTTACCTGAGATACAATAAATGGAAAGTTGGCTACAGAACACCGTGCAGTGGAGGTCAGCTGTGATCATGACTAGTGTGTAGCACCCATAAGTCAGTTTGAGGTTATGTTGGTTGTTGTTACCTGAGATACAATAAATGGAAAGTTGGCTACAGAACACCGTGTATTTGTTTTGCAGACATTGTGGAACATGGCACTGTAATTACAGTGATGTTTGTGATTTGTTTGTGGAACATTTTCCAGACATCCAACCTCACTCTTCTTGATGAGGTATTTTCAAATTAAATTTAAGATTTGGAGGGACTGGCCTACTCTAACAAGGAAGCTTCACTGCCAACCCAAAGTTTTTTACTACAGGCAAGAATCTCCAAGTTGTTGCATGATGTTTTTTTGCAATCACCAAGCAAATCTCAAAGCAAATTGGCCAAGGAGTATGGAATATCAAGAAAGAGATTGCCAAGGATTCAGAAAAAGCTGAATTGAGTGCATATAGGACTAATTTAGTTCAAGGCCTAAATGAAGATGATCTGGAGAGACATATGGAGTTCTCTGAGCTGTACACAAATCTGACTAGAAGCCAATCTTAAGTTTTACAAAAGCATTCCTTGGAGCAACAAAGTGTCTGTTAAGGTGAATTGCAGAATAAACAGACACAACTGTGTCTACAGAGATTCTATGAATCTCCGCAATGTGATGGAGTTAAACTTTCTTGGCATGGGCGTATAGGCAAGGATTTTCAGCAGTGGGCTATTTGGGTCTTATTTTTTTAATGGTACTGTCAATTCTATAAATTATCTAGATATCGTCCAGTAGATGATATAACTAGAAAATAGTCAACTTTTTGAACACCTGCACCTGATAAAGGAAAAGTTTATATGACTGCTGCATTAGGGAGTTACTGTGATTCAAAATGAAATCATTGATGAATGTATTGTCATACAGGGTGCTGCTGAATGACCTCCATGATTCCCAGATATGGCATCTACTGTATGAGTTTTTCAGTCTGGGATATACTAAAAAATGGAGTTTATTTCATCAAGATTCATATTGTTGAATATTTGAAGGAACAAATTCTGTCAGAATTTAAAAACCTACATTACTGGAAAATTTGCAACAAAATTTGTAAATCAGTGTTGAAGAGATGCAAGGTTTGCTTAGAACAGCATGGGAACCATTTTGAACACCTGTTGTAGGTTCATCGAACTCTGCATTTATGTCTGAATTGATAATAAATTTGTATTTTCATTTGTTTGGCATTACTGCATCAGTCATGTTTTTGGAAACTGACTTATGGCCCATCTGGTATATCCAGGTGTAGATACGAAAGCTTATAACATAATGTAGCAGAAAGATGCATTGTGGTGAAAATGCCAGTTCGCAACAAGGTATTTGTCAACCACACATTATACAAGGAACTGGCCATATGGCAGAGGTATTTCATACAATTACTAGCCAACCTCTTCCATGTTCCACTCACTAATGGAAGGAAGAAAAAGTAGTTCTGTGCTCTTGTATGTAACCTTATTCTTCTGTCTTGTCCTTATATTTCTCACACAAAATGCTGAATTATAGCAGTAGATCTGCTTTGCAATGATTTTAGTTATGTGTTGGCCATTCAGTGATGCAGTTAGTACTGTCCAGAACTATTTCACAGTCTGTCTCAATTACTGCTTCTGATTTGCACAAGAACAAAACTTTTGCAATGATAAATTCCATTTGATTTTCTGGTCCTCAAGTTTGCCTGATATGAAACATTTGGAGCTCATCTGAATTGCCACTCACTGCAAGGTAGGCAAGGTGCATTCATTTTGTGATCTGTGCATAGATGTATGTAGTCTAATTCATGAATGATGGCAGTTCACACAAGTCCAGGCATGGATGGGTTTTGAATTGTTGCCAGTTCCAAGTGATAGTTACAGTACGTGCGTACATGTGCTTTCCTCTTGAAAAAGTGTGTATCCTGCAAATTATGTCTCTCACTTGCTTATGTAGAATTTGTGACTTACCACTACTGTCAAAGATGACAAAGTGCAACAAATGGAATAAAATTCGCTAAATAACTTTCTACAATCACGTTTAATGCTTTGGTTGTCTGCAAGACTCGCAGTAGAGCCCTCAGAACACCACTGAATGCTCATTGGCTGTCCAAGAATGTATGAAGTAAGTGCACAGAAGTGGCCTAAATGTAGCTGCCATCATTTGTGACTCCAACTACAACTCTGTCTACCATCGACAAGATACCAAGTACTTGTCTAAGGGGCAGTCTTATGAAAATGAGACAGATGGAAAAAAGTAAGTAAACTGTTTATTATTTCACAAGTAGTAACCATAACTGTTAACATACTTATCACACTGTGAGACAAGGTAAGCAGTGCCTTCATGGAAAATATTTGTGATTGCCCATGGAACCATGATTGTACCCAGGCATGCACCTCTTCAATCGAAGCAAATCAACAGCCATGAACTTCTTTCTTCAGGGCTCTAAAAATATGGAAATTGCATGAGGAGAGATCAGGACTGTGTGGAGGATATGTAAAGAGCTTCCCAATGACACTTCTGCAGCATACTTAAAAGCACAGGCACACCAGCTCTGGGAAAATCATGATGACCCTTTTCTCTGAGAGCAAGTGCCCACTAGTGTGTGATTTTATGGAACCCGGTGCTACAGTTAACGCACAGCTGTATGTGAACACTTCAAAAAAACTGAAGCACACCATCAACACCAAATGCCCAGAAATGACAGATGGCATAATTTTGTTGATGTTGCCAAGAGTGTTTTTACTACACAGCAGACGTTTCACCGGGAAACCCATTTCCTCCATATAGTCTCAATCTCTCCCCATGAGATTTCCATATTTGTAGAGCCCTGAAGAAAGATATGTGTGTTTGTGATTTGCTTCAGATGAACGGGTTTCTGCGTGTATACAATCATGGTTCCACAGGCAACTGCAAACTTTTTCCCATCAAGCTATTGACCATCTTCTCCCACAGTAGGATAAATGTATTAACAGTTACAGCAATTACTTCTGAAATAATAAACATTTTACAAACTTTTTTCCATCTGTCTGCTTTTCATTTGACTGTCCCTTATAAAGTCTGCTGTCTGCCTGATGAATAAAAATTCAAAGTTCTCTTCACTCATTTTCGCTCTGAAATAATTCATACTTTATTATCCTGTGTTGTTACCATGTGCTTCATTATTCTTATTTACATTCATGCCATGATGAATTGTAAGTGTTTCGCATATTAAATGTGAACCATTTTGTTATTAAATGATTGGTCATAATGGTTAACTTATGTGTGATGTAAACTAACAAAACAAACAGTTAAATTGTTAGAATTATATTTTAACATAAGAGCAATCACTGATACTCGTGGTAATTTCTAACAGTTTTTTGCTGTATTTGAGATTAAAAGTTTTGGATTGTGGAGTTGTTTTCAGTCTAAATATAATTTTATGCTTTTCCTTAGGCTGTGGTGCGAAGTGAGAAATTAAGAGAGAACTTCACTCTAGGGCTGGCTGCTTTGCTAGGTGGAGACTTTGTTTTTCTGGAGAAAAACACACACCTTCGCAAAGTCGCCCCTCCAGCTTGGGGAAGAGATTCCCTTCCATCATGCAGCCTCACACTGTACCTGCGCATAAAATTTTACTTACCAAGCCTCCGGGGGATCAGGTAATTCAATGTTATTCTCCTGTGAAACTATTTTGTATGATCATATGAAATATTTATCTGAAGGAAATGTATAGAGGCTATTTATGATGAAACACTACTAATTAATTCTTTGGTTAACAGTAGTCCAGTATTTACTATTCACTCCATGGCTTTTCCTATCACTCATTTGATTGTTATCATTTTACATCCATAGCAATAATAGAACCTGCAATGAACTGTTTCGCAGTGTTTTGGCGGTCATACAAATTATATTTTTAGCAGGGGCAGCAAGAATAATTAGTGTTCCTTCATATTAACATTAATGGTATGCATATTTACAATATTTTATGTAATTTGTATTTGTATTTGTATTTTATGTAATCATTTTGAATTCCGTAGAAACACTGGAACACGTGAGGCAACACTGACCTTACGACTTATATTAGAAGAAAGATTAAGGAAAGGAAAACCTACATTTCTAGCATTTGTAGACTTAGAGAAAGCTTTTGACAATGTTGACTGGAATACTCTCTTTCAAATTCTAAAGGTGGCAGGGGTAAAATACAGGGAGCGAAAGGCTATTTACAATTTGTACAGAAACCAGATGGCAGTTATAAGAGTCGAGGGGCATGAAAGGGAAGCAGTGGTTGGGAAGGGAGTGAGACAGGGTTGTAGCCTCTCCCCAATGTTATTCAATCTGTATATTGAGCAAGCAGTAAAGGAAAGAAAAGAAAAATTCAGAGTAGGTATTAAAATCCAAGGAGAAGAAATAAAAACGTTGAGGTTCGCCGATGACATTGTAATTCTGTCAGAGACGGCAAGGGACTTGGAAGAGCAGTTGAATGGACTGGACAGTGTCTTGAAAGGAGGATATAAGATGAACATCAACAAAAGCAAAACAAAGATAATGGAGTAGTCGAATTAAGTCGGGTAATGCTGAGGGAATTAGATTAGGAAATGAGACACTTAAAGTAGTAAAGGAGTTTTGCTATTTGGGGAGCAAAATAACTGATGATGGTTGAAGTAGAGAGGATATAAAATGTAGACTGGCAATGGCAAGGAAAGCATTTCTGACGAAGAGAAATTTGTTAACATCGAGTATAGATTTAAGAGCCAGGAAGTCATTTCTGAAAGTATTTGTATGAAGTGTAGCCATGTATGGAAGTGAAACATGGACGATAAATAGTATGGACAGGAAGAGAATAGAGGCTTTCGAAATGTGGTGCTACAGAAGAATGCTGAAGATTAGATGGGTAGATCACATAACTAATGAGGAAGTATTGAATAGGATTGGGGAGAAGAGAAGTTTGTGTCACATCTTGACTAGAAGAAGGAATCGGTTGGTAGGACATGTTCTGAGGCATCAAGGGATCACCAATTTAGTATTGGAGGGCAGCGTGGAGGGTGAAAATCGTAGAGGGAGACCAAGAGATGAATACACTAAGCAGATTCAGAAGGATGTAGGTTGCAGTAGGTACTGGGAGATGAAGAAGCTTGCACAGGATAGAGTAGCATGGAAAGCTGCATCAAACCAGTCTCAGGACTGAAGACCACAACAACAACAACAACATGTATTTCATAAGTGAAATCATGAGAAAGTTTCAGAGAATCAATTATGTTATAGACTTCTGTGTTAGTACTATGCTAATCTCGGTTGTACATTGCTACTTTTGTTTTCTATGGTCCTGACTGGAATAAGAAATTACTAATTGGAAGTGGAAGTATGTACATACAGCATGTTTCACAAGGGACATAGTGTCTATGAAAAGAAATAACTTGGGCACATTGAGTGACAAAAAGATTTCGGGGAGAGGTCTCTTTATTGGCACTCCATAAAAAATAGATACATAACTGTAAAATTTAGTTCCAAGGGCCTATGATAGGTGGCCCTGGATGCAGTCATATGAAACAATGGAAGAGTGATGTCTATTGCAGTTATTCACCATAATCTAAGAATATCCATTAATGAATTCTTTTGCATCAGTTCAATGTTCTACAAAGTGCACATATTGAAAAACATTTGATGTGAACATGTAGCATTTTGTAGGACAGATGCGCCATTCTTTATTCACTCATTTCACATCCACATGACTTGCTCACAATATAAATGAATATCGTAAATAAATATAGCTTCATTCTTGAACTGTTTGTAGTGATAACAGCATCCCATGCCATAATTAGTAACATTTGGAACCAATCCTATTATATCCAAGTATATATGCTGTTCCAACATTTTGTTGGGAAGGGACCAACTAATTAGATTTGATAATTCTGTCTATAAATATGTCACGGCCGGGTGTATTTTATATTGGTGACCAGTTTTGAATGCAGCCATTCATTTTCAAACCATACGTACAGAACATTGCACTATTAGGAAAACATGTAATGAAATAACATTATCATGATATAACTTGAACAGTTCTTAATAGCAAAATTAACATTTTAACATTTTATGATTTTAACATACCTGCTGTAAAGTGCTTACCGATGCAAAACATCACCGACATACTTGGTTAACATAACACAGTCATATAACAGATGCGATGATAATCAAATGACAGCATGATACTTTCCGCAAATTAAATAGTACTAACTGTAGGTACTACAAACAAGTTCACATCAACTCAACAGGTGTCACTAGTTTCATTAGATTGTGACTCAAACATACTATTGGCCAAGGACAATCTGTGTAGGTAGAGAGCAGAAAAGTAGTGACACCTGTTGATTTGATGGGAACTTGTTTGTAGTACACACAGTCAGTACTGTTTCCCCTATCAAAAGTATCATGCTGTAATATGATTACCACCACGTCTGTTACCCAAGTATGTCAGTGATATTTTGCACTGATAAGCATCTAACATCAGGTATGTTAAAATCAAAAAAATGATAACTGCTCTATGAAGAACTGTTTTAGTTGTATCATGTTAATGTTGTTTCATTACATGTTTTCCTAATACTGTAATGTTGTGCAGAGCTGCTTTGAAAATGAATGGCTATGTGTAATGCTAGTCACTTGTATAATATACACAAAACTGTGACAGAAATTTTGAATGAAGAATGACATTTTATATCCAGTTTTTATGACATTCCCAAAAGGACTTCACTTTGTGCAACCATCTATCATTTATCATCACCATTTATTTTATTTCATAGTCGGTGATGTCTTTGTGAGACATGCTGTAAAGTATCTCCTTGTAGTTTGTCTGAAAATATATTAATTAAGAATTAGAACTATTTTTTAATTTCTAACATTTGCAGTTGAAACTGAGGTAGCAGTCTTTCACAAAATGCAGCTTGACTACTTTGGACATTATGTATAAATCCTTCCAGTGATCTTGAGGTATGCAGAGTGTAACAGATATAGGTGCAGATATTCCTACTTGTGACTGAAGAATGTGTACTGAACAACATTACATCAGTGTTTACTTTATTTGCAGACTAATAATTATAACCATTAGGAGCAGTACGTGTTTAGTTTGGGTGGTACCCCCAAGTATATGTGGCAAGAGCACGCCATTAATTTTGGATAAAATAATTTCGGGTATTTGGCCACATCATTATAAACTACTAAAACAACTAAGTTGCTGACATTTCAACCGATCTACTGCAGTCCTCTTCAGGGTTGAGTCACTTGAAACATCGAGCATACAATGACTCAACCCAATACTCAAAATTGTTTAATCCAAAATGACATTGCTCGTGGAAGCCTACAGACTTGTGCAAGTCATTAATGCTTATTTTCACTTGAATAACACATTAGGTATTGGAATTGTAGACACATGGACACAAAACGGTATGTCTGTACCTAAAGGCTTAGTCCTCTTAGTGGTCCAGTTAAATGGAGAAAGCATCAAGTCGTAAAGTTTGTGACATGTTTGGGGAAAGACTGTTCGATGAAGAGAAAAAACAACCAACACACTAGTGTGTGTACAAATTAAGGTACCACATATGAAAGTATCTGCACTTATACCTGTTACATCCTGTATATTATTTTTCATAGTACTTCATAGTACATTATAAAAATAATGGTTGTCATATGAAGTTCAAAATGGAAGTTGGAGAGTATTAGTAAAAGGATTAGTAAAGGATTGATTGCTATTCACCATTTAGAGGAGACGTTGAGTGGTAGACAGGTATGACAAAAAGACTGCTATACATTTAAGCTTTTGGCCAAAGGCCTGCTTCTAAAGTAGAAAACACACACATATCCATGCAAGCATAACTGCCACCCATATGACTGCTGTCTCTTGCCACTGAGGCCAGATTGCAAGTAACTGCACTTGGTGGGAGAAGTAATCCATTGGTGGTGGGGGCAAGGAGGAGGCTGGGGTGGGAAGGTGGGAGGGATAGCATGATAGGAAATAGGGGTAGGGAAGGGTGTGGTGTTGTCTGTTGGAGCATGCAGGGACGTTTTAGGGATGGGGTGGGGCAGCTAGGTGCACCAAATACTCCAGTACAGCCCAGGCCTCACCTATCCCCTCCAAAGTAGGACTAACTGTGAGAGCAGTCTTGTGATCTACAAACTAAGCTGCTTTCTACATAGAAATGACAACCAACAAGCTGTCTGTCCACATGAACAGCCACTGACAAACTGTGGCCAAGCTAGACACCTAGTTGCTCAACACGCTGCCCAACACAAAGTTCATCCCTACTCTCACTCAAGGACTGCACGGCTTTCTCCTCCACCAACACACCAGCTAGTTTCTTTTTGCCCTCTCCACCACTTCTCTCCTTTTTTCTTCCTTCCCGCTACTGACCCCCCAGTTCCCCTTAAAATCTCCTGCACCTAGCAGCTCTACTGTGTTCCCACCACATCCCTACATGCTTCCACAAACAGCACTACATGCTCTCCCATCTGTATTTCCTATCCTGCTATTCCACCCCCATCCCTGCCCCCCCTCCCCCTTAACCCCCCCCCCCCCCCCCCATACATGGATTGTGTCTCTCATCAGGCACAGTTACTCTATGTTTGGCCTCAGTGGCCAGAGACAGTGGCCACATTTGTGTGAGTTGTGCTTTCATGAATTTGCATGTGTTTGCTACTTTACAAGAAGGCCTTTAGGCTGAAACATGAAATGTATAGCAGTCTTCTTTTTGTGCCTTACACTAGGGTATGACGTAAATGCACGGGTGATCAAATAAAATTTTCTTTTGCAGGAGCTGGTCAATGAAGCATATGCTGTACTTGCAGCTTCGAAGAAATCTCCTTGAGCAACAATTAGTTTGTGACCTGAAGACTCACATCTCTATGGCAGGACTTGCACTGCAGGCAGAATTTGGAGATTACACGCAACAGGTACAGTATGATTTTTAAAGATATATTTATTGCTACTATAGTGCATATACACAGTGCTGTCCACAATTTCCTGTGCTAAGGCAATAACTAATTCAACATCAAAGGCCTAAGAATTCTTAATCTGTATTTCCTCAAAATTGCATTCATTTGATGCAATCCATTGCTTAACACAAGTTTACGATCCCACAATATGCTTACATGGATCATCCTTACGATTTGTGTTGAATTGGATGATGTAGTGATGGAGACTTGCATTTCAGCAAGTAACATTATTATTATTATTATTGTTATTATTACCTTTATTACCAATTCTGTGTCATTCACCAGCCACAGCTGGACAGTCAGTGTCAAGATACAACATTATTAAAATACATGAATACAGCTCTACTATGATAGTAATTTAATACTGCAAGACGTATTTAAGTTATAAATTAGATATCAATAATGTCAGAACTATAGAATAGACAAAAGTACATAATGAAATTAAATGTAACATTTGCTGTTGGAGTCACGGAACTGAGCAGCAGTTCAAGTAAACACTATGTTATTACTAGAGAAGAATTCTTCAATAGTGTAGAAGGGTTGCTCTTTTAGCTTACACAAAATAGTAGCTTTAAACTGCTCCCATGCTAAGGATGGTATGTGATCAGGTAGAGCATTAATCAATTTTAGGGCCACCATTGGGAAGCTGTTTTGTGTCTTTGCTAATGAACACCTTGGCGTGTTGATACAGTCTTTGTTGCGAGTGCTGTATTTCTGGAATTCATTTTTCTTTCTGTAAATATCATGGTTTATGTGGAAGAGTCAGTTCAATATATACTGACTGTAAACAGTCAGAACTCCTAACCTGGTGAAAACTGGTTTACAGTGGTCTGTTTTTTTGCTTGAAGTAATGATCCTCATTGCTTTCTTTTGCAGTAAAAGCACATTCTTGCAGCCTGCAGAATGGCCCCACAACAACAGCCCATAAATGATGTGGCTGTGGGACATTGCATAGTACACAGTTAGAAGGTACTGTTCTGGTACTATACTTTTAAGTTTCCTCAAGAGGTGCAACTGATTAATTGCTCCTGGGTAAGCTGAGGCATCTGTGTAATTGGGGAAAGATCAGAAAATCTGGGAAAACTCATCTGAATCAAGATAACAAGTATTTTAACATTTTGTGTGAATTCTATATATACTGCTCTACCTGGAGACATAAATTCTTTGTGAAGTACATCAGTTACCCAAACATTATCAATATTATCTTCCTCATCAAATTCTGAAAGTCTTCTCTATTGACTTATAAGTGTTAAAACTTTCAATCTTGAAGTGTTTCACCAGCCCATTTAGGATTTTCACTAGTGATAATCTTGTGTAAATTTTCTCATTACTGTGAGTTGTGAATAGTGATCCTGACAAGACTCAACTTGACGATACATGTGCTCCCAAGTCTGACCATGTTGAGAAAACGTTACACACAGGTTCAGTCTGTTTGGATCTTAATTCAAGATCAGTGAAACTAATGATATGGTTGTGTGTAGAATTTTTTCTGTCATCTCTATCATTGCCTTAGGTACCACTTTTAAATCTTCTTTCATTAATGTTGTTTTGGCATGATCTGTTGGTTAACAACTTCATTTGTGTTTCTTCAATGTTTACTGGTGCTTACAAAACTGCTAGTGACATGCAAAAATGATTTTTAGTGCAGTGTTGACTCATCACACACCTTGAAAATTGACTGAAATATCATGGCAGAGGTCATTCAACAAAAGAATTATTTTAATGTGCTTAATTGATTTTTATTTGGTCCTGTTAAATTACATTATGTGCAAAGCTTATACTGCAATATTATGACTGGTTGAAATATTGAACATTGTATGGGTAAAAAAAGAAGAAAAGAAAACAATACTGTAAACCGTATAGATACAAAGTAAACAAAATTACATCTACATCTACAGAGATATGCTGCAAATCACATTTAAGTGCCTGGCATAGGGTTCAGTGAACCACCTTCACAATTCTCTATTATTTGAATATCATATAGTGCGCGGAAAGAATGAACACCTATATACCCCCAGGGGGTTCACAACTCTTTTGTGGATACGTGCGTGGCGAGCACGCGGCCCCGAGCTATTGCAGCCTTCCTTCTTTCCAGGGCTGCATTTTCTTCCCCTTCCCCTCCTTTCCTCTCCTTGCTCCTTCCCCCTCACCCTCTCCTCTCCCTCTCTTGGTGTCCTTGCTCCTTCCCCCTCGCCCTCTCCTCTCCCTCTCTTGGTGTCCTTGCTTATGTTGGCCCCCGCTATCCTCCTGCTTATGTTGGTTTTGCAATTTAGCTTTGTTGCGTAATCACCTCCTCCTTCTACATCTACATCTACATCCATACTCCACAAGCCACCTGACGGTGTGTGGCGGAGGGTACCCTTAGTACCTCTATCGGTTCTCCCTTCTATTCCAGTCTCGTATTGTACATGGAAAGAAGGATTGTCGGTATGCTTCTGTGTGGGCTCTAATCTCTCTGATTTTATCCTCATGGTCTCTTCGCGAGATATACGTAGGAGGGAGCAATATACTGCTTGACTCTTCGGTGAAGGTATGTTCTCGAAACTTTAACAAAACCCGTACTGAGCTACTGAGCGTCTCTCCTGCAGAGTCTTCCACTGGAGTTTATCTATCATCTCCGTAACGCTTTCGCAATTACTAAATGATCCTGTAACGAAGCGCGCTGCTCTCCGTTGGATCTTCTCTATCTCTTCTATCAACCCTACCTGGTGCGGATCCCACACTGCTGAGCAGTATTCAAGCATTGGGCGAACAAGCGTACTGTAACCTACTTCCTTTGTTGTCGGATTGCATTTCCTTAGGATTCTTCCAATGAATCTCAGTCTGGCATCTGCTTTACCGACGATCAACTTTATATGATCATTCCATTTTAAATCACTCCTAATGCGTACTCCCAGATAATTTATGGAATTAACTGCTTCCAGTTGCTGACCTGCTATTTTGTAGCTAAATGATAAGGGACCTATCTTTCTATGTATTCGCATCACATTACACTTGTCTACATTGAAATTCAATTGCCATTCCATGCACCATACGTCAATTCGCTGCAGATCCTCCTGCATTTCAGTACAATTTTCCATTGTTGCAACCTCTCGATACACCACAGCATCATCTGCAAAAAGCCTCAGTGAACTTCCGATGTCATCCACCAAGTCATTTATGTATATTGTGAATAGCAACGGTCCTATGACACTCCCCTGCGGCACACCTGAAATCACTCTTACTTCGGAAGACTTCTCTCCATTGAGAATGACATGCTGCGTTCTGTTATCTAGGAACTCCTCAATCCAATCACACAATTGATCTGATAGTCCATATGCTCTTACTTTGTTCATTAAACGACTGTGGGGAACTGTGTCAGACGCCTTGCGGAAGTCAAGAAACACGGCATCTACCTGTGAACCCGTGTCTAAGGCCCTCTGAGTCTCGAGGACGAATAGCACGAGCTGGGTTTCACACGACCGTCTTTTTCGAAACCCATGCTGATTCTTACAGAGTAGATTTCTAGTCTCCAGAAAAGACATTATACTCGAACATAATACGTGTTCCAAAATTCTACAACTGATCGACGTTAGAGATATAGGTCTATAGTTCTGCACATCTGTTCGACGTCCCTTCTTGAAAACGGGGATGACCTGTGTCCTTTTCCAATCCTTTGGAACGCTTCACTCTTCTAGAGACCTACGGTACACCGCTGCAAGAAGGGGGGCAAGTTCCTTCGCGTACTCTGTGTAAAATCGAACTGGTATCCCATCAGGACCAGCGGCCTTTCCTCTTTTGAGCGATTTTAATTGTTTCTCTATCCCTCTGTCGTCTACTTCGATATCTACCATTTTGTCAACTGTGCGACAATCTAGAGAAGGAAGCACAGTGCAGTCTTCCTCTGTGAAACAGCTTTGGAAGAAGACATTTAGTATTTCGTCCTTTAGTCTGTCATCCTCTGTTTCAGTACCATTTTGGTCACAGAGTGTCTGGACATTTTGGCACTCCCTGGTCCCCCTCTGGGGTTTGACCTCCATTACTAAATTTCTCTTCCGTAGTATGAGCCATTTGGGGAAGAGCACCTTACCTAGTGTCTCCGACATGTGCCCTCCTAGTTCATTCCACCTTTTCTTTCACATCGTTGTCTGATGCTAGGGTGCATAGCCAGCACGGTAGCTAACCATTGTGGTGGGGTTGCTATGTACCATTTCGGTTGAGTCCCCTGAACACACAGGGATCACACTTCTGGCACCTGAGCTGTGACCTCCTCATGCAAGCCTTTGAGTGGTTGCTCATCATCCTGGAGCATCGGAACTCCCGGCAATGGCTGCTGTGCCAGACGGCCCTTGCTGTGGCTGGGTGGCACCCGTTAGGAGAGCCCCTGATCGGAGTGGGTGGTATCAGGGTGGACGCTATGCAAATGAAATGAAATGCATACAGGTCCAGAACTCTGGCTGTTCTTCTGCGGCCGATACTTCTAGTGCTGCTTCTCCTGCCCCTTCAGCCTCCCCTTCCATGGCTACCACCTGGGAAGAGGGTCAGGCCCGTCAGCTAGGGGCAAAGCCTTTCCCCCGCTATCTGGTTTGCACCAGGACTGATGGGGATACTTTCACCAATACCAAACCTTTATTCTTTGTGGAACACACTGAAGACAAGTTTGGCGAAGTGGACTCCCTGAGCAAGATGCGGTCGGGTTCGTTGCTGATCAAAACTGCTTTAGCTGCACAGTCTGTGGTCCTTCGGGCCTGTACCCATCTTGGCACAATTCCTGTGTCCCACTCCTTCGGCGTCTGCCGTTCGAGGGTGCCCCTCCCGGCATGCCCCTTTTCGGCACCTTGCAGGCCAAAGGTCTGTTGCCATGTGACGACTGCGGGAACCACGGTCTGTCGGCCTCCAGGTCGCCCGATCTCTTTCTGTTCCCGATCGTGCTGTAGCTGGCTTCTTTATGCTACACAGCCCTCCTCATCTCAACCCAAAGAGAAGAAGAAACATAAGTCCCAGGACAAAGAGGTTCTGGTGTCACCAGAGGTCCCATCCCCGGCTTCACAACCAGATTCTGACCTGGATGTCGCCTCCTCCTTGTCAGTGACGGGTGGTGACCCGGTGGTATGACTGGCTTTAGCCTGTTCAACCCCCATTTAAATCATCGTTCTGTGGTTATCCAATGGAATTGTAATGGATACTACTGTCACCTTCCGGAATTCAAATCCCTTATTTTGTCTTACTCTGCAGCTTGTGTGGTTCTATAGGAATCTCATTTTACTGATGATCACTCACTGACCCTCTGTGGGTTTGGTGTTTTCTGTTGAAATTGGGTCGGACCCCTGTGCGGGCTTATGGTGGCGTTTGTACATTGGTCTGTACATACATTGCTAGCACGTAGATTCCTCTTCAAACTACATTGGAAGCAGTTGCTGTTAGGGTCCACCTGGACTCTTGAGGTCATGGTTTGAAATCTTTATCTCCCTCCTGACAGCATTCTTACACCTGCTGCCTTAACTGCCCTTCTTCAGCAACTTCCTCCTCCTCGGGGATTTTAATGCTCATCATCCCTTGTGAGGCAGTGCATTTCCATCTAGACGAGGTCTCTTAGATCAATTTATTACAGACCACGACTTGTGCCTTCTTAATGATGGCCCCCTACTCATTTCAGTGCAAGTCATGGTACCTTTTCTGACATTGATCTTTCTCTTTCTTCTCCCTCTCTCTTCTCTTCATTACACTGGTCGCCACATGACGACCTTTGTGATAGTGACCATTTCCCGTTGATTCTCTCTCTCCCTTCCCACTCCCCGATGGACAGGTTATCTTGTTGGTCTTTCCAACGTGCTGATTGGCCTCTATACACTGCACAGATCGTGTTTTGTCCCTCTTTGTCGGGTTGTATTGATGACGTCCTACGTGACGTGTCTGATGCGATTGTTCGTGCTGCTAGCCTTCCTGTCATCTGGACCATTTCGTCGCCGGCAAGTCCCGTGGTGGAGTACGGCCATTGCCATTGGCATCCGTGATCACCGTCGAGCTTTGCAACACCTTAAGAGGCACCCATCCGTTGCCAGCCTTATTACCTTTAAACGCCTTCGTGTTAAAGCCTGTTATTTAATCAAACAGAGCAAAGGGATATGTTGGGAATGATTTGTTTCTTCCCTCAGTTCTACTGTCCCTATGTCATGGGTATGGGCTACACTTCGCTCTTTCCAAGGTTGCCATCGGCAGTCCACCCTCCCAGGCCTTTGCCTCCCAGATGGCCTTTGTACGGACCTGTTGATTCTTGCGGAACATCTTGCGATGCATTTTGCAATGGCATCAGCATCAGCCACCTATCCAACTGCTTTCCTTCACTGGAAACCTCGTGCTGAAGCTTCCACCTTATGTTTTACCCTTTGTCAGTTAAAATCTTACAACGAACCTTTATTGAATGGGTATTTCTTTCTGCACTTTCTTCTTCTCATGATACAGCCCCTGGCCCAGACTCCATTCATAACCAACTGCTTCAACATCCCAGTGCTCCACAACAGCAACATCTTCTTCAGGTGTTTAACCGTATCTGGCTCCAGGGTGACTTCCCTTTTCAGTGGAGGGATAGCACTGTGGTTCCTGTTCTAAAGCCTGGTAAGAACCCCCTATTTATTGACAGCTATAGGCCAATTAGTTTGACCAATGTTGTTTGCAAGTTACTTGAACGGATGGTAGCCCGTTGGCTCAATCTCAGGATCTATTGTCCCCTTACCAATGTGGCTTCCGAGAGGGACAGTCTCCGATCGATCATTTACTTCACTTGGAATCCGCAGTTTGGCAGGCTTTTTCCCAGCACCGCCATTTGGTTGCAGTATTTTTTGACCTTCGCAAGGCCTATGACGTGGCTTGGCGCCAGCACATCTTACTTAAACTTCATCAGTGGGGTCTTCGGGGCCCACTCTCGATTTTTATCCGCCAGTTCCTGTTCCATCGGTCATTCATGGACCCTCTCACAGGGGTTTCAATTCTCTCCTTTAAAATCGCGGGTGGTGCACTTCTGTCGCCGTACTATGATCCACCCTGATCCAGAGCTCTATTTCGATGCACGATTTCCAGTAGTCCCACAGTTTTGTTTCATGGGTCTTCTTTTTGACAACAAGCTCACTTGGCTGCCCCATATCAGACTTCTGAAGGTAGGGTGTTTCCATAAACACAATGTCCTTCACTTCCTTGCCCACTCCTCTTGGGGTGCAGACCGCTCCCTCCTTCTCTGTCTTTATCGTGCTTTAGTTCTGTCTTGCTCGGATTATGGTTGTCAAGTTTATGGTTCGGCTGCACCTTCCACACTGCACATGCTGGATCCTGTCCACCATCGTGGTATCCGTTTGGCCCTACTAGCCCTGTTGATAGTCTCCTGGTTGAAGCTGGGTTCCCCCCCCCCCCCCCCTTTCTGTTTGGTGGTCCCAGCTTCTGGTGTCTTATGCACTTGCTGTCCATTCCTCTCCCACTCATCCTTCCTATTCTATCCTGTTCCAAGATCATGGACGTCGCCCACCTGATTCCCGCCCTCGCGCGGGTTTACCGGTTGGGCTCCGCCTTGCATCTCTTTGCCGTGATTTTCAGCTTCTTTCTTTGTCCTGTCTTCCTCGCTGATCATTTGGCTGAGGGTGCAGTCACTTATCCCCGCTTTCTGTAAACCCTCCTGCAGCGGAATTACGGCTTCACATCAAATCTTGCCCAATCATGGGCCAACTCTTGGGAGGCTACTTCCCTGTCTAATAAACTTCGTGCGATTAAGGTGACACCAGGCCCATGGCGTTCTTCCTTTGCCTCTCCCGAAAGGACTCGACCACACTGTGTCGCCTCCGCATTGGCCATAACAGGCTGACCCAGGGTCTTCTTTTGCATGATGGAGCCTTCCAGTCAGTAGCCCACATTTTGGATGAATGCGCCCTTCTTTTGGCTCTGCGTCCTGAGTACAGACTCCCCCGACTTTACCTTTGATGATGGCTTACGATTCCCGAATGGTCGACCTGGTTCTCGGTTTCCTCCAGGAAAGGGGCTTTTATTCTCAGTTCTAAGGTTTTTAATCTCTCTCTGGAGTTGGGGCAGGGCGGTGAGTGTTGGGGTGTCTCCCACTGTAAGCCATGTTTGGAGATTCCCGACTCTCCTCTCTGGCCGAGATCCTCTTTTCTTCCCCTTTTACTCTGTTTTTATCATTTTTTAGGATTGATTAGTCTCCATTTCCCATACGCACTTCTCCATTTTAGTGGTTGCACCTTTTAAGTCGCAGGTGGTCTTGCCTCTGCTGCTTCCGAGGTGGGATGTTTCAAGCCTCTAGAATAGCGTTGGGTTTGCTCTCTTGCTGACTTACCTCATTTTGTTTTTACCATTGACAACATGACTGGCCTTTCACATTTTTTAGCCTTTTCCCTTTTATCGTTCTGACTTTTCTGAGATGCCACACTATCCGAATGGAACACATTTTAATCAAGGGACTGATGACCTTGCTGTTTGGTCCCTTCAACCCCAACCAACCACAACAACACCTATATCTTTCTGTGCGAGCTCTGATTTCCCTTATTTTATCATGGTGATCATTCCTCTCTATGTAGGTCAGTGTCAACGAATTATTTTCGGAGGAGAAAGTTGGTGATTGGAATTTCGTGAGAAGATTCTGTCGCAACGAAAAATGCCTTTCTTTTAATGATTTCCAGCCCAAATCCTGTATAATTTCTGTGATACTCTCTCCCATGTTTCGTGATAATACAAAACATGCTACCTTTCTTTGAACTTTTTCGATGTATTCCATGAGTCCTACCTGGTAAGGTTCCCATACTGCGCAGCAGTATTCTAAAAGAGGACAGACAAGCTTAGTGTAGGCAGTTTCCTTAGTAGGTCTGTTACATTTTCTGAGTGTCCTGCCAATAAAACACAGTCTTTGGTTAGCCTTCTGCACAAAATTTTCTATGTGCTCTTTCCAATTTAAGTTGTTCATAATTGTAATACCTAGGTATTTAGTTCAATTTACAGCTTTCAGATTTGACTGATATATCGTGTAACTGAAGTTTAACAAGTTCCTTTTAGCACTCATGTGCATGACCTCACACTTTTCTTTATTTAGGGTCAACTGCCACTTTTCGCACCATTCAGATATTTTTCCTAAATCATGTTGCAGTTTGTTTTGATCATCTGATGACTTTATTAGTCGATAAGTGACAGCGTCATCTGCAAACAACCGAAGACAGCTGCTCAGATTGTCTCCCAAATCATTTGTATAGATAAGAAACAGCAAAGGGCCTATAACGCTACCTTGGGGAATGCCAGAAATCACTTCTGTTTTACTGGATGACTTTCTCTTAATTAATACGAACTATGACATTTCTGATGGGAAACAACAAATCCAATCACATAACTGAGACGATATTCCATAAGAACGCAATTTCACTACAAGCCGCTTGTGTGGTACAGTGTCAGAAACCTTCCGCAAATCCAGAAATACGGAATCGATCTGAAATTCCTTGTCAATAGTACTCAACACTTGATGTGAATACAGCGCTAGTTGTGTTTCACAGAAATGATGTTTCCTAAATCCTTGTTGACTGTGTGTCAACAGATAGTTTTCTTTGAGGTAGTTCATTATGTTCGAACACAATATATGTTCCAAAATCCTACAGCATATCGATGTTAATGATATGGGCCTGTAATTTAGTGGATTAATCATACTACCTTTCTTTAATATTGGTGTGACCGGTGCAACTTTCTAGTCTTTGGGTATGGATCTTTCGTCGAGCGGACGGTTGTATATGATTGTTAAGTATGGAGCTAATGCATCAGCATACTCCGAAAGGAACCTAATTGGTATACAGTCCAGAAGATTTGCTTTTATTAAGTGATTTAAGTTGCTTCACTACTACGAGGATATTTACTTCTACGTTACTCATGTTGGCAGCTGTTTTTTATTCGAATTCTGGAATATTTACTTTGTTTTTATTTCAAGAAAAACAAAATACAAAGAATATACTTACAAGATGCACAGTGTTACATAAAATAGCATACAGATTACATCATTTACAATACAAAACATTTTGTGCTAAATAAAAAATAAAGTCGAAGTTGCAAATATTTTTTTTTCATTTGATGACTAGTTTCAAGCTGAAACCCATTTTCAAATCAACATAACAAAATGTGTAATGTACATTTACAGTGCATTTACATGTACAGTACATGCATTACACATTTTTTGACATCTTTGGAAAAGCCATTTTTGGGGTCTCGGCCCAAAACTAGTCAGCAAATGAAAAATAAAATATTTACAACTTGTACTGTGCAACATTTGCCTCCTTTATTTCTTCGTTGGTAGTCCTCGGTGTCGACACACTGCATGCTATACTGACTGAAAAATGGGGGGTGAAAGTTCAACACTGACTACTGTAAATGATGTAGGCGACAATTGCACAGTTGCATTTCACAGTTCTTTACTTTCAGTGAAAACCCACAATATTACACAGTTATACAGCCAGTTCACTATTGGTAAACTTTCGATAAGCCTCATTAATAGTTTGCAGGCAAACGTCAGCATACCACTGCAAAAGTTTACAGTTGAACATCTGTGTGCTATAAAAACCTAACCACACAGTTCGTGCAGAATAATATGGTACGTGTGATACTACTGAACAGACACTGTCATTGTTTTAACACATGGGCTATTTGTGTTACTCTAATTCCACTGCATTATTGTTACTCTAAGTGACACAGATTTCCCGTTTGTAAATCGGCCTTGGACTGACTGTCTCGAGACAAAAATTGATACTTTATACAGTGTTTGATGTTTAAGTGTCAGAAATTACTGTTAAAACGTAACTCATTAAATTAACTGAATACATAAAAAAAAGGTTCTTTTTAACAGTTTCTTCCACCACAAAGGTTGGGCCAAATTATTTGTTTAAATCATGAAATTAACAGATATGGTTATGCAAACAACGCTTTTTGTGACAAACCTGGTAATTATTTTGGAATTAATTAAGGGCTGGCTTTGCTAACATGTTTTCGAGTAGAGTCAAATAAATACTTTAAGAATGCCAGTAGTTGTTCTCAATCTGTATATTGAGCAAGCAGTGAAGGAAACAAAAGAAAAATTCGGAGTAGGTATTAAAATCCATGGAGAAGAAATAAAAACTTTGAGATTCGCCGATGACATTGTAATTCTGTCAGAGACAGCAAAGGACTTGGAAGAGCAGTTGAACGGAATGGATAGTGTCTTGAAAGGAGGATATAAGATGAACATCAACCAAAGCAAAACAAGGATAATGGAATGTAGTCGAATTAAGTCGGGTGATGCTGAGGGAATTAGATTAGGAAATGAGGCACTTAAAGTAGTAACGGAGTTTTGCTATTTGGGGAGCAAAATAACTGATGATGGTCGAAGTAGAGAGGATATAAAATGTAGACTGGCAATGGCAAGGAAAGCGTTTCTGAAGAAGAGAAATTTGTTAACATCGAGTATAGATCTAAGTGTCAGGAAGCCATTTTTGAAAGTATTTGTATGGAGCATAGCCATGTGTGGAAGTGAAACGTGGACAATAAATAGTTTAGACGAAAAGAGAATAGAAGCTTTCGAAATGTGGTGCTACAGAAGAACGCTGAAGATTACATCACATAACTAATGAGGTGGTGTTGAATAGAAATGGAGAGAAGAGAAATTTGTGGCACAACTTGAGTAGAAGAACAGGTCGGTTGGTAGGACATGTTCTGAGGCATGGAGGGATCACCAAATTAGTAGTGGAGGGCAGTGTGGAGGGTAAAAATCGTAGACGGAGACCAATACACTCAGCAGATTCAGAAGGATGTAGGTTGTGGTAGGTACTGGGAGATGAAGAAGCTTGGACGGGATAGAGTAGCATGGAGAGCTGCGTCAAACCAGTCTCAGGACTGAAGACCACAACAACAACAACAGTAGTTCTTCTTCCAAATCTTTATAATTAGTACACAATTTATATTTGCTTGTAAGTTAACAGTAGAATTTAAGCCATGAAACAATTATTGATTTCACCCCATAACAAAAGATAATAACTAGGCATAGTCTAAATAAATTAGGAAATTGATGACATACACAAAACTAAGCAAAAAAATTAGATCTGGTGCTATTCCTTAAGACTGAGGGCCTACCTTTCTCTTTTATGAAAATGCAGATTATACTCATGTATGTTAATGATAATTAGTCAAAAATTGAAAATAATGAATTTAAGGAGGCAGATGGCGAAACAAGAAAGGAAGTAAAAAGATCCCAGGTTTCTTTATCACAACTGGTTTTTCGTTCTGTTGATTTACAGAAGTGTCTGACCCAAGCTACTTCAGTATGCTGGAAGTTCATAAAAATTTTGTACTAAACTTATAGCTCTAGAAATTCATTTATTCTGATCACAGATACCTATCTCAAAAGCTTGTAGCTTCTTATTTGCTGTCTGAAACAGCATTAAATATGTTTTTGATAAGGTTAATGACAGACTGTTTCCTGTGACCCATGCAAATGCAAAAGTCTATGGCTAGATTAGAGAACAATGAATTCATCTCGGGGAACACTGTTCTTAATTCTGATTTTATTGATTTACTTGCACCTGTTAGGGCAACTGTTAGATTCTTTGATGCCTCAGTGTGGGAGTTTTCATACTGTACGTTATGCATGTTTTTGGCCTTTCTGATTACACAGATTAAGATTTTACAGTTTCTCATGTAGTGTATTTTCACTGCTTTGTGTGTACTATTTGTCTGTTATAGGTAGATATCCCTTTTTCTAGTACATGATATTCTAATCCCAAACGTTATCCAGTCTTTCTACCTACCTACATCTGATTTAGTTTTGGTTTGTATTTGGTGGAACCTGGATATAAAGTGTTTGAGAAATAGGTTTAAAAATTAGTTACATTAGGTATCCATAGTGTCTTCATGGTAGACTTTTTCTCATAGTTTCTGTTGTAGACCATTTCTAAACATATTCATGGGTTCATTGTTTATTATTATAATATGCGTAACATGAGTGTGTACATTAACTGTTTTCCTGTTGCCAAGTTTTAAGATCACCATTTGACCATCAAAATCAGATAGTCCACATTTTTACTTATATTATTATGTGGGGTCCAGAGAAACACTGTCAATAGCAGTCTTGCTACAGTCATTTACCTCTGTTGAGAATGAAATCATTGAGTGTAAGATAAGACGAGACAAGACATCAATATTTCTAATTTTCTATGATTGCTATTGGTTTTAGAAAGTCAGTGTTAAAATCCCCACATAGAATGCTTTTTCTGTTGCTCTTGTTAAGTTTTATAATCTGAACAGTCATCAAATTGACGAGATTAAAAAACAAAATAAGTTTGAGAACTTGGACAATGCTGTGTAATCTTGAAGCCAGTGATTTGAGAGTGTACACATTTTGAAAGTGACTGCTTGTCTCCTTTTGTTCTCTAATTTAGCCATAGACGTTTCCATTTGTGGTTCTTGATACTCATTTACAATTCATTCTCTGAACCATAAGTTTGTTGCAGTTGATTATATTGTTGCCTTGTGGGCCTGTTTTTTCCCTATTTCTTCCCCCTATTTATTTCTATCAAACAATGGAAAATCCAGGATGGAATGTAACAGTATTATGAGAAGGAAAGTTGCTACTCACCATATAGCAGAGATGCTGAGTCACAGATAGGTGCTACAAAAAGGCCTTCGTCAACAACACACACACACACACACACACACACACACACACACACACACACACTCGCGTGCATGCAAACGCAATTCACACACATGACTACAGTCTGAAACCACACTGCCAGTGTGGTTTCAGTTGCCTGAGACTGCAGTCGTGTGTGAGAGTTGCATTTGCTTGAGAGAGAGAGAGAGTCTATTGTTGATGAAGGCCTTAATGGTTGCGAAAGCCATAATTGTGAGAACATTTTGTTGTGCCTATCTGCGACCCTATTTATGTCTGTTACCTGATGTACATTTTATGTGGTTTTAGATCAGCACACAACAAGAGCTTAAATATATCTGATATTTTTGCAGTGAGTGTGTCTTGTTGTGGTTCAGTTGTTTAAGATTTGTGAATAATGCAGCTTAGAAATTTAGAGAGAAAGATGGGTAAAAGGGTATTCGAAGCAGGGAAAAGAGGTGGACAATACCAATAAGTATCTTGTTTGGGGAAGAGAGACATTTCCTGGTTCAGAAGATAGATTGTACTCAAAAATTAAAACTCTTTTAATGGAAGTCTGATTTATAGTAAAAAAAATTAAGACTTTGAGTACTATGCTCAAAAATAAAAAGTTAAAAAAAGAGAAAATACAATCTGGAACATTGCCGTACTATGTAGAAATGAATAAAATGGGAATATGAAGGAAGTGAGTTCGTAGATATTAGGTGCACCAAAAATAATAATGCATTGAAATCATTTTAAGCCAGATGCATTGATTACTTACTAACAATGGCAACAGACAGATGTATTAGACACAATCTGGTGGACATTTTGCACAGTCATTACAGACATTAAAAAATACTACAATTAAGGAAAATTCAGGATGGAATAACGACAATATTACGAAAAGGGTACTTGCTACCCAACATATAGCAGAGATGTTGGGCTGCAGATAGGTCCAACAAAAAGACTGTCAAACATAGCCTTAGGCCAAACAGGCCTTCATCAGAATCGGACAACAAAATCACACACACCCACAAAAATATGATGTCTAACTCTAATGATGGCCTATTTGGTCAGAAGTCTGTTTGTTGTGCCTATCTGTGACTCAGCATTTCCACCATATAGTGTGCAGCAACTATCGTTTTTATGATATTGTCATTACACAATCATTAAGGAGATTAGATCATTTGGCTGTAGAAAATTCATTATTCTTGCTATCATCATGTTTCAACCAGAGTATTCAAACTTCAGTTACTTCTTGAATTATCTTTATGTCAGTCAATGGCTTAAGGTATTTTTCTTCGTAGATTTGACTCTGCTACAGCAACATCCAGAAAATGGAAATAAGCATCTCACTTCCAATTAAAATACTTGTATAGCTCCTAGTCTTTAAAAATCAAATATTGACTCAGAAAGTGGGCTTCATTATGAAACTTCCTTATTTTTTCTGGGCAAAACTTGATAATTGACTTTATTTGCCATTTTGAAAGGATTCTTTGTAATGAAATTCATATGTAGCCCACTGTTGGCAAAATTTGTGACATTGCCAAGCCTGTTGATATATGTAATATCACTCTTGCATGGATGAAGTATTACTTTCGTGTCAGAAATAAGAGGATCCCAAGAACAACCAGCACCAAATAAACAAAACTAAATACAGAAATCAGCAAAACGAAATCACATCAGATTCAGTACTAGACCTGTTATTAGTTTAATCTACATAAATGACCTTCCAATAAGTTTCAATGATTGTTCACAGTTTGTAATGTTTTCTTGGTGACACAGTTGTACTAAAATGGAAGTCAGTACAGTAACTGAATTAAGGTAGAAGTTGTAGGTTTGTGTGCAGTTCCAATAATCGTTTCATAATTCGGATTTTGTGTTTTGCTTTGTATTCAACATAGATTTACAAGTACTTGCAGCTAATCAGATGAATTTCCTTAGAACAGGAAACATTTCATTGAAGTATTAACTCTTAATCTACTCAGCTGGAGGTGTAATTGATAATCTGTTTAATACATTGTATTCTTTCGTTGCTGAAAGTATAGAAGTGGCTCTCGTCTTACATTCTTAGAACTTAATAAATGACTTTACAAGAACCATTACTCTTTCTCAACTATTGTTATTTATTTGTATGAGGGGCATTCAATAAGTTATGCAACACATTTTTTTCTCAAAATAAGCTAGCTTTATTCAGGGTTCCAATACGCCATATTATTCCCCACTCTTTTTCAACATAATCTCCTTTCAATGTGATGGACTTTTGCCACATTACTGGGAGGGCCGGTATGCCTGTATTGTATCACTATGATGGTTGACATTGGAGTCAATGTCTCTCTGCATGAATAACCAATCATCCACATACTGCTTTACACAGAACACATTCTCCATTAGGCCAGGCAGATGTAAGTCGGAAGGTGTGATATATGGGCTGTAGGGTGGATGAGAAAGAACAGTCCAATGAAATTTTGTGAGCACCACTCAGATTCTCAGACTTGCCATGGAACATTTTTGTGGTGAAGAACACGGTACAGTTATCTGAGGGTAGTGCAACACACTTCAGGGTTGATTGGTGCACCACACAGGAGGACAGCCAACAGAAAAACCCCTTCAGAGTCCCAGAAGACCTTCACCATGACTTTACCAGCTTAGTGTGTGGCTTTGAACTTTGTCTTTGGAGGAGAGGTGGCACTGCAGATTCTATTTGTTGCTGTTTTTTTTTTTTTTCCAGTTCGAAGTGATGAACCCATGTTTCATTGCCTGTGATAATGTTCAACAAGAAATTGTCATGATCAGCCTTGTAAACATGCAAGCAGTGCTGCATAAGTGGTCCTTCGTTGTTCTTTATAGTCTTTTGTTAGGCTACAAGAACCCAGCAGGAACACATCTTTGAGTACCCCTAATGGTGGACAAGTGTGTCAGAACTACCAACAGAGATGTCCATTTCAACAGTGAGGTGTTTGATTGTGATCCATTGATCGCCTTGAATGAGTGTTCACATGTTCCAACACTGCAGGAGTAACAGCTGTGTGTGGCCAGTCGGCATGTGGGAGATCGGACAGGTTTGCGCGACCTTGTTGCAGTGATGTTAGACACATTATCCAAAAACTCACCATGCTTTTGTTCATTGCCAGGTCTCCATAGACATTCTGCCAGCACCTACGAATATGTGTGATGCTCTGGGTTTCCACCAAAAGAAACTCAATGACAGCTCTGTGCTTAGAACACATCTCCGTTACAGATGCCATTCTGAAGGCTATAGTGTTGCCAACACGAAATTACAGGGGCTGTTGTGGGAGTATTCCATGATGCCCCACAGCTAATTCCACATTTTTGCAACTGAAATTGGCTGAGAAAAAAAGTGTTGTATTATTTATTGAACACCTCTCGTAACTTCATAATTTTTCATTAACAAACATTGAAAATGGACTCACCAAATACTGAAATAGATCTGGCCTGAACTGAATAAAACTGAACCACAATATCCTTTGCAGCTGCAGCCACATGTGCTTAAATAATCTTACAATAATGTAAGCAAGTTAAAGTATTGTTGGAATGTATGTTATGTGTTAATTACAATAGAAAAGGATTAACACAAATAATTTCATATGTGACATGAAGGTAAAGAACTTGTGTAAATATGTTTCCAAGTACAGTTTTGTCAATTTCAAAATTTTCTGTGCTAAATTTTGAAACATAAGATTTTTTTAAAAAAAATTACTATACAAATCCAGAAATTGGTTCCAAGGTGTTTAATTATTTTAATGTCTTTCGTTGACAGAGGCTTAAATGTTAAAATCATGTTATTTTCTGCATCTGTTTGCATCTGATATATTTTTATAATTCTCATTGTTAGGGAACAGTAGCTTATCAAAATGTGATAAGAGTGTCTGACTCAAGAAAGAGAACTCTTATCACATCTGACTTTTAATAGCTATAACCCTTTTGTTTCCAGGAACATGGCACAGGAGACTATTTCCTTGTTGAACATTACCTTCCAGAAGCCTTATTTGAGGATGAAGAGGAAGGAGCATGCATACGCACTCAGCTTCAAGAAGCACATAAACGAAGGCATGGTCTCGATCCAGGCCGGGCAGAAGAGCTTTTCATAGGACTGTCTCAGTCAATGCCTCACTATGGATCTCATTTTTTTCATGCTGTGGCAGTAAGTTATTTGAAGAAACTTAATTTTTATAAATATGATATTTCAATAATTTGCTTTTGGGTTTTTAGTACAACAGTAAGAGGACATTACCTAATTAGACATTCTTACCTGGATTGGTATGTGAATTCTGCATAACTCTAATATCCCAATTTTTCCAGTATATAGACAGTTAATATTGGTCTGTGTAAAAAATTCTTCGTTTGAAATATTAGATAACAACAGCAGATGAATAACATAGAAAAAAGAGTGTGCCTTTTTTCAAGACAGTTGTGTTTCTCCTAACATACATTTATAAAGTAATCTAGGAGTAATGATCATAATTATAAGTTTGATTAGATTAGTTCAGGTCATATTTTTTGTTAGTATACATTGCACAAGTAGCCTCCAATGGTTGCTTCTGCCTGTTCATGTATAACTTGATTCATTCCACTTCCCTGAAGGCCTTTCTTCTGCGTGGTATTGATGGAACAGTATGTATAAATGAATGAATGAATGAATGAATTACCTCCTACCATGTTATAATGTAGTATAAAACTACAGAAAATGTATTAACTTAAAAAAATTGCATTATATGGTAGTTCCCATTAACCATAACTCTTCACTGTATCTATATGCTAAAGTACGAACAAACACAATTTGCAGACCGTAGTACTTTATAGAGCAGAATGTAATATACAGTGAACTATAGTTGTGTGTAGCATTGGACAACAATAATATAGGTTACAGAATAGCACTCATTTGCTATCGCTTAAACAGTACTGTTTCTTTGGTGGCTCACCAGAGCATGCCAGGGGGCCAACTGACGTGGTCTCTATAAGCAGGCCTGTGAACTGTATGGATGCACATTTCTGAAATAGTGCATGTCATGAGTGAAGGTACGTCAGTCCTCTCTTCTATGGAGTAGGAAAACTACATATATGCATTAAAACACAAGGCACGGAAAAGTATATGGAACAGAAAAAATGCTTTGGTGCAGAAAAAAGACTTTGGTACATAAAAAAATAGAACTAGTGATGGCATCACCATAGTGATGTACTTGTTCATAGTCAGTGCTGGAGGCTTCAGCAGGGGCATCAGAGATGATGGCCACACAGGACCTAGGAATGGCAGTGGCTGCAGTGTCAGGTGCAGTGGGGGCTACACTGGTGATGGCAGTCAAGGAATGGGGGCGGAGGCAGGTACCCCAGACAGCAATCTGCCAGGCAGTTGGCCCTGCTGTGATGCAAACGGTACTGTCTGTGACAGGAACAGGCATTGGTGGCGGTGGGGGTGATGGTGGGTCCTCCGGAACAGCCCCCATTGTGTGTGGCCTCAGCTGTCAAAATGATGGGATGTCCGCCTGTCAGGAGTGCGGACGATGCACAGGCACTGGCCTTGGTGATGCTCAATGACAGTAGGATCCCAGTTCATTCGCTGGCTGAAATCACGAGCCTAGGCAGGCACACCCAGCTGGAATAGTTGCGGAGTCAGCAACACTGGCGAATGCGGCGCCAGATGCAGCAGTTGTTCAAAAAACAGTCTAAAGCAGCTTCAGGGGCTCTGCCAGATACTTCTGCATCTGAGTTTTAAACGTTTGAACCATTAGATTGAGGATGAACTGGGGGAGCTGTGAGATGACGAACAGCACTAGCCTAACAAAAAGATGCAAATTCTCAAGAAATGACCTGGGCGCTGTAGTCAGTAACCACGATATTTATGGAAGTTGCTCAATTACAAAAATTGTAGACAGGGCTGAAATAGTGGCCGCCATGCACGTGGACAGACAATGTGCATTGTAGGGAGACTAGGAATAGATGTCCACTACAATAAGCCAACACTGATTTAGGAAGGGCCAAGCAAAATTGACATGTAGAAACTCCCATGGGTGCTGTGGTGTTGGCTAGTGGAAAGAAGACACCCACAGGACTGCCTGTTGCAGTACACAGTGAGTGCAGGCAGCAATAAGACATTTAAAGTCACCATGTATGCCCAGCCACTACACATGTGGATGGGCCAAAGCTTTGGTGAGAGAGATTTCCGAATGACCGACATGCAGAAGCCTCAGTACATTACAATGTAAGGAAATGGGAATCACAACCCGGGGAGCAGTGCCCTTTATAGCCAACAAAAGCACCCCATCAAACACGAACAGGTGGTGGTGGGGCCAGCCATGCTGCACAAAAGAGAGGACCCAACTAAGTACAGGATCCGTGGCGATGGCCGATACTATCATGGAGCTAGTGATGGGAAAAATCACTGACCACATTCTGGTTCTCAGTATCTAAATAGAAACAAAGCAACTCATCCTGATTGAACACTGGGTCTGACCTTATCAAAAGGCGAGATATGGCATCAGTGTGTGTGCTATCGGTGGATAATGATAACAGGAGAGGAAGAGAACCCACTGCTGCAAATGAAGTGCTGCCTTGTCTAGCATGAAAGCCGAATGGTTAAAGGTGGTCCTTGATTTAATGGAATGTTGAATCATACAAGAAGATGTGATATTCCTTAAGAACAGTAACAGTTGATAAAGCCTCCTTTTCAATCTGAGAGTACCGCTGCTGAGCAGGAGTTAAAAGTCTTAGAACCATAAGCAGTGGGTCGTTCAGGCCCGTCCAGGTATTTGTGTGCCTAGACCATGCTGAGAGGCATTGGTAGCCAACATGCTCACGTGGATGAAAAGCGGCCAGTCACAGGGCAGATTGAAGCTTAGATTTAAGCAAAGCAAACACTTGGTCACAAGCTGGGGACCAGAGAAAAGGTGCATTTTTATGCAAAAGCGCATGAAGTGGCTGAGCAACAGTGGATGCATCTAGTAACAAGTTATGGTAGTATTGGCAAAGCCGCAATTGCATCAAAATGGTGATGCAATGGCTTGACCACTCTGTGAGAAACCTGAAAACCTAAGTACTCAATTGATGGCTGCAAAAAATTGAAATTTGGCAAGATTGCACTTGAGTCACACAGACTGCAAAACAGAAAACAATGATCAGAGATTTCTAAGGTGATCTTCAATGTAAGAACCCCAAACAATGGTATCATCAACACAATTGATGGAGCCAAGCACAGAGGCTGTCAGTTGTTCTAAAACATACTGAAAAATAGCGGGTGCACTACTAATGCCAATAGGCAAGCATTGATATTGGTATAGGCTGAAGAAGGCACCTAATGGCCTCATCCAGGGGGAGCTGGAGATACAGTTCTGACAAATCAATCTCAGAAAAAGAAGTGGCTGCCTGATAATCTTGTAAGGAACTCATCAGGATGGCGCAAAGTGTATGTATCTATCAAAGACTGTGCATTAATTGTGACACTGAAGCCACTGCAGAGGTGAAGTTTACCTTTCGACTTCTTAACAACGACCAGTAGTGTAGCACATTCACTGGAAGAAATAGGCCGAATGGCATCGAGCAACCTCAAATGGTCTAGTTCAGCCTTGAGAGTCATGCAGTGTGTCAGCCACTTGCTGTTCCCAAAGAAAACAAAGGTGGCAGTCTCTTTCATGGTAATATGGACCTGAAAACCAGTAGTATAATTGAGCCTGGGGGAAAATAAAGATGAAAACTCAGAGCAGAGGGACTCCAGTTGCTGATACGGAACTTAATGTGATAATAAATTTACCTCACTGCCAATGCAGAAACTGAAAGCAGTAAACATATCCAACCCGGACATGTCAGTAGTGTGGGAATGATCCACAGAAGGACGGTGAGAGGGTGAATAGAAGATTTGTAACAGACAGGAATGGAGAACAGATCTAGGATGAGAATCTGCTGTTTATGGTGGCTAATCAACTTCCTCGAAACCTGCGTGAAGGGAAGAGAGCCCACGCCCACATAGGTTTTGTGGTTTACACAGCTCAGCTCTTGCATCCACTTGCACTTTTACCTATATATTAAACACACACAGGTCAATAAACAATTTGTTCATGGAGACAGTTATTGAAAGGAGACAGTTTATGTCCATCAGTACTACTGTGTGTGCCATGTATGAAGAGCAATGACACACTGATGCTGTGTGGACTTTCTTTCAACACTTGTTGCAAACAGCTCAATGCTTAGGGCACATAGCATGCTTGTGTTACATGAATCAGTATCTTCTGTGGCCCAGCACACTTCAAAGGGCTGTGCTATATTGTGTCGAATTTTCATATTCAAGTGCTTTTCACAGAGTTCCTTATCATGGGCCTGAAGAATAATAACATCACACACCATGTGATCAGCATTAGTGACAAATTTACAATGATGACTCAATCCATGTGATTCTGCACCCCAACTTTGTACGATTGGTTTGGGTATTTTTGTCAATGGTAAAATTCTACACATGCTGCAATGACATGTGTTCTGTCACAGTAAAAGGTGGAGAGAAGCTTACACATCTCATCAGTTGATAAGCTGGCTGGTTCTTGAAAAGGCACAAGTTGGCACAACAACTGATAAATGCTTGGCAAAAGCCAGCAAAGAAAAAAAAAAAAAAAACCCTTCAGCAGTTTGCATCATCCACATGAAAAACCTGGAGATGTTGGTGTAACCATGTCTCATAGGAATCTCAATCTTTAGCTGATTCATCATATGCCAGAAAGGGCGATGACTGCATTGACAGGAGAATAACATGCTGCAAACACACAGCTCCCAGTTGATTGAGAGCAGTGATGAGAGAGCCTGCTGTTGTTTTGCAAAAGCTTGCTGCTGGGCGATAATATGTTGCAGTATTTCTTCCATTGAGATATTTGCCGGGTGACTTAGCACTGACACTAACAAGTGTAGAAAAAGTAACCCTCACTTGTTGCCAAGTTTGCTATGGCAAGAACGAACATGATTTATGGAACATAGTACTTTAGAGAGCAACATGTAAGATACGAGGATTGACTGAAAAGTAATGCCTCCACTTTCGTAACTGTTCAACAGGTGGCAGCATTGGTATTTGGCAGGTACTGGCTTCTTGCGTAGCCTCTTCTCTACAGCTCCAGTTGGCGGGAAGCCTTAGCATTGAACGGTTGTGTTGTTACAGTGTAAAGTATGGAACCTTGTGCAGATGGTCAGTCAGTGTGATTTAAGCATCATGCAGTCATTGAATTCTTGACAGCAGAAGGTGCCACCCCAAAGGTGATTCATCAGAGAATGAAAGCAGCTTATGGTGACTGTGTTGATGTGAGTACTGTGCATTGCTGGCCAAGTAAGTTTAAAGATGTTGAGGTGAGAACATCTGACCTGCATGACAAACAAAGAGTTGGACATCCTGTGACAGCAGCCACCAAGTTTCACAGGCAAAATGTTGACAGATTGATTCGGGATGTTTGTCGTATCACTCAGAGAGAAATTGCAAGCACAGTCAATGGCTAACAAGGGTCTGAAAGGAAAAGGGAAATGTTTTCCTGCAGCATGGCAATACCAAACCACACACTTCACGTTCCACCACAGCAGAACTCCATATAGTGCAGATTTAGCACTGTCTGACTTCCATCTATTCCCAATAATGAAAGACGATCTGTGGGGACATTATTATTCTGTTGAAGATGTTGAGAGAACTGTGAGACTGTGGTTGTGGAAACAGAGTATTGATTTCTTTCGTGACGGCTTCAGAAAACTTGTTCATCATTGGCAGAAATGTATTCAATTGGCTAATGATTATGTGGTAAAGTGAATATTGGTAATTAAAGAACACTTTCTAAGGACTATTTCCACTTTTGATTTATTAAAATATTCCTATCGAAACCCAATTAACAAATATGGAAGCATTACTTTTCATTCAACCCTCGTACAATGAAGTGCAGGTTGTGCATAGCACTGAACACATTGACTGGACAACACTAATGTAAGTTACAGAAGAGGTGGAGCACTGGTCTGCAATCGCTTAATACTGTTTCTTTGGTGGCTCACCAGAGTGTACCAGGCGACTCACCCAGGTGGCCTCTATAAGCGAGCCTGTGAACTTTATGGACATGCTATCTTTGAAATCCCACATGTCATGAGTGAAGGAACATCATCTTATTAAGATTATTTCCCATACACTGAAATGAAGGTAAACTTTTGTCTTTTCTCTATCTATCACAATATCATGAATATAAATGAGCTTACATTACATTTCAAGAAACAACTAAAATTTTGAAACAACAACTAATAATATAACACATTACAAACATTGAAACTGTATTGTTCATGTTGTCCATCATTGCAACAATCAACAAAGTCCATAATTTTGTTAAAAGGTCAAATATGCTAGTCTGTGAACTTTCTTTTAGTTTAAGCAATCTATAGGCTTTGGTATTTAAAGGGTATTTCAAAAAGCACTTTACAACTTTAAAATTTCATATAAATTTATTGAAACAAGATATAGAGCTGGGTTTAGTGTTATTTTGTAGGGAAACTTATCAACTATTTTACCTTAAACTAAATATATTGTATGTGGCTTCCATTGGTTATCCTGCACACATCCCATCGGAAGTCAATTTCTTCCCAAACTCATAGTATTGCAGGTGTAACTTGCTCAGTGGTGGCATAAATTCTTGCTCTAAGTTCAGGTAGAGAAGCCTGCACAGGAGGTACAAATATGATACCCTTGATGAATCCCCATACAAAATAAAAAATAAAAAAATATCGAGTGGTGTCAGGTATGGGGAACGTGGGGGCCATGCAATTGGCCCATCACAGTCAATCCATTGACGTGGAAGGTAGTCACTGTGAAAATCCCAGGCATCTGCCAGGTAGTGGGGTGGTGCACCATCTTGCATGAAGTAACCATTTCATTCTTGGTCATCCTTATCGATCTGTGGTATCAAAAATTGTAACATATCCAGGTACACTATCCCATTGATGGCAAAAAAAGGGGCCATACACTTTGTTCTTGCTCAATGCACAAAAAACGTTCAGTTTAGGGCTATCACAAAGTTACAGTGTTTGATGCAGATTTTTACTGCCCCAAATCCTACAGTTGTGTGTGTTAACCTTGCCACTTAAGTAAAAAGTCAACTCCTCACAAAAGATGATTTTTTTTCCAAGAAATGTTCATCCTGATGTAATCGATTTAACATATCTGCACAGAAGTTCTTGCAAGCGATTTTATCAGTGTCTTTTATGCTTGTACGATCATCAGTCTGTATGGTTTCAAATGATGCAAACAGTTTCTCAACACATGCCAAACAGTCGTAAGTGGGATTTGCAGTTTGTGAGATGCACGCCAGGTCTATTTCATAGGACTGTTGAGAAAACGTTGTCTCACTCACTCAACAACGTCGTCAGGTGTGCTTGGATGATCTGATTGATTTCCCGTACCTTACCGAGCACCCTGTTTCTGCAAAACATTTATGCCACTCATAAATTGTAGGCGTACTAGGAGGATCTTCAGCATAATTTCTATCCCAAGTACTCTAAACTGTTGTCACTGACTTCAATTCTGCAAGCCAAAACACACAGCTAGCATGTTCGGGACCAGTGAAGGCAGCCGCTAGCGCACCTTACAGTGCGATTTGGCACTAGTGAACTATGCGAGACAAAACTTGATGTGTTTTCCTACAAATTGACATTACAATCACCTCAGTAGATACTTTGAATTAATTTATATGAATTTTCAAAATTGTAAAGTCCTTTTTGAAACACCCTGTATTTGGTGTGGCAAAGTTCCCAGATTTTAAATTACGTTCTATTGGTGTACTATAAAGTTCACTGTAGGATTTATTTCTACATAAGATGACTGGATTCTACACTGCGCTCTCACTTACTGACTGACAGTTGTTCTACCATTGCAGGTTGGGGTGGGGTGGGGGGCAATGTTTCTGTCATATATAGACTTGTAAGGAACCTAGGGATGTCCACACATACTCACTTTTTGTTTGTACAATTAAATAAAACTGAAATAATAAATTACAGTTGACAAAGAGTGTAGACAGGAATGTAGTTGAGATTAAATTAATTATTCATTCCATAGACCCACAAAAGAGGGGATCCCCCTGGGTGTAGAACATGTCAGATAAACACATTACAAAAATGTAATTATAAAAACTTGAGTTTCATTAATTTTAATGATCCTCAGTCAATATACAGTAAAATTATGTACATGAATTAAAATTAAACTTCTAATATTTACAGGTTTACCGTATTTACTCGAATCTAAGCCACACTCGAATCTTAGCCACACCTGAAAAATGAGACTCGAAATCAAGGGAAAAAAATTTTCCCGAATCTAAGCCACCTGAAATTTGAGACTAAAAATTCTAGGGGAGAGAAAAGTTTTAGGCCGCACCTCCAAATCGAAACAAAGTTGGTCCATTGTAATATGAGACACAATTTAGATTGAATGAATGATGATACAGCTACAGTAGTTTGGTTCGAGTCGTAAGCTTAGCAGTTAAGCTTTACCAGGTAGCCATTGCTATGCGTCAGGCGCTCTGTCCTTATTCATACGGGTACCCTTCCTTTTTCACGTGCTTCGTCTGCTTTGAATTGATTGCTTATTTTTCTTTGATCTGATAAGTGCCGTTCTCTTTTTTATAGGTGTTTATGTCACTCTAAACTGAAAATGCATTACTGTACTGTTCATGCATTGTTTGTCGCGGCATGGCTTGCTTTTGTACACGCTGCCGCTTACAATAAAAAAAAAAAGAGGAATCATCTCTTTAGTGAAACAATGGCAAGAGACTGCTATTTGTTGTTACCTACACTGCTGCTTTCTTTGATAATGATCAACAAGAACCAAATAATAGACTGCATATGATAGAAGATGTTCTAAACAAGAGTTTAGTGAAAACTTTTCTCCATTTGAAAATCTTTAGTACATTACATTCTGCACAGAAATTAGTCATCTTAGATTTAAAAATCTAATCAGTTGCCGTGCTTCATTTCTGACTATTAGACATAAGAATAATACAAATATAAACATGTGCATGATATGTATATTCTTCCGTGTTTGCTGTTGTCTCACTCTAGTTTCGTAGTTTATTAGGCAGACAGGATTTAAATGAGATAGCAGCAAACATGAAAGAATACATGGCAAAATGTTTATGTTCGTATTATTCTTATGGTGAAGAGAATACTGTGCGTGATTCATAATTCATAAAAGTTCCTATTAGCAACCATCTCTCTCACAGGTAGGAAACAATTCACAATTGACAAACATCCCAAACAGTCTTGCCAGTAGGATTTTTGATGTACATTGTAATGCTGCTACATTCGAAGATGAACAATACGGAATTTGTATTTACTTCGTTGGATAATGTATGAAAATGCAGTGTTCAAAACTGGAGGTGGAGAAAAAAGCTTGTCTTCCACCTTTTTTTTTAAATTTATTTACTGACGCAGAGGTTTTGGAACCAGTATTTATCTTCATGCCTGCAAAGCATGCCTGTGTAGTGCCACATATATTCGATGGCAGAAGTTAGTTGTGGCGGCATCTACCAACATTTTTCAGAACTTCTGCTTACTTTGCACTCGATTCTAAGCCGCAGGCGGTTTTTTGGATTACAAAAACCAGAAAAAAAAGTGTGGCTTAGATTTGAGTAAATACGGTAATACAGCTGCTTTAATTAAATCCATCATTCACACAGTAGCTAGTTACTTGGCTATTACCACCAAGTATTCTCAAAAATTAAAGTTAATTATTCATTTCAATGATCCTCAGTTAAGAACAGTCAAATTATGTACAAGATTTAAAATTAAACTTCCACTATTTACAGACTTAAGACCTACATCTGCTTTCCATACATTCATCATTCACACAGTAGGTGGTTATTTGGCTGTTACAACCAAGTATCGTCAAAAATTAAAGTATAATAAATTTTCATGAAAATGGTCTGCTGCACTTCTTGAGAAATTCATAGATGGAATATGCCTTAAATAGTGTTTGGGCAAAACCCAGTTTGAATTCTAAACAACTAGAAACTTATTTCACTTTTAATTTTTGCAAAAGTTCCCAAATAGTGAAACAAATTAACAGATGATTAATCTTATGGAAAACTAACTTAGAGGTATGATTAATGTTCCCCAAAACTGTGCATAATATAACAAAAATGTAAGCCTATTTTTACAGTTTTACTAAGTACCAAAATACCTTTCGATATTATTTCTAAGTGCAACTGCAAGTGAGATAATTCAGTTTATTATTGAGCTTCCTATGTTCAACAGTTCTAAGGTTTGACAACGGTTCCAGTTCACAGTCTTCTTAGCACTCTGGCACAGTCTGTGACTACTTTTACAAACTGGCATTTCTTATGAAAATAACTCTCAAATGATTCATTTCTTCCTCCAAGTACTATGGTTTACAGATTCTTGTAGTCCAGCTCACCACTGTCTTAATTAATCCTCTTTTTTGCTTGAGATGGTGTTTGATATTTTTGTGTAGTTATGTATGTGTGAGTGGGCTTTCTGTAGACTTTTTCCCCAAAGTTCTGTCATTTTTTCTAAGTTCATGGGGATCCAAAAATGAAATCTGACCATTGTTTGCATTTTCCATTGTGAACTATGTCTAAGAGATTCTTTCTCCATGAGGGCAAAAAGAAACTCACACTTTGTTTTTTTTTGTACATAAAGGCCACTTTTGCTATATTGACAATTCAGACCAATACTATCATGACTACACTTTGTCAGAAAATGAAGTTACAGTGCTGCTACATTGTCCTAGGTAATGTTTTGTCTGTGAAATAAAATTGTAACTGTTCTGCTTACAGATTCATCATACAAAGAAGACGTCTGAACATTGTAACTGCAAAGTCCATATATTTCCAGTGTAATAGCATCACAACTGCTGTTACAATCCTTTCACACTGATATCTTTGACAGCTTGCATGATCCTTTGCTGTAACAGCTTTTATGATTTTGTTTCAATGAACAAACAAAATAATTTAGGAATGGAAATGGAGGAGAAACATTAGAAAAGTAGCTTATCAGAAGGGAAAGCCATTCATCAATTCAATAAGAAAAGAAGTGCAAGAAAAGCTGATAGGTCCAGATTCTTGAATAACTGCAAGGTGCAAGTGTGAAGATAAAGTATCACTAGATCAAAGATGGAAATTGTTTGAGACATTTTAGGCTTAGAAAGTATAGATAGGAGATGGGATTATCTGAATAAGCTGATTACAAAAACTCCAAGAAAAAAATTAGTAACAGATTGAAAGATGGTATTATGTCTAGGCATACTTGCAATTACAGTACACCCTTATTTTTAAATATCAAGTGTAAAGGTATGCAAAACTATGCTACTTATTTAGCATAGTCATGAAAGCATTAAAAATTGTGTTTGATGAAACAAGTGTATAATATTACAGTGACTACGCTACCTGCTGCCTTTGTGAACAAAGTGTTGTGACCACAAAAGTTAACAACACCTTTGTAAAATCACTAGGCTGGTAATTTCTTAATTTGACTGTTAGGAAATATTTTTCATGTTATGCTGAAAAGACTTTTTTCGTGTGTATGCTCAGTTTATTCAGAGATTTATACATTCTTTTGGTACAGCACCCATTATTGGCATCTCAGATATCATTAATATTGTTTGTAGTTAGCTGCAGCAGATATGCTTTAATTGTGTCATATGTCTGACAGATGTCAGCTATGATGCAGCCATTCTCTTTACCCTTCCTACGAGATATTCTGCTGTCATTAGATTTCTACAATATTTGCTTGCTAGTACTGTCTTTTTTTGTCTGGAGAAGTAGTCAGAAAATGACAAAAATGGCTCACTAAATGAAGAAATGTAAGTCATATTAGAAAATTACACACACACACACACACACACACACACACACACACACATTTGTTATGGATGCAGCATTTTTAGAATTGAATTGTATGTGTACCGATGTACTTCTTCTTCTTCCTCTTTTTTTCCCCCTTAGAAGTCAATGAAGAAAGTTCTGGAGCAGTGTATACCTTCCTTATGTAGAAATAGATGCATTTATGATCTGGGGAATGTGAAAATAACTGACTTCCTACAATTACTGTTTTTGACTGTTGCATTCTCCTTGAACACTGTCATCTGGCAGCACAAATGTATGTTGCTACACATGTGAGATTTCATTTTAGGTAGTGTGAAGAAGCATGAAAAGAACAATTGTAATCATCACTAGTGAAATTGAAATAGATTTATAGTGAGCCATGGAAGCTTGAGGTGGTTTATTCTCATTTTATTTATTACAGATAGCAAAAAATTTGGAATCCAAAGATGTTCTGTTGGCCATTAATCCAAATGGAATATTTCTGAATGATAGAGAAGATAAATCATTATTAGAAAAGTTTTTATGGAAGAACATCCAGAGACTCTGGTATAACAAACAACACTTCCTATTATTGCCCAGCTGTGGAGATGAAGTTGGAAAAAGAAAGTTCCTTATGGAGCACAAAAAGTGAGTGATTTTTTTGTCACAATTTGAAAATAAGAAGAATGCTGTGTCTTAGGACAGAGACAAGACAGAATAATCAAATTACTGAAAAAATGTATTTCATTTAATTTTTATACCAGAATGTGTATTATTGTTTTGAAAAGCATTTGAAGCATGAATTCAAACTGAATATCAGTTGAATGAGCTTAAAGTGAATCTCTTATAGTGATTTTTTTAATGATAGACTTTAAGTACTATGACAGAACATTCACTTATGTGAGTCTACACTGTTCTAACACTGGAGATAGTGCTCTTTAAACAAATGATAAACTGTATTCAAAGTTTGAGTGACTGCTAGTGAAAAATCATCAGCACCCTTGTGGGTGAGGGTTACATTGTGTGAAGAGCTAGGCATTCTTTTAGTTGCTGTTCTGTAGTATTATATATACATGTCATCGTTGTTGAATGGATATTAAAATATAAATGCTTCAGAAATTATTTTCTTGACATTTATAATAGCAGATTTATTTCTGGACTTAGAAATAATGTATATGTGAACATAATATCCATATTACTTAATAATGGTTTATGTTCATCTGTACTTTAGCAAACTGAATTTTAGGTATTCGTTGGTTGAGAAGTGACAAACTGAATTAGTATAGGTCTTCTCTGTACACCAAGAAGACTGGGGGTGGCCAAGAATTCTGCATGTGAGCAGTGCTCTTACTTGCATATGGAGTTCTGTCACTTGGCTGCACTCTTCTCCCACTGTCTTGCCATGCTGTCTGAGTGGAAATAGGGAGAAACTGTGAAAGCACAACATTTGAACAGCAATGCAATTGTGAAATGAACACTGAATGTCTCACATGACGCTTGATTTATGTTTCATAACAACATAGATCACAAAAAATCAGTACATTTAATTATATTTTTGCTTGCTGAAGACATAATAAAATGTATATAACTGGTACAAACTGTTGGCATATGGTCAGACACAGACAATTCACAGATTTTTGTCATTTGAGTTGCTCCATAAACATGACTCAATTATTTTCATAATCAAAAAAAGCCTTTCATGTCCATATGTTGATTAAAATGTTGTGTATCACATTTGCAACCCCATTATCAAAACTCTTCCTGAGGAAAACAATGACGAACTCATGTGCACAGTTTTATCACAAAAGAATTTGTCTTTGGAGTGGGAACTGCAATGGAGAGCAATCAGTTGCATCTGCACATGTACAGAAGTGCTTTCAACTAAAATGGCAAATGTTCTCAAAAATAGCTCAGAAAAAGATGTTAGATTAGATTGGATTAGATTAATACTTGTTCCATAGATCATGAATACGACACTTCGTAATGATGTGGAACGTGTCAGAGTGGCATTGTTCTCAAAATGTTTAGAGAATTATTCCTGTAATTCTTTCAATGCCACAGTCAATTCTTCAAAATTTGCATGTTCTTTAATGCCATTAAGGTCATGTCTCTCTTCTTCTTCTTCTTCCCCTTTTTTTCCAGATTTTGCGCCTTCCACAATGCAATTTTCTTTTAAATCCATCCCTACAAAATCAGAAATAAATTATTTCTTGCCTTGTGGTGTCTTACTGTGCCTAGTGTGCAGTGAAGTCCACTTAAAGTGAGAGGTCTGAAATCCATTTTAAGTGTCCTAATTTTCATTCCTGCTTTCCTTTTTTCTTCAGAAACTCAACAATGGCAGATAAATAAAATATTCTTCCAGGCATGCCCCTTCAGCTCAACCAGTGTTCTTTGCAGCAATGTATAAAGTTGTAATTCTCTTCATTCAATTCAATCAAAACAAAAAAACATATAATAAAGCATATGACTTCAGAAAATTTACTATTTGCAGCACCAATTTCGTCATGTCTGATTTAGCACCAACTGCTTCTTTATGTACAGAATAGTGAGCTCCGTACAAATTGTCTGTCGATCATTGTAATTTTTTGCATTTTCATCATCAACTAAATCTTAAAGTTTTTTCTGCATGGTGTTGTTAATGTTATTCAATAGCAAATATGAGGTACCCATGGATTCTGCAACTACATAATAGGTTTTGACAGTTCTCATCCTTCACTTCCATGATTCTCTTTCATATTTAAAAGTTGGGATGATAGGTCGCTAGACTGCCCCTTTTTGTGCAAACAACTATAGGACCTATGAACTTTCTTTATACCACAAATAAACACTCAAGGATAAGTAAGGCTGACACAATGATTCTGTGAAACTGAAAAAGTCATGCTGACCACAAAATGCCACACCAAATGTGGGAATAAACAATGTCACTTTGCACTGTTAAATAAAATGTTGTGCTGTACTGAGTAGTTCTGAGAACCAACGAATAAAGCTAAGGCATACTGAGACAGGATGAGACATGGACTGTATGTATGCTGCACATTGCACTTACATGAAGTATTGCACACCATGCCCATCCCTGAAATAGAGTAATAATGTGACAGATCTACAGAGAAGTTTTACAAAGTACATTAAGCTTGAGGACATGACTAAAGGAAATCCTAGGTGTGGTATAATTACTTAAGAGATCATTTTTTTCATAACCTACTCAAAGTGAAAGAATGAATTTATACCACAGTACAGTTAGTGCACGTGTAAATATTCTGATGGCATTGTACCACAAGTGCAGCACATAGCAATAGTCACATTGAGTAGCTGCATTTGTCAAAAATCTCTTTTACTTGGAGTTGTCACTTACATTCCATTTGTTCCCATATCATTGTTTTACCACAATTGATAAATAATGGAAGAAATAAAAGTAAACAACTAACCTATAAACAAGACAGAGATTAAGAGGTTTTGGATGACTCTGCTTGGAGCTAATAGAATAGACATACATATGCTTGCAGGGCAGCATTGTCCCTGCTAACTACTTTGTGTGAGGACATTGTATCTGTGCAGGTGTGTGTATGTGTGTGTGTGTGTGTGTGTGTGTGTGTGTGTGTAGTGGAGAGGGCATAGGTTGGAGGAAGGGTGCACACATATGCATGCACAAACATGCATACATATGCATAGTTATTTATTTTGTTCTGATGGACTATGAGACAGTAGTTACTATGTTTGCACCTGCAACGACAATGCTGCAGTTCGAAAAGTTCATAGGAATACTAAAGGTTACATTAATCAAATACTTAATGAGCAGTTTTCTTAGGAAATCCCTCAAGATCAGATACATGTGCAGCCTTACAAACAGGGACTGAGAGGTTTGTTTACATTCCGTGTACGGTCCTTCTAACAGCTGGTAAAACAACAGAGGGCCTGACCACATCCACAGTTAGTGTTTGCTATCAATGATATTTGGTGTAGTTTCTCTGGCTGGCAGGTGGCGTGAGTCTCCCTCATCTGTAGATTGTATTCCTGCATGCTTTCTTATGTTATTTGTGCTAACAGAGTACCACCCACCATAGGCTTAAATTGCTGAGCACAAGCAGGTTGTATTGTACCTCATGCCTTAGGAATGTTGGGGAGGTCACATGTTGAAATATTTGCTGTTTTCAATAATTTTATCCTGCTACATTCCCATGAACTATTCAAACAGTGTGTGTGTTTATATATATATATATATATATATATATATATATATATATATATATATATATATATATATATATAAAATTACTTGGGAATAAAGTTTTATATTATTGAAGGTTCTGCCTCTTTCATGTTGCACAGGAGTTCCTTTGTGTTTCATCTTGCATCATGCCATCACCAGTTCTTCCTTAAGCTTCGAAGTGAGATGAGTTCCCTGCAGCCACTTTCAGCTGGTGAGCTACTGCGCTATTGCATTTTCACAAATTGTAACTTCAGGTGGTTGTTGACATTACTGTAAGCTATACATACTTAAAAAGAGTTATCTTTATCTGCAGATTAGTGTTACCTGTAATACTGCAAAGAATTAAACATTATAAAGAATGGCAGAATAATGTACCTTTAATGGAAAAAATGTATAATGAGTGCTATTACATAAAGTTAACAAGAACTTTTATACAGCTGCAGAAAAGCAGCAGACCTGCTGACTTATTTAGAAATGGAAGTAGAAAGTGAAAAGCTATTGACTTGCAACAGAGGTACCCTTAATATCACCGAAATTGTTTTTAAATGTTGGTATACATTGTGCAGTAATATAAGTCAAGTCTTAACTTGACCTGTAAACAAGTTTTGTTTATATAATTATAAGCTGTGTCCCAGGGAAGTGATCTGGGTCTCTTGTTATTAATGTTATATATAAATGACCTGGCAGACTGTATTACTACAGTCTGATTAAAGTTAGTTGATAGTTGGCTTTTCATGCGATGGAGCTGGCTTCCTCCAATCTGATTGCTGAGCTCATTACTTAACCTTTCGTCATTGCCAAACAGCCATAATAGCTGGTCAGTTCACTTCCAATTTCTTTCTGAGTTTCTTTTCAGTATGTGTTTGGATTCAGAATACTGGGCCTGGGCCTTTTATTTTGTATTTCATTACACATGCTAACCACACCAAAACAACACACACACACACACACACACACACACACACACACACACACACATAGACACACACACAATGATGCTAACAAGATACACAGCTTTCATACACAGCATTAACCAAACCATACTTCATCCTTCCATGCAAGATGTGATTCCGCATCACATATAAAATTATTGTAATCACAGAAATCGTCTTACATTAGATAAGCTTTTTATGATATTGTGTAAAGCCGAATTTTTGAAGGCTGCAATTCATCATTGCAATTGGGTGCCAGAGTCATTAATATAATACCCAGATGCTGTATAGTGGCATAGTTAATGTATAAACCTGAAGTGCAGAAAGTCCTAATTTTGAATCTTATCAAATGCAGCGATAGTTTTTTGTATTTCTAAAGCTAATCAGAAGTCTTTCATTTTTATTCGATTAATTGGTTTAAATGTTTTCTTTTTATTTCTGATACTTTGCTGGACCATTTTCATCATTGTATTGATTTTTTTGTTTGTCATTATTTTTCTTCCTATCATTCTTCTTTCATTTCGAATCTATGTGTGCCTGCTTGAGTGACAAATTTGGGGTTAAAAAAATGCACCGTTTACTGCAGTTCAGTCATTGGTCACTTAAAATCAACTGTTGACAAGACATCTCACATTTCCATAATAGCTAGCAGCAGCTGCTCCCAACATTGTTCTGTGTTACACATTAACAGCATTTGTGAAAGATCTGCCTTATTTGTGAGTTGCTTGTAACTGGGCGGTTGCAGACACAAGTGGTAGACATCTACTGTCAAATAATTTTAATTGGATTATAGTAACCATTGTATATGTAATAAAGTTCATTATGAAAAATGCCACACAGGTATTCAGTCGATTCTTGATAAGATCGATTCTTGATAAGATTTCAAACTGGTACAAAGATTGGCAACTTGCTTAAATGCCCATAAATATAGAATTGTGCACTTCTCAAAACAAAAAAATCATATTATCCTATGACTACGATATCCATGAGTCACTATTGGATCAGTTAACTCATACAAATTCCTAGGTGTGGTATTTATAGAGGTATGAAATGGAATGATCACGTAGACTCAGTCACATGTAAAACACAGACCTCAGTTCATTGCAGTGTACTGGGAAAGCACAGTTAATCCGCAGAGGAGACTGCTTACAAAATATCTGTTAGTCTGATTTTAGAATATTGCTTTAGAATGTGAGACTCACACCAGATAAGAGAATATTGCTTTATAATGTGAGACTCACACCAGATAAGACTAATAGGATATTGAATGTAAACAAAAGGACACCACAAATGGTAACATGTGTATTAGACTCACTTGAGACTGTCACAGAAATGCTAAGAAATCTGAACACTGGCAGACATCACAATATAAATGTCAGCTATCCCATGAAAGCCCACTTACAATGGTTTAAAAACCAATCTTAAGTAAGGAAACTAGGCATACACTACAGCCTCTTTCATATCACTCCTTTAATGACCATGTAGAAAAAAAGTCCTCAATCATTTCTTTTTGGCATGGATCCCACACATGTGAACCATTTTTCAGGATAGACCACATAAATGTTTTGTAAACGTTATCATTTGCATACTGAAATGCCCCAGTACCCTACCAATGAACCGAAATACATCCTCTGCTCTACCTTTGGCTGAACTTATGTGAACATTCTATTTCATATTACCTATCGAGATGGCACAGTGGCTAGCACACTGGGCTCGGATTCAGGACGACGACGGTTCAAGCCTACGTCCAGCCATCACAATTTAGATTTTCTGTAATTTCCCAAAATCGCTTCAGCCAAATGCCGGGGTGGTTCCTTTGAAAGGGCATAGCTGACTTTCTTCGCCATGCTTCCCTAATCCGATGGGACCAATGACCTTGCTGCTTGGTTTCCTTCCCCAAATCAACCAACCAATCAATCATTTGTATTCCCAAGTACTTGTGTGAGATGGCTAACTGCTCCTTTATTATTTGATTTGCCATCAACTGTATATTCTGGTAGTTTCAATTGTTTCTGAACTGCATTTTATTACCAACTTTTAGTCTTTCATTGCTTTACCGCAATTCTTCTACTTGTAAGTCCTTCTTCCATCTTCAATTGGGGAAGTGATTTTTTTATGATGCTCTTTTCCTCACTCAGCATCATCTGAATTTTTCTGAGAATCTTATTGTACAGTAATTTAAATGGCCTTACTGATTCACCTTGCAATCTTATTGATTATTATATTTCTACCAGAACCTTCATACAGATATTTCTTGCTCAGTACAGATTATTCACACGCAGTTGTCCTTAACAGTAGTTTAGAATTCATTTGTAGCAACTGACATAGACAAGTATAAATGTACTTATGACACTGTTCGGGTTATAATGTGTAGCCAAACAGAACAGTAGAATGATTGGGACACAAGCCTAAGTGAATAAGAATTAAAGTCACATCTTCTCACCCTGATCTAGACTACAAAATCCAGGACAGTAACATTTACTTTTCTGCCTCATGCATATCCAACTGAGCTGCTGCTTCATCACTAGAGACTGGAAAATGTAGTATCTATTTTCAGCAAAATATTAATCGATTTTTAGCAAAATTCTTACATATTTTTGATGATATTCACAAATATTTTTTGTATATGATTGTAATAGACACACAGACATGCCTGAAGACAAAGCCTTAGTGCTCTGAAATTGGCCATTATAAAAAGTAGTGATCAGGGAACTTTTTGATTGGATTGTTTGCTTTTGCAAAAACTTCAACAGTTTTATTCCAAAATGGTCTTTGTTTTCTTCTTGTTTTTGTATTTAATATTTCTACAAATGGTCACTGTGTTGGGAAGCAGCAGTTTTCTGCGAGCAAACTGTGTGCATCTCAAATTTAAGGTTTTTTTCGATATTATTTTTCTCCATCCAATTCATCTATTACAGAATCTGCAGAATATTAATTTTGACCTTTTGTGGTTATCCATAGCTATGCTACCCATACTTGACAGTTCTACAAATAGTGCTGACAAGTCACACAGCAAAGTAGTAGAACCAAAAATAAAACTATTTGCTAGGTACGGGAAGAATTTCAGTGTGGTTGAAATATGCTGATAAGTTTTGTTTTCAGATGATATAGTGCAGATTGTGGACAATATATTGACAGCTGGCCATGAGTGTAAACAAACTAGAATTTTTACCACCAGAGGGGCAATGAGAGGATTTGACAAGCAAGTCTTGTCTCCTCCTTACAGGGCAGTAACCTACGCCTGTGTTCTGTGAAAGCAGAACTGACACATTGTTGTGAGGGTCAGAATTGAAATCTGTGATGCAGCATGATTAGTCACTTCACTGACTTCAAAATAATAAAAGAAAACAACAAGAAACACACTGAATTTGTGGATGGGTACTGCACAATTGCGTATTGAGATTGCCAGATTACTGTTTATGAGGTAGTGAAGGCCTGACCTCTAGTGGTATTTGATGGACCCATAGTTCAAAACATCTGCGAGGTAAAATTGCCACATTATAAGTGCCCACATTATACCCACTTTTGAAAATTACGGCTTACAAAGAAACATAAGTGAGTGCAGTGGTATGTTGTTGCGTTCATACACTTTGTATTGTATTTTACAAACATCTTCCCATGCACAACATATTTCCAAATTGGGCTTTGTCAGGTGATGTCAATACCAATAACTGAAATTTTGTTACATGTTCGATACTAATATGCAGAAAATAAAGCAATTTCAAAATACCTCTGATAAAATAATTCATCTAGAGACAATTCGTTGTGAAACAGTCTATGCTAGGCAATTTTGAGTTCTCACATTTTGATGCAGAATTCATATCTGTATTAGCATTTGTTGCAAAACACAAATTTTTCAGGTCTTTATTTATCACTAAGGATGCAGATGAGAAATTAAAATTTAAACTTAATTTTTTGTGTATTTTTAATACCATATGATTAATTGACTACTTATGTAATATGTACTGGTCTAGAATTATAATTACTGTGTGAAGCACATGACTACCAGTGGACAAATACTGTTATTATAAATGCATAAATAGTTTTTTGGAAATGTTGTTGTGACCATTACTTCAGTTTGAAAACCATTTACTCAATTTCTGAAATTAAGGCTTCAATATTTATTCGCTGTTTGCAATAAGGGATGGATGCATGGTAAGTTTAAGTTTAATTTGAATTTTTATTTATCTGTTACAGAGTTTGGAATTCCTGTGAAAGAATCACCAAAGTGTATAAGCTCACCAGAGCAGCCTAAAATAAAAAGTTCCTCAAAGAAACCTGATGTAGTTCGACTGCACACATTTTCTTCAAAAATCAATGGTACAAAATATCAAGTTGGAAAACCTGTAGATAATTCAGTCAAAAAATTGAGCAAATCAGATTTGTGCAGTACTCCACAGATGAATTTGTCGATACGTTATGGATTCCAAAACAACAAAGAAAATGAAGTTCCTTGTAGACCGTCATCAGTGTGGCGACCTGGTGTCAAAATGGGTACAAGAGTACTTGTACAGCGAGATTTATTTTGGCAACCACCATCTCTTCCAGAAGACACGGTATCTCTGCCTGCCCTCTCTGACTGCTCACCCTGTGCAACTCCGCCCAGTGAAGCATATGTTGTCAGTAAGTCCACATGCACTGTATTCACTATAACACACAATAGGTGACTTATTTGTTTATGCCAAGATTTATGTGAACTTGCAAAAGCAAAGAAAACAGAAAGAGTCTTTTTAGGAGAAAGTGTCACAACCTGTCATGTACTTTTTTTGGTATGAGAGTGTTATCAAAAAATAAGGCCATTATTTTATTTCTAGCTTTAAGATGCATTCTTGGTTTTTCTCAGTTGAAGACTAATACTGACTTGATTTCAAAGCTTGATGGATGTATTTATTACATGTAAGTAATTCTACACAACAGATACTTTTTATGAGGGGTTTCCATTTTTATATATAGGCCTATTCCCAATTGGAAATGGAACTATTCCATCAATATATTTCTTATTTAACCAAATTCCACAATGAATTTCTGAATACCTGGCTCACCATGGTAGACTTGCCCATCCTGTACGAACTGTGATGGGATTGTAATCATGATCATTTCTTTGTTTATGGCTGGGCAATTAACCAGCTCCTCATCAAACTATTGAATATTATGGGGTTGTCTTCACTACAGTCTGGATGTTGTTTAATGAAAAAAGTTTCATCAGTTAATTAAATGTACTCAGACAGACAGTAGTACTGGTGCAGTACACACTCTGTTAACTTTGCAGCAGAAGTTTCATTCCACAACCAGAACTTAACTTGTACCTTAGCCATTCTTCAAACAATTATTTCTCTCTGCCTGCTAACATCATGTTTCTGAGCTCTTATAAAATGTTTACTTTTAGATGTATTATAACAAGTTTGTCGTGCTTCTGTTAATTCATCTCAGGTTTTAATAAGACACTTCAGTGATCTTTTTATTGTCACATCACAACAGGTTTTGTGGCACTGAAAACACTTTCTCAAGTGATATCTGTATAACAATGAATCGTGGAAGAGTGACATACCCTGAAATGCCCACTAACATGAAAAAACTTTTAAACATGTAGAATAGAGAAAATTATACTTATAAGTCACAAGAGCTAAGTAGCCCAGAACATAGAATCCAAAATTTGTTGTCAGAACCAAACTAATAAACTACAAAATGGTGGCATTTCAATGAATGAAGATCAGCAGACTGTAGGGATCCAATGATGATTGGTGGAGCCAAAACAAATTACTACACAGTAATCCAATGGTAACAATATGTGGTTTTCACTGCCACAAAACTGATTGTAATTTTATAATAAAAAGATTAAATATAGCTGAAGCAGCTTTTTAATCCTCAAGATGATTAGTCATAGTTGTGGTTGCCCTGTCTACAAGGTTTTCTCTTAATTCAGAACGACAAGAATCAACAACCACCGCCATATCCTTAGTGTAATTACTTTTGATTTCTTGTTTCCTGTATGTTATGCCATTAGTGAAAGTTATTAATTTTGATTCCAAATTCTCTTTTACATTTTCTAATTTGCTTTACAAAAAATTTTCACAGAATCAACTTTATTACATCAGTCATAATTGATCCAACCCATTTTTTGATCCAACTCATCTTTTGAATAATGAAGATCCTTACTCAGACTTGATTTTACGGTATTAAAAGTCACTGTTGGTTTGGTCCAATTTTAATTCCAACTAAGAGGGCGAGCTGAAAAGTAATGCCTTCAAACTTTTTATTCTGTTCTCAATAATGGTTGAGGTATTACATGTCATGCATATTACTCAATCAACTTTCTCACTTTGCTGAGACAAGTTGCAACCCTCTGCTACTAGAGGACTCTGAATTGTAGCATGTAACATGGTGTGGCACCGATGAGGTCGACACCAGTATCGATCCGAGTATCGTCTTTGAACTAAGCTAAACATTATGTTTTTGCATTCCCGCCATGTCAGTTCTTTGTAAGCCTTTGATGTGTTTCGGTGAATAAATGAACTACTGCAAAATGGGAGTTTTTTTGGTGTAACCGACCCGAACTTCTCCCTCGCTGGCGACCCCGAGTTGCAACGTCTTCTGTTTTCGCCGTTTTACTGTGTCTGCGGCCTCTGCGTCGATTATTTTCGGGTGTATTACATCGGCACAGCATTCGAACAATGACGTCGGCCCAAGCATAACACCGGATTTTGTGATCGACATGCATCGTGTTGCAGGCAATGCACACCCGCCAGGACTGCAACACGATGTCTCTCACTCGATGATTGCACCGATTTCACCAGACGTTTTTGAGCCTGCAACAATAAGTAAGGTTACGAGTGTGCATGACTCCGGCTATCAGATGCCTTTGTTTCCACCACATGTGCCCTCCCTCATTGACGGTGCATTTACCTCTTAGAGATCTCCATGCAGTGCGGGACCAATGCCTTTTTCGGCAAATGCTTTGTTGGGCAACCTACCACTGCCAGGACAATGATTTTCTACACCGCAATCCATGCCGTACCACCTGCTACATGGCAAGAACTGCTTCGTTCACAGGTCAACCTCCTCAGCATCCGGCTACGCCCGCACCTGCCTCGGTTTAGCATCAGCACATGCCTTCCTACTTCGATACCTTGGCCTGACCTCCACCTCTGTCCCACTGCTATGCCTCAGTGTTTTGCGCTACGACATTCACCTTATCCGCACACTGTTTAGAGTGGAGTGACTGTGAACAGTGAAAATTCACACATTCCATCCCACGTTTGACATCATTTCCCACACTGTGCTTCTGGACAGCCCGCATCTCCACAGCCTCCCTTCAACACAGGTGGCCCTGGCTCTGATCATACGTCAAGCTTTCCACGGACTAACACGCTTTCAAACTTTGAACATTTTCTAACCTGTCGCACCCGCGCCAGCTCCAGTTGAGATTTCGCTACCGTTCTCAGCATATCTTGGTGCCTCATCCATGTCGGTCTTCCACGACGCATCAATCCGAACACACCCGCAACGTGTTGAGCTTCCGCAACCACAATCGACACATTACGGTGTCTCACCTGCATCAGCCTTCCACGTTGCGACGGATCGTGCTCAACCACAACGCGTCACATTCATGCTGCTACCCGACCAGCCGTTGTAGCCACACCCCCTGGAGGCACACTCTACTGGAATACTACAGCAACAACAGCTTGTTTCAGGCAGTGCCCCGATGAATTCAACTCAACCTGTTCTTCCGAACATTCTACAACGCTTACCGACGCTGCCGCCATTTAATCCCGACAGGGCAACAACCTGGTTCGAAATTGTGGACGAAGTGTTCAACCATTACAAATTAGATGAGTCAGCCAGGTTTCTGTGCCTCATCACGCACCTGCAAGACCAGGAGGACTTGATTGCTGACCTGGTCGATGCCCCGGACTCATCTAGCCAAAAAGACAGTTCTATGTCGGCTTGAATGCTCAACTGAGGTAGCAATACGGAAAGTGCTCCACATCGAGCAACTAGCCAACAACAAACCTTCCCAGCTCTGGAGACGGCTACGTGCCCTGGTCAGTGCCGATCTACTCTCTGATACAGCTCTCCTCACCATCTGGTCAGATAAACTATCTCCTCACATTCGCTTTGCTGTGGCTCAAAGGTCTGCTGAACCTGTTGAGCAAACAGTGACAATTGCTGACAAGCTACATGATGCATCACTGCTCTATTTCGCCAGCTACTGTCTACCTGACAAGACCCACTTTCAGGCCCATTGTCCTGCAGCCGGATGCGTCCGGGGCCGCAGTGTGCCGACCGTTCCACTCGTTCCGGAAAGCAGTAAACAAGCTACTGGGATGTCACTGGCTCCGACCACAGTCACACCCCCTCCTGCAACTGAGCCTGCTGCGGCCACCAAACCTCGGCCACTGCCACTGGCAATGTACGTTCCACAGGAAATGCAACCACACCACCCGTACTGTTACTTCCACACACGGTTTGGTGAGGCGGCATGGAACTGTAGACCACCCTACTACTTCCCAAACACTTCCTGCGCACAACATTACAGGCACCGCCCAGTGCTACATTCTGTCTGGGAAAGATCCGATAATTGCGGACGACTTTACATTAAAGGAATTTCATTGGGATACCTTTACCTAGTGGACACAGGCACCGATGTTTCGCTGCTGCCTCCGTTCTTAGTGTCATTGAACATCTACCCTCATCATACTTCACTGCAGGCCGTGAATTCAACTAAACTACAACGCTCGGGTTCAACTTCCCAAGTCATCTCACTCTCCACAAACTGCAAACTCGAGTGGACTTTTTTAGTGAAATGGACGAACCTATACTAGGCATTGACTTCTTGCGACATCACAAACTTTCACCGGACTTATTGCGAATCACCGTGTTCCATCACCCGTCTAAGACCCACTTCCCCTGTGCTCCATTGAGCAAACCCATTGATGATATTCTGGTGTTCAGCTCCTCCATCGAGGACAACATTAGACATGTGCAAACTGTTATGAACACTCTCGCGGCAGCAGGCATCGAGACCAACCAGGACAAATTGCAGCTACATCAACCCGCTGTCACTTTTCTTGGTTTTTGGGTCTCTGCCGACGGCATTTCATCGCCCCCTGAGAAAGTACAAACAATACTAAACCTACCCAGACCTGCATCATTCAAAGAGCTCCGGCACTTTCTGAGGACGGTTAATTATTATCACTGACATCTACCTCGGGCTGTGGAGATTCAGGCTCAACGTACGCATGCCTTGGCTGGCACCAACACTTCTGGATCTCGGCCCATTCCATGGACCCATGCTATGACTGACTCTTTCACTGCCCTCAAAAATCTTCTTGCCGAGTCCTGCACCATCACTTATCGTCATCCCAATGCACAGCTTTTCATCACCACAGACACCGGAAATATTCCGCATTTGACAGGGAGTTGCTGGCAGTCTACGAAGCAATCAAGCATTTTAAGACTGTCATTGAGGGACACTCTTTCATTGTATTAACAGACCACAAACCCCTGGATGCGGCCATTACAAACCCACCAGCTGACCTGCCTCCTCGCCGCTTTAGATACATGGACTTCATATCTCAGTTCACCACCGATGTCATACACATAAAGGGTGCTGAGAATATAGTTGCTGATTTCGTTTCACGAGTCAACGCCGTTCATTCGCTGTTAAACCTCTCTGAACTGCCTATTCTACAACCCGCCGACAAGGACACACAAAACCTGATTTCAGACTCTACCTCTTCACTACACTTCATCCGCACCACCTTCCCTGGCATTTCTGGTGAGATCTGATGCGACAACAGTACGGGCACGTTATGCCCCCCTCATCCCAACCATGCTCCATCGAGCCGTCTTCAACGCACTGCGTAATTTAGCCCACCCCGGTGTTTGTGCGTCCGCCCGCCTGATTGTGAAGCGCTTTGTGTAGAGAAAAGTCAAAAGTCAACAAGGACTGCGTCGCGTGCCAATGCTGCAAAGTACACAAGCTCACTTCACCTCCCCCCCCCCCCCCCCCACCTCCCCCTCCGAGCCTTTTTGATCCCTCCTGGGCGTTTCCAGCATATTCATATTGACATTGTTGGCACTGTCCCCCCCTCTTAACAGCTTTCATTATGTTCTCTCGTCTATCGACCGAACAACTCGCTGGGTCGAAGCTGTCCCTCTTCCCAATATTATAGCAGAAACTGTTGCTCGAGCTTTCGTCGAGTCACGGGTATCATGTTTCAGATATCCAACTATCATCACGACTGACCAGGGCAGAAAGTTTGAGTCCGCCCTGTTCAATGATATTTCTAATATCTGCGGCATCCAGCGCATCCATACCACAGCATATCACCCGCAAAGTAATGGGCTAGTCAAGCGCTGGCACCGCACTTTCAAGGCAGCTCTTCGATGCCGCGACTCTCTATGGACGGAGGCCCTTCCCCTTGTGCTACTCGGCATTTATGCAATCTATAAGGGAGACCTCAAAGGCACAATACCCGATTTCGTATACGGCCAGAACATTGTTCTCCCTGGCGAACTTGTGAGCCCTTCCGCTTCTCTCCCTCAGTCTGACTTACCTTTCTTCATGGACCACATCAGATGCCACTTCATCAACCTCCATATCCCTCTGCCTTCCAGCCACGCCTGCCCTAAGGTTTGCGTCCCGAAATCTCTGGACAGTTGCGAGTATGTCATGCTCCGAGATGACACTGTCCGTGCCCCCTTCAACCTCCATATACCAGCCCGTACTGAGTTCTCCGGCGCTCAGCCAACACCTATGACAACCAGATAAAAGATTCAGCTGTTAAAGTCTCTCTCAACAGACTTAAGCCTGCTCAAGTCGAGCCCTCTTCTACCCCCCTTCAGGCCACGACCACACCACTCACTGTCATGGGTCACAACGCTCTGACCATTCCTTCCACATCGGACTCACACACTCGGTCAAGTGACTTCTAGCTCCAGCCGTCGAGCTCTTCTCCGACCTTGCCCTCTACTCCGGTCTCACGCACTCCGTCGAGTGATCACATGCTCCCCACGTCGAGCTTACCTACAATCACGCCCTCACCGCCGGGCCCTTTACCGGCCCTTTCGACCTCTCCCCCGTCGCCTGCCTCGCCCTGTCGAGGTTTCTCATGCCCCCCCCCCCCCCCCCCCAATTTTGAACGTGCCCTAGCTCAAGGTGTTTCTGCCTGTCCCCCCAGACATAATCCACGACAACTCTATAACTCTATAATACTACGTGATGATACACTGTTTGTCGTGTGTTTCGCTTCATCTGGTGCTCATGACACAACCTCTGCCATTCCCTGCCACCTGGTGAAATGTGTTCCCCTCTCACCCGACGTCGACCTGGACATGCTTCGTGTGTTCGCCACGCCCACCGGAGACATTGTCGTCATCGTTCCGTTCCACCTGCAAACTGCCGACTCCCTGGTGCCGCATGACCAGCATGCACAGTACGACGCCCGGCGCGCTTCAATCACTTTCAAGTTCGGTGGCTTAACCTTCCTTCAAGACATCTACCCACACAGCTCCCCAACGACGATGTCGAGTTGACCATGGACCGACTCCTGCGCACTACCCCTGCCGTCGCTATAGTCACAGCCCCCCTCCCCCCCCCGGCCTCTCTAGAGTACTCAGTACTATGAGGGGGGGTGGTCTATGGGCTATGTGGCACCGATGAGGTTTTCGCCAGCATTGATCTGAGTATTGTCTTTGAACTAAGCTAAACATTATCTTTGTGCAGGTCTGCCATGTCAGTTCTTTGTAAGCCTTTGATGTGTTAGGTGAATAAATGAACTACTGCAAAATGGGAGCGTTGTTTGAAGTAACTGACCTGAACTTCTCCCTCAATGGCAATGCATAATGCATTTAGGTCGGTGTACTATAATTAAGTTTCTAACCACAGGAAAGACATGGAGCACCTGATGTCTGAGTTCACTGTCATTGATCATTCTCCATGCGGTACTGACTTGGCCCCATCCTATTTCACCTATTTCTAAAACTTAAAGAACACCTTGAGGGACTTCACTTTTAATAGTGATGAAATGGTGCAAGTGGAGTTGAGGTTGTGGCTCAGTCAACAGAGTCAAACATTGTACATTGATGGTATCAACAAACTGGTCTTTTGTCGGGAGAAATGTGTTTGTCCCCAGGGTGACTATGTTGAGAAATAAACATGTAGACATGAAGAATAAAGATATAGAATGTTAATAAGGTTTGTTTTATTTAACCCTTTCATGGATAAAATTCATTTTTTACAGATTTTTAAAATATTAAGGTGATAAAAGTTTTTTTTTCAGTCCCATTATTATATTTTCACCACCAAAATATTTTTTAAGTTCTCCATTTTTTCACAACAGGAAGTGGGACACACATGTCCCATGAACCAACACAAGATACCTTTTCTGCTGACTGACTGATTTTGTAATTTTTTTTTTAGCCATAAACAGGATTTTGCAGAGAATAAAATAACTACAAATTATACATGCATGTAATCTTTTTATCTGTGTAGAGCCAGTGTAAAAAATATTTATTACATTTCAGTTTTCATGATGCATGATCAATACTTACAAAACTTTACATGCCATGAAACTTGGAAAAACATGGTGTGGCACAGAGTGGTACACCACAAGCAGTGCAAACAACTTTTGTTCTCTTCTCTTTAGAGTTTGTGCTGCACAATTTGCATCGCTTCCTAGTGCCACTGTCTTTCGGTACATGTTTGCCTACATTCATGAGCCGGATGCCATCTGCCACACTAGAGACTCCTCTCTTTGCTGGGAAGAAAGTGGGCATTGATCCCCTCTTTTTCCTGGATGAATACCCATTAATCAATTGTCTTGCTAATCTTTACAAATAATGTCTGCTGGGACACATGTGTCCCACTAACTTTATTTCGATTATAAGATAGTAAAGTCACTAAGAAGTACATTCCGCACTGTATTTGTACTAAAAATGATTATTAAGTTAATAATAAGATGAATTACTTACCTCAGACATCACTGGAAAGTGAGAAATGATGAAAACTGAAGAATGACACAAATAAGTGGCGTTGCAGCGGCCATATATACACGCCAGTCAACAAAAGTAGTCACCGCTTCTCTATTGCCTTTGCAGTGCAGTCCCGATTTTTTTCTTAGGTTCAGTACAGTCGTCCCTAGATGGCAGCACCATGCAGAGCTGGGTAACATACATCCCGACACTCGAACTGGTGCTCAAAGTTAGTGGGACATATATGACCCATCAACCACGAAAGGGTTAAAAAGCTTTAAGTGCTTTCACATAAAAAATTTGGAGCCATACTTTTCAGCATGCTCTTAGACTACTATCACTTTTAAGGTGACAACTGTTTTTGTCTTATTATTTTCTTTCACTTTGCTACTATTTTTGTCCATCTTTACAATTAAATTATCGAGTTTTAACTCCAGATCACAAAATAATTTTTTATATGCATCCTTCATTAATTCCACCAACCAATATTCATCATTACTGATGTTCAACATTCTCTGCTCTAAATATACTTTTGACAATACTTTGGTTTTACATCCACTTCACCTAATATCCCTACTTTACTTTCTGCTTTCTTGATTTCACAATATTCTGTAGGTGATTGTCGATACATTTGTTATCATCCAGATATTTATAAAAGCATTGGACAGGTAACATACAGCACAACACAACTTCTGGAAGTTGGAACACCAGTATTTGTTTGGTTACTATAAAAAATAGTTCAGTTATGAGCAATTATTGGATTTGCTAACTGATATAACACTTTGTAGGAGGTTAAATCAAACAATGGAAAATCCAGGATGGAGCAACGGCAGATGATACACAAGTTGCTATATCATATGTTTTTACAGATATTGTATCAAGGAAAACCTGACACAGATTTAAAAAAAAGTAAGAGTTTGATATGATTTGGGCACTGACTGTTAGTTTTGAATATGTAATATGACATCTGTTGTGGTGCTTTTACATCAACTGACTTGCATAGGTCTTAATTCAATTGCTACCAGATGCAGACTATCTGTTTTCTAGTGTGCCTTGCCTATTTATGTTTGAGAACAGTAGAGAATACCAGAAAATATGGATTTCTGACTTAACAAAATTATAAATAATTATGTAAAAAACCAGTAAATATAGCCCTTATAAAAAGCTAGAGGCTGACATTAATTGATTTAAGTGATTTACTAAGCTTCATGTAAATTACTTGGGTTATTAATTTTCCTAATTTGCTTAATTTCTCAATTAACACATTAGTCCTCAGACCAAAGATATTTTCTAGGTCAGAAAAATTTGGACAACAATATTTCTTGGAATTGAACATGCCGATGAATTAAAATCCATAATTTTTCTGAAATGTGGAAACTTTAACTGCAAATAACGTTTTGGAAATGTAAAACATTTACTTGAAAAAGGGAAATTGGAGGTCTTTAAATAAGCTTTGTCATTTAGGAAATAAACAGCCGTTAGCTCACTAAATTTTTATGGACACATGGCTTTTCAACACGATAAATTAGGTACATATACGTCTTAAAAATGTTTTCTGATGAGCTAACCTTACCATTGGAATTAGCAAAGTTCACATAACCCAGAGAATAATAAATTTAATGACATGTTTCCTAGGTAAGACTTCCAATATTGTAAGTAAATGTAGTATAGTTATTACCAACGTAACAGATGGAAGAAAACAAAATTGTTATCTAAAGAGTAGAAATATAGCAAATAGTCATTCCATTGTGCTGTGTTTCAGATGAAGTTGTAAAAATTTAGGAACAAAGGAGAATGGGATTATTTAAAAAAAAATAAGTCTACTAATTTCAAGGGACCTCTCTGTCTATGTATCATTTTGATGAACTAATTTTTCCCACAGTCTCACACTTTCTCTCTTGCATTTATTTTGCAGCAGTGGGAGTGCTATGAAAAGCTTGAGTGAAGGTCATTGCAAGTTTATCTGTCAGTGTTACTTTGATCTTCGGACACTCTGTTGCAGTATTTTTATGCACCATTATCTCTTGGTACTTATTATTGCAGATTGAGTTTATAAATAAAAATCGTAAGCAAATGCAAAATATCAAGAATAATGTATTTTTGATCAGTGTATAGTGTTACTCATGTTACATAAAGGCTAAAATATCATTGCAAATGGCATTTTATCCATTTCTTTGCCACTTTCAGATTCAAGTATTAGATCAACAGATGAACAGTTCCTTGTCGACTTGCAGGAATCACTCAGCCAATCCCTGTTACAGAAATTTGATGACATGTCATTTGCTGAGGAAAGGGCTTTGACAACAGTTAGGTGAGTAGTTGCAGCAACTGTACCAACAACTGAAAGAATTGTCATATTTACCTATCACTGCACATCAACAAAGTTATATACTATTTATGAAACCTATTGAATTGTTTTGTATGTGTATGTGTGTTTTTAAATTTGCATACCATTACATTTTCTCAGATTGTTTTTTCAAATCATTCGCAAAGAAACAGTGGATTATCCTCATTGCATGCAATAAAGATGGATAGGTTTTGTTGTAATTTTTAAAAATAAGTGTTAGTTGCTGTGTATTTGCAATCCCCCAGGGTTTGTTTCTAGTAGTTGTCACACTATTCCATGTTCATTTCATCCTGACTCATAAATAAATTTAATCTGATTGTATACCGTGCCAGATTTATTACATCATAATACACAGTTTTTTGGTAAAAAATTCCATTAGCCACAATTCATGTATGATCAAAGTAAATTAATTCTGTATGAAAAACAATTTAATGTTGCAGACAATAGTTCTCATAAAAATTAATAAATTATCTCTTAAGCTACATACAATTGATATATATGAACTCCAGGACATTTTAACATAAACTGAAAATGAGTTACTGAATAACTGTGATTCCATGAGACATCACTGTAGAGTATTATTGCAGTCCCTGAAGAATGTTCGTTTTTGAAAGACAAAATTGAAGAAATAAAAAATTTGAGTAAAATTTGCTGACATGTCTGCATAGAAATGAAAGTAAAGTGACACTAGATCTATAACAAGAATGTATGAATAAATGAGTACTATGAATGAATGAATGAGACTGTGTACCACACAGAAAATGATTTGTCACAAACTGACAGTTCACTTTAAAAAATCTAGTACTTCTACATGAAATGAACTTCTGATGATTGATTATTCACTAGAATGTGCAAAACAGAATGGATACGGAAAGACAATTATTTCTGTTTAATTTCATTGGTAGTATTTCCGTGTGCATTGCTTTCCTCATTACCAGTGATATTTGCTTTACTGACTTGATCTTCATGCATACTGCTATTAGTTACCAATATAAGTTCAGTTAATGTACAAGTACTATATCTGCCAGTTTTCAAAGTGACAGCAGATTATATACCATAGCTCATTTCCTGGCCTTAATTTGTGTTAATTCCTTCCATCTCAGCATTTATTCACATAACTACTCCTTTCTTCACTCCATGTCAGTTTTATACATCTTTCGTTTTCTGACTTGTTTATTTTTTGCCGTCCCCCCCTTGCCACATCTGTTACATACAATGGCACTTACCTTTTCACTCTTATTAACTTGTGCATTCCCCAATAATCAGTCTTTCCTTCTCATCCTATCTGGTGAGTCTCCGATGACTGGGGTTCTGGGTGACTTTTCCAAAATATATCCCTTCCCCTAAACCTCTCCAGTCCTTTTCCTTCACCTGTCTTTCTTCCCAATCATCTCTTCTGCCAGAAGAAGGAGCCATTGGCTCCAAAAGCTTGTGAAAGTTCAGTCCTTTTGTGTGTGTGTGTGTTCCCCTGCCGCCTCTTCATGAGTAGATTTTTTTATCTGCCCATTTGCATTACAGCTCATTTTCTATATGATAATAGTCTTGTTCATTCATCTTATATTCTAATTTATTTATACACTCTTGTTATAGATTCAGTGTCACTTTACTTTCATCCCTACACAGACATGTCTGCAAATTTTACTTACAGACCTTTGTTGTTGTTGTCGTTGTTGTTGTTGCTGTTATTGTTGTCATCACCTTCAGTCCAAAATTTTACTTACAGACCTTTGTTGTTGTTGTCGTTGTTGTTGTTGCTGTTATTGTTGTCATCACCTTCAGTCCAAAAACAGGTTTGATGCAGCTCTCCTTGCTACACCGTCCTGTGCAAGTCTCATTCTTCCGAATAACTGGTGCAATCTATATCCTTCTGAATATGTTTACTGTATTCATCTCTTGGTCTCCCTATACAATTTTTACCCCCACACTTCCTTTCAATACTAACTTGATTATCCCTTGATGTCTCAGAATGTGGACTATCAATTGATCCTTTCTACTAGATAAATTGTGCGACAAATTTCTGTTCTCCCCAATTCTGTTCTGCACCTCCTCATTAGTTACATGATCTATCCATCTAATGTTCAGCATTGTTCTGTAGCACCACATTTCCAAAGCTTACATTCTCTTTTTGTCTAAACTGTTATCATCCATGTTTCACTTCCTTATATGGACACAATCCAGAGAAATACCTTCAAAAAAGACTTCCTAAGACATGAGTATATTTCATATTAACAAATTTCTATTCTTCAGAAATGCTTTTCTTGCCATTGCCAGTCTACATTTCACACCCTCTCTACTATATCCACCACCAGTTATTTTGCTGCTCAAACAGCAAAACCTGTATACTCCTTAAGTGTCTTACTTCCTTACTATTTCCCTTACCATCACCTGATTTAATTTGGCTGCATTGCATCATCCTTGTCTTCCTTTTGTTGATGTTCATCTTGTATTCTTCTTTCAAGACAGTGGTCATTGCATTCAACAATTCATCCAAGTCCTTTGCTGTCTGTGAAAGAATTACAATGTCATTGGCAAAACTCAAGGTTTTTATTTCTTCTTCCTGAGTTTTAATCCTGATTCCAAATTTTTCTTTGGTTTCATCTACTGCTTTCTCATTGTACAGAGTGAATAACATCAGGGATAGGTTATAGTGCTGCCTCACTTCCTTCCCAATGACTGATTTCCTTTCATGCCTTGTCTGTTATAGCTGCTGTCTGGTTTCTGTACAAGTTGTACAAGACTTTTGCTGCCTGTATTTTACCCTTGCTACCTTCAAATTGCAAAGAGAGTATTCCAGTCAACATTGTAAAATGCTTTTCTAAGTATACAAATGCTATAAACTTAGGTTTGCTTTTCCTAAACTATCTTCTAAGGTAAATCGTAGGTCTGTATTACACCACATGTCCCTTTATTTCTACAAAATCCAAGTGCTCTTCTCTGGGGTCGACTTGTACCATAAAGAAGACATGCCACATTGCAGACAGGTACTATTAAAAGACACTCACATGTAGCTTTTGGCCATAGCCTCTGTCAGTAAAGAGACACACACACACCCACACACATGACAGCAAACTCGAGCATTTTGAGCTGGAATGTCATTGCAACCAACCAACTGTCCACCTGAATGAATGGCAATCACCAAACTGTCACCAAGAATAAAGTTGGCCACCCAGTGACACAATATGCTTGATTTCAATGGCTGCTTCACAACCCAGGCCATCTAGATCCTTCCCTTCACCGCCAGATTTTCTGAACTACACAGGTAAGTCATCCTTGTAACACATCCTTTACTCCTGTAATCCTTGTGGCTTCAATCTCCATTAACTCACTGACCTCACACCCTCCACCCAATAGTTTCCCCTTCCTCTGTCTTGTCATCCCCTCGCAATCCGTATCTCCACATCATCTTCATCATGTGGCGCACCCCACTGGCATCAGTACCCATGCATCACATGCCTAGCCCATTCAAATGTCACCCCTCCCTCTTGCTTTCCTAGCCAGAAAACCTGCTGTTTCCTCTGAGCTGCTAGCTACCAACCCCTAACCCCTCTTCCTGCCTCCTACCTCCCTCTCTAGGGTCAGATGATGTGGAGATGTGGATTGTGAGGGGATGACAGGACACAGGAAAGGGAAACTGTTGGGTGGAGAGTGTGGAGTCAGTAAATTAATGGAGACTGAAGACACAAGGATTACAGGAGTGAAGGATGTGTTACATGGATGACTTATCAATGTAGTTCAGAAAATCTGGTTGTGAAGGGAAGGATATAGGTGGCCTGGGTTGTGAAGCAGCCATTGAAATGAAGCATGTTGTGCTCAGCTGCCTGTTGTGCCACTGGGTGGGCAAATTTATTTTTGGTGACAGTTTGGTGATTGCCATTCATTGTGGTGGACAGCTGGCTGGTTGTTGTACCAACATAAAAAGCTATGCACTGATTGCAGCAGAGTTGGTATATGACATGGCTGTTCTCACAAGTGGCCCTGCCTCTGATGGGATAGGATAAGCCTGTGATTGAATTGGAGTAGGAATTGCGGGGTGAGTGGATGGATTGGACAAGTCTTGCATGGGAATGTGATCCCTGTGGTGAGGGGTTGAGTGTAGGAGTGGCATATCAGGGATGGGCCAGGATGTGATGATTTCCAGTCTCTGGTTGAAAGAGTGAAGTAACTACAAATCCGAATAAAACTGAATAGTTAATCCTTAGTTTATGCAATACACTGACTGGATGCCTGTTAAATTTCTGAGTGTACACTTGGCTTCCAAATTAACTTGAAACCACTCTATATGCATTAAATGATCAAGAGTCACATTGTACTTTTTACATAAACTCAGAGCATGTGTGAGTGAAAAAATGATGCTTAGAAACTATTATGGAATTTTTCATAGCCCCATTACATACTATACAGTGCTTTGAGGCTGTTGACATGTTGAAGAAAAAAAAGAGTTTTTATGTAGCTGAAAAAAGCAGTCAGATGTGTAGTAAGTGTTTCCAAAAACAATGTAGCCTGTAGACCACTAAGCAAGAAATTGGATGTCATGACATTCTGAACATTGTTTATACTCAATTGCATACTCTGCACAAAAAAACTAAGAGCTACAAACTAACAGAATCATTTCATTATCCTAATATGTGTCATAAAGAAATGATCGACCAGCCCATTGCTAGACTAAGCAAGACTGAAAATACCCATACATACATTGAAGTGTAAGTGTTCAATTGCTGCCACCAGAAGCACACACTACCTCATTAAAAATCTTCAGAAATGTTGTGAAAAACTGCCTGGAAAAAAGGGGTTTTCTATCTAGCAGAGGAATCTGTTTAGTTGTATACTTGTTCAAATGAAGATTTAATCTTTTAACTTATATTCGTATGTTTGTATGCAGATCTATATAATTTAACTGTAATCTTTACTACTGTGTTATTATATACAGCATACATGTTGATTCTTACAGAGAAGATAACAGAAACCAGACACTTCTGATAAAGCAACTTATTTATTTAAATAGCACCATTACCAGTTTTGAGCTGACAGGTTCATCATCAGGCAACTTGTTCAAATTAAGATACATTTTACATTAGCTTTTGCTTTTTATTCCCCTATATGATGAAATTTCCTTGGGGTTGTGGTGCCCTACAACCAAAATCTGACTTCAGACAATGTCTATTTAACTGTGATTGTGCCTCACAATGATTTTAAACAATGTCAACAAATTATCAAAGTGATGATGTTTCAGTTAATTAGGTTGAAAAATCCATGACATTACATTGCAGTGCTGACTTGCTGTGTTAATGCAGCAGCATAGATTACCTGAAGCAGTTTCTTTCTCTTATGATACACATTGGAAGCTATGTAAATGATAAGGGGTAAATGTACATAAATAAATATTACAACAGTGGACATAACATTAATTTCTTTCTATGACTGGTTGAAGGTACTGAATGATTAAGCAAGCTCTTAGCACGAATACCAAAAACATCAATCATGTGAAACCCAATTTGCATGTTTCTCACATGACATACTGAAATCTTCGGATCAGGCAGTCAGAGAGATGCAGTTATTTGCTGATTTTCAAAAAGCAGATGACTTCGTACCACACCTGGTTATTGTCAAAAACTTTGATCATATGGGGGTATCAACTGAAATTTGTGATTGGACTGAGGACTTTTTGATAGGGTGGACACAGCATGTTATCTGGGATGGAGAGTCATTGTCAGAAATAGAAGTAACTTCAGGTGTGCCCCAGGGAAGTGTACTGCCACCCTTGCAGTCCATGGAAATATTGATGACTTTTCAGTCAATTTTAACATCCAACTTTTGTGGATGATTCAGTTATCTATAATGAAGTACTGTCTGAAAGAAGCTGCATAAATATTCAGTCAGATCCTAATAAGATTTCAAAGTGGTGCAAAGTTTGGCAACTTGCTTCAAATGTTCAGAGATGTAAAATTGTGCACTTCTCAAAACTAAAAAAACATAGTTTCCTACAATTATAATATCAGTGAGTTACAATTGGGATAGGCTAACTCATACAAATACCTAGGTGTAACACTTTGTAGGAATATGAAATGGAATGACCACATAGACTCAGTTGTGGGTAAAGCAGGTGGTATACTTTGGTTTATTGGTAGAATACTTGGAAAGTGCAATTAGTCTACAAAGGAGAATGCTTACAAATCACTTTGTGATCCACTCTAGTATTATCATCAAGAATGTAGAACCTGTACCACATAAGTCTAAGAGGGAATACTGAATGTATACAGAGAAGTTCAGTATGAATGGTCACAGGTTTGTTTGATCTGTGGGAAAGTGTGACAGAGATACTGAAGGAACAGACTGGAAGATTCTTGAAGATATATGTAAACTGTCCCGAGAAAGTCTATTAACAAAGTTTTAAGAACCTACTTTAAATGATGACTCTAGGAATATACTAAAAACCCCTGTATATCACTCACATAGGGATCATCAGGATAAGATTAGATTAATTACTGCACACACAGAGGCATTCAAACAATCATTTTTTCCTTAGTCTGTGCGTGAAATTCTTCCCGCACTCCATACATGAATGGAATGAGAAGAAACCTTAATAACTGGTACAATGGAACATGCCCTCTGCCATGTACCTCATGGTTGTTTGCAGAGTATTGAGATAGATGTAGATGCAGATGTAGATGTAGATTGTGAGACAGAAACAGTATAAATAATTCTAGGAGCCAGTTGTCAGGAAAGAATTAAGAATATCCTACACTTTCATTCCTTCTGTATAGATTTTTCACATAGAAGTGAGGTCAGAACAGTCAGTATGGAATCTGAAAAGAATAGTTCATAGAAATGTTTCATGTGACAGTGAATATGTCTGCTTTTCACTTGTACGTTCACTACATGACATACATTAATTCTAGATAGTAGATATTAAGAAGTAACTATTTTCTATGTATACATATGTGTGTGTGTTTTAATCCTCACAGGATATCAAAAGATGACAATGGCAGCTTTGGTATTCAGATAACATCTGGATCTAACGGTGAAATATTTATACAGTCTGTTGTGGAAGGAGGACCTGCAGATAAGCTGGGAGTAGTTCATAAAGGTAATTACACTGTAATGAGGGAATATTGGATCTTTGAAAAATTGGTTGCAAAGAGCAGCTAGTTAGTGGCTGCATACTTTAGTATTGAGAAACTAAGTTTGTTTACTTACATTTCTTTATTAAAAGAAATAATTACTTGACATATTTACAACATTTTCCTTTCCTGTAGTCTGCAGATTCATTTTAAATTCTATTATTCTTAGATAGTTATGCTGTTGTCGCTCATAAGTAATAAATTAAGAAGGAAGAGTGCAGTAATTTGGAACAACTTAATTTCAAAACCTCTGTGTATTAATTATTTATACAGAACAGCTTGTTTTATGTTACCATTATATTAAGAAATAGTAAATTTGGTGCAAGTAACTAAAACTAGCAAAATTAAGCTTTGTTAGAACACTGGAATCATATTTGAATTGATTTATATGCCTGTAAACAACTGTTGTTGAATAAGGCATTGCCAGTGCATACATAATCATATAGATGATTATGGAAATAGTTAACACACACAGGTAAGTCTTTCTGCTCCCGGGATTGGAATGACTCCTTACCCTCTCCCTTAAAACCCACATCCTTTCGTCTTTCCCTCTCCTTCCCTCTTTCCTGATGAAGCAACCGTTGGTTGCGAAAGCTTGAATTTTGTGTGTATGTTTGTGTCTATCAACCTGCCAGCGCTTTCGTTTGGTAATATTGTTTATCTTGTACTCATCACATAATTGGTTTTGTTACACATTGACTACAAATTAGGTTTTAGGGCATAAGCTACAATTTTGTTTGTTGCAATCATGTTTACACTAAAACATCTTTTTCTTGATATACATCAATTCTTTTGTTTCATGTTTTTCCCTTCAGCCATATCTCTGCCACTATTTTAAATTTATTTTCATGTAATATCCTTGTCATACAGTACACCACTGAAAAATATTTTGCCAGCATGTAAAAAATTATTTTGGGCTTTACTGAAATGAGTTCAAGGAATGTTCCTATTTCTAGTTTCATATGACGGTATATATAATCTACTTTCATTAATGTGGACATGCAGTTTGGCATGCATAAGTGCTTTGAGGGTGTATGGCCTGGGGACTGTAAGCATTTTGTGCTCAATAAAGTGCTGTCTGCAAGATGTTAAATTGCTCAAATGAAAATATGAATATTGTGTTTCTTGTGCTAGAGTAAAACTACTTTTGATCCTGCAGAGATTCCCCAAAGAATAGTTCCAGAATGCAAGTGTGTGTGAAAAAAAGGAATCATATGCCACAAACATGAACTCTTTACTCACACAATTCTTCAGTTTCTTAAGGAGACATGAAATTCTTGCCAACTTACTGCAGAGCTTTACTGTACAGATATTCTAACATAATTTATTATTGAGGTATATGCCTAACAGTTTTACGGAAAGCTGGAGCTCATTTTGTCCATTATTAATACCTCTAAGGAAAAAGAGGATTTTATTTATTATCAACTTATTTTCACGGAATGACTGAGCTGCCTTTTCTGTCATGGAACTGTTCATTTATTCGACAACATTGACATCACTATGTTATGAAATAAAAGTTATGTCATCAGTATACATCATGGATTTATGTGAAAATAAGTTGGGCACGTCATTCACACAAACAATAAATGACCCCAGCACAGATCCTTGTGGCACTCGATATTTTAGATTGAGATGGCCATTTTTCGAAAGACTTGCACCTGGCGAGCGGTCTACCTGATGGGAGGCCCTGGTCACATGACAACAACAATATCTTCATTTTTCGAATTTATGTAAAGCATTTCTTTTATGTTAGTCATGTGCAATTTCAGTAGTGCTAGCTCTGTTTCAGTTATTCCACATCTTTCAAGTTTCTCAATTGAAATGCTATATGAGACAGTGTCTGATGCCTTGGTTAGATCTACTAGAGTGTTTTAGGTGTGCACCCTATTTTCAAAACCATGTAATACTGATAATACAACGTCTTGAACTGCCTTTATTGTTGACAGCCAACACAAAAAAATCATGTAATTGGTATTTCATTAAAGTTTTAGTAGTTTCCAGTATCATTGGTAATATTGAAATAGGGGTGAATTTCTGTCCCCTTTTTTGTAAATAGGCAAGACAGTTGTTAGTTTCAGGGAAACGTTGGACTTTCTATTTCAATCTGTTTATTTTGTTTGTGATTCTCCAAAGGTTCTATAACAGACACAGCAGCCTGCTTGAAGCCTTCGTGTCTGTGGAACTCTAAAAACCTCCAGCCCCCCCCCCCCCCCCCCCTCACTCACTCTATTGTGTACATGTAAAATAATATCTTCCAATAATGGCATATCAAGATTAATAAGTAGCAAGTAAAAAAGCAGGTGTGTGATGCATTCTGCCTAGAGAAAGGCAGAGAATACCTTGCAGTGTCAGCTGTTTACTCTCACACTCTACCTGTATCACATGGTGCTGCAACAGCTCTCCATTCTGGCAACTAATAGTGTGGAGGCATTTTACTTTTGTGAATACTTTTCCTGCTACTGATACTATCTTGAAAAACACATACGATCAGTCTTGCTAATTCAGTTAATATTTGTTGTTTCCTTATGCCATCCACAGTGAACACTACAGTGGCAAAGTGTCACTGTTATATGTGTACAAACACAATACATAATACAATGAGGACATGCTGAAAACCAATTAAAAATTAAGTATAATCTTCAAAAAATCTATAAAAACTTTATGAAAGCAAAATAGTAAATTGCACTTAGGTACTGGTAGACCAACACAAAATTCTGAACAGATCCAAAGTCTGATAGTGTACAGTATTATGTATTGTATTATTATGTATCTTCTGTAGAACTGCTAGAGGTATACATGTAACCTGATACTGGTCTGACTAAATTAAAAATAAACAAGTTCATTACTGTCAATGCCACCTTCCCGTGCACTAACATCCCCAATGCCCATGACTTTGCTGTTGTTGAGCACTACGTCTTCCAGTGCTCAATTGACTCCAAACCAACAATGTGTTTCCAGTCACCATGACCAACTATGTCCTCACTCACAAACAGTTCTCCTTTGGAAGGTATAACCTACAAAAAATCTATGGTACTATGCTATGCCAACTTATTCATGCGCCGTGTAGAGAAATCTTTCCTAACCAAACAGAACCACAAACCCCTCACCTCATCCAGATTCATTGCTGATGTCTTTGAGATTTGAACTGAGATTGAGGCCACCCTATCCGCATTCCTCCAGAACTTCAACACCTTCTCCCCCATTCACTTTATCTGGCACTTCTCAACACAAGAAGCCCCTGCACTCGATGTTGACCTCCACCTCAGGGATGGCTGCATCACGCCATCCACATCAGACCTACCAACCACCAACACTTTGACAGCTGCCACCCATTCCAAACTGAGGAGTTCCTTCCATACAGCCAGTTTTCTCATCCACCGTGATGAGCAGTCCCTCTCCAGATACACCAAGGGTCTCACTGAGGCCTTCAAAGACCAAAATTGCCCTCCCAACCTTGCTCAGAATCATATCTCCCATTACTTGTGTTTCCAGTCACCTTTCACCACCAACATACTCACTATCTGACCACAAAGGAACACTCTTCTCTTGACACAGTGCCATCCAGAACTGGAGCAATTGAATCAGATTCTTCACCAGTGTTTCAGTTATGTGGTGGTGTTCCTTGAAATGAGGAATGTACTTCCACTATCCTCCCCATCCCTTCCACTGTGGTATTCTGCCACCCACTGAACCCATGCAACATATTTGTCCATCCCTACTCAACCCCTGCTCCCAACCCGTTGCCTCATGGCTCATATACCTGCAACAGACCTAGAAGCAAGACCTGCCCCAGACATCCTCCCACCATCACCACTACTCCAGTCCTGTTACAGGTATCTCCAACCCATTCAAAGGCAGGGCTACCTGTGCAAGTAGCCATGTTATTTACAAATTAAGCTGCACTTTCTATGTGGGCATGATAATTAACAAGCAGTCTGTCATCATGAATGGCCACTACTAAACTGTAACTGAGAGACAGCTGGACCACACAGTTGCTGAACATGTTGCCCAACATGATGTGCTTCACTTTAATGACTGCTTTACAGCCTGCACCATCTGGATTGTTACTATCAACATCAGTTTTTCTGAAGTGCAAATGTGGGAACTCTTGATACAACGTATCCTTTGTTCTTGTAATCCACCTGGCGTCGCCATTTGCTAGCCCCGTATCCTACACCCACCTATGCCCTTCCCTACTTCCTCTCTAGGACCACTCACTCCTTTTATTCCACCAACTCTCCAACTTGTCTTTTCTCCACCTTCACTTCTTCTCCCTCCCCTTGCCAAGCAAAGCCACCATGACACTGCACCTAGCAGCCCTATCCTGTTCCTACCACATCCTTGCACACTCTAGGAGACAGCACAACATCTTACCCCGCCCTTACCCTCCTATCTCCCCCACCCCCATCCCACTGCAGCAGATTGCTGTTCACGTCAGGCACAGATATGGCTGCATTTTGGCTCCAGCACATGGAGACAGTGGCCATGTGTGTGTGTTTTCTGTTTCAGTAGAAGGGACATGTCTGAAAGCTTAATATTTTTGCAGTCTTTTTCATTGTGCCTTTCTGTGACTCAGTGCCTCCTCCACATGGTGAATTGCAATCTGATGTTTCCACAATGTTGTTATTCCATCAAGGAAAAGAAAATAATGAAACATAAGCATGGGAAAGCAAATAATGGAGAAGTATTAGTAATAGTGGTAAAAGATTCTGTCAGGATGTAAAATATCAACTCAAAAAACAGTATTTTATCCGTTATGGTTGGAGAACACCACAGTTTTTTCCACAAATTACAGTAAGTACTGCAACCAGCCACAAGTTTTCTTCAAATGGTTTTATTGTAGCAGTACTAGTTTTGGGCCCTGAGCACATCATCAGATATTAGCATTGACTTCTTTCAAGTTTTACATCTGTGTCCAAAATTATAACAAAAAGAATTTTTGTGCCGCTTAGTTTTTAGTGTCTCAACTGACTTCTTCCATTTCGAAAATGTAATAATGTCATATGCCAATTGTTGCCAGTACATCATTGTTATTTATATTCCATTTTGATTGCTGTACCTCCCTTGGTCTTGTAGGACATGCCTGTAAAATCTCTTGAGCAGTTCCATTTCCTTTATACCCTCTATTCTCTACCTTGACAATGAAATGACATATTAGGAAAGGTTGTGGGTTTTTTGTACTTTCTATGAGAGTCTGCTACTGCAGGGTAAGTTGACTTTTTTTCTTTCTTTGTGTCATTACAGTTCTATTTTTAAGTATCGCTTCATAAACAAATATTGTACATAATAATTACTGGATATACTGTTGCATGAAGCAACATAACAACTGAACTAGTAGGCATATAAACACAATTTAAATAACTGCTAAGCTTTCAGACAGTGTTCTGCATCCTTGCTAACAAAAGCACACAAAAGGAAGTACATTGTCTTGATGCAGCAACACTGCAGTTAATTCTGAGAAGATGTCACTGCTGAAATCATGTTTACTGCTCAAATCCCAGTTGACTTAAGATAGTATGTGCTTTTCCTAGCAATGTTGGATGCAGATAACATACTAATTGATATGAATGTGTTGCAGGAGATCAGGTAATGGCTGTTGATGGTCGAAGTCTGATAAGTATGAAGTATGAGGAAGCTTTGCATATTCTCCAGACAGCTAGCAGTGTGGTAGAACTTCTGTTATCACAGCCACTGAGCAAATCAGAGGAGAGAAATTCTGACGAACCTAACAGCATTGCACCTCCCACCATAATCCAGTTTAACAATACCCTGTCTCAGAGTGGAAATGAAGATGTGAAACAGACTGTGATTTCTTGTGAAGCAGACGTGCATACGAGTGAATGGAAATACAATCTTGAAGTGCATTCATCTGATATTAGAAACAACTCATGCTGTGATGATAAATTATCTGTGCAAGAAGATACTGTCACTTTCAAGCCAGTGCATTTTCAACCATTTATTTCTGAACCTGCTATGACTATTAAATTAAAATCATCATCTATGGATAATGAAAACAGTGATGCATATCCCATCTGGTGTGTTGCACAGCCCAAGAATACCAGTGAAGAAAGGTGGAGTCAAGTTTAATATGAAGAAATTAGTAAATTGGTAAGCCATAATTCTATCTCTGATCTTTCTCTCTCTTTCCTTTTTATGTAATACAAAGCCCTATTGGCATGTGTGAAGTCTTATATATAAGCTAATGTCTCAAGTGAGTCATTCCTGGTTGTTCGTGTGATTTATTTACTGTGCGTTTGATTTTTAGCATTGAACGTAAACTGTTAGTGTGAGAGTTGGCACCTAGACACACATGAAAATAAAAACCTACGAGAGAATGGTCATGAGTGTCATTTGTGAGATTATAGGTAGCAGCCTTTCCTTGAAATTCAGTTAGAAGTATGTATGAAACACATTGGGAAAGTGAAAGTCAGTGGAACACCCTCTTTCAGGAGTCAGTTTTTAAGTTAGATGATCACTAAGTAGACTGTTGGAATCTGGAAGTATGTGGTATGAAGCCACATCACTCTTTAACTTACCTATGCCATCTAGATGCTCAAAAATAGCAAGAAAACAATTATTTTGTACTTTACTTTGAAATAAATGTTTGTGGGTGCATTGAGCTCTTATTCATTTATGTTTATTTTGTAGTTTTATGTTTATTTTTTCAGTATACCTTTTTGGGAGTGTATTGTTTAGTAACAATTTTTGACCAAATATTAGAGTTTTAATTGATTGTCAATTATTGAAAAGCTCTCAGATTTTAGTTTTGTTCTCCCATTCCTGTTTAAAAATCTATAAAAACAGTCTCTTTTCATTACATATCTAATTTAAGAGACATCACACTCAACATCACAATTCACATATACAAGTAAATAAGTGGTCTATTAGCAGGTCTTGCATTTTCTTTTAATTGGGTTTTTATCAGTGTGCTCTTGTGTATGAGTCAAGCAGTAAGAGGATTATGAGTGTGGGGTACCCCTCTGAAGTCTACTGGAACAAGGGGAGAGTGTAGGACTTCCTCCCACCATGACTACCAACCCAATGAGAAGTGAAACCCTACAGTTACGTTCTTGCTCTCAGTCTAGTTGTGACTGTTGACTGTGCGGTACTTTATGAATCCATCAAGTGTCCATTTTCAACATCGCTGCTTGCATGTGTTGTGTTTGTCAGTGTTTCTTTTTCCTGCTGGTTGATTTACCCAATGGAATCCGGAACTGGTGAGACATTTTATATTCCATTCTATTATTTCTTGCGTGTATGTGTTTCCTTCATGAATGTGTATTTACTGCCTCATACTTGGAACTAAACAATATTTATTTTGTCTCATTATATTTTTAAACTTTCATTGAGTAATATCAGAATTGTGGGTCAGTATATCCCTACTTCCATTTCTATTGCTCTTTTTTTTTTTTTTTTTTTTTTTTTTTTAAGAAGACAAAGGTTATTAAAAATGAACCTACACATTCTACTTGTAGATTTTATTATTACCTCAGAAATATGTTTCCAAACACATTTTAACAAATTTTATAAGCATATAATCTCACAATTATGAATAAGACCACTTTAGCTGTACGATAAATCTTTTTTCTGATCCAGCTAGTTTCATGGCATTGGAGCCATGTCTTCAAGGATACAGCTGTATGTAAACAAGTAAAAATGAACAAAGATCCTGTTTTGGTTAAAATGTAATTGTACTATACATGAAGTTATATAGAAAAAATACATTTATAATTTATTCCAAACAATAAGCAGTAGATGACCCAACACTATTTGTCCCATTGTGATACAACTTTTTAAATGTAAAGAAGTCAGTAGTCCAATTTAAAATAAAGCAGAAGTGAGGGAACACCATCATGATACAGAAAAAGTGGAAGAATAATAAATGGATGTCAAAGACAGCACAAATGATATGTGTAGGTGGTGAAAGCTATGTTCACACAGGCAAGGTAAATAAATCTTGAAGCAGATCTTGTATAATTGTATAGTAAGTCAAGTTTAGATAAATTGGTGCAATGAGAATAGACCATCATCTAAATAAAAGGACAAGAGAACAGAAAACATAAAATCTTATGTAGAAATGCTGAGGCTCATCATCACGACAACATGAGGTCCACAGTGACTGATCACCTAGACAAATTGAGCTGAAGGTTAAACAGTTTTATCACAATGGTACAAAGAATGTTGGTTCACCTACTGCTCATCATTTTGGATAAAATTTAAAGGTGAGTACATTTTTCCTACATGGCTTCATGTATAGTACAATTACATTTTTACTGAAACAGGATCTTTATTCATATTTGTTCTTGTTTACATGCAGCTGTATCTGTGGAGATGTGATGACAGCTGAAGTGGACTTATTCATTGTGATGCTGTTCTGTAGCTGTGGATGCCCACAATATAAAATTTGCTATAATGTCAGTTTTAAATTTGCTCTGATTGACACTAATGAAAGGTGGTCAGCAGGCCTTATAATCAAAGATTCAGTTAATACATAGCAATAAAAATTGATTTTATAAACTTTATAAGATATTTAATTCATATTTCTAATCACATAAATAAAAATAAATTTTGTTCTGTTGGCATTTTGTATTTAGGTGTCTTGTATTAAACTACACAGAAAAGCTTTCATAGTGTTATTTTGATTCTTTACATTAGTTTTGAGGATTTTTCCTTTAAGCATTTAAAAATGTAGTTTACCCCAAATATTACCACACCACTGCAGCAGTTTCAGATGTTTGAGTTATTTGGACACAATATCTCAAAATACAGTATATTGTGTTGGCATCATACTGGTGACATATGCAAGCTGCATCATGTTTATACAAGTGTGTTGACACAGTGGCAGCTATGAATGCAGGAAACACTGAGCATAATTTCTGAAGCAAATATCTCATAAAACTCATTTCATAAATTTTATTTTCCAGCAATCGGAAATCAATAGCATAATATTGGCCTGGTGCAAGTAGGACTTGCACTATTTGTGCACTGAGGGTTTTGTACAAATATAAGTACGTGGACAGTTAATCCATTCCAGTAATTTTTGTTTGTTATTGACACTGGTACTAGCAAGATACTGGTGCAAGGGATTCCAAGACCTCCAAGGATATTTTAATTTCAAGTTTGATGTCGGATGACAAGTGACAAAAGAAATATTTTTTTTGTATGATATGATTACAAATTAACAAGTTTCTGATTTTTTCCTTTACTTCAACTCCTTACTTCTTACCAAAATCCATGATTCTAGACCAATGAGAAGTACTCTATTTGTTCTGATGAGCGAGTTTTCAAGTATTGAAATATGTGAGGTAAATGGCCATATCTTTCAGGTGAATTGACTTAAAAGCTTATATTTATTACATCACAAAGGGACTGCAGACCTTAGTAAGTGACATAAATTTCAATGTGAAATGTCAACCGGTTCCTGAGAAAAAGTGGTCTTAACATATGGACAGAAAGACAGTATGATAAAAAATAATTTAAAAAAATTATTTTTGTGTGATAAATTACAGATTAACAATTTTCTGTTTTTTTCCTTTTGCTGTACTCTTTGGCCTTGCTTCCTACAGGTTTTGATGAGTGAGTTTTCGAGTATCAAAATATGTGACACGAATGCGACAAAAAATTTATTTTCATGTGTTACAGTTGCAAATTAACACTTTTCAGATTTTTTTCCTTTGGTTGTACTGTCAAACATTGCTTCTTGTGAAATTCCATGATTCTACATAGACAGAATGTATCCTATAGGTTTTGATGAGCAAGTTTTTGAGTATCAAAATCTGTGACATAGATGGCTGTGACTCAGAAGCTTCCAATGTTTACACCACCAAGGGAGTGTAGACCTTCATATGTGACAGAAATACCAATGTTTCATGTCTACCCATTCCTGAAAAAAATTGTTTTTAACAATGGACAGACAGACAGATGGACAACAATGTGATCTAGAAGGGTTCTATTTTTACTGATTGAGGTCCAGAACACTAAAAATAACCCATTTTTGATACCTCTGTTGTAAATTTCAACTTTGCAGTTATTTGAAAATTACTATTAAGTTATAATACAACATGAACCAAAAATATTTATTTTTTGGTCATGTGTATCACCCATTAAACTAACAATTTAAAAGTATAAGAAAAATATCATATACTCACAAGACAGCAGCAGCATTGACAGAAAGGTATTCTATAGTTGTTCTTCCTTTACTAAAACTAGATTATTCTTGACTTGCCTTCCACGTGAGCTTTGATATTGTTACATATACACCTGGAGGGAAAAGATTCCTCTTGCTCCCTCAGGGCCCTCCATTGATCTTTGTGAAGGCAAATACTCATTGGGGCATGCTACAATACCATAATGGCTCAGTATTTGAATGATTTGTGGTTTTTGACCAAAAGGTTATACACCATATTGACTGTGAGCATATTTTGACAATCAGTCTTGTGATATAGTTCTGTATAGTAGTTGATGAAAAGAAAAAGAGTAAGAAAAGGGGATAAGAGATATAATAATCATGTAGAATGTCAAACTCTAGTGCCAGATTTAATGGAAGATGACTCCTTCTGGGAGTTCCCATTACAGGATGCACATGGAAAGATTGACTGATTTATTCATAGTCTGGCGATTATATGTAAACACATTGTAAGTGAGGACAAAGTTTGGTGGTGTAGCAATTTCTAAAATACTTCTCAGTGGTTGCTCAAAGCAGAGTGCCCATGTGTATGTTAAATGTTGGCATAGGAAGAATCAGTTCCCAGTTGGGGGACAAGGATGTGAAATCGTGTGGGACTTAACTGCTAAGGTCATCAGTCCCTAAGCTTACACACTACTTAACCTAAATTAACCTAAGGACAAACACACACCCATGCCCGAGGGAGGACTCGAATCTCCGCCGGGACCAGCCGCACAGTCCATGATTGCAGCCCCCTAGACTGCTCGGCTAATCCCGTGCGGTGGTGTGGAATAGCTTTGAGGCCCTTCAGGAGTTTGTTAGGATCTCTTAAGTAGTAGGGGAGGACCTGGGTGAAAGATATGTTGCTCTTCTAGAACTGAGATGAATTTGGTTGTGGCCTTGAAGCCTGCTACATTGACTAAGCCAAGCTAGTTACTTTTGTGTATTTTTAATATTAGGAAATAATTGTTGCATCTCAGTCTGGCTGGAGGGAACTGGACTTGAGAACTGACCCAGTCAGACTCCCATATATTCATTTTGCAATACATGGTTAATGCTGTACCTTCCTACTAACATGGAAAATATTCACTTAGTGAGTTCTTGAGAAGCACAGCCTGCCTTTGGCAGTGTGTAATGTTCGTCAGCTAAGATAAGCTGTAAAAAATATGAGCTTCATTACAAGTGTCAACAGGGTGCATATATGTAAGAGTTTTAACTGTATTATACTGCTGAAGTGAGTTAATTTTTCCAGATCTGGCCATAACTACTAAATGAAGAAAAGCTTTTGCAATAAACCATCTCTCCTGTACCGTCACTTTGTATACACACATTTGCTGCCAAGTCTCCCCCTGCACACTGTTCCAGAAATGAAAGAACAAAAACAAGCACAGTTTTTACTAATCCTTTCACAGTTACAGCATTCGCTAACCATAGTAGCCGGTTTAATAACTCCAACCTGATATAGAGAGAACATCACTTTTCATGAACTAGTAAACAGATTTTCAGATTTTAAAAACATGGTGTTTACTAGTTTTGAATGGTCACTGAAATACTATGTAGAGCATTACCTTTGGGCTTCGAAAGTTTGCAGTTATGGCTCATAGCATGCACGTGGAATTAATGATCTGAAGGAAAGTCTCCAAAGAATCACTGTTACTTGTTTTTACAAAAATGCTTAGACTTATAGTCACAGGGGTTGACCACTGGCTCCTCACAACTCAAGAAAGAAATTTGTCTGCAAAGTACATGAAAGACTTCTTCTATGATTGACAGTACAACATAGTAACCAATCAGATTCATATTTCAATTCAAATAATCACATACTCTCCTTCTTTGTACCAATCCACATTCCAGACTCAAGTTAGATGAAATTACAAGAGAAAACATCACCAAAAAGCAAATAAAACAGATTAATCCAATATTTCATGCTAATTGTAAAATGTGACTTACATCAAGACTCTACAGTCAGATTCCCACATTCAGTAACATTTATTTGCAAATTCAATGATTACTACTTCACATCCATGCTGCATTCATACCCAGATTCAGTCAGATAGCGCTCCAGACCAAAATAAAAATATCAAACACAATGAAAAAGTAATTTTTTAAGCTGAAGTCATTACATAATGTATGCTGACAAACAAAATATTGTTAGCTATTTTGGTGACTACATACTGAGTTTATCACCTGATATGCTTAAAAATCACTTTAGTGTCTGAATGTTGAATGTAACAGGAAGTTGCAACATTTAGATTTTTAGGTAATTTTAAACATTTCTGAAATAACTTCATACGCAAAACTGAAATCTGTAAAACAATTCACTATTGTTATTTTGAAAGACTTAACAGTATTTCATGTTGATTGGTATATGGAAAATGGCTTTATTAATTCCCAAGTTGGTGTGTAATTTAGATGGTCTGCAAACTACATGTGTGAGACTAGGCTTGCAACAGCAAGTGAGTGCAGAATGATAGATGGCATTCTCCCTAATATGGAAATTTGTTCAACAGGGCTCAAAGTCACTGAGGCAAATCTTACAGCTTCCTAACCACTGAAAAGTGCCAGCGGCACTCAGTAGGGTGAGTCGTGGTAGTGACGGGCAGTTGGGCCCCTGGAGATTCACAGATGACCTAGAAGCAATACTTTATTAGCTTCAGATACACGTTACATGCTTAGCAATGTGAGGCAGACATACCACTCTCCGGTGACCTAAATCAGTGTAGGGTCATAGGTGGCAGCTACTGGCTTGGTGAGAAGAAACAGCATCAGCATCCTGTGATGCTAAGCTCAGGCAAAGCAATGTCCAATGACCTGACAGTGGGCCATGGTCTTGATATCAGGTGTGCTCCGTGTTGTGCTGTGATGGCATTTTGCAGTGGTGGTTGCCTGCTCTTCCACCGCAGAGGTGGAGGAAGACAACTGTGCTTGGGGCATGAGCCACTGTTCCCCTGGCAGGAGTCAGACATTGGTAGATGCGAGCAGCAGGTCAGCAGTACTGCGGCACCATGTCCCACAAGGAGACTCAGCGCAGGAGGCAGCTAGCCCAACCTGGTCTCAAATCCATGGCTGCAGCTGGCAATGCCCAGTTGTCTCATCATCTGGCATGGTGGTGGTGCTGCTGCTGCTGTTGCTGTTGCTGGACTGTGAATGCCCTTGTTTCAAAATCCACTTCTATTTATATGGCTCTGTGCACACTTGTTGCACTAAAACCCCGCACCCACCCACGTAGCTCACAAAAAGAGTCTTGTCCTCATGTGGTGACACCGTCCTGCCTGCTCCTTAGGCTATTCCCACTGTGCTGTGCAGTTTTCTGCTTACTACGGCTAGCCCGTCTCCCTATTCTTTTGTGCACACATTGCTATGACCCATATGATGACACACTATGCTTAGTTCCCACTGCTTACTACGGCTAGCCCGTCTCCCTATCCTTTTGTGCACACATTGCTATGACCCATATGATGCCACACTATGCTTACTTCCCAGGATCAGCTTGGTGCAGTGCTACACCGTGGCTTCTTACAGGTTATTACTAGTTCTACTAAAACTACGTAGTGACTAGTGACAATATACCCCCCCCTCCCCCCCCCCCCTCTCTCTCTCTCTCTTCCCCACCCTCGTACCCCTCCCCCACAAGCTGTGCACATTTGATATATTAACATCTTACAGCTACCTCCTAACTTCTTCAAGCCACAAATTCACTCTACATATTTTGCTATTGGCATCTGGTCCACTGGCGCCTGGATTACCAACAGATCAGATTTGTGTGTAGCTCATAATCACAGATAAACAAAAACTATGCAGAGCAAAATCAGAGTCACCATGGCACTAGGAACTGTGCCACTCAAGGTCACAACTACTTGTTGTTCACCATTTTGATACTGTTCCACATGCTGCATTAACTGCTCCTCAGTGATTTGCCCCTCATGTGCAGCTATCATGTGACATAGTGAATGCACTAGACTTGGTTCCTAGGTATTGCTGAAAAGATAAGGTTGCTTAGGCAACATATCTAATGGCTCATCTGGAAAATACAGCTGTGGCTGTGCTATATTTAAGAGAGTAGCTCCCGTTACTGTAGCTAGCAAATGAAAAGTTGGCAGGTCTCTTGGATCTTGCTTAGGATCAGTTCTCCACTATAATCACTTTCCACCCATGCCCCTATAACTCTGGCTTCCACGAACTTCCCTTGCTCGCAGCAACTTGCAACCGCTGCCGTGTTGTCGTACACTGAATACAAACAATGTAGGCCTGCTCACGGGAAGTACGATTTAGGTTCCATCACCTCCTTTCAGCATAGACTACCTTCTGTCTTGCTCCTGAATAAAGCATTACACAAGTACTTCTAGATATCACGTGTAGGACGTGTAGTAACCATCCTCCTCTAGCATTGCTGCAACTCTCCCACAGTTATTGCCACGTGCCAATCCTGATCTTCCGCTGTTAGTAACACCCCATCCCCAGTAATCTGTATACACTTTCTCATTGTTTCTAGCCTCACTGGATAGGTGTGCACCATGTAACACTTGAATAAGGAAAAGATAGATTCCAACCGTGAGTTTCCTAGTTTAACCCTCGAATAATGTGTACTTGTTTGCCACCAGTACATACAACCTGAAGACAGGGATTCTCATCATCTTCCTTCCCCTCAGGAGCCTGGTGTCTCCAACAAGCATTCTTCATGCAACCCTAACAACATATATTGACTACTTCCTCGAGCTTAATGCAAACAGCGTACGAGTTATATGGTACCCCCCACCCCCTTGACATTCATTCTTCCATTCTTTCTCTCGATTCCATTAATATTCCCCCTGGGATTGGTTCTGGTGCACATTTGAATGGTCATAGGTGCCTGACATATACAGTTGCTGATCTCACTGGCAACCGTAGCTTCAATCTAACAGGTGAAATGGTGTCAGTCTCTTGGTACAGGCCGTGGTACCGTGTCCAAAAATTCTTTGTCTTTCCATTTGCAGTATGTGGACTTGACAACATTACGAACTGGCCCATCTTGTACTTATGTTTCACTGCCGCTTCTTGCCTTCCCAATTTTTTGGTGTTTGCTTGCCGAACCTTCTTCCAAACCTCTCCACTTTTGCGCTCCCGTTTTCTTAATAATATCGATTGGTGAAAGCATTTTCTTACTACACACCACCTTGAATGGCAACAACTCTGTACCATTGTGCATTTTTGAATTATACGCACTCACCAAAAAAGATAAATGTGTGTCCCAATCTTTGTTGGGTGTTCATGTATTAACTAAGCACCCTCCCAATCATCTGATGAACTTGCTCCTTTCTTCTGTTTGACTAAGGATGAAGTGGACTGGTCCTTAATTTCTTCACCTTCAACAACCAACACAATTTCTTAATCATGTGTGACATTAAGATTTTTTCTTGATCAGTTATTATTGTTTCTGGCACTCTAAACTAAAATATCCATTTATTCACTAATGCTTTTGAGACTGTGAGTGCCTGCTGGTCCAACATCAGCATCATCTCGGTATAACAAGAAAAACAATCTATGGCAGTTCCACCACAGATGTGAAGGAAGACTATCATGCATGGGACACAACCTGCTGCCACCTGGCATGAGTCAGAGAGGTGGTAGGGGCCTATGGCAGGTCAGCGGCACTGTGATGTCAAACCTTGCAAGGAGATTCAGTGCAGGAGGCAGCTTGACTGACCTGGATGCAAACTGTGGCTGCAGCTGATGATGTCCAGTTGTCTCATTGTCTGCCATGGCCCTGGGACAGTGGTGGTGCTGCTGAACTCCAAATGCCTTATCTGAAAATCTGCCACTATTTATATGACTTCAGTGCACATTTGTTACACTGAAAACCAGTCATGCAACTTATAAAATGAGTCTTACTCTGATGTTGTGACACTCTCCTGCCTGCTCTGGCTACTACCGCTGCACATTGCAGTTTTCTGTGGAGTACGGCTAGCCCATCTTGCAATTCTTATTTGTACATGTTGCTATAACCTATACAATGCCATGCTATTTTTATTGCTGAGATGTTTCCTAATGGATATTCTGCTGAGTAGTATCTTCTCTAACCAACATTCCGTATGAGCAAACCAATTCTGACTTTACCTGATGTTGCTCATGCCATGAGTAATTGGGCTATTTATGGATCTGTTTATGAAAGAATAGCTCGATGATGTCATGAGGCACATGTTTGCTTTCATACCCAGCAACTAACTCACTTCAAAAACTAACTTCTAATAGTGATTGTGCAGTCAAATAGTATGCACATTGGCGAGAATTGTGATTAATAAAAATAAATAGAAATATTAAATGAAGGCTAAATGACTAATTAATAAAAATGGTTCTATTCTAACAGTTGTAACTGGTGTAAACAACAACAGAGTTTTCTATTGAATAAAATATATTTAAGAAAGTAGATCACAAGTAAATGGAAAGTGGTCCTATGATAACCAATTATATCCCACACAGGAAATAACCTTATCAAATGCAGTAAAGTTGCATTCAGTGCAGTAAAAGAATGGTAACAGAATCTCCAAGCTAAACAGTTATCCATAACATGAAAATAGCCCATTTTGTGATCACAATACACAAAAATATTTGCCTGCTCAAAATAGCTCAGAGTTCATCTTCACGATCTGTACATTAACACATGAGAGATAATGAGTGGAAACTCATACTCTGTCTAGTCTCAGTTCTGTAATGCATGCAGAAAAGCTAAATTTCTCTACTGGAGCACATTCAGACCTTGCAAAAGTTAGTCTGGTTCAAAGTTAAATTACACTGCTTGATAGATTCACGGGAATTACGCAGGATTATATTGTAGAAACCACACAATATTTCAGCGAGACAACTGCCCGCCATCTTCAGGTGCTACTGTCGCGTCACTGAGAAGCTCGCCAATTTATATGCTGGCTTTCTACAACAGCACAGGCGCCAGCGGGGCATAACGTCATCGAGGACCAATCGTAGACCGCATCGAATACAGGAGCGACGGACTCCGTTTGCGCGCGCGAGGTGTTGGCGCGCGATTTAAGCATCTGCGCTAAGACTTCCCATGTGCGTTAATTTGGTGCGGTTGTCACTCTGCGGCTGACGATTCCTTAGTGCCGCCAAGGCTGGCTCCCAGGCTTTGCTCAGGTGAAACCCCGTGTCTCTGTTTATTAGGTCACTGTTTATACGTATTTTGACCGCCTCTTTGATGATGCAGTCCCAGTATGTGGAAGCATGCGAGAGGATCTTGGTTTCTTCGTAATTCATGCCGTGTCCCATGTCAAGGCAGTGTTCAGCAACCGCAGATTTCTCTGGCTGACCCAACCTCGTGTGACGTTTATGTTCGTCGCATCTGTCTTTGATCGTACGACACGTCTGGCCAATATAAGACTTCCCGCATTGGCACGGGATTTTATATATTCCTGGTCTTCTCAGGCCGAGGTTATCTTTAACAGAGCCCAGCATTGATTGCACTCGTGCTGGAGGCCGGAAAACACATTTAATCTGGTACTTCTTGAAAATTCTGCCCATCTTAAAAGACACGCCACCGACATACGGTAGAAAAACCGACCTCATGGTGTTCTCTGCTACACTGACCAGAACCTGTCACCAACATGACTAAACAACAACACATTATCACAGATAGATCTACCTTCTTTGAGCACAAATGTAAAAGTGTTACAATAGTTCCCTTGAGTGCACCACTCAAAAAGTGTCTGTCTTGCCTCCAGCAGTGTTCCTTGGTTGAAGGTCATACACTAAACTAATTTATCAAGACAATATTTAAGTAAAGAAATTTTATAAACATTTGGGCACATTCAGTTCATTTACAATACATGTAAAACAAAAGTTTGTTCAGAAACCAATAAGCTATTGTGCAAGTGCATTCACATTAAATGGTAACACATGTCATTAAATATTGCTTAACAATTTTGTTTTTCTGCTTGATAGAAGTGTCTTTTAGCACTCTTTTCAATAGTGGTGTCAGCTAATACAATTGACTGGACACTTTCAAATTACTGTGCTTTTTAATACTCATTGTAAGCAACATTTAAATAAAGTTACTGACAAAAATAGTAACTTATTTCTTAAATAACAATACATGTATGACATGATATATACAGCATCATCACCCTCTGTGGTTCTTAAATTGTTATAGCAACTTTTAAGTGTTAGATAAATGGTGTGGAACCCTGACATTATAAAATTCACACGTAAAAATTCTTTTGAATTTACTGTGTACCATACTAAAATGAAATCTGGATCCACCTGTTGAATTTGGGAGTGTATGAGAGAGATCAGTGGTAAAAACCATGGGTTTATGTTGTATTATATTTTGTGCTTGTCTGTGACAAGTTTTGCTATTTATTTTTAGTCCAATAATGGAAAGTCTAGGTTGGAACATCAACAATATTAGAAAAGGACAGATTACTAATCACTGTAAAGAAATGCATTGAACAGGAGCAACAATGAGGAGACTAGAGGAGGCAGGAGAGTGCTGACAGGCACTCAGATGATGTGGGGGAGGGGGAGTAAAGGGAAAAACGAGGAGTGGAATGGAGAGGAGCAGAGAAGGGGAAAATACCGATGGATGTGCTGGCAGTGAGCAGTGCATAATGAGGGTGAAAAGAGATGAATTGTGAGGAAGTGACCACCTTTTTAACTAATTGTGGTACAGTCTGCCCTTTTACAGATACCTTGTTGCCTTATGGTCAGAATATGCTATGATCTTATGCCTTATTATGTAATTCTTGACTTACTAACAGCCAGTGTGTGGCAGTCAATTCTTTCTCTGTTACTGCTTACCTCCTCTAATGTTTTAGCAAAAATCTACTGGCAAATGAAATAGTGTAATGTTTTATTTCATCCCTTCTCTTCTCTTAACTGAAATAGGTGGGCTCCAAACCCATAATCACTGAGGTCACAGCATGAACAAAAGGGCAATGCAAAGTTAAGTGTGGACAAGGAATTACATGAGGATTCTTTTCAATTTGCTCACTTTGTCTACTTGTAGCTCTCTGACTTTCTTGCCAACCACTGGTATCTTAATGTAATTTGATTCCTGTCTAAGTTTTTTGCTGTGTACTTCTGATAGCCCTGAGATTTGACTCCCTGAATCAATTAAGCACCTTACTTCCTATGCTCCTACCTTTACCTTGGCAAAAGGATTTCGCACTACCTTACAGGCTGCATTATCAACAGGCTCTTCTAACATGTCTCATTCTGTATTATCAAATTCAATACCTTTATTATTATTATTATTGTTGTTGTTGTTATAATTCACAACAGTTATTCTTTCAACCCAGTATACTGCTTGCTTCAGAATTGTACTTCTTCATCTCAACTAGTATTTTCAGAGTACTACATTCATTGAAATTTAGTCAAGATTATGTGATATTTCATTCAAATATTTATAAAGCACATTCTGACACTTTTTCAAGCATTCTGCACACATTTGTTTGATTATTAACTTTTCATTCTTCCCTGTGGCAACATCTAGTTTTACATGTTGTAAGTTTTTTTCAGTATTTAAATTATGTTCAGTCTCACTGCTATCTCAATCATGAGCAGAATTTGGCATTTCCAACAGAATAGACTTAAGTTAATCCCCATAGACTCTTAACAACTCCACAGTATCTGAGGCTTCACTTTCTTCTTCTCCTAACAACATATCTTCAATTGAACTCACATGAGAAACTGCTACTTATTCTTCATCTTCATTTCTCAACTTCTCAGCATCTTTATTTAAACTATTACCCCGCCCCCCAGAAAAACATCTGTTGCTTTATTGTCTACTATGCCCTCATCTTTCTGTTCAAGTATTTTTCTTTCCCCAACTCTGGCATTCCTGCTTACTCTTAACTCACCTCCTCCTCCCCCTCCCCAATTCTTGACTGAACAACATTTATAAATCCCCATTCTCTAAACAAAACTCATCACTTACTGTTTCTTTACTACTTTGGTTTTCTAACCGTCTTTCCAAAATTATCTCCAAAATCAATCATCAGTGACAGTTTTATTTATTTGAACTGCTTTCACTACCCTACAATTATCTTCATCACAATTTTGAAATAAACACTCATCTTTATCAATGGTGCCTACATTAAAATCGACATATACACTCATATACTGGATGGCCACAAAGAGATCCTAAGTCTGAGTCATTATTTCCCTCATTTGGTCTAAATTGCTGTTATTACTGATTGTGTTCTAGCCTTCATGCCCATCACTCTGCTCCTGTTACATCATCCATTTAGAAACCCCCTCTTAATTCTAGCCTGCTCTGCCTCTGACCAAACTTTTTCAAAAAATCCTTTCTCAGACTCATAAAATGTTGAATTTTGACAGTTGAGTTGTTGGCCCAAGATAATGTTTCTCCCTCAACAAATCTCCTTACAAACCTAACTTTCATATCCTCACTTATTTCAGAAAGTAAGTTATCTCACAATGTTGCAGAAAATCCACAGAATGGGAGTTTCCATCCCCAGGGAAACTTTTTACAGGTATATTAGATAAGTTGTCAAACCAAGCAGTGAAGAAAATTTTTGAGTAAGCTTCTTCTTGAAACTGCTGTACTTGTTTTTGAACATGAACAAAATGTGCATGCAAAGTTGGCACATTACTTTTACGTTGGCCACATTTTTCAGTTAGTTATTTCTTTCTTTACCCTTTCAATTTTATCATTCAAAATATTGACATAATGAATGCTTTGCTTATTGACAATTTTAATTTCACCCTTCCAATTAGCTTCTACATTATAAATTTCGTCTCTGAGCCCTGATTCCACTTCAGTCACTTTCAGTTTGCAATCTGGATTCTGTGTTATCCTCTCTTTTGCGCAGCTTCTCTACTTTTCACTTATATCTTGTACTTAGCCATCTTTTTCACTTCTAACCTTCTCAGTCTGAGTGTTCAGTTCACCTTTTGCCACTAAAATCGATTTATTTGTTTCTGAAGTCTTTTTCCTCTACACTAGAAATCTTGTCTATTTTCTAAAGATCTTTCAAAAGTTTGATGTTCATATTGATTAAGTTCTTAATAGCAATTTGTTAGACTTTGTTAACAGCATCTTTCAACATGAGTTATTATTTGTTTTGACACCCTACTTAAGAACTGTCTGGATTTTGATGTAGACCTGCCTTATCAGACCTTTGTGGCTGAACAGTTCTAGGCGCTTCAGTCTGGAACCGCACTGCTGCTATGGTCGCAGGTTCGTATCCTGCCTAGGGCATGGATGTGTGTGCTGTCCTTAGGTTTAAGTAGTTTTAAGTCTAGGGGACTGATGACCTCAGATGTTAAGTCCCATAGTGCTCAGAGCCACTTGAACCTTATCTAGTCCTGATTGATTTGGTCCTACTATTTCTCAGCTGGTTTAGCTAGTTGCACGCCATCCTTTTTCTCTGATTCCTGTTTAATTTGTTCTGCCGTATTAGTAGATATGCCACATCAAAATATACCAAAAACTTGCCTCATAAAGGCAGTCAGTCATTAGCAATATTCACTACATTACAACACAACAAGTAAGAGATGTGTTTGCCTGGTGCCACATGCAAACGAACGTACAGAATTCAGGCTTCCAGAAATGTCAGATCAAAGTTGTCATTTTAACCTGCTTTAAAAGTTATCAAAAGTGATGGCAACGTCCCTCATTACCCTGGTTTATAAAAAGATCTTTTAAAACTGCTCTGCAGCAGACAACAAAACCCTTTATTTACTGCACATTAAAATCCTGGTCACAACAAACTCCAAATTTGTGAGAAAAGTGAAATGATTTCAAACAAGAATGTACTTAGCTTTTTCCACATCAATCTCTTGGGTGATGAAAGTACAGTGTTGATTGCTTCAGGAATCAATTCTGTATCAGGCAGGTATTGTGTAATAGGTTCTTGTGGCTTTTCAAATAGAAATGATAATGTATTATTCAGTTAATGACTTCCATGTATTGTGTATTGTGGTAGTAGATTAACACTCAAACAAAACATTTCACAGTGGCTGCCATAATTTCATAGTACTTTACATAGAAGAGTGGATCAAAAATTCATCATCTTAGCATTCCAGTGTTAAACCAACTTCCCTTTCGTGACTCATTGCCCATAATGGCTGATTTACTCCTGATACCACAGGAGTGGATACATTTTGCTCTACTTAAATACAAACAATAAATAGAAAATAACATTTGCAATAAAAACAGATCAGAGGTTAATAACTTTCATGACCATATTCCATATTTATAAAGTGAACATTTTTTATGGAATACAATTTTTTAATGTCTGCATTTAATAGGTTAGGTAATTTGAACACAGTATTTGTTATGAAAATTACTCAACAAATGTACACATTAAAGTTAGTTTCCCCCAGAACATGATTTTCTAAGTGTTATGTATTTAATTAACATTGTAAAAATCTAAGCAGAATTCAGAGATGCAAACAATTCCATGAATCAGGAGTGGTTTGAAATTCTGAATTACAATGCACTTTAAATATTTCATACTTTGATAACAACTCAAACCAGCAAGTTCGACAAGAAGTGAAATGCAGTTTGAAGACTTGTTTCCTGAACTTCCTTATGGGCTATAAATTAAAAAAAGGTAATTACTTTTGGTGTAATAATAATTTTGTGTGGCTTAGTGGCCTGGTGCAAGTCTTTCTTTTGGACACCACTTTGGTGACTTGCATATCCCTAACCTAGAATAGTTATCCAATCGGGGAAAAGGGGACCTACAGCTTTTATGGAATCTGAACCGTGCCGTTTCTGGCAACTCCTCACGTCATTCCATAGCTGAGTAATACTTGACATAGAAGAGTGTATAAAATATTCATCTTCTTAGCATTACAGCAGGAAACCATCTTGCCTTTCATGTCACAGTGTTCATAATGGCTGATTTACTCCCGATACCACAGTTAAACACAAACAATAAATAGAAAATAATATTCGCAATAAAAACAGACCAGAAGTTAATAATTTTCAAGACCAGATTCCGTATTTATAAAGTGAAGGTTAAGTTAAAATGCAGACTGAAAAATCCATGATCCAACTGGGGCTGAATCATGTGCCCTCTTGGTTTGTGGGCAAGTGTATCACTAGACCACCAGGCTTCACTATTACTTTTTGTAAATGAGTACCTTTGCAAGTTACATTTTTCATTAATATCCTGTGCAGAGGGGACCTCTACTGCTGTGGAGTACAGTGAAGCTGTAAGTGGATGCCTGGTAGTCATCTGATGTATTGTCATTAACCTCATTGTTTAAACATTCATTTGTTGTTCTCAACTACAATGATTGTGATGTTAATCAGAAAAGTCCATACCCTCAGGACATAAGCTGTACATGGCCTGTGAGGAGGCATGGCAATCAACTGTTGGGCAGACAGCTTGCAGCATTTTATGGTCAGCAGGTGATGACAGCAGCAATTGTGCGAGGATGCTGACCACGGCAGGGGGTGGTGGCTCACAATGCAGATTAGAGTCTACTTCGTGGCACAGGATGGGTTGCGCAGAATCACATCGTGGACCTAACGTGAATGAGATGGGTCAAAGTGGCAGCAGTGTCTGCACATGCAAGCCGAGGCAGGTGGCAGAGAGTTTGCCCACATGGGCAATGGTTGCTGACCAGCCCCAGGCTCGAAGTAGGCCTCCAGGGTAGGAGGCCAGCAGTGGCTGAGGAGGCCCATTAGTGATCCACTGATTGGACTGTGCTAAGTCCATAGCACTGGACAAAGTGAGGAGTGTTTATGTGGGCATGATTCAGCCCTGTGTTGCTAAAATATTGATTTCTATCACATAAGCCATAAGAAGATGACAGTAGGGATGTGAAAGAATTGGGTCACCTACACCGCAGCAGCTTTACTTTTCCACTGTCTCAATGTTGATTTGATTTGATTGTAACAGGAGAGCTAAAACAGCTTAGGTCTAACCCGCCACTGCCCGCACTGAAACTAGGTTTATTGTGCGGTATCACTACCTGTATATCTAGTAAAGCCAACCAGTGCCCTTAAATAGCGCAAGGAATCCCTCTACCAGTTTTTTGTTAGACACATTTTCTTCAGGTCTAGTTGTCCCGAAGATTCTGTATCTTTTACTCTCCAGTGCCATGCATTCAAAGATTAGGTGTGATGCAGTTTCTTCACCCTCATCACAGATCCTACATTTAGGGTCCTCTTCCATTATACCCATTGTGTGTAGGTGCTTTTTGAAATTACCATGGCTGGTCATCAGTCCAGTCATGAGTCGATCTCTTTCCTGTTCAATCCCAAGATTACAGATCTTCTTTTAAAACATAGCTCGGGAATCATTACCTTACCATGTTTTTGTTTATGGACCTTGGTCCAATATCATACGTGCTGTTTCCTAAGCCAGTTCCGTAGTTCTAATTTGATCATGGCTTTGGTGATTGTCAAAACAGGTTCTGGTCCAATAAATGGAGTTGTTGCCCCCATACTAGCCAATCTATCAGCTTGTTCATTGCCATAGATACCTGAATGGCCAGGGATGCACACTAGGTACACCCTATTGCGAGCCCTGTGCCAATCTGCAACAATCTTAGATCTTGTTGCAGGTGCTGCCAATGATTTCAGGGCTGCCTGGCTGTCTGAATAGATGTAGATGCTATGGTCATTGTAGCACCTACTCATATTCTCCTCCACACATGCCCTGATTGCAGTAATTTCAGCTTGGAATACAGAGGCCAGTTTCCATAGAGAGATACTGCTCTCCAGTGTTGGCTGAACCCTGTGCTACCCTGCCCCAATGCCTTGATCTGTTTTCGACCGATCGGTGAACCAAACGATGTCCCCCGTACAGTGTCGAACTCTTTTCTCCCACTGCTCCCTACTGCCAATAATAATGTTGTAAGGCTTGTCGAAGCAGTTCGGAGCTGTTATATAGTCAGTGGGCATTTCCCCAGCAATACTTATATTTACCTCACTCACTATGTTAGTGTGTGATTCTGGATATCCAAATGAGACCCAGTTTTGGCCAGTTTTAAGTCTGTATGCCCCGGCTGCTGCCTCCTTCTTAACCCAAGTGGAGGTATACCCAGAATGGCTTCCATTCCAGCGGTTGGTGTGACGCTAATTCTGCCCGTAATAGCTAAGCAGGCCAATCTCTGCACCTTAGCAAGCTCTTTAGCAGCAACCCGCTGTTCTACCTTCTTCCACAACACTACAGCCCCATAGGAAATCCTACGTCTAACCACTGTGGTGTATATCCAGTGAATACCCCTGGGTCTTAGGCCCCAGTTTTTGCCACAAGCACTCCTAGTACTCACTAAAGTGCTTTTTGCCTTGGAGCAGATACTCTTAATTTGAGAGGTCCAAGTTAGCTTCTCATCCAAGGTTACCCCAAGATATTTCACTGTCCCCTTCACAGGTAGAGTTTCATTGAAGAGCTTTAGATTCCAACTTGCATGCTGAATATGTCTCTTCGTAAATGGCACCACAACAGTCTTCTTACGATTAACTCTCAGATCCTGTTTAATGCACCATTTTTGCATAATGTTCAACCCTCCTTGTGCCATATTCCTGACTGTGTCAGTGAATTTTTCCAAGTATTGCTATGACAAGGTCATCTGCGTATCCTTGGCAGAAGCATTGTCTGGAATTTAGTTCCTCAATGAGTTCATTCACCACTAGATTCCACAATAGAGGAGACAAAATTCCTCCTTGTGGGCAGCCTCTAGTGGTCTTAATTACTATCTATTCTTTCATCATGGTAGCTTCTACATTCCTTCCACTAAGCATGGCTCTGGTCCACCTACATATAGTGGTCCCCATATCATGCACCTCTGCTGCCCTGGAATCGAAGGTAGTGTTACTAAAGGCCCCCTCGATATCCAGGAAGATGCAGAGGGCTATTTCTTGGAAGTGAAGTGATTGTTCCACCTTCCCGACGAGTTGGTGGAGAGCTGTTTTACATGATTTACCTGATTGGTATGTGTGTTGGTTCAGGTGTAGTGGGACCCTACATATCCTCCTCTCCCCAACGTATACATTAACCAGTTTTTCCAATGTTTTGAGAATGAAGGAGGACAGACTGATTGGTCTCATATCCTTGGCCTTGGTATGATCAATTCTCCCTGGCTTTGGAATGAAGACAACCTTCACTGCCCGCCAAACATTGGGATGATTCCTACTGCTAAGCTAACCCTAAATAGTCTGCATAGGATTCTTATAAGCTTTCCTCCTGCCTGTTGCAGGAGAGCTGGAAAAATTCCATCTGGGCCAGGTGACTTGAACGGCTGGAATGTTTCCACCACCCACTGGATTTTGTTGAAGTTCACACACTCCTTGGTTGATTCTCAGTCCTCTCTTCGAGTGTCTGAGAACCGTTGTCTCTCTGGGGTCACATACTGGTCTGTGTTATCCAACAGAGCATATTGAGGAAAGTGAGTTCTGAGGAGCAATTCCAGCATCTCATGTGCTGTCTTTGTATATTCCCCATCCTCCTTCCTCAACGTACCTCCTAGATTAGCTGGTACTCTAGTGAGACTCTTGTGAAGTCTGGCTTGTGCAGCCATGCCTTCCACTTCCTCACAGGATGCCTTCCAGGATGCCTCCTTTGCTTGTCTTATTGCAAGATTGTAACTGACAAGGGCCTCACGATATTTAGCCCATTGTCCTTTGCGTCTCGCAATATTAAACAGCCTCCATACCTGTTTTCTTTGCGTTTCCAATTTGTTATTCCACCAAGGAACACTCCTATTTGTGCACTTCCTGGTGATTGTGCAGTTGTCCTGATATGAGGCCACTGTGGCAGAGGTAACAGCCTCTGCTATGTCCTCAAATTCTACTGGCTTCCTTATCGTGGTTTTAATTTCGAATAAGCCTAAATCAAGGTCCCTCCTATATGTCTCCCAGTCTCTTTTCCTGGGATTTCTATAGGTGATGGTCTGTTTGATTCCCATTTCAACCTTGAATTTAATGTACATGTGGTCTAATGAGGATCGCTCCAACACCACATGCCATTGTTTGACAGAGCTACCCATCGTCATGGAACCAAATGTTATGCCAATTACTTCTTCCCTTGTGCTATTCCTGAATGTAGGTTCATTGCCCCTATTCAGGACCTCTAAGTTGTTAGCGAAGAGGAATTCAAGAAGGTACTCACCTCTACCGCTGGTGTCCTTGCTGCCCCACACTAGGTTGTGGGCATTGGCGTTGCACCCCACCAGCAGTAGGTCACCTTGCCGATGGCAAGTCTCTACCAGTCTCCTCACCTCCAAGGGAGGGGGAGAACTGTCTTCGTAAGGAAGGTATGCCAAGACAATTTCCCTCGTGATACCTTCCTCACATTGCTGCATTTTGATGGTCACTAAGCCCCTAGAGCAGAAATCCATAATTGGCATGATAGAAATGCCGTTTCTAACATAGATGCATGTTCTGGAGTTTCTTAGATTTCTAGCATAGATCAGCTTACCTCCAGTGCCTCCGAGGCCCGATACACCCCATTTGTATAAATAGGGTTCTTGTATCAGGGCCACGTCCACTTCCAGTCTCCCCAGGCAGCGGCTCAGGGCAGCAGAGGCCCCTTTACTGTGCTTGCAGCACATCCAGGCTCCGTCTTACTGCCATCTTTGAAGTCTTTGAGAACTCTGACGGTGACCTGCGAGAATCCTAAAAACAGTTTCAGGTCCTGCTCCTGCATCGCCTTTAGGGACTTCTCACCAACCTCCACCACCAGGGTTCGTCCTTCCGGAGCAACCTTCTGGTTAATCACTCTCCAGTCTTCTGTCGGTACTTTTGGGTTCTGGGCCACTATTTTCCCAAACAGAGTCTTGGGAGAGACTTCCTTAAGGATCTTGGGTACCCACAATGATATCTTTGCGGTATTAAGAAGCTCTGCCGCCATCTTGATCAGCAGCTTCGCATCTTCCCATGGGGATATGATGGGCACCTTGTCCTTGAGTCATTCTACTGTGTGCACCCCCTCACTGACAAAAATGAGTGCACCACAATCTAGATAGACCCTCCTGAGGTTGGAACCTGGGCCAGCGTCCCCCCCCCAATCTTTTCAAAGAGGGCCATCTGTACTAGTTCCTCCTGCTGTGAGGTAATGGACACCAGTGGATAACCTTCCTGGATAACTGCCATCCTAAAAACCAAGACTGCAGTACTATAGGTCTGTTTCCCTATTTCTTGCCTCATTTTTTTTTTTGGATTCGCTTATCCAGGGAGGAGGGAGACTTTGATTCCTCCCTTATCCGCTTACTACCTGTCTTTGACGTTGTGGGGGTCTGCGTTTCCCCTTCAACCTGAGGCAGTTTTTTCCTGGGGGTCTTGGGTTCTAGTTCCTTTACTTCCCTCCATTTGTGTTTAGGAAGCCATTCTTTTCCTTCCTTTTCCCTCTGTTCCCTGAGTAGGTTCCTCCTTTGGGCCCCAGACAAGCCTTTGATCTTAATCTGGTCCTGCTTCTCGGTTACAGTTCCCACTTCTGGCTCAGGTCTAGACCTTGATTCAGTAGTGGAAGTGCCTTCCATCAGTTCAGTCCCTGATGTTTGGGTATCTGAGGTCTCAATTTGCCCCTCAGTTTCTTTTTCTTTTTTTTGTAGCCGTGTCCATGTTGGTCTCACAAGAATTGGGGATCTAGAAGATCCACACCATGAATACCCTATGCCGTGTTAGGCTAATTACTCAGGGAGGTCGCCCGGTATCCCTAAGGCTCCGTTTGCGACACATCTTCCCATGTGCCACACACCCCTCAGCACGGATCGCATCACACCTTGGGTTGGGTCAGGGAATAGGGTAGAACTAGGAGTGCAAAGGGAAGAGGGGACATTGTGGGACACTCTTAGCCTGATCCATCGGCTGAGGTCTTTCCGGCAGTAGGTCCTCTACCGTCGGCATAGCCCTCAGCTTCCCGTGGATACGCAAGCCTCTCCACCTGCACGGACAGTGCTTCATCAAGGTGGTGTCCCCCAGAGAGGGTGTCAATGTTACCATGACTCTGGTCTCTCTGTCATGCCAGGCTGTGTGCTAACTGCTCAGCAGCCCAGGGCAGTATTTGTCATGTCAGCAGGGAGGTCTGATACAACTTCGCCTCGTGGGTCTGAACTGACCTGCTTCTGTGTCCTCTTGCATTATCTGTGGAAGATGTCTGAAATTTACTCAGCCATATCCAATAAATTATTTGATGCAGAACACTTGTAACAGTTAAGATGGCTTTTGTTGTGGTCTCGTTTCAAAAGATATGACGCATGATCAAAAAGTAGTGGGAATTTTTTAATTTTGCAGGTTTTATACATCTGACTTGTTTGCATTTTCACCAGTTTCAAGGTTTAGATTATTGTTGGCAGTCGAAAAGTAGAAGATGATGGCCATCCTGGATGTCCTGGCACATAAATTACTGACGAGAACATGCAAGAAGTACAGAAAATGGTTCTGGAAAACTACCAAATCGCAATTAGAAAGATTGCTGGTGATGTTGGCCTATCCTATGGCTCATGCCAAGCAATTTTTTTGGGTGTCTTAGATGTGAAATGTGTAGCAGCAAAGTTTGTTCTGGAGTTTTTGAATTTTGAACAAAAACGACATCATGCAAACATCTCTCAGGAAATGCCAAATGAAGCCAACAAAGATCCACAGCTTCTAAAGAAGGATGTAACAGGTGAGGAAACCTGGGTATATGGGTATGATGGTATATGGGTATGATGCTGAACACAAAATCGAGTTGTCCCAGTGGAAACTGCTTGAAGAGCCGAGACGAAAAAATTTGACAAGTTCAGTCACATGTGAAGGTTCTTCTTTCTATTTTGTTTGATTACATTGGGTTAGTGTATCATGAGTCCCTGCCTTATGGTCATATGGTCAGTGAGGAATACTACCTGGAAGTTATGTGCTGTTTTTTCATGAAGCAATCCAAAGAAAATTACCAGAATTGTGGCAAAACCACTCATGGAAATTGCATCACAACAATGTTCCTGCTCACATCTCAAAGCTTGTCGATGAGTTTTTGGTGAAAAACAAAACTGTTATATTGTTACCTCAGCCATTGTGTTATGTTACCTCAGCCACTGTATTCACTGGATATGGTCCCCTGCAACTTCTTTCAATTCACAAGACTGATGAGAACCATCAAGGGATGTCATTTTGCCATCATTAGTGAAATAAAAACAGAATCACTGAAGAAGCTGAACACCATAATGAAAAGCGAATTCCAGAAGTGCTCCCAAAATGGGAAAAAGAGCTGGTATAAGTGTATTATATCTGATAGGGATTACTTTGCAGAGGACAAAGCTGATGTTGCTGATGAATAAATAAAGATTCTTTAAGAAAAACAAAAGTTACCATTACTTTTTGATCAGAGCTCATATTGAGTACTATTCATATTTAAAGTGCTTCGTAGTCCATTATTTTTAAATATATTCATGTTTCAAAATGGCTCATCAGAACTTTCATTTCTTTGCTAACTCTAAGAATATAAGTTGAACTCATAATATTGTACAAGTGTAGGTTTCATAGATAGTACTCTAATAATTGCCAGTCAAATTATGAATTTTATATGGTGTCAGTTGAATGTAGGACACATTATCAAACAGTTTGATACCCATCTAGTTGATGTTGTGATCAACTCCCTTCCAGACTCCTCATTTATTGATTAAACTTCTGTCCAAAATGTTATGGACTGTAGCTTGACTATTGCAAAGACATGTTTGTGAAAGGAGTGTATCTTTTGGGCTATAGAGCTTGAATAAAGTAGCTCTGTAAATGACAGATGAGAACACATGCTAATGTGATGTATATTGTGACTGCACTGCAAATGAAATAAAACATACTTGCAGACTGTTATCTTCCCCATCTTTGTCATTAGTTTGGAAGGTGATAATGGTGACGGCGCCATCTATGAATTTCTCTAATGCTATGGAAGTTATTTCCTAATGTCTTAACGTATGTCCTGTCATCCCATCCCTTCTCCTTGTCAGTGCTGGCCACATATTCCTTTCCTCCATAATTTTGTGGAGAATGTCCTCATTGCTTATCAGTCTACCTAATTTTTAACATCCTTCTATAGCATCACATGTCAAAACATTTTCCTTCTCTTCTCTTCCAGTTTTCCCACAGTCCATGATTTAGTTCCATACAATACTGTGTTCCGGATATACACACATCAAAAAAAGTTTTGCATCACCCCGGTTCCCAGAACTCCTGAAGATAGACATTGACTGTGGATAATGTATCACAGACACAGTCCCTTTGACTGTTCAGAGATGTCATTAAACCTGCCCAAAGATGTAAGCAGCCATGCATGAGCAGCGGCTATTAGACGGAGGGAGTCCGACAGCCGATCAGTTCCAGTCATTTCACCAGGAAGGAGGTACACAGCTCATGTTGTCTGTAGTTCAACCATGCCTACACGGTCAACACCACTGTTCAATCACATCTGTATTGTTACTTTGTGCCAGGAAGGGCTCTCAACAAGGGAAGTGTCCAGGTGTCTCAGAGTGAACCAAAGCGATGTTGTTCGGACATGGAGGAGATACAGAGAGACAGGAACTGTCAATGACATGCATCGCTCAGGCCACCAAAGGCCTACTACTGCAGTGGATGATGGCTACCTATGGATTATAGCTCGGAGGACTCATGACAGCAACGCCACCGTGTTGAATAATGCTTTTCGTGCAGCGACAGGACATTATGTTGCAACTCAAACTGTGCGCAATAGGCAGCATGATACACATCTACACTCCCAATGTCCATTCCAAGGTCCATCTTTGAAACCACAACACCATGCAGTGCAGTACAGATGGGCCCAACAACATGCTGAATGGACCACTCAGGATTGGCACCACATTCTCTCCACCAGTGAGTGTCACATATGCCTTCAACCAGACAATCATTGGAGATGTGTTTTGAGGCAACCTGCTCAGGCTGAACACCTTAGACACACTGTCCAGCAAGTGCAGTAAGGCGGAGGTTCCCTGTTGTTTTGGGGTAGCATTATGTGGGGCCAGCATACGCTGCTGGTGGTCATGGAAGGCGCCGTAACAGCTGTACGATATGTGAATGCCATCTTCTGGCTAATAGCACAAACATTTCAGCAGCATATTGGCAAGGCATTCATATTCATGGATGACGGTTTGAACCTCCATTATGCACATCTTGTGAATGACTTCCTTCAGGATAACGACATCGTTCGACTAGAGTGGCCAGCATGTTCTCCAGACATGAACCCTATTAAACATGCCAGGGATAGACTGAAAAGGTCTGTTTATGGATAACGTGACCCACCAAACACTCTGAGGGCTTGGAACAATTGGACCAACAGCGCCTTGATGAACTTGTGGATAGTATGCCAAGACGAATACAGGCATGCATCAATGCAAGAGGATGTGCTACTGGGTATTAGAGATATCGGTGTGTGCAACTATCTGGACCACTACCTCTGAAAAAGTCTTACCGTGTGGTGATACAACATGCAATGTGTGGTTGTTATGAGCAATAAAAAGGACGGATATGATATTTATGTTGATCTCTATTCCAATTTTCTGTACGGGTTCTGGAACTATTGGAAACGAGGTGATGCAAAACTCTTTTTTTATGTGTGTATTTTCTCAGAAATTTTTTGCTCAAATTAAGGCTTATATTTGATACTAGTAGACTCCCTTTAGTGGTGAATACCTTATTTGTCTGTGATAGCATGTTCATTACCCCCTTTCCTTCTTCAGTCATGCAGATTTTTTTTCTAGGTAGCAGTGTTCCTTTGATTCATCTGTTTTGTGGTTCCCAATATTAATATTAAATTTATTGTTAAACTCGTGTATACTGCTTCTCATTACATTTGCTTTTCCTCTGTTTTCCTCAAACCACTTGCTTATTAGATTGTTCATTCCATTCAAAAGGAAAGTGCCATAAATTTTCCTCAATTTTTTTGAGGGTAGTAATGTCATCTTAACATTCATATCTTTTCTCCTGGAATTGTAATCCTACTCTAGAACCTTTCTTTCATTTTTTTCATTGTTACTTTAATGTACAGATTGTACAGTAATGGCAAAAGATTGCATTCTTGCCGGTCATCTGTCAAAAATTGATGAGATTTTCAGGAATTGTTGACAACAGACATTTATTATGTTTAAAGCATACATGATTGGTTATAATTAACCTTCAGTGTGGTGTACTTTGATGCAATCTTTGAAACAAGGTCTTAAACCATTGTCTCTCCATGCGTGTTTCCAGCCATTCTGGAAAGAGAGACAGTCTGAAATGTCTTCCATTGCCTTTTCTATGGCTTGATAATGAATGGACTGTGTACTGACATATTTATCAACCTTATAAATGTTTTCATGTCCCACTTAACAGATTCTTTTCTTTCAACAAGGACAGCTTGTAGTTTCTAATTCATTCTACATCACATGCTTCTGGACAAAATTCTCAACAGTGCATCTGGACAGAAGTAGTGGTGCAGATGGCAGAGCAATACAGTTTTACCTGTGAAACTGCTATTGGCAAACACTTGCTTTGGGTACCTTCAGTACAGTTACTGCAAGTGCATTCTCGGGTTCCTGACTTGAGGGATTAATAAATGCAAAACAAAGTGGCAAGTCAAGAACAATACTATATTGCAGATACAACATGTTGTACTACCATTGAATGCATTTTGCTTACATATTGATTCACTTTCACATGTCTGTTTTTATTGCTCATCCAAACAATCTTTTCAGATTTTGGGATACAGTGTGTGCGCGCGCGCGCACACACACACACACGCACACACACTCACACACACACACAATACAGTAACAATAATATGTCAGCAAGTAAATGAATTTCTTGCTTTATCTGTAAAACAGCTTGCACTACTTGCAGTAGTGGTACTGTCTTGTTTCAAGTCTCCCGTATTTCACAAGTTCTAAAAATTCTGCTACTGAATAGAAGCAATGATCTAATAAGAAAGTCCTTAAGGTTTTGCAAGTAACTGAAATGGTGACATGATTTTCTACCTTATGTGGAAGACTAATGTAAATTTGTGCAGCACTATTTGTAGTTCTATCAGCTGATGTCCTTACTGGCAGGACATGAAGCTTTTCCTTTTGCCATTATATATCATTCTCGGGGCATTGAAGTTTTTAGTTATGTCTTTTGAATTCTTTCTAATACATTTACATTCTGTCTGACACATTTATGAATTTCTGGAATGTACATACAGGGAAGTGCAAGATTGACAACTATTGAAACAGGAATTTTCAAGTATCTTTTAGTTGAGTATGTAGCATTGTTCTTACAGTTCTTTCCTGAGTTTTTTAAAAAAAAAAAAAAAAAAAAAAGGCCGAACTAGGTGCTGTATTCCCCAAGAATATAATGCCATAAAGTAGGATGTTGTGAAATTGGGCTAAGTAGGCAATTCAAAAAGTGTGAAAACTTGTTTTAACAGTGAGTAAAAATAGATTATAACATATTTTATTTAGTGGTCCATTTCTTTCATTTATTTGTGTACACCAGATAGTCATTTTGAAGCCATATGCCTAAAAACTTTGTTTCCAAAGAAGGTGTAATTTCGTTGGAGTTTATTTCCACACTCGTGTTGCATGTACCACATTTTAAAATGAAACTTGGGAATGTTGTTTTGCTTTTTTGTGTCTATCAGTAGCTTATTCCCCCAGATCATCTACAGTGATGGGAAAAAAAATTCAAAAATTCAAGAAGGAATTGTACAGCATAAACAAAAGTTGGTAGGTGTATTTCTACATCTGAAATATGATGTCTATTCAGATTTCATGGCAGTCACATAAGAGTGACGCTAGTAGCAGCACTATGTGGATGTAAGTCAGTTTGCTTTAAATACAAGTGTCAGGAAGCCATTTCTGAAAGTATCTGCATGGAGTGTTGCCATGTATGGAAGTGAAATATGGACGATAAACAGTGTAGACAAGAAGAGAATAGAAGCTTTTGAGATGTGGTGCTACAGAAGAATGCTGAAGATTAGATGGGCAGATCACTTCACTAATGTGGAGATAATGAATAGAATTGGGGAGAAGATGAATTTGTGGCACAACTTGACTAGGTGAAGGGACCAATTGGTAGGACTTGTTCTGAAGCATCAAGGGGTCACCAATTTAGTATTGGAGGGAACTGTGGAGGGTAAGAATCATAGAGCAAGATCAAGAGATGAATACACTAAGCAGATTCATTAGGATGTAGGTTGAGTAGTTATTCGGAGATGAAGAGGCTTGCACAGGATAGAGTAGCATGGAGAGCTGCATCAAATAAGTCTCTGGACTGGAGACCACAACAGCAACAACAACAACATTCTGTAATGGCCATGAGCATTAGTCATCTTTGAGACGACGTGGTGAGTTGCTGTTAGTGAAGAACGCCTGTAGGGCAACAAAGACCTCATTATCAACACCTAATTGAGTTTGAATGAGGTTGTGTAATAGAGCTACATTAAACTGGATGTTCCTTCTGCAATATTGCCGGAAGACTTGGCAGGAATGTAACGACTGTACATGACTGCTGGCTACAATGTTCACAAGAATGTATAGTCACAAGAATGTATGCTCACAAGAAGACTGGGCTCTGTATGGATGCACAGCACAACTTGTCTTTGGTGTAGGGGTCTGGTGCATTTGCAGCAGCAATTTGAGGAGCAATTAGCACCACAGTGACACAATGAACTGTTACAAGTCAGTTATTTCAAGGCTCCAGGTCAGTCGCCCTGTAGCGTGCATTCCACTGACCCTAAACCACTGCCATTTGTAGGATCAGTAGCGTCAAATGAAACCTCGAAAGAGGGCAGGGTAAAGGTCTGTTGTGTTTTCTAATGAAACATGGTTCTGCCTCAGTGCCAGTGATGGTTGTGTGTTGGTTAGAAGAAGGCCAGTTGAATGCCTGCAATCAACCTGTTTGCATGCTATACACACTGTGCATAATACACCTGGAGTTATGGCGTAGGTTATGACAGCAGAAGCACACTCGTGGTTATCTCATACACCCTGTCTACAAATATGAATGTCTGTGTGATGATTCGACCTGCAATCAACATTCTTGCGGTTACACCAGTTACTGATGTACTAGCATTTCACATTTCCCTACTTTATTTCTTCATTTATAGTCCACTGTGTCGGCGTACTGCATTGTTACACTGGATGAAAAATGGGGTGTGGAAGTTCAACACTGACTACTATAAATGATGTAACCAACAGTTCCACAATTGCGTTTCACGGTTCTTTACATTTACTGTTCACAACCCTCCAGTATTACACAATTATATGGCCAGTTCACTATTAGTAAATATTGATAATCCTCATTAATAGGCTGCAGGCAAACGTCAGCATACTGCTACAATAGTTTGCTGTTGAACATCTATGAGCACTAAAAACCTAACCACACAGTTCACAGTTCTTGCAGAATAATATGGTATGTGTGACACTATTTTTCAAATAAATTAAACAGGCATTTTCATTAATTGTTCTAACACACAGCCTATTTATGTTACACTTATTCCACTGTTAAGTTGATGCATTGTTGTTAATCTAACCAATACACGTTTCGTATCTGAAAATAGGCAGTGAGATGACTGTCTCGGGGAAAAAATCTGTCCTTTATGTATCCCCACAATAATAGATACTGAAACTATAAGTTGTTCAATGTTTAAGTTACAGAAACTACACTAAAACATAACTCATTCAGATAACTGAATACATAGAAAAATTACTTCTTTTCAACAGTTCCTTCTACCACAAAGGTTAAGCTGAATTATTTGTTCAAATAATGAAAAGTTATACTAACAATACTTTTGACAAATGTAGTAATTATTTTGGAGTTAATTAAGGGCTGGCTTTCCTAATATGTTTTTGAATAGAGCCAAATAAATACTTTAAGAACCCTAGTCGTTCTTCTTCCAAATGTTTACAATTAGTACAGCATTTATTTTTGTTTATAAGTCAACAGTACAATCTAAGTCGTAAGTATTTACGGCATGTACGGAGCTGTTTAAAACAGTCATGCTTCTCATGTTCCATTCGTGAAGGGAACAGGAAGAAGCCCTAATAAAAGGTACAGCAGGAAACATCCTCTGCCATGGACTTTGCTGTGGTACTTTGCAGTGGCTTGTAGAATATTAATGTAGATGCAGATGAACTTACTGCTTGTACATATGCAGCAAGAAAAATCATTCATTATTTTTGCTGGTGTTTGTAACTTGTCAGTCATATTGTGAAGGGGGGGACACAAACAGAATAATAGAAGGATCAAAAGTTTATTTGGCTTTTAGAAGAAAAAATGTATTCTGCCACAGCCTATTAAATAGTTCCTTGTCTCAATGGACAGAGAGAGTGACATTGCTGGTCTGATAAAATACTTACGACCATGAGTAAAGGTCTGCACTGATGCAGATATCTAAAGTAGTATTTACTTTGAGGATAAAAACCTGTGTCATTGCAAGTATATGTCCATATGACTGTGGATATCCACAATAATAGCTACTTAGTGCTTAGAAGTTAAAAGATAGTGTCAACAGTTCTATTATTGTCTGTGTCTTTTAAAAGCAGCTGTTAATAACAGTCATTATTGTTTTAAGTTATTATTGCCCCTAACATGAAGACTTTTCTAGGAAGACCCATCCATTGCAATCCTTCCTTTATGGTCTGACTCCTGTTTGTGTATCACATATGACAAAATAATATTGGCAAATCTATCAGTGTTGGCAAAGGCAAAAGAAACAGTTTTTGATAAGACGAAAACTTGCTGAAAAGTGCAGATATAAACATGATGAATATGCCACATGTGACTGCTGCACATGGAGTTTGAATAGAAATTCTGTTACATTATGACACATGGAGAATAGAAGTTGAAGCAATGCTCATCAAAAATGACACTTGGGAATACATACCTGCACACATACTGTGACCTGCAGTGACTGTCAATGGTGAAATGCTCACTGCTGCAGAAGCTGCATATAAAGCATGGCTAGCAGCAGACAGAAAAGCAAAAGCAGATTTTTATCAATCAGTCACACTGAGTTGAAGCAAGTAAAGAACTGCACTACATCACATCAGGGATAGCTTAAACTAGAATCAGTCTATGCATCCAAAGGAACTGCTTGCAAAGCAACAGCTCAAATTCCTCACATTTCACAAAATGCAACCTAGTGATGATATTGCACAACATGTTACTGAATTATTTGATATAGTGAATAAATTACAAGCAACAGATGTTGATATAAACAGTGATCTATTTGCCAGTAATGCTGTTCTACAGTCTTCCAGATAGATACAACAGTTTTACATGTGCTGTGGAATCCTGTGATAATCTGCCAGATATCAAGATGCTAAAAGTAAAAATCTTAGAAAAACACAATGCAAGAGTTCAGAAAGATAGTGAAAATATGAGCGCTGTGATGTTTCTTCAGTTGTGCAGATGTTTCGTGAACAAGTCAAAAAGTGCTGTGAGTGACAGTGAAAAATTGGAACAAAAATTGAAAGACAAACAATAAAGGAAATCAGTGTACAAATTCATTGTTAGCAACAAGAAGGGACACACAGAAGATGAGTGTTTTTTCAAGAAGAAACTAAATGTGTGAGCTGCAAACAAAGTTGATGAAGCTCATTGCAGTTTCTCTGTGAAAGAGGCTACTCCAACATTTTTTGGTGCGTAGATAGTGATTGCACATCATGCATAAGACAGAAATGCAGAAGTTAATGCCTGTGGATAGTAGTGCTATGCACGTTACAACTAAAGGTGATGAACGCATCACAACTGCAGCCAGTAGTGCCAATCCCATAATGCGGAAAAATCGTTGTTGTTGTGGTCTTCAGTCCTGAGACTGGTTTGGTGCAGCTCTCCATGCTACTCTATCCTGTGCAAGCTTCTTCATCTCCCCCCCTCCCCCTTACTGCAACCTACATCCTTCTGAATCTGCTTAGTGTATTCATCTCTTGGTCTCCCTCTACGATTTTTACCTTCCACACTACCCTCCAATGCTAAATTTGTGACCCCTTGACGCCTCAGAACATGTCCTACCAACCGGTCCCTTCTTCTTGTCAAGTTATGCCACAAACTTCTCTTCTCCCCCAGTTCTATTCAACACCTCCTCATTAGTTATGTGATCTACCCATATAATCTTCAGCATTCTTCTGTAGCACCACATTTTGAAAGCTTCTATTCTCTTCTTGTCCAAACTATTTATCGTCCATGTTTCACTTCCATACATGGCTACACTCCATACAAATACTTTCAGAAACGACTTCCTGACACTTAAATCTATACTCGATGTTAACAAATTTCTCTTCTTCTGAAACGCTTTTCTTTGCCATTGCCAGTCTTCATTGTATATTCTCTCTACTTCGGCCATCATCAGTTATTTTGCTCCCCAATTAGCAAAACTCCTTTACTACTTTAAGTGTCTCATTTCCTAATCTACTTCCCTCAGCATCACACGACTTAATTCAACTACATTCCATTATCCTCGTTTTGCTTTTGTTGATGTTCATCTTATATCCTCCTTTCAAGACACTATCCATCCCGTTCAACTGGTCTTCTAAGTCCTTTGCTGTCTCTGACAGAATTACAATGTCATCGGTGAACCTCAAAGTTTTTATTTCTTCTCCATGGATTTTAATAGCTACTCCGAATTTTTCTTTAGTTTCCTTGCTCAATATACAGATTGAATAAAATTTGGGAGAGGCTACAACCCTGTCTCACTCCCTTCCCAACCACTGCTTCCCTTTCATGCCCCTCGACTCTTGTAGCTGCCATCTGGTTTCTGTACAAATTGTAAATAGCCTTTCACTCCCTGCATTTTACCCCTGCCACCTTTAGAGTTTAAAATAGAGTATATCAGTCTACATTGTCAAAAGCTTTCTCTAAGTCGACAAATGCTAGAAATGTAGGTTTGCCTTTCCTTAATCTACTTTCTACAGTAAGTCGTAGGGTCAATGTAGGGTCATTATTGCATCACGTGGTCCAACATTACTATGGAATCCAAACTGATCTTCCCCGAGATTGGCTTCTACCAGTTTTTCCATTCATCTGTAAAGAATTCGTGTTAGTATTTTGTAGCTGTGACTTATTAAACTGATAGTTCAGTAATTTTCACATTTATCAACACCTGCTTTCTTCAGGATTGGAATTATTATATTCTTCTTGACGTCTGAGGGTATTTCCCTGTCTCATACATCTTGCTCACCAGATGGTAGAGTTTTGTCAGAACTGGCTCTCCCAAGGCCATAAGTGGGTTTCCATTTGAGTTCTTGATATTCATACAAGTGGCTCTCTTTTCTCCAAAGGTCTCTCTAATTTTCCTGTAGGCAGTATCTATCTTACCCCTAGTGAGATAAGCCTCTACGTCCTTACATTTGTCCTCTAGCCATCCCTGCTTAGCCATTTTGCACTTCTTGTCAATCTCATTTTTGAGATGTTTGTATTCCTTTTTGCCTGCTTCATTTACTGTGTTTTTATATTTTCTCCTTTCATCAATTAAATTCAATATTTCTTCTGTTACCCAAGGATTTCTACCAGCCCTCGTCTTTTTACCTACTTGATCCTCTGCTGCCTTCACTACTTCATCCCTCAGAGCTACCCATTCTTCTTCTACTGTATTTCTTTCCCCCATTCCTGTCAATTGTTTCCTTATGCTCTCGCTGAAACTCTGTACAACCTCTGGTTTAGTCAGTTTATCCAGGGCCCATCTCCTTAAATTCCCACCTTTTTGCAGTTTCTTCAGTTTTAATCTACAGTTCATAACCAATAGATTATGGTCAGAGTCCAGATCTGCCCCTGGAAATGTCTTACAATTTAAAACTTGTTTCCTAAATCTCTGTCTTACCATTATGTAATCTATCTGATACCTTCTAGTAGCTCCAGGATTCTTCCATGTATACAACTTCTTTTATGATTCTTGAACCAAGTGTTAGCTATGATTAAGTTATGCTCTATGCAAAATTCCACCAGACGGCTTCCTCTTTCATTGCTTAGCCCGAATCCATATTTGATTTCTTTGCACCAGTCCATATTCACCTACTACGTTTCCTTCTCTCCCTTTTCCTACTACCGAATTCCAGTCACCCATGACTATTAAATTTTCGTCCCCCTTCACTATCTGAATAATTTCTTTTATTTGATCATACATTTCTTCAATTTCTTCGTCATCTGCAGAGCTAGTTGGCATATAAACTTGTACTACTGTAGTAGGCATGGGCTTCGTGTCTATCGTGGCCACAATAATGCGTTCACTATGCTGTTTGTAGTAGCTTACCTGCACTCCTATTTTTTATCCATTATTAAACCTACTCCTGCATTACCCATATTTGATTTTGTATTTATAACCCTGTATTCACCAGACCAAAAGTCTTGTTCCTCCTGCCACTGAACTTCACTGATTCCGACTATATCTAACTTAAACCTATGCATTTCCCTTTTTAAATTTTCTAACCTACCTGCCCTATTAAGGGATCTGACATCCCACGCTCTGATCCATAGAGTGCCAGTTTTCATTCTCTTGATAACCACGTCCTCTTGAGTCGTTATGTACACCAAAACTTGGAACCATCTCATTTCTGTGTCAGTGGTTTTGGACAACAACCACACAGTGACATTTGTGAAAGTGTGCAGCTATAAGAGATACTAATGGTAAAGCCAAAGTGATTGCAGACAGAATTGGCAAATTGTTTTATTTACAAGAAAATGGTCCATAGGTGTGCATCAATGCTAAGCTGAAAATGAACAAGAGTAATATGCAAATCTGGCAAGCTCGATTAGGCCACCTGAACTAGTGAGTTGTGATTAAATGCTCAAAAATGAGTATGTTACAGGTCTGAAATTCAATGATGTTGTTCTCACTAGATGTATTACATACCACACTCTTGACCAAACGAGAAGGGAACTCAAATGAGCTTCTGAAGTTAATCCTCTCTTATGTCAGCGGGCCAATGGCTGAAGCTTCTGAAGGTGGTGTGAGAATTTTTGTGGCCTTTAAAGACGACCGCAGCAAATGGTGTGACATGTATTTCCATGACGTAAAGGAGAAGTTGTCAACAAATTTGTTGAATACAAAAACCTCGTTGAAAGTCAGCCTGGTCATAAAATTAAACCTGTTTATCCCAGCAATGGTAAGGAGTATGGAAATGAAAGGAGTTCAGAACTACAGGGATGTAGTGACATCTAACATCTCCATACACACCACAGTAGAATGGTGTCACTGAATGAAAAATCTGTCTGTTGGTTGAAGTGACTACCACCATCATTTTGGATCAGAGCAATCAACACAGCTAACTCTGGTACCAGGTGTACCAGACTGAATGCCTGCCAGAGCAGGTGGACTTGGTAGCCACTAGGGGGCTCTGCAACCATGCAGAACTGCTTGATAACTACTTTGCTTGTCACCCAGTCACTCTGTTCACTCGGGTCTTGGAGATTTGTCTCTTTTGCTCTTGGCCGTGTTGTAACCATTGTGGTGACATTTTGTGTAGCACCTCATTGTTGTCTAGGTTTTTATCTTTGTTCTGATCTGTTGTCTTGTCTGCAGACATTTGCCTACCATTAGTTTGTGTTACTCTTCTGAAGGCCCTGCTGCCTGGTAGATTCCTCTGCTTCTCCAGTTCCTTTGGGACTTTGACAAGCACATTGATGTATGGCTACTGACAGATGCAGCACTAACAATGTCCAAAATTGTTGCTTAACCAAAGGGCTATGGAAACTTCCTCAAGTATCACACTTGCTCAACAGTTTGTGGCAGGTGTAGATTTATAAGATGTTTTGATTCATGATGTTAATTTCATTTCAAATGCAACAGACATCAGTGTCAGTGATGCATTATGTGGTCCAGATCATTGAGAGTGGTATGAGCTGTATATGATGCAATCAAGCCAATGGTGAAAAATAATACCTGGGACATTCTAGACAGACTACCAAATGAAAGTTTGGAGGAATAAATACAGAAGTAATTTAGGAGTCATTGCATAATTATATAATCATAGTGAATCAGCTGCAAGAATCGATCATTTAGGAGTCATTCCATGATTATATAATTGACAGTGAATCACTAACATGAAAATAAATCCAAAAGTTACGATTTTTTTTATTTAGATGGACCTTAATATATATAACATACAGCTAAGATTTGATGAAACAAGCTTTGTTCATTTGTCACTAAAAAATAAAAAGGTAAGTTAGAAAGTCATGCACATGTATTTGAATGTCTTTTAACATCTGTGCAACTCTTTAGTACAAATAGAAACTTGTAGAATTTACATAACTTATAAGGGCCAGTATGTATGAAAATATACCAGACATTAAATGAATTTACCATAACTAGTATAAAGCAAAACAATTAAATATTATGGATGTAACATTTTAATGTTGCAGATGTAACACATACATTTAACTTATAGTGAAGGACTGAACGTATGTACTTAACAATGCTAAAATCATTGCATTGTGACAAATTTGTGAATAAATGAAGAGCATTCAGATAACAGAAAAAATTAGTTTAAGAGGTTTAATTTAATTTCAGTAAAAGTTAACCTTTCACGAGAATCTGTCGTAGGTTCATGTAAAGTACATGTAACTTGGCAAATATCAGCTTCACTAGTATCATCCTTTCTGGCCATACAGATTTATTCCCTACTCTCTTATCTTAAGGAACTTAACTGAATTTTTTTTATTATTTAAAAAAAACACTGATAACTTGTCCAGCAAATTTGTGTAAATGTCAGATTCTATTGTAACAAAAAGCCACAGACCAAAACACAATGAAAAGTTTTCATCATTGCAACTGTTAATGACAGAATTTAGGAGTGTTTCTTTCTTATCGGTCTGGTCTGCAACACGTTTGAAATTGCAGTGCGCACCATCTCCCTTAGACAGCAAACCTATTTTAACTGTACATTTCCCAATGATGTACACACTGTGGACTTGGTGAGTGTTTGAAGGAGATGAGTCACTCCAGTGCAACAGTAACTTGTCAGCATGGTTTTTTACCTCCTCTACTGGAACATCTGTTATATTAAGTTTATCAGTTACAGATTCTGTAAGTTGTACAAATCATCTGTGGAGGCTTCAATCATTTGGGAAATCAACAGGAAAAATTATGGTTTTGTTAGCGGTGTGTGTGATAAGACATCCTGTGAAGCATTACTAAATGCCTTCTCTGTAAACCACCTAGAACAGACAGTTCAGAACCCCACTCATTATGGAAATATATTGGATCTAATAGTAACAAATAGATGTGACCTTTTCGAGTAAGTACATGTAGAAACTGGTATCAGTGACCCTGATGCATTTGTGGTTACAGCTATAACCAAAGTACAAAGGGACTGTAAAACAAGCAGAAAGATATTCATATTAAGTAAACTAGATAAAAATCAGTAGTGTCATACATCAATGAGGAACTTGAAACTTTCAAAACAGGGCAGGAGCATGTAGAGGAACTATGGCTCACATTCAAAGGAATAATTGACCATGCACTTAATAGGTATGTACACAGTAGAAGAGTTTTTAATGGGAGGGACACTCCATGGTATACAGACACTGCAAAGAAACTTGTAATGAAACAGAGATCACTGCATAATACGTGTAAAGAAAAGGATAGGACTACAGACAGAGAGATACTGAATGAAACATGTTTGGTTATCAAGTGACAATGTGTGAAGCCTTCAGTGATTACTGTAGCAGAATATTGTCAAATGATTTTTCACAAAATCCAAAGAAATTCTAGTCATATGGAAAGGCTGTAACTGGAAGAAAACCCAAGTGACACATGTCTACAAGAAGACTAGCAGAAGTGATCCACAAAGCTACTGTCTCGTATCTTTGACATTAACTAGTTATTGAATCTTAGAGCAAATCTGGAGCTCAAACACAATGAGATATCTTGAACAGCATGGCTTCCTTCATGTCAAGCAGCATAGATTCTGAAAACATTGATCATGTGAAACCCAACTCACACTTTTCTTACATGATATAACGAAAGCTTTGGATCAAGGTACATAGAGGCAGTATTTCTTGAGTTCCAAAAAGCAGTTGACTTGGTACCACACCTATATTTATTGTCAACAAGTTTGATCATATGGGGTATCTACTAAAATTTGTGACTTGATTGAGAACTTTTTGGTAGGGAGGACACAGAATGTTATATGGGATGGGAAAGTCATCATCAGATGTAGATGTAACTTTGGGTGTGCCCCAGAGAAGTGTGTTGGAACAATTGCTGTTCATGTTGTACATTAGTGAATCACCTTATAGGCAATATTAACCTGAGACATTTTGCAGATGATGCAGTTATCTATAATGAAGTACTGTCTGATGAAAGAAGCTATATAAATATTCAGTCAGAGCTTGATAAGATTTCAGAGTGGTGCAAAGATTAGCAACTTGATGTAATGTTCAGAAATGTAAAATTGTGCACTCTACAAACCAAAGAAAATAGTATCCTATGATCATAATATCTGTGAGTTACAGTTGGAACTGGCCAACTCATACAAGTACCTGAGTGTAACACTTTGTAGCAATATGAAATTGAATGACTACATAGGCTTAATTGTCGGTAAAGCAGATGGTAGACTTTAGTGCTAGAATACTGGGGATGTGCAACTAGTCTGTGCAGTAGATTGCTTACAAATCACTTGTGTGACTCATTCTAGAGTATTGTTCACCTGTGTAGTACCCTCACCAAATAGTACTAATGGGGGATATTGAATGTATACAGAGAAGGGCAGAACAAATGGTCACAGGTTTGTTTACCCCTTTGGAGAGTGTTGCATTGACACTGAAGAAACTGATCTGGCAGATTCTTGATGGTAGATGTAAACTTGAACTCTTGAAGGTAGATGTAAACTATCCTGAGAAAGTCTACTAACAAAGTTTGAAGAACCAGCTTTAAATGATGATTCCAGGAATATACTACAACCCCCTATGTATCACTCACATAGGAATCGTGAGGACAAGGTTAGAATAATTACAGCATGCACAGAGGCATTTAAACAATTATACTTCCTATTGCACTCTATACGTGAATGGAACGAGAAGAAACCCTAATAAATGATGCAATGGGATGTACCAACTGCCATGCGCTTCACAGTGGTTTGCAGTATTGATGTAGAGGTAGATGTAGATATGCAGATTTGGATATAAGACTTGTTGATGTAGGTGTGGATAAGGGACTCTGTGGATAAGACAGACAAACAATAAAAATATGCATTTTATTTCCTTGTAACTGAATTATTAAGAAATTATTCTAAAGTTGCTTCACTGATATATGTAGGTGTACTCTTGGATGAATACATGTGCTGTATGGATACTTCTCAGTATTATTCTACTGAAATAGTTGTATCTGTGATATAGAGGGATATTTAATAACCTACTTATGATATGTTTTGGCTAAAACAATGATTTGCACTTTTTGAACAGAAAATTGATTTTTCTTTTTAAAAATATTTATTGTAAGTTAAGTTCATCTTTACCTACAGTTTCATTCATGTACTATCTTCCACATCTCTCCACAATATTTTTTATCCATCCTTGATTTGTATCTTTACTCTTGCTATATTACTTTTTTTAAAGAAGCAAATAAAAGATGAAAGAAGTGTTTTCAGCAACAGATGTTCGTTGCCCATGCCAAACATTATCTTATTAGCTACTTCACTATTTTGTTTTATACATTAAATATTTTCCTGCCTTGCTAACAGAAATTTCAGTGAAATTTCTTGTAGGTTTTCTGTTTTTCTGATCTATCTAAGACATGTACCTTTTTGTTTGTTTCAGGTTTTAGTAATCCTGCTCCTCCTGTCCCTGTTCCAAGGATTAGAAAACAATTGAAAACATCAAAGTTGCAAAATGAACATAGTGGCATAAATACCCAGATAGCACCAAGAATCATACCTCCAAAAAGAAGGAAAAAATCAAATACTTCATCAGAACTTGAGTACATTATGTATGCTACAAATGAAACAGAAATGGAATGTTCACATGTTAATTCAGGAGGTGGCCTAATTGACAAAACTCCAAGCTGTAACAAAATAACGGTGGTGAATAGTGTGGATACTTTCAACCTAGCAGCAGAGTGTCCAGACAGAATCAATAACTATTTTAATTTTGTCAAGCCAAAACCCTACTATCCCAGTTCCAACACTCTATACACTGCTAAAATGTGTGACACTCAAGAGGATGATGATAGTGGTGTATACTTTGCTGAAAGTACATCACTAGAATCACAGAAATATGATCAGTCAGAGGTGAAACAAAATGTTACAACGGATGCGAAATATGAAGAAATTTTTCAAAATGAGAGTAATTATAGCAATAATCTTAGAAATGGTAGTAATAAACAAAACAGTGATTTATTTAAAGGCATTTATGCACATACAAATGAACAAATTACAAACAAAAACACTCCAGCTGAATTACATACTTCATCAGAATGTGATGATCAGGTTGATCCATACTGCTCAACAAATATTTCTCAGGACAGTGACAATAAGAATCTGAAGACAAAAGAAATTATAGGTTACGTTACATCATGCTGTTCTGAAGCTAACATTGTACAGAATGAACAATACAGAAGCAAGAAAGATAATGGGGGTGTGCCACATGTCTTAGCATTAGCTGATAGATCTCACTCTACAGCCCTAGATAATAGCTGCAAGAAATTGTATGATAAAATTGATTTTAAAGAGTACTCTACAGAAAACACTGAATGTACTGTGAAAGAAACACCATTTAATTTAAACTGTGGGAATAATGGATCCCATAAAGAATTAGCAATAAACAATGATGATATCTCAGAGATAGTGGACAGATTTTTGTTGCTTGATGTTCAAGATTGCTCCAGCAGTGAGCCTCGAGAGCTGCAAGAAAATGTGGGCCAGCAGAAGTACAAATTGCCTCACAGAGAAGAACTCCCTAAAACAAAGGAGGATCCTATTGTAGAGATATCAAAAAAGTTTAGCATGTTCTTGTGTGACATGTTGGGTAGTAGTAGTCTTCGAAATGCAGTTTCAGATGCGGTTGTTAAGCCTCTTCCTACTTCACACTCTTGGCTATCTACTGTAGATATTAATTCCAAATATGAAAACTCTAAAGGGCAGAAAACTTCTGTTAATGAACATTTTAAATCACAGAGAGCTCTCAGAGATAAACATTCTAAATGTGATAAACATTTTACAAATGTTGTAAAACAAAATAATGATGGTCATATAGAGGTCAACAAGAATGTTCTTGCAGAAGTGGAAAACAGACTGGATCATAGTGAAGAGGCACATGTAAGGAAGGATTCTGAAAACAATACTTCAAACTTCTTGAAAAGTATTAGTATCATGGATTTAACTGATGAAAGTTGCAGTGCAGAGATTGATGATAGCCTTCCAAACAATAATGTTGATAATGTAAATAAAAGCTTAGAAATTGAATGCAGTAATCACGTAGAAAGTTACAGTAAAATTGGCCAGTCGTGTACGAATCATAACTCTGCTGTAGATGATACAGAGGTCTCATATCTGTCCACTGCAACAAAAATGGAAAACAAGTTAGATGGTGGTAGAGAGGCAGAAATAAAAAAGGATTCTGAAACAAATGCTGTAGATGTTGAGAAAAATGACAGTGTTATGGACTTCACTGATGTAAGTTCCACTACAGAAGTATCAACTGTTCTTGACACCAGTAATAATAATGCTATAAGTAAAAACATACAGACAGAATGCACTAATGATGTAGAAGGTGACAAAAAACTCAACTTGTTATGCAATTTTCAGAATTCTGTTGCTGTGGATAATCTAGAGACATCATATAAACTGATTGCAACAGAAAGAGAAAGGAAACTGAATATTGATGAAGAGGAACAGATGCAAAAGGATTCTGAAGCAAATGCTACAAACGTGAAAAATATCAGTCACATGGACTCCACTGATGTAATTTCCTCTAAAAGGTCACCAGTTGTTCTTGAGAACAGTAATAGTAATTCTGTAAGTGAAAACTTACAGACTGAATGCAGCAATCATATGGAAGACAACGGAGAACTTAATCTGTCATACAACTTTCATAATTTTGTTGCAGGGACTATAGAGGCATTGTACCAACCCACTGTAATGGAAACAGAAAGCAAAATGAACCTTAATGAAGAGGCAGACACACAAAAGGATTCCGAAACAAATACCATGCAAATTGTGAAAAATGCTAGTGGTACAGATTTCCTTCAGCAAAATTCGTATGGAGAAGTACCAGAGTTTTCTGAGAACAGTATCGTTGATGACCTAAATGAATTCTTACAGCCCGAATGTTGTAATTATGTTGAAGATAACAAAGAACTTAAACTGACATGGAGTAGTCAGAATTCTGTTGTGAACAATTCAGATATCATTGAAGGAAATGTACCATCAGAGACTGAAGGAGGAACCAGGTTAGTCCTTGGACATAACAAATTATTATATGGTAAAAGCAAAGAAGCGATACATGAATTAAAAAACAAAAATATTACTGTCAATAACACAAAGAAAAAGTCAGTGAAGTTCAATGATACTGTTAACATAATCAACAAGGTAGAATATGCTTTACAGAGAAATCGAAGTATTAGCATAAATGAAGAAAAAAAGGTATTTAAAAGGGACTCATGGACAACTGAAAGCTGTATGAAATCTAAAAGAAGGGAGGTTGCTGAAAATGATTCAGATGATTCTGAAAATATGGTTGAAGAACATGATCTGTGGAAAAGTTATAATGAAGAACTTTGTGAAAAGCCAAAGAAGTCATCCCTACCATCTTTTGAAAGTTTCCTCGTCAAGAGCTGTGGAACTGTGGGGGTTAAAACAGAGGAAGAAAAAATTCATGAACATGAACTTTGGACCAGTGACAATAATCAAATTAATAAATGTAGAGATACTCATCTGCCTTCATTTGAAAGTTTTATTTCAAAAACATCAAAGAATAATCACACAAATCAGACTCAAAGCTCAGACCAGACAGAGTTAAAGCATGGAAAATTAACAGTATTTGGAAGTTCCATTTCAGAAGATGAGGCACACAATAGTCTCCCTGAAGCCCCATCTCCTCCAAAGTGTTCAGCTTTCCATGAAATTTTGCTTGATGCTACATTCTGGACCAAACAAAAAAGCCCTGATAATGTCACAGGGCCACCTAAAAGTGAGTATCAGTAGAAATCCCTCAACATGTTTATATGCTTTATACAACCATGACCACGTTGTAATCATGCTGTGTGTTAATCAAAGACTGTGTTATTTGTAGAAAGGTACAGACCTCATTAGCCAAAAATGCTAATGGCCAAGAATGTAGCTCTGATATGCATAATATTATTAACTGCTTTGCTAGAAAACGTATATTTGTGGTACCCCATGAAGAGTATTATTTTTAAATTAGTATTTATTGTAGCCTAGTTTGTAATAGCATATTGTTGGATACAAAATGTTAGTAGAAATGAAGCAGTATTTTTACATTATTTTTTTGTAACAGACTCTTTCAGTAAAAAAATTAGACTGAAGAAAAGTGTTGTCAAAAACTAAGCATGACACCTAATGTGTATTATGATAACTATCAGACAAGGTGCATAGACAGTAATAAACCATTGTGACTGTGAATTGAATTTTGTAATCTCAGTGTAGTTACCATGGAGTATTTGCAGGTTGTGTTCAGTACTTGTATTTACTCTTGATAGTGAACATGTATTTGATGATGAGAATATATATATTACCTAAGTGTTCATATATTTTATTTATATGATAAATAAATCACAAAATTGCAACACCAATAATTTCATTTGAAATAAACTTTGAATGTTTTTGAAAAGAAATGTACATTAATTTATTGTAAATAGAAAGAAAGTGTACTGGTCACTCTGTATTTCATCTGTTATTTGTTATTGGAAGCACATATTAAGCCACATTTCTAATTTATTATCAGTGAAGAGATTCTTCTCCTCCATCCTTTTCCAGTCCTATCTTGTACTTTGTCCGAAACTTTGTCATCAGTTTTCTTAAAAATTTTTATCTATGAAAAGCTGTTTACCATGCATCCATTTTAAGTGTAAACATGAACTTTGTCTTTAAAGAGCTTGTCATGAACAGAACATTTAATGTCCTATATTTTCCTGGTATTGTAGGTTCATAAATGAAGGAAAATGATAAACATGAACATATTTAAAAACTTTGGCAATAACTTATTCCTATAGTGTACACACATAGAGCTGAACAGTAACAGGACATCAGGCTAAAAAAAAAGGTTATAAAAAGTAGTATATAAAAAAATTAGTAGAACGATGGTGGAGATAACTGATGTAAATCACGCACATTTATGGGGTTACATGAATTTGTGTACATTTCAAGAACTGTGAACATGTTCTACAGAATGATTAGAGTGTTACTAGTATGAGAACAACATTTTAATTTCCTGGGCCAGTTGTTTAAAAGAATTAATACATACACTTTTACAGTTCTTGGCATAAGCACTATTGCACAGAATGCATCTCTACACTGTACTTATAGTTTCAGTTAGAAAGGTAGTTAAGAGCATTATATGTGCTTTTCATCATGTATCCTAATAACATGTAGCAAGATAGTTTTCAAGCTATTTGACATAATTTGTATTTGAATATGGATGCACCCAAAGCACTTACAACAAATACTGTATTTGGTACAGTAAAAGAAATAGTTATTAAATCAAGAGAAAATCCAGGATGTAATATAATCGAATTGGTTAGACCGTCAATGAAAGAGCACCGCGAGTTCCTACTGCTAATACACCACGTACACCGTTCGTTTATTACATATTTTTATGAGCTTTAAACAGGAGCGACATATTTTCAGTTATCTGTTTAGTTACCAGATTATTTCTTGTGCCTCTGAGTGTTTACTAGGCACAACCTTTTATTTTAATAACAGTGTAGCATAGAGACCGCTGTTGTTATCAACCATTGTATTGACCCTAGTATCATAAAGGCTTTGGTTTGATTTGGTTAAAACAGCTCAGGGTTAGTTAGACTGTCAGTGAGAGAGCACCGTGAGTGAGTTCCTGCTGCTAATAAGCCAAATACACCGTTCGTTTATTTCAAATTTTTCGAGCTTCTAACAGGACCAACTTCAGTAATACATAGGAACTGTGGTTGCTGTGTACAGATGCGAGCTCAGTTGTTGACTCTTCACTCACAACTACGGGCTGTGTTGGCTTCTGTCAAACAGCTTGAGTCTGTTGCCAAGGGGCATCACTGTGGGGGATCAGATGTAGGTATGTGAGGGACGTCGAGCACATCCCACATGTCCCCCGATTGGTCCACTACTGTGGTCGCCCCGGCTACTGCCCTCACCTGTGGTCAAGTGGGAGATCATTCCAAAGTCTGGCCGGCAGGGAAAGACTTTCTGAGGGGCCGATCGTAGGGCCTCCCTGGTTCGTTTGATGCACTGGTTTTGGACCCTATCTGTAGCTGACAAAATCTTTGAGCTGGATGCAGTTGTCCACCCTGTTCCAGAGGAAGCTTCTCAGCGAGCATGGACTGGGGATTCACAGAGGGTGGATTTGCTAGTAGTTGGGAGCTCCAACATTAGGCGTGTAATGGGACCCCTTAGGGACATGGCTGCCAAGGAGGGGAAGGAAGCCAGTGTGCACTCTGTGTGCATACTGGGGGCAAGTCATGCCACATGTGGAAAGGGTGCTTCCGGTTGCCATGAGGAGTAAAGGGTGCAGCCAACTGCACATGGTGGCCCATGTTGGTACCAATGACGTGTGTCACTTTGGATTGTAGGAGATTCTTTCTGGTTTTGGGAAGTTAATGGAAACGGTAAAGACTGCCAGTCTTGCTTGCGATATTAGGGCGGAGCTCACCATCTGCAGCATCATCATCAGAACCGGCTGTGGTCCTTTGGTACAGAGCTGAGTGGAGGGTCTGAATCAGAGGCTCAGGCGGTTCTGTGACCATGTAGGCTGCAGATTCCTTGACTTGCGCCATCGGGTGGTGGGTTACTGGATTCCACTTAATGGGTCAGGAGTCCACTATACACAGGAAGCAGCTTCACAGGTAGAGGGGGCTCTATGGAAGGGACTGGGCAATTTTTTTGGGTTAGAGGGTCTCAGGAAACCACATAAAGGGCGTCCATCTAAAAAGGGGCCAGGTAAAACACAGTAAGGTAGTTGTAGAAACGATCGGTATCTTAGTTGTAAATTGTCATAGCTGTATTGGGAAAGAACCATAGCTCCAAGCCCTAGTAGCCAAAGCCAAAAATAAGTTCAACCGATTTTTTTTTTCAAACAACCTAACAGTATTCAGAAATACAATTGGTGGTGGAGTGTTTATTGTTGTCAGAAGTAGATTACCTTGTAGTGAAATTGAAGTAGATACACTCCTGGAAATGGAAAAAAGAACATATTGACACAGGTGTGTCAGACCCACCATACTTTCTCCGGACACTGCGAGAGGGGTGTACAAGCAATGATCACACGCACGGCACAGCGGACACACTAGGAACCGCGGTGTTGGCTGTCGAATGGTGCTAGCTGCGCAGCATTTGTGCACCGCTGCCATCAGTGTCAGCCAGTTTGCCGTGGCATACGGAGCTCCATCGCAGTCTTTAACACCGGTAGCATGCCGCGACAGCGTGGACGTAAACCGTATGTGCAGTTGACGGACTTTGAGCGAGGGCGTATAGTGGGCATGCGGGAGGCCGGGTGGACGTACCGCCGAATTGCTCAACACGTGGGGCGTGAGGTCTCCACAGTACATCGATGTTGTCGCCAGTGGTCGGCGGAAGGTGCACGTGCCCGTCGACCTGGGACCGGACCGCAGCGACGCACGGATGCACGCCAAGACCGTAGGATCCTACGCAGTGCCGTAGGGGACCGCACCGCCACTTCCCAGCAAATTAGGGATACTGTTGCTCCTGGGGTATCTGCGAGGACCATTCGCAACCGTCTCCATGAAGCTGGGCTATGGTCCCGCACACCGTTAGGCCGTCTTCCGCTCACGCCCCAACATCGTGCAGCCCGCCTCCAGTGGTGTCGCGACAGGCGTGAATGGAGGGACGAATGGAGACGTGTCGTCTTCAGCGATGAGAGTCGCTTCTGCCTTGGTGCCAATGATGGTCGTATGCGTGTTTCGCGCCGTGCAGGTGAGCGCCAAAATCAGGACTGCATAAGACCGAGGCACACAGGGCCAACACCCGGCATCATGGTGTGGGGAGCGATCTCCTACACTGGCCGTACACCTCTGGTGAGAGAGAGGGGACACTGAATAGTGCACGGTACATCCAAACCGTCATCGAACCCATCGTTCTACCATTCCTAGACCGGCAAGGGAACGTGCTGTTCCAACAGGACAATGCACGTCCGCATGTATCCCGTGCCACCCAACGTGCTCTAGAAGGTGTAAGTCAACTACCCTGGCCAGCAAGATCTTCGGATCTGTCCCCCATTGAGCATGTTTGGGACTGGATGAAGCGTCGTCTCACGCGGTCTGCACGTCCAGCACGAACGCTGGCCCAACTGAGGCGCCAGGTGGAAATGGCATGGCAAGCCGTTCCACAGGACTACATCCAGCATCTCTACGATCGTCTCCATGGGAGAATAGCAGCCTGCATTGCTGCGAAAGGTGGATATACACTGTACTAGTGCCGACACTGTGCATGCTCTGTTGCCTGTGTCTATGTGCCTGTGGTTCTGTCAGTGTGATCATGTGATGTATCTGACCCCAGGAATGTGTGAATAAAGTTTCCCCTTCCTGGGACAATGAATTCACGGTGTTCTTATTTCAATTTCCAGGAGTGTATTTCCTGTGAAATAGTTGGCAGATGTTATACTTGGCAATCGGAATAAATTATTGATTGGATTGTTTTACTGACCCCCCCCCCCCTCCAGCTCATCAGACATAGTTGCTGAACAGATCACAGGAAACCTGAGTCTCATTTAAAACAGGTACCCCACTCCTACAATTATAATCGGTGATGACTACAATCTATGTCTACCCTCAATATGCTGGAAGCCGGCGGCAGGCTTTCTCAGAAAATTACATTGAACAATTAGTTCATGAGCCCTCCCGAAGTGTAAATTGTTGCGAAAGCATACTTGACCTCTTTGCAACAAATAATCCTGGACAAATAGGGAGTATCATAATAAATACAGGGATTAGCGACCACAAGGCAGTTGCCGCTAGCCTGAATAATGTAACACCTGCAACCATCAAAAAGAAACTGCTAAAAATGCTTTTAATGCCTTTTTAAGAGACAGCCTCCATTCCTTCCGGTCTGATCATGTAAGCGTAGAAAAAATGTGGAATGATTTCAAAGAGATAGTACCAACGGCAGTTGAGAGATATATACCACATAAACTAATAAGTGATAGTACTGATCCCCCATGGTAGACCAAACGGGCAGATCGATGTTGCAGAAGCAACAAAACAGGCATGCCAAATTTAAAAGAATGCAAAATCCCCAATATTGACAAAGTTTTGCAGAAGTTCGAAATATAATGCGTACTTCAATGCGAGATGCTTTTAATAATTCCCACGACAAAACTCTGTCTCACAATCTGGCAAAAATCACAAAGAGATTCTGGTCATACATGCAGCACACCAGTGGCAAGACCCATTCAGTACCTTCACTGCACGGTAACAACGGTGAAGTCACTGATGACAGTACCACTAAAGCAGAGTTATTAAACACAGTTTTCTGAAACTCCTTCGCCAAAAAAGACAAATTAAATATTTCTGAATTCAAATCAAGAACAACTGCCAAAATGAGAAACATAGATGTAGATGTCCTTGGTGTAGCAAAGCAGCTTAAATCACTTAATAAAGGCAAGGCTTCTGGTCCAGATTGTATACCAGTCACGTTCCTTTCAGAGCATGCTGATACAATAGCTCCATATTTAACATTTATATACAACCGCTCGCTCACAGGAAGTTCCGTACCTAAAGACTGGAAAATTGCTCAAGTGACACAGTAGGGGAGGCTGGGGACAAAAGTAACAGGGTACGAAAGTAACATCCCGCCCCTACTTTCGCATGTAGCTCCGAAACTCACGTGATTGAAACAATGTATTCCCCTCATGTTTCCCAACTGCCTACCAAGTTTTAGCCAGTATTGGAGTGTCTCTGTTGAGTGTAGCGCAGTAAAACGTTTTTTCAGTGTCTCACGTAAGTTTTCTCAATTTTCTTAGTTTTGTGATAAAGGTGGCATTACGCTGTAAACTTAAGTCTACTGTAATAATTTAACTATGTGAAACTTTCAGTTTTATGCCACCATTATCAATTTTTCATTACTTGTATTACTAGTATAGATTGTGTCTAAAATATCAATGTCTAAAATATCAATTAAAAAGAAAAAGCGTGGTCGGGGACAAAAGAAACATTACTGCTGGGGACGAAATTAACAGTGTTTCTTTCGTCCCCGTTACTGAAAAAGTATTATTAGCTGCAGGTCCCCTGTTTTTTTTCCGTTAGCGAACAGTAAATTAGGTATGATAGTGTTAGGAGTAGCAGTGTCTTGCTGAACATACTCGTTATTATTGAACAGGCTCATTATTTACTTAGTTATTTCGTTACAGGGAATTATGTCACGAACATTGGTTAGGACGATTACAAGTGGACTAACTCCTACTACTGTATGTCAAACTGCGGCAGATGATATTGCAAATTATAATATAGGTATTAGAGCAGCAGTACAGAAACACAATGTATGCCATGTGACATTACATCGATACATAAAAAAGAAAGAGAAAAGTATGAGTGATAGCAGCACGCCAATGCCTCGTGTTGGATGTTGTTGTTGTTGTGGTCTTCAGTCTTGAGACTGGTTTGATGCAGCTCTCCATGCTACTCTATCCTGTACAAGCTTCTTCATCTCCCAGTACCTACTGCAACCTACATCCTTCTGAATATGTTTAGTATATTCATCTCTTGGTCTCCCTCTACGATTTTACCCTCCACGCTGCCCTCCAATACTAAATTGGTGATCCCTTGATGCCACAGAACATGTCCTACCAACCGATCCCTTCTTCTAGTCAAGTTGTGCTACAAACTTCTCTTCTACCAATCCTATTCAATACCTCATGATTCACTTCCATAAATGGCTATGCTCCATAGAAATACTTTCAGAAACGACTTCCTGACAATTAAATCTATACTCGATATTAACAAATTTCTCCTCTTCAGAAACGCTTTCCTTGCCATTGCCAGTCTACATTTTATGTCCTCTCTACTTCGACCATCGTCAGTTATTTTGCTCCCCAAATAGCAAAACTCCTTCACTACTTTAAGTGTCTCATTTCCTAATCTAATTCCCTCAGCATCACCCGACTTAATTCGACTACATTCCGTTATCCTCGTTTTGCTTTTGTTGATGTTCATCTTATACCCTCCTTTCATGACACTGTCCATTCCATTAAACTGCTCTTCCAAGTCCTTTGCTGTCTCTGACAGAATTACAATGTCATCGGCGAACCTCAAAGTTTTTATTTCTTCTCCGTGGATTTTAATACCTACTCCGAATTTTTCTTTTTTTCCTTTATTGCTTGCTCAATACACAGATTGTCTCACTCCCTTCCCAACCACTGCTTCCCTTTCACGCCCCTCGACTCTTATAGCTGCCATCTGGTTTCTAGACAAATTGTAAATAGCCTGTCGCTCCCTGCATTTTACCCTTGCCACCCTCATAATTTAAAAGAGAGTATTCCAGTCAACATTGTCAAAAGCTTTCTCTAAGTTGGATATAGAAGTGTAAAACGAGTGTTCTCTCATGAACAAGAAAAAATTATAACTGAATATGTGATTAAACCATCGGAGATATTTTACGGACTATGCCCCAAGGATATCCGTAAATTATCTCACGAACTGGCAATGACAAACAATATACCAATTCCATCAAATAGAGTCGAAAATCAAACTGCTGGTCCAGACTGGTTTTCAGCATTCATGAAGAGGAATCCCCCCAGTCGTCTATTCAGTCGCCTCAATCCACAAGTTTTGCTCGAGCAAACGAGCTTTAATCCAACAAATGTGAATGCTTTTTTTTTTCAAAAACCTGGCTAACATTATGGGGAAATATAAGTAAGAGCTCATAGACATCTGGAATATGAACGAGACAGGTGTCACCGCTGTTCAGAAACCAAACAGAATTGTTTCTAAACGGGGAATAAAGCAGGTAGGAGCTATCACGTTGGCTGAAATAGGCACTCTTGTCACTGTTGCTAGTGCCATCAACGCTCAGGGAAACAGTACACCACCTCTCTTTGTATTCGCTTGCTTGAGATATCATGACCATTTTATTCGAGACGGTTCTATTGGTTGATTTGGAGCAGGAAATGCGTGTGGCTGGATGCAAGGGGAAGAATTTTTGTTGTTCTTGCACCATTTCGTAAAATTTGCTAAACCAACTCCTGAGCACAAATGTTTACAGCTTCTCAACAATCACAAATGTCGTATATCCACCAGAAGCCTGAATTTTTGCAAAAGCAAGGGGATTGTTATGCTGTCATTTCCACCGCACTGTACACACAGTGCAGCCTCTAGACCGTTCAGTTTATGGTCCATTTAAAAAGATGGTGAATTCTTTTGCTGACAAATGGATCAAGAATCATAGGGGAAAGACCATGTCAATTTATGACATCCCTCCTATTGTAAGGGAAGCACTTCCACTTGCTGTAACTCCCAAAAACAGTGCAGCAGGGTTTCACTACACAGGCATAGTACCATTTAATAGGAATGCATTCATTGAAATCGATTTTGCACCATCTTCTGTCACTGGTCCCTCAGCACAAACGTCCAGTTACGGAGAGCAAACTATGTCCTTAGCAGAATCATTAGCGATTTCTAGCGACCCATCTGCAGCTGGAAGGACATCTAACCCCGGTCTAATAGCAATATGCGAGAAAGCACTATCAAATGTCGCAGCCTGTGATGTAGGATCTAGTGGTTTACATTCATCTTCTTCAGTTCGCGCAGCCTTTTCACCCAAAGGTGTTTGTCCGTTACCGAAAGCAAGTCCAAGGCAAGAAACAAGAAAAGGAAGAAAAAGGAGAAAATCTGCAATTTTGACAGACACTCCAGAGAAACTGGCTATAGAAGAAGCGCTAAAGGCCCGTCCCCAGGCGTAAAAAGCGGAAAAGAAGCTAAATTTAAAAAGCAGCCGGCCAAGAGTGCGAAAGCAGAAAAAACCTGAAGAATCATCATGCGAAGACAATGATAGCTACTGCCTTGTATGTGTCGAGTCTTTCCGCCAGTCGTCCCAAAGAGAAGTGGATTCAGTGTTGGGAATGTAATGTTTGGTCTCATGTTGCTTGTACCAAAAGGGGGGGGGGGGGGGGAGGAGGATATTTACGTATGCCACAATTGTGAATCTGAATAGGACTAAGATATGCATTACTTTTATCTTTTATTGACTCACTGAACATTTGCTCATAAAGCCTGAATTCGTTCAGTGCTATTAGTTACTACTTCAATTAATATAATAATTGTAAACGAATGAGAACTGACGTTTATTGACGTTTAATGTTTTGTAATGGTAATGTACTTTAAGTTACTGTAAGAGTCCTTTATGTAACAAATGTGGCTTAACTTATTATGTTACTTTCGTAACCTGCCTGTGTTACTATCGTCCCCAGTAACGGGGACAAAAGTAACAGGTACGCTGATGCCTTAAGATTAGTTTTACAAATACCAAATATATGTAATTTTGGAAACTAAATTCATTTGTGTTGGGAAAGCTTCAGAGAACACACACATTAGTTCCCTTTGTTTCAAAAGTTTATAGTGAGGGAATAAAAAAAATGCAATAAGCAGAATGTTTCTTTTGACCCCGGTCTCCCCTATCCGAAAAGGAATATAGGTGTTATCCGCTGAATTACAGACCCATATCACTAAGGTCGGTTTGCAGTAGGGTTTTGGAACACATACTGTGTTCGGACATTATGAATTACCTCGTAGAAAACGATTTATTGACACGTAGTCAGCACGTATTCAGGAAATATCGTTCTTGTAAAACGTAACTAGCTCTTTATACGCATGAAGTAATGAGTGCTATTGACAGGGGATGTCAAATTGATTCCATATTTTTTGATTCCCGGAAGGCTTTCGACACCGTTCCTCACAAGCGTCTTCTAGCCAAACTGTGTGCCTATGGAGTATGACCTCAGTTGTGCGACTGGATTCGTGATTTCCTGTCAGAAAGGTCACGGTTCATAGTAATAGACGAGAAGTCATGAAGTAAAACAAAAGTAATATCCAGCATTCCCCAAGGAATTGTTCGTGCTCTACAGTAACGACATAGGAGACAATCTGAGTAGCCCTATTAGATTATTTGCAGATGATGCTGTCATTTACTATCTTGTAACGTCATCAGATGAGCAAAATGAATTGCAAAATGATTTACGTAAGATGTCTGTATGGTGCGAAAAATGGCAGTTGACCCTGAATAAAGAAAGTGTGAAGTTATTCACATGAGTACTAAAAGAAATCCGCTTAATTTGGATTACGCGTTAAGTCACACAAATCTGAAGGCTGTAAATTCAACTAAATAGTTAGCTATTAAAATTACAAATAACCTAACCTGGAACGATCACATAGATACTTTTGTGCGTTGAGTAAACCAATGACTACGATTCATTGGAAGAACACTGAGAAGGTGCGACAGGTGTTCATTAACTTTCTGCCAGGCACTTTATTGTGAAAAGCAGAGTAATCACGTAGCTGTAGATGAAGACATGTGTAAGAGGATAGAAAATGGACTGAGCTTTATACATGCCCCTAAGATAGAACAGTAATTGAATGTGGTTTTGGACAAATCCTTCAGAGAGCCTGGAAGGGATTTAGCACTGGGAAAAGAGGGAACAACAGTGAAGTCAGTAGGAAAGACTGTGTCAGTGTGGAACATGCAAGTGTGTTCAGGGAAGGTGGCAAGTATTTACATAAGGTGGCAAGGGCCTAGGCAGAGGGCTGTCGGGAGAAACAATGAGAAAACTGCAAGTATTAATTCTTCTACTGTACCAATACTGTTAGTTTGTTAGTAAAAAAATCTTCTCTGGAATAAGAGAAATTGTGTAAGTGAAACTTCACAATTTGCTTTCAAACTTGGCTTTGCCATTTGTCAGACATTTTAGCCATTAGGTGCTTTATCAAATCATATCAAAGATTGTTCTAGCAGTTCTATTGGTCCTTTCTGAACTAAAGTCAATTTTACTGAAACATTTGGTACTTGATCAATAATTTCTGTAAGAGGAGCACGCAACCTGTGCTAGGCTCTTCATTGCCTGCTTTTAAGATCACCAGTTCGTTTCTTTACTCAGTCTGCTTTGAGCATTTGTATTTTGGTAGAATTTTGCACACAGCATAATTTAATGATAATAGACACTTTTTTTAAGAATCATGAAAGAAGACTGTGTACATAGAAGAGGTATGGAACATGAGAAGGTTTCAGATTAAAACAGAAAGAGGATTTGTAACCACATTTTAAACTATAAAGTGTTTTCAGAGGCAACTGTCTATCTTGACCGTAATTTATTGGTTGTGAACTGCAGATTAAAACTGGAGAAATTGCAAAAAGGTAGAAAATTATTGAGATGGGACCTGGATAATAGAAGGCACCAGAGGTTGTTGAGAGTTTGAGAAAACATTAGGTAATCTTAGATTGAAACACGGGAATGGAGTACAGTTTAGGACAAATGAGTAGCTTTGAGAGATAAAATAGGGAAGGTAGCAGAGAACCACTTACGCAAAAAGACAAGGCCTTACAGAAATTCTTGGATATCTGATGCAGGAGGTATGCGAGGAGAAAGACTAAAAATTTCTAAAATGAAGCAAATGAAAGGAAAAATGTGTGCAAAAGATGAAACTGACAGAAAGTGCAAAATGACTAGAGGACAAATGCAATGCTGCAGAAGCATGCATAACTAAAGGAAAGTTAGAATGCATAACTAGAGGAAAGTTAGATGGCACTAATAGGAAACTTAAAGGGACCTTTGGAAAAAAAGAAAAGCAGCTTTATGAATGTTAAGAGCTCAGATGGCAAGTCAGCACTAAACAAGTCAGTATTGTGGGTTTCACCAATGTTGAAAGGACTTGAAGTTCTTGCCTCAACTCCAGCGCATCAACGTCGCTCGACTCATTGTCTTGCAAAAGCTCTGTGAAGTTTCTATATTTTTCGCCCAAGCTATCAGAAGGCGTATTATTCTGCGTGCCGATGTAGTACAGAAGATCAAAATGAGTGAATCTCTCATCCATAGATGTACTGACCACGACTAAAAGTTAATTCAATCTTGTAACATTTTGTTGGATCCTCTGTTGTCTCGTCTCTTTCTTAGTAGGTTTTTGCTTTGTCACCGGGAAACACGTATCCGCGGTAACGCTAGATCGTTTAGCTGTAATTATGTGGCCAATTCTTTGGAATCGATCACGAAAGATACAAGCTTTTCTTCCGTCCTGTAGTTCTCAAAATACACTGTTGTGCTGTCTAGCATTCGCAAGGCCTCAGAAACATTTATTACAGTGCTCTGGAAGGTCTTATTGACCAGACTGCTGAGAAGCAGTACGTCGCACCAGATTACCAGAGAAGTAAGAAAAGTGTAATTTATTCGCAAGCGCTGTGCCTTCGTGAGCGGTCATGCCATCGAATTCTTCTGATATGCGAACATGGGCGTAAACTCCTAAAATTTGAAACCTCACGGGAGTTAATACATCAGTGCTACTTTCCTACCTAGTGCCGCTCAGCAACTTCAGCGTCAAATTAGGCAGATACTTGTTCAACACATCCCAACGCCGAACGGAGGATGAGAAGAAACTGTACAAGGTTTTCAATGTAGAAAACACGGAAACAGTGCATTGGGAAGACAGCGGAATCGTTACAACGAGAATCAATGAATGATTGCTACGAAGATTAGCTATAATGCACAGGGTTGAAGCGCCTGTTGTCGGCGTTTTTAGGACAGTCTTCAGCTTCTTCAATGCGCTGGGGAGGACGTCGCGTGACCAAAGTCGTTGAACGCAATCGTCAATAATTTCCAGTCATCTTCCGGCATCTGAGTCAATTGTCTTCAAGTGTAGGCTCGCCTTTAATACTATTCCCGGTGGTGACGACCGTCACCGATCTCTTTCCGGTATTTTTCGAGCCGGGTCGCCTAATTTCAGTTCCGCCTGATGCGTCGTTCTCGGAGCTTCCCTCATAAACCAGGTTTTCAGTCAAGTGGATGCCTGTTGAATATCTCGTGGATGCCCACTATCAACATTGCTGCTGTCTCTGGTCATCACAGGGATGTTATCGTCAGCTTTGTGGTGATAGCCTACTGGTGATGATGTAGCTTCAGTAGTTCCACTAGTTTCTTCGATCTGTGGCTCAGCATCCATCTTTCCACCCTAGATGCTGCTAGGTCGATCTCTCTTTGGCTTCAAATATCGTTGCAGCGCAGCCTTTTGCTTCTTATCGTCTTCTCCCTTACACACCCGTCTTTTCCTATATTCACTGTCATACAGTCTTTTTCTCTCGTCGGACGTGTCTCGACCCGGCCTGTGAAGCACGATTATGTGAAACTAACGACTGATGTCCGTGCTTTTTTTAATAGCAATTATCATATGGCTTTCCTCGTCTCTGGTTGCCCATTTGCTAAACTAAAAAATTTAACGAAAAGTGGGAAGGATGCGGCCATGGTCGAAATAAAAGAATGATTCCGGCATTGGTCTCGTGGAGCAGGGGAATTATCTTCTTCTCCTGCAATTCAGTGAGATTATTTCACTTTTCATCAAACCCATAGAATTTTCTTTCCGCATTATTAATTAGGCCTTCCAAATTTTATGTAGACTGGGTCTCTGGCAGTTTTCAGAAATTGTTTTTCTGGCTTAAAATTCCTTAAACGCAAACATTAATAAATCAAAGCAGAGTATTACAGAACTTCATATCGTTAATTATTACTGTCACAATAATCAAAATTTATACAAGGAGCGAGTTGAAGTACAGTCAACAAAACCAATAACTTGTTGATACAACAATTTAAAACTCTACTCAAATAAGTAGGTTGTTCAGTGCGATTATTCCACATTTTTTGTTGAAAAAAAAATACATCTACACAAGCAAGGATCCATGTTTTTCAATCAAATACTTCAAAAGAAATATTAACGCTCTAACAACTTATATTTTTAGTTGACTGAAAATAACCAAATCTAAGAAAGCATCAGCAACACATTTATTTATAATAATCTATATAAATAAAAATCAGTTGCCACCTGAGAACGGCTCGACCGATCTGGTTGATTTTTTTTGATAGAGTTCGTTATTGTCAGGACAATGTTTGTATGAAAGAAAATTTTTGGAAAACTCCAACAGGGAAGTCAGAAACTAACATCAGTTGCCACAGGTATGAAATATCGTCTATTAAGAATGACTCGAAAGATTTTGTTTATTTTTGTCATTGTTGTGTTAGTAATTGTCAGGATAATGTTTGTATGAAAGAAAATTTTTGGAAAATCCACCAGAAAAGTTGGAAATTAAAATCAACTGTGAAAGATCATAACTTTAGAACGGCTTCACCGACTTGGTTCTTTTTTTGTTGTGTTCATAATTGGAGATAACAATGGCATTTTTGCTTTGAAAAAGAAAATAAAAAAATTTTTCGTTCAGTTTGACAGTTCTGCTGTCACATTTTCATAACAAAAAAGCAGTTTGAGAGTTATACATATAATTGATAAATACATATGTAATATGTAAAAGGGAGACATCGTTGCCAAAGATTTCGAAAAGTTCTTCATCAATTACAACAAATTTTTGCACGACACTGTTGTGAACGTTTGGATGGACTAATGAACGTTAGAACAGACAAAGACTACGGTATATATTATTGTAATATGCAGGGTGTATCTGAAATGAGTGTAGAATGTGAGGAGGTTGGTAGGGTGGGTCATAACAAGCGTATTTCACGTAGCAACCCACGTCCGCATCCCTAGCGTACGGCGCTAGACGCCGTCGAACAGAGTCGCGAGCCGTCGAGGGAGAAGGCACACAGCATGTCATCCGAGTCGTCATAGTACCAGACTTGCACGGCAACGTTTTCAATATACCTGTGATATAAAGGTAAATGAGAAGCCTGAGTGAAGTTTGACAACCTTTGTTTGAAAACAGTTACGAAAAGTGCTCGAAATTACGCCTCCCTGCTTGAATGCACGCCGTGCGACAACGCTGGAGTGACTTGTTGTCTTTCAGACACTCCTAGCAAAGTGGAAATTGTATCGGAGGCTGCCATAACACGGGCTGTGAGCTCTTCATCAGTCTCAATGGGTGTTTCGTATATAACAAATTTCAGGTGGCCCCAGAAGAAAATATCAGTGGGCGTCAGATCGAGGGAAAGTGCAGGCCATGCCATCAGCCCACCACGTTCTATCCAGTTCCCACGAAAGGTTTTATTCAAATGCATTCGTATTGCACATGCGAAGTTCGCAGAGGCACCATCGTTCTGGCACCACATCCGCTGTCACACATTGAGTGGAACACGTTCCAACAACTCTGGCAGAATTTCTCGTATAAAGATTAAGTACTTGTCTGCATTCAGTCGCCAGGGAGCATGAATGGACTGACCAGATTATCGCCTGCCAAGCTGGCGCAAACGTTGACAGTGAAAAGATGACCACGAACAAAGGTGGTGGACGGACTTTCCTGTGCCCACAAGTGTTGATCGTGAAACCTAGCGTATTTTCTGTTAACAAGCAAACTCCTTTATAAGTTAATTATACTTGCTTCATATTGTTCTGACACATTTCAATGCAGTATTTTAATGGTTAAGACTTTTTTCAGTGACTAATTGCACAGAACGTATTTTTAATGAAATATAGTTCTTAGTGTAATGAATCCTGATATGGTAAAAAAAAATGTATCGCCCACCATTTTTTTTTCATTTTAAAAGGGGAGAGAAGGAAACGTAGTAAGAAAATATGGATTGGGGTAAGGAATGAAAGAGGAAGCCGCCTGGTAGAATTTTGCACAGAGCATAACTTAATCATAGCTAACACTTGATTTAAGAATCATGAAAGAAGGCTGTGTACGTGGAAGGGGCCTGGAGACACTGGAAGGTATCAGATAGATTATATAATGGTAAGACAGAGATTTAGGAACGAGGTTTTAAATTCTAAGACATTTGTAAAGGCAGGTATGAACTCTGACCACAATCTATTGGTCATGAATTGTAGATTAAAACTGAAGAAACTGCAAAAAAGTGGGAATATAAGGAGATGGGACAGGGATAAAATGCAAGAACCACAGGTTGTAGAGAGTTTCAGAAAGAGCATTAGGGAACGGTTGACAATAAAGGGGGAAAGAAATACAGTACAAAAAGAATGGATAGCTTTGAGAGATGAAGTTAGCAGAGGATCAAGTAGGTAAAAAGACATGGGTTAGTAGAAATTCTTGAGTAATAGAAGAGATATTGAATTCAACTGATTAAAGGAGAAAATACAAAAACGTAGTAAATGAAGCAGTCAAAATGGAATACAAACGTCTAAAGAATGAGATCGACAGGTAATGTAAAATGGATAAGCACGTATGGCTAGAGGAAAAATGTACGGATATAGACGCTTATATCACTGCGGGTAAGATAGATACTGCCACAGGAAAATTAAAGAGACCTTCGGAGAAAAGATAACCACTTGTATGAATATCAAGAGCTCAGATGGAAAACCAGTTCTAAGTAAAGAAGGGAAGGCAGAAAGGTGGAAGGAGTATGTAGAAGGTCTATACAATGGCGATGTACTTGAGGGAAATATTTTGGAAATGGAAGAGGACGTGAATGAAGATGAATTGGGAGATATGATACTGCATGAAGAGTTTGACAGAGCACTGAAAGACCTAAGTTGAAAAAAGGCACCGGGAGTAGACAAAATTCCATTAGAATTACTGATAGCCTTGGGAGAGGTAGCCCTGACAAAACTCTGCCATCTGGTGAGCAAGATGTATGAGACAGGTGAAATACTCTCAGACTTCAAGAAGGAACCAAGTGTTGACAGGTGTGAAAATTACTGAGCTATCAGTTTAATAAGTCACGGCTGCAAAATACTGAGGGGTTGCCGCGTTTGAATTTTGTATGGATAGAGGGGTAAACTCTGGCGCATGAGACGATACGTGGACGTTGGCGTCATTTGGACCGCAGCTGCAACACGGCGAATGGAAACCCGAGGCCGCTGTTGGATCACCTGCTGCACTAGCTGCGCGTTGCCCTCTGTGGTTGCCGTACGCGGTCGCCCTACCTTTCCAACACGTTCATCCGTCACGTTCCCAGTCCGTTGAAATTTTTCAAACGGATCCTTTATTGTATCGCTTTTCGGTCCTTTGGTTACATTAAACCTCCGTTGAAAACTTCGTCTTGTTGCAACAACACCGTGTTCTAGGCGGTGGAATTCCAACATCAGAAAAATCCTCTGTTCTAAGGAATAAACCATGTTGCCCACAGCACACTTGCACGTTGTGAACAGCACATGCTTACAACAGAAAGACGACGAACAGAATGGCGCACCCACAGACTGCGTTGTCTTCTGTATATTTCACATCACTTGCAGCGCCATCTGTTGTTGAAAATTGTAACTACTGTAATTTCGAAAGTTTGTCTGCCTGAAAATGTACTGTTGTCCCAAGCATATTGCAACAAACGGTGTATTTCTATCGCTGCTCGTTTAGTTTGTATTGCCGTTTCAAATATACCGGTCATTTTTGAAACACCCTGTATGTATACCCTTGCAGCATGGAGGTGGGATCCCACGTGTTATCGGATCTTCAAGGGACATTGAGTTGCATGTCGTAAACTGCGATTGTGTATCCACTTCTATTCCTCCGGTTACAGTACCATCTGTGGCGAAGCGAAGAAAATGTTTCAGACAAAACGCATGTAGATTTTGCCGTAGACAATCAGCTGTTTTCGATCCGATGTGTTGATTTCGAGATATTTCAATGTCTTCAGTGAAAATGAATACCATGTAGTCACTGCTAAAGCCACAATAACTCCCGTCGTACTCGGCAATACTAGAGCTGCAGTGCAGTACAGTCATCAGTAATCATTTCTAGAACTGCATGAGAATTTCCATAATGAAAATGTGTCTGTAACCAACATTCCAAGAGGGGGCGGGCGCCACCTCCTTTTCCAGACTTTCCCCTCCCCCTTGCGGAGGCATCTGAGAATATGACGTGCTATTTAGTTTTATACGACGCTTACTTTGATGTAATGGTTACGAGTGTCAATTAGCTCTTCGTTTGCTCTCTGACGGTTCTGTTCTCGACACTTTCTGTCGGCGGATATATGGTGCTCCGAGCAGTGTATGCAGTTCGGGCTTTCTTTTTTGTCGCAGCAGTCACTGTCGTCATTGCCCGCTTCTGTTGCCAAGGTCGCTAAAGCCGTCGGCACACGGAGCGTGCTGTCGAACGTTAACGTTGAGCGTACCAAGTTCTACGTGCTGCTGAACGCTCAGGAACGATGCGACTTGTGCATGCGGTACGTGGGCCCCAACGTGGTATACGCGATCGCAACGCACTCCAGCAGCAGTTGGAGGATGTTTCTAGTTCGTAAATCACACTGTTTACTCAACGGGCGCTCGTAAAATTCCCACGTTAGCTCTATTAAAATGTACATTTCCTCCATCGTTCACTAAATGGAAAGTACCATGTCCAATCAATAAGGACACAGGCTTATAAAAGTTCCATTACAGACAGTGAGGTACAAATTTGGAATTCTTCTCCGCATAAGATAAACATTATTTCATCATTCAAAAAAAGGTTCAAATGGGTCTGAGCAGTATGGGACTTACCATCTGTGGTCATCAGTCCCCTAGAACGTAGAACTACTTAAACCTAACTAACCTAAGGACATCACGCACATCCACACCTGAGGCAGGATTCGAACCTGCGACCGTAGCGGTCACGTGGTCCCAGAATGAAGCGCCTAGAACCGCATGGCCACACCGGCCGGCATTTCATCATTCCCACATTTTAGTAAAACCTCAAGGTCAGTCTTACTTGCTCACTGTTCCTACCCAGTAACAGAACCTTTGCAACATGTGAATTACGAATCGTAAAAGAAACGCTTGCTGTCCTGCAGATTAAGCGAATCGAACATATTTACATAACATAAAATATTATAACATATACTTATATTAAACTAATAATAAAGTATCAGAACCTAATAAAAACGCGAATGTTAGGAAAAAAATTGGAAGTGTTAAAGGTGCGAACCACCGCCCCAACAAAAACCCATCACTGGATAGAGACGCCACTCATTACACCTTTTTTTATTCTCATTTTTTGTTCGTTTTCGTGCGTTGTATCTGCTCGGGGTCGACGTCGCAAGACACCCGTTTCAGTTCGTCGTTGATCCATTAACTCAGTTTATTTATTACAGAGGGCAGTTAAACCCTTGACCGAACACACTGAGTTACCGTGCCAGCTTACGCTAAACCAACAACACGCTCCTTGTGTTACCCCTGCTAAAAATGTTAATCGTAGATAATTATACTACTAAATGAAATTTAGTTATAACAACTTGTACCAAGAACAATGCGTTTTGGGTGGATCTTCAAGTGTGTCGCTGCCTTCAAATATATGCATAATACACAAGTTACAATAATTCTTTTGCCACGAATGTGACGTTTCTCATTATTTTATTGGAACGAATCACACAGCTAACAACGGGTTTTCCAGTGATTCTCAATTTGCTGGTGCTCAGAAACGGCATATATATATATATATATATATATATATATATATATATATATATATATACAGGCTTGAAATGAATGCCAATATGGCGCCTCACAACTCTGTGCTGAAGGGAGACGGCGTGCGTGTGACATTTGTGGCGTTGTACCATGTCATTGGTCGATGCTCAGATGCACGCTCAGAATATCTGACATGCCAGATATTGCTTTGCACGTTCGGAAAGGCTCCCGAACGTGCTGTTCCACGCTGTGACGTCAGGAACTCGGCACGCTCAACGCTCAACGTTCGGTTCAAATGGTTCAAATGGCTCTGAGCACTATGGGACTCAACTGCTGTGGTCATTAGTCCCCTAGAACTTAGAACTACTTAAACCTAACTAACCTAAGGACACCACACACATCCATGCCCGAGGCAGGATTCGAACCTGCGACCGTAGCAGTCGCACGGTTCCGGACTGCGCGCCTAGAACCGCGAGACCACCGCGGCCGGCTCAACGTTCGGATGCACGGTCCGTGTGCCGACGGCTTAAGGCGGGCCTGTACGATGGCGCTCGACTCGGAGGTAAACTGGTTCGAATGCTAGTGGTGGATAAAATTTTCACTGCTGCTATTGGCCGGTAAGGAGAGAAAAGGTGGTAGCGTAAAGTTCCTCATCGCCAGTTTTCGCGCCGATGTCCTGGATTAAATTACAAACCTCTCCACAGTGTTACATTAAGTGAGAGCATGTGACACTGTTGATAATCCGTCCATCGGATATAGACTTTAAGCTCTGCCGTTCCTTCAGTGCTAATGCAGAGGAGTAGGTTGTGTGTCGGCACCGGAATTCACCTCCTCCTTTCTCTCATCATAATACAACACGATTACATCAACACACTCTACAGCCATTCATTACACTCCCTTACCCTACACAAACACACATGCGACCGAACGCCCACATATCCGCAAGGAAATGGGCCAGTAATCGCGGAGGAAGAACACCTGTTTTCTCTTTCCGGCTGAGTCCATCCGGACCGATAGCACGGTTAACATTGCCATACGACATTTAGTGTTACTGACGTCATGTGGACGGCACGGTGAGCACAAAGAGTCTGGCTACGACATGGATTACTGGCGGGACCACACTGCAAACTATCGCAGCACTGTGGGGCCGGCGGAGCATAGAGCCCTGCTGGAGACCTGGATACTGTTGTCATTTGATGGTTATTAAGCACAACGGTTGAACTGTTTGTTTGATACAGTCATTTTTCATGATTTGCCGCAAAAATAATTTGACTTCAGATACTTCGTATGAATGTCAGGATTAGTTTTTCAGATCAATTTGTTATAACGTTTCTAATGATGTCTTGCTGACTTGTAAGAGAAACTTTCATTTAGGCATCAAGGACATGGTACTGCATGTAGTGCGTTTGGTAGGATATTAGCAACCAATGCTGTTGACTGTTCAATCTTGACCCTATTTCGACGAGCCTAGATATTGTGGAACATGTACTTGTTAATATGGGAATGATCGAACAAAATAAGCGACCTATAGTCAAGGGTACCCCCCCCCCCCCCCCCCCCCCTCTATGAAACCATGGACCTTTTCGTTGGTGGGGAGGCTTGCGTGCCTCAGCGATACAGATAGCCGTACCGTAGGTGCAACCACAACGGAGGGGTATCTGTTGAGAGGCCAGACAAACGCGTGGTTCCTGAAGAGCCGTAATTTTCCCCGAGGGCATGCAGCTTTACTGTATGGATAAATGATGATGGCGTCCTCTTGGGTAAAACATTCCGGAGGTAAAATAGTCCCCCATTCGGATCTCCGGGCGGGGACTACTCAAGAGGACGTCATTATCAGGAGAAAGAAAACTGGCGTTCTACGGATCGAAGCGTGGAATGTCAGATCCCTTAATCGGGCAGGTAGATTAGAAAATTTAAAAAGGGAAATGCATAGGTTAAAGTTAGACACAGTGGGAATTAGCGAAGTTCGGTGGCAGGAGGAACAAGACTTTTGGTCAGGTGAATACAGGGTTATAAACACAAAACCAAATAGGGATAATGCAGGAGTAGGTTTAATAATGAATAGGAAAATAGAAATGCGGGTAAGCTACTACAAACAGCATATTGAACGCATTATTGTGGTCAAGATAGACACAAAGCCCACACCTACTAAGTAGTACAAGTTTATATGCCAACTAGCTCTGCAGATGACAAAGAAATTGAAGAAATGTATGATCAAATAAAAGAAATTATTCAGATAGTGAAGGGGGACGAAAATATAATAGTCATGGGTGACTGGAATTCAGTAGTAGGAAAAGGGAGAGAAGGAAACGTAGTAGGTGAATATGGACTGGTGCAAATAAATCAAAGAGGAAGCCGCCTGGTAGATTTTTGCACTGAGCACAACTTAATCATAGCTAACACTTGGTTCAAGAATCATAAAAGAAGGCTGTATACATGGAAGAAGCCTGGAAATATTGACAGGTTTCAGATAGATTATATAATGGTAAGACAGAGATTTAGGAACCAGGTTTTAAATTGTAAGACATTTCCAGGGGCAGATGTGGACTCTGACCACAATCTATTGGTTATGACTTGAAGATTAAAACTGAAGAAACTGCAAAAAGGTGGGAATTTAAGGGGATGAGACCTGGTTAAACTGACTAAACCAGAGGTTGTACAGGGTTTCAGGGAGGGCATAAGGGAACAATTGACAAGAATTGGGGAAAGAAATACAGTAGAAGAAGAGTGGGTAGCTTTGAGGGATGAAATAGTGAAGGCAGCAGAGGATCAAATAGGTAAAAAGACGAGGGATAGTAGAAACCCTTGGGTAACAGAAGAAATATTGAATTTAATTGATGTAAGGAGAAAATGCTAGGGCTATCCACAAAGTACATTACGTTTTGGAATTAAAAATAAATAAAGACTTGGAAATTTTTTTATTATACACAGAAGAAAGCCACACTTAAATACTACTTTTCTACATAGTTGCCATTTAAATCAAGGCACTTATCGTAGCGACGGACGAGCTTGAAAATTCCTTCGTCGTAAAATTCGGCCGCCTGCGCCTTTAACCACGTAATGACTGTCTTTTGGGACAGAAAAGGTGTGATTTTTGTGGATTTCCTGGAAAGAGGCACTCAATAAACTCTCAAAGGTATTGCCAAACTCTGCACAACCTCAGAAGAGCAATGCAAAACAAGCAATTTGGGTTCAAAGATCTTGCTGATTCACGACAACGCCCGGGCCCACACGGCCAATGCCACTCGTGAAGTTCTCGAATCTTTTAAGTGGGAGTTGTTTCCTCATCCGCCGTACCGTCCCGACCTGGCACCGAGCGACTTCCATTTATTCCCAGCAATGAAGAAGTGGTTGGCTATGCAGCGTTTTGATGTCGACGCACAGCTTCAAGAAGAGGTAACCACGTGGTTGAAGGCGCAGGCGGCCGAATTTTACGACGAAGGAATTTCCAAGCTCGTCCATCGCCACGATAAGTGCCTTAATTTAAATAGCAACTATGTAGAAAAGTAGTATTTAAGTGTGGCTTTCATCTGTATATAATAAAAAAATTTCCAATACTTCATTTATTTTTAATTCCAAAACGTAATGTACTTTGTGGATAGCCTTCGTACAATAATGCAGTAAATGAAGTAGGCAAAAAGGAATACAAACGTCTCAAAAATGAGATCGACAGGAGGTGCAAAATGGCTAAGCAGGCATGGCTAGAGGACAAATGTAAGGATGTAGAGGCCTATCTCACTAGGGGTAAGATCGATACTGCCTACAGGAAAATTAAACAGACCTTTGGAGAAAAGTGAACCACTTGTATGCATTTCAAGAGCTCAGATGGAAACCCAGTTCTAAGTAAAGAAGGGGAAGCAGAAAGGTGGAAGGGGTATATTGAGGGACTATACAAGGGCAATGTACTTGAGGGCAATGTTATAGAAAGGGAAGAGAATGTAGATGAAGATGAAATGGGAGATACGATACTGCGCGAAGAGTTTGACAGATCACTGAAAGACCTGAGTCGAAAAAAGGCCCCCGGAGTAGACAACATTCCATTAGAACTACTGACGGCCTTGGGAGAGCCAGTCCTAACAAAACTCTACCATCTGGTGAGCCAAATGTATGAGACAGGCGAAATACCCTCAGACTTCAAGAAGAATATAATAATTCCAATCCCAAAGAAAGCAGGTGTTGACAGATGTGATAATTACCGAACTATCAGTCTAATAAGTCACGGATGCAAAATACTAACGCGAATTCTTTAGAGACGAATGGAAAAACTAGTAGAAGCCGACCTCGGGGATGATCAGTTTGGATTCCGTAGAAATATGAGAACGCGTGAGGCAATACTGACCCTACGACTTAACTTAGAAGATTGACTAAGAAAGGGTAAACCTACGTTTCTAGCATTTGTAGACCTGGAGAAAGCTTTTGACAATGTTGACTGGAATACTCTCTTTCAAATTCTGAAGGTGGCAGGGGTAAAAAACAGAGAGCGAATAGCTATTTACAATTTGTACGGAAACCAGATGGCAGTTATAAGACTCGAGGGATATGAAAGGGAAGCAGTGGTTGGGAAGGGAGTGAGACAGGGCTGTAGCCTCTCTCCGATGTTATTCAATCTGTATATTGAGCAAGCAGTAAAGGAAACAAAAGAAAAATTCGGAGTAGGTATTAAAATCCATGGAGAAGAAATAAAAACTTTGAGGTTCGCCGATGACATTGTAATTCTGTCAGAGACAGCAAAGGACTTGGAAGAGCAGTTGAACGGAATGGGCAGCGTCATGAAAGGAGGATATAAGATGAACATCGACAAAAGCAAAACGAAGATAACGGAATGTAGTCGAATTAAGTCGGGTGATGCTGAGGGAATTAGATTAGGAAATGAGACACTTGAAGTAGTAAAGGAGTTTTTCTATTTGGGGAGCAAAATAACTGATGATGGTAGAAGTAGAGAAGATATAAAATGTAGACTGGCAATGACAAGGAAAGCGTTTCTGAAGAGGAGAAATTTGTTAACATCGAGTATAGATTTAAGTGTCAGGAAGTCGTTTCTGAAAGTATTTGAATGGAATGTAGCCATGTATGGAAGTGAAACATGAGCAATAACTAGTTTAGACAAGAAGAGAATAGAAGCTTTCGAAATGCGGTGCTACAAAAGAATACTGAAGTTTAGATGGGTAGATCATGTAACTAATGAGGAGGTATTGAATAGGATTGGTATAAGAGAAGTTTGTGGCACAACTTGACTAGAAGAAGGGATCGGTTGGTAGGACATGTTCTGAGGCATCAAGGGATCGCCAATTTAGTATTGGAGGGCAGCGTGGAGGTTAAAAATCGTAGAGGGCGACCAAGAGATGAATACGCTAAGCAGATTCAGAAGGATGTAGGTTGCAGTAAGTACTCGGAGATGAAGAAGCTTGCACGGTATAGAGTAGCATGGAGAGCTGCATCAAACCAGTCTCAAGACTGACGACCACAACAAGTCAAGGGTGGGTCCACCATACAATTTTACGTTCAGTTTCGACGATAACTAAGTGAATGTCTGTGGCAAGTGTGTAACTACAGACAAGGGGACCTAAGGCAAGTGCTTAAGCACGAGCGCCGTGACTTCTGCAACAATCTGACTCATTTTGTTCACCGTCATCGATCATGCTCCATAAACCTCCGACTTTACCCCATCCGATTTTCATTTGTTTCCAGAACTTAAAGATCATCTTCGACGACTTCACTTTGATAGTGACAAAACAGGCACTGGCGAAGTTGTGGCTCCATCAACAGAGTCAATCATTCTACAGTGACGATATCAACAATCTGCTCTCTCGTTGGAGGAAACGTGTTCGGTGCTGGGGTGGCTATGTTGAGAAATAAATATGTAGGGACGAAAAATAGAAACGTACTATGTGAATAACGATTGCTTTATTTAAATGCTTTAAATATTTAGTAAAAATCCGGGGGTATTACTTTTCAGCGTGCCCTCGTATTAATTAAGGGAAAAACAATTCACAATTCTAACAACAACGAAGTTTAGACTTAATTTAATGTAGCGTTTGCTATTGTTAAAATATTTAAAAATATGTCGGATGGTACAGATGTGCTTTCAACGTTCAGCTGAAGAAGTAAAACACACTGCGATTAGCAAAAATGGATGGAACCAAGTCAGATAATGAAATAATTATTTACTAACGAAATATCTGAACACCGATCTCAGGCTTTCGAATCCATGAAACAAACAGAAAAGTTGAAATACCTAGAGATAGCACTTGTCCAACAAGTCAACTGGAGCACTTGTACTAAGGAGCAAGTCGAGTAAACTAACAGTACCACGTTGGTGAGCAACCTAAGATAGGCACGCTGTAATATCAATACTATTAGGTAGTGTATCAACAATCGTTACGAACCATCTAACTTTGACAGGTCCCGGGGCAGCTCGCTGATCGAAGGCAAGCATACACCTGGCACAGTCTGAACGGACCGGAATCCGCTTAGCTCGCATTCAGAGGACTGGTTGCAGAGCACAGCTGTTGACCACCAAGACGCCATGGGCATTTGTAAACATGCACCGATAAATATCAAATTTTCTATTGTTCCACTTTTCCATTTTAATCTTTCCTTTCTTTTCTTTGTCGTCGGGGACGCTAGGGCATTCATTGTCTGGATTTCCCCTGCCTTATTTCGCCTCTGTTCATGACTAGTACTGGCGTTGTGTTTCACAGGTTTATGTTCAACAGGGTAGCTGCAGCGTACCGGCAATGCCACAGACGAACTTTCGTGTTGCTGCCTTCTCTTTGTGTCCCTTCTTGGATATCATGCGCGTATTCTCTGCTACTGTCAAGTACGACACCTCCGTGTCAGCGGCAGTGGCAGTTGAGATGCGTCCTCCATTCGAATTGCCATGTCCTTACACAACGGTGGGCGTTAGAGTTATGACTCAGGCTGCTGAGGAAACTAGATTAGGAATTGAAACACTAGAGGTAGTCGAAGAATTTGCTATTTGGGCAGCGAAATAACTGACGATGGCCTAAAAAGGGAGGATATAAAACGCGAACTGGCAGTGGCAATAAAAATAAAAATTCGTTAGGTATTTCTCAAGGTATTTGTCTGGAGCGTAGTCCCGTACGGAAGTGAAACGTGGGTGATAATCAATTCACACGAGAAGGGAATAGAATCTTCTGGAACGTGGTGCTACAGAAGAATATTGAAAACTAGATGGGTAGATCGAATAACTGATAAAGAGTTAGTGAATCGAACTGGGGAAAAAATTTTGGGACAATTTGACAAAAATGAGGCAGTGATTGGTAGGAAACATCCTGAGACATAAAGAAAGTTTCATCACATGCCATAATTTGAGCAATGAAATCCGTTCCTGAGTTTCACATGGAGTATCTCAACAGATGAGTCAGGCAGACATCTGCAATTACACACGACGACTGTTTCAACTGGTCAGTTCAAATCATCGACCTATGTAAAGGCCTGAATTCTGTACCATTTTCCATTTGCTCAGTTTAATCTGTTTTGACCCGGAAACAGTCAACGCTGCATACTTTGAATATTTCCTCTTATGACATATGGCATTGCGCTCTGGGGAAAACAGCCATGGGCAAATAGAATCTTAATTGCACAAACGAGAACCATTATAATTAGGGGTAGAGTGCGTCAAATGGCTCTGAGCACTATGGGACTTAACATCTATGGTCATCAGTCCCATAGAACTTAGAACTACTTAAACCTAACTAACCTAAGGACATCACACAACACCCAGCCATCACGAGGCAGAGAAAACCCCTGACCCCGCCGGGAATCGAACCCGGGCGTGGGAGGCGAGAACGCTACCGCACGACGAGATGCGGGCTAGAGTGCATCCTGGCTGCTCTTACAGAAATTTAATCAAACAGCTGAGGATACACACCAGGCGATACCAATAAATTTTCACTAATGTGCTTTGTGAACAATAATCATGCAAGACCTGAGTTCCTCCTGGCGTATACAATTTTCAAACGACTTGCGGCTATTCAGCCAGGTAGGAAGAAAAGTGATTTGTCGCAGGACACTATAAACAGTCTTACCACCTATAGTACTGTTCTCCCTGGGTTATATGGCCTTCCGAAGGTACACAATAAAGGGGTTCCTTTCCATCCAATAGTGAGTAATATCGCCGCTCCGACATATCGTGCAGCCAAGCATCTTGCTTCTCTGTTGAGTCCACAGGTTGGTCGGTGTGAACATCATATCAGGAACGCAGCTGATTTTTCACGTCATTTGGAGGACTGCGGTTGAATGACTGATATTTTAGTAGGTTTCGATGTGGTCTCTCTCTTCACTAGAGTTCCGCTGTCTGATTCGTTGCGGCTAATTGAGGGTAGACTTGGTGCTGAATTAACTGATGTCTTTCTGCATGTGTTGACATCCACTTACTTTTTATTCAATGACCAGTATTACGAGCAGACAGATGGAGTTGCGGTGGGTAGTCCGTTGTCTCCTGTGATCGCAAATTTGTTTATGGAAGACTCTGAGGAACGAGCAATGGAGTCGGGGCCTTTGAAACCCGCCTGTTTCATCAGATATGTTGAAGATACTTTTGTTGTTTGGCGTCATGGTAGGGAGAGGTTGAATGCCTTTCTGCAACATCTGAACTCGATCCACCCGAACATTCGTTTTACTATGGAGGTGGAAGAGGATGGTTGCCTTCCCTTTCTTGTTGTTTAGCCTCGTGGTAAATAGAATTTGAATGCCTTACTACAACATCTGAACTCGATCCACTCGTACATTCGTTTTACTATTGAGGTGGAACAGGATGGTTGCCTTCCCCTTCTTGACGTGTTGGTTAGGAGGAAGGATGATGGATCATTGGGACATGCAGTTTACAGGAAACGTACTCACACCGACTTGTAGTTACAGGCTAATAGTTGTCACCATCCGGCTCAGCGTTAAAGGGGTACTTCGTACCTTGGCACACAGGGCACATGTCGTTTCCGACGCTGAGACAGCCAGCTGAGCTGTCTCATCTTGAAGTCACGTTTCGTCAAAATGGTTGAACGTGCGTTGCGCTATCGACCAACTGTGCATCGGGTGGTTGATGATAATTCTGAGTCGACACCTAAGTCTATTTATTGCGTTTTTGTCTTACGCAGGAAGCACTTCCAACAAGATCGGTCTATTTTACGGAAATACGATGTGAAATGTGTTTTCCGACCTCCATCTAAAATTAAAGTTCTTTCGGGTTCTGTTAAAGATGATCTTGGTTTGATAAGGCGGATGTAATCGCATTCCTTGTAGCTGTGACATGGCGTGGATTGGTCAAACTACACTCCTGGAAATTGAGATAAGAACACCGTGAATTCATTGTCCCAGGAAGGGGAAACTTTATTGACACATTCCTGGGGTCAGATACATCACATGATCACACTGACAGAACCACAGGCACATAGACACAGGCAACAGAGCATGCACAATGTCGGCACTAGTACAGTGTATATCCACCTTTCGCAGCAATGCAGGCTGCTATTCTCCCATGGAGACGATCGTAGAGATGCTGGATGTAGTCCTGTGGAACGGCTTGCCATGCCATTTCCACCTGGCGCCTCAGTTGGACCAGCGTTCGTGCTGGACGTGCAGACCGCGTGAGACGACGCTTCATCCAGTCCCAAACATGCTCAATGGGGGACAGATCCGAAGATCTTGCTGGCCAGGGTAGTTGACTTACACCTTCTAGAGCACGTTGGGTGGCACGGGATACATGCGGACGTGCATTGTCCTGTTGGAACAGCAAGTTCCCTTGCCGGTCTAGGAATGGTAGAACGATGGGTTCGATGACGGTTTGGATGTACCGTGCACTATTCAGTGTCCCCTCGACGATCACCAGAGGTGTACGGCCAGTGTAGGAGATCGCTCCCCACACCATGATGCCGGGTGTTGGCCCTGTGTGCCTCGGTCGTATGCAGTCCTGATTGTGGCGCTTACCTGCACGGCGCCAAACACGCATACGACCATCATTGGCACCAAGGCAGAAGCGACTCTCATCGCTGAAGACGACACGTCTCCATTCGTCCCTCCATTCACGCCTGTCGCGACACCACTGGAGGCGGGCTGCACGATGTTGGGGCGTGAGCGGAAGACGACCTAACGGTGTGCGGGACCGTAGCCCAGCTTCATGGAGACGGTTGCGAATGGTCCTCGCCGATACCCCAGGAGCAACAGTGTCCCTAATTTGCTGGGAAGTGGCGGTGCGGTCCCCTACGGCACTGCGTAGGATCCTACGGTCTTGGCGTGCATCCGCGCGTCGCTGCGGTCCGGTCCCAGGTCGACGGGCACGTGCACCTTCCGCCGGCCACTGGCGACAACATCGATGTACTGTGGAGACCTCAAGCCCCACGTGTTGAGCAATTCGGCGGTACGTCCACCCGGCCTCCCGCATGCCCACTATACGCCCTCGCTCAAAGTCCGTCAACTGCACATACGGTTCACGTCCACGCTGTCGCGGCATGCTACCAGTGTTAAAGACTGCGATGGAGCTCCGTATGCCACGGCAAACTGGCTGACACTGACGGCGGCGGTGCACAAATGCTGCGCATCTAGCGCCATTCGACGGCCAACACCGCGGTTCCTGGTGTGTCCGCTGTGCCGTGCGTGTGATCATTGCTTGTACAGCCCTCTCGCAGTGTGCGGAGCAAGTATGGTGGGTCTGACACACCGGTGTCAATGTGTTCTTTTTCCCATTTCCAGGAGTGTATCTGGACTGTGGAGGACCGATGTACTGAGCATAAACGGCACATATGATTAAGCAGCCAAGTAGATCTGCTAATTGCCGAACATTTCTTGGATACTGGTCACCCCATGCTACATAACAAAACCGAGATATTGGCATGCACGTCCACCTATTGCGACAGTGTTATTAAGGAGGCAGTTGAGATTAAATTAGCTGGCAACCTTGTAATCAGGGATGGACGTTTTGCTTAAACTCTGTTTGGAATCCTGCTCTCTCCCTTGACAAAAAAAAAACAGAGGGATAGAGTCAATGTTTCCTCACCTGCTGGTTCTCTGACTTTTGTCATCTTTGGTGCACTAATTGTTCAGTGTGCGTTATCTTTCCGGCATCAGTCTAAGAACAGAGGTTTTAAATTTGCCTGTACATCGACTGTCCGTTGCAGTTTGCCTTGAAAATGGCGGGGTGTACTTCCGCCGAAATATCGGCGGTCGCTGAAGATACTACCTGGCTGAATAATCGCAAGTTGTTCGAATAATCATACAATTTACAGAACAAACAGCGAATATCATGGTCATGATAAAGGAGTAAACATGATCTCAGCATGCATTATTCAAGCATAAAAGTATACAATAAACCCCCAGTTCATATTAAATCAATCACTGGAGATAATACTGAATTCAAAAAACCGGATGAAACTTTACCTTTTCAATAGTTCTTTCTATTCATTACAGGAAATTTTTGACAATGTGCAATAATTAGCGAAATGAGTTTAATTTTAAGCATTCCTCTAAGAAATGACTATGTGGCACGAGTATATCAACTGTTGACTGAATACATTTTATATGAATTAGGATGTTTGTGTTACCAATTACTACAATAATCTGTGTTGTTATTTGGACACTTCCACCTAATGGAACTGTTACCATATTATTTAGATTACAAGCCTGATGGCCATTTGCACGCCGGCTAATGTGGCCGAGCGGTTCAGTCCGAAACCACGCGGCTGCTACGGTCGCAGGTTCGAATCCTGCCTCGGGCATGAATATGTGTGATGTCCTTGGGTTAGTTACGTTTAAGTAGTTCTAAGTCTAGGGGACTGATGACCTCAGATATTAAGTCTCATACTGCTTAGAGCCTTTTGAACCATTTGCATTTGGTTATTACTGCAATAATCTGACACGTTCTACATCCTAGGGACACACTCGCATCAAGAATCCATAGAACTCGAAAATAAATAACTAATAAAATAAAATTTCTTCTCGCGGGTCTTCTGATTCTCTGACAGATACTGGGGCAGCCACTGTGCCAATTTCTCCCACAGCTCAGCTTCTCGTCGAGTATGTGATACGCAGTTGCTTCGCTTATCGACAGTTCAACAGCAATGTCGTGATTGACGATTCGACAATTTGTCGTCTGATCTGATCCAGCTCGAAGTGGTAGCAGCGGTGGTGACAACGTGCGCCTGACCAAGGCGTGGCATGTTTACAAGGTCCGCTTCATAACGCTGACACCATCGGTATACTGTGATCCATGCGAGGCACTGCTACCTGTGCCCGTCGTTCATCCTGCGACAAATCTGTGAAGCATGATCCCATACTGCACGAAGAAGCTGAAAAACCGCTCTTTGTGCAGATCCGGAGGAATCCATCAGGTAACGAACGGCAGGAACAACTCTCCAGAGATGAGAAAACTGCTGCGAAGCTGTTAATTCCGCTTGTGCAATTGGAAATACCTCTACACTATCTCTCGGAAGACACATTCACCTACTGTGGCCGGCCGCGGTGGTCTAGCGGTTCTAGGCGCGACTGCTACGGTCGCAGGTTCGAATCCTGCCTCGGGCATGGACGTGTGTGATGTCCTCAGGTTAGTTAGGTTTAAGTAGTTCTATGTTCTAGGGGACTGATGACCACAGATGTTAAGTCCCATAGTGCTCAGAGCCATTTTTTGAACTTACTGGGATTACATACAACGTTGCTGCAGTGAAAGTCTGCAGTTCGGTTGGGCATACCTCATATTTACCATAAAAAAACTGTCGCTAGAATCGCAAAACAGTCTGTAGTTACATAACTCAAGCCAAGACTGCGGTATGCATTTACAAATTATGAGACCCCCTCCTTCTTCGTATCACTTAACTGATAATAACGCCTTTCCTTTCTGACGATGACTTGTTGACAAATAACAACAATTAATTATCGGTGGATGTAACTCCGAAAGTAAACAGACTAAGACACAACTATTTATTTATTATAAAATCAGAATACTGAAATCGTGCCACGAGATTCTAGTAACACCTAACTTTCGACTCCGTATCTGATTGTTCTAACCAGAGATGTTTTGCCACACATTGTCGCAACTCCCAGAGACTTACCTAACTTTCGACTCCGTATCTGATTGTTCTAACCAGAGATGTTTTGCCACACATTGTCGCAACTCCCAGAGACTTTATTTGTTCTCCTATCGAAAGAGGCACAGCTGTGGTAACGTCACAGAATATATACTGACGAGCCGAAACATTATGACCGCCTGCCCAGTAGCGTCTTGGTCTACCCCTGGGACACGGTACACCAGCTATTCTGTTTGGTTGATTCGGCAAGTCCTTGGTAAATTTCCCGAGGTATGTGGCTCCACATGTCTAAGCAGAGATCATGCAATTACCACATTGTATGCAGTGTTCTTATTAATTGCTAAAAAGTGTGATTCGAAATATCTAAGTATATTTTCCGTTTACTATACATAAGATTACATCTGATCACCGTAAATAAAGTACTCACACGAGTTGTTTGAGACAAATAATGAAACTGACAACACTCAAGCGGTCTGACAATGCTGTGTCCTACTAGCGTAGAGCGGTGTGTTCATCCCTTCCAGGTGCTCAGTCCGAATTTCAGCTCTGTACAGTCATCTCGTGATTTTTGAGAGCGCTTTCAGTGAAATTGTGTTTTTGTTGCGTGTTACGAAAATGGAACAGCGGAATTTAGAGCAACATATGTCATCACGTTTTGTGTTAAGCTTGGGGAATTTCCGAGCTTCACCTTTGGAAAACTGAAACAGGCCTATGGGGAATATTCCTTATCAAGAGCACAAGTTTTTCGCTGGCGTAAATCAGTTGTGGAAGGCCGAGGACACGTTGGAGATGAACGTCGCGCAGGGAGATCAGATCCACGTTTTAAAAGTAAGGATGACTGGTGACCTATTAAACGCATTCATCTTACATCAAATTCTGACCGAAGATTTGCACATGCGAAAGGTTTGTGGCAAAATGGTGCCGAAAACCCTCACAAATGGGCAGAAGAACAATAGAAGGAACGTGTGTGTTAATCTTGAGAGGATTGCCAATGACCACGAATGGTTCAGTTGTGTGATCACAAGTAATGATAGCTGGATTTTTTAGTACGATCCTAAGACGAAGCAGCAAAGTGAGGAGTGGCGCACTGAGGCATGTCCTCCCACGAAAAAAAAATCGAATGAGCAAATCAAAGATCAAAACAATGCATGCTGATTTGCTTTTCTGACAGTAGGTGTATCGCGCATAAAGAATTTGTTCCTCCAGGATAAACTGTTAACCAAGCGATTTTTTTTAAGGGCTTAAAATGGCTCTGAGCACTATGGGACTTAACATCTGAGGTCATCATCTCCTAGGCTTATAACTACTTAAACCTATTAATCTAAGGACAGCGCACACATCCATGTTCGATGCAGGATTCGAGCCTGCGACCGTAGCATCGGCGCGGTTCCGGACTGAAGCGCCTGGAACCGCTCGACCACAATGGCTTGCAGTGATTTAGAAAGATACTCTTGAAAGACTCAGGAAAAGGGTGAATGGAGTGAGACCGAACCTTACAGACAAGTGGATACTGCATCACGACAACGCCCCGTTATACACGGTCACATCCAGCACGGAATTTTTTACCTCAAAAGGCATTCTCGTTGTTCCACAGCCCCCCTGTTCACCTGATCTGAGTCGATGCTAGTTTTTCTTTTCCCAAAAGAGAAAAATGTTTTAAAAGGACGTAATTTTGGGACTCGGGACAACATTCAAATCAAAGTGACCGACATGTTAAAGGCCTCACCAGTTGAAGGCTTTCAGCGCTGCTACCGAGGCTCGGAACAGTGACTCCGCTGGTGTATAGCTGCCAGAGCGAACTACTTCGAAGGGGACAACATTGTAGTTTCTACATCTACATGGATACTCTGCAAATAACATTTAAGTGCCTGGCAGAGGGTTCATCGAACCACCTTCACAATTCTCTATTATTCCAATCTCGTATAGCGCACGGAAAGAAGGAACACCCATATCTTTCCGAACGAACTCTGATTTCCCTTATTTTATCGTGGTAATCGTTTATCCCTATGTAGGTCGGTGTCAACAAAATATTTTCGCATTCGAAGGAAAAATTTGGTGATTTGAATTTCGTGAGAAGATTCCGTCGCAACGAAAAACACCTCTCTTTTAATTATGTCCAGCCCAAACCCTGTATCATTTCTGTAACACTCTTTCCCATATTTCGCGATAATACAAAACGTGCTGCCTTTCTTTGAACTTTTTCAATGTACTCCGTCAGTCTTGTCTGGTATGGATCCCACACCGCGCAGCAGTATTCTAAAAGAGGACGGACAAGCGTAGTGTAGGAAGTCTCCTTAGTAGATCTGTTACATTTTCCAAGCGTCCTGCGAATAAAACGCAGTCTTTGGTTAGCCTTCCCCACAACATTTTCTATGTGTTCCTTCCAATTTAAGTTGTTCGTAATTATAATACTTAGGTATTTAGTTGAATTTACGGCTTTTAGATTAGACCGATTTACCGTGTAACCGAAGTTTAACGAATCCTTTTAGCACTCATGAGCATGACCTCACACTTTTCGTTATTTAGGGTCAACTGTCAATTTTCGCACCATTCAGGTATCTTTTCTAAATTTTTTTGCAATTTGTTTTGATCTTATGATGACTTTATTAGTCGATAAACCACAGCGTCCTCTGCAAACAACCTAAGACGGCTGCTCAGATTGTCTCCCAAATCGTTTATATAAATAAGGAACAGCAAAGGGCCCTATAACACTACCTTGGGGAACTCCAGAAATCACTTCTGTTTTACTCGAAGCCCTCCGTCAGTTGCTACGAATTGTGACCTCTCTGGCAGGGAGTCATAAATCCAGTTTGCAAAAAATAAAAACTTTGGTACATAATAAATCAGACTCTTACTTTCCTCTCGCATCTCGTAGATTTGTTTTGGTTCTGTTTTTAGGGTGCAAAAACAACTGGGGTCATACGCGCCCAAGTCAAAACTATAGAACATGAAGACAGAGAGAAGCTAAAATACCGAATACACGTCAATCCCAATCGACGTAAGAAAAGACAGCTAAAAACAGGGACGTGGAGAAAAAAAAATGGTTCAAATGGCTCAGAGCACTATGCGACTTAACTTAAGAGGTCATCAGTCGCCTAGAACTTAGAACTAATTAAACCTATTAACCTAAGGACATCACACACATCCATGCCCGAGGCAGGATTCGAATCTGCGACCGTTGCTGTCGCGCGGTTCCAGACTGAAGCGCTTAGAACCGATCGGCCACTCCGGCCGGCACGTGGAGAAAGGTCTGTACCATAGAGAAACGGAAGTCCAGAACTAAAAATTAAATGGCCTTCGCCATATTGCTACGACGGATAAAAAGTAAAACGCGGTCGACAAACGGTTCAAATGGCTCTGAGCACTACGGGACTTAACATCTGAGGTCACCAGTCCCCTAGAACTTAGAACTACGTAAACCTAGCTAATCTAAGGACATCACACACATCCATGCCCGAGGCAGGATTCGAACCTGCGACCGGAGCGGTCGCCCAGTTCCGGACTGAAGCGTCTAGAACCGCTCGGCCACACCGGCCGACGCGGTCGACAGCCCGCGCGTCGTTCGCTAGGATATGGTTAAATATGGTATGAGCAGTGTGAATCACTTTATACCTGGATCATTACTGTCACTACCAAAAGGCAATAGAAAGCATTACAGTTGTGGAAAACGTAATGTTTACTACTGTTGCATTACTGATTAATAAAAATGATGTAAGATGTATTTGTAAGTTGCTTTTTACGGCGCTTCGTACCGGGTGTCTCTCCTAAGAGTCGTCATGTGCATTATCTCTGGTGTTTCAGGAGATACTTGCTATTTCGCTTTTGCATTGTGCAGCTGGAGTCGTCCCGAAAAAAGTAGTGCTCATCCAGGGTGTATACGTGGACGAGGAAAAAAAATTCCCGGATTTTTCCAGGATTTCCCGGTTAAAAATACATTTTCTCCCGGATGAAAATACACTTTTTCCGTGTTAAGTAACAATATACTTTTCCTCGGAACTGTAAAACTCCTTTCAATGGTTGTGGTTTTATACACACCGGCGTAGAATTTCCCGGAACTTTAGAAAACGAAACTCAGGGGGGAAAAAACCTTTTTGGAAGATGTCTGATGTGCACCAACAAGAACAGGGGTGTAAGCCAGTCGTAGCTTATGTCAAGCGATCTCGCCAGTCGATGGCAGCGGATATTCAGAGCGTCGATGGCAGCGGATATTCAGAGCACAGGAAACGTGATGTAGTCAGCCAGTTAGCAGCATAAGTGTTAAGTAGCGGGAACACACAAAAGGAAAAGGTAATGGTTTAGATTAATATACATAGTGTTGCTACAAGAAAAGAAGAGTTTTCACGTATAATATTGGTCTCTACGATTAATAAGCTGAAAGAGAAGCTAAGCTTTCACACACTATGTTGATATTTTTTGCGCGTGTTACACTTTAAGATACATCACACAAATGTGCCAGTGAAATTTTTAACAACGACATAAATGTCTGGTCTTCTGGGCTAGAAATTATTCTAAATGGTCATCCTCAAAGACTTGATTTTTGAATAAGAGTAAAACGCTCTGTGATTTAAGAAATTCATCGTACATTCGAGCACAGAGTTCATCTTGAATAAAAGGAAATTTACTGTGAAAGTAACGCTTTTCGAACAACCGTTCGGAATATTTTTCCGCGACCTGTTAGAAATAGGTTCGCTTCAGCAGTTGCCAGAGAGCGCCAGATAACACGCGTCACCGCGCTTGCACGGCTACGATGACGCAGGAAGTCCGTACATTCGAACGTATAAAACATTAAAAGATCTTACATTTTGTCACAAAAGAAACAAGACATTAGAGGATACTCCAAGAGCGTGGGAGTTTTGTGAACCATACTAAAATGCATAATTCGGCTTAAAGTGCACATTCGTTATGTCCAGATTCGGGTGTAAATTTTCTTGGAGTACCAGTACTGTATTACCTCATGTTTGGTTCTTTATTATGGCATAATGCCATACGTGCTAGAAGATGAAAACGTGCATTTGAAATGCAGCTACAATTGAAACTACCCAACAGTGTGGAATGAAACATACTGCCTCAGCAGAAAAGAATAATAAAAGTGAAATTTCTTTTACAAACCGACAAAAATAACTTCATTGTTCTGCAAGGCGATTAATGATTGACTATCAGAAAGGTGTAAATAAAATAAAATCTGAAACTAATAACATATTTTAGCCTTCCGTCATTATGTGAATGTATTTTAATTCACTTGAGAGCTCTTCGCCACAGAAATCAGTTTTGTTTTCCTTTGACGTGAGAGTAATGAACGAAGAGGAAAGAGCAAAATCACTTAATGTAAATACGGGTCACGTGGAGTCTACCATCTCCCCACTGCAACTCAGACTACTCTGTGTATCAGTCCGGATCTACGATATTCCCGAACCGGAGCAATATTAGATAGTGGCGCTCCCCCTCCCTGGAGCGTTTGAGGTAGAACGCCAAAAATGTAAAAAATCGACTTTGCAAAAATATCTTCATTTTGTAGCACACATCTTTCTGAAGCGTCTGAGACGTAAAACATATATCTTCGAGGGAACGTAAGACACGTTATGGAACGTAAGACATGTTATTTGGTCGTAAGTGTGCCAAAATGCAAGGTCACGCCTCTTCACAGAGCTTTCTTCTATCGTACGTATCTGTATTTCAGTCTGTGGAATTCAAACGTGTAATATTTTGTAATGGGTGCCATCAAACTATATTCAGGCCATAGGAAATTAAAATGTCCTGTGGTGCCTCTCCTGCTTCCAGTCGGCCGGTCTGACTTTCCTGCCCCCCCCCTTTTTTTTTTTTTTAAAAAAAAAAAAAAACCTCCCAATTAATACTGGATGGGATTATTTGTTACCAGCAGAACAAGAACTCTTCAGAAAATTTGCAGTCTTTACTGCCCATTAGCTAATAACTTGCTGTTTTGTGTGACGTAAAATTAAAAATATGATAGGCCTACATAAAGTCAGTAAAGACAAGCAAGACAGTACACATTTCTTCAATCCTTAAGTCCTAACATTTTTTCTCTCTTATCTTGTCACTGCTTTATATGGCGTACTTTCCTTTCTGGGAAAGAATCTATCACTTCATTAAAGTTCGTCAACGTTTTGCGACATGAAAAATGAAATGTCATTGTCTAATAATAGAAAATCTGTTAATACACATAGTACCCAAGACTGGTGTGGTTTCTCGATCTGATTACGTACATTTTGTCATTGTTTGTTAGATAAAACGAAATAGGCCTACCTTATGTTGCAGCAATTGTTACACACACCAAATAAACGTGACTGTTTTGGCACAAATGGCCATTTTTATAACACGGCGGAATATAATTCACGAAGTACCAATATCAAATGCTTATTAGGCCTACTATACAAGCAACAAGTTCTGTGTTAGGAAACTGTTTCACAATTTCATTCATACTCTCTAGCTTCTGAAGCATGATATCGAAAAGTGGTAGTACGAAATTTTTATATAAAATTGGAATTGTCACATTCTTTCATAACTTGCATGAGTTCCCGTTTCTTCTCCTTCTTCGTTCTAAAAAACGATCTTGTCATCACTAATACTGTAACTATTCCTTCCAGTGTCAAAACTTATTATCTTGGTTAACTTCACTAACACTGCCACTATCACCGGTTTAGTGATCCCGCATTTATTTTCCGGTTAGGCTTTATTACGTGTTCGTACGCGTTTTCCGCGCTACTCCCAGATTAGAACTTAAGCGGCTGTTAGCTGGGGACTGTGTAACTGGCCCTTACTAGGGTAGCGGTCTGGCCAAAAATTTTCTGCCAAAATTTCATCTTCTTGGATATACGGAGAAGATAATACGTAATCTTTGCTACTGTTGTTCCTGTTAGTCGTTTATTTCCACCCTGGTAGTCTGAATCTATGGATTTCGCTAGTAATTATAAGAACGTTGATCATTTGCAAACCCAGTCAACCACATAAACGGCGATTGGCATTCACCCGTTCGGCCTTACTCCGCTCAGCTCGTATAGCCCCGTCCCCTTTTGTCTGCAGGAAAGTTTACTTCTAGATGCGACGGGGTTTCTTCTGGCAGAGACGTCACGTACACTATGCATTTATTCAAAATCAACTTATGGTTCATTCAAAAATTAACTTAGAATCTGTTCAAAAACCAACAGGGATGCGTTTCAAAATTATATGAATAATTGATAGACCAACGTGCGCTGGATGCTACGCACTTTGTGAAACAAGGTCTTTTTCCCCCTGAAATTGCCGCTCGTTGCCGACACCCCGGTTTGTCCCTGCCCCCTAGTTCCGGTCCTGTTGCGCATACGTGAATCTGGCACCTTGGGTGCACCAGTAAAATTTTTGCGGATAGCATCTGGCTGCTTGCTACTATTGCTTATACTGCCACACTTCTGCAGCCAGAAGCGGGAGAAGGTGCTACTCATAGGCGAATGAACTGAGCATGTGCTTGAGCTCGCTCGCAACCGCTCAAACGAATCTAATGTAAACAGTTGTGACGTCACGCTCATCGGAGGCAATTTATTGTTATGAAGCACGGCATAGTCTTTCTAAAGCCTTTGGCGCAATTCTCTGTTGACATGCTTGTATGAGAACTGTGTTTTATTGTTGTATATGGTGCATTTTCTTTGCATGTTTTCCTTTTTTTCTCTCGTCCATGTTTTATTGCTGCATTATTATTCTGCAATAGCGAGAAACAGCAATATACTTTGTTAGAGAATTGGTTCTTACCAGTCAAAGTTAAAAAATTTGTTTGAAAACTAAGACAATGAAAAATTCCCGAAATTAAAAATAAATTACCTGGGTTTTCCCGATTTTCTGCCGGATGAAAAAATTCCCGGGTTTTTCCCGGATCTCCTGGGTCGTATACACCCTGTACATCAGGACTTGAGTGTCGATGGAAAGGGTCGGTTTGTTTCCCATTACAAGCAAAATGATTTTTAAATCGGATTTTTTTGAGCCCATTCGATAGTGCGGTCCGAAATCAGTGTAATGCATTATTTAATTTATCGGTTACGTATTAACAGTGACAGTAAAACTCGAAGATTAACCAGAGCTTCTAACAATACCACCACTTGCAAAGTAGGTTAGAAATCAGATTAATAATGTTGCTCACGCAGCATATGTTCGCTTTATCGGGCAACAACAAAGTTAATGACTGTGGATGGTATCGTCATTAATTTTGGCACTTATCTTCAATGGATTCCCACATAGACTTCGTCGAAGTTGTTATGGCTCATCATGTTGATTCCAGGGTGATTCCACTTTGACTACTAGAAGGTCCAGATCTGTATTTTAGCAATATTTGAAGACCTAACAAATGCGCTTTTCAGGAAATTCTTAATAATCAAAGAATCCCAGATCAGGTCAATTTTTGACTTGGTGTTCACGATCCACATTTTTATTAAACTTCTTGTAAATTCACATATACTTCTTCTTAATTGTCACATCATTAAGAAAACAGTTTTGTATCAATCTTCATATATTTAATTTCCACTTTAACGAAACACAAGACTTGACTGTTCTTTTACAAAGTGAAATTACAACTTAACTTCTGCTAAGTGAAACGAAGATTGTTCTGTGCGGATTCGCGCCAAAACGGTTACAAGTAAGTCAAAGATTATGACAGCCTCACAGAATTGAATACACACAAGAGCCATATCACTGTAATATATCGATACATCGGGGTACCTACACATTAATAAAACCAAATGTGAATATTGTCACAAAAATGTCTGTTACTTCCCAGAAAAGTAGTACGATACTACTGGTATCGAAAACTGGGGTTGGAGTGCCGTAATGGTCACGTAAATAAAAAACCAGTACAAGCTCCAGCAGCAATAGCAATGCCCGGCCCCACGCTGCTGGCTGCTGTAGCCAAACATGCAGCTCTGCTGAGTCGCTGATGGATTGCTGTTTATTCTTCGTGTTTTAGTGTCAACGAATATCGGACTAAAGTAATTTGGGAGAGCTCTATCGAATAAACACGTTAAATTTCGACTTAAAAATAATTTTCTTTCTAATGGGAAACAAACAGACGCTTTCTGTTGACAATTGACGTCGAATGAAAGGCGTCACGAGTATTGCTTGCGCTGACTCCAGTTATACTATGCAAAAACGAAATAACAAATATCTGCCGAAAGACAGTGAAAATGTGCCTGAAGTCTCTTAAGAGAGATAGCCGGTATATTCATTATTGAACATCCATATTTTGGGGTTTATTATTATCGACAAGAAGAGCATTCCTGGCCAAGAAAAGTCTACTAGTATCAAACATTTGTGGAAGAAATTTCCGAGAATGCTCGTTTGGAACAGAGCATTGTAAGGTAGTGAAACATGGACTGTAGGACAATGGGAAAAGAAGAGAATCGAAACATTTGAGATGAGGTGCTACAGAAGAATGTTTGAAATTACGTATGCTAATGAGTTTGAAACCTTCCCGTCTCCTCTATATCTCTTTTGTGTTACGCCAACTTTCCCTTCTTCAATAACCTATGAAACCTTTCCCTTAGGATTTCTATCTCTTGCTTAATAATAGCAAATGAAATCTTCCCTTTGAAATTTATTCTCTTTCTCAATCTTCGCATACAAAATTAAATGTTGCTTATTAAAAGTTATTTTCTGATTATTTCGACGAAACATAGAATATGTCGTCGTCGTGGCCCTCAGTCGTTATCTGCAATAACCCAAAACTGTTCCTTACCTTTTTTACTGTTACTGGATCGACATCTGACTGCTACATCGAACTGCGACTTGAATATACTTACTATGGTTACTATACTCTATTAACTGCTGGTGGGTTGTCATAATAAGTGCCTGTATTTATTACCGAATCTGACGGTATTCTTTAATTAATTTGACTGAGGTTACGTAATTCATAGTTACACTTTTTCTTGACAACAATAAAATTTTTGCAAAGTTTTACGTTGATGGTTTTTGGGATGGATTATAATCAGTAATGCAACATTGCTGGCAAAAATTAATTATATTCTGAAAACGCTTCAAATATTTACTGTTGGTAATGAAATGATTTTAAAAATGTTCATATGGGACTTACTTTTTACAATAATCTTATAAGTAGCATTGCGCAAACATACTTTCAGTAGTCTTGAGTTTCGCAAAGAAAATAATTCAATAATATTAGTTATGATAATAGTTAGCTGATGTCTCTGTACATCCGTTTATAATCTCTTGCAAAACATAGCTGGTGGCTGGCAGGCACACTGCTCCTCTCACAACCTCTCGCTTCAGACCTGCTACCAACTCGCTTACTACTGACTTCCTACGAACGCTGAAGTCCGGTCTCTCCTGCCAACAATGCTTTCTGGTGCAGACAGTCCCTGCTACCATTACGAAGTGTATCAATGCGCAGTCTTTCCCGTTCTTTTATTAAAATGTATATAAATCTAAAAGGACATTACAAGGAGAACTGTAAATACTCATTGCAATGATAACACAGGTTTACAGCTTAAGCGGGAATCATGGTACAGTACATAGCATTTCTGGCCAGATGCGAGCAGGACGCAGGACTCGTGCAAAGAGACTTCCGTACTGGCAAGTTACCGGTGCCGGAGATACTAGGACTTTCAAGAATGTCTTAATTTCAAGTTTGAAGTCGGGTAACAAAGGACAAACGAAATATTTTGCATATGATACAGCGTGCGTTCCGAAAGTAATGCAATTATTTTTTAAAAGTAATTTATTGAACAGATTTGCACAAACACTTAAAATTCTTCAAAGTACTGTTCTTGGGCCTCTACACATTTTTTCCAGCGACTCTGCCATGACCGGTACGCGCCCTGGAAGGCGTCTTCTGGGACCTCTCGCAAGGTCTTCGTCACGGCGGATTGGATCTCGTCTATGGACGAAAAACGGGTTCCTTTCAGGGCTGACTTAATCCTAGGAAACAAAAAGAAGTCAGCTGGGGCGAGGTCAGGACTATAGGGGGGTGGGGCAGCTTTGGCACCTGGTGTTTGGCCAGGAACTCGCGGACTCGTAGCGCGTTGTGGCAAGGCGCGTTGTCGTGATGGAGTTGCCAGGTAGCGGAGATGTCCTTTCTCGTCCTGACGACCCTTTTGCGGAGTCTTTCCAGCACATCCACGTAGTAGGCAGCGTTAACTGTCTGTCCTTGAGGAACAAACTCCTTATGGACCACTCCTTTGCTGTCGAAAAAGACAATGAGCATTGTTTTCACTTTTGATTTGCTCATTCTTGCCTTTTTGGGCTTGGGGGACTGATCAGTGTGCCACTCAGAGCTTTGGCGTTCTGTTTCTGGGTCGTATTCAAAAACCCAGCTTTCATCACCAGTGATGACGTTGTCCAAATAATCAGGTTCAATTTCAACACGTTGCAAAAGTTCACTTGAAATTTCCGCTCGGTTGGTCTTTTCGTCGTCTCACAACACCTTGGGCACGAGCTTGGCGCACACTTTCCTCATCGCTAAATCTTCAGTAACAATGCGAAAAACAACAGTAGACGACAAGTTCAGTTCATTGGCAACCATCCTGATACTCAATCGACGGTCAGAGTCCAACAGTTGTCGCACACGAGCCACATTGTTGTCGGTTTTGCTGGTTGACGGCCGCCCAGAGCGTTGTTCATCGTGAACCTCTTCCCGGCCTTCCTTAAAGGCCTTTAACCACCTCGAAACTTGTGAGTAGGACAGAGCAGAGTCCCCGTAAGCCTCACGAATCATTTTGTTAGTCTCCTCAAAAGATTTGTTCAGTTTAGCACAAAACTTAATCGCGTAACGTTGCTCTATCGTCGATTCCATTTTTTCCGTGACACGGTCGGCGCGCAGAGGTTTACAATAACAGACGTCCTGCCGCTTCCACAGCTCGGAGAGCACTGAAACCGGTTTCGCGGCAAAGCTTAGCGTCCCCCCCCCCCCCCCCCCACCTACTCCATGTGGCCCGCTCCCACTCCGACTACTAGGAGCGGCGCGGGAAATTCAATTGCATTACTTTCGGAACGTACCCTGTATAATTACAGATTTACCGTTTTCTGATTCTACTCCTTTACCTGTACTAAGTAACCTTTCTTCTTGCCAAATTTCATGGGGGAAGAACCATTTAGATTTTAATAAGAAAGTATCAAACCATATGACAATAATTGCCATATCTTTCTAGTACATCGACTTAGAAGCTTAACATTTTTAATCCACCAAAGGGCTAAAGGCCTAAGTAAGTGACATGAATTTCAACTTGATAATCTACCTTTTCGCGATAAAAGGTGCCATAACAAAAATGGCTCTGAGCATTATGGGACTTAACATCTATGGTCATCAGTCCCCTAGAACTTAGAACTACTTAAACCTAACTAACCTAAGGGCATCACACAATACCCAGCCATCACGAGGCAGAGAAAATCCCTGACCCTGACGGAAATCGAACCCGGGAACCCGGGTGCAGGAAGCGAGAAAGCTACCGCACGACCACGAGCTGCGGACGTGCCTTAACAAACGGAGGAATGGGCAGATAGTCCGATAGCAAATGACAAAACAAATGTTTTTTCGTATAAGTACAAATTAACAATTTTCGTTTTTTACCTTTGGTTGTTGTGCGAAACTTTGCTTCTTGACAAATTCCATGAATCAAGGTCAACGGGATGTAACCTGCAGCTTTTGATGAGTGAGATTCCGAGCTTCAAAATATGTGATGTAAATGCCCGTGTTTTAGTTGCATAGACTTAGAAACTACGCTTTCTTACGTCGCCAGGGGACCGTACACCCCGATATGGGATGTAAAGTTCAATTTGATACATCAAGCCGTATCTGAGAAATATGATTTTGAACAGTTCGGTTCCGTTTCTACCGATAGGGGTACGGATCCTTAAAAACCATAAAGAAAACGTGGGATAAACCGAAATAGTATTATAACAGAAAACATAGTATTTTGTTTCTCACACAGAGCAGGCTTAAAAAAATATTCTTTCGGGACCAAAGAAAATGACACAATCAATAAAGATATGTACAAATTACCTATCGAAGTTGGAGCGCTCCAAACGATACATATCGAAGTGGCGATAGTACATCGACTATGGAGGTCTCGTTTCGCGCGTTACGAGTATATTTGAAGGTGTGATTAGAGAACGGCAAAAGAAAAGCGTTAGAGAAGCACTGCTAAATTGAAAGGAGACGACTTACCTTCGTCGCTGTCTTGTGAGAGACCGCGCGATGTATAAGCTGCAGTGACAAGTCCTTTTTTGCCACACTCGGGGTAAACTCTGCCAATATCGCGTAGGAAAAGCGGCAGAGTGTCGCATGCGTCGACTTTCCCCTGCAGACGCAAGTTGTGAAAGTATAGGTACTGGAACAAATAGAGTTCGTCCCTCTGTCCTGGACGGCCTTCTCTTTTTATGGTTGACTTGACAGACTTCCACGTGCGTTCTATGTTGTGGGTATGGACACTGGCGTCATCTGAAGAGAAAAACTCGACAGAGTGGTTCACAAATTCGTGCTCGAACCCTTCAGCTTTGAGACTCTGGTATGACTGAAACCCGACGGTGATGACTTTTGTTCCTGGCAGTATGAAATGCTTTACAAGATGCACTAGTCACCTTGCCTCGCGACAATACCCTGACAACGAAACACTTGCGTGACTCCCTTTCTATGCCGCCAAAAACCCAAATATGATCTACTTCAGTTTTAGTAGGCCGCCCTCTGTAACTTTCACCTAGCAATGTGAGACTCCTCTACTTCCACTATTTTATTCGGTCCACCAATTGGCACACTGTCGTTTGTTACTATGACGTAGCACACTTCTCGGCAAAACGCGAAGTAATCACAGACGGTATTCGCCAGTAGCTCAGTTTCTGATGCGGTGGCTTACAGAGTATAATCACGAATTCAGCAGGACACACGAATTATGCTGGTCTCAATCGATAATTTAGAGGACTCGAACCACGTATTTTTCCTGATGCTGGTTCGCTTTCCACAAAGTCCGCAATGAAATCGCAATGGAATCTCAGTGTCCGCACTCCTCTTATGCAGTTTCACAGACTTCGCAGCACCACAGTCAATACAGTCTCTGGTGTCGTCGTCGGGCAGAAGTCCACATTTCCGTGAAAAAGTTAAACATTTGTCTACACTGCATATGCATGGAGTGAGACTTCTCCATGTGAGGCAATTCGCACTCGAAACTTGAGAAGCAGCACTCATTCCACTCGCTATTAAGGGAAAATGTCGAAAATCATTATGGCCGGAACGTAATGTACTGAAACTGAAGAAACAACGCAAAACTGATACAAATGACGATTACAAGAAATTTATCATAACGCGCGCAACGAGACATGTTTAATCGATTTACTATCGCAACTTCGATATGTATCGTTTGGAGCGCTCCAACTTCGATAGGCAATCATTCTTAGAAATTACCTTATAACAGAAAAGATAGTATTTTGTTTTTCACACAGAGCAGAACTTTAAAAAAAATTCTTTCGAGACCAATTTAAATGACACAATCAATAAAGAAATGTACAAATTAAATTCAAAATAAGCCCCGCGAAGTGACGTCACAGCAGCCATTATCAATGTGCCACCGCTAAATGTTGACTGCTAATATCGCAAATTCCTCTTGGCTCACCGTAACAGAACGGAGCGGCGTTTATGAGAAAGCTGAGTACTGCAGTGGGGTTGCGAATAACTTCCAAAGACATTGTGATAATACAAATCACGGAATTCTGCTGAGTTCGCTACTCGAAATGTTCTTCTCTCAGTTCTTTTCGCTTCCCCGTCTCACGGCGAACTACGTAGAGGATCCATGTCTCTAGTGCAGCCGTTGCTGGGCAACTGCAGTTTGGATTGTCTGGCAGTCGTCTTTTGTCTTCCTTGGAGGCGCTATAATGGATCAGACCAAAATCTCTCTCAAATCACACGAGCGAGCTCCCGTTGTGAATAAAAGGCCACACTTGTAATTAGAGGGAACCAGGTTCAAATCAAAACACATGGTGTCCCAAAAAGAATGACCCGATTATAACTTGTAATAATATTGAATCAAATGTCACTAGGTAACTGAAACAGCGCTAGATGTAATCGGCATGGTCTAGAGTTTCAGAAAAAATCCGCTAGAATGTTTTTCGTGCTCTTCCGCAAAGCAAGGTTCATGCACCCCACTTTTTTGAGGAAGAACAGTAACAGGACAGTCATATATCTCGCATTGGTACGGAACTGGCTATTCCCACAACTTGACTCTGATAATTTCATCTATCAGCAAAATGGAGCACCACAAAGGCACAACAACGTGCGCAGTTTTCTTAATGCCAACGTGCCTCGACGTTGGGTAGGGCGTACAGGACCGCGAGACGAGGCTTTACACTCTTGGCCTCCTAGGTCCCCTGACTTAACGTCATGTGATTTCTTCCTGTGAGGATATGTTAATCAATGTGCTTACGTTCCTCCCTTACCTCTTTACATTGATGAACTAAAAACCAGAATATCAGCTGCAGTAGCTTCAGTGACAGAAGACACCTTACGCTCAGTTTGGGATGAATTCGACTATCGGCTAGATGTCGTCTCTGCAGCCAATGGAGGACATATTCAACATTTATGATGGATTTTTATAAACTTCTGTCTTTTCTGAGTAATTTTGTATGCAATTTTTTGGTGTTAAGCCCTTCTTCCTAATGAATAATTCTATTTAAAATCGAGTCATTCTTTTTGTTACACCCTGTTTTCCTTTTTTGCCTCAAAATCTCTTTGGGCGAATGGCGGGTCAGTTACTTTAAAAGCCGCTGCCAGTTATCTCTCACAGCCTTTGGAATCTGAGGAATTGCCTTGCCTCTAACATACGTAAAATCGAAGAGATTGTAAAAACTACTGTTTCTTCTTCGTTTTTAAGGAAATCGTTTAGAGTAGCCCCGAAGGAAAACAGGACGGCGTAACCTGGCTCCTCGGAAGTTTTAACGGCGCCAGAACTTCCAGACGACGGCCTTGGCTCTTGAGGTGCTTCAGCCACATCACACAGCGGCTATCTTAAACCGGTTGGCCACATGACAAGCACAGATTCTTCGAGGAGGTGGGAGGGGTCGATAACCGTGGTCATGACGACCCCCCCCCCCTCCTCACCGCTAAAATATTGTTACGTCGTAACCAGATTCAAGTCGGAATCCGAAAGTATGGTCGTTAATCGAATAAAGTATCTAGCAGAGAAAGCACGTTCATTACGAATATTAACGTGCAGGCAGAACAGAACTGACGGAGCATGCTACTATTTATAAAAATATCGAATATTCCAAAGATAAGAAGATAATAAATTTCGAGATTCTTCAATAAGTGATAGACAGTAAATTAGAAATAATTGCTAGTGGTTTGGTTTTAACTGCCGACTTGCAACACGCCAACCAGCGACACTGCTACGCCACGCTGTATGAAACAGTGTCGCAGCAGTATTTTAGAAAAAGTATTTATACTTTCATATACATAAATTTCCAGATTTATCAGCTAATTTCGGAGAATGAAATCTAGTAGTCTCGAAATAAAAAGGAATTCTACAAATTAAGATCTGTATTTAACACAGTATACATTTATGTTGCAACCCACGTGGATGGATTTGCGACCTGATCCGTCTACAGACAACATTCCTGCCAGAAGAGGCACACATTCATAGATCGATCGTACCTGCTGTCGACAACAAATCCGATACCGTTCGTGAGTCCATAGGTAGAACCCGTAAACCACATGCTGCCGAGTAAGAAAATACAGAAAAGGAAAGACCCTCCAATAAAAGGAAAAAAAAACCTAACTTTCCGTACTTAGGCGGAAATGAGTGAAACAAACAGTAATTCCCCATTTGCGCGCTGCATCTGCAGATCTGTGTTCACAATTGTAATGTCAACGTGATATATTGATTGTGGTAAGTGAAAACTTCGCTTATACGCTGAGGTTCAAATGGCTCTGAACACTATGGGACTTCACATCTGAGGTCATCAGTCCCCTAGAACTCAGAACTACTTAAACCTAACTACCCTAAGGACATCACACACATCCATGCCCGAGGCAGGATTCGAACCTGCGCCCGTAGCGGTCGCGCGGTTCCAGACTGAAGTGCCGAGAACGGCTCGGCCACAGCGGCCGGCATATGTTGAGGCGACACAGGTCATGAGATAGCGATAGGCACATATATGGGTGGCGACAGTATCACATACGCTAGGTATAAAGGGACAGTGCATTGGTGGAGCTGCCACTTATACTCACATGATTCACGTGAAATGGTTTCCGACGTGATTACGGTCGCACGATGTGAATTAACAATCTTTGAGGGAGGGATGGTAGTTGGAGCCAGACACATGAAACATTCAATTTCGGAAACTGTTAGGGAATTCAATATTTCGAGATCCACAGTGTCAATAATGTGCCGAGAATACCAAGCTTCAGGCATTACCTCTTGCCACGGACAGCTCAGTGACCGACGGCCTTCAATTAACGGTCGAGAGTAACGGCGTTAGCGAACAGTTGTCAGTGCTAGCAGACAAGCAACATTATGTGAAATAACAGCAGAAATCAATTTATGTATGACGAACGTATCCGTTTGGGCAGTGCGTCGAAATTTGGCGTTAATGGGCTACGGCAACAGCAAACCGACGCGAATGCCTTTGCGAACAGCGTGACATCGCCTGCAGCGCCTATCCTGAGCTCGTAACAATATCGATGGTACTCTACACGACAGGAAAACCGTGGCCCGACCAGTTGAGTCTCTATTTCAAATGGTAAGAGTTACTGGTAGAGTTGGAGGGTGTGCAGACTGCACGAAGCCATGGATGCAAGTTGTGCAAGCTGGCGATGGCTCCATAACGGTGTGGGCTGTCTCTACATCTGGTGCAACTGAACCGATCATTGACGGGAAATGGTTATGTTGGGCTACTTTGGGACATGTTGCAACCATTAATAGACTTCATGTTCCGATACAACGGTGACATTTTTATGGATGACATTGCGCCCTGTCACCGGGTCACAATTATTCACGACTGGTTTGAAGAACGTTCTGGACAGTTCGAGCGAATGATTTCGTCACCTAGACCGCCCGACATGGATCCCATCGAATCTCTATGGGATATAATCGAGATGTCATTTCGTGTACAAAATCCCGCGTCGGCAACACTTTCGCAATGATGGACGGCTATAAAGGCAGCATGGCTCAATATTTCTGAATGATTCTTCCAACGACTTGTTGAGTCCATGCCACGTCGAGTTGCTCCACTACACAGGGCAAGAGGAGGTCCGATATGGTAAATAGGAAGTATCCAAAGACGTTTGTCGGATCAATGTGTATCGTCGAAATTGTGACGTCAGTGTCTGGAGAGTTTGCTATTATGTTTTTTTTAATGCTAGTATTTTCTCGAAAGTTATGTTAATGTGATGTACTAAGGACAAATTATTATTGCTATATTGAAACATTTATGTTTTTAGTGTAATTTAAAATATATCATTATTATATTGAAACATTTTAATTGTTATTGTTAAAATCGTAGGCCTCTGCAGCGTATTAAAAGTGGAGGTAACACCCAGTACTTTTTTTATGGGGAGGAAGAGAGAGAGAGAGAGACAGAGAGAGAGAGAGAGGCGGGGGGGTAGTAACAAACAGTGTCTGCTGCAGAGCCGAATCCTGGTTCGGCACCTGTCAAACGTAAGCGCCTCACAGCTGCTTCCAAACATCAGACACTTTGCCCCGAATTCGCTCCACTGTGCAAAATCTCAACCCTTGAAAAACGACTGTAAAACAAGCGAAAGAAAAGTTACGTATGACACACCGTAGTGTTAAAAGCGCAGTTCCATTTACGGTAATTACTTACTCTAACACTGATCCTGAGGTTAAGGCTCCTTGTACACTTCTGTCCAAAAGTTACGTGGAATAAAGAAATGAAGGAACATTTCCCGATCGTGATGTTGGACGAACTGTCGAAGAATTTGAACTTTAATCACAAGATACATGGCATACAGTGAAGACCAAAATGAAGAAATACGTTTGGTTTTAGAAAAATTAACAATAACTACAAACTGTTTCAACAAAGAAACGATAAGTGCCGGAATTTGATTACCTCTAGCTATTACAAATACGTGGCACTGACAAGCACGGATTGAAGTTAAGATCTGGATGATTAAATTGCGTCTTTTTCTAATTTTTTTTCTTTAAATTGAACACTTCGACCCATCTGCTCGGATTTTCCTCGGGAGTTTGTGGCTGTCCCTTGTGTGGCTAAACACTGTTGAAAATCAGCGTCGCGTTGACTTATAAAATAATATTTTTCATAGCTTTTTCGAAGAAATGCGTGAAAATGAGGAAGATCTGGGTTCATGGACGACAGGACACTTGGAGACAGGCAAAGAAGGAGAGTTGTTTCTACAGCGTTTTGAAAGTTTAACTTTAATTATAATCACCTTGTAGTGTGTAGTCCATCTAAATTAAAGGCTGGTTTTCTTCTTCATTTACACGGTTCGCTGTCCTATGGAATAATCCTTTGTGGCAATGTAGCTGGAATAAAAAAGAATTGCTTTTGCAGAGGCAAAGCTCATAGAGTAACAGAATATCTTGCAAAAACCTCTCCATGGAATGTCATATTCTTCCAGTATGTGCCATTAAATTTTCTTCTTATATTATTCATGGTTAATAATAAGAGTGAATTTAGAATGCACTATGAAACTGAGAATCATAATACAAACAGAAAAATATTTTTTATATTATCACTATTCTCGTGTCCCCCCTGTAGGCCTGCTGAGGACAATTTTTGTGTCTCCAATTTCAGTTCTGAATTTCGCTATACTAATTAAGTCTAATGAAAGCTGCAGCTTTAATGTACATCATTTGTGGTACTAATTGCGTAAAAATCCCTAAAAAATGACAAGTTTGCTTGTTGCCTGAATCCATCTATTTGGTTTTGTCGTTTTGAGATGATTCATTTAAGATATGTTCCTAAAGCACACCTGCAAAATATTTGAAAAAACATTTCATTTCGTGTCTCACATGTTTGTAAGTTGATGAGATGTAGGCTATTAAATATGACATTGAACAGAATCAGTTTTAGGCAGCAACAAGAGTGTCAGAATACTACAATGGCTGTGAGTGTGTGTGTAAGGCCCCGATGAAGGTGGGGGATGACAAACCCGAGTATCCGCCCCGTCACGCTATTTCAGGGGGCGCCAAATTCATATTCTTGAAGAAAAAAAAAACCTTGTGTCACGGAGCCCCTAGCATCCAGCGCACGTTAGTCTATCGAATATTCATATGATTTTGAAACATATCCCTGTTGGCTTCGGAACATTTTTGAACACATTCTAAGATGATATCAGAACGAGTCATGAGTTGATTTTTCAATACTTGCATAGTGTCCGTGATGTCTCTGCCAGGGGAATCCCCATCAAATGTAGAAATAAAATCTTGCTCGCAGACGAAAGGTGAGGGTTTTGTACGAGCTGAGCCGAATAAACCCGAACGAGTGAAACCCAGTCGTCTGTGTGGCTGATTGGGTGTGCCTATAAAAAGCCTTATTATTATTATTGGCGAAAACGATAGATTCAAACGAGCAGATTGGGAATAAACGACTAACATGAAGAACAGGTAAGAAAAATTACATAGTATCTTTTTGGCGTATCCAAGAAAATGGAATTTTGACAGAAAATTCTTGCAGATCGCTACGCTGCAAAGGGGCAGTTGTACATTCCCCTGTTAGCAGCCGCTGAAGTTCTGTTCTCGGAATAGCGCGGGAAACGCGTTGTATGAACACGTAATAATGTATAAACGGACAATAAACGCGGGATAACTGAACCGGTGATTGTGGTAAGGTTAGATAAGTTAACCGGAGAATAAGGATTAGTTACAGACTTAATGACGACAAGATCGTTTGTTATAACGAGTAAAGAAAAGGGGGACATCATTCAAATAATATGGAAGAATATGGCGAACCCAAATTTATAAAAAAAATGAACTACTACTATTTTTCGATTTAAAGCTTGAGAAACTGGAGCATATGAATGAAATGTGAAACTATTTCCTAGCATAAAACTTTTTGCTTGTGACAGGCATTTGATATTGGTATTTCGTGAATTATGTTTTTCCGTGTTATTTATGTAAATGAGATAAATAGAAATGAGCATTTGTGCGAAAACAGCCTCGCCAATTTGGCGTGTGTTACAATTGCCGCAATATTAGAAACGCCTATTTCTTTTTATCTAACAGGCAGTGACAATATAAACGTAATCAAATCGAGAAACCATACCACTGTTGGGTACTATTCGTAGTAACAGCTTTTTTTGGTATTAGACATTTTGAATTTGCATGCAGCAAAACCTTTGACGACCTTTGATGAATTAATAGATTCTTTCACACAAAGGAGAGCACGTCGCGTGAAGCTCTAGCAGGGTTAGAGAGTAAAAATGCTGAGACCTAAGGATTGAAGAAATGTGTTCTGTCTTCCTTGCTTCTGGCCTTTATTGGATTTATGTTTCCTCTATTTAATATTATGCCACACAAAACAGAAAGTTATTAGCTAATAGTCAATAAAGTGTGCAAACTTTCTGAAGAATTCTTGCTCTCCCGGTCACAAATAATCCTCCCCCCCCCCAGTATTAATTGTGAGTTTTTTTAGGGGGGCGGGGTTCTAGGACGGCGAATCGGCCGACTGTGAACACGGCAACACGGGACTTTTTAGTTTCCAGTGTCTAGAACACAGGTTCGATGATTTCCATTACATGTTTGAATTCCAAAGAGCGAAATACAGTGATGTGCAACAGAAGCATGCTGTGAGAAGAGGCGTGGCACTGCACTTGGCACATTGAAGACCAAATAACATGTCTTACATTTCCTCGAACATGTGTGTTTTATATATCAAGCTCCTCAGAAAGATGTACGCAACAAAATGAACACATTGAAAAATCGATTTTATTAAATTTTGTTACGTCTTATCTCAAACGTTCAAGGGGGCAGGGGCGACACTCAAGTTTTCGCCCCAGTTCGGAAACATCGTAAGATCCGAGGCTGGTGTGTGTGTGTGTGTGTGTGTGTGTGTGTGCAGGCCTTTATCTTTTGTATATGCTCTCTCATGCTCAGCCCATCTCATATTTGATCATTAATATTCATTTACATATAAAGTTATACTGTGTTTCTTTGCTGTCATGATTTGTGGGTAAAATAAGTTTTGTCATTTTAATCTCAACTTGTGTTATTGTTTCTTTGCAACAACAAATTAAATGAATGAAATTTATGGTTTTTGTTAGGGGTGATAATGGATGGAGCAGGACTGGAAAAGAAACCACATATATCAGAAGAGACTGCATTTCAGGTAAGACATTTCTTAAATATTAATAATTGTAATACACTCGGGGAGATACAGCTATAAACTACATTGGCATTAGCAATGAATGTTTTTCATATAATAAACAACTCTGTGAACCTGATGAACACAAATACTTGTTTTAGGATTAAATAAAAGTTTAGAAAACAAATTAGAAGAAAAACATCTTTGAGACATGCATATGACTACTGGCGGTATCAACCAAACAGCTGTGTAAGATACATCTGTAGTGGGCAGCCAGTGTCTTGTCTTGAGTCACCTCGTTATATGAGTTCATAACATATTATTTCGTTTAATCTCAGGAGTGTTGGTACAGTAGGATGCCACTGTTACTTGTGATTAACTTTGTGCATTGCTTTCATTCCATTTTAGGTTTTTAAAAATATTTATTATATGAAAGGATTATCCACATACAAGCTGGCCTCTTGAAGAATACAAAAGAAGCTTTGCTAGCCTCCCCTTCTCGTACCTACTGAGGTGCTGGTCATGTGTAGTGAAAACTGATATATTGATAGACTTAACTGGCACCACTGCAATGAGAGCTGTGTCCTCTGCCATCAGTGGCTTCTCAGCCCCTTGTTAACATGCCTAACATGCTGAAACAGTTGCACAAAGTGCACATTACTGCCACCAGTTCGAGAAGCCATCTTTAGCAGGTCACTAACTACATCATATTCCCCATCTCTATCAAGACAATTTCCTGCTCTACCCACAATCACTACCTGATTCTCTTTTGTACAATTCCTACATAACTCTCCTACGTTAACAGTCACTTGAGCCAAGCCTGCACTAGGCTTCGCAATGCTGGTGACCTGGTACTCACTCCCCAACATTTCCGGCAACTGCTGGACCACACCTCTGCCATGCAAACTACCTAGCAGCAGTACCTTCTTCTTACTGTTTGAATTTGCAACTGATGTAGGCTTCCTAACTGGTGAGGGCTGCTGCATGTTTCCTACACCTACAGCTACAAGAGGCTCCTCTTCACTCAACTCTGATAGTTGGTCAAATCTATTGTTTATACACAAAGTAAATCTGTCTCATTATCTCTCCTCCTAGCAGCCTTCCCACCAACTGCCAGTTTCCATTCCCCACTCCTCAACCTGTCTAGTTCCTCCTTTGCATCTGGTAACTGCACCTGAAGGGCACAGATCTTACACTCCTGCTCCTCTGTCAACTTATTTATGCTACAAATTCTGTATCTCCAGGAGAGGATCTTGCTAGAATGCCTACTGGCTTCCATACTGCATTCCTCCCAATGAAAATACTTTGAACAAATCTCACACCATAACTCACAAACCTCAGACAAAGCCCACACTTCTCACTCATGGTAAAATTTTAACAGTTAATGAAAAAACTAAAGATCTACATTTCCTAAGTCCAATTACAACACTAGAACTATTTAAAGACCTAACAATAGTGGTCTTCAAATTCTCTCTCTACCAAGAAAGCAACTACTTTTATTAATACTACTAAAGCACAGCTAATATCAATACCATCAAAACTTCACACAATTTCTTATCTAAAACCAAAATTTCAAGTGACCACTGAAATAATCAACAAAATTAAACTCCGTGAACGAAAATTTTACTGAAATATTTCACTACAGACAAATAGGAAACATCGTTCGCCCCGATCGCTGAATGGTCGGCGTGACGGATTGCCGTCCTACAGGCCCGGGTTCGATTCCTGGCTGGGTCGGGGATTTTCTCCACCCAGGGACTGGGTGTCGTGTTGTCTTCATCATCATTTCATCCCCATCTGGCGTGTAGGTTGCCCAGTGTGGCATCGAATGTAGTAAGACCTGCACCACAGCGGCCGGACCTGCCCTGTAAGCGGCCTCTGGCCAATGACGCCAAATGCTCATTTCATTTCCATAGGAAGCATCAGCTGAAAAATACCGTACAGAATTTAATAAATGACTTCAATACACAAATAGCTCTAAAAAACACAGTGGGTGAAAGTTTATTAATCCATTATTTTGCCAGAAACAGCATGAGATACCGTTAAAAACTACTAAATTTAATAACTGGATTACAGTGCACAAAAAACTTTGTCAGAACTTGAGAACTGCTACAGCTGCAATTGCAAGCCACAAAATGTAAACAAACTGCTAGTATTTAGATGGATGATTGAAAACTATTAAATTTAATATTCACGTACAGTGCATAAACAACTTTGGCAGTACTTAGCTATAGAAATGCTACAGCTGCAACTGCATGCCATGACTTGTAACCGCACACTTAATTTAACCTTATTTATGTTTTTGTAGAAGCATGTTACAGTTGCTGTGATTTAATTGACTAAGTGAAAAGTGATAATGAAAACTTCCAGAGCAGTGCAAGCCATTTCAAGCAGGCATTCCAGTCCATGTCCACTTCACAAAATAGTAGAGTTCCACCACCAACAACAACCTCAGTCTGCAATGTGAACATCATTAGACTAAAGCAATATGCCAATCAGTGTGCACTTCGGTGATTGCGTTACTGCTGATTCTGATTTGCTCTGGGATGGCTTGTATGCAGGAGTCCTTCAGTGTCTAGTCAGAGCTTACTTCTGCTGACAGTCAACAGTAATATTGAACCAGCAACTCAGTTTCCATAATGACATTTGGTAGCACCACTACATCTCTTTCCTTCTCACCAGTGACCTCTGGAATGAAAAATATGGAAGCTGCTTGGTCCAGAGGAGCTGCCATCAGAAGGGGTGGTGGATCAAAGTCCATGGGCATTGCTGCAGAGCGCTGGAGCAGGCCATGGCTCAAAGGATGGTGCGTGAGTCACCCCAAGAACTGGACAGCCTGCTAGTGGTGGAGGGACAAGTGGCTGCTGAGCAGGGCAGTGGGTGTGAAGTTAATTTAAATGATACTGCAGAAGTAAGTGGGTGGAAGGCACGGTACAGATCATGTATCTGTGGCTGACAAAGACTGCCACACATTATAGATTGAGTGCTGTCCAGACTAGCAGATCCCCACTGGGGGGCGCGTACCTTGATAGAAGAGGCCTCAGTGAAGATGTGCCAGAGGTGGGCACAACACATCCATGCAAGTGTGATGAGGGTGGCTATGATGTGGCTCAGCTGAGTTGTGGCTTTCAGTTGGGGTGGCCCTGTAAGTTTCTAGGAAACCATTGGGGACATTACACGCAGTCTCATCATTTCCTTGCAGGTTACAAATGAAACATAATTTTCTGTTGGTTAAAGTCCAGTGGCCAGAAGTTAGAACCCTAAATAAGTCAATGATGAGTGCATGAAGGACCAGTTGTGCAGACTGCCTGTTAATCATCTTGCTGTTAGCCTCTGGTACAAGAACTTGATGTTATGGAGAGTAACAAAGATATCACCAAGATATATGGGACACTTCAGAATACCTTCTTGTACTCAGAAAATCCTGGATTAAAAAGACGATCAATTTTAATGGTACAGGCTGCATGGTATATAGAGTACTAGGTGAGCTTGTGATGCTGTGTTGAAGGAAGTTTAAAAATATGCGTTGGAGAGTTCATTTTTACAGAATAATGTACCAATTAATTTTGCATATAGTTCATCCATGGTCAGTAAGGGTAAGTTCCCATTTCACACTTGAACAGTTATCTTTAATTTAAAATTATCCAAAGTCTTAAAGTGCCATTGGGTTTCGTTAATGTTTCCAGTGGAATGACTCATTGACTACGGGGAATAGGTAGTTACACAACTTCATTAGTGAAACTGTCTATTTCTCTTTTAAAGGCATCCCTTAGAGCAAAGGATACTGGGCAAGATTTAAAAAAATGTGTGTGGCAGTTATCACCATAGGAGTAATATGATCATCGACATCAACTGCTTTCCCCATTCTATGAGAGAAAATTTCAGTGTCTCTATCAGAGTCTTTAGTGTGCCACCAGATCTTCCGCTCACACGACATGTACGTCTCATGAATTGTAAGGCAAAAACCATGGAAAGGGCCTACTCCAAAAGCATTAATCACTTTAGGGTCAGCTACCACAAGAAAACTTTGTGGACGAGTGACTTGATTGTAAATGAGTAAAACTGAAAGCTTTCCCTAGGGCATCTAATGGCATCCAGTCAGAAACAATTGTCTCAGTCACCTGCAAAAGTGGTGACCCTAAACTTAAGTGAATTGGTTTATTAAGGACACAGAAGCACCAGTACTGAGGAGCAACTTCACTGAGTGTTTGCATGTGAATGCATCTATGTACATTTGTTGGGTTACATTCTGAAAAGTCTGTACTTCGACTGCTTATGACTCACTTGGTTGACTTCTGACTTCAACAAGTTGAAGCATATTGGCATTGGAACCGCTTCAACAATCCTCTTGGAAGTATCCTTTTTTGCTGCACCTGTAGCTTGTTGCTCACTGATGTTGGCAAGCAGTGGGGGTATGGCAAAGGAAGCAATGCTGCTGCTGATGGACATGTTCCATATCTGCTGTTTTAGTTGTCTATGGGTTTTTCTGGGCCACAGAACAGGTGAGAGGCCCGCTGGAGCTGGCATACCACCCTGCACTACCATTGCCGAAGAGCTGACAGGCATGATGTCTCTTTCCATCATAAACAATCTCTGGGCTGTACTGACTGTTTCATAAGCTTGAGCTATTTGCATCACTTCCAAATGAGAAAGATTAAGTTTTCTCAGTGGTTGGTACCTCACTTCCAAGCTGCAGATTAGATGATGGGACACTTCAGAATACCTTGTTGTACTCATAAAATCCTGGATTATGGCTGGGGCAAAGGGATTAAAAAGATGATCAGTTTTAATGGTACAGGCTGCATGAACATTCCTGATTAGAGAGTCTGCATTTAAAACTGCATTTTCTGCTTAACTCCTGTAGGTCAGTGGTCCAGTCTGCATAAGACTGACTGGGGCCCTTTTTCTGCTGTGAAAATTCTAATCCGGTTGAAGTAATATGTTTCTTTGTCATAAAATGTTCTTGTAATAAATAAAATATATAGGCAACTTCAGCTCTGCGTGATTCGAACAACTCCAGCTTTTGTATGTTACACTGGCTAACACTTGCAGTGCCTGCTGCCATTGACTCATGATTACCCTATGCGGTTTGTGTTAGCAGTAGTAAATTCTCTCTCGCTGGAAAAAATGAACATTCTTGCATAATTCCAAAAATGTTTAAAGTCCTGTTTGCACATGTCACAAATCCTGAGTTATTCCCACATTTGTAAAGGTGAGTTACACACAAAACTTGTGGGGGCTCACACTGATTTATTTGACAAAGTCAAAACCTCCATAGTACAAGTTATTTTAAGTAAGCTTACAATCCGTGTCCAGTTTGAGCAGTATCAGAGTTCTGCCAATAACAACCAGTGTTCAGTATAAAACACCATGGAACAACCAATACGCCAAGTGGTGTGGACTTGGCTGGTCACATTACAATTGACTCAGATCAGCCATGGGCTGACTTATATGCCACTGTCTAACATTATCTCATAGAGGGGCTCTTGACAGCAAATGCCATGTAAGTAGTGGCATCATGGTGCTCAATAATAATGTTGCTCCAGTTACTCAGTTTCTGTAATTATGTTGGGTAGTGCTACTACACCCACCATGTCATTTCCTAATGTGACCTTCTATTTTCTATTGTAAAGAAAAGACTACACTCATGCAACAGGAAGGTTTTTAAAAGCACACCATTTCAGTTTCCCTAGAAGAATTGTATGATCTACACAGGTTTGACTTGGTAAAATCACAGAAAATGCCACTAGGATAAATTTTATTTATTAGTTATTCCAGAAAAGTTTTTGAGAGCATATATTGCTTTCTCAGTAGGTAAGCCTTTAACCGATTGGTGTATACAGCTGGCTCACACCCGGCCACAGGTTTTAAGTCCATTCTTACATTGCTGGCTGTGAGATGCTCATATGAATTTCAGTAATAATCATTATGCAGTTTACATTCAAGAATTAATTATACAGTTTTACACATTTAATTAATGATTGTTTCATCATTTCATTGTTTATACATTCCTTTCAAACTACTTCCAAGCTATTCTTCAATTTAGTAATATGCTTTATTTTTGAGCCATGTGTCTAATACCTCCTTAAATTTAAAGTGGGTGAGGGTTTTGATGGCTAGTGGCAGTTTATTACATAACTTCAGACTTTGGTGTTTGTGACTTGTGTGTCAGTGACAGCTTAGAATACAGTGTATCAAGTATGCAGTTGTTTTGAGTGCTGTGCATATGTAAATACACTTTCTGTGTAAATTGTTGTGTATTTTCTTTTATATATATTAAGCATTTACACATATAGAGACTTGGGAGTGTCATTATGTTTAATATACTGAAGTGCTCCCTACAGTTTTCTCGTGGATGCAATCCTTGTAAACATCTAATTGCTTTTTTTGCCATTTGAATACACAGTTTATGCCTGGTGAATTACCCCATAAAGGAATCCCAAATTGTAGCTGTGACTGAAAGAATGCATAGTAGCAAATCATCAATAAACTTTTACTGACAGAATGCCTTATTTTATACAGCAGGAATATTACAAGTTTGCCTGTCAGATAGCTTATATGGTCATATCATGAGAGCCTTTGGCGTATTTTTAGTCCCAATAGTTTGACACTGTGATTCTCTGCTTTCCGTACCTTCAGATTAAAATAAATTTCCTTTGTTTTTATGTTGTTTATACATAACTTGTTAGCAATACACCACACCCTACATTCTTCAAAAAGTTCATTATTTTTGTTTACCACTTCTTGCATTTTCTCACCTGTGGAGATCATGGTCATATCATCAGCATATTTAATATTTTTGCAGGCTATATAGATTGAGAAGTCATTAACATAGATGATAAAGAGGAAGGATCCAAGAATGGAGCCTTGTGGGATTCTGCTCTTAATTTTCATTGGATCTGACCTTTCATTGTTCACATACACTGACTGTTGCCTGTTATTTAGGTATGACTTATCAAATTAAGTGATTTGTTTGCAATACCATAATATTCTAATTTTTTAACAGTTATCTCATGTGATACTGAATCAAATGCTTTGCTTAAGTCTATGAGTGTTGCTCAGGTGGTCAGTTTCCTCTCAAAAGCGTTGTGGACTTCAGTTATCGGGCTTTCAATAGCTTTTATGGTTGACTGATTAGTTCCAAATCCAAACTGGCTATCATTAAGTAATTTACTGCTCTCAAAATACATATAAAGCTGTGTGTGTGAGCAGCTCTCTCTGATTTTGGCGAGTATAGGGACAATTGGTATTGGTCTGTAGTCATCTGACATTTCTCTATCACCCTTCTTGTATATGGGGAGTGTAACTGTAGTTTTAAGGCAATCAGGGAAGATGCCATCATCAAGGATTTTATTTGCAAGTTAGAGTAGAGGAGTTCTAATTTCCTTTATTATAGCCTTTACTACAAAGTTAGTGAATCCATAGTAGTCTTCTGTTCTACAGTTGTTCAACTTGTTTACAGAGTTATTTATATCTAAAGCAGTTATTCTAATCCAGTTAAATCTCTTATCTCTTTTTTTCTGTGATTGTGAAAGAAAAGCTTCCGCATCAGTTAAATCATCACTTTTTGGTACCTTGGCATTTACTGAATTTATGAAGTGTTTGTTGAGAGTGTTGCAATTAATTTGGTTACTTATTTCTTCTTTCCCCATTTTTATCTCACTTTTAACTATGTTCCAGGCAACTTTATATATGTTTCTAGAATTTAAAATATACTCCTCATGTGCTTTCATTTTGCTGCTTTAATTTCAAATTTGTATATTTTTCTTAAGTTTATGTATCTATTCTTGTTTTCTTGATTGCCTTCAATTTTGTCCTTCAGCATGAATAGAAGGATTCTAATTTTATGGAGGTGCAATATTCTAGTGACTATATTCTACTCAGTTCATTTCTCATTACTTCAATGAGCTGAGCAGCTATAGCTTCTTCTTAGTGTTTCTTCTTTTCCAAACAGATGGCTTGAATGTTATATACAACTATGTTATATACGATTGGAAAGTTAAGAATCTGATCAATGTAGTGGTGTTTATCTTTCCTCAGTCCCATCAAGAAAACATCTTCCAGATGTTGTGTAGTGTGCAGAGTAAGGAAGAGGAAAAGTGGTACATGGAATGAGTGTGAGAAAAAATCTAGTGGCATTGCACATGCCTATATTTTTTCGGGTATGCCACATCAACTAAAACTTCTATAACAGTATTATCTCCACTACACATTACTTCAATAAATACTAAGAATAGATTTATAAAGAATTCCTATAAAAAAGTATAATTTTGAGAAAAGTGTGTAAGACAAAATATGCTGTTTTTGTAAATTTAAATAATAAATATAGGGTTGACTGTGGGCAAAAATATTAGTAAGCTAATGTCCGCAAGTCAAAGTGAGCTGTTGATAGAACAGATAATTCTCAGAATATTAGTTCATTATTCTATTGCAAGCTACTTTCTCAATATATTTTAGTAACATGGGAGGGAGGGAGATATTACTTTATTATTTTACCAGTCATGACTGGATAGACTGTGTCAAGATTAATTACATATGTACATTTTTAAAAAATATTCACAAAATTAAGACATTTATACTTAATAGAAACAATATTTGTTTGTCCATTCACTTTGCTCACTATTAAAGAATTCACCAATGGAGTACAATGGGTGTTCTTTCAGGTCCTGTGCTACTCTCCTTCTGATTGTAGCTAGCGGCAGGGATTGCACTTCTTGAGGCAGTGAGTTCAATATCTTTAGGGCATCCACTGGAAAGCTGTCTTGCATTCCCGTCAGTCGACACCTGGATATTTCGATGCTCCTCTTGTGACGGATATTGTGATTTTGTATATCTTGCCTCATGCTGAAGACTCCTTGGTTTTCTTTCACGCTGATGAGACATAAAAACACATACTGGTTGAAGAATGTCATAATTCCTAACTGCTTGAATATAGGCCTGCAGTGCTCCTGTCTTTTGCTTGATGTGATTATTCTGAGAGCCTTTTTCTGTAGAATTAGCACATCCTTACAACCTGCAGAATGTCCCCATAACAGTAGGCCATAATTGATGTGGCTATGGAATAGGGCATAATATACTGTTATGAGATATTGGTCACTCAGTACATCTTTTAACCTCCTCAAAAGGTATATTACACGGGAGAGCTCGGAGCACACGTACACTGTGTGTTAGTTCATTGTTATCTTCCTGTCTGTCATGAAGCCCAACAGTTTGACAGCCACCATATTATCATGGCATCCGATGTTGTTAAGGGTGCATATCAGATGTTGTGTTTTTTCTTTATTAATTTTCATTTTATTTTTGATGAACCATTCTTTAATGTTTTGGATGAGTACATTTGTTTCTTGGAGTGATTCTGCAGCAGTTCTTCCTTTGGCAAAAAGGGTAGTGTCATCAGTGAACTGTAACATATTGTTGTTATAACCTATATCGTTGACATAAATAAGGAACAGGAGAGGCCCTATGACGGACCCTTGGGGTACTCCATATTACAGCTTTAGTTCTTGTGATGTTGCTCCATGAATTGATACCACTTGTCTCCGGTTTTCCAGATAAGACTGAAAAGTTGCCAGAACAACACCTCCGACACTGTAACACTTCAGTTTATTGTGCAGTATCTTGTGGGAAATGCAGTCAAATGCCTTGCTAAGATCACAGAGTGTCAGTGCCACTTTTTCTCTGTCTTCGAATCCTTGCCTTATTTTTCAGGTTAAGTTCAGTGCCGCTGTAAACATTTACTTTCCCTTGCGAAAACCATGCTGTGTGTCCTGGAAGAGCTCATTTACTTCAAAATAATTATGTAACTGGAGGTTCATAACAGACTCTATAACTTTATCTAGAATAGGAATGATAGAAATTGGTCTGTAGCTGGACACTTCACACGGGTCACCTTTTTTGTAGATTGATAATGTCCGTACTAGCTTAAGAAATTCTGGGAAGACACCAGAGGATAAGCATTTATTAATTGCTATAGATAATGGTTGAGCAAACTCTAGAATAATTTTCTTCAGCATTGTGCAAGATATACCATAGATATCTATGCTCTTTGAGTTCTTGTATGACTTAACTATTTTTACGATATCCCTAGGGTGCACTTCCTTCCAGTTTTCATAAGTGCTACTGGTTATGTTTCTCATGTGACTTGTAGGGACTAAGCCTGAGTCAGGTATTTCATCAGGGCTACCGGGATTTAAGGCTGAGGTGGGCTTTTTTCTGCTCTCGTTTACCAGATTCCAAGCTGTTTTGCATGGATTGTGAGTCTCTTTAATGAACCTGTCATTGTATCTCTTTTTTGCCTCCTCCACTTGCTTTCTGTAAATTTGTTTGGCTCTTACATAGCTACAATGAAGCAGGTCTCTAGATACACTGATAACTAAACATTGGTTGCTTATCTCCACTCTTATAAATGAGAGTTACTACACATACTGTATTCCTTTGGGAAACACCTTATTTGAGCAACTAGTTACAAGCTTTACTCAAGGGATACAATAAAATTAAAAATAAAGTTTGATACTACTTAGCCAGAAGAGTTACTGCATTTTAGTGACCTAATAATTTTTGCAGTTACTGACAAATTATTTGGCTAAAATGATGTCTAGTGATGTACGCAATGCCTGTATAAGCAAAGATAAGGAACCTGTTTTTGATGATCAGTTTTTTATTCCTGTGTTTTCAGCTAATGTTAAGGAAGAATTCACTGACTTTAGTGACCAATGATATAGGTTTGATGTCTTGTGTCCTGCTGTTAACTGTCATCAGAGACTTGAAAATTATTTTACTTACCAAGTTTATTTGTTTCATGCATAACAATGGTCTTAACAATCCTTGCCTTATTATCAGAGATGAACTTTTGTACACTATACACAGTGTTATTCTTCCATCCTTTCTACCTTTTCTTTGGACGAGGCTACTTTTTGTTCCAGAAGTCTTTTGGCTCACATTTTGTAGTATGACAGTTGCTCTGCTAACATCTTGGTTAAGAAGTGTTATATATTTTTGTTTCTTTGAGTGATGTAATTCCTTAGAACAGTGGATTTAAGTAATGACCAAGATGACATGATAAGCTGAATTCTGTAATTTCTAGGTGCAATTTGAGACCCAGGGAGGTGAATATGTACATGCAGAAGTCAATCATGCAGAACTGGATAAGGAATCAACCTCTGTCACAGGTACTAAATCGCTTTTAGAATCTTAAGCGTTTTGTGTGTACATTAATTACAAGTAGATATAGTGACTACCTCTATTGCACCTTCAGCTTCTGTGAAAGGTATAACTTGAACAATTGATATGTCTGTAATTAATGAGGAACCTAAAGTTCTCATTGGACTGAAATAGTGCTCTTCATGCAATAAAGCTCTTTTAAACTGCTATGTCCTTTGTCACATAAGATGCACGATGTTGATTTTGATGTACTGTTATGAAAATACAGACACTTCAGTGCATCCAGCGTAGTAGAAGATTTATTGTTATGTGAGCAGTATTTAAAAGGACAGTTAGCGAATGTACTCACTACTATGATTGAGGTAATGGCTCTGTAACATGCAAGTATTCTGCTCAGGAAGAAACAACTGTGGACGTGAAGTAAGCATTTTATGCTCCTGGTGAGTACCTGACGGGTGTGTTTCATTGTAAGTTGGTTGTGGTGTTTCTAGGATCTTCTGGCAGAGCAGTCTGCACTGTTTTATATATTGTAATATATCAATTTCTGGCTTGCTTTGATGAGGTAGCCATGTTTGACATTCTGTGGGTTGAAGCTGGCCAAACACAAGTACTGAAACTTTCTTCAACGAACCTAATTTTAATCAGTACCTCCACATTTATTGTCACCCAGATGCTGTGCAAGAGTGAAATTGACCACAACTATATGTGACCCATACATGAGACTTTGGTAATTCACATCCTTAAAGATGCCAGTTTTGCCTTGTAGCAAGTGTTATTAATGTAAAAATAGCTAAATAAATAAAGTTTGAGGAATGACTTTTTCAGCAGTAAATTTGTATATGGTTTTGACATATCACAATAAATTGACAAGTAATATCAAGTAAGATTGTTTAGTAAGACAGTGTCTTATTTCTGACTGTAACCCTTTAAGGTTGAGGCCAATCATGAAAAACCAATGACAGTGTGCCTTTCTTGCAGGGTCTATCATATGATGGAGTTATGGCAATGTGTCGTTACTATAAGGCCCATCATCTGATGGCCAATAAAAGTGTGTCCTGACTATGAGGCCCATTGGATGACAGCCACATATAACACTTTATCATAAAAAATGGATGACAGCCACATATAACACTTTATCATAAAAATATGATGTATGTGATTTTCATCAGTTCCTGCTGCATGTTGGCTGTCTCGTTGTACTGTGTACAATGTATACATTTGTAACTGAAAATTTTGTGGCCTGGGCAACATTCAGTGTTTTGTGCAGTTGTTAGTTTACAGATGTACAACTGCAGTTGTGTAGAATCATGAAACAACATTGTGTAGCCAAACAGGTGTTCTTCGGTATACTTAGTTGAAGTTTTAGTGAGGATCTGCCTCATCCTGGTTTGTCACATGAAGATCCTCACTCCAAACAAAGTAAACATCTCTGTCCATCTTTACATTTCGCACATTCCTATTGATGTTTTGTGCAGCGTGCAATACACTTTACATATAGACTTCCTTTTCAAACTAATGGTTAGCAAGTAAAGTAATGAAACAAAAGAAATGAGGATTTTAAATATGGTATCTTCATTTAAATAATAAAATAATGACTTTATTCTCACCAGTGTACTTGTTTTATTCAACACACGCACACACACACACACACACACACACACACACACACACACACACACACACAAACGTGTGTGTGCTCTCACGCACCGAAGGCCATATACACTGAAGAACCAAACAAACTGGTACACCTGTCTAATAATACCATGTAGGGAAGCTATGACCTTGCAGAAGTGCTGCAGCACGACATGGCATGGACTCGACTAATGTCTGAAGTAGTGCTGGAGGGAACTGACATCATAAATCCTGCAGGGCTATTCATATATCCATAAGAGTACGAGGGGTTGGAGATCTCTTCTGTGCAGCCCATTGCAAAGCATCCCAGGTATGCTCAGTAATGTTCATGTCTGGTCAGCGGAAGTGTTTAAACTCAAAAGAGTGTTCCTGGAGCTACTCTGTAGCAATTCTGGACATATGGGGTGTCGCATTGTCCTGCTGGAATTGCCCAAGTCTGTTGGAATGCACAATGGACATGAACGGATACAGGTGATCAGACAGGATGCTTACATACATGTCACCTGTCACAGTCATACCAGGGTCCATACCAGGGATCCCATATCACTCCAACTGCACATATCCTGCACCATTACAAGCTTCAGCCAGCTTGGACAGTCCCCTGCTGACATGCAGGGCCTATGGATTCATGAGGTTGTCTCCATACCCGAACACATCCATCCACTCAGTACAGTTTGATCCGACCAGGCAATATGTTTCCTCTCATCAACAGTCCAGTGTTGGTGTTGGTGGGCCCAGGCGAGGTGTAAAGCTTTGTGTTGTGCAGTAATCAAGGGTACGTGAATGGGCCTTTGGCTCTGAAAACCCACATCAATGATGTTTCGTTGAATGGTTTGCACACTAACAGCTGCTGATGGCCCAGCTTTGAAATCTGCAGCAATCTGCAGAAGAGTTGCACTTCTGTGATATTGAACAATTCTCTTCAGTCATTGTTTGTCTTGCAGGATCTTTTTCTGACTGCAGAGATGTCGGAGATTTGATCTTTTATTGGAATCCTCATATTCACGGTACACTTGTGAAATGATTGTATGGGAAAATCCCCACTTCATTGCTTCCTCAGAGCTGCTGTGTCCCATCGCTCATGCGCTAACTATAGAACCATGCGCCTATTAGACGGAGGGGTCCACAGCTGATCAGTGTCAGTCATTCCACCAGGAAGGAGGTACACAGCTCTGGTATGTAGGCCAAACATGCCTTGACAGTAAATACCAAGGTTCGATCGCGTCCGCATTGTTACTTTGTGCCAGGAAGGCCACTCAACAAGCAAAGTGTCTAGGGATCTCGGAGTGAACCAAAGTGATGTTGTTCAGATGTGGAGTAGATACAGAGAGACAGGAACAGTCAATGACATGCCTCGCTCAGGCCGCCCAAGCACTACTACTGCAGTGGATGACTGCTACCTATGGATTATATCTTGGAGGAACCCTGACAGCAATGCCACCATGTTGAATAATGCTTTTCGTGCAGCCATAGGATGTCGTGTTACAACTCAAACTGTGCGCAATAGGCTGCATGATGCACAACTTCACTCACAATATCTGTGGTGAGGTCCATCTTTGCAACCAAAGCACCATAAAGTGAAGTACAGATTGATCCAGCAGCATGTTGAATGGACTGCTCAGGACTGGCATCACGTTCTCTTCACCACTGAGTGTCTCATATGCCTGCAACCAGACAACCATCAGATATGTGTTTGGAGGTATTCCGGTCAGGCTGAAAGCCTTAGACACACTGTCCAGTGAGTGCAGCAAGGTGTAGGTTCCCTGCTGTTTTGGGGAGGCATTATGTGGGGCCGATGAACGCCGCTGGTGGTCATGGAAGGCGCCGTAACGGTTGTACGATACGTGACTGCCATCTGCCGACTGATAATGCAACCATGTCGGCAGCATATTGGCCAGGCATTTGTCTTCATGGACGACAATGGGCTCCGCCATTATGCACATCTTGTGAATAACTTCCTTCAGGATAGCGACTAGAGTGGCCAGCATGTTCTCCAGGCATGAACCCTATTGAACATGCATGGGATGGATTGAAAAGAACTGTTTACCGACGACGTGACCCACCAACCACTCTGAGGGTTCTACACCGAATCACCGTTGAGGATTGAGACAATTTGTACCAACAGTGTCTTGATGAACCTAGGGATAGTATGCCACGATGAATACAGGCATGCATCAATGCAAGAGGACGTGATGCTGGGTATTAGAAGTACCAGTGTGTATGGCAATCTGGACCGCCACCGCTGAAGGTCTCGCTGTATGGTGGTACAACATGCAATGTGTGGTTTTGATGAGCAATAAAAAGGGCAGAAATAATGTTTATGTTGATCTCTATTCTAAATGGAAGTGTCCGTATAAAACACATTGGTCACAAAAGGTGCTCTATCCAGTAGTGCATCCTTTCAGTGGGGAGAATGAAGGGGTTACCTGTGAAACAAGAATATTCATTTATTTGTATCCCAAATACTTACAGTTTTTTGGCCTCCAGGAGGCTCACAACTCTAGTGAGCACGTGCATGGTGACCATGGTGTCTGAAGCCATTGCAATACTTCTTCCTTTCCTGTGCCGCAGTGTGACTATCTGACTATATCATTCCTCATGGTTTCTCTAGGACAGATTCTTTGCTGACAACCTAACTTGCTTATAGGATCCTGATTATCGCTTTTCTCACTTTGTTTCTTTATTTGCATCACATATTTTGGTTAACTTAGGTTCATTTCCAAGGTCTGGGTTCGATCGCCACCTTTTCAAAGTTTTTTACTGAAATGCAGGGAAGGTTGCCACATGCCCAGCATGGTATCAATATGATTGTAGTCCCATGACTATACGGCGAATGCATGATTGGTGCACAAGCTTTTCCATCCCCATGCATGCTGAGAAGTAGGTGCCTATCTGGTCTGGGGGTCATTGGAACTCTGAGCAATGGCCGGAATGTCAGAGGGCCATTGCTCTAACTGGATGATGCCCCTGGGGAGGTTTCTTGCTCAGAGTAGTTGGATCGTGACATATACCTGGCACCATGAAGAGACCTGATCTGTCAGCTGATGGTCGCAAGGCTCTCGCATATCACCATAACATGCCATAAGAGTCTAAACATGATACAGGGTATCATTCGTCATTGGGACTTAAGTATGGATGAAGAATTACACGAACACATGGAGGAGTGTGAGATCCATTTCTTACACTGTGTACATCAAGGTCCACCATGTGACATCTTCAACACAGGAGTTTTCATTCTCAATTTTGAGGGGAATTCACTTCTTGAGAAGGTCAAAATTAAGTTCTACTGCTGTGATGTGAAGCCATATTTTCCACCCATTTTGCAGTGCTTGAAATGTCAATGGTTCGACACGTCTTCCAAGTGTACACAGGATTCAGCTCATGCAGATTGTGGTTGAGGACTTCCCAAAAATTCACCATGTATGCTGTCACATGCCTGTATTAGTTGTGGAAATGATCACTCTCCCTGATAGCTAAAATGTGCTACTCTAATTATGGAACACAAAATCCAGTAACTGAAGGTCCCAACTGCCTCTCACATTTTGAAGCTCATAAAAAATATGATTGTCTATATCCTGTCTCTGTGATATAAACCGTAGTTACCACTGTGGGCACACCGTCTGCAGTACCTGATGCCTTTCCCCCCTCAATATTGACCTCTGATAGTTGCACAAGTAAATTAGACCTGGGGAACAAGAGGTCATCCTCTCTCCTGGTTCCTGCAGCACTGTCTGTGGGAACCTTGACTCCCCGTGTCTGTCTGGACAAACAACGTCCTTCTTAGGCATCTAGCAGTGACAGGGCTTCCTTGTGCGAACGCTATCCCCAGAAATTTCCAGATCAGTGACCTAATCGTAGCCAGTGGGTGAAGGGGACATGGACTGTGGACACAGAGAACAAATTCTTGTAAGATTCTTGACTGTCAAAAGTAGGTAAAGAGAAAAAAAAGAAACCCAAGGACAAGGCTACCCTTGAAGTGGCAGATTCCACCACAGTATCAAGCTCTGATGTTCTCCATCCCTCTGGTGGAAGACAGTGATACTGTGGCTGTGACATGTATACCTGCTCCTGTCACTCATAACCATGATACCCTTAATGTGATAATTCAGTGGAACTGCAGTTGATATTACTGTCACCTGCCAGAGCCTCAACAATATATTTCCTCCTGTCCTGTTGTCTGTGTTGCTCTTCAAGAAACATATTTCACTGAAAACCATTCTCCAGTCCTTTGAGGTTATTTTGAATTCTGTTGGAACTATATTGTGACTGAAAGAAGATTTGGAAGTCCCTGTACAGTGGTTCACACAGGTGTAGTCAGTGAGTGGCTTCCCCTCCATACCACACTGGAAGCAATAGTAAAGTGCATGTGGATGACCTTAGTAATCACCATCTGTAATATTTATGTACCCCATGTCATAGCACTGAGATACTCTGAGATGACCACTGTAATCCAGCAACTCCTCCCTGCCCTTCTCCTTTTATTCTACTTATATCTCAATGCTCACCACTCACTGTTGTAAGTACCACTTTGTCTGGTAGGGGGATTCTGACTGACCAACTTCTTTCCCAGCTTGATCTGTTTCTCCTCAGTGACAGTATAGCTACCCACTTCAGTGTCATCCAAGGCACATTCACAGTTATTGACCTTCCCTGCAATCCAGTGGTTTTGCCACAATCATTGCTACTCATTGATCACTTAGACAGTGACCATATTCCAATGATCCTATCACTTCCTTGTCACCATCCAAATGGCCAGTTACCAAATTGAGATTTCTGAAGAGCCAAATGGCAGTTGTTTACCTCCATTGTCACCTTCATCTCCTCTCTCATATTGCGTCAGTGAGGTTGTTGTCTCTGATGTGACCTCCCACACCACTAAAACAGCTATTACCCTTTCGACAGGCCCACTCCAACATCAGCTGTTGATATGATATGATGGACCAAAGACATTGCAGCACTATTCAGAATCACCTAAGGGCCTTGCAACGTCTCGTGTGCCTTCCTCCACAAGCCACTGCCATCACTTTTGATTGGCTTTGCACTAAGGCTATCTAGTTGAACACAGTAAGAAGGAATGCTGGGAGCACTGCATAATCTTGACAATGCATGCCTCTTCATCCCAGGTGTGGACTGAGCTCCATAATCCTCTGGGTCACCAGAGAGTAACTGTTCTGGGTCTCTGCCTTCATGGTGGTTTGTGTTCTGATGAGTCAGTACTTGTTGAATAGCTTGCGACCTACTTTGTGACAGTTTCAGCATCCTCTTCTAACCCAGCTATCTTTTGATACCATAAAACACAAGCTGAAGACATCTCTGTGTGCTTTGCAGCCTATCACTCTGGATTATATCATGAACTGATTGGAAACTCCTTCAAGCACTTGACACAACACATGAAATGGCACCAGGCCCTGGCTTTATTCATAATCAGGTGATCGGCCTTCAGAACATTACTCAAAGGCTTCATGTACTCAAGCATTTCAACTGTATTTGGCCAGAATATGTTTTCCCTTCACAATGGTGAGACAGTATCATTGCCCCAATCCTTAAACCAGGCAAAAACCCCATGTCCACGGGGAGCTACCAACCGATTAGCCTCACTAACATACTCTGCAAACCATTTGAAAGGGTGGTATCTCAGTGATTATGCTGGATTCTCGAATCATGGAGCCTTATGGGCCCCTATCAGCACTGTTTCTGGGAGGGATAATCCACAACCAACCATTTTTTGGGGTTGGGAACACCAATCTGATAGAATTTTTCTAGACATCAATACCTCATTTCAATTTTTTTTAGTGTGACACCACTTGGCACCATCAATCACATTTTGCTTACCCTCCAAAATTGGAGCTTTCAAGGCACCCTACTGATTCATTTATTCATCAATTTTTATCCCAAAGGTAGTTTTGGGTTAGGTTTTTCTAGTTTACAGTAGGTACATCACTCAGCTCCCCCTTGACACAAGTAAACTATGCCTCATAGTGTTACATGCTGAGTGTTCCACTATTCCTCATACACATCAATGGGCCCAAACTGTATGTCAGTGAGTTCTGTATTTAGTAGCTCCTGATTTGTAGCCTTGGCTGAACATTGGCTCCATGGTGTCATCTGAAAGGCTTCCAAGTTCTGTCCCATGAAAATGTGAGTCATGCATGTGTCTCATCATTGCAACATGATCCATCATTACCCATAACTCTACTTGGGTAGCCAGCACTTGGATCTTAATAGACAGCACAATTTCTGGGACTCTCTGTGGTAAAAAGCTGACAAGCCTGTTCCATATTCATCAGCTTAAGACTAGCTGCATGCGGAAGTTTAATGCTCTCTGCTTCCTTGCCTATGCCTCTCAGGTTCTGGATCATGTTACTCTCCTCCATATTTACCAGACCCTTGTCTCATCCTGACTGGACAATGGTTGCCAGGTTTATGGCTCAGACCGTCATGGAGTAGGGCTCCTTCTGGACTAGTCCAGTAGTCAGTCTCCTTGCCAAAGCGGGGATCTTATCTTTTTGGTTCTGACTCTTGCTCACTTACCCAATCACCATCTAAAAATTTCCTAATTATTCAACTGATCAAAAAATTCTTTTTGCATGCTGAGGGCATCTACTTCCTGATACTCACTCCAGCATTACCAGTTGGAATGCACCTCAAGGTTTCCTTCAGGAGCTCTGCCTAAGCCCCTTAGAATGTACTCCCCATGTTTTCCCTCACCCTTATCTCCTTGGTTAGTACCCAAACCACAAATTAGGACCGATCTACTTCAAAGACCTAAAGTTTGTCACCATTGTGACTTCTTGGCATCTGTTGCTCTCAGCTGTTCAGAAGTATCAGGGTGCTGTTGTTTACACTGGCAGCTCTAAAACCATGGATATGATAGAATATTCTTTTACATCTCATGATGGACAGGAAAATCATTTCTTGTTAGGAACATTAGCATTTTTACGGCAGAGCTGTTAGCCATTAGAGCCCTAATTTTCATTAAACAGACTTCTCCCAACTGTGTTCCAATTTGTAGTGACACAATGAGTAGTCTCCAGGTTCTTGATCACTGTTGCTCTAGTCATCCTGTGATATCTGTTGCTAATAACCTTCTCTTTAACCTCACCTGTACTTTCTGCTCAGTTGTCTTTCTCTAGTTCCCAAGTCATGTGGGTTTCCCAGGGAATGAACTGTCTGACTGTTTGGCTAGAGAAAAGATTGTTCGCTCCAGATTCACTTTGTTGATCCCAGGTGCAGATTTGCACATGCAAAGAAGACCTGTCTCACTTGAAATATCTGATGGGCTTCTGCCAACTCCAGTATACTCTGCACTACCAAGATGACTACTGCTGCATGGTTCTCCTCCTTCCGTTCCTCCCAGAAGGTATTCTCCACATCGTTAACCCATACTTTTATTATATGTCACAAGCCACCTGATGCTGTGGAGCCTTATGGACAGTATATCAAACTCAGATGGATATCCCCTTTTTCTGACCATCCATGCAAGTATGGTGTTCCAGATGCTTTGCTTCTAATACTGGCAGACAAGTATTGGCCGGTTGAAATGTTCCTCTTGTTTTCTCCATGAAAGTCTTCCTTCTCCATGAAAGTGATTTTTATTCTCAGATCTAATGTTTTAAAATACCGTACTTCCAGGAATGGGATTAGGGTGGTTGGGATTGGGGTGGCTCAAGGATTCCTCAACCCTGTCTCCTTCGCTGGCTGCCTTGGTCATCCCCATAAGTCTATGTTTTAATTCCTTTTGGATGTGGGTAGCTCCTTCTTTTCTGCTGTACCCTATTTTCGATTTTGGGGGTTGCTCTCTGATAAATAGTGAGTCTATCTCTCTCTTTAACACTGGCTGTAACAGGTCAGTTGTGTGACTGAGGGGCAGCCCCCATCTCTTGTAAATCCTGGGGAGTTTCTCTCACTGCAGATGAGTCTCGGGACACTCTTTGTCTGCTCTGCCCTGGGTACTGGCCTAACCCATATACTTTTACTTCTCTTTAAATTATTTCTTAGTTTTGGAGTTGATATTGCTTTCATTGCCACAGTTTTACCACTCCTACATACTTTTAGAATTTTCTAGCTGACCTCAGCAACTCCATATGAACAGTCTTTTCACAGAGAAACTGATGACCTCACAGTCCTTTCTCTTAATTCCGCTCAACCAACCTTAGTTTATTGTGGATGAAAAGTAATAAATCTTTCTATTAAACAATAGAAAATGTCTTATTCTTCCTTGCAGGACTATGTGGGAAAACATAAATTGTATTGAATTTTATTGTTTTATCTCATTATGCGCCTCATAAAGAAACCATCAGTTTGTGAGTATTGGTCAACAGATTTTCTGCTGATGACTCCAAGTTTTGGAGGAGTGATGGATTCTTTCAATTAATCTCAATTCTAAGGGTACTGCATTTTACGGACAACACCTTGGCTAATTGTGGAAATAAGCTTCTTAGTGCAAGAGGGATTCAGATGTGTGTTCTGCACATTTAATAAAAAATGTGTAACAGAAGTTTGTTTATATTAAAAGGGAGATTATTCTTTAAGCAATACATGTCTTCTGAAAGAAGCAGATTTGGAATAATAAAGTTATTAGTGTTAAGTGATTGTGAGATTGGCCACATAATTGTTTCATTGTTTATATGGGAGATACCAGTGACATAAAGGAATATAATCTGAGGAAATCAGATAGTATAGGGACCACATATTTAGAAATGTGGGTAATTCATTCCAGGATTAGTTACGTGGTTGCACCACAGAGAAACAAATAAATGTAGCGGTATGCAAAAATAGGTACGATATTCTGAAATACTTAATAACAGTCGTAAAATGCCTGTCCCTGTCATGGTGACAAATGTAAAGCTCCTTTCTTAGTGATTTTAGTCATTTTTTGACTATGGGTCTTGAGTGTGGGAGGTTTACATATAGAACACTCTTTATTACAAAATAAAACAGACCACGTGCCTAATACGGGCATGTGCCTCCTGTACTTTTCAAATCTTAAAGTCTCTCCATTAAAAATGAACAATGTCACTTAGCGAAGTTAACACACTCCCTAATAATGTCTAGGTGCATCCACTCTTGTATTAACACTTAAGCCCATTTCACATTCAAACTGAAGTATTGATTGCCATGTTCCATTTCCACATTAATTTAACAGATAATAATTGATCATGGTAGCCTTTTTCAGTTGTGTACTGATAGCAGTGAGTTCTGCCACTGAAAATACTGATTAAAAGTATGATGCTGCTTGTATTACCGCACACCTTTCTGCAAATAAACCAAATCATCAAAGCATTTTTACCCCATGAACCAACATAATGCTTCCAAATTTTAGTCATACTTTCTAGCAAATTTTTCCGAGCATTTATTGGTAACACAGGCATGCGCGACCGTTCTCTGTGACACCCTAATGACAACTCTGTGCACACACTAACTCAGTGCATGACCGGTAGTGATTGAACATTTTTGATGTTATAAGCAACACAATTCCCCCTGGCAGAGAACAAGGATGTTCAGCTATGAAAATTCCAGAAGCCATCAATGAGTTGTTGTGGTCTTCAGTCCAAAGACTGGTTAGATGGAACTCTCCATGCTATGTGTCCTGTGCAATCCTCTTCGTCTCTGATAACCACTGCAACTTTTTACTACTGTGTTCATCTCTTGTCTTCCCTTTATGATATTTACCCTCAACACATGTCTCTATTACTAATTTGGTGATCCCTTGATGTCTCATAATGTTTTCTGTCAATCTATCCCTTCTTCTAGTCAGGTTCTGCCAAATATTTCTTTTCACCCCAGTTCTGTTCAATATCTCCTCGTTAGTAATGTGATGTACGCATCTAACGTGGCGGCAGTAGAAGATTTGCGATTTGTGAGCTCCATATATAATTGTAAAAAACGTGTGTGTAAATGCTCTCTCTGCGAGAAATATAGTGCAGTGTATGAAAATATGTGTGTGCTGTGTCATATCATAATAGAAAAGACTAGAAGAATACAAGAAGCAAATCCATGTGCAAGTAAAAGTGACAGTGACCAACTCTCAAAATGCGGACCTTTGCAGAGAAACAAAGACGAAATACTTCGTGAAATAGACTTAAAAGAAAAAATTATTAACATCTTGTGTGATGATATTATAAAATTACGGCAAGACTTGAAATATTTACAATCATGCAAAAGTGCAAATATGATGCATGTTACGCCAAACAAAAGCTATGCCGATTCTGTGAGACCTAAACAATTCAATTGTGGAAAACAAAGTGAAAACATATTCGAAGTGCCATTAAAAGACAGCTTCAGTGTTATAGAAACAGAAGAAAAACCTCAAGAATTATATGCAGATCAAAACACAACCAAAAGTACATCTATAATTTCGATGAGAAAGGTAGGAACAAAATTTTCCAAAGTAAACATATACTCGGATAGCCATGGGCGTGGACTCGCAAAAATTTTACGTTATGAACATGGTACAAACGCATCTAGTTATGTGAAACCAGGGGCACCTATGCACGAAATTACAAAAAACATAAGGGAAAGAGACTTTCAGCTTTAAAATTTTAGAGAAATTGATGACAACAGTAGAACCAAGATTACCATGCCATCCACAAATAATAGTACAGCAACCACCACCAAATACAGCAGTGAAACCGTCAAAACTATAGCAACAAAGAAACCACTATCAATATCAGAAACAAAACCACCATCATCAGCTGATTCAGCACAGCCCTCACCAGTGGCAGAAAAACCAGCATCGACTGAAGCAAGACAATCCTCATCAACAGCAACAGTAGGCGTAGCCACAACATTAGCTGACAATCCACCATCAGTGACGGCAGAACCACTACCACCACCACCACCACCAGCAGCAGCAGCAGCAGATGAATCAGCATCATCACTAATCCCAGTAACAAGACCAAATACTAACAGGGTGAGTAAACGGAAAACAGTGCTTCCCTCCCATCTAAATAATTTTTTAGTGGTAGGCCAAAGGGGGAGGAAGATCTCAAGGTAAACAGACTCAGGCACAGATAAGACAATTTTAATGTCCTTCACAGGAATGTACAGTGTTTATCTAATAAGTTGGAAGTAGTGGAAGATATCATAGAGACTTATCACTTAGATGTAGTCTGTCTCGTAGAACAGTGGTTAAAGCATGATGAAATAGATCTATACTGCCCTGAGGGCTACACCCTAGCTGACAATTATTGTAGAACTAATAAAAATCATGGTGGGTGTGTTATATTTCTAAAAAAAGGGATAAAATATGAACCAATAGCAAAAGTTAAAGCATTATCTCTAGAAATGTTATGTGAAATTGCAGCTGTTAGGTTAACAGATTTAAATTTAATAGTTGTAGCTTTGTACTCAACTAAGACTGGAGGCAATTCAACAGATCATTTTGTTAACAAGTTAGTTTCCTTATGTGAGACAGTCAATAAGTATAAGTGTAGGATACTAATCTGTGGAGATTTCAGTTTGATTTTTCAGTTGTCCACTATCTATAACTCATATGTAAATAATTTATTAAATTCTTTTGGTCTTTATATTACAACCACTGAAATAACAAGGCCACATTGCAAGGTACTGGTACCTGTATTGACAATATAGATGTATCAAAAGAGTTAATGCATCTCAAGTCAGAGTTAATTAAGACCTGGGTATCTGACCACTGGCCACTACTTCTGAGAACAGATATAACAAAAAACTGTAACACTGACTCAGTGCACATGGCAGGAAAGAAAGTATGTGTGGTCAATTATGATAATCTAAATATGTTTAAGTCTCATATTGATAAAAGTAATTAGTTGCAGGTTTATCGAGAACATGCAATAGATAGAAAGGTGGAAGAACTCATATCTATTCTTTCTGTGTATGCTAAGATGTCCTTTCCCAATAAGTTACTAAATAATAAAAAGGAACTTAGAGAAAATAAGGTCAAGGATGAAAAGGTGTTGAAGATCAAGAGAGAGTGTGATCAATATTATGACTGGTATAGAAGTACAGGTTCTCAAGTATTTAAAGACATGCTCACAGTGAAAAAGAAAAGATTAAGACAGGCCTTAAAGGAAGCTAGGTGTAAAAAAAAATGAAGATATAATACTAATATCTGAAAATAAGACACGTGCAATGTGGAATATCATTAACAGTCAGTGCAGCAGGAAAATGACTTCACAGGCTGAAAGCAGTAATCTGAATGCTGCACAGTTAAATACATTCTTCACTGAGAAGGTGCAAGAAATAATAAAGGTGATTGGCACTTCCAATATAGCCACTGACCATAAATACTACCTGAGAAACACCACAAATCCTGAAAGTACATTTAGCCTTAAACTGGTCAAGGTACAGGATGTTACTAATATACTGAGGAAAATGAAGAACAGTTTTAGTAATGACGTTTATGGTTTAAGTTCAGCCATGTTAAAGTGTAATTCAGTTCAACTGTCAGAACTGATAACACATGTAGTAAATACATGTATTTTTGAGGCTCAGTTCCCAAAGGCATTAAAGTTTGTTACTCCAATATACAGAAAAGGCAGCCTCTCAAGTTGTGATGATTTTAGGCCTGTTTCAATTGTGCCAATCTTGTCTAAAGTGATAGAAGCTACATTAAGTAATCAAATAGTAAAATACTTTGAAGAAAACAAAATCTTCACTAATAGTCAATTTTGCTTCAGAAGAGGGTTAGAAACTGTTAAATCTGCCTTATCACTTTTAACACAGTGTGTGAAGCAACTAGAAAGCAAGCTAGTGGTTCAGAATAAACTCTTTGATTTATCAAAAGCTTTCGACACTGTGTCTCATGAAATCTTATTGAACAGATTGCAATTCTATGGATTTACAGGAAGTGCTCTGTAATTAATAAAATCTTATCTAAGTAATAGAGTGCAGAAGGTGGTCTTTAATGGTGCAGAATCAGATTACTTACCTGTGGGCATGGGTGTTCCACAAGGTTATGTACTTGGCCCAATTCTATTTATTATTTATATAAATGACTTACCACATAGTTGGGCCATCAACTAGAACTTATTTATTTGCAGATGATCTTGCAGTCTGTATAACTGCAGAAACAGCTCAGAAGGTGAAATATAAAGCAGACCGTTGCACTGTCAAAGTTGAAAATTGGTGTAAAGCTAATTCCCTTTGTGTCAACCGAAAAAAAAAATACAAGACCTGTATGTATCGTGGAATAATAACACCGAACATGAGCAGAGCTCTAATGCTGTTAATTTCCTTGGAATCTCAATTGATTCAAAATTATCCTGGGGTAGCCATATAGAAAAAGTGGGAAGCTGCATTAGCAAAGGAATATTTGCTCTGTGTCTTTGTCTAAACGTGCCAGTACTTAAAGTGGTTTATATTCCTTTAATACACAGTCACATTTCCTATGGTACAATACTGTGGGGACATCAAAGCAAGGCAGCTAATGTCTTCAAACTACAAAAGAAGGCAATAAGACTGATACGTAGCTTGGCACCCAGAGCTCACTGTAGGCCAAGCTTTAAAAAATTACAGATTATGACCCTGCCTTCAATATTTGTACTACAGTGTATAATGCATATTAAGGAAAACTATCCGAGTTATCAACAGTATGACATGTGACATAATTATAACACAGACAAGCAGGACCTAGTTTCTTTCCGATGTAACTATAAAAAAACACGAAAGTGCTTCTTATACAAGTCCATAAAATTTTTTAATGCCATACCTCAACATATCAGGGATCTTCCAAATCAACAATTAAAAAAAAAGTAAAAGAATTTCTTCTTGAGCTCAGCATTTATGAAACTGATGAATTTTTAAGGGAGGCAAAGAATATGATACGACTACACTTTATGATCAGTTTTTATATGCTCCTATATGTAAGTCTGCAGTTGGCTAAATTTACTATGCAATATCAATTTGTACCAGAAGTTTCTCTGTTTTGTATTTGTGTGAATGTACCATAATTATTTGTGTAATATTTATATTGTGTAATATTTTTCTTGTTTTTGTAATTATTTGTGTAACATTTATACTGTGTAATATTGACTTTTGTAATGCCTCAGATGATCTCTGAGGTCTCTACAACAATAAAAATCAATCAATCAATCTAATGTTCAGCATTCTTCTGTAGCTTTCTTCTTGTCTAAATTGTTCATTGTCCATGTTTCACAGCCATACATGGCTGCATTCCATACAAATACTTCAAGAAAAAACTTCCTAACACTTAAATCAGTATTTGATGTTAACAAATTTCGCTCAAATAGAAAAACTCATCTCCCACTTTAAGTGTGTGATTTCGTATGCTAATTCCTTCAGCATAACCTGATTTAATTTGTTTCATATGTTTATTTATTTATTAGCCATTCAGCATGTTTACCACACAATTGGCTTTGTCAAAATACATTTTACATATTTCATAAAAGTAAAGTTGTTACTAACTTTTACATTATACATTTAGCATACATATACATACATCTTTTAGTATTTAGTAATTTGTACATTTTACTCACATCATCATATCAGCAATAATTATACAGTTTACATTCAAGAATTAATTATAATGTTTTACACATTTAGTTAATGATAGTTACATTATTTATATTTTCTCCTTTCATCAATTAAATTCAATATTTCTTCTGTTACCCAAGGATTTCTAGTAGCCCTCGTCTTTTTACCTACTTTATCCTCTGCTGCCTTCACTACTTCATCCCTCAGAGCTACCCATTCTTCTTCTACTGTATTTCTTTCCCCCATTCCTGACAATTGTTCCCTTATGCTCTCTTTGAAACTCTGTACAACCACTGGTTCTTTCAGCTTATCCAGATCCCATGTCCTTAAATTCCCACCTTTTTGCAGTTTCTTCAGTTTTAATCTACAGGTCGTAACCAATAGATTGTGGTCGGAGTCCACATCTGCCCCTGGAAATGTCCTACAGTTTAAAATCTGATTCCTAAATCTCTGTCTTACCATTATATAATCTATCTGGTACCTGTTAGAGTCTCCAGGATTCTTCCATGTATACAACCTTCTTTTATGATTCTTGAACCAAGTGTTAGCTATGATTAAGTTATGCTCTGTGCAAAATTCTACCAGACGGCTTCCTCATTCATTCCTTAGCCCCAATCCATATTCACCCACTATGTTTCCTTCTCTCCCTTTTCCTACGCTTGAATTCCAGTCACCCATGACTATTAAATTTTCGTCTCCCTTCATTACCTGAATAATTTCTTTTATCTCATCATACATTTCATCAATTTCTTCATGTTCAGAGCTAGTTGGCATATAAACTTGTACTACTGTAGTAGGCATGGGCTTTGTGTCTATCTTGGCCACAATAATGCGTTCACTATGCTGTTTGTAGTAGCTTACCCGCACTCCTATTTTTTTATTCATTATTAAACCTACTCCTGCATTACCCCTATTTGATATTGTATTTATAACCCTGTATTCACCTGACCAAAAGTCTTGTTCCTCCTGCCACCGAGCTTCACTAATTCCCACTATATCTAACTTTAACCTATCCATTTCCCTTTTTAAATTTTCTAACCTACCTGCCCGATTAAGAGATCTGACATTGTCAAAAGCTTTCCCTAAGTCTAAAAATGCTATAAATGTAGTTTTGCATTTCCTTACCCTATCTTTGAAGATAAGCCATAGGGTCAGTATTTCTCCAAAATCCAAACTGATCTTCCCTGAGGTTGGAAACTACCAGTTTTTCCATTCTTCTGTGAAGAATTCATGTTAGTATTTTGCAACCATGACTTATTGATCTGACAGTTTGGTGATATTCACACCTTTCAGCAACTGCTTTCTTAGGAACTGTAATTATTACATTCTTCTTGAAGTGTGAGGGTGTTTCACATGTCTCATACATCTTGAACACCAGATTGAAGAGTTTGTCATTGCTGAGTCTTCCAGTGAGTAAGGAATACAATATCAGTATGTAACAACACCACAGATAGCAACAGAAACTTGGATTTTGTTAATTCAGAAATTGTAATATTTTCTTGACTACATTGACGGGACAATAAGGACATAGGGCAGTTCGTATTTGATCCCAACCTTGGTAAAATTTATATGAAAAATAATTACCGTATTTACTCGAATCTAAGCTTTTTCCCCGGTTTTTGTAATCCAAAAAACCGCCTGCGGCTTAGAATCGAGTACAAAGCAAGCGGACATTCTGAAAAAAGTTGGTGCGTGCCGCCACAACTTACTTCTGCCATCGAATATATGTAGCGCTGCACAGGCATGCTTTGTAGGCACAAAGATAAATACTGGCGCCAAAACCTCTGCGTCAGTAAATAAATAAAAAAAAAGGTTGAAGACGAGCTATTTTCTCCGCCCCGAGTTTCGACCACTGCATTTTCATATATTACCCAATGAAGTAAATACAAATTCCGTATTGTTCATCTTCGAATGCAGCAGCATTTCACTGTACTACGAAAATACGACTGGCAGATGTTTGTCAATATGGCCAACTCTACGTCCTGAATTTTTTTCCTGTCTGTGAGAAGAGATAGTTGCTAATAGGGACTTTTATAAATTGTGAATCACATGCAGTATTCTCGTCACCATAAGAATAATACGCATATAAACATTTTGCCATGCATTGTTTCATGTTTGTTGCTATCTCATTTAAATTCTGTCTGCCCAATAAACTACGAAACTAGAGTGAGACAACAGCAAACGGGGAAAAATATACATATCATGTCATTTTTATGTTCGTATTATTCTTATGCTTAATAGTGATACAGTCAGAAATGAAGCCCAGCAATTGACAAGATTTTTAAATCTAAGGTGTCTCTAATTTCTGTGTAGAACGTAATGTACTAAAGAGGCGCCTGCACAGATTTTCAACAGAGAAAATTTTTCGCTAAACTCTCTTTCAGAACATCTTCTATCATACGCAGTCTATTACTTGGCTCTTGTTGATCATTATCAAAGAAAGCAGCAGTTTCTTGCCATTGTTTCGCCAATGAGACGATTTCTCTCTCTCTCTCTCTCTCTCTCTCTCTCTTTTTTTTTTTATTGTAGCGCGCACAAAAGCAAGCCATGCCGCGAAAGGCCACAGGCCGTAAACACGCACTATCAGAATGCGACAAACAATGCATGACACAGTACAGTAATGCACTTTCAGCTTAGAGTGGCGTAAACACCTATAACAAAGAGAACGACACTTATCAGATCAAAGAAGAATAAGCAATCGATTCAAACCAATCGAAGGACGTGAAAAAGGAAGGGTACCCGTATAAATACGGACGGAGCGCCTGACCCGTAGCAATGGCTACCTGATAAAGTGTAACTGCTAAAACTGCTAAGCTTATGACTCGAACCAAACTACTGAAGCTGTATCGTCATTCATTTGACCTAAATTGTGTCTCGTATTACAATGGACAAACTTTGTTTCGATTTGGAGATGCGGCCTATAATTTTTCTCTCCCCTTGAATTTCGAATCTCAAATTTCAGTCACGGCTTACATTTGGGAATTTTTTTTTCCTTGATTTCGAGTCTCATTTTTCAGGTGCGGCTTAGATTCGAGTTAATACGGTAGGCCTAAATGGTTTGGATATGTCTGTCATAAATGCACATAATGCAATAACTTAAAACTGGAATGAATTATTGAGTCACTGAATTCCACCTTAGATGTACAGGAGAAATTTTGGAGAGACATTGCTAAGAAAAAGGGAAAATAGTCATAAAATACTGTCAGTAGACACGGCAACCATTATATTGAGACAATGATGCTTCTCAAGTTCAACCCTCTTTCATAAAAAGATGGCTAAAGCAGCAGTGTGTGTCAAAAACAGAAAAAAGTTTGGAAATGCAGTAATTTCATGCGCAAAATATATTATATGTGATTATGCACTAATTCTTGGTTTGACGTACATAACCACTGGAAACAAAATTTAAAGCTCTTCAGTGTGTACAGCATAGTGTTACAACTAAATGTCTTCATTTTCCCTTAAAGTGGTGTTTAAACAGAATTTTATCAAAATTATTCATGTTGGCCATATTTCTGTTAGTTTTTCTTTAGTTTCTAGACTGTCAATAGATAATGAAATGAAATTCTAAAGTTATTGCTAGAATAGATTGTATAATACTGCAGTGATATATGTAAAATAATACTGAATGCTAATATTAATCCATAGAAGTTAGTGGATCACCACATATCATGTAATATGGGTAAGCTTACAAAGTATTTTCATTGTTGAGCACAGATGGATTTTCCTTTCGAAAGTGTAAGAAAACACAGTAACATGTAAGTTAAAACATATCAGTCAACAGAAGTAATTATTTCCAACTTTGCCAGTGTCAGGCCCCATCGCAGTTCCCTCAGATTTAGTGGTAAGATGGCCCAGCAGATAGTTCTACAAAAACTGAACACAGGTCAAGCACCAAAACAGGAAGAATGTGTACTGAAGTATGAAAATAGAAGCAAAATAGAAACAGTTAACTGTCCAAACTCAAGATGTGCAACATTCACCGACCATGATTAGACACAGTGTCATGGTTATGGTGTTGGATTGTGAAGGGGGAGATCCATGTACAAACCCCCCTTAAGCTCATAAAACTACAAGTCAATTTAAATTCAAGATCTGTAAATATTTTCAAACGTATGGAGAGTTATAACCATTGTAAGAGAATTTGTCTGACAAGTGTCAAGTAAGGGCTGCCGATTGCGTGTAAACGGGCCAGGACATTGTCACTTACGAGTGAGGGACACGTTGTGGAAACCATGCAGGACAACATAAAATTTGCAAGCAGTGTATGTAGTTAACATTTTGTTTTCAGTATAATTATGCAGCTTGGTGATGCAAGGACCAGTGCAGAAATTCTTTTCAGTTGCAGGTGACTACAGACTTTTTATTGTGTTCTGTGACTTCTGTAGTATTTGTTTAAAACTATTTGCTACTTGACTGTGGTCAATAAACTTGACTAAATTAGAATAAATACAGTTTTAACACATTTAATTATGCTGCTTTTCTGTCTGTTTGGTACAAATTTTAAAACTTCTTTCAAATTAACTTCTCAATCAGCTAGAGACTTGAAACTTTCAACACAACTCAGAACTGAATGACGATGCAATATTAACTCACTTTCCACTTTGGTGTGTCATGAAGGTTACACTTGCTATTTCCCCTTTTCCTATTCTGATCATGAATGTTTCACAGTAAGAAAGATTGCTGGTAAGCCCCCATGTGAGCTTGACTTCGTATAATATTTACCTTAAAGGTCTTTTCACAAGCTATATGTAGGAGGAAGCCATACATCCATGGGCTCAGGTGAAGAAAAACTGAAATAACCAGAAATTTGCCAATTGTTTCTGTTGTAATTTCATCAAAATATTTGAAATTGACTGAAAAATTTTGCACTCACAAGAGTAAAAAGAAGTAAAACATTATTTCAACAAAAAACTTTTTAATATACAGTATCACTTTTTAAAACAGACTAAGAAGTATAAAATAATTCCTTCTAACTCCATACATATTCGTAATGCCATACAGATAGCCCTGGAAATTTGTGATTATGAATTTTTAAGGGCTAGGACCATACTTGTAAAATTTAAAACAAAAAAGTGGGGTCTATGCTGTGGATAAAAGGAAGAAGTGTAGAGGGAAGTTCTCATTCAGAAAAATTGCACAAGAGCCAATATCATTTGCAGTGCAATAAAATTACTAGTCACTTAGATGGACTATTCATAGATCACAGATGTAATGTATTACATGCAGACCATGTTTTTGTTTCAGTTTTTGAAGTACCGTACAGTTATAGATATTAAAAATTCACAAGCAGGAAGTTTCATTACAACATTTTTGAGGTTAGAAATCTGTATGGCACTAGGAGAAATTATTTTATAATTTTTTAAAAATGTGGTACATTAAATAGATTTTTTATTCTATTGAGATCTTTATCTCAAAAATTAAGAGTGCATCAGCCTTTCTTAAAAACAAAGATTTGCTTAATGTGCTAAAATTTCCTCTTCATGCACAGATTTTATTTTATTTTTTTTGCAGAAGAATATTTGTGTTTTATTAAGGCTGGTGTAAAAATGACAGTACTACTAATGAAATTAAGTTGACCAAAAACATGAGACAGTTCAGCCCACTTAAAGAAAAGCAAGTGGAACTGAATTCATGTGCACTTCCAAAAAATGGGAACTGAGTATGTGTGATAGTGACACCACAAATTCCCTTATTCAGATATACAGTCATGACTTTGTTCATCTATAAATCAGTTCTTCTGTCACCGGTCTCTATGCTTGTAAATGATTCATTGTTGAAATAAAAGTATTAAAAGCAATATTTGCAGTGATGTAGGGAAGCAGGTCATACAACTCTTTTAATTTGTGATCCAAAAGGGGATAAATGTTATGTCTAGGTGCAAGCTATCGTGCTAATTACAGTTATTGTATTTTTCTTTGGTTCATGTATGATATTTCTGGAGGAAAGGTGTTCTTTTGCCACACTGATCCTTGAGTATCTGTACTGTAGTTCATCGACATTATTTCCATCAAACGAGCGAGGTGGCGCAGTGGTTAGCACACTGGACTCGCATTCGGAAGGACGACGGTTCAATCCCGTGTCCGGCCATCCCGATTTAGGTTTTCCGTGGTTTCCCTAAATAGCTCCAGGAAAATGCCGGGATGGTTCCTTTGAAAGGGCATGGCTGACTTCCTTCCCTAATCCTATGAGACCGGTAAACTCACTGTTTGGTCTCTTCTCCCAACCAACCAACCAACCATTTCCATCAAACAGGAATTATTTCCCTCCGTGTTAACTTTGTTATAAGAATTTTTTTGTGCATTATTGTCTTTCAACAAATACTTTGAATAGTAGAACATTTCTGTTCTGATTATCTTACAGTTCTTTTAAGGACCATTTGTATCACCTCAGTAGTGTCCCATGGCAATTTTACTTCAATTGTTGATATCATTTTCGTCTTTTCTATTATATCATGAATGCACCTTCTTCTAAATGAGTGTGTCAAGTATCAAGAAACTTCACTTACTTTGTAAATTCTTTCTGTTTCTGTGTTACTCTAATCAACAGGTTTATTGCAATGTTTTCTTTGTCATAAAAAGAGAAAATTATTTGTTTCCCTCCTCTGCTGCCACTATTTCACTCCAAATATCACTCACTGGATGATTTTCTACCTAAGTTGTCACATATATGATCAACCTAAATGACCAATTGTTTTTAATTTTTATTTTTTAATGAAGTAACACAGCAAAAAAGTCAGATGGGTATACACTTATATAAATCAAGGACTAGATCTGCACCTTTTGCAGTGTCCTGTTTTTCTCTCTGCCCCTTAGTAACTCTCTTGAATCAGATCAGTATGTAAGTTTCCTTCATTCTCCTTCTCCTTTCAATCTCCTATTTGAAGCGGTAGAGCACTGTATTACCATGAAGTATGTGATGGAAGACGTTTATCAAAAGTTGCCAATGACATGCAAACATATAGAGATTACACTTTTGCTTTGACTGTATTCTTGGTAGAGCCAGTACATACTGCAATATGCAAGTTCAGTGAGAAGGTGTTCTTTGAAGTGTCTGGAATAGGAAAGCGAATTTAGTACCACGAAGATATCCATTGAGTGGTGATGTGAGGTAGTATGATAACAGCTAGGCTAACTTCAGTCTGTTAGAGCATTTGCAACTGAGACTTCAGTTCCAAAACAGTAAAGACAAAACAGATAAACAGTTAGTGACCTGTTGAAAATTTATTTTCAGAAATGAGAGACTTATGTTTGCTGTGGTCTTTCTCCAGTCATACCTTCAAATCTCATTTTAACGACAATAACTCTCACATAGTTTAGTGTCAAAGAAATGATATTAAGGAACATCCAACAGACTTACAGTTTACACTGCAGGGAATGTGTGTGTGGAAAATATCAGCTGGACTGTTGTCTTCTTTTTATAGTTCGGGCTGACTCTTCTCTCGCAACATCCCCTGACCCCCTCCTCTAGATGTATGTTTTTCTGGTAAAGTGATTTTGAGTTTCTGAAGTATGTTTAAAAACTGTCACGAGAATGTTGTCTTATTACCTCTTCACCACACTTCCCTCTGCAATTGCATGGTGCTGCCACACAGTTGGGTGCTGTTATTTTCCCTTTTGTCTTAACAAACCAAACTCTTTTTCCTGTGATGCATCTACAGATACTGATGCCTGAAGGCTACCAGTACCTTTAAAAAGGAATTATCACAATAGTATACAACTGTTTCTACATGGTTCTGCATTGTGTAGTACCTAACCTTCAGGATAAAGTGATGGCCAGAATATCGGATGGTCTGGTATACAGCATTCTTTAATTTTGCCTTTCACAGTAAGACATGATGTCTGCTGGTCAAATGATATTACATTCAAAGAAATTCTGGTTGTACATAAAGGCTGTTAGTGGCACCAAAGTTAGTGTCCAGTCATTCATGGACAACACGGGAATTGAAATTGAGAGTATCAAAGCAAATGCAGAAAGGTTTAGCTCTGTTTTTTATTCCTTTAAAAGGAAAGCCCTGTAGTATTGCCCCCATTTAATTCTTGTACCACTGAAAAGATGAGTGAAATCGATATTAGTGTCAGTGACGTTGAGAAACAGCTGAAATCGTTGAAACTGATCAAAGCCCTAGTGCCCAAAGGAATCTCAATCTGATTCTATACCCAATTTGTGATTGAGTCAGCCTCTCTGTTAACTGTAGTCTACTGTAGAGCCTTCAAACAAAACATGATGCATAGTAGCTGTGAGGAAGTGCAGAAGAAGAAGGGTAGCAGAAGCTATCCACAAAACTGCCATGCAATGTCCTTGACATCCATTTGTTGTAGAATCTTAGAACATATTTTGAGCTCAAGCATAATGATGTGTCTTCGGCAGAACAACCTCCATGCCAACCAGCAACATGGGTTTTTAAAACATAGATCGTGTGAAACCTAACCCATGCTTCTCTCACATGACACCATGAAAGCCATGTTTGAAGCCCGTCAAGTATATGCAATCACTCATGATTTCCGAACAAGTATTTGACTTAGTACCACACCTTCATCAATTATGAAAAGTACAATCATATGGGATATAATCTGAAATTTTGTGACTGGATTGAGGATTTATTGGTAGGAAGGCCACAACATATTAATTTGGATGGAGAGTCATCAATAGATGTAAAACTGACTTTGGCTGTACCCAGAGCCACATCTAGACAGGTGCAATACGTGCAGCTGCATAGGGTGGCAAAATTTTGGGGGCTGTAAAATGTTGCCATAATTTTTTCTTTTTTTTCAAATGTAATTTTAATGTTCATTGCATCAGCATTCAGGTATTCAATAACTTATTGGCAAAGTGTTGAGAAATATTTGTCCAGTCATTTAACTCATTTTGCACTTCTACTCCACCTACAAACATCTTCCATGTGTGAGCACATTAAAGCTCTGTCAGATAGGGAGTGTGCAACCTGCATGGGCACCCACCGTGGTCTCTGTGTTTCTTACTGTGGCATCATCCCAGTCAAACATGAGGTGGGTGCCCACACTAGACGGCCCTTGCCTGCAGCATGCTCCTGGCAGGTTGTAATTTTCTGAAAATGTATTTTTTTACAGTTTGCGACACTGTCTTTTTAAAAACGTAATGAATAAGATGTAAATACACAGTTTCATGAATATTGTAGTGTACAATGCAGTTCTGTTGAAATATTAATGTGCTTTCACAAGCTAGTGGTGCCATTGATAGAATTTTAGCTATAAATGTGCTGCTTTGACAGCAGCTTCTGCAAGCACCGATTGGAAGTTTATAAGCCTTAAAAAGACCCTCACTCTTGAGTGGTACGTGAAAGGCATTTTCCACCACATGACGTTCACTGCATATTCGTTGAGGGATCTTTCGATGCCATTCATTTGGGGAAAGGGGTCATCAGATCAGTTTGTAATTTAAACCCTTTTGTCATCTGTCAGCACACACGAGGGATGGATGTTTATGCCTGACAATGGTTTCACGAATACACTTTCCCTCTTTGCATTCATAAAAAAATGCAGAGTTTTCAAAACTTTTGCTCTCACAGTGTCTGCCATGGCTGTCCACATTGATAACGATGTAGTTGCAATCGTGATGAATAACTGCAAGCAGGACAACTGAAAACAAGTTTTTGTAACAAAAATAATTTGAGCCATTGTTTTTATGACACTTTCTTTCCTTCACACTTCCCTCTATGCTTCTAGTGATGTTTGGAAATTGCCACCATTCCATCAATCCATCTCAAATTTCTTCCAAACTTCCTCTGCTGGTTGAGATAAATGCAGTGGTTGTAAAACATTGTACAGTTCTTGACACACACATTCGAATAAGTTGGAGACGGTTGTCCTTTCCATGTAGATGGTTCAAATGGCTCTGAGCACTATGCAACTTAACTTCTGAGGTCATCAGTCGCCTAGAACTTAGAACTAATTAAACCTAACTAACCTAAGGACATCACACACATCCATGCCCGAGGCAGGATTCGAACCTACAACCGTAGAGGTCGCTCGGCTTCAGACTGCAGCACCTACAACCGCACGGCCACTCCGGCCGGCTTTTCCATGCAGAATTAAAAAGTGATGGTGTAGTGTGAATCATCACAAGTGGCCAAATATCTGGAAGAAAATGTACTATTTGTTGCTAATAAATGCATCTTACGAAATAAAATAATTTACAATAATTTACATGTCCCTTGAATGATTAGTGAGATTTTCAAGCAAAATGGAAAAATCTATGAGACTTCTATAGCAAATACTTAAAATTTATAAAGGGTGGAAAAGGTTCAACCAAGAAGTATCAGAATTGGCCATCGGCTGGTCATTTTTAGTTTCTTCCTGACACATTGTCACCACATCATACATCATGAAATGTTGAAGAGTCAGAGGAACCATTTCCTGATAAGGAGGATTGAGAGGAAGTCATGTAATCACATCTGTAATGTCAGTACATCCTGTGAAAAAGCCAAAACAAAAAGAAATAAGTGAAGACATAGTTGCAGTCAGAAATTATCAACACACCAGAGACAATAACAGGAGAGAGAAGGGTGAATTCAACCATCTGATAAATTACTTTTGAGTTAAGCACCATCTTTCAAGCCATTCCCATCTTGAACACAAACTCATTTAAAAATGCAGCTGGCGCAGTGTTTGGAGAGATTGAACTTGCATAATTAAACAATGAAACACCACCACATCTATCCCATGCAGCGCCAGAAAAATGTATGAGGAAGCAAAGGTTTTTTTCAGTGTAGATGGCTGATCTGTAACGCACTCTTATTTGTGCACAGTGTCCTCAATATTTTTCAGCTTATATTTTATTTATATAGTTTCTTGTTTTATGATTATTACTAGTTTTGTAAATATAGAATGACAGTAATAATAAAAAAATGGTTTCTACCATAAATAATATTCTGCCAAGCAGCAAAAGGATAATTAATTAACATCATAAATGACATGCTTGCCTCAAACAAATTGAGAAGTCTTTCCTCTGAACCTATGAGTTTTCTGTAGTTCTTTTCAATTTTTGACTTTTTCAGTTAAATCAGCTTGTGTAATGGTTCCCGTTGTTCATGAGACATTCGAAAATAACTGACGAAATGGTCGTCACTAGACCACAGTTCCTTGAAGAGACTATGAAATTCCACGTCATCTTGTCATTTAGTGTTAACATCATATTTCCACTTGCTCCATTTTCTCGAAATGAGTTCAAATAAAGGCCACAGATGATCATCACTAGAACTCCTACTCATGTTTACTGGACAGCAGGTGGCTCACTCTCAACAAGCGGCAATCGACAACTGGGTAGCTGTGTCCTACCCCTGCTCTTTTTGAACACAGCTGATCACAGTGGGCAACAGAGTGTTCTGAGCACATGGTCAACACACACTCTGTTTGACACAGCCTTACTCTCCACCTAATCGTTTGGCTATGAGATCTTGCATGTGGCATGTTGTTCAATTCTTCAACCATTTATGGTTATGTTGCTGTGATACACAACCCGACATTTCACATGGTTCTAAACTTAAAATTAAAGTCAGTAATTCGAGTGATAACTGGTCATAGTGAAGTTGGTTCTGTTGTATTAGATATAACCAAAGTACTTGACTATCTTGCTCATGACTATCTGACAGTAATAAAATTGTACATGCTGTACTTTTCCAAAGCGTTAGCAAGCAGGTGCCAGCTATAATACTGTGTGTTCTTTCAAAATGTTGTATGATTCCTTTTTGCTTCTAACACAGTGAGTAAATTATGGGAACCACCCTTCAAAAACCAACCCTAGAATGCTCACAAACAACAATGAACACATGTGGAGAGCAACTCTCTTGCCAACCTTGGGTTCTTTGTTTCTACTCCGGCAAAACTGTACTTGTTGTTATTTTGTGTGGTCCTTTGTGTTTTAATTAAGGAGTCAGAAATGGGTGATAAATGAAAAAAAACTTTTAAGTCAGAAAGTGTTAATAAAGTAAGATTTTGGTATGAAAAAGGGTGTTTTTAATTGTACTTCTGGGATCAGAAGAGAGACTATAAAACTCCACCCTTTCTGGGCTTTTTGTTGTCCAAAGTGACTTTCCACTACATGAGGCCGGATAGTCGAGAGTCTACTGTATGTTCAGCTTCTAACGTTCTCCATCACAGAGATTTTTCCTTCAGTTCATGGCAGCAGTAGCTAACCATATAGTAAGATTTGGCAACCCTGGGACAGGATCTAATTCATACTTGTCTCCAGTAACTTATGAAGATGTAATATGTCTTAAGGGGAAATCAGTGAACCGAAAAATATGTAATGAAGTTATATCTTCTAAATATTTTCCAGTCATAGTAGAGTCTACACCATATATATCCTATAATGACCAGCTAAGTATAATAATTAGATATATAAATCAAGATGGGCTCTCAGTTGAAAGATTTTGAGGTAATTTTGAATTATTGAGGAATTACCCGTACTTGGACAGCTGTGGAGGTCAGTCATGCGATAACACAACCAACATATCTGGTGCATATCAGGCTTGCAAGTAAGACTCAAGGATCGAAGCTCTCTAATGTACTTCATTCCCTGCTTGGCTCACTCACTGAAGCTAGTTGCTCATGAACTGCACAATGCTGGACAGCTGCAATACGGTTTTTGAGATAACTAAAGGTTTATGCTACTTTTATGTAGATTCTGCAGGCAGACAGAACTTCTTGGAAACATTTTTTGATAATGCAAGATATAGTGTGCATGTGAAGATGTTAGCAAGAGTCAGAATGCAAATTGAAAAGCTGCATTCTGTGAATTAAGAACAATTTCAGAAAATAAGAGTTGGAGTTAATGAGGAGCTGAAGGCCTGAGAAAGTTAAGTAGTATTGAGGTAGCTTTCATGACATCAGTATGGGGCTGTATTCTACAACAGTTTGGCAAAGTAATTTAAAAACTGTAAGCTGAGGATGTTATGATTTCTACTTGTATTTTGAAATGTGTAACTCTCTTGCAATGTCTCTAGTTGAGGTTCAGACAACTTTTTCAACTCAGAATTCAGCTGAAGAAACTTATGGAGACCATAAACTTGAAATCAGTTCCACCTCCTTCAGCTGCTGAGAATGAAAACAGGAAACATTAAAAAGAAGAGAGTATTTCATGGATCATCTGACACATAAGACGAACACATGTGTCCTAAAGAAGAAATAGGAACAGAGTATGTTGAGATATTATACAAACTCTGCAGGAAGAGTTACAGAAGAGAGTTAAAGTCTACAGAGAATGTAACATGAGATTTTCATTTCTCTCAAATGTCACCTACCTAGAAGTCGTTCAAATTTATGTTGCAGAAAAGCTTAGAGCCATAGAAAAAAAACTTTGGTGAAGAATGTACACATTTTAAAAGCTATCTTGTTTATGAAGGAAGAACATCGTGACAACTGTCCTCCCTTTAATTTCTCGATAGAATGTTGGTTTGGAAGGAAAAAATGTGTACACAACACTCTAGATTTACAACTGTATTCCAGCAACAAACTGTTCAGGTGAAAGGTCCTTTTCTGTTTTAAAACAGATTAAGAACTACCTCCAGACAACAGAAAATCAAGAATGATTGGTCTATTTTGGATTACTGGCCTTTGAATAAGGTGTGGCAGTTAGTTTGGACTATCAAGAAGTGATAAATGAATTCTCAAATGCAAAAGTGAGAAGGAAGTAATTTCTCTACTTTAGCAGTATTTCGGAAAAGGTCAGTGAAATCATCTCATGTATTTGGGGCTGACTAAATTTCACCTTTAAATGAAGTAGTTTTGGTATAGGGTATTAAACTGTAATGATTTTCTTTGTGTTTTTACCATTTACAGGGCGTTTGAAAAATCCCATAACAAACTTTTAGAACTTGTAAAGGGTAGTGTGTACATAATATTCTGAATATGAATCCATGTCTGGAAACATACCGTTTCTGTTCTACAGCAGTTTCAGTTTAGATGTTTAACTCATTCACTTCTGCAAGAGGAACTGAATTAGGCATGATATAGTAAGGTTCAATAGGAAACATAACAAAAAAACATTCATTAAAAACAAAACAAAAAAAGCATGGTATAAGTACATGCAGAACAGTACTGATCCATTATGACAACAGCTTGATGTTGTGACTACCAGAGTTATTACAGACATTGTACCCATGAATACGTTCTGGTACACACTCCCTATCCGATCTGGTGTCTCTTCAATTTCTAACGCAGCGGCCAGAACTCATACCAGTAGATCTCCCTCTGTCCCTACAGGAGTTTCTTAACAAGGCCGATGTTAAGTGACTACAGGTGACGGTCTTATGTAGCACGCATCATCCTGTCTGCAGTATTGCACACCAGGGGAAGCAACTCTGAGATTTTTCTCTTTCCCTCATGAGATGTGCATGTGTTACACATCTGAATTAAAACCACTGTTGTACCATTTCCAGGCATAGGTACATGTTCAAAATGTCACATACTCACTCCCCTCTACAAATTCAAGAAGTGTGTAACAAAAATTTCTGAATGCCTTGTATTATGTCCATGTTCGTTGTTACAGTGGTAATTTTCAGTAAAAGTGCTATTGAAGAATAGTAGATATTTACTATTATTGAATATTTGACTTGCGCATGTGTTTTGTGTTGTATGCTACTTAAACACTTCAGCAAAGTTCGTAACTGAAGTTACACAGCTAACCATTGGTACTCCGTAAACAAATATAGCAATGCTGAAGTTTAGGAGCAGAGGACGTAAAATAAACTACTACTCAGGGCTGTCACACACCCTAAATGAGTGATGTATCCCTTCCTGTTCATGATGTGTGTTACTGACCTTGAGTACAATATTAATAGTAAAACTAAGAATTTCTGCATATGATATACTTATCTGCATTAAATACAGTGAAAATGAAGCTGCAAAATATTCACTCAGAACTTCACAAGATTTCAAAATGGTGCTAAGATTGTCAGGTAGATTTAAATGTCCATAAATGTAAAATAGAATGCTTCAAAAATGATAAAAACATAGTAGCCTATGAATATAATATTAGAAGTCACAGCTGAATCAGTAAACACATACATGCGAGTAACACATAGTGAGGAATGAAATGGAAGCATCACATAAGCTCAGTTGTGGGTAAAGGAGAGAACAGATGTTAGTTTACTATCAGAATACTAGAGAAATACAATCGTTCTGCAAAGGAAATTGCGTGCAAATCACTTCTGCTACCCAACCTAGATTACAACTTAAGTGTGTAGGACGCACTTCGGTACCAAAAAGACCTAGCACATGATTTTGAATGTATACAGCGAAGGGCAGCACGAATGGTCACAGGTTTGTTTGACATGCAGGAGAGTATATAGAGAAGGTGAAAAAACTGAACTGTAGACACTTGAAGCTAGACGGGAATTATCCAGAGAAAGTTTACTAACAAAGTTTCAAGAATCGGATTTAAATGATGACTTAATACTATGCACTACATATTGCTCCCTTAGAGACCGTGAGGACAAGTGTAAATTAATTACAGTACGCACAGAGGAATTTTGGTAGTAATTCCCCCCCCCCCCCCCCCCGCCCCCCTGAATGGAATAAGCCCTAATAACTGGTACAGGTGAATGAATGCATTTCACAGTGGTTCGCAGAGTACAGATAAATGTAGGCACTGATAACCAATTGGAAAAGCCCTCCAAAAATTCAACACTGCTACAATTGTTGGGGCCACGCATTTCTGATAAATCATGGCGACACTGACTCGCCTTGCAATATACGTGAAAATAGGAGCCAGAGCCGTTAGTGGTGCAATGTGCAAACTCGTTAGGTGCATTCGCGAGTGCCTGAATGGGGCGTGATTACTTTTCTTTTCCGAACCACCTCGCGCATTAATTAATGCGACTCATAACTCGTACCGAAGTACAGATTAGAATTTGTCGCTTGCAGGTTTACGGAGTACAGGGAATGAACAGATGTATTTGATTTGTAGATCTTCTTGACAGGGAAAAGTTTGTCACTGGGTTCAACAAAAAATGTGGAACGCTTCACGATTTTGCGTGTCATCCTTGCGCAGGGGCCATGCTAATCTTCTCTGTATCGTTCCAATTTTAGTATATGTACCGCCGAAGCGAGTACGGAAGGTAACTCTCAGAGCGATGTATATATACTTACACAATAGTGTCAAAACTACCTTCTAGTTGTGGTGTCTTATGGCGTTTCGTAACTTCTATAATATGATGCAGTTTGGCTGAATTCCTAACCTATTTGCTGCTATGGCCGTAGTCTAGGCTGATGCTGTGCAAAATTTTCACATTTTATTTTTTACACGGTGAAAAAAAGGCACGTTTCTGTACGAACGGTCCCGTACATTTACTAGCACAACTGTTGAGACCGCCATCTAGCAGTAGTCTCCAGAGTTGAGCTCTCGGAGCTATTAACTCTCGCGGGTCATTTTGCATAGATGTTGAATTAGCAACCCAGGAAAGCGTAAGTGAAATTACGGGCATCAATAAAGACCCTTCCGTATGTGCAAGTGCTACAAATTCGGCAAAACTGACAAAGCGTAATTTAATTTCCATCACGTTACAGTTCTGTGCTGCCATCTGCGGGCCACAATGCGTACCGTGACAGCGACGTGCTCACTTCATTCAATTTCCGTGCAACTGCAACAGCTGATTGGAATGGAAAGTACACGGATATTACGAAATTGTATTATAAAACCGACGACGGTTAGAAAATATAAGTTGATACTTGAACCCGTTAATTCGCTTTGGATTCATTACGCTTTACAACGAAACTAATAAAACACCAGAAAACGGGAGGTGACAACCAGACGTACACTACACGCTTGTACTTAGAAATGTATTTGCCCACTATCGTGTTCTGTAAATCCAAGATATGCGTATATAAGAACGAAATAAATGTACCTTTTAAAGTGATGATTTGAAATTGGACTGAACTTCAGGCGGGAGTTAAGTTTACAATAATACTAGGCCGATGTTTATACTGAATGATACCTTGTGTTAGATTTTTGAATTTAGGTAAAGATTTCTGGTTCATACATTAATAACGGAATGTACCTTAATTAAGTTTGTAATTTAGTGTGGTACTACTAGAATTAAACTGTTGCCCTTCATAATATATTGATGAAATGTCATCAGTATAGACAAGAAAACTGAAACACATTTATATGTTTCCTAAATTTTCAAAGGAGAGACTGACAAATTAGAACTACAGAAAAGTTATGTATAGCCAACAGCGAAATGACAAACTGAATAGAATATAAAGCAGCCCGAATATCAAATATGTAGCTGATAAATTAAATATATCTCTCAATGATGAATTCTCCAAAACATAAGATATAAGCAACATACAATACATTGATGACCTACATATAAAGGGTATTTTGTACAGGACTTGGTGTATACAGATAATAAGTCAAAGATGTGTGGAAAGACAGTCTTGTCTGTGCCATAATGGGAGAGACTTCTTGTTAATATCTCTTATTGGCATTCAGATACCTTATAATTCAATAGTTTCATTAAGTGTTACTTACATGTGGTGATACGGCACTTGGAATTTTATGTATAGCATTTACTGTCTGTTAAACACAAAATCACATTAAAGCTACCATTAATATCAATAGCACTGAATATGTGCTAACACTTCACTAAATTTAGTATCTGCTTTGAATTATGTATACTAAACAAGTTAACATATGCTAGATTTCACAGTGATAATGTTTGTATCAAATTCCCTGAAGTAGATATAAAACAACTGATTTTTAGCACACAATGTGACCAATTATATATTCATTAGACCTTCATTAGACTGATCAATTCATCATTGTACATCCAGGAAACAATGTATCAGTACTTTCAACATATGCTCTTCATCATAAGGAGGAAAAACAACTCTGTTGCATTAAACATAGATGATAAAACTATATGTTATGTAACGAACATGAAGTTTCTAAGGATGAATACTGATTGTCATTAAACGTTGGTATGAACACAGAAAGTTGCTGGGAAAAAGGACATCATCATTGTGTTATGCTCTTTGGGTTTCATCATCATGGGTTTTATGATCAGTTGGTAACAGCCAATTTCTTGGGGTGAGATACTATTGCAACATACAATTAGTTCTTAGCTATGGGATTCTTTTATTGAGACTGAAGGCACAAATGATGGACACAGTTTTCATATTGCAGAAAAGGGCCATAAGAATAATTACTAGAGGTAGTGGTCAGGTTCATTGTAAAGAACTCTAAAAATAAACTGGTTGTTCTTACTGCACTAAGTGAGTAAACCTACCAAACTCCTGTGCATATCAAGGAAAATATTACTAAGTATTTCAATTACACTTCTTTATGTACATGTGGAACAAGAGCCAGTTTTGACTCTCATTCACCAAGTAAAATCAAACCATAAACTCAAAACATCACCTTATATTGGGAATAAAATTGTATGATAAATTTCCTAAGGAGATGAAAAAATTACTGAAACAGACCAGTTTACAAATGCAGCTAAAACATTATTCATAAATAATGTATATGACACAATTAAAGACTGCTCTATAGGACTCACAAAAGCGCTTAGAGAGAAGATAACCACAACAGCCTGTCACACATCAGTACATGGTTACACTTTACAAGAAAGTCATATGCTGAGATGTGTCATGCATTACAGCCTTCTGAGTTCAACACCTCACTCATACTGAGTGACTCAATTTTTCCAGGTGAACAGAGAGGACATGGAGATGTACTTGTTCATGGTCCAGGAGTCAGCAGTGAGTGTCCTTAGTGTGTGCAGTGATGAAATGCTTAATTGTTTTATATTATATTATCTGAAACCAACTGTGTGTAAACCAATGAACATTTACACTAGGGACTAAACAAATCATGCTGTGCACTTGTCCAGACACTGGCCTCATATTTGGGAGGACGGAGTAGGCCTTGTATGGCCATTATGGTTTAGGTTTTCCTAAATCATTTCAAGCAAATGCTGGTATAGTTCCTTCATCAATATCACTGCCGACTACCTCCTGTTAAAATCGTACTTCTATATTGTGTGTGTGTATGTTTTGAGCTATTTCTTTACATTGTATAATGACAAGTTCTTTATCACTGTGACATGATCCCTCAATGAATACATAAGTAAATAAATTAATTAATTATCATTCTTTTTGTAAAAAAAAGAACATTTATTTTTCATTTGCATATTCAGTTGCATAGTAACAATTCTAGATCCTTTGAATTAAGGGCATGCTATCTCAAGCCACAGTTAAGAGAACTATTGCTTTTTTTAGATTCTGAACTTTTCTTCACATTACACTCTTAAAGCACTGACCTGTTGCTTTTGCAAAGATAAACTTGCTACTGCTCCTGATGGGCCTAAGTTGGATATCCAAAAAACTGAGTGATCCCTTACACTCCACTTAAATATTGAATTGGTATCCCAGTTTTCAACTTTCCTGTAGTCTTAACTGGTATCTGCAATATTCCATTGCATTACCAACAAACTGAACAGCCAGTGGTTAACTCACCATTGCCAACAGTGTCTAATGCTAAGATCAAATGCAAGCCCAACATTATCTTGGATGTAAAATGAACAGCACCCTCTGTTATAATGAGCCAAAAGAGCTGGAGGGAACTTTTTGTGCATACTGAGTGTTAATGATTGTGTGTTTTAAACTTGCTCTGGGGAATTTGATGCCAACATTAACATAGTGAAACATAGCAAACATTAACTAAGTTAGAAGAAACCAAATATGATTAAATTACTCATATTTCAAAACTCATGACAATGCCACATGAAACGTTTTTCAATGTTTAGCATACATTCAGTGTTGTCGGCATTCACAGTAGTTGTATTGAGGTGTGTTTAATAGACTGAAAACAATAATTTTGGTCCCATTCAACACAAAATGTTCCTCTCAGTAACAACAATATGTAAGATCCCAGAGGTATCTCACCACAACTAAGTGAGAGTAAATGAAACTGTTGTATTACAAGGTTTCTGAATGCAGAAAGGGGCTACCAAAAGAACTCACCTCCATTCCTGAAACAGGTAACACATGCTAATTGATCTATTGAGGCTACTTCATTTCTATTAGTCAGAAACAGACTGTTTTTCCACATATTGTTAGCTTGTTGTCTATACACACCAAGTTCTGTGCAAAATATCTTTACGGACTATCTGGCTTATATTTTATGTTGTGGAAAATATACCTTTGAGAGATATACCGTATTACATTTATATACTATATTTTGGTATTCATGCTGCATTAGATTCCGTTCAATATATAGTGAACATACTTTATTATTTCTCATTACCAATCCATAAACCAATGAACTTGCTACACTTTTATGTGGCCGTAATACACTGAAGAAATCACCCTAGTTTATTAGACAAAATGGAAATCCGTTAATCATCCAAAATTACAACACACAATGTTCAATTATTTTCACCTAAATTCACAAACCTATACACAGTATGATTAAGTATGAATATACTCATACTATTATTATACACCTAGCTTCTACTCTTGGTTCAACCCATTTAATTATTAACACCATTGGCTCACATGGGACAAGATAAATAAATTTCGTCCTTTTAACCTAGTCTTCGATTTACAGCACTATATAGTGGGCAATTTATTCATTTATTTATTTACTTAGCAACCTTTTATCTGATCATTATGAAAATGATATAGAATTTGTTATACATTGCGTTACGTAGAAAACAGGACATGAAAAGATTTACGATTATATGTCCATAAATAAAATATTATTACATATAACATGAAACCATAAATGTAACAACATTCATAATATGCTAAATTAGAATAATAGATGAATTCAATTTAGTTTTCAATGAGCACTTTGTATCATTACGATGAATGAAATAAGCAATCATTTCGAAGTAGAAGCAAGTAGTTTCTGTCCGCTTGACAGCTTTAGTTTTCATGTTTTTTTTATTAGTTCCGTAATAAAGAGTGACGAATCCAAAGCGAGTTAACGGGTTCAAGTGTCAACTTATATTTTCTAACCGTCGTCGGTTTTATAATACAATTTCGTAATATCCGTGTACTTTCCATTCCAATCAGCTGTTGCAGTTGCACGGAAATTGAATGAAGTGAGCACGTCGCTGTCACGGTACGCATTGTGGCCCGCAGATGGCAGCACAGAACTGTAACGTGATGGAAATTAAATTACGCTTTGTCAGTTTTGCCGAATTTGTAGCACTTGCACATACGGAAGGGTCTTTATTGATGCCCGTAATTTCACTTACGCTTTCCTGGGTTGCTAATTCAACATCTATGCAAAATGACCCGCGAGAGTTAATAGCTCCGAGAGCTCAACTCTGGAGACTACTGCTAGATGGCGGTCTCAACAGTTGTGCTAGTAAATGTACGGGACCGTTCGTACAGAAACGTGCCTTTTTTTCACCGTGTAAAAAATAAAATGTGAAAATTTTGCACAGCATCAGCCTAGACTACGGCCATAGCAGCAAATAGGTTAGGAATTCAGCCAAACTGCATCATATTATAGAAGTTACGAAACGCCATAAGACACCACAACTAGAAGGTAGTTTTGACACTATTGTGTAAGTATATATACATCGCTCTGAGAGTTACCTTCCGTACTCGCTTCGGCGGTACATATACTAAAATTGGAACGATACAGAGAAGATTAGCATGGCCCCTGCGCAAGGATGACACGCAAAATCGTGAAGCGTTCCACATTTTTTGTTGAACCCAGTGACAAACTTTTCCCTGTCAAGAAGATCTACAAATCAAATACATCTGTTCATTCCCTGTACTCCGTAAACCTGCAAGCGACAAATTCTAATCTGTACTTCGGTACGAGTTATGAGTCGCATTAATTAATGCGCGAGGTGGTTCGGAAAAGAAAAGTAATCACGCCCCATTCAGGCACTCGCGAATGCACCTAACGAGTTTGCACATTGCACCACTAACGGCTCTGGCTCCTATTTTCACGTATATTGCAAGGCGAGTCAGTGTCGCCATGATTTATCAGAAATGCGTGGCCCCAACAATTGTAGCAGTGTTGAATTTTTGGAGGGCTTTTGCAATTGGTTATCAGTGCCTACATTTATCTGTACTCTGCGAACCACTGTGAAATGCATTCATTCACCTGCACCAGTTATTAGGGCTTATTCCATTCAGGGGGGGGGGGGGGGGGGGGAATTACTACCAAAATTCCTCTGTGCGTACTGTAATTAATTTACACTTGTCCTCACGGTCCCTAAGGGAGCAATATGTAGTGCATAGTATTAAGTCATCATTTAAATCCGGTTCTTGAAACTTTGTTAGTAAACTTTCTCTGGATAATTCCCGTCTAGCTTCAAGTGTCTACAGTTCAGTTTTTTCACCTTCTCTATATACTCTCCTGCATGTCAAACAAACCTGTGACCATTCGTGCTGCCCTTCATTGTATACATTCAAAATCATGTGCTAGGTCTTTTTGGTACCGAAGTGCGTCCTACACACTTAAGTTGTAATCTAGGTTGGGTAGCAGAAGTGATTTGTAAGTTATACCGTTAAACCTGAAATCTGCTATCTGCTTTACCCACGACTGTGCTTATGTAACCATTGCATTCTCTAGTCATTAGGATCGGTTCGAAGGGAGACTCATCACTGAAGTCAATTCCACTCCAGTCAACGAGATTTCTGTCCGAAGACGTCTGGTGAGATGTCGCGGTCACGGTGAGATACCAACCAGACTACTGGCCGCCATACGGCCCGACAAAAAGGGTGATGTCGTGCGGTGCCATTTCTTTACATAGCAGGACCCCTTTGGTTGTCATCTGTGGCACCTTTTCACTTCAGTACATCGCTAATATTCTGCGCCCTATTTAATTGCCTTTTGCGTCATGCCATCCTGTGCTTACATTTCATCAAGATTATGCCCTCTCGCATACAGCGAGAGTTTCCACTGCTTGTATTCGTGTTGCCAAACCGTGTCACAGCCAGAAAAGTTGCGGGATCTCTCTCGAACTGAAGACGTTTGGAACATAATTGTAGAGCCCTCTTACCAGATGGACATCTTGACAATATAGTGCGCCAATTGGACAGAATTTTTCACGATATCCCTCAGGGGAACATCAACAGCTCTGTCAATCATCGTAAGCGAAGTCACTGCTTGCCAGCGCGTTATTGACTTGCTCAGCTTGTGAAGCTCTTTCTCTTCAATGAATCATGCAGTTTCACTGAAACTGTAATCATTTGCTCGTCTGTGCATCTGTGCCACACCTATCGATCCGTCCCAGTCGAATAATTGCTTCGTGGTGCTTCGGTTTTCGCCTTGGTGTGTATTTTCCTAATCTTCTTTTTCTGTGTCTTTAGTTAATGATCTGCCTCCAATGATCACAGTCTCATGCACATAATGTTTCATGTGTGACAACTGTGATATATTGTTTTAATTTTGCATTACGAGATATTTACTTTTACGACATCTATTCCATAATTTAATGATTGTTCTTTGTTTGCTTCGTGATTAGGCCAGAGGGTTAGATGGTTTCTCCTAGGTATTTAAATTATGTTACTTCAGACATTTTACCAAACTGTGTAAACATGGGTTATCCATAGAGGTACAGATGAGAACCTTCCATGTATTGAATTTTTTCATAAGAAATTTTCCGTTCACTTTTAGCTGATATTTCCTGGAGTTTTTCAAGGGAGTTAATTGCCTCTTCTGTGTTATGTGGAAGTATCGCTCGCTCGTCTAATTTTTCTAGTACAAGATGGAACAGTAAGGGGGATAATCCTTCTCCCTGCCGGATCCGTGTTTTTGTATCGAAGGGCTGAGGTATTTCACGTTGGAATTTAACTTTGAGCTGGTAACTGTTAATGTTTGTTTAATCAACTGTCTTGTATTTCCACCCACTGTGAACTCTTCTAGTGTATTGCACAGTGTATATCTATATAATGAATCGTATGATTTTTTAAAGTCCACAAAGCATCACCGTTCGTCTTACCTTAGGGATTTGTAAAACCATCTTGAGGCTGAGGATTTAATCCACATACGATCTAATTTCCAAACATCTGCTTGATATTTGCAAATGAAATGGTCTGTTTCTGTTTCAAAGTACCTGAGAGAATAGATACATCTTGGTCGATTGCCTTTTCTGCGATGTCATGCTCGTGTTCTTCCAGGGCTACAGTGGTGTACACACATTTCTCACTTTGCCGAATACGCCCTCAGAAGAGTTTGCCCGTTTCCCCTGCCAACATGACCACAATTCCATTCCTCGTTGAGCAGTCAAGTATGTCGATTATGATAGTATGGCGTTCGATCTGTCTTGCATTTTCAATACATTACTCGGCTGTTTGCGGCAACATGTGGAAGTGATGTGGGCTGTTACCTTGCAAGAATTACTTGTCTACGTGAGTGTCCATATGAACGATTGCAGGACTGCATCGTAGCCGACAGAGGCTACACAAGGCGCTGAAATTCCTGACCATCACAATTTGGAATATGGACGTGTGATTTTTATCATGTACAGTGCACAACTTTCATACTATGTATGATGATTTTTTTATGCACGTGAGACCACTGTATCAGAGAGTTAGCTTTTCGAATGAATCTCGTTAACTGTAACTCAGTTGGTAATTGTTTAGTTTATAGTGTACAGCAATACAGTCTTCTCACATTGTCACAATTTAATATAATGGCTGTAAGAAAACATAGATAGGAGCAAGTATCTTGTACAGCTAATACCTATTTTCGCAACTGTTAGGCCGCACGGCGACAGGAAACAGAGCATTTCAAAATGAATATGGTGATTATAAACGGCTACAACTACTTAATGCATGTTGGGACATCGATAAGAATATAGGATTCGGTAAAAAAAGTTGACTATCTTTTTTTTTCTTTTTTTCTTTTTTTTCAGATGTGTTCTGTATGACTCGTTCATCAAACAGATAACATTTAAGCAATAAAATGTTTCACATCATACATTCTGATGCATGTGTGAAGTCAGCGACGTGAGCGCATTGGAAATGTGTATTTTAAGCTTAGGCATTGTCTTTGTAAAAGGAGGAATATGCACATAGTCTTTCATATAACAATATGAAAAAGAAATCGATGGGTGTCAGACCTGGAGATCTAGAAGATCAAGAGCAGAACACATCATCGTCACGTCCAGCGCGACCCATCTAACTCTTCAGAAGCCGTTTAAAAAGGTGCGAACCATCACACACTAGTGTGGGGGTGTTCCATCTTATTGAAAGAGCGTAATCAGTGTAATCCACATTAGGCTTTGACGTAGGGTTACCATAATTTCTGTCTGAGAGACCGGGATATTTCTTTTAAACTGCCTAAAAGCAGACGTACGTTTGGAAGCAGAAACCGGGACACTTCTCTTAAGCTTCAGAAAAAGTCAACGATGCGTGTTGGGAGGTTGTGAACCGTTGCAGCGATCCGCCCACGCTGGAAGTCTCTCTCAGAAGCAGGGCCTCTACTCAGGTACGTCAATTACCGGCTACCCGTAAGGCAGTTAAGTCACACTATGTTCAAGGAGGAATAATATCTACTGTTGCGGCTGTGGCCCTATTAAAAGAAAGAGGAGGAAGAGAAAATTGCGGAGACATTACATTACTATCACAAGACTTTACAGTGTATAGCCGAATAAAAGATTTAATGCAAAGGTACATTTGCAAATTTATTGTTTTGCCGGTCAACTGCACTCGGAAGTACTGGAATTCACGATGTACAAATTTAAAATTTTTTGGTGTGCTAGTAGGCCTCATTAAGTTTGGACCTTAGCCTAGTAGTAGAGTCCACTGATTTCAAAGACATGTGATGTGTAACGGTATGATAGCACATCGCTAATTCTGCTGCTGTTACTGATTTTCCCTCTTTGAATGAATTTGGAACAAAAAACTGTCGATATTTTTGAAGGGTATGCAGAGTACACGTTTGGTTTATGCTTTACGCTACCTAACGAAGCTCTTTATCTGCTCGTCCCCCACGTGCAATGGAAACATAACACTTACAAATTACACATTCTGTTTCACAGTCACGCCTCTCTCGTTTTATAAAGAACAATTTTTCTCAATGTTTTCCTTGGAATGGACATTTCCTCTTTGGCATGCTGAGTTCATTTGAAGCAATCAAACACTTTGGTAACAAATTACCCGCTATACGACTCGGATAGGGGAACAGAGAACCATGTTGCTGCAAGCTCTGAGCGAATTCTGTCCGCCGTATTGCGATTCACTACGCTTGCTGAACGATTGAAATTTTGACTTTTTTTTACATTCTCCGTAATCCTTATCGACTATCGCTGTGAATTAAAAGTTATAATTGTTTGCAAATCGCTGTATTCATTTTAAATCGCCCTGCATTTTTCGCAGCTCCCAAGTTAGAACGCGCGCAGTGCTTAACATTGATCATTTTCATCTCAGAATGTGATACAGAACAAAGCAAAGATTTCAACCGTACATTGTATAAAGTGACTAGACGATATCTGAAAGGTACCTGAAGAGGAGAAAAATTTGACATAAACACCTCAGACAGGATGCTATACACCTATTATATTATGAAGAAGTTGGTTGCTACGTGTCGCCTTCTGTTTTAGAACAGTCCCATCTAGGATTAAGATACCGGGATTTAGTGCACCAGTCAAGTTGCTATACATGCGTGTTATTCAAACCAATAAGTATACGTGCAGGCATGTGAAAACGGCTGGTGTATTTTTTGGAAGACGGGAGTGCCCACAGCATACTCATTTCGAAGATGTAGAAGAAAGGATTCACGACAACCTGAATTTGTGCCCCGGTTTTGATACGAGAAAGGTCCACAAAACATCACAGAACCACCTCGAGTGTGCACTACGTGTAGAGGTTAAACGTGACAGTGAGCCGTAGATCCACACGACGCCTTGTAGCATTTGTAAAGGAACAAAATCACAACTCGTCGGACAACGCTACTCACCTTCAGCCTGCGTTGTTTGGCTAGTTGAACATATCCAGCTTCATGTGTCGTTGTAAATAACGGCTTTTTGCGAAGTAGTCGGATCCAAATGTCCATCGCATGCGGTACTCTTCACAGTGCTTGTTCGGAAACTGGTTCAGATGGAAGCAGCAATTCGTGTTTGAAACCGTGACAATGTGTGACACTTGTTTCCAGTTCCTGCCGGTTAGCGTCTTTTTATGACCACTGCTCGTACACCACGCTACATTGTTGCGAATGGTACGCCATTCCTTGCAGGCACGATAGACCAGTGTTTTCAAACTGTGCGTCGCGACTCCCAGGGATATCGCAGCCATACAATAGCGGCGCTGCGATGACTGCACGAAAGTACGGCAATAATTTGGTTTATTTGTTTTTCGTATAAAGAAACAACGTGTGAGCTAGTAGTGACAACTAGCGGACCGTCAAGTAAGTGCAGTTACTATGGCAGACTGGTAGGCGACAGTCGAATCGTACTACGCGACTCATTTATTTTATTCAGTAACAGTCAGTTCGAAGAGCAATTTTGTCGAATGTAGATTGTTTTGTTGTTTGGCTTCCGTGATTTGTGCTTCTGTGTCAGAATGGACAAGCTTTTAAATATCCGTGACGTTTCAAACGTGTCAATCAGTTCTAAAGAAGTGAATCAATGACAATGGAGGAAGTACAACGACAGTTACTTGAATTTCAGTTTCAGGTGTAGTACTAGGACTTCTTTAAGGCCAAAGTGACAAATGACGATCACAGTCGTCATTTGTTTCAAAGTCCTAGCTACTGAAAGCATGCTGCCTACTAAAATGAAACTGTTTCAGGAAACGAGATAAATTCCAGTAATTGGTAAACAAACCACGAGGATATTTTCCCTACAGGGAGAAGAAAAGTAAATTTTCACTAACAAGCTATGATTTCTACTATGGATCTTCTTTCGCCTTACAAAGTTGCCTATCGTGTAGCAAAGAGCGAAAAATCACACATCACGGCGGAAGCCCTACTTCTACCAGCTCCTCTGAACATTTTATGTTTTATGACAGGCGAGTCAGCTGCCAAGTAACTGACATGTGTGCCTTTTCCTGACAAAACTATTAGTCGTCGGATACTCTGTGTGCCTGACGACATTAATGACTTGTTGGTTGGAAAATTCAAAGGAAATGGTGATTTCGCTGTTTAGTTGGTTTAAGCTACAGACAACCGAAATGGTGCACATCTAATTTGTTATCTGTGGTTTATACACGATAACAAATTTCACCAACTATTGATCATTATCGAAAGTATTTGAAGACCTTCTTTGCAGGAAATCATCTCTTGGTTCAAAAGCAATAGGCATCTTTGAGATACTTCACTCTTTTTACAGGAGAATTCTGTAGACGTGTGTACAGATGGACGTCGTATTATGGCTAGCCGTTACGCCGGATTGCAAGGTACGATACATAAAGAGGCTCTTTCGTGCTATTTGGTCACATTGTTTTACTCACCACGAAGAACTGGCACCGAGAAGCATGAACTCGCTGGCATTCACTGGAGAATGTCCTGAAAAGGGTGTATGAACTCACGAATGAGCTTTATTCATACCTTGGTAAAGAGAAACATTTGGATTCCGAGAAGGCTTCAGACAGTGAATTTGTTTTGAAGCTGGCGTATCTTTGCGTAAACTTAGAAAAACTCTGTTATCCATATAAGGTAACGTGAGCAAAATTCGGCAACTGTTAGACAAAATGTCAGCCTTCAGAAACAAACTACAATTGTGAAAGACGAAGTTGGATGATAAAGATATACAATGATTTCCCTGCCCTTCACACGGCTTTACAAGACAGTGACTTTTAGTTGACTGCAGAATTGAAGTCTGTGTTTGTGGGTCATTTAATGAATCTAATTTTGACGTAGAAAAGGATGATATATATAGCCATAAACTGTTTTGCAATCTACCCATGGGAATAAAATGTTCTGACAGCAGATATATTTTAAAACGAAGATTTATGATGATTCTCATTAACAATACTGTCTATACCAAACAGGAACTCTTGAATTTGAATCGAAATAATTAGTCCTTGTTTTGAAAACAAAAAACCTGTAAATCGACAGCATGTAACTACACGAATATTTTACGTTTCGTTTTAGATATATGTTTTCTAGATTTCTTCTGATGACGTTGATTGTGAATATGATGTCTGGAACAACTAACTAACTAGTTTCAGCTTCGCCTTCAACGACGTTGACGATGAGATGTTAATCTCTACTCAAAGTCTTATTTCTTTGTATATCCAGTGATGTCGTTTGGAACAGGTCAACTTTGTAAAAAATGGAATGGAACTCTGTTTTCCGTTTCTTCTAAATGTTGCACAAAAATAGCAAATTGAAATCTATTCTAGGCCTGTATTGTGATAATGCACGAATATATCGCAGATGTAAATATGATTACAGTCTGTCTAGTAAAAGCACGCCACAAGCGAACATAAATGTACATAACTCACGTAGTGCCTATCTGTTGCTTAGAATAAGAAGGTGTGAGAACTGTTAAGCACTTTTCCCAGAAGTGTTTAGAGCCTTCGCATGGGAAGGTAACAATCCAGCACCAAACGGCTGCGACGTCCCGCTCATAGCAGTAGGTAGACATACACGATATCCACCTGTCGCACTGCTGTTGTAATTTAAACTTTTGTGTTGCCAATTGCAGAGGAAAATCTGTGAAACCTTCGGGACTGTTCGTGCTGCAGTATTGCTGTCGAGGTGATTTCAAGCAGGGGCACATATGAATGTAGTGATATTGCTGGCATTACCGCTGTTGACTGGTCGACTTCGACAGTATTCTGTATGGATGATAGAGAGGTAGGGTTGCCATCCGCTCCGATATATGGGGACCGTCAGCCTTATGGATCTTCTTGTCCTGACATCACACAAGACCCAGTTTTGTCTCGATTCTGCAAAATACTGTTACGAGCTTGACTAAGGTACTGAAGTAACTCCATCTGTTAGCGTAACGTGTAAATTCAGTCTCAGTTATTTTAATTTATGTCAATAAGTTTATGTTGATAAGGTTGATGGCGTTGCATGTTGCGTAATCTGTATCGATGATGCAAGTATCTTCTAGCTCTAGCGTCATCATTCGATTAAAGACTTCTCCAGTGGTAAGGGGTTCGAACTATTTAAGCAGCGCGACGCGGGAAAATCGGGCAGTTCCCACTTGAAAAGGGATGTGATTAGCCGATTCTTTCTAAATGTAATGCGAAGAAAGAGTGCAAGTTAGTAATGTTTGAAATGTTTACTGCAGGTGTATAGGGCGTGAAGTGTATAGTGACGTTTACTTAGTTGACTAAAGTGTTATTGTCTACTGTTTACAGTCTAATAAATTTGCCTTATCAAAGGTTACAACAATTCCTAAGAACGGAAAGAGAAAGTGCCAGTTTTCGGATGATTACACAAAAGAGTGGTCTTTTGTCAAGAAAGGACGAACGGATCAGGAAGGTTGTGCGAGATTTTTAGCTGTTTCATCTCAATAACTCACGGAAGTAAGGCTGATGTGAGGCATCACATTTCCACGAAGAATCATACAAGCAGATTCGCGGTAGTATCGACATCAAAGACTATTTTTACATTCATGATTAAAGAAGATACCCAGGAAAAATTGCTCGTTGCTGGCTCAGAATTAGCCGGCCTAAGTGGCCGAGCGGATCTAGGCGCTACAGTCTGGAACCGCGTGACCGCTACGGTCGCAGGTTCGAATCCTGCCTCGGGCATGGATGTGTGTGATGTCTTTAGGTTAGTTAGGTTTAAGTAGTTCTAGGTTCTAGGGGACTGATGACCTCAGCAGTTAAGTCTCATAGTGCTCAGAGCCATTTGAACCATTTTGGCGCAGAATTAACAACAGCTTATAAAGTTGTCAGGCATCATCAGTCCTTCAGTTCTCTTATATGTACCGTAAAACTGAATGCAACAATGTGTCCTGACTCTCCGCAAAACAGTTTACAGCCGGGACCAAAGGTACAGCGATTGCTAAAAATATTCTCACACCACACTCCGTGTCCGAATACATAAACCAACTACACTAAATTTCATTTTACGTCTTAGGCACCGACGCATTGAACCACAAGGCTGAAAAGATGTTTCTTATAGTTGTTCAATATTTTACTGAAACTGATGGAATCCAGCAGAAGCTGTTGAAGTTTTATTCGCTGAATAATGAAACATCAGAGATCACTGCAAAGTTTTGTCTAGACATTTTAAGACAACTGCAAATTCCATTAGGTAAATTAACTGCTTTTTGTGGAGACAGTACCAACTTCGGAGGTCTTCATCGACGCTGCCAGCGGAATGTGTTTCGCCAAGTTAAAGAACTAGGAAAAAATGTAGAATGAATTGGATGCCCTGCCCCATATTGTCCACAATACTATATCAAGCGCTGCTGTCGACATTGAAATAATTGTCATGAAAATAATTATTTTTGAATATACACGGTAAGGGCAGAGAAGTTGGAAGAGTTGTGCTCTTTGAAGGTATCGCAGTTTACAGTATCGTATGTCTAATTAAACACGGACTCCATTACTGGGAATTTGATTGTGCTTTCCAGTGTAGAGGCGGTGAAATTGGCCCCAGTAAGCTAGGAGCTTTGGTGGCGGCTGTGGTGCTGTCAGATGTTACGGCAATTCGTCACGCCTGTCGTCACAGCCACACCTTGTAGTCACAAGCCGTGTTGCCGCTGGGACTGTAATGCGCTGAAGCTAATTAGCAAGCGCCCTGTGCCTTCCAGGGATTAGAAACGGGCTTTACGACCTCACCATAATGGAGTGCTCATGTCTGAAATGTTATCTGAGAGAGAACGCACAATGTTAATGGTAATTATAATTACCATCATATCTCAAATGTACATGACTGAGTAACAAGTATGCACAGAAACTGAGAGTGCTTTGTAGTAGTTTTTGGTATGTGCAGTTTTTGGTCCGATGTTCGACAGACTCTTAAGGCCATAGTGTGGTCAGGCTAAATAAAACAATAAATAATATCACTCTTCAACGTCCCCATTCGTGTTAGTGTGGTCTCTTCTGTTTTGGAAGATGCATTTATGTACTGGGAGTAAGGCTCCTGCTACGGAATGAACATAGTCTCCTAAAATGGTATCATATGTCATATCAGCAACCTTTTCTTGCAGTGTGATCATAAAAACCCACTGAAAACCATGGTACTACAGTTCAAATAATAACAGAACATCCAGCATGCCTCACACTTGATGGAAGACATAGCCTGGAAATTGAAATAAGAACACCGTGAATCCATTGTCCCAGGAAGGAGAAACTTTATTGACACATTCCTGGGGTCAGATACATCACATGATCACACTGACAGAACCACAAGCACATAGACACAGGCAACAGAGCATGCACAATGTCGGCACTAGTACAGTGTATATCCACCTTTTGCAGCAATGCAGGCTGCTATTCTCCCATGGAGACGATCGTAGAGATGCTGGATGTAGTCCTGTGGAACGGCTTGCCATGCCATTTCCACCTGCAGCCTCAGTTGGACCAGCGTTCGTGCTGGACGTGCAGACCGCGTGAGACGACGACGCTTCATCCAGTCCCAAACATGCTCAATGGGGGACAGATCCGGAGATCTTGCTGGCCAGGGTAGTTGACTTACACCTTCTAGAGCACGTTGGGTGGCACGGGACACATGCGGACGTGCATTGTCCTGTTGGAACAGCAAGCTCCCTTGCCGGTCTAGGAATGGTAGAACGATGGGTTCGATGACGGTTTGGATGTACCGTGCACTATTCAGTGTCCCCTCGACGATCACCAGAGGTGTACGGCCAGTGTAGGAGATCGCTCCCCACACCATGATGCCGGGTGTTGGCCCTGTGTGCCTCGGTCGTATGCAGTCCTGATTGTGGCGCTCACCTGCACGACGCCAAACACGCATACGACCATCATTGGCACCAAGGCAGAAGCGGCTCTCATCGCTGAAGACGACACGTCTCCATTCGTCCCTCCATTCACGCCTGTCGCGACACCACTGGAAGCGGGCTGCACGATGTTGGGGCGTGAGCGGAAGACGGCATAACGGTGTGCGGGACCATAGCCCAGCGTCATGGAGACGGTTGCGAACGGTCCTCGCCGATACCCCTGGAGCAACAGTGTCCCTAATTTGCTGGGAAGTGGCGGTGCGGTCCCCTACGGCACTGCGTAGGATCCTACGGTCTTGGCGTGCATCCGTGCGTTGCTGCGGTCCGGTCCCAGGTCGACGGGCACGTGCACCTTCCGCCGACCACTGGCGACAACATCGAGCAATTCGGCGGTACGTCCACCCGGCCTCCCGCATGCCCACTATACGCCCTCGCTCAAAGTCCGTCAACTGCACATACGGTTCACGTCCACGCTGTCGTGGCATGCTACCAGTGTTAAAGACTGCGATGGAGCTCCGTATGCCACGGCAAACTGGCTGACACTGACGGCGGCGGTGCACAAATGCTGCGCAGCAAGCGCCATTAGACGGCCAACACCGCGGTTCCTGGTGTGTCCGCTGTGCCGTGCGTGTGATCATTGCTTGTACATCCCTCTCGCAGTGCCCGGAGCAAGTATGGTGGGTCTGACACACCGGTGTCAATGTGTTCTTTTTTCCATTTCCAGGAGTGTATGAGTAGTGTGCTTTCCTTGTGGTTTCCCATCCGCAAATACGTCTTCAGTAGAAAACACTAAAAAGAGTGACCTACTAAAAAGAGTGACCTCGTCGCACCACATTATTTGATCGCTTTGGTCAGTTGATCACTGTGTATTCTTGCATCTCCGAAGCATTTTGGTTATATTTGGCTCTTACAGTGCATCCTTTTTGTAGGAGAGCGCTAAGCGCCGTAGTTGCACAGAATCACTTACTTCTCGAACAACCAGTAACACTCTGTCACGGTACTCCCTGTTGTCAAAGATTAGTATGACGCACTCAGCAGTTATTGCTCGCTGATGAATGTTGCAATGACACGTGCGCAGTCTGCGTTGGTCTGGTGAAAAGTCACCTTACTCCCAAAATACGTTCTTTTTTTAAATGTATTTGTGAGGCGTCTTGTCGCGGTCCGCGCGGCTGCCTCCGTCGGAGGTTCGAGTCCTCCCTCGGGCATGGGTGTGTGTCGTCCTTAGTGTACGTTAGATAAAGTTAGATAACGTAGTCTGTAAGCTTAGGGACCGATGACCTCAGCAGTTTGGTCCCACAAGATCTTACCAAATTGTATTTGTGAAAACGTGAAGTACATGTAGTGAAATGTGCACGCAAATTTCCAGAATAAAATATCTTAGCCTGTGTAGGATAAATAGATATATCGCTATTGCGGTACCGAAGTGAGGATAGAACGGTACAAAATCGTAAGTGCAATCAAACATTGTTAAAACATTAATATGTCTGTCAAAAAACTGTTTTGTTACTTAACAGTAGCAGAATAATGACGTAAACTGTAGCATAGAAACAGTAACTTAGTGCTTGGCACTGAGTGTGATTTAAAAAAAAAGCTGCGAAACGCATATGAAAATACACTCTCTAGTCAGATTAATGTGACCGCCTGTCAGAAGTCTCAATAACCACATTATGCTACGAGACGTGCAGAAAGAGAGTCGGCGAGGTGCTGAAACGTACCGACAGGAATGTGCAGTCAACAACAGCCCGATCGAGATGGCCCCACAGGCTCTCAACTGGGATTAAGTCCTGTGAGAAAATAAAATGCGGTACGTATGTCTTGGTGTTGACTTAGTACTTATGTACCGCATTTTTAAAATGTGACTACACCTATTCAGACTGTTTCAGTTTTCTTTCTAGACCATGCCCTCTTAGACAAATTATAGATTCAGGTATATCTACTGAAGAAGGCCCAATTATGTGGACCGAAACCTAGGTAAAGGTTGGTTTCATTACCGCAATCGAGGCTGATAGTTTCTTATATATTATTTTACATTCCTATCGGATAGAGCGATGCCAGGTTAGCCTAGTGCTATGTTCATGTTACCGATATGCATCAACATGGGCAGTGAAACACGAAGAATAACCAGCACTCCAGCACTGAAGCCGTGCTGCTACTGCATGGCGGTTAGCAGTCAGCACAGGCCACGCCGATGCTCCTGCTGATGTAGTGCTGGTTATTCTTCGTCTTTCACTGCCCATCTTGATGCATATCGGTAACACGAACATAGCACTAGGCTAACCTGGCATCGTTCTATCCGATTGCAATGTAAAAAGCCGCTATAGAACCATTATGTTTGAATCGAGAAGCAAACCGATGCTTTCTGTCTACATCGGACGTCACATGAAAAAAGCGATTGACAGTATTTCTTTTGCCTGACTCCAGCTACGCACTGAAAAAACTAAATTGCAAATATCTGCCGGAACACCAGAGAAAAAGCACCTGACGGCTCTTAGGAGAGGGACCCTGTATATAAAGCGAAGAAGAAATAGCGCATAGTAATGTTAACTGAGTGATTACATCTTAAAAAAAAAAAAAGTTGTGTTCTGCCTTACGGCATGTCTTGTCATGGGGGAAGCTTCGTCAGAGAGGTCCACCGCATGAGCGTCTAGGGAAGTGATTCCATTGGTGGTTTCCCGTTGCCTTTCATTGGTGATGATGAAATGATAATGAGGACAACACAACACCCAGTCCCTGAGCGGAGAAAGTTTCCGACCCAGCCGGGAATCGAACCCGGGTCCCTTGGTGTGACAGACCGCCGCGCTGACCACTCAGCCATCGGGGCGGACTGATTACATATAAACGCACACAAAAAGCGTTGGATCCGTAGCGAGATAGCTCCTAAATAAAAAAGCGTCATTTAATCTGTGTAAAATTTTAACATGTTTTTGAGAATAAGTAATTTGTAAGGGACTTTAGGACTGAGCCTTTAATATCTTCTCACGTATTCATCCGTTCCAGTTATGTATAAAGGCGTGTTGTTTGCGGTTTGTGTGATACGGCCTTTCTCGCTGTCCGCTCAGTTATTGTCGTCCCGTCTTGCCGCGTGGCGTACAAGGTCGCAATAGAGTGCAAGCGAACTAACATGACGTTCGAACACACAACTTGTCATTTATCACGGTGCGAAATAGAATTTTAAAAAACGCTACATGGCCGTGTATTATTAGAGACAGCCTCTGTAGACGTTTTGGGGCGTTGGGCACAAGAAAGGGCGAAACCATACTCAATTCACACAAAGAAATTAATAAGGAAACTAAGGAGTATTGCGTGCAAATACATCATGTAGTTTCGGTACAAAAAATTAGGAAGATATCGAAGAACGAAGTGCATCCTGAGGCGGCATGACCCATTTGAAACCTGTAGGAGCAATCGTTAACGTAAACTGTCTTGCTCGCCTCTGCGTGAAGTGTGAAAGAGAGTTTTAAAGTTTTAATTATAACCACAGAAAAGTAAAGCTTGGTAGTATTTTTGTTTTTCTGCAGACCTAGTAAACACTGAAATACCGTCAGCTCGGTGCTGCAGCAGACCGCTAGGTGAGACAGAACATAGTGGCCCAATCAAAACATAAACTGAAGTAACTAGCGATAATTCATTTTCAGCATTAGGACGAGAACTACGATGCAACAATCCACGTTGAGTTAGTGGAAGTGAACGGCAGCAATACAGAATCATGTGAGACAGCGTGACGTAGCGCAGACAGTGTTGCTAAATCAGCTAACTTAGGCTTCTTCGTAATAGCATTTAGCAGGCAAATGAGTGATTTAGCAGGGGTGCGGAAGAATGGCTTGTTTCACAATCATTTGGCTTCTTTTCAAACTTTTCTTCTTGACTATAGGAAAGCATTAAAATCCATGATGATTAAAGGACAATTATTTGCATTGAACTGAGATTTCAAAACACGCATCAGTACTACATGAAAGTGTGTTATTAGACTGAATTAAAAACACAACAAAGCAAACTAAAACGGTGTTGGTGTGTGTTTCGGGCACGTCAGTATACATATACACAATACTTGACACGCAACTACGAAATATAAGCAGTTGAAAGCCTTGCTGGAAACGCTGTTGCAGTATAGATGACATAAGCAAAATTTCACAACTTCACAATAGTGAAAGAAGCTGTTCTAAGCAAAGCAGACTTTGATTAATGCAGGATGAATCGGCAGTGATATCGAACTTCTATTCAGGGCAGTAGTTACTTAAGTGTAAGAAATAATGTTACGGTGCAGATATTGTGGAGTTTGCCTGTAAGTATCTAGCAGAAGCATTATTTATATTTTTATGTTGAAGAACTTTATACGGAAGAAACCGACGTGAATATGTGTAATTAAATACATTTTTGCGCAAAACTATAGGGATTTTAAAAATGGGGTGATGTTTTATATGCATATCATAGAAATAAAATTTTAGATTGTTGTATCTGCATTCGAAGTTCCACACATCCAGAAATTATATCTCTGATGAGATGCACAAGGCACCGCAAAATTTTTATTATTTTACATTTTTCAATATCTGTAAACTTTCCCTACCGGCTGTTAGAACCATTAAAATGAAACGTCTTACATTCATTTAAGAAATTCTGTGGAAGAATTATTTCCTGAAGTTGTTTTAAAATGATTTACGTAGCTGATTTTAGTAAATCTGAGTGAAATATTTTTCAGGAATTTGACTTGTTCATGTATAAAATTCGTTCAAATTGTTCTTCAGACACTTGGAGTTCTCTAAATAATATCTACCTTACTATATTTTAGTTCACCTCCCTCTCCTCCTTTAATACCTTACACATAGTTATCGCAAAATAAAAGTGCACAATAGTACACCACGTTTTATTTCAGCTCTTTTCTGGCCTTCTTTGTACACACATTTAGCTTATTTCATTTTGGAGAGTTGGCAACAATGGGCGCAGACACTTCCATTGTGGTGAAAAATTCGAAGTGACGAAGAACGAAGTACCAAATCATCTCTCTGAAGATCGCAAGAGACGTTGCGGCCCTGGTGCTCGCAGACCGGCGTATCACACTGGTGGTGGTAGTCGAAATCGTTAACACCTGCCACTGATTGGTTTTCAGCATGTTGCAGACATGCTGAAGGTCACAAAAGTCGCTGCTGGTTTGGTTCTGCGGTTGATCGCACTCATTCAAAAAGACCGCCGAACCGATGCAACAGACGTTCACCTGTGTCAGCCCAATCCGCATGGCTACTTTATCCACCCACCCTGGACAAGTGCCAGATACGTTTCTATGGCCCCAAGACTACGGAGCGAGCGAGGTGGTGGAGTGGTTAGCACCCAGGACTCACTTTTGGGAGGATGAAGGTTCAAATCCGCTTCCGGCCGTCCAGATTTAGGTTGCTCGTGATTTCCCTAAATCACTCCAGGGAAATGACAGGTTGGCTCCTTTCTAAGAATACCATCCATCCATGAAACAATCCGAGCTTGTGCTCCTTCTCTAGTAATCTTGACGTCGACGGGACTATAAATCCTAGTCTTCCTTCACTCCTTTTTGCTTCCGAGGCAAGGCGGATTCACTATTGCCAAAAAGGTGAAGACCCAAGAATCATTGGGTAAGTTGATGCTGAGTGATTTTTGGGGCTGTTATTGTGTGGTGCCAACAGACTGAACTCGTGTGCACAATGAAGGGTACTGTCGAAATCTCCTGACGTGGTTGTGCGAGACTGCCGAGTCTATGTCGATAAATACGACCGTGGAAAGTTGCAACTGAACGTGGCGTCAGTCAGTGTCCAGTCCGTGCATTCAGCAGATTTCCCCTTCTTTGTTAACTCAGATCGCACGTGACTGTCTCCATTTGCGTTGGGAGTGCAGGACGTGTGAGGGGCTTATTTGTACCCTGCCGCGTCGGAGCAGAACACTGAGATTCTGAAATTACCAACCGATCTGGTGTTTTCTGATGACGGTCCTCGCCCATGTACAGAAGTAGCACTCAGGTCGTAGATCCTTCGTCCTTGGGTGAGGCTGTAAGAAAATATCTAGCGAGATGGCTTAGGCTCGCGAAGCTGTTAAATGCAGATTCAAAGTCACCAGGAACGCAAATTACTTTTTTAATTAATGACACACGCAGCTAACAAACGTACACCAAAGATATCATACTTAATGTGGTTCAAACGTAAAAGTTATAATTCTGATACACTATGCACACTGAAGGAGCTGCAGTCACAAATTACACGGTCTAATCAGATTAATGCGATCCGGCATATATTCGACGTCAACGTGCAATAACCATTCGCAGGCGGCACGTGGCAGCGCAAGCAGTGGAGAGTATATACGAGGGTAATCCCAAAAGTAAGGTCTCCTATTTTCTTATAAGTACAGAACTCTGTTTGTGTGGCATTTAGTCACACTGTTATAAAGAATAAATCACGCGCTGTGTGTAAACATGCGCACGCCGCGCTGAGGCGCTCAGTCTTGGCTTGGCAGCCGTTGAGAATGGAGCTCCCGTTGGATGTTACCGCCAAGTGCGAATTGCGCGCAGTTATTCGGTTTTTGAATGCAAAGGGCATTGCGCCGATTGAAATCCATCGCCAATTGACGCAAATGTATGGTAAGTCGTGTATGGATGTCAAAATTGTTCATTAAGTGGTGTAGAGAGTTTGCAGCTGGTCGGACCGAAATTCACGACGAACTAAGGAGCGGCAAACCGTCAATTTCTGAGGAGACAGCGTTGAAGGTTGAGCAAAGCGTGCGTGAAGATCGGCGGATCACCCTGGATAATCTCTGAACGTTGGTTCCTGAGGTTGCCCGAAGCACCGCTCACAGTATTTTAACGGAAACATTGAACTACCGGGAGGTGTGCGCAAGATGGGTGCTACGCATGCTGACTGAGGACCAAATGCGGCAACGAGTTGATGCTTCCCGCGCATTTCTTCGCCGCCTTGCAGCCGAACAGGAGAACTTTCTGGACTCAACTGTCACAGGTGACGAAACCTGCGCAAACCACTTTATACCCGAGACCAAGCAACAATCAGGCCCAGCCTTCTTCGCCAAAGCCGCAGAAATTCAAACAAACACAGGCTACCGGTAAAGTCATGACAACCAATTTTTGGAATCGGAAAGAGTTATTGTTGGTCGGCTTTGTGCCCCGTGGGACCACAATTAACGCTGACAGGTACTGTGAGACTCAGAAAAATCTCAAACTGGCAATTCAGGACCGGAGAAGAGGAATGTTGAGCAAGGGCCTACACAATCTCCATGACAACGCTCGCCCACACACCGCTCGTCAAACCGTTGCTCTCCTGCAACAGTTTCTGTGGAACATAATCACCCGCCCACCATATAGTCCTGACTTGGCGCCCAGTGACTATCACCTATTCCCTAGGTTAAAAGAACATTTGGCCGGAAAGCAATTCAGCTCCGACGATGAGGTGAAAGAAGAGGTTCATAACTTTCTGAACAGCATGGCGGCGAGCTGGTATGACATGGGCATACAAAAACTGCCGCAGCGTCTAGAAAAATGAATCTACAGAAATGGTGATTATGTCGAAAAATAGCTAAATGTTCAAGCTGTAAACTGATGTAAATCACTGTAGAAATAAACAGGTCTATGTACTTATAAAATAATAGGGGATCTTACTTTTGGTATTACCCTCGTAAAGCACGTCGGGAGGACGCGAACAACAATAAAGGGCATAATCATTGGCTTTCGGGCCAAGGGTGGAAACATTGCCGAAACGGCCAAGTCTGTAAATTGTTCGCGTGCCGCCATGATTAAAGTATACAGTGGTTGGCAAAATGGCTTTATCCACAACTGGCACCGAAGGAACTCTCGTGCACTACAGGCTCTAGCTGACAGATGTGAACAATGGCTGCGGAGATGTGTACGGGCAACCAGACGTGCAACTGTTGAGCAGCTGAGCGCCCAGATGAACGAATGTGCCACCAGTGTCACCTCAACGACCAGTTGCTGCCTATGAACTTCCACAGCAGGCGCCTATTTCCTGCACCCATGCTGACCGCTGTTCATCTGCGACGAAAGCTCGAATTTGCTCGCCAATACTGGAACTGGACGTTCATTGGCTGGTGACAGGTTACCTTTTCAGATGAACCAGGTTTTACGCTCCATCGGACAGATGCCCATTGGCGTGTACGACTTTAAACGACTGAAAGTTATCACCCTGCAACGATCGTCGGAAGGGTGCAGGCCGGAGGGCATTCCCTAGGTTATCTCGTTATTCTGGAAGGCACAGTGGATCAGCATAAGTATGCATCTATCCGTGGGGACCATGACCATTCCTACATGCAATTTTTCCCTCAACGCGATGGCATTTACCAGCAGGACAACGCAACGTGCCACACAGCTCGCAGTCTACGTGCGTGGTTCGAAGAGCACCAGAATGAGTGTACCTTACTCCCCTGGCCACCAAATTCCCCAAATTAAAACCCAGTCGAGAATCTTCTGGACCACCTCGATCGTGCTGTTCGTGCCATCGATCCTCGTCAAAGAAATGACCACGGGGGAGTCAGCAAGGCTCCACATCCCGTCAGTATATTCCAGAACCTCACTGACTTTCTTCCTATGCGTCTTGCAATGTTCGACTCTGCAGAAGTTCAGGACATGTGGTCACTTTAATATTTCTGGGTAGTGTAAATTATACATCCTATACTCTGATGGGCGACGGCCTTGCCGCAGTGGGTACACCGGTTCCCGTCAGATCGCCGAAGTTAAGTGTTGTCGGGCGTGCTCGGCACTTGGATGGGTGACCATCCGCGCCGCCATGCGCTGTTGCCGTTTATCAGGGTGCCAATTGAGGAGCTACTCGACCGAATAGTAGCGGCTCCGGTTACAGAAAAGCATCGTAACAACCGAGAGAGCGGTGTGCTGACCACACGCCCCTCCTATCTGCGTCCTCATCTGAGGATGACACGGCGGTCGGATGGTCCTGATGGGCCATTTGTAACCTGCAGACGGAATTCTGATCCTCTCTGCACCACTCGCAGAGTCGCTATTTCTTAAGGTCATATTATGTATGGAGTGCAACTTTAGATCTGAATCGTGCGGCACACTGTGAGGTATTGTATGGCTCCGTCTTACCTATTAAACTAGTCATACTGAATCACTTTGCTGAGTCCACATTTTTGGCTGGACCTGCTTTGTGCCGGAAGCGCTTTGTCTGCATATCATAATTGTAATGTTATTAAAAATGGCCGTAAATGACGTCCCAACGTACACTACTGACCGTTAGAATTGCTACACCACGAAGATGATGTGCTACAGACGCGAAATTTAATCGACAGGAAGAAGATGCTGTGCTATGCAAATGATTAGCTTTTCAAAGCATTCACACAAGGTTGGCGCCGGTGGCGACACCTACAACGTGCTGACATGAGGAAAGCTTCTGACCGATTTCTCATGCACAAACAGCAGTTGACAGGCGTTGCCTGGTGAAAAGTTTTTGTGATGCCTCGTGTAAGGAGGAGAAATGCTTACCATCACGTTTCCCACTTTGATAAAGGTCGGATTGTAGCCTATCGCGATTGCAGTTTACCGTTTCGTGACATTGCTGCTCGCGTTGGTCGAGATCCAATGACTGTTAGCAGAATATGGAATCGGTGAGTTCAGGAGGGTAATACGGAACGCCGTGCTGGATCCCAACGGCCACGTATCACTAGCAGTCGAGATAACAGGCATCTTATCCGCATGGCTGTAACGGATGGTGCAGCCACGTCTCGATCCGTGAGTCAACAGATGGGGACGTTTGCAAGACAACAACCATCTGCATCGGCTTTTGCAGCAGCATGGACTATCAGCTCGGATATCATGGTTGCGGTTACCCTTGACGCTGCATCATAGACAGGAGCGTCTGTGATGGTGTACTCAACAACGAACCTGGGTGCACGAGTGGCAAACCGTCATTTTTTCGGATGAATCCAGGTTCTGTTTACAGCATCATGATGGTCGCATCCGTGTTTGGCGACATCGCGGCGAATGCACATTGGAAGCGTGTATTCGCCATCGCCATACTGGCGTACACGCGGCGTGATGGTAAGGGGTGACATTGGTTAGACGTCTCGGTCACCTCTTGTTCACATTGACGGCACTTTTGAGTAGCGGACGTTGCATTTCAGATGTGTTACGACCCGTGGCTCTACCCTTCATTTGATCGCTGCGAAACCCTACATTTAAGCGTGGTTAAGGCACGACCGCATGTTGCAGGTCCTGTACGGGCTATTCTGGATACAGAAAATGTTCTACTGCTACCCTGGTCAGCACATTTTCCAGATCTCTCACCAGCTGAAATCTTCTGGTCAATTGTGGCCGAGCAACCGGCTCGTCACAATACGCCAGTCACTACTCTTGATGAACTGTGATATCGTGTTGAAGCTGCATGGGCACCTGTACCTGTACACGCCATCCAAGCTCTGTTCGACTCAGTGCCGAGGCGTATCAAGGCCGTTATTACGGCCAGTGGTGGTTGTTCTGGGTAGTGATTTCTCAGGATTTATACACCCAAATTGCGTGAAAATGTAATCACATGTCAGTTCTAGTATAATATATTTGTCCAATGAATACCCGTTTATCACCTGTATTTCGTCTTGGTGTAGTAGTTTTAATGGCCAGTAGTGTAGCTTTCTATTGAGAGGATAGATACTATGATTTTCAATTAAATCTTAATTATATTTTGAAACCTGTTAACTGGTGAAAATTTGAGACTGGGCGCACTGGCCCAAGTATAATCCCTGCATCTCCTGTTGCGGCAACCAGGCAGTCTACAACTCAATATGATACGGAATGTGTACCCGTCGTACCGTCTACCGTCTGCGTCTGACTCCTCTACTTACATCATACATCAGCTAATGCATTCTCTTCTTGAGTATGAAGTGAATCGTGAGAGTGAATAGTATGGCTCGCAGACTCAGGAACGTTACAAGACGAAGTGGATGGTCTCATTGCTCCATGACAACGCCCGAACTCATTCTGGACAGGTCTCAGTCACATGCGTTGCTTTTTCGGTTATCAGACTTTGTTGCGGCACCCGTGTTCTCCTGCCATGGCACCCGGTGATTTCTTCCTCTTGCATCGGACGAGGAAATCGTTGTGCGGCCGGCATTTCCGAAACGTTGCCGCGGTGCTTCTCGGGGTCGGCCGTTTCCTGATAGCCAAAATGCAGACTTGCACCATCTAGGTCATCGGCAAGTCATTCGCTCTCGGGAGAAATGTCACACTGGAGGGACAAGGACAACTCCATCGCAAAATTTCGTGGTCGCAGCTTGATTTTTTCGAGGCGATAATTTGAAAACTTCATGTCTGCCCCTCGTATTTTTGGCAGCTTCACACCAGAGGGAAGACCCCCCCCCCCACCTCCTCCTCCTGCTCCTCCTCCTCCTCCCGCTCCCTGTTTTCCACACAGCTACTCTTCCCGTATGATGCGCGACAGGAGAGCAGCGTGAGTAGCGAACGGCGGATGGCGTGGGGGTTCGGTTCGCTTCGTCGCGCGACCACATTTAATTTCGCAACTGGGTTGCGTTACCGCAGCAACGGCGAACCGGGCCCGTATTTCGCGGCTATCGGCGGCCGCACCCTGATGAGCAGAGCCGGCGGCGCGTGTAAAGCCAGCCGCTCCACTCCATCGCCCCCCTCTCGTCTCCTGTCCACACACACTCCGTCGCCCGCCGCAACGCACTGCGCGGTTCGCGTTTTCATTTGCGGACGGATCTAGAAGCGGCATCGTCTAGTTACCACGCTGGAAGCTCTAATTGCGCCGTAGAGAGGTAGATATAATTGATATGTCGATTATCTGGAGACCGAATATGAACAGTATTTAATGTACAAGGTGTTTCAAAAAGATTCATCCGGTTTCAGAAAACTGTATCTTCATCACGAATGAATATACACTGCAGATGAATTGTAACTTACGAATATGACTAATTTTTTTATTTTCAAAAGAACCATCCAATTTTACAGTAGTAAGTCCTTTACATACATACACGTACAACCTTGTCGTACGATTTGCAGTCAAATTCGCGACCGCAGTTTTCAATCACATTTCTCATGTCCAATGTAGACTTCCGTCAAGCAGACGCGTCACAAACATCCAGACGATAGTAAAATTCGTCCCATACTTATACGAGCATGTCTGCATTTACTGCATTCTACATCGTACTCCGCAAGCCACCAAATGGTGTGTGTCGGAGGGTATTTTTTTGTACCATTAACTGAGCTCTCCAACCCTGTTCCACACGCGAATATCACATGAGAAGAATGATTGTCGATAAGCCTCTGTTTGGATCTAATTTTCGAATTTTCTCCTCGTGATCATCAGGCGAGACGCATTTGAGGGGAAGTAATATGTTGTTCGAATCTTCCCGGAAAATGCTCTCTCGAATTTAGCAGTAAATCCTCTCTTGTAACGTCTGCCAACGGTGTTTGTTGAGAATCTTCGTAACGCTCTCGTAGTGACTAAACAATCACGTGAGAAAACGCTTTGCTCTTCGTTGGATCTTCTCTATCTCTTCTATCAGTCGTGCTGGCAGGGGTCCCATATAGAATCGGATAAACAGGCGCCTTATAAGCCTCTTCCTTCGTGCATGAGTTACAGTTCCTTAACATTCATCTGCCGGTGTGGCCGAGCGGTTCTAGGCGCTTCAGTCTGGAACCGCGCGACCGCTATGGTCGTAGGTTCGAATCCTGCCTCTGGTATGGATGTGTGTGATGTCCTTAGGTTAGTTAGGTTTAAGTAGTTCTTTGTGTGTGATGTCCTTAGGTTAGTTAGGTTTAAGTAGTTCTAAGTTCTAGGGGACTGATGGCCTCAGATGTCAAGTCCCATAGTGATCAGAGACATTTGAACCATTTGAACCTTAACATTCTTCCTATGAATCTGAGTCTGGCATCTGTTTTTCCCACTGTTTGTTTTATGTTGTCATTCCACTCAAGGTCCCTCTGGATAGTTACTCTTAGATATTTCCAGCGGTTGGTCATCAATAGTGTAGCTGCACAGTAGTTGATTTCTTTTCCTATGTACGCGCAATATGTCACATTTATTTACGTTCAGGGTTAACTGCCAGAGCCTGCATCATTCATCAGTTCTCTGTAGGTTGTTCTGCAAATAGTTACTATCTTTTGGCGTTGCTTCTTTGTTGCAGACAGCCGCATCATCTCGGAAAAGTCTTAAAGAGCATCCGGCGCTTTCTACTAGCTCATTTACCTATATTGTAAACATTAACGGTCATTTTCTTGTAGTGCTCTGGAAATTACATTTACATCTGTCGATTTCGTTCAGTTGAGAGCGACGTGTTGAGTTCTGTCAACAAGGAAGTCGTGAATACAGTCGCAAATGTCCTCCGATACTCGATAAGCTCGTTTTTTTTTTTCAGTGTACTGTGCATCTCATGGAGGAAAAAAGCGAGCTGAGTTTCACAGAATCTCTGTTTGCGAAATCTATGTTGATTTTTATAGAGCAGATTTTCATTCTCCAAAAACCTCATAGATCTTGAGCATTAAAGATGTTCCGCAAAGGAAAATTTCGGAGTAGGTATTAAAGTCCATGGAGAAGAAATAAAAACTTTGAGGTTCGCCGATGACATTGTAATTCTGTCAGAGGCAGCAAAGGACTTGGAAGAGCAGTTGAATGGCATGGACAGTGTCTTGAAATGAGCATATAAGATGAACATCGACAAAATGAGGATAATGGAGTGTAGTCGAATTAAGTCGGGTGATGCTGAGGGAATTAGATTGGGAAACGAGACACTTAAAGTAGTAAAGGAGTTTTGCTATTTGGGGAGCAAAATAACTGGTGATGGTCGAAGTAGAGAGGATATAAAATGTAGACTGGCAATGGCAAGGAAAGCGTTTCTGAAGAAGAGAAATTTGTTAATATCGAGTATTGATTTAAGTGTGAGGAAGTCATTTCTGAAAGTATTTGTATGGAGTGTAGCCATGTATGGAAGTGAAACATGGACGATAAATAGTTTGGGCAAGAAGAGAATAGAAGCTTTCGAAATGTGGTGCTACAGAAGAATGCTGAAGATCACATAACTAATGAGGAAGTAGTGAATAGGATTGGGGAGAAGAGAAGTTTGTGGAACAACTTGACCAGAAGAAGGGATCGGTTGGTAGAACATGTTCTGAGGCATCAAGGGATCACCAATTTAGTATTGGAGGGCAGCGTGGAGGGTAAAAATCGTAGAGGGCGACCAAGAGATGAATACACTAAGCAGACTGAGAAGGATGTAGGTTGCAGTAGGTACTGGGAGATGAAGAAGCCTGCACAGGATAGAGTAGCATGGTGAGCTGCATCTAACCAGTTTCAGGACTGAAGACCACAACAACAACATTATTGGAACGGGAGAACATAGACGGAATGCGTCACAGACTCGGCTGCAGTGAAGTCGGGCGACCTTTGAGGACAACGGTGCAATGCGAAATCTATACGCCGCTTGTGGCTGATCCATCATTAAGTCAGCTCATTCTTGTACACGTGATTCCTATCGAGCGAGGTTTTGTGTGTGTGTGTGTGTGTGTGTGTGTGAAATGTTACGGGACTTTACTGTTAAGATCATCAGTCGCTAAGCTTACACACTACTTAACCTAAATTATCCTACGGACAAACACACACATCCATGCTCGAGGGTAGACTCGAACCTCCGCCGGGACCAGCCGCACAGTCCATGACTGCAGCGCCTGAGACCGCTCGCCTAATCTCGTGCGAGTTAGCTGCACCTACCGTCAATCACAGGGATCGGCAAGACGCCAAGTTATACTTTCAGTTTCGACGGAGAAGTTAAAATTCAACGCAAGTCTTTTGCTTCTTTCGTGTAGAAGATACAGTGTTGTAAAATCGGATTATTGTTACAGAAGCACGTTGTCCTGAATCATTACGTTTTTTATTAACTGTGTACCTCTGTTTGGAATTAAATTGATGATAAACCCAGTACACAATAAGCCGATAGCGTTAAATAGTTTGAAAACAAAATTCATAGGTCACGTCACCGAATAAGAGTAATTAGAACTATTTGCCCACCGGTTTCTGCCATAGAACCTGCGAACGTTGCACGCTGGGAAGACTTATTGCGCAACAAGAGAAATATTTAATAACTGATAATGACATTGGGTCCCAGGCTGGACGACACACTATAACACATTTTGTCTTGAACATAAGTAGTCTTTTGTATGCAGGACGATTTCATCTCAAATCATACATTGCATGTAAATTCGTCATGATGAACTGTTCTGGAAAAAAGTGTATATTAAACTTTATATTGTATATGTTAAGAAATAAAATATTTTATTTTTCTCTTAAAAAATGTGTGAAAAATGTTTTTTGTAAATAACAGTGGAGAACTAAAACAAAAATAAACAAAAAAATATTGGAGACTTGGCAGATTTTTTTAAAGCTCCCTCTTAGTATGTTTAAAATCAGTTGACATTCAAACTTATGGGCTTTGTTTTAACTTACACATTTAACAAGAAAGTACAAAAATTTGAAATTTTTTCTAACGTTATAATTTTTTTTTAATTTGGAAAGTCACAGAATGCTAACTTTTCTGTTATATCACCACATACAACTAGTCTAATTACTATTAACAATGCCTTCAATGTTCCAGAACCTTTATTACGTAAACTTTTATTAATAAAGATTTTAAAAAATATATATTTTTACTAGTTTTTACAGATTTCACAGCTCTCGTAGAATGAATTCCGCATCCTAGGTTAACCTTATTGTAGTATCGAATCACAAACAGGTCTCTATACTCTTTGTTGAGTTGTGCGTGTCAATCGTCAATCATTTTCGTGTTTATGAACTTGTATTCTACTTTCTTTGTCCGGCTACGCACTAATAACGTAATTTAATTCATCATAATTGACGGTTTTGGAAACCAGGACCACACTATTTACTGAAATAAGGGAAATAAACATTCCAGATGGTGTCAATTTTAATATCACTTTACATCACAAACCTGTATTCCAATAACCCTATCAAAAAAGCCGCTGCAATATTGAAGCACAATTTACTAAAGCAGAATAAGTATTCATAAGCTGAAATTATTGAATTTAGAGAGTTGCTAGAACTAATCCTCAACTTCAGTTACCTTGAATTCACTAGTAATATTGACCAACCACCAGACGGACTAGCTATGCCATAGACTCATCCATATCTAGTGCAAAAGCAACATTTTCATAAACCAACTGATTTGCCATTTTTACTTTGTTTGATAGCTTCTGTAGTTCTTCCATGCTGAATGCTGATGTAAGGTCATTACTCTCCTCTTGCTCTTCTCTTTACAATTTCGGTTTTTATGATTTGTGTGTTGGCTTCCCGTTCATCAGTAACTGATGTGCTATTTGATTGCCAGTAATCTACATCTACATCTACATCCATACTCCGCAAGCCACCTGACGGTGTGTGGCGGAGGGTACCCTGAGTACCTCTATCGGTTCTCCCTTCTATTCCAGTCTCGTATTGTACGTGGAAAGAAGGATTGTCGGTATGCTTCTGTGTGGGCTCTAATCTCTCTGATTTTATCCTCATGGTCTCTTCGCGAGATATACGTAGGAGGGAGCAATATACTGCTTGACTCTTCGGTGAAGGTATGTTCTCGAAACTTTAACAAAAGCCCGTACCGAGCTACTGAGCGTCTCTCCTGCAGAGTCTTCCACTGGAGTTTATCTATCATCTCCGTAACGCTTTCGCAATTACTAAATGATCCTGTAACGAAGCGCGCTGCTCTCCGTTGGATCTTCTCTATCTCTTCTATCAACCCTACCTGGTGCGGATCCCACACTGCTGAGCAGTATTCAAGCATTGGGCGAACAAGCGTACTGTAACCTACTTCCTTTGTTGTCGGATTGCATTTCCTTAAGATTCTTCCAATGAATCTCAGTCTGGCATCTGCTTTACCGACGATTAACTTTATATGATCATTCCATTTTAAATCACTCCTAATGAGTACTCGCAGATAATTTATGGAATTAACTACTTCCAGTTCCTGACCTGCTATTTTGTAGCTAAATGATAAGGGACCTATCTTTCTATGTATTCGCATCACATTACACTTGTCTACATTGAGATTCAATTGCCATTCCGTGCACCATGCGTCAATTCGCTGCAGATCCTCCTGCATTTCAGTACAATTTTCCATTGTTGCAACCTCTCGATACACCACAGCGTCATCTGCAAAAAGCCTCAGTGAACTTCCGATGTCATCCACCAGGTCATTTATGTATATTGTGAATAGCAACGGTCCTATGACACTCCCCTGCGGCACACCTGAAATCACTCTTACTTCGGAAGACTTCTCTCCATTGAGAATGACATGCTGCGTTCTGTTATCTAGGAACTCCTCAATCCAATCACACAATTGATCTGATAGTCCGTATGCTCTTACTTTGTTCATTAAACGACTGTGGGGAACTGTGTCAAACGCCTTGCGGAAGTCAAGAAACACGGCATCTACATGTGAACCCGTGTCTAAGGCCCTCTGAGTCTCGTGGACGAGAGCTGGGTTTCACACGACCGTCTTTTTCGAAACCCATGCTGATTCCTACAGAGTAGATTTCTAGTCTCCAGAAAAGACATTATACTCGAACATAATACGTGTTCCAAAATTCTACAACTGATCGACGTTAGAGATATAGGTCTATAGTTCTGCACATCTGTTTGACGTCCCTTCTTGAAAACGGGGATGACCTGTGCCCTTTTCCAATCCTTTGGAACGCTTCGCTCTTCTAGAGACCTACGGTACACCGCTGCAAGAAGGGGGGCAAGTTCCTTCGCGTACTCTGTGTAAAATCGAACTGGTATTCCATCAGGACCAGCGGCCTTTCCTCTTTTGAGCGATTTTAATTGTTTCTCTATCCCTCTGTCGTCTATTTCGATATCTACCATTTTGTCAACTGTGCGACAATCTAGAGAAGGAACTACAGTGCAGTCTTCCTCTGTGAAACAGCTTTGGAAGAAGACATTTAGTAATTCGGCCTTTAGTCTGTCATCCTCTGTTTCAGTACCATTTTGGTCACAGAGTGTCTGGACATTTTGTTTTGATCCACCTACCGCTTTGACATAGGACCAAAATTTCTTAGGATTTTCTGCCAAGTCAGTACATAGAACTTTACTTTCGAATTCATTGAAAGCCTCTCGCATAGCCCTCCTCACACTGCATTTCGCTTCGCGTAATTTTTGTTTGTCTGCAAGGCTTTGGCTATGTTTATGTTTGCTGTGAAGTTCCCTTTGCTTCCGCAGAAGTTTTCTAACTCGGTTGTTGTACCACGGTGGCTCTTTCCCATCTCTTACGATCCTGCTTGGCACATACTCATCTAACGCATGTTGTACCATGGTTTTGAACGTTGTCCAATGATCCTCAACACTGTCTGTACTTGAGACAAAACTTTTGTGTTGAGCCACCAAGTACTCTGAAAACTGCTTTTTGTCACTTTTGCTAAACAGAAAAATCTTCCTACCTTTTTTAATATTTCTATTTACGGCTGAAATCATCGATGCAGTAACCGCTTTATGATCGCTGATTCCCTGTTCTGCATTAACTGATTCAAATAGTTCGGGTCTGTTTGTCACCAGAAGGTCTAATATGTTATCGCCACGAGTCGGTTTTCTGTTTAACTGCTCAAGGTAGTTTTCAGATAAAGCACTTAAAAATATTTCACTAGATTCTTTGTCCCTGCCACCCGTTATGAACGTTTGAGTCTCCCAGTCTATATCCGGCAAATTAAAATCTCCACCCAGAACTATAACATGGTGGGGAAATCTACTCGAAATATTTTCCAAATTATTCTTCAGGTGCTGAGCCACAACAGCTGCTGAGCCCGGGGGCCTATAGAGACATCCAATTACCATGTCTGAGCCTGCTTTATCCGTGACCTTCACCCAAATCATTTCACAATTCGAATCTCCGTCAATTTCCTTCGATACTATTGCACTTCTTATCGCTATAAACACGCCTCCCCCTTCACTGTCCAGCCTATCTCTGCGGTATACATTGTATTATGATGTGTAATGGTCTTAGTCGGATCATTTTTTAGGCGTCTCAGAAGTCTCCAAGCTTTATGGCTGTTTCTTTGCAGATCCAAGTTTTCTATAGTTTTATCCACATATCCCTTTTTGTCTCCCTTATAGAGGAAATAAACTTGCTCCCTGTTTGCACAGTTGCTTCACTGAAATAAGTAGCTGTATCCGCTAGTAGGGTGGCTTGGTCTGAAGTAAGCTCGGGGATATAAGATGTTCGACAGCCACGAGGGATACACATTCTCGAACATCTCTTTACAGCTGACGTGAAGGCGTTATGGCATTCGGGTATTGGTTCTATATCAGATACTTCGATCTCCAGTAATTCCTCTAATATTGACCAATCAGCCTTCTTAAAATTAAACCTTCTCCGAAAAGATACCATCTCTGGTCTTATAGCAGCAAATAATTGACACATTATTGGTCTGCGCTGCGAGTTGGTTATTTCCAGCAGCCAGGAAACTTGCTTAAAAAAATATAGTATACTGAGTGTACTGCAAAAGATAGGCAGATAATAGCTTAATTTTAGTCAATATACACAGCACGCAATAGGCAAGTGGTAATCATATAATCGTAAACCCTTTATCACAGAAATCAATTGTGACCTGATGTTGTTTAAGTTCGAACGGAACTGATTATGAGTGTATCCGAGTGCTTTCCACATACTTAATGATTCTTAGCGCCGATTGTAGTTCGTTTCGCTAGTTTTTTTTATTCGTAATTCAAACTCATTTTAATACATTCGAAACTGGGCATGATCTGTAAGTTCTTGGATGGTAGTCGCTAGTTATTCTCATAAAAGACCATTTGGCCTTGCCTCTATGATTTGCATGAACCTATCAAGGTTATCTATTCGGCTTCCCAGGTACCAAAGTGTATACATCTCGTCTATATTCCCTTTCCCCAATTCCTGTTCACTTCCGACTATCATAGCCGCGTTATCAATGAACCGCATTATGGTAAGTACACACTATTCTAATTCGCCTTGAAGAAAGAGTGAGTTTACTTCTCTCTATTATCAGTACCTAACTGCCTAGAAAAGGGGCAAAAAATTCATCCCATATTTATAGTGCGACAATAAGCACCGATGTGAGACCTAATACGCATTCTGAATGTGCTTTTCTACTCCAAATGCACAGTACACAATCGTTTCACAGTGAGTTTATACATGCGAGCCGCTTGGTTGCGCAGAAGTAGTGAAGTTTGCAGGGAAACGGTGGTTGTTTCGTGACTCAACATCTTGGGCTCTGCCCTTAGTGGCGTACATTGGAGATTCCTATTGTTCTGTGGAATTTTTTAATTTTAAATCCTGGCCATTGGACTACTGAATGCGAATAGAATTGATTCGCAGTCGCACGAGAGCTGTACTCGCCTAAGTAATAAGGTATGGACACAGTCAAAAGAAAGGAAATAAAGTAAAATTTTAATTACGAATAATTTTTAAATTAAAATTTGATTAAGTAGTTGACTAAATATCGGATAGCACTGACAGATTAGTAGCGCACGTAAACGTCATCACCCTTCAGCTGCGTGATGACTGGATGTTGTGTGATGTCCTTAGGTTAGTTAGGTTTAAGTAGTTCTAAGTTCTAGGGGACTGATGACCATAGATGTTAAGTCCCATAGTGCTCAGAGCCATTTGAACCATTTGAAACCTTCAGCTGACAACATCATAGCAACATACGAGATAGTGAAAATAAGAAAAATTCATTCATATGCTTTCACGCAAATTTTTGCTTCATTGATGAGAATAATTAATACCACTAGTAAATGCCACTGGAATATATTGTGGCTTGCTATTCATCATTGCATCAAACAAAATAAAATTCAGAAATTTACCTGTTCACATATTTAGTAAATTAATTAGCGCAGTGCGATGAAATTAATTACCTAATTTATATATAGCAGAAAGTATGTTCTAAAAATGAGTTACGTGAACAGTTGTCTGTTTTTGGCAGCAATCAGATGTAGGTTTGGTTGCATGGGCATTTTCCGCAGCGTCTGTTGAACTCGGCTATTATTGGTTTCCCTGTCTGAAGCTTATTTGCAGTTTATGTGTGTGTGAATTCCTGAGGGACCAAACTGCAGAGGTCCTCGGTCCCTATACTTATACACTACTGAAGCTAACTTAAACTAACTTACGCTAAGAACAACACATACACCCATGCCCAATGGAGGACTCGAACCTCCGGCGGGAGGGGCAATCGCTTATTGCAGTTTAATTAAAGAGAGTTTTATTCCAGACGCGGCCGGCCAGTGTGGCCGAGCGGTTCTAGGCGCTTCAGTCTGGAACCGCGCGACCGCTACGGTCGCAGATTCGAATCCTGCCTCCGGCATGGATGTGTATGATGTCCTTAGGTTAGTTAGGTTTAAGTAGCTCTAAGTTCTAGGGGACTGATGACCATAGATGTTGAGTACCATAGTGCTCCGAGCCATTACTCTAGACGCGTTTCGCTTTTATTTATGAAGCATCTTCTGTAGTTATTCTGCAGATTTGATACATATGTTTCTACATTTGTGGTTGTTTTAGATTAAACACAGCATTTGTGTTTATAAAATTGGTGTGCACTTTACTTTCGGTGTTTCTGCCTCTTGTTTACATATTCCCCAAACCGATGCTTCTTCTGTTAGCAACAAAGAGGGAAGAAGCTGTGGTTTGGAGCTGCCCAAGTAACTAAAGTAGGAGTAATCACAGGTAAAAATGCAACTGGATTGTTCGTATGGACAGTTCTTTAGAAGAGCAAACTCAGCGGCAGTAACCGCGGCAGTCGCAACTGCCTAAAAATGAGCCTAATCCCTGTAGAATTGCAATTGTAATTCTAACTCATTGCAGTATTCTGTGATCCAGGACAAAAATACACTATTGGCCATTAAAAGTGCTACACCAAGAAGAAATGCAGATGATAATCGGGTATTCATTGGACAAGTATACTATACTAGAACTGACATGTGATTACATTTTCACGCAATTTGGGTGCATAGATCCTGAGAAATCAGTATCCGGAACAACCACCTCTGGCCGTAATAACGGCCTTGATACGCCTGGGCATCGAGTCAAACAGAGCTTGGATGGCGTGTACAGTTACAGGTGCCCATGCAGCTTCAACACGATACCACAGTTCATCACGACTAGTGACTGGCGTGTTGTGACGAGCCATTTGCTCGGTCACCATTGACCAGACGTTTTCAATTGGTGAGAGATCTGAAGAATGTGCTGGCCAGGGCAGCAGACAAACATTTTCTGTATTCAGAAAGGCCCGTACAGTACCTGCAACATGCGGTCGTGCATTATCCTGCTGAAATGTAGGGTTTCGCAGGGATCGAATGAAGGGTAGAGCCACTGGTCGTAACACATCTGATACGCAATGTCCGCTACTCAAAAGTGCTGTCAATGTGAACAAGAGGTGACCGAGACATGTAACCAACGGCACACCATACCATCACGCCGCGTGTACGCCAGTATGGCGATGGCGAATACACGCTTCCAATGTGCATTCGCCGCGATGTCGCCAAACACGGATGCGACCATCATGATGCTGTAAACAGAACCTGGATTCATCCGAAAAAATGACGTTTTGCCACTCGTGCACCCAGGTTCGTTGTTGAGTACACCATCGCAGGCTCTCCTGTCCGTGATGCAGCGTCAAGGGTAACCGTACCCATGGTCTCTGGGCTGATAGTCCATGCTGCTGCAAACGTCGTCGAACTGTTCGTGCAGATGGTTGTTGTCCTGCAAACGTCCCCATCTGTTGACTCACGGATCGAGACGTGGCTGCACCATCCGTTACGGCCATGCGGATAAGATGCCTGTTATCTCGACTGCTAGTGATACGAGGCCGTTGGGATCCAGCACGGCGTTCCGTATTACCCTCCTGAACTCACCGATTCCATATTCTGCTAACAGTCATTGGATCTCGACCAACGCGAGCAGCAATGTCACGAAACGGTAAACTGCAATCGCGATAGGCTACAATCCGACCTTTATCAAAGTGGGAAACGAGATGGTAAGCATTTCTCCTCCTTACACGAGGCATCACAAAAACGTTTCACCAGGCAACGCCTGTCAACTGCTGTTTGTGCATGAGAAATCGGTCAGAAGCTTTCCTCATGTCAGCACGTTGTAGGTGTCGCCACCGGCGCCAACCTTGTATGAATGCTTTGAAAAGCTAATCATTTGCATAGCACAGCATCTTCTTCCTGTCGATTAAATTTCGCGTCTGTAGCACATCATCTTCGTGGTGTAGCAATTCTAACGGTCAGTAGTGTACGTTGGGACGTCATTTACGGCCATTTTTAATAACATTACAATTATGATATGCAGACAAAGCGCTTCCGGCACAAAGCAGGTCCAGCCAAAAATGTGGACTCAGCAAAGTGATTCAGTATGACTAGTTTAATAGGTAAGACGGAGCCATACAATACCTCACAGTGTGCCGCACGATTCAGATCTAAAGTTGCACTCCATATATAATATGACCTTAAGAAATAGCGACTCTGCGAGTGGTGCAGAGAGGATCAGAGTGTAGTACTCCGTCTGCAGGTCACAAATGGCCCATCAGGACCATCCGACCGCCGTGTCATCCTCAGATGAGGATGCAGATAGGAGGGGCGTGTGGTCAGTACACCGCTCTCTCGGTTGCTACGATGCTTTTCTGTAACCGGAGCCGCTACTATTCGGTCGAGCAGCTCCTCAATTGGCATTACGAGGCTGAGTGCACCCTGAAAAACGGCAACAGCGCATGGCGGCGCGGATGGTCACCCATCCAAGTGCCGAGCACGCCCGACAACACTTAACTTCGGTGATCTGACGGGAACCGGTGTACCCACTGCGGCAAGGCCGTCGCCCATCAGAGTATAGGATGTATAATTTACACTACCCAGAAATATTAAAGTGACCACATGTCCTGAACTTCTGCAGAGTCGAACATTGCTAGACGCATAGGAAGAAAGTCAGTGAGGTTCTGGAAGATACTGACGGGATGTGGAGGCTTGTTGACTCCCCCGTGGTCAACTGCGCAACATTTCTTTGACGAGGATCGATGACACGAACAGCACGATCGAGGTGGTCCAGAAGATTCTCGACTGGGTTTTAATTTGGGGAGTTTGGTGGCCAGGGGAGTAAGGTACACTCATTCTGGTGCTCTTCGAACCACGCATGTAGACCGCGAGCTGCGTGACACGTTGCGTTGTCCTGCTGGTAAATCCCATCGTGTTGAGGGAAAAATTGCATGTAGGAATGGTCATGGTCCCCACGGATAGATGCATACTTATGCTGATCCACTGCGCCTTCCAGAATAACGAGATAACCTAGGGAATGCCCTCCGGCCTGGACCCTTCCGACGATCGTTGTAGGGTGATAACTTTCAGTCGTTTAACGTCGTACACGCCAATGTTGTTGAAAGTGAGAAACGGTAGCAAAAGGTAGGTGTAGGGACGTTCGCCGCGGTACTTCAAAGAAGACGAAGAAGGCTACGCAGAGGCGTGCTGGGTTCGAATCTGCATCGGCCAGCAGCAGCGGAGACCTCGACGGCGGCGTAACGGCAGTGGCGGCCACTGCGACGCACACCACCGGCGGTAACTTCATCAGCTGCGACACTTTGGGCACCAGCAGTACAGCAGAAGCAGCCAGTAAGACGCCGATAGCGTTAATATGTGTGAGCCCGCAGGGCCATCGTCAGTGGTGGAGCTTCCAACGATTAAGCAGTCACCAGGCATGTGTGGTTCAGATAATGTTGTGGTCCAGGTAGTGCAAACTCTGAATGTGGTGATGTGGATAGGGACGATATTAGTGGGGCAGGCAGTCCAAAATCAGAGAAAGGATCGCTAATTGCGAGTCATTCAGTGACATATTTAACGCAGATTCTGACCAATTTGAAATCTAAAACTGTATTGGGTACAGATATAGGGTCAATAAAAATAGAGGTAAGTTCAGTAGAGACAAGTGTTGCAGGAAGTGTAAAAACTGAGGTGAAAAAAAAATCAGTATGATATAGAAGGGATGATTGATTCAAAATTAGAACCGGTAAGAGCAAATCAGAGAAACTTTCTGAGGAAGCTGACCTGGTTAACACCAGAGTCGACATAGTGGAGAAAGATTTTGGAGAGAAATTGAAAAAGTTACAGGATGAACTGGGCAGCGAGGTAAAGAATTGTGTGCTGAGGCAAAATACACTTGAGGAAGTGACCACTAAGTATACTAACAATTTGTGTGGTAGAGTGTGAAAAAGTGGTGGTGAACAACTGATGACTGCTGGAAGCAGAGATTAATAACCAAGTTTCGCAGCGGAAAAACAGTGGATTAAAGACGAAGGGCAGAATTAAATTCTTTAGTAGCGAATCAGCTACTAATGTGATAGGTTTTCCGTTTGTTAATTCAGGAACGACAAAGTGTTTGGCAGATGATGGAAGATACCATTTGGTTGATTATCTTGCTACATGTAGAGATGGTTTTGTGCGAGGAACGTCGCAAGAGTAAAAAACTAAATTCGCGCAAAGGCCTCTTGAGGGTAATGCACAAACATGGAAAAATTGAATGAGTGCTTCATTTTTTACCTATAAACTGTTCCTGAGTTGTTTGTTGAGCAAATTCTAGAGTGAAGCGCAGCAAACGCGACTTCAGAATGAGTTCCTAAATGGACCAAGTTTCAAACGCGGAAGTGGGTCGATGCGGTATTTGTTTGTGCGTGAGCTGGCGAAGTTGGCGCATATAAATGATCCGCTGGGAGTATTGACGGAGTTTACGACGCTCCAGACATAACGGGAATTTTTACAATGGGATCTTGTCCACAGTACGACAAATTCCATTGCCGTGTTTTCAGATTTCATTGAGAAACTTTAACAGGCGTTGAAATTCAAGACACGTAATTGAAACGGTAAACTGGGCAATGGGTATCAGTAGGGGAATTATAATAATTACCAAAATAGTTATCAACGTAATTTCATATACACAAGGAAATGGAAATTGAACTTTCAGAATCAAAATCGGGAACGAAGATTTGAGGGCAGGAGCCTCACAAAATGCAACGCCAGAATACGAGGTCGGGAAATTTAGAGACTGCCACATCCCAGGTTCGGAGGTGGCGAAATAAACCGGCGCTGAAAAGACACGTTGTCTTAAAAAATTCTGTAGCTGTCGAAGATTCGGCAAAGAAGCCACAAATGTTTGAGAGGCACATTGTACACTGAAAAGCCAAATATAGTGGTGGGTCTCCGCGAACACGCAGGAGTGTCCCAACACGACGTGGCATGGACTCTACTAATGTCTGAAGTAGTGCTGGAGGGAACTGACACCATGAATCCTGCAGGGCTGTCCATATATCCGTAAGAGTACGAACAGCACGTTGCAAAGCATCCCAGATATGCTCAATAACGTTCATGTTTGGGAATTTGGCGGACAGCGAAAGTGTTTTATTCAGAAGAGTGTTCCAGGAGCCACTCTGTAGCTATTCTGAACGTGTGGGGTGTCGCATTGCCCTGCTAGAATGGTTCAAGTCCGTCGGAATGCACAATGGACATGAGTGGATGCAGGTGATCAGACAGGATACTTACGTACGTGTCACCTGTCAGAGTCATATGTAGAGTATCAGGGGTCCTATATTACTCCAACTGCACACGCCCCACACCATTACAGAGCCTCCACCAGCTTGAACAGTTCCCTGCTGACATGCAGGGCCCACGGATTCGTGAGGTTGTTTCGATACCCGTACACGTCCATCCGCTTGATACCATTTGAAACGAGACTCGTTCGACCAGGGAACATGTTTTCACTCATCAACAGTCCATTGTCGGTGTTGACGTGCCCAGGCGGGGCGCAATGCTTTGTGTTGTGAAGTCATCAAGGGTACACGGGTGAGCCTTCGGCTCCGAAAGCCCATATTAATGACGTTTCGTTGAACGGTTCGCACGCTGAAACTTGTTCATGGCCAAGCATTGAAATCAGCAGCGGTTTGCGGAAGGGTTGAATTTCTGTTACGTTGACTCGATTCTCTTCAGACATAGTTGGTCCCGTTCTTGCAGTATCTTTTTCCGGCCGCTGCGATGTCCGACATTTGATGTTTTACCGGATTCCTGATATTCATGGCACACTTGTGTTATATAGGCGTTGCCGACCTCATCCCCGTATTCTGACTGTTTACATCTCTCTGTATTTGTATACGCATGCGTATGGCAGTTTTTCGGCGCTTCAGTTTAATAAGTAAGAATAAAATTAGGAATAATTTTAAGCAGCCCAACCGTAACGAGGGCGCAAGAAAGGTAGTAAAATGTGCAGAGAAATCTGATAATGTGGATATGAGGCTGAAAAATTTATTTTATTAAAGGGAAGTGAGTGATGGAATGAAGGTATGTTTGTTGAAAGATTCTGTGATCAGCAGAGAGGCTGCGGTAGATCTGAATTTGGTGGAGTAGGAATATGTGGCCAATTCTGATGAGTCACTAGTCTGTAGCAACAATTATAGTAATGTAGATGAAAGTAATTTAGATGGTTTTATATCGGAGAAAGTAAGTGAGATTATATGCGAAAGCAGCGAGGCTGCAATCTCGTCTGCTGTAGGTGAATTTTGTGGTGTATCGACGGAAGTATTTGTATGTGACTGTATTTGCGATGGTGGTGCAGCAATAGTTTCGTCAGCTGGTGATGAATTTTACTATGTATCGGCGGAATTAAATGATTTATCGTTAAAGGCAAGTAAAGGTGATGTTTTAGAGGCTGAATTTGCGAAAGCTATTGATGGAAGTTGTAATAGGACTAGTTATAGGGTGTGTAATGAATGCTTCGATGTCATTAAAAGTTTAGCAGATTGTGTATTACCTCATCCACAATATGAAGTGGACAAAAATGAGAAAGTTTGGTTTTTCTTAACTTCTATTTTCAAATTAAACTGTATGGTTCACTTATGTACCAAGTTAACATCATTAACAGTATTTCAGATCATTTAACGGTAATTAACAAGAAGTTATGATTAGCTAGAAAAGCTGATGTTGTGAATTAACATACTGTCGTAAGTTTCAGCAAAATTTATAATTTTATTGTCGTGATTGCAGAGGAATGTTAGGAGAAATGTGTATGTTGGAATTCAACCGGTAATTAATTATCAAAATTCATTAATTTCAGCTTAACCTAGGAAACAAACTTTTGGACCGTTTATCAGTGATCTGATGTATTTAACGTGACTTGTGCACTTTACACATCATGTCAATAACAAAAAACCAATTACATAAGATGTAATTAACTTATTCATTAACGATTCTCGAACTTTATGATTTAAACACTAATGATTTTCTGTCATTTTGATACTACTAAATATTCGTACAGAACTTTAACGTGAAATAACATTTGGGCATTTTGTACTGTACCTCAATTAATGTCAAGCTGAGAGTAATGATTTTACGATAGGTATTGCTATTGTAACCTCATAACCAAATATGCCCACAAAATTCAAATGAATAATATTTAGAAGTGTATTCGGAATGAAACATCAGTTATTGTCTTTAAAACCGCACGAACAGTTTATTTTAGATCACTAACTTTTCATTAAAAATCACTAAATGTAATTGTTTTTGGCAAGAGGCCAAAGAACCTACATTGTTAAAATAGGGTATGTTACGAGCAGTGAAAAGCACTTTCAGTCAGTCGCAATTTGGCCAATGTAATGACGCAAAGTCTCCAACAGTTGCTGGTTTGTCAGTATGTCGGCAGAAGACAGTTTATGTGTGATCACCTTTATAAATGCTTACGAAAAATACGTCTTCTGTCAAAGGGATTCATCATTGTGTTGGAAAATATTTATTTTAACATCCAGATGTGCGTCACATCCTAAATCCAGACATGTCTGCAAAATACATCCCCTAATGGACTTTATTGGTGGAGGAGATTCAACGATTCGAAACTAAGCATTCCACTACAAAAAAGTACATCCCTCTCATACTGCGATGACTCTCTCGTAATGAGAAGTATTTTAGCCTGAAATGTAGCTGGAGTGACCTTAGGAAGTGAACCAACGGCTCCTGATGGAAACATGAATTTTAAGTGGACGTTGAAGGATGAAGTTGACTGTATATTATACGGTACGCTAAAGCAGAAGGTTGGGGCGTCTGATTGGGAAGAAAATATGAAAGAAAAAGGGTTAGATCTGAATTTGGCGGAATTCAAGTTTACTGTGAGTTTTAATGTTGAGCGATGCAATAGCAGAAATTTATATTGTGTATCAGCGAATATTGATAGAGTTATTGGTGATAATTTGCATAATGTATCGACGGAGATAATGGATATTTTAACTAATTAATCTTACAAGCTATCGGTGACTGTAAACGGAGTTAATTGTGATATAGTTTGTTGTGATACGTCGAAAATAACTGAAGATTTGTTTGAGATAGACGAAGTTTTAATTTGTGTGGTTAATTGTGAGAACGTTGCAGCTACTGATATCGTTAATTCGGAGGAAGCGAACAATGTATTAGATGTTCAAGAGGATGATGAACCGACGGGTTTCGATGGTGATTTAAATCCTACGGATGAGTTAGAGGCATACCAAGAAAACCTAGGAATGCAAAATGAGATTGAGAATTGCTCTGAAATTATAATGTGCACCCTAGATATGGAAAAAAAGAAAGGGACGTTGAAAGTGATCTTTTCTGGTTACAGTGTTTACAGAAGTGTGACATTAAAAATATGCATCCTGTAAGTGAAATAAACGATGTTTATGAAGAAAGAAAGTATGCGTTTCTCGAATCTAAAAACGGTGTTCCAGCTGTAGTCACAAATTTTGTCTGTTAAATATAAGAGCCTGTTGATGAACGAGGAAAGAAGGCTCGAATTCGAGCAGGTGAAAAAACGCAAAAAATTGAGATTCAGTAGATACACATATTGGCGGAATTAATGTGAGCGGTAACGGTGGCAGAGTTGCACTGTGGAAGTGAAGAATGGCATGTGTATTAATACAAGTATGTATATAAATATAATTTCATGTGTAGTATCCAAGATATTTGGGGGATTATTTCTGCTTTGTGTAAAGCATACAGTTGGTTAATTTAATAGGTATATAATGACTAATGGAAACACAACTTACTGCAAAGAGAGTGTTGATGTTGGTCACACAAATTTTATAGTAAGGAGGTTGGCAGAATGTAATTCATCTCTTCATTTACGAAAGAGTCAAGTATAAATCTTACTATAAGTAAGGTTTGGGAGGAAATTTCAGGGGGTTATTTGTGTTACTTGTGTAGTAACTGCAGTTTATTTGTAATTACTGTTTGCACAAAATTTGGTGCGTTGAGGTCATAAGACTTGATTAAAATTTTAACTACTTGTGGTAGTAAAACATGTAAGTCTACGCAAAGTATGAATTAAATGTTTGAGGGTGTATTATGTGGATTAATTGTATGATGTATGTTAATTCGGAAGGGCCTTGAATAGATTTGTATGCAAAAGGTTTCGAGACAAGTTCGTAGTATGTTTTAGAGAATAAATCTAGGGATATATTGATGAATTTAGAATGTAGTTATTTGTGGAGTTGAAATGAAGGTTAAATGGGTGATCTCCGCGCAAGGTAGTATACGTTTTAAAGTTTCCAGTTAGATACGATAAAATTGTGGGGAAATGATAAAATATTAGTTGATTTATGGTGTCAAACAAATTTCGTAGCACGAAACACGTGTGGGAACATGGTCAGAGTTTGAAATGATCTGAATAAAGTCTTTTTGCCAGTGCCGTAAGTCAGTTTTTGCTTGCTATTCTCTTTGTGAATGTATCGATTCCAGTGGGGTGGGCGTTCAGTGACTGATCTGTGGCGATTCGGAAAGTCGTATGGTTATTGCTAACTAAACTACAGTCATATTTCGACAGCTGTCATCCGTCACCACTGACGGTGAGTGCAGATTGCCGCATGTTTCAGCGCAGTACTTGGTCAACGGCGTCATGAATTTCAGCTGGACTGCTAAACATCTAAACTTCTATGCCAAAAGACCGACCGTGTGCTGTACTGATGATATGAAGTGCTGCGATGTGGCTATGAAACGAGCGCAAAAGCACTAAAAAGTTTTGATAAATTTATTTGTCTAGGAAGTTCCATAAAAATATGTGTTTATGTGGGCATTAAATTAATATGCGCGGTTTTTATAGTTTGTGTTAGATTTAGAAAATGTACGCTGGTAAGATGATATAGGATATCCTAGGACGTACGTGCTGTTTCATACATCATCACAAACGTGCTAAGGCTATTGTTCTGACAAGCAAGCAGGGTGTTCTGTTTATTATGTTATATGTGTATTTACAGTGAAGCGCCAAAGAAACTAATACATGCATGCGTATTCAAATACAGAGATTTGTAAACAGGCAGAATACGGTCTTATAAGAAAGTGTCTGTCTCAGTTAGATCGGTTACTGCTGCTACAATGGCAGATTGTCAAGATTTCAGTAAGTTTGAACGTGGCGTTATAGTCGGTGCATGAGCGATGGGACACAGCATCTCCGAGGTAACGATGAAGTGGGTATTTCACCATACGACCATATCACGAATGTACCGTGAATATAAAGAATCTGGGAAAACATCAGATCTCGGACATCTCTGCTGCCGGAAAAGATCCTGCAAGGAAGGGACCAACGTCGACTAAAGAGAATCATTAAACCTGACAGACGTGCAACCCTTCTGCAAATTGTTGCAAATTTCAATGCTGGGCCATCAACAAGTGTGAGCGTGCGAACGATTCAACGAAACATCATCGACATGGGCTTTCGGAGCCGAAGGCCCACTCGTGTACTCTTGATGACTGCGCTGCACAAAGCTTTACCCCTCGCCTTGGCACGTCAACACCGACATTGGACTGTTGATGACTGGAAATATGTTTTCTGGTCGGACGAGTCTCGTTTCAAATTGCATCAGGCAGATGGACGTGTACGGGTATGGAGACAACCTCGTGAATCCATGGACCCTGCATGTCACCAGGGGACGGTTCAGGCTGGTGAAGGCTCTGTAATGATGTGGGGCATATGTAATTGGACTGATATAGGACTCCTGATACATCTAGATACGACTCTGACAGGTGACACGTTCGTAAGCATCCTGTCTGATCACTTGGATCCATTCATGGCCATTGTGCATTCAGACGGACTTGGACAATTCCAGCAGGACAATGCGACACCCTACATGCCCAGAATTACTACAGAGTGGTTCCAAGAACATTCTTCTGAGTTTAAACACTTCCTCTGGCCACCAAACTCCCCAGACATGAACATTACTGAGCAAATCTGGAATGCCTTGGACGTGCTCTGCAGAAGAGATCTTCATCCCCTCGGTACTCTTACTGATTTATGGACATCCATGCAGGATTCGTGATGTCAGTTCCCTACTTCAGGTATTAGTTGAGGCCAAGCCACGTCGTTGTGGCACTTCTACGTGCTCGCGGGGACCATACATGATAATAGGCAGGTATACCGTTTCCTTTGGCTCTTCAGTGTACTAACACTATTGTTGTGACAAGCAAGTAGAATGTCCTGTTTATTATGATATGTATGTATTTATTATGTGAGGTAAGTACGTCAAATTTGGTGTGACTTAATGCGCCAAGTTAGCGAGCTAATGTCCCACATTAAGTGGAGGTGTGTAACGTTACGCATATTTAGGTGAGCTAATCGACCTTTCAGTACTGGCAACGTGGTAGAATGAATTTGTTTCACGGCTGAACGCTAGCCTGCGCAGGAGACAGGACGTGCCGCGGCCAGCCCGGCTGAGACAAGCAGCGTCGTCGAAAGCGGGTAAATCCCGGTATGGGGAATTTGGATGACTCGTCGATCGCTTAAGAGCTCCCAGCAGTGGTGGGTATTGAGACAAACTGAAAAATGGCTTCTGACAGCTCTCGGGGTCTCTATTACAACTTACAATCAAATACACAGGTCTGCGACTAAAAAACTGCATTGGATTTTTTAACGTTTCCTTATAGATTTTGACCTCCCAAAAACAGGAAAACTATTCAAAAAATTCTGTCACATAGGTTTTCAAAAGTGGTTCTGAGCACTATGGGACTTAACGTCGCAGGTCATCAGTTCCCTAGACTTAGAACTACTTAAACATAACTAACCTAAGGACAGCACACACACCCATGCCCGAGACAGGATTCGAACCTGCGACCGTAGCTGTCGTGCGGCTCCTGACTGAAGCGCCTAGAGTCGCTCGGCCACGACGGCCGGCACATAGGTTTTTATGTATATTGCAGTATTTATGTTCGTTAGTAATAAACCTATGTGTTTTTTAATTAAATAATTTTTAAAAATTATATCAATTATAATTGATAAAATAAACTTAAATTAAAAAAATTACAATGTTAATTATTATTTGTTACCACTTGCAGGTTTTACCGTGAACTTCTGGGCGCCAGAAGCAAACGCAAACAATCTTATTGTTCAATTGTATCGTGTTGTGACAAGTCAAATGATGATTTGTATCTCGCATGGAGGGAAGAGAAACTCTCAGTAGACTTAATGCTATTCAAGTGAACAGTGCTGTTGTTTCTGTCTAGTCATGGCTACAAGAGGTTGTGTTATTTCTCCAGACAGTTAAATTAAAACTTGGTGAGGAAGATAAACCATGGGCTCCGCATAAGGTGCGTAGAAAATATGAAGAAGATCTTCGTTTATGGTTTAAGGGTAAGAAAAATGCATTTCGATTTGGAATTCCTATGATATGGCACGAGAGCAGAAAAACCATACCCCTGATTGCTATTTCTGTTCAGTTGACGTAAAGGGATTCAATTCGAAGAACAAAAGAAGCAAAAATTATCCGAACCTTGACTCAGCTACACGTCCAGTGCCCCACAGCTTTGAAATACCTATCCCACAGCCACCTTCCAGTTTGGATGAATACCCGTGTGAGTTGGAGCATTACCTCCTCAGGGTAAATAAAGCTCAGATGTTTTTTCAGACGAAGATGCAAAGCCTCAACTATTTTCTCAAAGTGATCTCAATGACTAACTAGGATATTTAGGTCTTTCAAAAGATGCAGCCGAACTGTTAGGTTCCAGATTAAATAACAAAAACCTTTTATCATCTGGCACCTCATTTTCATGGTACAGACACCGAGAAAAAGAATTTGCCCAGCTTTTCTCAAAAGAAGGAAATTTAGTTTTTTGCAATGATGTGGAAGGACTCATGCATTGCTTTGATATGCAGTATGACTCATCTGAATGGCACCTTTCCATTGATTCATCCAAAACTAGTCTTAAAGTAGTAATATTGCACAATGGAAATGAATTTGCATCGCTTCCGATGGGACATTCTGTGCATATGGAAGAAAACTATAACTATTTGGCCATTATCCTGAAAAAAAATCAGGTATCAGGACCATCAATGGATGGCTTGTGGGGACTTCAGAATACTCACGATGCTTTTGAGTCAGCAGGCAGGCTATACTAAATACCAATGCTTCTTATGCTTGTGGGATAGTAGAGCCAGAGAGCAGCACTGGACCAAAAGTTATTGGCCACCCTTAGAAACTTTAAAACCTGGAGAGAAAAATGTTATCAATACTACTTTGGTACCACCAGAAAAGATTTTGTTGCCCCCTCTCCATATCAAATTTGGGTTGATGAAACAGTTTGTAAAATCGCTGCAGAAGGATGGGGACTGTTTTAAATATCTATGTACAAAATTATCGAAGCTGTCAGAAGGATGGGGACTGTTTTAAATATCTATGTACAAAATTATCGAAGCTGTCAGAAGCAAATTTGAAAGAGGGAGTTTTCACTGGCCCCGACATAAGAAAACTTTTAACCGATACCTTCTTTCTGGAAAGTATGAATGAGAAGGAAAAAGAAGTTTGTGTATCGTTCAAGATTGTAGTGTGAAAGGTTTTGGGAAATACTAAGGATCCTAACTGCAGAACCATTGTTCAACGGATGCTAGCAGCATACGAACCTCAAGGCTGCAAGATGGGCTCGAAGGTCCATTTTTACACTCCCACATAGACAGTTCTCCTGAAAACCTCGGAGCTTACAGTGAAGAACAAAGAGAGCGGTTTCACCAGGATGTCAGTGATATCGAGAGACGGTACAAAGGAAGATGGGATGTCACTATGCTTGCTGACTACCGTTGGATGGTTAAGCGGGAAACTAAAGATGGGAATCGGAAAAGGACTCGGCGAAGTATCAAGGAAAAGATGAAAAGGTTTCATAAAAAACATGAATAAGTATAATATTGTCACTATAAGTCTCAAAATAATGTTTCATTAGTTGTAAAAAAGTTATGTTTGATAATATAGAAAAAAACGAGTGCTTTTGCCAATTTTTTGGGTTTGAATTTGCAAAAAAACCTTATGTGACAGAAAAAAATTGACATCACTCCTCAAATCAGCGCATTCTAAAACATATAACACAGTAAAAATATCTCAAGCAGCTGAAAAAAAAAATTTGCAGACCGGTGATATTAATGCAAATCCTAACATATCTGCGATCTCAGAAATGTGAGGCACATCCAGTGACATTGCAGTATTTCAATATCTTTAGAATTACTGAAGCTAATATTACACAGTGAAAAAAGATTTACACAACGAACCTCTGAATTAACAACTTTTAACTGCTTTATGCGATTTCAACAAATGATATATCTGATGATAGCATTCCACCATAGCTATAATACCTGAAAACTACATACTGTATTTCTTTTACTTAGTGATTTATGGCGTTTTTTGTATCTTTTTCATTATGCAAATGTTTGCCGAAATATCCTATTCTCCACAATTACACAGCAAATGAATACAGCATGATTATCTCATATTCTTCATACTTGTGTGTTTATTTAATGAACAGTTTACTGTTTTACCAGTGACTTTATTTAAATGTTGATTGCAAATGCTCTTAAAAAACTGTGCTAATTTAGAAGTGTTCAAAAGAGAACCAAAAGATGCTTCTGTGAATAAATAATTGTTTAAAAGATGTTTGACGACAATCTGTTGTCAGATATCATCAGTACACTCGCACAAGACTGCCATTTTGTTTATTTATGAACCAACTATGACCTTACTGTAAATGATCTTGGCGTAATCGATTGTATACGACATTTGTTTATTTAAATATCGTTGTAATATTTTAATTTAGCAAGGGAAGTGGTCAAAATGAGTCAGATCATGTATGTAGAACATGAGAACTATGTATTTTTGGGAGGGACGACCTTCAGTCAGTGAGAGCTGGACAGTCGCAGAACAATGATCCGGTCATGTGGAGACTGGGACTTCTCGAGTGAAGCACTCAAGCGAGCGATCCTGGACACTTTTACGCGAGTTGTGCAAGGGGGAAAACCTGTCTGTGGTAACGAGTGGCATTCGACTGTGGAGGTGTTTTGATTTTAAATGGTCTTTATACTTGGAGAGGTCTCAGTGTGCTCCATTGTAGGACTCTAACATTTTCCGCTTGTGTTACTGAGTATGAGTTTCTGCTCGTCGTAACGCGAGTGTTAATTTGTAAATCATCATGTTGAAATCTGGACTGTTTTGAGCTAATAAATATTTCTTATATTACGATCAAGAAATAGACTTAATTTTTGCGCATCTTTGATGACTATTTAGTTTGGGGATATTGCTATCATTCTCATGACGGTCTCGACATAACTGTACTGCATTTCATAAAAGTATTTTTGTCTATATGTATTTTAATGGAATATCGCAGGAACGCTTCCCGTTTACTTGAAATGACCTTTCTTGAATAAACATTATTCAGCAGAATTTTCTGGTGTCTACCTCGATTACAGATGGTACAATAGAATCCTTGTTTTTAAATACTTCATTTAACTTTTATTTCGTATTTCTGTATATTTCATTAACACACAATTCTAACTAATGCATTGACTATTTGACTGCAGGATCACAGCTACAGGTTAGTATTTGCAGCGAATTTTCGGCCCTGACTGCATGTGCTGTTGGTAGATGAACAATCTGTCTGAGGTTGAAATGAAGGCAGTACTCCAGTCTAGCAGCAGCCGCACAGTCACCGTTTTTGTAAAAGGCCTTCACAGCAACAGCACATTCAGATTTGCTTCAGAGTCCCATCTCAGCAAATGTCGTACCTCCCAAAAACATGACAAACACTCAATTTTGCCAGTAATAATGTTCCACTTTTAAAGACAATTAAGAAAGCCTATTTTTCTACCACACCTTGTACACTGAAGAGCCAAAGAAACTGATGCAGTTGCCTAACGTCGCGAGCACGCAGAAGTACCGCAACACGACGTGGCATGGACTGGACGTTGATGCCTTACCGGAGTCCTGATATTCACGGTACACTCGTGAAATGGTCGTACGGGAAAATCCCCACTGCATCGCTACCTCGGAGATGCTGTTAGGTTAGGTTAGTGTTTAACGCCCCGTCAACAACGAGGTCATTAGAGACGGAGCGCAAGCTCGGGTTAGGGAAGGATTGGGAAGGAAATCGGCCGTGCCCTTTCAAAGGAACCATCCCGGCATTTGCCTGAAACGATTTAGGGAAATCACGGAAAACCTAAATCAGGATGGCTGGAGACGGGATTGAACCGTGGTCCTCCCGAATGCGAGTCCAGTGTGCTACCACTGCGCCACCTCGCTCGGTCGGAGATGCTGTGTCCCATCGCTTGTGAGCCGACGATAACATCACGTTCCTTAAATCTTGATAAGCTGCCATTGCGTCAGCGGTAACTGATGTAACAACTGCGCCAGGCACTTATTGTCTTATATAGGCGTTACCGACCGCAGCGCTGTATTCTACCTGTTTACATATCTCTGTATTTGAATGAGCATGCCTCTAATAGTTTCTTTGGCGCTTCAGTGTATATATCGTACAATTATACAATTTTGCAATGTGTGTTGCCCATAGAGTTAGTAGTAAAGGTGTAATAAAATAAAACATCATGGATGGAGCTGACGTTTTACTGCATGAAAATATGGTAAGCGTTATTTTTGTTCCTTTATTGTTATGTGGGGGACTATCAGAGAGTAAAAGATTCGAAACGGCTTGAAATTGTTTTGTAATCTGTGTTGGAGGTAACGAAGTGCTCTCACTCTCAAACATTGTATTAAAAAAAAAAAAAACATTGTATTTGCCTCAAGACATACGGGGTGTAACAAAAAGGCACGGACAAAATTCCAGCAAACATTCCTCACACGTAGAGGAAGAAAGTATGTCATATGGACATGGGTCCGGAAATACCATTTCCATGTTAGTGCTCAGTTTCTACCACTCGTCACCATATTAATCATCTACCTTGGAACGAAGCGTCATTCGTGAATAGCACCTTTGCGCTAACGTTAGGGTTTTTACATTGTTGAATCAACCGTTCGCAGAAGTGTGCCCGTGTAGAAAAGTCAGCTGCTGACAGTGCTTGCACACGCTGGACGTGGTACGGACACGGCCGGTTCTCTTGTAGCGCTGCGCTTACGGTCATCTGATCAATATTACTTGTGGCAGCTACATCTACATCTACATCTACATCCATACTCCGCAAGCCACCTGACGGTGTGTGGCGGAGGGTGCCCTGAGTACCTCTATCGGTTCTCCCTTGTATTCCAGTCTCGTATTGTACATGGAAAAGAAGGATTGTCGGTATGCTTCTGTGTGGGCTTTAATCTCTCTGATTTTATCCTCATGGTCTCTTCGCGAGATATACGTAGGAGGGAGCAATATACTGCTTGACTCTTCGATGAAGATATGTTCTCGAAACTTTAACAAAAGCCCGTACCGAGCTACTGAGCGTCTCTCCTGCAGAGTCTTCCACTGGAGTTTATCTATCATCTCCGTAACGCTTTCGCGATTACAAAATGATCCTGTAACGAAGCGCGCTGCTCTCCGTTGGATCTTCTCTATCTCTTCTATCAACCCTATCTGGTGCGGATCCCACACTGCTGAGCAGTATTCAAGCAGTGGGCGAACAAACGTACTGTAACCTACTTCCTTTGTTTTCGGATTGCATTTCCTTAGGATTCTTCCAGTGAATCTCAGTCTGGCATCTGCTTTACCGACGATCAACTTTATATGATCATTCCATTTTAAATCACTCCTAATGCGTACTCCCAGATAATTTATGGAATTAACTGCTTCCAGTTGCTGACCTGCTATTTTGTAGCTAAATAATAAGGGACCTATCTTTCTGTGTATTCGCATCACATTACACTTGTCTACATTGAGATTCAGTTGCCATTCCGGCCACCACGTGTCAATTCGCTGCAGATCCTCCTGCATTTCAGTACAATTTTCCATTGTTGCAACCTCTCGATACACCACAGCATCATCTGCAAAGAGCTTCAGTGAACTTCCGATGTCTTACGCTGACACTAGGGTTGTGGTCAGTTGTACGAAGAAGGTCCTCCTCCAGTTGAGGTTTCCGAGACCTCCCCCAGTCGTGAGTACATCTGCATCTACGTTATTGCTTTGCAATTCAGAATTAAGTGTCTGGTGTCTGGCAGATGGTTCAACGAACCAATTTCATGACAGTCTCTATTGTTCCAATCTCAAACACAGCGCGCGGGAGAAACGAACACGTAATTCATCCCGAGCGAGCTCCGATTTCTATTATTTTATTATGATGATTGTTGCTCCTTATGTAGCTGAGGGACAACAAAATATTTTTGTATTCGGAGGGGAAAGTTGTAGATGATAAGTTGGTGATTGGAATTTCATGGGAAGATCTTGCCACAACGAAAAATATTTCTTTTAATGGTTGCAGCCCCAATTCGCATATCGTATCCGTGACACACTATGCCTTATATCGCTATAATACAAAACGAACTGACCTTCTTTGAATGTTTTCGATGTCCTGCATCAATCCTATCTAATGTGAATCCCACACTGCACAGCAGTTTTCCAAAAGAGGACTGACAAGAGTAATGTAGGCATTCTCTTTAATCGACCTGTAACATTTTGTAAGTCTTCTGCCGTAAAGCCGCAGTCTTTGGTTCGCTTTCTCCACAACTTTATCTGTGTGATTGTTTAAATTTAATTTGTTCGTAATTGTAATCCCTAAGTACTTAGATGAATTCACACCCTTTAGATTTGTGTGACTTATCGTGCAACTGAAATTTAGTAGATCCTTACAGTAATCACTCGGATGATCTCACTATTCATTTTTTAGAGGCAGCCATTTTTCGCACTGTATAGGTATCTTGTCTAAAACATCTTGCAATTCGTTTTGATTTCCTGATGATTTAACAAGACTGTAAATGGCAGCATCATCTGCAAGTTATCTAATATGGCTGCTCAGATTGTCTCCTAAATCAGTAACGGCACTATACCGGAAACCTAGCCCGTGACGAACACTAAACGGCGGATACTGCTTGCTTGATGTTTGTACAGCATTGCAGTGAGTTACCTGTCAACACTGTTCGTTCGATTGGAACAACAAAAACTGGCGGAGAACCTAAGGATTAGAGCATGCTGTACATTCAAAGCAGACGTAACCAAGACAGTATGTTTAACATTTCACGTAAGAAAACATTTCATGTAACTCTGGTACATTCTGTTTTTGTGTTTTCCCCACGACTAATACGAATATGGTAAGAAATAGGAAATGAGCTCTAACAAGGAAATGAATCCATGTACATATGACACATTAATTCCTCTTTGTATAAGGATTGTGTCCTGAGAGTTTGGCCATACCTTTTGGTTACACTCTCTACATGCAGTTTCTAACTTTAATATTTGATTTATTGTATTAAATCTTAAACAAAGTATTCTATCTCTTAATGAGTAGATTATGACACCATTTTTAATTTTTAATTTTTAAGCGGCGATCAAAACGTTTATGTTGTAGGGAGCTGCTGCAGCATATATGCAACGTAGCGCGACTCCGAAGCAAGTATACAGGGTGTCCCAGAATGTTGCGACAAACTTTGAGTGGTCGTAGAAGGTGTCTAGAGGAAGAAATTAAGGATAGGAACCGTGTCCGGAAATATCATCCAACGACGCTACAGAGCATCGAAGTTATGGGTGCTGGCGTCTGCCACTAGGTCACCCCTTCGGCAGCAAACGTGACTTTGTACGCTGACGAACCGTAGGCGGAACGTCTCGCAATGTTGTTTGTTATTCAGAGATCGCGACTGATCGCACGATCGCCAGTGGAGATGATGGGGCTAGATGCTGCGTAGAATAGTCTTATTTCCTGTGAATTTGATGCCCTGTGCCTCGGTGGATGACGGTTTCCAGACGGGGTTCCATCCGCAGTTTATTTTTTCTCCTGGTGCTGTGTAAAATTTCCAATGCTTTTCGATATACAAGAGAAAAATTAGCTGCAGATGGAAACCAGTGTCCAAAACCATCATCCACCAAGGCAACAGAGCATCGCATTGGTAGGAGACAAGGCCTTTCTACGCAGCAGCTAGCTCAGTCTTCTCCACTGGCGATCGTGGCAATCAGTCGCGATGGATGAATAACAAACAGCCGTTGCTAGACGTTTCGCCTATGGCCCGTCTGCGTACAGAGTCGTGTTTGCTGCCGATGGGGTGGCCTAATGGCAGGAGCCAGCGCCTATGACTTCGACTTTATGTAACGTCGTTACATTGGTTCCTATCCTCGATTTGTTCCTTAAGACATCCTTTACAACCCCTCGAACTTTGTCGCAACATTTTTGGGGCATCCTATGCAAGCACCGAAGTGTAGATTAGTGTGGCAGTCATGTCTCTCCGACGAGTGTGCTGTACATGCGGAAACGTGAACTATGGCGACCTTATTACCAAATGCGTCCAAACAACACCAACCTGCTGTTGTTCTTTTCTTGGCTGCCGAAGGGCGAAACACTGGCAGACATTCATCGAAGAATAAGAATGTGTATGAGATCTGGCGGGCCAGCCTCGTCCATTATGGACAACAATAAGTGGCAGACACTCGAGTACTCGTCCTATAGTCTTGATCTCTCCCCGTGCGGTTATCACTCCTTCGGTCCCTTAAAAGAGACTTTGCACGGTCGACGATTCCTGTCGGATGTTATGTGCAGTAGACAGTTACGGACCTGTTCACGCTGCAGGACTTGATATTTTACGAACCGGATATCTTCAATCTGGTGAGTCGGTGGGATGATTGCCTCAATCCTCAGGGCGATTTTGCCTGATTGGCATACCGATTCTGGACTGTACGGCCTTTGAACGAAAACTTTTTTAACTCCCATTATACACTGAGGCAACGGCCTTGCTACAGTAGATCTACATCTACATCTACATGACTACTCTGCAATTCACATTTAAGTGCTTGGCAGAGGGTTCATCGAACCACAATCATACTATCTCTCTACTATTCCACTCCCGAACAGCGAGCGGGAAAAACGAACACCTAAACCTTTCTGTTCGAGCTCTGATTTCTCTTATTTTATTTTGATGATCATTCCTACCTATGTAGGTTGGGCTCAACAAAATATTTTCGCATTCGGAAGAGAAAGTTGGTGACTGAAATTTCGTAAAAAGGTCTCGCCGCGACGAAAAACGTCTATGCTGTAATGACTTCCATCCCAACTCGTGTATCATATCTGCCACACTCTCTCCCCTATAACGCGATAATACAAAACGAGCTGCCCTTCTTTGCACCCTCTCGATGTCCTCCGTCAATCCCACCTGGTAAGGATCCCACACCGCGCAGCTACACCGGTTCCTGTCAGATCACCGAAGTTAAGCGCTGTCTGGCGTGGCCACCATTTGGATGGGTGACCATCCGGGCCACCATGCGCTCTTGCCATTTTTGGGGTGCCCTCAGCCTCGTGATGCCAGTTGAGGAGCTGCTCGACCAAGGAGCTACTCGACCAAATAGTATTGGCTCCGGTCAAAGAAAACCGTCATAACGACGGGGAGAGCGGTGTACTGACCACACGGCCCTACTAACCACATCCTCAGCTAAAGGATGATATGGTGGTCGGATGGTCCCGATGGGCCACTTATGCCCTGAAGACGGAGTGCATTATACACTGAGGTGACGATAGTCATGGAATACTTCCGAATAGCGTGTCGGAGTTCCTTTTGCCTGGCATTGTAGAACAAGCATACCACGTAGCATGGACTTAAGTCATTGGAAGTCCCTTGCAGAAATAATGAACCATGCTGCTGCTACAGGCATCCACAATTGCGAAAGCAGGATTTCGTGCACGATTTGATCTCTCGATCATGTCCCGTAAATGTTCAATGGGATACATGTTGGGCGATCTGGATGACCATATGATTTGCTCGAATTGTCCAGAGTGTTCTTCCAACAAACTGCGAAAAATTGTGGCCTGGTGACACGGCACGTTGTCATCCATGAAAATTCCGTCGTTGTTTGGTCTCCAAGCAGCCGAACATTACCATTTCCAGTAAACGATCGGTTCAGTTGGGTCAGAAGACCCAGTTCATTCCATGTCAACACAGCACATGCCATTATGGAGCCACCACCAGATTGTACAGTGTCTTGAAACAACTTGGGTCCATTGCTTCGTGGGATCTGTGCCACACTCGAACCCTGCCATCAGCTCTTACCAACTGAAACCGGGACTAATCTGACCAGGCTACGGTTTTCCAGCCATCAAGGGTACAGCCGATATGGTCCCAAGCCCAGCAGAGACGCTGCAGGCGATGTCGTGGACCATCTGCTGCCATAGCCCATTAACGCCAGATTTCGCCGCACTGTATTAACCGGTATATGCGTCACACGTCCCACATTTCTGCAATTATTTCACGCAGTGTTGCTTGTTTGTTAGCACCGACAACTCCCCGTAAAAGCTGCTGTTCCCGGTCGCTAGCTGTCGGCGACTGCGATGTTCGTGGTGAGAGGTAATGCCTGAAATTTGGTATTCTTGACACTCTGATCTTGGAATTTTGAATTCCCTAATGATTTCCAAAATGGAATGCCCCTTGCGACTAGCTCCAACTACCGTTCCGCATTCAAAGTTTGTTAATTCCTGCCGTGCGGCTATAATCACCTCAGAAGCCTTTGCACATCTGAGTATAAATGACAGCTCCGCCAATGCACTGTCCTTTTATACCTTGTGCACGTGATGCTACCGCCATCTGTATGATGTATATCGCTATCGCATTACTTCTGTCATCTCAGTGTGTATCTGACGTACTGAAAATGAAATTTTTGTTGCATATGGAAGATGTTAGATAGGCAACCTGTAACGGGAACCAGGCGAGCGTTTTAGGATTTTACTAACGTAGACTGAGTCAAGGAAACTTGTTTGTGAGATTTTTGTTTCTTAAATATTCGTCCCTTCGCGTGACCGATAGAAATGCCTCCGTTGTGGGGAACTCCCGTGACCTGGAGCAGGAAATTAATGCCAAAGATGTTGAATGCCTAGAGCTGCTACACTAGTCCGGTATCCGCTGTATGAGGCACATCTTCACCCTCTGTGACTAAATTTTTATTAATTGGGTGTAGAATGTCAGATTAGTTTTCTTGTGTCCGTTGGCGCGAGACATGCGCGAAGTTCCTATCTCGTAGCAATTCTTTTTGTAGTGACTGCTCAGAAAGACTTTTCAGCAGAGAGCTCAGAAACCTGATCGTTGGCCGTGACGCCGGAGGAGACTGCAGCGGAAGGACCTGAGCGGAAGCCACAAGCCGGCAGCCGCGGCTACGGAAGAAGCGGCCCGGATATCGCGCGAGGTTGCACGTCAGCGGCGGCGACGAAATGTCGAGGGGTCGGGTCGCATCGGGACATTCGAGGTCTCAGGATCGATACCCGCCGCCCACGCACCGCTGCGTTCTTTCGAGCACTTCGCTGCCGCTGGGAGCTTCCGGACGGTCTGTCGACACGAGCAGCACGCAGCCAGCGCGCGTTACTTTAGTAGAGTTATTTCTTACAGCGCTCCGGGATTTCTCAGTGTTGAAATAAATTTAAGCACCGTGTCAGTCGCTACATTTTCCAATATTTCCAACAAATGTGGCCGGTAGCTTGTTTGTATCTTCGTACCAGAACAGATTTATTCATCATTTTGTGGCCTGCAAGAGCAAGATAGGTGACAGTGTACAGAACGCCATCACCAGGCTATGCGCATTGTCTTGGTTACATCCGATACCTTTTCGCATTGACTTGTGGAGAACTCAACATTAGCGCTGTAGACACAATCCCTTCAGTTTGTAAACAAGAGAAGCCGAATCCGGCGTAATCAAAGAACACATTTTTCTACTCGAAACGACCACTACGGTCGCAGGTTCGAATCCTGCCTCGGGCATGGATGTGTGTGATGTCCTTAGGTTAGTTAGGCTTAAGTAGTTCTAAGTTCTAGAGGACTGATGACCTCAGACGTTAAGTCTTATAGTGCTCAGAGCCATTTCAACCATCTTCTGGGATCTTGAACTTGTAGGGGATATCCGAGTTGAGCAATAAGACACGATTTTATATTACCACTGCTCGTAAAGAATGAAGTTCTTACTAGGTATTCTGCAGTATTTTCTTTCGCTGGCTGACCACAGCAACCTTCCCTATTTTGCGATGTCCCATTTGTGAAATTTTTTATATAGGGTACCTTTCACACTTTAAGGTCCATTGTAAGCAAATGTGACAACTAAGGAGATGTGACAGACAACTGATACTTCTGCCTAACAGTGGTTTTAGACGCTCAACCTACAAGTATACCACTAGATTAGCATATAATATGCTATGGAAGAAGAAAATGATGGTATGTGTGAGCTCGTGCTCGTATTGTTAAAGGTGATTTCTATTATCGCAGGAACACAGTTTTTTTTATATCGTCCAAGCCGAATGTGAAACGAAGACTGGCAAGGAACGTGTGTTCAAAACGTTCAAATGTGTGTGAAATCTTATGGGACTTAACTGCTAAGGTCATCAGTCCCTAAGCTTACACGCAACGTAACCTAAATTTTCCTAAGGACAAACTCACACACCCATACCCGAGGGAGGACTCGAATCTCCGCCGGCAGCGTGGCAAACCCACTATGGGATTGCAATGATCAGCATCAGAGAGTAACACTCCTGCACGTTGTGGACCGATTTCCATTTGTGATAACCGACATCTGGAGATCCGAATGGTATCAGCTCTCTGACGGAAGACTGGAGGTATTATACCCTCACCCTTGAAAGCTCCACTTAGCTACAGTGGCGGATCTCCTGATAAAGGCTGATACTTATATGTTTCGACACAAGTCTGTTCATGCCGAGTGATGCAACGCAGTGTTGAGTCAGTATAATTACAGTGAGGAGGTTGCGGTTCAAATCCCCGCTCGCCCTTCCGTATTTAGGTTTCCATGGTTTGCGTAAATGTCATAAGGCAAATGCCGAGATGGTCCCTTTGATAAGGGCATGGTAGATTTCCTTTCCCATCCTTTCGCCAATCCGGCCTTGTGCCCCTGCCACTAATGATCCCGTCGTTGACGGGACATTTAATTCTACCTTTTTCGTCGGTACATGAGACGACGCGCGCAGAGTTGCTTCGTCCGAACTTATGTAATAATCGAATACTTCTTCCAAGTCCGGGATTTCGGCTGCCAGCTATCACTTATCGGGACTCGTATAGGTGGAGGCAGTGATGAAATCCCCTTCCAGCCATCGCGATTTGTGTTTTTCTATCGTTTCCTTTGTCGTCGTACTTAGATGAACCTATACCATGACGCTGATGACATAGCGGAACGTGTAAGTGTATTTGTTGAAAGTCGTTAAGTGTTTCCATTGTCTAACAATATATGAGAATTTGCGCCCCTCAGTGTTATCACGGCGTATCTACTGAACTATATGGCGTACAATGGTATGATATTGCATGAGCATTCACTAGTATATTTGCATACTGTGTGCAAAATGTGTTGCCGATAGAGTTAGTAGTATAGGGGTAATAAAATAAAACATTGTGCTGTATGCTCAAGTTTTTTTGCATCAACAGCGAAATTGTGAACGATACATTTTTTCTCTCTGTGTTTTGTTTCGTGGGGGCTGTCAGCGAGAAAAAGCTTCCAAACAGTATTAAATTATGTGTAGTTTTGGTTGGGACTAATTAACAAGGCAATTGTCCACTCCGACATGTGGAGACCTACCCTGAAATCTTTTACATAGGAAGAATAAACCAAAAGAAATGCACAGTCGAGATTTTAGTTGCTGAGGCGCACTGAAAATATTTTTAAAAAATCGAAGATTATCATTTCTGCCGCACGAAGAACTGCTTATAACAAGGGTTTGTACGACCCTTCCTGCCTAGCGCGCGGATCGGCGAATAAACAGACGCAGCCGTGAGACGAGAACGTAGCGCCGCATAGCGCGAAGTCAAGGTGCACACATATGAATTTTAAGCGCTTAAACCATACCAAAAATGTCTCAAATAATTAATTTTTTTTGAAAACCTGAAGATCATACCGGCAGCCAGACGTTGAAAATACCATTGTTACACTGACGACTTGCAGAGGAAATAACTTGAAGGCAGAGCATGATGTTACGTTACAGGGGACTTGCGTGTGTGGCCGCGTGGTTTGAGGCGCCGTGTCACGGGTTGCACGGCCCCTCCCGCCGGAGTTTCGAGTCCTCCCTCGGGCATGGATATGTGTGTTGTTAAGGACTGTTGACTTCCTTAGGTTGGTTCCTTAGGAATTCACATACATTTGAACTTACATCAGTCGGGACTTTAATTTATTGACATGAGAAATTTTATAACAATTTCTGTAGCCAAGTTCTTATGATAATTTTTGAATAATTTGTATTTAACTAACTTTTTTATTCACTAGCTGTCACACATATGTGAAGTGTCTGTGGGATGATGAAAACTAACATTTTCGTTCCACAAGCCACGTCTGTTAAAAATTAATGCATTCGGAGATTTCACGGTAATAACTGGTTTTATTTAGGCATGTGTTTTACATATTGTTGTATACAGCGGGCATACTTTGTCAAATTCGTAAAACATAGTGATACAAACTGACAATGCACAAATGACTAAAGTTTAACAATATTGTTCCGCCGGTAAACCTGAAATGAGAACCAGCTATCGGAAATTATATTGTCCAACAATTTTCTCAAAAAATGTTTTACACTGTCGAATAATTTCTTTATCGAGAGGCTGAATCACACTATTAGCTCCGGATGTTTCCCGTCGTGGGTTTTTCGATGGTTCCCTTTGTCAGGCTACTCAGGCTACTGTGCCGCTCATGGCGTCAACGAAACGTGTAGGTGTGGACTTACTTGAGACAGGTTAATCCAAATACTCTGCAAGAGACCCTTTAGTTCGGTGAGTTACGTGTCTAATAATCGAATACAGATCGTGGACAAAAGCCAGTATCGCCTCCAGTAATCTCTTTGCCAAACACAATAGGTAAGTTACTGTATTTTCATACAGCTTAATGTCACAGCTCCGACCTATGAATAAGGTAGCCCACTGATTTCTTGAGAAAAAACAGCAGGATATTCCTCCGGCGCTGTAAATAACGGAATAAAAATCTAAATTGAAATATGGAGGGAAAATTAAGAATAGAAATTAATCCACTCATGCGACAAGAAATGGCTGTATATTTGCAGACTTGTTGTGTACTGGCACCACGCTGCGTTAAGCATTTTTTGAAATAATTCTGATTTTAGTAAAAAACAGGAGTCGGAATGACTTACAGGCATTATTTATTAGGTAACATCGATTCTGGTAAGAGAAAGGAACGCTGCATGTAGCCATAGCAAAAATTTGGGCTCCAGTTTGCGAGCATAGTTTATACATCAATAACACGAAGTGTAATCTTTCCGCAACATTTATTTTCGTTGTCAACCCTTTGAGTGCCAATAACATAAAAAAATTTAATTTTAAAATGTTTCAAAAAACTGATCTGTCTACATCTACATCTACATCCATACTCCGCAAGCCACCTGACGGTGTGTGTCGGAGAGTACCCTGAGTACCTCTATCGGTTCTCCCTTCTATTCCAGTATCGTATTGTACGTGGAAAGAAGGATTGTCGGTATGCTTCTGTGTGGGCTCTAATCTCTCTGATTTTATCCTCATGGTCTCTTCGCGAGATATACGTAGGAGGGAGCAATATACTGCTTGACTCTTCGGTGAAGGTATGTTCTCGAAACTTTAACAAAAGCCCGTACCGAGCTACTGAGCGTCTCTCCTGCAGAGTCTTCCACTGGAGTTTATCTATCATCTTCGTAACGCTTTCGCGAATACTAAATGATCCTGTAACGAAGCGCGCTGCTCTCCGTTGGATCTTCTCTATCTCTTCTATCAACCCTACCTGGTGCGGATCCCACACTGCTGAGCAGTATTCAAGCATTGGGCGAACAAGCGTACTGTAACCTACTTCCTTTGTTGTCGGATTGCATTTCCTTAAGATTCTTCCAATGAATCTCAGTCTGGCATCTGCTTTACCGACGATCAACTTTATATGATCATTCCATTTTAAATCACTCCTAATGAGTACTCCCAGATAATTTATGGAATTAACTACTTCCAGTTGCTGACCTGCTATTTTGTAGCTAAATGATAAGGGACCTATCTTTCTATGTATTCGCATCACATTACACTTGTCTACATTGAGATTCAATTGCCATTCCGTGCACCATGCGTCAATTCGCTGCAGATCCTCCTGCATTTCAGTACAATTTTCCATTGTTGCAACCTCTCGATACACCACAGCATCATCTGCAAAAAGCCTCAGTGAACTTCCGATGTCATCCACCAGGTCATTTATGTATATTGTGAATAGCAACGGTCCTATGACACTCCCCTGGGGCACACCTGAAATCACTCTTACTTCGGAAGACTTCTCTCCATTGAGAATGACATGCTGCGTTCTGTTATCTAGGAACTCCTCAATCCAATCACACAATTGATCTGATAGTCCGTATGCTCTTACTTTGTTCATTAAACGACTGTGGGGAACTGTGTCAAACGCCTTGCGGAAGTCAAGAAACACGGCATCTACCTGTGAACCCGTGTCTAAGGCCCTCTGAGTCTCGTGGACGAATAGCGAGAGCTGGGTTTCACACGACCGTCTTTTTCGAAACCCATGCTGATTCCTACAGAGTAGATTTCTAGTCTCCAGAAAAGACATTATACTCGAACATAATACGTGTTCCAAAATTCTACAACTGATCGACGTTAGAGATATAGGTCTATAGTTCTGCACATCTGTTTGACGTCCCTTCTTGAAAACGGGGATGACCTGTGCCCTTTTCCAATCCTTTGGAACGCTTCGCTCTTCTAGAGACCTACGGTACACCGCTGCAAGAAGGGGGGCAAGTTCCTTCGCGTACTCTGTGTAAAATCGAACTGGTATTCCATCAGGACCAGCGGCCTTTCCTCTTTTGAGCGATTTTAATTGTTTCTCTATCCCTCTGTCGTCTATTTCGATATCTACCATTTTGTCAACTGTGCGACAATCTAGAGAAGGAACTACAGTGCAGTCTTCCTCTGTGAAACAGCTTTGGAAGAAGACATTTAGTAATTCGGCCTTTAGTCTGTCATCCTCTGTTTCAGTACCATTTTGGTCTCAGAGTGTCTGGACATTTTGTTTTGATCCACCTACCGCTTTGACATAGGACCAAAATTTCTTAGGATTTTCTGCCAAGTCAGTACATAGAACTTTACTTTCGAATTCATTGAAAGCCTCTCGCATAGCCCTCCTCACACTGCATTTCGCTTCGCGTAATTTTTGTTTGTCTGCAAGGCTTTGGCTATGTTTATGTTTGCTGTGAAGTTCCCTTTGCTTCCGCAGCAGTTTTCTAACTCGGTTGTTGTACCACGGTGGCTCTTTCCCATCTCTTACGATCCTGCTTGGCACATACTCATCTAACGCATATTGTACCATGGTTTTGAACTTTGTCCACTGATCCTCAACACTGTCTGTACTTGAGACAAAACTTTTGTGTTGAGCCACCAAGTACTCTGAAATCTGCTTTTTGTCACTTTTGCTAAACAGAAAAATCTTCCTACCTTTTTTAATGTTTCTATTTACGGCTGAAATCATCGATGCAGTAACCGCTTTATGATCGCTGATTCCCTGTTCTGCATTAACTGATTCAAATAGTTCGGGTCTGTTTGTCACCAGAAGGTCTAATATGTTATCGCCACGAGTCGGTTTTCTATTTAACTGCTCAAGGTAGTTTTCAGATAAAGCACTTAAAAATATTTCACTAGATTCTTTGTCCCTGCCACCCGTTATGAACGTCTGAGTCTCCCAGTCTATATCCGGCAAATTAAAATCTCCACCCAGAACTATAACATGGTGGGGAAATCTACTCTTTATCATCATAGTAAGCAACAAGTGCTAGAAGAAATTGGCAAAAATTAAATAATGAGTTGTTTTAAGGAGCTGCTTTCACACTAGAGTATAATTTTAAAATTTTTCACAAAATTAACATTTATTGTCGTAGTGAGAAACGAATATAAGAAGAAATTGTCAAAAAGTAAGCAGTCAATTGTTTTATGTAGGTTGTTTCACTATAGAATCACTAGGAAATACAGTTTTCAACCACCCATCTTTTGTGAGATAGCAGTTTCGCATTTTTACTAGACACAGTCCCATATGAACACTTAATGTCTAAAAATAGATTATAATACCAAATAACAAGCATAAAATGGGCTTGAATTTAATACATTTATCTCAAAAGTACATAGTGCCTCAGTGTTTTCATTTCGAAACGGCTCATAAAAGCAGTCATACAAACTGAGATTTACTTTTCAGTTACTTCAGATATATTTAATTTCACTGTCAATGATTTCTTCTATGCGATCACTATAAAAAATTAAAACACCACATGCCACTGTCTGCAGTCACGTAGCACAATCTACACACCGACTGCTGCTTTGAACTCTGTATGTAAGCGACTGCTGCAATACACTACGTTCGTAGAAATACCACACTGTATCACTAGACGTCTCTGTCTTCCAGTAGCATTGGTGGTTTCCTGCGAAAGGCACTGGTACTTAAGAAAAAGAGAAAAAAAAAGAAATGTTGAAATCAGGCAGAAGTGACTGGTACTCAAGGTCCTCAGCGTACAAGGGGATTAAACAACGACTCAGTATCGTTTTTGCAGACTGTATCATGATATAGGACAAGAATTAGGATAGCAATTTATAATCCAAACAGGAGTTGAAGGACTCGCGGAAAAATACCAAACAGCAGTGTAAGCAATATGAAAATACATTGTCGATATTAATAGAAAAAAAAATCTGTTGATGTCTAAAGTTTCGAACGACGAAATATTGCCTGCGCTCACAATGAAGATGAGACAAGTAACGCGAGGACTGAATTAGGAGCCATTTCCGACGTTAGTTCTTCGGGGTAGAGTGAGTCTGTAAAGTTTTCTCCGTCGACTTTTTGTAGTAGTACTTTCTTAAATCTGCTAAGATCCCTACAGGGTGGGAAGAGGGACCAGGCAGGAAGTTGCAAACTAAAATTTACTTAAGCTTTTTCCGCCTTGGGTAGCAGTGCAAGGACGCGTATCCACGGAAAAGTTCCACTGAAGTCCGGAGGCACTGCATAAAACTAATGAGCACAGTCGAGGCAGCGGCTGAGGAATAGCTAATGCACAGACTCCGGGAGAGGAATATTTTTACTTTGTCACTTTCCACTAATACGAGAGCAGGTGGAGACAGATAGAGAGAGAGAGAGAGAGAGAGAGAGAGAGAGAGAGAGAAAGAGGGACGGAGAGAGTGAGAGGAAGAGAATCACAGACTGAAGGAGAGTGTTGCGCGCAGTAGGATTTTGGGTCTCCTTTTCGACTTACCTGGCTCTTGCAAGGTAAGAGGCTGGACAGGAGACAAGCTGTGCGAATTTGTGTAAAATCATTGCTTCTAGTTTTATTTTTAAAGCAATTTTACGACCGCTTTATACAGCTAGATTAAATGTAAGACTTGTGGTCCAGAAAGTTAAGTTCTTTAAATACGACTTGACAACAATTGAAGGTCGTAATATCCAGAACTCTGATGCGATTTATAAACTCAGAGGAAAGAGTAAGTGAACTGGGTAAGTACATTGAAATTCCGAACGAGAGGGAATGACTACCCAACCGCGCAAATGAAGTAAAAACGTATGATAAGCAAATAGAAGAGATACAGAACAGTAAAAGATGTAAGGAAAACATTAAATGGTATGTCGATGGGAAGAATCAATATTGCTAAAATCTCTCATTGAGTTAAGAACGGAGGAGAATGAATGAACTGCGTAAGATACTTATACACGTTATCATTTTATACTGGGTGTCCTTGGAGGGATGGTCAGTATTCAGGGATAGAGCAAGAACGATCATTCGAAGCAAAAAAGTCTACAAAGCATCGGCTCTAAAAATGCATATCATAAGACTACAAGCACTTCTTCATCCTCGATACTGTGAAACAAATAGTTTCCACTGCAAACTGGATCAAAGGTGGCGAACTTATGGTCACGTGATCTTCTGGAGATGGTTTCTAAAATTGGTTGTACTTGCAATCCATGCAGTGTCACGCTATTTTGTGTCTCCTTTTTGTATAAAGTATAATGCGATGACGATCGTGACGGCACTCTTAAATCCACAACAATGCCAACACCATGCCTTTCAGTACTCGACAGTATTGTCCCTCAAATATCCGACGATAGCAGGCAGTAACACATCAGTGGGTGGAACTCAAAATACCAGACTTTCCAGTTTATGAAATACTGAACAACTTATCACACACTTGATTAAAATCTAGAGCATCAGTATGGGTAAACACTGTCCAACTCGCCCCAGAAAACTATAATCTGAGAAATGAATAAAGATATCAGTGCAGATCCTTCCACGCTCAGAAGATACATCCGCCCACGCAGCAGCTAGGTGCAAACCAACCAAGAAAAATACAGAATTCGCAAAACCGAATGAGGACTGGCCCCACCGTGACCAAAGCAATGCTACACAAGTGCGAGTGTGGAACACAGGAACAAATACTAGAACACATTTTGCATGACTGCCCGAAAAGGCACTTTATGGGTACTGGGAGAGACTCGTAGACTCAGCATTTGCAGCAGTTAACTGGCTAAAGTATTTAGATACCCAACTGTTATGCAAAGTAGATATCTCAACTTCAACTTCTTTTATCTCCTCCAGATTCTCCAATTTTCAGTATTATCTGTATTTACATACATGTACACTGATGAGCTAAAACATTATGACCACCTGCATAACGGCTTGTTTGTCCGTCTTTGGAACGAAATAAATCACTAATTCTGGGTATCAGGGATCCGACAGTTTGTTGGTAGGTTTTTGGAGGTATGTCGCATTAGATGTCTGCACACAGGTCATGTAATTCGCGTAAATAACGGGCTGCTGATTTGCGTACGCGATATGGCGTCCGATGGCAGCACAGGTGAATTCCATAGGGCTTAACATCAGGCTAATTTGGTCACTGAGGCATCAACGTGAGTTCATTGCAATGCTCCTCAAACCACTTTAGCACGGTTCTGGCTCCGAGACACGGATAATTATACTGCTGAAAGATGATACCGCCGTTTTGAAATACATCAAGCATGCAGGTGGTCCGCAGCTGTCAGCGTAAGACCGATTACTACCAGAGGTGCCTTGCAAGCGCAGGAGAATGTATGTTCAGTTGAGATATCTATTTTGCCTAGTCCACTTGAAATTGAGATATCTATTTTGCATAGGAGTTGGCTATCTAAATACTCTAGCCAGTTAATTGCTGCAGGTGTTGTGTCTACGAGTCTTCCCGGTACCCGTGAAGTGTCTTTTCGGGCAGTATTATGCTGTATAATATTGTTGTCGCCAGCCTGCGTCCTGGTGCGCTGCATGTTTCAAGCCGCCGTTCACCTCGATGACGGCGTTTGTGGAGACGACCATCGACGTAGCGTAGCAAAAGTGTGATTCATCTGAAGAGCCGACACGTTTCCGTTGATCGATGGTCGAATCCCGATGGTCCCGTGCCCACTACAATCGTAATTGACGATGTCGTTGGGTCAATTACGTCGGGATGGTCTCCTGCGGAGCTGTGTGTTCAATAATGTACGAGAGGCAGTCCAAAAGAAATGCACTCAATTTTTTTAAAATCCATCTTTTATTTTACATGTTTGAATGTTTTACAGCTTGTAGATACATCCTTTAGGAACAATATTTTCATTTCTCTACATATTTTCAATCCCTCTCAAGTGGCTTACGCCATCTTGGAACCAGCGCCTGTATACCCGCACGGTAAAATCCGGACCAACCTGCTGTGAGCCACTGTTTGGCAGCGTGCACAAGGGAGTCATCATCTTCAAACTTTGTTCCTCGAAAAGAGTCTTTCAGTTTCCCAAAGAGACGATAGTCACATGGAGCCAGGTTAGCACTGTAAGGCGGGTGTTTCAGTGTTGTCCATCCGAATATTGTGATCGCTTCCATGAATTTTTGACTGATATGTGGCCGTGCATTGTCGTGCAACAGCAAAACATCCTGCTTTTGCCGATGTTATCGAACACGACTCAGTCGAGCTTGAAGTTTCTTCAGTGTCATGACATATGCATGAGAATTTATGGTGGTTCCACTCAGCATGATGTCCACAAGCAAGAGTCCTTCGGAATCGAAAAACACCGTAGCCATAACTTTTCCAGCACAAGGTGTGGTTTCGAATTTTTTTTTCTTGGCTGAATTTGCATGATGCCACTTCATTGATTGCCTCTTCGTCTCTGGTGAAAAATGATGGAGCCATGTTTCATCACCTGTCACAATTCTTCCAAAAAATTCATCTCCACCATTCTCATACTGTTCCAAAAGTTCGCTGTATACCGTTTTTCTTGTTTCTTTGTGAGCTACTGTCAACATCCTGGGAACTCACCTGGGACAAACCTTTTTGAACGCCAACACTTCCAGTATTCTGCGACCACTTTCTTCCCCTATCCCAACGTAGCGTGACAGTTCGTTCACTGTGATGCGTTTGTCATCAGTCACAATTTCGTTAACTCTCTGCACATTGTCTGGAGTGTGCGCAGTACGAGACCTGCTGCTGCGAGGACAATCCTCAATATTGCCGTGCCCGCTTTCATCACGTAACCTGTTTGCCCTTCGACTAACTGTACTTCGAACGACAGCAGCATCTCCATACACCTTTTTCAACATCTTGTGGATGTTTCCCACTGTCTCGTTTTCACAGCACAGGAATTCTATGACAGCACGTTGCTTCTGACGAACGTCAAGTGTAGCAGCCATCTTGAAGTCATGCTGTGACACCGCGACTCACAGGTTGATCTAAGTTTGAAAACAAACTGGAAGGATGTATCTACACACTGTAAAACTTTCCACATGCTGAATGAAAACTGTATGTTTACAAAAATATTGTGCATTTCTTTTGGAGTGACCCTCGTACGATGAATGGTGTACTCCGAAACACGTGTGCTTGAACCAGCATTATGCTCTTTCGACACAGATGCCACAGATCGCCATCTATCGTACTTCAGGGCAGACAAGCTCCGAACCCCACGATCTGTCAAGAGTCGTGGACTTCCAACCATTTAGCTCCTAGTGGTAGTTTCACTGTCCTACCTCTTTCCGTAGATGCTCACGACAGTAGCACGCGAACATTCGACTAGTTTGGCTGTTTTCGACATACTTGCTCTCAGGCTCTGTGTAATAATGATCTGCCCTTTGTCAAAGTTTCTTATCTGAATGGATTTTCCCATTTGGAGCCCCTATCTTCGCTAGGGTGATCCCCCGCCTATGTCTGCTCCGCTTACATACTTTAGTTGCCGCGTAACATGCCCGTAACGCTATCTGGGGACATCCATCATCCCAGGGCGCAGTGGTAACTTTGTTTTGCCTCATCAGTGTACACAGTGTGTAAAGATCATAAGCGCAGATATTTCTGTTGATGACTGGATACGGTGTACTGCACAACATTGCCAATATTTACGGTATTTGCAGACTAATAATTATAGCTATTATAAGTTATATGTTTTTAGTTTGGGTAGTAACTCCAATTACGTGTGGAAAGACCAAGCCATTAATGCTTATTTTCCCCTGGGCAGCAGATCAGGTATTGCAGTGTGGATGCACATACGGATAACCGTAAGTCTGTACTGACAGGCCTAGTGCACTTGATGGTGCAGTTATGACCGTACAGAAAACATCAGGTCGTAAAGTTTGTGACGTTTTTATGGGAAGACTGTTTGACGCAAAGAAACTGCAGCCAACACATTGATGTGTGTACGCATTAAGGTACCACTTATATCCATTACACAATGTATCGAAGTCTCTGCTTATACTGATTCATATCATTTCATGTTATTTTCTATCGAGATAATTGTATGTAGTTGTAAAATATAATTCTGTAAGCCATACGGTAAATAAATGAATAACAGGAGTCAAATGTGTTTTTTTTTCAGTCGCTTAGAATTTTGTGGTGGGCGAGAGATTCACGACAAATACAAACTGAGTAAGGGGGCCAATGTGGAAGAGTGTTCTGCGCAAATCCGAATTTCGATTCCATCCAGAACTTGCATTTTCACAGCGTTTATGGAGTGGATCTTAAGAGTAGATGGAAACGAAGCAGCAATCACTGCGCAAATGGGGAAGAATGCCGTCCATTTTTCAGCCAAAGATTTCCGATTGGTCCCCTGCTGTTCTTACATTTCAGATAGCTCTGAGCACTATGGGACTTAACATCTATGGTCATCAGTCCCCTAGAACTTAGAACTACTTAAACCTAACCTAAGGACATCACACACATCCATGCCCGAGGCAGGATTCGAACCAACGACCGTAGCGGTCCCGCGGTTCCAGACTTAAGCGCCTAGAACCGCTCGGCCGGCGTTCTTACATTTCTCTCTCACCTAGCAATTACAGGACAGTCGATGCTCAGCCTACGTGATTACCAAAGCAATTGAAAAATGTAAGAGACACGCATGGCGGCCCCAGTTTGTGTGCAGCTGATCCAAATTTTCCTCATGTTACTTTGAATCCACGTACTATTTAGTCATGTGCCCCAACTTTTGACGACTGTAGCGAATTCGAGTCCACAGTGTCACAATTGCTGCCCCGCCTCGCTCGATCGCAAATATTTAACACGTCAACACACGGATGATGGTTGTATTTAGGTATTACATGGCAATGAGACAAGGCATGAATGTGAAACTAGGTGGAAATGACAGAGAAACTATCATACTGCGCATATCTGTTCAGCGCTGTTCGAAGTGGCATCTTTTTTTTTTTTTTTGCCCTACACAAATGTAAATTATATTCACGTTCAGGGTCGGCCAGAAATTCTACACACTTGCGGAACTGCTGCACATGTGCAGCTTCCTGGTCACAGTGTGCTCTCTTACCAGACGTGTAAACAGGGAAACGGAACCGTCACCGCTCATTTTGTATGTCCGTAAACACAGATGTCTCCGCTTCGCGTTACGCAGTAGCTCGGTAAACTGTATCTGGGGCGTTCTCGTGCAACAGTGTGCACTGCAGTCATGGGAAGGTATCATGTTACTCCATCGCCGTATCAATAAACGTCACGGTTCTAAAACGAAACATGCCCACGTTACGTACCTAATACCCTTCATCGCAAGGGTACCAAACATGTCTCTCAATGATTAACGGATAATTCTTACGCATGTGAGGTCGTGCGGTAGCGTTCTCGTTTCCCACGCCCGGATTCCCGGGTTCGATTCCCGGCGGGGTCAGGGATTTTCTCTGCCTCGTGATGGATGGGTGTTGTGTGATGTCCTTAGTTAGTTAGGTTTAAGTAGTTGTAAGTTCTAGGGGACTGATGACCATAGATGTTAAGTCCCATAGTGCTCAGAGGCATTTCTTACGCATGTAAGTATACCCTGATCAACCAGTTTAATTAATATCAAATTATTCAGATAACTATGTTCGCCTATGTAACATGGAGCAGGATGAAGTACACCTAGTAAATTACAATTTTAAATTAGAAAAAGAAAGAAATAAGTAATTATTCTTGATGGGAAACGGCGAAGTTAATATTGGGCGCAAAGGCAAGACACAATGTTAAACGCAAGCAGCTGCCAAGATTTTCGTCACTAATACTCGATCGAAACCTTGGTTTATTCATTTTCATTATGGAGAAAAATCTTTCCCAAACATAAGTAGATCCGAACAAGGACATAACTTTCGCAGTTTCGTGACACAGGGGCGGAAACTCTTACGGTGGAAAATTTTCGTAGAATTATTTTGTACTTCGCACTGCCAAGAACTTGTCCTTCAGCCGTGTATTGCACTGCAGGTCGATCAACTCCATCTGTAAACGATTCGGAGCATCTTCAACTGATGCTGAAACGACCGTACAAAACAACGAATGATATGAGACACACTCGTAACATCTACAAATCGTGCTCCAAATTGCTCATAATTTTTACAATTGTTGATAAGTATTCGTTAAATCTAGCACTTTCTTGGACAAAACCAAGGGTAGGGAAATGTGCAGCGTTTTTAGACAATAGTTGGCTGTCCTGAAGGGCAAGCTTCCTTTCATAGGCATTTTACTTTTTCCAGCACGTCAGAAATTAAATTATTTTCACCTCGCAAACCGACTTCCATGTTGTGCACGTGACACGTAATGTCCACGAGAAGTGCAAAATCTGATATGCAGTAAGTGTGTCTCGTTTCGGCTCATGTTTACCCTTCTCAAGTAAGAAATGTTCTGTGGTCAAACACAAATCAAAAAATTTTGTGAGCGTTTTACCTCGACTGAGCCAGGGTACTTCGCATAGTAAGGTATGTCGCCGTATTCATCTCCTAATTCCTCCAGGAACTGCCGAAACAGGCGTTTCGTAATCCCATGGGCCTTCAGATAGTTTACAGTACGCACAACAGTTTGTATGACGTTTTCTATCGTTACTGATTTTGCACAAAGCGCCTCTTGATGTAGAGTGCAGTGAATTCAATACAACGTCTCTTCTGTGCGTCCTAGCTTTCTGCGCATCAGTGCTATGAGTCCTTTCTGATGGCCTCGCATTGCCGGTGCACCAACAGTGTTCACTGAGTTTAACCGATTGCAAACCATACCGACACCATCAATCGCTTGCTCGATGGTTTGGCGTCAGTATAAATCTGTCGTAGTCCCTTTCATAGGTACTGAGTCCAAAATGTCCTCTGGTACACGCAGAGCGTTATCGACAACTCTAACGTATACAGGGTGGTCCATTGATAGTGACCGGGCCAAATATCTCATGAAATAAGCGTCAAACGAAAAAAAACTACGAAGAACGAAACTTGTCTAGCTTGAAGGGGGAAACCAGATGGCGCTATGGTTAGCCCGCTAAATGGCGCTGTCACAGGTCAAACGGATATCAATTGGTTTTTTTAAAAATCGGAACCCCCATATTTTATTACATATTGGTGTAGTACGTAAAGAAATATGAATGATTTAGTTGGACAACATTTTTCGCTTTTTTGATATGGCGCTGTACTAGTCACAAACATATGGCTCACAGTTTTAGACGAACAGTTGGTAACAGGTAGATTTTTTAAATTAAAATACAGAACGTAGGTACGTTTGAACATTTTTTTTTCGGTTGTTCCAGTGTGATACATGTACTTCTGTGAACTTACCATTTCTGAGAACGCATGCTGTTACAGCGTGATTACCTGCAAATACCACATTAATGCAATAAATGCTCAAAATGATGTCCGTTAACCTCAATGCACTTGGCAATACGTGTAACGACATTCCTCTCAACAGCGAGTAGTTCGCCTTCCGTAATATTCGCAGATGCATTGACAATGCGCTGACGCATGTTGTCAGGCGTTGTCGGTGGATCATTGAAGGGGGAGACCAGATGGCGCTATGGTTGGCCCGCTAGATGGCGCTGCCATAGGTCAAACGGGTATCAACTGCGTTTTTTTAAATAAGAACCCGCTTTTTTTATTACATATTCGTGTAGTACGTAGAGAAATATGAATGTTTTACTTGGACCACTTTTTTCGCTTTGTGACGCTTATTTCGTGAGATATTTGGATCTGTCACGTTAATGGAAGAGCCTGTGTAAAGCTTGTCCCGGGGGACGCGGAAAACAGCCCTGTCGTTGTCGGAAACGGAGCAGGTTATATGACGTCCAAAGAGACGCGATCACTTTATTTCGGGCAAGGGTAGAAGCATTCCCGAAACACCAAAATTTGTAAACTGTTCGCGTGCCAGCGTGGTGGTGTACCTGCGTGGCAAAATGGTGCTAACTGTTGTGTAAAAACGGCTCTGAGCACTATGGGACTTAACTTCTGAGGTCATCAGTACCCTAGAACTTAGAATTACTTAAACCTAACTAACCTAAGGACATCACACACATCCATGCCCGAGGCAGGATTCGAACCTGCGACCGTAGCGGCCTCGCGGTTCCGGACTGTAGAGCCTAGAACCGCTCGGTCACTGCGGCCGGCAACTGTTGTGTATCACGAACCATAGACGCCCGGGTGAATGGCGGCTGCGGACATCTGTACTTGCGAATAGACGTGGCAACTGTTAGGAACCGACCGCCCAGATGAAGCAAGGGGCTACCTGCGTTGTCTCATCGACGAATTCAGCGAATGTTACTGCGTATAGGCCTCCGCAGCACGAGCCTGGTTCAGGCACACATGCTGACTGCTGATCACTGGCGACGAAGGTGGGAATTTTGCACGCCACTGTCGTAATTGGACGTCCACTGTTTGGTAACAGGTGGGATTTTCAGACGAATTTTGTTTTACGCTCCTTCAGGCGATTGCCCATTGCCGTGTACGGGCCTGAAACAATCGTCGGAAGGTTCGACACCAGAGGAGGGAGCTTTATGTTCTGAGGACTGTTTTCGTGGCATCCTCTGGGTGATCTCGTCATTCTGGAAGGCACGATGGATCAACACAAGTATGCACGTATCTTTGGGGCCGTATCCATCGCGGCATGCAGCTTGTTTTTTCTCTGGACAATGGCATCTACCAGCAGGACAATCAAACGTGTCACAGTACGTAGTATACGTGCGTCGTTCGAAGAGCGCCAGGATGAGTTTGCTGTTGTCCCTGGGCATCCAACTCGCCAGATTTAAATCCAACCGAGAATCTGTGGGGCCACATGGATCGGACTATTCGCTCCATACTGGAGTGGGCATGGTTTCACATCGCTGTCGGTACTTTCCAGAATCTCAGTGGTTCACTATCCGCGCGACCGCACTGCAAAAGGTACACTACTGGCCATTAAAATTGCCACACCACCAAGATGATGTGCTACAGACGCGAAATTTAATCGACGGGAAGAAGATGCTGTGACGTGAAATGATTAGCTTTATAGAGCATTCACACAAGGTTGGCGCCGGTGACGACACCTAAAACGTGCTGATATTAGGAAAGTTTCCAACCGATTTCTCATACACAAACAGCAGTTGACTGGCGTTGCTGGTGAAAAGTTGTTGCGATGCCTCGTGTAAGCAGGAGAAATGCGTACAATCACGTTTCCGACTGTGATAAAGGTCGGATTGTAGCCTATCGTCGCAGGTTCGAATCCTGCCTCGGGCATGGATGTGTGTGATGTCCTTAGGTTAGTTAGGTTTAAGTAGTTCTAACTTCTAGGGGACTAATGACCACAGCAGTTGAGTCCCATAGTGCTCAGAGCCATTTGTAGCCTATTGCGATTCCGGTTTATAGTATCGCGACATTGCTGCTCGCGTTGGTCGAGATCCAATGACTGTTAGCAGAATATGGACTCGGTGGGTTCAGGAGGGTTTTACCGAACGCTGTGCTGGATCCCAACGGCCTCGTATCACTAGCAGTCGAGATGACAGGCATCTTATCCGCATGGCTGTAACGGATCGTGCAGCCACGTCTCGATCCCTGAGTCAACAGATGGGGACGTTTGCAAGGCGACAAACCATCTACACGAACAGTTCGACGACGTTTGCAGCAGCTTGGACTGTCACCTCGGAGACCATGGCTGCGGTTACCCTTGAAGCTTCATCACAGACACGAGCGCCTGCAATCGTGTACTCAACCTGGGTGCACGAATGGAAAAACGTCATTTTTTCGGATGAATCCAAGTTCTGTTTGCAGCATCATGATGGTCGCATCCGTGTTTGGTGACATCGCGGTGAACGCACATTGGAAGTGTGTATTCATCATCGCCATACTGGCGTATCACCCGTCGTGATGGCATGGGGTGCCATTGGTTACACGTCTCGGTGACCTCTTGTTCGCATCGACGCCACTTTGAGCTGTGGATGTTACATTTCAGATGTTACGACCCGTGGCTCTACCCTTCATTCGATCCCTGCGAAACCCTACATTTCAGCAGGATAATGCACGACCGCATGTTGCAGGTCCTGTACGGGCCTTCCTGGATACAAAAAAAGTTTGACTGTTGCCCTGACCAGCACATTCACTAGATCTGTCACCAATTGAAAACGTCTGGTCAATGGTGGCCGAGCAACTGGCTCGTCAAAATACGCCAGCCTCTACTCTTGATGAACTGTGGTATCGTGTTGAAGCTGCATGGGCAACTGTACCTGTACACACCATTCATGCTCTGTTTGACTCAATGCCGAGGCGTATCAAGGCAGTTATTACGGCCAGAGGTGGTTGTACTGGGTACTGATTTCGCAGGATCTATGCACCCAAATTGCGTGAAAATGTAATCACATGTCAGTTCTTCAAAAAGTGGTTCAAATGGCTCTGAGCACTATGCGACTTAACTGCTGAGGTCATCAGTCGCCTAGAACTTAGAACTAATTAAACCTAACTAATCTAAGTACATCACACACATCCATGCGCGAGGCAGGATTCGGACCTGCGACCGAAGCGGTCGCTCGTCTCCAGACTGTAGCGCCTAGAACCGCACGACCACTCCGGCCGGCCATGTCAGTTCTAGTATAATATATTTGTCGAATGAATACCCGTTTATCATCTGCATTTCTTCTTGGTGTAGCAACTTTAATGGCCAGTAGTGTAGTTATTCAGGCTTTTGACATTTGGTCACATTAATGTGACTGGACAGTGTATTTTTCCTGACACTTCAAGCCTTTTATAAAGTTACGTAGCAGTGTTTTCATTAACGGGGAACGCTCCAAGTTGGGGGGGGGGTTCAAAATACAAGGGCATGGCCGCCTTGTTAAATTAATGACAACAGTAGGCGAAATGAATTGTAAATTGCTTCATTTAGTTTCCGCCGGCGGAAACCGAGCGCTGATAAACGAGTTGTCGGGCGTGCAGCGCAGCTACCGTAGCGTCAATTAACCGAGATTAAACCCTGCGGAATGCAATCGTCCCGCTCCGTCAGCGGTCGCAGCGCGTCTGCAAATGACGGCGCGTCACGGCAGCTTGCGTGCGGAGGCGGCGGCGGCGGCGGAGGCATCGCGGGCGTTCTGCGGTCCCCGGCTGCACGGCCTGGCGCGACCGCAAGGCCGCTGCCGCTGACGGCTTCCGTATTAGAAAAGCCACTGCAAAAGGACCCGCGACTGTTCAGCGACGAAAGAGAGCTCGGGCTTAACGTGCAGTGAAAAAGAGACGAACACGGCGGAAGGGATCAGCACTTTCCCATTCGTTTGTGATGGTGGTGGGCAACCGTGCCGAACTTGAATCAGAATAGCTAGACGTCGATTTATTCCGCAGGCTTGGAGATTAAAAGCGAACAGCCTTAACTGCTCTGCTATATTTCTGATTCTTAGTAGAATCTTTAACGTTTGAGCTCAAGTCTCATAACAGGACCAACCAGTAACAGTCTTTTGCATTACTTATACAGGGTGTCCGAGAAGGAACGGTCAATTTTCAGGTACATGACAAGAACGACCATTTCAAGCAAAGTTCTTCATGCGGACATTCGCCCTTTTACAAATGGTTTCCGAGATACAACACACAATAACAGACAAACAAGCAGCTTTCCATTCCACGGTGCATCGCCTCACATCTATACCAAACTGAAAACAATATTTCCAAACAAAAGTAGACACCATTAAATATATTGCATATAAAAATGGCTATAACCCTGAATTAGTTGACAAAATCCTGCACAAGAAACAAAGAAGGAAAATCTTGTCCTACATTTATGCCCCCTCTGCAATAACAACCACACCAAAAAACCAACTGGTGTATTATTTCATATCTAGGTAAGCTACCAGACAAACTAGCCAAAAAACTGGAATCCCAAAACTATAAAACATCATTTTATGTAAGAGGCACTACAGCTAATCTCCTACTCAACAGCAAGGACAAAACAGATAAACCAAGCAACAGTGATGGGTCTACAAAATAACCTGCACTGACTGCAATAAGCCGGCGGGTGGGGCCGAGTGGTTCTAGGTGCTTCAGTCTGGAACCGCGTGACCGGTCGCAGGTTCGAATCCTGCCTCGGGCATGGATGTGTGTGGTGTCCTTAGGTTAGTTAGGTTTAAGTAGTCCTAAGTTCTAGGGGACTGATGATCTCAGATATTAAGTCCCATAGTACTCAGAGCCATTTCAGCCACTTTGACTTCAATAAACTGTACATTGGTCAAACGGGCCGGGTCATATCGTCAAGGCTGATTGAACATGAACGCAGCTGCAGATTTAATAAATCAGACTCCACCTTTGCTGAACATGTGCTCCAAGAAGGACACAAATATCTAACACACGCAGAAGTGCTACGTATAGCCAACAAAGGCAGAAAACTCCGATACTAGAAGCACTTGAAATTAACAAACACTTAGACCTAAATCCCCAGATGGTTCTAAATGACCAATTGCAACTTAGCACATCACCACTCTTAAACTTCACACAATACAGTAAACCCGCAACTAACCACAAAGTGTCCCAATAGTAAACAAATTCACACTCTAATATGATGTAATATCCCTTATGTGTTTCCATTCCTAATTGTAAAGCTGTAACATTTGGTATTTATTAATGCACAATTTTTCTAACAACAAAATGCATCCCCCAACGAAAACATCTCTGTTGCACAACCAATTGTTAGTGTCCAGTGCAACTGTTCACAACAGATACCAAAAAATTGTAATTTTTTAAAATAATGTGTATTCTAAATAATTCTAATTATTGTCATACATGGTACTGACAAACTATAAAATGTAATTTATTATGTTAAAGAACAGTTTTACAGAACAAAAAGTCAAAAGACCCGTTTGACAATTCCAAAGACAATACTACAACTAAAGATCGTATGTAAGTTCGTTTATCTTGGTCCAGAATGTTTGATTCATAAGAACACAAGCTCCTTGCAAAGAATAGCCAGTAGTTATCTGAAGATGGCCTAATAAGCCGGAAACTAGTTCATACAAATAAAAATCAGTCGAACAAAAAACCGCCTCAAGTGTTATTCAACACACAATATTTCATGCACGTTTGTGTTTGGGCTAATGGCGCGCATGTATCGGGTGCCTATATTGATGCGCACCTGCTCACGGTGATCCAGCGTTAAAGCAGAATCGATTTACGCTGGAAAAAAATGGTTCATATGTTTTCCACTAGGCGCGAATCTGATACTGTGCAACATCTCTTCGACATCTCTGGTGCATAAATTGAACAAACTATGTAAGCGGTAGTTGATAAAACCAACATTATGCCGTTCTCATTTGTTTGGCATTTCTTGGCCATTCCTAATCCGAACATCCTGTTTATGCGCTGGTCAATAGTATGTATGAATTTTACAAAATGCATAACACTGTGCTGTCTGTGACTCACTACAGTGAAAACCAATTCCCAGGTCGATTTCTCGATCAATATTTGGTGAGGCATGATCGGTAACATGTTGATATTTCCAGTAATTTTAGAACACCATTAACTGGATGTGTGATGGAACATGTCATTTATTCTGCTACCGGTTTCGGTCTTAAAACTATTTTCAACGGCAGAAACATTATCGCGTGCTTTCAAAAATGTTCAAATGTGCGTGAATTTCTAAGGGACCAAACTGTTGACGTCATCAGTCCCTAGACTTACACACTACTCAAACTAACTTATGCTAAGAATAACACACACTCCCATCCCCTAGGGAGCACTCGAACCTCTGGGGCGGGAGGGGCCGCGCAATCCGTGACATGGCGCCTCAAACCGCTCAGCCACTACACGTTGTCATGCATGCTTTGACATACGTTACTAGTGAAAACCATAACTGCCAATAAAAATTAAAAATCGTAGCAAGATTACAATATAATGGCCCACTGACAAGGGAAACATTTCTATACGTCTTTCGTGCATTCGCAGCGCCAGGTTTGCACCGGGTGGTCAAAACTGGAACTAATTTTTTTTCCTAACGTAAATTGGTTCCGCATTAACGCTTTAGAATATCTACCAAGTTTCACTGCCATACGATGATTACAGCTCATACAGGATATCTGTGAGTAGCTGCACTTTAATTAAAACCACCCAGTATGTGTCTTACCCACCCAACCTCTTTGACATTTCCTTGTAGCCCAACATATCTCGTAGGTTTCAGTCTTTTTACCCGAGGTGTCTTTCTGCCAGGAAACTGGCCACCTGAACGCGGGGTTGTCCATAGTGTGTAGTGAGTAAAGTAGTGTGAAGGACTGAGGGTGTATCATTGAGAAGCATCTGTTAACTGTGTTTGTGCACACGCTGGCCTAAATGCCACACATTTACACTAATGGAGAATATACAAGTGATGTGTATGTTTACTGCTTCTACGATGGTAGAGCTCCCACTGCTGTCAGGGGAATACCGTCGGTGCTTTCCGAATTCCTGATCGTAGAGTTTTTACCAGAGTTTTCAGCAAGTTGCATGAAACTGGTATTCTTCCAAGTTCTTCTGAATGTGTAGTTCAAGTGCAGCAACACATTGTTGGAATGGTGAACATGATCCTTCTACCAGCACAACGCAGCTTTCTGCACGTACCAGTGTCCCACGAACACGTTTATGGCGAACATTGCGCGGGAAAACTTCTACCTATTTTACATACAGTGTGTCCACAATCGATATTATTTATTTATTGTTCCGTGGGACCAAATTAAGGAGAAGTCTCCATGGTCTTGGTACGAGTCAATGCATGAAATCATAACACGATAGTAGAAACAGATAAAATGAAATATAAGAAACGTATTCAGGCGACAATTCGTAAGTTTATATAAAGAAAATCAATAATGTAACACTGGAATTTGCTTAATTTTTAAGCTCTTCCAGGAGCTCCTCGACAGAATAGAAGGAGTGAGCCATGAAGAAACTCTTCAGTTTAGACTTAAATGTGTTTGGGCTATGCTAAGATTTTTGAATTCTTGTGGCAGTTTATTGAAAATGGATGCAGCAGAATAGTGCACTCTTTTCTGCACAAGAATCAAGGAAGTGCATTCCACATGCAGATTTGATTTCTGCCTAGTATTAATTGAGTGAAAGCTGCTAACTCTTGGGAATAAGCTAATGTTATTAACAACAAACGACATTAAAGAAAATATATACTGTGAGGGCAATGTCAGAATTCCCAGACTATTGAATAGGGGTCGACAAGAGGTTCTCGAACTTACACCACATATAGCTCGAACAGCCCGTTTTTGAGCCAAAAATACCCTTTTTGAATCAGAAGAATTACCCCAAATAATACCATATGACATAAGCGTATGAAAATAAGCGAAGTAAACTTCTTTTCGTGTTGAACTGTAAATTATTTCAGATACTGTTCTAATGGTATATAAAGCAACATTTAGTTTCTGAACAAGATACTGAACGTGGGCTTGCCACAACATCCTACTATCCATCCGAACGCCTAGGAACCTGAACTGTTCCGTCTCGCTTATAATATGCTCATTCTGTCTGATCAAAATATCGGTTCTTGTTGAATTTTGAGTTAGAAACTGTAAAAGCTGAGTCTTACTGTGATTTAGCATCAAATTATTTTCCACAAGCCACAAACATATTTCATGAACTACATTATATGATACTGTTTCAATATTACACACAAGATCCTTCACTACCAAGCTGGTGTCATCAGCAAACAGAAATATTTTTGAATCACCTGTAATACTAGAAGGCATATCATGTATGTAAATAGGAAACAGCAGTGGCCCCAGCACCGATCCTTGGGGAACGCCGCACTTAACAGTGCCCCATTGGGACTGAACATCACTACCACTCTCAGTATTGCGGAGAATTACCTTCTGCTTTAAAGTAAGATCCGAACCAATTGTAAGCTACTCCCCTTACTCCATAATGGCCCAATTTCTGCAGTAATATTTTGTGATTAACACAGTCAAAAGCCTTCGTTAAATCAAAGAAAACACCTAGCGTTCGCAACCTTTTATTTAATCCGTCCAAAACCTTCACATTGGCGACAATGCCACACGGCTTGAATTTTGTCTCTGGTTAAATGATAACCGTCATTTGATTCCATTAATACTAGTGACTTTTCAAAATGGTTCAAATGGCCCTGAGCACTATGGGACTCAACTGCTGTGGTCATTAGTCCCCTAGAACTTAGAACTACTTAAACCTAACTAACCTAAGGACATCACACACATCCATGCCCGAGGCAGGATTCGAACCTGCGACCGTAGCAGTCGCACGGTTCCGGACTGCGCGCCTAGAACCGCAAGATCACCGCGGCCGGCACTAGTGACTTGATGAAGTGACGTTTACACGGAATGGAATCAATAACACACGTAATGATCATCGATGGGCGCAGAAAAATCCACATGCTGCAATGGAAATCAATTTCTGTGTCCATTTTTCGATCAGTGTTTGGTGCGGCATGATCAGTAACATGTTAGTAGGTCCAGTCATTTTAGAAGCAGACTTAATCAGAGATGTTACGGAACATGTCAACCGCCCTTATGCTAACCGTTGGATTGTTTATGATAGTACAGTTAACTGACCGCCAAGGTGGTCAGACCTTATGCCATTAGACTTTTCTTTATGGTGTTGGATAGAATCTGAAGTATACAAACGAAAGGTGATTTCGCCAGATAAACTGCTTGGTCACTTAATGGATCCTGCTGGTCTCGTCAAGGAACGTGTAGAGGCACTCAAGACAATCAACACAGCATGTTCTCTCGAGAATGCACAAGTACAAGCTGCTGGCAGGGTGTTTGAACATTTATTGTCAGCTGTAAAAGAGCTGTAATGTGACGTTTGCGATATTTCGTAGAAGTGAACATGTTAAAATAACTATTTTCTAATTGATACTCTGTAAAACGCACGTTGCAATGTTTACTAACTGTTGTACATGCATACACGTCTAACTTTGACAATGTATTGAATAATACATTGCTTCAAATAATCGTTTGTCCCTGAGTACTGACCATTCCTTCTGCGGCACCCTGTATAAGGATGAACAGTATTTTTTTCCTTGTCTGGTCTCTGCTAAATACGGTTGATTGTAGAAGACAACTTTGTATAACTTTACACATCTGTAAACTGAACTAAAAATGACACTCACGGTATTTCTTCCAACAACATATTCCATATTCAGGGTGTCTCTCCTAAGAGTCGTCAGGCGCATTATCTCTACTGTTTCGAAAAATATTTGCAATTTCGTTTTTGGATCGTGTAGCTGGGGAGTCAACCCAACAAATATGGCTGCTCATCAAGTTTTTCATGCGAGGCCCTGTGTGAGGCCTTCTTTTTCAGGGTATGCGGTTGGGCTGCAACGCGAAGTTTTATAATTTATGTGATACTGGGCATGGGAGTGACGCTTTCGACAATTTGTTGCAGCCCCCCTACTGTTCAAAATGGTTCAAATGGCTCTGAGCACTATGCGACTTAACTTCTGAGGGCATCAGTCGCCTAGAACTTAGAACTAATTAAACCTAACTAACCTAAGGACATCACACACATCCATGCCCGAGGCAGGATTCGAACCTGCGTCGGTAGCGGTCGCTCGGTTCCAGACTGTAGCGCCTAGAACCGCATGGCCACTCTCGGAGGCCCCCCGACTGTTTTCATTCGCTTGACGCTGTGTGGATCCCATATCAGTTAGCCCTGATGTGTGGACAGAACGATTTGGTGTCTTAGGTACGTTCACTACAAAGCCAGTCACCGAGAAAAACTGAGAACATATCTGGACATAAGCTGATGTGAAATTTAATATTACTTGTCTTGCCAGGAGAAATTTCGTGAAATTCTATCAGTGACACAGTATCTCTTGTCATTTAATTACTCCTGTTGATGGTGATTAATATGTATAACACTGACGTTGGGTTTTTCTAAATAAACACCTTTTCTGGTTCGGACTATTGAGCATAGGCTACATCGGACACCCAACGTCATGTTACGGTAAAAATTTCAAGCACACGTAGTAAGAGCACTGTACCAGTACCTTCCCCTGTGTATTCTTGAAATGAAACAATTGTATGAAATGATACAATATATTTAAGGTTGACGAACGTGCGAACAGTGTTTTGTTATAAGGCTTATCAGCACTGCACGTACATAGCTTGATATGACTGCATTATTACTTAGCATGCACTAAAATAATACTGCAAACTTCGATTTATTATTTGGTAGTACAGTGCGGTGAAATGATTGATGACTTTTTAAACCGTAATGCTACCAAACTACAGTAACTCATGAGGTGAAGATGTATGGACCTTTAAATTGAATTTTAGTGCCATGTAGCATTAATATACTTGTCACGCTAATCGATATGCACGCGACAGCATGCGTGCCTACATTACGGGCCATTAAAATTGCTACACGAAGAAGAAATGCATATGATAAACGGGTATTCATTGGACAAATATATTATACTAGAACTGACATGTGATTACATTTTCACGCAGTTTGGGTGTATAGACCCTGAGAAATCAGTTCCCAGAACAACCACCACTGGCAGTAATAACGCCCTACATAAGCCTGGCCATTGAGTCAAACAAAGCTTGAATGACGTGTACAGGTACAGCTGCGCATGCAGCTTCTACACGATACCATAGTTCATCAAGAATAGTGACCGGCGTATTGTGACGAGCCAGTTGCTCGGCCACCATTGACCAGACGTTTTCAATTGGCGAGAGATCTGGAGAATGTGCTGGCCAGGGCAGCAGTCGAACATTTATTGTATCCAGAAAGGCCCGTATAGGACCTGCAATTTGCGGTCGTGCATTATCCTGCTGAAATGTAGGGTTTCGCAGGGATCGAATAAAGGGTAGAGCCACGGGTCGTAACACATCTGAAATGTAACGTCCACTGTTCAAAGTACCATCAAGGCGAAGAAAAGGTGACCGAGACGTTTAACCAATGGCACCCCATACCATCACGCCGTGTGATACGCCAGTATGGCGATGACGAATACACGCTTCCAATGCGCGTTCACCGCGATGTCGCCAAACACGGATGCGACCATCATGATGCTGTAAACAGAACCTTGATTCATCCAAAAAATGACGTTTTGCCATTCGTGCACCCTGGTTCGTCGTTGAATACACCATCGCAGGCGCTCCTGTCTGTGATGCAGCGTCACGGGTAACCGCATCCATGGCCTTCCAGCTGATAATCCATGATGCTGCAAACTTCGTCGAACTGTTGGTGCAGATGGTTGTTGTCTTGCAAACGTCCCCATCTGTTGACTCAGGGATCGAGACGTGGGTGCACGATCCGTTACAGCCATGCGGATAAGATGCCTGTCATCTCGGTGGCTAGTGATACGAGGCCGTTGGGATCCAGAACGCGTTCCGTATTACCCTCCTGAACCCACCGATTCCATATTCTGCTATCATTCATTGGATCTCGACCAACGCGAGCTGCAATGTCGCGATACTATAAACCGCAATCGCGATAGGCTACAATCCGAACTTTATAAAAGTCGGAAACGTGATTGTACACATTTCTCCACCTTCACCATGCAACGCCGGTGAACTGCTGTTTGTGTATGAGAATCCGGTTGGAAACGTTCCTCATGTCAGCACGTTGTAGGTGTCGCCACCGGCGCCAACCTTGTGTGAATGCTCTGAAAAGCTAATCATTTGGATATCACAGCATGTTCTTCCTGTCGGTTAAATTTCGCGTCTGTAGCACGTCATCTTCGTGGTGTAGTAATTTTAATGTCCAGTGGTGTATTATGTTTCAAAACACTGCGCATAAAAACCGGATTTTCCCGTGTCCATAACTCGGGTTCTATTGGTGACAAAAAGGTACAATAAAGTGTTTAGTATAACCCCTGTGCCAGGGGCCATTTGTACACCATAACAGAAGGATCGTCTTAGTGTCACTATCCTATAGTACAGGGTCAAAGTATGAATATTACTCACTTCCTCCTGCGTAGGCAAATGGAGCAAATCGACCGGCTCTTTTTGCATTTGATGTGGTCTATTGTGGGCTTGGTGGGACTTATAGAAGCAGCATTAGTTCACGTTCCTTGGAAAATCCCACAAAAAGAGTTTCTTTGCTTTATTTCCACTGTCACCAACGGGTCAAAGCCTATCCGAGGGCTCCAAGACGGCTATGCAAAGCAAACAGTTGAAATTTCTACGATATGTTCCTAAGATGCAGATCTCGAACAGCCTTGAAAATTTTCTTGATATCTTTCTCTGTGTCTAAGATAGAGAGGCTCAAAAAAATGGTTCAAATGGCTCTGATCACTATGCGACTTAACTTCTGAGGTCATCACTCGCCTAGAACTTACAACTAATTAAACCGAACTTACCTAAGGACATCACAGACATCCATGCCCGAGGCAGGATTCGAACCTGCGACCGTAGCGGTCGCTCGGTTTCAGACTGCAGCGCCTAGAACCGCACGGCCATTCCGGCCGGTGAGGTTCAAAGCTACCCTACTTCTACACGTAAAATCCGGTATGAGGCGAAATCTAAACAATAAATAACAGCAGAAAACCTCTCAAATGTTAACAGTTTATTCTCTAGGCATTTATCTAGAAGAGCCATCGCCCATATTTGGGTACCAAAAACCAGCCACGGATGCACAGTTAACAGCTGTAATTTTGACAGTGTACTCCTAAGATCCCGATCTCTAATAGCCTCAAATGTTTTTAAATATCTTTATCCGTTTGCAAGGTGTAGCGGTACAGAGTTACCCTACTTACATGCGTAAAATACGCACTTAAAAATTTTAGTATGGGGCGAAAACGTAGCTTATAAAGTGACGTAGTGCGGAGTAATATGCTGTAAATAGTCTCTGTTAACATCTGGGAACACCACATTGCTCTACAGAAGCACATGCAAAATTGTTTTGCGTGTAAAACCGGGTCTGAGGTGTAATATTAGTTTCGCATTATTTCATTTTCACATAAGTAAACTACACTCCTGGAAATTGAAACAAGAACACCGTGAATTCATTGTCCCAGGAAGGGGAAACTTTATTGACACATTCCTGGGGTCAGATACATCACATGATCACACTGACAGAACCACAGGCACATAGACACAGGCAACAGAGCATGCACAATGTCGGCACTAGTACAGTGTATATCCACCTTTCGCAGCAATGCAGGCTGCTATTCTCCCATGGAGACGATCGTAGAGATGCTGGATGTAGTCCTGTGGAACGGCTTGCCATGCCATTTCCACCTGGCGCCTCAGTTGGACCAGCGTTCGTGCTGGACGTGCAGACCGCGTGAAACGACGCTTCATCCAGTCGCAAACATGCTCAATGGGGGACAGATCCGGAGATCTTGCTGGCCAGGGTAGTTGACTTACACCTTCTAGAGCACGTTGGGTGGCACGGGATACATGCGGACGTGCATTGTCCTGTTGGAACAGCAAGTTCCCTTGTCGGTCTAGGAATGGTAGAACGATGGGTTCGATGACGGTTTGGATGTACCGTGCACTATTCAGTGTCCCTCGACGATCACCAGAGGTGTACGGCCAGTGTAGGAGATCGCTCCCCACACCATGATGCCGGGTGTTGGCCCTGTGTGCCTCGGTCGTATGCAGTCCTGATTGTGGCGCTCACCTGCACGGCGCCAAACACGCATACGACCATCATTGGCACCAAGGCAGAAGCGACTCTCATCGCTGAAGACGACACGTCTCCATTCGTCTCTCCATTCACGCCTGTCGCGACACCACTGGAGGCGGGTTGCACGATGTTAGGGCGTGAGCAGAAGACGGCCTAACGGTGTGCGGGACCGTAGCCCAGCTTCATGGAGACGGTTGCGAATGGTCCTCGCCGATACCCCAGGAGCAACAGTGTCCCTAATTTGCTGGGAAGTGGCGGTGCGGTCCCCTACGGCAGTGCGTAGGATCCTACGGTCTTGGCGTGCATCCGTGCGTCGCTGCGGTCCGGTCCCAGGTCGACGGGCACGTACACCTTCCGCCGACCACTGGCGACAACATCGATGTACTGTGGAGACCTCACGCCCCACGTGTTGAGCAATTCGGCGGTACGTCCACCCGGCCTCCCCCATGCCCACTATACGCCCTCGCCCAAAGTCCGTCAACTGCACATACGGTTCACGTCCACGCTGTCGCGGCATGCTACTAGTGTTAAAGACTGCGATGGAGCTCCGTATGCCACGGCAAACTGGCTGACACTGACGGCGGCGGTGCACAAATGCTGCGCAGCTAGCGCCATTCGACGGCCAACACCGCGGTTCCTGGTGTGTCCGCTGTGCCGTGCGTGTGATCATTGCTTGTACAGCCCTCTCGCAGTGTCCGGAGCAAGTATGGTGGGTCTGACACACCGGTGTCAATGTGTTCTTTTTTCCATTTCCAGTAGTGTATATAAATTTTACCGACCAATAAATTTATTTCCGTATGAGTTACACGCACTGCCGCAGCAAGGAAGAGAAGGGAACCATGGAAAAATGATCCTATCGGAGCACAAAAAATGCGAATCTGTGCCTGTTTATTTAAAGACTCTGAAAAGTGGTGTACAGCTGCCTCATTCTATCTTCCTCAGCACCCTTAAAAATATTTTGCAAATAGTTTTGCACGCGAACATGCTCGCGGTGAGAGATAAGAAGACTGGGGCAGTGGCAGAGAGACGGAAAAGTAATAAATACTCGAAGATAGTGGAGTGTGGTTGTGTTATAGATAGAGCGAAGAAAACAATGACAGTGTAAGAGAAAGAGAGGGACATAGATATTAACAGTAAGAGAGAGCAAGAAGAAGACAGTGACAATGAGAGGAGAAATAGGACAGAGGGAAGGGGACTGTTGCTGTGACACAGGAGACAACGACAGAGAGACACAAAGGGATAACTGCGTGGGCTTGGACAGATTGAGTGGATGAGAAAGTGCAACTTGGACTGGGTGGGTATGAGCGAACTTTCAGAAAAGGACTAGTGGGTGTGAGTGGTTTACAGTGAGGGGAGTTTGTGGGTGTTTGAGGTGAGTTGAACTCTTATTTTTTTAAAAAATAAGTGCGAATGTGTTTGCATGTCAAAATTTTTGGGGAAATTTGTAAAGGTGCTGAGGAAGGTAGAATGAGGCAGCTGGTATCCTACATTTCAGTCAGTGTCTTTTAAATACACAGCAACATACTCGCATTTTTTGAGCTCCGATGGGAGCATTTTTCCGCTGGTTTAAACTGTCATTTGATATCAATGCAACAGTTAATTCTTTCAGGTTTTGCTTTAATATTTCGCAGATATAATTTTATCAGGATGGATAAGTAGTTGTTAAAACTTTGGAAGTCATCACAACAGTTTATTTTGAAAATTCAATAAATGTCGAAGGCTGTACATAACATTGCACTTTTTATTACTGGACGTATGCATGGTCGAAGTGCAAATCGGAATTTTAATAGCGGACAAGTTTTTTCTCCTCGCTAGATGTGCCTCTTGCGTAATTTTCTGAATAATACCCCATAGTATAAAACAGCTTCCTCCATCCTCTCAACACACTACCACTCTTCTTTGGCTCACTACACAGCGCTGCTGATCACAAACACGGCTAGCCACTGACTGCTCGTCTCCTCGCTACACGAAAAATTCCTTTGTCTTGTCTTGTCTATCTCTCTCTCGAATGTTAAAAAAAATTTACAAATGAATGTTGTCTTTCCTGCTATACATTTTACTATTTGCATATCCTTTAAACCTTCAACAAAACAATTGAAAAAGCGTCACTGAAAAAATAATAAAAAAGTCTTCCATGCACAGAACCTCTCATGCCAGTCGGTAGTGACTGACCGCCGTGTCATCCTTCGTCAGTGGCGTCATTGCGGCAGGAGGTCAGCACGCCACTCTCCTGGTCGTTGTTAGTTTTCGTGACCTGCATTGAAAAATAATGAAAGCGATTACAATTTTGCACAAACACTACAGGGTTGAATCAATTTCACTGTCACTAAGATGGCACTGGTTCTTGCTGTTATGATACACTGACGCCTGTGCTGAGATATTTGAGAGGAAAGTGCATAACAAATTGAGAGGAGACAAAGGAAATTGTTTGATGCCTCGAATTTACTGTGTTGTTACACACTGTACACATTTATGAAAAATTTAAATTGGTTTTTAGTTAATTGTTAAATCGATTCATATCGATTGTTCACTCACTGTCAGCAAAAGTTCATCGTGTGAATGACGATGTGTACATTTAGTAGAACTACGTTATACCTGAGTTGAAGTGAGTGGCCTGCCTGCACACCCCTCCCCCACGCCCCTCCTCGTCCACCGTCCCACCCTTTCGGGTGCGTCCGGCGGAGACGCGTGGTTACCGGATGCGCTCAGACAATGGCCGACTGGCGCCAATCGCCCGTGAAGCCGAGTAATGGCGCCATTACTGGTGGCCTTTGTCCGCTCTAAGTGATGGCTCCCGTCCTCACTTGCCACAGCTAGTTCGCAGATTGGCAGGAGAATCCTTCCATCCCTGCAGTCTGATGTGCAGGGCGAAAGCAGTCTCCACTTACAAAAGGACAACTCTGCCTGTGTAATCTCTTTTACAATCTTTTCTTTCACACGTGTTTCCCATAATCTTCTACCGGCAAGACACAGTGGTTCCTGCTATTTACGCCTCTTCGAACTCGCTTAAGGCAGTGTTAACACGTTCATTATGACATGTCTGTCAAAGTAGTCTTTGTTACTTTCTGTACACATATTAGATAATAACTGCTGCTTCATTAGTGAAGGATCATGAGAGTGAAATTTTTGTATGGTAAAAAAGTAAAATTCTTCAACCCAAAGCCTTGAACGATCACTAAAAACATTACTAGCCTTGGACTTCTAGAATCGGTAAGGCTTTGCTTTTCTGAGATTCAACACATGCAGCCAGTCATAGGGACATGTACAGTTCAACCTGAAATACGAGTATGTACGAAAATCATTTAGAGGGACACACACATGGCTCTGAACTTAATGATACAGATTTGAAAGAAACAATGATTGCGTCCATTTCGTAAGGTTCTCAATATTACGTGGACTGTGAAGAAGATAAATGTATAATACAGAGAGATGATGTGTAACTGATGCTGTGAAATATTAAGAGAAGGCATGGCACAGGTTGAGACCCACACTGAGAGCACACTTGAACTTCATCAAATCAAGAATTATTAACCACGAAAGGATGATTATTTTCACTTGTGATAGTAAATATATAGTGTAATTCGTTTACTATGAGTCAGCCTCATTTACAACTGAGGCTGACTCACGGTAAATCAATTACGCGCGCACACACACACACACACACACACACATATATATATATATATATATATATATATATATATATATATATATATATATACAGGGTGGTCCATTGGTAGTGACTGGGCCAAATATCTCACGAAATAAGCATCAAACGTAAAAACTACATAAACGAAACTTGTCTAGCTTGAAGGAGGAAACCAGATGGCGCTATGATTGGTCCGCTAGATGGTCAAACGGATATCAACTGTCTTTTTTTTTTTTAAAATAGAAACCCCCATTTTTTATGAAATGTTCGTGTAGTACGTAAAGAAATATGAATGTTTTAGTTGGACCACTTTTTTCGCTTTGTGATAGATGGAGCTGTAATAGTCACAAACACATGGCTCACAATTTTAGACGAACAGTTGGTAACATGTAGGTTTTTTAAATTAAAATACAGAACGTAGGTACGTTTGAACATTTTATTTCGGTTGTTCCAATGTGATACATGTGCTACAATATTACTTTTATTGTTAACCGGTTTTCGGCTTACAAGGCCATCTTCAGACATTTACTGAGTATTATCACCCAAGAAGTTAAATGTTAGCAGACAACATTGGAAGAGAAGTAACACATCTAGAGTGAAGTAGAAACATACATTAAGTAACATCTTTGCAATGAAATAGTAAAAACTGAACAGTTCATAAATAACAGTGGAGTTGACAGGATAACCTTTAGCACAAAATAGGAATAGCATGCCTACATAACAGTTTCTATTAATAAACAAAACTAATAAAATAAGATAAAATTAGTACTAGACAAGGTTTTCCTGTCAACTCCATTGTTATTTATGTACTGTTCAGTTTTTACTATTTAATTGCAAAGATGTTACTTAATGTATGTTTCTACTTCACTCTAGATGTGTTACTTCTCTTCCAATGTTGTCTGCTAACATTTAACTTCTTGGGTAATAATACTCAGTAAATGTCTGAAGATGGCCTTGTAAGCCGAAAACCGATTAACAATAAAAGTAATATTGTAGAACAAAAGCAAACTGGTGCTTTTCATTTATTATTATAATGTTTTTCTACCAAGAACCGACGGAAGATTCTGTTAATATGATACATGTGCCTTTCTGAACATATCATTGCTGAGAACGCATGCTGTTACAGCGTGATATATATGTTTAAAAAAATTGGGGTTCCTATTTAAAAAAAAAAAACAGTTGCTGTCTGTTTGACCTATAGGAGCGCCATCTAGCGGGCCAAAAATAGCGCCATCTGGTTTCCCCCTTCAAGCTAGACAAGTTTCGTTCTTTGTAGTTTTTTCTTTTGGCGCTTATTTCGTGAGATACTTGGTCCCGTCACGATCAGTGGACCACCCTATATATATATATATATATATATATATATATATATATATATATATATATATATATATATATATGGTGAGAAACGTTTGATTAAGTTCGGGTGCGTTTGACACGACACAGTTTCTTGGATGTACTCATTCCTCAATGAATGCCATTCATCTCCCTTCTACAGTACCTGCCAGTAGAAAATCTAGCAGACTTCAATGCCTCAATATGAGTCTCAACCTGAGATTTTATATAGCCATATCCAAGAGGGGTGGCGATAACTTATTTATAGAAGTGAATAAGCTAAAAATTGATGGACCTTATGAAGTACTTAAATTTGAATACTAATTCATATATTTTCCCGAGGCGGTCGAGTTTTTTTATGTGTAATGTGTTGTATTTTTAGCCGAGCCGTTCTAGATGCTTCAGTCTGGAACCGCGCGACCGCTACGGTCGCAGGTTCGAATCCTGCCTCGGGCATGGATGTGTGTAATGTCTTTAGGTTACTTAGGTTTAAGTAGTTCTAATTTCTAGGGAACTGATGACCTCAGAAGTTAAGTCCCATAGTTCTCAGAGCCATTTGAACCATTTGTGTGGTATTTTCCCTCGATTTTTCATCTGAGTCGGCTTTAATAAGTTAACAGTTATAGCCAAGGTGAAACGAAGTCTCTTTTCAGAAGGATCCCTCTTTCACGCTCAGTGATACACCTGAGAAACTACAGGTGGAAACGTCAGGAAAGTGTACAGCATGTTACAGGATGATGGGTGATTAAAGGTATAGGCGGTAGCTGAAGACACGGCCATAGACTTTAAAGTGAATGCCTGTCATCTAAACATCAAGAATTAACTATGAGATGGAAAGGGGGAGGGGGGGACGGGTGTGGAAGCTGACAATCTCTGTACCATGAAGCCAGTTGGGTTTAATTTGCTACAAAAGTTGTTGTGAATAATTACTCAGAAGGAATCCTTTCTATAGATTACTTTGCAGAGGGTAAAACAATAATTGCTGATACGAGGCAGGTCTTTTGGAACACATGGACAAGAAGCAAAAGTGATAATGGAATTACATTGGTATAAATAAAGAAAATAGATCCTGGTTCCCCTGCAGAATGCATGAATTTCAGGAACTACATCTTATTTCTACACGCCTCAGCCAACTTTATTGTACGCACTAAGGATTCTTACGCAGGTGAGAGATGCTGTATGAAATAAGTGAAATAAGAGCTTGTTCCTGAGAAAAAAAGTCAGCTTTTCATCTGGCCAACTCACCTGAAAATGTGCTGTGTCAGTGGAAAAACAAAGGGATCTGGAGTACGAGTTAATGCAACATCGATCCTATGTATGACAATCGGATGTTTTCACATATGAAGAAACTGACGGATTTACGTTTCGAGTCAGCTGAAGGGCAGTAATCGCCGTGCGTGGGCGTACTGCATTACTTCTGGACTCAGTCTTTAGACATCTAATTCAGTCAACAGAAAATCGGCGCTGCGCTCAAAGGAATTGTTGTGAAAGAGGTCTCCGTTGTAGAGTACATGTTTTAAGAAAACAAAAAAATCGCTCATTCCAGGCAGAGAAATCTGCCCTCGTAGAACTGTGCATGGTGGACGAAGCATCATATTTGTTTCTATTTTTTCGCAAGATAAAATCTCTTAAGGGCAGCTTACTTTGAAAACAGCGCACTCGAAAGGGCTCCAATTCGTAATCTCTTCTTCAAACACATTGAGAAATTTAACCTACCTACGTTACAAGACAGAAATGAAGGTATTCGCTTCTGGTCATGCCTTGTAAATGCGTGTTAGTTTCTGGGCGAGTGTGACGACATCCCTCGCGACTCAGTGCATGCCCGAAGGAGGTCCAGGTAGGTCAGAGGAACGACGTGCCGCTCGCAGAGGGACACAGCCCGGCTGGCCGTAAATCCCGGTAATGGGTTCCTTACTCTTAGTCCTCCTGCTGCCTTGGTGATCGGTCCGCGGACTGACGGGATTCATCCTCTCTTCTGGAAACTCTGAAAACCCTGCGCCGCGAAGAACGCCACGACAGAGCGGTCAGCGGTAACAAATGACTTCAAATAAAGGCCACCTCTCTACCGTTACTGTGAAAAATTTGCCACACGTCGTGAGACGTCGGCAAGGAAGATTTTATTCGAAGAATCCTTGTTATTCTGCTTGGTGCAATCTTGGTTCATAGATCTCTGAAATGTAGTTTCCACATGACTCCAACAGCCATTTTACCAGTTTCTGACAATTTTAAAGTATGCTGCATTTGTTGAAACACCCAACTTTTGAATTTATATTATTCTGCCTGAGTGTCAGTGATATTGGAGTGATAGCCACCAGAGTCGGAAGTCTTTATATTTCGAAATATTGTCAAATATCAATGTCTTTGCATCTGATGATACATCTTCGAACATTCCTCTTTTCAGAACTTTGTTTTCTAATGTTGTCTGGATTGCCACAAATATGTCATCGCGTATTTACGTGCTTTCACTCCTTGGCAACGACCCAGTGAGAGAGCCCAAGGTTTTTTTGCAGCCCGTGAACGGAACAATTTAAATTATTCATGAGATAAATTTACAAGCAAGTATTATTAGCAAATAGTCATACGTCTTTCAAAAATGTTTATGTATTCACTTATAACTATACGAGTGTATCGGCTAAAAGCATATTTAGAGAGATGTCTTCGCCTCTTTCTGAAATGCAAAATGTGAATGTCGGGATTTACACTGTGTAGCAATATGCTGCAACACAGAGAGGCGCATTGAGACTGTGATGATTCAACTGTGATTAACATACCCAAATTACTGTAGTTCCTGAATAGTGACGACACGCTTGAGAATATACAGCGTACTAGGATACAACTCATTAGTCCCGGATGAAACCAAGCAATTCCGGGTAACAAATAAATGAAGTGAAATTAACCGCCAGATGGGAGCAGTCTGTTGCTGTTTAACCACCAGAGGGCGACCACACAGCCGTATATTAATATAGTGGCCCGACTGCTCACCTATTGGTCTGAAAATGTGTTATTCCATAGTGCCCGAATGAAATCTATAATAATAAAACCCAAGCCTATGGAACAGTTAATGAATAAATTGCAAAGCACAGATAATTCTGAAATATTAAAAAGACGTTAAAAACGTGGTCCATTATGACCAACGAAGTAACATGACGCAAGTAAGAGATTCAGTCTATTTTATTTAGCACAAGAAAGTAACTTACATAAAAGATGGCCTTACTGTGAAACGAATATATATTTGGAAATAGAAGTGCTGTCGAAGCAAGCACAGCCTACACAGTCAGCATTTAACTTGTGCTAATGGCGTTGTGCAGTGCACCTGATCGTTAACTTGAACAAATTTCCCACATTTAAAGGTTCCATCAAGTACACACCACGTTGTCACTTAACGCATGCGGCTAACAGGCTGCACAAGTCCTTCCAACCTTATCTCACCAAGAATAGCGACCAAAGGCCCAGAATCACACCCCGCTTTCACGTTTATCAGCGTTGTCACATGACTCACTACCTTGCTCAAAAGAGCATCTACTTGCCTGACCATCATTCTCTTACAAGGAATCCCTTATGTGCGAGGTCGCAAGTTCAGTCATTAGTAAGACTCGTTTCAAAGTGTTAACAATTATGACATGAAAGATATTCTTTATTAGTGCGGCATGTCCGTGTGCATTAGGAAGGCGTCAGAAATTAATACGTGTCCGGGAGGTGCAGAGAGACCAGCCTTCTGTGGGATGTACGTATTACACTTCAAAAAACGGACATCTTCGACATTCAAGAAACGTTCAAACAAACATTAACTTGCACCATGAACACCGAATGAAAAATAATGCTTCACAATGACCACATAGATCCGCATCATCAAGATCGAAGGCGAACTCCTTGAGACTTACAAACCGTACTGGACGTTCAGCTAGGTATCCACTCTTAACGAATGCATATAGAATCATACCGGTGTAAAGATCGAGAACTGATGGAATGTCATGGCATGCAACCGAATGCGAAACAATCTGTCTTGGAGCTTATCGTGAAACTGGCTACCCTTTAAGGCGTAGCTGCAGATAGAGCGCTGATATGTTATATAGGCACGGAAAAAACAAACATCCGTTTCTTAGTTGTAGTTACTTTACTGCTCGCATTTCGGACACAAGTCTGGATAAAGACTTGCCTCTTACCTTGAAGCTTTAGTGCTCATGATTTTTGGTAAATTAACGAAGCGACAAGTGCCCATCTCCTGTAGTTCTTTATTTTCATTCTTATTCCACTGCGACCTTACTGTTAAAAGTCTGTTAATAAGTTTCTGTCGTTTTATTTTCGTGCGTTGACTGTCGAACATTTCTCATCTGTGGTCCTTGTGTTAGGACCTGAAGAAACCACCTGCATTTTTACATCTATGGATTGAGAGAAATTGCACGAAGCCGGTCTTAGATATTTCGCAAACGAAATCATCCTATACGTTCTTGTCCACCGAAGGAACAGATCCAAGCGACGTTAATGGGGTACGGTTTTACCGTCTTAGCCATCCTAGAACTTCGCAAGAACGATTCATAGTTTCATTCTCCGATTACCTCTGCCCCACATGGAGAGACTCTACAGAAATTCTTCCGAAGACGTTGCAGTATTGACATTCCCCACAGAAAGGAAGCGGCGCAAACTGGCTTGGAGACTTCGTGGGAGATGTTTTCAAAATGGAGCACTACCATATCTGTAACTGTAGCGTTAATGTTCTGAATAGGCCTACAGAGGAGTTCAGTCTTATTCTGTTGTAGGTGACGGGCTACGATTCAGCACCTACTTTGTTTTGTGTTCGTAGAAGTGGTGGTATCATGTTTCTCGAACTTCACTGGCTATTAGCCTTTTGTCACAGATAAAACACGTAAGGCATTTCGTAGCTACTAGCCTTGCTTTCACCACAGATGAAATAGGTGTAGAACTTCTTAGGAAATCTGGAGAGAGTCGACATAATCATGGCAGCCAGAGTCTGAAATATGTGTCTCGGAAATGTGATAGTAAATTTCTATGCCGGGAATGGACTTACTAGAGGTTTCAGACTGACATAATTGAGCTTTACCGCACGAAGAACTTTTTTCCGTCGCAGACACATCAACAGTCGTTTCGTGTGCGGTAAGATCATATGGAATTGTGAGGTTGTTATGAATAATTGCCTCTCAGTTGCTGGGAATTTCCTCAACTTTTACTGTGTATCGTGGCAAGTGGAACCCGTGCGTTCAAGGGACTACCATGGCCTTTTAAATTGAAAGTCGTGCAAGATGTGGTTACGTAATTGGTTTTTAAAGAAAACGTTGGGTAAATTGTGTGAATGACTTGTCTGTGCGTTGAAATTTTTTGAAAGAATACAGAGTTATTTATAGCTAAAGGATAATTTGAGTCACCTTAGTGGCGATTTCAGCCCCGTTTCTCTTCGGGATACAGAAAAACTAGTCATTCTTCTTCACAACGTTTCAGTTGTCAGCAGTGGACAACAGATCGAAGTTCCGAGGGTGGCAAGGTAAAGACAGTTTACGAACCTTAGCGTTAACGAACACGCCGCCGCGGACCAACACCCTGAAAGAGAAACGACGTGTAGTGTTCGGTCGCAACGTTAGTGACAGACGTCAGAAGCTTGTGACATGGAATAAATGATCTAGGAAGATATTAGCTATTAATGTGAAATGGAACGATGTGTGTTATCAGGAAGGCGAATGGAAGTCTTAGGTTTGTTCTATTTGGAAAAAGTGCAGTGCATAAGTTTAAGAGACCAAATAAAAGATACTGTTGTTGTGGTCTTCAGTCCGAAAGCAGCGCGCCACGGGAGTCTAATCGTAACCTGGGCAAATCTCTACATGTGTACATAACTACGGCAATCTCCATCCATTTGAACCTGATTACAGTATTTATACTAAGGCCTCCCTTTACAATTTTACCCTCCGCTTCCCGTCATTACCAAATTGTAAGTTCCTCGAACCTTCACGATGTTTTTCATCAACCAATATCTCCTTTTATTAAAGATGTACCATTAATTCGCTTTGTCTCCAATCCGATGTAGTACCTCCACATTTGTTATTCTATTCACCCCTTTCATCTTTAGAGTTCTTCTGTAGCACCACACTTCAAAAGCTTTTATTCTCTTCTCTGCACTGCTTATGGTCCCCTTTTCACTTCCATACAAGACTACACTCTAGACAAATGCCTTCAGAAAAGATTTCCTAACGCTGAAATTTGCATTAGATATTAACAAATTCCTTGCTGTTGCAAGTATCGGCTGTACTTCGGCCATCATCAGTCACTTTACAGCCCGTATAACAAAACCTATGTGCAACTCTTAATGTCCGAATTCCTAATGTAATTCCTCCAGCATCGCTTGATTTAATTCGACTACACTCTATCAATCTTGTTTTGCTTTGTTGCTGTTCCTCTTATAGCCCCTTTTCAAGACGCTATCCATTCTGTTCAACTGCCTTTGAAAGTCCTTAGCCGTCACTGAAAGAACTGTTTTTTACTTATTTTCTTTTTAATTTTATTTCCAATTTCTTCTTGGTTTGCTTCACAGCTAGCTCAATGCACAAATTATGTATCATCGGGGGTAGTGTACAACTTTCTCTCACTCCCTTGTCAGCCCGGCTCTCCCCGTCGGACGTTCGAGTCCTCGGGCGTGAGTGCTTGTGTTGCCCTTAGCGTAATTCAGTTTAAGTTAGATTAAATAGTGTGTAAGCCTAGGGACCGATGACTTCAACAGTTTGGTTCCAAAGGAATTTACCTCAAATTTCCACCTTCTCAGCTCCTCAACACCTCGACTCAGACGATGTATTTGATCTCTTACTACCTTCAGAATTTCAAACAGTGTAGTGTAATCAACAATGTGAAAGGCTTTCTATAAGTTTGTCTTTCTGTAACCTATGTAGGTTTGCCTTTCTTTAACGTATAGTCTAAATTACGTCGAGGGGTCAGTGTTGCGTCCCGTGTTCCTACATTTCTCTGAAACCCAAAATGATCGTCCCCGTGATCGGTTTCTACCACTTTTCCTCTTCTTCCGTAAATAGATTGTTTTGCAGTCGTAAGTCATTAAACTGATGGCTCGTAACATTCACACCCATCTGCCTATGCCTTCTTTGTTGAAGTTGAAACTACTACATTTCTCCTGAAGTCTGAGAGTATTTCACCTGTCTCATATATCTTGCACACCAGGTGCAATAGTTTGTTTGCGGCATGTCGTCTACTCTGTGGGCCTTGTTACCACATAGGCCTTACAGTACTCTGTCAGATTCTCATCTTCACCTAGTGTCTCTTCTTTTTCTGTTATATTGTTCAGGTGGCTTTCTCCTCTTATATACACAGTCTGTACGTTTCTTCCAAGTTTCAGCTTTCTCTTCTTAGCTTAGTACTGGCTTCCTATGTGAGTTCTTGATATAGTTACAGCTGCTTCTCTTTTCTCCAAAGACCTATTCGACTTTCCTATAGGCGACGTCTATCGTTCTCCTGCTAATGCATTCTATTTAGCCTTGAATTTGTCCTCTAGGCATTACTGTTTATTCAGTTTGCAGCTTCTGTTAATGTAATTGTTTAGACGCCTGTAATTTCTTTCGTCTGCTTCACTTGCTGCATCTTTATATTTTCTCCTTCCTTTCGTTCCGCCGTAGCCCTCAGTGGTTCACAACCCCTCAACAGGCCACAGCGGTCCACTCACCACACCGAACCCAGGGTTATTGAGCGATTCGGGCCCCAGCGGATCCCCGGGAACGTCTCATACCTAACGAGTGTAACCCGAAATGTTTGCGTGGTAGAGTAATTATGGTGTATTCGTACGTGGAGACATTGTTTACGCAGCAATTGGAGACATAGTGTAACTGAGGCGGAATAAAGGGAACCAGGCCGCATTCACCGAGGCAGATGGAAAACCGCCTAAAAACCATCCACGGGCTGGCCGGAACGCCGGACCTCGAAACTGATCCGCCGGGAGGAATTGTGCCAGGGACCGGCACGCCTTCCCGCTCGTTGCAGCGCAATAGACTGCTCGGTTAGCCGGGTGGGCTCAAGAATATGCAGTGGTATGACGTACTTTATTATACCCCTTACGCATTTCATGCGCTTTGGGACATTCGGAGCTGAGCGCATCTTTTCCTGCAGAGGGCAGTGTCTTGCAGTTCTTTCAACCGTTTCCAAGCGATACGGTTCATGAGCCTTTACGCGTGGAGGGAGTCGTTCAGGTTTCGCTTGGAATGTTGCTATGTAGCTCAGTCGCATCCTCTAAAAATATATGAACAATTAGCAGATGTCGTTAAAGGATGAGTTCGGACGTTTTACGATGAATTTTGGGGCAATGTTAAGTGATTAATCGTAGTATACGCGGAAGATGTGCGTAGTTACACGCAGAATCAATGGACAAATCAATATCATCATTGTTGGTCAATATCCGTTGGCGGGCTGTTTCATTGTTTGAATAGTTATTAAGACTACCGTGAACCGTTGCAGCGTGAAACTTAATTTTGAAAAATAATACACCAATTGCAGTTATGTTGTAAAAGTGAAACTAAATTCAACTGGTAATAAGAGCGCGGTTGGTCTAACCATTGTTAGGACGTACTTTACTTTGAGGTCAATGAACGAAGCATGTGATATGAATTGTTATCCCTTCAAAGCAACCTTCATCGCTCCAGTGCTGGAGAGGTTTAATATTCGTAAAGAAAATACATGTCTTCAGTTTCAGGCAACACAATCAGGTTTCGTAGAAGCGTATCCCTATCCACGTTCAAACGTTGAAAAAAATCTGTTTCAATTAAGAACCACCAAAATATAGTGGGTTAACACTCCTTTCGTAAATTAAATTCGGTGTAAACTGTTAACACAACTTATATAGAGGCCTTTTGCTGTGTATGGAATCATTACAAAGTAGGTCCTTCGAAGGTTCAAATGGCTCTGAGCACTATGGGACTTAACTTCTGAGGTCATTAGCCCCCTAGAACTTAGAACTACTTAAACCTAACTAACCTAAGGACAACAAACACATCCATGCCCGAGGCAGGATTCGAACCTGCGACCGTAGCGGCCGCGCAGCTCCAGACTGTAGCGCCTTCGAAGGAATTCAGACATGTTTAATTGGAATTGTAAGCTGTCGGTATAGTTTATACGGAAATGCAACAGAAATGCTTATGAAACGCAAAATTAATGTTAATCGTTGAAAGAAAGGCTACGTAGCTCTCTTTCGTATATCACGTGTCGGATTCATGAGAAGAACATAAGAGAGATTAACTCGCATACCGAGGCACATGTACCCCTACTTTTTTCCCTCTCATGGTCGGTTCGAGAACATTTTCCTATATAAGCGATATATCAGATCCCTCCCCCCCTTCCCCCCTGTCCATTTTTCCAGACAAGCGACAAATTACACTACGCAACGAAATACATTTTCCCCCCTGCTATTGGGTTGAAAATACGTTCCTTATAGTGATTCATATGCACTGAATACAGAACTGCAGTCAGGTTTGCTCTGACACGCAAGGAAAAAAAAGTTATGTACGTGTAAAGTTTATAAAGGATAATGATTTTAACTACGTTGAATTGCGAACGTGAGAAAGTTTAGGGAAATTAATATGCGTACTTTCGGTCACCAAGTATTATTATTAAGAAGTGAATTATAAATGTTTGTTTACCTCTGAAATGATTCAGGGATCCTTAGTTACACCAAGATTGATAATGGATTGGTTTAAAAGTGTGTAGAGCTTCTAGCTTTCCGTCTGTGAACATCTTCTGTTGCTCTCTGCAAAAACCGACAGTAACCTCCGTCATGTTCGGATTGAAGCGTCCTTGATATCTTGCGTCTGTGGTGACATCTCCTGGACGAATCTTTCACCATGCTCATAACGCACGCCCTCCATATTTGACGGAAAGAAGGTGAGATGCGAATGCAAGAAATTCATCTTTAGTGACATTCGGCAACCGACGTGCTGAAAGGCTGTTAGCAATTTGTGCACAATTTCTGCATAATTGTCTGTTTTTTGGTTCTCAAGAAAGATGTGCGCCACAAGTACACATTCGTCCCAAGCTGCTAGTTCTCTTTACGTGAGCGTGAATTGTGGATTTAGAACCATCTTTCGTATTTCTGATCCATCGAAGACTCCTGCTTTCAATTTTGCGTCAGTTTTCATCTTTCCGAACTTCCCTGTTAGGTACTGAAACGCACAATTTGTTTTATCCATCGCTGCAGCAAACTGTTTCATAAGACCCAGTTTGGCATGGAGTGGAGATAGATAAATCTTATTACGATCTGCAAGAGGTACATGTTGTGCGTCCGACTACAGGTAAATTTCTGGGTGGCCAGTTTTTCGCTATGTAGTGATTCTTGTCATCGCGACTATTCCACAGACAAAGAAAGCACATGTACTTTGTATACCGAGTGTGCATGCCTAACCAAAGGGCTATAACCTTCAAGTCACACCATATGTTCCAATTGTGTTCAAAGTATTTAATCAGCATTAAGAGAGATTGTTCATAGTTCCGTAGGTTTCCTTCATTCCCACGGCAGGAGCAATAGGAAATGATGGTTTCTGGTTGCCATTGTGTAGTAGTGCGCCTTTGAGACTGCTTGAGCTAGAGTCAATGGAAAGTCTCCACTCTTCTGCTACGTATTTGTTAGCTAGTTCCGTTATGAGTCTTATCACGTCTTGACAGAAGCAAACACCGCTTTCAACAGCATAGTATGTTGCGAATTTCTTGTGGCGATCTCGAAAATGCGTAACTGTAACATTTCGCTCGAGTAAGCTCCACTCCTTCAGTCTGGAACCCAGCAGTTCAGACTTTCCTTTCGACAGGGACAAATCCCGAACCAAGTCGTCCAGTTCGGCTTGACTGATCAAACGAGGCTTTTTAATCGTCACTGCCATTGCCGTCAGTATCACTTTATTCGTTGTTCCTTACATCGGATGCAGGAGGAATTGGTATTGGGTAATCTGTGCCATGCGCCACAGGCTTTAGAGCAGACTGATAATCCGGATACGCGATTTTTTATTTTTTCTTCTTGCTGTACCCGGATGTGTTGGTCAAGCAGAAATAGCAATCCGAGTGGTGATCTTCCTGATCTCGCCAAATCATGGGAACATGTAAGAGGTCCATGACTAAGGAATTTGTTGCTAGCGCACTCGAGCAGATGTAATTTCGATGGATTGCTCACGCGCTGCCTGCGATATGTAAGGTATAAGAGAATCTCAGACCAAAGAGCAGTGTTGACTGCAGTAGGAACTGTTTACTCCGAATGTGAATGTAATAAATAATTATATTGTTTTTACTGTTGGGAGGTTACGGAATATATTTTGTGAGGAGGTTACACTGGCTGTTCGAGTGTGACAAATGGTCAGAATGTGACGTATGCTGTGACGGCTAAGACTGAAACATTTTTCATTTCTGCCGCTTTAAAACGTTCGTCTATTTGGCTATTCTGTTGTTCAAATTTCTTATCGAATTTCGCATCCGTAGTGCGTGGAAGTTCTGCTGACATTAATTTAAACTCGTCGCGTAACTGTGTTGCGTTTTCAGAACATTGTTTACCGACTGCACTAATTTCATCTCTAAGTAATTTCGTTGTGGCTACATGTCTATTACTTAAGTCTTGTGCAACAGATCTAATTTCTTCACTACTGTTCCTAGCACAAGCCTTAATTTCCTCGCGTAATTGTTCTTTAGTATCGTGACATTGCACTGCAACGGCTGTAATCTGTTCACTAAGTTGATTGTTCTGTTAATTAAGGTTGTCGTGTCTTTCATTCGACTGTTTGAAACTTTCATTAAGTTGTTTATAATTGTTGTCTTGTTTTTCATAAAGTTGTTTGGAATTGTCTAGTTTTTCATTCCACAGTTTGAGGTTTTCATTAAGTTGTTTGTAATGGTTGTCGTATTTGTCATCGAGTTGTTTGCACGAGTCATCGAGTTGTTTGTACGATTCATTAAGTTGTTTGAAATTTTCATTAAGTTGTAGCAATACTGCCATAACTTGATCCATGCCAAAATTAGCGACTCTATTTTCTGTGCTGTGTGACGGTGTATCTGAATTTGTCGCGTTTCGTGTATTTTGTCTACATTGTTCACCTTCGTTAGAAACATTTGTCTGTTCACTGTGCAAATTTTGCAAATCAGGTGTGTCAAACTGAGCAGCGTTCATTGTAACGGAACGTGCCGCATCATCAATTGTTGTTAAATTAAGTGTGGACATGACTGAATTTGTTTGTACACCATTTTAAATAAAATCATTACTAGTGGTCGGTAGGCACTGATTATCTGTAATTAGAGGATTATCATTATGACACTGAGTGTCGCTAGTACTATCAGTCAAATTATTCAAGTCGGCTTTTTCACACATTACGGATCGCGATGTACTGTTAGCAGTTTTTCGCGGCATTTTCACAACTCAAAGTTAAGCACAAAATCAAACAAAGACAAAGCAAAAATGGAACAAATACAGTTACAACAAAGAGCAATAAATTGCCGATGATCTGTGAAAGAAAGAGTGACAAGTTAGTAAATGCTTTGCGCCAGATGCAAACTACCTTTAACAATAGTGTAAATAAGAGCAGATATATAACTGACCACTTCTCAGAAATTCGCAAAGAAAATACGATCCTGGCCGGTTGTCGACAAGTGTAACCTCCCCACAAAATATATTCCGTAACCTCCCAACAGTAAAAACAATATAATTATTTATTTCATTCACATTCGGTGTAACACAGTTCCTACTGCAGTCAACACTGCGCTTTGGTCTGAGATTTTCTTATAGCTTACATATCGCAGGCAGCGCGTGAGCAATCCATCGAAATTACTTCTGCTCTAGTGCGCTAGCAACAATTTCTTTAGTCATGGACCTCTTACAAACAGCAAAAGGCATTCGATTTCGTATGCCGTTTAACCACTGGGTTAGACCGGAGTAACAGACAGTGCAACAGAAATAAGGAGCTCAGGATTTTGTTTGCTCTCCGATTTCACATCCGAAGTAATGTTTGTACGCTGTACGTAGCTTTCTGGTCATGTTCTTCTGCTCGTCGGACGTCGTATACTGGCCACAAACGTAGCAAAAGCAGTCTGGACAATTCACACAATTGCGCCTATTCGTCTGTCGTTTACCGAATCGTCTTATACGAAATCACTTAAATGCATGTTACTGCGACCGTTGATTAATAAAACAGAGAACTACACTGGCATGAACTATTCTGTAGTAACCTCCGAACTAATATTGTAAAACATGTTGAAACCTGCCTGAATGCTGTAGCTCACAGACAAGTTAGAACTTGTCACGGACTATTTACAACGTGTCCAAGTCTGCCTGTTTGTTTTTACTACTGCACACGTGTCTTTCCACAGACAGCAGCGTAACCTTGAGAATAAACACGTAACACACTCAGTCGTACAATCGTACATCAAACGCGGCCCATTGATGCAGCTACATGTTATCCCATGTACAAAACGCTCGCTTTGTTTAATCTCGCGTCCTTCGGCCGTCGTAATTTAATTTATTATTTACTACACAAATTGATTGGTAATGGTGATTGTTGCCGACTTACCTCGTGGGCCTTAATCAAAATATCTCATTCAATTATGATTTACAATTAAATGATTTTGTGGCATTGTCTTTTTTTTAACAATATTAACTTCAATGGAAATTATTTGTGACGTTAAGGACTGTAAGACACGCTGAATCTTAAAGCATGAACATATAAGTTGACCATAAAATAAACTTTTCATATTAATTTCCTCGACTAGTCAGTTCACTTCAAAGCAAAAAATCTTTAGTTATTAATTACAATTGCGGCCCACACACGTGCGAGAGTATTTTTCCTTACCTCCGTTAGCTATTGCACTGTAGTCGGAGTCCTGGATCTCGCTCTCGGCTGTTGTACTGAAAATAAGAATCTTAAGGCTACGTATTTTCTACAAGGTGGGTGCATCGACCGCTGCGATTGTTGCACTGCAAATTACTATAATGCAGGTTAATTCAAGGAAGGCGGACATGAAATCAGGTTCACCTCTTATAAATTAAAAGTGAACAATAATATCAAATCAATATATTATTTGCTTAATTAGTACAAATATGCTTACATTTTCCAGCACTAGCAAGATGTCCGTCTACACGCAACCAAGACAAGAGAAGAAGTGAAGACGACTAGAAAATTGGCAAAAGAACGCATATTTTCGACTCTTCAGATCATTTTGTTTCGAGTGCATCTTTATATTTCTTTGCCCTCAAAACTTATACTGATATTATTATTATTATTATTATTATTATTATTATTATTATTATTATTATACGGATACATGAGAAAAATCCATGTTCGTCTGAGCGGCTAGTGTCCACTTATTATTCAATTTTTGTCTCTTCTTTATAAATACTGTTTTTAAGTCTTTTCTTAGTATTTCACTGAGGACGGTATATTGCCCCCCGAAATGTTTGTGTCATAAAAATGTTCGTGTTAATTCCTTTTTTGACAAATATTTCCTGTTTCATGTCCACAGTGTTCACACACACGCAGTTTTTTTTTCGCAGTCTACATATGTCACATCGTATTTTTTAGTCATTGTACTTAGTGATGTTTGTTGCACATAAAGTTATACAGATGAAGTTATTTACATAACAATATAATATACAATTGGTTCCGAATATAGTCATGTACAAAAGAAAAGGACATAGAATACAATTTGTTTGACAATTATGTTAGGACGTTTTACATTTGGACAGTCATTTTGGCTGCGTCTTTTTGTGGTTGCAGCTTATGTAGTGTTCGAAGGTATACAGCTACGAGTTAGTCTGTAATTCTTGTAGTCCCAGGGGGGTCAGCTGTTCGCTCTCCATTTGGCGCTCCCATAGGGGAACCATGGGGGAAAACCTCGGCGGAACGACAGACTAACCGCTTTGGTTAGTTTCACTTAATTCTTTTTGGGATGTCATTGGATTACAGGATGTGCATGCGTTACGAGCAAGTTTTCGCTGCACTATGCAAAGAAATGAGGTTATTATAACAATTAATATATCGTAGTTGTTGATTGCGGTGTCGTTGATGATCTGCGCCGCGACGTTTAGTTCGCGACGGCGCCGGTTAGTGTGTTCGGCGCTCTGCGTTTGTGGCGGTTGCGGAGAGGTCAACGCCAGCTCGACGCCAGCGTGTCTCTCGCCGTCGCGGAACGTCAGAATCAGCTGATCGGCTGCACAGTTGGCGATGCGCTTTTGTCTCGGCCGGGCGTGGCGGAATGGGATGATTCAGTTCGGCAACGCATCTCCGACGTAGTACATGAAACATACACACAAACAACGTAATATTTCCATCCCGCTGCAGATAGTTACGCTAGTGGTAAAGGAATATTTATTAGTACGGCAGTTGCTAAGTTCTTGCAGAATGCATGACATGGATCTTCTCCCGTGAATGCAGTTTTCATGCGACACTGTTTTCATTACAAGCACTCACAGGCACTGGTGAATGTCCCAATACGAGCTTAGCACAAACATTCGCCGTTCCTGAGGTCGCTGTTTTGCAACAGTCCACTCATCGCATTCCAATCTCGCATTACTGTATTCACTGAAATTACAGTCTGTCCCAAAAATATTGACTGTGGGTTCACATCACGTTAACAGTTTACGTTTATAAGCAAATTCACAGTTTTTCATGCGTGATATTGGAGTTTGGCGCCTTTACCGCTGTGAAAATAACCGAACAATCAGCTTAATAAGCCACAGCTGCAAAATACTAACACGAATTCTTTACAGACGAATGGAAAAACTAGTAGAAGCCGACCTCGGGGAAGATGAGTTTGGATTCCGTAGAAATACTGGAACACGTGAGGCAATACTGACCTTACGACTTATCTTAGTAGAAAGATTAAGGAAAGGCAAACCTACGTTTCTAGCATTTGTAGACTTAGAGAAAGCTTTTGACAACGTTGACTGGAATATTCTCTTTCAAATTCTAAAGGTGGCAGGGGTAAAATACAGGGAGCGAAAGGCTATTTACAATTTGTACAGAAACCAGATGGCAGTTATAAGACTCGAGGGGCATTAAAGGGAAGCAACGGTTGGGAAGGGAGTGAGACAGGGTTGTAGCCTGTCCCCGATGTTATTCAATCTGTATATTGAGGAAGCAGTAAAGGAAACAAAAGAAAAATTCGGAGTAGGTATTAAAATCCATGGAGAAGAAATAAAAACTTTGAGGTTCGCCGATGACATTGTAATTCTGTCAGAGACAGCAAAGGAATTGGAAGAGCAGTTGAACGGAATGGACAGTGTCTTGAAAGGTGGATGTAAGATGAACATCAACAAAAGCAAAACGAGGATAACGGAATGTAGTCGAATGAAGTCGGGTGATGCTGAGGGAGTTAGATTAGGAAATGAGACACTTGAAGTAGTAAAGGAGTTTTGCTATTTGGGGAGCAAGATAACTGATGATGGTCGAAGTAGAGAGGATATAAAATGTAGACTGGCAATGGCAAGGAAAGCTTTTCTGAAGAAGAGAAATTTGTTAAAATCGAGTATAGATTTAAGTGTGAGGAAGTCATTTCTGAAAGTATTTATATGGAGTAGCCATGTTTGGAAATGAAACATGGACCATAAATACTTTGGACAAGAAGAGAATAGAAGCTTTCGAAATGTGGTGTTATAGAAGAATGCTGAAGATTAGATGGGTAGATCACATAACTAATGAGGAAGTATTGAATAGGATTGGGGAGAAGAGAAGTTTGTGGCACAAATTGACCAGAAGAAGGGATCGGTTGGTAGGACATGTTCTGAGGCATCAAGGGATCACAAATTTAGTATTGGAGGGTAGCGTGGAGGGTAAAAATCGTAGAGGGAGACCAAGAGATGAATACACTAAGCAGATTCAGAAGGATGTAGGTTGCAGTAGGTTCTTGGAGATGAAGAAGCTTGCGCAGAATAGAGTAGCATGGAGAGCTGCATCAAACCATTCTCAGGACTGAAGACCACAACAACAACAACAAAGAACAACCGCTGTTGAACGTTCAATAATAGCACTTCACTGTCCGTATTCACAGTTTCACCTTTATAGTTTTTCACGCTGCTTAAAGCAACTATTTCGACTAGTCCACAAACACTAATGTACTTGATTCAGTCTGAATTGGATTCTGGCTCGTGCTGGATTTTACCAGTCTCTCGCACTAATTTCATCGTTCCATTTTCCACTTACAGAGTCGTACGTGCTTCATACTTTTGACTATACAATTGCATTTCCGTCTCATCTGAAGTAAGTCCCCATGTCATGTCTGCCTACTCATTGGGTACTTGCCCTCCAGAGCCAGGCTCGACTTTACAAAACTTTGCCTCTCGCATGATTTTATGCACTTTGTAATCTAGGCCTAGTTCCTAGATTGGTGTTAGATTTGTGACTTTTGTTTACACGACAAATTTGTCCAAATCTCTGTGTTAGCAGATGGCATTATATTTTAACAGTGCTTCGCGTTAATCGCGTTTACTGATTTGCTTTGTACCTAGTCCACAACGCATGAGGTACCTTGGGTGACGTACACCTTGCATTTGTGTTTTATAGTAAATTATGATTGATCATATTTCACGATCGGTATAGACATGGAATAACATATAAACTATAATATTGACTTCCATAAGTTTCATTACTATTACAGTTCAAAAATATTCATGACACACTAATGAAAAATTCTATCATCATTACATACTGTTGCATTTTCTTAATAATATTTTTAAAGCGTTTTTAAAATGAAATTTTAACCACGTTCATTTTTCTGTCAAAATGCAATTGCTTTCAAATTACTGTCATTCCTTAACATCTACAAAATTGTATCGAAATAATCCTGTGTGCCTCATTGTCTTTACACGTTACACTAAAATTTGAACATTTACACGCAGAAAAAATACACTTTAAACTTAACCTACTACTTACATATGTAAAAGTTGGTCTACTGCGCGAACTTCTTTAAGTCTTTGTATGGATAGAGTCCTTTGATCTCTTCACATTCTACGTCACCCAACAAATGGCTTCTTCCATGTGGTATGTCTGTAATTTTGTAGGGCCTGGCTTACACCGGTTGCCATTTCTTATTCATTTTTGCTAACAGTGATGACTTGGGCTGAGTCCTTATTAACACCAAGTCACCTGGTTGATTCAGTGTTACTTTCTTTATCTTCGTATCTGTTCATCCAGGTTTTCTGGTCGCGTCCTGACAGGTACAATTATTTTGTTAATATCGCGCGCAACAAGCACGAGATGTGTACTGCCGTCCGCTTTCGCTACTGCCTCGAGCGGATGCTGTACGGAGATAGAGATGGTTCAATTATCCCCCAATCAAGCATTTTACTTATTTACTTCGTAACTGACTCCTTCTTTGCCCACGGGATGGTGTAGTTTGCGTAACAGAAAGTATCGTGAGGTACCACTTCGATGTTATAACACCGGATTTTTCCGAAAACACATTCTCATAATCCGTAGATAGCTGAGTCATTTCGTTTTGTTGTGTTTCAGTCAAATATTTTGACTCCATGACTTTCATGGCTATCAGTTTCCTTTTTTCCTCTCTGTCTTCAGTAATACTCTCTTGATAATATGCTTGTCTTTTACTTAACGGGGGTAGGACGTCAAATCGACCGACTTGGAGCAGGAGAGGCACCACAGGACATTTTAATTTCTATTGTCTATACCTTTACAAATAAATTCATAAAACTTTGTCAGCATGACCAGGAAGGATTGAGAACTCACACTCATAGCAGTGGAAGTTCAAAAACGTAGCAAAATACTTTTTTTTTACATGTGAAATTTCATAATTTTTTCACTTACTACTGGCTGCATTTGTTTCTGTAGGTACACTTTTCTTCCTAAGTAAGAGAGATTCTTCGATGAATTTTGCGCAGCATACAAGCAGTACTTACAGATGTAGGTAACTCTAGAATTTTCCAAATCTATAAAAAACTGTGGTAAAAATTGAGATAATTAACTATAAATTTTGAGTTTTTTCTAAACAAGAAGTTTCAAATGTAACAGTTCATTCATTTTTCATAAATTAAATAAACTCCAGAGTTTCATACACATGTAACTGTAGTTTGTATGCTGTGCAGAATTCAACGAAGAATCTCTCTTACTTGGGAAGAAAATTGTACCTATAGCAACAAATGCAGCCAGTAGTAAGTGAAAAAATGATGAAATTTCACATGTAAAAAAAATGTATTTTGTTACGTTTTTGACCTTACACTACTATGAGTATGAATCCTGAATCCTTCCTGATCATGCTTTCAAAGTTTTATGAATTTATTTGTCAAATTATAGACAGTGGAAATTAAAATGTCATGTGTTGCCTCTCCTGCTCCAAGTGGGCCGGTTTGACGTCCTACCCCCCTTAAGTCAGAATATAAATTCATTAACTGTATGCCTTCGAATGTAGACTGAAAGCTGCGACAGTATTTACCGTCCTTAACAATGGCAAAATTACACGTCTACCCTCATTCATAAGGATCACTTCCCTGCACAAGAGGTCGATTTTTGTTTCCCTTTGGCGTAAAAATTGCATCCCCAGGATGCAAGCAACACCTAATCCCTTAACTTCTAGGAACGAGCTTTTCATTGCTTCATTTCCTACCATAAACTCGACTTGCACCTGGTGCTTTATGATATGAGATTGTGCACCTATTGCACCTGTTACACGACAATTCTTCACTGGCAATATTGGTATTCTATTATTTTGAGTCTAGTACTTGTAAAGATATGCACTCATGACATTGGTTGACGCACCGGTATCGATTATTATCTTTATCGGTGATCCGTACATATCTGCTTGCAATATAGCCTACACAACACTTTTGTCGGTTCGGTAACATTTCTGCAGAATGTCTAAAAGTTCCTTTTCTATTTTTATTCCTTCATTGTATCTCAGCTCTAATCACTGAATGTGCCCTCAGTACACCATCCTGCAGCCAACAACGGAGAGCGTATTGCGACTGTTTTTAGTTTAACGTATGAGCATTAGTGGGTTGATAATTGTCTGTCACTTCTACTAATCTCACATTGCGGTTCTGGTTGTTGTTGCTACTGTTGGGTTGGCCGCCCTGAATCCACGGTGGTGTATTTTGATACTGTGCATGGCTCTGGTTTTTCGGTGGTCGGTTGTAACTTCCTGACATGTTCTGTGACGGACCTGGATTGGCATTCCACTGTGGCGCTGTGTTTTGTTGGCACTGTGGTGTCGGTTCATTATAACACGCCACTGGTTTCGGTTGTTCCGCCATTGCGGATTGCCGTTACCATTATATCCACTAGTGATGCATCCATCATGACGTCTCTTCCGATTTTGACGATTATAACTGTTACCGTTATAACCAATGCCATTGTTTGTGCCTCGATTCTGTTGCCGTTACCATTTGGTACTGAGTTACTACTGTTACTGTTGCTGCCATTGTAATCGGCTTTTTGTTGAATACAACCTGCATGGTTACACTTGTTTTCCGTTTTCATGTCTTCGACCAATAAGTCAACAGAATCCGCTATTTCCATGAATTGTTATATATCATATTCCGGCACATTGATAAAATATATTTTAATTTCACTGGGCAACTTCATTTTTATTAATCTGATTATGTCGCGATCGGACATGGGCTCGTCCCAGTACCTGGTTCTGTGTACTTTTCAAAATATTTGTGTATCGTTCCCACCTTAGGATTATACACTCCTGGAAATGGAAAAAAGAACACATTGACACCGGTGTGTCAGACCCACCATACTTGCTACGGACACTGCGAGAGGGCAGTACAAGCAATGATCACACGCACGGCACAGCGGACACACCAGGAACCGCTGTGTTGGCCGTCGAATGGCGCTAGCTGCGCAGCATTTGTGAACCGCCGCCGTCAGTGTCAGCCAGTTTGCCGTGGCATACGGAGCTCCATCGCAGTCTTTAACACTGGTAGCATGCCGCGACAGCGTGGACGTGAACCGTATGTGCAGTTGACGGACTTTGAGCGAGGGCGTATAGTGGGCATGCGGGAGGCCGGGTGGACGTACCGCCGAATTGCTCAACACGTGGGGCGTGAGGTCTCCACAGTACATCGATGTTATCGCCATTGGTCGGCAGAAGGTGCACGTGCCCGTCGACCTGGGACCGGACCGCAGCGACGCACGGATGCACACCAAGACTGTAGGATCCTACGCAGTGCCGTAGGGGACCGCACCGCCACTTCCCAGCAAATTAGGGACACTGTTGCTCCTGGGGTATCGGCGAGGACCATTCGCAACCGTCTCCATGAAGATGGGATACGGTCCCGTACACCGTTAGGCCGTATACCGCTCACGCCCCAACATCGTGCAGCCCGCCTCCAGTGGTGTCGCGACAGGCGTGAATGGAGGGACGAATGGAGACGTGTCGTCTTCAGCGATGAGAGTCGCTTCTGCCTTGGTGCCAATGATGGTCGTATGCGTGTTTGGCGCCGTGCAGGTGAGCGCCACAATCAGGACTGCATACGACCGAGGCACACAGAGCCAACACCCGGCATCATGGTGTGGGGAGCGATCTCCTACACTGGCCGTACACCTCTGGTGATCGTCGAGGGGACACTGAATAGTGCACGGTACATCCAAACCGTCATCGAACCCATCGTTCTACCATTCCTAGACCGGCAAGGGAACTTGCTGTTCCAACAGGACAATGCACGTCCGCATGTATCCCGTGCCACCCAACGTGCTCTAGAAGGTGTAAGTCAACTACCCTGGCCAGCAAGATCTCCGGATCTGTCCCCCATTGAGCATGTTTGCGACTGGATGAAGCGTCGTCTCACGCGGTCTGCACGTCCAGCACGAACGCTGGTCCAACTGAGGCGCCAGGTGGAAATGGCATGGCAAGCCGTTCCACAGGACTACATCCAGCAGCTCTACGATCGACTCCATGGGAGAATAGCAGCCTGCATTGCTGCGAAAGGTGGATATACACTGTACTAGTGCCGACATTGTGCATGCTTTGTTGCCTGTGTCTATGTGCCTGTGGTTCTGTCAGTGTGATCATGTGATGTATCTGACCCCAGGATTGCGTCAATGAAGTTTACCCTTCCTGGGACAATGAATTCACGGTGTTCTTATTTCAATTTCCAGGAGTGTATATTTCTGTACTGTACATCTCCTTGCGTAATATTTCTTGGACCCTGTCGGACCTGAATTTTTGCAAGAATGCACCTTCAAACTGTTGCATCGTTAGACATTTTTCGGATACGTCGGTGGCCCACAGTGCCGCGTCACCTTGAATAAAGGAAACCACGAACTGTATTCTTTGTCTTTCCTTCCTTGTCTTGGGAAACACATTCCTGAAGCTCTTATTGAATACCACAGGATGGACATTTCGTTTTTCTCTATTGAACGGTTGGAATGTCCTGTGTTTTATCACATTGTCCTCCTTTTTTCACATCTGATTGCTACTTTCTGTGGCATTCATTACTTCGTGATGTGCACTGCACGGTATCGCATATTGTTCGTACCCGCAATTCACATCAGGTTGCGGTTGCGCTCTCGCGCCTCGCATACCGTCTGCGTTATCATAGTAATCAGTACGCGTAGTCGGATTCATTATCTGTCCGCCACTGTTTACATTGCTTTCCAACACAGACAGTCACCGCGCGACCTCCTGTTGCCAATACGGCAATTCCGCTGTCACACGGGATTTGTTCAGTGTTAATTCAGCATGTAGTGCGGCAGCGCTAGCGTCAATATTTACACTCGCGGCCGCAGTCGCTTGTTCTACAGCTGTTTTTACATCGCTTTCAGTCTTTGCAGATATCTCGCGATCCTTTACTTCTAGCCATTCATTAAATTCTTTTTCGGCTTTTTGAGCTTGCGCTTCGAAATATGTATCAATACTTTAACGTGCGTCTATCTCCACATTAACCACGCGGTTGCTTAAAGTCTGGACATTGTCTTCAAGCCTGGCTTACGATATCTGTAGTTTTTGCATGTCGCCAGCTAGGCTTTGCACAAGATCAGCTTTTCTTTGCAGGCGTCTCGCGTCTCGGCAAGTTCGCTATGGATACTGTTTAGTTTCGTTTCTAGTCTTTGGTCTCGCTCTCTATCTTTCTGCTCACGCTCATGGAGCATTTGAGCAAGTTTCTCCTCTCTTGCTCTTTCCCTCTGTTCTGACAATCTTTCTTTTCTCTTTCTCTCTGTTCTCTATGCTGCTCTTGCTCATATAGCATCTGAGCAAATTTCTGATCTCTCTCCCTATCTCTTCCTTCTAACCTGAGCAAAAATTCTACAAATGGATCCGCAGTCGGTGAGCATACTGGTGCCCAGCTTAATCTAGCTCTCGATCGGCTCCACTGAGTATGCATTAGAGTCTTCGGTAGTGCATTCCCATTTTGTTGTAGAGCCTCATTCGTCGTCCTCAAATCCTTGCCCCCCGCTCCGGAAATTAAGTTATCCGAGGCGGTGGCTTGGGGTTGCCTCACGTTTCGCGCTTGAACCTCACTCTCAATATTAACAAGATTTTGTTTGTCTGGTCAGACTCCTTTGGTTGTCCTATTTTTCCCGTAGTAAATTCACTTTAAGCCACTGTCAAATCCTTAACACTGACACACACACGAATAATTATCCCCTGCAAAAATAAATACACACAATTTTATTTGCAATCTACTTACTATATTTTCATGGAAGGTGTCTCATGTGCATATGGGTTCGATATTCTGCACAGAGCTACACAGGATGCTTGCACAGTAGACGTTATCTTCGTTATTTATCTTTCACGTAATCCTTTTCCTTTTCTACACTTTTTCTTTTCCAGATCTCCTCAGGGTATGGTTTTATTGTTGTACATGTAAAAGCATTCATATAGGCATTAATGTTTTACAACAGTTAGCCACATACATAATTACATTCATTACAATAGTAAGTATCATATTTAAAATCTCACATTTTTCTTTGATCGGGCCCCAAAGTTGCGGCGCCAGTCTCTCGCCCGTCGATCGTCATAATTTAATTTATTATTTACTACACAAATTGATTGGTAACGGTGATTGCTACCGACTTACGTGGTGGGCCTTAATCAAAATGATATTCAGGTTTGATTTATAATTAAATGCTGTTGTGAAGTTGTCTCTTTTTTAACAATATTAATCTTCAGTAGAAATTATCTGTTATGTTAATGACTGTAAGACTCGCTGAATCTTAAAACATGAACTTATAAGTTGAACAATGGAATAAAAGTTTTCATATTAATTTCCTCGGCTAGTCAGTTCACTTTGAAGCAAAAAATCTTTAATTATTAATTACAATTGCGGCCCACACACGCGCGAGAGTATTTTTTCTTACCTCCGTTAACCATTGCATTGTAGTCGGAGTCCTGGCTCTGGCTCTCGGCTGTTGTACTGAAAATAAGAATCTTAAGGCTACGTATTTTCTGCAACGGCGGGCGGCTGTGGGGAAAAATGTATATTATGTTAATAGCGGGCGAGTTTTTCGCTTCCGTTAACTTTTATAAGTTGATATCGTCACGTAATGGCGTCGTTGGCTGAATCGGCCGCTGCGATTGTTGCACTGTAAATTACTTGAAAGCAGGTTAATTCAAGGAAGTAGTACAAATATGCTTACATTTTCCAGCACTCGCAAGATGTCCGTCTACACGAAACCAAGACAAGAGAAGAAGTGAAGACGACTAGAAAATTAACAAAAGAGCGCATGTTTTCGACTCTTTAGATCGTTTTGTTTCGAGTGCATCTTTATATTTCTTTGCCCTCGAAACTTACACAGATATTATTATTATTATTATTATAAGGATACATGAGAAAAATCCATGTTCGCCTGAGCGGCTAGTGTCCACTTATTATTCACTTTTTAAATGTGTCTTCTTTATAAATACTGTTTTTAAGTCTTTTCTTAGTATTTATCTGGGGACGGTATATGTCCTACAACATTTCTAATTGCAAAATCGGAATCAGCGCACCCTATTACAAAACGCCCGCTTTATTTTCATCCAATAGCAAATTATTTGTTGCGTAGTGTTATTTAGCCACTCGTCCCCCTTTCCGCCCCCTTGTCGTACATTAGTTACCGTTGCTTGCGCTCTTTGATTGACCTTCAAAAATGATATAAATCTACTGAGTTTGCAAACGGGTTGTTTTCACTACTATTTATGGCTCAAATGGCTCTGAGCACTGTAGGACTTAACTAATGAGGAAATCAGTCCCCTAGAACTTAGAACTACTTAAACCTAACTAACCTAAGGACATCACACATTAATGCCCAAGGTAGGATTCGAAACTGCGACCGTAGCGCTCGCGCGGTTCCAGACTGTAGCGCCTAGAACCGCTCGGTCACCATGGCCGGCTTACTATTTATGATTCACATTGTATACAAATTTTGGCTCTTTGGACTCCCCTGGTGTCCTTTGCAGCTAGGCTCCCCATTGTTGCCTCTCCATATTCAAATGGATTACGACGTCGAATGGAAGTATTTGATACAGAGCACTGCTCAATAGGATGTGGAGTACAGTTTTCACCAGACGAAAAATTTGTCTTCTGCAGGAGACATCACACTAGTGCAGGGTAACACTGCCTCTAGTCTCGATAAACATCTCAAGTCTGGGAGGAAGTGAAAACACACCTTCCTTCAGGTACGAAATACCCATTCATTGATGATTGGATTCTGTAGAGAATTTTCATTACTATATTACACTACGGGATTAGATTTAGCGAGCCAGTAGAAGTGCGACAGGGTCCCTGCGTATTTTTCAAACCAGGGAAACTGTGACACGGTTGCTCTCATCTTAACAGACGGGAGTGTCCACAGCGTATTCATCATGAAGATATAGAAGGAAGCACCATACTTTGTCGCCGATAATGGTAAAAGGGGGTCCTGGTTCATGTTAAAGGTAACCTGAATGAGTGGGACTTAAGTGTGGTACGAGAAACACCCCGTAAACATGAGAGCACCACATCCAGCCTCAACTATACCGTCGAGACACCGTGGATTAAACACCTCGGTGGGCCAACGGTGCACTCGCCACGTTGCATCGTTGGCAAAGGGACAAGATCGCGACGCTCCGGACCACACTACACGCCTCCAGTCAGCTATTGTGCAGTTTGTCTGCTGTTTGGGCCGTTGAAGACGTGCAACATTATGTATCGCTGCGAGAAATGGCCTTTTTCGGGGTGATGATGATGATGCCCCATACTCTGAGGAGCGTAGGGGAAGATGCGGGAGACCCGCACCGCCGACTAGGCAAGGCGCCTGCCGGAGTGGCCGTGCGGTTCTAGGCGCTACAGTCTGGAGCCGAGCGACTGGTACGGTCGATGGTTCCATTCCTGCGTCGGGCATGGATGTGTGTGATGTCCTTAGGTTAGTTAGGTTTAATTAGTTCTAAGTTCTGATGACCTCAGAAGTCGCGTAGTGCTCAGAGCCATTTGAACCATTTAAACTAGGCAAGGTCCTAGCGGAGTTGGTTTGCCATTGCCTTCCTCCGAACGCAATGGGGATGAACGATGATGATGAAGACGACACAACAACACCCAGTCATCTCGAGGCAGAGAAAATCCCTGACCCCGCCGGGAATCGAAACATGGACTCCGTGCGCTGGAAGCGAGAACACTACGGCAAGACCACGAGCTGCGGACTTTTTTCGGTGTACTCGACTCCAAATGTCCATGGCAACTGCTATAGTGTTCTAAACTTCTTGTCATTGGGAAGGCGAGGCACTTGTCTCCGGCCTGCGTCAGTTATGATCAGTTTAGGACCACTTGGCATGGCTGCGGACGGTTCACCATTCACTGCAGACACGCTGGACAGGCCGTATTGATACACAACGAAGGGGGCAAATTCATTCACGGTGTGGTAATGGGACGTCCAAATACCATAGCTTTTATTCTGCAGTTCTCCCTCGGTTTCAGGTCCACCATCATACTGTGCTATTTCCATTTAGCTGACTAGTTCATATCAGATGTAGTCAGTGCAGGGCCCGTGAGACCGCGTCTGCAGCGCCTTCTGCTTCCTGTAACGGCTGACCGAAATAGTTCGAAGACAACGAATTGCAGGCCATGTTGGATGAAGATGATACTCACACTCAACAGAAGTAGCGTAACAATTGAACGTGATGCAGAAAGCCTTTTCTCTCTTGTTGAACGCTATGGGGGAGGTGCAGAAAGTGAGAAAGTGGGTTCCTCATGGACTGAATGAAAGACCGCAAGCAAATCGAAAGACCACTTGTGAAATGCTGCTCGCCAGATACAAAAGACGGTCGTTTCTCCATCGAATAGGCATGAAATGAAAAATGTATATATTTTGAGAATCCTAACCGTCGTAAATCATGAGTGAATCCAGGAAGACCTTAGACATCCACCGCAAGATTAGATTAGGTTAGATTAGATTTACTTTCATTCCAATTGATCCGTAGTGAGGAGGTCCTCCAGGATGTAAAACATGTCAGAAAAACAACAATACATGACAAATATTTACAACTAAAACAAATAAGCTAATGTACCATTCCACAGGTCCCAAGTGGAATGATCGTCATTTTTTAATGAACACTATATGAAAGAGTCATTTTACAATTACTAATGCACTGAATTTAAAATAAAAACGTTTATTTATTTATTTATAAGGTAATAAACATGTAATACAACTACTATAATACTTATTTCCAATGAACACATTACTGCACTGAAATTGTGCAGAAGTTATATTGTACTTATATACAAATCAGTTGGTTTTACTGAGAAATTCATCAATGGAGTAGAAGGAGATGGCCACCAATAAATCCTTTAGGCTTCTCTTAAACTGTATTTCACTGGTTGTTAAGCTTTTTATGGCTGTTGGCAAGTTATTGAAAATGTGTGTTCCTGAAAATGCACACCTTTTTGTACAATACTAAGTGACTTAAAATCCTTGTGAAGATTATTCTTATTTGTAGTATTGATTCCATGAATTGAGCTGTTGGTTTGAAAAAGTGATATATTTTTAATGACAAATTTCACTAAGGAATAAATATATTGGGAAGCAATAGTTAGTATCCCTATGTTCCTAAATAGGCTTCTGCAGGATGTTCTTGAATTCACACCACATATAACTCTTACTGCACGTTTGTGTGCCCAGAAAACTTTAGCTTGGGTTGATGAATTACCCCCAAAATAATCCCATATGTCATTATGGAATGAAAGTAAGCATAGTATGCCAGCTTTATCATTTTTATATCCCCTATGTCTGACAAAATTCGCATTGCAAACAGAGATTTGTTAAGACGCTTCAGCAGTTCTGTGGTGTGACCCTCCCAGTTGATTTTATTATCAAGCTGTAATCCCAAGAATTTAACACTGTCCACTTCTTCTATCTTCTTGTCATCGTATGTTAGACATGTACTCGTGGGACACTCCTTACAAGTTCTGAACTGCATATAGTGTGGTTTTTCAAAGTTTAGTGACAAAGAATTGGCTAGGAACCAGTGATTAATGTCCACAAATATTTTATTGGCTGATCTTTCTAAGACTACGCTTGATTTGCTATTTATTGCAATGATTGTATCATCGGCAAACAAAACGAACTTGTCATCTGGTAATGTTACTGATGAAAGGTCATTGATAAACACAAGAAAAAGTAAGGGCATCAAAATGGAACCTTGTGCCCCAAAATGGAACCTTGTGGGACCTCACATGTAATTAGTTCGCAGTATAATGATGCCTGATAGCTTGATACATGTCTCTTTCCTAATAACACCCATTGTTTCCTACCAGAGATATAAGATTTGAACCATTTTGCAACATTTCCTGTTGCACTATAATATTATAATTTACTTAAAAGGATATTGTGATTTACACAGTCAAATGCCTTTGACAGATCACAAAATATACCAGTTGCCTGCAATTTTTTGTCTAATGAATTAAGCACATTTTCACTGTAAGTGTAGATAGCCTTCTCAATATCAGAACCTTTTAGAAATCCAAACTGTGACTTTGACAGTATGTTATTTGAGATAAGATTGTTATAAAGCCGGCTGTACATTACTTTTCCGAAAATTTTTGAGAATTCTGTCAACAGTGAAATTGGACGGAAATTTGATGCTATTTCTTTATCTCCCTTCTTAAACAGTGGCTTAACTTGCATATATCAGCCATTCAGGAAATATTCCACTAATAAACGACTGGTTACACAGATAGCTTAATATGTTACTTAGCTCAGAATCACATTCTTTAATTAACTTTGTTGATATTTCATCATAACCACTAGACGTTTTTGATTTTAAAGATTTTATGATGGACGTTATTTCTGTTGGGGTAGTGAGGGAAGTTACTTGAAATGTCTGGTCTGAGGTATTCCATAACAGCTTCTACCGAACCTGACAACCCCATCTTTTCAGTAACAGTTATAAAATGATTGTTAAAAAGTTCTGCAACACTATATACATCTGTCACCAATGTATCATTTACTCTTAATGCTATTTGTTCCTCTTCATGTCTGGTTCTACCGGTCTCCTCCTTCACTATATACCGTACTGTCTTTATTTTGTTATCTGATATGACTATCTTTTCCTTGTAATATATTTGCTTTGACATCCGTATTACAGTCTTTAATATTTTGCAGTATTTCTTATAATGTGCTATAGCATCGACATTGGAAATGTCTCGGATTGACAGATACAGTTTCCTTTTTGTTTAACAAGGTACCCCTATTCCTCGAGTAACCCATGGCTTCTTTGTAGACTTTGCTCTAATCTTGGTAAGGTAAGCACTTTATCAACAAAAGTTTTATATTTTTCAATCATGCCATGAGCACTGTAAACATCAGTCCAGTGAATGTCTCTGAGGAGTGTCCTAAAATAATCAATTTTTAGCTTACTGATTACCCTCTTGAGCTCAGATTTAACAGATTTTATATCCTGTTCACTATTAACATTTAACAGAAGGAACTGCATGTCATGGATTTGTAATATAATTTTGTTCATTGGCCTTTTCTATAAAGATATTATCAATGTCTGTTTGTGAGCAAGTGGCTATCCTAGTGGGGAACTTTACAGTGGGAATTAAGTTGAATGATAGTGTTACTAACTCAAATAAGTTTTTATTGGGAGAGTCTTTATGGAAATCTACTTAGAAATCACCAGCAACCATTATTTCTTTGTTTTTGGTTGTTAAATGGGCCAGTACAGCTTCAAGACGGTTTACAAACAGATTAAAGTTACCTGCAGCTGCTCGATATACGCCTAATATTATGAAGGATTTTTTGTGAAATTCTAATTCTGTTGCACATGCTTCCATATGCTGTTCTAGGCAAAATTTATGAACAAATCACTCTGGAAAGAAGACAATGTTCTGTATCTGCTGGGATCAGACGGGTGCCATCTGTTGTTATTGTTGTTGTGGTCTTCAGTCATGAGACTTGTGATGCAGCCCTCCATGCTACTCTATCCTGTGCAAGCTTCTTCATCTCCCAGTACCTACTGCAACCTACATCCTTCTGAATCTGTTTAGTGTAGTCATCTCTTGGTCTCCCTCTACTATTTTTACCCTCCACGCTGCCCTCCAATACGAAATTGGTGATCCCTTGATGCCTCAGAACATGTACTACCAACCGATCCCTTTTTCTAGTCAAGTTGTGCCACAAATTTCTCTTCTCCCCCAATCCTATTCAATACCTCCTCATCAGTTACGTGATCTACCCACCTAATCTTCAGCATTCTTCTATAGCACCACATTTCGAAAGCTTCTATTCTCTTCTTGTCCAAACTATTTATCGTCCATGTTTCACTTCCATACATGGCTGCACTCCATACAAATACTTTCAGAAACGAATTCCTGACACTTAAATCTATACTCGATGTTAACAAATTCCTCTTCTTCAGAAACGCTTTCCTTGCCATTGCCAGTCGATATTTTATATCCTCTCTACTTGGACCATCATCCCTTACTTTGCTCCCCAAATAGCAAAACTCCTTTACTACTTTAAGTGTCTCGTTTCCTAATCTAATTCCCTCAGCATCACCCGACTTAATTCGACTATATTCCATTATCCTCTTTCTGCTTTTGTTGTTGTTCATCTTATATCCTCCTTTCAAGACACTGTCCATTCCGTTCAACTGCTCTTCCAAGTCCTTTGCTTTCTCTGACAGAATTACAATGTCACCGGCAAACCTCAAGTTTTTATTTCTTCTCCATGGATTTTAATACCTACTCCGAATTTTTCTTTTGTTTCCTTCACTACTTGCTCAATATACAGATTGAATAACATCGGGGAGAGGCTACAATCCTGTCTCACTCCCTTCCCAACCACTGCTTCCCTTTCGTGCCCCTCGACTCTTATAACTGCCATCTGGTTTCTGTACAAATTGTAAATAGCCATTCGCTCCCTGTATTTTACCCCTGAAACCTTCAGAATTTGAAAGAGAGTTTTCCAGTCAACATTGTCAAAAGCTTTCTCTAAGTCTACAAATGCTAGAAACGTAGGTCTGCCTTTCCTTAATCTATTTTCTGAGATAAGTCGTAGGGTCAGTATTGCCTCACGTGTTCCAATATTTCTGTGGAATTCAAAGTGATCTTCCCTGAGGTCGGCTTCTACTAGTGTTTCCATTCGTCTGTAAAGTATTCGCGTTAGTATTTTGCAGCCGTGACTTATTAAACTGATAGTTCAGTAACTTTCACATCTGTCAACACCTGCTTTCTTTGGGATTGGAATTATTATATTCTTCTTGAAGTCTGAGGGTATTTCGCCTGTCTCATATATCTTGCTCACCAGATGGTAGAGTTTTGACAGGACCGGCTCTCCCAAGGCTGTCAGTAGTTCTAATAGAATGTTGTCTACTCCCAGGGCCTTGTTTCGACTCAGGTCTTTCAGTGCTGTGTCAAACTCTTCACGCAGTCTCATATCTCCCATTTCATCTTCATCTACATCCTCTTCCATTTCCATAATATTGACCTTAAGTACATCGCCCTTGTATAGATCCTCTATATACTCCTTCCACCTTTCTGCTTTCCCTTCTTTACTTAGAACTGGGTTTCCATCTGAGCTCTTGATATTCATACAACGGGCTCTCTTTTCTCCAACGGTCTCTGTAGGCAGTATCTATGTTACCACTAGTGAGGCAAGCCTCTACATCCTTACATTAGTCCTCTAGCCGTCACTGCTTAGCCATTTTGCAGTTCCTGTCGATCTCATTTTTGAGACGTTTATATTCCTTTTTGCCTGCTTCATTTACTGCATTTTTATATTTTCTCCTTTCATCAGTTAAGTTCAATATTTCTTCTGTTACCGAAGAATTTCTAGCAGCCCTCGTCTTTTTACCTACTTTATCCTCTGCTGGCTTCACTACTTTATCCCTAAAGCTAGCCTTCTTCTTCTATGTATTTCTTTCCCCCATTCCTGTCAATTTTTCCTCTATGCTCTGCCTGAAACTCTGTACAACCTCTCGTTCTTTCAGTTTATCCAGGTCCCATCTCCTTAAATTCCCACCTTTTTGCAGTTTCTTATTATGAGCTGCTAAAACCCGGTGAAACCATTAACACTAATCGCTACCAACAGCAAATGATCGATTTAAATCGAACATTATGTGAAAAACGACCGAAATATGGAAAAAGACAACACAAAGTTATTTTTCTTCCTGATAGCGGCCCGTCACACACAGCAAGACAAGTCAGGGAAACGATCGTGGCGTTGAGCTGGGAAATACTACGGCATGCGGTTTATTATCACTGGGACACGCTCTCGCTGAGCAACGCTTCAGTTCGTGTGAGAATGTACGAAAATGCCTCACTGACTGGTTCGCTTCAAAAGAAGAAGTATTTTTTTTGCGTTACATTCATAACTTGCCAGACAGGTAGGAGAAATGTATAAATAGCAATGGAGATTGTTATGGATAAAATAATTTTTATCAGTTATAAACAACAGATGTGTAATTATTGCAAACAAATCCCGGTTTCATATTTCTGCACCTGGTGCACACTACTACAGCGTGATGATTTCTGTCAGTGATGGTGGTGCATTGAAGGATTACGTTATCACCTGGTCCCGGTTCCACATCATCTACAGTGCTTCAAAACGACCGGTGTGCTCTTTTAAAGTATGTTGTACGGTAAACGAAGTGAGGAAGATTGGTTTTAATGTACCATCAACGTCGACGTCGTTAGAGACTGAACACAAACTCAATTTGTGTCAAGGATAGGGAAGGAAATCGGCCGTGTCCTTTCAAAGGAATCATCTCGCAATTTTCCTGGATCCATTTAGAGAAATGACAGAAAACCTAAACCTGGGCGGCTGGACGCGTGTTTGAACCGTCTACCCCCGATTACTTTTTTACGGTGAGCTTACGTCAATAAAAACTCTGCGCCGGAGGGTAGGTAGTAAAGAAAGTATCTGACATTTAAAACTGTAAGCCATTTGTAATGCTTTGATATAAAGTAATTTGATTTATCAGTCACTGTTTAGGTGAAATCAGTTCTGTCAAAGGGAATGTTGAATACCCTGTAAGTACACTACTGGCCATTAAATTTCAACACTAAGAGGATGACGTGCTACAGACGCGAAATTTAGGCGACAGGAAGAAGGTGCTGTGATATGCAAATGATTCACTTTTCAGAGCATTCACACAAGGTTGGCGCCGGTGGCGACACCTACAACGTACTTACATGAGGAAAGTTTCCAACCGATTTCTCATACACAAACAGCAGTTGACCGACGTTGCCTGGTGAAAGGTTGTTGTAATGCCTCGTGTAAGCAGGAGAAATGCGTACCATCACGTTTCCGACTTTGATAAAGGTCGGAATGGAGCCTATAGCGAGTGCGGTTTATCGCTTCGCGACATTGCTGCTTGCGTTGGTCGAGATCCAATGACTGTTAGCAGAATATGGAATCGGTAGCTTCAGGAGGGTAATACGGAACGCCGTGCTGGATCCCAACGGCCTCGTATCACTAGCAGTCTAGATTACAGGCATCTTATCCGCATGGCAGTAACGGATCGTTCAGCCACGTCTCGGTCCCTGAATCAACAGATGGGGACGTTTGCAAGACGACAACCATCTGCACGAGCAGTTCGACGCCGTTTGCAGCAACATGGACTGTCAGCTCGGAGACCACGGCTGCGGTTACCCTTGACGCTGCATCACAGGTAGGAGCGCCCGCGATGGTGTACTCAACGATGAACCTGGGTGCACGAATGGCAAAACGCCTTTTTTTCGAATGAATTCAGGTTCTGTTTACAGCATCCGTGTTTGGCGACATCGCGGTGAACGCACATTGGAAGCGTGTATTTGTCATCGCCATACTGGCGTATCACCCGGCTTGATGGTATGGGGTGCCACTGGTTACACGTTTCGGTCAGCTCTTGTTCGCATTGACGGCACTCTGAACAGTGGACGTTACATTTTAGATGTGTTACGACTCGTGGCTCTACCTTTCATTCGATCCCTGGTAAACCGTACATTTCAGCAGGATAATGCACGACCGCATGTCGCAGGTTCTGTACGAGCCTTTCTGGATACAGAAAATGTTCGAATGCTGCCCTGGCCAGCACATTCTCCAGACCTCTCACCAAGTGAAAACGTCTGGTCAATGGTGGCCGAGCAACTGGCTCGTCACAATACGCCAGTCACTACTCGTGATGAACTGTGGTATCGTGTTGAAGCTGCATGGGCATCGTGTACCTGTACACGCCATCCAAGCTCTGTCTGACTCAATGCCCAGGCGTATCAAGGCCGTTATTACGGCCAGAGGTGGTTGTTCTGGATACTGATTTCTCAGGATCTATGCACCAAAACTGCGTGAAAATGTAATCACATGTCATTTCTCGTATAATATATTTGTCCAATAAAAACCATTTATCATCTGCATTTCTTCTTGGTGTAGCAATTTTAACGGTCAGCAGTGTATATATAAGGGTATTCATAATATTTGACTTAATGTAGAAGGCGTGCTGGGGTGTAGCAGAATCTTTAATGCAGCGCGTAAGCGAAGTTCCCCTCCAGAAGTTAGAGGTAGGGTAGGCGCGCGGTCGGTGTCCGCCTCGCTTGGTAGGCCCTGAGCACACGGCGCAGCCTAGCTTGGGCAGTAATTGCTTCTGGGAGCGGGAAGTACCCTCGGGTGCGCTCGCGCTGGGACGTGGGACTCCAGCGGCTCATCCTCTCGCAGACTGGCCTGTCACACTGAAAATATGTCCAGCGCATGCACTTGCTTTATTCCTGTGCGACTGCCGGGTTTCACATTATGCATTTTGTTCACTGGCACACCTTTCTGTACAAAAGTTCTCGGATTCTAAGGTGGATGGTATGACGTACAACATACGAGCTATCGGCAGTTTGCTGTGCGGACGCTGGTGTCGTCCATATTTCATGACAACATCGATTATGTCACTGGGTCATCGACAGGTCACGTTTACAATGGTTCAAATGGGTCTGAGCACTATGGGACCTAACTGCTAAGGTCATCAGTTCCCTAGAATTTAGAACTACTAAAACCTAACTAACCTAAGGAAATCACACACATCCATGCCCGAGGCAGGATTCGAACCTTCGACCGTAGCGGTCGCGCGGTTCCAGACTGTAGCGCCTAGAACCGCCGGGCACTCAGGCCGGCGGTCACGTTTACATCTCGCATCCGCAGTCACCATACAAATTTAATCATGACCTCCTCTCAGGCATACTTTTAACTGCGAGATACGTTTCTGGTAATAATAATAAAATTAAAATAATAATTTTAAATAATTACAAACGCTAATAATGATAACAATAATTCACAATATTAGTAAAAGGCATTAAGAATGACAGATTGGTTTACCGCATTTGAATACAGGTTTAGTGTTATAGAAGCGGAAGGGATAAAGAGAAAGGAGAAGACTGATATGAAAGTGGCAATGGCAATTAGGAAAGACCAGAATTTAAATAAAGAACTGTGCCAACAAAGGGGAGGCGAAAGTTCTGGGGGAGAGGGGATTGATGAGAATGAACTGCCAGAGTAATATATGACAGAGATGGCTACAGTGGTAGAAGGTGAACCATCAATGTCCTTTTAAGTTTGGAAAGCGTTTAATTTATCTAATTTTTTGCGGAAGATTGTGCCAAAGTCGGTTTCCTAATATAGAATTTAATTGGAAAACATGGCCGTGTACAAAGGGTATTTTACTTTGTTGAGAACGAGTTTTCTGCTGTGCTGTTCGGATCGTAGAACAAGAGTTGAAGATAAGGGAAGAGGGAGTGAGATGATTGAGAAGACGATAGAGCAGACCTAGAGTGTGATAGTTTCTTATGTTTAGTGGCACGCAGCAATGATAACTGTTCGTAGGCAGGAGTGATGTTGTTGAAATAGGATATATCACAAACGTATCGCATACAAGCATTCATTTCCATTTCTAGCCTGTGTCACCTTTCATACGAAATCACTTGGAGAATATCACCATAGTCAACTATCAGGAGTATAAGTGACCTTACTAGCTCCTTTTTAAGCTCGAAACGAAGTACTTTTTTTATATTTGTGAAATGAATGAAGGGACACCGACACCTTCTTACAGACTGGGGCTGTTCAGTCCAGTCCATGTAATGGTCCAGAATTAATACCAGGTTCTTTGCAGAGGGGGAAAGGTTATTACTGTCCCGTTTAAGATTAAGGGGGGAAGAGATTTTCTGAACTGCGTGTGAGCGACTAAAATTGCTCGCTTTACATAGTTTTTAGTTTCAAACCTATTTTAACGACGCACAGCAAACTGTGGAGTTGGTCCGAAAATTTGTAGATGAGGTAAACAGACTTATCCCATCTTTCAGTACGGAATTTGTTTTCAAATTCAATCAGCTGGGATTTGAAGAGCAACCGCATGTGAAAGGAACCTTGGAAATTAGAGACACGAAGAGGATTGTTCCAAGATCGACTAACATCAATGTCTTAACGCATTCGTATACAGACATGCCGACTGTTAATATGGATAGTAAATTGGCTGAAAATGTATTTATTTTTGTTGCGAGAAGTTGGAGGTGCTTTGCCCCTATAATTCTTTCTCGTGTGCGTGATCTTGCAAAGTGCAGAAGGGAATATTTACGTCACAGCATGCAAAAGTGTGAAAATGGCCGAAAGAGACTACAACTATGGTATGAGCACTTCTTTTGTCCAATAGCTGGTCAAAGTGGCTTGCTTTTCCTTGATTCCCGGTCTGTGTATAAAACTCATACTCGTTAGAGCAAAGTATCCCTCCTGAAATGTGTGTGACATAGCAGCTCATACCACCTACAACCATTGGTCAAATTCAGCCTATAAACAACATTATCTCACTATTTCCAGCTACGCCTTAAAAGATCGCCAGTTTCGCGATAAGCTCCACGACAGAATGTTTCGCATCCGGTTGCATGCTATCACATTCCACCAGTTGTCATCATCTTGTTACACCAGTATCGTTCTGTACGCATTCTCGAATAGTGGATACCTAGCTGAACGTCCTGCACGGTTTACAGCTCCAAGGAGTTCGCCTTCGATCGTGATGAAGCGAACCTTTGTGATCACTGTGGCGCGCCCTTTTTCATTCGGTATTGGTGGTGCAAATTAATGGTATGTTTTGAACATTTCTTGAATGTCGACGATGTCCATTTTGTGAAGTATAATACATTCATCCCATACAAGGTTGATCTCTACACCTCCCGGACACTCATTTTCTGTCGCCCTCCTAATGCATATGGAGGCGCGTCATTAACAACTAATAATTTTCATGTCATAACTGTTAACACAACATTTTAAAATGAGCCTCACTGAAGATTGAACTTGCAGCCTCACACTCAAGTGATTACTTGTCAGATAAGACAAGTAAATCAGTATTTACGTGCTGGACAGGTGTGCACAATCTTGCTGGACTTGCACTTAGATATAACCGAAGATCGTCAGCGTATAGGTGATATTTGCAGTGGGAGAGAGTACTTGACGCATCATTAACATATAATGAGAAAAGGAATGGGCCCAGTGCTGATCCTTGTGGGAGCCCTGATACTACATCCTTCCGTTGCGACCTTTTAGTTCCAACCGTCACACACGTTGGCGGGATGTAAAGTGTGATTGGTACCATCGTACAGCACTTTAACAAAAATTGTGACTTTTGAGTTTAGCAAGTGGAATGTCGAAGTCAGCAGTGTCGAAAGATTTGCTGAAATCCAAGAATAGGACCCTGTAGGAAGGTTGAAGTCATGCATATGTTAATCTTATAGGGAACATGGGTGATTGGAAAAAGTGGAAACATATTCGAAAGGAACAGTGCTGCATGATGTTATTATACCCGGGACTTAAGACAACACATTTGTTAGGCTCAATGCTTGACACTCTGGTTCCTGTACTGCAGGACTCCCCCCCCCCCCCCCTCTCCCCCCTCCCTCATCCCACCGAACGGCTACATATAAGGAAACACTATCAAGTTGGTAATATTTGAATTAATTAGTAATTAATAATGGCCACAACAACTAAGTTAGTTGGGTAGTATTGTAGCTACAATAATATAGCTGATCCGAAAACTATTAAACGAAAGCCCGTGTTCCACAAAAAATAATTTATTCATAAAAAGATACAATCTTAGGATCGGCGAAAGCGTCACGTATGTTTATTTAAAAGAAAATTTATGTTGAATGGCTTAGTATAAGAAATAGTATAAATTTAAAAATAAAAAAGAGAATTATGAGCTGTCGTTCAGTCATAATTAACTGGGGAAAGAAATTATAGAAGGAAACCAGTACAGTTACTTGTCGTCTAAGATCCCAACACATAATTTCGCAAGTTTAGGTGATCAGTCATTTGACCAATTGGCTCTAATAGAACAAGAAAAGAAGATAAAAGATTAGCATCAATTACATAAGTTCTTTTCCCCACCCTACACGTATCACTGTTACTTTAGCCACAAATCTATCTTGAATCCCATCTCTGTTTCTTCTGATATGATTTCAGCGCTTCACATTCCTCAGTATTCTTAGCATGGCTGATTTTTTGGTGACGGCAGCAGACGATGCGGTGTGTAAAATGGTGGTGCGTTGATAATCGGTGTAAGCACGAGAATGTTGAATGCAAGCATGTAAACATGCGTGCGTTGTGTTGTACAGGTGCCGGATGTCAGTTTGTGGGATGGACGTCCAGGTCTGTTTCACTTGGGCAGTACACAGACACGGTTAAGGAGTTCTGTTCATGAAAGGCGGCACAACACGTTATTACACCCTGAGGTAACGATGAGTCACGGGACTGAAGTACAGATTTGCAGTCACGGTATGTGGGATAACAATGGGACTGAATGATAGTGCTCCTCCTGTCACGCGGAAAGGCACCTCAGACCACACCTCCAGTGTGTCTAGCACGCAGACAGGTTGGCTGCCGGCCTTCAGCCGGCCTCCTCGCAAACAGCACACGGCCGTTACTGGTACCGAGGCAGACCCGGCTTTCATCAGAAAATACAAAAGAACCTCCACCATGCCATCCCTTGAGCTCTCACTTGACACCACAGAAGTTCCAAATGGTGTCGGCTTGGTGTCAATGCAATGCAAGCTACGGGGCGTCTGGCCCGGAGCTGCCCTTGAAGTAACCGATTTGTAACAGTTCGTTGTGTCATTATGGTGTCAACTGCTGCTCAAATTGCCACTGCAGATGCAGTACGATGCGCCAGAGACATACCCCGAATAGGGTGATCTTCCCTCTCGGTAGGGAGAGAAGTCTTCCGAAGTAAGAGTCATTTCAGGTGTGCCGCAGGGGAGTGTCGTAGGACCGTTGCTATTCACTATATACACAAATGACCTTGTGGATAACATAGGAAGTTCATTGAGGCTTTTTGCGGATGATGCTGTGGTATATCGAGAGGTTGTAACAATGGAAAATTGTACTGAAATGCAGGAGGATCTGCAGCGAATTGACGCATGGTGCAGGGAATGGCAATTCAGTCTCAATGTAGACAAGTGTAATGTGCTGCGAATACATAGAAAGAAAGATCCCTTATCATTTAGCTACCATATAGCAGGTCAGCAACTGGAAGCAGTTAATTCCATAAATCATCTGAGAGTAGGCATTAGGCGTGATTTAAAATGGAATGATCATATAAAGTTGATCGTCGGTAAAGCAGATGCCAGACTGAGATTCATTGGAAGAAGCCTAAGGAAATGCAATCCGAAAACAAAGGAAGTAGGTTACAGTACACTTGTTCGCCCACTGCTTGAATACTGCTCACCAGTGTGGGATCCGTACCAGATATGGTTGATAGAAGACATAGAGAAGATCCAACGGAGAGCAGCGCGCTTCGTTACAGGATCATTTAGTATTCGCGAAAGCGTTACGAAGATGATAGATAAACTTCAGTGGAAGACTGTGCAGGAGAGAAGCTCAGTAGCTCGGTACGGGCTTTTGTTGAAGTTTCGAGAACATACCTTCACCGAGGAGTCAAGCAGTATATTGCTCCCTCCTACGGATATCTCGCGAAGAGACCATGGGGATAAAACGAGAGAGATTAGAGCCCACACCGAGGCATACCGGCAATCCTTCTGTCCACGAACAATACGACACTGGAATAGAAGGGAGAACCGATAGAGGTACTCAAGGTACCCTCCGCCACACACTGTCAGGTGGCTTGCGGAGTGTGGATGTAGATGTAGATGTAAGGCTACCTGGCTGTCAGGAGTCCGGTCTTCTTGCGACCGTATATTCTCGACAGCGCCGCTTCCATGAGTCCTTGAACATTGGCTACATTACAGCGAAATCTTTCTGCAGTGTTGAAGAAGATACATCCAGCTTCTCGTAGCCCTATTACACGACCACTTTCGAACTCAGTGAGGCGTTGAGAATGGCGTCTGTCGCCTTGGAGGCATTCTTGGCTAACACCCACCCGCCACTTACAGTCTCAAAGGTAACTAACGCTACCGCTCTCTACTTCCGCTGTCCATTGATGCTGCCGTATGAAATCTGCTATATCAATCCGTGCAAAGCAGCAAACCTTTGACTGTAATCGAGGCAAGCTACAGCTTACCGAAAAACTTTCTAAGTTCAACAAAACGAACAGTTGCTGTTTGGAAGCCAGTTTGCACACCCAATCTTCATCCTCCGAAGTCAAAACACTGAGTACATCCCTCTCCAAAATACTGACAGCGAAGAGATGCTACTGTGACTGACCACTTAGCCTTAGAACAGTGCATCCGTGACTCCCTCACGATGAATCGTGAGTCAGGCGTGGGATCAGACGTGAGATGCAGTGCCCAATTAAAATACTTTACAATTACGTGTAAGTCTCCACCAGCGTGTCCGGCATAGAGGAGCCAATGAGATCGCTCCTGCCTTAAGCAGAAAGCGCGCCCAAAAATCAACCATCTGTCTCCAATCGCCGTAAATCTGAGTGCGTATCGGATTTCACAAACTTGGAGACGGTGCTATCGGCTCTAAAAAACCCTGCCATCCGCATTCCCCTTATTCAGAAACAGCGTTACCTGCCACCCGTTCGCCGGGCCCCTGCCAACTTAATGTTTAGTCAAGCCCTGGCGCCGGTTCCTTGCTTGTAATAGGGAGGCGACACAGCCGCACCGTCTGGACACAAACAAAGAGCGGCGCCCCTGTTGTCTGCACAGGTCCGGGAGGCCGGTCGTGCTCTTCTGAAGTCGCTTCTCGTCTCCTACTTGAATTTCCACCCGACGCCGCCCGGCCGGCGAGCTGCCAGATAGGAAGTCAGTTATGAATTCCTGTGGCACAACGCTGGCGAGTGAACCGGCCTTTCTAGCAGAAACCTTCAACCCAGAATGTCCCACGCATCTGAAACGAAATTAACTCAAGAAACAACTGCACCTGAACCTCATAATTTCACATTTATTGATAGGGAGAAACGTGATATTAAGAAGGAAATAAAATCGCGCAAACTAGAATCTTCATTATCGAAATCTGGAATTAAAATGTGAGGAGGAGGCCCACCCCAGGCCAACACCTCCTAAAGTAATACTTCAGGGCGACCACGGAATAACGGAGACAGAGGCAGAGACAATACAAGGGAGACAGACAGATGATCTAAGGCATCTGCCCTGGAGCGAAGCTAAATGACAAGAGAGCGAGATTCCAAAGTGTCTCTCTGCAGGCAGGCAGTTGACATCTCTTCCACACCTGATGGATTTTGAAAAGAATGCTGTGTTAAGCTGTGTTTTCGTGCAGCCTCTCTATTGCCCTTGTACACCGGTCCATCAGTTCAGAAATCATGTAGTGACACGTGTACCTAGATAGGACTGGATTGAAAAGTAAAATGCCAATGAGAAACGAAAGGGAACAAAAATCATTATTTTTTTTGGGATCCACGTTGACAAAAAGGGTTATAAAGTATCAGTTAGTATCAGTTTCATTACGGTACTCATTCTACAGTGATAGGAAACGCCTTTCCCAAGAGCTCATGGAACGTGACACTGCTTCAAATGAGGACGTCTTTTATAAATCATATTGCCGCTTTACTATCATTCCTAAGACGTCTCTATCTTGAAAGTTTCGTGTGTGTAATCGTGATGTAAGTATTCGAAGCTCGATAGCTAATTAGTTGCCCGATATTGTATATCATATGTGCTGATCGTGAGTGGTTAAGATAGTCGACACGTATTTGGCGAGGGGAGGGGAGGGTTCAAATTGTGTTCCAGACATCCTGATTTATGTTCTGGTTGGTTTCCATTAATGGTATGCTGGATCCTTTGTATAGGGCTCGATCCGTTTACTTCGCTACTCTTGTCCAGTCTCAGTTCAGTTTTTCTTCCATTTGGCTTTCATTATATAGTTATTCATCCAGCAAACTGACAAACTGAGCGAAGGGAACTGGGTACCTTGAGTACAATCCAACGACCTTGTGAAAGATACTTACATCGTAGGAACCAATTTAGAGGCGACCTGTACATGTACAAAAAGACTGGGCCAGGAACGGTGTTAAGCATAAGTCTGTTTTTTATTGACGACAATGTCTCTCCTGTCGGCCGGCTGATTAGGAACAGTATTCTTTGTGTTAAGTGATTTGAAGGTGGCTAGCTTTTTTTTTGCCGAAACTGTTTATCAATTTTCGACCTTGACTATTAAAGGATCATTTATAACAATCAAATCACTTTCATTATTCATAGCTCGCTTATTTCCAACCATTTCAGTCAGAAATGTTTCGCAAATAAAGCTGCCCCTTGGCATACTTTACTGCAAAACATGCACCAAAGTAACTACAGCAAAACGAATTTCGATCCATATCAAAGATATCTTTTTGTCAGCCCGAGAATTTTTTCTCGCAGCCTTAATATAACGTTAACTACAATGTTGTGAGTACAAATACGTCAAGTAAAATGTGCGCTCTCAGATCTGCTCATTTGGCAAAGACAGAAGGTCAAGTCCCTTTATCTTCAGTCTCATCTTTGAAATTGACAACTAGTAAAAGACGATCAGAAGTTAGCAAAGGTTTCGTGATTCTCGAAGCAAAATAGAGCAGAAAGATCTGTGCTGTTCCAAACAAGTGGGCTATCCAGTTAGCACTCGTCGCTTCAGCACATTTCCTATGAGGATCTCTCTCTCTCTCTCTCTCTCTCTCTCTCTCTCTCTCTCTCATCCGCGTAATCCTCTTGACTTGCTATAGCTGCTGCAGTTACACGTGTTTCTGACGGTACTGCGAGCTTAGCACCGTTCTGCTTAGCACGCGTGATAACTGATATTAACAAGCACCCTTAACAAATGAGATACACCTAACATTTTACGCGCGCGCTTGGAGCGTGTGTGTGTGTGTGTGTGTGTGTGTGTGTGTGTGTGTGTGTGTGAACGCACTAACAGAAACGCATTCGAAGGCTTTCACTTATATCAAAACGACTGCTTTGTTTCAGTAGTTAGCCAGATACAGTATCTGAAATAAAGTTATAAGCACTTGTCTATTTTTGTTGGGTTGTCAGTTATGAACTTTAGCAGGTATTAGTTTCATTCATTTAGAAAGAGTCTTTAGTAGTTCAATGTATTTCTTAAATATTCTAAAATTTAAAAACATCCCCATGGCCAATTTAATTCAAACATGCGGATGTTAGAACTGATTATTCACGACGAACCACTCGCACTGTGAAACATTATCATCTCGTCTGTGGGTATCGTAAATGAAAGACTCACACTGCGCTTTGACCTCTGTATGTGAAGGCTATCTCAGGCACTGTTGTAGGGATTTTAGGACGGCTTTCAGTAATAGACAGACTGATCCATCAGGATGTTTAGTGTATATAACCTATTACCACTACGCCAGACATTTCGTCCAACCGTAGATAGTGCTACTCGTGCGAAGACGGAGCGAGACGCTAGTACCTAATATTTCAGAGAGGTGTTCTGACAACCTACAAAAGTTTAAAATGTTTTCTGCACTCGTCTGTCATTAACTAGAATGGCAAGAAGTTCACATCTGAAACAAGGACCTCCTTCGAGTCACTTCATAAAAGACTTGTACACTTTTTTGATGTTACACTGAAAGACGTTAAGTGACAGGCATTACAGATCGGTTCGTTCTCTCGTCGGGGCAAATGAATTTAAATTTGGTCGGGAGAGCTTAGATGATGATCAGGCCCTTGTTCGGTCAAGATGTGCCACTACTCCAGAAATCATTGCAAAAGTCCACAAAACGGTCATGGAGGGTCGCCGATTGGAAGTGTGTGAAATTCGTCACTCTTAGCGTATTTCACCTGAAAGGGTATATCACATTTTAACTGAAGAATTAGAAATGAAAAAAAAAAAAAAAATCTGCAAGATGGGTGCCGCGACTCTTGACGCTGGATCAAAAACGCATGAGAGTGAACATATCGGAACAATGTTTGGCCCGTTTAGGGAGAAACGATCAAGATTCTGTCTGTAGATTATCGGAAAAATGTGTGGCCCAATGGGCAAAAAATTACTGGAGAGTATTACCCTAACCTCCTGGACAAATTGCAACAAAAAATAGGCGAAAAAAGGCGAAGTTTAGCAAGGAAGAGAGTCATCTTCCATCAAGACAATGTCCGTCCGCACACATGTGCCATCGCCATAGCAAAATTACACGAGCTAAGATATGAATTGTTGCCACACCCGCCTTATTCTCCTGAAATGGCTCTGTCGGACTTCCAACTCTGTCCAAAACTGAAAATTTTTCTTGGTGGACGATGATTCACTTTAAACGAAAAATTGATAGCCGGAGTTGACAACTATTTTGCAGGCCTGGAGGAAACTCGTTTTAGAGATGGAATCAAGACACTGGAACATCGTTGGACCAACTGCATTAATCTACAAGGAGACTAAATTGAAAAATAAAGAAAGCTTCTGTGCTGTAAGTACATTTTTTTCTATTCTGTTCCGCGAACTTTTCAAACCACCCTCGTAATAATAATAATGATAATAGTGAATTTAAGAATTATCAGTAGTCACATCCAACAGAGATGTAACAGAACAGTAGAGAAGGAAGTAACGTGAAGAAAACGTTGACTGGTTAGATGAAGAGTGAGAAATGGTATGTTATGGAAAGAAGAAAACAGAAATAGAAAGAGATGAGAGAAGCAAGGAAGGAGAGATTAGGATTTAACGTCCTGCCGACAACGAGGTCATCAGAGACGGAGCAAAAACTCGTGAGTTTTTCAAGGATGGGGAAGAAAGTCGACTGTACCCTTCGAAAGGAACCATTTCGGCATTTGCCTGGAGCGACTTAAGGAAATCACGGAAAACGTAAATGTGGCCAGCTGCAGAGGGATTTGAACCGTCGTTCTCCAAAATGCGAGACCAGTGTGATAACCGCTGCGCTACCTCGCTGGGCGGAAGTATCTACATCTACATCTACATCCGTACTCCGCAAGCCACCTGACGGTGTGTGGCGGAGGGTACCCTGAGTACCTCTATCGGTTCTCCCTTCTATTCCAGTCTCGTATTGTACGTGGAAAGAAGGACTGTCGGTATGCTTCTGTGTGGGCTCTAATCTCTCTGATTTTATCCTCATGGTCTCTTCGCGAGATATACGTAGGAGGGAGCAATATACTGCTTGACTCTTCGGTGAAGGTATGTTCTCGAAACTTCAACAAAAGCCCGTACCGAGCTACTGAGCGTCTCTCCTGCAGAGTCTTCCACTGGAGTTTATCTATCATCTTCGTAACGCTTTCGCAATTACTAAATGATCCTGTAACGAAGCGCGCTGCTCTCCGTTGGATCTTCTCTATCTCTTCTATCAACCCTACCTGGTGCGGATCCCACACTGCTGAGCAGTATTCAAGCATTGGGCGAACAAGCGTACTGTAACCTACTTCCTTTGTTGTCGGATTGCATTTCCTTAGGATTCTTCCAATGAATCTCAGTCTGGCATCTGCTTTACCGACGATCAACTTTATATGATCATTCCATTTTAAATCACTCCTAATGCGTACTCCCAGATAATTTATGGAATTAACTGCTTCCAGTTGCTGACCTGCTATTTTGTAGCTAAATGATAAGGGACCTATCTTTCTATGTATTCGCATCACATTACACTTCGCTACATTGAGATTCAATTGCCATTCCGTGCACCATGCGTCAATTCGCTGCAGATCCTCCTGCATTTCAGTACAATTTTCCATTGTTGCAACCTCTCGATACACCACAGCATCATCTGCAAAAAGCCTCAGTGAACTTCCGATGTCATCCACCAGGTCATTTATGTATATTGTGAATAGCAACGGTCCTATGACACTCCCCTGCGGCACACCTGAAATCACTCTTACTTCGGAAGACTTCTCTCCATTGAGAATGACGTGCTGCGTTCTGTTATCTAGGAACTCCTCAATCCAATCACACAATTGATCTGATAGTCCGTATGCTCTTACTTTGTTCATTAAACGACTATGGGGAACTGTGTCAAACGCCTTGCGGAAGTCAAGAAACACGGCATCTACCTGTGAACCCGTGTCTAAGGTCCTCTGAGTCTCGTGGACGAATAGCGCGAGCTGGGTTTCACACGATCGTCTTTTTCGAAACCCATGCTGATTCCTACAGAGTAGATTTCTAGTCTCCAGAAAAGACATTATACTCGAACGTAATACGTGTTCCAAAATTCTACAACTGATCGACGTTAGAGATATAGGTCTATAGTTCTGCACATCTGTTCGACGTCCCTTCTTGAGAACGGGGATGACCTGTGCCCTTTTCCAATCCTTTGGAACGCTTCGCTCTTCTAGAGACCTACGGTACACCGCTGCAAGAAGGGGGGCAAGTTCCTTCGCGTACTCTGTGTAAAATCGAACTGGTATCCCATCAGGACCAGCGGCCTTTCCTCTTTTGAGCGATTTTAATTGTTTCTCTATCCCTCTGTCGTCTACTTCGATATCTACCATTTTGTCAACTGTGCGACAATCTAGAGAAGGAAGCACAGTGCAGTCTTCCTCTGTGAAACAGCTTTGGAAGAAGACATTTAGTAATTCGGCCTTTAGTCTGTCATCCTCTGTTTCAGTACCATTTTGGTCACAGAGTGTCTGGACATTTTGTTTTGATCCACCTACCGCTTTGACATAGGACCAAAATTTCTTAGGATTTTCTGCCAAGTCAGTACATAGAACGTTACTTTCGGATTCATTGAAAGCCTCTCGCATAGCCCTCCTCACACTACATTTCGCTTCGCGTAATTTTTGTTTGTCTGCAAGGCTTTGGCTATGTTTATGTTTGCTGTGAAGTTCCCTTTGCTTCCGCAGCAGTTTTCTAACTCGGTTGTTGTACCACGGTGGCTCTTTTCCATCTCTTACGATCTTGCTTGGCACATACTCATCTAACGCATATTGTACCATGGTTTTGAACTTTGTCCACTGATCCTCAACACTATCTGCACTTGAGACAAAACTTTTGTGTTGAGCCGTCAGGTACTCTGTAATCTGCTTTTTGTCACTTTTGCTAAACAGAAAAATCTTCCTACCTTTTTTAATATTTCTATTTACGGCTGAAATCATCGACGCAGTAACCGCTTTATGATCGCTGATTCCCTGTTCTGCATTAACTGATTCAAATAGTTAGGGTCTGTTTGTCACCAGAAGGTCTAATATATTATCGCCACGAGTCGGTTTTCTGTTTAACTGCTCAAGGTAGTTTTCAGATAAAGCACTTAAAAATATTTCACTGGATTCTTTGTCCCTGCCACCCGTTATGAACGTTTGAGTCTCCCAGTCTATATCCGGCAAATTAAAATCTCCACCCAGAACTATAACATGGTGGGGAAGTCTACTCGAAATATTTTCCAAATTATTCTTCAGGTGCTGAGCCACAACAGCTGCTGAGCCCGGGGGCCTATAGAGACATCCAATTACCATGTCTGAGCCTGCTTTAACCGTGACCTTCACCCAAATCATTTCACAAGGGAGGAAAGCTATGCCGTTGATGAAAGATAAAACTTGATACCCTCCTCAGTGCTGAGTGATTTTGGATAAGATGCAGGTAACAGGGTAATATGTGTAATAACAGCTTGCGAATGTATGGAGGTGGGCGGCAGTTTCTTGTGGGCGTCACGGGCCAGAGCTCATTACAATTTTTAATCAACCAAGAGTTTTCCCGTTGTTACGTTTCTTTTTGACTCAACAACGCGTTAACATCTTTGTTGGGATCGGGACGCTGTACTGTAGACAACTTTTCAGACACCTTTCTCTCCTCTCCATCAGCTAAGTCATTTCCCTGCATTTCCGCAAGGCGAGGTACTCATCAGAATTCAGCTGCCTTCTCCTGATAATGGGGAGGTAAAAGGCTGCTCCGGTTGCTCTATACAGCTGTGGCTGCTGGGCACCACTACTCTGTTGGAAATTAGCTTAGGACTAGCAGCTACGAAAGAAGCAGTGGGGTGAGACTCACGCGGGTTTCGCGGTGCGCTTTCGGCCTCGCACGAGACTTGCAGCTGCAGAAACCGCCCGCGGTAGCCAAACTTCCACCCCCAACGCTGTAATACTTGCCGTTTGCATTGGGCTTCAGTTTCAGGCACCTTGCTGTACTGTGTGATGTTTTGTTTCTTTTATTTCTTACAGTTACGCAGTTAATATTTTATCTGTTAACATTGTTGTTTGTTTTGTGACAATGAACGATGTCAGAAGCAAGTTCGTCAAATGTGGTTCAGTGGAACAGTTCGTCGTCGCCTTCATGGATAGGGGATTGATCACTGTACGAGAGCAGTCGAGGGAAATGAGTTGCGCGTTGACACCGTCAGGAAATCAACAGTGTAAATGTCAATCCTTCTAAGAGCCATTTTTCGTGAAACAGCGTTATCAGTGCTATTGTGTTCTCGGTAGACGGTTGCATGTCTCTAGACTTGCTCCAGATGACAAATCATTGACAAAAACTTCCAAATAGTAATTACTAGATGGCACATGATACTGGGGCCAAGCAGTGCATCCCTCCGGATTTTCATGGTTTAAGTTCAAATGGCTTTAATCACTATGGGACTTAACATCTGAGGTCATCAGTCCCCTAGACTTAGAACTACGTAAACCTAACTAACCTAAGGACATCACACACATCCATGCCCGAGGCAGGATTCGTACCTGCGACCGTAGCAGCCGTGTGGTTCCGGACTGAAGCGCCTAGAACCACTCGACCACAGCGGCTGGCGATTTCCATGTGTCATACTTCATGGTCTCCTCCACTACGCTGATGCACAGTTTGTGTGGTAAGCAGACTGCATGCAAGCTCAGACTACGAACACTGATGTTAGACGCCTTATTAGTGATTCAGTAATATAAACATTCTGCATTCACTTCACTCAGCTAATCTACATCTGCATCTACGTGATTACTCTGCTATTCACAATAAAGTGCCTGGCAGAGGATTCAATGAACCACCTTCAAGGTGTCTCTCTACCGTTCCACTCTCGAACGGCACACGGGAGAAACGAGCACTTAAATTTTCTTGTACGAGCCGTGATTTCTCTTATTTTATCGTGTTAATCATTTCTCCCTATGTAGGTGGGTGGCTACAGAATGTTTTCGCACTCGGAGAAGAAAACTGGTGATTGAAATTTCATGAGAAGATCCCGTCGCAAGGAAAAACGTCTTTGTTTTAATGATTGCCACTCCAATTCACGTATCACGTGTGTAACACTGTCAGCCCTATTTCGCGATTAAATAAAACGAGTTGCCTTTTTTTGTACTTTTTCGATGTCATCCCTCGGTCTCACCTGATGCGGATCCCACACCCCTCAGCAATTCTCCAGAATAGGGGGGACAAGCGTGGTGGAAGTAGTTTCTTTTGTAGACCTGTTGCACCTTCTAAGTGTTCTGCCAATGAATCGCATTCTTTAGTTTGCTCTACCCACAATATTATTATGTGATCATTCCAATATAGGTTGTTTGTAATTGTAATTCCTAAGTATTTAGTTGAATTTACAGCCTTCAGATTTGTGTAACTTATCCCGTAATCGAAATTTAGCTGATTTCATTTAGTACTCATGTGAATAACTTGACACTTTTCCTTATTCAGGGTCAATTGCCACTTTCCGCACCATACAGATATATTATCTAAATAATTTTGCAAGTCGTTTTGATCATCTGATGACTTTACAAGACGGTAAATGACATCATCTGCAAACGATCTAAGATGGCTACTCAGATTGTCTCCTATGTCGTTAATATAGATCAGGAACAATACAGGGCCAATACATGGAAAGCAGTATTGGTGGTTTCACATTAAATATTTGAATTCATTTATGACTGTGGATGCCTAGTGCAGTTTCTGTATACATTTTATATTACTGTTGTTGGCTTCCCGCAAGTGCAGTTACAAATCGAATTATCTACCACTGCACTAGCCATCTGTGCCCCAGGTATCCCATGAAATTTGCGAAGTCAGTGTATTATACATACATTCTACCCAATTTTTGTTGCAATTAACACTTTTTTAAGTCGTCATATTTTCATTTTGACGAGCTCGTTTCGACAATTTTTGCCATTTTTGAGTGACACGTTAGTAGTTGTTTGCTCCAGAATGCGATATTCTAATATACATCACAAAAATAGAGACGTAAATCAAGTAACTACTAATATAAGTGATCACTTGAAAATGGCATAAATTACCGAAAAGAGCTCGTCGTGATGTAAATATAATGATTTAATAAAGCATCAACTGTAGTAATATCTTGAAAGAATTTGTATAATAGGTTGTTTTCCGTTTTATGAAATGCACAATTTTAAATTTTTGATCTTGTAAAGAAAGTTCGCAATTTTTGGAACACTTAGAAATCTTATAAAGAGCTGTCTGGATATTTTTGCAACTTTCTTCAGGTAGTACTCGATTTTAGACAAATTTCTACTACGCCTGTAGGTGTCTCTCCATCCAATGTAACATGCTGCACCTTGGCTACCGGGAAATTCTCAATCTAGTCACAAATTGTCTTTGATACCCCATATTATCGTACTTTTGTTAATACACTTCGTCCCTCACCGCCTGAAAAAGAACTATAAACTCAAACATATCATGCCAACACGGAGACTGATGGCGACGTTCTTTACAGATGATGAGCGTGTCCTTACGGTGGATTTCATGGCGTGGAATGCTGTCTCGTGCGCTATTGTGTTCCTTCGCGAAAATTTCGGGCCCCATGTGCTTCTGTAAACAGAGGCTTGCCGGAGCAAGTTGGAAGGGAAATATTTGATCGACAGCCTTACAACCCGGACTTTTTTTGTTTCTTCACTTAACCCAAAGAGTCCCTGGGTGGGAGGTGTTTGGGAGTTCATGCTGACGCGAAAAACGCAGCGCACAGCTGCCTCCGTAGTCTGGAGGCAGCCGACCACGGCTCAGAAGTTCTAAAGCTCGTGTACAGACATGACAAGTGTTTAGGTAACGGAGGTGATTACACAGGGTGACTCAAACGTTTCTCGCACGTATTGAAGGAGCTGATGGAGGATTAAAAGAACAGTTCAACAACTCTGAAATAGAACTTATTGTATTGGAAGTAGTCCTGAGATAGAGAAAGCTTTGGAATGCCAGGAACAACAAGGAAATGAGCCAATTTTTTTTAAAAATAGATGTCGCGCCCATATTAAATGTGGCGGTCACCATGCTGAACATGTTCGCTGTTGTTCAATATTGTCGCGTAAACAGAGCATTATTTTATTAAACATAGGACTCCTGTGTATTGATTGCCCTTTTTCTTCCTTACATTCCAGAGCTTTCAGTGTTTCAGGATTACATACAAGACTACGACTTGTTGTTAAAAAGTTGTTGTATTTCGAGTTCCCTATCAGGTGCTTTCAATTCATGTGCAACCTTTTGAACCACCATGTATAGAGAGGTAAAATAACTGACAGGATTTTAGGTCTCCATATCTAAATCGCTAGAAATGGAGCTCTCATAGGAGCATTTTGCTGTCCGTCGGTCTGTCCGACTTTATCTCAGGAACGGTAACGTAAATGTTTATTGTTGACTACGCAGCCACTAGTTAAAACATTATTGCCCTGTACCTGTAGCTCCATTATCACAAATAAAACATAAAGCCTAATATTAATGGCAAGTGAAGCCAGAACTCCCTTAGTAGCACTTAGAACTAGTCAGTTTCCTGGTATGGGAGTTAGAACGTTCGTAACAAATTATTTATTTCCTAATGTGTCTCATTATTTTTACAGTGGTGAGGTGGGCAGGATAATTTTGTTTTGTCAGAATACCTTTTCAGTTTTTTAGTTCAGATGAGTTATGTACAAAAAGAGAGGCATTGTTTTTTGATTGTCCTGACACGTGAGATTTCAACATAGATTTGACATTTTTTGACACGCGAAATTTGGCACATAACGTTTAACATTTCCACTCTTCAGTTGTGCTTGATAATGCTGTCAACCACACTGTTGTTGTTTTTATTGTTGTTCTTGAAATGACGTCCACCATCGCAAAGGGAAAGGAGAAGTGATGGATTGGCTTCAGCGTCGCAATGTCGAAATAAGCCATAATCTTAAAAAAGTGAAAATATGAAAATAGCCATTATACTTAAACATCTGTTCCCAAAAACTACTATTTGGTAAAAACATATTGTCATTCATTGGCTAGGGTGCCAACATACCACTGCCATTTCAGCCCAGTAGAATTGATGATGGCGTAAGTTAAAGGTTATGTTGTTATCAATAAGAAAAAGAACATAACTTACATGTAGTCGAAGCAATCGCCAACCAGGCTGTTAGGAAAGTAATCTCAGAACGTCGCAAGGAAAAATCAAAGGCAGCGCATCACGGAAAGAGCGTAACAAAATGAAAAATTTTAGAAACTGCAGTAGAAGAGAAGGTCGTGTCATTAAATAACGACAGTGACTATTATTTCAAGCATCTGTGACAGTGACGAAACGAATGAGTTTTTCCATTGTCACCACAAGAGAGATGCACTGGCGAATTGTTTGGAGTGTGCATAGCAAAATTTTACTTTCGTCAGTTTTGACTATGACTAAGAGGCTGTTATCAGCAGCTGAATGCTAGCGAATTTCCTCAGAAATGGACGTTACCATAGAAAAGAAATCTCTTCACTATCTACAAAATAATTGCTGCAATACTGAAGTAATGTATTTTGTGTCGCAATTCTTCTTTGTTCCAGTCTACGGTGTCAGTATTCTCACCTCGATCATCATGCGTAGGCTTTGTTATGTTGGAAATAGGCACAAACTCTGATCGTAAGACGTAATAAAAATTTGCTTATAAACCTAGCGATAAGTGATAATGAATTAAGGATGGGTCCGCCTGTTTGCAAGTACACAAATTATTGTTTTGTTTTAGCACCCAAACATGTTTCACCGCAGTGTTGCAGCCTCAGTGTTGAAATACGGGTACATATATAGGGTTATATTTAGGTTAAGGAATATGATACATCAGATCTTGTTGCCATTTAAACTGTGCAGTTTATCTTTTATTTTGCATTGTTTGTATGTTCTGTGGCTATCAACCAATATGAGCCACAGGTTCATGTTAGGACACCATATCATCTGCAAACATGAGGAATATTAGAAAACCGTCTGCATTGAAATTTTTTGTCAGCTCTCCGAGTTTTAAAATGTACATTCTGCTAAAATTTATGGCATATGCCCATTTCTGTCCTTACGATAAATTTCTCGTAATGAAACCAAACAGCTAATCAAATAGCTACTGACGCGTGAGCTTAACGTAATGCGTCGTATGAATTAACTCGAGTTAGAGATTTCTGATACGGTACCTATTTGGAGCATATGAAAATCTGATGTATTCTTAAGATTTAGTTCGCATGACGTGTTCGCCTGAATTCAGGAACCACAGAATGTTTCTTGCATGACGAAAATTCGGTAACGTCATCAAGTAATCTTTTTCATAAACGTTGCTTGTGTCGGCAGTACTCGTCATCAAGATGTATGCCGTTAATAAAATCAATATGAAAATATTGTGCTGCTCCTCTGTAACACGCTGTTGTCCGTTCCATCTCCGTGGACTGAACAGTTTGGGAGTATGAGCGAGCTGAACTTCAAGTGTACCGTGCGAGACGTGGTGAATATTCTGTGCGCCTCCACACGTTCTTACTAATGTCGCAATATTTATCCTAAGTAATTTTGAACACAGTGTATGTAGCAGTAGATGAACTGCAGTGACATTACAAATACGGAGTGAAAGAGGATCTTTATATCATGACCAGCTCTGGTTTGGTCCATTGCTTCCATGATTATACACTGAAGAGCCAAAGAATCTGGTACACCTGTCTAATACCGTGTACAGCCCCCGAGAGCACGCAGAAGTGCCGCAACATGATTTTGCATGGACTCGACTTATATAAGAAGTAGTGTTGGAGGGAATTGACACCATGGATCCCGCAGGGCTGTCAATAAATTCGTAAGAGTACAAGGGGTGGAGATCTCCTCTAAACAGCACGTTGCAAGACATCCCAGATATGCTCAATAATGTTCATGTCTCGGAGTTTGGTGGCCAGCGGAAGTGTTTAAAGTCAGAAGAGTGTTCCTGGAGCCACTAGGTAGCAATTCTGGACGTATGGGGTGTCGCTTTGTCCTGCTGGAATTGCCCAACTGCGTTGGAATGCACAATGGACATCAGTGGATACAGGTGACCAGACAGGATGCTTACGTACGTGTCACCTGTCAGAGTCCTATCTAGACGTATCAGGGGTCTCATATCACTTCTACTGTACTCGCCCCACACCATTAGAGAGTCTCTACCAGCTTCGACAATCCTCTTCTGACTCGCAGGCTCATGAGGTTGTCTCCATACCCGTAAACGTCCATCCGCTCGATACAATTTGAATCGAGACGCGTGCTATGAGGCAACATGTTTTCCAGTCACCAACAGTTCAACGCCGGTGTTGACGGGAACAGGCGAGGCGTGAAGCTTTGCGTCGTGGAGTCATCAAGGATACACGAATAGGCATTCTGCTCCGAAAGCCCATATCAGTGCTCTTTCGTTGAATGGTTCGCGCACTGACACTTATTCATGATCCAGCATTGAAACCTGCAGCAATTTGTGGAAGGACTGCAATTCTGTCACGTTGAACGATTCTCTTCAGTCGTCATTGTATCCTTTCTTGCAGGATCTTTGTCCGGCCGCAGTGATGTCGGGGATTTGATGCTTTACAGAATTCCTGTATATTCACGGTACATTCGTGAAACTGTCGTATGGGAAAATCCCCACTTCATCTCTACCTCCGAGACGCTGTGTGCCATAGCTCGCGCGCCGGCTGTAACACCACGTTTAAACTCGCTTAAATCTTGATAAGCTACCATTGTAGGAGCAATAACCGAACTAACAATTTCACCAGACTCTTGTCTTATATACGCGTTGCCGACCGCAGCGCCGTATTTTGCCTCTGTATTTGAATACGCATGCCTATAGCAGTTTCTTTGGCGCTCCAGTGTATGATCTGCGACGTCAGAGAGTAAAGGTAGTCAAAAGAAAAGTCCTGAACACACACTCATGCATAGACAGATCTGTACATACATTAATGATTCTCTTTTAAAATAGTATAAAATTAGCATTTAGAAATATAATGTTGAGTAAGGGTGTTACTGCACCCCATTTAATTAAAAAAATTTCCAGGGCACATCCAATAAACTGAGCGGAGGCTTATTCGAATCCTAAAGGCCTCGTGTCATTTGGGTAGCGTGTGTGTAAGCTTTGCATACGCTGCCGCTCATCTGACGGGATTACAAGAGACTGCACTTGTACTCATGTTCAATCATGTTTCCACCGGAAGGATAACCGCGCCTTCCCGATCTCGTTACATGGCTGTCTATGGCACATGTTCCATAAGCCCCAATAAGCAAAGGGGTGAAACCTTCATAGTAGATTGCATCTATAACTGTAACGTATTAAGATCGTGTGAATCCATATATGCTTCAACCATAATGGAACATAGCCTCTATTGAATTGTAGAAGGCATGTCGGTATGACCTAAAAGTTTCCTGGTACGCCCTTGATAAGTATTCAATTACAGTGAACGAACTATCTTTCAGAACCGGGCTGCAACTTGCTACTTCACAGCGGGAGCAGCCAGATCTCGTAACGGGAATTTAGGTGTTCTCGTTGCGACGCCATCTGAACGTCATCGACCGTTAATGGTCGATATTTCAGAATGCTGTGTTGTCAACCGACCCACGCTCTACCCAATGTCTTCCAGTTGTTACATACATCCCATTGGGCATGTCCGAGATAAATGTTTGACGTGTCATAACTTCGCTTTTATGTACGTTTTCTGTCTTGTTCGGTGCGGCCTGTCACGACTTGCTCTCCCGTGGCAGTCTCTTCCTTTCAGTGTAGCAATTGCACCAAACACTCTCATTTATTTGTTTAATATGCTCGACTCTCTGCCGTCCCCCACACTTTTTACCCTCTATAGCTGCGCGGGATTAGCCGAGCGGTCTCGGACGCTGCAGTCATTGGCTGTGCGGGTGGTCCCGGCGGAGATTCGAGTCCTTCCTCGGGCATGGGCGTGTGTGTTTGTCCTTAGGATAATTTAGATTAAGGAGTGTGTAAGCTTAGGGAGTGATGACCTTAGCAGTTAAGTCGCATAAGATTTCACACACGTTTGAACATTTTTACCCTCTATAGCTCCCTCGAGACCCATGGATGTTATTCCTTTATGTCTTAACACATTTCCTATCACCCTGTCCCTCCTTTATGTCAGAGTTCTCCATATCTTCCTCTCCTCTCCGATTCTGCGGAGAACTCATTTTTTTATCTCTCCACCCAATTTTAACATCCTTTTCTAGTCCAACACCTAAAGCGCTCCGATTCTCTCCTTTTCTGGTTTATTCACAGTCCATGATTCACTTCCATACAACGTTGTATCCAAATGTATATTCTATGGTATTTCTTCCTCATATGAAACCCGACGTTTTGTTCTATTCGTCTATATTAATCTGCTATTTATGTCCTCCTTGCTTCGTTTGTCGTGTGTCATTTTACTTCCAAGGTAGCAAAATTCCTTCATTTCGTCTATTTCGTGATACCCAGTTTTGCTGTTCATTTTATCGCTAGTCTGATTTCTACTACTTCTCATTACATTCATCTTTCTTCGGGTTACCACCAATGCATATTCCTCACTCGTTAGATGTCATTGCATTCAGTAGGTCCTGAAATTCTTCTTCACGTTCACTGAGAATAACGGCGTCATCATCAGCTCTTATCATTGATATCCTTTCACCCAGAATTTTAATCACCCTTCTTACCGTACGCTTACTATATATCATGTCTAATGGCAAATATTGAGGACGTAGAACGAACGGTCCAAGGTGACCACGCCTAGACCCATAACCAAGTAGCCCAGAGCAATGTTTCAATTTGTGGCGTCAGTCAGATCACCCATGGTAACGGGTTCATGTAGAATTTGTCGAACAGTTTCTGAAAGCGGGTTCGTTGTTTGTTTTTGACGCCTTTTCGAATTTTCTTAACATAGCACGGATGTCCTTTATGATCACAAGTGTTACGATCTATGCCTTTGCCCCAGTGGTTCAAATGGTTCAAATGGCTCTGAGCACTATGGGACTCAACTGCTGTGGTCATTAGTCCCCTAGAACTTAGAACTACTTGAACCTAACTAACCTAAGGACATCACACACATCCATGCCCGAGGCAGGATTCGAACCTGCGACCGTAGCAGTCGCACGGCTCCGGACTGCGCGCCTAGAACCGCGAGACCACCGCGGCCGGCTTTGCCCCAGTGTTTCCCACATAATGGGCGCTCACCCCAACCCCGATAAGACTATGTATCAGAATACTGCATCGGAATTTCACCATTTCTACCAGCGCCCGACGCAGAATTGTGAGTTGTAGCTGTTTGTCAGGACCTTTGACTCAAATGATGAAGCATAGATCAGCTACGTGACGATGTACTGGTCCACCCTCATTAACGGATATAGTTCAGCCAAAATACTACACAGTCGCAGATCAAAACACTCTTTCGCCTACTGCATCCGATACAGCAAGTCCAACTCTTATGCGCATACTACTACTATCTCACAGGTTCAAACATGTGGGCTAGTACGTTCCAGCGGAAACTGAGGTTGACTCAAGGAGTCGTCTGGAAAAAAGCTAATTTGAGCACTGCTATGGTTTTCTAGGCATGGTTCAAAAAATGATTCAAATGGCTCTGAGCACTATGGGACTTAACATCTAAGGTCATAAGTCCCATAGAACTATGTAAACCTAACTAACCTAAGGACATCACACACATCCATGCCCGAGGCGGTATTCGAACCTCCGACCGTAGCAGTGCGGTTCCGGACTGAAGCGCCTAGAACCACTCGGCCACCGCGGCCGGCTTTCTAGGCATGATTGGTGGTGGTCTGCCCTTACCTTCTTCCGACCTCTGAACTGTATTACCAACCTAGTTATAGGATAACTTAGCGTGGACTCCAAACGACGGTACTAAAAGGAATTTTTTACAATGACAAAGATTACAAGAGGCGAAAAAAAGTTAGTGACATGAAATTCTAGAACTGAGCGGGATCCATAGTCTGAAATTTAATTGCAAAGCTACTGAACCATACTGTCAGTTTAGAAGGCGACAAATGTTCAAGACTGAAATGTTCGGTCAGTCACGATCATTTGGTCAGGCATCACAACCATGCTTGAAGGTTACAAAATGTAGTACTCCCTTTATAGCAGGCATGACGCTACAATGACAAAAATCTTGCAGCCCAACCTGCCTGTCGGCATGGGTCTTCTGTACCTCCCCCTCTGACACGTCATCAGTGCGACCACCATACTCGTGTGAATTCAGGGCCAGCGGGGAAAGTCACTGACGAATGGTGAAGCGGGACGTATGGCGGTGGAAACCTATCACCAGCTAAGTCCCTTCCGCCTCGCCCATTCTCTACACGGAATCTCCGCCTCCGATCGTTACACAACAGCAGCACAATGAGCAGCCCATGGAGATGGAACCCCTCCCTCTAGAAGGATCCACTGTTCCGAAGAATACAGTTCAGAGTTTTTGTGCTGCCAACCTCGTCGATAATATTTGAGCAGCCACCACACTTTCAAGCTGCTCCATCTAGTAATCAGCTTCGTAGTGGTATACTTTAGCTTTCAGGCTATGTTTATTCCTCAGTGTTAAAAATGAATCGTATATTCCTAAAGGAGGTAGAATCGATCAACGATCCTGTGTTTTGGTCTTATTTTTAACTGCTCTTAGGAACAACATGTAGCGCTTATCGACATCATTCAGCCGGCCGTCGTGGCCAAGCGGTTCTAGGAGCTTAAGCCCGGAGTCGCGCTGCTGCTACGGCTGCAGGTTCGAATCCTGCCTCGGGCATTGATGTGTGTGATGTCCTCAGGTTAGTTAAGTTTAAGTAGTTCTAGGTCTAGGGGACTCAGATGTTAGGTCCCATAGTGCTCAGAGCCATTTGAACCATTTCGACTTCATTCTCCGTCATCTGGTGTTTTACAGCACACTGTTCACTCCACTAACTCTGTCGTTTCTGACCGTTAGGAAGTGCCTTCGTCTTCATTCCATTGTGACGATTATTTCTGTCTTTGGCGCTGCGAAGAAAATCTGTGAACGCAGAAAATCTTTGCAGACGTTTCGTCGGACTTTTTAGATACCACTCTAGAAGCTCTATTTTTTGTTTCAGCTTCGAAAATAAGGAACATGTCTGACAGCAACTCAGAACATAAGAAACACGACTACAGAATACCATGGAATGTCGAGAAGATACTGTATTTTCTACAGGAATTGTAACTCGATAATTTCTTCTACAAGTTCTTGAAATTACTGTGACGGAAGAATGAAGTGTTTGAAATTGATCTCTATCTACAACAGTAATTGGTTTGTGGCCCTTAATGGACAGGAGATTGTAAAGCAAGGGTCATTTTAATCTCATTGTAAACTACTTCAAATTTTTTGCCTCTTATGTGTCTGAAAATTGAATTGCCTGGCGCTTGTTGGAGATGAGTTCGTGGCAGTAGGGTTATAATAGCAGGGAAATTTCCTCTCAAGCACAATATAAGCTCTAATGACTTGAGACAACGTCGTTATTACACACATGAGTCTTGGTACTGCGCTCTTTAACTCAAGGCAAACTAGACGAGTGAAAGGCGACAGCATCACGTGCGTACTGGAGTAATCGGAAACGTGTGCAGATGCCCAAAAATTCAGGAAAATTCACGTTTTCATCACTCTGACAGCAAAGCTTTACTAGAGAAGTAGCTTTTTGTAGGATGTTACGTCTATTAACACCGAAATTGTAGATTAATTACACTGCAAGACAAAAAAAAAAAGCGCATCACGAAGGAATTATCCGAATGGAACGGAAATCGGTAGATGTAATGTACGTGCACAGAAAAACAAATGATTACAGTTTCAGAAGAAATGGATGATTTATTCAAGGAATGGAAATGAGCGTTTGGCGTCATTGGCCGGGAGGCCCCTTGATGGGCAGGTCAGGCCGCCGTGGTGCAGGTCTTATTACATTCGACGCCACACTGGGCGACCTGCGCGCCGGATGGGGATGAAATGATGACGAAGACGGCAGGCACAACACCCAGTCCCTGAACAGAGAAAATCCCCGACCCCGCCGGGAATCGAACCCGGGCCCGTAGGACGGCAATCCGTCACGCTGACCACTTTTTTTTCGATACAGTTAGTTGCGTTTATTCTGGGCGGACGTCAGAAGACATCCGTTCAAGTTGATCGTTGATTCCTTGACTCAGTTTTTTTTTTTTATTACAGAGAGCACGCAGCCCTCTGACCGAACACGCTGAGCTACCGCGCCGGCAAAATCTCATTTCGTTCTCTTATATTCGTTGTATCTGCTCGGGGCGGACTTCTTAAGACATCCGATTAAGTTCGTTGATGATCGATTAACTCAGTTTTTTTATTACAGAGGGTACGTAACCCTCTGACCGGACACGCTGAGCTACTGTGCCGGCGGATGTACCGGATGGGGATGAAATGATGATGAAGACGGCACAACACCAAGTCCCTGAACAGAGAAAGTCATCGACACCGCCGGGAATCTAACCCGGGCCCGTAGGACGGCAATCCGTCACGCTGACCACTCAGCTATCGGGGCGGACAACTTTTCAAGAGAAAGAGCTTCAAAAACTGAGGAAGGCTATAACGCGTTGATCCACCTCCGGCGCTTATGCAACAAATTATTCGGCTTTGCTCGATTCGCAGAGTCGTTACATGTTCTCCTGTGGGATATTGTGTCAAATCTGTCCAATTGGCGAGTTAGATCGTCAAAATTCCAAATTGGTTGGAGGGCCTTCCCCATAATGCTTCACACATTATCAGTTGGGGAGAGATTCGGCGACCTTGCTGGCCAAGTTAGGGTTTAGTAAGCAAGAAGACAAGCAGTAGAAACTCTCACCGCTTGTGGACATGCATTATCTTACTGAAACGTAAGCCCCTGATGGCTAGCCATGAAGAACGACAAAACTTGGCGCAGAATATCGGAGCGTACCGCTGTACCTAAGGGTGCCGCAGATGACAACCAAAGGACTCCTGCATCTGCAGGTGGTCGCTCATGTCGCCACCAATGATGTGTGTCGCTATGGATCGGAGGAAATCCTCTCTGGCTTCCGGCGGCTATCTGATTTGGTGAAGACTGCCAGTCTCTCTAACGGGATGAAAGCAGAGCTCACCATCTGCAGCATCGTCGACAGGACTGACTGCGGACCTTTGGTACAGAGCCGAGTGGAGGGTCTGAATCAGAGGCTGAGACGGCTCTGCTACCGTGTGGGCTGCAGATTCCTCGACTTGCGCCATAGGGTGGTGGGGTTTCGGGTTCCGCTGGATAGGTCAGGAGTCCACTACACGCAGCAAGCGGCTACACGGGAAGCAGGGGTTGTGTGGCGTGGACTGGGCGGTTTTTTTAGGTTAGATGGCCTCGGGCAAGTACAGAAAGGGCACCAGACTCAAAGGGTGCGGGGCAAAGTCAGGACATGCGGGGGCCAAAGAGCAATCGGTATTGTAATTGTAAACTGTCGAAGCTGCATTGATAAAGTACCGGAACTTAAAGCGCTGATAGAAAGCACCGAAGCTGAAATCGTTGTAGGTACAGAAAGCTTGCTGAAGCCAGAGATAAATTCTGCCGAAATTTTTACAAACGCACAGACGGTGTTTAGAAAGGATAGATTGCACGCAACCGGTGGTGGCGTGTTTGTCGCTGTTAGTAGTAGTTTATCCTGTAGTGAAGTAGAAGTGGATAGTTCCAGTGAATTATTATGGGTGGAGGTTACACTCAACATCCGAGCTAGGTTAATAGTTGGCTCCTTTTACCGACCTCCTGACTCAGCAGCATCAGTGGCAGAACAACTGAGAGAAAATTTGGAATACATTTCACATAAATTTTCTCAGCATGTTATAGTCTTAGGGGGAGATTTCAATTTACCAGATATAGATTGGGACACTCAGATGTTTAGGACTGGTGGTAGGGACAGAGCTTCGAGTGACATTATACTGAGTGCACTATCCGAAAATTACATCGAGTAGTTAAACAGAGAACCGACTCGTGGAGATAACATCTTGGACCTACTGATAACAAACAGACCCGAACTTTTCAACTCTGTAAGTACAGAACAGGGAATCAGTGATCTTAAGGCCGTTGCAGCATCCCTGAATATGGAAGTTCATGGGAATATAACAAAAGGGGGGAAGGTTTATCTGTTTAGCAAGAGTAATAGAAGACAGATTTCAGACTACCTAACAGATCAAAATGAAATTTTCTGTTCCGATACTGACAATGTTGAGCGTTTATGGAAAAAGTTCAAGGCAATTGTAAAATGCGTTTTAGACAGGTGCGTGCCGAGTAAAACTGTGAGGGACGGGAAAAAACCCACCGTGGTTCAACAACAAAGTTAGGAAACTACTGCGAAAGCAAAGAGAGCTTCATTCCAAGTGTAAAAGCAGCCAAAAGCTCTCAGACAAACAGAAGCTAAACGATGTCAAAGTTAGCGTAAGGAGGGCTTTGCGTGAAGCGTTCAGTGCATTCGAAAGTAAAATTCTATGTACCGACTTGACAGAAAATCCTAGGAAGTTCTGGTCTTACGTTAAATCAATAAGTGGCTCGAAACAGCATATCCAGATACTCCGGTATGATGATGGCATTGAAACAGAGGATGACACGCGTAAAGCTAAAATACTAAACACCTTTTTCTAAGGCTGTTTCACAGAAGAAGACCGCACTGCAGTTCCTTCTATAAATCCTCGCAGAAATGAAAAAAATGGCTGACATCGAAATAAGTGTGCAAGGAATAGAAACGCAACTGGAATCACTCAACAGAGGAAAGTCCACTGGACCTGACGGGATACCAATTCGATTCTACACAGAGTACGCGAAAGAACTTGCCCCCCTTCTAACAGCCGTGTACCGCAAGTCTCTAGAGGAACGGAAGGTTCCAAATGATTGGAAAAGAGCACAGGTAGTCCCAGTCTTCAAGAAGGGTCGTCGAGCAGATGTGCAAAACTATAGACCTATATCTCTGACGTCGATCTGTTGTAAAATTTTAGAACATATTTTTTGCTCGCGTATCATGTCGTTTTTGGAAACCCAGAATCTGCTCTGTAGGAATCAACATGGATTCCGGAAACAGCGATCGTATGAGACCCAACTCGCTTTATTTGTTCATGAGACCCAGAAAATATTAGATTCAGGCTCCCAGGTAGATGCTATTTTCCTAGACTTCCGGAAGGCATTCGATACAGTTCCGCACAGTCGCCTGGTAAACAAAGTAAGAGGCTACGGAATATTAGACCAGCTGTGTGGCTGGATTGAAGAGTTTATAGCAAACAGAACACAACATGTTGTTATCAATGGAGAGACGTCTACAGACGTTAGAGTAACCTCTGGTGTGCCACAGGGGAGTGTTATGGGACCATTGCTTTTCACGATATATATAAATGACCTAGTAGGTAGTGTCGGAAGTTCCATGCGGCTTTTTGCGGATGATGCTGTAGTATAAGAGAAGTTGCAGCATTAGAAAATTGTAGCGAAGTGCAGGAAGATCTGCAGCGGATAGGCACTTGGTGCAGGGAGTGGCATCTGACCCTTAACATAGACACATGTAATGTGTTGCGAATACATAGAAAGAAGGATCCTTTATTGTATGATTATATCATAGCGGAACAAACACTGGTGGCAGTTACTTCTGTAAAATATCTGGGACTATGCGTGAGGAACAATTTGAAGTGGAATGTTCATATAAAATTAATTGTTGGTAAGGCGGGTACCAGGTTGAGATTGATTGGGAGAGTCCTTAGAAACTGTAGTCCATCAACAAAGTATGCGGCTTACGAAACACTCGTTCGATCTATACTTGAGTATTGCTTATCAGTGTGGAATCCGTACCAGATCGGGTTGACAGAGGAGATAGAGAAGATCCAAAGAAGAGCGGCGCGTTTCGTCACAGGGCTATTTGGTAACCATGATAGCGTTACGGAGATGTTTAGCAAAGTCAAGTGGCAGACCCTGCAAGAGAGGCGCTCTGCATCGCGGTGTAGCTTGCTCGCCAGGTTTCGAGAGGGTGCGTTTCTGGATGAGGTATCGAATATATTGCTTGCCCCTACTTATGCCTCCCGAGGAGATCACGAATGTAAAATTAGAGAGATTCGAGCGCGCACTGAGGCTTTCCGGCAGTCGTTCTCCCTGCGAACCATACACGACTGGGACAGAAAAGGGAGGTAATGACAGTGGCACGTTAGGTGCCCTCCGCCACATACCGTTGGGTGGCTTGCGGAGTACAAATGTAGATGTAGATGTAGAAAAGAAATGGTAACCCGGACCATCGCGTCCGGTTGTCGGGCTGTGTGGCAGGCGACAGTCAGGTTGGCGTCCCACTGCTGTCTCCAGGGTGTCTCCAGGAATCTTACGGCACGGCGGTACGGCGACGATATTCTACGCCTCGTTTTGTTGCACTTCCTGGCAAGCCATCCTGGGCGCGCAAAACAGTGGTCAAAAAATAAATTATTTTTCTTGCGCACCTCGAAATTCTTTTTACAAAATGTGACGCTCTTAATATTATCTCATCAGGCTTGTATACCAACGTTTCAGGTGCTCTTAGGTGCCAACAGCGCTTCCGACCGCGGTTCTCATATTACACTGGACAGCCAGGGTACGAGCAGTTTGGCGAGGCAGGTGAACAGTGCAAAATTTCAGCAGGACTATGTTCACAGAAGTCTGAGCGCCATCTGAGCGCTTCTAAATCTCAGAGTCTGTAATCAGCACGGTCAATTTGTGTTCTCAGCTGGTTACAGCTGAAATCCCCTGTCAGTAGTGGAATTTCATCAGTCCGCCTTTGTGTAACTGGATGTACGTTCAAGCCTAAACAGTGACGGACTTCGACTCTCCTCCAAACTGTGAATGCTCTGCAGTATTAATTTTTTTTCTGTAACCGGTTTTAGGCTTAAAAAGACCATCATCAGTCTAAAACTAACTATCATCATCAAAGAAGGTCCGGTTCTGATGAAAAACATCGAAACAGATATTGCACGTGGGGAGTGAGCACGAAACACAGAGTAACCTAAACGTCACATAACTGAAAATGAGTGTACTGTAAATAAAAGTAAAGAGAAAAAAAAACAGAAAAACATTAAGACTTACTTTCGTTTCTTTTCCATAACGTTTATCCCGTCTAGTACGGAGTCTGCTTTTTCAGGGCTTTGGAAATTTCGTTTAACTTTGTGGCCGGATGCTCTGCCTGGTACCACAGTCGTCAAGTTACCATATGAGAGCGAAACGAAGCGTTATCGCATTTTAACTGTTTGCGTATCGGACTTTGGGGACCAGCCCAGACGTCGCTTAAACGAGCCTGAGAAACCACCTACCAACTGCCAATCTACCATCCTTCGGTCGTTAATCCACTGTGTGGATCAAATTAACAAGCTGAGTCAAATAGAATAAAATAAATACAACAATATTGGAGTATAACTAGAAAAGATATCACATACGGAATGTGAGAACCAGAGTGAAGATATAGTTGAACTCTGTAACAGTTAATGCATTATCTAAACTCTAAGTATGCAGAATTAATCTTACTGCAGGAAAAATGTGTGAACTTCACGAAAGATGTGTGTACAGGTTGGCGAGAAACTGTTTGAAAAAATTGTACTGGTGTCGCAGGGTAGGTTGTACTGAGAAATAATTGTTTAGAAAAAAAATGGATACGTTGCGCCGTGTCCGACTTAATTGGCATTGAAGTTAGCCAACCTGGCCGTTGCGCGCCCAAATTCAAGAGGCCTGCCAGATGCAGTTAATGTTACTCTCATAGCGTAAATGACGGCGCATCAGACTGCTCAGCCTATCTACCGCCCGATGTCCAATTTTTGTATCGCTCTCTTGTTCGGTTTTACAAAACCAAACGAAGAACATGTTCGGCTACACCGTCTCTGGCGGGCTGCTTGGATCTGCGCACGCACGGCCTTATTAGCTAACTTCAGTGTTAATCAATTCGAAAACGGCGCAACGTATCGATTTTTTTATAAACAACCTACCCTGCAACAAACCTTTCAAACTGTTTCTTACCATCCTGTAGCCAGCTGAAGTGGCCGTGCGGTTCTACGCGCTACAGTCTGGAGCCGAGCGACCGCTATGATCGCAGGTTCGAATCCTGCCTCGGGCATGGATGTGTGCTATGTCCTTAGGTTAGTTAGGTGTAAGTAGTTCTAAGTTCTAGGCGACTGATGACCTCAGAAGTTAAGTCCCATAGTGCTCAGAGCCATTTGAACCACCATCCTGTATAATAAAACACATAAAGTACAGTATACTGACAATCAGAATAAAATAAATAAATGCAGTACAAAAACGTGTGTATCACACAAGGCAACCCTTCAATATGACCACCACGTCGATTCTGACATGTGCATAGCATTGCGTTCATCCAGTTCATCTAAACTATAACAGCGTTGCCAGCAGCACTCGTACACCAAGCGCAAATACTGTCTAAGTTACTCTGCACGTTCTTACCGTCATTCAGCGCCGATAATTTCCTGTAGATAACACCATTCTTGGAATCTGATAACACTTAAGACGAAGTCCTTTCGGTGGTGGTAGTGGTTCCTGTGGAACCAAACTGCTGAGGTCATCGGTCCCTAGGCTTACACACCACTTAATGTAACTTAAACTAACTTACTCTAAAGACAACACACACACACACACACACACACACACACACACACACACTCCCGAGGGAGGACTCGAACCTCCGACGGGGGGAGCCGCGCGAACATTGATGACAAGGCGCCTGAGACCACGCGGCTATCCTGCACGGCAACGGAACATGCGTTATTAATACAAACTAGCTCAATCATCCATTACACTCTTCGAGCTGTTGTATCTAGTTATATCTTCTTACAGTTCTGTGCAAACTGTTTTAAGAAAATCTGAAAAACCTGGATAACATAAGCGCAGTATTCATGTAAATGCACATATGTTAGCATAAACTTTATCCGGTGGTTAACTGCACATATTTTTTAAAATTTCTGTTAACTAAATTTAATTTTCGTTCATGAAAACAATTAGAAAAAAATGAAATTTATAGTGATACCATTTTGAAGCTATTTTTGACAAAATATTTCATTCCACGTTGATGAATAGTGCAGCATTATGAAGAAAAAATAGTCTTTCGTGGAATGAGTGAAATTGTAATGATTTCGCCATAAAAGAAGGCTGTATACGTGGAAGAAGCCTGGAGATACTGACTGGTTTCAGATAGATTATATAATGGCAAGACAGAGATTTAGGAACCAGGTTTTAAATTGTAAAACATTTCCAGGGGCAGATGTGGACTCCGACCACAGTCTATTGGTTATGACCTGTAGATTAAAACGGAAGAAACTGCAAAAAGGTGGGAATTTAAGGAGATGGGACCTGGATAAACTGAAAGAACCAAAGGCTGTACAGAGTTTCAGCAAGAGCATAAGGGAACAATTGACAGAAATGGGGGAAACAAATACAGTAGAAGAAGAATGGGTAGCTTTGAGGGATGAAGTAGTGAAGGCAGCAGAGGATCAAGTAGGTAAAAAGACGAGGGCTAGTAGAAATCCTTGGGTAACAGAAGAAATATTGAATTTAATTGATAAAAGGAGTTAATATAAAAATGCAGTAAACGAAGCAGGCAAAAAGGAATAGAAAAGTCTCAAAAATGAGATCGACAGGAAGTGCAAAATGGCTAAGCAGGGATGGCTAGAGGACAAATGTAAGGATGTAGAGGCTTATCTCACTAGGGGTATGATAGATACTGCCTGCAGGAAAATTAAAGAGACCTTTGGAGATAAGAGAACCACTTGTATGAACATCAAGAGCTCAGATGGAAACCAGTTCTAAGCAAAGAAGGGAAAGCAGAAAGGTGGAAGGAGTATATAGAGGGTCTATACAAGGGCGATGTACTTGAGGACAATATTGTGGAAATGGAAGAGGATGTAGATGAAGATGAAATGGGAGATACGATACTGCGTGAAGAGTTTGACAGTGCACTGAAAGACCTGAGTCGAAACAAGGCCCCCGGAGTAGACAACATTCCATTGGAACTACTGACGGCCTTGGGAGATCCAGTCCTGACAAAACTCTACCATCTGGTCAGCAAGATGTATGAGACAGGCGAAATACCCTCAGACTTCAAAAAGAATATAATAATTGCAATCCCAAAGAAAGCAGGTGTTGACAGATGTGAAAATTACCGAACTATCAGTTTAATAAGTCACAGCTGCAAAATACTAACGCGAATTCTTTACAGACGAATGGAAAAACTAGTAGAAGCCGACCTCGGGGAAGATCAATTTGGATTCCGTAGAAATGTTGGAACACGTGAGGCAATACTGACCCTACGACTTAACTTAGAAGCTAGATTAAGGAAGGGCAAACCTACGTTTCTAACATTTGTAGACTTAGAGAAAGCTTTTGACAATGTTGACTGGAATACTCTCTTTCCAATTCTAAAGGTGGTTGGCAGGGGTAAAATACAGGGAGCGAAAGGCTATTTACAATTTGTACAGAAACCAGATGGGAGTTATAAGAGTCGAGGGGCATGAAAGGGAAGCAGTGGTTGGGAAGGGAGTGAGACAGGGTTGTAATCTATCCCCGATGTTATTCAATCTGTATATTGAGCAAGCAGTGAAGGAAACAAAAGAAAAAAGAAAAACTTTGAGGTTCGCCGATGACGTTGCAATTCTGTCAGAGACAGCAAAGGACTTGGAAGAGCAGTTAAACGGAATGGATAGGATCTCGAAAGGAGGATATAAGATGAACATCAACAAAAGCAAAACGAGGATAATGGAATGTAGTCGAATTAAGCCGGGTGATGCTGAGGGAATTAGATTAGGAAATGAGACATTTAAAGTAGTAAAGGAGTTTTGCTTTTGGCGAGCAATATAACTGATGATGGTCGAAGTAGAGAGGATATAAAATGTAGACTGGCAATGGCGAGGAAAGCGTTTGTGAAGAAGAGAAATCTGTTAACATCGAGTATAGATTTAAGTGTGAGGAAGTCATATCTGAAAGTATTTGTATGGAGTGTAGCCGTGTATGGAAGTGAAATGTGGACGATAATTAGTTTGGACAAGAAGAGAATTGAAGCTTTCGAAATGTGGTGCTACAGAAGAATGCTGAAGATTAGATGGGTAGATTACATAACTAATGAGGAAGTGTTGAATAGGATTGGGGAGAAGAGAAGTTTGTGGCACAACTTGACGCGAAGAAGGGATCGGATGGTAGGACATGTTCTGGGGCATCAAGGGATGATCAATTTAGTATTGGAGGGCAGCGTGGAGGGTAAAAAGCGTAGAGGGAGACCAAGAGATGAATACACTAAACAGATTAAGAAGGATGTAGGTTGCAGTAGGTACTTGGAGATGAAGAAGCTTGCACAGGATAGAGTAGCATTAAAATTCGTGATAAGGATACCTCTTTTATCATCAGGTGACAGGCGATTATCATGTGTAGTTGAAATCTTTTAGGAATGCCTTAAGTCTGCAGCGATTGCTACAAAATTCACTCCATCCAATTTTGACTGTGTGTTGATTCTGGACTGTTTGTAAAACAGCAGAAACACAACTGTGATCTGCTTTAGAGAAAGTGATATTTACTCAGTGTTCAGCTAAAAAAGTAGCTGGTAAAACTTCATTTTCAGCAACACCCAGCGTCTAACATTCTGAAACTATAACATTTCCCAGTACGTTGGTCAACGTCTTTATTTTCTTTAAACCTTTGCTCGTTACTGGCTGTAAAAATTTTAGGCAGACGCGGTTCCTTGATACTGAGATGTTCTTGTTCGAGTTTAGTGTCGTTCTTTTGACCGAATTACCAGTACTGTTTCATTGAAAGATCATCTTTTGTTAATTCTCGCAGTTTCCGAATGTTATTGACATTTGCCCTTGCAACTTTAGCTGATTACTTTCATAATTGTGTAGTGAGCACGCTATTAAGGGTTTCAATACTTTAGTCCTTGCTGAACAAAAAACTGGAAAAAAGACTTGTCTACCCTGGTTTTAATTCTGCTCAAAATCCTAACACACATCGGTCTTATTCGTTCATAGTGCCATGGAGTACAAAAACAGAAGATATATCTTGCGTTTCCGAAGGAAGTGTTACAGGACATTTGCTGTACCTAATCTTTATAAATCAAACAATGGAAAATCCAGGATGGAATGTAACAATATTGAGAAGAAAAGTTGCTACTCACCATATAGCGGAGATCCTGAGTCGCGATAGGCACAATAAAAAGATTCACAGAATTATAGATTTCGGCCATTAAGGCCTTCTTCAGTAATAAACACACAAACACACTCGCACACACACACACACACACACACACACACACACACACACACGCACACACACACACACTCATGCAAACGCAACTTACACGCACGTCTGCAGGCTCAGATAACTGAAACCGTGTGAGTGGGTGTGTGCGTGTATGTTTGTGTGTCTATTGCTGACAAAAGCCTTAATGGCCGAAAGCTATAATTGCGTGAATCTTTTTGTTGTGCCTATCGCGACTCAGCATCTCCGCTATATGGTGAGCAGAAACTTTCCTTCTAATATTGTTACATAATCTATATAAATGATTCGGGAGACCATCTGACCAACCTCCTTAGATTGTTTGCAGATGATGTTGTCATTTATCGCTAGTTAAGCCATGAGACTATCAAAAGCAAATGATATAGACAAAGCATCTGTATGCTGCGAAAAGTGCTAACGAAAGTCGTGAAGTCATCCACAACAGTGATAAAAGGAGTCCGTTAAATTTCGGGTACATGGAACATCACACAAATCTAAGTTATGTAATTCGTCTAAATACCTACTGTTCACAATTACAAGTGTCATGGATATGGTACGCGAGTTGCAGGAGCTGTCATTAAAACAAAGGCATTTTTCGTTGCGGCGATATCTTTTCACGAAATTTCAATCACGACTTTTCCTCCGAATGCGAATATACTTTTCTGACACACCGTTACGGGGGAGAAATGTTTATCGTAATAATATAAGAGAAATCAGAGCTCGCACAGTAAGATTTAAGTCTTCGGTTTCCTTGCGCGCCGTTCGGGAGTGGAATGGTGGAGAAATAGTCTGAATGTGATTCGATGAACTCTCTGGCAGGCACTGAAGAGTGTATTGCAGAGTAGTTATGTAGATGTAGATGTCGATGTAGATGTAGCAGTCCGAAGAACATGGCCGTGCTGCAGCTGTGTATATCCGTACGTAATAAAAACTCAAATGCAAAAGTCGCAAAAATGAAATCTTATTTTCTGTGCTAGAAGACAAAAAGGTGAGAAATTTCAAGGTCAGAAAAATGTCCTCTATAGAAATTTGTAGCTTTTCAAACTCAGTGATGTGCACCATAGTGGCACACTCAGTGGTCACAGAGGTACGACTTTTCCAGCTCCGCTGAGTTGGCAACGCTCCACAATAATGTGAGAAACTGAAGAGACGTGGGCTACCTTGATTCGTTTTTAGACTGTCACATCTAAATTGCACCGGCAAATGTTAGGACGATTCTGAGAAATTTGCCTGCTTCATCCAGTCATATACTGGCCTTGGACTACAATCTCTATAGAAGGAATGTTGAAATGAAAAGGTACGAAACGTCGTTACATCCAGACGGGTTGAAATTTGCATATGTCGCTTAGGTATAATGTAGTGTGACATCAACGGATGCGGAGCATGTGTCATGAGCTCCCCCTGAAACATTCAAAGCTGTGCGCTCAGCAGGAAAGGTAATGCTCACAGTCTTTTTCGACGTCATCAGCAGGTAAGGTAATGCTTGAGCATACGCCCTACAGCCCGGACATGTCGCCCTTCGACTTCCACGTGTTTGAACCACTAAAAAAAAAACATCTCAAAGGAAGACGTCCCGAGAGGCAAAGTTCCCAAGTTCGAATCTCGGTCCGGCACACAGTTTTAATCTGCCAGGAAGTTTCATACCAGCGCACACTCCGCTGCAGAGTGAAAATCTCATTCTGGAAACATCCCCCAGGATGTGGCTAAGCCGTGTCTCCGCAATATTCTTTCTTCAGGAAGTGCTAGTTCTGCAAGGTTCACAGAAGAGTTTCTGTGAAGTTTGGAAGGTAGGAGACGAGGTACTGGAAGAATTGAAGCTGTGAGGACGGGTTGTGACTCGTGCTTGGGTAGCTCAGTTGGTAGAGCACTCTCGTGGCAAAGGGAAAGGTCCCGAGTTCGAGTCTCGGTCCACCACACAGTTTTTATCTGCAAGGAAGATTCATCTCAAAGGAAAGCTCTGCAACTCAGACGACGAACTGAAAGACACAGTGGAGGACTGGTTCATGTCATAGTTACAGAAATCCTGGGAACACGGAATTCTTCGGCTCATGAAACAATGGGATAGTTGTTCTCAGGCCTCTGATTATTACTTTTGACTAAAGACTGCAAATATACCCACAGTCTTGTTTCGTACCTTTTCTTTAGAACATCCCCCATAGCTTTCAAAACTCATTTCGTTGAACATTAGTTATCCTAGTCAATATTTAAAGATTGAAAGCTGTAAAGTAATCGAGTGCAACCACTAGCATGATCAAATGTGAAGTTTCTCATCCAAACAAGTTATTACCGTCAAGGCTGAATAAACATTTTTTTAAAATTTATTACCTGTTTCTCCACTTCGAGAAATATTAAAGTGGCATCGAGTAAAACAGAAGAGTTACTGCGAAGTGTGACTTTTCCGACAGGAAATCACGAATCCAGTCTTAAAACTGAGACATTTTATATATTTTTACCGACGATTTTACCTGTGTACGATCGACGTGCAGATAAGGCTCTGGATCTGAATGCGGCCCTCACAACATGGAGAATGATTGTGTAGGATGACGCTTAGTGTGGTGTTGCGTGACGTTTATTCACTGGGTAACTGGAGGTTTGTTACCAAAGTTCACATAAACTATGTAAATAAAAAAGACGTTACTTTTTACGTGTGTGAGGGCGAAACCTGTCCTGTTGACCACTAGAAGTTATATTTCTCAGTTTAGTTGTGTCGTTCAGATGCATCTTGGACACATAGGCTACTTATCAATGAGAGTACTTGTTGCTCACAGTTTGACTTTCTTGTACAAAGCTGTTCTTGCCTTTCGGCACCATGTCGTACAACTAGTTACAGTTAATAAAAAGATAAGTCGATAATCACATAATTACTCAAAATATGGACATGCATATCGTATCTAAATATTTCTGTCTGACGCGTACTTCGTAATTTTTTAGGTGTGTAATTTGAGAATGGACGAGTCCGCTCGAAACCGTTAACGATCGCAGCAACAAATGTTATGATCATGCAACAGAGACGGAGGGAATAAAAATTTATAAAATTTTCCTCAGTAGTTTATTTGATTTTGCAGTAAACTGGAATGTTTAATTGTTTACGAACACATGCCAGAATTCTTCACTTTGCAGGAAGCAGAAAACCTGTGATCTTTTTGGTGGTGTCGAAAATTTCACAATCGTTTTCAAAATCAGTGAAAATAGTATTGAAAATTGTATTTACGACAATGAGTAAGAGTCTTAAGAAAAACCGATTGTTAGTGAAACACGAGCCAATAAGTGATGGATAAAAAAAACCATAAAGCTCTCACATTTACATGAATTTCTCGTACACCTCCATTTGTCATCTACTGCCTTCATTTTTTTGAGCAGAAGCAATTACAGAAAATTAGTAGCGGTTCATTAAATACTAGCTTCGCAGCCAAGCACTGAGCATTGACGGCCAGACGACTAATGAATTATATAGACAAACCCTCACCTTGAACCAGTTTATCTGCTAGTGAAAACCGTATCAAAATCTCTACACTAGTTCTGAGATTATCTTTCTCATACAGACAGAAAAGTGTGCCAGGGAACTCTCATTTATAATACGTTGTGATAACTGATAGAGTTCCCCCCCCCCCCCCCTCCCCGTGAACCATGGACCTTGCCGTTGGTGGGGAGGCTTGCGTGCCTCAGCGATACAGATGGCCGTACCGTAGGTGCAACCACAACGGAGGGGTATCTGTCGAGAGGCCAGACAAACGCGTGGTTCCTGAAGAGGGGCAGCAGCCTTTTCAGTAGTTGCAGGGGCAACAGTCTGGATGATTGACTGATCTGGCCTTGCAACATTAACCAAAACGGCGTTGCTGTGCTGGTACTGCGAACGGCTGAAAGCAAGGGGAAACTACAGCCGTAATTTTTCCCGAGGACATGCAGCTTTACTGTATGATTAAATGATGATGGCATCCTCTTGGGTAAAATATTCCGGAGGTAAAATAGTCCCCCATTCGGATCTCCGGGCGGGGACTACTCAGGAGGATGTCGTTATCAGGAGGAAGAAAACTGGCGTTCTACGGATCGGAGCGTGGAATGTCAGATCCCTTAATCGGGCAGGTAGGTTAGAAAATTTAAAAAGGGACATGGATAGGTTAAAGTTAGATATAGTGGGAATTAGTGAAGTTCGGTGGCAGGAGGAACAAGACTTCTGGTCAGGTGACTACAGGGTTATAAACACAAAATCAAATAGGGGTAATGCAGGAGTAGGTTTAATAATGAATAGGAAAATAGCAATGCGGGTAAGCTACTACAAACAGCATAGTGAACGCATTAAGGGATCGGTCGGTAGGACATGTTTTGAGGCATCAAGGGATCACAAATTTGGCGTTGGAGGGCAGCGTGGAGGGTAAAAATCGTAGAGGGAGACCGAGAGATGAGTACACTAAGCAGATTCAGAAGGATGTAGGTTGCAGTAGGTACTGGGAGATGAAGCAGCTTGCACAGGATAGAGTAGCATGGAGAGCTGCATCAAACCAGTCTCAGGACTGAAGACAACAACAACAACAACAACAACAACTGATAGAGTACTGTATAGTTCCGCCAGTTGAAATAATAGCGCAATCTCAGCATTTATGAAACATAGTAGTGAATGTGAAAGACTATATGTTATTCTAGGTTTCCGTCGATGAACCTCCAGATTAGCTCTAATTTCGTTGGTGTTCTCGTTACGCTCATTTCACGAGATGTATGTCGGAAAAAGTAATGTTGGCCGACTCTTCTGGAAACGTACAGTCTTGGAATTTCAACAGTAAATCTCTCCATGATGCACAGCGCTCCTATTTCAGAGATTCCCACTGAAGTTTGTTGAACACCTCCGTAACGCTCTCGCGTTTACTGAAAGACGAAACGTGCCGCTCTTCGTTGACTCTTCTATATCCTATTAATTCAATGGGAAGAGTCCCAGAGTAATGAGGAATATCCTGTTTTGTAAGTAACGTTTTTCGTGGTTGAGTTACATTTCCTTGAGATTCTCCCAACGAATTTCATCCTGGCATCTGTTTTCACTTGAATTTGTCTGTATGGTCGTTACAGTTCAGGGCACTCTGGACGGTTACTTTGAAATACCTTAAGGTTATTACTGTTTCCAGTAGCTGAACGCCAGAAGCCTAATCGTACAGTACTGGATCTCTTCGCTTATTTATGAGCAGTGCGTTACATTTATTTACGTTCAGAGTCAACTGCCAGGCCCTGCACCGTTATCGATCCTTCACATCATCTCGCGTTGCAGTTTTTCCATAGACAACAGCATCATCTGCGAACAGCTCATGTAGCTCCTGACGCCATCCACTTGGTCGTTTATATGCACTGTAAACTTTAATGGCTCTAGGATCGTCACGAAATGACTTTTACACCTGTAGGTGGAAGCCTACTGCTCTGCGTTTAATATTCTTTCTAGTAGGAAAACTAAGCTGAAAAAACTTCTTATTTTTAACAGTGCATGAGGAAACAGATGTTGGTGACGATATTGCAGCAGTACTAAATTTATGAAATTTATTCGCAATTGCGAAACCATTCTGACATTAGCTGCTTTAGATATAAAGATATTTCCTATTGGTGATACATGAAAATTTGTGTCAGACGGCGCTCAACCCGAATTGCCGCTTGTCTCTGCGGCCACCTTAACCACTTCGGCTATTTGAGCACGCTTCTAACATCCAGCCAGACTTCCTTATGTCATACCGTCTACGACCCCATAGCTCGCAACTTTATTTGGAGTTCCGCTAGAGGGTTTCAAGGAGAAAGATTCCACGATTGCCAAAAACTTCATCGATTTAGTACATCTGCAGGATCGTCAGCGATGTCTGTTTCTTCAGGCATTCTTGAAAATAGTTATTACAAGCTCGACAGGTAAAATGACTATCGTAATATTAATGTCGAATGTTTTGTCTCCTTGAAGCCCTGTGACGGGAACCCAACTCAAGTTGAGAGCACTGCGTCGTTGACAGTATAACATATGGAAGTTTGGGTCGATCCTGGAAGCGTGCTCAGATAGCCGAAGAGGTTAAGACAAAGGCTCGTAACAAGGGGGAAATCTGGTGCCGGCACGGTAGCTCAGGGTGTTCGGTCAAAGGGCTGCTCGCCCTTTGCAAAAAAGAAATCTGAATAAAGGAATCAACGATCAACTTGAACAGATGTCTTGTGACGTCCGCCCAGACCAAATGCAATGAACACTACGAAACAAAATGAAAAAAAAGAACGGAAAAAAGTTCCGATCCAGCACAATTTTTTTATGTGTCACCAATAGGTAACATCTTCTTAGCTAATGTCAGAAAGATTCTGCAATCACGAGTAAATTTCATGAACGATTTTCTGTCGAACAAGTAACAGGTTCAAAATAGTTTCCAACAGGATAGACTGAACTGAATATTAATTTCTGTAAGCTCCTCCAACCCAGCTTTCCAGTCCAGTTTCCTTCAAAATTAGAATGAGCGATTACATCGCGGCCCAGGTAGTAATCATCGAATTCTCGTGCAACCTAAACGTCTTCTCTTGTCCAGGTGGCGGAAGATGACTGAGGAGAATGTCCGGTTGCTTTAGAATCACAAATGGTCTTTATTTCGTAAGATATGGTTAATTAGTAAACAAACCATGAGCAACCCCAGCACCAGGAGAAGGACAAAGAATGATTAGTGAATGGATGTGTGTGATGTCCTTAGGTTAATTAAGTTTAAGTAGTTCTAAGTTCTATGGGACTGATGACCACAGATGTTAAGTCCCATAGTGTTCAGGGCCATTTGAACCATTTTTTTTAAACTTTTGTACGTAGGCTGTTTAGGTTTTTATGTTGGTAACGCCACGTAGCTCTCTGTATGAAAATCACTGGCTGTGTTGTGTGCAGTCTGTGGCTGGTTGGAATTGTTGGAATATTCGCCATTGTAGTGTTGGGCAGTTGGATGTGAACAGCGCGTAGCGTTGCGCAGTTGGAGGTGAGCCGCCAGCAGTAGTGGATGTGGCGAGAGAGATGGCGGAGTTTTGAGAGCGGATGATCTGGACGTGTGTCCATCAGAGACAGTAAATTTGAAAGACTGGATGTCATGAACTTATATATATATATATATAATTTGAACACTATTAAGATAAATACATTGTTTGTTCTCTATCAAAATCTTTCATTTGCTAACTATGGCTATCAGTAGTTAGTGACTTCAGTAGTTAGACTCTTTTACTTAGCTGGCGGTAGTGGCGCTCGCTGTATTGCAGTAGTTCGAGTAACGAAGATTTTTGTGAGGTAAGTGATTCATGAAAGGTACAGGTTATTGTTAGTCAGGGCCATTCTTTTGTGAGGATTATTGAAAATCAGATTGCGTTACGCTAAAAATATTGTGTGTCAGTTCAGTGATGATCAGAATAAGTAAAGAGAGAAATGTCTGAGTACGTTCAGTTTGGTTCAGCTGTTTGAAAATCAAATAACGTAAGAGGTTTATTAGCACAGTAATTCACAAATTTTTCCAGGGGGATGTTTCACGTTATATAGCAATTTGTGGTTCCCTTAACATATAAATTCTATGACAATGTGGGGTTACACTGAAATCACGAAGTCGCTGTGTATGAGAAGGAAGAATGGTGGTTCTCTCATATAACTTGCGGACATACCAGAGAAACGTGCTTCTCTGCTAACTTACGACCACTATATCAAACACTGGTGACGGATTGAGCTTTCGTTGAACCAAGTTCTATATAAGACGTCAGAGTAACCCCGATTGCGTCCAGGATTTGACAAACAAATGCGCCAAACACGAAAGAGACAGGTCGCGATCTAACATGGCCTAAACACAGAGTTGGGAGAGCCGTGGACTTAACCCCATCGCGTAAGGCACATTTATCGCAACCTCCAGTCACCGTACTCCGTCTGTCGTATCTGCCTCACGTCAGCATTTCGTAGTTGTTGGACCTTCGTCTTTCTAGGGCACCCTCCGTCTGCCCGAGAACCACACGTGCTAGAAGGCCATTCCACAGTTCTTAGAAGTGGCGGAAAGCAAAATTTGTTAAATATGAAAGTCACCAGTTATAATCTTTACCGCCTGGCGTAGAATTTTCTATCCTCGTCTGAATCTATACCTTGCTGTTTCGTCCACCACCCGCAACTTTTCGCGGGTGTTATTTTCGCATCCAAAGGGAGAAGGTAAAACTCTTGTCTATTCCGGAACGACGCTCGGCCGCAGGTCGAGGGGAAGGGGCCGCTGGTGGATTTGAAACACCAGTCAAAAGCCGCGCGGGACACGCGTTTTACTACCTCTTTCCCGTCGTGCAGTACTCTCTCAACTCCAAAACTGACGCTCCCTACCGAGTGGTGGGGAGGAATTTTAGTTACGAGAATTGTTCAGTAAACGGCAGTGCAGATTTTACACGACTGTTTGCCTGAAGTCAAGGAAGATGCCGTACCCTGGGTGCCTTTGTCTATGGCGCTTTGGATTGCATGGACGAAACGAGCGAACTGTGTTCCGCAAGATCTCTGTTTACACAATTCGTGATGATTTTTATGGAGGAGGTTTCAATGTTCCAGAAACTGTCATAATGTGTGAGCATAAAACATAGCCGGCCGGAGTGGCTCCGGTCGCAGGTTCGAATCCTGCCTCGGGCATGGATGTGTGTGATGTCCTTAGGTTAGTTAGGTTTAAGTAGGTTAAGATACTCCCACCTACCTTGGCGTCGTGCTGGACAGAACATTGACATACAAATATCATTGCGAAAAAACACGCAAAAACGTAGAAGCACGAAATTCCCTAATAAGAAAGATGTGCAATAGCAAATGGGGTGCCAAACCTACCGTGGTCAGAACTTCAGCCCAAGCTTTGTGCTTCTCAACTGCCGAATACGCGTGCCCGGTATGGTGCAGATCCGCCCACGCAAAAAAGGTAGATATTAGCTTGAATGAAACATGCAGGATAGTGACAGGCTGCATGGAACCAACCCCCATAGAAAAATCTTCGGAGGGCCGCAGGTTTCACAAACCCTGACTCACGTAGGTAAGCCCATGAACATACCGAAAAGCTAAAACAAACCTTTGATGCTCGGCCCTCAATATTTGGCCTAGTGTGTGGCCCCAGTAGACTCAAATCCAGACTCCGAAAAGTATTTAGGATTTACAGAGAGGTTGATTGACAAAATTGTGCCTTCAAATTACTTGAACGCTTCTGGCTTTGCTCTCCTTACGTTGATTTCGGCTTTGCTTACCTTCTGTTAACTCAAAAATGCCTCTGAGCACTATGGAAACAATTTTGAAGATCATCCTACGTTTCCTACTAGATCGTTTATATGCATTGTGAACTATAATGGTTCTATTACACTTCCTTGGGGTACTCCGGAAATCACCTTTACATCTGCCGATTTTGTTCCGTTAAGAGCGACGTGTTGAGTTCAGTCTGCAAGAAAGTCTTGAATCCTGTCACAAATCTTTTCCGATATTCGATAAGATCGTACTTTTTTTTTTCACTAAACGGCGGCGAGGGACTGTGTCAAATGCCTTCCTGAAGTCAAGGAACATGGCATAAATCTGAGATCCTTTGTCTACAGCGATATGAATCTCACGGAGGAACAGAGCGAGCTGAATTTTGCAAGATCTCTGCTTGCGGAATCCATGTTGATTTTTTTAAACGAGGTTTTCGATTTCCAAGAGCATCCTGATTCTTGAGCATAAAACGTGGTCCATAATTTTACAACAGACTGCCGCCAACGATATAGGTCTAATTGTGTGCATCTCTCCTATCACTCTGGTGGTAAACAAGAATGACCTGCTCTTTTTTCCGTTTGCTGGGTACACTTCGTTGCTCCAGTGATCTACGATAAACTGCTATAGGTACGTTATCTGGTTCTGATGCCTTTCCACTGCTAAGAAATTGTAATTTATTTTCTGTTCTGCGATCTGAATATGTGTCAGTTCGAAGTTCGTACGATGACTGAAAGGAGGAGGTGTGTTGCAGTCTTCCCCGGCGAAACAATCTCGGAAGACCGAATTCAGTACTTCGGCCTTCTCTCCTTTGATGCCAGAACTGTCTATTAACGAATGAAGAGGTTACTTCGAACCGCCTGCTGATTTTGCATACCATCTTAGTGTTTTTATAGAGATCGGTTGACAAAATTTTACTTTCAAACTCATTGAACGCTTCTCTCATTGCTTTCCTTACGCTTTATAAGATTCAACGAGTATTACAAACGCCTGGTGTCAATCCCGTTACCTTTTAGAGGCTAAATGACTGTCCAGCTCAACTGCTCTCCAATTGGCTTAGCTCTTCAAGCACTGGCCGAGGCCCGGCGAAGAACTTTCGCTGCTCCACTTTGCGTCTGTCCAGCGTGGTGGGTGTGGCCCCGCCAAGACAAGTATCTGAATCATTCTCTGTAGTTTACGAAATATATGTAACGCAGCTGGGGGCGTAGCTCAGATGGTAGAGCGCTCGCTTAGCATGTGAGAGGTACCGGGATCGATACCCGGCGCCTCCAGAATATTTTTTTTTCATTTGGTGTCACTACGTTCTTAGGCAACGATTACACGCAGAAGACTCTACCTGTGACGCTGAGTTAGCAGTCAGAGTCCTGTACTGTGGTTCTCGATCCAGATGTAGAAAGTTTTATCATGTGCTGAATGAATATTTCATCAGAAGTCCTTCAACTAACGGGAGTAAGACAGGATGGTGTACAGTTAGTGGTTAACAGACGCCGCGCCAAAACTCTTGGCTAACTTTGAAAGATGTCTTATCAGAGTGGGGAATTTGCCACTATAATTAAGATCCCACTAGTAGGATGGGTTCCACGACGCTACTGGGCACGGTTACGTTACATGCCGACATGGGGTTTCGTCCTTTTCGCACTCATCCATAACAACACCAATACAACAATAGCGCTTTCCACAGGGCATACTAAGCTGAAAAAAAAGGTAGCGGAACTTGCATCTGGTATGTCATTATCGCTTTAAAAATAAGTCAAAGCTTTCGTCTTGGACTCTAGGCGCTTCAGTCTGGAACCGCGTGACCGCTACGGTCGCAGGTTCGAATCCTGCCTCGGGCACGGATGTGTGTGATGTCCTTAGGTTAGTTAGGTTTAAGTAGTTCTAAGTTCTAGGGGACTGATGACCACAGATGTTAAGTCCCATAGTGCTCAGAGCCATTTGAACCATTTTTCGTCTTGGATTAACGTCAAATGAGATACCTGGTAAATGCCCTATTCCAGTTTCCATAGTATGACAGTGCACATTTTGCTCCAGGGAGGGCATAGGTGCAAGCGAAGCACATTTAGAGCCTACGGTCTTCCACAGTTAACTGCACTCCTTAAGTCTCCCTATATTTATCCATATCAGTTTCTTCTTTCTTCATCACATCGATTACGAATATGACGTGTTGGCCTGTCGAGCCAAAAGCACAGGCAGCATTCCCGTTTCTAGAGACGTGCTATATTATTAGCGGTTATATTTGTGTGTCTATAGCAGTTCATTTTGATTATAACGTGACTGTTTCTGGGACTTTACTTTTCCTGAACGAAGTTTTTATCTTTGCAATCTGCAACCGAGGAAACGCCGTAGCACACTTTCCAGAAACTGTATACATTGGAAAAGGAGACCCAAATATTGTTTCTAAGGTACATGTAAAATACCATATCAGTGTTATATCTACAAAACAAATAAGGAAACAAACAGATGTTTGAATCTACCACTAACCACAACTCGCCCAATAATGTGCATGCGACGGGAAAAGCACTAGCTGTACGAGCCGGTGGCATTCTGGTGTAAAATACTCTGAAAATAAATAGAAATAACTACATTGTGAATGTCAGTAAGCTTTACAGAGCATTGGTAATCGATCGCTCCCCACGAGACCTCCAGCGATTATTCGTTTCTCCCGTATTTGCAGCTATGACGCTAGAAGAGGTGGCATATTTTCGGAATGCGACAGTTTTTTGTCCAGATGCTACAACTAATAAATGTGGAGGCAGTAGTTTTATAGTTACACCATTGCACGAGCAATTAGCTTCATCGAATTTGTGTTTCACTTCACAAATGTGACATTTCTGGGTTCCTCTACTATAAGATGGTTTGGCTATTCCAAAAGTAGCAGCAGCCTGCCTTTATTAACAATTCTTAAACAGCCTTTGTAAGTTTCATATATTTCGACCTTCACAGAAAAAGAAATCGCACGGAAATGATCTCGAATGACCTCTGCGTCTGTAGTACTATTTTTCTTCCTTCTGTCACACATAATCAGTTTAGGTTGCTTCTGGAATGTTATATGTTGTTTTGGCTACAAGTGCAAGCAGTATCGCTTTGTGGCAATTTTAGTAGATTTTTCCAAGTTTTATTACATCAACAGAGTCCAGCGTTTACTATAGCTTTTTTTGTGGAGTATTTGATCCATTAATCAGTAGGTGGCATATTTAGTGACAGTCTGAAACTGGAACGTCCTTGTATTTATTGTTTTAGTGCAAGCTGTTTATCGATGCTAGTTTGTTTTCAGTAACTCGATTGAGCAGGGGGAAAGACTACCGTTGCGTAGCAACAGATTTAGTGCAGACTGTCTAGAAAACGTGCGGACCTCTTGTCTACTGTTTCATGGAACTCTCGCGGAGAACTGTTATTTACAAAGAACGGGAAGAAGGAGAAGAAGAAGAAGACTGCAGCAGAACGCTCGGATATTGATAAGAGAAGGTACACAGCTTGTTGTCATTGTGAGTAAACAGGTCAGTAAACGCAATCTGTTTTATAAAATCTGTTTTACAGTGTCAGTATCACTTCTTTCTTCGCTTATTTATACACTCCTGGAAATTGAAATAAGAACACCGTGAATTCATTGTCCCAGGAAGGGGAAACTTTATTGACACATTCCTGGGGTCAGATGCATCACATGATCACACTGACAGAACCACAGGCACATAGACACAAGCAACAGAGCATGCACAATGTCGGCACTAGCACAGTGTATATCCACTTTTCGCAGCAATGCAGGCTGCTATTCTCCCATGGAGACGATCGTAGAGATGCTGGATGTAGTCCTGTGGAACGGCTTGCCATGCCATTTCCACCTGGCGCCTCAGTTGGACCAGCGTTCGTGCTGGACGTACAGACCGCGTGAGACGACGCTTCATCCAGTCCCAAACATGCTCAATGGGGGACAGATCCGGAGATCTTGCTGGCCAGGGTAGTTGACTTACACCTTCTAGAGCACGTTGGGTGGCACGGGATACATGCGGACGTGCATTGTCCTGTTGGAACAGCAAGTTCCCTTGCCGGTCTAGGAATGGTAGAACGATGGGTTCGATGACGGTTTGGATGTACCGTGCACTATTCCGTGTCCCCTCGACGATCACCAGAGGTGTACGGCCAGTGTAGGAGATCGCTCCCCACACCATGATGCCGGGTGTTGGCCCTGTGTGCCTCGGTCGTATGCAGTCCTGATTGTGGCGCTCACCTGCACGGCGCCAAACACGCATACGACCATCATTGGCACCAAGGCAGAAGCGACTCTCATCGCTGAAGACGACACGTCTCCATTCGTCCCTCCATTCACGCCTGTCGCGACACCAATGGAGGCGGGCAGCACGATGTTGGTGCGTGAGCGGAAGACGGCCTAACGGTGTGCGGGACCGTAGCCCAGCTTCATGGAGACGGTTGCGAATGGTCCTCGCCGATACCCCAGGAGCAACAGTGTCCGTAATTTGCTGGGAAGTGGTGGTGCGGTCCCCTACGGCACTGCGTAGGATCCTAAGGTCTTGGCGTGCATCCGTGCGTCGCTGCGGTCCGGTCCCAGGTCGACGGGCACGTGCACCTTCCGCCGACCACTGGCGACAACATCGATGTACTGTGGAGACCCCACGCCCCACGTGTTGAGCAATTCGGCGGTACGTCCACCCGGCCTCCCGCATGCCCACTATACGCCCTCGCTCAAAGTCCGTCAACTGCACATACGGTTCACGTCCACGCTGTCGCGGCATGCTACCAGTGTTAAAGACTGCGATGGAGCTCCGTATGCCACGGCAAACTGGCTGACACTGACGGCGACGGTGCACAAATGCTGCGCAGCTAGCGCCATTCGACGGCCAACACCGCGGTTCCTGGTGTGTCCGCTGTGCCGTGCGTGAGATCATTGCTTGTACAGCCCTCTCGCAGCGTCCGGAGCAAGTATGGTGGGTCTGACACACCGGTGTCAATGTGTTCTTTTTTCCATTTCCAGGAGTGTAGATTAAATCATCGTTAACAAAAAGTATTTGAGAATCTTTCTTGATTCGAAAGCGCCTTTATTTGGCATACCGAACTTTCGTGCTGAAGGCAATCCTAAATTACGTACGATGTTAAATTCGTCACAGGGCAGTAACTTCTACTGGCGGACGCGTAGGGTGTCGAGGTGATCAGCAAGTGCAGTCGTATTTGTCTTCCGTTTGTTATTTTTCCGGAAACAATTACTGCACTGTAGAAAGCTACGTCGTTCGACCCGAGTCTTCGTCAATTTTGAGCAGTTTTACCTGAAGTGGTGAGTTATTTTGTTTCCAACCAAATAGGTTTAATTTATTGATCTATTATGTCTACTTGCCGAGTGCAAAGGGAATTGGAAATAAAGAGAGAAGAGATAGGGCGAGTGTGCTGAGGCACTCTTTGAAACGGCAAATTACATCAGTTACGGTGCAACGCACACTATTACACAGAAAATATAGATACGTTGTAATAACTTACTAGATCAAAATTCCTGGCCGTTCCGAGTAGCAATCAATTGCAGAACACACACAAAAAAATCCAGATTGTCCAGGGTCCATATAGTTATTATTATTTTCGATTATTCCCTGCCGGCCGTGGTGGCCGTGCGGTTCTAGGCACTTCAGTTCGCAACCGCGTGACTGCTACGGTCACAGGTTTAAATCCTGCCTCGGGCTTGGATGTGTATGATGTCCTTAGGTTAGTTAGGTTTAAGTAGTTCTAAGTTCTAGGGGACTGATGATCTCAGATGTTGAGCCCCATAGTGCTCAGAGCCATTTGAACCATTTTGATTATTCCCTTTTAAGAGAGCGAGTGGACTTGTGTAGTCATGATTTGTTCTTCTTTCCTCGTTCTTCCCAAATTCTCTTAATTCATTCACTGTGTTCTCTCTTGCTTTCTTCCGACCGCCTTTTTTCTTTGTTGTTCTCCGTGTGTTCTTGTTTAAGTGCATGTTTCTTTATGGTGTTTCTAAACTGTTCTCTATTGTTTATGTTGTCTTGTCTTATCCCCAGTTCTCTAATGTCTTCTTCTGTTTCAGTGATCCACTTTGTCTTGTTTTTGCTCTTGTTTACTGTCTCAAAGATTTGCCTTGTGAGCCTAATTTTATTCATCCTGCTGATATCTTCATAACATTTCATGCTTCTCTTTCTAATGCTATCTGTTATTGTTTATATGTCTTTTTAAATATCTCTAGTCGGCCTCTTCATCCAAATTCCTTCCCGAAACAATGGTCCATATATTTTCCTCAGAATTTTTCTTTCCTGCTTTTCGATCTCTCTGACCTTCGTATGACCATGAATCACTGTAGTTTCTGCAGCATAAAGTGCTTCTGGTAGGACTACTGTGTTGTAATCCGTTAGCTTCTCATTGACAGAAATAGATTTCTTATTATAGTGATTCCAACCGAGCTTATATGCTTTTTGTAATCTGGTGATTCTATCTTTATTGGCTATTGAGTTCAGTCCTGCTGGTTGGATTATCTCCCCCAGATATCTGAAGGTGGCAACTTGTGGCACTTTCCCATGTTGAGTAGTAATCGGGAGATTATCTACAGGTTCGTTTTCCATATACTGCGTTTTCTAGTAGGAGATATGTAGCCTAGTTTTCTATGAGATTTCGTGTAGTTTCCAATGCAAGTTTGGCTTCCTCTCTATTGTACGTTAGAATGACAAAATCGTCCGCGAAAGCCAGACACTTCACCCTGATTCTCTGCTCTTTTATAATTCCAAGTTGAATTACTTTTATTTCCTTTTCCCTTGTTCTCACAGTTTTTTTTACAAAACCATGTTAAATAGAAGGGGGGACATTCCATCTCCTTGGCAAACACCAGTATGGATACGAAATGCTTCTGATGTTTCTCCCTGTTCAGTAATTGACCTTGTTTTCCTGTCAATCCGGAACTCCTCTTAAAGTGTGGAATCGTAAGCTTTTTTCAAATCGTCAAAAGTTACCACAGTATTACTACATCTTCTCATTTGCAAATTTTTTTTAAGTTCCATATATATGCAAGATCGACCTTTGCGAAACCCTGGCTGATATTCCCCTATTAACTGGTCCGCTTGTTCTTCTACTCTGTTTAATAGGGCCTTTGAATCAATTTTGTGTGTTACAGGGAGCAGTGAAATTCCCCTGTAATTATTTGGATCGGTTTTTGCACCTTTTTTGTGGAGAGGGTATTTGTTCAGTTTCACAAATATTTGATATAATTCTGTGGGTTGCTTGTGTGGGATTATTGTCATTTCATTTCCATACTTCTGCTTTGATTGCGTCTTCCCCTGGAGACTTGTTGTTCTTCAAAGAATTGATTATTTCCTTTACCTCTTTAAATGATGTGTATTTGAATCTGGATTGGATGTGGGTTTTTTCGAAATCTAGTTGTTCTGTCGGAGTCTCGCAGTTGAGAAGTGAGTGAAAATATTTAGATAAAATTTGACAGTTCTTTTTTGAAAATTTTGTAAAATTTTTTGATGTTCTTGATAAATACTTGTTCAATTTCTTTAAACCGGCTTATATCATATCTACGTTTTTCTCTTCGTATTGCCTTTGATGAACTCTTATGTATTCTCAAAAATTCCTGCCATTTTTCTGTAGTTTTGTTGCTACTGAAAGTTTTCGAAGCTTGTATTCTTTCTTCTGTTGTTTGATCACATGCGCTGTTCCACCGTCGGTGTTTTCTCTTTCTCGGGGGTTTCCAAATTTGTTAGTGTTTTTCAGTACTTCTGCAAGTTCCTTCCAGTTCGTTGCGTTAGATTGCCGAATTTCCTGGAGAATTTTCCTCTTGTTAAGTTTAAGATATTCTGGATCAGTTCTAACTGTTTTCTTCATTGGTGATTTATTTCTGATAGATTGAAATCTAATCTTTATTTGCAGCAGATGGTGGTCTGACTCAAAAAATCCCTTTCTTGTTCGTACTTTGAGTGTTTCTTTGGTATTCTTATTAGATATGGCAACATGGTCTATTTGGAATTCACCCAAAATTGAATTTGGTGATTTCCATGTTGTAAGTTCGTTAACAGATTTGATGAATTGTGTAGACATGATTTTAAGATCAAAATTTTCGCAGAAGTTTGTCAGTCTCTAGCCGTTTTTATTTGTTCACTTGTGAACTGTATGAATTCCCGTTCTTTTCCTGAATTTTTTTCTCTTTGCCTAGTTGTACATTGAAATCTCCTAACATAATTTTTAAGTGATGAGTAGGGATTTTATTTGAGGCTTCCTCGAGTAGTTCCCAGAAGCCATCTATTGCCTGTGGATCTTTTCTATTGTAATCATTTGTGGGGCCATGTGCATTTATTAGTGTGTATGCCTTGTATCCAGATTTTACTGAGATTGTCGAGATTGTTTCTGATGTTGAATGGAAGTTTATTATTGGGTCTGTAATTGATTTGTGCACAACAGAAGCTGTGCCAAACTGTTTGGGTCCCTTGTTCAGCTGGACTGCATGTTTTCCTTTGTCGATTCTGAAGTTTCCTAAATCAAAATGATTTTCGTCAGTAAATCGTGTTTTTTTGAATCGCAAGGATTTTTATGTGGAATTTTTCCATAGTATGTATGAGATGTTTGAATTTACCTGCTTAGAGATTTTGAGAAGCTCCGACTCTTCTGCGCATGCGTTCCTGGTCCCCCAGAATCCGATGACCAGGAAGATTCAGTCTAGAGACTGATGCCTGGCGTAAGGGATTTCTTTCCTTTTGTACCATCATGCTTATTCAAGTTGAAAGTTGTTTTGTGGTGATCTTCTATGAAGGTCACATCTTTACGACTTCGTTGTTGAGATCAAGAAGAGTATGGAGCAGCCGCACCAACTACGTGAACAGACGTTGACCACTACCCGCTGGATTCCAGAACAGACGCTAGTGGATTTGGGCTGCCTCTTCCACCAGTTCCACCGTACCGATCATCTTCTCCGCCTTCACTGCCGTTGAGGTCTTCACCGTATACCTGGCAAGGGGCCCTAACAAGGTACTATCATCCAGACCAGGTGAACCAAGTTTTCTTGACAAGGTTTATTCAACCGGGCTTGGGACCGGCTTTGGAGGAGTTTGTGTCCATATACGGTAGACCTACGAAAGTTGGTATGTGATTTCTTCTTCAGAAGTAAGGAAATACGTACTTCAGAATTTTTGGAAAATTGACCCCTATGGGGGTTCAGTAGGGGGTGAAAGTTTTTTAAAAGATAAGTCATTATTAAAGAATCACGGAAGTATTTTTAAAGCTACATCTATAAGAATTGGTATTTGACTCCTCGGTTACAAACAAAACATATGGTTCAATGTTTTTGTAAACTCAACCCCTAAGGGGGATGAAATAGGCGATGAAATGTTTATGGGCTATTTCATTATGAATGCAGTTTTAAAGCTAAATCTTCGGAAATTTGAATATGGCTCCTCGATTAGAAATAAAAAATATGTACGAACTTCCAGAATGATGAAATAATTGTAGGTCAACAACTTCTGTTAATCGGTATAATGAAAAACCCGCAAAAGCTACACGTTTCATTTGTTTTATTGACTCGGTAACTAGTTTCGGGCCAAGACCTGTTTTCATATCGTCGTAACAGAGTGTCAAATTGTAATTTCCGGAAATGCAAAATTCATGTCAACAATGTGGAAACGAACAATTATAGCGCATACAGATAACTGAAATTTGCAACTTTGGCTGGTTTTTCATTATACTAAAAAAATATGTGTTTCATTGTTTTTGGAATTTCAGCCCCTGTGGTAATAAAATAGGGGATGGAAGTTTCATGGAATATTTCTTTATGCAAGCATTTTTGAAGGTAAAACTTAAAATTTGGAGACGGTGCGGATCTTGCACTGTAGGTATCGTTTAAGAACCGATTGTTCGAAATAAAAAAAAAAGTGTTTCACTGTTCCTTGAAATTCAAGGCATAAAAATTATCAAGAAAATATTTCGCTATAGCAAAACATTCTTAAAGCTAAATATTTGATACTTGGTATTTCACTTCTGGGTTAGATATAAAGAAATATATGCTCATGGGTGAAAGTGTAGAAGGTAGTGCAATTTGTGAACAACATAAAAATTCGATTTTTGCAGACCATAAAGTATAAGCGAGCGAGACAGCACACGTTAAACTTGTCAGTCAATAATATGCAGTACACCAATCCAAAACGTACGAGTCAGGACGCGAAAGTACGGTATAAAGGGGGGTAGAGACTTTAGCGCAGCACTAGTGGAAGTCTACAACATTCTCTCTGTAGCTGTTTTAAATTGGCACGTGCGTTTCAGGTGTTCCTGTTGGGACTCCAGTAGCCTCTATATGATGAAACTCACGGGCAGCATCTTAAACCGTTCTAGTGAGCTTTCTACTACACCAGACGAACATAAGGAAGGAAGATTTGATTTTAATAATCTGTCGACGACGAGTTCATTGAAAACGGAGCGCCGGCCGCGGTGGTCTCGCGGTTCTAGGCGCGCGGTCCGGAACCGTCCAACTGCTACGGTCGCAGGTTCGAATCCTGCCTCGGGTATGGATGTGTGTGATGTCCTTAGGTTAGTTAGGTTTAAGTAGTTCTAAGTTCTAGGGGACTGATGACCACAGCAGTTGAGTCCCATAGTGCTCAGAGCCATTTGAACCAGTTTTTTGAAAACGGAGCACAAAATGGGATATGACAGTGATGAGCAATGAAATTATTATAAGAACCTCATCGGAATTATTTTAAGAAACTGACGGAAACACAGAGAACGTAAAGCGTGGTAATCGGACGTGATTTGAATCGCGCTCCTCTCGTATGCGAGTGCAGTGCACCGATGTCTCCACCACACCGCCCCGTGCGCAGTATGGTGAAAACTGCTCGGAACTAGATTGACAGGTGCAGCTCACCTGTGCGCGGGTTCTGTCTTAGTTGAGTTCAAAGTGAACTGCAATGACGTTCTTTGAAAGGTAGCGGGAGAGATGCTATGGGCTTGAACCATAGCCGGTGGTGAACAGATAATAACAGAGTATCTTTGGAGTTTTCTGAGAAGAGCCGTGAAAACAGATGCTGAACGATTAAAATGGATAAGAAATAAACATATCGTTAGGCATAAAAAACTTGATACGCTTGTGACAGCTACGATATCGCCTACTTGTGGCATTTCTTATTAGTTAGTTCAAGTTAAGGTTCAGTTAAGAGTAGTTTCAGTCAGGACTGAGTAGTATCTCAGACAGACAGCAGTTTTGAAAGGAAAATGCCATGAATTCCAATGGCAATTTCCTCCACAAGTGACAGTCAAATCTTCGAAAAGTCGAAACCACAATGCCGGAACTCGATTTGAACATAACTCGTCCTCATACGTCTCGACAGAACAAGCATAAATTCGCGTTTATAACACAGTGCCGGGCAAATAAAAGTGACCCGGACGAGCGGAAACGATTGGACGTGAATGTATACATATAACCACACACCGTTACGCGCACACCACGTGTATGCCTGCCAGTGATCCACACCGGTTCTGAGAGTAGTGCGGACTGCACTGTCAGTGAGAATGCAGCAGTGCAAAGTGGACGATGGTACTCACAGTGGAACAGCGGGTGTTCGTTGTGAGACTTTAAGTGACAAAAAAGTCGTGGAAACGGTGTGTCAGTTGTTTACAAAGAAGTTTAATGGTGTCAAAGTGCCAGCAAAGAGTGTCATGCAACGCTTAGTCCGAAAATGGCGCAAGACGGGTTCTGTTTTTAACAAGTCAAAACACGTTCTGTAACATGCGTGCACACCATACCAAGTGAACCCGACGCCTGTCGCAAGGGACCGGCATATCATGTCGAACAAGCGGGCAAATACTCCACCTGAACCTTGTAATGCCCGCATCTCGTGGTCGTGCGGTAGCGTTCTCGCTTCCCACGCCCGGGTTCCCGCGTTCGATTCCCGGCGGGGTCAGGGATTTTCTCTGCCTCGTGATGGCTGGGTGTTGTGTGATGTCCTTAGGTTAGTTAAGTTTACGTAGTTCTAAGTTCTAGGGGACTGGTGACCTGAGATGTTAAGTCCCATAGTCCTCAGAGCCATTTGAACCATTTTTTTGAACCTTGTAATGGTACTTGAATTACGTAACCATTACGGCACCTCACCTCAACCTCTCGATATCAACAATATTCTACTGTGTTTCTGCAAAATAATTAACATATTCCTGTGACAACATTCAGATGTGATTTCATTAATGTAGAGGTACTTCGATACATCGATATGTATATATTGCAATGATATTATTCTTATGTGTATTCTTTCTTTTGTCACTATGATCATTGAAATACTTGTAAATATGATTTTTGGGCGCGCAAGCGGTTTTTAGAGAGTCAAGCTTTGGTCGTCATGTTAAAAAGACGCAAATTGTAGTCAGTTTATGAAATGTGAACTTTAACAGTGAGGAAGATATTTTCAGATATGTTTTATATTGTGAAGTGATGTTTTGGAACGAGTTACGAGATGTTGCAACAAAAGTAATAAAAAAGAAGTGTAACTTAAATTCGGAGTGCTGATTACTTTTTTACATCACCATTGTCCTAACTTGCAAAAGTTTAATCTTCAAGAATGGTTTATGAAACACATCTATAAAACTTCTGAATATCGCAGAATAACACCTAGGCCTCTTTGCATTCGAGCTTGGAATCATCACTACCTAGATTTTCGGCGATTGAGCCATGAGTTCACAACGAGACCAGCGTGGGAAACACGAAAACATGAGTGCCTAGTTTATCCATTATTTCAAGAAATGACTTTATTAACTGTGCTCTAATTACACCTGCCACATAATACAACTTTGTTGTTACCCGAAAATGCACTATTTAGCAGCGTGAGCAACACTACAATCATAATTAATTTTTGACCTTTGTTGTGGTAGGGTTTTAGAACCTGCACGTGCATCCCTACCGACTATCTGTTCTTCACGCATTAAAACCAGCAGATGCTCCTCAGCGCCTCCAGTTTTGTGAGTGGCTGTTCACTGAGATAACAAAGAATGCCTTGGACATGGATCTGTTATTTACGTCTGATGGAGTCTGGTTTCATCTGAGTGGTAATGTCAACTCACAGATTTACAGGCTCTGGGCAGAGGATAATCCACATGATTTGATCAGAAGGTTGGGGTTTGGTGTGCAGTGTCTGCACGCCGCAATACTGGTTCCATCTTCTTTTATCAGACGCTGACTTCGGCGCGTTACACCGCCATCATTTTGAAACCATTTGTGGCAGCATTAACGGAGGAGGAAAAGACCTGAAGTTATTTCCAACAGGATGGAGCAATTGCCCATACAGCCGGCCGAACCTTGGAGCATATTTACACAATCTTCACGCCTGACAGAATTGTTAAGCGAGGTTAGTCTGGTCGTGGCCTCAACAGGCCACCCAGGTTTCCTGATCTGTCAGTGTGCGATTACTTTCTGTGGGGAGTCCTCAAGTCTAAGGAATATCGCAACAACCCTCATAGTCTTCAAGAACTGCAGTTGAACATTTACGGTGAGACTGCAGCAATTTGAGCAGTCCAGCTTGGATCCGCCTTCAACAACTCGCTGACCAAGGCCCAAAAGTGTCAAGAGATGAACATCTGCCATAGTGTGATTTGTACTGTATCAACTTCCCTCTGCTGTAGTTTTTGTTCCCTAGAACTCTGTTCTCCGTTCCATTTTTGTTTGCCCAACGCTGTACATTATTTTCGTGGAGAATGTGTGGGAAATATCAACTGCTAGGAATTAGATTGACAGGTGCAGGTCAACGGTACGTGGGCTCTGTCTTAGTTGTGTTCAAAGTGAACTGCAATGACCTTCTTTGAAAGGTAGTGGGAGAGATGGGAAAACAGATGCCAGACTGAGATTCATTGGAAGAATCCTAAGCAAGTGCAATCCGAAAACAAAGGAAGTAGGTTACAGAACACTAGTTCGCCCACTGCTTGAATACTGCTCACCGGAGTGGGATCCGTACCAGATAGGGTTGATATAAGAGATAGAGAAGATCCAACGGAGAGCAGTGCGCTTCGTTACAGGATCGTTTACTAATCGCGAAAGCGCTACGAAGATGATAAACTTCAGTGGAAGGCTCTGCAAGAGAGACGCTCAGTAGCTCGGTACGGGCTTTTGTTAAAGCTTCGAGAACATACCCCCACCGAGGAGTCAAGCAGTATATTGCTCCCTCCTATGTACATCTCGCGAAGAGACCATGAGGATAAAATCAGTGAGATTAGAGCCCACACAGAGGAATACCGACAATCTTTCTTTCCACGAACAATACGAGACTGGAATAGAAGGGAGAACCGATAGAGGTTCTCAAAGTACCCTCCGCCACACACTGTCAGGTGGCTTGCGGAGTATGGATGTTAGATGTAGATGTAGATGAAATGTAACTTGGACTAAGCAGAGAGTCTTGTTATTATCCCGTTACGTTTGATACAGTGTATGGCAGTGATTTAGTGTGGGGATTCTTTTCACGCGAAATTTCGTAACTTTGCGTGGTAATCGGTCTAAAGATATCTTCATGAGCGATTAATTTTATTTCAGACGTGTGTTTCTCCGTACATGGCAATCTGTCTCGCGGACGTCTCACCGAGGCAGAGGAGAAAAGGAGTTGTGACAACGATTGATTTGCTACTTATTGCTTCGTCAGCGATGAATTACTGCAATGTGTGGCAATGAAATGACACACAGAGTGTGTGCGAAGATTCGCTCCTGGTCCCTTGTGTCGGGTGGCCCTATAGCTAAAAATTTATCAACCGGGGCACTACCTGGTCCAGGTGGGACGGCAACTGAACGTGCCAAATGCTATCAAATTGCCCTGATTACTTAACAGAGCGTGGCAGCTAGCTAAATGAATTTAAGGCCTCGATTAGCGTTTGATTAATGCAGCAGCGTCACGTTTTCGGTAACAGGATTTAGCGAGGGAAATGCGGTTGCTTATTAAATAAATGTTTTCGTTGTTGGCTTGCATCGAAAATTCCGTTGTCTGTTGGCCGCTGTAAAGTGGTTATTAATGTTACATCGCGTTTGCTGAATTACGTGACACAGTCACTCGCCGACAAAAATTTACAAAAATTCAATTTATAGCGTTTTAATACGTGCTGCCGTGGACAATAACTGGTGCTTTATTTTGGCTGCAATGTCTTCATTGTAGCAGACGTGCATGCAAATCACAGATTATCGAGGAACACTTTTTTCTGTTATTGGTTGTTGATGCCGTGTTGCTTGACTTTTGAAAGGCATTGGGTACACTTCAACACTGTCGTTTCACTGGAGATAATAAGAATAACTTCCATATTCACCCATATGATGGTCAAGTGTGCTCCTGAAAAGGACCAAGATGATGTTTCTGTTGTGAAAGGATCAGCCGCCAGCGAAATCTGACGTCCAGGATATGCCTGACTGCCAAGTCTTATCTTGGTCGGAAGTCATTGCAGTCTTCGTGGAGGCTCCTTTCATGTACCCCATATCACGTGGCGAGGGCGTCCCGTCGGGTAAAGCGGTCGCCTGGTGCAAGTCTTTATAGTTGAATTTCAAGGACGACGCAGTCACTCGAGAGCGCAGAAAAATGGTCTACTTCAGGGAAGCGTCTTGGCTCCACTTCTCTTCAACATTTATATCAGCGACCGGCCATTGACGCGGGGTACGAATAGATTCTTCTATGCATATCACTTAGCCCTTGCTTCACAGAGCTCATGCTTTGTAATAGTGAAAAGAAACCTGACAACTGCACTTACAACACTGTCAAGCTACTACAATCGGAACGAACTCAGACAAAACACTTCGAAGACGTAAGTATGTGCCTTTCATCTAAGGAACAGGGAAGCTAATCGTGAGCTACATGTTGAATGGTGAGGCATCCAATTGCAGCATCATCACGCCCATAAATACTTGGGAGTCACTCTCGACAGAACTGTGACATTCAAAACCCACTGAAATAACACCAAAATGTAAATCTGCATTCGAAGCAACCTAATTCGCAAACTAGCGGGAACACAGTGGGGCTCACATCCACAACCTATTCGCTCTTCTGCTATGGCACTTTGCTTTTCTATTGCCGAATATACTTTCCCAGTTTGGTACAGGTTGTCTCATGCCAACATGTAGACACTGCTGTCAACGAAACCTGCAGGTTGATCACAGGATGCTTAAGACCTACTCCAACCGATAAGCTCTACTCTACTACCTGGCTGGAATAGCGCCACCATGGGTAAGCAGAGCAGCGGCTGCCAACAAGGAGAGACTGCTGTTAAGTGGAACAGAACACTGCCCATCCACTGCACAGACATAGTCCACCACAGCAACGGCTGAACTCACTAAAGAGCTTCCTGAGGACATCCGAAAACTTCACCGTTTCACCACAGAAGGCAAGGCTGGAGTTATGGAAGAAGTCGACGCCTCACCTGCACGGATGGATGCCAGAAGCTGAATAACTTGGACACAATGAAAGGTGGCTGGTGTGGAAATCTTTAAACAGGTTACGATCGGGTGTTGGACGATCCAGAGACAACCTGAAGAGATGGGGCTTCATAACGGAAGACACGTCCTGTGATTGTGGGCAAAGCACAAACCACAAGTCACATGCTTCATGGCTTTTGTGCCCTACATCCTACACGAAGAGCGGTCTCCTGCAAGCCACTCCATGCGCCTTGGAGGTTTCAAAGTACTGGGCACACGTAACATAAATACAATTTGTGTATATATTGATGTGTATGGTTACTGCATATTTGTATGTTTCTGCCTCGAGAATTAAAAAAAAGAAAGGGTAATCTGGTATCGAACCAGATTTGTGACTGGATTCAAGACTTCTCAACAGATAGAATTCAATGCGCCGTTATAACGTGGCAAAACCTCAGTTTGCAGGGAAATTCCGGAAAAGTCGCGCGCGCGCACGCACGCACTTACAACACACACACACACACACACACACACACACACACACACACACACACACACACACACACATTGTAATACTAGCGCCATCACAAACCAAAAATGATCGACAGCAGAAGCTATCGATAGTGAAATTGATAATCAACGGGTGAGGTAACATTAACTTTGTTTCTCTGTTTTTTGACTAGGGAAAGAGCAGGATTCCAACCAGAATTTAAACAAAACCCAACATTTCTCCCTTTTCAAAAACAGACGGACAGACTTAATGTTAAATCACCCTTTGATTACTGATTTCATTATAGATAACTTCTGACGTCGTCCATCTTTGGATTGTGATAATTATAAATAACTTCTGACGTCGGCCATCTTTGGATTGCGATGCGCTAGTGTTTACGGGTGTGTGTGTGTGTGTGTGTGTGTGTGTGTGTGTGTTTGTGTGTGTTTGTGTGTGTGTGGTTGGTGGTAAGTTCCTATGGGACCAAACTGCTGAAGTCATCGGTCGCTAGGCTAGGCTTACACACTACATGATCTAATTTAAACTAACTTACGCTAAGGACAACATTCACACCCACGCCCGAGGGAGGACTCGATCCTCCGATGGGGGAAGCCGCGCGAACCGTGGCAAGGCGTCCTAGACTGCAGGCTAGGAATTTCTATGCAAACCGAGGTTTTAAATGCCTTGTGCAGAACTTACTTGCTGGAGTTTTGCCTTGAAAGTGGCAGTTGTGCTCCTGTCGGAATATCGGCGGCTGTCAACGACGCCATCCGGCTGCATTCACGCAAGTTATTTGAACATACTAAACTGATTACAGTATACTTACGTGACCTGTTGGATACTGGCGGTAGCTCTGTGGACGATACTGTCGTATGTAGGAAGGTTGCACCGCCAAAAACTATAGCGAAACGCAGGAAGACGTATAGAGGCTTGATATTGGTGAGGTTGCTAGTAGTTAACACTAAACGTAAAAAAAAGAAAAAAGTAGCATATTTACGCATAGTAGGCGAAGCGATCATTCTCACTCGATTACATTGTACGCGATAAATTACTGTAAAAAGTAAGCTATGCAGGTCGCATACTCAGGAAATGAGCTTTCGGGGTGGATGTCGGACTCCCTTATTACCGTCTGGGCAAGATTCTAGCGGAGATGGTTTGCCGTTGCCTTCCTCTACCCTACAATAAAGTGGAAAATGTATATCTGCGTCATGTTTGCAACTACGATAAGTGTTTAGCAGTGCAGTGCTTCTGGTAATATGGGTGAATAAAAGGAAGAGAACGATATTGGTGCCCCACACAGGCAACTGTACTCGAATAGCACAAATGGGACCGCCGGACTTCATTTCCGGTTCGACGGGCAGATTTATCATAGAGATAAGCACACCACCTCTCCTCATGCCGAGCAAATAATAGCCTGAAAATTTTTCTACTGCCAGGATCGAATCAAGCACCACCGTAGAAGCGTGCATTAGCGAGTTGTCTCGAACTCCGTAGTTCAGAAGATTTCAAGGTGTGGTCCACTGATTGCTCTACCGAATTCCGGAACTTGCCCTTCTGGCAGAACAGTGCACATACAAATAGCCACTGAGGAGTCTTCTGCACTTTCGAGAACGACAAGTGTGACGTAGTGTTTTTATTCTCGTGATAACTCTTCGTTTGATTCAGCTCACCCTAGCTATTAAATTTTTTGTAAGCAGCCTCGGGAGAGTACACAGACTCTTACATTCGGCTAAGTAAAGTGGACTTTCTTTCCATACCAAAAACTGATATGAAAACTTAAGGAAGACAAGTATCATTCACAAATGGCAAGTGTGGGGTAGTGTTTGCATTCTCGTGTTAACTCTTTGTTTGACTCAGCTCACCCTAACTATTAAATTTTTTGTGAACAACCTCGGGAGAGTACAGACAGACTCTTACATTCGGCTAAATAGTGTGGACTATCTTTCCATACGAAAAATTGACAGGAAAACTTAAGAAAGACAAGTATCATTCACAATAAAATTTTGCAGTGGTAAAAAAGTGAAATGGATACATTACACTTCCTGGAGTGTTTGATACGAGCGCTATTTATTTCCTCATCCGATAGTTCGCCAACTGGAAGCCACAGTGAAAATAAAATGTGTTCTGTTTGCAACATTTAGCTACACCTTCCATGTACGTCTCTACATAGTCGTGACTCCAACTTAGAATTTTGTCATAGCATGGTACAAAGTTTCCAATATCCTCGTGATGCAAGGCAGCTACCTGTGATTTCTGCAAATTGCCTTCGCTGGTCTGCAGCTCGTCTGAGCCAAAATACGGTCCTCACGTGAGAAAAGAGATGAAAATCAGAGGGAGCCAAATCCACACTGTATGGTGGGTGGTCAAATATCGCCCATCGACAACGCTGCAGGATGGTTTTCGTTGTCCCGACAGTGTTGGGCAGGGAATTGTCGTAAAGAAGGAAATTCTGACAGATACGTTATGCGAGCTGCATGAAATCAGGAGAAACTACACAGCAGGCACCTCGCACTTGGTGAGAAACGCTATTTCCCAGGCATCTTTACCTGCTCATTGGGCGCTGAGAACTGAAGAGACATACTAAAGACACTCCAAAACTCATCTGTACAAAGCTTCACCGGATTTTCATTCCAGTTTTAATTTCACGACCGATCGGAGGTGGAAAATCAAAATATCCCTCGTACACAGCTGAAAGGTTATCATTAGCTTAAAAATGTTCTATGAACGACAGTACTTGCAGTTGAAGCCCAATATTGTATACTTTCTTTTCTTTAATCATTTTTTAGTCATCCTTCTGTCGGTGAAGGCATTTAAAATGATAACTTACCTTCTTGTATATTCTGGTATTAAAATGTTGTAGTGTTATATTGTATGAAACTGGGGACCTAGAAAAGACGGAGAGTCTCCGTCCCCGCCGTAGTCCGCAGTGGTTCACAACCCCACAACAGGCTACAGCAGTCCACTCACCCCAACGCTGCCCCACACCGAACAGAGGATTATTGTACTGTTCGGCCTTCAGTGGACCCTCCCCCCCCCCCCCCCTCCCTCCCTCCTGGGAACGTCTCACACCAAACGAGTGTAACCTCAATGTTTCCGTGGTAGAGCAATTATGGTGTACCCGTACGTGGAGAAAGTTTTTGCACAGCAATCGGCGACACAGTGTAATTGAGGCGGAATTAGGGGAACCAGCCCGTATTCGCCGAGGCAGATGGAAAACCGCCTTAAAAACCATCCACAGACTGGCCGGCACACCAGACCTCGATACTGATCGGCTAGGCGAATTCGTGCCGGGGACCGGCACGCCTTCCTGCACGGAAAGCAGTGCGTTAGACCGCGCTGCTAACCGTGCGGGCAAATGAAGTAGTACTTTCTTAACTTATCCTCCTACAAAATAGGTTACTGATGTGTTATAGAGAATGGTAAAGAGAAAATCATAGGTGGGCTACTAGTTAGATAGTTCGGTTACTGGGGGGAAGGTAGTTTTAGGCAAGTTGCGGAATCTTTGTGAGTCGGTGTTTGCGACCTCGGCAAAGTATACGCTCATTTCAGATACTAACAGCGGTGAAACACCTGGGAATAACCGACCTGGGCCTCCTAAACTGGAATGGTCACATAAAACCAGCTATAGGAAAAACAGAAGCCAGGCTGAGGTCAACCGGAAGAATCCTCAGAACAGTTTGAACTGTTATTGAGTACCGTTCATCAATGTGGGATCCTTACCGAGCATGATTAATAGAAAAAATAAATGCAAACGAGAGGTGCGCGTTATGTCACGGACTTGTGTAGAAAACGTAAAAATTTTCACGGAGAAGAGCATCAGCCTCGAGTGACAGGCGCTACAAGAGAAGCTCTGCATATAACAGGGAAGATTACTTCAAAAATTCAGAAGCCCTCCAAGGAGAGTCAGGAAACATTTTAAATCCTCGCTCCTCCGATGGATTGCAGGCAGCCGGTCTTCGCACACTCCATTCGTGAATGGAACGGAGAAAAGGGAGAATGATAATGATGTCAAAAGTGTCGTTCACCCCACACCATAAGGAGGCTCGTGGAGTATGGATGTAGCTGTAACTATATTGCTAGCTGTTATTAGGCATGCCTGTGCAAGTGTGGATAGTTTGATCAAGGGATTTCTTGCAAAAGACTGGATATGAGGATGGCTACATGCCTCATCCTACACATTATGTTTCTAGAGTTTTGCCCTTTTGGAATATACGTTTACTCGAGAAGCGGAATGCGTAAGATGAGACATGTAGCCATCATCATATCAGATCTTTCGGAAGTAACCCTTTGGTCAAATTATTCGTAATGTCACAAGCATATGCCTCAACACCAGAAGTATTAGACATGCCTTCTTACACATTCCGCTTCTTGTGATTTGCACCTTTACAGTATATGTTAGCTGTCTGTGCTGTTATTTTTAACATCTGTTTTAGCTTGAAGTATTTCATTGTCTGCGCGCCAGTAGTCGAGTAAATGTAAATGCCGCAACATCTGCTCGAACTTCTGTGAGCGAGTGGGTAACTTTACGCAGAATATGTGACTGAGAACTTCCTGTATTTGTTTCAGGTGAGACTGAGTATCCAAGACTTGTCGACGCTTCCTCCGGTCACATTTTTCCTGTGACGCTGACCATTGTTGCTGCAAATAACAATCCAGGCAAGAAATGTATAATTTTAATATTTATTTTTTTACGTCTCACCATAGTAGTGTATAGAGAGAGCGCAGAAATATGTGGTAATTGCATTGTGTTTAGAGTTCTCTAGTTGGTTGGAATGTTTCTGCTGAAGATAGTTTTAGCCTCAGTTATTAATTTATGTAGGTGCTTTAATAATACGACTATCATTTCTCAGCAAGTCAAAAAACAAAGGATCGGCCAATGATATCCATTCCTTAGCGTACGGACATGCGAGGAAAAAAAATACCTTTCTGCCCTACTGATATAACTTGAAAAATGTGACTATTATCACGCTTGATCATTGAGTTTTGGGTCCAAAAGTGATTTTTTTCTTCAAGCTTTTCATCATACCATCAGTTACAGCTGACAACGCACGTGTGTGGCGGCATCATTGGTAACTGATCTATTCGTTTAAGGTCCATTTTTTATAGCTATCGTCTTTTATTATGGTCTACTGGCGCATCGTTTCCCAGTGGCAATCGGTTTCGTTCACTCACAGAAAATCTTGGCTGTTTTAAAAATACATAATAAGTTTGATCGTCGCTGCGCAATACAAGGGTACATATAAATGAAACAGTGTATGTGATGCCACAGGCAGTTGTGGAGATAAGACAGTTTCTTGTGTTGTGGATAGCGTCCATAAACTACTCATGTAAGGAAAATAAAAAAAACATTCTGTAGGTACAGCATGGTGTCCGGGTAATGATCCATTATAGAGCAAGAGACTTTACAGACAAATGCCAGGGGAGCTGATTGTAGGGAAAAGAGAGTCCGAACTTGGAATATTTGAGAGCAAATATCCGGTTCCATCATTCGTCTTACAACTAAGGGAAACCGCTACAACAGCTTGGTCAGAATCGGGGAATGGGAACTGTTTTAATTTAATTCTGGGACAAATGTCCCATAAAAGTTGTGTTTATTAATACAACAGGAGTAAGTCGATCACTCGTTTGACACGCGCGTATCTATGCCGCTGCCGATTCAGTGTGGTGTGTCACCGATGTACACAGAATAAAATAGCAAGACTTATAAAGAATTACCAAGAATTTAATGCAGTATGTGTGGTAAATCAATAAGGTGAAGTTGTTATGCCTCAGGCAAAGCACCTGGGGAGATACTATTGTGAGCAGTATACAGAGTTAAAATTACAACAGAAAAGAACCTTTCACTTCCTACTGCGGACGTAGTTTGTGTTTTGAATGTGCTTCCTTGTGCGTGTATTCCATAAGAGGGCGCCGCTCTCCATGACTCAGGAAGACGTACAGACAGTACAGTACAGCACTGTAGAGTATGGCAAGCAGTTCAGAGCTTCGCTTTTGGGGCAGCTCGTGTCGTCGCTGGGCTGGCCACGTCGGCCGGTGCAGTGGTTACTATAAAATTCAAAAAATCTGTTCATCTCAAACAAGATTTGCACATCTAGCATTTTGTCTGCTTGTTTTGCGAGATGCCAGAAATTTGTAAGCTTCTTCTTTGTCCCATGGGTTTTCGGGCTTGCAACCGGGCGATGTCAGCATCTGACCATGATATATCGGCTGAAAACAATTCAACCGTTTTCATGTGAGTTTCACAGTGTATCTTTCAGTGTGGAACTCACCTGAAGATGGCTGAGTGATTTTCTGCCCTAATGTCGCGGGAAGATGTAGGCGTCAACCGGCTGCAACTCGAAGTCTCATGGAATACTAATTACGCCGGGAATATTGAGGACTATTCCCCATTATGTTGAGGAAGCGACTCTTGGGGCTGCGTGAAGCACTCCTCTCTGCTGTCTTTAATTTTTAGCAGAACTGAAAATGTTTTGTAATTGTTCGAAAGCAGTTACCATTGTGAAAAATGCGATAGTGGACTGATAAAACACTGTAATAACACAGTTGTCGCGGATCTTCTCCACCGCACAGTGTTGCATGCTCTGATAAGATTCAATTTTCGTACAATTCGAGTGCATTGTTTAAGATGCAATGTTCAATCGCTGCCTGGGTCCCTAACTTGAAATTTTCCTTATGCTAGTTTAGCGAAATGTCAGAATGGTTCCTTCGAGAACTATGCGGGTGTTTTTTCTTCGCCATACGATGCTAGTTTGCTTTTATTGTTCTACAATTGTTACGATGATTGCGATGCACAGTATTCGACAGGATCATTAACTCTATGATGCAGTTGCCTTTCGTGTCACAATCAATCCCTTACCGAGCGAAGTTACGCAGTAGAAAGTACATCGTTTCGCTGAATGACTTAAGACAAGTAAAATGAGTCTTTATTTGACACCACTTCGGCGACGTACGCGTCGGCACTTAAAGACAAATTCCTTTTGAAAGAGTGGGACCGAGTTTCTTCCCCAACTTACCGTAATCCGAGCTCGTGCACCGCATGTAATGACCAGAGCTGGGATTTATATGCACGATAAACTGAATAGTATATCCATGCATGTGTGCACTAAAAAACTGGTAAATATGCCCTAAAAACTTTAATATACGAAAAAATTAACATTATTTTAACTTTTCGTTCCGCAATTGTTCCAGGAACGCTAGAAATTCTACATTACTTAACTTATTGAAAGGGATCTTGGCTGGAACTGACGCTTTACAGATATCTTTTGAAAAATTATCATCGACATCATTTATTTCAAGTTTCTGCTACCAGTCACTTAAATAATTTTCCCACACAGTCACGATATACAAACATTAGCCATTATGGCTGAAAATAATCATCGACATCATTTCCACCCCTGATTGAGGTAAATGCTGCTGGTAAGGTTGTTTCGATCTGGGAGACATTTTTATTGACAGCATTTCTATGAGCAGCTGTTTGTAAATGTTGTGCAGTCCGGATATTTTTTTCGCAGGGCACCTATCACAGTGCTATAAAAATAAAGAGAGTTTATCTTCGTTTAATATAAACAACAGTCATTAACTCGAAACTCGCATTGATATATTTAAATACGCAGAAAACACAAAAATAAAACTTAGCCTACTTCCATCTGTTGCTAGAGCCAGACTTCCGTAAATACACTGTCTAAGCAAATAAGCTTTACTGATTTTCATCTGCAGCGTTCTAATATTCTCTCTCTTCCTGCTCACACTTGAGGAATTGACAAGGAACAGCACACTACTTACAAATTTGAAAGTTAACTGAAATGGCACTTTTTAATTCTTGGAACCGTTGTCGTCATGGTAGAGGGCTTCGTTTGTAACATAACGCAAACTATATCGAATTTTATGTTGGGACGGGCGCACCGTACTGTATAGATTTGTCGCATGACTATAAAATGCTGTTTACTTTTTGACGAGTGTTGAGCGGCGGTATTTTATGTACTACTAGCTGAGAAACCCGGCTTTGCCTGGGCATTACTTTTTCCAGTTTTCTATTAAAAACGAAAAAAAAAGAATTATGTTTGTAGCGAATTATCGAACAAATAGCATTTCCATCTTTGAAATCACTAAACAGTCGTATAAAGAAATATGCACAACGTACAAATGTGTAAGTACAGTAACCAAATTAAGAAACATGGTCCCGGAGAGTTTCTGTATGCTGGGCGCAGACGCTACGCTTGTCTACAAGGCGATTCTGTAAACGTCTCTACGACAACGCGTCAACTTTGCTGGCGAAAGCAACAGTGGATAATCTGGCGGTTATATTTTCAAAAGTGTTGTTTTCGACACAGGGATCGCGCGAAATCGTTTCTCCATGACACAGTTGTTATTCTGTTTACTCGAGTGACGACTCTACAGCTCTCTGTGGTGTCTCACAAACATTGTAGTTCTGTACGGGAGAATACTTGAGTCGAATTTCTGTTCCTGGCCAATGAGCAAACAGAAATCTTGACTCGTATTCTGTCTTCTACAGAGTTAATTTCAGCCCTGGGATTCTGAAAATGGCATATTGTGTCACTTGCGTAGACGGAGAATTGCAGCTACGCCTCTTGCAAATTTCATCTGCACATTGGCTAACACCCCAGTAAAAAGAGCATTGGTGCAGTACAACTGCAACTCAGTACTTCAATCCTTCAATAGGTGATATGTCCACGCGGGACCGGCGGATAAGGGAAACACTCACAGTAGATATACTGAGTTTCATTTTTTTTGTCCACTGAGATTTTTCTGAAAGTACTGATCAGGGTGAAGGTTTTCCATTTCTCACAGCTAAATAGTATCAGCCAATTTGTGCCCATGTAATAACGGGGGCCACGACCTGCACAAAGTGAAACATATGTTCTACCAATCTCGAAATGACATGTAGGGTAGAATCTGATATTGTACACTTGATATTTATACACTTTCTCACACTCTACAAGTTTTTTTAAAAATAAGTAATTTACGGTATCCACATTTTGATTCACTCTAGTATCATCCTGAGCGGAATGATTGGTCAGATATAATAAACTGAAGAGAAACCGCTACACGATAGTTTGGTTTATGGAAATCTCAAGGTGTAGTTTGCAAATGACATGGTCATCTAACACACGACATATGTCACAAACAGCACAGGGGTTTACAGTGGAAAACGGAAACGAGTATGAGCCGGTAAAATTGTTAAGAGGATACTTACGTATTGCAAAACTAATTTTCTGCCGCTCTATCTTCCGATTATTTTATATGGAAAGTTTTTCTTTTACCAGTTTCCGTCACTTCTGGAGTAAAATAGATTGAATTCTGCGTACATTTGCCGAGACTGCAACTGAGATAATAAAAAACCTGGAAATGTTTTTCGTAGCATCAGTATTGATCAACTTGTTGATCTCGCAAATCTGCCTGCTGCACAGCGATACTGAATTTAGAAACATCTATTTAGTATGGGCTGAATATCAGAATAAAAAGATGACAGAATGCATCTGGTGGCGATGTTTTGTGCATGAATACGCAAGCCTTCCATTCTGACACAGCCGTGCTGCCTGCTTAACTCGAAGCCCTTGGAGTGCATGTGGCTCATTTTTATTGATCGGTAGCTATACCCTCCACTGAGTAACGAGGTCAAGGCCTTCCCGCATGCTAATCTTCAGTGGAATGTAGGAATGAATTGGGATTCGTGCTGCTCTCGTAGATGCTTTAGTTTTTCTCACATTTTTCGAGTCACGAAAGGTACATTACACGAACTATTTATTCCAGCGTCCTGCTGGTCGCTGAATATCTGCACTGTAACCTCAGTTCAAATGACTACCTAACGTTTCCACTGCCAATGCTGTAAACATCGTCATGACTTATGAAGATTGATTGTTAAGATTCTTTCACTTTTATCTGATATGACACAGCTTTGTTCAAACTCTACGCTCTTATTTACAGTCAGAGGAGAAGCATACAGTTGTATTAAAATGTTTATGTAGGTAACTATTAACTCACAAAACGCGCGATCCAGATAAAAACACAATGGGCGCCCAATCAGATGGATAGAGGAAAATCTACACTTAATTGATACTTTTAAGAGATGATATGAAATGGAGCTGATAGTGAAACTTCAAATTTATAAACACTACAGACAAATAACAGAAAGGGAGTCTTGAATTAAATGCGTCATGGTGAGTGCGCTATTCTGTCATATGTTTTTTCTCTATGCATAAACAATAGTTATAAGAAACAGAGTTTGTACAGTAGCGTAGCAGATATATCACGAAACAGATTATGTTATGACATATTGAAACAACTTAAAAACTTCTTTTGAATGGGTCCGAATAATGAACTTTGGCGCCGATGGGTAATGCTCTTGCCAGTTGAGCTGGCAAGGAATGGCTCAAATGGCTCTGAGCACTATGGGACTTATCATCTATGGTCATTAGTCCCCTAGTAGTTAGAACTACTTAAATCTAACTAACCTAAGGACAACACACAACACCCAGCCATCACGAGGCAGAGAAAATCCCTGACCCCGCCGGGAATCGAACCCGGGAACACGGGCGCGGGAAGCGAGAACGCTACCGCACGACCACGAGATGCGGGCTGGCAAGGAATGCCTAAAGGTCCACTCCCACAGATTTTATTCTGCCAGTATCTCCAGAACTGAACAAAACTGATGCTTGAGGGACGGGTCTTCGGGACTGTGGGTGTGCCTGGACACCTCAGTAGGCAATAGCATAGCCCTAGAAGACAGGGTTCCGGCTTCGAATCCCGCTATAGCATAGTGCACTTATCTGTATAAACAAAGGACATTCTGCTTCAGAGTGAAGGATTCATTATGGAAACGTAATATAAGGTTGATCTCTTTAAATGATTATAATTATAGAGGTAAATCTGTGGACCCATTGTCGTGGGCAACAATTTCAGTATCGTCTACAGCTTCCTTCAATCACGTGTAAGGAGGGCACAGAAGTTTATGTCATTTAGGAATGTAATGTTTCAAGGTACTTTCACATGATGTTGCAATTGGTCAAGTGATGTGAAAGGTAACGGAAAACAAACCTGGTTGTATCCATGCATATCCCACAAATACATAGGAGCGACAGGTGTAGTGATTGTAGTGGTGATGGGAGATGAACAGTATTGTGGAGATAACCTCAGGTAATGCATAATATGTGGGCATGGGAATTACCTTGCAGGTAGGGTACATCTCCTAGACGCTGCAAGAACAGGTACGGAACAGACTGTAATAGGTTCTGGATGTACTCTGAGGTGGCGAAAGGCCTGGAATACCTCGTGATGTCATGTTGGACCTCCATTTGCCTGGCATAGTGCAGTAACTCAATGTGGCATGGACTCAACAAGTCGTTGGAAGTACTTTGCAGAAATATTGAACCTTGCTGCCTCAGTAGCCATCAATAATTGCGCCAGTGTTGGCGGTGAAGGATTTTGTGTACGAAGTGGCCTCTCAATTATGTCCCATAAATGTTTCATGGGATTCATGTTGGATGAACTGGGTGACCAGGCCATTGTTCTGTGAACAATTGTGCCCAGTGACATAGCGCATTGTCATCCATAAAAATGCCATCGCTGTTTGGGAACAAAGTCCATGGATGACGACAAATGGTCTCCAATAACCACTGCCAGTCACAGACTGGTTCAGTTGGCAACTACCATTCCACATACAAAGTCTGTTGATTCCCACTGTTTCCACATCCAAAGTCTGTTGATTCCCACTGTGCAGCCATAACAAAGACGGAAACACGTCTTGTTGGAAACAAAGTTATTCCAATCATTCATGGTACTTGTTGTTGGGCCGACCGGCGTGGCCGAGCGGTTTTAGGTGCTTCAGTCTGGAACCGCGCGACCGCTACGGTCGCAGGTTCGAATCCTGCCTCGGGCATGGATGTGTGTGTCGTCCTTAGGTTAGTTAGGTTTAAGTAGTTCTAAGTTCTAGGGGACTGATGGCCTCAGATGTTGCGTCCCATAGTGCTCAGAGCCATTTTGTTGTTGACAACAGTTGTGCCTGCAAAACTCTCCGGCCTCAGACTTGCATGCATTACTGCTCGTTTCTGGCGGGGTAGGTTTACTAGTGAAGAACTGATCGCTATGCACTTCGCTAAATGCCGTGCAAAAGCTGCACTGTGACGCTATGTTGAACTGTTCCCATTTTTTTTAATCCAAACTTTGTCACCTCCGAGCAACTGGATCCTTCCTTCTTACAGTCGAATACACTTGCTTATTACAGGGCTTTTCATTGTTGTGAAGGTATTGTCGCACAAGCAAAAATACACTCCTGGAAATGGAAAAAAGAACACATTGAAACCGGTGTGTCAGACCCACCATACTTGCTCCGGACACTGTGAGAGGGCTGTACAAGCAATGATCACACGCACGGCACAGCGGACACACCAGGAACCGCGGTGTTGGCCGTCGAATGCCGCTAGCTGCGCAGCATTTGTGCACCGCCGCCGTCAGTGTCAGCCAGTTTGCCGTGGCATACGGAGCTCCATCGCAGTCTTTAACACTGGTAGCATGCCGCGACAGCGTGGACGTGAACCGTATGTGCAGTTGACGGACTTTGAGCGAGGGCGTATAGTGGGCATGCGGGAGGCCGGGTGGACGTACCGCCGAATTGCTCAACACGTGGGGCGTGAGGTCTCCACAGTACATCGATGTTGTCGCCAGTGGTCGGCGGAAGGTGCACGTGCCCGTCGACCTGGGACTGAACCGCAGCGACGCACGGATGCACGCCAAGACCGTAGGATCCTACGCAGTGCCCTAGGGGACCGCACCGCCACTTCCCAGCAAATTAGGGACACTGTTGCTCCTGGGGTATCGGCGAGGACCATTCGCAACCGTCTCCATGAAGCTGGGCTACTGTGCCGCACACCGTTAGGCCGTCTCCCGCTCACGCCCCAACATCGTGCAGCCCGCCTCCAGTGGTGTCGCGACAGGCGTGAATGGAGGGACGAATGGAGACGTGTCGTCTTCAGCGATGAGAGTCGCTTCTGCCTTGGTGCCAATGATGGTCGTATGCGTGTTTGGCGCCGTGCAGGTGAGCGCCACAATCAGGACTGCATACGACCGAGGCACACAGGGTCAACACTCGGCATCATGGTGTGGGGAGCGATCTCCTACACTGGCCGTACACCTCTGGTGATCGTCGAGGGGACACTGAATAGTGCATGGTACATCCAAACCGTGATCGAACCCATCGTTCTACCATTCCTAGACCGGCAAGGGAACTTGCTGTTCCAACAGGACAATGCACTTCCGCATGTATCCCGTGCCACCCAACGTGCTCTAGAAGGTGTAAGTCAACTACCCTGGCCAGCAAGATCTCCGGATCTGTCCCCCATTGAACATGTTTGGGACTGGATGAAGCGTCGTCTCACGCGGTCTGCACGTCCAGCACGAACGCTGATCCAACTGAGGCGCCAGGTGGAAATGGCATGGCAAGCCGTTCCACAGGACTACATCCAGCATCTCTACGATCGTCTCCATGGGCGAATAGCAGCCTGCATTGCTGCGAAAGGTGGATATACACTGTACTAGTGCCGACATTGTGCATGCTCTGTTGCCTGTGTCTATGTGTCTGTGGTTCTGTCAGTGTGATCATGTTATGTATCTGACCCCAGGAATGTGTCAATAAAGTTTTCCCTTCCTGGGACAATGAATTCACGGTGTTCTTATTTCAATTTCCAGGAGTGTAACTTGGGTAACAAACCGTATAAATCGTAATTACATTGTTACGGAACAACCTCCGAAATAATATGGTGGGGTTGGAGTTCATCTTATGTATGTAGATGCCGAATCCGTCTTGCTGATGACCCTGAAGTCTCAACACTCCCTTTGCTTAATCAAGACTGTTCACAGAATCTATTGGTGACCATTGTCTGAACTAGGCGAGGTTGGTGGTGGAGACACGTATGTCCGCCGTACTTCGCAGTTGATACGTGAAATACAGTGACCTCCAACCTGCTGATGATGATGACCCCTCTGCGCAGCAGAAGCGCTGGTCATGGATGCGCTGGACTCCGGATCTGTATTAGTGGCTTGATGATGTAGAACGATATGAAGTCTGACAGGAGTTAGTGGTAGAACAATAGCGCGCACCTTTTTTGAGAGGATGCCCGTTTTAATTCCAGTAATTTCCTTTGAGGTGATTTGCAATACACATTTACGCAATCACATTGTCATCAAAGTGCGCCATATGCAGATTACAATGGTCATGGATTCGCGTATCACACCAAAACAATTCCAGTTACATTTAACGGTCTCTAAAAAGTGCCGCAGTTTAACGGACAACGCGTATTCTACCGTGACCATCGGGCTCTACGCCCTACACGTAACCGCTGACCTGGCCGTCCATTTCCGACAGTACCTATTTTTCTTTGACACAGGGTAGGAAAGTGCTTCCTTGTGTTCAAGGCCACTCAGAGCTCTCCATTTTGTTGCCTACACTCCTGGAAATGGAAAAAAGAACACATTGAAACCGGTGTGTCAGACCCACCATACTTGCTCCGGACGCTGCGAGAGGGCTGTACAAGCAATGATCACACGCACGGCACAGCGGACACACCAGGAACCGCGGTGTTGGCCGTCGAATGCCGCTAGCTGCGCAGCATTTGTGTACCGCCGCCGTCAGTGTCAGCCAGTTTGCCGTGGCATACGGAGCTCCATCGCAGTCTTTAACACTGGTAGCATGCCGCGACAGCGTGGACGTGAACCGTATGTGCAGTTGACGGACTTTGAGCGAGGGCGTATAGTGGGCATGCGGGAGGCCGGGTGGACGTACCGCCGAATTGCTCAACACGTGGGGCGTGAGGTCTCCACAGTACATCGATGTTGTCGGCAGTGGTTGGCCGAAGGTGCACGTGCCCGTCGACCTGGGACCGGACCGCAGCGACGCACGGATGCACGCCAAGACCGTAGGATCCTACGCAGTGCCGTAGGGGACCGCACCGCCACTTACCAGCAAATTAGGGACACTGTTGCTCCTGGGGTATCGGCGAGGACCATTCGCAACCGTCTCCATGAAGCTGGGCTACGGTCCGGCACACCGTTAGGCCGTCTTCCGCTCACGCCCCAACATCGTGCAGCCCGCCTCCAGTGGTGTCGCGATAGGCGTGAATGGAGGGACGAATGGAGACGTGTCGTCTTCAGCGATGAGAGTCGCTTCTGCCTTGGTGCCAATGATGGTCGTATACGTGTTTGGCGCCGTGCAGGTGAGCGCCACAATCAGGACTGCATACGACCGAGGCACACAGGGTCAACACCCGGCATCATGGTGTGAGGAGCCATCTCCTACACTGGCCCTACACCTCTGGTGATCGTCGAGGGGACACTGAATAGTGCATGGTACATCCAAACCGTCATCGAACCCATCGTTCTACCATTCCTAGACCGGCAAGGGAACTTGCTGTTCCAACAGGACAATGCACGTCCGCATGTATCCCGTGCCACCCAACGTGCTCTAGAAGGTGTAAGTCAACTACCCTGGCCAGCAAGATCTCCGGATCTGTCCCCCATTGAGCATGTTTGGGACTGGATGAAGCGTCGTCTCACGCGGTCTGCACGTCCAGCACGAACGCTGATCCAACTGAGGCGCCAGGTGAAAATGACATGGCAAGCCGTTCCACAGGACTACATCCAGCATCTCTACGATCGTCTCCATGGGAGAATAGCAGCGTGCATTGCTGCGAAAGGTGGATATACACTGTACTAGTGCCGACATTGTGCATGCTCTGTTGCCTGTGTATGTGCCTGTGGTTCTGTCAGTGTGATCATGTGATGTATCTGACCCCAGGAATGTGTCAATAAAGTTTCCCCTTCCTGGGACAATGAATTCACGGTGTTCTTATTTCAGTTTCCAGGAGTGTATATAGATGTTGCCTTCCGGGGTCGACCGATGGCCGTCTTCTTACGTGGCTGATGTAATGCCACAACATCGGAGACTATGCAGAACTCTCTCTTTTCCCCAGTTTATGTACCCTCTCTCTATCACAATCCAGTGGCAGCATATTGGCCAACATTGCGTAATCTTACATATCACTCATTGAGTACCCCCACCCCCGTCCACCGCGTCAACATAATCATTATAAAGTGTGTCAAGAACATCGACAGTGAAATATCGTTGTGTACGTTCGAGATACAACACTTCTGAGGTCGTCTTGTCGCTGATCATCATTGGCTTTCCCTCTACGTCCATACCATACAGCTAACTTCGCCTACGGAGAGATATTCTGTCAGATATTTTCCACCTCCAGCAACAGGACACCGGGCACAGCTGCGTACTGGTGACGTTGTTATAGCAGCTCGGCCCATTCATCTGAGTTATGTACTTCGACTTTGCAAGCGATGGTACGAACCGCAATGCATCGCGTTGTGTAGTCGTGTGCTGCACAGTTAATACAGGGACCCGATAGAGCCAGCCCAGCTTAATGCTAATTCGAAACGTGTAGCAAGTTAACTGCAGTGAACTCAGGTTGTTTGTCAGGCCAAATTGAACTGCTCTGCTACAGAGGTTGGGTGGGCGGTTATAGCCGGGAGATTTACGAAGTATTACGCTTTCTCGTATGTATCACAAGGATTAATCGCTCTTGGTTTTAGAAATGCAGCGACTGTAATACGAGAGATCAGAAACTTCACGAAGTGGTCATACTCCCCGGTGTTGATACTAATTGAGAGAAAGAAAAACATTACGTATTTCACCTTTGCGACTTCATCTGTTCAAGAGTAGCCGCTATTCATTACATGTTGGTAAGTTTGCTTCATAGTTTTTAATTAACAGCCAAAGAGTCCGCTTTTCTTAATTACAATCGGGTCTTTCATATTTACTTTTGAAAATAACTGAGTAGAAATTTGTGCCCTAATTACAACAATAGAGAATGCACGATGAAAATCATGGACAAACAACATAGTACACAGAAGAAATAAATTACGTGCCTCTAACGGAAACGAAGTTGTCATCAACTCAAAGTTTGGTTTTAACACTTCGGTGCTGTAGTAGTCGTTGTATTGGAAATGGTCTCTGCTTCCCTTCCTTCGACTTGAAACTAGCTTTTAGGAGAACCTAAAGCTGGAATTACATCGATGGTGTAGCCTGATGATAAACAAATCGATGACACAGGTGGAAGTCGCATTAAATGCCAGAAAATATCCAAGGACCAACGTAAATTTTGCAAACGTGTACAGCCGGAAAGTTAGATATGCCCCACAGTGCTTTACAAGGTTTGTTTCTACAGGGACTTGTACGACTTCACTTGTCTCCAACTTGACGAAAATTCAGAAATACAGTGATTGAAATATAATACTATGTGCTCTTTATCCAATCAAAGATGTTCAGGGGCAGAGAATTTACTGGACTGGGGCTGGAGAGGGCGTTTCACGAATATTTTACTCGAAAAATCAATGGGCTGGACAACTAAAAGCGAAAAGGATTTTTCTAACTCGACGAAGCACATCAAATACAATCATTGAACAAATCGACCAAAGACCATTACAGAGACGCTGAGCTACGCCATTTCAGCACTACCAATAATTCCTTGCTGTTATGTACCTGAAGGAGCAATTTCACATACGGTAAACTGTAGAACATGGATCATACAAGGCAACGTGTTGGCCAAAAAAAAGAGGCTCTGAGCACAGGGGGTTAATCGAGTACGGGTTTCTGAATTTACTCAAGAGAGTTTCGCGAGAACTACATCGACTTGGTCCGAACTATTCCTATTTAAGTTCCCTGAGAATTCCTGCTACACTTTCGTATAGGATATACCCCCTTTAGCTATCCTAGAAGCGCTTCTTTGACCCTCATCACTTCATTAAGTAGTAGCAATCGACTACTGCCTGTTATCCGGTAGGTGGCAATGATTATACTGCAGTGTTCTCACTACAAACGTGTGCTTCTTATTTTTATTTCACCGATTTCATTAATTGGGATTAGGCAATATGGAATTACAAATTACTGCAGTTATAATGAAAACCGTAGTACATGCAAGTATATACGAGGGTTGTTCGAAAAAACCGCCCCAATGTTTTTTTACAGCCGTTAATATAAACGTAAGAAAACATCCTGTTACCCGCTTTAAACGTAACGTTTCTTCTGCAAGTGTGCGGAGTTTTGAACAATTCCGGCATATGTCAGAACTCAAGTGAATCATTAAAATAGCTTCTAAGCAAAACATTTGTTACAAGCTGCGTGGTACAGTTAAATTCTTGGTTTCGGGAGCATTCATAAACATTTGAAAGCAATGTATGGTAAACATGCAATTGATAGGAGTAATGTTAGGCTATGGAGAAGAGAATTAAGCTCAGAGGTCTGATCTGCCACGTTCGAGACGTCCTGTGAGACGGCTACTGTTCCAAACAAGGCGAATCTTGCGTATGCTTTTAGTTTGACGCATCGCAACTCGACAAATGGCTCTGCAGCTATAGATGAGAGATAGAACTGTGTATGCAATGATTGAGCCTCTTGAATATTCAGAGAGTTGTTCAAGATGAGTCCCACGAATGCTCGTAATAGACCGGAAGATTGAAAGAAAAGTTATTTCATCTGAAGTGCTGGAGCTGTTTGACTCCAATGGAGAGGCTTTTCTGTCACATATCGTTACAGGTGACGAGACGCTGGTGCATCAGTTTCAGTCGAAAGCAAAAAAAGGTACTCACTGGAGCGCCTCCGCCCTCGATTTGCAAGGAGGAAATTCAAGGCAGTTCCCTCTGTGGGCAAAATCATGACGGCAGTATTTTGGGATAGCGATGGTGCTGTTCTCGTGAATGTTTTGACGAAAGATTCTGCCATTAATTCAGAGACACATGTGAAGACTCTGAATAAACCCAGTCACCGTTTCCGACGTGTTCGGTCTGACAATAATTCAAAAGAAATTTTCCTCCAATACGATCATGCAGGCCCACACACACATGTCATAAAACCTGGTAACACATAGCCAGACTGGATTGCTACATCGAACCTAAGGCCAGACCTGGCGCCCTCGGACGTCCAACTGTCTGGCCCATAACACGACGTGGCATGGACTCGACTAATGTCTGAAGTCGTGCAGGAAGGAATTGACACCGTGAATCCTTCAAGGCTGTCCATTAATCCGTAAGAGTACTAGCGGCTGAAGATCTCTTCTGAACAGCACATTGCAAGGCATCCCAAATATGCTCAATAATGTTCATGTCTGGGGGGTTTGGCGGCCAGGGGAAGAGTTCAAACTCAGAAGAGTGCTCCTGGAGCCACTCTGCAGCAATCTCTCGACGTATGGGCTGTCGCATTGTCCTGCTGGAATTGCAGTAGTCTGTCGGAACGCACAATGGACATGAATGGATGCAAGTGATCAGACAGGATGCTGAAAAACGTATCTAGACGTCGAGGCGAGGCGAAGCGAGGCGAGGCGTGAAGCTTTGTGTAACACAGTCATCAAGAGTACACGGGTGGACCTTCGGCTCCGATGTTTCGTTGAATGGTTCGCTCGCTGACACTTGTTGGTGGCCCAGCTTTTAAATATGCAACAGTTTGGGGAACGGTTACTCTACTGTGACGTTGAACGATTCTCTTCAGTTGTCGTTGGTCCCTTTCTTGCAACATTTTTTTCCGGGAGCAGCGATCGGAGATTTGGTGTTTTGTCGGATTCCTGATATTCACGGTATACTCGTTAAATTGTCCTCCGGGAAAATCCCCATTTCATCGCTACCTCGGAGACGCTGTGTTCCATAGCTCGTGCTCCGACTATAACATCACGTTCAAAGTCGCTTAAATCTTGATAACCTGCCATTGTAGCAGCAATAACCGATCTAACAACTGCGGTAGGCACTTGCTGTCTTATAGAGTGTTGCCTACCGCAGTGTCGTGTTCTGTCTGTTTACATATCTCTTTATTTGAATACACATGTCTATACCAATTTCTTTGGCGCTTCAATGTACATGTGCTGCGGAAACAACGGTGGGTCATTGTTTATTGAACTACCTACGTACAACATGGGACTCTTTACTCATGTCTATAAGAATAACATCCAACACCGATTCTCAATTCTCAACGAATATAACTAAAACAATGGTCACATGACATACACTGTTGATACTTTCATAGATATTATAAGAAGAGCTCAAGCTGTAGCCGTAGGTCTTCCATTGTTATATCTTCTTTCCTTTCCCTTAGTTTGTCAGAAATAGTACATCACGACCTTCATTGATAATGGACAGGATGTGGGCCTGAGGAAAATGAGATCAATCTAGTCTTCTTCTTCGAATTCCCTACCCTGCGTGGCAGGGACAGTACCAAATTCATGATTTGCTGATTACTTTTATTTTGTTTTGATCATGTCTGGGTATGGCAAGCTAGCACATTGCTCGTTCAGTTGTAACAGCAGGTTCTGTCAAATAACCATAGGCTTCATAAATGTGGAACAGAAAACTTTTGTAGATGTACGTTATATTAGTATACGGGGTGTTAGAGGTTAAGTGCAGATATTTCTGTTGGTGACTGAGGAAAGTGTACTGAACAACATCAACATGTCATGCACTTGTACTATATACGGCGTCTAAGGTGGAACGTCAATGAATGGAACATGTCAAGCTAACGTAAACAGATGGGCTGCTGTGAATTTTATTGTATACTGTGATTTTTACTACGTACTCACCTGTGAGAGCTACATATACGGACATGGCTTTGTGCACAAGGTGCTTTTTTATTATAAATGTTTTATATTTGACGAACCTTTTTATATAGTGGTACGTTTCATCTACTAATATGACAAATTGGCCTGAGGTTCCAACTCACAATTTTCCCTTGGGCAGCAGGTTAAGTGTTGAAGTGTGGATGCATAGACGCAAAGGGGTTAGTCTGTACTGATAGGCATAGTTCACTTCGTAGTGCAGAAAGCATCAGGTAATAAATTCTGAGACGTGTTTGCGGAACGACTGTTTGAGAGAAAAAAAACAAGTAACACACTGAAGGCGGTACATATTAAGATACCGATGATCAGAATATCTGCACTTATACCCCTAACACTAAATCGTTTTCTGTACCATTCATATCATTTCTCTTTTTAGTTTTTAGTTGTATATAATTTTTGTTTTCGTTACACGTACACTACTTGAAATCCTGGAGTTATCAGAAATAAAATATAGGGAGTGAAATGTTTTCTAGGTTATCTATAGATTGTACAGAACGCAGCCGGTAGTTGAGTCAAAGACACTTCACTGAAACAGATTTGACAGGACCACAGCCAGTGTCTTGAAAAGAAGTTATTATATGATATCAAGAAAAGCAAAATACGGATAACGAAGTGTGATCTAGTTGAGTCTGGCTAGGCGTACATTAGGAAATGAGACATTGTAAGCAATAGGTGAATTTTCCTATTCGGGCAGCAAAATAACTGATGGCAGTAGAAGTAAACAGGAATTAAACTGCAGACTGGCAACTGCAAGAAAAGATTTTCTGTTAAAGAAAACATCTAATACCAGTTTGAGTTAGAACATGTTTGTCTGGAGAACACCTTCGCACGGATGTGCAACGGGGACGATGAGTATTACAAACAAAAAGCTTTTGAAAAGCGGTGTTACAAAAGAACGCTGAGTGTTAGATGGAGTCATCGGATATGAGTAACTAATGAAGAGGGATTGGGTCGAATCGGGGAGAGCAGATACTTATGACTGAAGTTGACCAAAATGAAGGATAGGAGTCATTCTGAGACATCACGGGACTTAATTTGCCAGAGGAGTGAATAGCTAAGGCTTCACTACAGTAAGTAAGTTCCAATGGAGTCGGTGTCAGTAGTTACACAGATATGAAGAGACTTGTAAAAGACAGAAGACTAACGTGGAGAGCTGTACCAAACAGTTCTTCTCACCGAAGACAACGATTAAACTATGTGATTCCTTTAAATTCATTTAAAAAATGTAAGTAAACTCACAGCCCAATATCTTTCGTAACGAACTGCTTTTAATTCTAGAAAGTAAGTCAAAAATAGTAAATGTATTTCAAAAATGATTCAAATGGCTCTGAGCACTATGGGAGGACATCACACACACCCATGCCCGAGGCAGGAATCGAACCTGCGACCGTAGCGGTCGCGCAGTTCCAGACTGTAGTGCCTAGAACCGCTCGCCCACCCCGGCCGGCAAATGTATTACATTACAGATCACTGGTAACATATTCGTGAAGCAAAACGCGTTTGCTGGCAGAGATACACAATTTCTTGATGTTGCAGAGGCCGATTTATAATATATGAAGTCGTCTCACGTTGTTAGCTGAGTCATGGTATCGTGTTGTCACAACGTTTTGACGTGTTTCCCACATATTATCTTCAGGCCTTAAGATGACGAGCAGAAACATAATTGAAACGTTGCGTGTTGCGACAACACGAAGCCATTAGTAAGCTGATAGAGATGATTTCGTCAATGATATTCGCCGAGAAAATCTGAATTCTCGTGTAGGTTTTAGAATACTTGCAATATCTATAACCTGGTCACGATCATGTGTCAGCCACCTGTGTCGTAAATCAACGATTTTAGCAAGGTACGCAGTACAATTAGTGAACAATGGAGTGCCTCGATGTCAACATTACGAACATTTTACGAGGACGGATGAGCAGTTTGTGCTCTTACGCGCGTAGAGCACTCCTGACTGCCCAGAGTGTGTCTGAATATTGGTTACACGTGACGCTACATTGGAAAAGTCGTGTAGTCGCATGATATAGAAACATACCTTAACTGTCAGGGAATGTTCTTGTGCGTATGTGATGTCATATACACCATATCTAGTGTTTAAGTGTGTTGTGTTCTGCGTAAATCAAATGATAAAGGGAACTACGTTGAGTTCGGATTGCTTATGTTAACATCTTGTGTATGATCATCCGAGTGGCAGGTGTGCACTATTGGGAGGATTTCCAAGAAACTTCGGTCACTGCCGTAGGGGTCAAACTAATCAAACACGTGTCTCGGCTTTTCCTTAGACTTTAGACTGTTTCCGAGAAAACGACGGTCAAAGTTTTGGCGGTAATTTATGTGTCTCTTACCGAGCAAACAGTTCCACCGACACGGTGGCACAGTGCCTTTCGCGCCCCGGGTTGGAAAGTCGACAACTATTTTCATTTTCATTTTTGTTTTTCATTTATCTATCCGTATTGGAGAGGATTACTTCACAAATGTTTTCCAATGTATATTCAAATAAATGAATTAAAAAGAAAAAAATTAATCAGTGGAAAAATTACTTGAAATTGTTTTCGATGAAATTCCTGTAGTGTATAGTGACCATCATCAATTGCAAACACCAATTATTGGAAAAGTAAACCGTTATGAGTGGTATTCCGCGAAATTATTGACAGCGCGTCAAATTTTCAGCGATGTTAACGGGATTTCTTTCCAGAGTGGGATCCTTAACGAGAAATGTCACTGTTACAAATCCATTTTGGCGCGACGCTCGTGGTATTCGGAATCTGTTTCGAGTGTTCCACGATCAATATCATCCAAGGAAATACATACCAAATGTTCTGGAAGAGTAAACATAAGAATGAAATTATGAAGTAGGAACGGATATAAGAATGAAATATGAGAATTTAAAAAGATTGTAACTCATGAATATACCATACACACATATATTGTATAATAAATGTGTGAGGCTTATTGTGAAACGCAGATGTAATTTTACAATTAATAAAAGGGCCTTTTATGCTGTAACTTCATACGAATGATTCCTGTAGTAACTATAGTGTTGGCAGAAGAGCCAACACCGTGTTACTAGAGAAGGCCGAAATGCACGCGTTTTGGCTCACGCACGCTGGTGTGAGGAGGGAAGAACTATACTGACGTGAGGTATGGAACATGACACGGAATTAGAATTCAGAAAGCAGACGTAAGTAGTTTGATACTTAAATTTAATCCCTTAATGATGAACGTCGCACTTGACGGTACATGAGTCATAATATTATCTGTTCAGAAGACATAGTAACTGAATATGGCTCCTTGCTAGGTCGTAGCAAATGACGTAGATGAAGGCTATGCCAAACTGTCCTCTCTGTAAATGAGAGTGTATGTAGTCAGTGAACCATCGCTAGCAAAGTCGGCTGTACAACTGGGGAGAGTGCTAGGAAGTCTCTCTAGACATGCCGTGTGGCGGCGCTCGGTCTGCAATCACTCATAGTGGCGACACGCGGGTCCGACGTATACTAACGGACCGCGGCCGATTTAAAGGCTACCACCTAGCAAGTGTGGTGTCTGGCGGTGACACCACAGTAACCTTCTGCGGACGTGGCTAGCAAATGAAAAAAATAAATAAAAACAAGTTTCGAACAGGGGTCCCCAAAAGTGAGCGGCCGCGGGCCTAGTCACTGTACCACCAGATGGGCGGAGCTTATCGCTCGTTAAAAGGCACCTTACGTACATCGAAAACTTTGACGGTCGTTTTCTCAGAAACGGTAGAGTATCTACGGATATGCCAAGACACGTGTTCGCTTATTTAGCCTCCTCTTCTACTAAGCGAAGTTTCCGGGAAATCGGGTTATGGCACTTATCGTGTTCTCCTCGTAAGTGTCGTGAACCTCCTTTCGTTTTTTGCACGTTGTAGACTTACTGAACTTCTAACACTTTGCTTCTACTTTCTGTAACTTATTGCGTCGGCACAGCCACTGTTTTCTGCTTCTCGTTGTCAATAACTTTAATGAAGGTAATAGCAAAGGAGGGAAGTTTCATCGATCATTTTACCTGTTTTCATCGCGAAATAACAACGCACTTGACTTTGAACTGGAACGTGGCTGCACTTGGTCACGTGCCCAAGTTGGTTCCGTCTGCGACCAGGTGCACAGCTTGCTTTGTCGATTAATACTCCTCATTTACTCTTGTAAACGTATGATTTCGCGCAAAGTGTTACATTATGTACACTATTGGCCATTAAAATTGCTACACCAAGAAGAAATGCATGATGATAAACGGGTATTGATTGGACAAATATATTACACTAGAACTGACATGTGATTACATTTTCAAGCAATTTGGGTGCATAGATCCTGAGAAATCAGTACCCAGAACAACCACCTCTGACCGTAATAACGGCCTTGATACGCCTGGGCATTGAGTCAAACAGAGCTTGGATGGCGTGTACAGGTACAGCTGCCCATGCAGCTTCAACACGATACCACAGTTCATCAAGAGTAGTGATTGGCGTATTGTGACGAGCCAGTTGCTCGGCCACCATTGACCAGATGTTTTCAGCTGATGAGAGATCTGGAGAATGTGCTGGCCAGGGCAGCAGTCGAGCATTTTTTCTATCCACAAAGGCCCGTACAGGACCTGCAACATGCGATCGTGCATTATCTTACTGAAATGTAGGGTTTCGCAGGGATCGAATGAAGGGTAGAGCCACGGGTTCTAACACATCTGAAATGTAACGTCCACTGTTCAAAGTGCCGTAATGCGAAGAAGAGGAGACCGAGACGTGTAATCAATGGCACCCCATACCATCACGCCGGGTGATACACCAGTATGGCGATGACGAATACACGCGTATTAATAATTTTCTTGATCTAAGAGATTTCATATATTTCTAACGTGCGAGTGCATAATATGAAGATGTTTTGCAGGGTAGAGAATTCAATTATTCTAAAGTTAGTTGTCCGATATAGTTATTTGCCCCGGGTGGTGTGTTTCAGCGGAACTCTTGTTTTTCACAATTGACTGTACGCACTTTCTTCACCGTGCAGCACTGTGTTAAGAGCAACTTTCGGTGTCAAATCAGCGTCTAAACTCTGCATTGATCCTATCAGATGCGATTAAGGGCATTCCGGTCGCCCCGGAACTGTCTCGCAGCCAGTGCAACTTGGCTGCTGTGCGGGCAGCCTGCGCGGCACGGCGGAAAACCACTTCCACGAAGTACTTCCGTGTGCTAGCAGCCACGTGATGCGCATGCGCTGCGGTTAGCGGATGTAACAATCGAGCGGAGAATACTGCAGGATTAATGTTAAGAACGGAAAGGCTGATAACAATGTGCGTTTTAGAGCTGCACGGAAATGGAAATCTAAGGAAAAGTTCACATCCATTTCATCGAGCTGCGCATCTGACTACTGAGTTTTCAAGCTGGAAACCTCGAAATATGGACGGTGCCTTTGGAAGACTGCTTATCACCGCATTGTTGTCGATTGTTTATCAGTGTTTTTGAACCTGTGCGGTGGAAAAAATCCATCGTTGTAATTTGATCCTTCGTGGCTGCTGATGCAGCAAAATGCTGTTTCTGGCTAGTAAACCACTTGCAATGTTTCTATTAAATTACGAAGCTCTCTGCTGTGGATAAAAGCCACAACTGACGATGAAACCTCCTAGGAGAGAATGGTGGATCCGATAGTTTCTCCCTGCTTTCTGAGAGGATTCAGTATACTGATTATATGTCTCTTTTCTCCAAAAACTTACAGTTCTACATTTAAGATGAATGATATTTACGTGTAATATTAGTGTACAAAACAACACAGTCTTGCATGAAACTAGCAATGACAGTGAAACATGTGTGCAAATCTGCAAAACTTCTGATTTTAGAGTTTCGTTTCATTTAGGCCCGCCAATCATTAATGACACAGAATTATACTTTCTCGTTTCTGTTATTTTATTAGTTATAGTAATATGTACTACGTTATGTGCTAGTAAACTACACTGTCACGAATTTCAGTCTATATAAAGTTTGCAGATCGAAAAGAGCGTGCAGGGCCTCAGATACGGTTTCCTACCAGTATCGGGTATAGTGCTTGTAATGGTAACACCGACCACCTTAAACGGCAATCGATGCTAACGTTAAATCTCTGCTAGGGATTTTTGACCATGAGATAAGAGATAACGTAATGGGAACAGAACTATCACGTTGGGATCCCTTTCCGAAACACTCCAGTAGAGTATAATCAACAGTAAACAGGTGGGTCAGGAATGGACGTTCTCCCAGCGCAAAAGCAAGGTGTAATATTACGCGTTAATATCGGTCGCCAGCCTAATTATGCACTCTTGTGTCAAGCAGTATAATAAAGCAGAAGGTAGTGCTAAGGCTAACCTAATCTTCCTTGACACACACTAAACTCTTTCTTTATATTTGTTCACGCTACAACACAGTAACCTATCCGTGCAGATAAATGTACTACTAACTTGGAAGTCAGACAAACACATGGCCAATGAGATAACAAACAGTAACATTTGCCTCTCAACAACACGTACCTTAAATGAACTAGATGCAGCAATTTATAGACCCGGTCACCAACACACATTAAGCTAATAGTAATACTAAACAGGGAAAAGTATGAAATGATTCTGAGTTGAATCAGGGGGTCTATTAATGATCATACTATCCATTGAGTAGTACAGGTTCTCTATGCCTTTGCATTAAGCAACTTGAAGTACAATAGATAACATAGTAAATATTTCTATCTTAAGTTCAGTTTGAAGGAATTAAGGAATACAAATCTAACTACACTGGCTCCGAAGGAGCCTTTGCTTTGCTTTATTAACTGACTAGCCTAGCACATGAGGGCCCTTAAACTTTCATGTTTTGAAGAACCGTGCTTAATAACAAAACTACACAAGTATGTATGAGAAACGATAGGTATTCTCTTAAATAATTATTAATTAAGTATAGCTCAACAAACTAATATCTTTAAATAACAAATGTGCTATGATAAGCAGTCTTTTAACCTACTCAAAATATAGTTGTCTGTGCAAACGCCAGCACAATGTTAAATGCAAGTTATAACACGTCCTTATGATATGAACGCTGATAAAACCTTGTACTTCTGATCAAAGTTCGTAAATGAAACAATTAATAATCTTTTCCACTTCAAATCAATATTATTGTTCTTTTAACTAACAACTTTACTACTTTCAAGCAGCTTTTCAAGTGAGGCAAATTATTTACGAAAATGACTTCAGATTGATTTGAAAATGCACTGGAAGTGGAGTAGAGCTCAAACTATAAAACTGAACTTTAAACACTATAACTCCACTCATTCGAAAGCAATCACAGCTATTTTTGCAGCTCCCGAATAAGTCTTTCCATAATTAATTAGGACACTCGGGATTAAATTCACAAGGATAGGATTCCTGTCCAGGTTTGTGATTTCGAATAATCACGGATGTAGGATAAGAGTTTTTAGCAACAGCACGAGTGTTATTAAAATCAACCGCATTTCACAAATACCGGATCCATTTAGAGTGCCAAATATAAACAATTTAGTGGAAGGCTGGTGGCACTGGTGGCGTAAGTTGCGGTGGCTGTTAACATGGCGGCGATGAAGTCATGGCAGTACTGTTGGTCTCGCCCTGTTACAGTTCTTGGTGTCGGAATTATGTTTTTACTGTACCAAAAACCATGCTATGATAAGTTCCTCGTGCCTCAAAACTCCAAGAATACGAGCCACAATGTTAACCACAGCACTGCTCAGCCCATACGCCTTACACGTCACAAATGACGAGTTGCTATTTGCGCGCCAACCACACACCTTTTCCACTCCGCCAGCCTACTTACGTAGCTGCGGGGCTTCCCCATATTTTTTACATTCAACCCTTCATTCCCTAAGCATGGACCAAGTCATTTACAGCACAAATCTTAGTTAATAACAAATGGGTCCAGAAACTTCCTGTGACCAAAAGTCATTTTAAAGTCATTTTCATCATGATGATCACTTACACTCGGTATCAGCGTCTTCTGACGCACCTCTGATATTTCGTTGTTGACTATGTTATTTTTGACGAACAGTGATGGTTCAAATGGCTCTGAGCACTATGCGACTTAACTTCTGAGGTCATCAGTCGCCTAGAACTTAGAACTAATTAAACCTAACTAACCTAAGGACATCACACACATCCATGCCCGAGGCAGGATTCGAACCTGCGACCGTAGCGGTCACGCTGTTCCAGACTGAAGCGCCTTTAACCGCACGGCCACACCGGCCGGCCGACGAACAGTGATGTAAGTTGATTGAAATAACTGACTCTGTAGGCATTGTAGCGGGTTTTTGTAAAATATGGTTTACCACTGGTTACCCTAACACTATTTTCTCCAAATTTTTGTCTTCTCTTTCTGTTAGAGTTGGTGTCATGTCTAAATATTTTGACTATTTGCTGTGTGTCTATATCCATACTGTAAAGTAATACTAAATTATTGGCCACTTCTTTCTATTGTGATATTTTCTATTGAGCATGTATTTGTACCAGTGGAACCCGTTCGTCATATGCTTTAATAAAATCAAGTAAAAATTAAAGAGCAGTGATTCTCTCAGGGCAAGTTTTGCAATCCCCTTACTTAACAGTCGTGTACAACCGTTCGCGGAACGAAAGATCCGTACCCAAACACTGGAAAGTTACACAGGTCACATAAATTTTTTTAAGAAAGGTAGTAGGCGTAATCCACCAAATTACAGGCCCATGTCAGAAACAGCGATATGCAGGAGGAATTTGGAACACACATTGTGTTCGAATATAATGAAGAATCTCGAAGAGAACAGTCTATTGACACACAGTCAACACGGATTTAGAAAACAGAGTTCTTGTGAAACACAACTAATTCTTTACTCGCACGAAGTGTTGAGTGCTACTGACAAGGGATTTCAAATTGATTCCGTATTTCTAGATTTCCAGAAGGCTTTTGACACTGTACCACACAAGTGGCTTGTAATCATATTGCGTGCTTACGGAACATCGTCTCGGTTATGGGACTAGATTCATGATTTCCTATCAGAGAGGTCACAGTTAGTAGTAATTAAGGGAAAGTCATCGAGTAAAACAGAAGTGATTCCCGGCGTTCCTCAAAGTAGTATTACATGCCCTTTGCTGTTCCTTATCTATATAAATGATTTACGAGATAATCTTAGCAGCCGTCTTAGGTTGTTTGCAGATGCTACTGTCGTTTATCGACTAGTAAAGTCATCAGGTGATCAAAACAAATTGCGAAACAGTTTAGAAAAGATGACTGTATGGTGCAAAAATTGGCAATTAACCCTAAATAACGGGAATTGTGAGGTCATCCCCATGAGTCCTTAAAGGAATCCGTTAAACTCCGGTTACATGATAAATCAGTGAAATCTAAAGACCGTAAATTCAACTAAATACCTTGGTATTATAACTATGAACAACTTAAATCGGGAGGAACACATAGTTGTGGGGAAGGCTAACCAAAGACTGCGTTTTATAGGCAGGACAGTTAGAAAATGTAACAGATGTACTAAAAAGACTGCCTACACTACGCTTGTCCGTCCTGTTTCAGAATACTGCTGCGCAGTGTGGGGTCCTTACCAGACAGGGCTGACGGAGTACATCGAGAAAGTTCAAGGAAGAGCAGCACGTTTTGTATTGTATAGGGGAGAGAGTATCATTGAAATGATACAGGATTTGGGGTGGACATTATTAAAACAAAGGCTTTTTTCGTTGCGGCGGAATCTTCTCACAAAATTCATATCACCAACTTACTTCTCCGAATGCAAAAATGTTTTGTTGACGCTGACCTACATAGTGAGAAACGATCATCATAATAAAATGAGAGAAATCAGAGGTCGCACGGAAAGATGTAGGTGTTCGTATTTTCCACGCTATTTACGAGACAGGAATCAGAGAATTATTGTTAAGATGGCTCGATGAACCCCCTGCTAGGCACTAAAATGTGATTTGCAGAGTGTCCATGTAGATGTTCATGTAGAAGATAGTTGATTTGCTGGATCAGTCTGTCGAATGCAAGTGCCAAGCTGTGCATAATACGTCATAGTTACATTAAGGAAGGGTACAGCACTTCGAAATGATTCTAACAGGATAGTAATGCGTTCATTACTTTGTGCCCCACCTATTTATTTGAAAGCACTCAAGTTCAACAAACTAATGTGAGACTGTGAGATATCGGCTAGGGTAGTCAAGAAAAGGATGCTCTGTGGTGGACGTCTTAGAACGTACGGAAACTGACTTTCACAGTCAGTTGTAAAATACATTATACATCATCATCATCATCATCAGTTATCTGCTATATTAGCAGGTCCTTTACCTCTCCATTTTCTGCGATCCATTGCTTCCTTCTTAAGGCTGTTGTATGCTGTACCATCCATCATGTCATCCAGTATCTGGAATCCCTTCCTTCCTCGCTTCCTTTTCCCTTCTACATAACCTTCTAAAACTGTTTTTATCAGTCCGTCATTCCTTCTTAATATAGGCCCAATCCAAGCGCCATATAGAAGAACTCTCCACGCAAGACATTTTATGACTCTCTTTCTGAGTTCTCTGTCCAGACCGCTGCAGAAAATTCTCCTTTTCTTATAAAACGCCTCTTTTGCCATTGCTATCCTTGTTTTAATTTATGTGATACACTTCCAGTCGGTGTCGGTCCTGCTTCCACGATACTTAAAATTTTGCACCTGTCCTAGTATTTCTCCATTCAGCATAATTTTTCTTTCCTTATTTCGTCCTAGTGCCAATACTTTTGTTTTATTTGTGTTAATTTTCATTCTAATTTTTTCCATTAGTTTCAATGGTGTCCACCAAATCCTGTAATTATTTTCCCTTGTGGCTAGAAGAACCATGTCATGAGCAAACTTCAAACACCCTACTCTTCTTCCTCCAATTTCTACACCTTTGTCATCTAATGAGCATTGGTCAACCATATTTTCTAATTAGATGATGAAAAGAGTAGGTGATAGACAGCATCCATGCCTTACTCTCCTTTTCCTAGTCCGATTCAGTTTGTACTTTCTCCTCTCACTTTAATTGAAACTTTTTGATTAATATATAATGAATTTACAAGTCTTCTGGTTTTCCAGTCCACTCTCTTTTCCTTCATTATAGTCGCCAGCTTGTCCCAAACCACATTGTCAAATGCCACTGTAGAGCGATGAAGCACATATATAGGTCTCTTCCTTTTTCAATAAACCTTTCTCCCAAGATTTGTAGGAGCCCTATTGCATCTCTGCTACCAGTATTCCGTCTAAAGCCAAACTCCTCCTCACCAAGATTCTCCTCCATTACTTTTCAAGTCTTTTATTAATTATTCTTAACATCACTTTGTCTGAATGTCCACGCCCGTGTTCCCGGGTTCGATTCCCGGCGGGGTCAGGGATTTTCTCTGCCTCGTGATGGCTGGGTGTTGTGTGATGTCCTTAGGTTAGTTAGGTTTAAGTAGTTCTAAGTTCTAGGGGACTGATGACCTAGGATGTTAAGTCTCATAGTGCTCAGAGCCATTTGAACCATTTTTTTGTCTGCTTGTGAAATGAATCTGATTGTCCTGTGCTCTCTGCATTTTTTGGTTCCTTGTTTTTTCGGTAATGGAATCATTACTGTTGTCAGAAAGTCCTCAGGCCATTCACCACTGTCATATATTTTATTACATAATCTCAATATTTCTCTTATTCCATCTTGGTTCAAGCATTTTAATATTTCTCCAGGTATCGTATTTGTACCTACCGCTTTGCCATTTTTCATTGCTGCTACGGCAGACTTTACATCTTCCATTATGATGGTTGGTCCTTTCTCGTCATCATTTACACTGTTGTTTGATTCAAGTTCCAGAGTTTCTGGTTTGCTATTTGTGTCATATAGCTCTTTCAGATATTCTTCCAAATCTCTGGAGGACATCGTCACGATCTTTGTAAACTACCTCTTCGTCTTTACTCGAAATTTCCATAGTAGCACTTCCTGCTCCGTTTTGTTCCCATGTCATAGTCTTTACTCTGTTGTATAGTAAGTCGTATCTTCCCTTCCTGACCAGTTCTTCCATTTCATCACATTCCTCTTGTAGCCATTTTTTCCTAGCCTGCTCAGTTTCTCTTCGCAGTTCATTATTTAACCTTCGATATATCTTTCTTGCATCTTCAATGCTCTTGTTTTTCAATTTTCTTCTCTCCTCCATCTTGGAAATCATTTCTTGTGCAGCCCATGGTTTTTTTTGAGCTTTTCCCTTTTACATATCCTATATTTTGCTGTCCTGCTTTAATAATTCCTTCTTTCAGCATATTTCAGTACTCGTTGGCATTATTAGGTGATTCTTTGTCTCGAAATGTGTTTAGAAACTCCCGAGACAGCATTTCTGTAATTTGTTCTTTGTTGGATCTTATGTTCTCTAGATCCCACTTCTTCACCAGGGTCTCCTTCTTCAGTTTTTTCATTCTTATTTCTATTTTTGCCACAAGTAAGTTGTGCTCACTATTAATATCTGCACCTGGTAACGTGTGCACCTTCTTAATTCCATTGCTGTATCTTTCTTCTACCAGTATAAAATCGATTTGGTTTTTGTATGTATTCCCTGGCGATTTCCAAGTGAAGAGCCTCCTCTTGTGGTTCTTGAACCATGTGTTTGCCGCTATCAGCTGCCTTTCGCTGCAGAAGTCAATTAGCCATTCACCTCTATCTTTTCTCTTTCCAAGACCTTGACTGCCTACTATGTTTCCCTCTTTCCCTTTTCCCACAATGGCGTTCCAGTCTCCCATTACTATTTTGCACCATTTTTTATTTTCGTCCATTATTCTCTCTATTACATTGTACGTTTCCTCTACAATTTGGTCATCATGTTCTGAGGTTGGCATATACACCTGGACAACCAGTAAATCTTTTCGTGCTCCTTTCAGCCTTACACCAGTAACCCGGTCATTTGCATAGTCTACATATTCCACACATTTAGCCAATTCCTTTGTCATAATCATTCGTAGTTCATTCATTCCTTCTACTTCTCCTCCTGAGAAGTACAACACATATTCATCGGACTGCAACTCTCCATGTCCATTCCATCTTACCTCGGCAACTCCTACGAGCTCCATATGATTCTTTTCCATCTCTCTTTTAAGGTTTTCTAGTTTTCCTGCTTGTAGCAGAGATCTAACATTCCAGGTACAAATTACATTAATTACATTGTACAGTAAACAGTTAAATTTACGTTTGAACATTGTTTTTCTTACGCCACAATGACAGCGTTATTATTTAGGCCATTGCCAATAATTTTGTGATACCTGAAGATAGAAACCGGTAGTAAATAAACAATTATTTTATCAGCACGTCTTGACAGTTTGAAACTTAATACTTTTCAGAGGACGAAGTCGTGTTTGACAAGCATGGCGCAGAGCTGGTCCTTGCAGAGTGGACTGTGAACAGCAACTATAAAGACAAATGCACTTAGTCGGCTGTACCTAAAATTAAATGGTGAGAGCTGAAGATTTGAGAATGTGTAATTTCTTATATATTGTAGGGAAATGAGAGCGTGCATTCTCTGAACGCGTTGTTGAAAGTGAAAAACAGATTATGTGGCTAAATGCTATGATGAAAGTACGTTTACTAGTAAATTTATGTCTTCACGATATTCCAGTCTATTACACGTGATGGAAAAACACGCAACAGCACTCAATGAATTAGTAAACAATACTCATCGAATCTTATTGATTCTTACAGCTTCATTATGTCACTTAACACTGATACACATACTATTTAATTGCTATGGAAGGAGACAACAGTTTTATTTTAATTTTTAAGGTCTTGCTATAAAATGTAAATTTATTTTTTTCAGTGGATAAAGTAAGACTATTTTATCAATTAACTAAAGTTTCAGAATTAGCAACGGGATGGGTACGTATGCATGAGTGGGTCCACCGTTGAGTCTCAAACAATATTGTCTATTTCACACACATACGAAGTTTAACAAAAAAACTATTGAAATCAATAAGGCATCGTGAAGATAGGGATAAAAAAACTACAGTGTTACCAAATTTATACATAGTCAAATTAGTACGCTGACAGAAACACGATTGTGATTAGTAATGATGCTGCTGAACCAGACGTGTCCTCAGGCAACAGAAAACTAAGATAACTGAAAAAATAACGAGAATGAAACTGGATTTACCTTATTTGGGAAATTGGTATACTAAATTTAAGGAACATTTGTTTTACAGCAAATACGCTTTAAATACATATAATTACTTTGATGTAGCATGATCGGTGTATTTGACACATTTGTGAAAGGTATTTCAGTAGAATGGTACTTATTTTTCAGGTAGTAACTTCTTAATACCTGGAAAAGTTGCAATTTTTTCATCAACTTACGTTAATACCGAGCTTTTATTTTTGAGATAGTATGAAAGAAAATGATAAAATGCGCAAATTAGTGTGCTGTTAATAAAACTAAAAATATCTTTAACAGTTCATATGGAAATGTTCATAATGTGGCAGGAAAGTTCATTTGCGGAGAACGCTGTCGTAAGTTGCCCCAGAGAGGGCCTCAGAAAATCAATTTGGCGGTCAGCTACTTCATCTACGCATGTTTCAATGGCTTTTGTCACTTGTCTAGCTTGCCTGACCAAACCAGTTTTTTATCAGCACTCTCATAGTCTATGAATGTCATACTTCTGATCATATATTTTCTAGAGCACATGGCAATAATGCTTCCTTTGTTTTCTGTGACAACACCATCTTATACGCCGAAGTATGGAGTGCAATATTCTCTGTCTGTCTACAAATCTTGAATATTTCCATAGTTTATGACTAAATTGACAAACATTTAGTGCAAATAAACAGATACAACGGATCAGAGCATGTGTACTCGTATAACCACAGTCTACAAAAAGCTGTCGTGGACATTACGAATCCATATTTGGAGACAGGTCTGAAAATGGGTTATTAACTATATGTATTTATGGCCTTGTACATATTCGGCCCAGGTGCGTGAACAATTTGATGTGGTACAGAATTCTGATCCTCTGATCCATAAAGCTTTTTTGCATAGGCTGTCGGAGTAGATGTCTCCTCGCACATAATCTCACTACTGCTAGCAGCATTTGTCAGCATTATCGCAAGAGACTACCGTTACTCCGTTACTGATGTAATGTCCTGTAGGTTTCTTCATTTAGAATACCCCAATTATTGAATCGTACCATATCTGCACTGAGCAAACAATATCATTCACACTGCAAAAACAATGACAGTACTTTATTCTGCAGACTCGGCGTGTGAAACGCAAACAATTGCTTGGAGTGTACCATGTTAGGGTACTGTGGTAACATGTCCCACTAATATATTATCTGCGAAATTACTGAAAAGTTTGAATGACATGTAGTGGCAAACATGTGTTAGCATATTTAAAAACAATTACAAATACTTAGAATGAAGCTATATATAAAATATATATACGTCATTTCAAACAGTGAAGTCCCTTGTATTATTTTAGATTTGAAACAAACAAATTGTCATTTTCTAGATATGGGATTCTGAAACAATAAATACATAGTACATTTGAAACCAAAAACCTTTGATCAATGTTTGCTGCAAATTCTAGCCTATGACAGTGAGATATAAACTTAGACCTAAAACAATCACAAAATTAAAGAACTGTGTTGAGAATAGTGAAGACAACAGCAAATACGATTAAGTACTAGTAAATGGTTAACCAGAAAGGCAGAAGTTACGTATATTAAGGAAACTGTTATTCTGAAAATGAATTGGATAAGTGTAGAACGTGTAGCCTAACAAAATTCTCTGCTGCATTTCTCGTGAATGTAAATGACTTAGACGACTATCGAATGGAAAGTGAGTAGGTGACATTTGCAGAGATCAGTACTAGTTGCGGAAAGCTACTCTTTTAACTACAGTTACTACCAGAACCATTGAAAATATCAACTATTTTCGGAAAACATTATGTTGGAAACAGGGAAAGTATTTTGTGCGTTGTTATCTTTCTAACATTTTTAAACATATATTTTGACGAAAATATAATTTTTGTATCGGAAAAATGTGCGCTTTAATGGATTTCGAGAGCGTTTGAAAAGTGGAGCGGCAGTTAAGTGGCTCTTTTTACGTTCAGCAGTGAAGCTTTGCAGAGGAAAGCGTGGAATGTGCTATATACAAATCAGCAGACAGAAAGTACTGCGCTGTCTTAACTGTCAGGCCACGAAACGGTCGACGACTGTGGCGGAACACAAGCTGTGTTCACATGGTTCACCCTTACAATGGCCACATTCCCCACCTGTTTTATGAAAGGTCTCTCTCTTTAATACAGCAAGCGACATTCCACTGTACTTCTGATATATGACGCTGCTGAATAACTTTAAAATGTACGTAATTCCACTAAGGGTGAAACTGCCTTAGGATCTCGTGGGTAAATTAGCTGCTTGGTAGAAATACTTCGAATTTATAAATGGAAAGCACTAAATTGTGGATATTTTACAGAGTTAATTTATGTAATTAACCGGTTTTCGTCTAGGAAGACTATCGTATGACTGTGTCAGCTACAGTTTTATGATAAGCCTGTAAGCCCAAAACTGGGTAAACAAGTTAATACTATAGAACATTGACAACTTGTGTTTTCCAGTAATAAACTGTCCAAATCCCTCGTTTAGTTTTTGTGTCGTAGTAATGCCGTTCTCTGCATGCAGTCACCACTGGACGACGTCTATTGCAAGCACTTTGGCATGAACATTATTTCTTTATATATTCCGCAAAGAACTGAAATCTGCCATGACAGCAGACTAATGAACTCGTAATCTTCCTTGTTTCCTGTAAAGAATTGAACGGGGTCTTTCATTAAAGTCAGCTTCTTTACAGTGGATCCATCCTGTCTGTAATAATCTTGGATTTTCGCAGCGTCTTTATCATTTCTCTGGGTAGATTGGTAGCGATGACGCACTAATTTTGTGCGCAAAGATGGAGACAGGACCATTCACCTAAGTACCGAGGAAAAGACGGAGAACATTAAATGGATGATTGTATTCAGATTTTAACCGAGCTCCTTTCACAATACTGACGGCAGTATCATTTGTCGTAACTGGTCTTTTATAGTCCAACAGCTTTTATTTAATACGGACCACACCGGCCACTTGTATAGTCACTGCATGAAACACTCACCTAATAACTGTTACACAAACCAGTACAGTCACGACTTGAAATGGTTCGTTAAATATTAGTGATTCAGAGAAACACTAATAGTGAGAAATGAATGAGACTAATGAAAAACGTGACAAAGTAACAAGAAATAACACCATCAAATCACTATAGAAGCTGGATTCATGTACGCAGCATTCCTCGATAACATATATAACACTTACAACATTCAACAGATTTATGATACGTAAGATAAAGTAACTCTTAATATTTATGTATACACAGGGTAGGTTTTTGTCACGAGACAACGAAATATCCCAAAAACGACGCATTGGATTAAAAAAATCGGAAAAATACTTGTTCAGTGCTTTTGAAATTGGTATCCGGCAATACAAAGGTTGATCCCTCTGCCACACCCCACGGGGGTATGGCGTGGGACAACTTCGAAATCGTAAACAGGAACATGCAGTTTTTAATGCTGAATCGGATTCTACGGGAAGAATTACGTATCTTCTGTATGTTACACTTTTGTCGTTGCGTGACTGATGGCGCTGTAATCGACAAATGAAACAACTGAGTTCCCAAACGGTATTATCTTGAGAACATTGGGTCAAAAACAAAAACAGAGGCGAATGTGGCAAACGGCTCAGTGTTTTGTAGTTTTTTTCGAAATATTCATTCATTCATTTTCTGATTTAATTACGTGCACGTTGTCCCTCACTTCTTAAATACTGTCCTTCATAACCTGACTGTGTTATCAGTTGGAATACAAATTACTTCGATAAAAGAGAAAATTGAAAAGGTTTACATTTATGGAGAAAGCTGCAGGAATGTCGATAAAGCTATAGCCCTTTATGTTCAACGTTTTCCAAGCTAAGTGCGATCAAGCGTTTCTTTTTGTCGGATTATTCGATGCTTTGTAGTGAGTCGGGAAACAGAGTATTGTATGCCAAATTTTGAAACGTAGCAATTATCATCCGTCTCATATATCCCTCCGTCAACAAGTTCATGGCAATGACTTCGATAACTGAAAAACACTTTGCCATTGGTCGCTTCGTCAGATACGGAGATACGCTAGTTTCTTTGCTCGAGCATCGTGCTCTGACGAATCGACCATCACCAACCATGGTTCGACTAATCGATATAACATGGGTTATTGGAACGTGGGGCACCCACTCATGATACGCCAAGCTGAGCATCAGAATCAGTAGAATGTGAGTGTTTGGTGTGGAATAATTGGTGACAGACTCATTTATCCACTCTTTATCGATGACATCTTAAATGGTGGTAAATATCGAACATAATTGAAGGTAGATCTACCAATATTGCTTGCAGACCTCCCCTTGGATTTGCGACAAACAGCGTGGTTTCAACGTGTTGGTTGTCCATTACATTATTCTCTAGCAGTACGGGCAGTATTAGATCACGTGTACAAACGTCAATGGTAGAGGCGGTCCAGTTTCTTGACCTTCAAGATCTTGACCTTCAGCTCTTAACTTCAGCTGACTTGTTTGTGGGCTTACTTCTAGAGTGAAGTTTATAATGAAGGGCCAGCAACGTGTGATAACTGTATGCAGCGTATCATCAATGCATGTCAGATGAGGACATCGGAAACACTTCTGCGTTGTGTCCAATCTTCCACGTGCGGATAAATAAGTGCGTCGACGTTGGCGGCGACATTTATGATATTACTGAAAACGTCTGTTTTTTTTTATCCAGTGCAATTTTCTCAAGATGATACCGTTTCGAAACTCAGTTATGTTTTTTTTTTTCATTACAGCGCAACGAGAAAAGTGTTTTACACAAAAGTTACGTAATTTTTGCCGTAGAATACGAATCTAGTATGAAGATGGGATAATCGTACTCAAGATTTCATAGTTGCATCCCACTACCTAGAATTTGGGCAGCGGGATCAACAGTGGTATTGTCGGATAACATTTTTAAAAATACTGACCACACATTTTCCTTTTTTCCGGTGTGTAGTTTTTTCGTTGATCAATATACAAAACTCACCCAGTACACCTGAGTTTAATTGTGTGGCTTGATCCCTACCTGAGTACCTGTCATTTTACAAAAGACGTCGCAAATTATGGCTGATTTTGCTCTTTACAATATCTAGAAATTTTAAAACGCACGTCTAGGTACCCACCCGTATGCTCCACCTTAGAAAGGTTTGATATTTGGGCGGCAAAACAATTCAACTAACGAACACTAGAAGGGAGGGATGATTGAAATTTAACTTCCTGTCGATAGTGCCAGAGACCGAGCACAATCTATGTATGAAGGACTGGGAAGTATACCGAAAATGAATTACCCTAATAAACTTCCCTACCCTAATAAACTTCCCTACCCTAATAAACTTCCCTACCCTCATAAACTTCCCTACCCTCATAAACTTCCCTACCCTAATAAACTTCCCAACTCTAATAAACTTCCCTACTCTAATAAACTTGCCTTAATTTACTTAGGCAAGATACGGAAAATCTATGTCTGAATTATTGGACGCCGATTTGAAAGCTGTCGCGAATGAGAGTCCAGTGTGTTAACCACAGTGTCGTCTCCCTCGTTGCAAGACTACGGCAAACATAAGACTTTTGCCACTCCACGATCCAATTTTGCAGATCATTAGCTGGTATCGACTTTGCGCTTTTAATATACAGCTTTGTCACTGAAAGGAAATATCTCTATATTTTCACAGCGACTATTCTAAACGAGGATATATTACGATGTTTCTTAGCTATTTCTGGAGACGTTACTGGTAGCTGAACAGCTATGTATTGATCGCTTCTAAGGGATTCAGATTCCCCAGTGAATTAAATTTGTTGGTGGCTGGAACTGAGCTATGAAAATTATGCTTCAGTTTGCAGTTCTTCCAATAAATTCTCTTTCTTTCCGTACTTTGTGCTGCAGTCAAAATCAAATGGTGCGCCATTTCACGATTTTCATAGGGCATAAGTTGTCAATGCAACCAGTTTTTACAATTTTTGTAGTTGAAGATCAAGGCTATGAAATAATATGAACAACATTTCCTGTCAATTCACTGCAAAACCGCGCTAGCAAAACCTGTTTTACGTTGAAGGACATAATTTCAATGACCTGTCGACACAGTTTCTCGTTACAAGTTTGAGGGTAATGAGAAGAGTCAGGAAGATAGATAGGTTAAGAGAACAGGTAGGTCTTTCGTGTGATTCTATAAACATTGGAATTGAAATAAAAGGTTTTTATTCAAATGGTTCAAATGGCTCTGAGCACTATGGGACTTAACTTCTGAGGTCATCAGTCCCCTAGAACTACTTAAACCTAACTAACCTAAGGACATCACGCACAACCATGCCCGAGGCAGGATTCGAACCTGCGACCGTAGCGGTCACGTGGTTCCAGACTGTAGCTCCTAGAACCGCTCGGCCACCCCGGCCGGCGGCCTTTATTCAGCAACAGACAGAAATAGACTGTTAATGCTGATGATAATGATTATATGATACCAACTCGAAGTTGGTATCATATTTAAAAGACAACTAAATAAGGAGAACTACTGTGACCGATTTGTGTACACCATAATTTTGATAACCCACAGGCCATCAAGCTGCATGAACTGAATATAAAAGGATACCACCAGAGGTCTGGCCTGATGAACTGCCCCGTCTACGACGTTGCCAGCCTCAGCAAACATTTGTGTTGTTGCTGTTAGCGAGTGCTTCACGTTCTCCTATTTATTTTGTTTTGTGTGTTGCGCGTCGTTTTCTATTCTGATTTTGAAATGAGTGGTCCATTACGGGATTCGAATAAGACTCCCACTACACCAGAATGGGTGAGCGTTGCCTATGACCAAGCGATAGTTCTACTTTCGCAGAAGCACGAATCACAGGTGTAGGTTGCTAGACCTACGACAGGGAAAGGGGGGGGGGGGTTCTCTCCACACCACTCTTCTCTCTTCAGGCGGTTCTCATTTGTTTACATTCGCTGTCGTCTGCCACGATACCGCCACCGTGCTCATCTATTCTCATGGGGGATTGTCTAAACAGCTGCATATGTAGAATTCTTCTGGCACCGGAATTCGGTTGAAGCTACCCAGTTATTTTCGTGTGAATTCATCGCGCTGTTCTCTGTATTTCTTAAAGGAGCTGGAGCAACTGCCCGTTTCTAAGGACCGAGTCGCCGACGAAACCTTACACCCTAATCATTCCTTCCTTGGAATAATATAGAGATTGACAGCAACCAATTATTGTCTATTTTTTTTTTCGAAAGAGTAGAAAAGACTCCCCTGAGCCACTTTCACTTCAAACAAAAGCACACTAGCTTTTACATAACACATATTTCTTACATTGTTCCTAAGCGTGACCATTTCTTACATTGTCAAATTTACATCAATATGAGCAATTTATACAGAAAATGTCATTAGAAAATTATTTAACATAATAAACTATTTCCAAAGTATTTTGCATGCATAACTCACATACAGTGCAAAGAACGTCGAACTCCAGTATAGCACACTTTACTTTACATCGACAGAAAATGTAGTACCAATATGCGAAAATTTTAAAGCAAAATAAAAAAAATTATAAAAATTTTAATGAACCCTAAACAAATAATGTTATATGCTTTACTAGATATGGTCCTTTTGCCATTGCCTTCTATCGACTTTTGAACTGATATACTCAGCCAGTTATAGATGGACCTAAAACTTAATGTGCATTATGAATCACAGTGCAGCTAGGCATTTTTCAGTTTAACAAACATTTTCAGAGACGAAACAAGTGATAAATGACAGATAAAAGTTTTAGGACTGATCAAGGATGGAATACTACACCTTTGAACTCATAGTGCGGCACTCTACGCCTTAGGCACCGAGTCATACAAAAATGGACCTGGAGGCGCCGGGTATCGATCCCGGTACCTCTCACATGCTAAGCGAGCGCTCTACCATCTGAGCTACGCCCCCAGACGCAAATAAACGGAAGACTTGAATGCTATAATGGAACAGTAACCGGGCACTGGTGCTTTCTCTGTCCCTCGCAGGAGCTGCCAAACCAGTTTTGGCACCGACCGACCAGCAGATTTCACCAAATACAACAGTAGTTAGCCGGTTGCTATGGCAACTGGGGGCGTAGCTCAGATGGTAGAGCGCTCGCTTAGCATGTGAGAGGTACCGGGATCGATACCCGGCGCCTCCAGAACATTTTAATGTATTAGCTCTACCTTTCGCTTATTATGTCACATTTGGAAGAGTTCCTGAATAACTAGTAGTTATGACAACATGTATATACCACTGCCGAAAGCAAACCAATGTTTTTTGTCACTTGTGAGTTAGTGTTTCACCATGTGTCAACCATGCCTTTATTGTCTGTGAAAAATATCCGTTTCCTGCATCATCGTTTATCAGTTTCATGAGGCTGGAGGTACAGCATGTACTATTATTATAAATTTTTATCAGCATCTAGAAAGCGAGATGTGTGTGGTTGGTACATTCCGTTTCAGGTGAGGAAGAGAGTATGGTGGCTGAGCAAGATTCAAATCCACGCCCAGGCGCTCTCATTCAGGTTTGTCATAGTTTTCCGGAATGGTCTAAAAGGAATGTCAGTAGGTTTCTTAAACGATGAATTGCATGACTTACTGATCAGCAGATGTACACATAAAAGTAGTTTGATGGACCGAATTAGCTCTCTGTAGTACTGAACTCTGTCATATTAAATATGGTTCGCTAGTTCTCTTCGGCCAATGAGACATAGTTAAACCTATCACTACTACAAAGTTAAAAATGGTTCTTAACAACGTAACTACTTTGAAAAAGATTCCGGGATCCGACCACTGGACTGAAAACTTTTATATCGCTAACAGGTCACACGCAGCCTGAAACTCACTCCCAGCAGCTGTCGCCGGTAACATTTATCACAATAAATACGACAGTTAAAAGTGAATAGGGAAAAAATCTCAAAGGAACGCTACACACAGTTTCCACGGAAACAAAATTGGAATTTATTTGCTTCAGTTAATACTCCGTCCCTCTCACTAACCACAAATATCTATCTAATTCTTTTCGTCAGCAGTCGAAATAACGTCGAAATGACAATGTAATTAACCATAATAAATAAATACGAACAAATATTAATGGAAATGGAAGATAACGTCTGTTTTATCCCTTCTGTACAACTGCTGTTTCTAGTCCTTGCCAACTCTGTTAGAATTACAGTCTGATACCTGAGGTTGAAAAACAGCGGCGTTAGGCGATATTCCAGTCCCATTCCCCGATTTATTACTGCTCCCCTGTTGCAGTCACACTGTCAAAGCTTTCCCTTAATCTGCAGAAAGTTTTCTTTACTCCACCTTGAAATATAAATTGTAGGGTCAATAATGACTCACGTGCTTCTAATTTATCTTCCCCGAGGCCGATTTCTACCAGTCTTCTCACTGTTCTCTAAATAATTGATATTAGTGTTTTGGAACGAAGATTTTCTTGTGAGGCGTCGATTGAGCTGTTTAGCATACCACTGAGAATGTACAGATTCTATCCCTAGTGACCAACAGAGATGGAAAGCTCCCCATAAGGTCATATGAATTAAAAGAAAAAAGGTCATTCACCGAACAACGGCCTATTAAATGAAAATTAGCGGAAATTGCCCATTTGAGCATGAAAGTGTGCGTAGCACATCTCACACAGGCATATCAACAATGAGATCCATCAGACTACAAGAGGACAGTAATGATCACTATAGGAAAATGGTTTAGTGCCGAAAGACAGCAAAAATGTTTTATCCTCTGAATGAAAAATAAGAACAACTAATAAGTGGACAAGGGGTTGCAAATACGTACTATAGCATTGGCGCAGGAGGGCGTGTCTATAAAAGAACGATATAAGGTGTCGGAATATGGGCAATGATTGTAGAAAAGGTTAATGAGTTAAGGAAAGGTCACAGAAATATGAACAGACACCGTTACTCTCAAACAAGCGTATGGTGAGTGCAACTATCTGGCGGTGAAAATTAAATCAGCAAAACGAAACCCTGATTCAAATTAACTGACTTCGTGCTTGCGTCGTCTCAGCGGGCGCAAAGACAGTCCATGCTTTAGCACCGTAAGGGTTGTAACCTCCCCCTCACTTATCGACCTTAATGACAGTGAAAAATTAAACCGCGTGTACCTAATGGGAATTTGGGAAAAGCAATCGTCACCGAAGTTTATCTGTCGGTAAAGAGGGAGGAAAGGGTTACATCTAAATGAAAGGAAAAATGCAGATGAAACTGGTGGAAATTAATTTTGAAAAGGGGTAAAGTTAATAAAGAAAGTAAATGTGCGGCCGTTACGTTAACAATTAACTAGCGGTCATTAGATATTTGAGATTTGGGGAAAATTACGGTCGCCAGTCCTATGGACAATTAATATAGTAACTGAAAAAGAAAGGTTATTACACATATAATTAGCACTAGGAGGAAGGGGAGGAGGATATTAGTGTTTAACGTCCCGTCGACAACGAGGTCATTAGAGACGGAGCGCAAGCTGGGGTTAGGGAAGGTTTGGGAAGGAAATCGGCCTTGCCCTTTCAAAGGAACCATCCCGGAATTTGCCTGAAGCGATCTAGGGAAATCACGGATAACCTAAATCAGGATGGCCGGAGACGGGATTGAACCGTCGTCCTCCCGAACACTGAGAAGCGTGGTAACTGAAGGTTGACTCGTGTAGTGTGAAAACTGAAAGTTTGTCAGAAGTAGCAAGTCAAGCGCAATTACATGCTGCCCAACCACGGCACCTCGCGGGAGCGTCACACGACACACCTGCTTCACCGCCCTACTCCCACCAGACTCTCCTCTGTCCGCGCTCCACGCGACCGAGTTCACACTACCAAAGATTCTAAACACTTTCGTTCTGTACACGACCTATCGATGTATTCCTTCGATAGCGTAGTTTTCCCTAGGCAAGACCCAGCGTAAAATACAAATACACTCCTGGAAATTGAAATAAGAACACCGTGAATTCATTGTCCCAGGAAGGGGAAACTTTATTGACACATTCCTGGGGTCAGATACATCACATGATCACACTGACAGAACCACAGGCACATAGACACAGGCAACAGAGCATGCACAATGTCGGCACTAGTACAGTGTATATCCACCTTTCGCAGAAATGCAGGCTGCTATTCTCCCATGGAGACGATCGTAGAGATGCTGGATGTAGTCCTGTAGAACGGCTTGCCATGCCATTTCCACCTGGCGCCTCAGTGGGACCAGCGTTCGTGCTGGACGTGCAGACCGCGTGAGACGACGCTTCATCCAGTCCCAAACGTGCTCAATGGGGGACAGATCCGGAGATCTTGCTGCCCAGGGTAGTTGACTTACACCTTCTAGAGCACGTTGGGTGGCACGGGATACATGCGGACGTGCATTGTCCTGTTGGAACAGCAAGTTCCCTTGCCGGTCTAGGAATGGTAGAACGATGGGTTCGATTACGGTTTGGATGTACCGTGCACTATTCAGTATCCCCTCGACGATCACCAGAGTTGTACGGCCAGTGTAGGAGACCGCTCCCCACACCATGAAGCCGGGTGTTGGCCCTGTGTGCCTCGGTCGTATGCAGTCCTGATTGTGGTGCTCACCTGCACGGCGCGAAACACGCATACGACCATCATTGGCTCCAAGGCAGAAGCGACTCTCATCGCTGAAGACGACACGTCTCCATTCGTCCCTCCATTCACGCCTGTCGCGACACCACTGGAGGCGGGCTGCACGATGTTGGGGCGTGAGCGGAAGACGGCCTAACGGTGTGCGGGACCGTAGCCCAGCTTCATGGAGACGGTTGCGAATGGTCCTCGCCGATACCCCAGGAGCAACAGTGTCCCTAATTTGCTGGGAAGTGGCGGTGCGGTCCCCTACAGCACTGCGTAGGATCCTACGGTCTTGGCGTGCATCCGTGCCTCGCTGCGGTCCGGTCCCAGGTCGACGGGCACGTGGACCTTCCGCCGACCACTGGCGACAACATCGATGTACTGTGGAGACCTCACGCCCCACGTGTTGAGCAATTCGGCGGTACGTCCACCCGGCCTCCAGCATGCCCACTATACGCCCTCGCTCAAAGTCCGTCAACTGCACATACGGTTCACGTCCACGCTGTCGCGGCATGCTACCAGTGTTAAAGACTGCGATGGAGCTCCGTATGCCACGGCAAACTGGCTGACACTGAGGGCGGCGGTGCACAAATGCTGCGCAGCTAGCGCCATTCGACGGCCAACACCGCGGTTCCTGGTGTGTCCGCTGTGCCGTGCGTGTGATCATTGCTTGTACAGCCCTCTCGCAGTATCCGGAGCGAGTATGGTGGGTCTGACACACCGGTGTCAATGTGTTCTTTTTTCCATTTCCAGGAGTGTAATATTTACAAAACAAACCAATTATACATGGACATAAATGCATATATACAAATAGTAGAACAATTACAATATATAAAGACACAGAAATGTCATATCTTTAGGTAACAAAATAAGGAAAGAATTTATAGTACAATAGATGGAAATAGGAGGATATGCATTTCCGGCGTTACAGGGTGTGCAAAAGCTGAGGACGGCTGCAGTGCTCGCTGATAATTCTAAGTTCAGCAGGGCCTTTACGTTGTGCTATAAGCTGGAAATAACTCTTTTTGCAGCTCTCAGACCCATGCGGACCGCCTTAACCCCTGGACCAAGTATGTCCAGTGAGGCCCTGATAAGTGTTCTCCTATTCTCCCCTACATAATTTGGCCGGTTCTGGCAGTTTTAGAATCTCGCCAACCAATTGCCACAGACTTTCCGTGTTCCGACCACTGATAATTTAATAAACACTAAACTGAACCCAGCGGACCTGCCATCTCATTTAGCAAACACTCGAACGAATGTGGTTAAGGTTTTAAAGTTCTGTGCCTTGTCAAATGTTTTTACAAAGATTTTAGGGAAAGGATCTTAATTTGCTCACTGTGTGACAAACTCGCCCATATTTTATGTAAGTGGCCAGCCGATGAGAATTTACTGTGACATTCTTGTTTTGCTACGTTTTACCTTACCGTACGTTTTACTTTCTTGTGTAGCAATTTCCTTCTTTTCCTGCTTTCTTTGCGTGTGTGCTTCAGTTTTATTAGGTCTGCCCACGTTCGCTCCCTTTAATGCGTGCCTGGGCGCTGATGACCTCGACGTTGAGCGCCCATAAGCCCCAACACACACACACACACACACACACACACACACACACACACACACACACACACACACACCTAAACTGAACACCGTCCGAAGAAGTCTCGGAAGACCTAGTGGTACTGACCAACCGCCGTGACATCCTAAGCTGATAGGATGGAGACATGGAGGGCCGTGAGGCAAGCACATCGCTTTCCTGACCGTTGTTATTTTCCTTGACCGAAGCCGCTACTTCTCAGTCAAGTAGCCCTTCAATTTCCCTCACAATGTCTGAGTGCACCCATCTACCAACAGCGCTCTGAAGATCGAACGGTGACCCATCCAAGTGATAGCCAAGCTCCAAGGCGCTTAAATTCGGTTTGCGACGGGAACGTGTGCGGGTGTCGCTATCATGGCAACGCCTTTGGGAATTTAATAAAGGAGCTTAATTAATTTCCTACCCTTGCGAATACTGTTGTGGTTAACTAGTGAGGTATACTTCTCCCTCAAAACGGGGAAAAAGGCAGAAAATCTCCCCTACTATGTATCAAATTTCACGTTACGGCCAATGCAAAGACGTCCACGTACATATGTCCGGAAACTTCCCTCCCTTCTCTCCCCCCACACTAACGAAATAATTACTAAGCTCACCACAAAAATTAGTCACCAACTTTGCACGCACAGATGAATCGTAAAGCCTTTACTGATGGGGCAGCGATAGATTCACATGCTCAATCATGTCTTTACATGGCATAAAATAGTAGCAATCACTGAGACATTTATGTTTCATGTATACAGTGCACGTAAACATGGGTAAACATAAAGATGTGACAGAGTAGCAAAGAGGGGAAATGGTGTTTGTCTGTGCCCATGGCCATCAGATGTATGCTGGCCACGAAAAACGATGTCTGAACAGTTATAAGGAAATACCCTGACAGACGGACATGAGCGCGTTTGACGGCCTGTGAATCAAAACCACTTCCAAACCTGACAGAAATTATAATGAGAAATGCAATCATTAGCAGTTATTACTGCTGCTTGCAGTTTTCATGCAGCGTTAGAGATCTGGCTCGATTTACCGGTTGGACATTTGCATTGGGTTAACAAACACGTTACGTGTCAGCTTTTGGAAGCAGCTGCCACATAACATATTCGCACTTGTAATCACCTGCCTGTCTCCGAATTGGAATTACTATATTCTTCTTGATGTCTGAAAGTGAATACACATCGTGTTAAAATAGATAAGCATGTCTCTTGATAATCAAAACGGGAGTGACATAAAATATTTATTTCAGTTTTTAAAGTCTTATGCAGTAACATTACTTATTTCAAGAATCATATAGCAGTGGTGTATCAAACATAAAATGGCTACCAGAACTGTTTTCATTATATTGTTCACAACGTATGTTGACATGTTCAAGAAATATGGGATGAACAATGTAATGTACTGCAATCAGTGTTTCTGCTGTTTTGAATGCCTGAAGGTGATGTTACTTAAACGTTTGCTAGCGATGAAAAACTCTGTTAGTAGAAATAATATAAAGTGAATGCCATGACGAGCTTCTTGTACCCACAGATTTTCCAGAAGTTCAAAATTTAGATCACAGTGGCATTTATTGTGATAAGATGGAGAGGTCTTAGTTATCTAGAAGCTGCACTCCATCTCTCAATCAAGACAGCAGATAGTGCTATCTGAGATGTCTGTGGGTTCATCTACTGCCGCAGAAAACGCGAAAAAACTGCTAATTGTGTATGGTTTTTTTTGCCAATTTATTTTCCTTGCGAAATACGACTTAAAAGGAGGAGATTACACGAGAAAATACTGTTCCTCTACCTGCAACACACTCACATATTTACGGATTGTCCTTTGGCAAATTATGTGACAGCTTTTGCAGTTACGCACGACAACATTTTTTAGTTTGCGTACAATGTACCTTCATCAACAGAGCTCTACAAAACCATCAGACGCCTTCTACACGATACTAAACACACAACCTTCATTTTAACTGACGACACGGTAATGTCTCAAAAACTACATATCGGATCAAAAAAAGTTATAATTCGAATTTGTTTGTCTCGGAGGGTACCAACCAACGATGCTACACTCGACGTGCCATCCTACCCCGTGCTTGGGTGGCGGGAGCAACTTTGAAATCTTCAATGAGAACCCGCGTTTTTTGTTGCAGAGCACGATCCTACGGCGAAATGTACGGACGTTTTGTCTGAAGCATTTTCTTCGTTTAGCCACAGATGGCATTGTAACAGGAGGAACAGAAATGGATATACAATCTTAATTTACGACATGCTACTCAATGGCGCTCAAATGTCCAACGGCACGTGGGAATCCACCTCCATGTTGAGAGGGTAGAACGGAACAGTATTTCATAACTTCTAATTGGAAACCGCATTCGCAACGTTGTAATCCTCCGACATATCGAACATGATACTGCTCGACGGGAACTACGACTTATGATAACATGCACTACGCTCTGACAGGAGCTCACGTGTCGTGCAGACGCAGAACAGATAGCAACTGTAAACATTATAATACTTGCGCAGTGTTTATTGCCTGTACACCTACCTGTTATTTGGACTACAAATGTGCAAGTGAACGATGAATGTTGCAACAACAGAAGAACAAAAATCAAAGGAACCTGATTTACGGAGAGTGTAAGAAAATGTTGAGGCTGCTGTTGCGTTGTATGCCGAGCGTTTTCCAGAGAAAGGTTGCTCTCGTTAGTTCTTTATGTGGTTGTGAACGTATTTGTCTGATGGCAGCGTACAGATAGGCAAAAGTAAACGAAGTAAACTTGTTTCAGGAGAAGCTAATGAAATAAGTGTGTTAACGCAGTGCACCAAAAGTCGCGGATAAGCACTCGGCAATTACATCGCCATTCCGTATGTTCGTAGGTAGTATTGTCACAATACTGTATTGTCGGAAGTACGAGGGTAATCCCAAAAGGAAGGTCTCCAATTTTTTTATAAATAGATAGACGTGTTTATTTCTACAGTGGTTCACATCAGTTTACAGCTATTTTTCGACATAATCACCATTTCTGTTGCTGAATTTTTGTAGACGCTGTGGCAGTTTTTGTATGCCCGTGTCATACCAGCTTGCCGCCATGCTGTTCACAAAGTTATGATCCTCTTCTTTCACTGCGTCGTCGGAGCTGAATCGCTGGAACTACAATTAACGCTGACAGGTACTGTGAGACTCTGAAAAAACTCGTTCTGGCAGTTCAGAACCGGAGAAGAGGAATGTTGAGCAAGGATGTACACATTCCCCATGACAACGCTCGCCCACACATCCCTCGGCAAACAGTTTCTCTCCTGCAGCAGTTTCAGTGGAACATGATCACCCACCCACCCAATAGTCCTGACTTGGCGCCCAGTGACTATCACCTGTTCCCTAGGTACGAAAGAACATTTGGCCGGAAAGCGATTCAGCTCCGACGTCGAGGTGAAAGAAGACGTTCATGACTTTCTAAACAGCATGGCAGCGATCTGGTATCACATGGGCATACAAAAACTGCCATAGCGTCTACAGAAATGCATCGACAGAAATTTTGATTATGTCGAAAAATAGCTAAATGTTCAAGCTGTAAACTGATGTAGACCGTTGTAGAAATAAACAGGTCTATGTACTTTTAAAAAATAGGAGACCTTACTTTTGGGATTACCCTAGTATCATCCATACCACGCGTCACTGCACCAAGAATTTCATGACACCAATTTTCATAATCGGGTAGTGTTTTGTGAATGAGCACGTTCTTTGCCGAGGCACTACTTTCCGATGAGTCTACGGTCACAAAGTGTGGTATCGTTAAGCGGTGTAACACGCATTACTGGAGTGTGGACAGTCACCACTGGTTACGGCAAATCCCACCATCAACGTCCCTGGTCGGTTAACGCATGTTGTGGTACCAAGGGGAAAAAGCTCATTGGGCCGTGTTTTATCGACGGCACGTTGAATGGATGCAAATACCTAACGTTTTTGGAATAGGAACTACCGCTACTACTGCAGAATATTGCCCTGGACGATCGACAGCGTATGTGGTTTCATATTACGGTTGCCAAGCGCATTACGCAGCTGAAGCACGGGATGTGTTAGATCGGACACCAGTCGGTGCGTCGGCAGAGGTGACACTATTAATTGGCCCTCTAGGTCGTCGGATTTGACATCTCCGGATTTGTTTTTGTGTGAATATTTAAGAGATAAGGTATATCAGCAAATGCCAACAGACCGTGAAGACATGGTCGACCTCATCATAAACGCCTGTGCAGACATTCCCGCAGCTGTGCTTCTGTCCCGTGTACGGTCATTTGAGAAGCTGGTCATTAAGAGTATTGAAGTTGCCAGTACTACGTCTGAACATTTACTCGAATTGTAAGTAGAGTAGCGTTCACCTGGACCCTCTGACACAGTGGCGCGCCGTGTAGTCCCATGTTCGATATGCCGGAGGAACACAACGTTGCCGGCCGCTATGGTCGAGCAGTTTTAGGCGCTTCAGTCTGGAACCGTGCGACCGCTACGGTCGCAGGTTCGAATCCTGCCACGGACATGGATGTGTGTGATGTCCTTAGGTTAGTTAGGTTTAAGTAGTTCTAAGTGCTAGGGGACTGATGACCTCAGATGTTAAGTCCCATGTTAAGTCCCATAGTACTTAGAGACATTTCAACCATTTTGAATACGTTGGGAATGGGATTTCCAAGTAGAAGTTGTGAAATACTCGCCTGGGCTACCCTCGCAGCATGGATGTTGGGGCACGTGTGCCACTAGATATTCAAGGGCCATTGAGTTAATTACGATTGTGTGTCCGTTTCTATTCCTCCGACTACAGCGCCATCTGTGGCGAAAGGCCAAAAAGCCTTCAAACGAAATGGATGTAGATTTTGGAGTAGAATCGTCGTCTCCAATTTCAAAGGTGGTGGGGAGGGGTGGGGTGGGGCTTCGAGTGTGGTGTCACTGCATGTACCCTCCTCCAACCTCCCCCTCCCTTCCCCCCCCCCCCCCCCCCCCCGGACGGGACAAACAAACTGAAGTAATTATAAGTTTTTTTAATACTATATTTTTTCTGTGTCGAAGGCGATTGTTGGGAACGTTCCTTACCTGTTTCCTTGCTTTCCTTAATTTATCTTTCGCATACGACGTAGACTGTTGAGGCTCAGTGATCTACTCCTTCGCTTGCGGTTGTAATTGACACTCTACGAATGCTAAACTCACAGTCCTGCCGTAAGCAATGAACCTGCTGATCCCTCAGCTACGACACAGCATTTACGTAGCTGTATAAGAAATATCCTGATAGGTCTGCCCCGGATATTTCTCTACAACATAAAAAATAATTCTTGTGTGCACACAAACACACACAGTCATCAGTTCACAAACGTTGCTTCTCGCTAGTGTTCTGTAAGGAGATGAATGGCGAAACGTTGTGGAAAGACAAAGAATAACTAGAGGCGTCGTGTATCGATTCCGGTAAGTCACACCTTCTGAGCGAGTGCTCTACCACCTGAGCAAAGTCCCCAAACAGAAAACGGAGAGATATGAAGATCAATTTGTTGTGCTTGGTTTGCGGGTCAAGGCATGAACCCCACCACACGCATCTCTGGTTCCATCCAGCAGAACCGCCGCTTGTGTGCGCGACTGTACGAGTTAGGTCGTGTACAGTGTACGTAAACTTGTAAAACACCCTGGGGCTGTGGTTCTGATGACACAGCACTCACGCACATTGTAAAGGCAGCTAGACTGGCACCCGATACAATATCTGACGTCGAGAATCTGAAGCTCTTATTTCTGCGTTCAACCGGATTTGCGAAACAGATGTGGTTTTATAGCTCCACATTCTGAAAAAAACATTTGCGTACATTGAAAAGGTTAGCACACGCTCCAGTTTCTCGATCCATATCTTGAAAGAAATTCAGAACCCAAAAAATGTTGAAACGGAACTGAGTAAACTAGACAAAGAAACGGTTACATACAAAACATAACGATTATGGTGTCCCCTGTTACCCAGCACCCCCTCCCCCTCCCCTTTACTTCTTTCTCTCTCACCCCTCCATCCCTCCCTCACCCCCCCACTTCTTTCTCTCCCCCCTCCATCCCTCCCTCACCGCCCTCTGTCCCTCTCCCCTCCCAGTAATGTCCCCAACGCATATTCCGATCAAATATTTAAAATTAGTGTCGCAAATCATTGAACAAAAGCTACACGTTGTAACAATTGATTAATATCTCCCAGAAAGTGTGGGGTAATGTTCTTGCTTCATTATAGTTCACAATAGTAAACTCAACTTATTATTTATATTTATTGATAAAAGTTACATGTTTTAGTTTACAATACACGATTGCTATTCCCTCACTTATGTCATTCTCAGGTGCTCAACAGTCAAATTACGATGCCACCAAGGCTTTTTTTGACAACTGACTCGAATATCTCGATGTTTGTATGGTGGCCGGATATTTTAGACTTATTCTAGCGTACCGTTTCAAACATTTGAAAATTGCCTTAGTGCCCAAATTACGGTCGTGTACTGAAACATAAAACGTTGCAGTCAACGCCTTTTTGAATGCTGCAAATGAATTTTTTTTAGACATCTAGACGCGTTTCTCAATTTTCGCGACGCCATCTTCAGTACTTGAAGGTCATGTAGTTTTTTCTTTTGTGGAAAAACGATTGAAAGTCCTCTCTTTCGTGCAGACCCACTGTCATTTCGTAATGTAGCAGTTGAATTGACGTTATGTTATTAAATGGCAGTGACTATATAAAGAAGGGTGCGACTTTCAGCGGTTTTCCGCATAGGTCTCGGATCTCTTGGCCTACTGATATAAAGCAAGCTTGAAGACTATAAGGTCAAGGCATCGAGTCCCGGTCAGCCAACGGAATTTTTCATTCTGCATTTACGTTCTTCTTCACGTCTCAATTATGTGACAATATGCCAGTTAAAATGCAGCGTTAAAATGTAGCTCCCTTTCCCAGGTAGGAATTCTGTGGTAGGTTACGGGGGGACGTACGCGAAATTGCAATAATTTTAAATGTAGCTTTACAAGTCCAAAGTTTTAAGACAGTGTAACTATATTTGGCACAGCTGTCAAGAAATGTTATATGCATTCACACACACGTTTTCATTCTTTTGACGATATATGTATTTAATTGTAAACAACAGAAATTTCTTCAATAAGGTTTGTACAATCGTTCCTTTTTTGGAAAATCCAGCTAAACGAAATTAATGCATTTTTGTACAGAAGTTGGTATACCATTATTATAAACACCTGTGCGACATAATTTTTATATATCCTTTTGCTGGATTTTTACAGATCTCCAAATATATGTGAAAAAAGTGCGCCAAATTTTAAGAGTTTCTCTTAGATCAATGCCTTACAGAACTATTGTATTCAATGCAAATTCCATTCACGGAATATTTCACTATAGTATTGACTATTTGTATTGCAAATTTAAGTACTCTAATGTCGGTGATTTATGAGGAAACGGTGTATAAAGTTTCCAAGACCTAAGTTTGGTGGAACCTGAAACAAAGATTTGACAGTGATTGAAATAGGACTTAGGTGCTGTGGATGAACTAATGCAATGCAAGTACATACCCCTCTTCACTTTCAAGCAGTCTTTCCTTTGCTTGTCTTCTTTGATGAAACTGCTTTTCAAACAGAGTAACAACAATGTCAGCTACAGCAATTTTTCTGTTATCGATTTCCTTCAATATCGACAGTATGAATGCACCTGGATCAAATCCTAACCTCTGCAGATTTCGTTGTCTGCCGAGATTACTTAAGTGCAGTAATTAAACTTTACTGGGACGAGGTATGCTGCAGACTGTAGTAACCGATCTACAGACAGCTTCCGTAAAGTTTACTCCTTTGCTTACCACTTGTAAACAAACACCATATACCAAAGAATACCAAAATCATTGGCAATGATGCTATTCTAGAGACTGCTTGATGTAGTACACAAACATTTCCTGCGTGGTGAGTGTATGGAATTCATAGCGAGCCCCGCAGGAACGATCAATATGAGTAAACATAGATCGAGAAAGGGGTGTGGCGCGATGGAAGCTTTTGCCAGTTGTTATTTTGATGACGCTTAGGAGTAGAATTGGAACGTAATATTCTGGAATTGAAATTTCAATGCTTTGTAATAAATGAAGAGCTAGTAAAAAACTTTTTCTCACATTTGTCGAGTCACATAAGGTACATTACACGAAATATCTATTACAGAGCATTGCTGATCTCTGAATATCTGCACTGTAACCTCAGTTCAAATGACTACCTAACGTTTCCACTGCTACTGCTGGAACATCATCATAACATATGATTGATTGTTAAGATTCTTTCACTTTTAAGTGATACAACGTTGTTGAAACACTACGCTCTTATTCACAGTGAGAGGAGAAACACACAGTTGTATCAAAATGTTTATATAGGTAACTATTAACTCAAAAAATGAGCGATACATATAAAAACACAATGGGCGCCCGTCAGATGGATAGAGGAAAACCTTCACGTAATCCACACTTTTAATATATGTTATGAAATGGAGTTGACAGTGAAACTTCAAATTTACGAACACTACAGGCAAATAATAGTAAGACAGTCTTGAATTAAATGCGTCATAGTGAAGCCGCTATTTTTTCATATGTTTTTTCTCTATATATAAACAATAGTTCTAAGAAACTGAGTTTGTATAGTAGAGCAGTAGGTATTTCACGAAACAGATTATGTTATGACATAATGAAACACCTTAAAACTTCTTGTGAATGGGTCACTCGAATCATGAACTGTGGTGTCAATGGGTAATGAATGCTCTTGCCAATTGAGGTGACAAGGCATGGCTAAAGGTCCACTACACAGATTTTATTCTGCCAGTATCTCCAGAACTGAGCAAAACCGATGCTTCAGGGATGGGTCTTCGGGCCTGCCGGTGTGCCTGGACACTTCAATAGGCAATAGCGTAGCCCCAAAAGACAAGGTTACAGCCTCGAATCACGCTATGGCACAGTGCATTTATCTGCCTAAACAAAGCACATTCTGCTTCAGAGTGAAGGATTCACTCTGGATACGTAATATAACCATGCATGTACCACAAATACATTGGGGGGATTGGTGTAGTGATTTGTACTGGTGATGGTAGATGAAAAATATTGTGGAGAGTGCCTCAGGTAAGACATAATGTGTGTGCATGGGAATTACCTTGCAGATAGAGTACATCTCCTAGACGCTGTAATAACAGCTACAGAACGGACTGTATTATGTTCTGGATGTACTCTGAGGTGGCGAAAGGCCTGTAATACCTCGTGATGTCATGTCGGACCTCCTTTTGCCTGGCATAGTGCAGTAACTCGATATGGTATGGACTCAATAAATCGTTGGAAGTACCTTGCAGAAATATTGAACCTTGCTGCCTGTGCTGCCATCAATAATTGCGCAAGTGTTGCCGGTGGAGGATTTTGTGCACGAAGTGGCCTCTCAATTATGTCCCATAAATGTTTAAGGGATTCATGTTGGACGAACTGGGTGACCAGGCCATTGTTCTGTGAACAATTGTGCCCAGTGACCTGGCGCATTGTCATCCATAAAAATTCCATCGCTGTTTGGGACCAAAGTCCACGAATGACGACAAATGGTCTCCAGTAACCAGCGCCAGTCAAAGACTCCTTCAGTTGGCAACTACCATTCCACATCCAAAGTCTGTTGATTCCCACTGTGCAGCCATAATAACGACAGAAACACGTCTTGTTGGAAACAAAGTTATTCCAATCATTCATGGTACTTTTGTTGTTGTTGACAACGGTTATGCTTGCTAAAGTCTTCGGCCTCAGGCTTGAATACATCACTGCTCGTTTCTGCCAGTGTAAGTATACTAGTGGAGAGCTGATCGCTATGCACTTCGCTAAATGCCGTGCAAGGGCAGCACAATGACGCTACGCTGATCTGTTCCCATTTTTTGAATCCAAACGTTGGCCCCTCCAAGCAACTGGATCCTTCCTTCTTACACTCGAAGCCACTTGCTGTTACAGGGATTTTCATTGTTGTGAAGGTATTGTCACGTAAGCAAAAGTAACTGGGGTAACAAACCGTATAAATCATAATTACGTTGTTACGGAACAACCTCCGAAATTTTGTAGGTGGAGTTGTCTGTAGATGCCGAATCCGTCTTTCTGATGACTCTCAAATTTGAACACTCCCTTCGCTTAATCAAGACCGTTCACAGAACCTATTGGCGACCAAACGTCTGAACTAGGGATGTCGGTGGTGGAGACACGTACGTCCGCCGTATTTCGTTGTTGGAACGTGAAATACTGACCTGCTACTTGCAGATGATGATGTCCCCACTGCACAGCAGAAGCGCTGGTCATGGATTCGACGGGCTCCGGATCTGGATTAGTAATTTGATGGTGTAGTGAGCGGTAGAATAATAACGCGCACCTTTTTTTGAAAGGATGCTCTTTTTAATTCTAGTAATTTCCTTTGTGGTGATTTGCAAGATACATTTACCCAATCACATTGTCATCCATCTGCGCCATATGCAGATTACAACGGTCTTAGATTCGCGTGTTGCACCAACACGATGACAGTTACATTTAACGATCTCTAAAATGTGCCGCAATTTAACTGACAAGGCTCATTCTATCGTGACCAGCGGGCTCTACGCCCGACAGGTAACCGCTCACCTCAGCCGTCCATTTCCGACTGTAGCTTCCTTGTGTTTTGGGCCAATCAGAGCCCTTCATTTTGTTGCATATATAGATGTTGCCTTCTGGGGTCGACCAATGGCCGTCTTCATACGTGGCTGATGTAATGCCAAAACGCTCCCGTTTCTCTGGCTTATTTACCCTCTCTCTGTCACACAATCCAGTGGCAGCTTATTGCCTAATATTGCGTAATCTTACATATCACTCATTGAGTACCCCCATCATCATAATCATTATAAAGTGTGTCAAGAATATCGACAGTGAACTCTCGTAGTGTACGTTCAAGATACAACACTGCTGAGGTCGTCTTGTCGCTGATCATCATTGGCCTTCCCTCTACTTTCATACCACAAAGCCAACTTCGCCTACGCAGAGATATTCTCTCGCGCATTTTCCACCTCCAGCGACAGGACACCGGACACAGTTGTGCAACGCAGCTGGCACTGGTGCCGTTGTTACAGCAGCTCGGCCCATTCATCTGAGTTATGTACTTCGACTCTGCAAGCGATGGTACGAACCCGCAATGCATCGTGTTGTGTAGTCGTGTGCTGCACAGTTAATACAGGGACCCGATAGAGCCAGCCCAGCTTAATGCTAATTCGAAACGTGTAACAAGTTAACTGCAGTGAACTCAGGTTGTTTGTCAGGCCAAATTGAACTGCTCTGCGACAGAGGTTAGGTGACCGGTTATAGTCGGGAGATTTACGAAGTATTACGGTTTCTCTTATGTATCACAAGGATTAATCGCTCTTAGGTTTAGATTTGCAGCGATTGTAATACGAGAGATCAACAGCCTCACGAAGAGATCCAATCCTTCGGTGTTGATCCTACTTGAGATAAAGAGAAACATTACATATTTCGTCTTTGTGACTTTATCAGTTCAAGAGTAGCCCCTATTCATTACATGTTGGTAAGTTTGCTTCATAGTTTTTAATTACGAGCGGAAGAGTCCGCTTTTCTTAATTACAATCGTGTCTTTTTTATTTACTTTTGATAATAAGTGAGTAGAAATTTGTGGCCTAATTACAACAATAGAGAATACACGAATACAAATCATGGACAAACAACATAGTACACAGAAGAAATAAATGACGCACGTCTAACTGAAACGAAGTTGTCATCAACCCGAAGGGTGATTTTAACACTGCGGTGCTGTAGTAGGCGTATTGGAAATGGTCTCTGCTTCCCTTCCTTCGACTTGAGACCAACTAAAACTGGAATTAGATTCATGTTGTAGTCTGATGGCAAACAAATCAATGACACAGGTAGAAGTCACATTAAATGCCATAAAATATCCAAGGACCATCATAAATTTTCCAAAAATGTATAGCCGGAAAGTTAGATAGGCCCCAAAGTGCTTTACTAGCTTTGTTTCTGTAGGGACTAATACGAATCAACCTTTCTTCAACTTGCCGATTTGTCGCAAAGACAGTGACTGAAATATAATGCTATCTGCTCTTTATCAATCAAAGATGTAGTTCAGGGGCAGAGAATTTTTTGAGTTGGGGCTGGAGAATGCGTTTCACAAATTTTTTCTCGAAAAATCGGTAGGCTGGACAACTAAAGGCGAATAGGATTCTTCTAACTCGACGAAGCACATAAGTTCCAAGTACAATCACTGAACAAAGCGACCGAAGGCCTTTAAAGACACGCTGAGCGTCGCCATTTTAGAACTACCAATAATTTCTTGCTGTTATGTACATGAAGGATCTGTTTCACGAATAGATATCCCTTTCACATTCGGTAAATTGGTGAACATGGATCATACAAAGCAACGTGTTTGGCTATCCGTTGTATGAAATTCTTCATAGATCAGTACTGGTAGCGAATGCATAATCCTATTACAATAGTTTCGGAAACATTTAAGCTGTAGCATAAATAGACGTTGTCGTTAAAGTATCTGCTAGCTTGTGTGTTAAATTGAGGTATTGTGGCATGGTCGATTCTCGCGGAGGTTTGTATTTAGTGTTCGCTGCTACATCTACATCTTCATAATGTACATCCTCCACAAGTCATTGCATAGTACATGGCAGAGGTAATATTATACACTATCATCGGTTTTCTTTTCTATTCACTTCGTGCATGCACTGAGCGAGGGGAACTTGACTGTATGTTTCTGTATGCGCGCTTATGTCTCTTGTTTTATTCTCACGATCCCTACGCGACGTATACAATGGTGGCAAGGTAACGGTCGCACATTGTTAATCGAGAACGGGTTTCTAAATTTACTCAGCAGGGTTTTGCGAGAACTACATCGACTTTCTTCGAACGATTCCTGTTTAAGTTCCCGGAGAATTCCTGCTATACTTTCGTATAGGATATACCCCCTTTTTGCGATCCTAGAAGCGCTTCTTTGACCCTCATCACTTCATTAAGTAGTAGCAATCGACTCCTGCCTGTTATCCGGTGGTGGCAATGATTATACTGCAGCGTTCTCACTACAAATGTGTACTTATTAATTTTATTTCATCGATTACATGAATTGGGATTAGGCAACATGGAGCTACAAATTACTGTAGTTATAATGAAAAACGTAGTACATGCAAGTGTATACGAGGGTTGTTCGATAAACTGCCCCAATGTTTTTTTTACAGCTGTTAATATAAAGGTAAGAAAAGATCCTGTTACCCGCTTTAAACGTAAAGTTTCTTCTGCAAGTGTGCGGAGTTCTGAACAATTCCGGCATATGTCAGAACTCAAGTTAATCATTAAAATAGATTCTACGCAAGACACTTGTTACAAGCAGCGTGGTACAGTTGACTTCTTGGTTTCGGGAGCATTCATAAACATTTGAAAGCAATGTATGGTAAACATGCAATTGATAGGAGCAATGTTAGGCTATGGGGAAGAGAATTAAGCTCAGAGGTCTGATCTGCCACGTTCGAGACGTCCTGTGAGACGGCTACTGTTCCAAACAAGGTGAATCGTGCGTATGCTTTTATTTTGACGCATCGCAACTCGACAAATGGCTCTGCAGCTATAGATGAGAGATAGAACTGTGTATGCAATGATTGAGACTCTTGGATATTCAGAGAGTTGCTCAAGACGAGTCCCACGAATGCTCGTAACAGACCGGAAGATTGAAAGAAAAGTTATTTCATCTGAAGTGCTGGAGCTGTTTGACTCCAATGGAGAGGCTTTTCTGTCACATATCGTTACAGGTGACGAGACGCTGGTGCATCAGTTTCAGTCGGAAGCAAAAAAAGGTACTCACTGGAGCGCCTCCGCCCTCGATTTGCAAGGAGGAAATTCAAGGCAGTTCCCTCTGTGGGCAAAATCATGACGACAGTGTTTTGGGATAGCGATGGTGCTGTTCACGTGGATGTTTTGCCGAAAGATTCTGCCATTAATTCAGAGACACATGTGAAGACTCTGAATAAACCCAGTCACCGTTTCCGACGTGTTCGGTCTGACAGTAATTATAAAGAAATGTTCCTGCAATACAATCATGCACACCCACACACACATGTCATAAAACCCGGTAACACATTGCCAGACTGGATCAGGTAACACTTCCTGATCGACCCTAAGGCTACATCTGACGAGCTCGAACGTCCACTTGTCTGTGCCATAACACGTCGTGGCATGGACTCGACTAATGTCTGAAGTAGTGCTGGCACCTGAATCCTGCAGGGCGGGCTATAAATACGTAAGAGAACTAGAGGCTGGAGATATCTTCTGAACAGCGCATTGCAAGGCATCCTAGATATGCTCAATAATGTTCATGTCTAGGGAGTTTGGTGGCCAGGGGAAGTGTTTAAACTCAGAAGAGTGTTCCTGGAGTCACTCTGCAGCAACTCTGGAGATGTGGGCTGTCGCATTGTCCTGCTGGAATTGCCGTAGTCTGTCGGAATGCACAGTGGACATGAATGGATGGAGGTGATCAGACAGGACGCTTACATACGTATCTAGACGTCGAGGCGAGGCGATGCGCAAAGCTTTGTGTAACACAGTCATCAAGAGTACTTGGGTGGACCTTCGGCTCCGAAAGCCCATGTCGATGATGTTTCGTTGAATGGTTTGCACGCTGACACTTGTTGATGGCTCAGCATAGAAATCTGCAGCTGTTTGCGGATCGGTTACACTTCTGTCACGTTGAACGATTCTCTTCAGTCGTCGTTGCTCCCGATCTTGCAAGATCCTTTTGTGTTTTACCGGATTCCTGATACTCATGGTACACTCGTGAAACGGTCGTACGGGGAAATCCCCGCTTCATCGCTAACTCGGAGATGGTGTGTCCTACCGCTCGTGCGGTGAGTATAACACCACGTTCAAACTCACTAAAATGTTGACAAGCTGTCTTTGAAGCAGAAGTAACCGGTCTAAACTGCGCCAGACACTTGTTGTTTTATATAGGTGTTGCCGACCGCAGCCCCGTATTTTGCCTGTTTACATATCTGTTTATCTGAGTACACATGCCTATACCAGTTTCTTTGGCCCTTCAGTGTACATCTTCTGAGGAAACAACTGTGGGTAATTTTTTATTGAACTACTTATGTACAACATGGAACTGTTTGCACATGTTTATAAGAATAACATCCAATACCGAATCGCAATTCTAAACGAATATCACTTAAACAATGGTCACATGACATATACTTTTGATAATTTCATAGATATTATAAGAAGAGATCAAGCTATCGCCGTAGGTCACATCCTCTTTCCTTTCCTTTAGGTTGTCAGAAATATTACATTACGACCTTCATTGATAATGGACAGGATGTGGGGATGAGAAAAATGAGATCAGTCTAGTCTTCTTCTTCGAATTCTCTACCGTCTTTTCCTGCATGACAGGGACAGTACCACATTCATGATTTGGTAGTTACTTTAATTTTGTTTCGATCGTGTCTGGGTATGGCAAGCTAGCGCATTGTCATTTCAGTTGTAACAGCAGGTTCTATCAAATAACCATAGACTTCATAAATGTGGAACAGAAATTTTTTGTAGATGTACATTATATTAGTATACTGGAGTGTTAGAGGTTAAGTGCAGATATTTCTGTTGGTGACTGAAGGAAGTGTACTGAACAATATCATATCATGCACTTGTACTATATGCGGCGTCTAAGGTGGAACGTTAGTGAATGGAACATGTCAAGTTAACGTAAACAGATGTGCTGCTGTGAATTTTATTGTATATTGTGATTTTTATGACGTAAAAATAATCTGTGAGAGCTACATATACGGACATGGCAGTGTGCAGAAGGTGTTTTTTTTATTATGAATGTTTTACATCTGACAAATATTTATATAAAGTGCTACGTTTCCTTCACTAATATGACAAATTGGCCTGAGGTCTCGACTCGCAATTTTCCCTTGGGCAGGACGTCTGATGTTAGCATGGACGCAAAGGGATTTGTCCATACTGACAGGCATAGTCCACTTCGTAGTGCAGAAAACATCAGGTACCGGTAATAAATTCTGTGACGTGTTTGCGGAACGTCTGTTTGAGAGGAAAAACAAGTAACACACTATAGTGAGTACATATTAAGATACCAATGATCACAATATCTGCACTTATACCCCTAACACTAAACCGTTTGCTCTACCATTTATATCATTTCTCATTTTAATTTTTAGTTGTATATAATTTTAGTTTTCGTTATACGTACACTTCTTGAAATTGTTGAGTTATCAGAAATAAAATATAGGGAGTGAAGGGTTGTCTAGGTTATCTGTAGCTTGCACAGAACTCGGCCGCTAGTTGAGTCGAAGGCACTTAACTGAAACCGATTGAGACAGGACCGCAGCCAATGTCTTGAAAAGAAGTTGTTATGTGAATATCAAGAAAAGCAGAACACGGATAACGAAGTGTGGTCCAGTTGAGTCAGGTGACGTGTACATAGGAAATGAGGCACTGTAAGCAATAGGTGAATTTTCCTATTCGGGCAGGAAAATAACTGTTGGCAGTAGAAGTAAACAGGGATTAAACTGCAGACTGGGAATTGCAAGAAAAGATTTTCTGTTAAAGAAACTTTTTTAGCATCTAATACCAGTTTGAGTTAGAACATGTTTTTCTGGAGAACAGCTTCGCACGGATGTGCAACGGGGACGATGAGCAGTAGAAACAAGAAACTTTCGAAAAGTGGTCTTACAAAAGAACTCTGAGTGTTAGATGGAGTCATCGGATATGAGTAACTAATGATGAGGGATTAGGTCGAATCGGGGAGAGCAGATACTTACGACTGAACTTGACGAAAAGGAAGGATAGGAGTCATTCTGAGGCATCACGGGGCTTAATTTGCCAGAGGAGTGAATAGCTAAGGCTTCACTACAGTACGTAAGTTCCAATGGAGTCGGCGTCAGTAGTTACACAGATATGAAGAGACTTGTAAAAGACAGAAGACTAACGTGGAGAGCTGTATCAAACAGTTCTTCTCACAGAAGACAAGGTTTAAACTATGTGACTCCTGTAATTCATTTAAAAAACGTAAGTGAACTCACAGCCCAATATCTTTTGTAACGAACTGCGTTTAATTCTAGAAAGAAAGTCAAATAGTAAATGTATTTAAACAATGGTTCATATGGCTCTGAGCACTATGGGACTTAACTTCTGAGGTCATCAGTCCCCTAGAACTTAGAATTAATTAAACCTAACTAACCTAAGGACATGACACACACCCATGCCCGAGGCAGCATTCGAACCTGCAGCTGTAGCGGTCGCTCGGTTCCAGACTGTAGTGCCTAGAACCGCTCGGCCACAACGGGCGGCAAATGTATTTCATTACAGATCACTGATAACATATTCATGAAGCAAAACGCGTTTACTAACAAAGATACACAATTTCTTGTTGTTGCAGAGGCCGATTTAAAATAAATGAAGTCGTCGCTCGTTGTTAGCTGAGTCATGGCATCGTGTTGTCGCAACCTTTTGACATGTTTCCTATAAGTTATTTTCAGGCCTTAAGATGACGAGCAGAAACCTAATTGAAACGTTGCGACAACATGACGCCAGAAGTAGGCTGATAAACAGAGAAGATTTCACCAATGATATTCACCGAGAAAGTCTGAATTCTCGTATAGGTTTTAGAATACTTGCAATATCTAAAACCTGTTCACGATCATGTATCGGCCATCTGTGTCGTAAATATCAACGATTTCAGTAAGATACGCATCAACGATTTTAGCAAAGTACGCAGTACAGCTGGTGAAAAATGAAGTGCCCCGCTGTCAACATTACTAAGATCTTACCAGGACGGATGAGCAGTTTGTGCTATTACGCGCGTAGAGCACTCCTGACTGCCCAGAGTGTGTCTGAATATTGGTTACACGTGACGCTACATTGGAAAAGTCGTGTAGTCGCATGATATAGAAACATATCTTAACTGTCAGGGAACGCTCTTGTGCGTATGTGATGTCATATACACCATATCTAGTATTTAAGTGTGTTGTGTTCTGCGTAAATCAAATGATAAAGGGAACTACGTTGAGTTCGGATTGTTTATGTTAATATCTTGTGTATGATCATCCGAGTGGCAGCTGTGCGTTATTGGGAGAAAAATGCTTGGCTTTCAGGAGTGCGGCGCGCTCTAATTCTCTACGTTGATTCTTCGCGACAAGAGCAAAAAGTTAGTCTGGAGGCGCCGGGTATCGATCCCGGTACCTCTAACATGCTAAGCGAGCGCTCTACCATCTGAGCTACGCCCCCAGTTGCTACTCACGCAGCAGTGGACCCTTTGTCAGACAGTCCTCGAACTCTTAACTTTCACCGCTCCACTTGGAAGTGGTCCAGAGCTCCTTGTACACACTGTGACCGGGCGCCATCATCCAGCCGGGAGACTCAAATGCGTAGACATACGATCCGTTAGTAAGTGCTGTGATAATCCTGTTCAGAAAGTACATCGCTTACTTACCATATGAATGGAATCGAGTCAATACAGAGTGAATTTCTTCGAACTTTCGAGCGGTTCTAGGCGCTTCAGTCTGGAACCGCGCGACAGCTTGTTCTAAGTAGTTCTAAGTTCTAGGGGACCTCAGATGTTAAGTCCCATAGTGCTCAGAGCCATTTGAACCGTTTTCTTCGATCATTCCGCACCACAGTGTTAATTCATTTTACTCCTGACATGTAGTTTTAGCAGTACTGCACGTTGTGTAATTGCTGTGTACGAATAGGTATACAAAATGATGTTGTTTCAAAATGAACTAGGAATTGCTTGTCACTTTGATTCTTGGGAAATTAGGACAAGGTTTTCACTTGGCAGAAATTCCCTAGGTAATACGGATTAAATGATACGCCATCCAACATGAAACGGCATAGGTCATCAACGGACTGCTTGATAAGTAAGTGTTTACTGTTCTGAAAATGCCGAACTGTTTCCTGACTACGTGTTCCGCACGGATAACGCAGAGAATCTGTTTATAGGATAATGCTATTTAGCAAGATGACACAGTGAATAAGACAGTGGACTCGTATGTAGGGTGATAGCCTTCCAAATCTCCATCCGGCGATTCTGATTTAGGTCTGCTTAAGGCAAATACTATGATGGTTACCTTGAAGGACACACTTTAATTGCTTCTACAGTCTTCCCCGAGCCTAATATCGTCCGGTCTGTAATGGTTGCGCCTTCGACGCGGCACCAAACCCTAAATGCCTTTCTCCTGCGCGTATTTACGAACATTCCTGGCTTGAATATCCTTGGTGTGTGTTTTCGTCTATTACGGAGCGCGTTATATGTAAAGGCCAGGCTGGGAGCACGAAGCGCTTATGCCCAGAAGAAACCATGGGGGAGGGGGGTCAGTAGTAGCATACACTCCAGTATTCTTACAAGAAGGCAGTTGTCATAATCTGTATGTGCATACGACAATGTCCTGCGTAGCACAGCGATGAAACAACCCTGTTTAATAATTAGTTTGAGGCTGTGAACACATCCTGCATAAAACGAAATATTGACCGGCAAGTTTGCGCACCATCACATTGGCAACATTTATTCACGGTATAATTTGTGCGAATCACGTTTCGTCTGCAGAAGCCACTAGTCACGATAATTCTTGTGCAGAAATTTTGTAAAATGAGATGGAACTATGTCCTTTTGTTTGTACAAGTTGACCCTTTTATTGTGAAAGCTGTGAAAACCTTATCCCATAAACAGCATATTTTTCCTTGTTAGTTCTGATGCCCACCTCCGTGCGACAAAATCTGTGAAGTTTTCGCAAAGTTGATTTTTCTTCGTGACGTTCATAAAATCGTAGATACCGCTGAGTAATAACCCCTTTATCCACGTCGTCAGTGCGATATTTGCTGTATGTACTTTACAACAACCTCTCTGGGGTAGGGACTTGGATTCTACTCCGCTAACGAGGGGATCACGGTAAGCGGCGTAACCGGATTTCCAAGAAACTTTGCTTACTGCCGGAGGGGTCAAACTAATCGAACACGTGTCTCGGCTTTTCCGTAGACTTTAGACTGTTTCCGAGAAAACGACGGTCAAAGTTTTGGCGGTAATTTATGTGTCTCTTACCGAGCAAACAGTTCCACCGACACGGTGGCACAGTGCCTTTCGCGCCCCGGGTTGGGAAATCGACAACTATTTTCATTTTTATTTTTGTTTTTCATTTATCTATCCGTATTGGTGAGGATTACTACACAAATGTTTTCCAATGTATATTGAAATGAATGAATTAAAAAGAAAAACAATTAATGAGTGGAAAAATTACTTGAAATTGTTTTCGATAAAATTCCTGTATTGTATAGTGGCCATCATCAATTGCAAACACCAATTATTGGAAAAGTAAACCGTTATGAGTGGTATTCCGCAAAATTATTGACAGCGCGTGGAATTTTCAGCGATGTTAACGGGATTTCATTCCAGAGTGGAATCCTTAATGAGAAATGTCACTGTGACAAATCCATTTTGGAGCGACGCTCGTGGTATTCGGAATCTGTTTCGAGTGTTCCACGATCAATATCATCCAAGGAAATACATACCAAATGTTCTTGAAGAGTAAACATAAGAATGAAATTATGAAGTAGGAACGGATATAAGAATGAAATATGAGAATTGAAAAAGATTGTATCCCATGAGTACATCATACACACATATATTGTATAATAAATGTGTTAGGCTTATTGTGAAACGCACATGTAATTTTACAATTAATAAAAGGGCCTTTTATGCTGTAACTTGATACGAATGATTCCTGTAGTAACTGTAGTGTTGGCAGAAGAGCCAACACCGTGTTGCTAGAGGAGGCCGAAATGCACGCGTTTTAGCTCACGCACGCTGGCGTGTGCAGGGAAGAACTATACTGACGTGAGGTATGGAACATGACACGGAATTAGAATTCAGAAAGCAGACGTAAGTAGTTTGATTCTTAACTTTAACCCATTAATGATGAACGTCGCTCTCGACGGTACATGAGTCACAATATTATCTGTTCAGAAGACATAGTAACTGAATATGGCGCCTTGCTAGGTCGTAGCAATTGACGTAGCTGAAGGCTATGCCAAACTGTCCTCTCTGCAAATGAGAGTGTATGTAGTCAGTGAACCATCGCTAGCAAAGTCGGCTGTACAACTGGGGAGAGTGCTAGTAAGTCTCTAGACTAGACCTGCCGTGTGGCGGTGCTCGGTCTGCAATCACTGATAGTGGCGACACGCGGGTCCGACGTATACTAAGGGACCGCGGCCGGTTTAAAGGCTGCCACCTAGCAAGTGTGGTGTCTGGCGGTGACACGACAGTAACCTTCTGCGGACGTGGCTAGCAAATGAAAAAAAAAATATATAAACAAGTTTCGAACAAGGGTCCCAAAAGTGGGCGGCCGCGGGTCTAGTCACTGTACCACCAGATGGGCTGAGCTTATCGCCCCCTAAAAGGCAACTCAAGTACATCGAAAACTTTGACGGTCGTTTTCTCAGAAACGGTCGAGTATCTACGGATATGCCAAGACACGTGTTCGCTTATTTAGCCTCCTCTTCTACTAAGCGAAGTTTCCGGGAAATCGGGTTATGGCACTTACAGTGTTCTCCTCGTAAGTGTCGTGAACCTCCTTTCGTTTTTTACACGTTGTAGACTTACTGAACTTCTAACTCTTTGCTTCTACGTTCTGTAACTTCTTGCGTCAGGACTGCCACTCTTTTCTGCCAATTTCGAGCCAATTGTTACATTATGTAAATTGATGAACCACATAGTATTAAAAAGTTGCTTGATCCAAGAGATATATTTCTATCGTGCGGTTGCATAATACGAAGATGTTTTGCAGGTTTCAGAATTCAATTATTCTAAAGTTAGTTGTCGGATATAGTTATTTGCCCCGAATGGTATATTTCAGCGGAACTCTTGTTTTTCACAATTGACTGTACGCACTTTCTTCACCGCGCAGCACTGTGTTAAGAGCAACTTTCGGTGTCAAATCAGCAACTAAACTCTGCATTTATCCTATCAGATGCGATTAAAGGCATTCCGGTCGCTCCGGAACTGGCTCGCAGCCAGTGCAACTTGGCTGCGGTGCGGGCAGCCTGCGCGGTATGGCGGAAAACCACTTTCATGAAGTACTTCCGTGTGCTAGCAGCAACGTGATGGGCATGCGCTGCGGGTAGCGCATGTAACAACACAATAACTAAGATCAAATATTTGAGTGTGTGGCTGCATCGAGCGGAGAATACTACAGAATTAATTTTAAGAACGGAAAGGCTGATAACAGTGTGCGTTTTAGAGCTGCACCGCAATGGAAATCTAAGGAAAAGTTCACATCCATTTCATCGAGCTGCGCAATTGACCATTGAGCTTTTAAGCTGGAAACCTCTAAATATAAAGACAATGCCTTTGGGAAGAGTGCTTATCACCGTATTGTTGTCGATTATGTATCAATGTTTTCGAATCTGTGTAGTGGAAAAATGTCCATCGTTGACATTTGTTCCTTCGTGGCTGCTGAAGCAGCAAAATGCGGTTTCTGGCTAGTAAACAACGTGCCATTTTTCTATTAAATTACGAAGCTCTCTGCTCTGGAAAATAGCCACTGTTGACGATGAACCTTTCTCGGAGAGAATGGTGGATCCGGTAGTTTCACTGTGCTTTCTGAGGGGAGTCAGTGGTATACTGATTATACGTCTCTTTTCCCCAAAAACTTACAGTTTTACGTTTAAGGTGAATATGATATCTATGTGTAATATTAGTGTACAAAACAGCACAGTCTTGCATGAAACTAGCAATGACAGTGAAACGTGTGTGCAAATCTGCGAAACTTCCGCTTTTAGAGTTTCGTTACATTTAGGCCCGCCAATCATTAATGACACAGAATTATGCTTTCTCATTTCAATTATTTTATTTATAATAGCAATATGGATTACATTATGCCGCGAGGGATTAGTCGAGCGGTCTAAGGCGCTGCAGTCATGGACTGTGCGGCTGGTCCCGGTGGAGGTTCGAGTCCTACCTCGGGCATAGGTGTGTGTGTGTTTGTCCTTAGGATAATTTAGGTTAAGTAGTGTGCAAGCTTAGGGACTGATGACCTTAGCAGTTAAGTCCCATAAGATTTCACACATCTTTGAACCTTTGATTACACGTTTCAGGCTCTGCCCTTTTCAGATGACAGATTGAGAAATTGGTAAAAGAATTTTTTTTTTTTTACTGTCTTGCAAGGTTGCACTTTAAATGTGTTAGAAGAGGACACATGCTGAAATGAAACTTAACATCAAAGACATTTAAATATGGACGATACATAGTTACAAGTAATAATCATAATATATATTGCAATATTAATACTGTTTTTTCTTATATTACAAATAAAAGTAATACCAACATTAGGCACAGACAAATTTAAAGACATGCGGTGTTTAGTGACACACTCGAGAGCTTTCTGACGCTGCGGTATGTCACCTGCACGTAATTAATAAGCGTAATTTGAGTACATATTATGGACATAAAATGTGTACAGATAGTTTCCTTTCATTATGAATAAAAAGTAATGTCAATTTGAGGTAAAGACAAGTTTGAAGTACATACAGAGTTTTCAGTAAAGACATTTTATGCAGAAGAAATGCAACAAAAAGAGGAGCAAAACTAGGAGCCTGTGTGTAGAGCTAAAAGTTGCTAAATAAACCATAAAATACACAGGAGAATACAACCTAACTGAATGAAATATGGAAATGCAGTGTTTCGTTCTCATTTTTACCCTCTTTGTTCGGCCACCGCTCGCCAAAAATGCTGAAGAACCATTGTCTACTGCTGGTGACCTACTCATTAACTACTAGCTTTTGGGTAGAACGGCGGTTAGTGTAAATTTCAATCTCTTCGATGATATCTAGTGTTCTAGCTTTCTGTTCCGAATGTTTTTAAAAAACATATTTACTTTTGAATCCGTTGGATTTACAAATAACGAGAATAGGTTCAAATGTAAATAATAATACCTTCTGTAAAACAGACTTAATTATTTCGTCGCACTCTTGTCATCCAGCCGCACATAAGCGAGCTGACTTTACTTTAATTTTTTTATGAGACTGCAAAACTTGGTTTAAATAGTAATAAGTCTGATTGGGAAATTGAAATTAGTTCAAGGTGGGGAAGCAAATGGTTTTACCAATAAAGCAATTTAAAAGCCTAAGTATAAAAAATTTCTAAAAGGTAGAGAAACAAACAGTCTGTAATAAAATTGCAGTCGCCCATATTTCTCATTCTTTTAACGGCTCATATTCCGAAAATACTGCCGACATTTTTAAAAAACTGATATGTTAGTTGGTTTTAGAACAGATAATAAACTAGGTCTGTTTTTGCGCCAGTGTCTAGATGAGGATACACACAAATACAGCGACAGAGATATTTATCAAATAAGGTGCGGGTCATGTAATAGTTTTTATATTGATCAAACGGGTAGAGAATTCAAAATAAGATTAGGGAGCACACATATGCCAGAAACGACAGCACCCTTGGTTGTCACCTGAGAGAGGAAAATCACTTTTTGCAGTCAATCGAAAATAGCCCAAGTATTTTACATTCGTAACAAAGGCTGAACACTAGATATCATCAAAGAGTTTGAAATTTGCACTAACTGCCGTTCAGTCCCAAATCTATTAGCTGGCGAAGAGACCACCACCAGCAGACAATGGTTCTATAGAATTTTTGACGCGTTTTTTCCGAAAAAATAGAAGGTAAAAATCTGTCCTCAACTAATGATAAAAATGCGAACAGAAATATGAATTTCCATACTTCATCCTGTTTGGTTGTGTTCTTGTGCGTGTTTTGTGGTTTATTTAGCAACTATTGCCTGCAGACACAGACTCCTAGTTTTGTTTCACATTTTACTGCATGTCTTCTGCATAAAATGTCTTTACTGAAAACTATGTATGTATTTCAAATTTATCATGTTGGCATTAACTTTTATTTGTAACTAAGAAAAATCCGTATAAATATTACAATAGATATTGCAGTTATCACTAGGAATTATATTTCGGTCATACAGCGCAGCTCCGCAGCACTTAAGCCACCCAGCGTCAATAAGCTCATAGGTCATAAAGTTATTTGCTGAGTGGACTAATGAACTTTCCTTTCGACGGTAATTGGCATTCTTGTCAAAACTGTACATTCCTTTTGCATTAAAAAACTGGTATGTATTCTGTTTTAAATGTCTTTAATATTCACTTGTGTTTTAGCATATGTCCTCATTTAAGAATGTTGTGTAATTTTGCAAGATTGGAAAAAAGTTCTGTTAGCAATTTGAAGATTGGCAGAGCCTAAAACGCGTAGTGAATAACAAATGGGTCCAGAAACTTCCTGTGACTATTATCTTGCGACCAACAGTCATTTTAAAGCCATTTTCATCATGATGATCACTTACACTCGGCAAGCTGATTGAAATAGCTGACTCTGTAGGCATTGTAGCGGGTGTTTGTAAAATATAATTTATAGCTTGTTACCCCAACACTTTAACTCCAGATTTCTGTGTTCTCTTTCGGTTAGAGTTGATGTCATGTCTGAAAATTGTACTATATGCTGTTCGTCTATATCCATACTGTAAAATAATACTAAAGTATTGACCACGTTCTTTCTATTGTGATTTTTTCTATTGCGCATCTATTTATATCAGTGCAACCCGTTCGTCATTTGCTTTAATAAAATCACCTAAAAATTAAAGAGCAGCGATTCTCCGAGGACACTGATCGTAAATATTGGAACTTAACAAGTTTTGCAATCCCCTTAGTTAACAGTCATATACAACTGTTCGCTGGACGAAAGATCCGTACCCAAAAAATGGAAATTTGCACAGGTCACACAAAAAAATTTAAGAAAGGTAGTAGGCGTAATCCACCAAATTACAGGCCCATGTCAGTAACAGCGATATGCAGGAGGAATTTGGAACATACATTGTGTTCGAATATAATGAAGAACCTGGAAGAGAACAGTCTATTGACACACAGTCAACACGGATTTAGAAAACATCCTTCTTGTGAAACACAACTAGTTCTTTACTCGCACTAAGTGTTGAGTGCTATTGACAAGGGATTTCAAATTTTTTCCGTGTTTCTAGATTTACAGAAGGCTTTTGATACTGTACCACACAAGAGGCTTGTAATCAAATTGCTTGCTTATGGAACATCGTCTCATTTATGTGACTAGATTCGTGATTTCCTGTCAGAGAGGTCACAGTTCGTACTAATTAACGGAAAGTCACCGAGTAAAACAGAAGTGATTTCTGGCGTTCCCCAAGGTAGTATTATAAGCCATTAGCTATTCCTTATCTATATAAACGATTTACCAGAGAATCTGAGCAGCCGTCTTAAGTTGTTTGCAGATGATTCTGTCGTTTGTCGACTAGTAAAGTCATCAGATGATTAAAACAAATTGCAAAACAGTTTAGAAAAGATGAGTGCACGGTGCAAAAATTGGCAACTAATCCTAAATAAAGAAAAGCGTGAGGTTATCCCACTTGAGTGCTAAAAGGATTCCGTTAAACTTCGGTTACATGATAAATCAGCAAAATCTAAAGACCGTAAATTCAACAAAATACCTAGCAATTACTGTTACAAACAACTTAAATTGGAAGGAACACATAGAGAATGTTGTGGGGAAGGCTAACCAAAGGCTGCGTTATATTGGCAGGACACTTAGAAAACTTAACAGACCTACTAAGAAGACCGCCTACACTACGCTTGTCCGTCCTGTTTTCGAATACTGCTGCGCGGTGTGGGAGCCTTACCAGATAGTGCTGACGATGTACATCGAAAAAGTTCAAAGAAGAGCAGCAAGTTTTATTTTATCGCGAAATAGAGGAGAGAGTATCACTGAAATGATACAGGATTTGGGGTGGACGTCATTAAAAGAAAAGCGTTTTTCGTTGAGGCGGAATCTTCTGACAAAATTCCAATCACCAACTTACTTCTCCGATTGCGAGAATATTTTGTTGACTCCGACCTAAATAGTGAGAAACGACCATCGTAATAAAATGAGGGAAATCAGAGTTATTACAATTTTTATACACTCCTAGAAATTGAAATAAGAACACCGTGAATTCATTGTCCCAGGAAGGGGAAACTTTATTGACACATTCCTGGGGTCAGATACATCACATGATCACACTGACAGAACCACAGGCACATAGACACAGGCAACAGAGCATGCACAATGTCGGCACTAGTACAGTGTATATCCACCTTTCGCAGCAATGCAGGCTGCTATTCTCCCATGGAGACGATCGTAGAGATGCTGGATGTAGTCCTGTGGAACGGCTTGCCATGCCATTTCCACCTGGCGCCTCAGTTGGACCAGCGTTCGTGCTGGACGTGCAGACCGCGTGAGACGACGCTTCATCCAGTTCCAAACATGCTCAATGGGGGACAGATCCGGAGATCTTGCTGGCCAGGGTAGTTGACTTACACCTTCTAGAGCACGTTGGGTGGCACGGGATACATGCGGACGTGCATTGTCCTGTTGGAACAGCAAGTTCCCTTGCCGGTCTAGGAATGTTAGAACGATGGGTTCGATGACGGTTTGGATGTACCGTGCACTATTCATTGTCCCCTCGACGATCACCAGAGGTGTACGGCCAGTGTAGGAGATCGCTCCCCACACCATGATGCCGGGTGTTGGCCCTGTGTGCCTCGGTCGTATGCAGTCCTGATTGTGGCGCTCACCTGCACGGCGCCAAACAAGCATACGACCATCATTGGAACCAAGGCAGAAGCGACTCTCATCGCTGAAGATGACACGTCTCCATTCGTCCCTCCATTCACGCCTGTCACGACACCACTGGAGGCGGGCTGCACGATGTTGGGGCGTGAGCGGAAGACGGCCTAACGGTGTGCGGGACCGCAGCCCAGCTTCATGGAGACGGTTGCGAATGGTCCTCGCCGATACCCCAGGAGCAACAGTGTCCCTAATTTGCTGGGAAGTGGCGGTGCGGTCCCCTACGGCACTGCGTAGGATCCTACGGTCTTGGCGTGCATCCGTGCGTCGCTGCGGTCCGGTCCCAGGTCGACGGGCACGTGCACCTTCCGCCTACCACTGGCGACAACATCGATGTACTGTGGAGACCTCACGCCCCACGTGTTGAGCAATTCGGCGGTACGTCCACCCGGCCTCCCGCATGCCCACTATACGCCCTCGCTCAAAGTCCGTCAACTGCACATACGGTTCACGTCCACGCTGTCGCGGCATGCTACCAGTGTTAAAGACTGCGATGGAGCTCCGTATGCCACGGCAAACTGGCTGACACTGACGGCGGCGGTGCACAAATGCTGCGCAGCTAGCGCCATTCGACGGCCAACACCGCGGTTCCTGGTGTGTCCGCTGTGCCGTGCGTGTGATCATTGCTTGTACAGCCCTCTCGCAGTGTCCGGAGCAAGTATGGTGGGTCTGACACACCGGTGTCAATGTGTTCTTTTTTCCATTTCCAGGAGTGTAGTTTAAGACCAAGGCTATGAAATAACATGAACAGCATTTCCTGTCAATTCACTGCAAAACCGCGCAAACAAAACCTGTTTTACGTTGAAGGACATCATTTCAATGACCTGTCGACACAGTTTCCAGTTACAAGTTCGAGGGTAATGAGAAGAGTCAGGAAGATAGATAGGTTACGAGAAGAGGCAGGACTTTCGTATGATTCTATAAACATTGGAATTGAAGTATTTATTCGGCAGCGGACAGAAATAGACTGTTAATGCTGATGATAATGATAATATGATACCAACTCAAAGTTGGAATCATATTTAAAAGGCAACTAAATAAGGAGAAGTACTGTGACAGATTTGTGTACACCATAATTTTGATAACCTACGGGCCATAAAGCTGCATGAACTGAATCTAAAAGGATACCACTAGAGGTCTGGCCTGATGAACTGCCTCATCTACGACGTTGCCAGCCTCAGCAAACATCTGAGTTGTTGCCGTTACTGAGTGCTTCGCGTTCTCCGATTTAATTTCTTTTGCGTGTTGCTCGTTGTTTTCTTTTCTGATTTTGAATTGAGTGGTCTATTACGCGATTCGAATAAGACTCCCACTACACCAGAATGAGTGAGCATTCCCTATGACCAAGCGATAGTTCTACTTTCGCAGAAGCGCGAATTACAGGTGTAGATTGCAAGCCCTCGACAGGGAAAGGGAGGGGGGGGGGGGGCGGGGAGGCTTCTGTCCATACCACTCTTCTCTCTTCAGGAGGCTCTCATCTGTTTACTTTCGCTGTCGACTGCTACTATACCGCCACCAGTGCTCCTCTCTATTCGCATGGGACACTGTTTAAACAGATGTATATGTAGATTTCTGGTATCGGAATTTGGTTGGAGCTACCCAGTTATTTTCGTGTGAATCCATCGCACTCTCCTCTGAATCTCTTAAAGGACACAGAGCAAATGTCTGTTTCTAAGGACCTAGTCGCCGACGAAACGTTAAACCCTAATCATTCCTTCCTCGGAACAATATAGAGATCGAAAGCAACCAGTTATTGTATTTTTTTTTCGAAAGAGCAGAAAAGACGGAAGTTATTAGTGAGCAGACGTGAGAATGAGAAAAAAATTATGGCCTGTTGTGCAGATCTGAGTATTGTATATTTCATGACTTTTGCTACGGTTCTCACAGTTCCATATTTTACCATTTGTGCATTGTTGTTAGTAAACTACATCTACTACTCTCTCTCTCTCTACCCGCTCACTGTCACATTACACTAATCACGAAAGAAGTTTCTTGGATGTCAGTTGTGTATCAGGAACACAAGTTGCAGAATATGGAGCCTGGATCCGGTTCGGCTACAAATTATGCAGAGGAGTAGGTGCAATAGCGAAGCGCAAGTTTCTTCATCCGAATTTGTTCCTTTCTGCAAAAAAGTTATAAATAAAAGTTTATAAGCGGTAGAGCACGTGCCCACGAAAAGCAAAGGCCTCGCGTACGAGTCTGGGTCCGCCACATAGTTTTAATCTTGCATGGAGTTTCAAGTTTGATTAAGATAATTGATGACTGAATTCACCAACAGTATTTCATGCTTCTCTGTAGAATAGTATATTTGAGCATACATAATTGACACAGAAATGCAATTTGGAATTATTTTTATTTTTGGTATCTTGTGTCGTCGTTATTACCTTCTGTCATCGTTATCAGTTTAATGTAAAACTGTCAACAACCGAAAGGTTGATTTGAGCGCCACTGTGCCTATAACCCTATAACTAATATTGCAGTTTAGTATGCTTTTACCTAAATAACAGAAACCCTGCCTCTATGATGCCACATATAAACCTCTTATTAAAATTTAGTTTAGTTTCCAAATAAAGTACACTATGGGAGGATAGTCCTGTTTACAGGAAAAGCTAATCAATAGATTTGCCCTATTTACAGGATTTGGCCGTGTGTTGTGTCTAATGGATAAGTAAATCAGACTAGTCACTTCTTTTCCTAATATCTTGCCAAGCGGTTAGAGAGAAACGCAGTATGAATAACATTATACTGAAGCTAGGACAACTCAGTTCCAAGTTAATTTAGTTGTTTAAAACATGTAGTAATGGTTGCCAGCCTATCCAGTCAATGAAACAGTGAAGCATTGGAAAAGCGGAAGTATGAATTTTGCCTACTTTCATGCAACTGTTTAATTTGGTTCTCCAGATAAATATAACTGCACTTTAACAGTGTTGGACTACACCCTTATACATTACGTTTTTAAAAGAGGAAAGGCCAAGTAAAAAACTTCAAGGAAGCTAAAAAAAAATTTGGCCACGGGGGACCTTTAGAAAAGCACTTTCCATAATGAACAAACTTAAATACTAAAATACTTCAGCACCAAAGCAGACACTTTTTATACTTAACATTTCACTGCAAGAAAACCTCTTTCTTACTGGAATTTGCGTTCATAAGCTGTTACTCTTTGAACTAATTCTGTATAATCATTTAACAGATTCTAGTAACTGAGCTCCACTTTGGTTGAATTTTACGTAAGCAAACTCTTACTATAACACTTCGCAATAGCTAAGAAAACTTTTATTATTATTTACAAAGCAAACTCTTACTATAACCCTTTGCAAATGGCTCTGAGCATTGTGGGACTTAACTGCTGAGGTCATCAGTCCCCTAGAACTTAGAACTACTTAAACCTAACTAAGCGAAGGACATCACACACATCCATGCCCGAGGCAGGATTCGAACTTGCGACCGTAGCGGTCGCACGGTTCCAGACTGTAGCGCCTAGAACCACTCGGCCACCCCGGCCGGCAACACTTTGCAATAGCTAAGAAAACTTTTTTATTATATTCACAAAAACAATTTAAATGATGCCTCTTTATATTAACTGGCAATTCATAAGTGTATAAAACAGGATACTCGGATTAACCAAACACCAGGAAGGAACCCTACGAGTATATAAGAGTATGATTAGGATGAAATAAGAGGATGAACCAGTTTCTTTAAAGTTCAAGAATCATTATTAAGACACAGTTTAAATTAATGGTTCACGCTGTACAAAAGTAAAAGCTTATTTCTGCGAAAACTGCAGGCAAAGCTTTTCGTGCGCCACAAGAGGTTTGCCTCAATCACTGGTGCCTATAGACTATGTGACTTATTCCCGCACTTGCCCTAGGTAGCACGCCAGTTCACCCTTGCCACCTTTTCCACTCCCCTGAGCCAGTTTCATTTCAAACAAAAGCACACTAGCTTTTACATAACACCTATTTCTTACATTGTTCGTACGCGTGACCATTTCTTAAGATGTCAAATTTACAAAAATATGAACGATTTAAACACAAAATATCATTAGAAAATTATTTAACATAATAAACAATTTACATAGTATTTTACACACATAACTCACATAAAGTGCAAAGAACTTCGAACTCCAGTATACACACTTTACTTTACATCTACAGAAAATACACTATAAATATGCGAAAATTTTAAAGCAAAAAAAAATGTTAATTTAAATGAACCATAAACAAATGATGCTATATTGAATACTAGGTATGGTCCTTTTGCCGTAGCTTTCTATCGACCTTTGAACTGATATACTCAGCCGGTTATAGATAAACCTAAAATTTAATGTGCATCTTGAATCACAGTGCATTTTTCAGTTTAACAAACATTTTTAGAGATGAAACGAGTGATAAATGACAGATAAAAGTTTTAGGACTGATCGGGGATCGAACACCACACCGTTGAACGCATAGTGCCGCACTTTACTCCTTAGGCACCGAGTCACACAAAAATGAACCTGGAGGCGCCGGGTATCGATCCCGGTACCTCTCACATGCTAAGCGAGCGCTCTACCATCTGAGCTACGCCCCCAGATGCAAATGAACGGTAAACTTGAGTGCTGTAATGGAACAGTAACCGGGCACTGGTGCTTTCTCTGTCCCTCGCAGGAGCTGCCAAACCAGTTTTGGCACCGACCGACCAGCAGATTTGATCAAACACGTGTGCTACAATAATTTGCCTGTCGCCATGGCAACTGGGGGCGTAGCTCAGATGGTAGAGCGCTCGCTTAGCATGTGAGAGGTACCGGGATCGATACCCGGCGCCTCCAGAGCATTTTAATGTATTAGCTCTAATTTTAGCTCACTACACGACATTTGGAAGAGTTCCTGCATAACTAATAGTTATGACAGCATGTCATAAGCAAGCCAATGTTTTTTGTCGCTTGTGAGGTAGGGTTTCACCATGTGTCAACCATTACTTTGTTGTCTGTGAAAATATCGAACATTTCCTGCATTATTGTTTATCAGTTTCATGAGGATGGAGGTATAGGATGTACTATTATTATAAATTTTTATCAGCATCTAGCAAGCGAGATGAGTATGGTTGATACATCGCGTTACAGGTCAGGAAGATAGTGGGGTGGTTGAGCAAGATTCATATCCACGCTCAGGCGCTCTCGTTTAGGTCTGTCGTAGTTTTCCGTAATGGTCTGAAAGGAATGTCACTAGGTTTGTTAGACAACGAATTGCATGACGTACTGATCAGCAGATGTACAGATAAAAATTTATTGATGGAACCGAATTAACTCTGTAGTACTGAACTCTGTCATATTAAATATGGTTCGCTAGCAGCTCTTCGGCCAATGAGACACGGTTAAACGTATCACTACTACAAAGTAACTAAAGGTCCTTAACAACGTAACTACTTTCAAAAAGATTTCGCGATCCGACCACTAGGCTGAAAATTTTTATACCTCTAACAGCTCACATGCTGCCTGAAGCTCACTCCCAGCCACTGCCGCCGCTAACATTCATCGCAATAAATACGACAGTTGAAAGTGAATAGGGAAAAAATCTCAAAGGAACGCTACACACAGTTTCCACGGAAACAAAATTGGAATTTATTTGCTTCAATTAAAACTCCGTCCCTCTCACTAACCACAAATATCTATCTAATTCTTTTCGTCAGCAGTCGAAATGACAATGTAATTAACCATAATAAATAAATATGAACAAATATATATGGAAAGGTAAGATAATGTCTGTTCTATCCATTCTGTACAACTGCTGTTTCAAGTCCTTACCACCTCTAATAGAATTACAATCTGACACCTCAGGTTGAAAAACAGCGGCGTTAGGCGACATTCCAGTCCCATTACCCGATTTATTACTACTCCGCTTTCGTGGCTTTATACTCCTGTAACTGCAGTCTGATTTCTGTAAAAGTTGTAAATGACCTTTCCCTCCACTATTTTATGACTGCTGCGTCGAGAATTTCAAAGAGGGTGTTTCAGTCAAAACTATCAAAGCTTTCCCTTAATCTGCAGATACTTTTCTTTAATCTGCATTCAAAGATAAATTGTAGGGTCAATATTGACTCACGTGCTTCTAATTTATCTCACCCGAGGTCGATTTCTACCAGTCTTCTCATTGTTCTCTAAATAATTGATATTAGTGTTTCGGAACGAGGATTTTTTTGTGAGCTGTCGGTTGAGCTGTTTAGAAAACCACTGAGAAGAAACAGATTCCACACTGAGATGGAAAGCTCCCCATAAAGTCATGTGAATTAAAAGAAAACAAGGTCACGCACCAAATGACGGCTTATTAAATGAACATTACTAAAGTGGCCCATTTGAGCATGAAGGCGCGGCTAGCACATCTCACACAGACATACCGATAATGAGATCTATTAGACTACGAAAGGACACTAATGGTCACTATAACAAAATGGTTTACTGCCGAATGACAGCAAACATGTTTTATCCTCTAAATCAAAAATACGAACAACTAATAAGAGGTCAAGGGAATGCAAATACGTACTCTAGCACTGGCATAGGAGGGCGGGTCCATCAAAGAACGATATAAAGCTGTGTCGGAATATGGGCAATGATTGTGGTTGTCGGAATATGGGCAAGTATTGTTGACAATGTTAATGAGTTAACGGAAGGTCACAGAAATGTATGAACAAACACCGTTACTCTCAGACAAGAGAGTGCAACTATTTGGCTGTCAAAAATAAATCAGCAAAACGAAACCTTGATTCACATTAATTGACTTCGTGCTTGCGTCGTCTCAGCAGGAGCAAAGACAGTCCATGCTTAGCACACTAAGGGTGCGCAAAAGCTGAGGACGGGTCCAGCGTGCCGGCCGCGGTGGTCTCGCGGTTCTAGGCGCTCAGTCCGGAGCCGCGCGACTGCTACGGTCGCAGGTTCGAATCCTGCCTCGGGCATGGATGCGTGTGATGTCTTTAGGTTAGTTACGTTTACGTAGTTCTAAGTTCTAGGGGACTGATGACCATAGATGTTAAGTCCCATAGTGCTCAGAGCCATTTGCACTTTTTTTTTTTTTTTATTTTTTTTGGACGGCTGCAGTGTTCGCTGACAATTCTTAAGTTCAGCACGGCCTTTACGTTCTGCTATAAGCTGGAAATATCTCTCTCTGCAGCTCTCAGATTCAGAGGACAGCCTCAATCCTTGAATCGAGTATCTTCAATGAAGCCCTGTTGAGTGTTCTGCTACTATCCCCTACATAATTTGGCCGGTTCTGTCAGTGTTAGAATCTCGCCAACGACCTCCAACAGACTTTCCGAGTTCCGACCACTGACAATTGTATAAACACTAAACTGAACTCCGTCCGAAGAAGTGTCGGAAGACCAAATAGTACTGACCAACCGCCGTGACATCCTCAGCTGATTGGAGACATGGAGGGTCGTGAGGCAAGCACACCGCTCTCCCGACCGTTGTTTGTTTACTTGACCGGAGCCGCTACTTTTCAGTCAAGTAGCTCCTCAATTTGCCTCACAACGGCTGAGTGCACCCAGCTGCCAACAGCTCTCTGCAGACGGCACGGTAACCCATCCAAGTGGTAGCCGAGCTCCACAGGGCTTAACTTCGGTGATCGACGGGAACGGGTGTTACCATCGCGGCAACCCCTTTGAGAATTTAATAAAGGAGCTTAATAAATTTCCTACCCATGCGAATATTGTGGTTAACTAGTGAGGCATATTTCTTCCTCAAAACGCGGAAGAAGGCAGAAAATCTCCCCTACTATGTATGAGATTTCAAGTTACGGCCAATGCAAAGATTTCCACGTACATATGTGCTGGTTCCCCCTTTCCCTCCACACTAACGAAATAATTACTAAGCTCACCACTAAATTATTCGCCAGCTGCTGTGGCCGAGCGATTCTAGGCGCTACATTCTGGAAGCACGCGGTTGCTTCAGTCGCAGTTTCGAATCCTGCCTCGGGCATGGATGTGTTTGATGTTCTTAGGCTAGTCAGGTATAAGTAGTTCTAAGTCTAGGGGACTTATGAGCTCAGAAGTTAAGTCCCATAGTGCTTATAGCCATTTGAAACATTTGTTTGAACAAAAATTAGACACCCACTTTGCACGCACAGATGAATCGTTAAGCCCTTACAGATGGCGCAGCGATCGATTCACATGCTCAATCATGGAGGCACAGCTTTTACATGTGCATAAGACAGTAGCGATTACTGAGACATTTTTGTTCATGTAAACAGTGCCCGTAAACATGGATAAATATAAGGATGTGACAGAATGGCAAAAAGGGGAAATGGTGTTCGTCTGTGCCCATGGCCATCAGATATAAGTTGCTGGATTAGTAGGCGTTTTGCAGTGGACTGTTCAGCATGTGTGCAAGCGTTGGTGTAACACACATGGCCACGAAACACAACGTCTGAACAGTGGTAGGGAAATACTTCGACAGATGGACCACAGAAGCGTTTCACGGCCTGTGAATCAAAATCACTTCCAAACCTGACAGAAATTGTAATGAGAAATGCAATCATTGGCAGGCATTACTGCTGCTTGCAGTTTTTACGCAGCTTTATAGATCTGGCTTGATTTACCGGTTGGACATTTGCATTGGATTAACAAACAGGTTATCTAAAAGCTGTACTCCATCTCTCAATCAAAACGGCAGACAGTGCTATCTGAGATGTGTGTGGGCTCATCTGCTGCCACAGACAACGCGAAGAAAACTACGAATTTTCTATGGATTTTTTGCCAATTTATTTTCCTTGCGAAATAGGACTTAAAAGGAGGAATTTTACGAGAAAATACTGTTGCTCTACCTGCAGTACACACATATTTACGGATTGACCCTTAGCGAATTATTTGACAGCTTTTGCAGTTACGCACGACAACATTTTTTAGTTTGCGTACAATGTAACTTCATCAACTGCGCTCTACAAAACCGTCAGAAGCCTTGTTACACGATAGTAAGCTCACAGATGTTAATTTTAATTGATGACACGGAAATGTCTTGAAAACTACATATCGGTTCAAAAAAAGTTATAATTCCAATTTGTTTGTCTCGGAGGGGATCATCCTACGATACTACACTCGACACGCCACTCTATCCCGTGCGTGGGTGGCGAGGGCAACTTAGAAATCTTCAATGAGAACCCGCGTTTTTTATTGCAGAGCACGATTATACGACAAAATGTACAGACGTTTTGTCTGAAGCATTTTCTTCGCTTCGTCACAGATGGCGTTGTAATAGGAGGGACAGAAATGGATATACAATCGTAATTTACGAGATGCTACTCAATGGCGCTTGAATATTCGAGGGACTGCTCGACGTGAGCTACGACTTAACAAAACATGCAATACACTGTGACCGGAGCTCACGTGTGGTGCAGATGTAGAACAGATAGAAAAAAAAAATGGTTCAAATGGCTCTGAGCACTATGGGACTTAACATCTATGGTCATCAGTCCCCTAGTTCTTAGAACTACTTAAACCTAACTAACCTAAGGACATCACATCTAACCTAAGGACATCACACAACACCCAGTCATCACGAGACAGAGAAAATCCCTGACCCCGCCGGGAATCGAACCCGGGAACCCGGGCGTGAGAAGCGAACAGATAGCAACTCTAAACATTACAATACTTGCACATTGTTTGTTGCCTGATGAATGATGCAAACACAGAAGAAAAAAAAGTGAAATGATCCTGATTTACGGACAATGTAGGAAAATGTTGAGGCTGCTGTTGCGTTGTATGCCGAGCGTTTTCCAGAGAAAGCTTCCTCTCGTTAGTTCTTTTATGTGGTTGCGTCCGTCTTTGTCTGATGGCAGTGTACAAAGAGGCAAAAGTTAACGAAATAGACGTGTTACAGGAGAAACTAATGAAGTAACTGTATTGGCGCAGTGCACCACAACCAACCAACCAACAACCAACGGAGAAGCACTCGGCAATTACATCGCCATTCCGTATGTTCGTAGGTAGTATTGTCACAATACTGCAGCGTCGTAAGTACGAGGGTAAACCCAGAAGTAAGGTCTATTTTTTTATAACTAGATAGACCTGTTTATTTCTACAGTGGTTTACATCAGTTTGCAGCTTGAACATTTAGCTATTTTTCTACATAATCACTATTTCTGTCGATGCATTTTTATAGATGTTGTGGTAGTTTTTGTATGCCCATGTCATACAAGCTTGCCGCCATGCTGTTCACAAAGTTATGATCCTCTTCTTTCACCTCGTCGACGGAGCTGAATCGCTGGGACTACAATTAACGCTGACAGGTACTGTGAGACTCTGGAAAAACTCAAACGGGCAGTTCAGAACCGGGGAAGAGGAATGTTGAGCAAAGGTGTACACATTCCACACGACAACGCTCGCCCACACATCGCTCGGCAAACAGTTTCTCTCCTGTAGCAGTTTCAGTGGAACATACTCACCCAGCCACACTATAGTCCTGACCTGTTCCCCAGGTTGAAAGAACATTTGGCCGGAAAGCGATTCAGCTCCGGCGTTGAGGTGAAAGAAGACGTTCATAACTTTGTGAACAGCATGGCGGCGAGATGGTATGACATAGGCATACAAAAGCTGCCACAGCGTCTACAAAAGTGCATCGACAGAAATGGTGATTATGTTGAAAAATAGCTAAATGTACAAGCTGTAGACTGATGTAAACCGTTGTCGAAATAAACAGGTCTATGTACTTTTAAAAAATAGGAGACCCTACTTTTGGGATTACCCTCGTATCATTAATGCCACGCGTCACTGCACCAAGAATTTCATGACGCCAATTTCCATAACCGGGTAGTGTTTAGTGAATGAGCACGTGCTTTGCCGAGGTCCTACTTTCCGATGAGTGTACGGTCACAAACCATGGTAGCGTTAACCGGCACAACACGCATTACTGGAGTGTTTTTTTTTTTTGTCATGATTTTAGGGCACAAAACTGCTACGGTCATTAGCGCCCGGCATTACTGGTGTGTAGACTGTCCCCACTGGTTACGGAAAGTCGACCAGCGACGTCCCCGGTCGGTTAACGTATGTTGTGATACCATGGGGAAAAAGCTCATTGATCGTATTTTATCGACGGAACGTTGAATGGATGCAAATACCGAACGGTTTTTGGAACAGGAACTACCGTTACTGTTGCAGAATAGTGTCCTGGACGTTCGCCAGCGTATGTGGTTTCAGCATTACGGTTGCCAAGCGCATTACGTAGCACGGGATGTATTAGATCGGACACCAGTAGGTGCGTCGGCAGCGGTGACACTATTAATTGGCCCTCTAGGTCGTCGGATTTGACATCGCCACTTTTGTTTTTGTGGGGATATTTAACAGATGAGGTATATTAGCAAGTGCCAACAGACCGTGAAGACATGGTCGACCTCATCAGAAACATTCCCGCAACTGTGCTTCTGTCCCGTGTACGATCATTTGAGAAGCTGATCACTAAGTGTATTGAAATTGGTGGTATACCATTATTATAAACACTTGAGTAACATAATTTTCATATATCCTTTTTCTGGATTTTTACAGTTCTCCAAATATCTGTGAAAAAAAATACACCACATTTTAAGACTTTTCTCCTAGATCAATGCCTTACCGAACTATCGTATTAACTGCAAATTTCATTCACAGAATATTTCACTATAGTATTGACTATTTGTATGTCAAATTTAAGTACTATAATGTCGGTGATTTATGAGGAAACGGTGCTGTGGGCGAACTAATGCAAATCAACTACATACTTCTCTTCATCTTCAATCAGTCTTTTCTTTGCGTTTCTTCTTTGGTTAAACGGATTTTAAAACTGAGTAGCAATGTCAGCTGCAGCAATTCTTCTGTTATCGATTTCCTTCAGTATCGACAGCGTGAAAGCACCTGGATCAATCTTAGCCTCCGTAGATTTCGTTGCCTGCCCATGTTACTAAAGTGCAGTAATTATACTTTACTGGGACGAGGTGTGTTGCGGACTGTAGTAACAGATCTACACACAACTGTCGTAAACTTTACTCCTTTGATTACCACTTGTAAACAAACACCATATACCAAAAATATAAAAATCAGTGGCAGTGATGCTATTCCAAAGCCTTCTTGATGTACTACACAAAGATTTCGTGTGTAGTCAGTACATAGAATTCATAGAAAATCCCGCAGGAATGAACAATGTGATTAAATATAGATCACAAGAGGGGTGTGACGCAATGCAAGCTCTACATCTACATCTGCATCTACGTGATTACTCTGCTATTCACAAATACGTGCCTGGCAGAGGGTTCAGTGAACCACCTTCAAGCTGTCTCTCTATCGTTCCACTCTCGAACGACGCCTGTGAAAAACAGGCACTTTAATTTTTTGGTGCGAGCCCTGATTTCTCTTATTTTATCTTGATGATCATTTCTCCCTACGTTGGTGGTTGCCAACAGAATGTTTCCGCAATAGGCGGGGAAAACTGGTAATTGAAATTTCATGAGAAGATCCTGTCGCAAGGAACAACGCCTTTGTTTTAATGATTGCCCCTCCAATTCACGTATCATGTCTGTGATACTATCTCCCCTACTTCACGATAATACAAAACGAACCGCCCTCCTTTTAACTTTTTCAGTACCATACGTCAGTCCCATCTGATACGGATCCCACACCGCACAGCAATACTCCAGAATAGGGCGGACAAGTGCAGTGTAAGCAGTCTCTTTAGAAGATCTGTTGCACCTTTTAAGTGTTCTGCCAATGAATCGCAATCTTCGGTTTGCTCTAACCACAAAATTATGTATGTGATCGTTCCAACTTAGATTATTTGTAATTGTAATCCCTAAGTATTTAATTGAATTTACAGCCTTCAGATTTGTCTGACTTGCCGCGTAATTGAAAGTTAGCGGATTTCTTTTAGTACTCATGTGAATAACTTCGCACTTTTCTTTATTTAGGGTCAATTTCCACATTTCGCACCATACAGATATCTTATATAAATCATTTTGCAATTCATTTTGGTAATCTGATGACATCATCATCTGCAAATAATCTAAGAGGGCTACTCAGATTGTCTACTATGTCGTTAATATAGATCAGGATCAATGGAGGGCCTTTAACACTTCCCTGGGGAACGCCGGATATTACTTCTGTTTTTTGATGACTTTCCGTCTATTACTAGGAACTGTGACCTTTCTGACAGGAAATCACGAATCCAGTCGCACAACTGAGGCGATATTCCGCAGGCACACAGATTAGTTAGAAGACGCTGTGAGGAACGGTGTCGAAAGCCTTCTGAAAATCTAAAAATATGGAGTCAATCTGACGTCCCTTTCGATAACACTCACTACTTCATGAGTATAAAGAGCTAATTGTGTTCCGCAAGAACGATATTTTCTGGATCCGTGCTGACTATGCGTCAATAAATCGTTTTTGCCCCTGTTATTTTTATGACGCTTAGGAGTGAAATTGGAACATAATATTCTGGAACTGAAATTGCAGTACCATGTAATAAATGAAGAGCCAGTAAAATACTTTTTCACAACTGTGGTCGGTTTCACATACGTCTCCCTGTAAGGACGCGTGAGTCGCCGATGTGGTGTCCAACAACGTAACAATGGAAAATTGTACTGAAATGCAGGAGGATCTGCAGCGAATAGACGCATGGTGCAGGGAATGGCAATTGAATCTCAATGTAGACAAGTGTAATGTGCTGCGAATACACAGAAAGAAAGATCCCTTATCATTTAGCTACAATATAGCAGGTCAGCAACTCGAAGCAGATAATGCCATAAATTATCTGGGAGTACACATTAGGAGGGGTTTAAAATGGTATGATCATATAAAGTTGATCGTCGATAAAGCAGATGCCAGACTGAGATTCATTGGAAGAATCCTAAGGAAATGCAATCCGAAAACAAAGGAAGTAGGTTACAGTACGCTTGTTCGCTCACTGCTTGAATACTGCTCAGCAGTGTGGGATCCGTACCAGATATGGTTGATAGAAGACATAGAGAAGATCCAACGGAGAGCAGCGCGCTTCGTTACAGGATCATTTAGCAATGGCGAAAGTGTTACGGAGATGATAGATAAACTCCAGTGGAAGACTCTGCAGGAGAGACGCTCAGTAGCTCGGTACGGGCTTTTGTTGAAGTTTCGAGAACATACCTTCACCGAAGAGTCAAGCAGTATATTGCTCCCTCCTACGTATATCTCGCGAAGAGACCATTAGGATAAAATCAGAGAGATTAGAGCCCACACAGAGGCATACCGACAATCCTTCTTTCCACGAATAATACGACTGGAATAGAAGGGAGAACCAATAGAGGTACTCAAGGTACCCACCGCCACACACCGTCAGGTGGCTTGCGGAGTATGGATGTAGATGTAGAACTTGCAAGCAGGTGGCTGAACGTCCCTCTTGAGGGACTCTCAGCCAATCGTAGCATACCAATTTACTTTCCTTTGCACGCTTGGGAAAAGTGCATGATCGTCAGGTCACGAGTCAGATGTTTTACGAACACCCATTGAGGATGCCTTGGTCGGGGGTGCGGGGATCACTCACGGGAAAATTTCTGCAGTAGTGGGTGTTAGAGCTGCACCTTTTTTTAGATTGAAGTCAGCTGATAGGTATTCCTGCTTAAGGGAAATCTAACAAAGGAACCGCTTTTGACAAAGCTTAGGTATCCGAGTAATGAGTGAATTAGTATATTTCATCAAAATATACAAGATATTAGAGATAAAGTTAGTGAACTGCTTATAGATGTTGACTCTGAAATTATTGGTATATCTGAACATTTCTTAAATAAGGAGATAATTCAGAGGCTTCCTTTACCATGATACAGGTTGGCTGGCAGCTTTTCTAGGAGCTCTTTGCGGTGTGGGGGAGTAGCCATGTATGTGAAAAACAGCATCCCACTTGAGTCAACTGATGTTTCAAAGTACTGCATTGAAAAGGTGTTTGAATGTTGTGCAAATTGTGCAAATGTGGTTAAATTTAGTGGAGCTAAACTTCTAACTGTTGTTATTTATAGATCCCCAGACTCCGATTTCACAACATTTTTGCTAAAGGTAGAGGAGGTTCTTGGTTCACTTTATAGGAAATACAAAAAGTTAGTTATATGTGGTGACTTCAGTATTAATTATATAAGTGATTGTGCAAGGAAAAGGATGCTGGTAGACCTCCTTAATTCTTATAATCTTATGCAAACCGTATTCTTTCCAACGAGAGTGCAAGGGAACAGTAGAACAACCATAGACAACATTTTTGTTCATTCCTCATTACTAGAAGGGCATTCTGTTAGCAGAAAGGTGGATGGCCTTTCAGATCAAGATGCACAAAATTCTTTTGATAAGGGGAGTAGCTTACAATTGGTTCGCTTCTTACTTTAAGAACAGAAAGCAGAAGGTAATTCTCAGCAATATTGAGAGTGGTAGTGATGTTCAGTCCCAATGGGGCACTGTTAAGTGGTGCGTTCCCCAAGGGTCGGTGCTGGGGCCACTGCTGTTATTTATTTATATAAATGATATGCCTTCTAGTATTACAGGTGATTAAAAATATTTGTTTGCTGATGATAACAGCTTGGTAGTGAAGGATCTTGTGTGTAATATTGAAACAGTATCAAGTAATGTAGTTCATGAAATAAGTTCGTGGCTTGTGGAAAATAATTTGATGCTAAATCACAGTAATACTCAGTTTTTACAGTTTCTGACTCACAATTCAACAAGAGCCGATATTTTGATCAGACAGAATGGGCATATTATAAGCGAGACGGAGCAATTCAAGTTCCTAGGAGTTCTATAGATAGTAAGCTGTCGTGGAAATCCCATGTTCAGGATCTTGTTCAGAAACTAAATCTGCTTTATTTACCCTTAGAACAGTATCTGAAATAAGTGACACTTCAACACGAAAAGTAGTCTACTTCGAATGTTTTCATGCGCTTATGTCGTATGGTATTATCTTTTGGGGTAATTCTTCTGATTCAAAAAGGGTACTTTTGACTCAAAAACGGTCTGTTCGAGCTATATGTGATGTAAATTCGAGGACCTCTTGTCGACCCCTATTCAATAGTCTGGGAATTCTGACATTGCCCTCACAGTATATATTTTCTTTAATGTCGTTTGTTGTTAGCAGTATTAGCTTATTCCCAAGAGTTAGCAGCTTTCACTCAGTTAATATTAGGCAGAAATCACATCTGCATGTGGAATGCACTTCAAAAATTCTTGTGCAGAAAGGAGTGCAGAATTCTGCTGCATCCATTTTCAATAAGCTACCACAAGAACTCAAAAATCTCAGCGGTAGCCCAAACTCTTTTAAGTATAAACTGAAGAATTTCCTCATGGCTTACTACTTCTATTCTGTCGAGGAGCTCCTGGAAGAGCTAAAAAATTTAGCAAATTCCAGTGTTACATTGTTGATTTTCTTTATTTAAACTTACGACTTGTCGCCTGAATATGTTTCTTATATTTCATTTTACCTGTTTCTACTATCGCGTTATAATTTCATGTATTGACTCGTTCCATGACCATGGAGACTTCTCCTTAATTTGGTCCCACGGAACAATAAATAAATAAATAAAAGGCGAAATGCGTCGGGGTATATAAACGAAAGCTAATGTGCGGCATATAAAAGTGTACTTTTTTGCTAACTGCTATACTAAAATTACAGTTTATTAGTCTTTGATTCACTACTCTGTGATGTGCAAACTAGTACCACACAGGTTGTAGCTTCATATTTTACCACGAGACCATTAATTTGTTAGGACTTTCCATCTGAATTTTCAGCCATATGGTTTATGAATTTTAGTCCGCTTTAAAACGTAACGTTTAAATGCCGATGATTTGGATTCGTGGGAGTATCGGTAATAATATCCACTGCTTTTGTTTATAGATGTAATAGAAGTTTATATGACGAAATGGCTTTACTGATAATCTCAACTCCCTATAGGATGGGAGAAAAAAACTAAAATTGCAACCTTTCCTCTCCAACCTCTACCTCATAAAAAAGAACTTCCACTGTTAATTCTGTCTCGATAATTAGTATCGCCGTCGTTCGCGTCTATGAACCGTTTAATACGCCTCTTTTTTTCTTCTTATCTCTAAATGCAGTTAACAGGGCAGAATGAAATTGCATTTATTGACAGAGTTAATGCTTCAGCTCGAGGCTGAAATGGAAGGCTTTGTGGGCTGAGCTGGATAATGTGATACATTTTGAGGGAGGTTACTCTAGAATAAACCGTACAAACTCTTCTGAAAACTAAGGACTTTTAAGTCATTCCTGTCGTGTAAGTTAACTTTATCAGCCTATATGAGCGTGAACTGTTTCAACTATTCCGGAAATCACGTATTTTCAAATGGTTTCATCAGTGTATCCGCAGTGCTGTGTTCATATTAATGGAGTCTCTCGTAGGTGATAGGGAGAGCATTTCGATATTTAACATTGAAGAACATAAACATTATTGTTCGATTTATTTGTTAGTTGCTCGGTTTTGTGCTAAAACGTCTTTGATCATACGCGAATTGTTATTGCGTGGGACAGTAGATCGATGATAACAGCTCTGAAAAATAAATGTTGTAAGGAAACGGAGATAGAAATCGTCTTTGATACTGCAGAAAAAATAATGAAACATCAAACTTAGCCGCACGTGAAAACAGTTCAAAAGTAAACTTAAATTTAGAAGACAGACTAACATAACTACAGAAAACTATATATTCCGGCAGCAGACGATTCAGATATATAGTACACAAACGCGCAGTTTAGAAGACAGGATAACACAATTACAGAAAACTGTGATTTCGACAGCAGGCGATTCAGATATTCAGTACACAAATGTACACAGATGATCTGGGACACAAGTACAGATAGTGTGAAGAAGTGGCTGTGGGTCTTTAGGCTACACAGTTACATTAGGAATAGGGAGATATTAAGCTATATTTTTTGAAAACCAGATACATAGTAATCAATATTTACATTATAAAAGTGTACAATGTACATGCTGCTAAAACTCAGAAAAGAGTCTGAATACGATCAATCCATGAAGAAGGTTCCCGGTTTTACCTCAGGGGCGTGCTTTTGGAGATATAAGGGCTGCGTAGTTTCGCCCCCGAGAAATTTCTAGAATATTGCTGAACATTCGAGAGCATTCCGCAACATTCCGAAATGTTCGGCAATGATCCGGGACGCTGTGGAAAGTTGAGGAATAGTCTTGAGTATTCGAGAAGGTTCCAGAATGTCTCGGAACATCCTAGATCGTTTTGGAACATTTCAGAACACTCTCGAATGCTATGGAATGTTTTAGAACATTATGGACAATTCGAAGCCTTTTTGGTATGTTCTGGAATTCGCTTTATACATCCCTATCCCATTTACAGGAATGTATAAAGCAAGACCGTCGTAGGATCGAACGTCAATTTCTTATCAGAGACCAAAGAAGGAACCGAAAAAGTAGTTCAGCGGGTGAATAAAAACAAAGAGTGAAGTGTGAGTGGTCAAAGGGATACAGTGACTGAATATAAATCGCAAATAAAATGTGAAAAGTGTGTGAAGTGTTGTTAGTGTATTTGTTAGTAAAAAGTTGGTTTGATTTATATTATAGCTAATGCCGAAACGTAAAAGAGGAAGAGATCTTGCCAGCTCTGAAACAAAACGGAGAAAACAAAAAGAAGAGTGAAAAAACGAAACCGATGAAGAGCGCGGGCACGTTTGTTTCCCAACAACCGACAATGAGCACCGTGAGAAGCAGAGAAGCCGAACAACAACGAAATGAACGGATTGAAGAATCTATAATTGCAACAAAATCTTATAATAAAAGACTGCAAACTGAAACCAGCCATGAAAATATCACCCTACCTGAAGCGCGGACGAGGACAAGTAAACAATACAACCTAACAAATGAAGCATTCCACAAGGACCCGACGAAAGAACATGACAAACACAGACACGTCGTAAGGAAAAATGGATAACATCTGAAAATTTTGCAACGCGAAAAAATGCAGTGGAGAAACACAAGGATTCTATTGCATGAACGGAAAATTTCGGTTACTACCACTGGAAACACCTCCGCAGGAATTTTTACATTATATGAACGGGAGATCTGCTGAATCAGAACCCTTCCTCAAAATATAAAAGCTTACAACTCCTGCTTTCAGATTACTTCTTTCGGTGTCACGTCGATCAGCACTAACAGTGATGAAGTCGATTATGTTTTTTCCAGCCAAGGACAAATTATCACAACATGAGATCATCATTAACTTGTCCAACGAAGACCAAATATTTCAGCAAGTATATTTCACCTAAAATGAAGAAATAGAAGTTGATCAATGACCTAGAGATATCAGTGGATTGAGACGAAAAGTAGTCCAAGATGCACAGAAGATCTTACACGAATACAAACTGATTCACATATTCAAAACAGCACTAGGCCGAATGATTTCTGATGGCAGTAAAGTTATAATTAGAGACAGCAAAAGACCCTCTGGAGAACACGAACGTCGATGTAATGCACTTCAGATAGCCGGAGTCGCCATCGTAATTGTGGACAATGTAAACACAAGCCGCGACACAGAGAGAGGGGAAAGAAAGAGATGAACAGAAAGGAGGGAGGATGATGTGGACTAATAGGATGTGGTGGGATACTGAGTTAATACAGAGGTACACATATTGCTGGGAACAAACCAAGTATTTAGGGGAAATCTTAATATCCTCTGATGTTTGATAATTATGCTGCTTAAATGTCCAAACACCTTTATACCAGACGTGACTAGGAGAATAGCCGACCGGGGTGACCGAATGGTTCTAGACGTTACAGTCTGGAAACCCCCGACCGCTGCGGTCGCAGGTTCGAATCCTGCCTCTGGACATGGATGTGTGTGATGTCCTTAGGTTAGTTAGATTTAAGTAGTTCTGAGTTCTAGGGGACTGACGACTCAGAAGTTAAGTCCCATAGTGCTCAGAGCCATTTGAACCATTTTTGACTAGGAGAATAGTGGAGCACACTTACATTTCCTCCACAATAATCAAGTTAGGGCTAAATTTATACTACGCTATTCTGAACACAAAAATTAAGGGACCGGAAGTACTAAATGACACTGTGTGAGGCACCCAGATGGATAACAAATAGAGTACATTAATAAGTTTAAAAGAAGTAGAATAAGTTAAAAGAAGTAGAACTTTTCTCTGACTATTTTTACATAAAAATGTGTTTGATCACCCAGTTTGCATGGTTCCATTCGGGGCAATGTACCTAAGGTAAAAAGAAAGCATGCACTATGAATATTGTGTAGTGCCAGTAACGCAACATTTGATGGTAATTTTCTCAAGGACGTGCCAATAAATGTACTCCTTAATGCTATTGTTGGAAACAAGCACCACTGAGGTAAGTGATACGTGATGTTTCGCCTCTGTCGGCGGAGAATGGAGTAAACCTCAAGGCGGTGCGCCATTGAAACAGCACAGAAATTCCCTTAGTCAGTGAATTTTTACTTAGCAAATTGTCGTCAGATTTTCAGAAGAGTTGTCCCTTAGATGTGTTACTGTATTGCAAAAAACAAGACAGTCTCCTTATAGAAATACTAGTGACTGCTGTAGTTGATTTTTTTCTCCAAGATTGTATCATTCATGTGACTTCTGGTAGCGTAACCAAATAGGATGATTAACTTAGTAATGGAATAGCGTCTTTGATTATTAAACAAAACGCTCTAGGTAGTGGCTAGTGATGGGAGGACTTGAATGAAGACAATCGATTCAGTCAGTTGTTGCGAAACAATCGGCTCGTTCAGTTTTAGTTTTACTTAACGCTTGAATTAATCATTCATTGTTTTGAGTTAAACCAGCCAATAGCCACAGTCCCATGAAAACAATCGATCCGATGGTTGTAGTTTTACCTGTTAGTTGGAATATTAGTGTTCAGTCTTTTGGAGTGAAACCAGTCTCTGGGAACAACCGAACTAAAACAACCGTCATAGTTCGTTGTAGGTTATCATATTTACTGAAGTTTTGAATTCTTTGTTTCCAAGCGAAGTCAGTTTGCATGTAGACGTCTGTCAGTTGTGTCGAAGAAGAAGATGATGATGATGATGTTTAATTTGTGGGGAGCTCAACTTCACGGTTATCAGCACCCGCACAAATTCCCAACTTTTTCTCAGTCCAATCTCGCCACCTTCATGAATGATGATGAAACGATGAGGACAAAACAAACACTCAGTCATCTAAAGGCAGGTGAAAAACCCTGACCCCGCCGGGAATCGAACCCGGGACTCCGTGCTCGGGAAGCGAGACCTGTCCAAGGGACTGACAAGGAAACATTAGCAACTTTGCCTCATATTTTAAGGGGAAATCACACTAGTAAAAAACACTGAGGGGAAAAAAGTCATGAGATACCGATATGGACGTATACAGATGACGGTAGTGTCGTGTACACAAGGTATAAAAGGCCATTGCAATGGCGGAGCTGTCATTTGCACTCAGGTGATTAACGTGAGAAAGTTTCCGATGTGATTATCACCCGCACAATGATAATTGACAGACTCTGAACGCGGAATGATAATTGGAGTTAGATGCGTGGGATATTTCATTTCGGAAATTATTCGGGAATTCAGTATTCAGAGATCCGCAGTATCAAGATTGCGCCAAGAATACTAAATTTCAGGCATTACCCCTCACCACGAACAACGGAGTGGCCGATGGCATTGACTTAAAGACCGAGAGCAGCAGCGTTTGCGTAGAGTTATCAGTGCTAACAGACAAGCAACTCTTCGTGAAATAACCGCTTAAATCAAAGTGGGACGTATAATGAACGTATCTGAATTTGGTATTAATGGGCTACGGGAGCAGACGACCGACGCGAGTGCCTTTGCTAACAGTACGGGTGGAGAACCGTGGAGAACTGTGGGGGTAAGCAAATGAGTAGCGATTTGCGTCAGTAAGAGCTGAAGGTAGGGTTCGAGTGTGGCGCACACCACACGAAGCCAAGAACCCAATTCGTCAGCGAGGCACGGTGCTTGGTGGTGGTGGCTCCATAATGGTGTGGGCCAGCTGAACCGATCATTGACTGGAAATGATTGTGTGTGGCTACTTGGAGACCATTTGGAGTCATTGTTGGACTTGATATTCCCAAAAACGAGGGAATTTTCATGGATGATTATGCTCCATGTCTCGAAGAACGTTCTGGACAAATGTCTCGAAGAACGTTCTGGACAATTCGAGTGAATGATCTGGGCACCAAGATCGCCCGACATTAATCCAATCGAACATTTGTGGGAAATAATAGAGAGGTCAGTTCGTGCACAAAATCCTGCGCCGAGGATGGCTATAGAGGCAGTAGGTCTCAAAATGTCTGCATAGGACCTCCAACGACTTGTAGAATTCATGCCATGTCCAGTACCTGCACTACGCCGGGCGAAAGGAGGTCCGATACGATATTTGGTGTCCCATGACTTTTTTCACCTCAGTGTATCAGCACCAACAGTCGACTCGCGCGAAAATTTAGGCTGTAAATCTGATGGTACGCTTTTATGACCTTCTAAAAGAACTGCTTTTAAATTTTCGCGTGCACCGGTTGTTTGTCGCTTCAAAGGAGAGGCAGGAGGACGACACATCTGCCCAACATGTTTTGAAATCGTCTTCCAGAACAAATATTACGCGAAAAATAGTAAGTTCAAAAATGGCACTATGGGACTTAACATCTGTGGTTATCAGTCCCAGAGAACTTAGAACTACTTAAACCTAACTAGCCCAAGGACATCACTCACATCCATGCCCGAGGCAGGATTCGAACCTGCGACCGTAGCAGTCGCACGGTTCCGGACTGCGCGCCTAGAACCGCGAGACCACCGCGGCCGGCTATGCCTCAATACCAAAATCAATAAACGTAAGCAACTGAAGAATTATTACGAAATGAATTTGTATTTTACAAATTTAATAACGCTTATCACTTTGAAGAATAGCGCATTACCTGCAAATGTACTTCACGTTAACAGTGACAGCATTAAAACTAAAAAAAAAAAAAAAAAAACTAAAAATTACGCACAATAGCGATGTTTGTAATGAAACTGGGCTACGTTACCTCTTTAATGACACACCCGTTCTTTCAATTCATTTACACTGGATTTGTGAATCGCAAAATAAAAATATTCAAAGCAAAGTAATCTGTGCCGCCATCAAAAGGCTAGAAACCACGCACTTCTACACAGTAAACAAAGCAATGTCGAATGGTTCAAATGGCTCTGAGCACTATGAGATTTAACATCTGAGGTCATCAGTCCACTAGAACTTAGAACTACTTAAAAGTAACTAACCTAAGGACATCACACACATCCATGTCCGAGGCAGGATTCGAACCTGCGACCGTAGTGGTCGCGCGATTCCAGACTGAAGCGCCTAGAACCTTTCGGCCATAACGGCCGGCTTACCAGTGTCAAAATAGCATTTTGTACTTTACTTCACGGTCGAGCGTTAAGCGGCCGCAGTGGGCCGCAGTTGGTTGACTGCTTCGGGAGAGGGAACCAAACAGCGAGGTCATCGGTCCATCGGAATAAGGAAAGATGGGGACGGAAGTCGGACGTGCCCTTTCAAAGGAACCATCCCGCCATTTGCCTAAAGCGATTTAGGGAAATCATGGAAAACCTAAATCTAATGGGGTTGATATCTAGCAATTCTACTTTCGTGCTTAAAATATGAAGTCAAGTTCGTGATGTTTCCTCGTGAGTGTTGTTTTTAGGCGGTTTGTCCACATTTATCTAGGCGAATGCTGATCTGGTTGACCATCCAAAGAATATTAACGAATGATGACAATTTTCACGAGAAGTGGCAGTATGTGCTTAGAAAGCAGATGATAAGCCACCAAACAAATGCCGGCCGAAGTGGCCGAGCGGCTCTAGGCGCTACAGTCTGGAACAGCGCGATCGCTACGGTCGCAGGTTCGAATCCTGCCTCGGGCATGGTTGTGTGTGATGTCCTTAGGTTAGTTAGGTTTAAGTAGTTCTAAGTTCTAGGGGACTGATGACCTCAGATGTTAAATCTCATAGTGCTCAGAGTCATTTAAACCATTTGAACCAAACAAATAGAATTTCCATGGTGTGTTATGCTTTCTGTTCGCGTCCCCTAGGCGCTTACCGAAAGAGATTCATCGATGATGAGTGAAACCCAGCATGAATATGGAAGCATAGATTTAGTAGATTTATATTTAAAAAGTAATTGTTCATTTATTTAAACTCAAGTTTACTGTGTGGAACCAATTAACACACTTTTAAAACGAACCAAATATTGATATTTAATGCCAAAAACACGAAAAATTCGTATTTAAGTAAATAAATGCGTAAATTTAGAAAATATGTTATTTGTAGATATATATGCCTTTTGTTTATCTCTCCTTAAACAAATTGGTAACCGTAATCATGGCTCACGTACAAACTTCCAGATGGCTGACGTGGCCGCAGAGACTAATTTTATTCTGGTCTTGCATTCGACTGAAAAAGAATCTGAAATAAAAAAGAATCGCAGGGCAACAGGTTGTTAAAACTAGACGCTTTTTCTGTCCGTAGTCCTGAGTTAGATCTCAGTCAAGGCTTAGATCTGAAATGAAAGTAATTAGCAATGACGGTTGAGGATTTTCCCTATTTCGCCAACGGATTTGTGAAAGAGCGAGGGAGCGGGTAGAGGTTCAGGGCTGTTGAGGTAGGAAATATACCCTAAAGGTGCAAGATTCAGCAATGATCAACGCCGAAGGATGCAAGCACTGGAAGCCACCACATTAAACAAACATAATGGGTGCCCACGGCAAATGCGTCCAGTTGTTGAGAACTTTTCATGATCATCTGTCCATTGGAAAAAATAATAGGTGACTGCAAAAGGGGACGTGACCATAAAAAATACTTAAAGATCAACGAAAAAGTAACACCCTAAGAGTAGAAAGTGCAGTGTCAGAAGTCTGAATGTGACAATGAAGCTAGAAAGTCTGAAAAAGTTATGGAATGACTCTATCGAGATAGTGAACTGGAGGAGGGGGGGGGGGGTAGTCAAATGAATATAGCGTAATATCAACAGCAGCGAAAAATTAGAAGACGATTCATCATGAACAGAAAGGTGGGAAAAAAGTGAGCATTGTGAACAGCTGTTATCAGAACGTACAACAAACCAATGATATGCCAAGTGTCTACGTAACCAGTCAGTGGGTAACTGTGTGTGTAAAGGGAGATGAAAATCTAATAATTGAAGGATACTGGAACGGTATAATATGGGAATGAAATGTAGACAGAGTTAATGGATAATACGATCTCGGCCTACAATAAATTTCAGTTAGTAGTAGCTAATACGCTGTTCTGTAAATAAAAAGGAAGTGGTACACTTGGAAAAGGCCAGGAGATACGGGAAATTGTCGGCTAGATTACATCGTTAGTGATTCAGAAGTCTATTATTGGATTGTAAGATGTATCCAGGAGCAGATATTGACTCATATTGTGATTAAATAATGATGAGGATTATACTGAAGTTTAGGAGACTCGTCCAGAAGTATCGGTGCGTAAAGCGTTGAGACACTGAAGTACTGAGAAACAATGATGTGGGTTTGAAGTTTCCGGAGGCTGTAGATACTGCCATATTCAATACCAGAACAGGCAGTTCAGATGAAGAGTAGTAGTGCACGAGACTGGAAAGCATACCATCGGACTTCCGGAAGAATATTACTCACAGAATCCTGTAGATACTAAAGGCAGATAATTCCAGAAACTGTCGGATTATAACCTTAGCTGCTCATGCACCCAAGTTGCTAACAAAAATAACGCACAAGAATGGAAAAGAAAATTAAAAATCTGTTGGAAGGTGATCATTCTGGCTTTAGGAAAGCTACGGCTCCACAGAGGCGGTTCTGACGTTGCACTTCTTAATGGAAACAATAATTAAGAAAAATATAGACACGTTCATAGGACTTGTCGACCTACAAAGAGCGTTAGATAGTGTAAAATGGCGCAAGATATTCGAAATTATCAGAAAAATAGGAGTAAATTACAGGGGAAGACGGATAATACACATTCTGTATAGGAACCAAGGGCGAACAATAAGACTGGAAGAACAAGAGAGAAATGATGGGATTAAAAGTATACGGCAGGGACGGAGTCGTCTTTCTCCCCTGTTGTTCAACCTGCACATCGAAGTAGTAGTGACGGATGTAAAAGAATGTTTCAGAAGTCAGATTAAAATTCAGCGTAAATGGGTCTCAATAATAAGATTCTCAAATAGCACTGCTATTCTTTGTGGAATTGTCAAAGAATTACATAACCTGTTGACTGGAAACAACAAGATACTAAGCACAGAAGGAAGACAAAATTACTGAGCAGCAGCAGAAAAGAGGGTAATGAAAATCTTAACATCCACCCTTGGTTCGTATACACAATGTGTATTATTCCGTCTTCCCCTGTAATTTACTCCTATTTTCCTGATAATTTCGAATACCTTGCGCCATTTTACACTGTTGAACGCTTTTTGTAGGTCGACAAATCCTGTGAACGTGTCTAGTAATGTGAAGGAACTCTGCTACTCTGCAAGCAAAGTAACGTATTACAGGCGAAGCAAGGAGGAAGTAAGACGCCTGCTAGAATGGGGAAAGAGGGCATTTCTCGCCAATGGAAGTCTTCTAGTGTCAGACATGGGTCTTAATTTGAGTACAAAATCGCTGAGGTTGTACGCCTGGAGTACAGAATTGTGTGCAGTGCATTAGGTTGCGGATCAAATCACGAACCTTCGCACTGTTGGCGGTTGTGTGTCAGTCGGCTGGGAACATTGAGCTTGGCGGCCACCATGGAGCTGCGGTGCTGCTTAAGAGCATTATGCTAAGTTCCGACAGCAGATTTAATGACTTCCCTTTTTTTTTGAAAGGGTGTAGTACTTTATTATATTTTATTTGTTGTCCAATTTGTTCTTATTTTGTTTTTGTGTATTTATTTGGATTCGAACGCAGGTCTCCTGCCCACTTTTTTAAATCTTTTTTTATTTATATAGATGTCAATGTGCGAACAGTCATAGTTAATCAAGCCTGGAAAACTAAAACAGAATGAAGACGCCATGGAAGATATGAAACATAAATAACATGAAAAGAAAGCTACCACGTAGTAGTTAGGCTTCCCAGCGACTGCGCCCACTGATAAAAAATGTTCAATATATGCTCGTTTGTAGATCGTTCTGACCTCATCTGCCACTGCCTGGAACATTCCAGCTGCACGGCGGGCTGTGAAAGGCACTCCATAGGTAGTTTGCGAAGCATTGTCGGTATCTGGTATGCCCGGAAATAGCATGATGTCTTTCTTGCAAATAGAGCCAGAAGTCAAGGAAATACTTGTGTCCGTCACGACAGAGGTAATGGACCGCATGTCCACGTATCCAGGTGACGAAGTCGGTTCGAGTCTTGGGGTAAAGTGTCTCATCCGGAAACAATAACGTGCGTGCAGATATATGCTCCGCCCTAACTCGCAAGAGATAAGCCAGCATCTGCCGCACTAGGTGCCAAACCGGTTGCCTTTTGTTTAATCTGAATCGGAAGATCAAACACTACGCACTCTCCTCAACCTTCTAAAATACCCGCGCTACAATTACGGCACAAGAATCAGTCCCCGCGAATGAAATCATAAGAAATCTTTCCCAGTTAGGTACTGAGTAACCGCTCAGCGTCTTCCAGCAAACAGTACGCACTCTTCTCAACCTTATAAAATACCCGCGCTACAATTACGGCACAAGAATCAGTCCCCGCGAATGAAATCAGAAGAAATCTTTCCCAGTTAGGTACTGAGTAACCGCTCAGCGTCTTCCAGCAAACAGTGCCGTACGATTTTTCGTACTGTCGAGACTTTAAAAATCCGTCTCATAAAAGAATGTAAGTTTTCAGCTCACTCGTCGTTAACTGTCGATGCAACTTCTGGTGTAATTTTATTATAAGTGTGTTAATTTCCGTGGCACTCATCAGCACTACTAATTAAATTTTCTCTTCGTAAGGAGTGACACTTCACTTCCTCTTCTGCAGATAGAATTTCCTCATGAATATGGATGCTGTCAGACTCAAAATACACGACGCTGGATACCTGTTAAAATATGAACAAAGTAGGAAGCGGGTGTCCTCTGTGGAGAGGCAACACATTTAAAACTTGGCAGGGGATATATTTAGCAGAGTCTGCATTATGCATTCATCCATCAGACGAAAAAGCGTTGCTGTACTTTTCTACCCTTTCAGTTAATGATATGCTAGCTACTGTAGGAGTAAAAAAAATTGTAATATTAGTAGTTGAGAGCAGGCATGCATATTTTTGTTATGTGACGAAGCAAAAATTTGATTTTTGCTGTCAGAACGCTCAGAGCAGATAAAATTATTTCGGTTCAACAGTTATGCTCTCTAAGTTATTAGGTGAAAATGTATGCCACACCGATAGGTCAATGAATGAATCGTCCAAGCTCCTGCTAATCACTGGAGGTCACCTAAAGTGCGACTGTATCCCACTGAAATTTCTTGATAGTGAAACGTCCCCTTAGAAAAATTATTACAAGATTGTGCTTAAACTGACACACAATATTTTTAGCGCAACGCAATCTGACTTTCAATAATCCCTACAAGAGAATGGCCCTGACTAACATTAACCTATACGTTTCACAAATCACTTACCTCACAAAAATCTTCGTTACTCGAACTACTGCAATACAGCGAGCGCCACTACTGCCAGCTAACTAAAAGATTCAAACTACGGAAGTCACTAACTACTGATAGGCACAGTTAGCAAATGAAAGATTTTAATAGAGAACAAACAATATATTTACCTTTATAGTCATAATATATATAGCAGTTCATGACATCCATTCTTACAAATTTCAAAACTCCGCCATCTCTCTCCCCACGTCCACCACTGTTGGCAGCTCACCTCCAACTGCGCAACGCTACGCGCTGTTAGCATCCAGCTGCCGCTGCCCAACACTACAATGGCAGACAACAATGCAAACCAGCCACAGACTACACACAGCACAGCCAGTGATTTTTATCCAGAGTGGTACGTGGCGGCGGCGTTACCAATAAAAAAACCTAAACAGCCTACTTACATAACCCCCATGCTCCCCACAAAAAAATTTAGAAGTTGTTTTGGGCAGTGGCCAATACAGATTTGAAAATTTTTTTCATAATTAAAATAACAAAGAAATGAAATGCACACACTTATCGATACAATGTTGGTCAAAAGCTAAAACATTCTCATAGTCCATAAAGACAGTCCTGATCATTCATCAAAGTAAAATTGCAGTGTTTTTCTCAAAGTCTGAGTAGTAAAAGAGAATTCCAGGTTCGAATCCTGGCAGGGTCGCCATATGAAACGTCCCCTTAGAAAAATTATTACAAGATTGTGCTTAAACTGCCACACAATATTTTTTGTGCAACGCAATCTGACTTTCAATAATCCCTACAAGAGAATGGCCCTGACTAACATTAACCTATACGTTTCACAAATCACTTACCTCACAAAAATCTTCGTTACTCGAACTACTGCAATACAGCGAGCGCCACTACTGCCAGCTAACTAAAAGATTCAAACTACAGAAGTCATTAACTACTGATAGGCACAGTTAGCAAATGAAAGATTTTAATAGAGAACAAACAATGTATTTACCTTTATAGTCATAATATATATAGCAGTTCATGACATCCATTCTTACAAATTTCAAAACTCCGCCATCTCTCTCCCCACATCCACCACTGCTGGCGGCTCACCTCCAACTGCGCAACGCTACGCGCTGTTAGCATCCAGCTGCCGCTGCCCAACACTACAATGGCAGACAACAATGCAAACCAGCCACAGACTGCACACGGCACAGCCAGTGATTTTTATTCAGAGTGGTACGTGGCGGCGGCGTTACCAATAAAAAAACCTAAACAGCCTACTTACAATAGATACTGTGGAATATGGGGGTAAAGAGCGTGAAGTAAGACAAACATCTCTGAGGTAATGTTTGGATTTAAAAATCCACGTTTTCTAGATTGTGACTTCAAAACTAATGCTGAACTCTGTGTGATATCCCAAAAAGTAAGCTGACCAAAACGCTAAACGAAGCTGTCTTCCAACATGTAAACCACTACCAAGCAAGCTGTCCCACTCATAATTCGTCTGGTAAGTTTTACGTTCTTCACAGAGCATGTGGTCCACTTTAAGGGGATGGTGGGAAATTGGCATGCAGTAGATGATGGTTTTCTTGCGGACTACTTGTTTACTTGAGACGGTAACAATCTGTAGTCTAAGATGTCACACAATAACTAATAATGCAAGAGTGAAGTCAGCCTTGTGCTTGTAGACATGCGAACATAAGATTGAGCAGTGGTTGTACAATTACAGTCCGTGTCCTTAAAAAAGCAGTTAGAATATAATTTGAACCGATTATTATTGCAAGACATTTATTACTAGTTGGAAATTTGGTAACGATTTAAAGACTTTACTTACTTTTCTAAAACGTAACTTATTTTTGTTGATATGTTGTATAGTTCGGTTAGTTTATAAATTCATTTTTATATATGTTTCACAATATACCATTAAAAATAAAATGCCGTGTGACTAGGGCCTCCCGTCGGGTAGACCGCTAGCCAGCTGCAAGTCTTTCGATTTGACGCCACTTCGGCGACTTGCGCGTTGATGGGGATGAAATAACGATGATTAGTACAACACAACACCCAGTCCCTGAGCGGAGAAAATCTCCACCCAGCCGCGAATCGAACCCGGGCCCGTAGAATTGACATTTTGTTGCGCTCACCACTTTTTTATGTTTCTTTTCTGATCTCATTTTGTTTGCCACTGGTGGCTGCATTTGTTCGGGGCGGACGTCCCATGGTACGTGTTTAAGTTCATCGTTGACCCATTCACTCAGTTTTTTTATTACAGAGGGCAGCCTTCTGATCGAACGCGCTGAGCTACCGTGCCGGCGAGAGTAGTCCTATTTACCTCGGGTAATGTAAACCAAAGAAAGAGTAAAGTAATTTATTAACAAACTATTATTTAAAGAAATTTATGAAAAATCTGTTACTTATATTTATTATGAATGGTCTAAGTGTTGCTAGTGAGATCAGGTGAAAAAGCTTGACAGAAAATGGGTAAATCCCAATATTGGGAATTTGGACAATGCTCAGATTCTAAAGAGATCCGGCAGTGCACCTGCACCGGCGGAGTGTCGGATAAGCTGCAAGACAGGTTTTTAGAGCTTTGTGAACTCAACACTAACTCACAGTTACATAATAAAGCAAACATCTATGATGTTAGAAAAATCAGGATCATCCCGTGACACAACAATATTTTCAATATCTTTAAAGCTACAGTAATTAATATTTTACACTGTCTAAACATTTTAACAATGAATCTTTTAATCAACAACTTTTAAACGCTTCATTCGATTTCAACAAACGATATCTCAGGTATACTGCATTACACTATAGCTATCATCCGCCATATCTGTATATATTTTATTTTTTGATTTATGATGTCCTTTATATCTTTTTCATTATGCAAATGTCTGTCAGAACATCGTGTTGTCCACAATAACACAGCAGATGAATGCAGCACGAATACCTCATATGTTGACGTAATTGTGTATTTCTTTAATGAATATGTTAATATTTTTGCGAGATATTCATTTCACTATTGATTACAAAAACTGATGCAACATCAGGGTAATTTAAAGAAGTGGACAAGCGCATGTGTTAGTTGCCACAACTATTGTAAAAAGTGCCAAAAGACGCTTTTGTCAAGAGGCCTAAATAGTTGTTTAAACATTAGTTTATGACAGTCTGTTGCCATCTAACATGAGAGCACTTGCACAAGAATGATGGCTTATTTATTTATGAACAAACTATTATTTATGTTTATTATAAATGATTTGAGTGTGACTGAATGTTTATAATATTTCTTTATTTAAATATTGTTGTAATATATTACAAGGTGTACAACTTTGCGTCCGCCGTTTGCCGATAGGTGGCGACAACGGTAAGTAGCGGTCGAAAGAAACAGATTGCAGACGTCAGGCAGTTAGCTTCGACCTCGGTCAGCATAACCTCATTCAAACATCAGTCGATTTGTGTCTGCATCATAAAGTGGTTCTTGATTGAAAATGTCAGTTTACGAGCCTAATTCTCATCGCTTGTGGGAGGTGTTAACGTTTTGTTTCAATATGAAGAAAACAGTGGCTGAGTCTCATCGAATGCTCTCAGATACGTATGGTAAGGACGCTGTTAATGAAAGAACGTGTCGTGACTGGTTTCAACGCTTCAAGAACGGTGATTTTAACGTCATAGACCGGCGTAGTGGTGGAAGAGAGAATGTTTTCGAAGATGCAGAATTGCTGGGTGAAGACTCGAGTTACACTCAGGAAGAATTGGCACGATTAGTGGGAGTGGCACAGCAAGCCATTTCAAAACGTCTCAAGGGTTTGGCTATGATTCAGAAAGAAGGACCTTGGGTCCCGTGTGAGCTGAAACCAAGAGACACTGAACGGCGTTTGTGTGTTTGTGAACAGTTGCTTCAGAACCAAAAACGGAAGTGATTTTAGCATCGCATTGTGACCTGGGACGAAAAAGGGTTCGTTACGATAGCCCTAAACGCAAAAATTCATGGTGATATCCCGGCCATGCTTCCACGTCGACGGCCAAACCGAATATTCACGGTCCAAGATCATGCTCTGCATTTGGTGGGACCAGGTCGGTGTCGTGTATTATGAGGTGTTAAAACCAAGTTAAACAATCACAGATCCTCGTTATCGAACGTAATTAACGCGTTTGAGCAGAGCATTAAAAGGCAAACAGCCGCAATACAGCGAGAGTGCACGATGATAAAGTGATTTTGCAGTACGACAACGCTCGACCCCACGTTGCATCAAAAAGTTCAAATGGCTTTGAGCATTATGGGACTTAACATCTGAGGTCATCAGTCCCATAGACTTAGAACTATTCTAACATAACGAACCTAAGGACATCACACACATCCATTCCTGAGTCAGGATTCGAACCTGCGACCGTAGCAGCAGCGCGGTTCCGGCCTGAAGCGGCTAGAATCGCTCGGCCACAACGGCCAGCCCCCACGTTGCAAAAGAGGTCAAAAAGTACTTGGAAACGTTAAACTGGGATATCCTACCCCATCCGCCGTATTCTCCAGACATTGCTCACTCTGACTATCACCTGTTTAGATCAATGGCGCATGGCCTGGCTGAGAAACACTTCCGATCTCATGTAGAAGTCACAAATTGTATCGATTCGTGGATCGCTTCAAAAGATGAACAATTTTTTCGACAAGGCTTTTGTACACTGCCCGAAAGATGGGAGAATGTAGTGGCCAGCGATGGAAAATACTTTGAATGATACTTGCGTAACGAATTTGTTTCATTATAGCCTCAAATGTTGGGGAAAAACGGCAGAAGCAAAGTTGTACACCATGTAGCTTTTGCGGGACCTGATCAAGTGTAGACAGACCATGTCTGTAGATCTTAAGAACGATGTAATTTTGGGAAGGAAGGCCTTGAACCAATGGAAAAGCGGGCGGTGGAGGAGGACCATCGGAGTCAAGTGCAGATGACTTCTTTCAGAGTGGTGCGCTCAAGGGAGCGATTCTGGGCACCTTAGGTTGAGATCTTGAAGAAGACAGTTTTATACGATTTCTTGAAGAAGGCAGACCTGTCTGTGGTATTGTGAGAGATTTGATCAGGTGGGTGACTGATTCTGGGCGGTTAACGGCCGCTACTGGCGATATAGTGTGTTTATCGGTGGAGTAGGTGACAGATGGCGCGCGGTGATGGCAGCTACAATATTCTACCTTTTGCCGATTGCAGTACGGGACTGTGAATAGACCGAGTAACAGTTCGCCCTCATTGTCTCACGTGTTTTAATTTGCAAATCATCATGCTGAACTCTGAGCTATTTTGAGCTGGTGAATATTTTGTTGTATTGTGATCATGTATTGGACTCAGTTTGTCGTGCGTCTCTTATAACTGCTTAGCTTGGTAATTCTTCTATCGTTTTCGTAAGGCTCACAACGCAAGCTTACTGTTTTTGGTACCGTTATTTTCCGTCTGGGTATCGTAGAACTTTTAATGGTTCAAATGGCTCTGAGCACTATACGACTTAACTGCTGAGGTCATCAGTCGCCTAGAACTTAGAACTAATTAAACCTAACTAACCTAAGGACATCAAACACATCCATGCCCGAGGCAGGATTCGAACCTGCAACCGTAGCGGTCGCTCGGCTCCAGACTGCAGCGCCTAGAACCGCACGGCCACTCCGGCCGGCTTATCGTAGAACTACTTTCCATTTAGTTGAGATATACTTTCCTGTATAAACATTATTCAACATAATTCCCTGGAGTGGTCTATGTCAGTTACAGACGTTAAAATAAAAACATTTCATTAATTATTCATTTATCTTTTAATATTCCTTCGTATTTTATTAATTCGCAGTTCTGTTCAGTGCATGTACTATTTGACTGCAGGGTTACAGCCACAGATTATTATTTGCAGCAGGTTAGCAGCTGGGCATGAAAGCAGATGTGCGCGGCTCGATTTTGTATGACTATCGAGCTACTGTTTTTAAACAGAGCCGATCTTAGCCCAGATACCTAAGGTGCGAGTGACATCAGGTAAAGACGCAACCGGTTCGCTGGCATGGACTGCTGGTTAGAGAGCAATTACTCAGCAGAAAACTGCTACGTATCATCGCAGGCTGACATCCAAATCCACCAAAAGTAAACGCAAACTACATCCGTTTAAAAGAGCAGATAAAAATTATACTAGCGCTTTCCTAAGACAATCTGCACTCCTTGCCAATTAACTATGTAAGTGTGGACCGGATGTGTCTTAAATTCAGAGAAATAGTGTCTAAGGCAAATGAGAGATTTATTCAGAATAAATTAATAAAAGATGATGCTGATTCCCCACGGTACACAAAACAGGTTAGAACACTATAGCAGAAGCAATGAAAAAGCGTGCCAAATTTAAAAGAAAGCGAAATCTCCAAGACTAGAGATGTTTTACTGAAGGTCGAAGGTTCTGCGGACTTTAGTACAAGACGCTTTTAATAGCTTCCACAACGAAACTCTGTCTCGAAATCTGACAGCAAAACTAGAGAGATTTTGGTCGTTCGTAAAGTACACAGCTGCAATACACAATCAAGCGCGCGATTCTGATGGTAACATTACTCACAACAGCGCCACTAAAGCGAAGTTATCAATTACTGTTTTTTGAAGTTACTTCACCAGGAAGACGAAGTAAATATTCCAGGAATCGAATCAAGAACGACTGCCAACATCAGTAACTTAGAAGGTGTAGCGAGGCAGTTTAAAACACTTCATAAAGTTAGTTCTTCCGGTCCAGACTGCATACCATGTAGGTTTCTTCCAGAGTTTGCTGATACGATAGCCACAATCATAAACAACTGCTCGCTGGATGAAAGATCTGTACCAAAAGACTGGAAAGTTGCAAAGGTACACCAGTCACCAAGAAAGGAAATAATTTGGTGAATTACAGGTACATATCACTGACGATGATTTACAGTCGAATTTTGGAAAATACGCTGTCTTCGAACTTCATGCGCTACCTCGAACGTAACGGTCTATTGACACACAGTGAGCACAGATTCAGGAAGTATCATTCTTGTGAAACGCATCCAACTCTTTGATCGCACGAAGTAATGAGTGCTATCGACAGGTGATCTCAAATTGATTCCATATTTCTATATTTTCAGGGGGCTTCTGACACCGTTCTGCTCAAGAGGCCGCGCGACCGCTACGGTCGCAGGTTCGAATCCTGCCTCGGGCATGGATGTGTGTGATGTCCTTAGGTTAATTAGGTTTAATTAGTTCTAAGTTCTAGGCGACTGATGACCTCAGCAGTTAAGTCGCATAGTGCTCAGAGCCATTTGAAACATTTTTTGCACAAGAGACTTCTACTCAGATTGCATGTATACCGTGTGTCGCTTCAGTTGCCTGATTAAATTTGCGATTTTTTGTCAGAAAGGGCAGAGTACGTAGTAATCGACGGAGAAATCATCGATCAAAGCAGAAGTGATATCTAGCGTTCCTCCAGGAAGTCTTACAAGCCCTCTGCTATTCCTACTCTATATAACCGATTTAAGGACAATGCGAGAAGCTCTCTTAGATTGTTTGCAGATGAGACTATCATTTATCATCCAGTAAACTCATCAGAAGAACCAAGTGCAAAATGACTGAGACACTATATCTATGCAGTGCGAAAAGTTGCATTTAGCCCTAAGTAATGAAAAATGTGATGTCATTCAGATAAGTACAAAAAGAAAGCCGTTGAATTTTGGTTACAAAACAAATCACACAACTTTAAAATCTGTCGGTTCAACTAAATACCAAGGAATTAAAACTACGAAGAACGTAAATTGAAATGATCACATAGCTAATATTTTGGAGAAGACGAAACAGAGATTGAGTTTTATTGGTAGAATACTCGTAAGCTGCAATAGGTCAGCTAAACAGACTGCCTACGCTACGCTTGTTCGTCCTCTGCTCGAATAGTGTTGTGCAGCTTGAAATCCTTACAAGAAAGGATTGACGGAGAACATCGAAAAATTTCAAACGACGCAACTCGTTTTGTATTATCGCGAGATATGGAGTAAGTGTCACGGATATGGTAAGCTAGTTGAGGTGTCAATCTTTAAAACAAAGGCTTTCTTCATCGCGGCGAGATCTTTTCACGAAACCTTAATCACCAACTTCTTTGGCCGGCCGGTGTGGCCGAGCTGTTCTACGCGCTACAGTCTGGAACCGCGCGACCGCTACAGTCGCAGGTTCGAATCCTGCCTGGGGCATGAATGTGCGTGTTGTCCTTAGGTTAGTTAGGTTTAAGTAGTTCTAAGTTCTAGGGGCTGATGACGTCAGAAGTTGAGTCCCATAGTGCTCAGAGCCATTTGAACCAACTTCCTTCCCTGAACGTGAAAATATTTTACTGTCGGCAACCTGCATGCGGAGAACTGATCACTGTAGTAAAATAAGAGAAATCTTAGCTCTTACAGAAAGATTTAAGCGTGGAACGGTAGAGAAGTAGTCTGAAAGTGCTTCGAAGAATCCTCTGTCATGCACTTAACTGTGTATTGCCGAGTTATGATCACAGTGTTATTATTATTATTATTATTATTATTATTAATATACACAAAGAACCCAGCAATTATATGATTTACAAAGAGTATGTATGGTGCATGCTTTTTAACTTTGTTGATTTTAAATGCAAGTGCATGGTGCCCTAAGGACAGGAAGGTACAGAGGGCGCACGCGTTCACACACACACACACACACACACACACACACACACACACAGTTCCCGAACACAGAGCATGGAAAAGAATCGTGACATCCAAGATGAACTGATACCAGATATTTGACAGTGACGTGAACGACAACAAAAACAAAGAAAGGAATGGGCTAGAAAGCAAATATAACGTGCGCTGACTTAGAACCAAGCAGTAAGCAACTGTTTCATCGACTCTTTTGTTCTTAGTCTAACAAAACATCTTTCGTCATTTTGAAAATGAAAGGGTTCGAAGAGAATACGTTTTCATTTTAAAGTTTATTTAGGTTCCAATGTGAGTGATATCTGTCTGCACACAGGAGTAATGGTTTCAGCAAGGTCAGGAATGACTGATCAACGGGAAAGTGATGAGCCCAAATGCAGTATCTGTAGTCAGTACGCACCGCAGGAATCGAATTGAAACATCGTAAATGCTGTTTGCTACAGAATTACTATTCACGAAGATAGACAGTAGAGCCATCCATTAAGGTTAATGGTAAACAGTACGGTGTTAATAGCAACTTACAAGCTTCAGATTATATTTCAGCCCGTATCAACACTGTTTTAAGCAGAATATATCTGTTATGACGAACAAAAAAGCAACTCAATTAGTCAACCACGGCTTTGTTATTCGTAAACAGTCTGAAAAACTGGAGCAGGAAAATTGCTAAAATGCAGGTAGCACTCCTAGAAATTAGGGACATCATAAAATAATAGTTCTGGAGGCGCCGGGTATCGATCCCGGTACCTCTCACATGCTAAGCGAGCGCTCTACCATCTGAGCTACGCCCCCAGACAGTAGCCAATGTCTCAGTGGTGTGCTTTCCAGGTCAGCGCCTTTGGCTACCCGCTGGACCACGCATACCTGTAGCTGCTACCAGCAGAACTGCGCCCAAGCGCAACGGCGAAAGTTCGGCCACGCGCAGCGCATGCGTAACTGCAGCCTCCACGTCTTCACAACTAGAAGCTCTGATAAAAGATGGCACTAAGCTGCTGTCTCGAGAGTACAGTTAATATGAACCAATGTGAATCGATGAAGTTGAAGGTGGTCGCCCGACACTGAGTGAAGTCATTGCGTTTTTTTTTTCCGTCGGTCTCGATGAGCATCTACGATAATTTCTTGGACTACCAAGTTTGTATCCCTAATCAGTGTATTTTTTTAAGTAAGTCTCTGATGATGCCCAGAGCATCCTGCTTTGTCGATTGAACGACGGGTCATCCTATGCCATCGGTTTATTTATATGCTGTCTGGAGGAGCGGGAGTTCGTCACACCGCTCTACCGGCCATTGTAAGCTTTCCAGAGCTTGGAGCCGGTAAGCATTCAAGTAGCTCCTCAATGGGCCTCAGGAGGCTGTTCGCACTGTGCGCCTGTCGTCCCTGCCAGTACCAGGAAATAAACCCACGTCCTCCTCACGGCAGGCTACCGCTCAGGTACGGAGGTGTAATCACGATGGATGAGGATTTAGAAATATCTGTACATCAACTGTAATAGTGCCCTTCCACCTTATATGGCTAGTAGAGTCGTAATGTCTTTGTTCTGTGTGTCATTTCTGTTTAGAAAGTCGTAAATTTCAGAAGATGGGTTAATTTAAAAAAAAATTACGTCTTCTTGCAATATACTTGCTTTTTTTAGATTGTCCCCTGTCCAAATCTGTCTCTGCTTGTGGCAGCTGTAGAAAACATAGGGAAGGCGTGCAGATGTATTACCTGTCCCTAATCCTTTGAATTCTGCTGACTCAGGACTATGGAGTCGAAGGATCAGGGAAAAGTGTGCCACTTGTAGGTTGCGGTGAAAGATCTCCTTTTGGAGCACTGTGGCTCGAAAGGAAGTGTCGAAATTGACAGTGCCGAATGCTTTACTTTAGATGACGAAGAATAATACTAAGGCCTGAAACATTTTCCTCTGGAATTTATAATACAACATGCTACTATTATGAAAACTTTGTCCATTTCGTCTCGAAAAATAAAAATACTGATTATTATGCAATTCCTCCCCCTACTCCCCCACCCCATGAACCATGGACCTTGCCTTTGGTGGGGAGGCTTGCGTGCCTCAGCGATACAGATAGCCGTACCGTAGGTGCAACCACAACGGAGGGGTATCTGTTGAGAGGCCAGACAAACGTGTGGTTCCTGAAGAAGGGCAGCAGCCTTTTCAGTAGTTGCAGGGGCAACAGTCTGGATGAATGACTGATCTGCCCTTGTAACACTAACCAAAACTGCCTTGCTCTGCTGGTACTGGGAACGGTTGAAAGCAAGGGGAAACTACAGCCGTAATTTTTCCCGTGGGCATGCAGTTTTACTGTATGATTAAATGATGATGGCGTTCTCTTGGGTAAAATATTCCGGAGGTAAAATAGTCCCCCATTCGGATCTCCGGGCGGGGACTACTCAAGAGGGCGTCGTTATCAGGAGAAAGAAAACTGGCGTTCTACGGATCGGAGCGTGAAATGTCAGATCCCTTAATCGGGCAGGTAGGTTAGAAAATTTAAAAAATGAAATGGATGGGTTAAAGTTATATATAATGGGAATTAGTGAAGTTTGGTGGAAGGAACAAGACTTCTGGTCAGGTGACTACAGGGTTATAAATACAAAGTCAAATAGGGATAATGCAGGAGTAATTTTAATAATGAATAAAAAATAGGAATGCGGGTAAGCTACTACAAACAGCACAGTGAACGCATTATTGTGGCCAAGATAGACACGAAGCCCACGCCTACTACAGTAGTACAAGTTTATATGCCAACTAGTTCTGCAGATGACGAAGAAATTGAAGAAATGTATGATGAAATAAAAGAAATTATTCAGCTAGTGAAGCGAGGCGAAAATTTAATAGTCATGGATGACTGGAATTCGGTAGTAGCAAAAGGGAGAGAAAAAAACGTATTAGATGAATATGGATTGGGGCTAAGAAACGAAAGAGGAAGCCGCCTGGTAGAATTTTGCACAGAGCACAACTTAATCATAGCTAACACTTGGTTCAAAAATCATAAAACAAGCTTGTATACATGGAAGAAGCCTGGAGATACTGACAGATTTCAGACAGATTACATAATGGTAAGACAGAGATTTAGGAACCAGGTTTTAAATTGTAAGACATTTTCAGGGGCAGATGTGGACACTGACCACAATCTATTGGTTATGAACTCTAGATTAAAACTGAAGAAACTGCAAAAATGTGGGAATTTAAGGAGATGGGACCTGGATAAACTGACTAAACCAGAGGTTGTACAGAGTTTCAGGGAGAGCGTAAGGGAACAAATGGCAGGAATGGGGGAAAGGAATGCAGTAGAAGAAGAATGGGTAGCTTTGAGGGATGAAGTAGTGAAGGCAGCAGAGGGCAAAGTAGGTAAAAAGACGAGGGCTAGTAGAAATCCTTGGGTAACAAGAAATATTGAATTTAATTGGTGTAAGGAGAAAACATAAAAATGCAGTAAATGTAGTAGGCAATAAGGAATACAAACGTCTCAAAAATGAGATCGACAGAAGTGCAAAATGGCTAAGCAGGGATGGCTAGAGGATAAATGTAAGGATGTAGAGGCTTATCTCACTAGGGGTAAGACAGATACTGCCTACAGGAAAATTAAAGAGACCTTTGAAGGAATGAGAACCAATTGTATGAATATCAAGTGCTCAGATGGAAATCCAGTTGTAAGCAAAGAAGGGAAAAGAGAAATTTGGAAGGAGTGTATAGAGGGTCTATACAAGGGAGATGTACTTGAGGGCAATATTATGGAAATGGAAGAAGATGTAGATGAAGGTGAGATGGGAGATATGATACTGCGTGAAGAGTTTGACAGATCACTGAAAGACCTGAGTCGAAACAAGGCCCCAGGAGTAGGTGACATTCCATTAGAACTACTGACGGCCTTGGGAGAGCCAGTCCTGATAAAACTCTACCATCTGGTGAGTAAGATGTATGAGACAGGCGAAGTACCCTCAGACTTCAAGAAGAATATAATAATTCCAATCCCAAAGAAATCAGGTGTTGACAGATGTGAAAATTACCGACATTTCTAGCATTTGTAGACTTAGAGAAAGCTTTTGACATTGTTGACTGTAATACTCACTTTCAAATTCTGAAGGTGGCAGGGGTAAAATGTGGGGAGCGAAAGGCTATTTACAATTTATATAGAACCCAAATGCCAGTTATAAGAGGTGAGGGGCATGAAAGGGAAGCAGTGGTTGGGAAGGGACTGAGACAGGGTTGTAGCCTCTCCCCGATGTTATTCAGTCAGTATATTGATAACGCAGAGAAGGAAACAAAAGAAAAATTCAGAGTAGTTATTGAAATTCATGGAGAAGAAAAAAAAAACTTTGAGGTTCGCCGATGACATTGTAATTGTGTCAGAGACAGCAAAGGACTTGGAAGAACAGTTGAACGGAATGAATAGTGTCTTGAAAGGAGGATATAAGATGAACATCAACAAAAGCAAAAAGAGGATAATGGAACGTAGTCGAATTAAGTCGAGAGATGTTGATGGTATTAGGTTAGGAAATGAGACACGTAAAGTAGCAAAGGAGTTTTGCTATTTGGGGAGCAAAATAAGTGATGGCGGTCGAAGTAGAGAGGATATAAAATGTAGACTGACAATGGCAAGGAAAGCGTTTCTGAAGAAGCGAAATTTGTTAACATCGAGTATAGATTTAAGTGTCAGGAAGTCGTTTCTGAAAGTATTTGTATGGAGTGTAGCCATGTATGGAAGTGAAACATGGACGATAAATAGTTTAGACAAAAAGAGAAGAGAAGCTTTCGAAATGTGGTGCTACAGAAGAATGCTGAAGATTAGATGGGTAGATCACATAACTCTTGATGAGGTATTGAATAGAATTGGGGAGAAGAGGAGTTTGTGGCACAACTTGACTAGAAGAAGGGAACAGTTGGTAGGACATGTTCTGATTCATGAAGGGATCACCAATTTAGTATTTGAGGGCAGCTTGGACCGTAAAAATCGCAGAGGGAGACCAAGAGATGAATACACTAAGCAGATTCAGAAGGATGTAGGTTGTAGTAGGTACTGGGAGATGAAGAAGCTTGCACAGGATAGAGCATCATGGAGAGCTGCATCAAACCAGTCTCAGGACTGAAGACCACAATAAGAACAATGATTAAGTCATCGCCACATGAACATTTTTATTGCTGCATGTTCCCTACAAACTTGTACCTAAGCAAAAAATATTCATAAACGAAATTAATGATTTCTATCAAAAGATATAAATTACGTATTCACGTAATTATCAGGTTACCGCTTATTAATATCAATTTTAGCACTAGTTTTACAGAGGAAGTGTGAACAGATAAAGAGTACACATTTCAAGGATATGGAACTGTTGAAACTTAAGTCAGTTAACGAACTTGTAATCTCTCCTTTCCTAATCGGCCTACTGTATTGAGATATAACTGACAGTGATCGCGTATACCTAATGAAATTTAACAGTGAGTAAGGCTATCGTCTTCAACGGAAAATGACACCCGTTTGTAGGATTAAAGTGGAAAACAGGCTCTTCTGAAGGAAGAATCTATTCCAAACCTAATCTAAATGCAGATAATAATTTTCAAATGGATGGAATTTAGTGCAATCGCTCGCGAACCACACAAGAGGAAAAGGGGTACCACGTAATATTTAATACAAAGAAATATTGATTAGCAAAAAAGGGATAACTATACGATCACCAGCAATGAATATCCGGAATCCTAAGTACGGTAATGGGAAAGAAAATTAAGCCAATAATCTCTGACGTGTCAACAAAAGCTACTCACGCTTTTTCACAACACAACGGTTCAAATTCAAATTGGTTCAAATGAGATTTAACATCTGAGGTCATCAGTCCCCTAGACTTAGAACTAATTAAATCTAACTAACCTAAGGACATCACACACATCCATGCCCGAGGCAAGATTCGAACCTGCGACCGCAACAGCAGCGCGGTTCCGGACGGAAGCGCCTAGAACCGCTCTGCCACAGCGGCCGACCAACAGTTCACGAGAAAATAAATAAATCAGAAGGCACTGCATGTGCAGTTACTTAATCTGAAGTAGTAAGTTTTGAAAGTAAAGTTAAATGAAGTTGCTGGTTAACTAAATGGCTGATTGTAACTGAAACTTTGTTACATAAAAAGTGACTTTCTGTAACCGCAGCGTAAAATTTAGAACAATACAAGAAATTTATTTTTGATTTTTGAAAGATTGAATTGAATATACTTTAAGCAAAAGAGCAACTGATTTACTTTTAATATATGAACAAAAAATGCATAAAAAGTTAGCAGAAGTCACTCGCTAAACTAAATAAAAAATAAATGAAATTTTGCTGTTATCTATAGTTATTGGTTTTGCTAGTGAAATTTAACATTACTTTAAGTGATTGAAGTTAATACTCAAAATTGCAAATTCATTAAGCCCCTGTTATAGAATACAAGAACGAACAGTTACTAAGGCAGCAAAATTTAGACTGAAACTGGTCATTAGGAAAGAAACGAAAGTGGAAAGAAATAGTTAAACGATTTTCATATTTTTACGACACTCAGTGATTACATGGAAAGGAAATGGATCTTGCTTGGTAGTAATGTCTGCGTACAATGACAACACAGGTGCCCTACAAGTTTTAACTATTGCAAGTTATTATTAATGATAATTTTCGAAATTTGTGAAAGAAATGCCACTAGGCAATGCCAGTACAAATTATTTATACTCAGTCAGTCTTACGATACTATAGCTGTACGGACGACGAAGAATGTAGCCGATGACAATTTCGAGTTGCTGCCGTTTGTTGAGAACCACGAGTTGTCTCCAGAGCCACGGATAGTTATGGGACAGGCAACGGTTAGAAATGCAATTTCCTTCGACTATTCACTCCTACTATGCTCTCAGAACTCGCGGGTAAACGAAGTAGGTGTACCCACACTGAAGCGAAGATAGCTGCACCCCACATCTGCAGGACCGCCCAACAAACACTTAGGCACTCTTTCTTGACTCAAGCTGCTGTACTTCCTTTCTGCTCGCAGTACGACACAGACTCTCCATACACAAAAATAAACAACAGAGGAGCTAGTGGCATTTCGTCGTCGCTAGCGATACATTAAAATAAAGTTTCCTTGTCTCTCACGAAGCAAATTTACAATCTTTAAGTTGTAATTACACTCAAGTATATATAGTCATAAATAAATGCACTACACTACTACATCCGTTACATATTAAATTTAGTTCCTGTAGTAAGGCTTACAGATTCAGAATTAGTGGTACGTTACAAGTTATCAACGGATATTAAACGGCGAAAAATTTTGGATGGTGCAGAAGGTATCTGCATTTTCGGTGTTACAAACTAGACAATGATACAACGGCCTGCTAAAAGAAACACTCTTGCATTCATCTCTTTAGCCCTGCTGCTAGACATTTAAATGAATCCAGTCGTAAATCGCAACTGGCGAGTTAATAACCACTAGACACAGAGGAAGCACCGTTCAGTGTGTGACTGGATGCTCGTGCAAACAAAGCCAGCCCGCGGAATCTGAGACGCGTTATTAATGGCATGATATCTTCAAATTATACAAGCGTTAACGAAAGTACTATAAGTACCTTGTTGTTGTTGTTGTTGTTGTAGTCTTCAGTCCTGACACTGGTTTGATGCAGCTCTCCATGCTACTCTATCCTATGCAAGCTTCTTCATCTCCCAGTAACTACTACAACCTACATCCTTCTGAACCTGCTTAGTGTAGTCATCTCTTGGTCTCCCTCTACGATTTTTACCCTCCAGGCTGCCTTCCAATACGAAATTGGTGATCACTTGATGCCTCAGAACATGTCCTACCAACCGATCCCTTTTTCTAGTCAAGTTGTGCCACAAACTTCTCTTCGCTCCAATTCAATTCAATACCTCATCAAGAGTTATGTGATCTACCCATCTAATCTTCAGCATTCTTCTGTGGCACCACATTTCGAAAGCTTCTCTTCTCTTTTTGTCTAAACTATTTATCGTCCATGTTTCACTTCCATACATGGCTCCACTCCATACAAATACTTTCAGAAACGACTTCCTGACACTTAAATCTATACTCGATGTTAACAAATTTCGCTTCTTCAGAAACGCTTTCCTTGCCATTGCCAGTCTACGTGTTATATCCTCTCTACTTCGACCGTCATCAGTTATTTTGCTCCCCAAATAGCAAAACTCCTTTACTACTTTACGTGTCTCAATTTCCAAATCTAATACCCTCAGCATCACTCGACTTAATTCGACTACATTTCATTATCCTCGTTTTGCTTTTGTTGATGTTCATCTTATATTCCCCTTTCAAGACACTGTCCATTCCATTCAACTGCTCTTCCAAGTCCGTTGCTGTCTCTGACAGAATTACAATGTCATCGGCGAACCTCAAAGTTTTTATTTCTTCTCCATGGACTTTAATACCTACTCCGAATTTTTCTTTTGTTTCCTTCACTGCTTGCTCGATATACAGATAGAATAACATCAGGGAGAGACCACAGTCCTGTCTCACGCCCTTCCCAACAACTGCTTCCCTTTCATGTCCCTCGACTCGTATAACTGTCATCTGGTTTCGGTACAAATTGTAAATAGCCATTCGCTCCCTGTATTTTACCCCTGCCACCTTCCGAATTTGAAAGAGAGTATTCCAATCAACATTGTCAAAAGCTTTCTCTAACACTACAAATGCTAGAAACGCAGGTTTGCCCTTCCTTAATCTAGGTTCTAAGATAAGTCGTAGGGTCAGTATTGCCTCACGTGTTCCAACATTTCTACGGAATCCAAACTGATCTTCCCCAGGGTGGACTTCTATTAGTTTTCCATTCGTCTGTAAAGAATTCGCGTTAGTATTTTGCAGCTGTGACTTATTAAACTGATAGTTCGGTAATTTTCACATCTGTTAACACCTGCTTTCTTTGGGATTGGAATTACTATATTCTTCTTGAAGTCTGAGGGCACTTCGCCTGTCTCATACATCTTGCTCACCAGATGGTAGAGTTTCGTCAGGACTGGCTCTCCGAAGGCCGTCAGTAGTTCCAATGGAATGTTGTCTACTCCGGGGGCCTTATTTCGACTTAGGTCGTTAAGTGCTCTGTCAAACTCTACACCCAGTATCGTATCTCGCATTTCATCTTCATCTACATCCTCTTTCATTTCCATAATATTGTCGTCAAGTACATCGCCCTTGTATAGACCCTCTATATACTCCTTCCGCCATTCTGCTTTCCCTTCTTTACTTAGAACTGGGTTCCCATCTGAGCTCTTTTCTCCAAAGCTCTCTTTAATTTACCTGTAGGCAGTATTTATCTTACCCCTGGTAAGATAAGCCTCTACATCCTTACATTTGTCCTCTAGCCATCCATGCTTAGCCATTTTTCACTTCCTGTCGATCTCATTTTTGAGACTTTTGTATTCCCTTTTGCCTGCTTCATTTGCTGCATTTTTATATTTTCTCCTTTCATCAATTAATTCAATATTTCTTGTGTTACCCAAGGATTTCTACTAGCCCTCGTCTTTTTACCCACTTGATCGTCTGCTGCCTTCACTACTTCATCCCTCAAAGCTAACCATTCTTCTTCTATTGTATTTCTTTCCCCCATTCCTGTCAATTGCTCCCTTATGCTCTCCTTGAAACTCCGTACAACCTCGGGTTCTTTTAGTTTATCCAGGTCCCATCTCCTTAAATTCCCACTTTTTTGCCGTTTCTTCAGTTTTAAACTACAGGTCATGACCAATAGATTGTGGTCAGAGTCCACATCTGCCCCTGGAAATATCTTACAATCTAAAACCTGGTTCCTAAATCTCTGTCTTACCATTATATAATCTATCTGAAACCTGTCAGTATCTCCAGGCTTCTTCCATGTATACAGCGTTCTTTTATGGTTCTTGAACCAAGTGTTAGCTATGATTAAGTTGTGGTCTGTGCAAAATTCTACCAGGCTGCTTCCTCTTTCATTTATTTGCCCCAGTCCATATTCACCTACTACGTTTCCTTCTCTCCCTTTTCCTACTACCGACTTCCAGTCACCCATGACTATTAAATTTTCGTCACCCTTCACTATCTGAATAATTTCTTTTATTTGATCATACATTTCTTCAATTCCTCGTCATCTGCAGAGCTAGTTGGCACATAAACTTGTACTATTGTAGTAGGTGTGGGCATCGTATCTATCTCGGCCACAATAATGCGTTCACTATGCTGTTTGTAGTAGCTTACCCGCATTCCTAGTTTCCTATTCATTATTAAACCTTCTCCTGCATTACCCCTATTTGACATTGTGTTTATAACCCTGTAGTCACGTGACCAGAAGTCTTGTTCCTCCTGCCACCGAACTTCACTAATTCCCACTATATCTAACTTTAACCTATCCATTTCCCTTTTTAAATTTTCTAACTTACCTGCCCGATTAAGCTCCTTAACAGCCACTATTATTACGGTGATGGACCGACTTCAAGCTGCGGTACTGTTCCGGGTCGTCTCATAATGGACTCATAGCGTTAAACCTGTAGGCCTGAACGAGCTACGATAAGTTTAGAAATTAAAATAATGTTCATGGTAAACTGCTGAAAGCAGCTCGCAATAAAATCTGAATTATTGTCCTTTCGATGAATGCGTGTGTATTATACTTGTCGGCCGTTGTGGCCAAACGGTTCTAAGCGCTTCAATCTGGAACCCCGCGACGGTCGCAGGTTCGTATCCTGACTCGGGCATGGATGTGTGTGATGTCCGTAGGTTAGTTCGGTTTAAGTATTTCTAAGTTCTAGGGGACTGATGACCTCAGAAGTTAAATCCCATACTGCTGAGAGCCATTTTAACCATTTGTCTTATACTTATTAACGAAAATGGACAATAACGGTAAGAAAAAAGCAGAAGAGATGGACGCTTAATGTATGGAGTTCGAACCGACCTTGATCATAAGAAAATGTAACTATTGCGCATACATAGGCAGAAAGACCCATCACTGTACGATTGCACGATCGCAGGACAATCATTGGCAGCATTTACTTCCGTAAAATATCAAGGAACATGCGTATGGAACAATTTATAGTGGAACGACCATATTAAACTTATCAGCGTTAAGGCAGACGCTAGACAGAGACTCATTGGAAGAATCATCAGGAACTGTAGCTCACCCACAAAGCAGGTATCTTACAAAACCCCTCTTATATCAGTACTTGAAGATTTATCGTCAGAAGATCCTAAGAAGAGCCACACGTTTAGTTACAGGTCCATTTGGCAAACGAGAACGCGTTACGGAGATCCTTAGTCCACTCCAGTAGCAGACGCTGCGACAGAAGTGTTCTGCATCACTGTGTGGTTTACTGTAACAGTTCCGAGATCGTAGGTTGCTCTAAGGGTCAATCAATATATTGCACCCTCCGACATGTGTCTCGCGGAAAGACCATGAAGATGAAGCCTCTCAAAGAGGCTTACCGACAATCGTTCTGTCCGCGAGCCGTTTGCGGCACAGCAAAAGTGGCTTGTGGATCATAGTTGTAGGTATAGAATCAGATTGCAGATTTAAAACTTGCAGAGTGTTAACTAGCACAGGATTTTCTATGGAAATTACCTTAAAGAATTTGTCATTATCTCACAGGAAGAAGATGAAATCAAAGACTGCATCTCTGCCATACAAGACACATACTTACCCATAGTCCGCAACAGCGCTGATAGCGTCTGCGCAGGTGATGCGCAGTAGACAATCAGCGCTCAGCCAGTTTCCTCATTCCGTACTGTGTGAACTTATCTCAAGAACTGAGATGACAAAAAGCCATGGGACACCTCCTAACATCGGCTCCTTTTGCCCAGCGTGCTCAACGTGGCATTGACTCAACAAGTCGCTGGAAGTCCCCCTGCTGAAATATTGAGCCATGCTGCACTACAGCCGTCCATAATTGCGAAAGTGTTGCCGGTGCAGGATTTTGTGCACCAAGTGACCTCTCGTTTATGTCCCATAAATATTCGGCGGGATTCACGTCGGGTGATCTGGGTGGCCAAACCGCTCGCTGGAACTGTCCAGAATATTCTTCAAAACAATCGCGAAAATTTGTGACCCAGTGACATAGCGAATTGCCATCCATAAAAATTCCTATGTTATTTGGAAACATTAAGGACATAAATAAATACAAATTGTCTCCAAGTAGCCGAACATGACCAGAGCAGCCAGTCCACTTCGTATAAATATACTTCATACAATTACAGAGCCGCCAGCAGTTCGCACAATGCCTTGTTGACAACTTGGCTTCGTGGGCTCTGCGCCATACTGAAACCGTAAGATCAGCTCTTACCACCTGAAATCTGGATTTATCTGACCAGACTACAGTTTTCTAGTTGTCTAGGGCCCAAGCGATATGGTCACGAGCCCAAGAGAGGTGCTGTCAGCAAAGGCTCTCGCGTCAGTCGCTTGCTGCCATAGGCCATTAATGCCAAATGTCGCTGCACTGTCCTAACGGACACCTTCGTTGTACGTCCATCATTGATTTTTGCGGTTGTTTCATGCAGTGTTGCTGCAGTGATTTTATCTTGGAACTCTTCCATTTGGTCCGTATTTGCATAGAAGAACAGTAATATCAGAAATTGAGTCCGCCTTGATGCAAAACACCTTGTTATTCGTTTATTTCTTTATTATCCCAAACTAGTTTCGGCGACAAATCACAACAGCTAAAAAGCAAGAAATTCCCAGATGTACAAATAAATGAAATCTCATCCATTCTTAGGCTAATTATAGAACAAAACTACTTCGCTTTCAACAGCACCTTCTACGTGCAATAAGAGGGGCTTCCCATAGGGTCCCCCATCAGTAGAACATTAGCCAACATTTTCTTGGACGATATAGAGGACACAATATTCAATAACACCGAAAAACAAGGAGAATACAAAATAATCTACTGGTACCGATATGTGGATGACATAATCTATCTTGTAGATGAAACACATAATAGGATAAGAGAGCTACACAACATGAACACAGTACACCGACAAATCCAGTTCACAATGGAAATGGAAAACAACAAGAAACTAAATTTCTTGAACCTTACAGTCACAAGAAACAACCACGAACATGAATTCTCCATCTACAGAAACCCACATTCACAAGCACTGTTATCCACAGATCGTCCAACCACCCGATAATGCATAAATATGCCAGTTTCACACACATGCTCCACAGGATAAACAGAACACCTCTTAAACCAGAAAACTACACACAATCAAACAAATTGCTGTTGAAAACAGCTGCAAAACAGACATCATAAACAAACTTACCACAAGGTAAAACAGAAACATGCAGTAAACACAGACAACACAGCAGACCACACCACTTCAGAAAAAAGAGAGAGATGGTACACACTAACGTACAATAACAAAATATCACATAGAATAGGAAACATCTTGAAAAAGCAAGGGATCCCAATAACATTCAGAACAAACAATAGCCGGCCGTTGTAGCCGAGCGGTTCTAGGCGCTTCAGTCTGGAACCGCGCGACCGCTACGGTCGCAGGTTCGAATCCCACCTCGGGCATGGGTGTGTGTGATGTCCTTAGGTTAGTTAGGTTTAAGTAGTTCTAAGTTCTAGGGGACTGACAACCACAGATGTTAAGTCCCATAGTGCTCAGAGCCATTTGAACCATTTGAACCAAAGACTAAGACCAGTCAGAAAAACCTCAGACAAATGCATCAACGCTGGAATATATCAACTCACTTGCAACTCCTGCTAGGCCCAATACATAGGACAAACAAGCAGAAATTCCCTAACGAGGTACACAGAGCACATGAGAGCTCTAAAAAGTGACAGCACACATTCAACTTTTGCAGAGCATCTGATGAACAAAAACCATAACCCCACTAATATCGAAAACGATGTACACATTCTGAGAAACAGCAACAGTCTATATCGACAAATAACAATAGAAGAAAATTACTACAGACAAAAGTCTATAGTTGAAGGGAAAGACGTAATAAACGAAAACACAACACTTTGCAACAATACACTCTTTACAGCTCTTCGAGAACTGACCAAGGGCACAGAACAGAAAGCACACACATGCTAAAGAACCACTTCCCCATCCCACACAGAGACATAAATAATGAACAGTAGTCGTCGTAATTCGCGCTACAGTTTTCATAGCCTTTCTCGCCACATACGATACACCTCTCGCGACACACACGAACAGCAAGATGGCGTAATGTTCTGGATCAAAAACAAAGTGCGAAAGTTTTGTTTTTCTGTGTATAAAAGCAACCACATACCATCCAACGAACGTGAGTACACGAATAGCTAAGTAACGGCTCAATACAGACCACATAATTAGTTTCCACAACACTACCACAACCCCAAGTATATACTGCTGACATACGAAGTTCACCTTTTAGTATTTTGTTTACTAACAGCCGCTCACATGGTTGCAGATGACATGTTGTTCGCTAAGTAAAAAACGGCAACAGAAAAAAAGAGCACAGAAAAATGTCGCAAACAGCGCCAATAATTCCTTAAAACATGCTGTAATATTCAATTAATAAGGTACTATGAAACTATCCACAGAAAACTATATTTCAAAAGACGAATACTAAAAATTTAATAATATTTTACTGTGTCTATATAACCATGCTATTTTCTGCATGTCTCCGATTTTTAAAAACCTGATGATGGTGATGTTTGTCGCCGAAAGTAGTTCGGGATAATAAAGAAATAAACGAATAACAAGGTGTTTTGCATCAAGGCGGACTCAATTTCTGCTATTACTGCAGTGTTGCTTGTTTGTTAGCACTGTCAACTCTACACAAACGCTGCTGCTCTCTGTCTTCAAGTGAAGACAGTCGGCCACTGCGTTGTCCGTGGTGAGACGGAATGCCTGAAATTTGTAATTCTCGGCGCTCTCTTGACGCTGTGGATTTCAGAAGATCAATTTCCCTATCGATTTCTGAAATGGAATGTCCCATGCATATAGCTCCAACTATATTTCGCGTTCAATGTCTGTTAATTCCCGTCGTGCGGCCATAAACACGTCGGAAACCTTTTTACGTGAATCACCTGAGTACAAATGACAGCTCCACTAGTCCACTGCCCCTTTATATCTCGTGTATGTGACACTACCGCCATCTGTATACATGCATTCTGCTATCCCATGAGCTTTGTCACCTCACTATGTGTTTGTGTGTATGGACAGGTTCGAACTGCCGGAGATGGCAGTCAGTGCGCGTCAGGTGCTCTTGTTTGTGTGTGTGTTTCTTTTTCTGAAGACGGCATAGGCCGAAAGCTGACTGTTTTGGTTGTGCCTGTCTGCAACTCAGTGTATAATCTTTACGCTGAGTACCAATATGTCTTTTCCCTTATACTGTTGTTACAATACAGCGTAATTTAAAATGCTGTTAATCATGCTTTGGATATGGTAGAATTGTTTCTTCCATAATTTTGTGAGTAAAATAAGAGGCAACAGAAGATGTGGTCCGTTCTTTAAGTCCATTTTTTTATACAATCCATTCTGCAGTACAAAAATCTGAATCAGTGTTTTCTCTTCATGTCATTGTGGCTGGGAGAGATTGAATACACATTCGATTCAGCAATGCGTGTCTCATACTTTGGAGGTAAACTTACTAAATGTGTCATGAAACGGTTTGTAGTGGAGAGTGAACCGGATCGAAGTGAGGTAAATTAAACCTGCACTATTGCAGCTATCTGTAACATAGCTGCTGTTTATGCACTGTCAGCCGAGTTGACAACAGAGCACTGATTGTGAGCTGCGCGGTCATAGTCCATTAACGCTCTCGCCCTTGTCCGTTTTTGGTGGGTGTTAATGGGACATACTGAAATATAGAGTCAGAGTTCCTTCTTTCAGCGTAGCCAAACAGGTGGGTGTCTGTGTGCCGGAAATGGCGGCAATGAGTATTTGTGCAGTGCGATGTCTACAAATAGCTTTTCCCTCTCGAGAAATACTAAGAGGGTCATTGATGCCAACGTCCTCATCCATCTTGGTTCTGAGACGGTGTGCAAAGCTTGGGGTTTAACGCACTATTTTAGTGCTACCTCTGCACTTGTGCCTAAGGAATAAATGCTCTTCATGACAATTTTTTCACCTTCTTTGTTAGCCAGAGGAACGTTAATTGACGTTAATTGTAACGCTGAAAATGTTAGGTTTGTTATCTCACTTTGCGTGCGCTTCTGTATGGCCAATGGGTCGCGGGAGTGTAGTGGAGGAAAACAAAATTTGTTGGAATGGCTTTACATGGTATACTGATGAATAAAAAATTTAAGATCGATGTACTAGAAAAGTGGAGCATGGGAAACGTGAAAAGATGAACAGTAACTGGTGATACAAATGAATAGGTAGCGATAATGAGTTATTGAAAAGATCGTTTTCTGGTTTGAAGTAGCTCAAGTTCTTAAAGTGAATAATCACGCGTGAAAATAAAAAGAAAGTAATTGTCATATATGATGTTTCGTCTAAACTTTTGTGGTTTTCATAGCCTTACGCTGACCATAGCGAAAAATAGTATTGTAACAATAGTTACATGTGCAGATTGGAACTGTTGGCGTTGAAATGCTTGTCGAGTTTACGTTGATTATTATAATGTATTTTATTAGTTTTGAATAACTGTATGTAGATCATATACATAATGTTATCTAACTGGATTGAAATGTAATAATCAACCTGTATTCAGATCGAATAGGACATGGGATGTGTACTCGGGACACGCAGAGCTCATAACCTTCTCGTCTTCCCCTATATGTTAGCGTTCCAGTCTCCAGCCAATTGAATTCCGTTTGCCTTTAGTAAAGTTGGCGATAGGTATTGTGTATGAAATATAAGACACAGTGACAATGGAAGCTTACAAAGCAGAATTCGAAATGGTTACTTCCAGGTGGAGCGCTACGCCATATGTCTTTGTTAACCACGTAGGCCACACACGCTGGTAAATCCGCTTATCATCACTCAGAGGGACACCACAATGACTGACTGAGATCTGTCTCTGTAGAGTAACAGCTGGAGCATCTAAGTGTGGTCCACATCATCACAGAACTACTTTCGTCTTTAGTAGCGAGAAAATTTGAGAAATTTGTGGTAAGATCCTACGTGACCAAACTACTGAGGTCATCGGTCCCTTAGCTTATACCCCACTTCATCTAACTTAAACTAACTTACACTAAGGACAACACATACACACACACACACACACACACACACACACACACACGCACACACACACACACACACACACACGGCCGAGGGAGGACTCGAACCTCCTACAGGGGGAGCCACACGGACCGTGACAAAGGGCCTTAGACCGCGCCGCCTTTAATGGCAAAAGTGTGCAGTTACCAGTGTATCTGTTTTGTTCCCTCCCGTAGGTATATTACTGTACTTACTGAAAACAAGGGTAAGTATGAAATATGGGACTCTCTTTCAGTCATCGTCGATCGGTACTATATGGTCTCGCACCATTGGCGTGATGTTAACGCGGTATTGATGCCCGTAACGTGTTTGTATATGGCCTCTGGAGGCAAATGTTCTCTTTCCACTCCTCATTTCAAATTGCCGATGAAAAACCGTATTTTACGAAAAGCGCGTTTGCATCTAACGTCACCTGAACAGTGTTATCTCTAAAAGTCTTCATGCCGTTCTCATCAAAGCTGAGTGATGTTGACGACGAAGGCTTGTTTTCGTTTGCTGTTATTGTTCGATGACGAAGTTTTGCTGCGAGTTATATATACCGCCTGACTCTCTTCATGACTTCGAGACGCTCCCTACACTTTACTGCGAACCAACGATGAGACACTTTACTTTTAAAAGAAATGTCTCACCTCCGTGTGACCAGTTACAAAGGCGAATACATGCGACGGCGTGCTGGAAAGTAAAGCCTCCGAATTTTTATGCGAAAGCTCTTAAAGCTTTTAAAATAAAACGTTAGTAACGTCTACATTTTTATTCTTCATATTGTTGTTTCCATATACGGTTACTTTGTGTACCCATAAGCCTGGTGGTTGATTCATGATAAATTGTGCGTTATAATATCTGGAAGGGACTATATTGTTGCTGTCCTGCCTAAAGCAATTGAGGCTGTTCATTAAACGCAAAATGAAAACGTCAGTCAGTTTGAATAAATGCTTTTCATCTCATACTTTTGTGATTGTTCAATTACGTCAACTTTCAAGCTTAATTTAACACTATGAATCACATGTGTAAAGCCGCTGAATTTCACAGGGACTTTGACCTCCACGATCGCCCGACCTAACACCACCTGACTTTTTCTTCTGGGGTGCAGGGCAAGCAACTGTCTATAAAAACTGTCCAAAATCCATCTATGAATTGAAAACTACGATATCCACTTTCACTGCTTCTGTTACAGAAGAAATGTTACAGCTTGAGTTTGGAAACATGATTAGACGAATTGAATTGTGTACTCAACAACAGGGGGGACACTTTCAACATTTAATATGAAAATTTGTATGTAATAATGAATATTCAGTTAATTATTAACTTGTATTTCACTAAGTTTCATTTCGGTATATTCACTGCGGCATACGGCACGCACGGCTAACAATCATACGGCGCTGCGGAGAGACCTTTTGAACACCCTGTATGACATCGCAGAAAGACTCAGGTGGAATGTAGACCCTGAACACGACTGCTGGCAGCGGTGGTCTCGAGAATGTACGGTCACAAGAAGACCAGGCTCCAGACGGCCATGTGGCTCTACCGAGAGGGAAGGCCATCATGTTCAGCTTATGAGTCGGGCGCATCGTACTGCGTCTGCAGCAATAATTTGAGCAGCAATTGGCACACAGTGGCACACCGGACTGTTACATTTTGGTTAGTAGCTCCGAGCCAGACGCCTTGTAGCGTGCATTCCGCTCACCACAAACCACCACCATTTGCGACTACGTGGGTGTCCAACGCGAGCTCATTGGATGCCAGGGTGGAGGTCTGTTGTATTGTCTGATGAAAATTAGGTCTGCTTCGGTGCCAGTGATGGCCGTGTGTTGGTTAGATGGAGGGAAGTAGAGGGCCTGCAACCAATCTGTGTGCGTGGTAGGCACACTGGACTACACCTGGTCGAAGGCGCGATGTCGTGTGACAGCAGGAGCACTCTCGTGGTTGTCCCACACTTCCTGACCGGAAATGTGTGCGTCTGCCTGGTGATTCGACTGCTTGTGTTACTATTCATAAACAGCATACCAGGTGTTGTTTTCGAACTGGATAACGCTCGCCCACTGTTTTAACCCAAGATGCTCTGCAGAATGACGACATGTTGCCTTGGCCTTCTCAGTTACCAGATCTGTCTCCAGTGGAGCACATATGGGACGACAACCGAAGCACTGTCCACAAACAGCATTAACCGTCCATGTATCACCGGTCCAGTGCAACGGGCATGGTACACTGAGTCACGAACTGACATCCTGCACCTCCAAATTGGTTCAAATGGCTCTGAGCACTGTGGGTCTTAACATCTGAGGTCATGAGTCCCCTAGACTTAGAACTACTTAAACCTAACTAACCTAAGGACAGCACACACATCCATGCCTGAGGCAGGTTTCAAACCCGCGACCGTAGCAGCAGTGCGGTTCCGGACTGAAGCGCCTAGAACCGCTCGGCCACAGCGGCCGGCTCCATCCAGCACCTGTACAATACAATGCATACACATTTGCACGCTCGCATTGAACACTCTAGCGGTTACATCGGTTATTAATGTGCCATAATTTCAAATTTGAAGTGGCTTATCTCGCGACCACGTTAAACTCGTCTCTTCCAACGTCAATCACTCAAATATATTACGTAGAAAAATGTGTTTCCAAAATTTCATTGCTGTACATTAATTATTTTTTGGTGTTGTGGTATTTTCCGTCGGTCTATTAGGAGCAATTCTTCACAGCCCAGAATCTCTCCTGTCTGATTTTTAGAAATTCAAAAACAGTTGTCAGCATTGGTCTCACCTTTTTGAAAGATTAGGGTCTTACCAGCTTCGTTACCAACGTTATATTTATTGAGGCATCTGAGGTTGTTTTCCCTTAACGCTGATAACGCTTAAAGGGAATTATGAGTTATAAATTATTTTTAGAGCCCCTGAATAGAAGGAAAAATTTGTTGCACAGCCAAAGTCCATCATTTACCCTGAAATAAAAACGCTGAAATTACATTTTATAAATTTTACTTGTATCTGTTACCCTAATTTATGTATGTTGAAATTGCGAATTTGACCGATGAAATATTTTCAAACGTTAAACTATGCGAACAGCATGTTTTGACACTTGTATGGACGGTAACGAGCTTTTCAAAATTTTCTGTGTATCATCCATGTTACTCGGGTCCTGTGCCTTGTAGCCGTTCAAAGCTTATGCTCCTCAGTACTTCACTGTTTCCTCTAGCGCCATGGGAGATGATGTTTCGGTAATTTTGTAACAAAATAATCACGACCGTTTGAAAGTGGCTCAGCCTACAGGTTTCGATTGCGCCATTCCGTGTAAACACTTGCGTCGCTATCAGTTTTCCTATAAGACCGAAGAACTACTGTCACAGAAACAATATATTTATTACGGAGACTTTCAATCTGTCAAGCGTCGCACCACCACACATAGTTGTAACAGTGAACAAAACAGTTACTGGAGGCGCCGGGTATCGATCCCGGTACCTCTCACATGCTAAGCGAGCGCTCTACCATCTGAGCTACGCCCCCAGACACGAGGTTTGTGCTTCGACATCGTACACCTGTTCCCAGGACAGCGCCCTGGGTTCCAGCCCGACCACGCCCTCCTCTCTCCCCACCCAGTACGCCACTCTGGCTCCATGCGTGCCAACGAAACCTCGGCCACGCACACAGACTTTGTGTTGCCACGATATCTCGAGTAGCTGGGGGCGTAGCTCAGATGGTAGAGCGCTCGCTTAGCATGTGAGAGGTACCGGGATCGATACCCGGCGCCTCCAGAGGCGATTTTGGAAAAAAAAAGAGCCGCCTTGTTTTTGCCGTGCAAAGGTAGCATGATCATTAGTCTCTTAATCAGTGGCTGGAATGAATGAATTGACGAGAAATAAACTGTCTTTTAAAAAAAATTTTGAATTTAACTTTTAAGTCAAATGGCTTAAATTTATCTCCAGGACGAGAAGATTCTATAGAACTTAACGTTTCATATAACTTTTTGTTGACCTTTCTATATTTCATGATAATTTTTTGTTGGGGTGACATGAAGAATAAATAAACTCTTCATTATTATATCATTGATTTACGTTTATTATTTTGATCCATAATTTACGGTCATAAGGTTAAGTTACCTTAGAGATAACAGCGTAATTGTTTCCGAAAGCTCATATCATCAAACCAGAGTGCGACTTCGATGTTGGATTAAGAAAAATTTTGGGTGCAGGTGTCTAGTAATTAGGACTGTTCGGTCTTTAAATTCTTAGATGATCTGAGTGCAGACCGGCGTGAGTCAGGTCGGTTCCTATCCTAAAACTGTTTACTCATATTAGTGTGAAAGGACAAATTGAGCAAAACATTTTTTTATATTATTGATTGGTATTAATTGATTGCTATTTCGACAGAGTAATCTGTAGAATGCAGAATTCATTTATGTAGATTTTTTCTACAAGAAGTATTTATACTTTATGATTTATTTACATTTACGTTGGATTTTCTTCTTTTGGTCATTTGTGTTTTAGTTGGTTTGGCTTTTCTTAACTTTGCTGGAGCGTACGGTTTTAGGTTGTATCCAAATTCGTAAGGGTCCAAATAAGGTAGGATCTTTTGGTATTTCTCAACTTTTTAGTGATGCTAATAAGCTAATTTGTAAGGACCAGCCCATTGCTATTCTATCTAATTATTTGCTACATCTACATCTACATTTATACTCCTCAAGCCACCCAACGGTATGTGGCGGAGGACACTTTACGTGCCACTGCCGTTACCTCCTTTTCCTGTTCCAGTCGCGTATGGTTCGCGGGAAGAACGACTGTCTGAAAGCCTCCGTGCGCGCTCCTATCTCTCTAATTTTAAATTCGTGACTTCCTCGGGAGGTATAAGTAGGAGGAAGCAATATATTCGATACCTCATCCAGAAACGCACCCTCTCGAAACCTGGCGAGCAAGCTACACCGCGATGCAGAGCGCCTCTCTTGCAGAGTCTGCCACTTGAGTTTGTTAAACATCTCCGTAACGCTATCACGGTTACCAAATAACTCTGTGACGAAACGCGCCGCTATTCTTTGGATCTTCTCTATCTCCTCCGTCAACCCGATCTGGTACGGATCCCACACTGATGAGCAATACTCAAGTATAGGTCGAACGAGTGTTTTTACTCGGCACGTACCTATCTAAATGCATTTTACGATTGCCTTGAACTTTTTCCATACACACTCAACACTGTCAGTGTCGGAACAGAAATTTTCGTTTTGATCTGTTAGGTAGTATGAAATCTGCCTTCTATTACTCTTGCTAAACAGATAAACCTTCCTCCATTTTTTTATATTCCTATTAACTTCCATATTCAGGGATGCTGGAACGGCATTATGATCACTGATTCCCTGTTCTGCAACATACAGAGTCGAAAAGTTCGGGTCTGTTTGTCATCAGTAGGTCGAAGATGTTATCTCCACGAGTTGGTTCTCTGTTTAATTGCTCGAGGTAATTTTCGGACAGTGCCCTGAGGATAATGTCACTCGATGCTCTGTCCCTACCACCCGTCCTAAACATCTGAGTGTCCCAGTCTATATCTGGTAAATTGAAATCTCCACCTAAGACTATAACATGCTGAGAAAATTTAAGTGAAATGTATTCCAAATTTTCTCTCAGTTGTTCTGCCACTAATGCTGCTGAGTCGGGAGGTCGGTAAAAGGAGCCAATTATTAACCTAGCTCGGTTGTTGAGTGTAACCTCCACCCAAAATAATTCACAGGAACTATCCACTTCTACTTCACTACAAGATAAACTACTACTAACAGCGACGAACACTCCACCACCAGTTGCATGTAATCTATCCTTTCTAAACACTGTCTGTACCTTTGTAAAAATTTCGGCTGAATTTATCTCCGGCTTAAGCCAGCTTTCTGTACCTATAACTGTTTCAGCTTCGGTGCTTTCTATCAACGCTTGAAGTTCCGGTACTTTACCAACGCAGCTTCGACAGTTTGCAATTACAATACCGATTGCTACTTGGTCCCTGGATGTCCTGACTTTGCCCCGCACCCGTTGTGGCTGTTGCCCTTTCTGTACTTGCCCACGGCTATCTAACCTAAAAAACCGCCCAGCCCCCGCCACACAACCCCTGATATCCGTGTAACCGCTTGTTGCATGTAGTGTACTCCTGACCTATCCAGCGGAACCCGAAACCCCACCACCCTATAGTGCAAGTCGAGGAATCTGCAGCCCACACGGTCGCAGAATCGTCTCAGCCTCTGATTCAGACGCTCCACTCGGCTCTGTACCAAAGGTCCGCAATGAGTCCTGTCGACGATGCTGCAGATGGTCAGTTCTGTTTTCATCCCGCTAGCGGGACTGGCAGTCTTCACCAAATCAGATAGCCGCCGGAAGCCAGAGAGGATTTCCTCCGATCCATGGAGACACACATCTTTGGTGCCGACATGAGCGACCACCTGCAGATGGGTGCACCCTGTACCCTTCATGGCATCCGGAAGGACCCTTTCCACATCAGGAATGACTCCCCCCCGTATGCATACGAAGTGCACATTGGTTTTCTTCCCCTCTCTTGCTGCCATATCCCTAAGGGGCCCATTACGCGCCTGACGTTGGAGCTCCCAACTACCAGTAAGCCCACCCTCTGCGACCGCCCGGATCTTGCAGACTGAGGGGCAACCTCTGGAACAGGACAAGGAGCCATGTCAGGCCGAAGATCAGTATCAGCCTGAGAAAGAGACTGAAACCGGTTCGTCAGACAAACTGGAGAGGCCTTCCGTTCAGCTCTCCCGATTATCTTTCGCCCCCTGCCACACCTTGAGACGACCTCGCACTCTACCACAAATGAGAGATCAGCCCCAATGCGGACAGCATCCCGGGAAACCACAGTCGTAGTCCGATCGGGGGATGCGTGGGACGAGCTGGCCGTCCCCGACAAACCCCCATCTGGACCCCCACAGTGATGCCCATTGGCAACAGCCTCAAGCTGTGTGACCGAAGCCAACACTGCATGAAGCTGGGAGCGAAGGGATGCCAACTCAGACGGCATCCGAACACAGCAGTTGCAGTCCGTATCCATGCTAAAAACTGTTTCTCCCCGTTTTCAGTGTAATAATTTCTTTGGCTGTTTGGGTAATTTTTCCCTATTTGATATACATGTTTGCCTTTTCTTATGGGTTTTTATTTTTCTTATGTTGTACTAGAATAGGTATTTATGCTGTAATAATTGATCTTAAGATTCAGATTATTCTTTGATAGTTTAGTCTGTTGCTCAGACCATTTCATGTGAGGTTAGACTAACCTTGATTTTATTAGCTTCAATTATTTTAATTGGTTGTTTCAATATATTTGATTTTATGAGTTACCAACTTTATCGTTGATTTATTATTATATCTTTTCCTTTAGCCTTAGCTTGTTTTGCTTCTTGTTGAGCTGAAACTAACCGAACTCCTTTTGATTTTGCTGAAGGGGAGTCTGAATTAGTTTCAGGGTTTACTATTGACTATGGTGCAGGCGGTTTTACTTTGATTTTTTTGGCGGAATGTACTAAAATTGTTTTTATAAGTATGTTACTAGCTTTAATTTTTTAGGGGGTGATTTTTTTATTTTATTGTTTTTCATCTTGCTACTATGTCATTTGGATTTATTGGAGTTCGAGGGACTTTACCACGATTTCCTTATGATAAGCTAATGTATTTAGCTTGGAAGAGTTCTTTTGCTGTATCTGTCGGAACATCAAAACGTGATAACCAGCAGAGTGGTTAAAGGAGCAGCGTGGAAGAGGGCTGCATTGATCCTTTTATTCTGAGTTTGTCACTTGAAGCAACCTCCGTAGCCGAGATCGCTAAGTCTCATCAGCGTGTCGGCGCACTATCCAGAAGTAGTAAGCTCGAATCTTGGTGATGGAGAAAACGTTCATCACAAAAATTTCGCTAGTAAACGCAGAAGACCAAAGACTTGACTATACTGATGTGACAGTACTGATTTGTCTGTCCAATCAGCGAGTTACCTCGCTCTTGTTTGATGTAGGCTGTATTAGGGTGAGTCAGGAGAAAAAGGTACACGCTTTGAGGGGTGGTAGTATTAAAGATTATGAACAAAAAAAAGTCGTATGATGGTATGTCCTGTACTTAAGTCTCCGAGGAAACTAACGAAAACAATGGGGAACAGGAGAAATGTATGTGACTGCAACTGCGAGCCGGCCGCGGTAGTCTCGCAGTTCTAGCCGCGCAGTCCGGAACCGTGCGACTGCTACGGTCGCAGGTTCGAATCCTGCCTCGGGCATGGATGTGTGTGATGTCCTTAGGTTAATTAGGTTTAAGTAGTTCTAAGTTCTAGGGGACTAATGACCACAGCAGTTGAGTCCCATAGTGCTCAGAGCCATTTGTTTTGCAACTGCAACCTAATGTTTTGTTTAATTGTTTACATTTCCTTACAAAAGATATTGAGACAGTCAGCGGCTTACTGCAGTGCATTTCGCATCTCTTGCAGACAGCTGGTGTGTTACTGATCGGAGCTCATTAGTACGCTCCTTTACTTGAGTACAAGCAAGTACAATCCGAGTGAGAGGGTCCTCCTTTATGTCCACTCTGCTCTTGCAGACTTCGCTCTTAAGCCAACCCTACAAGCAGTAATCTAATGTAGCAGGATTGGGTGACCTCAGCGGCCAAGAAATGACCCCATGGCAACCATTCGAACGCCCAAGATATGTTTCAGTGAGGCACTGCGACACTGGACGTACAGCCGTACGGAATGGCCAGTAAAGACAAAGCTGCGCAGCCTAATGTCACTTTGCGTGTATTCGCACGTGGATATTGGTGAAGAAGGATATACGACGGACGTTCGTGATTTTAAAACAGCTGTAGGTCGGGTACAGTTAAGAAAGGGTGTATGTTCGTTTGAAGTTTTTTTTGTTCAGAATCACCAATGGGGCTGCTATCAAGCCTAAAAGCATGTCCCTTTCCTTCTGACTCATTCTATGTAAGTTTCGAGTTTCACTGTCTTTATTTTCCATTTCCATTAGTATACACTACGCTATATCACGCAAGTATTCATTTGTCATGAACGTGGCGCAGGCACACTTAAAATAACGAAGTAAAGGGAATGCGCTGTTCGGTATAGTGAATCTCTCGGTCGCCCGCTAAATTAAATATGGTTTTAAGTTTCTGACTAATGGGAAGATAATCCTAAAAAAATACGAATTTTTTTCGCTTTCATTAAGATGCATTATTGAAGAGAAATGTTAATTTTACCTTTTAAATAGTAGGTACATTGTTACATTAGAAGGTAAACGAAAGAAATATATGGAATTATTCAAAAGTAAACTAAACAAATATGAGACCAGTATTAGTAATTTAGCATTGTTGATTCTACACTATGCTCTTATTGAGTAAGAGGTTGGAAGTTCAGTGTATACTTTGCAAGTTGTTCTTCGAATATAAAGGTTTCAAACTGATGAAGTTAAAGGTAACAGAGAAATAGAGGATTCAGATATGTTAATTGCTTGTTATGTTAATAGTTAAGTATCACAGCTACTTTATTGGCACTTAGCAGATAAGTAGAAACCTGTATGTCATTTAAATAGCAGTGGATGTGCGTCAGATTGAACACTGGTAGAAACTCCGAAGTACGTAAAATAACGGCATTATTTTGGCAAATGTTACTGTTGGACAAATCTTTATAGGCGGCAAGTAGTAAAGAGCACAGTTATTAAGCTGAGTTGTTGATGTGTAGCGCCCTGTGTCAGTGGGCAATGGAGACGGTGAATGGCTTGTTAGGCACAGTAAGTGTTTGTGCGCAAGTAGGAAATACTGAATTTACTCTGATGTTCCAATTATTGATGACACCCAAACTGTCCTACGAAAAGCTGTAATGCTAGTTAAATAGCATAAATTGCGATTTCAGCATTAGCATAGTAGTAGTTAACACACACACACACACACACACACACACACACATACACCTAATAACGTACCAGGTCTTTTTTAGTTTATGTACGGAATTGTGCCGAGACTCAGAAGTAATTTTCAGAATAGTCACGAATGTAAACATACGAAGTTTGCGTCTGAAACAATTTTAAAATCATTATCAGATGATTATATTCTGCCATTACTGTATATAACTGGGCGCGCTAAGGGTAGAAAGACGTACCACTAACCAGTCAGGGCGGTTATGGAAGATTCGTTTTACAGTGGAACGAAGTCCTATAGCAATAAGGAGAGAGGAGAGGAGATATATCATTCCTAGATGGATGGCAGAGCCAGAGAGAGCGTCCACGCGCGATTCGGCGCTTTGGCCGCGTCTTGGAGCCAACTTGTGGTTCCTCCCCCTCGCTCCTTATTGTAAACATAGCGGCACGTGTCGCTGGTCTGCCAGCAGAAGTCGGAAATAACCTCTGCTGAGACTATGGTTTGGTCTCGTATGTAGACCGCAGTGAAGTCGTACAGGGTGAGTCTTTGAAAGCCTCGACGAAATATTTAAGTGGATGAAAATTTGAAATTAGCGACAGACACCCGCGATACTCCGCGGACTGCCAGGCGAACTGCACAGAGTACTGGATAAAGACAGTAATGGAAGTACGAGGTACTGCGCCCTGTTAAAAACAAAGGGCGCGCTCGCATATGTGTGTGTGGGTGGGGGGTATGTTTGAAAATTAGGAATTCCAAGCGTAACTTACGTAATAACACCTGTGTAGTAATTTTCACTGGCCGATGATTGGTGATTGTAGACCAGTCTGCTCATAAAATGAAATTTATATTGTAATGGCATAATCTTGCTCTTTTGGTCGGCAAAAGTGAAACCACGGCGTTTAAACGATACGGGCACATCGTTTATTTATCGAGTTTTAAACATAGATGAAACACCGAAAAACACAAATATTTAAAGATTTCCTTCGAACGAAAGTTAAACGTTACAAATATTTATTTACGGTGTTCCTATATAAGAAGTCTAGAGTCCATACATATCGTACAATGCACAGTGTGTTGGATGCGGCATATTACAAACAAGTCCACTGATGCACACAGGATGGTTTGTCACAGGAGTTGATGTCTGTCCGTAACCTTATCGTAATGCGTAATTTCCCTAAAAGAAACCAGTGAAACATGGCTAGACAGAAGTTTTATCAGGTTATTGCGCCCCAATGGACTGAAATTTTGCGAGTAAGTTACCTTCTGCACTCAGAATCATTGTTGATGTAATGAGTTAACAGTTTACTCGTATTGCAGTTGTGAATTCATTTAGTACTTTCCCGGAAACAGCTTCATCACCTAAAGAATTTTAATGCTGTATACCCACATTCTACGGATCGGAGCGTGGAATGTCAGATCCCTTAATCGGGCAGGTAGGTTAAAAAATTTAAAAAGGGAAATGGATAGGTTAAAGTTAGATATAGTGGGAATTAGTGAAGTTCGGTGGCAGGAGGAACAAGACTTTTGGTCAGGTGAATACAGGGTTATAAATACAAAATCAAATAGGGGTAATGGAGGAGTAGGTTTAATAATGAATAGGAAAATAGGAATGCGGGTAAGCTACTACAAACAGCTTAGTGAACGCATTATTGTGGCCAAGATAGACACAAAGCCCATGCCTACGACAGTAGTACAAGTTTATATGCCAACTAGCTCTGCAGATGATGAAGAAATTGATGAAATGTATGATGAGATAAAAGAAATTATTCAGGTAGTGAAGGGAGACGAAAATTTAATAGTCATGGGTGACTGGAATTCGTCAGTAGGACAAGGGAGAGAAGGAAACATAGTAGGTGATTATGGATTGGGGCTAAGAAATGAAAGAGGAAGCCGTCTGGTAGAATTTTGCACAGAGCATAACTTAATCATAGCTAACACTTGGTTCAAGAATCATAAAAGAAGGTTGTATACATGGAAGAATCCTGGAGATACTAAAAGGTATCAGATAGATTATATAATGGTAAGACAGAGATTTAGGAATCAGGTTTTAAATTGTAGGACATTTCCAGGGGCAGATGTGGACTCTGACCACAATCTATTGGTTATGACCTGTAGGTTAAAACTGAAGAAACTGCAAAAAGGTGGGAATTTAAGGACATGGGACCTGGATAAGCTGAAAGAACCAGCGGCTGTACAGAGTTTCAAGGAGAGCATAAGGGAACAATTGGCAGCAATGGGGGAAAGAAACACAGTTGAAGAAGAATGGGTAGCTCTGAGGGATGAAGTAGTGAAGGCAGCAGAGGATAAAGTAGGTAAAAAGACGAGGGTTGCTAGAAATCCTTGGGTAACAGAAGAAATATTGAATTTAATTGATGAAAGGAGAAAATATAAAAATGCAGTAAATGAAGCAGGCAAAAAGGAATACAAACATCTAAAAAATGAGATCAACAGGAAGTGCAAAATGGCTAAGCAGGGATGGCTAGAGGACAAATGTAAGGATGTAGAAGCTTATCTCACTAGGGGTAAGATAGATACTGCCTACAGGAAAATTAAAGAGACCTTTGGAGAGAAGAGAACCACGTGTATGAATATCAAGAGCTCAGATGGCAATCCAGTTCTAAGCAAAGAAGGGAAGGCAGAAAGGTGGAAGGAGTATATAGAAGGTTTATACAAGGGCGATGTACTTGAGGACAATATTATGTAAATGGAAGAGGATGTAGATGAAGACGAAATGGGAGGTAAGATACTGCGTGAAGAGTTTGACAGAGCACTGAAATACCTGAGTCGAAACAAGGCCCCCGGAGTAGACAACATTCCATTAGAACTACTGACGGCCTTGGGAGAGCCAGTCATGACAAAACTCTACCAGCTGGTGAGCAAGATGTATGAGACAGGTGAAATACCCTCAGACTTCAAGAAGAATATAATAATTCCAATCCCAAAGAAAGCAGGTGCTGATAGATGTGAAAATTACCGAACTATCAGTTTAATAAGTCACAGCTGCAAAATACTAACGCGAATTCTTTACAGACGAATGGAAAAACTGGTAGATGCGGACCTCGGGGAGGATCAGTTTGGATTCCGTCGAAATGTTGGAACACGTGAGGCAATACTGACCTTACGACTTATCTTAGGAGAAAGATTAAGAAAAGGCAAACCTACGTTTCTAGCATTTGTAGACTTGGAGAAAGCCTTTGACAATGTTGACTGGAATACTCTCTTTCAAATTCTGATGGTGGCCAGGGTAAAATACAGGGAGCGAAAGGCTATTTACAATTTGTACAGAAACCAGATGGCAGTCATAAGAGTCGAGGGGCATGAAAGGGAAGCAGTGGTTGGGAAAGGAGTGAGACAGGGTTGTAGCCTCTCCCCGATGTTATTCAATCTGTATATTGAGCAAGCAGTAAAGGAAACAAAAGAAAAATTTGGAGTAGGTATTAAAATTCATGGAGAAGAAATAAAAACTTTGAGGTTCGCCGATGACATTGTAATTCTGTCAGAGACAGCAAAGGACTTGGAAGAGCAGTTGAACGGAATGGACAGTGTCTTGAAAGGAGGATATAAGATGAACATCAACAAAAGCAAAACGAGGATAATGGAATGTGGTCAAATTAAATCGGGTGATGCTGAGGGAATTCGATTAGGAAATGAGACACTTAAAGTAGTAAAGGAGTTTTGCTATTTAGGAAGTAAAATAACTGATGATGGTCGAAGTAGAGAGGATATAAAATGTAGACTGGCAATGGCAAGGAAAGCGTTTCTCAAGAAGAGAAATTTGTTAACATCGAATATAGATTTATGTATCAGGAAGTCGTTTCTGAAAGTATTTGTTTGGAGTGTAACCATGTATGGAAGTGAAACATGGACGATAACTAGTTTGGACAAGAAGAGAATAGAAGCTTTCGAAATGTGGTGCTACAGAAGAATGCTGAAGATTAGATGGGTAGATCACGTAACTAATGAGGAGGAATTGAATAGGATTGGGGAGAAGAGAAGTTTGTGGCACAACTTGACTAGTAGAAGGGATCGGTTGGTAGGACATGTTTTGAGGCATCAAGGGATCACAAATTTAGCATTGGAGGGCAGCGTGGAGGGTAAAAATCGTAGAGGGAGACCAAGAGATGAATACACTAAGCAGATTCAGAAGGATGTAGGTTGCAGTAGGTACTGGGAGATGAAGCAGCTTGCACAGGATAGAGTAGCATGGAGAGCTGCATCAAAGCAGCCTCAGGACTGAAGACAACAACAACAACCCACGAAAATAAAGAGCGTTGCTTAGACCATCACGCCAATAGTAGGTACTACACATCCATTTCGTGGTAATAGCCCGTTTCGCGCTATATGTTATCATTTTAATCGTGAATTAATACGTTTGTGTCGTAAGTTAGCAGAAATTGTCGATCCGATATTCCTCCCTTACGGCATCTCAAAATTAAAGAGGAGTTCATAATGCAAGTGTCTTTCCACAGGTGGCATGTAGTAAATCCATGGAAACGTCTTGATCGCTAAATATTCTATTTATGACGCTTTTAGAGTAATCATCATCATTTCACCGTGGCAAAATTTGCATAATGTAAATTTTGCCACAGTTATCTGATGGTGATTACTCGAAACGTGTCATGAATAAAGTATTTAGGGACCAAGACGTTTCCATGGAATTAATATATGCCAAGCCTGGCTGATCGCGTACCTTACAAATGGACGACTTCATCAATCAAATGGATTAGAAAGCCCGCGACAAAGTATACAGAAATCAACCGACAGATAGCGACCACATACGAGGATGGCTAGATACAAGCACCTGAAACATTCGTTCTGAGCTTGGCCGCGCTACAAGATGGATGTAAAGAGAGTAGAACAGCGAGCATAAGTGAAAATTGCACCCACGAAGGTTATGCTCAGTCTGGTGTACGAAAGCCGCAGTAATCTGGACTGTGACCCTGTTAGGAACGGCCACTCTGTCAAGGCCCAATACTATCGCAACTTTCTGCTGTACCATCTGCGACGAACACTTCGATGAAAACGGCCGCCACTGCTGTATAAGGCTATCGTACTTTATGATAACGTAAGGCCAACACTGGAGCTACCATCAATAATTGTGTACAGTGGTGGGGACGCGAAATCCTCTCCCGTCCACTCTGGCTGTCAAACACTTCCGATCTCATGAAGAAGTCACAAATTGGATCGATTTGTGCATCGCTTCAAAAGATGAAGCATTTTTCAACGCAGCTTTCGTAGACTGCCCGAAAGATGGGAGAATGTAGTGGCCAGCGATGGAAAATACTTTGAATGATACATATGTAACCAATTTGTTTCATTAAAGCCTCAAATGATGGGGAAGCAAAGTTTTACACCACGTAGTTTTTGCGGGACCTGATCAAGTGGAGACAGACCATGTGTGTAGATCTTAATAACTATGTATTATTGGTAAGGAAGGCCTCCAACCAACTGAAAAGCGGGCAGTGGAGTAGCATCATCGGAGTCAAGTGCAGATGACTTTTTTTCGAGTGGTGCCCTCAAGGGAGCTATTAGGGCACCTTAAATGGCTCAAATGGCTCTGAGCACTATGGGACTTAACATCTATGGGCATCAGTCCCCTAGAACTTAGAACTACTTAAACCTAACTAACCTAAGTACATCACACAACACCCAGTCATCACGAAGCAGGTTAGCAGCTGGGCATGAAAGCAGATGTGTGCGGCTCGATTCTGTATGACTATTGATCTATTCTTTTTAAACAGAGCCGAGCTTAGCCCAGATACCTAAGGTGCTATCGACATCAGGTAAAGACGCAACCGGTTCGCTGGCATGGACTGCTGGTTAGAGAGCAACTACTCAGCAGGAAACCGCTACGTATCATCACAGGCTGATATCCAAATCCACTAACAGTAAACGCAAAATATATCCGTATAAAAGAGCAGATAAAAATTATACTGGCGCCTTCCTAAGAGACAGTCTGCACTCCTTGCCAATTAACTATGTAAGTGTGGATTAGATGTGTCTTAAATTCAGAGAAATAGTGTCTAAAGCAAATGAGTGAATTATTCTGAATAAATTAATAAAAGATGATGGTGATTCCCCACGGTACACAAAACAGGTTAGAACACTACTGCAGAAGCAACGAAAAAGCGTGCCAAATTTGAAAGAACGCGAAACCTCCAAGACTGGCCATGTTTTACTGAAGCTAGAAGGTTATATGGACTTCAGTACAGGAGGCTTTTAGTAGCTTCCACAACGAAACTCTGTCTCGAAATCTGACACCAAAACCAGAGAGATTTTGGTCGTACGTAAAGTACACCAGCGGCAAGATGCAATCAATACCTTTACCGCTGGCCGCTGTGGCAGAGAGGTTCTAGGTGCATCAGTCGGGAACCGCGCTGCTGCTGTAGTCGCAGGTTCGAATTCTGCCTTGGGGGGGGGGGGGGGGGGTCACGTGTAATGTCCTTAGGTTAGTTAGGTTTAGGGGGACTGATGACCTCAGATGTTAAGTCCCATAGTGCTTAGAGCCATTTGAACCAATACCTTTACTGCGCGATACTAATGGTGACATTACTCACAACAGCGCCACTAAAACGAAGTTATCAATTACTGTTTTTCGAAATTTCTTCACCAGGAAGACGAAGTAAATATTCCTGGATTCGAACAAGAAAGACTGCCTACACGAGTAAATTAGAAGATGTAGCGAAGCAGTTTAAAACACTTCATAAAGTTAGTTCTTCCGGTCGAGACTGCGTACCATTTAGGTTCCTTTCAGAGTTTGTTGATACAGTAGCCCCAATCATAAACAAGTGATCGCTGAAAGAAAAATCTGTATCAAAAGACTGGGAAGTTGCATATGTCACACCAGTCACCAAGAAAGGAAATAGAGGTGATTTGGTTAATTGCAGGCACATATCACTGATTTCGAGTTACAGTAGAATTTTGGAAAATATACTGTTTTCGAACTTTATGCATTACCTCGAACGTAACGGTCTAATGAGACACAGTCAGCACGGATTTTGAAAGTATCATTCTTGTGAAACGCATCCAACTCAACGAAGTAATGAGTGCTATAGACAGGTGATCTCAAACTGATTCCATATTTCTAGATTTCCAGAATGCTTTTGACACCATTCTGCGCAAGAGACTTCTACTCTGACTGCGCGCCTAAGGAGTGTCTCGTTTCAGTTTCGTAGTAAAGCAGAAGTGACATCTAGCGTTCCTCAAGGAAGTGTTACGGGCCCTCTGCTATTCCTAGTCTATATAACAGATTTAGGTGACAGTGCGAGCAGCTCTCTTAGATTGTTTGCAGATGATACTATCGTTTATCACCTAGTGAACTCATCAGAAGAACTAAGTGCAAAATGACTTAGACACTATTCTGTGTTGTGCGAAAAGTTGCCTTTGACCCTAAATAATGGAAAGGATGAGGTCATTCAGATAAGTACAAAAAGAAATCCGTTAAATTTTGGTTTCAAAACAAATCACACAAATTTAAAATCTGTCAGTTCTACTAAATACCAAGGAATTAAAACTGCGAAGAACTTAAATTGAAATGATCACTTAGATAATATTTTTGGGAAGACGAAACAAAGATCGAGTTTTATTGGTTGAACACTTGTAAGGTGCAACTGGTCAACTAAACAGACTGTCTACGCTACGCTTGTTCGTCCTCTGCTAGAATACTGTTGTGCAGCTTGAAATCCTTGCAAGACAGGATTGACGGAGGACATCGAAGGACTCCAAACGAGGCCAACGCGTTTTGTATTATCGCGAAATATGGCGTATGTTAAGCTAGCTGAGTGTCAGTCTTTAAAACAAAGGCGTTCTTCCTCGCGGCGAGTCCTTTTCACGAAATTTTAATCACCAACTCCCTCACTTGAATGTGAAAATATTTTACTGTCGACAACCTGCATATGGAAAACTGATCATTGTAGTAAATAAGAGAAATCAGAGGTCCTACAGAAAGATTTAAGGGTGGAACGGTAGAGTAGTAGTCTGAGGGTGGTTCTAAGAACCCTCTGCCATGTAACTAACTGTGGATTGCGTCCGAAAACCTCAAACCACACACACACAACTGTGGATTGCAGAGTTATGGTGTACACAGTGTTATTATTATTATTATTATTATTATTATTATTATTAATTGCAGTGGTTACACACAAAGAATCAGTAAACTGAAGACTTTCAGTTTTGACAATTTCTGAAGTTATGCCCAGCAGTTATATGCTTTACAAATGGTGCATGCTTTTTAACTTTGTTGATTTTAAAAAGAAGTGCATGGTGCACTAGGGACAGCAATGGTGCAGAGGGAGCATCTTTTCTAACAAGTATCTACCCTCACTGTGGATATCACATACACACACACACACACACAGAGACACACACACACACACACACACACACACACACACACACACACAGTTAAACAAAAACAACGAAAGGAATGGGCTTGGAAGGACATACGATCTGCGCTGATAGAACAATCCAAATACAAAACCGGATGTTAGAAATAAGCAGTGCTGGCCTGTGTGGCCGAGCGGTTCTAGCCGCATCAGTTTGGAACTGCGCGACCGCTACGGTCGCAGGTTCGAATCCTGCCTCGGGCATGGATGTGTGTGACGTCCTTAGGTTAGTTAGGTTTAAGTAGTTCTAAGTTCTAGGGGACTGATGACCTCAGCAGTTCAGTCCCATAGTGGTCACAGGCATTTGAAGCATTTGAAATAAGCAGAAGCAACTGTCTCATCGACTCTTTAGTTCTTAGTCTAACAAAACATCTTTCGTCATTTTGAAAATAAAAGGGTTCAAAGAGAATTCGTTTTCATTTTAAAGTTTATTTAGGCTCTAATGTGAGTGATATCTGTCTGCACTCAGGAGTAATGGTTTCAGCAATGTCAGGAATCACTGATCAGTGGGAAAGTGACGTGCCCAAACGCAGTATCTGTAGTCAGTACGCATCACAGGTATCGAAGTGAAATATCGTAATTGCTGTTTGCTACAAAATTACTATTTACTGAACATAGACAGTGTAGCCATCCATTAAGGTTAATGGTAAACAGTACGGTGTTAATAGCAACTTTCAAGCTTCAGATTATATTTCAGCCAGTATCAACACTGTTTTAAGCAGAATATATCTGTTATGACGAACAAAAAGCAACTCAATTAGTCAACCACGGCTTTGTTATTCGTAAACAGTCTGAAAAACTGGAGCAGGAAAATTGCTAAAATGCAGGTAGCACTCCTAGAAATTAGGGACATGATAAAATAATAGTTCTGGAGGCGCCGGGTATCGATCCCGGTACCTCTCACATGCTAAGCGAGCGCTCTACCATCTGAGCTACGCACCCAGACAGTAGCTAATGTCTCAGTGGTGTCATTTCCAGGTCAGCGCCTTTGGCTACCCGCCGGACCACGCATACCTGTAGCTGCTACCAGCAGAACTGCGCCCAAGCGCCGCGGCGAAAGTTCGGCCACGCGCAGCGCATGCGTAACTGCAGCCTCCACGTCTTCACAACTAGAAGCTCTGATAAAAGATGGCACTAAGCTGCTGTCTCGAGAGTACAGTTAATATGAACCAATGTGAATCGATGAAGTTGAAGGTGGTCGCCCGACACTGAGTGAAGTCATTGCGTTTTTTTTTTCCGTCGGTCTCGATGAGCATCTACTATAATTTCTTGGATTACCAAGTTTGTATCCCTAAACAGTGTACTTTTTAAAGTAAGTCTCTGATGGTGCCCAGAGCATCCTGCTTTGTCGATTGAACGCCGGGTCATCCTATGCCATCGGTATTATTTATTTAAATGCTGTTTGTAGGGGCGGGAGTTCGTCATACCGCTCTACCGGCCATTGTGAGCTTTCCAGAGGTTGGAACCGGTAAGCATTCAAGTAGCTCCTCAATGGGCCTCAGGAGGCTGTTCGCACTGTGCGCCTGTCGTCCCTGCCAGTACCAGGAAATAAACCCAAGTCCTCCTCACGGCAGGCTCACCGCTAAGGTACGGAGGCGTAATCACGATGGATGAGGATTTAGAAATATCTGTACATCAACTGTAGTAATACCCTTCCACCGTACATGGCTAGTAGAGTCCTAATGTCTTTGTTCTGTGTGTCATTCTTGTTTAGAAACTAGTAAGTTTCAGATGATATTCATTTCTCTCGTTATCGACTTGGTTACAGTGGAGGTCAGTGTCCCACAGTTTCCACATTTCACAATCATCTCGGGGTAAATTTGGAAAAAAATTACGTCTTCTTGCAATAACTAAGAGCTTCTTTTGATTGTTCTCCGTCCATATCTGTCTGTGCTTGTGGTAGCTATAGAAAACATGGAGAAGGTGTGTAGGTGTATTACTTGCCCTTAATCTTTTGATTTCTGCTGACCCAGGACTATGGAGTCGAAGAATCAGGGAAAAGTGTGCCGCTTGTAGGTTGCGGTGAAAGATCTCCGTTCGGAGTACTGTGGCTCGAAAAAATGTGTCAGATTTCACAGTCTCGGATGCTTTACTTTCGATGACGCTGAAAAATACTGAGGCCTGAAACATTTCCCTCTGGAATTCAGATTACAAGATACTATTATTATGAAAGCTTTGCCCACTACGTCACGACAAATAAAAATACTGATTGTTATGCAATTCCATGGCGGTCGAGAGAAACGTTCAAAGACGGCAAACCTGAGTAAAAAATATAGATAAGCGAAATTAGTGATTGCTATCAAAAGATATAAATTACTTATTCACGTAATTATCAGGTTACCGCCCACTAATATCAATTAATGTCAATTAACATCAATTTCAGCATGAGTTATACAGAGCAAGTGTCAACAGATAAAGAGTACACATTTCAAGAATGAAGAATTGTTTGAAATCAACTCATTTAATAAACTTGTAACCTCCCCTTTCCTAATCGGCCTACTGGATTGTGATATAATTGACCGTGATCGAGTAAGCCTCATGAAATGTTACTGTGAATAAGGCTACTGTTACCGACGGAAAATAATACCTGTTAGTAGAAGTAAAGTGTACGAAGGAAGAATCTATTCTAAACCTAATCTAAATGCTGATAATAATTTCCAAATGAGTGGAATTTAGTGGAACCGCTCACGAACACACAGGGGGGAAAAGGTACCACGCAATATTTAATACAAAGAAATACTGATTAGTAAAATAGGCTTAACTTAACCGTCACCAGCCCACTAGGACAATGAACGTCCAGAAGCCTAAGAATGGTAATGGCAAAGAAAATTAAGCAAATAATCTCTGACATGGCAACAAAAGGTTTACCACAACACAACAATTCAAGAAAAAATAAATGAATCAGAAGGCACTGAGTTTGCAGTTACTTAATCTGAAACAGCAAATTTTGAAAGCAAAGTTAAATGAAGTTGCTGGTTAACTAAACAACTGACTGTAACTGAAACTTTGTTACATAAAAAGTGACTTTCAGTAACCTCAGCATAACGTAATGCAAAATTTAGGACAAGTCAAGCAATTTGCTTTCATTATTAAAAGATTGAATTGAATTTACTTTAAGCAAACGAGCAACTGATTTACTTTTAACATAAGAACAAAAAATTCATACGAAGTCAGCAGAAGTCACTAAACTAAATACAGAATAAATGAAATTGTGCTGTATCTTTAGTTATTGGTTTTGCCACTGAAATTTTACATTACTTAAGTGAGTGAATTTAATACTCAAAATTGCAAATTCGTTAAGCCTGTGTTATACAATACAAGAATGAACAGTTACGACGACAGCAATATTTAGACTAAAAATGGTCATTAGGAAACAAACAAAAGTGGAAGTAAATAGTTCAACAATTTTCATATTTTTCGACACTCGGCGATTACATGGAAAGGAAATGGATATTTCTTGGTAGTAATGTCTGAGGAGAATGACAACTCAGGTGACCTACAAGTTTTAACTATTGCAGGTCATTATTCAAGATAATTCTTAAAATTTGTGAAATAAATGCCACTAGGTAAAGCCTGTACAATGTTAGTTCCACCCTGTCAGTCATACGATATTATACACTACTGGCCATTAAAATTATTTCACCACGAAGATGACGTGCTACAGATACGAAATTTAACCGACAAGAAGAAAAAAAATGGCTCTGAGCACTATGGGACTTAACATCTGTGGTCATCAGTCCCCTAGAACTTAGAACTACTTAAACCTAACTAACGTAAAGACATCACACACAACCATGCCCGAGGCAGGATTCGAACCTGCGACCGTAGCGGTCACGCGGTTCCAGACTGAAGCGCCTAGACCGACAGGAAGAAGGTGCTGTGATATGAAAATGATTAGCTGTTCAGAGCATTCACACAAAGTTGGCGCCGGTGGCGACACCTACAACGTGCTGACATGAGGAAAGTTTCCATGTACACAAACAGCAGTTCATCGACTTTGCCCGGTGAAACGTTGTTGTGATGCCTCACCTAAGGAGGAGAAATGCGTACCGTCACGTTTCCGGCTTTTATGAAGATCGGATTGTAGCCTATTGCGATTGCGGTTTATAGTATCGCGACATTGCTTCTCACGTTGGTCGAGATCCAATGACTGTTAGAAGAATACGCAACGCCGTGCTGGATCCCAACGGCTTCGTATCACTAGCAGTCGAGATGACAGGCATCTTATCCGCATGGCTGTAACGGTTCGTGCAGCCACGTCTCGATAGCTGAGTCAACAGATGGGGACGTTTGCAAGACAACAACCATCTTCACGAACAGTTCGACGACGTTTGCAGCGGCATGGACTATCAGCTCGGAGAACCTTGACGCTGCATCACAGACAGGAGCGCCAGCGATGGTGTACTCAACGACGAACCTGCGTGCACGAATGGCAAAACGTCATTTTTTCGGATAATTCCAGGTTCTGTTTACAGCATCAAGATGGTCGCATCCATGTTTGGCGACATCGCGGTGAACGCACATTGGAAGCGTGTATTCGCCATCGCCATACTGACGTATCACCCGGCGTGATGGTATGGGGTGCCATTGGTTACACGTCTCGGTCACGTCTTGTTCGCATTGATGGCACTTCGAACAGTGGACGTTACAGTTCAGATGTGTTGCGACCTGTGGCTCTACCTTTCATTCGATCTCAGCAGGATAATGTACGACCGCATGTTGCAGATCCTGTACGGGCCTTTCTGGATACAGAAAATGTTTAACTGCTGCCCTGTCCAGCACATTCTCCAGATCTCTCACCAATTGAAAACGTATGATCAATGGTGGCTTAGCAACTGGCTCGTCACAATACGCCAGTCATTACTCTTGATGAACTGTGGTATCGTGTTGAAGCTCTGTTTGACTCAATGCCCAGGCGTACCAATGGCGTTATTAAGGCCAGAGGTGGTTGTTCTGGCTAATGATTTCTCAGGATCTATGCACCCAAAATTGCGTGAAAATGTAACCACATGTCAGTTCTAGTATAATATATTTGTCAAATGAATACCCGTTTATCATCTGCATTTCTTCTTGGTGTAGCAATTTTAATGGCCAGAAGTGCAGCTGTGCGTACGACGAAGAATGTAGCCGACGACAGTTCCGAGCTGCTGCTGTTGGTTGAGAACCACGTGTTGTCTCCAGAGCCACGGATAATTATGGGAAAAACAAGAGTTAGAAATGCGGTTTCCTCCGACTGTTCACTCCTACTGTGCTCTGAGTACTCGCGGGTAAGGTGCGCCCACACTGGCGCGATGATAGCTGCACACCGTGTCTGCAGGAACGCCAAAGAAAGACTTCCGGCACTCTTTCATGACTCAAGCTGCTCTGCTTCCTCTCTTCTCGCAGTACGACAGAGACTCTCCATACACAAAAATAAACAACAGCGGAGCTAGTGTAATTTCGTCGTTGCTATCGATATATTAAAATAATGTTTCATTGGGTATTACCAAGCAGATTTACAATGTTTACGTCGTAATTACATTCAAGTATACACAGTCACAAATAAGTGCGGTACTACTTCCGTCACTTATTAAATATATGGTTCAAATGGCTCTGAGCACTATGCGACTTAACTTCTGAGGTCATCAGTCGCCTAGAACTTAGAACTAATTAAACCTAACTAACCTAAGTACATCACACACATCCATGCCCGAGGCAGGATTCGAACCTGCGACCGTAGCGGTCGCTCGGCTCCAGACTGTAGCGCCTGGAACCGCACGGCCACTCCGGCCGGCTATTAAATATAGTTCCTATGATTAAGGTTACAGATTCAGAATTAGTGGTACGTTACAAGTTATCAATGGATATTAAACGGCGAAAAGTTTTGGATGGTGCAGAAGGTATCTGCATTTTCGGTGTTTCAAACTGGACAACGATACAAAGGCTTGCTAAAAGAAATACACTCTTGCCTACATCTTTTTAGCCCTGCTGCTAGAAATTTAAATAAATCCAGTTGTAAATCACAGCAGGTGAGCTAATAAAGCACTAGACACAGAGGAGGCACCGGTCAATGTATAACTGGATGCAGGTGCAAACAAAGGCAAGCGCGGAATCTGTGACGCGTAATTAACGGCATGATTTCTTCAGATTCTACAAGCGTTAATGAAAGTGCTGTAAGCACCTTAACAGACACTATTATTACGGTGGTGGACCGACTTCAAGCTGCGGTACTGCTGCGAATCGTCTCATAAAGGACTCATAGCGTTAAACCTGTAGGACTGAAAAAAAAAAAAAAAAAAAATGGTTCAAACGGCTCCGAGCACTATGAGACTTAACATCTGTGGTCATGAGTCCCCTAGAACTTAGAACTACGTAAACCTAACTAACCTAAGGACATCACACACATCCATGCCCGAGGCAGGATTCGAACCTGCGACCGTAGCATCGCGCGGTTACGGACTGAGCGCCTAGAACCGCTAGACCACCGCGGGCGGCTGTAGGACTGAACGAGTTACGATAAGTGTAGAAATTAAAATAATGTCCTTGATAAACTACAAAAACAGCCTGCAGTAAAATCTGAATCATTGTCCTTTCGAAGAATTTTTTAACGAGAATTACATTGGTCAATGGACAATAACGGAACAGAACAACAAAAGCAGAGGAGATGGACGCTTAAAGTATGGAGTTCGAGCCGACCTTCAGCATAAGCAAATGTAACGGATTGCGCATACATAGGCAGAATATCAAGGAACATGCGTACGGAACGATTTACGGTGGAACGACCATATAAAACTTTTCAGCTGCAATGCAGACGATAGACTGAGATTCATTGGAAGAATCATCAGGAACTGTAGCTCACCCAAAAAGCAGGTAACTTACAAAACCCTTCTTATATCAGTACTACGTGAATATTAATCATCAGAAGATCCAAAGGAGAGCCACACGTGTCGTTACAGGAGGACCGTTTAGCAAACGCGAACGCGTTACGGAGATCGTTAGTCCACTCCAGTAGCAGACGCTGCGAGGGAAGTGTTCTGCATAACTGTGTGGTTTACTGTTACAATTCCGAGAGCGTAGGTTGCTGGAAGGGTCAAACATATGTCTCGCGGAAAGACCATGAAGATGAAGTTAGAGAGACTCGGGATCTCACGAAGGTTTACCGACAATCATTCCTTCCGCGAACCGTTTGCGACTGGAACAGGAAAAGGGGGAAGTGACAGTTGTGCACAAAGTATCCTCCGCCAAACACCGTAAGGTAGCTTGTGGAGCATAGTTGTAGGTATAGAAGCAGACTGCAGAATTAAAACTTGCAGTGTGTTAACTAGCAGAGAATTTTCTATGGAAATTACCTTAAAGAATTTGCCATTATCTCACAGGAAGAAGATGAAATCAAAGACTGCATCTGTGCCATACAAGACACATACTTACCCCATACTTGGCAGAAAATCCTAAGAAATTTTGGTCTTATGTCAAAGCGGTAGGTGGATCAAAACAAAATGTCCAGACACTCTGTGACCAAAATGGTACTGAAACAGAGGATGACAGACTAAAGGCCGAAATACTAAATGTCGTCTTCCAAAGCTGTTTCACAGAGGAAGACTGCACTGTAGTTCCCTCTCTAGATTGTCGCACAGATGACAAAATGGTAGATATCGAAATAGACGACAGAGGGATAGAGAAACAATTAAAATCGCTCAAAAGAGGAAAGGCCGCTGGACATGATGGGATACCAGTTCGATTTTACACAGAGTATGCGAAGGAACTTGCCCCCCTTATTGCAGCGGTGTACCGTAGGTCTCTAGAAGAGCGTAGCATTCCGAAGGATTGGAAAAGGGCACAGGTCATCCCCGTTTTCAAGAAGGGATGTCGAACAGATGTGCAGAACTATAGACCTATATCTCTAACGTCAATCAGTTCTAGAATTTTGGAACATGTATTATGTTAGAGTATAATGACTTTTCTGGAGACTAGAAATCTAGTCTGTAGGAATCAGCATGGGTTTCGAAAAAGACGGTCGTGTGAAACCCAGCTCGCGCTATTCGTCCACGAGACTCAGAGGGCCTTAGACACGGGTTCACAGGTAGATGCCGTGTTTCTCGACTTCCGCAAGGCGTTCGATACAGTTCCCCACAGTCGTTTAATGAACAAAGTAAGAGCATATGGATTATCAGACCAATTGTGTGATTGGATTGAGGAGTTCCTAGATAACAGAACGCAGCATGTCATTCTCAATGGAGAGAAGTCTTCCGAAGTAAGAGTGATTTCAGGTGTGCCGCAGGGAAGTGTCATAGGACCGTTTCTATTCACAATATACATAAATGACCTGGTGGATGACATCGGAAGTTCACTGAGTCTTTTTGCGGATGATGCTGTGGTGTATCGAGAGGTTGTAACAATAGAAATTTGTACTGAAATGCAGGAGGATCTGCAGCGAATTGACTAATGGTGCAGGGAAAGGCGATTGAATCTCAATGTAGACAAGTGTAATGTGCTTCGAATACATAGAAAGATAGATCCCTTATCATGTAGCTACAGAATAGCTGGTCAGCAACTGGAAGCAGTTAATTCCATAAATTATCTGGGAGTAGGCATTAGGAGTGATTTAAAATGGAATGATGATATAAAGTTGATCGTGAGTAAAGCAGATGCCAGACTGAGATTCATTGGAAGAATCCTAAGGAAATGCAATCCGAAAACAAAGGAAGTAGGTTACAGTACGCTTGTTCGCCCACTGCTTGAATACTGCTCAGCAATGTGGGATCCGCACCAGGTAGGGTTGATAGAAGAGATAGAGAAGATCCAAAGGGGAGCAGCGCGCTTCGTTACAGGATCATTTAGTAATCGCGAAAGCGTTACGGAGATGACAGATAAACTCCAGTGGAAGACTTTGCAGGCTTTGCAGGAGAGACGCTCAGTAGCTCGGTACGGGCTTTTGTTAAAGTTTCGAGAACATACCTTCACCGAGGAGTCGAGCAGTATATTGCTCCCTCCTACGTATATCTCGCGAAGTACCATGTGGATAAAATCAGAGAGATTAGAGCCCACACGGAATCATACCGACAATCCTTCTTTCCACGAATAATACGAGACTGGAATAGAAGGGAGAACCGATAGAGGTAGTCAGTGTACCCTCCGTCACACACCGTCAGGTGGCTTGCGGAGTATGGATGTAGATGTAGATGTAGATGTAGTCCGCGACAGCGTTGATGGCCTCTAGACCGGTGATGCGCAGTAGACAATTGCGCAGCTAGCCAGTCACCATTCAGCCGGTTTCCCCGTTCCGTACTGTGTGGACTTACATCATGAACTGAGGTGACAAAAGCCACCTGCTAACATCGACTCCTTTTGCCCAGCGTGCTGCAGCAGCTCGACGTGGCATTGACGCAACAAGTCCTTGGAAGTTCAAATGGCTCTGGGCACGATGGTACTTAACATCTTAGGTCATCAGTCCCCTAGAACTTAGAACTACTTAAACCTAACTGACCTAAGGACATCACACACATCCATGCCCGAGGTAGGATTCGAACCCGCGTCCGTAGCAGCCCCACGGTTCCGGACTGCAGCGCATACAACCGCACGGCCACCTCGGCCGGCTCGCTGAAAGTCCCCTGCGGAAATATTGAGTCATGCTGCCTCTACAGCCGTCCATTACTGCGAAAGTGTTGCCGGTGCAGGATTTCGTGCACAAAGTGGCCTCTCGATTGTGTCCCATAAATGTTCGATGGGATTCACGTGGGCGATCGTGGTGGCCAAACCGTTCGCTCGAAATTTCCAGAATATTCTTCAAAACAATCACGAACAATTGTGACCCAGTGACATGACGCATTGTGAACCATAAAAATTCCTTCGTTATGTGGGAACATTAAGCCCAAGAATGACTACAAATGATCCCTAATTAGCCTAACATGACCAGAGCAGCCAATACACTTCGTATAAACACAGCTCACACTATTACATAGCCGCCACCAGCTCGCACAATGCCTTGTTGACAATTTGGTTCCATGGCTTCGTGGGCTCTGCGCCATACTGGAACCATAACATCAGCTCTTACCAACTGAAATCTTGACTTATCTGACCAGGCCACAGTTTTCTAGTCGTGCGGACCCAAGCGATATGGCCACGAGCCCAAGAGAGGTTAAGAAATCAAGAAGGTTCAAATGGCTCCAAGCACTATGGGACTTAAGATCTGAGGTCATCAGTCCTCTAGACTTGGACCTATTTAAACATAACTAAACTAAGGACATCAAACACAGCATGCCCGAGGCAGGATTCGATCCTGCGACCATAGCAGCAGCGTGGTTCCAGACTGAAGCGCCTAAAACCGCTCGGTCACAAGGAGGTGGTGAACGTGATTTCGTGCTGTCAGCAAAGGTTCTCGCGTCAGTCGTCTGCTGCCATAGACCATTAACGCCAAATATCCCCGCACTGTCCTAACGGATTGCGGTTATTCCACGCAGGGTTGCTTGTTTGTTACCACTGACAACTCTACACAAATTCTGCTGCTCTCGGTCGTCAAGTGAAGGCAATCGGCCTCTGTGTTGTTCGTGGTGCGAGGTAATGCCTGAAATTGACACTGTGGATTTCGGAATATCAAATTCCCTATCGATTTCCGAAATGTAATGTTCCATGCATATAGGTCCAACTATCGTTTCGCGTTCAAAGTCTGTTAATTCCCGACGTGCAGCCATAATCACATTGGAAACCTTTTCACATGAATCACTGATAGCTCGAACAATGCACTGCCCATTTGTATCTCGCGTATGTGATACTACCGCCATCTGTATACATGCATACTGCTATCCCATGAGTTCGTCACCTCACTATATATTTGTGTGTATGGACAGGTCCGAGCTGCCGGAGATGGCAGTCATGGCCGGCCGTTGAGGCCAAGGGGTTCTAGGCGCTACAGTCCGTAACTGTGCTGCTGCTACGGTCGCAGGTTCGAATCCTGCCTCGGGCATGGACGTATGTGATGTCCTTAGGTCAGTTACGTTTAAGTAGTTCTAAGTTCTAGGGGACTGATGACCTCAGATGTTAAGTCCCATAGTGCTCAGAGCCACTTGAACCATTTGGCAGTCATGTGTGCGTCAGGTGCTTTTGTTTGTGTGTGTGTTTCTTTTTCTGAAGACTGCTTAGGCCGAAAGCTGGCTGTTTCCGTTGTGCCTGTCTGCAACTCAGTGTGTAATATTTACTCTGAGTATGAATCTTTCTTTTCCCTTTCACTGTTGTTACAATACAACGTAGTTTAAAGTGCTGTTCATCCTGCTGTGAATATGCTAGAATTGTTTCTTCCATAATTTTGTTACTAAAATAAGAGGCAACAGAAGATGTGATCCGTTCTTTAAGTGCAATTTTTTATACAATCCATTCTGCAGCACAAAAATCTGAATCAGTGGTTTCTCTTCATGTCATTGTGGCTGGGAGAGATTGAATACACATTCCATTCAGTAATGCGTGTCTCATACTTAGTAGGTAAACTTATTAATTTGTCATGAAACGGTTTGTAGTGAAGAGTGAACCGCATCGAAGTGAGGTAAGTTAAAGCTGCACTATTGTAGCTGTCTGTAACGTAGCTGCTGTCTATGCACTGTCAGCCGAGTTGACAATGGTGCTCTGATTGTAAGCTGCGCGGCCATAGTCCATTAACGCTCTCGACCTTGCCGTTTTTTTGGTGGGTATTAATGGGACATACTGAAACGTTGAGTTAGAGTTCCTTCCTTCACCGCAGCAAATAAAGTGGGTGTCTGTGTGCCGGAAATGGCGGCAATGAGTATTTGTGCAGTGCGATGTCTACAAATAGCTTTTTCCTCTCGAGAAATACTAAGAGGGTCATTGATGCCAACGTCCTCATCCATCCTGGTTCTGAGACGGTGTACAAGGCTTGGGGTTTAATGCACTATTTTAGTGCTACCTCTGCCCTTGTGCCTAAGGAATAAATGCTCTTCATTATAACTTTTTCACCTTCTTTCTTAGCCAGAGGGACGTTAATTGACGTTAATTGTAACGCTGAAAATGTTAGGTTTGTTATCTCACTTTGCGTGCGCTTCTGTATGGCCAATGGGTCGCGGGAGTCTAGTGGAGGAAAACAAAATTTGTTGGAATGGCGATACATGGAATACTGATGAATAAAAACTTTAAGATTGATGTACGACATAAGTGGAGCACAGGACACGTGAAAAGATGAATAGTAACTAGTGATACAAATGAATAGGTAGCCATAATGAGTTATTGAAAAGGTCGTGTAATGATTTGAGGTGACTCAAGTTCTTAAAGTTAATAATCACGCGTGAAGATAAAAAACTTAATTGTCATTTACGATGTTTCGTCTTAACTTTTGTGGTTTTCGTTGCCTGTCGCTGACGATAGTGAAAAATGGTATTGTAACAATAGTTACATGTGCAAACTGGAACTGTTGGCGTTGAAATGCTTGTCGAATTTACATGGACTATTATTATGTATTTCATTAGTTTTGAATGACTGTATGTAGATCATGTACACAATGTTATCTAACTGGATCGAAATGATAATAATCAAGCTGTATTCAGATCGAACAGGACATGGGATGTGTGCTTAACCCTCTCGTCTTCACCTACATGTTAGCGCCCCTGTCTCCAGCCAATTGAATTCCGTTTGCCTTTAGTAAAGTTTCCGATCGGGATTGTGTATGAAATATAAGACGCAGTGACAATGGAAGCTTACAAACCAGAATTCGAAATGATTACTTCCAGTTGGAGCGTTACGCCATGTCTTTGTTAACCACTTAGGCCACAGACGCTGGTAAACCCACTTATCATCACTCAAAGGGGCACCATAATGGTTCAAATGGTTCAAATGGCTCTGAGCACTATGGGAGTCAACTGCTGTGGTCATCAGTCCCCTAGAACTTAGAACTACTTAAACCTAACTAACCTAAGAACATCACACACATCCATGCCCGAGGCAGGATTCGAACCTGCGATGCATCATAATGACTGACTGAGATCTGTCTCTGGAGAGTAACAGTTGGAGCATGTATCTGTGGTCCACATCATCAGAGAACTACTTTCGTGTTTAGTGGCCAAAAAAATTTGGGAAATTTGTGGTATGATCCTATGTGACAAAACTTCTGAGGCCATCGGTCCCTAAGCTTACAAAGTACTTAATCTAACTTAAACTAACTTGCACTAAGGACCACACACACACACACACACACACACACACACACACACACACACACACACATGCCCGAGGGAGCCGCGCAGACAATGACAAGGCGCCCATAGACCGCGCGACCTTTAGTGGCGAAACTGTGCAGTTACCAGTGTATCTGTTTTGTTCCCTTCCGTAGGTATGTTAATGTAATTGTTGAAAACACGGGTAAGGGTGAAATATCGGACTCTGTCAATCACTGTCGATCGATACTACATGGTCTCGCACCATTGGCGTTATGTTAACGCGCTATTGATGCCCGTACCATGTTTGTATATGGCTTCTGGAGGCAAATGCTCTCTTTCCACTCCTCGTGTCAGGTTGTCCATGAAAAACCGTGTTTTTCGAAAAGCACGTTAGCGTATAACGTCACCTGAGCTGTGTTGTTTCTAAAAGTCTTCATCCCGTCCTTATCGAAGCTGTGTGATGTTGACGACTAGGGCTTGTCTTCGTTTGCTGTTATTGTTCGCTGGCGAAATTTTTTGCGACTTCATGACTTCGAGATACTCCCTGCACTTTACTGGGAACCAACGATCAGATACTTTACTTTTGAAGAAATGTCTCACCTCCGAGTGACCAGTTACAAAGACGTATACTTGTGACAGCGTGCTGGAAAGTAAGCCTCCGAATTTTTATGCGAAAGCTCTTAAAGCTTTTAAAATAAATCAACGTCTACATTTTGTTCTTCATGTTGTTGTTTCCATATCGGTTTCTTTATGCACCCCTAAGCCTGGTGGCTGATTCATGATAAATTGTGCGGTGCACCCGTCTACAGGTGGTCGCTCATGTCGGCACCAAAGGTGTGTGTCGCTATGGAACGGAGGAAATCCTCTCTGGCCTCCGGTGGCTATACCATCTGGAGCATCGTCAACAGGACTGACTGTGGGACTTTGGTACAGAGCTGAGTGGAGGGTCTGAATCAGAGGCTGAGACGGTTCTGCGACCGCGTGGGCTGCAGATTCTTCAGGAGTACACTACACGCAACAAGCGGCTACACGGGTAGCAGGGGTTGTGTGGCGTGGGCTGGGCGGTTTTTTAGGTTAGATGGCCTTGGGCTAGTACAGAAAGGGCAACTTCCTCAAAGGGTGCGGGGCAAAGTCAGGACATGCGGGGACCAAGCACCAATCGGTATTGTAATCGTAAACTGACGAAGCTGCATTGGTAAAGTACCGGAACTTCAAGCGCTGATAGAAAGCACCGAAGCTGAAATCGTTATATGTGCAGAAAGCTGGCTGAAGCCAGAGATAAATTCTGCCGAAATTTTAAAAAGGTGCAGACGGTGTTTAGAAAGAATAGATTGCATGCAACCGGTGGTGGAGTGTTCGTCGCTGTTAGTTGTAGTTTATCCTGTAGTGAAGTAGAAGTGGATAGTTCCAGTAAATTATTAACGGTGGAGGTTGCTTTCAACGACCGAACTAGGTTAATAATTGGATCCTTTTACCGACCTCCCGACTCAGCAGCATTAGTGGCAGAACAACTAAGAGAAAATTTGGAATACATTTAACATAAATTTTCTCAGCATGTTATAGTCTTAGGCGGAGATTTCAGTTTAACAGATATAGACTGGGATCTCAGATGTTTAGGATGGGTGGTACGGACAGAGCATCGAGTGACATTATACTCAGGGCACTATCCGAAAATTACCTAGAGCAATTAAACAGAGAACCGACTCGTGGAGATAACATCTTGGACCTACTGATAACAAACAGACCCGAACTTTTCGACTCTGTAAGTGCAGAACAGGTAATCAGTGATCATCAGGCCTTTGCAGCATCCCTGAATATGGACGTTAATAGGAATATAAAAAAAGGGAGGAAGCTTTATCTGTTTAGCAAGAGTAATAGAAGGCTGATTTCAGACTACCTAACAGATCAAAACGAAAATTTCTGTTCCGACACTGACAATGTTGAATGTTTATGGAAAAAAGTGCAAGGCAATCGTGGTACAACAACAAAGTTAGGAAACTACTGCGAAAGCAAAGAGAGCTTCACTCCAAGTTTAAAAGCAGCCAAAACCTCTCAGACAAACAGAAGCTAAACGATGTCAAAGTTAGCGTAATGAGGGCTATGCGTGAAGCGTTCAGTGAATTCGAAAGTAAAACTCTATGTACCATCTTGACAGAAAATCCTAGAAAGTTCTGGTCTTACGTTAAATCAGTAAGTGGCTCGAAACAGCATATCCAGACATTCCAGGATGATGATGACATTGAAACAGAGGATGACACGCGTAAAGCTGAAATACAAAACACCTTTCTCCAAAGCTGTTTCACAGAGGAAGACCGCACTGCAGTTCCTTCTCTAAATCCTCGCACAAACGAAAAAAATAGCTGACATCGAAATAAGTGTGCAAGGAATAGAAAAGCAACTGGAATCACTCAACAGAGGGAAGTCCACTGGACCTGACGGGATACCAATTCGATTCTACACAGAGTACGCGAAAGAACTTGCCCCCCCTCCCCCCCCCCCCTCTTAACAGCCGTGTACTGCAAGAGTCTAGAGGAACGGAAGGTTCCAAATGATTGGAAAAGAGCACAGGTAGTCCCAGTCTTCAAGAAGGGTCGTCGAGCAGATGCGCAAAACTATAGAACTATATCTCCGACGTCGATCTGTTGTAGAATTTTAAAACGTGTTTTTTGCTGGCGTATCATGTCGTTTTTGGAAACCCAGAATCTACTCTGTAGGAATCAACATGGATTCCGGAAACAGCGATCGTGTGAGACCCAACTCGCTTTATTTGTTCATGAGACCCAGAAAATATTAGATACAGGCTCCCAGGTAGATGCTATTTTCCTTGACTTCCGGAAGGCGTTCGATACAGTTCCGCACTGTCGCCTGATAAACAAAGTAAGAGCCTACGGAATATCAGACCAGCTGTGTGGCTGGATTGAAGAGTTTTTAGCAAACAGAACACAGCATGTTGTTATCAATGGAGAGACGTCTACAGACGTTAAAGTAACCTCTGGCGTGCCACAGGGGAGTGTTATTGGACCTTTGCTTTTCACAATATATATAAATGACCTAGTAGATAGTGTCGGAATTTCCATGCGGGTTTTCGCGGATGATGCTGTAGTATACAGACAAGTTGCAGCATTAGAAAATTGTAGCGAAGTGGAGGAAGATCTGCAGCGGATAGGCACTTGGTGCAGGGAATGGCAACTGACCCTTAACATAGACAAATGTAATGTATTGCGAATACATAGAAAGAAGGATCCTTTATTGTATTATTATATGATAGCGGAACAAACACTGGTAGCAGTTACTTCTATAAAATACCTGGGAGTATGCGTGAGGAACGATTTGAAATGGATTGATCATATAAAATTAATTGTTGGTAAGGCGGGTACCTTGTTGAGATTCATTGGGAGAGTCCTTAGAAAATGTAGTCCATCAACAAAGGAGGTGGCTTACAAAACACTCGTTCGACCTATACTTGAGTATTGCTCATCAGTATGGGATCCGTACCAGATCGGGTTGACGTAGGAGATAGAGAATATCCAAAGAAGAGCGGCGCGTTTCGTCACAGGGTTATTTGGTAACCATGATAACGTTACGGAGATGTTTAGCAAACTCAAGTGGCAGACTCTGCAAGAGAGGCGCTCTGCATCGCGGTGTAGCTCGCCAGGTTTCAAGAGGGTGCGTTTCTGGATGAGGTATCGAATATATTGCTTCCCCCTACTTATACCTCCCGAGGAGATCACGAATGTAAAATTAGAGAGATTCGAGCGTGCACGGAGGCTTTCAGACAGTCGTTCTTCCCGCGAACCATACGCGACTGGAACAGAAAAGCGAGGTAATGACCGTGGCACGTAAAGTGCCCTCCGCAACACACCGTTGGGTGGCTTGCGGAATATAAATGTAGATGTAGATGCAGATAATATCTGGAAGGACTGTATTGTTGCAGTCCTCGGTCGGCAGGGCCTAAAGCAGTTGAGGATGCTCATTAAACGCAAAATGAAAACGTCAGTCAGTTTGAATAAGGGCCTTTCATCTCATGCTTTTATGATTGTTCAATTACGTCAACTTTGAAACTTCATTTAACACTATGAATCACATGAGTAAAAATGTACGAGGGCTATTGGGAAAGTAAGTTCCGATAGGTCACGAAATGGAAACCACAGTGAAAATCAATAATGTTTTATTTGCAACAGTTCGTGACACCTGCCAGATCCTTCACTACTTATTCGCAGCGTTTTACCAATTTTCTAATATCCTCGTCATAGAAGGCAGCGGGCTGTGCTTTCTGCCAGTTCTCTACGCTGATTGGCAGCTTTCTGTATGTGTCAAAAAGTTACCTTCATAGCCAACGATTCATGTGAGTAGAGATGAAACTCAGAGAGAGCCAAGTACGGGGTGTGTGGTAGGTAATCAAACACTTCCCATCGAAAACGCTGCAGGAGCGTCCTCATTAACCCAGCAGTATGCGGCGAGAATTATCACGAAGAAGTAAATGCATGACAGTTACGTTGTGTGGGCTGCATGAAATCAGGTGAAGTCAATCATAGGCACTCAGCTGGCGGGTGACACTACTTTCTAGGCATCTTTACGTGCTCACTGTGCGCTCAGAAGTGAAAAGTATGACGTGGCGCGATTGGTGGGTATACTAGAGACACTGTCCAACACATCAGAGCATAGCTTCATCGGATTCTCACTATGGTTTCCATTTCGCCATCGACTGGACCTTACTTTCTGAATAGCCCTCGTATTCTTTGCACAACAGTAACTCTGAATATGTAGTGTATAAAGAGTCCCGTTATGGAAATACGCTTATTTAGAGCGAAATTTTGTTGGAGAAGTCAGACTTTAACCGCTGTGCATTTCCATACAAAGCGTTTTGTATCGTATGACATTTCCTTCTATTACTCCCCCTTATGAATTACTCGAATGCCGCGTATTTAATGTATCCATCGCAATTAGAAAGCTGCAACCAGTTTTAATAACAGCTGAATGGAAAGAGAGTCTAGCATAAAAGTCAAAATTCGTTAAGTAAAGTACTACGAAATTCATGAAGCTCGACGTTTGAGAAGTCACCGTCTGATTTGAGAGTAGAGCAATATACACTTATGAAGTTTGTATTAACTCTGCAGTTATTGTCCATCCATATACTGAACTCTAAGATTATGAGGCAGCAGTAATTTTCTCGTTTCCACTATCTTTACGTAACATAAACAGTGTTGAAAACAAAGTAATTAATCTTTTCGATGAGTTCACGTCCACGTTCTTCTTGTTTTTATTTCCTGTATTAGAGTATTTATTGCCTCGAACAATCACCTTATTTACTTGGTCTGCTAATGTCTTATTTTACATCAGACTGGAAATATTTTTATCTTTGTCTATAATCTTTATATCTCATCCTCTGTAAGCATTGAGCCATTTTTTTTTTCTAGCATTTCCTGTGAGCTATCTGAAGATTATACTGCTAACATATGTTTCTCGTTTTATCTGGCCATTTATATGTTTTTTTAAGAGCTTAAATCGTTCTTTATACGCTCTGGAAGTGGAATTCATAGCTCTTATTCACACATGAAGATCACTGCCATACAAAAAGAAACACACATAAGGGGAGGAGGAAACGAAACTTCGAGGGTTGAGAGAGCATGTGATGTTATTAAAACGAATACAAAATAGTCAAAATTACAAAGAACATGGGAGTATGTGGCCATTTATCTCTTGGACGTTGCACCCCGTCTGGCCTGGACGTAAGTACTTATTCCGACCATTGTATCCTCTCACGATATAACTTAGCCCATACTGTTGTAACTATCTCTTGATATCCGAGATACTGGCACTGAAATGGAGTTGACGCAAAACTTATCCCAAAAATGTTCAATCGGGGACACATTTGCGGATCGCGCTGGTCACGTGAGTATCTTAACATCACGCAGACAGTTCGCAGAGACACGTGTTACGTGTAGACCAGCGTGAGAGGTAAAGCATGAGGACACATGATGTCCGTGACGTAATTTTGTACCGCCGTGAGAGATCCCTCAGTAACTACCAGCTGTGATCTGAAGTCATACCCGATGGTTCCCCACACCACGGCGCCGGGAATAACACGGCTGTGCCTCTCCAAAACACTGGAAGAAAGAAACCTCCACCCCTGTCGCTCCCATCCTCGCCGACAATGGTCATGCGAGGAAGTTCAGAACCACAGTTTATCGCTGAACACAATGCGATTCCATTCATCAGTAGCCCATGTTTCCAAGCCATGGCAGCATGACAAGTACAGCCTATAGTGTTCTGGTATTAAAGGCGGCTTACCCGTGGGACGCTAATGACATAGTCCGGCTACTGACACTCTGCAAACAATAGTGCGGGATGACAAAGAATGTTGAAGGGCGCCCATTACCTGTTCCGGGATTACGACATGCTTGGTGCACAATGTGGCAATATGGCGATACCCCTTGTGGTGATTATAGACATGGTCGACCGGAATCTTCACGACGAATGTAGTAGCCCTCCCGTTCTCGTGCAGTCTAACATCGACCCACTGTCAGTTAATGCCCAACAAATCTGGACATTGCACGATCAACCAGTCGGCCAAATGGAGATCAACAATGAGGCTTTCTGAAACTCTGTCAGGCGCTGATAATGCTGTGATACACGAGTAAGCTGCATCTCCTTAGCCTTTAGAGTGATCACACCACACCTAGCACTGTTCACGCTCCTTATACCCCCTACCAGGCTTTGTAACAACACCAAACACGAAAAACGCTAATGCACTCTGATACCCCATCTACTTTTTAGAAAGAACTGCCACTCTAATAACAGTTAAGTGTTTTCTCGGCGTGATTTTTTAAAGGTGCGCTTCCGTGTTTCTGCCGAGTAGTTGTTTCCATTTTATGCACGATATTTCGACAACCAACCCAGCCGTCTTCTTCAGGTGCTGCGAACTTTGCTGTTATGTGTGCTCGCTGCCTGGACTCCAACCGGTATGTGAGCTATCGTTGGTCCCGAGCTGCTTCTTATTTTCAAGTTCGGTTCCCGATATTCCCTACGTCATTTCATGCTTTTCTATTTTTCAGAGCTCTCATTGATACTCCGTAAGACGCAAATTCTCTCAGTGTTTTCCTACTCTGTTCGAAGTGATTTCTGGCGAGGTGTGGCATGAGAGATTGTGGCGTGCCTTGCTCGGGCAGATTATCAGAACAGTCTAGGAAAGTTGTATGGAATATCAGCGTCATGCCCGACTAAAACAACCAAAGAAATCAGCTGCTGTCTAAAGTGTTCGCCAGCGAACAATAACAGCAAACGAAGACAAGCCCTAGTCGTCAACATCACTCAGATTTGATGAGGACGGCATGAAGACTTTTGGAGATAACGCTGTTCAGGTGACGTTAGATGCTAACGCGCTTTTCGAAAAATACGGCTTTTTAAAAATGGTTCAAATGGCTCTCAGCACTACGGGACTTAACAGCTGAGGTCATCAGTCCCCTAGAACTTAGAACTACTTAAACCTAACTAACCTAAGGACATCACACACATCCATGCCCGAGGCAGGATTCGAACCTGCGACTGTAGCGGTCTCGCGGTTCCAGACTGTAGCGCCTAGAACCGCACGGCCACTCCGGCCGGCAATACGGCTTTTTGTTGACAATCTGACGCGAAGAGTGAAATGAGAACATTTGCCTCCAGAAGCCATGTTACGGGCATCAATAGCGCGTTAACATCATGCCAACGGTGCTAGACCATGTAGTATCGATCGACGATGATTGAAAGAGAGTCCGATATTTCACCCTTACCCTTGTTTTCAACACGTACAGTAATATACTTGCGGAAGGGAACAAAACAATAAACTGGTAACTGCACAGTTTCGCCACTAAAGGTCGGGCGGGATAACCGCGCGGTCTAGGTCGCCTTGTCATGGTACGCGCGGCTCCCCCCCCTCGGAGGTTCGAGTCCCCTCGGGCATGTGTGTGTGTGTGTGTGTGTGTGTGTGTGTGTGTGTGTGTGTGTGTGTGGTCCTTAGTGTAAGTTAGTTTAAGTTAGATTAAGTAGTTTGTAAGCTTAGGGAACGATGGCCTCAGAAGTTTGGTCACATAGGATCTTACCACAAATTTCCCAAATTTTCTCGCTACTAAACACGAAAGTAGTTCTGTGTTGATGTGGACCACACTTACATGCTCCAACTGTTACTTTCCAAAGACAAATCTCAGTCAGTCATTACGGTGCCACTTTGATGATGATACGCAGGTTTACCAGCGTCTGTGGCCGAAGTGGTTAACAAATACATATGGCGTAGCCCTCCACCCGGAAGTAATCATTTCGAATTCTGCTTTGTAAGATTCCATTGTCACTGTGTCTTATATTTCATACACAATACCGATCGGAATGTTTACTAAAGGCAAACGGAATTCAATTGGCTGGAGACAGGGGCGCTAACATGTAGGTGAAAACGAGAGGGTTAAGAGCTCTGAGTGTGCCGAGCACACATCCCATGACCTATTCGATCTGAATACAGCTTGATTATTATCATTTGAATCCTCTTAGAAAACATTATGTATGTGATCTACATAATCATCAAAAAGTAATGAAATACATAATAATAGTCAATGTAAATTCGACAAGCATTTCTACGCCAACAGTTCCAGTTTGCGCATGTAACTATTGTTAGAATACCGTTTTTTACTATGGTCAGTGTCAGGCTACGAAAACCACAAAAGTTAAGTCGAAACATCGTATATGACAATTACTGTTTTTATCTTCAGGCGTGATTATTAACTTTAAGAACTTCAGTCACTTCAAACCAGAAAACGACCTTTTCAATAACTCATTATCGCTACCTATTCATTTTTATCACAGTCACTGTTCATCTTTTCGCATCTTCCGTGCTCCAATTATCATAATCTTGAAATGAAATTCAATGAGATCAGTGTCGTGGTGCAAGCGGCAAGTTTCTGAGAAAGCATAATTAAGGAGCCTATCGGAATAAAAATGTCAGAAAACCTAGTAAATTGGGATAGAGGTTTCAATCCAAATAATGCTTGGGATCCGGCATTCAGTTTTTCCAAGTGTCGCTGTGCATCGCATCCACCAGAGCAGGGAAACGCTGACAGAATTTACGTTTCACGGAATATCAGTGCGAGACCTGAAGATCAAAAGAGAATCAAAGGGAGTAGGGAGCATCGGGAATCGAATCCGGCTATAAAGGGCGTATCTACAGCAGGAATAGTTGAGAGTCTCGTTGAAGTCCAGGCAGCGATTACACGTAACAGAAAAACACGCAGCACCTGAATAAGACGGCTGGATCGGTCTTCGAAATATGGTGCAGAAAATGCAAACAATAACTCGGCAACACACCCAGAAGCTCACCAAAGACAGTGAACGTAATCATTGACTTACCCACCGATGATGAGGAGGTGTATGGAATTGTATTTATATCCGACCAGGCATTCTGGGTGCTTCAGTTTCCTTTGTCAGGCTGTGTAGTAATGTCTTACAAAAAATTATATTTTTTAGTATAAAACTTGATACCACTCCTACTAAGAGAGCAAATTCTAATGACACCGTGGTGCTTCAGGTTGGGGACTGCGCAAGTGGATAAGAACTAACTATTGTAGAAACAAATTTCTAATTACAATCAGTATCCATATTAGCCTCAGCATACCTGTTTTGCAGCACACACTAGTAACCTTCCGCCCCCCCCCCCCCCTCCCACTATACATTACCCCCTTTCGCCTTGGATCTACGTAGCGCTCTACTGAAAAAGTCTTTCTATTCCTTAACTGTTAGCATAACTGCCATTTTCCTCTTGTCCTCTTTAGTTAGCCCACCTACTCAAGTTAATCATGATTTCAAAAGTGGTAACTACTTTATCACATATTTACACTCCTGGAAATGGAAAAAAGAACACATTGACACCGGTGTGTCAGACCCACCATACTTGCTCCGGACACTGCGAGAGGGCTGTACAAGCAATGATCACACGCACGGCACAGCGGACACACCAGGAACCGCGGTGTTGGCCGTCGAATGGCGCTAGCTGCGCAGCATCTGTGCACCGCCGCCGTCAGTGTCAGCCAGCTTGCCGTGGCATACGGAGCTCCATCGCAGTCTTTAACACTGGTAGCATGCCGCGACAGCGTGGACGTGAACCGTATGTGCAGTTGACGGACTTTGAGCGAGGGCGTATAGTGGGCATGCGGGAGGCCGGGTGGACGTACCGCCGAACTGCTCAACACGTGGGTCGTGAGGTCTCCACAGTACATCGATGTTGTCGCCAGTGGTCGGCGGAAGGTGCACGTGCCCGTCGACCTGGGACCGGACCGCAGCGACGCACGGATGCACGCCAAGACCGTAGGATCCTATGCAGTGCCGTAGGGGACCGCACCGCCACTTCCCAGCAAATTAGGGACACTGTTGCTCCTGGGGTATCGGCGAGGACCATTCGCAACCGTCTCCATGAAGCTGGGCTACGGTCCCGCACACCGTTAGGCCGTCTTCCGCTCACGCCCGAACATCGTGCAGCCCCCCTCCAGTGGTGTCGCGACAGGCGTGAATGGAGGGACGAATGGAGACGTGTCGTCTTCAGCGATGAGAGTCGCTTCTGCCTTGGTGCCAATGATGGTCGTATGCGTGTTTAGCGCCGTGCAGGTGAGCGCCACAATCAGGACTGCATACGATCGAGGCACACAGGGCCAACACCCGGCATCATGGTTTGGGGAGCGATCTCCTACACTGGCCGTACACCTCTGGTGATCGTCGAGGGGACACTGAATAGTGCACGGTACATCCAAACCGTCATCGAACCCATCGTTCTACCATTCCTAGACCGGCAAGGGAACTTGCTGTTCCAACAGGACAATGCACGTCCGCATGTATCCCGTGCCACCCAACGTGCTCTAGAAGGTGTAAGTCAACTACCCTGGCCAGCAAGATCTCCGGATCTGTCCCCTATTGAGCATGTTTGGGACTGGATGAAGCGTCGTCTCACGCGGTCTGCACGTCCAGCACGAACGCTGGTCCAACTGAGGCGCCAGGTGGAAATGGCATGGCAAGCCGTTCCACAGGACTACATCCAGCATCTCTACGATCGTCTCCATGGGAGAATAGCAGCCTGCATTGCTGCGAAAGTTGGATATACACTGCACTAGTGTCAACATTGTGCATGCTCTGTTGCCTGTGTCTATGTGCCTGTGGTTCTGTCAGTGTGATCATGTGATGTATCTGACCCCAGGAATGTGTCAATAAAGTTTCCCCTTCCTGGGACAATGAATTCACGGTGTTCTTATTTCAATTTCCGGGAGTGTATTTGTAACTAGTATTATGTGTGCTGGAAATTATGATTATCGTCATATTAGTATCTCAGATATATACATAACTAAATCACAAGTGCTCATCGAAATTGAGGCGCTTGGTAAAAAAAAAAAGTTTTGTAATAGCTTGATTCGTGTATGTAATTCCGGCTCCGATCCATGAGAGATGCTGAAGACGCTAATCTGGACGGGCTAAGTAAAACAATGAATAAGTAAATATGGAGCGACATAGGTTTCACCATGTTGTCCTAAGAAACTGACATGTATAGTATAATTACAAATTCTTCAATTGCTTGCGATTTTCCTAAAAAAACTTTATCTTTAGATTAAAAAATGATAGTTGTATGAAAAAGTTACTAGTATTGTCGGCAGAGCAAAATAGACCACCCCTCGAGTACGATGGCAAGCCAGAAATCTTGCTTTGATATTGGGAAGCGTATTTACAGTATCAACAGTGTTCACTTTCGGTGAAAGACGCTATATAACGCGTAACCTCAGTCGGTTTTTGAAGACATGTACTACGTATACTTTCCACCACACCTTTTGTAAGTACACGCCACGAAGGAATTATCCGAATGGGACAAAAATCGTAGATGTGATGTTCATTCACAAACAAACAATTGATTACAGTTTCAGTAAAACTGAATAATTTATTGAAGCGAAGTAGATTCATAAGTTGAGAAAGTTAAAAACGTTGGGCCGGCCATTGTGGCCGAGCGGTTCTAGGCTCTTCAGTCCAGGGCCGCGCTGCTGCTACGGTCGCAGGTTCGAATCCTACCTAAGGGCATGGATGTGTGTGATGTCCTCACGTTAGTTAGGTTTAAGTAGTTCTAAGTTCTGGGGGACTGACGACCTCAGATGTTAAGTCCCATAGTGCTCAGAACCATTTGAACCATCTTCAAAATCGTTGGTTTACCTCTGGCCATTACACAGGCAATTACTCGGAGTGTCATTGATTGAGTTTCTGGGTTTCCTCCTGAGGGATGCCATGCCAAATTTTTTGGCACGTTACATCGCCAAAATCCTGAACTGGTTGGAGGACCCTTTTCGAAAATGTTCTAGAGGCTTTCGTATGGGTGGGGAGGGGGGTGGGGGGAAGAAATCCGGCGATCTTACTGCCCAAGGTAGCATTTGGAGAGCACGAAGACATGCAGTAGAAACTCTCGCCATGCGCGGGATGGCATTATCTTGCTGAAATGTAAATCTAGAATGGCTTGAAATCAACAAAATGGCGGGTAGAATATCGTCGCCGTACCGCTGTGCTGTAAGGGTGCAGCGGATGACAATAAAAAAGTCCTGCTAAGAAATGAAATGGCACACCAGACCATCATTCCTGGTTGTTGGGCCATGTGGCAGGCGACAGTGAGGTTGGTAAACTTCCTCTGCACAGGGCGTCTGTAGACACGCCTTCACTGACCATCGGGGGTCAGTTCGAAACGCGACTCACCACTGACAACTCTACTCTAGTCATTGAGATTCCAGGCTGAATGTGCACGACATCACCGCAAAAGGGCTTGTTTGTGTGCAGAGGTCAATTGTAGTTGGGGGAAGGGCGCCTTGAGCTCTGTCCACATTCCGTGAGCTGCCTATTAATGGTCCTTGTCGTCACTGAAGCACCAGCTGCATGTTGGATCGATAATAACGATAAATCCGAAGTTCTGAGTGCCTCTCTGACGATTGCTTCACTTTGCGTTCTGTCGTCTCTCTAGGTCGATTCCTTCCTTCTGGACGCTGCGATCGTCCATGGTTCACCCATTCCTGCCAACAATTTCGAATAGTGGCATTGCTCCGTTTCACATGTCGAGCGATTCGCCGATTACTCTAAGCAGCTTCTTTGAGCCCAACTACATGTCCTCTCTCAGATATTGGCATCTGCGTATATTGTTTAAGCGCCTGTCTGCGAGGCATAGTTACTGCCCAACTGAGCACAATGAATGAAATTAACGAAGACTTTATGCGCTGATATCGACATTACCCCTGCTTACTACTCTTGCCAGCTGCGCGGTAAAATTACACTGCAGTGTCACACATATTAATCCATCGCCTGCCAAAATTTTTCAGGCGATACCTGTGTCAGTGTCAGTTTGTGACCAATGTGCATAACTCTTTCGTGATACGTCGTTTTTGTCTTATAGTGTAGAATGGGAACCAGAGATGTTTATACACTGAACCGCCAAAGAAACTGGTGTAGTCAATCATTTTCAGATACAAAGATATGTAAGCAGGCAGAATACGGCGCTGCGCTCGGCAACGACTATATAAGACAAGTGGCTGGCGCATTTGTTAGATCGGCCTGCGGCCTGCGGCCTGAAAACGATCCTGCAAGGACGAGATTGACGACGGCTGAAGAGAATCGTTCAGCGCACCAGAAGCGCATCCCTTCCGCAAACTGTTGAAGATTTCAGTACTGGGCCATCAGCAAGTGTCAGCGTGCGAACCATTCAACGAAACATCTTCGATATGGGCTTTCGGAGCCGAAGGCCCACTCGTGTACCCTTGATAACTGCACGACAGAAAGCTTAACGTGTATCCTGGGCCCGTCAACACCGACAATGTACTGTTGATGATTGGAAACATGTCTGGTCGGACGAGTCTCGTTTCACATTGTATCGAGCGGATGGACGTGTACGGGTATGGAGAAAACCTCATGAATCCATGGACATTGCATGCCACCAGGGCACTGTTAAAGCTGATGGAGGGTCTGCATGGTGTGGGCTGTGTGCAGTTGCAGTGATATGGGACCCCTGATAAGTCTAGACACGACTCTGACAGGTGACACGTACGTAAGCATCCTGTCTGATCACCTGTATTCATTCATGTCCATTGTGCATTCCGACGGACTTAGACAATTCCAGCAGGACAATGCGACACCCTATACGTCCGGAATTGCTACAGAGTTGTTCCGGGACTCTCTTCTAAGTTTACACAATTCCACTGGCCGTCAAGTTCCCCAGGCGTGAACATTATTAAGCATATCCGGGACGCCTTGCAAGGTCTCGTTCAGAAGAGATCCACACCCCTTCGTACTCTTACGGATTTATGTACAGCCCTGCAGGGTTCATTGTGTCAATTCCCTCCAGAACTACTTCAGACTTTGAGTCCATGCCACGTCGTTTTGCGGCGCTTCTGAGTGCACGTGGGGGCACTACACGATATTAGGTAGGTGTATCAGTTTATTTGGCTCTTCAGTGTATAACTTGTAACCACCGCTATTCACTGTGTGTTGGCCTCGCAAGTATAAATGCAGATGTGGGAGGTTACAGTTGTGCTTAACTGGGCCTCACACAACCCTGCGATACAAATGCTTAGCATACGTCAGCCCACGCCCTTGGAGATAAGACACTCCGTACAGTCTAGGGCGCCAAGGGATACAGGATACGCTGACAGATCACTGTGTCGTCGCCCTGCCGTTGACTCAGCCTTCAGATGGCACGCGAGCGGTGGAGAAATGGACACGTCTGCACTGTGTTCGTGCAACCACTGGAGCAAAGATGCAAAGGAATGCCTCTCACATCAAGAACAAGATGGCCGAACCGATGATAGCGCTACAGTGAGCTAGGAATGTGGAAAACAGCAATGTTTTGCATCTTATATTGCCTTATAGCTGATGTTTGTACTGTGTTACACTTAACTATTCAACTGCTAGTAAGATATACTTGCTTCAACATTTTACCTAACAAGATTCGGGAATTTTTACATGTATTGTATGGACTTGATGTGGATATATTCAAGTGGGTGCATGTGCGTCTTTTTTGTATGAGGAGGAATTTTCGTCTCTGCGTTTTTCTGAATGCAGCGGGTTAGAATGTCCTCGTCTTAAGCATCTTTTCTACTCAGGAGTTTCTATTGATCTATACACGGGAGATGAGTAAACGCTATTGTAGTTTCAACAACGAAATAGGGAGTGGAGAGGGATAGTATGTAAAGACGGTATGTCCAAAATGACACGTGTAGCGAAAGTTATTAACTCACATATATTCTGCTAGTAATTTGAACAGCAAACATCTCCCTACTCTACAACACCTCTTTCGCCTTCTTCTGGAACTGGAGCAGTTTCATCCTGACGTCCTCTCTCTCAAATACATCCTGCAGCAAAACGTGCAGCTCTTCTTTGGGTCTTCTACAATTCTATTTTAATTCCATTAATAAGAGCGATGTAAAACATGACGAACAAGTTTGTCGAACTTTCGAGTGCAAGAACTATCAGCCGACGAGTCGTTCCCATAAACGGAGGTGATTACCCGGTGACAGGTAAAATGAAATTTTCTGACAGGTAAAAACAAAAGGCTTCGGTTGCGTTTCCGTGACGAAACTAAAATATTTTTGAAAGATTACTGTTACTGTTATACTCTTTCATAAGACTGTAACACTGATCACGTAAGTTACCAATAATTACATTTTTTTTAAATACTAGCTGTACGCAGCATACGTCACCGGATAATTACCTCTCGTTTTAAGCATCTTTTCTACTCAGGGGTTTCTATTGATCAGTGCATGAGAGACGAGAAAACGCTATTGTAGTTTCAACAACGAAAGGAAGGGAGTGGAGAGGGATCGAATGTAAAGTCGGTATGTCCAAAAGGACACGCGCGGCATAAGTTATGAACTCAAACATTGGTGCGAGTACCTTTAACAGGAAAAGAAAGAAATCTGGAAAGAAAGAAATTTGTTTACTGATGTGCTTTTCGATACACAATACTTTTGGTCTTTCCGTCTGGTGGGTACACGAATAAGGTTTCCCGACGCGTGAGCAAGCTACACGCAGTTGTCCATGTGGGAAGCATGGATTTTTCAGATTTTGTCCACACACTTGTAATAATTGTACCTGCGTCTTTTTGATGGTCACTGCAAATGATATTATGACAACAGTATTATTATAAGTATTTTATTGAGGTCCCTTCACATATCACATGCTTGAACTGAGTACGCGAGCGGACTGCTACAAAAATAGACACATAAAAACACGCTCGTATTAGACTACAACGTTGTGCAAAATTTCAAATCAATCGGTCAAGAACTATCCGAGATTTGCCATCAAGAAGAAAAGAACAGAAAATTTAAATGTTCATAATAGCAAAACTCGGAAAGTCCTTCACCGATTGAATTGAAATTTGGCATAACGTTGCACTGGAATACGTGCGTGATTGTATATACTTTTTTTTAATACGTCTGCGAAATGTGTTGCCAATAGCTTTCGTAGTAAAGAAGTAATAAAACAAAACTTCATATCTGGCGCAGCAGTTTTTCACGCATCTCAGTGTTTATGATGTCGTATCTCCTGAAATGTGGGTTGTATAGTAACATAAATTTGCCGGCACGTTTAGTGATATATGTGGATACTGTATGCGAAATATGTTGCGAATATAGTTAGTATTAGCGAAGCAATAAATTAAAACGTCATGGTTGATGCAACAGTTTTACGTCGTGTAGAGCGAAAATGTAGTTAGCGATAAACTTTTTTCCTTTCATTGTTTTGTGGGGGTATGAGTGAGAAAAAATTCCATATAGGTCTGAATAAATAAGTTATGTAAATTTGTTGCCATTCGCTATGTGCACTGATTCTCAAATAATGAATACAGAGATTTGGGTATTTTCGCGCGGTGGCATCTCATTGTTTATGGCGTCAAATCTCTTGAACTATGTGTCATACCGCTTTTTCCTGGAGGAGGGGGAGGGGGGGGGGGGCTAGGAACCTTGGCAGGCGTACGAAGAACAACTTACCAATGTTTCATCTCAATTGTATGAATGGATTAGGAACGCATAGAGGACAAAAATACAAAGAAACATCAATTTTTATTTATATAGTGTAACAATAACGTGGGACAGAGTGTGATTCTAACGTAATTCCACCCGCTACATGCACACTTTGTAGTTCTACATGAGTCTATAATAGTAAAATATAGACATATCCATTACACATCGTTAAATATCTCATGAAAATGCCTTCTCCAAGTCGTAGGTAGTACCCGCAATTGACTAGAAACCTCATACAATAGCTTTATGAAGCACTAATTTTATTATTTTTGTTTATTAATAGAAACTGTTATGTAGGCATGTTGTTCCTATTTTGTGTTGAAGTGTTTTACTGTCTACTCCATTTTTATTTATTTACTGTTCAATTTTTTACTTTTTCAATGCATTACCACCACACTGTCAATGGTGTTACTTACAGTATGTCTCTGCTTCAATCTAGAAGTGTAACTTCTCTTCCAGTGTTTTTTATAAACATTGTAACTTCTTTGGTGACAATAGTCAGTAAATGTCGCAAGATTACCTTTTAAGCCGAAAACCAGTTAAGACAATAAATGTAATACTGTAGAACAAAAGCAAACTGGTGCTTTTCATTTATTATAATGTTGTTCTACCAAGAACCGACGATAGATTCAGTTAACATGACCAGAAACTGCTTTATTATTCGCTCTGCAACAAATAAACTGACTGATAGCACAACACAACAGTAAATGTGTAATGACAACTTGTTTGCTGTAGGACGTATACATGATTATTATTATTTTCATATTATTATATAGAGACGCTATGGGCTACGGTTATTTAAACTGTTTCTCCTGTCTTTTCTTTCACATTTGTCTTATCCTTTCTAACTTTCTTCTCGTGTTTTTTATAGAAACCGTTGGAGTCCTGTGATGTATTTCTGAGTGGCAGTCGTCCTCGGATGTCTTGTAGTGATTTGGAATTCATCCATGTTTCTTCCAACTATTTGCACAATGTGTTACCTATCTCCAGTTTACCAAAATAAGTAAATAGTCTTTTTTTGTCAGTGTGTTGGGATTCATCTTTTGGATGTAGCCGTAATAGGTTATTCTTTTCCTCACCATGCCTGTAAGTTTTTCTATATGTGTATAAAGTCCATTATTATGACATCTTCCGTATTGTGTTTGCCTTTCATTGTCTGTTACCACTAACTATATAGGAAAGAGGTGCCAGAAACAATGCTTCAGTTGAAATTATTTCTTTGATTTGTTAACAGAGGATAATTCGCTTTCGGTAAGTAAAAAATATACTACCTGTCTAGTGCTACCAAGAGTACGCCAGGCAATATTTCTTCCGGTCCATACGGACGTAATGTATTTGGACGGAGCTAGCTTCTGACTTTGAAGTGCTTAGTGTAGCGATCAGCCTAATTCGCCACGCACCATGGAACCATTCAGGTGGCATACGCAGCAGATTCTAGCAATGTTGTGTAGTAGTTGTCAGGCGTGACGTACACAGTTATGGCATTAAAACGCTTGCCACAGACTATGACAGATGCAACCATTTATGCAACATAATTCTGATTCACGACAACGCTCTTCTGAGTTTTTCTATACAGACACAAATGCTTGTCTTATAACAGGATCTATAGACAGGTATTTACTCATCCTCCACGTACTCTACATATTTTTGCGGCTATGGTTAAGCATATTTGCTGGTAACCTTTGAATTAGTTCGACAGGCGTTGATGGACTGGGTGAATCACCGTGTGTCTGTTTGATGTTACGAGTTGAAAACTGAGTCGGGCTATCTACGACCGATACTATTTTATTGTTTATCAGTCTGTGACCCTTACCAAATTGAACTGATACAAAAATTTGTTGTAAGGTCTTATGGGACTACATTGCTGAGGTCATCGGTCCCTAAGCTTACACACTACTTGCTCTAACTTAAACTAACTTACGATAACGACGACACACACACCCATGCCCGAGGGAGGACTCGAACCTCCGACGGAGGGAGCCACGCGGATCGGGACAAGGCGTCTGAGACAGTTCGGCTACCCCGCGATGCTTGATGGAAGATGGCTTGATGGAAGGTATATAGAAGGTCCAAAGCAAAGCGGCGCGTTTCGTCACCTGATCGTTTAGGTGGCGCGAGAGCGTTATGGAAATGCCCAACAAATTAACAAACTCTAACGGCAGAAGCTGCAATTGCAGCGTTGTGCATGACGTAGACGTTTACTGTTCAAATTTCGAGAGCGCCCGCTCCAAGAAGAGTCGGGCAAAATATTGCTTGTTCCCACATACCGTACACCTCCAAAAACCACGACGAGTAGATCAGAGTAATTAAAGCTCAAGCGGGGGTTCACGGACAGTCATTATTTCGACGCACCATTCGCGGGCGGAAGAGGGAAGGTGGAAAAGACAGTCAAACCAAAAATATCCTTCGCCACTTACTGTACGAAATAATTGGGGAAACTTGTGGGGAGCTACAGTAGACGTAGATGTACATGGTTTCATGGTTCGTATTCAAGTCACCTTAAGGAGTTTAATGGAGTGCTATAGTGTTTTCCAACCACCCCTTCCCCTTCCTCTTCCTGTCAACAGGCCCACACTTGAACACCCCCTCCGCCACTTCCTCCCAAAAGACTTAACTGGCCTTTTCTATTTGATAATGGTGGTAGGGAAGAATGATACTCGACAATTTACGGTATAAAATCAAATTTGTATTATTCTATCATCACGTTCATGAAGGAATATCTTGAATGACTCTTCTTCGAAAATGCTGATTAAGAATTTTAGCAGTAGGTGTGTCACTGTGGTGGATGACGCCTCTCCTGCTATTAGAGACGGTTGAGTATGTCTGTTGACTATAAAAACTCGTGACAAAACGCACCTCTTGAACTATTATCTCTCTTTTCTTTTAAACCTCCTTGGTAAAGGATCTGTAGTGACTGGAATAGGTCGCAGTGGTATTCCGTAAGCTATCCTCTTCTTAATGAGTCACACTACCTTAGGATTCTTTCATTGAATTTCTCTGGCATCTGTATACTTACACTAGATATTTCGATCTTAAATTACACCATACGAGCAGGTATTTTATCGTTGTGACTGTTTTCACAGACTGATAGACAATGGTGTAATGAAAAATTTATGTATGTTTTCACATATTTACGTGCCGTCTGTTTATGCGGACGAGTAGGTGTCAGTCCTTGTGTCTCAATGGTCAATCGTTTGTGCCTAAAAACATAAGCTCGTCATGGGAATACGCTGCCATTTTCGTATGTATAGAGCCTTGTTCTAGCAATATACTCGAAAATGACTTTATAAAAAAGAAAGCAGTTGTGTACCAAAGGATAGATCTGAATGAAAACAGCCTTAGTGAAAAATACCACTTCCATTTGACGTAAAATAGGAGTTTATTCTGTTTTTGAAGTTTTATGAATGTATATCTTTGTGGAAAGAAATATTCTTCATGTTTCATGAGTAGCGCTCGTCATAGGATACGTTTTGCCACCACGTATGATTTACAATATTAATTTACCAAACAGTAAAAATATTTACACGCTACTAATTGAATTTTGTTCGGGATTCGATAATAGTCCACAACGTTTTTACTCTTTACTCGGAATGTCAATTAACTTGACGAAGGGACTAATGGCTTTTTATATTAAACTAAAAATTAATAACAAATCATTTTTCAAAAACTGGAGATTAAAATGCATGCTCTCACTTTGGATGGCTATTATACTGGACCCTCAAAAATTTTAGAGTGTTAACAACATTAAATTTAGTACTCTTTTTTATCATCCGTTGAACAGGGACTTTCGTGACAGAATAAATTACACTGGAAAAAAGGTTAACGTAATCTGGCGTATATAGTATCCGTATTTGGAAGGGTCGACTACACTTACGCAATTTTATTTTCCTGAGAACTGGTCAGCAGTTCGTCGTATCCCCTCCTGCTTCTTTCACTTTCGTCTGTGTCGTCTAACGTGTTGCAGCTTTATTCTAAACATTAATATGTTCGCCATTTGTTGAATGCTGCTCAGTGTTATACGGTCAACAATTTTCCGGCTGTTTCCGAGATGCTGTGTCACACCACCACACAAAGTTGTAACTGCGAACAAAACAGCTACTGGAGGCGCCGGGTATCGATCCCGGTACCTCTCACATGCTAAGCGAGCGCTCTACCATCTGAGCTACGCCCCCAGACACGAGGTTTGTGCTTTGTCGTCGTACACCTGTTTCCAGGCCAGCGCTCTGGGTGCCAGCCCGACCACGCCCTCCTCTCTCCCCACCCAGTAGGCCACTCTGCCTCCATGCGTGCCAGCGAAACCTCGGCCACGCACGCAGACTTTGTGTTGCCACAATATCTCGAGCAGCTGGGGGCGTAGCTCAGATGGTAGAGCGCTCGCTTAGCATGTGAGAGGTACCGGGATCGATACCCGGCGCCTCCAGATGTTATTTTGGAAAAAAAATGAGCCTCGATATTTTGATTATGCAAAGGTAGCATGATCATTAGTCTTTTAATTAGTGGCTAGAATGAATGAATTGACGAGAAATCAACTGTCTTTTTTTAAAAAAATTGAATTATCTTTTAAGTCAATAGGCTTAAATTTATCTCCAGGACGAGGAGATCCTATAGAACTTAACATATTTGTTAACCTTTCTATATCTTTTTAATAATGTTTTGTAGGGGTGACATGAAGAATAAATAAACTCTTCATTATTATATCATTGATTTACGTTTATTATTTTATCCATAATTTATGATCATAAGATTAAGTTACCTTAGAGATGTTCGGTTAAGAAAAATTTTGGATGCAGGTAGCTAGTAATTAGCACTGTTTGGCCTTCAAATTCTTACATGATCTGAGTACAGACAAGCGTGAGCCAGGTCGGTTTCTGTCCAAAAACCGTTTACTCACGTTAGTGCGAAAGACCATGTGGGTAAAAAATTTTTTATTACTGATTGTTATTAATTGATCACTATTAGACAGATTAATGTGTTGAATTTTGAATTCATTGATGTAGATTTTTTCTACAAGTAGTATTGATATTTTATGATTTATTTACATTTACTTTGAATTTTCTTCTTTTTTGTTGTTTGGATTTTCCTTTAGCCTTAGCTTGTTTTGCTTCTTGTTGAGCTGAAACTAACCGAACTCCTTTTGATTTTGCTGAAGGGGAGTCTGAATTAGTTTCAGGGTTTACTATTGACTATGGTGCAGGCGGTTTTACTTTTTTTTTGCGGAATGTACTACAATTGTTTTTATAAGTACGTTACTAGCTTTAATTTTTTTAGGGGGTGAATTTTTTATTTTATTTTTTTTAGTCTTGCTGCTATGTCATTTGGATTTATTGGAGTTCGAGGGACTTTACCACGATTTCCTTATGATAAGCTAATGTATTTAGCTTGGAAGAGTTCTTTTGCTGTATCCGTCGGAACATCAAAACGTGATAACCAGCAGAGTGGTTAAAGGAGCAGCATGGAAGAGGGCTGCATTGATCCTTTTATTCTGAGTATGTCACTTGAAGCAACCTCCGTAGCCGAGATCGCTATAGCTCATCAGCGTGTCGGCGCACTATCCAGAAGAAGTAAGCTCGTATCTTGGTGATGGAGAAAATGTTCATCACGAAAATTTTGCTAGTAAACGCAGAAGACCAAAGACTTGACTATACTGATGTGACAGTACTGATTTGTCTGTCCAACCAGCGTGTCACCTCGCTCTTGTTTGATGTAGGCTGTATTAGGGTGAGTCAGGAGAAAAAGGTACACGCTTTGAGGGGTGGTAGTATTAAAGACTATGAACAAAAAAAAGTCGTATGATAGTATGTCCTGTACTTAAGTCTCCGAGGAAACTAACGAAAACAATGAGGAACAGGAGAAATGTAGGCGACTGCAACTGCGACCTAATGTTTTGTTTAATTGTTTACATTTCCTTACAAAAGATATTGAGACAGTCAGCGGCTTACTGCAGTGCATATTGCAGCTCTTGTAGACTGTGTTAGTGATCGGAGCTCATTAGTACGCTCCTTTACTTGAGTACAAGAGCGTACAATCCGAGCGAGAGGGTCCTCCTTTATGTCCACTCTGCTCTTGCAGACTTCGCTCCTAAGCCAACCCTACAATGGAGACGGTGAATGGCATGTTAAGCACAGTAAGTGTTAGTGCGTAAGTAGGAAATACTGAATTTACTCTGATGTTTCAATTATTGATGACACTCAAATTGCCCTACGAAAAGCTGTAATGATATTTAAATAGCATAAATTGCGATTTCAGCATTAACATAGTAGTAGTTAACACACACACACACACACACCTAATAACGTACCAGGTCTTTTTTAGTTGATGTACGGAATTGTGCCGAGAGTCAGAAGTAATTTTCAGAATAGTCACGAATGCAAACATACCAAGTTTGCCTCTGAAACAAAAGAGTGAATTTTACAATCATTTTGAGATGATTATATTCTCCCATTACTGTATACAACTGGGCGCGCTAAGGGTAGAAAGACGTACCACTAACCAGTCAGGGCGGTTATGCAAGATTCGTTTTACTGCGGAACGAAGTCCTACAGCAGTTAGGAGAGTAGGTATATCATTCCTAGATGGATGGCAGAGCCAGAGAGAGCGTCCACGCGCGATTCGGCGCTTTGGCCGCGCCTTGCAGCCAACATGTGGTTCCTCTCCCTCGCTCCTTATTGTAAGCATAGCGGCACGTGTCGCTGATCTGCCAGCAGAAGTCGGAAATAACCTCTGCTGAGCCTATGGTTTGGCCTCGTACGTAGACCGCAGTGAAGTCGTACAGGGTGAGTCTTTGAAAGCCGCGACGAAGTATTTAAGTGGATGAAAATTTAATATTAGCGACAGACATCCGCGGACTGCCAGGCGAACTGCACAGAGTACTGGATGAAGTACAGTAATGGAAGTATGAGGTACTGCGCACTGTTAAAAACACCAGGCGCGCTTGCATATATATATGTGTGTGTGTGTGTGGGGGGGGGGGGGGGGGGGGCGATATATTTGAAAATTGGAAACTACATACGTAACGTACGTAGTAACACCTATGTAGTAATTTTCACTGGCCGATGATCGCTGATTGTAGACCACTCTGCTCATAAAATGAAATTTATGTTGTAACGGAATAATCTTGCTCTTTTGGCCGGCAAAACTGAATACACGGCATTTAAACGATACGGGCATATCATTTATTTATCGAGTTTTAAACAAACATGAAACACGGAAAAACACAAATATTTATACATTTGCCGGCCGCGGTGGTCTCGCGGTTCTAGGCGCGCAGTCCGGAACCGTGCGACTGCTACGGTCGCAGGTTCGAATCCTGCCTTGGGCATCGAAGTGTGTGATGTCCTTAGGTTAGTTAGGTTTAAGTAGTTCTAAGTTCTAGGGGACTGATAACCACAGCAGTTGAGTCCCATAGTGCTCAGAGCCATTTACACATTTGCTTCGAACGAAAGTTAAAGGTTACAAATATTTATTTACGGTGTTCCTATATAAGAAGTCTAGAGTCCATACATATCGTACACTCCACAGTGTGTTGGATGCGGCATATTAGAAACAACTCCACTGATGCGCACAGGATGGTTTGTCACAGGAGTTGATGTCTGTCTCCTTTCTTTCAGGAGTGCTATTTCAGCAAGGTTCGCAGGAGAGCTCCTGTAAAGCTTGGAGGGTAGGAGACGAGATACTGGCAGAAGTAAAGCTGTGAGGACCGGGCGTGGGTCGTGCTTCGGTTGCTCAGATGGCCAGTCAGCCTTCAACGGCGCAGCGGTTCGGACGGTGTTTACGTCCCTGCCGCACGTCTGCGCGAGAGGTGTTTACGTTAAGTGTGTAGCGGTGTGTCGCGGTATACACAGAACGAATCATGGTCTTGTCGTTCCGCAAATCGACACTGAAATTTAGTTTTGATTACGAATATGCTCGACCGATGGCATACGAGATCGAACGTTATTTACGGAACGAGGTGAAAATCGAACCTGACGTTATAGTTGGAATACACTCTATCTATAGTCAGCAGCGTGGTCTATGTCAAGCTCATCAATGAAGCGGCATGTCACGAACTACTACTTCGACACCGACAAGGACTTCGTTTTTGTCATTCGGACGGGAATGTTGGAGCGGTAGCAGTTGAAGACGCCGGCATGGGCCTCCGAACGATCCGCGTCTTTGAGCTTCCATTCGAAGTGCCAGAAGTATTGGTGACAGACGCCCTGCGTCCTTACGGAACGGTCCTATCCCACGTGTTTCAAGACGTATCCTGTCCTCAATGGCGTCAGACAAATTCGGATCGAACTCCGATAACACGTCCCGTCATACTTGTACATCGCCGGTTGTAGGGCGATTGTCATTTACGACGGACAACCAAGGACGTGCTCTGGATGTGGGAAGGATTGACAGATACGTTCTGAGTGTGCTCAACGAAGGTTATTACAGCTGCCACGGGATGATCTACCCCTCACGCCGCATCCGACTGTGCTCCCCATGACTTACGTCGCCGCATTACGTGATGACGTGGGCAGCGAGACAGACGTGTACAAGAACACACAGACAGCGGCGGATCGTGGCGAGCCACAGAAAGACGACGTTGCGCTGGACCGCCTGCAGCAGTCACAGGACGTCATCTCTTCGGTTCCGCTTGCGGCCCCTTCAGATAAGGCACTTGGAGACGTCAATAATACGACGGCGCACGATTCCGACGACCCCCACGAACAACTGGAGACCATGCTGACGTCTGATTCCGAGGCCCGGCAACGTAAACAGCGATCACAAAAACGCCGGAAGAAGCGTCGCCTCACGGTGGAGAACGACCACTCTGATCTAGCAGACAATTCTGAGAAGTTTACGGGTACAGAACAGACGACCATGGATACAGAAGAACTGCCTAGAGTGGATGCAACGGTGGCCAGCGGGACGGCGGTACGACCTACCGCTGACGATTCTCCAGACACAGCGAAGGAGCTCGATAGACGGCAACAGGCTACTGAGGAGGCTACGGCGCCTGCACCGCACGACAACGATGGGACACTAGGGGACTGGTCAGAAGAGCCACCCCCGTGGGGAACAGACGATGCCGGAGGAACTGCTCCCACGCACTCTCCCGGTGCAAGGCCGGAAGAGTGCACGGAATAACTACAGACCATATGAGGGGACGGCGGGGGGGCGTTACACCGACAGCAGCCTATATACGGTAAAATTAGCGACCGTACGTTGACCGCCATGCAACAAGCTTATCGGATAGCGTCTGTTAACATCAATAGCATTGGGACGCCGGTAAAAATTAAGATGCTCAGTGACATGATAAACGCTGCGGATCTAGACACAGCACTATTACAAGAAGTTCGGGTACTTCCTCCCTCGGACTTTTACGGTTACGACATTTACTGTTCCCCGTGTGACGAGAGAGGCGTTGGCACAGCAATACTATTAAAGGAAAGGATACGTGCAGACGACGTCGAGTATTTGCCTTCTGCCCGTGGTACGGCCGTGACCATAGGTGGAATACGTTTGATCAACATATACGCACCGTCAGGCTCGGATAAGAGAAGGCACAGAGCAGATTTTTACGCCCATGAGGTTACACCGTTGTTCCAGGGGCGATACGATGGTTGCATACTCGGCGGAGATTTTAATTGTGTGCTCGAGAGAAAGGACCAACAACCTAACTATACTACTAGCCAAGAACTTAGGGAGCTGGTCAACGGGAGGGAATTAGTCGATACATGGGACCTGAAGTATCGCAACCAACCAGGATATACATTTTTTACTAGACAGCCCGCGGGCCGTTTGGACCTATCTACGTTTCAAGGCCGTTAGCAATGTCGACGGTGGACGCAGAAATATGGCCGACAGCGTTTACACACCACGAGGCATATATTTGTACCGTTAACCTTGATAGACAGCAGGTGTGGAGACGGAAGGGTAATTGGAAGATGAACGTCTCCCACCTGCGAGATGCAGAATGCCGACGCATGGTGGAGGACGCGTGGCATGGCTGCCTCCGTCGACGAAATTCTTTCGGTTCTGTCCTGCAGTGGTGGATCGAGTGCGCGAAGCCAGCCTTACGGAGGACGTTAATAGGTTACGGGAAGGAGGTTTCTCAATGGCAGCGCACGACCACTGAGTTTTACTTTACGGCTCTCCGGGAACTGTTAGCTCAACCACCTACACCAGAACGCCAGACGGCCGTCCACCGAGTTAAGGCAAAGCTGGTACAACTTGCGACGCAGAGGATGGCAGGTACGATGATACGTGCGAGGTCGCAGGATTTCCTGCCCAACGAGGTTCCCTCGATGCATTATGTGATAAAGGAAAGACGAACAAGCAGATCTCGGCTATGGCCGTCGTTTTACAACACAAAGGGGCATAGCACAGGCGTTCACGGATCATTTTAGCAGATTCTATGCGAGCAACGGGGAGGGTCAGAGGGAGCTGGGGAAAGTCCTGGAAGAGATGCCAGACGCGACGAGTGTGAACGGGGAAGCGGACGGGTTATCTGAAATTACTTGTGAAGAGCTGGAGGAAGCGATTACACGAGGTGCTTGCAACAAGTCCACAGGTCCAGACGGATTCCCGTTGGAATTTTATCGTGCCTTTGTGACCATTATGACACCGATGTGGCTATGTATGTTTAATGAGCTTCTGCGGCAAGAAGTACCGGTTCACATTCAGTTCAAGGAAGGGCTCATGATACCGATACCGAAGACCCGTGGTGGCAAACGGCCTTGTGATTGTCGCCCCTTGACCCTCCTTAATAGTGACTACAAGATCTTCATGCGCATCCTGGGAAGTCGTATGAAAAAGTCGCTGGAGAATCGACTACATGCCGATCAGACTTGTCTTGGCGGCATCAGTAATATCCACACAGCCTTGGGAGACTATCGTGACGTCCTCGCCCTCGCGGATGCATGCCGCCTCCGGGGTGAGATGGTTGCAGTAGATTTCGATCATGCTTTTGATCTCGTGGAACATGTGTACCTCGCGGCGGTGATGAACAGGATGGGTGTCTCGCCATTATTGACCAATGCTGTGATGCGGCTGTTGCATGGCGCCAGATCAGCGATGGTAGTCAACGGAGGGAGAACTGAGTATTTTAAGATCTTAAGATCAGTGAGACTGGGTTGTCCCTCGTCAATCCTCCTTTATGCGATCGCCTTAGAACCGTGCCTCGCAGGCCTTCACCGCCGTCTTACCGGGATTTCCCTACGGCATTTATTATTCAAATGCAGAGCATACGCGGATGCTGTTGTGTTCCTCGTACGGAATGAGAAGGAGACTCAAACAGCACTGGATTGACTACAGACGTATGGGATGGCAGCTGGAAGTGTGGTCAACTACCGGAAATCACAATTCATGCATGTGGGGCGTGGACTAGAACGCGGTACGGAAGGAACCCTACCTGCGGTGGAAACCCTCCGCTGTTTGGGTATCACCTTTCATAAAGAGACAGCGAGAACGGCTGCGGACAACTACCGAAGACTGTTACTCAGAGTCCGCACGGCAGTACGACTAAACGCCCTACGGTCGATGGACATGCTGCAGCGAGTGTTACTCGTCAACCTTTATCTCGCGCCCATGATGTGCCACCTGACACACCTTCTCCCCTTGACGCGCACGGTGGCTATGTGGATTCAGGCGGCTTTTGGATACTATGTGTGCCTGGGACAACTCTTTAAGGTGCAGTACAACACGCTTACCCTCCCAGTGCGAGAGGGGGGCGCTGGTTTAGTGAACGTGCACGACAAGGCGCGTGCCATGTATATTAATACTATGCTCACACGGTGGCGCAACAGGGATCACTCGCTTACGGGGACGATCATCGAAGAACTCGTACCAACATCGCATCTTCCTCCAGTCAGTGTCGGCCATATATCGGCCCCTTTAACGAATGTGCGCACGTTCATCGTGGAACACAGTTACATTCGAGAGCGTTTACCGACGACCCGACAGTCGACATCGAAGGACGTGTACCATCTGCTTCTTCCACAGGTCGCCCGGAATAGGGTGGAACGCAAACATCCAGCTGTTAATTGGCACGTGGTGTGGCGCACGGTCCACCACCCCCACCTACCTACATCAGTCAGATCAACATGGTACATTGTCGTGAACCGAAAATACCCTACAAATGATAAAAAGTACGCAATACATTTGGCGGATTCGCCCTTGTGTCAGCAATGCGGCGTGCTGGACACGGACGACCATCGGCTGGTCTGCGGCGAGGCATTGGCTGTCTGGACTCTCGCAAGGAAGATAATAGCGTTCAAGCGGCGCACTATCTATACAGCAGTCTGTTCTGACATAGTATTTTTCGCAGAGGAAACGTATTTTCCGCGTCATAAGACGAAAGCAGTGGCGTGGATCACAGGTATGACGGTCCATTACAACTATAGAGACACACGTACGAGCTTACTGATCGTCCTGGATTACTGGCAATACTTGCAAGATTTCCTCATAACGGTTATTGCGGACCCGCCATATACTTGGGGTGTGGGATGAGCGGCGGTGCTTTCGTTGTGAAACCGACCAAGTAATGTGATCGACTAAGAACACTATGCGAGTATGCGACCTACGAAGTACTCACGCTTGAACAGTTAGCAAATGGATGTACTCCAAATTTTGTTTTCCTATCCATAAATACTTTTCTTTAGGGTGCCGGAGGTGGCCCCACTTTGATTTTGTTGTTACTTCATGATGCATGGTAGGACGGGAGCGAGGTTCCTTCTAGGACAGTTATCATGTGTCAGGACGTACTATGTTTATTTTGTGAATAATAAAGGTTCTGTTGCTCCTACCTTCCTTCATATTAAAAAAAAATAAATAAATGGTAGAGCACTTGCCCGCGACGGCAAAGGTCTCGAGTTCGAGTCTCGGTGGGGCACACAGTATTAATCTGCCAGGAAGTTTCATATCAGCGCACACTCCGGTGCAGTGTGAAAATCTCATTCTGTCCGTAATTTCCCTAAAAGAAACCAGTGAAACATGGCTAGACAATAGTTTTATCAGGTTATTGCGCCCCAATGGACTGACATTTTGCGAGTAAGTCACCTTCGGCACTCAGAATCATTGTTGATGTGATGAGTTAACGGGTTACTCGTATTGCAGTTGCGAATTCATTTAGTACTTTCTCGGCAACAGCTTCATCACCTAAAGAATTTTAAGGATGCATACCCACGAAAATAACGAGCGTTGCTTAGATCATCACGCCAATAGTAGGTAATACACATCCATTTCGTGATAATAGCCCGTTTCGTGCTATATGTTGCTACTTCAATCGTGAATTAATACGTTTGTGAGGTAAGTTAGCAGAAACTGTCAGTCCGATGTTCCTCCCTTACGGCATCTCGGAATTAAAGAGGAGTTCATAATGCAAGTGTCATTCCACAGGTGGCATGTAGCAAATCCATGGAAACGTCTTGATCGCTAAATATTTTATTTATGACGCTTTTAGAGTAATCATCAACATTTGATTCTGGCAAAATTTGCACAATGTAAATTTTGCCACAGTTATCTGATGGTGATTACTCGAAACGTGTCATGAATAAAGTATTTAGGGACCAAGACGTTTCCATGGAATTACTATATGCCAAGACTGGATGATCGCATACCTTACAAATGGATGACTTCATCAATCAAATGGATTAGAAAGCCTGCGACAAAGTATACATAAATCAACCGACAGATAGCGACCACATACGAGGATGGCTAGATACCAGCACGTGAAACATTCGTTGTGAGCTTGGCCGCGCTACAAGATGGATGTAAACAGAGTAGAACAGCGAGCATAAGTGAAAATTGCACCCACGGAGGTTATGCTCAGTCTGGTGTACGAAAGCCGCAGTAATCTGGACTGTGACCCTGTTAGGAACGGCCACCCTGTCAAGGCCCAATACTATCGCAACTTTCTGCTGTACCATCTGCGACGAACACTTCGGTGAAAACGTCCACCACTGCTGTATAAGGCTACGGTACTTCATGATAATGTACAGCCAACACTGGAGCCATCATCAATAATTGTGTACATCGGTGGGGGTGCGAAATCCTCTCCCGCCCACCAGACTCACCAGATCTCAGTCCATGCGACTTCGACCTCGTTACACAACTGAAGAGACCATTGAGTGAGAGGCGCTTTGCAAACAGGGCGGATATCCTAACGGCATTTCGGCGACAAGCGGCACACATTAATGGCAATAACAGTGGCATTCTCTGCTGTCTCCGCCGTTGGAAACGCTGTGTAGGTGTGTACAATGGGGTGCTATTTTGAAGGACATTAGTTGATTCTGATTGATTTTTGTTCCGTTTGTACTCGTGCACAACAAATTTACACAGAGTTACAATGCTTTTGTTTCATTTGAACCTTTGGTGTGGCCTCCTGTGCTAGAACCATATTTTATATTGGCATTCAGATACACAATGCATTACCGCTTTACTGCACGTCGTATAACTCCCATCTTGTCGCATTATTGCAAGATAGGTCGTAGTTGCCATGACTTATGGAATCACCTTCGTATAACTAACTTGAGATATTCTTAACGCTTGTAGTTAGGGATTGATAGCCCAACGACAGTCCAGAACACATCGTGAAGATATAGAGCACCCATAAGCAGATGGTACTGACCTTGGGACAGACTTTAATCAGTGAGTTGCATTATACGAGGGACATTCAATAAGTAATGCAATCCATTTTTCTTCTCGACCAATTTTAATTGAAAAAATGCGGAATTTGTTGTGGGACATCGTGGAATTTCCCGCTCCACCCTCCATAGCTTCACGAATTTCCGATAGGTAGCGGCGCTATCGGTAGGTTTCAAAATGGATTCTGTAACGGACGTGCGTTCAAAGTAGAGAGCTGTGACAGTTTCTTTTGATGGAAAACCAGAACGTCACAGAGTGTCTACGTATACGTGGCGGTGGGCAAAAGCACAGTGTGTCGTTGGGCAAGGTGTATGTCGTCATCGTAACAAGGTCGATGCAAACCTGTCCAATATCCCGCGTGCCGGCCGGCGAAATCGGATTTCAGCGTGTTCGTCGCCACAAAAATGCTAAAGATCTCCTTCTCCATGACAACGCAATGCCCCACACAAGTCTGCGCACCAGAGAAGGCGCTCACAAAACCTCATTGGAGTGTTCTTCTCCATCTGTCCTACAGCATGGATCTCATACCCTCCAAATTCCATCTGTTTGGCACAATGAAGGATACACTCTGCGGGAAGAAGTACGTGGATGATGGGGAGGTTATTGCTGCATCAGGGCGTTGGCTCCATCGTCGACCAGTAGAGTGGTACCGTGCGGACGTACAGGCCGTGCCAGTAAGGTAACGTAAGGCTGTCGCATTAAATGGCGATTATGTAAAAAACAGGGTTTTGTATCTCAAAGAATGAGGTACAGTGTATTGGAATCCTCAATAAAAGCAACCTGCTTTTAGAGGAAAAAGTCTTGCATTATTTATTGTACGCTCCTCGAAATTATGCTAATGGCAGCGTAGTAGCACCCCAAATCCTCATTTTCTGGTAGTCCTAGACCGATAATATTAATTTGACCATTTTGTGATTGCGTCCTAGAAGCTCGCATATTGCTTTCTTCGTTCGTTCTGTCTTTGTTAACCTTTGGCGATTTAGTGTAGTCAGAATACGGATTTTTAACTGATCTGACTCCTTCTGTTGCAGTGTGCGACACCTCTGTTGACTCATGTGTTATTATTATTATTATCATTATTACTATAATTATAATAACACGTCAGTCAACAGAGATGTCCCACACTGCAACAGAAGGAGTTAGATTTTTTTATTATCATTATTACTTGACTGGAATACTCTCTTTCAAACTCTCTTTCAAATTCTGAAGGTGGCAGGGGTAAAATACAGGGAGCGAAAGGCTATTTACAATTTGTACAGAAACCAGATGGCAGTCATAAGAGTCGAGGGGCATGAAAGGGAAGCAGTGGTTGGGAAAGGAGTGAGACAGGGCTGTAGCCTCTCCCCGATGTTATTCAATCTGTATATTGAGCAAGCAGTAAAGGAACAAAAGAAAAATTTTGAGTAGGTAATAAAATTCATGGAGAAGAAGTAAAAACTTTGAGGTTCGCCGATGACATTGTAATTCTGTCAGAGACGGCAAAGGACTTGGAACAGCAGTCGAATGGAATGGACAGTGTCTTGAGAGGAGGATATAAGATGAACATCAACAAAAGCAAAACGAGGATAATGGAATGTAGTCAGATTAAATCGGGTGATGCTGAGGGAATTAGATTAGGAAATGAGACACTTAAAGTAGTAAAGGAGTTTTGCTATTTGGGGAGCAAAATAACTGATGATGGTCGAAGTAGAGAGGATATAAAATGTAGATTGGCAATGGCAAGAAAATCGTTTATGAAGAAGAGAAATTTGTTAACATCGAATATAGATTTATGTATCAGGAAATCGTTTCTGAAAGTATTTGTATGGAGTGTAGCCATGTATGGAAGTGAAACATGGACGATAACTAGTTTGGACAACAAGAGAATAGAAGCTTTCGAAATGTGGTGCTACAGAAGAATGCTGAAGATTAGATGGGTAGATCACATAACTAACGAGGAGGTATTGAATAGGATTGGGGAGAAGAGAAGTTTGTGGCACAGCTTGACTAGAAGAAGGGATCGGTTGGTAGGACATGTTCTGAGGCATCAAGGGATCAAAAATTTAGCATTGGAGGGCAGCGCGGAGGGTAAAAAGCGTAGAGGGAGACCAAGAGATGAATACACAAAGCAGATTCAGAAGGATGTAGGTTGCAGTAGGTACTGGGAGATGAAGAGGCTTGCACAGGATAGAGTGGCATGGAGAGCTGCATCAAACCAGTCTCAGGACTGAAGACAACAACAACAACAACAACAACAACAACATTATTACAAACTTCTATCAGTAATCTAGGTATTTCGCGGTTAATTCGTCGTAGAGGCTTCCTTCTGCAGACGTTGCAGGTAGATCTCCCGCTTTGTGGCTTTCCATAGAAGGTATTTTACACAGCGATGTACGTTTTAGATAATGGTCGTCGTAATCAGTCTTTCCCAGTAATATGACCAGGACAGATGGTGTAAAAGAAGGGAACGAGACCCGATCCCATACCAACAGGTTTTGTCGTGCCTACCTTTGCTGACAGTAGTTATATCGATTTTCTACAAATTTTACGCACGTCTGTTTTACGAAGATGACTTTTGAAATCTACTATTTTCTTATCACGACAGTGCTTCATAATGCAATGATAATCAAATCAAGACCGAGAGCTATCTACAGGCGTTGATATACATCAATGGGGACAGTTGAAAATATGTGCCCCAACCGGAACTCGAACCCGGCATCTCCTGCTTACATGGCAGACGCTCTATCCACCTGGGCCACCTTTTTTTCCCCCCTCGATATAGTTCGTTGCGTTTGGTCGGGGCGGACGTCACAAGACATTCGTTCAAGTTGATCGTTGATTCCATGACTCTGTTTTTTTTTTTTTTTTTATTAGAGAGAACACGCAGCCCTCTGACCGAACACGCTGAGGTACCGTGCCGGCGTCCTGGGGCAGAGAGGACAGTACGACTGCAGGGATTTACCCCTTGCACGCTCCCGTGAGACCCACATTCCTAACTTAATGCACACACGCTACATTCGTAGTGCTCCTGCCCATACACTTATTACTCGTGGCAGGCAACCTTACCGAGTTCCGTAAGAGTTTGGGCAATGAGTGTGCATTCAGCACAGAAGAAGAATGGTTTGAGTGTTGCTAGTGAGCTCAGGTGAAAAAGCTTGACAGAAAATGGGTAAATCCCAATATTGGGAATTTGGACAATGCTCAGATGCTGAAGAGGTCCGGCAGTGCACCTGCACTAGCGGAGTGTCAGATAAGCTGCAAGACAGGTTTTTAGAGCTTTGTGAAATTCAACAATAACTCACAGTTACATAATAAAGCAAATCTGAATACATTTATGATGTTAGAAACATCAGGATCATCCCGTGACACAACAATATTTTCAATATCTTTAAAACTGCAGTAATTAATATTTTACACTGTCTAAACATTTTAACAATGAATCTTTGAATTAACAACTTTTAAATGCTTCATTCGATTTCAACAAACGATATCTCAAGTATACTGCATTACACTATAGCTATCATCCGCCATATCTGTATATATTTTATTTTTTGATTTATGATGTCCTTTATATCTTCCTCAGTATGCAAATGTTTGTCAGAACATCGTGTTGTCCACAATAACACAGCAGATGAATGCAGCACGAATACCTCATATGTTGAAGTAATTGTGTATTTCTTTAACGAAAATGTTAATATTTTTGCGAGATATTCATTTCACTATTTATTACAAACACTAATGCAAAATCGGGGTAATTTAAAGAAGTGGACAAGCGCATGTGTTAGTTGCCACCCCTATTCTAAGACGCTTTTGTCAAGAGGCGTAAATAGTTGTTTAAACAGTAGTTTACGACAGTCTGTTACCATCTAACATGAGAGCACTTGCACATGAATGATGGCTTATTTATTTATGAGCAAACTATTATTTATGTTTATTGTAAATGACTTGAGTGTGACTGAATGTTTATAATATTTCTTTATTTAAATATTGTTGTAATATATTTCAAGGTGTACAACTTTGCGTCCGCCGTTTGCCGATAGATGGCGACAACGGTAAGTAGCGGTCGAAAGAAACAGATTGCAGACGTCAGGCAGTTAGCTTCGACCTCGGTCAGCATAACCTCATTCAAACATCAGTCGATTTGTGACTGCATCATAAAGTCGTTCTTGATTGTCAGTTTACGAGCCTAATTCTCATCGTTTGCGGGAGGTGTTTCCGTTTTGTTTTAATATGAAGAAAACAGTGGGCGAGTCTCATCGAATGCTCTCAGATACGTATGGTAAGGACGCTGTTAATGAAAGAACGTGTCGTGACTGGTTTCAACGCTTCAAGAACGGTGATTTTAACGTCATAGACCGGCATAATGATGGAAGAGAGAATGTTTTCGAAGATGCAGAATTGCTGGGTGAAGACTCGAGTTACACTCAAGAAGAATTGGCACGATTAGTGGGAGTGGCACAGCAAGCCATTTCAAAACGTCTCAAGGGTTTGGCTATGATTCAGAAAGAAGGACCTTGGGTCCCGTGTGAGCTGAAACCAAGAGACAATGAACGGCGTTTGCGTGCTCCTGAACAGTTGCTTCAGAACCAAAAACGGAAGGGATTTTAGCATCGCATTGTGACCGGGGACGAAAAAGGATTCGTTACTATATCCCTAAACGCAAAAATTCATGGTGATATCCTGGCCATGCTTCCACGTCAACGGCCAAACCGAATATTCACGGTCCAAGATCATGCTCTGCATTTGCATTGTTAAAACCAAGTGAACCAATCACAGATCCTCGTTATCTAATGTAATTAATGCGTTTGAGAAGAGTATTAAAAGGCAAACGGCCGCAATACAGCGAGAGGCACGATAAAGTGATTTTGCAGTACGACAACGCTCGACCCCACGTTGCATCAAATGGTTCAAATGGCTCTGAGCACTATGGGACTTAACATCTGAGGTCATCAGTCCCGTGGACTTAGAACTACTCTAACATAACGAACCTAAGGACATCAGACACATCCATGCCCGAGGCAGGATTCGAACGTGCGACCGTAGCAGCAGGACAGTTCCGGACTGAAGCGAGTAGATTCGCTCGGCCACAACGGCCGGCCCCCACGTTGCAAAAGAGGTTAAAACGTACTTGGAAACGTTAAAATGGGAAGTCCTACCCCACCCGCCGTATTCTCCAGACATTGCTCACTCTGACTATCACCTGTTTAAATCAATGGCGCATGGCCTGGCTGACAATTACTTCTGATCTCATGAAGAAGTCACAAACTGGATCGATGGATCGCATCAAAAGATGAACAATCTTTTCGACGCGGGTGTCGTACACTGCCCGAAAGATGGGAGAAAGTTGTGGCCCGCGATGGAAAATACTTTGAATGATACATGTGTAACCAATTTGTTTCATTAAAGCCTCAAATGTTGGGGAAAAACGGCGGAAGCAAAGTTGTACTCCTTGTTGTTTTTGTGGGACCTGATCAAGTGGAGACAGATCATGTCTGTAGATCTTAATAACTATGTATTTTTGGTAAGGAAGGCCTTCAACCAATGGAAAAGCGGGCAGTGGAGGAGCACCATCGGAGTCAATTGCAGATGACTTTTTCCGAGTGGTGTGCTCAAGGGAGCTATTTGGACACCTTACGTTGAGATCTTGAAGAAGACAATCCGATTTCCTGAAGAACAGATTTGATCATGTGGGTGACTGATTCTGGGCGGTGAAGGCCGCTATGATACTTTAAGTTTTGGGACACTTTTATGTTAAGTCTCGGAGGAGGACACTTACGTTGGCTTTTGAAGAAGGCGGACCTGCTGGCGATATAGTGTGTTTTTCGGTGGAGTAGGTGATAGATGGCGCGCGGAGATGGCAGCTACAATACTCTACCTTTTGCCGATTGCAGTACGGGACTGAGAACAGACCGAGTAACAGTTCCCACTCATTGTCTCACGTGTATTAATTTGCAAATCATCATGCTGAACTCTGAGCTATTTTGAGCTGGTGAATATTTCGTGTACTGTGATCACGTATTGGACTCAGTTTGTCGTGCGTCTCCTATAACTGTTTAGCTTGGGAAAGCTGCTATCGTTATCGTAAGGCTCACAACGCAAGCTTACCGATTTTGGTTGGATTATTTTCTGTGTGTAATTTAACTAGGTATCATAGGACTATTTTCCATTTAGTTGAGATATACTTTCTTGTATAAACATTATTCAACATAACTCCCTGAAGTGGTGTACGTCAATTACAGACGTTAAAATAGAAATTTTTTATTAATTATTCGTTTATCATTTAATATTCCTTCGTATTTTATTAATTCGCAATTCTGTTCAGTGCGTGTACTATTTGACTGCAGGGTTACAGCCACAGATTATTATTTGCAGCAGGTTAGCAGCTGGGCATGAAAGCGGATGTGCGCGGCTCGATTCTGTATGACTATCGAGCTACTGTTTTTAAACAGAGCCATGCATAGCCCAGATACCTAAGGTGCGTGTGACAGCAGGTAAAGACGAAACCGGTTCGCTGGCATAGTTTCAAAATGGCTCTGAGCACTATGGGACTTAACTTCTAGACTTAGAACTACTTAAACATAACTAACCTAAGGACATCACACACATCCATGTCTAAGGCATGATTCGAACCTGCGACCGTAGCGGTCGCGCGGTTCCAGACTGCAGCGCCTAGAACCGTTTGGCCACTCCAGCCGGCTCGCTGGCATGGACTGCTGGTTAGAGGGTAACTACTCAGCAGAAAACTGCTACTTATCATCGCAGGCTGACATTCAAATCCACCAGATGTTAACGCAAAATATATCCGTTTAAAAAAGCAGTTAAAAATTACACTGGCGCCTTCCTAAGAGACAGTCTGCACTCCTTTCGTATTAACTATGTAAGTGTGGACCAGATGCGTCTTAAATTCAGAGAAATAGAGTCTAAGGCAAATGAGAGATTTATTCTGAATAAATTAATAAAAGATAATGCTGAGTCTCCACGGTACACAAAACCGGTCAGAACACTACTGCAGAAGCAACGAAAAAGCGTGCCAAATTTAAAAGAAAACGAAATCTCCAAGTCTGGTGTTGTTTTACTTAAGCTCGTAGGTTAGAAGGACTTCAGTACAATACGCTTTTAATAGCTTCCACAACGAAATCTGTCTCGAAATCTGACAGCAAAACCAGAGAGATTCTGGTCGTACGTAAAGTACACCAGCGGCAAGACGCAATCAATACCTTTACCGCTGGACGCTGTGGCAGAGAGATTCTAGGTGCTTTAGTCGGGAACCGCGCTGCTGCTGTAGTCGCAGGTTCGAATCCTGCCTAGGAGGGTGGGGGTGGGGGGTGGGGGGGGGGGGTGGGGGGGGTCACGGATGTGTGTGATGTCCTTAGGTTAGTTAGGTTTAAGTAGTTCTAAGTCTAGGGGACTGATGACCTCAGATGTTAAGTCCCATAGTGCTTAGAGCCATTTGAACCAATACCTTTACTGCGCGATACTAATGGTAACATTACTGATTACGGAGTTATCAATTACTGTGTTTCGAAATTACTTCACCAAGAAGACGAAGTTAATATTCCAGGATTCGAACCAAGAACGACTGCCAACATGAGTAGCTTAGAATATGTAGCAAAGCAGTTTAAACCACTTCATAAAGTCAGTTCTTCCGCTCCAGACTGCATACCATTTAGGTTCCTTAAAGAATTTGCTGATACAGTAGCCATAATCATAAACAACTGCTCGCTCGATGAAATAACTGTACCAAAAGACTGGAAAGTTACAAAAGTCACACCCAACAACCAAGAAAGGAAACAGAGGTAATTTGGTTAATTGCAAGCACATATCTCTGATTTCGAGTTACAGTAGAATTTTGCAAAATAAACTGTTTTCGAACTTTATGCGTTACCTCGAACGTAACGGTCTAATGACACATTCAGCACGGATTTTGAAGATATCATTCTTGTGAAACGCAACTAACTCTTTGTTCGCACTAAGTAATGAGTGCCATCGACAGGTGATTTCAAATTGATTCCATATTTCTAGATTTCGAGAAGGCTTTTGACACCGTTCTCCACAAGAGACTTCTAGTTAGATTGCGTGTCTACGGAGTGTCGCTTCCTTTGCCTGACTGGATTTACGATTTTCTGTCAGATAGGGCACAGTACGTAGTAATCAATGGAAAATCATCGAGCAACGTAGAAGTGATATCTAGCGTTTGTCAAGGAAGCGTTACAGGCCCTCTGCTATTCCTAGTCTATATAACCGATTTAGGAGTCAATGCGAGCAGCTCTCTTAGATTGTTTTCAGATGATACTATCATTTATCATCTAGTAAACTCATTAGAAGAACCAAGTGCAAAATGACTTAGACACTACATCTGTGTAGTGCGAAAAGTTTCATTTGACCCTAAATAGCGAAAAGTGTGACATCATTCAGATAAGTACAAAAAGAAATACTTTAAATTTTGGTTTCAAAACAAATCACACAAATTTAAAATCTGTCAGTTCAGCTAAATACCAAGGAATTAAAACTACGAAGAACTTAAAATGAGAGATAACTTAGATAATATTTTGGGGAAGACGAAACAAAGATTGAATTTTATTGGTAGAACACTTGTAAGCTGCAACTGGTCAACTAAACAGACTGCCTACGCTTCGCTTGTTCGTCTTCTGATCGAATACTGTTGTGCATCTTGAGATCCTTACAAGACAGGATTGACGGAGGACATCGAAAAATTCCAAAAGAGGGCAACTTGTTTTGTATTATCGCGAAATATGGAGTAAGTGTCACAGATATGGTAAGCTAGTTGAGGTGTCAATCTTTAAAACAAAGGCGCTCTTCATCGCGGCGAGATCTTTTCACTAAATTTTAATGACCAACTTGCTCCCCTGAATGTGAAAATATCTTACTGCCGACAACCTGCATACGGAGAAGTGATCATTGTAGTAAAATGAGAGAAATCAGAGCTCTTACAGAAAGATTTAAGCGTGGAACGGTAGAGAAGTAGTCTGAAGGTGGTTCTAAGAACCCTCTGCCATGCATTTAACTGTGGATTGCAGAGTTATGATGTACACTGTGTTATAATAATAATAATAATAATAATAATAACAGCGACTCCATAGAAGCGATGGAAAAAACAGATGCCTATAAATATCTAGGATACAGACAAAAAATAGGAATAGATAATACAAATATTAAAGAAGAACTAAAAGAAAAATATAGACAAAGACTAACAAAAATACTGAAAACGGAATTGACAGCAAGAAACAAAACAAAGCTATAAATACTTATGCTATACCAATATTGACCTACTAATTTGGAGTAGTGAAATGGAGTAGCACAGACCTAGAAGCACTCAATACACTTACACGATCACAATGCCACAAATATAGAATACATCACATACATTCAGAAACAGAAAGATTCACATTAATCAGAAAGGAAGGAGGAAGGGGATTTATCGACATAAAAAACCAACATTATGGACAGGTAGACAATTTAAGAAAATTCTTTCTAGGACGAGCAGAAACTAGCAAATTACACAAAGCAATCACTCATATAAATACATCGGCTACACCACTGCAGTTTCATAACCATAACATCAACAGATACGAAGAAAGTAAATTGGAAAAAGAAAACACTACATGGCAAGCACCCTTATCATCCAACACAACCACACATCGATCAAGACGAATCCAACACATGGCTAAGAAAAGGCAATATATACAGTGAGACAGAAGGATTCATGATTGCAAATACAGGATCAAACAATAAACACCAGATATTACAGCAAGCATATTATTAAAGACACCAATACCACAACAGATAAATGCAGACTTTGCAAACAACAAATAGAAACAGTAGATCACATCACGAGCGGATGTACAATACTAGCAAATACAGAATACCCCAGAAGACATGACAATGTAGCAAAAATAATACATCAACAGCTTGCCTTACAACATAAACTTATAAAACAACACGTTCCCACATACAATTATGCACCACAAAATGTACTGGAGAATGATGAATACAAATTATACTGGAACAGAACCATTATAACAGATAAAACAACACCACATAACAAACCTACATCATACTCACCAATAAAAAGAAGAAATTAACACAACTAATCGAAATATCCATACCCAATACAACAAATATACAAAAGAAAACAGGAGAAAAAATTGAAAAATACATCCAACTGGTTGAGGAAGTCAAGGATATGTGGCATCAGGATAAAGTTGACATTATACCAATTATATTATCAACTACAGGAGTCGTACCACACAATATCCACCAGTACATCAATGCAATACAGCTACATCCAAACTTATATATACGACTACAGAAACCCGTAATTATTGATACATGTTCAATTACCCGAAAGTTCCTAAATGCAATATAACATATACCGTACAGTTAAAAGGAAGTCACGCTTGATCAAGGTCCGCGTCACTTTCTACTTTTGACCAGACATAACGTCTGAGATAAGAAATAAAAATTATTAATTGCAGTCGTCACACACAAAGAATCATCAACCTGAAGTCTTTCAGTTTTTGGAATGTCTGAAGTTATGCCCTCGCGCCGCTCGAGGCGGAGGGTCAGTGTGGAGGCTGGCCGGCTGGCCTCGCCCGTTCATCCTGTCAGTGGGCAGGTGACCGCTCCTTCAGCAAGGCCCGAGCAGGCACACGGAGGCAAAGGCTTGCTGGTTATTGGGAGCTCCAACGTTACGCGGGTGATGGCGATCCTTAGGGAAATAGCGTACAGGACTGGGAAGAATTCCAACGTGCACTCGGGGGGCCTCATCCAAGATGTGGAGGCGGCCTTGCCTGCGGCTATCGAGCGTACGGGGTGCAGTCGTCTGCAAGTAGTTGCTCACGTCGGCACCAGTGATGCCTGTCGCTTGGGTTCTGAGGCGATCCTCAGTTCGTACAGACGGCTGGCGGATTTGGTGAAGACCGCTGGCCTCGCACGCGGAGTGCAAGCAGAGCTCTCTATTTGCAGCACCGTTCCCAGAGTGGATCAGGGTCCTTCGGTTTGGAGCCGAGTGGACGGTCTCAACCAGAGGCTTCGTAGACTCTGTGACGGTCTTGGCTGCAGATTCCTAGACTTGCGCTATTGGGTGGGGAATTGTAGGACGCTCCTAGATAGATCAGGGGTGCACTACACAAAGGAAGCGGCTACTCGGGTAGCAGAGTCCTTGTGGCGTGACTTTTTTTTTTTTTTTTTTTTTTTTTTTTTTTTTTTTTTTTTTTTTTTTTAGGCTAGGCAGTAGTGCGAGGTGTCCTGATGAACACTCACCAGTCGACGTGTGGGCAGGGAAATTAGGACGCGCTCAGTGTAAAGACACTTCAGCTATCAAGATATTAGCAGTACATTTTCAGTGTTAAGAATAAAGTTCCTGAATTTACTGCCCTCCAGGAAGCGTACGGCGCGCAAATTATTCTCGGGGCTGAGACCTGACTGAACCCTGATATAGGAAGTTCTGAAATATTTAGTGAAGGTTGGAACCTGTATCGGAAAGACAGATTAGACACCGTAGGAGGTGGTGTCTTTATTGCAGTTGACAAAAATAATGCGTCTACTGAGGTCAAAGCAGAGTGTGGTTGTGAAGTTATCTGGACACGTTTAACAGGGTTAGGAGAAATAAAGTTAATTGTTGGGTGTTATTACCGGCCACCAGGTTCCACCACGACAGTTCTAGAATCATTCAAAGGGAGTCTACACTCTGTATCGCAGAAGTACCCGGATCATCCTATATTAGTAGGAGGTGACTTCAGCCGACCTAGTATAGACTGGGATGTCTATGGATTCATTACAGGTGGTACAGACAAGCCGTCGTGTGAATTACTTTTGAACTCATTATCCGAAAACTATCTGCAGCAGCTAAATCGATTGCCAACGCGTAATGGAAATATTTTAGATCTGGTAGCCACGAACAGGCCAGACCTCATCGACAGTGTCAGTGCTGAGACAGGGATTAGAGATCATGATGTTGTCATTACGACTATGGTTACGAAAGTTAAGAAGTCCGTCAAGAAGGCTAGGAGAGTATTCTTACTAGAAAGAGCAAATAATCAGTTGTCAGCATCCCACTTAGTAAATGAATCGACTTCATTTACTTCCGGTACGATGGACGTGGAAGCATTATGGGCAAATATTAGACACATTTACAGAGAGTACTCTTCTGCATTGGCTCCTTACTTAGCTTGCATTTAAAGCAAATCTCTGGCCCAGCCCCGATCGACTGGAAAAAAGCGCAGGTGACACCTGTGCATATGAAGGGTAGAAGGACGGATCCTCAAAATTACAGACCAATATCCTTAACATCGGTTTGTTGCAGGATTATCGAACATATTCTCAGTTCGAATATAATGAATTTCCTTGAGACAAAGCAGTTGCTGTCCAGACATCAGCACGGCTTTAGAAAGCATCGCTCCTGCGAAACGCAGCTCGCCCTTTTTTCATATGATATCTTGTGAACCATGGATGAAGGATATATACGAGCATATGGGATTGGTTCCCAAGTATGTGAGTGGCTCGAAGACTTCTTAAGTAACAGAACCCAGTACGTTGTCCTCGATGGTGAGAGTTCATCGGAGGTGAGGGTATCATCTGGAGTGCCCCACGGAAGTGTGGTAGGTCCGCTGTTGTTTTCTATCTACATAAATGATCTTTCGAATAGGGTGGATAGCAATGTGCGGCTGTTTGCTGATGATGCTGTGGTGTATGGGAAGGTGTCGTCGTTGAGTGACTGTAGGAGGATACAAGATGACTTGGACAGGATTTGTAATTGGTGTAAGGAATAATAGCTAACTCTAAATATAGATCAATGTAAATTAATGCAGATGAATAGGAAAAAGAACCCCGTAAGGTTTAAATACTCCATTAGTAGTGTAGCACTTGACACTGTCACGTCGATTAAATATTTGGGCGTAACATTGCAGAGCGATATGAAGTGGGACAAGCATGTAATGGCAGTTGTGGGGAAGGCGGATAGTCGTCTTCCGTTCATTGGTAGAATTTTTGGAAGATGTTCATCTGTAAAGGATACCGCTTATAAAACACTAACACGACCTATTCTTGAGTACTGATAGAGAATTTGGGATCCCTATCAGGTCGGATTGAGGGAGAACATAGAAGCAATTCAGAGTTAGGCAGCTACATTTGTTACTGGTAGGTTTGATCATCACGCGAGTGTTACGGAAATGCTTCAGGAACTTGGGAGGGAGTCTCTAGAGGAAAGGAGGGGTTCTTTTCGTGAATCGCTACTGAGGAAATTTAGAGAACCAACATTTGGGGCTCACTGCAGTACAATTCTACTGCCGCCAACTTACATTTTGTGGAAAGACCACAAAGATAAGAGAGATTAGGGCTCGTACAGAGGCATATAGGCAGTCATTTTTCCCTCGTTCTGTTTGGGAGTGGAACAGGTAGAGAAGATGCTAGTTGTGGTACGAGGTACCCTCCGCCATGCACCGATGGTGGATTGCGGAGTATGTACGTAGATTTACAAACAGTGTGCATGATTTTTAACTTTGTTGATTTTTAATGGAAGTGCATGGTGCATTAGGGACAGGAATGGTACAGAGGGAGCATGTTTTCTAACAAGTATCCACCCTCACTGTGGATAGCTAGCTGTCTTACCTGAGGAGTTTTGGGTGGTACTGACAATGTTCCAGGGACTGCTTCATCATACACACACACACACACACACACACAGGTACACACAGTTAAACAAAAACAACGAAAGGAATGGGCTTGGAAGGACATATGATGTGCCCTCACTGAGAACAAACCAAATACAGAATCGGGTGTTAGAAATAAGCAGAAGAAACTGTCTCATCGACTCTTTAGTTCTTAGTCTAACAAAACATCTTTCGTCATTTTGAATATAAAAGGGTACAAAGAGAATTCGTTTTCAATTTAAAGTTTATATAGATTCTAATGTGAGTGATATATGACTGCACTCTGAAGTAATGGTTTCAGCAAGGTGAGGAATCACTGATCAATGGGAAAGTGATGTGCCCAAATGTAGTATCTGTAGTCAGGAATCGAAGTGAAACATCGAAATTGCTGTTTGCTACAGAATTACTATTTACTGAAGATGGACAGTGCAGATATCCATTCAGGTAAATGGTATATAGTATGGTGTTAATAGCAACTTACAAGCTTCAGATTATGTTTCATCCAGCATCAATACTGTTTTAAATGCCTTGTCCCTCAATGGACGAGCCATATCTATATCGAACAAAAAGCAACTTAATTGCTCAACCACAGATTTGTTATTAATAAACAGTCTGAAAAACTTTAACAGGAAAATTACCAAAATGCAGGTTGCACTCCTAGAAATTACGGACACGATAAAACAATAGTTCTGGAGGCGCCGGGTATCGATCCCGGTACCTCTCACATGCTAAGCGAGCGCTCTACCATCTGAGCTACGCCCCCAGACAGTATCAATCTGCTTCAGTGGTGTATTTTCCAGGTCAGCGCCTCTGGCTACCCGCCGGACAACGCATACCTGTAGCTGCTACCAGCAGAACTGCGCCCAAGCGCTGCGGCGAAAGTTCGGCCACGCGCAGCGCATGCATAACTGCAGCCTCCACGTCTTCACAACTAGAAGCTCTAATAAAAGATGGCACTAACCTGCTGTCTTGAGAGTGCAGTTAATATGAACCAGTGTGAAGTTGAAGATGGTCGTTAGACATTGAGTGAAGTCATTGCGTACTTTTTTTTTTATCGGTCTCAATGGACATCTACCATAATTTCTTGGATTACCAAATTTATGTCCCTAGGTTTTTTATTTTATTTTTAAGTAAGTCTCTGATTGTGCGCAAAGCACCCTGCGTTATCGATTGAACGCCGGGTCAACCTATGGCATTGCATTTTTTATTGATATGCTTTTTGTAGGGGCGGGAGTTCGTCACACCGCTCTACCGGCCATTGTAAGCTTTCCAGAGCTTGGAGCCGGTAAGCATTCAAGTAGCTCCTCAATGGGCCTCAGGAGGCTGTTCGCACTGTGCGCCTGTCGTCCCTGCCAGTACCAGGAAATGAACCCAAGTCCTCCTCACAGCAGGCTCACTGCTCAGGTACGGAGGCGTAATCACGATGGATGAGGATTTAGAAATATCTGTACATCAACTGTAATAGTGCCCTTCCGCCGTACATGCCTAATAGTGTAGTCATTTCTTTGTTCTGTGTGTCATTCCTGTTTAGAAAGTCGTAAGTTTCAGATGATATTCATTTCTCTCGTTACAGTGGAGGCCAGTGTCCCACAGTTTCCACATTTGCAAAAATTTATTTGTTCTTGCAATACCTCCGTGCTTCTTTTATATTGTCCTCTATCCATATGTCTGTGCGTGTGATAGCTGTAGAAAACATGGGGAAGTCTTGTAGATGTATTACCTGCCTTTAATCTTTTGAATTCTGCTGACTCAGGACCGTGGTCTTGAAGGATCAGGGAAAAGTGTGCCACTTACAGGTTGCTGTGAAAGATTTCCTTTCGGAGTTCTGTGGCTCGAAAGGAAGTGTCGAATTTGACAGCCTCGAATGGTTTACTTTAGATGACGAAGAATAAAACTGAGGCCTGAAACATTTCCCTCTGGAATTTATATTACAAGATACAACTATTATGAAAGCTTTGCCCAATACGTCACGACAAATAAAAATACTGATTGTTATGCAATTCCATGGCGGTCGAGAGAAACGTTCAAAGACGGCAAACCTGAGCAAAAAATATAGATAAGCGAAATTAATGGTTGCTATCAAAATATATAAATTACTTATTCACGTAATTATCAGGTTACCGTCCATTAATATCAATTAACATCAATTTAAGCATGAGTTTTACAGAGGAAGAACAGATAATGGTTACACATTTCAATGAGGAACTGTTGGAATTTAACTCAGTTAACGAACTTGTAACCTCCCCTTTCCTAATCGGCCTACTGGTTGCGATATAATTGACCGTGATCGCGTAAGCCTCATGAAATGTTACCGTGAGTAAGGCTACTGTTACCGACGGAACACAATACCCATTAGTAGGAGTAAAGTGTACCAAGGGATAATCTGTTCTAAACCTAATCTAAATTCTGATAATAATTTTCAAATGGGTGGAATTTAGTGCAATAGCTCACGAACCACGCAGGGGGAAAAAGGGTACCATGTGATATTTAATACAAAGAAATACTGATTAGCAAAAAAGGAATAACTAAACGGTCACCAGCCCAATAGGGCAATGACTGTCCAGAATACTAAGAATGGTAATGGCAAAGAAAATTAAGCAAATAATCTCTGATGTGGAAACAAAAAATTTTCCACAACACAACTGTTCACGAAAAAATAAATGAATCAGAAGGCACTCAGTTTGCAGTTACTTAATCTGAAACAGCAAATTTTGAAAGCAAAGTTCAATTAAGTTGCTGGTTAACTAAATAACTGATTGTAACTGAAACTTTGTTACATAAACACTGACTTTCAGTAACCTCAGCCTAGCGTGATGCAAAATTTAGAACAAGGCAAGCAATTTACTTTTGATTATGAGAAGATTGAATTGATTTTACTTTAAGCAAACGAGCAACTGGTATACTTTTAACATAAAAAACAAAAAATTTCATACAAAATCAGCAGAAGTCACTCGCTAAGCTAACTACAGAATGAATGAAATTGTGCTGCATCTTTAGTTATTGGTTTTGTCAGTGAGTGAAAGTTGCAAATTCGTTAAGCCTCTGCTATATAATACAAGAATGAACAGTTACTAAGGAAGCAAAATTTAGACTGAAACTGGTCGTTAGGAAACAAACAAAAGTGGAAGTAAATAATTAAACAATTTTCATATTTTTGTTACACTCGATGATTACATGGAAAGGAAATGGATCTTGCTTGGTAGTAATGTCTGAGGACAATGACAACACAGGTGCCCTACAAGTTTTAACTATTGCAGGTTATCATTCAAGAAAATTCTTAAAATTTGTGAAAGAAATGCCACTAGGTAATGCCAGTACAATATTAGTTATACTCTGTCAGTTAACAGTCTGGCGATATTATAGCTGTGCGGACGACGAAGAATATAGCCGACGACAATTCCGAGCTGTTGCTGCTGATTGAGAACCACGAGTTGTCTCCAGAGCCACGGATAGTTATGGGACAGGCAACAGTTAGAAATGCAGTTTCCTCAGACTATTCACTCCTACTGTGCTCTCAGTACTCGCAAGTTAACGAAGTAGGTGCGCCCACACTGGCGCAAAGATAGCTGCACACCGCGTCTGCAGGAGCCTCCAAAAACACTTCCGGCACTCTTTCATGACTCAAGCTGCTCTGCTTCCTCTCTTCTCGCAGTACGCCGGAGACTCTCCGTAAACAAAATAAACAACAGCGGAGCTAGTGCCATTTCGTCGTTGCTATCGATACATTAAAATAAAATTTCCTTGACTATTAACAAGCAAATTTACAATGTTTACATTGTAGTTACAACCAAGTATATACAGTCACAAATAAATGCACTACTACATCCGTTACTTATTAAATATAGTTCCTGTAATAGAGCTTACAGATTCAGTATAAGTGGTACGTTACAAGTTATCAGCGGACATTAAACAGTAAAAAATTTTGGATGGTGCAGAAGGTATTTTATATGCATTTTCGGTGTTACAGACTGGACAACGAGACAATGGCTTGCTAAAAGAAACACACTCTTGCCTTCATCTTTTTAGACCTGCTGCTAGACATTTAAATAAATCCAGTCGTAAATCACAACAGGTGAGCTAATAAAGCACTAGACACAGAGGAGGCACCGGTCAATGTATAACTGGATGCAGGTGCAAACAAAGTCAACCCGCGGAATCTGTGACGCGTAATTAACGGCATGATTTCTTCAGATTCTACAAGCGTTAATGAAAGTACTGTAAGTACCTTAACAGACACTATTATTACGGTGATGGACTGACATGAAGCCGCAGCACTGCCCCGAGTCATGTCATAATGGACTCATAGGGTTAAACCTGTAGGACTGAATGAGTGTAGAGATTAAAATAATGTCGTTGATAAACTGCTGAAAACAGCTAGCAGTAAAATCTGAAATATGTCCTTTCGAAGAATGCGTGTGTCTTATACTTGCCAGCCTTTGTGGCCGAGCGGTTCTAGGCGCTTCAGTCTGCAAGCGCGCGACCGCTGAGGTCACAGTTTCGATTCCTGCCTCGGGCATGTATGTGGTAATGATGTCCTTAGGTTAGTTAGGTTTAAGTAGTTCTAAGTTCTAGGGAACTGATGACCGCAGATGTTAAGTCCCATAGTGCTCAGAGCCATTTGAACCATTTGTCTTATACTTATTAGCGAGAATTACATTGGTCAATGGACAATAACGGTAAGCCGAAAGCAGAGGAGATGGACGCTTAATATATGGAGTTCGAGCCGACCTTCAGCATAAGAAAATGTAACTATTGCGCATACATAGGCAGAAAGATCCATCACTGTACGATTGCACGATTGCAGGACAATCATTGGCAGCATTTACTTCCATAAAATATCAAGGAACATGCGTATGGAACAATTTCTAGTGGAACGACCATTTTAAACTTACCAGCGGTAAGGCAGACGCTAGACTGAGACTCATTGGAAGAATCATCAGGAACTGTAGCTCACCCACAAAGCAGATAACTTACAAAACCCTTCTTACATCAGTACTTGAAGATTAATCGCCAGAAGATCCAAAGAAGAGCACCACGTTTCGTTACAGGTCCATTTAGCAAACGCGAACGCGTCACGGAGATACTTAGCGCACTCCAGTAGCAGACGCTACGAGACAAGTGTTCTGCATCACTGTGTGTTTTACTTTTACAATTGCTAGAGCGTAGGTTTGCTGAAAGGGTCGATCAATATTTTGCTCCCTCCAGAATATGTCTCGTGGGAAGACCATGAAGGTGAAGTTAAAGAGACTGGGGTTATCACGAAGGCTTAGCGACAATCGTTCTTTCTGCGAACCGTTTGCGACTGGAGCAGGAAAGGAGTAAATGAGGGTTGTGCACAAAGTAGCCTTCACCAAGGTGGCTTGTGGAGCATAGTTCTAGTTATAGAACCAGACTGCAGGGTTAAAACTTGCAGGCCGCTGTGGCCGAGTGGTTCTAGGCGCTTCACTCCGGAACCACGCTGACGCCATGGTCGCAGGTTCGAATCCTGCTTCCGGCATGGATGTGTGTGGTGTCCTTAGGTTAGTTAGGTTTAAGTAGTTTTAAGTCTAGGGGACTGATGACCTCAGATGTTAAGTCCCATAGTCCAGTTCAAATGGCTCTGAGCACTATAGGACTAAACTGCTGTGGTCATCAGTCGCCTAGAACTTAGAACTACTTAAACCTAACTAACCTAAGGACATCAGACACATCCATGCCCGAGGCAGGATTCGAACCTGCGACCGTAGCAGTCGCACGGTTCCGGACTGCGCGCCTAGAACCGCGAGACCACCGCGGCCGGCTGTGACCCAGTGACATGGAGCATTGTCATCCATAAAAATTCCTTCGTTATTTGGGAACATTAAGTCCATGAATGGCTACAAATGGCCTCCAAGCAGCCGAACATGACCAGTCCACTTCGTATAAAGACAGCCCATTCAATTACAGAGGTGCCACCCGCTCGCACAATGCCTTGTTGACGACTTGGTTCCATCGCTTCGTGGCCTCTGTGCCATACTGGAACCGTAACATCAGCTCTTACCAACTGAAATCTGGGCTTATCTGACCAGGCCACAGTTTTCTAGTCGTCTGGGACCCAAGCGACATGGTCACGAGCCCAAGAGAGGGTCAGTCCTCTAGACTTATAACTACTTAAACATAACTAATCATAGGTAACACTTGGTTCAAGAATCATAAAAGAAGGTTGTATACATGGAAGAATCCTGGAGATACGAAAAGGTACAAGATAGATTATATAATGGTAAGATAGAGATTTAGGAACCAGGTTTTAAATTGTAAGACATTTCCAGGGGCAAATGTGGACTCTGAGCACAAACTATTGGTTATGAACTGTTGATTGAAACAAGAAATTGCAAAAGCGTGGGAATTTAAGGAGATGGGACCTGGATAAACTGACTAAACCAGACGTTGTACAGAGTTTCAGGGAGAGCGTAAGGGAACAAATGGCAAGAATGGGGGAAAGAAATACAGTAGAAGAAGAATGGGTAGCTTTGAGGGATGAAGTAGTGAAGGTAGCAGAGGATGAAGTAGGTAAAAAGACGAGGGCTAGTAGAAATCCTTGGGTAACAGAAGAAATATTGAATTTAATTGATGAAAGAAGAAAATATAAAAATGCAGTAAATGAAGCAGGCAAAAAGGAATACAAACGTCTCAAAAATGAGATCGACAGGAAGACCAAAATGGCTAAGCAGGGATGGCTAGAGGACAAATGTAAGGATGCAGAGGCTTATCTCACTAGGGGTAAGAAAGATACTGCCTACACGAAAATTAAAGAGACCTTTGGAGAAATGAGAACCACTTGTATGAATATCAAAAGCTCAGATGGAAACCCAGTTCTAACCAAAGAAGGGAAAGCAGAAAGGCGGAAGGAGTATATATAAGGTCTATAAAAGGCCGATGTATTTGAGTACAATATTATGGAAATGGAAGAGAATGTAGATGAAGATGAAATGGGAGATACGATACTGCGTGAAGAGTTTAACAGAGCCCTGAAAGACCTGAGCCGAAACAATACCCTTGCAGTAGACAACATTCCATTGGAACTACTGACGGCCTTGGGAGAGCCAGTTCTGACAAAACTCTACCATCTGGTGAGCAAAATGTACGAGACAGGCGAAATACCCTCAGACTTCAAGAAGAATATAATAATTCCAATCCCAAAGAAAGCAGGTGTTGACAGATGTGAAAATTACCGAACTATCAGTTTAATAAGTCACAACTGCAAAATACTAACGCGAATTCTTTACAGACGAATGGAAAAACTGGTAGAAGCCGACCTCGGGGAAGATCACTTTGGATTTCCTAGAAATATCGGAACACGTGAGGCAATACTGACCTTACGCCTTATCTTACAAGAAAGATTAAGGAAAGGCAAATCTACGTTTCTAGCATTTGTAGACTTAGAGAAAGGTTTTGACAATGTTGACTGGAACACTCTCTTCCAAATCCTAAAGGTGGTAGGGGTAAAATATTGGGAGTGAAAGGCTATTTACAATATGTACAGAAACCAGATGGCAGTTACAAGAGTCGAGGGACATGAAAGGGAAGCAGTGGTTGGGAAGGGAGTGAGACAGGGTTGTAGCTTCTCCCCAATGTTATTCAATCTGTATATTGAGTAAGCAGTAAACAAAAAAATTCGGAGTAGGTATTAAAATCCATGGAGAATAAATAAAAACTTTAAGGTTCGCCGATGACATTGTAATTCAGTCAGAGACAGCAAAGGACTTGGAAGAGCAGTTGCACGGAATGGACATTGTCTTGAAAGGAGAATAGAAGATGAACATCAACAAAAGCAAAACGAGGATAATGGAATGTAGTCTAATTAAGTTGGGTGATGCTGAGGGAATTAGATTAGGAAATGAGACACTTAAAGCAGTAAAGGAGTTTTGCTATTTGGGGAGCAAAATAACTGATGATGGGCGAACTAGAGAAGATCTAAAAAGTAGGCTGGCAATGGCAAGGAAAGCGTTTCTGAAGAAGAGAAATTTGTTAACGTCAAGTGTATATTTAAGTGTCAGGAAGTCGTTTCTTAAAGTAGTTGTATGGAGTGTAGCCATGTGTGGAAGTGAAACATGGGCGATAAATACACTCCTGGAAATTGAAATAAGAACACCGTGAATTCATTGTTCCAGGAAGGGGAAACTTTATTGACACATTCCTGGGGTCAGATACATCACATGATCACACTGACAGAACCACAGGCACATAGACACAGGCAACAGAGCATGCACAATGTCGGCACTAGTACAGTGTATATCCACCTTTCGCAGCAATGCAGGCTGCTATTCTCCCATGGAGACGATCGTAGAGATGCTGGATGTAGTCCTGTGGAACGGCTTACCATGCCATTTCCACCTGGCGCCTCAGTTGGACCAGCGTTCGTGCTGGACGTGCAGACCGCGTGAGACGACGCTTCATCCAGTCCCAAACATGCTCAATGGGGGAGAGATCCGGAGATCTTGCTGGCCAGGGTAGTTGACTTACACCTTCTAGAGCACGTTGGGTGGCACGGGATACATGAGGACGTGCATTGTCCTGTTGGAACAGCAAGTTCCCTTGCCGGTCTAGGAATGGTAGGACGATGGGTTCGATGACGGTTTGGATGTACCGTGCACTATTCAGTGTCCCCTCGACGATCACCAGCGGTGTACGGCCAGTGTAGGAGATCGCTCCCCACACCATGATGCCGGGTGTAGGCCCTGTGTGCTTCGGTCGTATGCAGTCCTGATTGTGGCGCTCACCTGCACGGCGCCAAACACGCATACGACCATCATTGGCACCAAGGCAGAAGCGACTCTCATCGCTGAAGACGACACGTCTCCATTCGTCCCTCCATTCACGCCTGTCGCGACACCACTGGAGGCGGGCTGCACGATGTTGGGGCGTGAGCGGAAGACGGCCTAACGGTGTGCGGGACCGTAGCCCAGCTTCATGGAGACGGTTGCGAATGGTCCTCGCCGATACCCCAGGAGCAACAGTGTCCCTAATTTGCTCGGAGGTGGCGGTGCGGTCCCCTACGGCATTGCGTAGGATCCTACGGTCTTGGCGTGCATCCGTGCGTCGCTGCGGTCCGGTCCCAGGTCGACGGGCACGTGCACCTTCCGCCGACCACTGGCGACAACATCGATGTACTGTGGAGACCTCACGCCCCACGTGTTTAGCAATTCGGCGGTACGTCCACCCGGCCTCCCGCATGCCCACTATACGCCCTCGCTCAAAGTCCGTCAACTGCACATACGGTTCACGTCCACGCTGTCGCGGCATGCTACCAGTGTTAAAGACTGCGATGGAGCTCCGTATGCCACGGCAAACTGGCTGACACTGACGGCGGCGGTGCACAAATGCTGCGCAGCTAGCGCCATTCGACGGCCAACACCGCGGTTCCTGGTGTGTCCGCTGTGCCGTGCGTGTGATCATTGCTTGTACAGCCCTCTCGCAGTGTCCCGAGCAAGTATGGTGGGTCTGACACACCGGTGTCAATGTGTTCTTTTTTCCATTTCCAGGAGTGTAGTTTGGACAAGAACAGAATAGGAGCTTTCGAAATGTGGTGCCACAGAAGAATGCTGAAGATTAGATGGGTACATCACATAACTAATGAGGAGGTATTGAATATAATTGGGGAGAAGAGGAGTTTGTGGCACAACTTAACGAGAAGAAGAGATGGTTAGTAGGACATGTTCTGAGGCATCAAGGGATCACAAATTTAGCATTGTAGGGCAGGATGGAGGGTAAAAATCGCAGAGGGAGACCAAGAGAGGAATACGCTAAAAAGATTCAGAAGTATGTAGGTTGCAGTAGGTACTGGGAGATGAAGAAACTTGGACAGGATAGAGTAGCATGGAGAGCTGCATCAAACAAGTGTCAGGACTGAAGACCACAACAACAACAAACATAACTAACCTAAGGACATCACAAACAGCTATGCCCAAGGTAGGATTCGTACCTGCGACTGTAGCAGCAGCGCGGTTCCGGACTGAAGCGCCTAAAAGCGCTCGACCACAGCGGCCGGCACAAGAGAGGTGCTGAACGTGGTTTCGTGCTGTCAGCAAAGGCTCTTGCGTCAGTCGCCTGCTGCCATAGCCCATTAAAGCCAAATGTTGCCACACTGTCCTAATGACACCTTCGTCGTACGTCCGTCATTGATTTTTGCGGTTATTTCACGCAGTGTTGCTTGTTTACTAGCACTGACAACTCTACACAAACGCTGCTGATCTCGGTCGCCAAGTGAAGGCATACGGTCACTGCGTTGTTCGTGGTGAGAGGTAATGCCTGAAATTTGGGATTCTCGGCGCACTCTTGACGCTATCGATTTCGGAATATCAAATCCCCTATCGATTTCCGAAATGGAAAGTCCCATGCCTATAGCTGCAACAATCATTTCGCGTTCAGTGTCTATTCATTCCCGTCGTGCGGCCATAATCACGTCGGAAAACTTTTCACGTGAATCACCTGAGTACAAATGACAGGTCCACCATGCACTGCCCTTTATATCTCGTGTATGTGATATTACTGCCAGCTGTATACACTCATACTGCTTAGTCACCTCACTATATGTTTGTGTGTATGGACAGGTCCGAGCTGCCGGAGATGGCAATCATGTGCGCGTCAGCCGGCCGGAGTGGCCAAGCGGTTCTAGCCGCTACAGTTTGGATCTGCGCGATCGCTACGGTCGCAGGTTCGAATCCTGCCTCGGGCGTGGATGTGTATGATTTCCTTAGGTTAGTTAGGTTTAAGTATTTCTAAGTTCTAGGGGACTGATGTCCTCAGATGTTAAGTCCCATAGTCCTTAGAGCCATTTGAACCATTTGATTAAAACTTTCAGGGTGTTAAGTCCCATCGTGCTCAAAGCTATTTGAACCACGTGAGCATCAGGTGCGCTAGTTTGTGTGTATGATGGTGTGTGTGTTTCCTTTTATGAACACCGCTTAGGCCGAAAGCTGACTGTTTTCGTCGTGCCTGTTTACAACTCAGTGTATAATCTATACGCTAAGTAGCAATCTATCTTTTCCCTTGTACTGTTATTACAATACAACGCAGTTTAACATGCCGTTCATCCTGCTATGGATATTTTAGAATTGTTTCTTCCGTAATTTTGTTAGTAAAATAAGAGGCAACATAAGATGTGATCCGTTCTTTAAGTGCAATTTATTATACAATCCATTGTGCACTGCAAAAATCTGTGTCAGTTGTTTTTCTTCATGTCCTGGGAGACATTGAATGCACCTTCCATTCGGTAATGTGTGTCTCATACTTAGTCGGTAAACTAACATTATTTGTCATGAGACGGTTTGTAGTGGAGAGTGAAGCGGTTCGAAGTGAGGTAAATTAAACCTGCGCTATTGCAGTTGTCTGTATCGTAGTTGCTGTCTATGTACTGTCAGCCGAGTCCACAACAGAGCACTGATATTGAGCTGTGCGGCCATAGTCCATTAACGCTCTCGCCCTTGACCGTTTTTGGTGCGTGTTAATGGGACATACTGAAATATTGAGTCAGAGTTCCTTCCTTCAGCGTAGCAAATCAGGTGGGTGTCTGTGTGCCGAAAATGGCGGCAATGAGTATTTGTGCAGTGCGATGTGTACAAATAGCTTTTTCCTCTCGAGAAATCATTAGAGGGTCATTGATGCCAATGTCCTCATCCATCTTGTTTCTGAGACGTTGTGCAAAGCCTGGGGATTAACGCACTATTTTAGTGTTACCTCTGCTGTTGTGCCTAAGGGATAAATGTTGTTCATGAGAATTTTTGCGCCTTCTTTGTTAGACAGAGGTACGTTCATTGTTATTGTAATGCTGTAAACGTTGGATTTTTTGTCTGACTGTGCGTGGGCTTCTGTATGGCCAGTGGGTCGCGGGAATCTAGTGGAGGAAAACAAAATTTGTTGGAATGGCGTCACATGAAATACTGACGAATAAATATTTAAGATTGATATACGAGATAACTGGAGCACGGGAGAGGTGAAAAGATGACCAGTAACTGTGATACAAATGAATAGATAGCAATAATGAGTTATTGAAAAGGTCTTGTTCTGATTTGAAGTGACACAAGTTCTTAAAGTGAAAAATCACGCGTGAAGATAAAAAACAGTAATTCTCATATACGATGTTTCGTCTTAACTTTTGTGGTTTTCGTTGCCTGTCGCTGACCATAGTGATAAATGGTATTCTAACAATAGTTACATGTGCAAACTGGAACTGTTGGCGTTGAAATGCTTGTCGAATTTACATGGACTATTATTATGTATTTCATTAGTTTTGAATAACTGTATGTAGATCATATACATAATGTTATCTAACTGGATTGGAATGATAATAATCAAGCTGTATTCAGATCGAACAGGACATGGGATGTGTGCTCGGCACACTCAGAGCTCTTAACCCTCTCGTTTTCACCTACATGTTAACGCCCTGTCTCCAGCCAATTGAATTCCGTTTGCCTTTAGTAAACATTCCGATCAGTATTGTGTATGAAATATAAGACACAGTGACAATGGAATCTTACAAACCAGAATTCGAAATGATTATTTCCGGGTGGAGCGCTACGCCGTATGTATTTGTTAACCACATCGGCCACAGACGCTGGTAAACCCGCTTATCATCACTCAAAAAGGCACCACAATGACTGATTGAGATTTGTCTTTGGAGAGTAACAGTTGGAGCATCTAAGTGTGGTCCACATCATCACAGAACTACTTTTGTGTTTAGTAGCGAGAAAATTTGGGAAATTTGTGGTAAGAACGTATGTGACCAAACTACTGAGGTCATTGGTCCCTAAGCTTATATCCTACTTGATCTAACTTAAACTAACTTACACTAAGGGCAGCACACACACACACACACACACACACACACACACACACACACACACACACACACACACCGTGACAAAGGGCCTCAGACCGCGAGGCCTTTAGTGGCAAAAGTGTGCAGTTACCAGTGTATCTGTTTTGTTCCCTCCCGTAGGTATATTACTGTACTTACTGAAAACAAGGGTAAGTATGAAATATCGGACTCCCTTTCAATCATCGTCGATCGATACTACGTGGTCTCTCACCATTGGCGTGATGTTAACGAGCTATTGATGCCCGTAACATTTATGTATATGGCTTTTGGAGGCAAATGTTCTCTTTCCACTCCTCGTGTCAGATTGTCACTGAAAAACTGTATTTTTGGAAAAGCGCGTTTGCATCTAACGTCACCTGAGCAGTGTTATCTCTAAAAGTTTTCGTCATCTTCATCAAAGCTGAGTGATGTTGACGACTAGGGCGTGACTTCGTTTGCTGTTGTTATTCGCTGACCAAGATTTGCTGCGAGTTATATATAGCGTCTGACTCTCTTTACGACTTCGAGATACTCCCTGCACATTAGTGCGAACCAACGATCAGACACTTTACTTTTAAAGAAATGTCTCACCTCCGTGTGTCCAGTTACAAAGACGAATACTTGCAACTGCGTGCTGGAAAGTAATGCCTCCGAATTTTTATGCGAAAGCTCTTAAAGCATTTAAAATAAATCAACGTTAGTGACGTCTACATTTTTATTCTTCATCTTGTTGTTTCCATATCGGTTGCTTTATGCACCCCTAAGCCTGGTGGCTGTGATTCATGATAAATTGTGCGGTATAATATCTGGAAGGGACTGTACTGTTGCAGTCCTCGGTCGGCAGGGCCTAAAGCAATTGAGGCTGTTCATTAAACGCAAAATGAAAACGGCAGTCAGTTTGAATAAGGGCTTTTCAGCTCATGCTTTTATGACGGTTCAGTTACGTCAACTTTGAAGCTTAATTTAACACTATGAATCACATGTGTAAAAATGTACGAGGGCTATTGGGAAAGTAAGTTCCGATAGGTCACGAAATGGAAACCACAGTGAAAATCAATAATGTTTTATTTGCAACAGTTAATTACACCTGCCAGCTCCTGCACTACTTATTCGGAGCGTTTTACCAACTTTCTAATATCCTCGTCATAGAATGCAGCTGCCTGTGCTTTCTGTCATTTCTCTACGCTGATTGGCAGCTTTCTGTATGTGCCAAAAAGTTACCTTCATAGCCAGCGATTCATGTGAGTAGAGATGAAACTCAGAGATAGCCAAGTACGAGGTGTGTGGTGGGTAATCAAACACTTCCCATCGAAAACGCTGTAGGAGCGTCCTCATTAACCCAGCAGTATGCGGCGAGAATTATCATGAAGAAGTAAATGCATGACAGTTACGTTGTGTGGGCTGCAGGAAATCAGGTGTAGTCAATCATAGGCACTCAGCTAGCGGGTGACACTACTTTCTAGGCATCTTTACGTGCTCACTGTGCGGTCACAAGTGAAAAGTGTGACGTGGCGCGATTGGTGGGTATACTACAGACACTGTCCAACACATCAGAGCAAAGCTTCATCGGATTCTCACTATGGTTTCCATTTCGCCATCGACTGGACCTTACTTTCTGAATAGCCCTCGTATTCTTTGCACAGGAGTAACTCTGAATATGTGGTGTATAAGAGTCCCGTTATGGAAATATGCGTATTTAGACCGAAATTTTATTGAAGAAGTCAGACTTTAACCTCTGTGCATTTCCACACAAAGCGTTTTGTATCGTATGACATTTCCTTCTATTACGTCCCCTTATAAATTACTCGAATGCCGCGTATTCAGTGTATCTATCGCAATCAGAAGGCTGCAGCCAGTTTTAATAACAGCTGAATGAAAAAGGAGTCTAGTATTAAAGTCAGAATCCGTTAAGTAAAGCACTACCAAACTCATGAAGCCCGATATGACAGTAGAGCAATATACATTTTTTTGAAATTTATGTTAACTCTGCAGTTACGGTCTTCACAATATCCGTATACTGAACACTAGGATTTTAAGGCAGCAGTAATTTTATAGTTTCCACTATCGTTACGAAACATAAACAGTGTTGAAAACAAAGTGATTAATTTATTCGATGAGTACGCATCCATTAACTTCTTGTTTTTATTTCCTGTGTTAGAGTATTTATTGCCTCTTACAATCAACTTATTTACTTGGTCTGAAAAATGTCTTATTTTCCATCAGACTGTAAATATTTTTATCTTTATCTGTAATCTTTATAGCTCATCCTCTGTAAGCATTCAGCCATTATTTTTTTCTAACATTTCCTGTGAGCTATCTGAAGATTATACACCCGACATGTGTTTTTCGTTTTATCTGGCCATTTATATGTTCCCAAAGAGCTTAAAACTTATACGCTCTGAAATTGCAATTCATAGGTCTTATTCATATATGAAGATCACTGCGACACACTGCCCGAAAAAAAAAAAACCACAGAAGGATTTGAGAGGGTATGCGATATTATTAAAACGAGTACAAAATAGAGTCAAAATTGCAAAGAACATGGGAGTATGTGGTCATTTATCTGTTGGACGTTGCACCCCGTCTGGCCTGAATGTCAGCACTAATTTGGACCATTTTATCCTCTCGCGATTTAACTTAGCCCATAGCTGTTGTAACTATCGCTTGATATCCGAGATACTGACACTGGAACGGAGTTTATGCAGATCTTATCCCACACATGTTCAATCGGGGGCACATCTGCGGACCATGTTGGTAACACGAGCACCTTAACATCGCGCAGACAGTTAGCAGACACGTGTTACGTGTGGACGAGCATTGTTCTATTGAGAAACAGAGGACACAGGATGTTCGTGACGTACGTTGTACCGTCAGAGATCCCTCAATTACTACCATACTACAATAACCGATGGTTCCCCACACCACGACGCAGGGAATAACATTGCTGTGTCTCTCCAAAACGCTGGAAAAATGAAATTCAAAGCGTTCAATTGGCTGTGAGCACTATGCGACTTAACATCTTAGGTCATCAGACCCTTAGAACTTAGAACTACTTAGACCTTACTAACCTAAAGACATCACACACATCCATGCTCGAGGCTCCAGACTAAAGTGCCTAGAACCGCTCTGCCAAAACGGCAGGCGGAAGAAAGAAACATCTGCCACGGTCGTCCCCATCCTCGCCGACAATGGTCATTCTAGGAAATTCGGAACCACAGTTTATCGCTGTACACAATGCGACACAATTCATCAGTAGTCCATGTTTCCCAGCCATGGCAGCATGACAAGTACAGCCTATAGTGTTCTGGTATTAAAGGCGGCTTACCCGTGGGACGCTAATGACATAGTCCGGCTACTGACACTCTGCAAACAATAGTGCGGTATGACAAAGAATGTTGAAGGGCGCCCATTACCTGTTCCGGGATTACGACATGCTTGGTGCACAATGTGGCAATATGGCGATACCCCTTGTGGTGATTATAGACATGGTCGACCGGAATCTTCACGACGAATGTACTAGCCCTCCCGTTCTCGTGCAGTCTAACATCGGCCCTCTGTCAGTTAATGCCCCACAAATCTGGACATTGCACGTTTCAACCAGTCGGCCAAATGGAGATCCACAATGAGGCTTTTTGAAACTCTATCGGGCGCTGATAATGCTCTGATGCGCGAGTAAGCTGCATCTCCTTGCCCTTTAGAGTGATCACACCACATCTGACACTGTTCACTCTTCTTAAACTCCGTACCAGGCCGTGTAACAACAACAAACACGAACAACGCTAATGCACTCTGATAGCCCATCTACTTGTCAGAAAGAACTGAGACTAATAACTCTTACAAGTTTTCTCGGCGTGATATTTTGTGCACGATATTTCGACAACCAACCCAGCCGTCTTCTTCAGGTGCTGCGAGCTTTGCTGTTATGTGTGCTCGGTGCCTGGACTCCAACCGGCATGCGAGCTATTGCTGGTCTCGAGCAGCTGTTTATAGTCAAGATCGGTTCTCGACATTCCCTACGTCATTTCCTGCTTTTCTGTTTTTCAGAGCTCTCATAGACACTCCGTAAGACGCAAATTCTCTCAGTGTTTTCCTACTCTGTTCGAAGTAATTTCCGGCGAGGTGTGGCATGAGAGATAGTGGCGCGCCTTGCTCGGGCAGACAATCAGAACAGTGTAGTTAAGTTGTAAGGAATATCAGCGTCATATCCGACTAAAACAACCAAAGAAATCAGCTGCTGCCTAACACTGCTTCGACCATAATGGTGAAATGAAATACAATGAGATCAGTGTCGTGGTGCAAGCGGCAAGTTCTTGAGAAAGCATAATTAAGGAGCCTATCGGAATAAAAATGTCAGAAAACCTAGTAAGTTAGGATGGAGGTTTCAATCCAAATAATGCTTGGGACCCGGCATTCAGTTTTTCAAAGTGTCGCCGTGCATGGCATCCACCAGAGCAGGGAAACGCTGACAGAATTTACGTTTCACGGAATATCAGTGCGAGACCTGAAGATCAAAATAGAATCAAAGGGAGTAGGGAGCATCGGGAATCGAATTCGGCTATAAAGGGCGTATCTACAGCAGGAATAGTTGACAGTCTCGTTGAAGTCCAGGCAGCGATTACACGTAACAGAAAAACACGCAGCACCTGAACAAGGTGGCTGGATCGGTCTTCGAAATATGGTGCAGAAAATGCAAACAATAACTCGGCAATACACCCAGAGGCTCACCATAGACAGTGAACGTAATCATTGACTTACCCACCGATGATGAGTAGATGTATGGAATTGTATTTACATCCGACCAGGCATTCTGGGTGCTTCACTTTCCTTTGTCAGGCTGTGTAGTAATGTCTTACAAAAAATTATATTTTTTAGTATAAAACTTGATTCCACTCCTAAGAGAGCAAATTCTAATGACACCGTGGTGCTTCAGGTTGGGGACTGAGCAAGTGGATAAGAACTAACTATTGTAGAAACAAATTACTAATTACAATCAGTATCCATATTAGCCTCAGCATACCTGTTTTGCAGCACACACTAGTAACCTTCCGCCCCCCCCCCCCCATACATTACCCCCCCCCCCCCCCCTTCGCCTCGGATCTACGTAGAGCTCTACTGAAAAAGTCTTTCTATTCCTTAACTGTTAGCATAACTGCCATTTTCTTCTTGTTCTCTTTAGGTAGCCCACCTACTCAGGTTAATCATGATTTCAAAAGTGGTAACTAATTTATCACATTTTTATTTGTCACTAGTATTACGTGTGCTGGAAATTACGATTATCGTCATATTAGTATCTCAGTTATATACATAACTAAATCACAAGTGCTCATCAAAATTGAGGCGCTTGGTGAAAAAAAAAATGCTTTGTAATAGTTTGATTCGTGTGTGTGATTCCGGCTCCCATGCATGATAGGTCCTGAAGACGCTAATCTGATCGGGCAAAGTAAAATAATTAATAAGTAAATATGGAGCGACGCAGGTTCACCATGTTGTCCTAAGAAACTGACATATATAGTATAATTATAAGTTCTTCAATTGCTTTCGATTGTCCTAAAAAAACTTTATCTTTAGATTAAAAAATGATAGTTGTGTGAAAAAATTACTAGTATTGTCGGCGGAGCAAAATAGACCACCCCTCGAGTACGATGGCAAGCCAGAAATCCTGCTTTGATATTGGGAAGCGTATTTACAGTATCAACAGTGTTCACTTTCGGTGAAAGACGCTATATAACGCGTAACCTCAGTCTCTTTTTGGAGACATGTACTAGGTATTCTTTCCACCACACCTTTTGTAAGTACACGCCACGAAGGAATTATCCGAATGGGACGAAAATCGTAGATGTGATGTACATGCACAAACAAACAATTGATTACAATTTCAGAAAAACTGAATAATTTATTGAAGAGAAGTAGATTCATAAGTTGAGCAAGTTAAAAACGTTGGACCGGCCGTTGTGGTCGAGCGGTTCTAGGCGCTTCTGTCCGGGACTGCGCTGCTGCTACGGTCGCAGGTTCGAATCCTACCTCGGGTATGGATGTGTGTGATGTCCTTAAGTTAGTTAGTTTTAAGTAGTTCAAAGTTCTAGGGGACTGACGACCTCAGATGTTAAGTCCCATAGTGCTCAGAGCCATTTGAACCATCTTCGAAAACGTTGGTTTACCTCTGGCCATTACGCAGGCAATTACTCAGAGTGTCATTGATTGAGTTTCTGGGTGTCCTCCTGAGGGATACCATGCCAAATTCTGTCTTTTGGCACGTTACATCGTCAAAATCCTGAACTGGTTGGAGGACCCTTTCGAAAATGTTCTAGAGGCTTTCGTTTGGGAGGGGAGGGGGTGGGGGGAAGAAATCCGGCGATCTTACTGGCCAAGGTAGCATTTGGAGAGCACGAAGACATGCAGTAACTCTCGCCATTCGCGGGATGGCATTATCTTGCTGAAATGTAAATCTAGAATGGCTTGAAATCAACAAAATGGCGCGTAGGATATCATCGACGTACCGCTGTGCTGTAAGGGTGCAGCGGATGACAATAAAAAAGTCCTGCTAAGAAATGAAATGGCACACCAGACCATCATTCGTGGTTGCTGGGCCATGTGGCAGGCGACAGTGAGGTTGGTAAACTTCCTCTGAGCAGGGCGTCTGTAGACACGCCTTCACTGACCATCGGGGGTCAGCTCGAAACACGACTCACCACTGACAACTCTACTCTAGTCATTGAGATTCCAGGCTGAATGTGCACGACATCACCACAAAAGGGCTTGTTTGTGTGCAGAGGTCCATTGTAGTTGGGGGAAGGGCGCCTTGAGCTCTGTCCGCATTCTGTGAGCTGCCTATTAATGGTCCTTGTCGTCACTAAAGCACCAGATGCATGTTGGATCGATAATAACGATGAATCCGAAGTTCTGAGTGCCTCTCTGACGATTGCTTCACTTTGCGTTCTGTCGTCTCGCTAGGTCGATTCCTTCCTTCTGGACGCTGCGATCGTCCATGGTTCACCCATTCCTGCCAACAATGTCGAATAGTGGCATTGCTCCTTTTCACATGTCGAGCGATTCGCCGATTACTCTAAGCAGTTTCTTTGAGCCCAACTACTTGTCCTCTCTGATACTGACATCTGCGTATATTGTTCACGCGCCTGTCTGCGAGGCATAGTTACTGTCCAACTGAGCCCACTGAATGAAATTAGCAAAGACTTTATATCTGATATCGACATGACCCCTGCTTACTACTCTTGCCAGCTGCGCGACGAAACTACACTGCAACGTCACACATTAATCCATCGGTTGCCACAATTTTTCAGTCGATACCTGTGCCAATGTCAGTTTGTGACCAATGTGCATAACTCCTTCGTGGTGCGTCGTTTTTGTCTTAGAGTGTACACTGGGAATGGGAACCAGAGATGTTTATATACTGAACCGCCAAAGAAACTGGTATAGGCAAGCATATTCAGATACAGAGGTATAAACAGGCAGAATATGGCGCTGCGCTCGGTAACGACTATATAAGACAAGTGGCTGGCGCATTTGTTAGATCGGTTACTGCAGCTACAATGGCAGGTTATCAAGATTTATATGAGTTTGAACGTGGTGCAATAGTTGACGCAAGAGCTGTGGGACACAGCATCTCCAAGGTAGCGATGAAGTGGGGATTTTCCATACGACCATTTCACGAGTGTACCGTGAATATCAGGCATCGGGTAAAGCATCAAATCCCCGACATCGCTGCGGCCGCAGAACGAGACTAACGACGTCTGAAGGGAATCGTTCAGCGTGACACAAGTGCAACCCTTCCGCAAATTTCTGCAGATTGAAATGCTGCGCCATCAACACGTGTCAGCGTGCGAACGATTCAACGATACGTCATCGATGTGGGCTTTCGGAGCCGAAGGCCCACTCATGTTACCTTGGTGACTGCACGACACAAAGCTTTACGCCTCTTGTGGGCCCGTCAATACCGACAATTGACTTTTGATGATCGGAAACATGTTGTCTGGTCGGACGAGTCTCGTTTCAAACTGTATCGAGTGGATGGACGTGTACGAGTATGGAGAAAACCTCATGAATCCATGGACCTAGCATCTTAGCAGGGGACTGTTCAAGCTGATGGAGGGTCTGTAATGCTGTGATATGCGACCCCTGATACGTCTAGCCACAACTATGACAGGTAACACGTACATAAGCATTCTGTCTGGTCACCTCCATTCATCCATGTCCATTGTGCATTCCGACGGACTTGGCAATTCTAGCAGGACAACGCGACACCCAATGCATCCGGAATTGCTACAGAGTGGCTCCAGAAGACTCTTCTAAGTTTAAACAATTCAATTGGCTGCCAAATTCCCTAGGCGTGAACATTATTAAGCATATCCGGGACACCTTGCAACGTGTCGTTCAAAAGAGATCTACACCCCTTCGTACTCTTACGGATTTTTGGACAGCGCTGCAGGATTCATGGTGTCAGTTACCTCCAGAACTACTTCAGACATTGAGTTCATTCCACGTCGTGTTGCAGCACTTCTAAGTGCTCGTGTGGGCCCTACACGTTATTAGGCAGGTGTACCAGTTTCTTTGGCTCTTCAGTGTACAACATGTAACCACCGCTATTCACTGTGCCTGCAAGTATAAATGCAGATGTGGGAGGTCAGAGTTTGTGCTTAACTGGCATCACATAAGTCTGCGAGACGAATGCTTAGCATACATCTTCCCGCGCCCCTGGAGATAGGACATTCGCTACAGGCTAGGACGCCAAGGGATACAGGATACGCCTACAGATCACAGAGCTGCCTCCCTGCCGCTGACTTGGCCGTCAGGTGGCACTCGTGCAGTGGAAAACTGGACACGTCTGCATTGTGTTCGTGCAGCCACTGGAGCAGAGTTGCAAAGGAATGCCTCTTGCATCAAAGACAAAATCGCCGAACCGATGTTAGCGCTACAGTGAACTCTGGATGTGGAAGACAGCAATGTTTTGCATCTTATATTGCCTTGCAGTTCATGTTTGTACTATGTTACACTTAACTATTTAACATTTTACCTAACAAGATTCGGGAATTATTACGTGTATTATATGGACTCGATGTGGACGTATTCGAGTGCGTGGCTGTGCGTCTTTTTTGTATGAGGAATACTTTTCGTCTCTGCGTTTTTATTAATATACAGGGTTAGAAAGTTCTCGTCTTAAGCATCTTTTCTACATAGGAGTTTCTATTGATCAATAGACGGGATACGAGTAAACGCTGTTGTAGTTTCAGCAACGAAAGGGAGTGGGGAGTAATCGTATGTAAAGACGGTACGTTCAAAAGGACACATGCAGCATAAGTTATGAACTCACACATATGCTGCTAGTTATTGTAACAGCAAAAATCTCTCTACTGTACAACACCTCTTCTGGAACTGCAGCAGTTTCATCCCGACGCCCTCTCTCTCTCATAATAGATCCCGCAGCAAAATGTGCAGCTCTTCTTTGTGTCTTCTGCAATTCTCTTTTAATTGCATTAATAACAGCGATGTAAAACATGACAACAAATTTGTCGAACTTTCGAGTGCAAGGACTATTAGGCGACCAGTCGCTCCCACAAACGGAGGTGACTATCCGGTGACGGTTAAAATGAAATTTTCTGACGGATAAAAACAAAAAGGCTTCGGTTGAATTACCGTCACGAAACTGAAATGTTTTTGAAAGATTACTGTTACTGTTATCTCTCTTTCATAATATTGTAACACTGATCACGTAAGTTACCAATAAATACATTTTTTAAAAATACTAACTGTACTCGGCATGCGTCACCTGGTAATTACCTCTCGTCTGAAGCATCTTTTCTACTCAGGGGCTTCTATTGGTAAGTACGTGGGAGACGAGAAAACGCTATTGTAGTTTTAACAAAGAAAGGAAGGGAGTGGAGAGCGATCGTATGTATAGGCGGTATGTCCAAAAGAACACATGCAGCATAAGTTATGAACCCACACAGATGCTGCTAGTAACTTTAACAGCAAAAGAAAGAAATCTGGAAAAAAGAAATTTGTTTAATGATGTGCTTTTCGATACACAATACTTTTGTTCTTTCCGTCTGGTGTGTACACGAACAAGGTTTCTCGACGCATGAGCAAGCTACACACAGTTGTCGATGTGGGAACGATGGATTTTTCAGATTTTGTCCACACAATTGTAGTAATTGTTCTTGCGTCTTTTTGATGGTCACTGCAAATGATAGTATGAGAACAGCATTATTAAAACTATTTTATTACGGTCCCTTCACATATCACATGCTTGAATTGAGTACGTGGGCGGACTGCTGCAAGAAAAGGCACTTAAAAACACGCCCCTATTAGAATACAACGTTGTGTTAAAATTTCAAATCAATCGGTCAACAATTTTCCGAGATTTGGTATCAATAAGAAAAGAACAGAAAATTTAAATGTTTATAATAGCAAATCTCGGAATGTTCTTCACCAATTGAATTGAAATTTTGGGTCAACATTGCACTGGAATACGTCCGTGGTTGCATATACTTTTTTAAATACGTTTGGGATATGTGTTGCCAGTAGCATTCGCAGTAAATAATAATAAAACAAAACTTCATGTCTGACGCAGCAGTTTCTCACTCATTTCAATGCTTATGACGTCGTATCTCCTGAATTGTGGGTCGTACAGTAACATAAATTTACGGGAACGTTTAATGATATATATGGATACTGTATGCGAAATATGTTGCGAATAGAGTTAGTATTAGAGAAGTAATAAATTAAAACGTCATGATAATCATCTTGGGATTGAAGCTCTTTTTTCCGTGTTTGCTTTAACAACACGTATGTTTTTGGATAGGGGCCGCCTTTAGCAAAACATAATTTTGGTTTTTAACCCAAACATGTTTCAGTGCAGCAGTGGGCTTTTATTTTTCATCTGTTAAAGATAAAGAGTGTTCTTTGCTTTCGTATACATGTAGCTATTCGTAACTGCAGATATTTGAAAAAACACACAAATTACGAATTCATACCTTTTTACCACGTGGAGTGGTTTTCCTGATGTGTTGTGTTTCTACAGTGACCGTTTTGTTCCACAGTTTGTCATCTGGAACAACTTTTACCTTAAAGTAGATAGATTGTTAAGCCAAAATTACGATTTGAAAACTTGTTATTTCTGTGCCTGAAATTATTTAATTCTATGTGTGTGTTTGTGTGTGTGTGTGTGTGTGTGTGTGTGTGTGTGTATTTACATAAAGTTTCACCTACATTTTCCTTTTAATCATCTTTATCACTGTCAAACACTATGTATTGAGTTGCCACTGTCACTGTAACTGTTTTCACTGCTTTACCAGCTGTAAAAACAAACATGGCGGGCAGTGGAACAATTGAATGTGTAAAAACAAGATGGCTGACAGTGGAACAGTTGAAGCCGTTCCTGGCTGTTGTTCTGGATCTTTCAGAGGTAAAACAGCAGTTTTACTTCGTGTACAGCGAAAATGTAGTAAGCGATAAACTTTTTTCCTTTCATTATTTTGTGGGGGTGTGAATGAGAAATTTTTTTATAGAGGTTTGAAATTATAAATTATGTAAATTTGTTGCCATTAGCTAAGTGCAACAATTCTCAAATAGTGAATGCATAGACCTGGGTATTTTCGCGTGGTGGCATCTCATTGTTTATGACGTCAAATCTTCTGAACTATGTGTCATACTTTCTTTGGGGAGGGGGGTGGGGGGAAGAGCGGACTAGGCACCTTGGCAGGCGTGTGAAGAACAACTCACCAAAGTTTTATACTAATTGTATGAATGGTTTAGGAACGCATAGAGGACAAAAATACAAAGAAACATCCATCTTTTTATATAGTCTAACAATATCGTGGGACAGAGTGGGTTCTAAAATATGTCCACCCCCTACATACACACTTTGTAGTTGTATGTGACTCTATAATAGTAAAATATAGACATATACATCACATGTTGTTGAACATCTCATGAAAATACCTTCTCCAAGTTGTATGTAATACCCGCAATTGACCGGAAACCTCCTAAAATAGCTTTCTCAACCACTAATTTTATTTTATTATTTTTGTTTATTAATAGAAACTGTTATATAGGCATGCTGTTCCTATTTTGTGCTATGTTTTTTCCTATATAATCCATTTCTTTTATTTACTGTTCAATTTTTTGCTTTTTCAATGCATTATCACCACACTGCCAGAGATGTTACCTACTGTATGTCTCTGTTTCAATCTAGACGTGTAACTTCTCTTCCAATGTTGTTTACAAACATTGTAACTTCTTTGGTGGCAATACTCAGTAAATGTGTGAAGATGGCCTTGTAAGACGAAAACCGGTTAACACAATAAAAGTAATACTGTAGAACAAAAGCAGACTGGTACATTATAATGTTGTTCTACCAAGAACTGACGGAAGATTCAGTTAACATGACCAGAAACAGCTTTATTATTCACTCTGCAACGAATAAACGAACTGACTGATACCACAACACAACAGTAAATATGGAATGACAATTTTATTTCTATTATTATTATTTTATTATTATACAGAGCCGCTATGCACTACGGTTATTTCAACTGTTCCTTCTGTCTTTTCTTTCACATTTGCCTCATCTTTTCTCAATGTTTTTTCTTGTTTCTTCTGTAGAAGTGGCTCCAATCTTCTTGTCGTGTTTTTTTATGGAAACCGTTGGAGTCGTGTGATGTATTTCTGAGCGGCAGTCGTTCTTCAGTATCTTGCAGAGTGACTTGGAAGTATCCATATTCCTTCCAACTATTTGCACAACGTGTTACCCATTTCCAATTGACCAAAGTAAGTAAATAGTCTTTCTTTTGTCAGGACGTTGAGATTCATGTTTTGGATGTGGCTATAGAAGGTTATTCTTTACCCCATCGTGCCTGTAAGTTTTTTATTATGTGTATAAAGTCCATTATTATGACATCTTCTGTATTGTGTTTGCCTTTCATTCAGTCTTGCCACTAACTGTATAGGAAATCGGTGCCAGAAACATTGCTCCGGTTGAAATGATTTCTTTGATGTGTTAACAGAAGATAATTCGTTTTCGGTAAGTAAGAAAATATACTTCTTGTCTAGTGCTACCAACAGTACGCCACGCAATACTTCTTCCGGCTCATACGGACGTAATGTATTTAGCCGGAGCTAGCTTCTTACGTTGAAGTGCTTAGTGTAGCGACCGGCCTAGTTCGCCACGCACCATGGAGCCATTCAGGTGGCAAACGCAGCAAGTTCTAGCGATGTGGTGTAGTAGTTGTCAGGCGTGACATACACAGTTATGGCATTAGTACTCTTGCCACAGACTATGACGGATGCAACCTTTTATGTGACATAGTTCTGATTCACGACAATGCTCTTCTGAATTTTTCTATACAGACACAAATCGTTGTCTTATAACAGGCTCTATAGACAGATATTTACTCATCCTCCACGTAGTCTACATATTTCGGAAGTTATAGTTAAGCATATTTGCTGGTAACCTTTCAATGACTTCAAGAGGCGTTGATGGGCTGGGTGAATCACCATGCGTCTATTTGGTGTTACGAGTTGAAAATTGTGTCGAGATATCTACGACCGATACTAGATTATTATCAGTCCGTGACCCTTACAGCCGGCCGAAGTGGCCGTGCGGTTCTAGGCGCTGCAGTGTGGAACCGCGAGACCGCTACGGTCGCAGGTCGAATTCTGCCTCGGGCATGGATGTGTGTGATGTCCTTAGGTTAGTTAGGTTTATGTAGTTCTGAATTCTAGGGGACTAATGACCTCAGAAGTTGAGTCCCATAGTGCTCAGAGAGCCATTTGAACCATTTTTTTACCCTTACCAAATTGAATTGATAGAAGAAAAATTTGGAAATTTGTGGTAAGATATTATGAAACCAAACTGCTGAGATCATCGGTCCCTAAGCTTACACACTACTTACTCTAACTTAAACTAACTTACGATAAGGACGATACACACACCCATGCTCGAGAGAGGACTCGAACCCCCGACGGGGGAAGCCGCTCGGACCGTGACAATGCGCCCTAAACAGCTCGCCTACCCCGTGCGGCTTGATAGAAGACATAGAGAAGATCCAAAGCAAAGCGGCGAGTTTCGTCACCGGATCGTTTAGGCGGTGCGAGAGTATTACGGAAATGCTCAACAAATTAACAAACTCCAGCGGCATAAGCTGCAATAGCAGCGTTGTGCATGACGTAGATGTTTACTGTTAAGATTTCGAGATCGCTCGTTCCACGAAGAGTCGGGCAAAATATTACTTGTTCGCTCATACCGTACATCTCCAGAATCCACGACGAGTAGATCAGAGTAATTAAAGCTCAAGTGGAGTTTCACTGACATTCTTTCGACGCACCATTCGCAGACGGAAGAGGGGAGGTGGAAAACACAGTCAAATCAAAAATAGCCTTCACCACTTACTGTACAAAATAATTGGGGAAGCTTGTGGGGAGGTGCAGTAGATGTAGATAGTTTCATGGTTCGTAATCCGCAAGTCACCTTAAGGAGTTTAATGGAGTGCTATAGTGTTTTCCAACCACCCCTTCCCCCTCCTGCCAACAGGCCCACACTTAAACACCCCCTGGGCTACTTCCTACCATAAGACTTAACTGGCCTTTTCTATTTGATAACGGTGGTAGGGAAGAATGACACTCGACAAATTACTGTATAAAATCAAATTTCTATTATTACGTCGTTAAGTTCATTTTAAGAGATATATGTGGAAGGAATATCTTGCTCGATTCTTCTTCGAACATGCTCATTCAGAATTTTAGCAGTAGGTGTGTCAGTGTGGTGAATGACGCCTCTCCTGCTACTAAAGACGGTTGAGTATATTTGTTGACTAAAAAAACTGGTGACAAAACGCATCTCTTGAACTATTTTCTCTCTTTTCTTTTAAACCTCCTTGCCGGTCGCGGTGGTCTAGCGGTTCTAGGCGCTCAGTCCGGAACTGCGCGACTGCTACGGTCGCAGGTTCGAATCCTGCTTCGGGCATGGATGTGTGTGATGTCCTTAGGTTACTTAGGTTTAAGTAGTTCTAAGTTCTAGGGGACTGATGACCACAGATGTTAAGTCCCATAGTGCTCAGAGCCATTTTTGAACCTCCTTGGTAAAGGATCTGTACTTACTGGAATGGGTCGCAGTGTTAGTCCGTATGCTATCCTCTTCGTAATGAGTCACGCCAGGTTAGAATTCTTTCATTGAATTTCTCTGGCATCTGTATACTTATACGAGGTATTTCGATCTTAAATCACTCCAAACGAGCAGGTATTTTATCGTTGTGACTATTTTCACAGACTGATAGACAATGGTGTAATGAGAAATTAATGTGTGTTTTCGCATATTTACGTGCCGTCTGTTTATGCGGACGAGTAGGTGTCAGTCCTTGTGTCTCAATGGTCAATCGTCTGTGCCTAAAAACATAAGCTCGTCATGGGAATACGCTGCCATTTTCGTATGTATAGAGCCTTGTTCTAGCAATATACTCGAAAATGACTTGATAAAAAAGAAAGCAGTTGTGTACCAAAGGACAGGTCTGAATAAAAACAGCCTTAGTGAAAAATGCCACTTCCATTTGACGTAAAATAGGTATTTCTTCTGTTTTTGAAGTTTTATGAATGTATATCTTCGTGGAAAGAAATATTCTTCATGTTTCATGAGTGATGCACGTCATAGGATACGATTTGCCACCACGTATGATTTACAATATTAATTTACCAAACAGTAAAATATTTACACGCTACTAATTGAATTTTGTTCGGGATTCGGTAATAGTCCGCAACGTTTTTACTCTTTACTCGGAATGTCAATTAACTTGACGGAGGGACTAATGGCTTTTTATATTAAACTAAAAATTAATTACAAATCATTTTTCAAGAATTGGAGATTAAAATGCATGCTCTCACTTTGGATGGCTAAGGCTAATTTATACTGGACCCTCCAAAATGTATAGTGTTAACAACATTAAATTTAGTACTCTTTTTATCATCCGTTGAACAGGGACTTTTGTGACGAAATAAATTACACCGGAAAAAAGGTTATCGTAATCTGGCGTATATAGTATCCGTATTTGGAAGGGTCGACTACACTAATGCAATTTTATTTTCCTGGGAATTGTTCAGCAGTTCGTCGTATCCCCTTCCGCTTCTTCCAGTTTTCGTCTAACGTGTTGCTGCTTTATTCTAAACATTAATATGTTCGCAGTTTGTTGAATGCTGCTGTGTGTTATACAGTCAACAGTTTTCCGGCTGTTCCCGAGATGTTGTGAGTGTGCGTGTCACATACACGTTTACAGTTCCATTCTAACACTACACGTGTCTTTCCATGCCAGACCCTATATAGAAGCGCTGGTGCGAGCATGGTGTATTTTTAATGGGAGACGGAGTTGTCAATCAAATAATACATACAAATACTGATACAGAAAAATTTATAATGACGTACGTTGAGCCGGCCGCTGTGGCCGAGCGGTTCTAAGCGCTTCAGTCTGGAACCGCGCGACTGCTACGGTTGCAGGTTTGAATCCTGCGTCGGGCATGGATGTGTGTGATGTTCTTAGGTTAGTTAGGTTTAAGTAGTTCTAAGTTCTAGGGGAATGATGACGTCAGAAGTTGAGTCCCATACTGCTCAGAGCCATTTGAACCATTTGAATGTACACTCCTGGAAATGAAAAAAAGAACACATTGACACCGGTGTGTCAGACCCACCATACTTGCTCCGGACACTGCGAGAGGGCTGAACAAGCAATTATCACACGCACGGCACAGCGGACACACCAGGAACCGCGGTGTTGCCCGTCGAATGGCGCTAGCTGCGCAGCATTTGTGCACCACCGCCGTCAGTGTCAGCCAGTTTGCCGTGGCATACGGAGCTCCATCGCAGTCTTTAACACTGGTAGCATACCGCGACAGCGTGGACGTGAACCGTATGTGCAGTTGACGGACTTTGAGCGAGGGCGTATAGTGGCCATGCGGGAGGCCGGGTGGACGCACCGCCGAATTGCTCAACACGTGGGGCGTGAGGTCTCCACAGTACATCGATGTTGTCGCCAGTGGTCGGCGGAAGGTGCACGTGCCCGTCGACCTGGGACCGGACCGCAGCGACGTACGGATGCACGCCAAGACCGTAGGATCCTACGCAGTGCAGTAGGGGACCGCACCGCCACTTCCCAGCAAATTAGGGACACTGTTGCTCCTGGGGTATCGGCGAGGACCATTCGCAACCGTCTCCATGAAGCTGGGCTACGGTCCCGCACACCGTTAGGCCGTCTTCCGCTCACGCCCCAACATCGTACAGCCCGCCTCCAGTGGTGTCGCGACAGGCGTCAATGGAGGGACGAATGGAGACGTGTCGTCTTCAGCGATGAGAGTCGCTTCTGCCTTGGTGCCAATGATTGTCGTATGCGTGTTTGGCGCCGTGCAGGTGAGCGCCACAATCAGTACTGCATACGACCGAGGCACACAGGGCCAACACCCGGCATCATGGTGTGGGGAGCGATCTCCTACACTGGCCGTACACCTCTGGTCATCGTTGAGGGGACAGTGAATAGTGCACGGTACATGCAAACCGTCATCGAACCCATCGTTCTACCATTCCTAGGCCGGCAAGGGAACTTACTGTTCCAACAGGACAATGCACGTCCGCATGTATCCCGTGCCACCCAACGTGCTCTAGAAGGTGTAAGTCAACTACCCTGGCCAGCAAGATCTCCGGATCTGTCCCCCATTGAGCATGTTTGGGACTGGATGTAGCGTCGTCTCACGCGGTCTGCACGTCCAGCACGAACGCTGATCCAACTGAGGCGCCAGGTGGAAATGGCATGGCAAGCCGTTCCACAGGACTACATCCAGCATCTCTACGATCGTCTCCATGGGAGAATAGCAGCCTGTATTGGTGCATTGGTGCGAAAGGTGGATATACACTGTACTAGTGCCGACATTGTGCATGCTCTGTTGCCTGTGTCTATGTGCCTGTGGTTCTGTCAGTGTGATCATGTGATGTATCTGACCCCAGGAATGTGTCAATAAAGTTTCCCCTTCCTGGGACAATGAATTCACGGTGTTCTTATTTCAATTTCCAGGAGTGTATATTGAACTTGCAAATGCTATTACGGAAATGGTAGACGTCAAACAACACTGACGGAAAAAAACTGTAACACCAACAAGGAGCTGTGCGGCGTAAACGAAAGTTGGTAGGCGTGTTTCTACATCTGGAAGATGACTCCTATTCAGATTTCGCGCCACTCGAATAAGAGTGGCTCTAATTGCGCTGCTATGAAGATGCATATCAGGTTTGCATTGAATTCACGCTGTAACGACCGTGAGCGTTAGTTACCTTTGAGAATGGACGTAGCGAATTGTTGTTGGTCAAGAAAGCCTTTAAAGCATCAAAGAAGCCAATATCAGCACCTCACTGAGTCCGAACGGGGTCGTAATAGGGCAACAAGAAGCAGGGAAGTTCCTTCTATCACAATGGAGAAAGACTTAGCAAGACTGTAGCCACTGTACACGACTGCTGGCAGCGGTGGCCACAAGAACGTACGGTCACAAAAAGACCGGTCTCCAGGAGGCCACGTGGCGCTACCGAGAGGGAAGATCATCGTGTTCAGCTTATGAGTCGGGCGCATCGTACTGCGTCTGCAGCAGCAATTTGAGCCACAGTTGGCACACAGTGGCACACCGGACTTGTTTTTCGGTTGCTTGAAGGACAGCTCCGAGCCAGGCGCAGTAGGACTTTTGAGCATATACTGTACTCGAACATTATGAACCACCTTGAAGAAAATGACTTATTGATACATAACCAACACGGATTCAGAAAATATCGTTCTTGTGCTACGGTCGCAGGTTTGAATCCTGCCTCGGGCATGGATGTGTGTGATGTCCTTAGGTTACTTAGGTTTAGGCTTTATTCCCGTGAAGTAATGAGTGCTGTCGACAAGGGATCTCGGATCGATTCCATATTCCTAGATTTCCAGAAGGCTTTCGATACCGTTCCTCACAAGTGACTATTAATCAAATTGCGTGCCTATGGAGTATCGTCTCAGTTGTGTGACTGGATTTGTGATTTCTTCTCAGATAAGTCGCAGTTCGTATTCATAGACGGTTTATCATCGAGTAGAACAGAAGTGATATCTGGCGTCCCAGAAGGTAGTGTCATAGGCCCTTTGGTGTTCCTGATTTCCATAAATGATCTAGGTGATAATCTGAGCAGACCCCGTAGATTGTTTGCAGATGACGCTGTAATTTACCATCAAGTAAAATCATCAGGCGATCAATTGCAATAACAAAATGATCTAGAGAGAATTTCTGTATGGTGCGAAAAATGGCAATTGTTACTAAACAAAGAAAAGTGCGAGGTCATCCACATGGATATTAAAAGAAATCGGATAAATTTTGGGTATAGGATAAATGCCACAAATCTAAGGGCTGCCAGTTCGCCTAAATACCTAGGAACTACAATTACGAGAATCTTAAATTGTAAAGACCACGTAGATAATATTATGGGGAAGGCGAAACAAACATCGCGCGGGTCCAGACTGTAGCGCATAGAACCGCTCGGCCACCCCGGCCGGCGCGCGGTATGGGATCCTTACCAGGTGGGATTGACGGAGGACATCGAAAAAGTGTGAAGAAGGGCAGATCGTTTCGTGTTATCGTGCAATAGGGGTGAGAGTGTCACTGACATGATACGCGAGTTGGGCTGGCAGTCACTGAAACAAAGGCCGTTTTTTTAGCGACGAGATCTATTTACGAAATTTCAATCACCATCTTTTTCTTCCGAATTTCGAAAATATTTTGTTGACGCCCAACTACGTAGGGAGAAATGATCATCGTAATAAAATAAGAGAAATCAGACCTTGGTCGGAAAATTTGGGTGTTCCTTTTTCCCACGCGCCATTCGGGAGTGCAACGGTAGAGAAGTAGTATGAAAATCGTTCGATGAAACCTCTGCCAGGCACTTCAGTGTGAATTGCAGAGTAACAATGTAAATGTAGATTGCATTCCGCTGACCACAAACCACCACCATTTGCGACTGCGTAGGTGTCCAATGCGAGCTCATTGGATGGCAGCATGAAGGTCTGTTGTGTTTTCTGATGAAAATTAGTTCTGTTTCTGTGCCGGTGATGACCGTGCGTTGGTTAGATGGAGGGAAGTAGAGGGCCTGCAACCAATCTGTGTGCGTGGTAGTCACACTGGACTACACCTGGGGTTGTGGTCGAACGCGCGATCTCATGTGACAGCAGGAGCCCTCTCATGGTTGTCCCACACTTCTTGACTGGAAATGTGTGCGTGAGCCTGATGATTCGACTTCTTCTGTTACTATTCATATACAGCATTCTAGGTGTTGATAACGCTCGCCCTCTGTTTTAAACCAAGATGCCCTGCAGAATAACGACGTGTTGCCTTGGCCTTCTCGATTACGAGATCTGTCTCCAGTTGAGCACGTATGGAACAGCATCGGACGACAAATGAAGCACCGGCCACAAACAGCATTAACCGTCCTTGTATCACCGGCCAAGTGCATCTCGCATGGATCACTGCCTCACAAACTGACATCCGGCACCTCAAAAATGGTTCAAATGCACTGAGCACTATGGGACTTAACATCTGAGGTCATCAGTCCCCTAGACTTAAAACTAGTTAAACCTAACTAACCTAAGGACATCACACACATCCATGTCCGAGGCAGGATTCGAACTGCGACCGTACTAGCAGCGTGGTTCCGGACTGAAGCGTCTAGAACCGCTTGGCCACAACGACCGGCTCCATCTGGCACCTGTATGATGCAATGCATACACATTTGCATGCTCGCTTTCAACATTCTGGCGGTTACACCGGTTATTAATGTGTCATGATTTCACATTTGCAATGTCAATCACTCAAATATATTACGTGGGAAAATCTGTTCCCGAAATTTCTTTGCTGTACATTAATTATTTCTTGGTGTAGTGATTTTTGCCGTCGGTTTATTAGGAGCACTTGTTCACAGCCCAGAATCTCTCCTGTCTGATTTTCAGAAATTCAAAAACAACTGTCAGCATTGGAAGATTAGTGACTTACCAACTTCGTTACCAACATTATATTTGTGGAGGCAGCTGTGGTTTTTTCCCTCACCGCTGACGACGCTTAAAGGGAATTATGAGTTATAAATTATGTTTGTAGCCTCTGAATAGAAGGAAAAATTTGTTGCACAGCCAGAGTCCATCATTTACCCTGAAATAAAAACGGCGAAATTACATAACTTAGCGTAACAGATACAAATAAAATTTATAATAATGTATGTTGAATTTGCGTATGTCACCGATGAAATATTTTCAAATGTTAAACTATGCAAATGGCATGTTTTGGAACTTGAATGGACGGTAACGAGTTTTCGCAAGTTTCCTGTGTATCATCTATATTACTCGGGTCCTATGCTTTGTAGCCGTTTAAAGCTCATGCTCCTCAGTACTTCACTGTTTCTTCTACCGCCGTGAAGGTGATGTTTTGTTAATTTTGTATCAAGATAATCACGACCGTTTGAAAGTGGCCCAGCCTTTAGGTTTCGATCGTGCCCTTCAGTCTACACACATGCGTCGCTATCCATCTTCCTATAAGACCGAAGAACTACTGTCACAGAAGCAATGTATTTGTTATGGAGACTTTTAATCTGTCAAGCGTCACACCACCACACAAAGCTGTAACAGTAACAAAATAGCTACTGGAGGCGCCGGGTATCGATCCCGGTACCTCTCACATGCTAAGCGAGCGCTCTACCATCTTTTTTTTTTATTGAACACACTGATAGTACATATGTATATATACACAAAGCAACAGTTCTTCAAGGTACCAGTTAAACATATACAAATGAGTGTCAGGTAAACAAATTATTAGAATAACATTAAATACAACAAAATATAACATCCTTTTTTTGTTTCTTTTTTTGTAATAATTTGTATTGAAGAAACTAAAAGTACATATATATTCACTATGCAAGGTACCATTCCATTTAAACATATACAAATGACTGTTAGTTAAGCAAAAAATAAATAAATACATTAAAAAGAAAAAAACATTAAATACAACAAAGTATAACATATTCTGTCTTCTTGCTTTTTTTTTCGATGCATGGGAACGTGGATAAGGGTGTTGCATCATATGACAGGTGTGCATGGTACACCCCAGCTTTGAGGGGGGTCAAGGAAGACGCTGCGGAGATAACCGGCAAAAGTTTGTCGGTAAGATGGTTTTCGGGTGAGGGTGCTATGCGAGGTCACAACTTTGTACCAGAAGTCAAGGACTGTATGCGGACCATTTTGAAAGAGGTATTCTAAAGCCAGTCCTCGAAACCAGATGAGAGTATGGTGCTTAGCAAGAGGGTAGTGAAATGTCTGGGGCAACAACAGGAAATCCGGGGTTACCGTCGTTGGGGGGGGGGGGGGGGGGGCACGGAGGTAAAAGCCCACGATTCGTTGGATGAGGAGCCATACGTTTTGTTTCAGGGGGCACGTAAGACGGTGCTCGTCGGTGTCTTCGAGCTGACAGTCAGGGCAGAGTGGGGAGGTGGCCAGTCCTATGCGATAAAGTCGACTGTTAGTCGGGAACTTTCTATAAACTGAAACAGACGACGGTAAAAAGGGTGCATGCACACACCTCCAAACCGTGCGCCAGTTAATGACAGGATGCCGTAGCACCATGGGGTCGCAAGCGTTGGACAGCATAAACAAACGATAATAATCTTTTGTACGGGGAGGACGGGCGACTGGAAGATCGGCCCGAACGTAGCTGAGTTCTATGAAACAATTGGCGACGTGGTACAATAATGGAGAAATAGGTGCCACATTGATCGGTGGATCGAGAGAAGCTGGTCGGAGGATATCTAAGAGACTACGTGTTAATTACGGAACCGTCCCCTGCCAGTGCCGCAACAGAGTGTGGACAAAGAGAGCAGAAGATCGTGCCCGCACGTTGACGAGTCCGAGGCCACCTTTTGCAGGAGGCAATGTTAAAGTGCTGTAGCGGACTTTGAAAAGTGCCCCTGCTGACACGAAATATCCAAAGGCTGATTGGATGCGGCGGCCAAGGAGTAACGGCATTGGGAGGATCTGGGCGACGTGTACCAGTTTAGGGGCTACATACATGTTGACATAGGACACACGTTGGAGTTGGTTTAAGTTACGATGCACTTGACCGCGGACATGGTGCCGAATCGACTGCAAAAGCCGGTATGCCAGGGCCACTGTGCGGTGTGTGGAGCTCGTAAATTCGATACCCAAGTAACGAAGGGTGGTACTGACTGGGAGTGGGTTCGGCACCATAGCCGGGAGGCCGCGCCCAATGTGCATCATAGTCGATTTACGGGCATTAAGAATGCTACCAGAAAGACGTCCATACTGGTGGATCCATTGGATGGCGTCATTGAGTTCCGTGGAGGAGCAGGTGAGAAAGAGGAGATCGTCCGCATAAGCCCTACAGTGAAAAGTGTAGTCACGCAAAGTGAGGCCCTGCAGTCTAGAGGTAAGTCCAGTGATGAGGGGCTCAAGTGCAATGGCATATAGTAAAGTAGACATAGGGCATCCTTGACGTACAGAGCGGCGTATAGGAATCGGTCCTACAAGCCTCCCATTGACTTGTACCATCGAGACGGCGGGAAGTAGTAACCGGCGAATGGCATCGACAAAAAGTAATGGGAACCCCATACGTGTCGCCACCATGAGGAGGAATGGGTGTCGAACGCGATCAAAGGCACTCGTGAAATCGACGGATACCAGTGCTGCAGGAAGGCGACAAACCGACGCCAGTGCAATGAGGTCACGGCATTCTCCTAGGGCTGTTTGTAAGGTGGCCCCACAACCACGTGCAGTCTGCTCAGGTGAAAGGACCGTAGGTAAGACGGTGCGCATGCGCGCTGCTAAGAGGCGTGCATAGATTTTATAGTCTGCATTCAGTAGTGTAAGGGGGCGATATGCAGAGACATGAGACCCTCCCTTCGGTTTAGGCACAGGTAGAAGAATGCCAGTGACGATTTCAGGTGGAATTGGGAAAGATGGAGTAAAGAGTTCCTGAATCATGTCCGTCCAGTGAGGAAGCATCAACGTGGTGAACGCCCTCTAAAACTCCACTGGGAGACCATCTGGTCCTGGTGATTTGTTCTTGGCCCCTCTGTTGATCGCATCTACTACCTCTTCTGCGGTGATTGCAGACATCATGGACGTTGACTCCGCTACAGTGAGGGTCCGGTCAGGGGAAGGACGGAGATCATCAGGAATGGGCGTCGCCATCTGTTCATCATCATAAAATTGGCGATAATGTTAAGCAAAGGCAGACACCACCGCCGCCTGTGTTGTGTGGTGAACAACATCGGAGGTCTTGATGTGGGAGACGAAGAGTCGACGTCGACGACTATGGTCGGATGCGGCATGGATTGTGGATGGGGTTTCGTCGTGGAGGAGGTATTGTCGTCGGGAACGCACCACGACGGCATGCAGTCGTGCACGTTGAAGAGAGAGGAGACGAGCTTTGGTACGTTGTCGTTCCCTATGGGTGTCAGGTGATGGAGGGAGCGCATCGAGCTCACGGAGGACGGCGTAGTAAAAATTTGTGGTGTCTCGATGCCATGCTGCTGCTTCCTTGCCACATTGTATGAAGGCCTTTCTGATCGCAGGTTTGGCACATTTGAGCCACCAATGGAACGTGGATGTGTACTGCGGAAGGCGTCTTTCGCAAGACGCCCACGTAGTGGCAATACATTGTCGGCAGTGTGGATCATTAAGGAGGGAGGTATTAAGCTTCCAGTAACCTCTGCTGCGCCACACTGACTGAGGTGGCAGAGCCAGGGAGCAAATGACGGCGCAGTGGTCCGAAAATGCAAGGGGCCACCGTTCAGCTTGGGCGACGTCATTGCCAAGGCGGGCAGAGACATACAACCGGTCCAGTCTGCTCGCAGAACGTGCTGTATAATGGGTGAAACCGGGGGTATTTCCATGAATTTTCTCCCAAACGTCCACTAGGTGAAAATCTTCGATTAAGGTGAGAAGCGCCGGGCATGGCGAATAACCAGGCATTTGGTCCTGCGGATGGAGGACACAGTTGAAATCGCCTCCCATGATAAGGCGATCATGGCGTCCAGAAAACAGGGGCGCCACGTCATGTCCGAAGAAAGTGGACCGCTGCCGACGGTTCGTGGAGCCAGACGGAGCGTAGATATTGATGACACGCGTGTCGAAGATGGTAACAGCCATGCCTCTTCCACAGGGAAGGATTGTCGTGTCCTTGAGTGGGATTCCTTCGCGTAGGTAGAAAGCCACTCCACGCCCTGATTGATCACATGTGGACGTGTATGAGTCGTAGCCGTAGACTGGTGGTAGTGTGGCAACGCGTACTTCGTGAAGAAGGGCGACGTCGACGTCAGAGGCCCGAAGCATGTCACATAGGAGTTTCAGCTTAGGTACAGTGCCGATCATGTTGATGTTCAGCGTGGCAAACCGATACGTTTGTTTCAGTGGTGGTGGACGCGCATCTACCATCACCAAGGGAAGTAAGAGGAGGGCACCGACAGGAAGTCCCGTCCCATCAGCTGCAGGGCCTCGCTTTTGATGTTAACAGGCAGCCTTGTCCGGCGGAGGCAACTCATCCGGAGGAGGGGGCGTATCTTCCTCAATGTCGTCGGCCCATGCTCCTGTGCCATGGGTCCGTCCAATGTCCATGGGAATTGCGTCGTGGTGAGAGAGATCTGGAGTTGTCGGCGGGGAGACAGGCGTCTCAACCGGCGCACCGATCGTTACATTGTGCGTGGCGACCTCCATAGTGGTTCCGTCCTGCGAAATGTCTTGATCATCGTGAAAGTTGTCCGCCGACCTCTGCATGGAAATGTCGGTTGGTTGGGTGTCGTCTTCGTCGTCGCGGGTGGCGACGCTTTGAGAGCCCGTGGGTGAACGGCGACGGCGTTTGCGCCTACGTGGCGAGCGTTGTTTGCGCACGTGTTCCTCAGCGTCGGACAACGGCAAGGAAGAGCGTCGACCTGGTTCGAATGCGTCGGTGGGTACAATGAAATTGTCAAACAGGTGTTGTGAAGAAGTACTGTTCTCCTCAGCGTCCGGTGCGGGAGCCTGTTCGGCGGCAAGGTTGTCAGGTGGGACGTCCGCACCGTCCATAGGTGACTGGGACGGTGGGACGTGCCGATCGGAAGGACCAGGCGACGGACTGGACGAAACTGTAGACGTGGCAAGAGCCGCTGCGTAAGTGACCGGTAGGGCGGTCATCATGGGTGTGACGGACGCTTCCGACAACGGGAGCTGCGCGACACGTCGTTGAATGCATTCAGACCGTAGGTGACCTTCTTACCCGCAACCGGAACAGGTTCGAGGTTGGCCGTCGTACATTATAATGGCACGGCAGCCTCCAATACGTAGATAAGAAGGCACGTGTTTCTGCAACTCGATGCGGACCTGTCTAACTCCGTTTAAAACGGGATAGGTCTGAAATTGTACCCATCGTTCGGCAACATGTTCCATAACGTTGCCATAGGGACGGAGCGCCTCGATGACGACGTCTGCAGGTAGTTCGAACGGCAGTTCGAAGATCCTTATCGTCCGTGTGCCGAGACCTGCGTGATCGACGGTAACGGGTCCGACGTTGCCGTCGGAATGGCAGAAGCGCAGTCCACGTTTTGCCTCTTGAAGCACCTTATCGCACACCGCATCGTTGATCATTTTGACGTAGACGGTACTGCTAACTATCGACAAGTGTATACCAATTAGATCCGTTGGTGGTATCTTAACTTCATCGCGAATAAATCGTTCTACCTCCAGGGCCTTGGGTCGGGCAAAGTCGGAACAAAAGTTGAAACGTAATGTCTTCTTCCGATAGTTGTGCGCCATGGTGGTCTAGAAGGGAAAACGGCACTTACAGCGGCCGAAGTAAACACAAACACACCGTGCGCGCCTCGCCCGCAGCGCTCTGGCGCGTAACCGCCTCGCAGCACTGCCGGCGGCAGACTGCCGTTTGAAAGTGGCCCAGCCTTTAGGTTTCGATGGTGCCCTTCCGTCTACACACATGCGTCGCTATCCATCTTCCTATAAGACCGAAGAACTACTGTCACAGAAGCAATCTATTTGTTTCGGAGACTTTTAATCTGTCAAGCGTCACACCACCACACAAAGCTGTAACAGTAACAAAATAGCTACTGGAGGCGCCGGGTATCGATCCCGGTACCTCTCACATGCTAAGCGAGCGCTCTACCATCTGAGCTACGCCCCCAGACACGAGACTGTATGCTTCGACGTCGTACACCTGTTTCCAGGCCAGCGCCCTGGGTGCCAGCCCGACCACGCCCTCCTCTCTCCCCACCCAGTCGTCCGCTCTGCCTCCATGCGTGCCAGCGAAACCTCGGCCACGCACACAGACTGTGCTACCAGGAAACCTCAAACAGCTGGGGGCGTAGCTCAGATGGTAGAGCGCTCGCTTAGCATGTGAGAGGTACCGGGATCGATACCCGGCGCCTCCAGATATTATTTTGGAAGAAAAAAGAGCCGCGATATTTTTGCCCTGCAAAGGTAGAATGATCATTAATCTTTTAATTAGTGGCTGGAATGAATGGACGAGAAATCAACTGTCTTTTAAAAAAACTTTTGGATTTAACTTTTAAGTCAAATGGCTTAAATTTATCTCCAGGACGAGAAGATTCTATAGAACTTAACATTTCATATAACTTTTTGTTGACCTTTCTATATTCGATGATAATGTTTTGTTGGGGTGACATGAAGAATAAATACACTCTTCATTATCATATCAGTGATTTATGTTTATTATTTTTATGCATAATTTATGATCATAAGATTAAGTTACCTTAGAGATAACAGCGTAATTGTTTCCGAAAGTTCATATCGTCAAACCAGAGTGCGACTTCGATGTTGGATTAAAAAAAAATTTGGGTGCAGGTGTCTAGTAATTAGGACTGTTCGGTCTTTAAATTCTTAGATGATCTGAGTACAGACCGGCGTGAGCCAGGTCGGTTTCTGTCCTAACACTGTTTACTTATCTTTGTGCGAAAGGACTATGTGGGTAAAATATTTTTATATTATTGACCGTTAATTATTGATTACTGTTTTGGCACATTAATGTGTTTAATTTAGAGTTTATTTATGTAGATTTTTGTCTAGAAGTAGTATTGATACTTTACGATTTATTTACATTTTCTTCGGATTTTCTTGTTTTGCTCATTTGTGTTTTAGTTAGTGTGGATTTTTTCAACTTTACTGGAGCGTACGGTTTTAGGCTGTATCCAAATTCGTAAGCGTCCAAATAAGGTAGGATTTTTTGGTATTCCTCAACCTTTTAGTGATGCTAATAAGCTAATTTGTAAGGACCAGCCCATTGCTATTCTATCTAATTATTTGCCTTATTATTTCTCTCCTGTTTTCAATGTAATAATTTCTTTGGCCGTTTGGGTAATTTTTCCTTATTTCACGTACATGTTTTCCTTTTCTTATAGGTTTTTATTTTTCTTATGTTGTACTAGACTAGGTATTTATGCTGTAATAATTGATCTTCAAATTCACATTATTCTCTGATAGTTTATTTTGGTTCTATTGCTCAGACTATTTCATGTGAGGTTAGACTAACCTTTAGCTTTAATTATTTTAATTGGTAGTTTCAATATGTTTGATTTTATGAGTTACCATCTTTATCGTTGATTTATTATTATATCTTTTCCTTTAGCCTTAGCTTGTTTTGCTGTAACTAACCGAACTCCTTTTGAGTTTGCTGAAGGGGAGTCTGAATTAGTTTCAGTGTTTAATAGTGAGTATGGTGCAGGCGGTTTTACTTTGATTTTTGTGGCGAAATATACTAGAATTGTTTTTATAAGTATGTTATTAGCTTTAATTTTTTAGGGGGTGATTTTTATTCTTTTGTATTTTTTAAGCTTACTACTATGTCATTGGGATTTACTCGAGTTCGAGGGACTTTACCACGATTTCCTTATGATAAGCTAAAGTATTTAGCTTGAAAGAGTTCTTTTGCTGTATCCGTCGGAACATCAAAACGTGATGACCAGCAGAGCGGTTAAAGGAGCAGCGTGGAAGGGCGCTGCATTGATCCTTTTATTCTTAGTTTGTCACTTGAAGCAACCTCCGTAGCCGAGATCGCTAACACTTATATGCGTGTCGGCGCACTATCCAGAAGAAGTAAGCTCGAATCTTTTTGACGGAGAAAATGTTCATCACAAAAATTTCGCTAGTAAATGGAGAAGTCCAAAGCCTGTGACAATACTGATGTGACAATGCTGATCTGTCTGTCCAACCAGCGAGTCATCTCGCTGTTGTTCGGTGTAGGCTGTATTAGGGTGAGTCAGGAGGAAATGTACACGCATTGAGGGGTGGTAGTATTAAAGATTCTGAACAAAAAAATTCGTATGAACGTATGTCCTGTTCTTAAGTCTCCGAGGAAAGTAACGAAAACAATGGGGATCAGGACAAATGTAGGTGATTGCAAATGCGACCTAATATTTTAATTGTTTACATTTCCTCACAAAAGATGTTGAGACAATCAGCGGTCAACTGCAGTGCATTTTGCAGTTCTTGTAGACCGCTGCTATGTTACTGATCGGAGCTCATTAGTACGCTCCTTTACTTGAGTACAAGCCTGTGCAATCCGAGCGAGAGGTTCCACCTTTATGTCCACTCTGCTCTTGCAGATTTCGCTCTTAAGCCAACCCGACAAGCAGTAATCTAATGTAGCAGGATTGTGTGACCTCAGCGGCCAAGAAATGACCCCATGGCAACCATTCGAACGCCCAGGATGTGTTTCAGTGAGGCATTGTGACACTGGGCGTACAGCAGTACGAAATGGCTAGTAAAGACAACGGTGCACAGCCTAATGTCACTTCTCCTGTATTCGCACGTGGGTGCTGGTGAAGTAGGATATGCGACGGACACTAGTGATTTTTAAACAGCTGTTGTTGGGTAGAATTAAGAAAGGGTATACGTTCACTTGAAGTTTTTTTTTTTCAGAATCGCCCATAGGCCTGCTATCAAGCCTAAAAGTATGTCCCTTTCTTTCTGACTCACCCTATACAAGTTTCGGGTTTCACCGCCTCTATTTTTCCATTTCCATTAGTATACGTTACGCTGTATTAGGTAAGTATTCATTTGACAGCCAAATGGCGCAGACACACTTAAAATAACAAAGCATGCTGGGCGAAGTAAAGGGAATGCGCTTTTCGGTATAGTATATCTCTCGGTCGTCCGCGAAATTTAATATGGTTTTCATTTTCTGACGAATGAGAAGATAATACTAAAACAATTACGGATTTTTTTCGCTTTCATTAATATCAGTGGCCTACGACAATACTTCGTAACCTTGTTGCACTGGACGAGACGGAGGAGAATGGAAACAACAGTCTTGATCGCCTATTAATAAACAGAACTCCCACCATTGTAGTTGCATCATTTGGTCGAAATACGGCATTTCGAATGCGGAATTAATTAAATTATTTCAGAAGATCCGTTATTGAAAAGACAGCAACATAATCAAAATTAATTTTACCTTTTAAATAGTGAGTACATTGTTACATTAGAAGGTAAACGAAAGAAATATATGCAATTTTTCAGAAGTAAACTAAACAAATAGGACACCAGTATTATGAATTTAGCATTGTTGATTATATACTATGCTCTTATTGAGCAAGAGTTTGGAAGTTCAGTTCATACTTTGCAAGTTGTTCTTCGAATCTAAAGCTTTCAAATTGATGAAGTTAAAGGTAACAGAGAAATAGAGGATTGAGATATATTAACTGCTTGTTATGTTAATGGTTAACTATCACAGCTACTTTATTGGCACGTAGCAGGTAAGTAGAAACCTGTATGTCATTTAATTAGCAATGGATGTGCGTCAGATTGAACACTGGTAGAAACTCTGAAGTACGTAAAATAACGGCATTATTTTGGCAAATGTTACTGTTGTACAAATCATTGTAGCCGGCAAGTAGTAAAGAGCACAGTTATTAAGCTGAGTTGTTGATGTGTAGCGCCCTGTGTCAGTGGGCAATGGAGACGGTGAGTGGCATGTTAGGCACAGTAAGTGTTTGTGCGCAAGTAGGAAATACTGAATTTACTCTGATGTTCCAATTATTGATGACACCCAAACTGTCCTACGAAAAGCTGTAATGCTAGTTAAATAGCATAAATTGCGATTTCAGCATTAGCATAGTAGTAGTTAACACACACACACACACACACACACACACACACATCTAATAACGTACCAGGTCTTTTTTAGTTTATGTACGGAACTGTGCAGAGAGTCAGAAGTAAGTTTCAGAATAGTCACGAATGTAAACATACGATGTTTGCGTCTGAAACAAAAGAGTGAATTTTACAATCATTATGAGATGATTATATTCTGCCATTACTGTATATAACTGGGCGCGCTAAAGGTAGAAAGACGTACCACTAACCAGTCAGGGCGGTTATGCAAGATTCGTTTTACTGCGGAACGAAGTGCTACAGCAGTTAGGAGAGTAGGTATATCATTCCTAGATGGATGGCAGAGCCAGAGAGAGCGTCCACGCGCGATTCGGCGCTTTGGCCGCGTCTTGCAGCCAACTTGTGGTTCCTCTCCCTCGCTCCTTATTGTAAACATACCGGCACGTGTCGCTGGTCTGTCAGCAGAAATCGGAAATAACCTCTGCTGAGCCTATGGTTTGGCCTCGTACGTAGACCGCAGTGAAGTCGTACAGGGTGAGTCTTTAAAAGCCGCGACGAAATATTTAAGTGGATGAAAATTTAAAATTAGCGACAGACACCCGCGATACTCCGCGGACTGCCAGGCGAACTGCACAGAGTACTGGATAAAGACAGTAATGGAAGGACGAGGTTCTGCGCACTGTTAAAAACACAGGCCGCGCTTGCATATATGTGTGTGTGTGTGGGGGGGGGGGGGGTGTATGTTTGAAAATCAGGAATTACAAGCGTAACTTACGTAGTAACATCTGTGTAGTAATTTTCACTGGCCGATGGTTGGTGATTGTAGACCAGTCTGCTCATAAAATGAAATTTATATTCTAATGGCATAATCTTGCTTTTTTGACAGGCAAAACTGAAACCACGGCGTTTAAACGATATGGGCACATTGTTTATTTATCTAGTTTTAAACAAACAATATGAAACACGAAAAAACACAAATATTTACAGATTTGCGTCGAACGAAAATTAAAGTTTACAAATTCTACAAATGAGTAGTCCATTGTTAATAGTGTTTAATAAATTGCTTAAGGTTTTCGGTAGAACAGAAAACGCTCGTATTTCGGAAAGCATATAGAGTTATATCAGTCAATGTGACGAAGATTGCTGCACATGGAGGAAATAGCCAGAGAAATAAGTAGAGTCAATAGGAGGGTCTTAACGGAGTGCGCAACCTAATACACAGAAAATATTTATTTACGGTGTTCCTATAGAAGTAGTTTAGATTCCATACATATCGTACACCCCACAGTGTGTTGGACGCGGCATATTAGAAACAACAGCACTGATGCACACAGGATAGTTCGTCACAGTGGATTGATGTCTGTCCGTAACCTTATCGTAATACGTAATTTCCCTAAAAGAAACTAGTGAAACATGGCTAGACAATAGTTTTATCAGGTTATTGCGCCCTAATGGACTGACATTTTGGGAGTAAGTCACCTTCTGCACTCAGAATCATTGTTGATGTAATGAGTTAACGGCTTACTCGTATTGCAGTTGCGAATTCATTTAGTACTTTCTCGGCAACAGCTTCATCACCTAAAAAATTTTAAGGCTGTATACCCACGAAAATAACGAGCATTTCTTAGATCATCACGCCATTAGTAGGTACTACACATCCATTTCGTGCTAATAGCCCGTTTCGTGCTATATGTTGCTACTTCAATCGTGAATTAATACGTTTGTGAGGTAAGTTAGCAGAAATTGTTGGTCTGATGTTCCTCCCTTACGGCATCTCGAAATTAAAGAGGAGTTCATAATGCAAGTGTCATTCCACAGGCGGCATGTAGTAACTCCATGGAAAAGGCTCGATCGCTAAGTATTTTATTTGTGACGCTTATTGAGTAATCATCATCATTTGAGTGTGGCAAAATTTGCACAAAAGAGAGATTATTTATACGATCTTCTGTTTTGTCTTTCGTGTAAATTTTGCCACAGTTATCTGGTGGTGATTACTCGAAACGTGTCATGAATAAAGTATTTAGCGACCAAGACGTTTCCATGGAATTATTATATGCCAGGCCTGGATGGTTTCATACCTTACAAATGGATGACTTCATCAATTAAATCGATTAGAAAGCCAGCGACAAAGTATACAGATATCAAGCGACAGATTGCGACCTCAGGCGAGGATTGTTAGGTAACAGCATCTGAAACATTCATTGTGAGCTTGGCCGCGCTACAAGATGGATTTAAACAGAGTAGAACAGCGAGCATAAATGAAACTTGCCTTTTCCGCTGGCAGAAATGCAGAACTACGAACAGCTGTGGGTGGCATGGTATGACCCACGAAGGTTATGCTCAGTCTGGTGTATGACAGCCACACTATTCTGGACTCTGACCCTGTTAGGAACGGCCACTCTGTCAAGGCCCAATACTGTCGCAACTTTCTGCTGTACCATCTGCGACAAACACTTCGATGAAAACGTCCGTCGGTGCTGTATAATGCTATCGAACTCCATGACAACGTACAGCCAACACTGCAGGCGTCATCAATAATTCTGTACAGCTGTGGGGATGCGAAATCCTCTCCCGCTCACCCTAATCACCAGACCTCAGTCCATGCGACTTCGACCACGTTACACAACTGAAGAAACCATTGAGTGAGAGACGCTCTGCAAACAGGGCAGATATCCTCACGGCATTTCGGCGACAAGCGGCGCACATTAATGGCAATAACAGTGGCATTCTACGCTTTCCCCGTTGTTGGAAACGCTGTGTAGGTGTGTGGGTACAATGGGGGACTATTTTGAAGGACAGTGGTTGATTCTGATTCATTTTTGTTCCGTTTGTACTCGTGCACAACAAATTTACACAGAGTTCCAATACTTGAGTTTCATTTGAACCTTTTCTGTGGCGTCCTGTGCTGGAAGCCTATTTTATCTTGGCATTCAGATACACACTGCATTACCACTTTACTGCACGCCGTAAAACTCCCATCTTGTCGCATTATTGCCAGATACGCCTTAGTTGCCATGACTTACGGAATGACCTTCGTATAACTTACTTGAGATATTCTTAACGCTTGTAGTTAGGGCTTGATAGCCCAACGACAGTCCAGAACACATCGTGAAGATATAGAGCACCCATAAGCAGCTGACACTGACCTTGGGACAGACTGTAATCAGTGGGTTGCATTATACGAGGGGAATTCAGTAAGTAATGCAACACATTTTTCTTCTCAGCCAACTTCCGTTGAAAAAATGCGGAATCTGTTGTTGGACATCGTGGAATATTCCCGCTTCCGCCTCTGTAGTTTCACGAAGTTCCGGTAGGTAGCAGCGCTATCGGTAGGTTTCAGAATTGCGTCTGTAACGGACGTGCGTTCGAAGTCGAGAGCTGTGACAGTTTGCTTTGATGGAAAACCAGAGCGTCACAGAGTGTCTACGGATACGTGGCGGCGAGCAGAAGCACAATGAGTCGTTGGGCGAGGCTATGTCGTCATTGTAACAAGGTCGCGCAGACCTGTCCAACATCCCGCGTGCCGGCAAAGTCGGATTTCAGCGTGTTTGTCGCCACAAAAATGCTAAATAACTTCTCCTCCCCCAAGACAACGCAATGCCCCACACAAGTCTGCGCACCCGAGAAGGCGCTCACAAAACCTCATTGAAGTTTTCTTCTCCATCTGTCCTACAGCATGGATCTCATACCCTCCAACTTCCATCTGTTTGGCACAATGAAGGATACACTCTGCGGGAAGCAGTACGTGGATGATGGGGAGGTTATTGTTGCAGCACGGCGTTGGCTCCATCGTCGACCAGTAGGGTGGTACCGTGTGGACATACAGATCCTCCTAGTAAGGTGTCGAAAGGGTGTCGCATTAAATGGCGATTATCTTGAAAAATAGGGTTTTGTAGCGTAAAGACTGGGGAAAAGTGTTTTGGAATCCTCAATACAAGCAACCTGCTTTAGGATAAAAAAGTGTTGCATTATTTATTGTACACCCCTCATAATTATGCTAATGGCATCATAGTAGCACAGCAAATCTTCGTTTTATGGTAGTCCTAGACCGATAATATTAATTTGAGCATTTTGTCATTGTGTCCTAGAAGCTTGCGTATAGCTATCTTCGTTCGTTTTGTTTATGTTAACTTTTGGCGACTTAGTGTAGTCGGAATACGGATTTTTGACTGATCTGACTCCTTCTGTTGCAGTGTGGAACATCTCTGTTGACTCATGTGTTATTATTATTATTATCATTATTACTATCATTATTACAAACTTCTATCAGTAATCTAGGTGTTTCGCCGTTAATTCGGCGCAGAGGCTTCCTTCTGCAGACGCTGCAGTTAGATCTCCGCTTTGTGGCTTTGAATAGAAGGTATTTTACTCAGCGATGTACGTTTTGGGTAACGGTCGTCGTAATCAGTCTTTCCCGCTAATACGACCAGGACAGATGGTGTAAAAGAAGGGAACGAGACGCGATACGATACCAACAGCTTCTGTCGTGCCTACCTTTGCTGACAGTAGTTTGGTTTCCTACGAATTTTACCCACGACTGCTGTACGAAGATGTCTTTTAAAATCTGAGAAAAGAGTTGCGATTTTCTTATCACGACGGCGCTTCATAAAGCGGCCTTAAAGATACGTTACTTTCAGCGTAGTTATTACTGCAGTTGCCTACTGTGCGAAGTTTTAGAGGCACAGGAATGCAGTTAGAACAATTTTCTAGCGTTCAAAGATGGTCATCATGTCCTATCCCGGGTCTATCGCAGCGCGACTTTTTGGAAAACGGCCATTTGGAAACCTTTCTGAGTACGTTGATTTTCTCTTACAGTTTTATTCATTTTACGAAACGTGTTGATAATGGCAGTCGGAGAGCCTTGGGGAAGTGCTCTACCATCTCAGCTACCCAAGCACGACTGACGCCCCGTCCTCACAGCTTTAGTTCTGCCAGTACCTCGTCTCTTGAGAGCACTTGCCCGCGAAAGGCAAAGGCTCGAGTTCAAGTCTCGGTCCGGCACCCAGTTTTAATCTGCCAGGAAGTTTCAAGTTTCAAATTATCCCAATATTTTTCACTTTTTATTTCCATAAAAAGCGTATTAAGCTCCGGCGAAAAATTATTTTTTATGATCCACAAGGATGACATTTACACATCCAAGTGTCTCCGACAGCCATTACCAACACGTTTCGTACACTGAATAAAATTGTAAGAGAAAATCAACGTACTCAGAAAGCTTTCCAGATGGCCGTTTTCCAAAAAGTCGCGCTGCGTTACACACGAGAGAGGAGATGATAACAATCTTCGAACACTAGAAAATCGTTCTAATTGCATTCCTGTGCCTCTAAAGCTTCGCATAGTAGGCAACAGCAGTAATAACTACGTTGAAAATGATGTATTAGGAACACAAGTTGCAGAATATGGAGCCTGGATTCGGTTCTGCTATAAGTTATGCAGAGGAGTATGTACAATAGCGTGGCACACGTTTCTTCATCCGAATTTAGTCTCTGCAAAGAAGGTATAAATAATAAAGTTTATAAGCGGTAGAGCACTTGCCCACGAAAAGCAAAGGTCCCAAGTTCGACTCTCGGTCCAGTACACAGTTTTAATCTGCCAGGAAGTTCCATATCAGCGCACACTCCGTTGCAGAGTGATGATCTCATTCGGGATAGGTATAATTTATTTCTAACGAAACTGTGTTTTGAGTGAAAGTCTATGAATTTCAATGCCACTTTGTATCTATACGTGCCAAATAAACGTGATTGTAACGGCGTTTACGCTGAAAAGATGAAATACAGGAATCTTACATTGTGTGCTAAATGCTGTTTAGCTATATCTGCGGATATTTGTGAAAGTTAATCATCTGTACGTGTTGGTATGTTCATCGTTCTACACATTGAGAATTAACTTCGAATGGCGCGATTACAAAGCCTGGTGTCAACCCTGGTACATGTCAAATGTAGGTGAGCACTCTACCACCAAACTTAAGCTCCCAGACGCTTCCTACGAGGCGCTGTTGCCGACGTTTCGCTGCGGATAGCCGCGAGGCAAATAACCTGTTCAGGCGTGGCCCCAGCAGAAAGCAATCTGGACTTCCGCACGGGCGGTGACCTGGATAGCAGCCAGAAACTGGCCATTCATGTGGCGGGTGCCTCAGCTCTGGCAGCGCGGGGTCGGAGGAAGAGTTCTCGTCCAGCGTCTTGGCACTACAACAATCAGTAGTACACGTCTCCAGAAAGCACGGTTACGGTTTACCGACCACATAACGCCGAAATCGTCAGATGTAGATCCCCAGCTGATTTAGGAATGGACCGTTGTCTTTCTGAGAACTCAGTCACAATGTTCGATGTAAGTGACATGCGGAAGTACACTACTGGCCATTAAAATTGCTATATTACGATGACGTGCTACAGAAGCGAAATTTAACCGACAGGAAGAACATGACGTGATATGCAAATGATCTGCTTTTCAGAGCATGCACACAAGCCGGTCGGAGTGGCCGTGCGGATCTGGGAGCTGCAGTCTGGAGCCGAGCGACCGCTCCGGTCGCAGGTTCGAATCCTGCCTCGGGCATGGATGTGTGTGATGTTCTTAGGTTAGTTAGGTTTAAGTAGTTCTACGTTCTAGGCGACTGATGACCTCAGAAGTTAAGTCGCATAGTGCTCAGAGCTATTTGAACCATTCACACAAGGTTGGCGCCGGTGACGAGACCTACAACGTGCTGGCATGACGAAAGTTTCATACCGATTTCTCATATAGAAACAGCAGTTGACCGGCGTTGCTGGTGAAACTTTGTTGTGGTGTCTCGTGTAAGGAGGAGAAATGTGTACCATCACGTTTCCGGCTTTGATAAAGGTCGGATTTTAGCCTATCGCGATTGCGGTTTATCGTATCGCGACATTTCTGCTCGAGTTGGTCGAGATCCAATGACTGGTAGCAGAATATGGAATCGGTGGGTTCAGGATTGTAATACGGAACGCCGTGCTGGATCCCAACGGTCTCGTATCACTAGCAGCCTACATGATAAGCATTTTATCCGCATGGCTCTAACGGATCGTGCAGTTACGTCTCGATCCATGAGTCAACAGATGGGGACGTTTGCAAGACAACAAGCATCTGCACGAACAGTTCGACGACGTTTGCAGCAGCATGGACTATCAGATCGGAGACCATGGCTGCGGTTACCCTTGACGCTGCATCACAGACAGGAGCGCGTGCGATGGTGTATTCAGCGACGAACTAGGTTGCACGATTGGTAAAACGTCATTTTTTCGGATGAATCCAGGTTCTGTTTACAGCATCATGATGGTCGCATTCGTGTTTGGCGACATCGCGGTGAACGCCCATTGGAAGCGTGTATTCGTCATCGCCATACCGGCGTATCACCCGGCGTGATGGTATGGGATGTCATTGGTTACACTTCTCGGTCAACTGTTGTTCGCATTGATTCACTTTGAACAGCGGACATTACATTTCAGATGTGTAGCTCTACCCTTTATTCGATCCCTGCCAAACCCTACATTTCAGTAGGATAATGCACGACCGCATGTTGCAGGTCCAATCGGGCCTTTGTGGATACAGAAAATGTTCGACTGCTGCCCTGGCCAGCACATTCTCTAGATCTGTCACTAACTGAAAACGTCCGGCCGGTGTGGCCGTGCGGTTCTAGGCGCTTAAGTCTGGAACCGCGTAACCCCTACGGTCGCAGGTTCGAATCCTGCCTCGGGCATGGATGTGTGTGATGTCCTTAGGTTGGTTAGGTTTAAGTAGTTCTAAGTTCTAGGGGACTGATGACCACAGATGTTAAGTCCCATAGTGCCCAGAGCCATTTGAACCACTTGTGAACTGTGGTATCGCATCGAAGGTGCATGGGCAGCTAGCTGTACCTGTACACGGCATCCAAGCTCTGTTTTACTCAATGCCCAGGCGCATTAAAGCCTTTATTACGGCCAGAGGTGGTTGTTATGAGTACTGATTTTTCAGAGTCTATGCACCCAAATTGCGTGAAAATGTAATCACATATTAGTTCTAGTATAATATATTTGTCCAATGAATACTCGTTTATCATCTGCATTTCTTCTTGGTGTAGCAATTTTAATGGCCAGTAGTGTAGCAACGCCCAGACGGTAATTTGTGTGCCAGTTCTCCATAACGCACATACGTTACATGATCACAGCAGCAACTCGTTCGATTTTTATGGCTTCAGTTATGGGTGCCAATCTGCCTGCCTGATCTAAAGGACTGTCAACAGTTCAGCAATATAATGTCTATAAAAGACAACATCATAGTTTTCCATAACTCTACAACAAACTGACGTCAGCAATACATAGCTATAATTAAGTACATCTATTCTACGACCGTTTTTGAAAACGGGAATGACCTAAGGCTTTTTCCAGTCGCTTGGTACTCTTCGTTGCTCCAGCGATCTACGATAAACTGCAGCTTGAAGGGGAGCAACTTTTTTTACATAATCTTTGCATAATCTTCTAGATATCTCATCTGATCCTGATACATTTCCACTACCAAGTAAATGTAGTTGCTTTTCTATTCCGCGTTCGGCTGTTTAAATATCTGCCGTTGATGACTGGAAGGGAGAACCGTGTTGTGATTTTCCACGGTGAAAAAATTCGAAAGTCTGCATTCAGCACTTCGGTCATCCCTCTGTCATCTTCCGTTTCGGCCTATTATGATTACAAACTCAATGAATAGAGGATTTCGAACCACTTACCGATTGCCCCTTAAGGTTTTTGCTCAGATCGACTTACAAAATCTTTCTTTCAAAGTTACTGAAAGTTTCTGTCACTGCTCTCCTTAAGCTCATTTTCGCTTCGTTCAGCTTTTGTTTGTATGCTGGGTTTTGACTTCTCTTGAATGGTTTTGACTTCTCTTGAATCTGTGACGAAACCTTGCTTAAAATCTTTTTGTTTGCCTAGCAGTTTTGTAACCCGGCTATTATACCATCCCGTAGGACCTTGCTTGGAACGTAATTGTCTAAGGCATGCTAAACGATGATTTTGTATTTTCTCCATTTGTGCTCCACATCTTCGTCCGTAGTACTGAATATTTGAGCTGAATACTCACATACCCTGCAATTTGTATCCTGTCATTCTTCTCAAGCAAAAATATTTTGTTAACTTTCTTAACATTCCGTTTGAAATACGTAGTTAGACTTGCTATCAGTCTTATGATCACTGATACCTTCCTCTGCGTTAACTGATTCGATAAGTTCATGTCTCTTTATTGGTGGGCGACCTAAGACATTACGTTCACGAGAGGGTTCTCTAATTGTCCGCTCGAAGAAATTTTCGGACAAGACTATTAGAATAATGCCACCAGTATTGATGATACGACTTTCCCCTTCGATAGCAACCAAACTAAAGTAACCCTGTGTTACAACGGCATGACCAGGAAAATTGCTAGTCTCGACGTTCTCTCTCAAGCGCGCTACCACAGCAGCTCCGGTCCCAAGAGATCTATAAAAGCATCCGATTACTATTTTTGACTGACCTTTGATGCTTAACTTCAGCCAGATGAAATCACATTCGGCATCCGTGATGACAGAATTCGTTACTGTAATAAATACACTTACACACAATAAGAGCCAAAGATACTGGTACACCCGCCTAATGTCATGTGAGCCCCCACGAGCACGCGGAAGTGCAGCAACACAACGTGGCGTCTAGTGCTCCAGGGAAATGAGACCATGAATCCCGGAGGGCTCTCCATAAATCCGTAAGAATACGAGGGAGTGGAGATCTTTTCTGAACAGCACATTGCAAGGCATCCCAAATGTTCTCAATATGTTCATGTCTGGGAAGTTTGGTGGCCAGCGGAGTGTTTCAACTCAGGAGAGTCTTCCTAGAACCACTCTGTAGCAATTCTGGACCTGTGGGGTGTCGCATTGTCCTGCTGGAATTGCTCAAGTCTGTCGGAATGCACAATGGACATGAATGGATGCAGGTGATCAGACAGGATGCTTACGTACGTTTCACCTGTCAGAGTCGTTTCTACACATATCAGGGGCCCATACCAATCCCAACTGCAAACGGCCCACACCTTTACAGAGCCTCCGCCAGCTTGAACAGTCCTCTGCTGTCATGCAGAGTCCATTGATTCATGAGGTTGTCTCCATACCCATACACGTCCATCCGCTCGATAAAATTTGAAATGAGACTCGTCTGACCAGGCAACATGTTTCCAGTCGTCAGCAGTCCAATGTCGTTGCTGACAGACCCAGGCGAGGCGTAAAGCTTTGCATCGCGCAGTCATTAAGGCCTTTGGCTCCGAAAGCCCATCTCGATGATGTATCGTTGAATGGTCCGCTCGCTGAGACTTGTTGATGGCTCAGCATTGAAATCTGCAGTAATTTTCCAAAGTGTTGTACTTCTGTCACGGTGGTCCTTTTTCTTGCAGGTTATTTTTCCGGCCGTATTGATGTCGGAGATTTGATGTTTTACCGGATTCCTGGTTCTACGGGAAAATCCCCACTTCATCGCTACCTCGGAGATGCTGTGTCCCATGGCTGGTGCGCCGACTATAACATCACGTTGAAACTCACTGAAATCTTGATAACCTGCCATTGTAGCAGCACTAATCGATCTAACAACTGCGCCAGACACTTGTTGTCTTATATAGGCGTTGCCAACCGCATCGCCGTATTCTGCCTGTTTACATACGTCTGTATCTGAAACCCATGCATATACCAGTTTCTTTGGCGCTTCAGCGTATAGTGGTTAGAGATTTAGGAACCAAATTTTAAATTGTAAGACATTTCGAGTTGACTCTGACCAAAATTTATTGGTTGATAGAACCAGAGGTGGTTGAGAGTTTCACAAGGAACGTTAGGCTACTACGGGGGAAAGGAATACAGTGAAGACGAAAGGGTAACTTTAAGTGATGTTAAAGTGAAGGCAGCCGAGGATGGAATAGGTAAAAAGACAAGGCCTAGTCGGAATCCTTGGATAACACAAGAGATATTGAATTTAACTGTTGAAAGGAGGTTCAAATGGTTCAAATGGCTCTGAGAACTACTTAAACCTAACGAACCTAAGGACATGACACACATCCATGCCCGAGGCAGGATTCGAACCTGCGACCGTAGCGGTCGCGCGGTTCCAGACTGTAGCGCCTAGAACCGCTCGTCCACTCCGGCCGGCTGGAAGGAGGAAATTTAAAAATGCAGCAAATGCAGCAGGCGAAAGAGAACACAAAATTTTAAAAAATGAGATTCACTGGAAGTCCAGAATTCTAAGCAGGAGTGGCAAGAGGACACATGTAATGGTTTAGAAGCATCTTACGCTAAGGGAAAGATATACCGTCTTCGGAAAAATTAAAGAGGGCTTTGGTGAAAGGAGAGGCAGCTGTATGAATATCAAGGGCTCATGGCAAACCAGTCCTAAGAAAAAAAAAGGGAAAAATGAAAAGTGGAAGGAGCTTACAGAGTGCTAATACAAGGAAGACGAACCTGAAAGCAATAATTTAGAAAGAGAAGTACACTTATATGAAGATGAGATGGGAGATATAATACTGCGAGAAGAATTTGACAAAACTCTGAAAGATCTAAGTCGATACAAGGCCCCGGGGACAGACGATATTGCGTCAGAACCCCTGATACCCTTGGGACAGCCAGCCATGACAAAACTCTTCCATGTGGCGTGCAAAATTGTAGAGAAAGGCGAAAGACGCTCAAACTTCAAGAAGAATGTAGTAATTCCGATTCCAAAGAAATCAGTCGTTGACAGGTGTGAAAGTTACCGAACTATAAGTTTAATATATCATGGTTGCAAAATACTAACCCGAATTCTTTACAGAACAATGGATAAACTTCTAGAATCCGTCCTCGGGGAAAATCAATTTAGATTCAGGAGAAATGTAGGAACAGGCGAGGTAAGACTGACCCTACGACTTCCAGTAGAAGCTTTTCATAATGTTGAGTGGAATACTTTTTGATATTCTGAAGGTGGCAGGGGTAAAATACAGAGAGCTAAGGGCTATTTACAACTTGCAAAGAAACAAGACGGCAGTTATAAGAGTCGAGGGCCATGAAAGGACGGCAGTGGATGAAGAGGGAGTGAGACGGGGTTGTAGCCTATCCCCGACGTTATTCAATATGTACATTGAGCAAGCAGTGAAGGAAACCAAAGAAAAATTCGGAGTATAGATTAAAGTTCAAGGAGAAGAAATAAAAAAAAGAGAGATTTGCCGATGGCATTGTACCAATGTCAGAGACACCAAAGGACTTGGAACATCAATTGAATGGAACGAACTGTGTCTTGAAAGGAGGATATAAGATGAACATCTAAAAAAGCAAAATAAGAATAATGGAATTAATTCAGGTGATGCCGAGGGAATCATATTAGGAAACTGTACACTTAAAGTAATAGATGAGTTTTGCTATTTGGGCAGTAAATTAACTGATGATGGCCGAAGTAGAGACTGGCAATGGCAAGAAAAGCATTTCTGAAGAAGAGAAATTTGTTAATATCAGATACAGATATAAATGATGAAGTCTTTATGAAGGAATTTGTCTGGAATGTATAAATCAGTGAGGAAGGCTAGGAGAGCGTTAACGCTACATGGAGCAAATAAGCAGTTGTGCCTATCTCACTTACACAGTGAATTGACAGCAGTTACCTCCAGTAAGATGGACGTAGAGGAATTATGGGCAAAGTTTAATCTGATTGTAAATCGTGGTCTGTACAAGTGCGTGCCTAGTAAGTGGATAAACTATGGGAAAGACCCAATGTGGTTTAATAACGAAATTCGGAAGCTGCTGAGGAAGAGGCTGCTGCACTCTCGCTTCGAAAGACAACGCACAAATGACTACGAGCAAAGGTTCGTAAAGATTCGTCCGTCTGTGAAAAGATATATGCGCGAAGCATACAACAGGTACCGCCGTCACACGTTAGCAAAAGATGTGGTAGAGAACCCTAGAAAATTATGGTTCTACGTAAAACCGCTAAGAGGGCCTAAAGCTTCCCCTCCATCCCTTATTGAGTAGTCTGGAATGGCTGTTGAAAAGATAGCAAAACGAAAGCCAAAGTTTTAAATTTCGAGTTCAAAAAATCGTTCACACAGGAGAATCGTACAAACATGCCGTCATTTGACCATCGGACAGGCTTTCGTGTGGACGACATAGTAATAAGCATCCCTGGAGTAGAGAAACAACTGAAAGATTTGGAAGAAAATTAATCATCAGGTCCGGATGAAATCCCAGTTAGATTGTACAAAGAGTACCCTACGGCATTGGCTGCTTACCTAGCTTGCATTTATCGTGAATTCTCGCTCAGGAGAAATTCCCAAGCGGCTGAAAAAAAGCGCAGGTGACTTCGGTAAATAAGGAGGTAGAAGAACGGACCCACAAAATTACAGACCAATATCCCTAACTTCGGTTTCCTGCAGAATCCTTGAATATATTCTCAGTTGGAGTATAATGAACTTTTTTGAAACTTAGAAGCTTGTGTCCACGAATCAGTCATATTTTAGAAAGAATCGCTCGTACGAAACTCAGCTTGTCTTTTTCTTGCATGATACACTGAGAACTATGGATGAAGGGCAAAAGGCAGAAGCCGTATTCCTAGATTCATGGAAGGTGTTTGACACGGTGCTCCACTGTTAACGAAGATGTGAGCGTTTGGAGTAATTTCACAGATCTGTGAGTGGCTCGAAAACTTCTTAAGTAGTAGAGCATAGTATGTTGCTTTCGACGGCGAATGTGCATCAGAGACAAGGTTTTCGTCAGGAGTGTCCCAGGGAAGAAAGTGTGACAGGATCGTTTGATAGGACACATTCTGAATATAAAGTGATCACCAGTTTAGTAGTGGAGGCAAGTGGTAGGCCGGGAGGGGGGGGGGGGGAGGAGTGGGGTAGGGTTAAAAATCTTAGAGGGAGACCGAGAGGTGAATACAGTAAGCAGATTCAGGAAGATTGCACTAGTTATTTAGAGATGAAAAAGCTCACACAGGACACAATAGTGTGGACAGCTGCATCAAAATCTGCCCGTAGGCGATTAATCTGTCCTTACGATAAGTATTTCAATATGAAATTAATATTTTGGTGTTATTTCCTTCCGATTTCAACCATCTTTCTGTTCCTAATTTTATCTGGGCATTGTACCCTTCAATAAGCAATTCTAATTCTGGGATCTTTCCTTTGCTGCTGCTGCAATTTACTATCATATTGTCCCTTTCTGTATCCGATTTGCGAAGAAGAGCATATTCTGGGAACTTTGTGGCTGATATAACTTAGATTATGGCAGGAAATTCATCTCCTATCTCAGGGGGGAAGTGTTCTGTAACCTAAAAAAAATAAAAGAATAGTAATAATATGTGGACGCCACACGTACTCCGCTACCCTAGTAGTGTGTAATGCATCCCGGAGCTATTAACGAAATCCCTACAATTCTCCACCTGATAGCAGAGTTCAAGAAATTCGCATCCAGTACCGTCGCATAGTCGTCTAGGTCTCTGGTTTATGCATTCCAGACAGCGCCAAACCAGCGGATCGCTATCGACGCTGGGCACAATGCTACAGATAGTCAGCTTAGCCTGCACCCCGCTTACGATGCTAATTGTCTTCAGCAAAACAGCCATGCGCCGAAAGGGACGGATTAATTCGTGCCGACAAGTGCCACTATTTACAGACGGTTGCACCCTGCGTGCTCGATAGCCGCCGACAGAGCCTCTTCCACGTCTCGGATGAGACCGCCTCCTGGCAAACATTTTTTTTTTTTTTTCATCAGTCTACTGACTGGTTTGATGCGGCCCGCCACGAATTCCTTTCCTGTGCTAACCTCTTCATGTCAGAGTAACACTTGCAACCTACGTCCTCAGTTATTTGCTTGACGTATTCCAATCTCTGTCTTCCTCTACAGTTTTTGCCCTCTACAGCTCCCTCTAGTACCATGGAAGTCATTCCCTCATGTCTTAGCAGATGTCCTATCATCCTGTCCCTTCTCCTTATCAGTGTTTTCCACATATTCCTTTCCTCTCCGATTCTGCGTAGAACCTCCTCATTCCTTACCTTATCAGGCCACCTAATTTTCAACATTCGTCTATAGAACCACATCTCAAATGCTTCGATTCTATTCTGTTCCGGTTTTCCCACAGTCCATGTTTCACTATCATACAATGCTGTACTCCATACGTACATCCTCAGAAATTTCTTCCTCAAATTAAGGCCGATATTTGATATTAGTAGACTTCTCTTGGCCAGAAATGCCTTTTTTGCCATAGCGAGTCTACTTTTGATGTCCTCCTTGCTCCGTCCGTCATTGGTTATTTTACTGCCTAGGTAGCAGAATTCCTTAACTTCATTGACTTCGTGACCATAAATCCTGATGTTAAGTTTCTCGCTGTTCTCATTTCTACTACTTCTCATTACCTTCGTCTTTCTCCGATTTACTCTCAAACCATACTGTGTACTCATTAGACTGTTCATTCCATTCAGCAGATCATTTAATTCTTCTTCACTTTCACTCAGGATAGCAACGTCATCAGCGAATCGAATCATTGATATCCTTTCACCTTGTATTTTAATTCCACTCCTGAACCTTTCTTTTATTTCCATCATTGCTTCCTCGATGTATAGACTGAAGAGTAGGGGCGAAAGGCTACAGCCTTGTCTTACTCCCTTCTTAATACGAGCACTTCGTTCTTGATCGTCCACTCTTATTATTCCCTCTTGGTTGTTGTACATATTGTATATCTCCCGTCTCTCCCTATAGCTTACCCCAACTTTTTTCAGAATCTTGAAGAGCTTGCACCATTTTATATTGTCGAACGTTTTTTCCAGGTCGACAAATCCTATGAACGTGTCTTGATTTTTCTTTAGCCTTGCTTCCATTATTAGCCGTAACGTCAGAATTGCCTCTCTCGTGTCTTTACTTTTCCTAAAGCCAAACTGATCGTCACCTAGCGCATTCTCAATTTTCTTTTCCATTCTTTTGTATATTATTCTTGTAAGCAGCTTCGATGCATGAGCTGTTAAGCTGATTGTGCGATAATTCTCGCACTTGTCAGCTCTTGCCGTCTTCGGAATTGTGTGGATGATGCTTTTCCGAAAGTCAGATGGCATGTTGCAAGACTCATGTCTTCTACACATCAACGTGAATAGTCGTTTTTTTGCCACTTCCCCTAATGATTTTAGAAATTCTGATGGAATGTTATCTATCCCTTATGCCTTATTTGACCGTAAGTCCTCCAAAGCTCTTTTAAATTCCGATTCTAATACTGGATCCCCTATCTCTTCTAAATCGACTCCTGTTTCTTCTTCTATTACATCAGATAAATCTTCACCCTCATAGAGGCTTTCTATGTATTCTTTCCACCTATCTGCTCTCTCCTCTGCATTTAACAGTGGAATTCCCGTTGCACTCTTAATGTTGCCACCGTTACTTTTAATGTCACCAAAGGTTGTTTTGACTTTCCTGTATGTTGAGTCTGTCCTTCCGACAATCATATCTTTTTCGATGTCTTCACATTTTTCCTGCAGCCATTTCGTCTTAGCTTCCCTGCACTTCCTATTTATTTCATTCCTCAGCGACTTGTATTTCTGTATTCCTGATTTTCGCGGAACATGTTTGTACTTCCTCCTTTCATCAATCAACTGAAGTATTTCTTCTGTTACCCATGGTTTCTTCGCAGCTGCCTTCTTTGTACCTATGTTTTTCTTCCCAACTTCTGTGATGGCCCTTTTTAGAGACGTCCATTCCTCTTCAACTGTGTTGCCTACTGCGCTATTCCTTATTGCTGTATCTGTAGCGTTAGAGAACTTCAAACGTATCTCGTCATTCCTTAGAACTTCCGTATCCAACTTCTTAGCCTATTGATTCTTCTTGACTAATGTCTTGAACTTCAGCCTACTCTTCATCACTACTATATTGTGATCTGAGTCTGTATCTGCTCCTGGGTACGCCTTACAATCCAGTATCGGATTTTGGAATCTCTGTCTGACCATGATGTAATCTAATTAGCCCGCATCTCGTGGTGCGGTAGCGTTCTCGCTTCCCACGTTCGGGTTCCCGGGTTCGATTCCCGGCGGGGTCAGGGATTTTCTCTGCCTCGTGATGGCTGGGTGTTCTGTGATGTCATTAGGTGTAAGTAGTTCTAAGTTCTAGGGGACTGATGACCATTGATGTTAAGTCCCATAGTGCTCAGAGCCATTTGAGCCATATTTTTAATCTAATTGAAATCTTCCCGTATCTCCCGGCCTTTTCCAAGTATACCTACTCCTCTTGTGATTCTTGAACAGGGTATTCGCTATTACTAGCTGAAACTTGTTACAGAACTCAATTAGTCTTTCTCCTCTTTCATTCCTTGTCCCAAGCCCATATTCTCCTGTAACCTTTTCTTCTACTCCTTCCCCTACAACTGCATTCCAGTCGCCCATGACTATTAGATTTTCGTCCCCCTTTACATACTGCATTACCCTTTCAATATCCTCATACACTTTCTCTATCTGTTCATCTTTAGCTTGCGACGTCGCCATGTATACCTGAAGTATCATTGTCGGTGTTGGTCTGCTGTCGATTCTGATTAGAGCAACCCGGTCACTGAACTGTTCACAGTAACACACCCTCTGCCCTACCTTCCTATTCATTACGAATCCTACACCTGTTATACCATTTTCTGCTGCTGTTGATATTACCCGATACTCATCTGACCAGAAATCCTTGTCTTCCTTCCACTTCACTTCACTGACCCCTACCTAATTGGCAAAGATACCGAGTGGAAATTGGTATTCTCTCCCGCCCTGCATTCCATTTCCGTGAGGTGCTCCATCAGCCATCTAACGTTGGAGTTTTGGCCCGACTGACGAAACACAAAAAATCGACTTAATCTTTTCCCATCTCTTTTCAAAAGAGATCTCTATATCTATAAATGCACAGGCACCCAGGTTACGAGCTGTTATCAGGTTACATAAGACTGGTCTTTCGGCGAGTCCGATCGTCAACACCAGAAATGGCGTTTTCTACCAGGCAGCAAAGTTATTAGCCCACTATATTAACAGGCATTTTGTAGACCCATCTAGTTTTTCGTTACGCAACAGTGCACATCTAATTTTCATTCCTAACGATGCCAAATTAGCATCTTTAGACATTAAAAAACGTATACTACGCACGAAGTCCAGAATATTACTGCTGAAAATTCGCATACCAATAGCAATCTTTCGCCTGATGAAATTAATGGAATGCTGAAGTTGTGAGGAATTGTTCTGAATTATACTTACTTGTTGATTCTTTTTCATTCGAAAACAGGTACTAGCAATGGGTTATCCTTCGTCTTACTGTCTGTGAACCATATTTCTGTCTAATTTTCAACACGGTTTTGTGCAGAAACACCCAGCATCCGGTGTTGAAGTCCTTAGTTGGTTTCGTTACATTGATGACTTCCTCTTACAAAAAAAAGGGCCCAATGGGTTTTGCTGTTCCCTGGTGAACCACTTGAATTCACAGCAGTCTGGTATTCAGTTTGAAATCGAACACCATATTAATGGCGCATTACCTTGATTTCTTAAACACATTAAGGAACAGTACTTTTGTTTTTGATATTTGCCGGAAACGGTGAAGCACTGACACCGTGCTCCATCGTTATCCTCATCATCCCATGAAACACAAAAAGGCTGCCTTTAGTTCACTCCTCATCGACCTCCACCAACTCGCCCTAACCGGGAGTACCAGGACTGAGGTAGTGCTCCCTCAACAAAGTTAAACATTCTACAGTGACGGTGTCAACAAACCGATCTGTTGTTGGGAGAAATGAGTACTTCGCCAGGGTATCTAGGACGGGAAACAAATACGTACATATGAAGAATAAAGGCGCAGAGTGTTAACAAATTTAATTTTACTTAAAAAGCTTTGAGTTTTCACGTAAAAATTTAGAGGCATTACTTTTCAGTACGTCTCGTACTACACTCATGTTGGTAAATTGAGGATAATTGCACAATGTGGTGCCACACAATGTGGCACTACAAAAAAATTTGAGCTAATGGCATAGGCACGTAGGGAACACACACGACACAGATCTCTAAGTCCACGGTATTGCTGATAAGTTGAGAAAACCGTCCCGAAATACTTGTGCTACAAAACGCCACTGTTTCCTGTGCATGTATCCCGACATCAATATGCGATATAATCACCATGCACACGTACGCAGTTATCACAACAGGTTGGCATACTCTGGATCAGGTGGCCGAGCAGCTGCTGAGGTATAGCCTCCCATTCTTGCACCAGTGCCTATCGTTGCCCCTGAAGTGTCGTAGGGGTTTGAAGACTTGCAGCGATACGTCGACCGAGAGCATCCCAGACGTGCTCGATGGGGTTTAGGTCTGGAGAACAGGCCACTGAAAAGGCTGGGGAACTGATGACCTTAGCTGTTTAGTCCCCCTTAAACATCCCAACAACCACCACCACCACCACTGAAAAGGCGGCCGTACTGGTGCAAAATGACGTCTCGATACACCTGACCTGTTACAGATCCTCTATGAAAGACATGCAAAGACGTGCACCAATCATAATCCCACCTCACACCATCAAACGATGACCTCCATACAGGTCCCTTTCAAGGAAATTAAGGGGTTGATATCTGGTTCCTGGTTCACGCCAGATGAAAACCCGGCGAGAATCACTGTTCAGACTCTACTTGGACTCGTCTGTGAACATAACCAGGGACCACTATTCCAATGACCTTGTACTGTGTTCTTGACACCACGTTCTACGGGCTCTCCTGTGACCAGGGGTCAGTGGAATGCACCTTGCAGGTTTCCGGGCGAATAAAACATGTCTATTCAGTCGTCTGTTGACTGTGTGTCTGGAGATACCTGTTCCAGTGGCTGCAGTAAGACCCCGAGCAAGGCTACCTGAAGTACACCGTGGCCGTCTGCGGGCACTGATGGTGAGGTATCGGTTTTCTTGTGGTGTTATATACTGTCGACGTCCTGTACTATAGCACCTGGACACTTTCCTGTCTTCTGGAGTTGTTGCCATAATCTTGAGGTCACACTTTGTGGCACACGGAGGGCCCGTGCTAGAACCTGCTGTGTTTGACCAGCCTCCAGTCGCCCTAGTATTCTACCCCTCATAACGTCATCAACATGTGTTCTTTGAGCCATTTTCAACACACAGTCACCATTGGCACGTCTGAAAACGTCTGCACACTTACTCGCTGCACCGTACTCTGACAAGCACCAACACACATCTGCGTATGTGGACTGCTACCAGCGCCACCGTGTGACGGAGGCTTTCCGGCAGTCGTTCTTCGCCTTGAACCATACGCGAGTGGAACAGGAAAGGGAGGTAATGAATGACAGTGGCACATAAAGTGCCCTCCGCCACACACCGTTGGGTGGCTTGCGGAGTATAAATGTAGAATGTAGATGTAGACTACCGCAGGTGAAATGCATCGCATGGTCATACCCCGAGGTGATTTAAAGCAGAAAACCTCCCACCAGAGCGTTGTTTCATCACGTATCAGCATTATTCTTAATTTATGAGCATGAGTGTATGTCCATAGCCAGTCCTAAACCTGCGTAAAATGTGTAGATATGTTTTTATAACTAAAACGGCGAAAAACCCACGGCTAAAATGCATGTGGTCGGGAAGCACCACACTGACGTCACGGGTCACGAAATCCGCGACAGGAAGTGCAGGTAGAGCGCAGCGTTTCTATTCGCCGCGGCAATGGCAGGGGACAGCGTGGCGGACCCCTCGCCCTGGCCGCCTTTTATCCCCATGGAAGATCCTCGGCACTCAGGTGCACAGCAGTCTGAGTGAATGTGGGGCCATCTTGGAAGGAGATGGAAAAGTCCCCATCCATATGCGGGATCCCAATGGGCGGAGTTTAGTGCTCTACGCGCTAGACTATTACTTACAAGTGGAGAAAGAACGAATTCATCTGCCCTTTTTCATGAAACTCTCTGATAAGCGAACATTAAGGAAGATGTAGGACTGATTGGTGAGATTGTTCATTTTCTTACACTCGTATAAAATTTGGTTGAAAGGGCATCCGCAGCTGGGCATCGTGAAATCAGACAATAAACCGCCTCGGCTGTAAATAGTTTTATTAGTTCAATCACGACCGGTTACGGGCGATTATAAGTGCATCCTCATATGAGCAAGAACCGTGAGGTGCGCGACCGCCGTACAGTAGACACCGCAGAGTGGTGTTACTGAGCCAGCGTTACTGAGTCGTGGACAGGGCTCCAGAACACCCTAGTTTCGTATCAGCCTGGACTGCTGGTTTTAACTGTCCCTTACTGGATGTGTCCTATGCAGAAAACGGGCGAAATGGTAGGAAGCATGTGCCTCAGATATTAATTACTTAATAAGTAATTGTGCGAGGAGCATCCCAAACGGGCATGAGGCCAATGATACACTCATGATGAGAAAAAACAGAACACCGTGAACGAGTAGAGATAGGACGTTTACATTCACAGTATGTCCTGCAGAAATGATCAGCATTTCAACCATGTCAGTTAGTGGATTCAAGGTTAGCATCGATATCGCGGCGCAACACCACCGACCGCTAAAATGTGCCTGAGGCTCTCGTTGTCGCTATAAAGCGAAGTTAACGGATCAGTGTGACATGAGCAGACGTGCAGGATGCCTCGCAGACGTATGCGCGAACCGTCAAATCAGTGGGTCTGAAAGAGGGCGCGTTATTGGCATGAGAGAATGTGATGCACCCATCCGGGATATTGCTGATCGTGTGGGAAAAGTATTTTTGCAGTGAAACGGGCGTGTGCTGAATAGTTCACGGAAGGTCGTAGAATGCGACGATATGGGTCAGACTGCATCACACACATACCATACCTCGCGACAATTTACACCTCATCCGAGTGGCATTGCAAAATAGATCTGCTTCTTCTTCGGCTCTGGCACAACACTGGAATAGTGTAACATATCTTACACGACCAGGAATGAGAGTCCGTCGCCGTTTGTTACGGCATCGGTTACATGCGCGTCGTCCACTCCTCCGCCTACCTTTGGTGATTGTGCGCGAACGTGCTAGATGGCAATGGTGTGTGCAACGACGTCACTGGGGACAGGAATGGCATCAGATAGTGTTTTCGGGAGAATACAGGTCCTGTTTGTTTGAAAATGATGGCCTGTTTTGGTTTGCCACGGACAGGGCGAGTGACATCTCAGTGACTGTATTCGCACAAGACATACATCACGAACTCAAGGCTTTAAGGTGCGGGGTGTTACTGGGTACAACCAAAAATCACAGGTTGTGCCTGTCCATGGCACTGTGACCAGCGTGACCTACATAATGACATTCTGCGACACGTAACCATACCCTTTCTGCACAACACCTCAGACACCGTTTATCAAGAAGGCAATGCACAATCACATGTTGCACGAATCCGTGCGTTCTTGATGTCGCAGGATGTCAGCCTTTTGCTCTGGCCCGCCAGATCACCAGTGTAAAATGTTTGGGATATTGTGGAACGATAGGTGCAGCGGTGTGACCCAACGCCAACCACCACAGATGAACTTCGGAACAAGACGAATGCAGCATGGTGGGTGATACCTCATGACGCCATTGGCGCCATATACGCGTCGATGCCATAACGCATGGAACAAGTTATCAGGGTCCATGGCTGACTCTGTGCCTTCTAGGTAACAGGACACATGCTGAACCGTGGTGACTGAATTGATGGTCATTTATGCAGAACATACTAATGTACATACTCTGTGAATTTCCCATGTCCAGTCGTTCAAGGTGTCCTTTTTCAGTATAGTTAATATTTTTTGACAGTGTCGGTTTAACGAGTTCTGCTACATATTCGGTGTGCTTGTGCTGTTGAAGATTGTCTCGATGTTAGCTTCCTGTACAGTATCCATAGCACTGTGATACACTATAGTATCGTAGCGAGTGGGAACCAACGTTAAAAGAAACAGTTCACAATTGGCTGAGGTTCCGTCTTGCAGAGAAAAATACAGAAACTGAAAAATTGGTCTGGAGGCGCCGGGTATCGATCCCGGTACCTCTCACATGCTAAGCGAGCGCTCTACCATCTGAGCTACGCCCCCAGATAAAGTAGAAAACAACTTTGCGCGTACTTCAAGACTGCGTGCCAACCTTTCACTTTTGTGTTCGGAGCCAGAGCGTGACTCTGGTGGGGGCCTGAAGTAACGTGGTGGGGCTCTCGGCCAAAGAGCCGAACTGGAAGCAGAAGGAGGTGTCCATTACGGTAGTCAAATACCTGAGGATATTTTGCGGGGATAGGGCTCATCCTGGCGGGGAACTGCATCCGCGTGGAAGTTCGGGAATGAATGAAAACCGTAATCTGTTCTCGAAGCCTTACATCTGTTCTCCGATTAAGCATGCGGATATGATTTGCAGCCTACTTCGCTACTGCCGTTCGCTAAGCCCTCTCCCCTGCTCTTAAGAACTCGTCAGACTGCCTTCTTCTTACCTTCCGGCAAGCATATTGGAGGAAACATTGCATCGACACTGTCAAATACAGACACTGCACGAAAGTATTTCATGCAAAAGCGAAGGTAATCTGACGAGAAAACTAAATAAGTCTTCCCTGCGTAGGAATCACATGATTGTGTGAGCAATATAGGAAGCAAACACTGGGAAAACCGAAGTCTGGGTCTGTCCGTGAAGCATGGTCGGATAGCCGAATGCTGGCACGGTAGCTCAGGCTGTTCATTCAGAGGGTTCGCTGCTCTCTGTAATAAAAAAAAAAAAACGGAGTAAATGGATCAACAATGAACTTGAGCTTGTATCGTGGGACGTCCGCCCCGCACAGGTGCAACGAACTATAACGAACAAAATGAGAAAAAAAGCAATTAAGGCGATCGCTGGCAGAAAGCGGGAAATCCGGATTAGAATCCCGATCCGGCACATATTTTCATTTGTTTCCAGTATACTCTGTAGCTGTGGTGGTACAAGATTCGCAGTTTGCGAATACATTTCATCTTTGTGTATCTGGAGCTATTGCCGGACCTTTCCGAGAACACTTGTTGCCTATGTACGACCGTCTTGGGGGGTTTAAAATTGCGTCGCGAATACTGAAAGGTTGAGAACGCTGGCGTAAAAGAATGTGCGAAACTCGTTACATCTGCAAACCTTACAAACAAGTAACGTATTCTACCTCACAATAATGGCTCATTTAATCACTGTTGTCGTACATTTTACGTGTTCCAATTCTGCGAAGGAACTGTTTCCATTCTTCTGAAGGCCAGTGAGATGCGTGACCGTTGGGAGTGATCATAAAACGCTAATACCTTACAGTTTTGGTTAAAAATGTGGCTGATTTAGGAAGCGGGCTCCATCGGGTGGTGCTACCAGTTAATATACATAGCGTTTTCATGACTGATGATCAACCCTTTGATGGCACGAAAAGATTGCAAGGCAGCTGCACGATGACCAGTCGAAAGCAATTTAAAAGAAAGACATTTACTTCTGTTTCTTAATTATTTTTTAAATATCAGGATACGAACCCGGGATCTCCTGCTTACCTTTTTTCCCATGGTGACCTTACCGTTTTTTTACCTCTCCTAGACAGGAAAGGGAAACTACAAAAACAAATCTACTTTCCACCGCCATTTGTGTCCTAAGAAAAGCAGAAATGCACCTCTTCAGGCCTGTCCCAAAACAACTAACCTATTACTAATACGTTGGTAGGAAAGGAAGAAAGTGTGGGAAGACGACACACAGTGGAGCGACGGAAATGAAAGGAGTTGTATAGGGACGTTTTTACGTATTTATCGAAATTCCAGTAGTCGTTCGCTCCTTTGGATCGTAGAACATTCAGACGTGCCTTCTCGAAATTTTTATGGCGATTCCGTTTGTAGTTGGTTCAGAAGATCATGTCGGCAAATAAACATCAGCATCTCATGGCTTGGACGTTCCAACTCTAAGGCGGGTCATGAAAGGCGTTCCATAGAATATTTGAAAAGAACCGCTTGTATGTGGGGTTGCGAACAAGGGCGCGGTGTCAGTCAGTAAGGCCAGTAACCCAGTTCCCATTCCTCGTCGGGACCAAAAAGTAAACTATCTGGCAATATTCGTATCGTACTGGGATGTAGAAGTACATTTCTGTGTCTTAATGGCGTATTTAAATATCTTTCCTGTTTTATTTAAATTTTAAGGCCTTGAAGTTTAACTCTTTAATGCTCCCAGCAACAAGCAAACCCATACAAGTACGTTACGAACTAACACGAGGTGAATGAAAGCGTATAGAATCTGTCCTGTCCGACGTAATTAACACGGTTATTGTACTAATTATTTGTACATAATCTTATGAATTTTTTATACTTCCATATGAAGCCACTCATTACTTATTGATTTATTGAATCAGTATACGTGCTCTATGTTCATAGTCTGTAGGCCGGTGCTGCCTGTGAATGGTTTGTGTGACTACCAGTATTCAACCTTCTTGGTATATTTCGTGCAACGTCACTATTTCTGTTTTCATTAGAATCAAAATGTGTGAACAGTCCTGCTGTATTTAATTTATGTTATGCTGTACTCAGCAGCAGAATTTGTAGAACCAACTCAAAGACGTGTCTCTGGCGCATCGGTTCGCAAATTGCATTCGCAAAACACTGGGAAGTGAATAAGTGCTCCGTGAAAAACTGTTGGTGCACATGTTGTCTTCTTCGTTATTCAGCCTCTTTTTCCACAGATCCACATACACAAGTTCTATAGATTAAATGCCGTCTTTAGCAACTGTAAGAAAAGTCTTATTTACACCACACTCGTTTCGCATTATTTTAAAGCATTTTCAGTGACCACTATAACAGCACGGTTTTTTCCCTTACAATTTTGTTTGTTGTAGTCATTAACAGTTTGCATGCTTTACTTATTACTGTAAACAGTTTTTATTTTTTTCGTTATTCACGATTTTTTGTTTTTTCTTGTAGTTTCTTTCGTCTTCCACGTGTATGTTAAGTTTATGCGCGCAGCTCTTTCACTGCACTTAATACATTCACATTTGTATGTTGGGAGGTATCACACGCGAAGTGGTGAAGGAACAGTGATACCTCCCAACACACAAATGTGAATATATTAAGTACAGCAAAAGTGCTGTGTGAAAAAACTCAACTCATGCAAACGGAAGTCGAAGAAGAATGCAATAACAAGGAAATCGTGGATAACGAAAAGAATAAAAACTGTCTATAGTAATATGTAATGCATGCGAGCTGTTAATGACTGCCGGCCGTGGTGACCGAGCGGTTCTAGGTGCTACAGCCTGGAACCGCGCGACCGCTACGGTCGCAGGTGCGAATCCTGCCTCTGGGATGGCTGTGTGTGATGTCCTTAGGTTAGTTAGGTTTAAGTAGTTCTACGTTTTAGGGGACTGATGACCTCAGAAGTTAAGCCCCATAGTGCTGAGAGCCATTTGAACCATTTGTTAATGACCACAACAAACAAAATTGTAAGAGAAAAAACCATATCGTTACAGTGGCCATTGAAGACACTTTAAAATAAAGCGAATAAGACTTACTACAGTTGCTAAAAACGGCAGTTAACTTATACAGCTTTCATTAACAAGTTTATTCGATATTTTCAAGATACTAAATATTTTTAAATTTTTATTACGATTTGTGTGTTATTAATTATGATTAAAAATTTAAGTAATCACTCAATAAAACGTGTTTTTCTCATTTTTAAAAATTTTATTAATCTTAAAAATAAACAAGGTGTTCCCTCGAGGTACTATGATTCTCAAAATTTTCTGTGAGAGGAGACAGATGGAAACCCCAACTGTAGCATTTATCCCGTCACAAGGGACGCACTGTTAGCGCGATCTGGAAAGTTTGTCTTATGTTAACTTTTTGGTCGTACAGCCTTCCTGTCGCCACAGTGGTTAGTTATCGTGAGGGAGGGAAGTTCAAAAAAATGTTCAAATGTGTGTGAAATCTTATGGGACTTAACTGCTAAGGTCATCAGTCCCTAAGCTTACACACTACTTAACCTACATTATCCTAAGGACAAACACAAACACCGATGTCCGAGGGAGGACTCGCCAGGACCAGCCGCACAGTCCATGACTGCAGCGCCCAAGACCGCTCGGCTAATCCCGCGCGGGGAGGGAGGGAAGTGGAGTGCTCCATCTGCCTGTGAATCACGTAAACTTTGTTCTATGTATTGGGGTGTTTTAAGTGAATATGTATGATATGTTCTGAAACGGAGATTGGAGTCACCACAGCAGCCTGAGAAACTGCTTAGCAACCACTTTCATGCTGGTCGGTGTACCAGTGCAACGGTCGTTTACCAGCCACGCGAATTCGATCCTCATTTCCCTGACTCTCTCACTGAGGCCCATGAGCTGCTTACACAGAAAATGCTATTGTCCAAATACAGGGTGTTTCAGGAGGGGTAGTAGATATTTTAAAATGTGAAAAGTACAGACTAATTGGAAAAAACATTTCATATAACACGTGCCCAGTTTTTATTGGTTACAGAGATGTAGGTCGTCACAGGGATAAGTTTTCGTTTCGCCTATCGATACTCCATATGCTCTGGGCTTAGCTACCGATTGCCACTTTTATTTCGAAATTAATTATATGAAGTTGTGCATCAGTTTACACAAATTTTTCAACTGCGATTGTGATATGTCGACCAATTCTGTTGTACCGTCTAATCTTTCCGCGCGTGTTTACAAACGCTGAGTATGCGAAAATGGTATTTGTGTGCGGGTTTTGAATTGTAAATGCTGCTGCTGCTTGTAGAGAATACGGTAGACGATTTCCTAACCGCAGAGTACCAGATTCAAGTGTGTTTGCTCGTGTTTTCACTAAACTGCGTGACTGGTGCAGCGCCCAGCAGTTGTATCCTATCTGAACGTGCAGATGAAGAGAGTGTGATGAAGCAGAAGCCATTACTCACTTGGTAGAACGTGTCCTTTTGTTTACTGGTGATGCCAGTTTCACTCGTGACGGCGTCAACAGCACTTCTCATATCGGAGGTCCGACGAAAAAACTGCATGCCTTTGTGGAGACATTTTCAGGAACGCTTTCCTGTAAATGTGTGGTGCGGTTTTGTAGACAATCAATGGAACGGTCCTGTAGTCGTAGCGGGTCGTCTGACAGGATGCCGTTCTCTAGACTGTTGAAAACGAGATAACTGCATTACTGGAAGATGCTCCTTTGGTTTCAAGGATGGTTAAGTTCTTCCAGCATGGCGGGGCCTCTGCACACAATAGTCGTCAGGTGGCATATAATCTAAACCTTACATACCTTGCAAGACGGATCTGCAGAGATAGTCACGTTTCTTACCCACCAAGGCCCCCGGACCTTACGTCCTTGGATTTTCGCCTGTTGGGACGACTGAAAGGCGAAGTCTGTAAAGAAAACATGCACACAGGAGTCGAATTTATGGCTAGTGCTACCCTCGTAAAAAGACGCCAATATGACACCAGAAGATCTACAGCTGATAAGAGAATTTCAAAGTGCGTTGCAGTCGGAGGGAGAATTTATGAAAATCAGCTTTGAATTTAGTCTTTGTTTAACACATTCTGTTAGCAGCTGTTTCAGTTACATTCTAACAGCTGTGTCTCAATTAACAAAAATTTAGACTCACGTTCGTTGGAGCTTGCAGTTTAAAAAAATATTCCGGAACCATCCTTACACTATCATTTAACCGTTATCTGTCAACTCATTTTTACCTTCGATTATAAGCACAGTTTCAGTTCAATTTTTGAAACAGCTCCTCCAATAAAAAAAAAGGCTGTTCATTAACTAGAAGATATAGTGTAGGACTGTATGAACCCCTTGGGCAAATGGCGTACGTAGAAATATGGCAGAACGTGTAACAGCAGAGAAATTAATGTGAAAGGTACTTGTCTGAAACTGGCCACGAAATCTGCTCCTTCGTTTTCATCGCGGTACATCGTATCTTCTCCATTCTATTCCACTTCCTGAGAACCAGCTCGGTTATTTTGCAGTGATGCCTTTGATGAAGGCCGTCATTGATGTTAATAAGAACGTTTGGAAGAAGACTTAATCAGTTAAAATTCAACAGTTCGTAACAATCGCATAGGTACGTTGTAGCTCTGCTAACTGAGAGAAGGGACCAAAATAGCAGCATATTGTGCATATACGAGTAGTATCACTAAGGAAAAAGTACTATATCCAACTCTTTATTACTAATGTTTCTATTGGGCGATTGCCCCAGAAATAAAAACTACAACGGTTAAATATTACTAACAATAATTCGAAATATTATTGGTAAAACAGGATAAAGAATACGAAAGTAGCATGTTACAATAACAGCCCTCGAAAAAAAAAAAACTAATAATGAAACTGTTCTGGAGACGCGCACGTTTTTGACAACCTACCTGTACGTGAGTGTGAAGCGATAGTGGAAGGGGAATATTTTGAAATGGAGCAAATAAATTTAACTCGTCCTTTCCCTTGATGCTCTTTTCCTGTCTCCAAACGGGCGCGTTTCGCCATTGGTGCACTGCGCACAGTTGTTAGCTATTACTACTGAGTGTACTATCAGGTTAATGTCAGACATGATCCTATGCTGCCAAAAGGTTTCTCTGTTTTTTTTGTTCTAATACTCGCTGTCAACAATTCTCATTTGCGTTGTCAACAATACACATCAATGATACTAATCTGCTCTATTGCTACATTAGTGCAGCTGTGGTAGTAATCGGTATTTTCTGATAGAGTTCATCGTCGCTAATTGGTTACAGAATTTACATTTATCAATGAAAACGAACTGAGAAGAATCTGTAACGTTAATTTATACTGTGATTCGGTTTTCGGCTTACTCGGCGAATTAATATTATGCAATATCCACAGTTCGTGTTTTCATTGTAAACGTTTTGTTGAAATAGGGCAGGAAAGATGTGTAATCACGTAGCAGCTTGGTGTTAATAGTACCGATAATTAAGGACTAATAGCTTTAAATAAAGCTAAATCGGGACATCCGAGCAGAGATTTCTACAACAATTTCTGCTTTCCCCTCACGATAGGCAACAAGCTTAACGTCCTCGGCAGTTTTATAGTTTAGCACTCGAAAGAACTTTTTGAATACCCCATTCCTTAAGTACACTCCCAGTCGATCACTTCCCTTTTATCTGTAACTTTTTGTGTTCTTCTGAAATATTTACAGCGTAAATTTGGAATAAGAAACAAGCAAAGGTTGTGTTAGTGCCACCGAGTGTTCACGCGGTATGGAACTTGACTCCCACAGCAACGTGAAACGGTATCATCCTGGGATAGAGGTGACGCCCATACTATTAAAATTTAGTTTTGTTATGTTACTGAATGTTTAGCACGGCCACCCTAGTGTAAGTTTTCCGTGGTCGCCCTTAATCGCTCCAGACGAATGCCGGGATGGTTCCTCTGAAAAGGACACAGCCGATTTCCTTCCCCATCCTCTCGTAATCTTAGCTTCTGCTGTCTCTCTAATGACGGCGCAGTCGGCGGGATGTTAAACACTAATCTTCCTTCCTTTTTTATTGCACGTCTGGAATTTTAAGGTAGTGCTGTATGTGTACGTCGATTTGGATAAACTGAAACACCGAACCGCCATAAGATAGTTGGTTTTGGATGGCGTATCACCAATGAAAATAGACCAAAAATTAGTGATGTCCAGAAGCAGTGTTCCTCTATTAAAGTTTTAACAGCTGAGAATTGGATGGCTGAAATCAAACATGGACGTGCCTCTCTTGGAGGTGAAGGACGTCAACATTGTTTTCACAGATAGGCTATGAATGGTATCCGAAATACCTGACAATGTAGCCGTATGCGTGGAGGACTACGGCGCATCGTGCGTAAAGGTGCGTGCGCGTTCTTTGAACGCTGGCCAAAAGCAACTTGCAAAACATATACACAGATGCAGTTCTTTAATTGAAAACCCAGTCTTTTAGTGTCCAGTCCAGAGATTTTCACATTCATTCATGCACGTTATATCGGAAGCTGTAGAGCGATGTGAGTGGACGGCTCCAGCTATCCAGTGCTCTGACCGTCCAGTTAAAAGGCGTGCACGCGCTAGACCAATCAACAACAAGCAACTACTTCGTTGGCCGAGATTTACACTGGTGTGTCCGAGCTGCAAATTGAAGCCTATGAAACCGTTGGCTTTGGTTGCGGTTCGAACAGCTGATGGTAACATCAAACTGTTGGCGTTTGGTTGAACTTGGGAACCTTCTCCTAGTGTGAACGCCGACCTGAATGTTTGTTGGTTTAGTAGCGATTTGCTGTGTGTGTTGAACGAGTATGTACTCACTGTAATATGTTAAGCTGGCATGTGAATCCCCAGTAGCTAAATATTTCGGTGTGACTGTTAACCTTTCTGCAGCAGGTACAAATGGTTCAGATGGCTCTAAGCACTACGGGACTTCACATCTGAGGCCATCAGTCCCCTAGACTTAGAACTACTTAAACGTAACTAATCTAAGGACATCACACACATCCATGCCCGAGGCAGGATTCCAACCTGCGGCAGTAGCAGCAGCGCGGTTCCAGACTGAAGCGCCTAGAACCTCTCGGTGACACGGTCCGGCGCAGCAGGTATAGCTCTCCTAAAAGAGGTGTTATCTTTGGAAGTTTTAGGGCGTACGCGATTAAATAACAATTCGAAGTAGCTAACTTTCATTCGGAAGAAGATATGAAATTCAGCTTTAAGGTCAGACGTTAATTTTGTCCCATCAAACTGCCCCCTACCCTTTCAGAGGTCGCCCACCAGCGTCATTTCTTCTTTCTCTTCTTCTATCAGCTTCTTGCAGTAAAACGAATACTCCACATGCGACGAGTGCAAAATCCTCTGTTGCCTCGTATATGCCTGTTAAATTGCAATTAAAACGCTACTTCTAGCTCTGTACTCTGCAAACCACTGTGCAGCGCACGGAAGAGAGCACGCCCCGTTCTACTAGTTATTAAGGCTTCTTTCCGCTCCATTCAAGTGCGGCATGCGGTAAGAATGACTGTTTAAGTGCCTCCGTGTAATCTTGTCCTCACGGGCCTTACGAGAGTGATACGTAAGAAGCTGTCGTATATTCTAAGTCATAATTTAAAGCTGGGTTTGAAAATTTGTAAGTAGGCTTCACCGGTATACTTTACGTCTATCTTCAAGAGCTTGCCAGTTCAGTTCCTTCGACATATCTGAGGCGCTCTCCCACGTATCAGACGAACCTGGGACCACTGGTGCTGGCCTCCTCTGTATACGTTCAATATCCACCTTTAGTTCTATTTGATATGAGTCCCACAAAGTTGAGCAATATCCTTATAGACTTTATAACAATAAAAAAATGGGAACGACTTCAACAAGTTTTCAGATCCAACTGCGATTCCACACGGCCTGATCCTGTGACTGCAGCTCTCTGGTTTGCTGAGGATGACAGGCCGAACCCTACGCATTGGTGACGGACCTTCGGCCGAATTCGTTGGCTGTCGTTCGTTGGCCTTCGGTGGCCTGTTGCGTACGGACCTCTACCCGCCTCCCCACCAACGCGGCCCCCTGGCTCCACGCGTAGCAGAGAAAGTCGGGCACCCACCGTCTGAGCAGAATGTCAGACAGTTTGGTGGTGTCTGGGGGCGTAGCTCAGATGGTAGAGCGCTCGCTTAGCATGTGAGAGGTACCGGGATCGATACCCGGCGCCTCCAGGGATACATTTTACTATCTGTGATGACACTGCTGCTAGCTATCGTGGCGTGGGCATTGTCCGTAAAAGTAAAATTTTCTAGGAGGCTTCCGCTGCTACTTCTTCAACATCTTGTCGTTTCGATGCGATGCTGGAATCTTCTTCAGGAGCAGTTGTTGGAGGCTATGAATAGCTAGTGTGGTGTTTACATATAAGAGAGAGATTTCCGCTAGCTGTTCCTGCAGAATTGCAATTACTGAATACATATTCCAGATACTGTCATTGGTGTGTCGTAGTTATTGCTTAATTACTAACATCTGACAGAACAAGATGGTGGGTTGTTGGCAAAACATGCGAGAAAAAAAGTAATTTTATGCTGCCAAGGTGACTTACTTAACAGTGTAACTAGAGGAAGAGGTCAAACCAGAATACACAATGTGCCTGTGGCATCACAAGTGCATCACATACAGAAACATAAACTCAAAATCAATGCATCGATGCCAAATATAAACTGTTATGCCTGTCCTGCAATGTCTACCTCCTCAAAAAAAAGACGACAAATGGCCATGTAAAAGGGTTTAAGGTACAACAATAAGACAAAAACGAAGAAGGAAAATATAAAAACGAAAACATATAAAATGACAGTAATATTAACCAACACTAGGAATAAAATAGGTTAATAGAATAAAATGTTTTTTAGAAATGTATCGTTGTTAATATATTTAAATAAATATATATGGTTACAAAAAAAGGATCGATACATGGCGCCTCCAGGCTACATTTTTTCCGTCGCTGAACAATCTGTGACAATGAACAATAAAATCTTTAGAATTGACATCTCTTTGGCAAGTGCGTGTTAATGTCACGACTGAAACGCTTTGAGGTTGAAGGCGAAACTGTGACATGTAAAACGGGAACAATCACAGCACTCCGTTAACAGTTAGGTACACAGTAACACATGGCCTGTCATCGACTGGACGTTGTTACATACATACTTTTCTTTGGAAGGTAAAAATATCCAATTACAAAGATTCTAGTTCAGAGGTGTAGTTTTTTATGGAGCCCAATACAATGCAGAAAGCTGTGAACTCGTAAGTCTTCAATTACTTACATTTTTTCGGTGGCGTGCGTCATCCGTCTTAGATAAACTGTGTCCGAACAAAATGGTTCAAATGGCTCTCAGCACTATGGGACTTAACATCTGAGGTCATCAGTCCCCTACACTTAGATCTACTTAAACCTAACTAACCTAAGGGCATCACACACATCCATTTCCGAGGCAGGATTCGAACCTGCGACCGTAGCAAGTGCGTGATTCCGGACTGAAGTGTCTAGAACCGCTCGACCACAGCGGCTGTGTCCGAAAACGTAACTTCCTTTTAGTATCACTACTTCACTCATTACGATAATTTGAGCGTATCTGAAAGAAAATTCACAGAAAATGTGGCAGCCAGTAAAAATTGGTTAGAAAATTCAGTAACGTTTGAAACTTACAGTACAACTTGAAATAAAATCTCGATTACCAGGATATGTTCTCCTTAAAGCAAAGACAGAGACAATTTAATATATTGAATCAATACTGTGCGGCCTATACTTTGATGCAGGCCTGTCGATTTGACGCCACTTAGGCGGCCTGCATTCAGTGTTGAAGCATAAAACGTCACTCAGTCCCCTGTCCCCCAAAAATGAAAAAGACGTACCGGCAGTTACCGACATCTCCATCACGTACTTGCGACACTAAATACTAAATGAGTAATCTTTTCAAGAATGAAACGCTTTCACAAAGGCACATGTGTCTCTCGGAGCCTTTCTATGTAGAAATCCATGAAAACTTATTTATCCATGCGTCCTCGCCCCCTCCACGCATTTTCTCTCTCTCTCTCTCACACACACACACACGCGCACACACACACGCACATACACACACACACACACACACACACACACACACACACACACACACACACACACAACTTCAAGGTGCTGAAATGAGTTCATAAAGCTCCTTCTACGTCTATAGCTTGAGCGGATAACTGCGTCGAGATTTGAATCTCGGTCCAATGCGGGATGAACACTGGGAAAAATGAATTACAAAGTTGTATGTTTACTGATTTCTTCAACATATAAATAACATAAGCAATGCATTTACTAAATTTATATAAGCCCACTTTAACATACAGGACGTTTGTTTTAATTGAGATAACTAAGTGGCTCATAAACGAAGCATCGTACGGAGAAAATGTTCTAGGTGAAAAGTTAATATTAGTAAAGGGGACATCTGTCTGTGCTATGACTGCCGACCTCCTAACCACACCTCCAGCGTGAACAGGTCAGCTTAGTATTTTAAATGTTTGCCCCCTCCCCAACTTTTTGTCGCACATTCGCATTCTACGCCAAGGAGTACATGCCGTTTTATCGAACCATTGTTTCTCATTTGTGGTAGATGTGCTGTAATCGACAAATATGCCTATTATTACAATTAAGAACAGACCCATTCACTTTAAATCTACATCTACGTGATTACTCTGCTATTCACAATAAAATGCCTGGCAGAGGGTTCAATGAACCACCTTCAAGCTGTCTCTGTACCGTTTTACTCTCGAAAGGCACGCGGGAAAAACGAGCACATAATTTTTTCCGTGCGAGCCCGGATTTCTCTTACTTTATCGTGATGATCATTTCTCCCTATGAAGGTGGGTGCCAACAGAATGTTTTCGCAATCGGAGAAGAAAACTGGTGATTGAAGTTTTATGAGAATATCCCGTCGCAACAAACAACGCCTTTGGTTTAATGATTGCCACTCCAGTTCGCGTATCATGTCTGTTTCACTATCTCCCCTGTTTTGCGATAATACAAAACGAGCTGCCCTTTTTTGTACATTTCGAAGTCATCCGTCAGTTCCACCTGATGCGGATCCCAACCGCACAGCAATACTCCAGAATAGGGCGGACAAGCGTGGTGTAAGCAGTCTCTTTAGTAGACCTGTTGCACCTTCTAAGTGTTCTGCCAATGAATCGCAATCTTTGGTTTGCTCTACCCACAATATTATCTATGTGATCGTTCCAATTTATGTCATTTGTAATTGTAATCCCTAAGTATTTAGTTGAATTTACAGCCCTCAGATTTGTGTGACTTACCGCGTAATCGAAATTTAGCCAATTTCTTTTAGTACTCATGTGCATAACTTCGCACTTTTCTTTATTCCAGGTCAATTGCCACTTAACGCACCATACAGATATCTTATCTAAATCATTTTGAGAGTCGTTTTGATAATCTGATGACTTAACAAGACGGTAAATGATAGCATCATCTGCAAACAATCTAAGACAGCTACTCAGATTGTCTCCTATGTCGTTATTATAGATAAGGAACAATAGAGTGCCTGTAACACTTCCTTGGGGAACGCTGGATATTACTTCTCTTTTACTTGATGACTTTCCGTTTATTACAGGCAATCACGAAGCCAGTCGCACAGCTGAGCCGATACGCCGTAGGCATGCAGTTTGATTACAAGACGCTTGTGAGGAACGGTGTCGAAAGCCTTCTGGAAATCTAAAAATATGGAATCAGTTTGACATCCCCTGTCGATAGCACTTACTACCTCATGAATATAAAGAGCTAGTTGTGTTTCACAAGAACGATATTTTCTGAATCCGTGCTGACTATATGTAAATAAAACGTTTTCTTCGAGGCACTTCATTTTACAGTATATGTTCTAAAACCCTACTGCAAATCGACATTACTGATATAGGCCTGTAATTCAGTGGATTACTCCTACTTCCCTTTTGGGGTATTGGTGTGAATTGAGCAATCTTCCAGTCTTTTGGTACATATCCTTCTGTGAGCGAGTGGTTGTACATAATTGCTAAATATGGAGCTATTTCATCAGCAAACTCTGAGAGGAACCTGACTGGTATACAATCTGGACCGGGGGCCTTGCCTTTTTTTAAGTGATTTAAGTTGCTTTGTTACACCGAGGATACCTACTTCTAAGTTTCTCATCTTGGCAGTTGTTCTTGATTGGAATTCACGAATATTTACTTCGTCTTCTTTGGTGAAGGAGTTTCGAAAAACCGCGTTTACATTTCATTTATGATGTGACTGTAAAGCTTTGTTCCCTAACGGTTGATATTTGTTTTCGAAATTTACTTTATTGTAGTTACTTTTGACAGGTGGTGACATTAATGTGACTGCACGGTATACATGCTCGTTGAGCTTGACTTGTTGAAAAAAGAGATTGATCCAGATTCTTTTCCTAAGCCACGCTAGCGTTCTGCGTTCGTGCTGCGTCTGTAAGTTGCGCTCACTTTTACCGGTTCACTCAGCGCAGCGTGACGCAACTTCGCTCTCCCAGCTGGACCGCAGGCCGAGGCCACAGATGAATGTGTTGCGGTCGGCAGGCGGCTGTGACCTGCAGCTGGAAGGTGCGGAGCGCCTGACAGATGGCGCGCTGGACCTGGAAACCTGCGTCAAGGAAAATACGCTCACAGTCGCCCGTAGATGTTCTCTGCGCTTTCCTGCTCGGCCATTTATCGCAAGCTGGACTCTCTGCTCTCTAAGCTGCTTTCATTTTACCTTCTTACTATCATCGTGGCATAAAGTTTCCTCAGTTTTCATTTCATTTTTGTTAAATTCATTGTGAGCATTCTTTAGCAGCAGCTAAAAGGAACTCCACAGTGTGAAAAATGAATACATGTAGAAAAGATCACTAAAACAAGACGTGCATAGCCAATGAAGGACGTCCAATTTCCTACAGAGCTGTAGGAACTTACGAGCATTTGCTTTAAGTTACTAAATAAAGCAAAATCTATCAAGTACGTTGTATAGTGGCAGTAAGTAGGTCATTTAGAAGGTACACCGAATGACCATAAGAATCTATGCCTTACATGTGTGTTGTGATAAGAAGTGAATTACTCCCACGAGCAGAGAATATAAGAGCCCTGATCTTTTAAGTATGCGCCTTCCAAGCCACAGAATGAAACTGGAAACGCAGTCTGACCCGAAATAATTCAAAAAACTGAACAAGAACTAAAACAGGTGTTCCTTTTCTGCTTGTAGCGTCTAGCAGTCCTCAAGAGGATGTCAGCTTAAGCATTTATTCATCGATTCTCAGCATGAGAGAAAAAAATTGAAACAAAAAAATTCAGCACATAATTTACGAATGCCCCTTCCATTCAATACCTCAGCAAGATGTCGAATCACTTCGCAGCACATCGAGTAAGCACCGATAGCAGTAACAGCTGTATCTGAAACCTAATTTGGTTCTAAGAGAGAGTATTTATTTCTAAAGTTTTTAGCTGGAACTGAGTAGACTCTGATGCATGAAAGTATTCACGGCCGAGAATAGAATCAACAAATTAAAGCGATATGGCGGTTTGGCAGTATAGTACTGTAGCACGTACAAGTAACAAAGTAATGACTTGGAGTAAGGGAAAATAATTCAGATATAAGTTTATAAACAGATAAGTATATAATGTTACCGAAAGACTATAGTTGGTTTACAAGGTCACGTTGTTCCTCGAAGCAATACAGACGTGCATGAATTTCACAATGACCATCGCAAGTTCTCAATATACGAGTGTTATTCGGAAAGTAAGGAACGATCGGTCGCGAAATGGAAACCACAGTGAAAATCCGATGAAGTTTTGCACAGGTGTGCTGGGCAGTGTCTCTAGTATGCCCGTCGATCGCGTTACGTCGTCCTTTTTAGTTCTGAGCACACAGGGAGCACATAAAGATATCTAGAACTATAGTGTCTCCCGCCAAGTACGAGGGCCTGGTGAGAAATTTCGCCTGAAGTTAAGCAGCCAACACTACATAACTGTGACGTGGTTTCTTCTTGAAGACAATTCTCAGCCGCATTCTGCAAGGGCATCGTTTTCGATTGGAAACATTAGATTACTTACAATACAGCCCGTAATTGTCTCCCTCTGAGTTTCATCCCTGCTCATATGAACCGCTGGCTATGAAGACAACATTTCGGCACAGAAAACGAGATGTAGGCTAGCGTAGAGAATTGACGGAAAGCACTGGCGGCTGGCTTCTATAACGATAGTATTGTAAAGTTGGTACAACGCTACGACAAACGTCTAAGTCGGATCGGCGACTATGGAGATAATTAGCTGGAACTTGTAGCGAACTGTTGCAAATAAAACAGTTTTGATTTTCACTGTGGTTTCCATTTCGCGATCTACCGAATAGCCCTCGTACTACAACGTTCAGAAAGACAAATACTTTTTTATAATACAGAATAGGATGATAACTTTGAATCTACAGCTCGATGGATTGAAAAGCTAACAGTCGTCACTATAATCAACTTTCATTTACTCAAAATTGAGCGACCTACGCGTTTCCATTGCGCCACGCGGAAGAATACTGCCGCAAGTATGACCGCAGAGTAATCGTTAGTAAACTATGCAGAACTTTAGTAAGCAATCCCAAGACAGCCTAGCCAGTTCACCTTGGCTTCAGCACGGTAAATAATTGAAGTAACCTAACCCAGTTTCTTCATCTTTGTAGCATCTCCAAACCACTCTGATCCACATCAGTCAAAGCCGGTCTTCCTCTCAAGGCAGAAATCTCACCACTACCATATCAGAACACTCCAAGACACAGAATTAGAATGGCGAAAGAATGTTCAAACAAGCAAACCCTAATTGCTTCCAGACTGCGAAAGCTTCCCCATTTGTCTGTTGACAAACCGCTTTCCCAAAGATGCAAAAATGTCTATGTGGAGGTACAAAGAGGTTGCTCAAAGCGATTATTTCTATCAATCGACCTTGAATATAGTAGATACACGAAGTATTCCAGAGATCACCATTGAGATCTATTAAAAGAAAAATATAGTGGGTAAAAATGAAATTTTCTAATGAACTGGCAACTTTCAGTGTGTGCTCTGCATGCTCTGCATGCTGCTACACGGTTATTGACGGTAAATATGTAGTACCAATGATACTGATTTTCTGTCCTATTGCATTCGGACATTGAGTGAGGGAAAGGTATTTGTCTGCACGCCTTGGTGCGTGCTCTAATCAACTCGAGACACATAACACCCAGACAACAGAAACTTTGTACAGTCGTCCTCACACACTAGTTCTCTGAATTTACAGTTGTGGACAAATTAATTGAGACAAGACGGTTATACTTTAACTGTGCACATTCGTTACTGAATGTATAATACAGTTTGTTGCTTACTGAATATGAATCTTCCTGCCACAAGGTGGAATATCAGGACACACGTCACAAGCCCCTGTCGTATACAATACCTCGCTAAAAAACTGATTTTCCCCTCATAACTCAGGCTGATTTGCTTTATATACATAACACATACTAGAGCTGTTTCCTGTGTTAACGAAAACAAGACCAGTCGGATCCGACACCATCTTGTGGGAGGAAGGTTGATAGTAACGTTTCTTTCTTTTGCTTTAAAGACCTAAACACGTTGTGGCTTAGATACACCCAGGTTAGAGAAAATGGCTCATACTTCGTCGTCGTGAAACCACTCATGAAACCACACATTTACTAACATGGATTCTTTGTTTAACAGTCCATTTTACCAAAACGCTTTTTCACTATACCCCACTGAAGCACATTCTGTTTTCTTCCATGGACATCTTCACTGCTTTAGAAATGTGACTCAGGGCCAGATTCTGTTGAAACGTTACTCCATCATCTTCAGAGATCTGCAGGAATGGCACAATCCTGCGCCTAAGGATTTCCATGTATCTGGTTAAGTTAATCATGCCATCAACTGGAACTAGTGCCTAAGGAGCAGCTGCAGCGAAGAAAGCTCTAAACATTTTTCGGGAGGGTATTTTACAGTCTGTTCAAGATGCTCAGCGCTCACTGCCCAATGGGTGTTTCGCTTGACAACCCTCACTCTGTACCCTTGAACAATAAAATTTGACTCAGCACTAAAAATAACGCGTTTCCAGTCATTGGAGTCCGAAGATTTATATATTTTGCTTGATGAGAGGTGTCAACAGCTGCTTTCGTGTCTTCCGCCCATAATCAAGAAGCCTACACCATACCGTTGAAGAGTCCGTTTAAACGAAGCCAATAAACCTCTCTGAAGATCCTTACCGGTCTCGAGAGTGTGAGCTCTACACTTTCTAAGTAGAGTTTTGTCAGTTTCTGGTATAGGTGGTGGTGGTGGTTAGTGTTTAACGTCCCGTCGACAACGAGGTCATTAGAGACGGAGCGCAAGCTCGGGTTAGGGAAGGATTGGGAAGGAAATCGGCCGTGCCCTTTCAAAGGAACCATCCCGGCATTTGCCTGAAACAATTTAAGGAAATCACGGAAAACCTAAATCAGGATGGCCGGAGACGGGATTGAACCGTCGTCCTCCCGAATGCGAGTCCAGTGTGCTAACCACTGCGCCACCTCGCTCGGTCTGGTATAGTTTTTAGTTTTCGCCCACATCTGCATTTTCTCTGCGGACATGTCACTATATGTCTTAGTAAATCTTGAAACACTTAATTTTTCCCACACCAACAACAGAAGCAATGCCTCTTATAGAGATAAATCTGTGTTCATGACCAGCAAGTAGTTTTGCCCACTTCTTAGGTGAAATGTCCATTTTAGCACAGTTTTCTCGGCGACAAGACAAGTAACTCATGCTGTTGCCATACAAGAACTGAACTGAACGTGACCTACAAGTGTTGTTTATAGTCAAAGCAACAAAAGCCCGCCAAGAATCCAACAACTGGGCGGATAAAATTGGTTACAGATAACCAACTTCAATTCTTGGTAAAACATGAGCTTTCCCCAATTAATTTGCACACTACCGTACATGGTTTCGCGAGAAAAGTGTCACTTTTGACACTTCTTACCAGATTAAATCTGCTTGCTGGACCGGCACTCAAACATCGGATCTTTGCGGCAACTGTTCGGCCGAATGAGCTTCATTTCCGCTCATGCTTCGTCTCCTCCCTTGCAAACATCAGAGATGTTCTTCTGCATACCTTGCGGGACTAGGACTCCCGTAACAAAGGATACTGTGGAGAAATGGCTTAGTCACAACCTTGAGGATTATTTCCAGAACAAATGGTCATTATGTGCGCTTGTTTAAAATGAGTGAATTGATACCACTGAACTATGTGATTACGCTTTTCTGAGCTGCATATATTCTTGATAAAAAAAGACGTAAGTTATGTCACACTGACATATGCATCGTCAATGTCATTATTAACAGATTGCAGGTATTGACCAAAGAAGGTTGCTGAAGGACTTAGATTGCTGAAATAGATTCTAAATTCTTTTTTTGTATAGGCCAATGAAATGGCCAAGTGATCACACTGGATCTTCAGAACTCCACTGGGATCTTTCCCATGGGTTAGTGCGACCTCCCCCTCCCCTTACCATCCCTTCCTTCATCTCTTCCTAACTGTGTTATGGCTTTACTTCGCAGACGCTATGGAAAGTTTGTTAAACTTGACGTAAATAAGCTCACGGTCTAATATTGGACAATTACTTGAACCTAATACTTAACACCTGCATTACATCCCACACAATCAAAAGAAACTAATGTAGTAAATTAAATATACATTATAGTCTATTGAATAGCTAATACTTACAATACCGTGAAAATTTCTTCCGCCTCCAGAATGGAAACCAACTACGCTAACTTTGTTCTTAATTATCACGATTACGGAAAAAGTTACTCAGTTACAGAAATTCGTCACAAAGTTGTCAAAAATTGCACCTGAACATAACAGAATTTGTCGTAATTTTATAATGTTAGATGTGGTGAAATTTTCAGAGTTTGTGGAACTCAGGCGATAGCGGTATTCCGAAGTTTGACGAACCTGATAGTTACTAGCAGAATTTACATCTACTTTTCTAACAGTACTGTGTTACCTTGCTCTCGAAGTAACGCTGCAACTTATATTTCAACACGGAATATCTTCCCCGTTGGTATGTATTTTCCGTCCGTTTTGCACCGACCCACGCATTTCTGCGATGTGAATTACTTGGTTGGCGCGCTGGCTCTTCGTTCGTTTAACTGTCACTTTTTAAATTGTAGCTGCCGCTCAGTATCCCGTCACGTGAAATGTCAGTCATGCGTACATGCATTCTGCAGCGTGCTGTATTGTGTGGGCGACAGTAACCGCTTCTGTTTATGGGGCCATATCGTACGCTGACATTTTATTCATTGACGCGGCATAGAAATTTCGCCTCCGTATCGTTAATCCTTTGTCGTTCCCACATCTTTCCGCTACTGACAAAGCGCGATGTTTAATCATTTACGTCACTGCTACCGCTCCGTGAGGCCTCGTTTATTCACAATAGTCTCATCGATCGTTCGTAACTGCAACTTTTTCAATTATATTCTACGCTTCGTTAGAGCGACGTTTGCGAATACACATCCTGGTTTTATTTCTGTTTTTATCGGTCAGTGACATATTTTGTTACTCTGATGTTTGACCAATCTTTTCGATTTTCACTAGCGTGTAACAGCAGTTCGAGCCGAGGTCATCAAAGGTGTTTATTCTTGAGCTTCATATGTTACATTAAAATAGTGTTTAATAAACATTTAAACTTCAGTATCCGTGGATATGAGTAGTTCATTGAGCAAATGAATTTTTACTTTCTTGTTACCAGACTAGATAGAGCAACGAGACTGTTAAAACGATATCTTTTTCAGTTTCTGTTACCAATGTATTCATATACAACTCTCTGCATACTATCCTCTGTTCACTATACAACTTCCTGAAAAATAGACTTGTCAAAAGTGTTTCTTTAGTAATTCATTCTCTGCTATTATATTACACACAATGAATTTGGTAATATTTACTCTCTTCAAAGAAACAACATTGACACAGACAGTACTATCAGGACCCCAGGGATTAACGAAAGTGCTTTAAGACATCTGCAGGAGAAAGGGTGACGTCATCAGAGCGCAGAGAACTGAAAATAAGGTGGTTGAGTAAAAGTACTTTGTGAGTTTGTCGTAGGCTCACAGGCTATTACCCTATGAGAAGGCTCATGTCTCTTTTGTGAGTAAGTGCTAGGCGAGAATGCGGCTCCAGGAGGGACAAAGCAGACACCTAGGTGTGAAAAAATTCATCCTATACTTAGTATGTACTGCAACTGATGGGGATACTTTTACTGCGACAAGTCATTAATGTTTGTGAAAAATATCGAAGATAAATTTGGTGAAGTTGTGTCATTGGGAGAAATTTGCAATGGATCACTGTCGCTTAAAGCCTCCTCTGCTACGCGAGCTACAGCTCTTCAGGCTCGTGAACGTCTTTGTGAAATACCAGTAACAAATGACCCCACACAAGACTTCGATTATGGTCCAAGGAATCATCTTCCACTGAGCTCCAAACAGACAAAGAACCAGAGGCAAATCGTGCAAAGTGAGATGTACATTTTGTTCAGTGTGTCTAGCAAGGCCCAAACAGGTGCCTTTGTCTTAGCCTTTGAACGGAATGTCCTCCTGAAAAAGGTTATTCGTGTTGTACAGGTGTGACATGAAATCGAACGTCCCGCTGCCCATGAGATGCTTCTACTTTGTGGTCATCTTGCTGTATAGCAAGATGACTAAAATGTGAAAACTACAGACGGTCACTCCGTGAAGGTAGTTCTTGTGTGGACAACTACCTTTGTGTGTCAGCTGCGTAGAACGTCATCCTCAACGTTCACTGGTTTGCCGAGGCTTCTAGAAAGAAAAGAAAATCTAGGAAAATAAATTTACTGACCACCCATTGTATACTGTGGCATGCAAAAAATATGGACACCTACTTCCTGTTGATGTGACGTCCAAGTAAGTCACAGCCATCGTTGCCGCAATCTCAATTTTTTCGAAACCAGTTCTCGCACTACCCTCCTCTCTTGTGGTTCCCATGGCATTGCCTTCAGGAGCCACTTCCTTCTCCCGATCAGAGCAGCAGCATCCTCCTCAGATGTACACTAGTGACAGAACTCCCTCTTGGGACCCTTCTCCCTGGGGTTGCACAGATCAGAGGCCCAACACAAGCCAGTGGCTGGAGGAACCATAACTTATGAATCCCAGGGCTGTCTGCTCTTCAAGCAGCCCCACATTCATCATGGATAGGACCTCTAATAATCCCAGCCACCAAAGGCTGCAAGGCGTAAGAAGGAGAATCGGGACAAGGCCACTCCGGTGACCCCAGACGCGCAGGATCGTCGCATGCTGTTGGATTATGAACAATGCTCAAAGATGTGATTCCACCATCGTCTGCGATAGGCAGTGTGATCCAAGGGCATAACCAGTCCTCCTGGCCCCTTCACAGCTAATCTGGATGTCCATAATGTGAACCCACTTGGTTATTTCAATGCACTTTCAGCGAATACCCCTTCAGCGTGTATGGACATTCTGACTGATAGTTTGTTACTCTACTTGGGGTCTTATACCATATTTGCCTCAAAGGTGTCTTTCCTACCCGCAGATTATATTAGGTCTCTACTCTCAAGCCCTTTTGGCCCCAAATAATCGTGCTTTCTGGAAATGGCAATTCGCAACCCACCATCTGGTATGGTTGCAAAGACCAATCCAACAGGCTTTTTCTAAACGCCAACACCTCATTGCATTCTTTCTTTGACCTACATAAAGCCAGCAGTGCAAAGAATGGTAGCAATCTAGAACTGCCAATGAACTGGAAGTAACAGACACCGAAATGTCATGGGGGTGGCAGGCTTAAGGACGTTGAAATAGATCACTCCTAATTCGTAGCCTGACCTCCAACCAAGGAAGGGTGGGGTAGCACATTCCAGGGACGAAAGGCAGAGATCCTGGCAGAGGGCTGCGAGGCGCACTCCAACTGGCAATCCCATCCAAGGGCGAATATCAGGAGGTTGACGCCCCTTGTATGCAAAATGAATGTGCTACATTGGATGACCAAATTGCGATAGCATAGAAGACCAACAGTTGGTACCATCGGAACTGAAGAGGTAAGATCTTCACTTTAGCAAGGAGACTGTCTGCAGGACTAATCCAGAAGGTTCGAGTGGCCAGACGAACTCCATAGTGATGGACTTGATCTACCAATTTCAAAACCGAGTATGCTGCACTGTAAACCTGACAACCCTAGTCCAGTCAGCATGAGATCAGGGCCCAGTAAATATGGAGAAGAGGAGCACTGCTTGGAACCATCAAATGTTGCGTACCCACTATGGTTGGGGTTTTGAGACTCCCTACCAATTTTTGTTCGCCAGTTCTTATCCAACCAACTGTACCAGATTCGAGTTCATACTTCATTCAGCTCTCCATGGGTCCAAGACAACAGCATCCTGAGGGTCATTCTCTTCCTCATTACTATCAGTGGGCTAGTAACCTTTGCTGGGCAACTGATCATCCTTGCACTATATGTCGAGAACAGTTGCATATGTTACAACTCCCATTCAGTAGCCTCAGCTGAACGACTTCTCGGATGACTTCTAATGGGCTCCTGTGTGGACCTTTTCCTATGATTTCCAGTTATCTACAGCATCTTCTGCAGAAATGCAGGTCATAAATTTCTGGCATCGTATTATGGTCCATCTGACGCAGAGCACTGAGTAACAAGCTCTTAGGAGTTGTTGCATATGCCCCAGCGTTTGAGGCTCTATTTTAATAGAAAGCTGACTTGGCTGCCCTATGTTCTCCAACTTTGTGGAAGCTAAACTCTCACTCATTCCTTGCCCTCACCTCTTGGGGTGCGGATTGTGCTCCTCTTCTCCGTATTTACTGGGCCCTGATCTCATGCTGACTGGACTAGGGTTGTCAGGTTTACAGTGCAGCATACTCGGTTTTGAAATTGGTAGACCAAGTCCATCACTATGGAGTTCGTCTGGCCACTCGAACCTTCTGGATTAGTCCTGCAAACAGTCTCCTTGCTAAAGTGAAGATCTTACCTCTTCAGTTCCGATGGTACCAACTGTTGGTCTTCCATGCTATCGCAATTTGGTCATCCAATGTAGCACATTCATTTTGCATACAAGGGGCGTCAACCTCCTGATATTCGCCCTTGGATGGGATTGCCAGTTGGAGTGCGCCTCGCAGCCCTCTGCCAGGATCTCTGCCTTTCGTCCCTGGAATGTGCTACCCCACCCTTCCTTGGTTGGAGGTCAGGCTACGAATTAGGAGTGATCTATTTCAACGTCCTTAAGCCTGCCACCCCCATGACCTTTCGGTGTCTGTTAGTTCCAGTTCATTGGCAGTTCTAGATTGCTACCATTCTTTGCACTGCTGGCTTTCAACCTGTGGATAAGAGAGGATATACTTCTACATCCCCTACAGATCAGGAACACCATTCATTGCCAGGAACATGTGTTCTTACAGATGAGCTGAGAGCCATTAACAGAACCCTCCGCTTTATTAAATGGGCCTCCCGTGACTGCATTTTAATCTGTAGTAACTCAATGAGCAGCATTTAGGCTGTTGGTACATGTTACTCTTGTCACCTTGTGGTCTCTGCTACTCACTACCTTCCCAGGAGCACAGTCATAGTGACAGCTCGATTGTTTCTATCTGGGTCTCAAGGCATATGATTATACCAGGGGATTAACTGACCTACAGTTAGGCTAAAGGAGTGATTACTTAGCCCCATTCGCTCTGGTGATCTCTGGTGCCGAGCCGGCCGGTGTGTCTGTGCGGTTCTAGGCGCTTCAGTCTGGAACCGCATGACCGCTACGGTCGCAGGTTCGAATCCTGCCTCGGGCATGGATGTGGGTGATGTCCTTAGGTTAGTCAGGTTTAAGTAGTTCTAAATTCTAGGGGACTGATGAGCACAGATGTTAAGTCCCATAGTGCTCAGAGCCATTTGAACCCATCTGGTACCGATTTGCAGGTGCAAATAAGAAAACTGGTAAAAGAAATTATACTACAAACACAGTTCTTTTTTTCGTTTCTAATAGAAAACTGGTAAAAGAAATGGCTGGAAAAATCCGGGTTTGCCAGTTGGTGTTTTATAAATCCCATTAAGTGAGGCCAGCCGCGGTGACCGAGCGGTTCTAGGTGCTTATGTCCGGAACTGCGCGACCGCTACGGTCGCAGGTTCGAATCCTGCCTCGGACATGGATGTGTGTGATGTTCTTAGGTTAGTTAGGTTTAAGTAGTTTTAAGTTCTAGGGGACTGATGACCTCAGACGTTACGTCCCATAGTGCTCAGAGCCATTTGGAGCCATTACGTGAGAATGAAACTAGGATGCTTTGAACGCAACATTATAAATAATAGATATGAGAAGAGATTATACTTAGACTGTTCGCGTTCCTTCCCTAACAATCCTGTCATGACTCCATAGTCAGAATGTTTAACGACGTCCGGTGCGGGCAATATAACTGTAATACACGTGTAAATGTTCCTAACCTTAAAATGGAGTACTCTCTCAATCTTCATTTCCAGAAATGAAAGAAAATTGTACACATAGCAGGAGAAATAACGCCCCCCAAAAAATGGTTCAAATGGCTCTGAGCACTATGGAACTTAACATCTGAGGTCATCAGTCCCCTAGAACTTAGAACTACTTAAAACTAACTAACCTAAGGACATCACACACATCCATGCCCGAGGCAGGATTCGAACCCGCGACCGTAGCAGTCGCGCGGTTCCTGACTGAACCGCCTAGAACCGCTCTGACACCGCGGCCGGCTAACGCCCCAAAATGTACAAACATCGTAGCAGTTTATGCCAAGAGTTAAAGTAATTTTCGGTGCCTCTTTGAGGGCAGCGCTCAGTTTAGATCCGAATTAGTTTAGTTCCCACTTCTGTCCATCTGTGACCAACCACCAATTCCCAGTTCTCCGTGTGCGCATGGGAAAAAATGCACCACAATATGATATCTGCGCACCTCCCTCATTCTCTCTATTTGGGTTCTCTCTCTCTCTCTCTCTCTCTCTCTCTCTCTCTCTCTCTCTCTCTCACACACACACACACACACACACACACATATTCACATGCACAGAACCATTCTATCCCCTTCCTTTGTTCCTCTCTCGTACGTCTCTAACCGGAGGGCACACACTCACGTCGACATTCACGTGCACAGAATCACACACAGCACGAACAGAGACGGACAAAAAGTGGGAGAGCGAGGGATTAGTGAATGCGACGCGGACGGCAGGCAGCAGGAAGCTCGCGAAGCGGCGTTGTTAGGGGCGCACGGCGCCTGCGGTGCCTCCATAAATATGCACACAACAGGCGGCCAGCGAGGGCGGCGCCCGCCTGATTAAAACTGCCCCGGCACCGCGGGCCGTCCGCGCCATTTACAATGTAAAAACCGCGACGTCCGGGCCGCGCCGCGCCGGTTTTGCAGGTCGCAGTCGAAGTCAGACTCACCAGCGGTGCAGCAGAACAGGTAGGCGACGGTGCCACCAACTGCCCGGAAGAAAAACACTGACGCTGAAACGCCGGGCCGCTTTATTGCCCTGCAGGTTATTTCTCAGTGGCGTTCGAGTCTTTACGTAGCGACACCGCAGCCGGCAACAAAAACAGAGCCGTCAGTTAAGAATACACCGCTAAATTTGTTTTCCTGCGTAATTGCTTTCTTTTCGCGGAGGCACCTGAAATAGTATCCGGCGACGGACAGAAGTTTATTTCTGTTGAGAACTAACTAGTGCTCGGGCTCAATGGCCGTGGTCTTTGAAACATCCTGATTTTTAACGTTTCGTCCCTGGCTGCAGTCACACATCAGCCTCTCTTCTAGTTTCTACTCCGGGAGCACACAATTTGAGCTTAGGATTATACACTCAACTATAACCTATTTTCTGCACGGTTACCAACTTACATTATATTTTTCTAAAATTTCACTAGACTGCAATCAGTCTAATCCAACGGCCTTGCCGCAGTGGTAACACCGGTTCCCGTCAGATCACTGAAGTTAAGCTCTGTCGGGCTAGGTTAGCACTTGGATGGGTGACCATTCAGTCTGCCGAGTGCTATTGGCAAGCGGGATGCACTCAGTCCTTGTGAGGCAAAATGAGGAGCTACGTGATTGAGAAGTAGCGGCTCCGGTCTCGGAAACTGACATGCCGCCGGGAGCGCGGTTTTCCATTGTTACAACCTCTCCATATACTACAGCATCATCCGCAAAAAGCCTCACTGAACTTCTGATGTTATCCACAAGGTCATTTATGTACATTGTGAATAGCAACGGTACTACGACACTCCCATGCGGCACACCTGAAATCACTTAGAAGAGCGTAGCGTTCCAAAGGATTGGGAAAGGGCACAGGTCATCCCCGTTTTCAAGATGGGACGTCGAACACATGTGCAGAACTATAGACCTATATCTCTAACGTCGATCAGTTGTAGAATTTTGGAACACGTATTAGGTTGGAGTGTAATGACTTTTCTGGAGACTAGAAATCTAGTCTGTAGGAATCAGCATGGGTTTCGAAAAAGACGATCGTGTGAAACCCAGTTCGCGCTATTCGTCCACGAGACTCAGAAGACCATAGACACGGGTTCTCAGGTACATGCCGTGTTTCTTGACTTCCGCAATGCGTTCGATACAGTTCCCCACAGTCGTTTAATGAACAAAGTAAGAGCATGTGGACTATCATCCCAATTGTGTGATTGGACTGAAGAGTTTCTAGATAACAGAACGCAGCATGTCATTCTCAACGGAGAGAAGTCTTCCGAAGTAAGAGTGATTTCAGGTGTGCTGCAGGGGAGCGTCGTAGGACCGTTGCTATTCACTATATATATATATATATATATATATATATATATATATATATATATATATATATATATATATGATCTTGTGGATAACATCAGACGTTCACTGAGGCTTTTTGCGGATGATGCTGTAGTATATCCAGAAGTTGTAGCAATAGTAAACTGTACTGAAATGCAGGAGGATCTGCAACGAATTGACTAATGGTGCAGGGAATGGCGATTGAATCTCAATGTAGACAAGTGTAATGTGCTGCGAATACACAGAAAGATAGATCCTTTATCATTTAGCTACAATATAGCAGGTCAGCTACTGGAAGCAGTTAATTCCATAAATTATCTGGGAGTAGGCGTTAGGAGTGATCTAAAATGGAATAAACTTATAAAATTAGTCGTCGGTAAAGCAGATGCCAGACTGAGATTCATTGGAAGAATCCTAAGGAAATGCAGTCCGAAAACAAAGGAAGTAGGTTACAGTACACTTGTTAGCCCACTGCTTGAATACTGCTCTCCGGTGTGGGATCCGTACCAGATAGGGTTGACGGAAGAGATAGAGAAGATCCAACAGAGAGCAGCGCGTTCGTTACAGAACCATTTAGTAATCGCGAAAGCGTTACGGAGATGATAGATATACTCCAGTGGAAGACTCTACAAGAGAGACGCTCAGTAGCTCGGTACGGGGTTTTCTTGAAGTTTGGAGAATATACCTTCACCGAGGAGTCAAGCAGTATATTGCTCCCCCATACGTATAACTCGCTAAGAGACAATGAGGATAAAATCAGAGAGATCAGAGCCCACACAGAGGCATTCCGAGAATCTTTCTTTCCACGAACAATACGAGACTCGAATAGAAGGGAGAACTGATAGAGTTACTCAAGGTACCCTCCGCCACACCCCGTCAGGTGGCTTGCGGAGTATGGATGTAGATGTAGATGTAGATGTAGATGCCCCTCCGTATCCGCATCCAGTGGCGCCTGTAGGCTGAGGATGACACGGCGGCCGGTCAGTACCGTTGGGCCTTCATGGCCTGTTCGGTCGGAGTTTAGTTTAGTTTATATTCAGTCTAGCATCTATAACTTATTCATTTACTTCGTTGACACTAGACCACACGAAATACATCTACAGTCTATCAAAAAGTCTAAATAACAACGTGTCCAGAATTTGATTCAATGCATCTAAGGCAGGGTTTGTCGACCATTTTCTGAATAACAGAAGTTCCATTGTTAAAAGGTTTATTGTTCATTGACCTCTTAGGAAAGCGTCTTTATATTGAAAAAATAAATTCCGTCTACAGGCCCTTGTAGGCACAACGGTACTGGCCGACCGCAATTGCGTCAGTGGATGCGGTATGGAGGGCCTAACCTCGTGCCATTACACACCAATAGAGAGAGGATCAGTTTTTTATACGGTTACGGAAAAAGTCGCAAAACAAAAAAATAATTAATGAAGGCTAATGGACTTTCCTGAACACATATTTCCAAAATCATATCTGGAGGCGCCGGGTATCGATCCCGGTACCTCTCACATGCTAAGCGAGCGCTCTACCATCTGAGCTACGCCCCCAGCTACTCGAGATATCGTGGCAACACAAAGTCTGTGTGCGTGGCCGAGGTTTCGCTGGCACGCATGGAGGCAGAGTGGACGACTGGGTGGGGAGAGAGGTGGGCGTGGTCGGGCTGGCACCCAGAGCGCTGGCCTGGAAACGGGTGTACGACGTCGAAGCACAACGTCTCGTGTCTGGGGGCGTAGCTCAGATGGTAGAGCGCTCGCTTAGCATGTGAGAGGTACCGGGATCGATACCCGGCGCCTCCAGAAGCTGTTTTGTTCGCAGTTACAACTTTGTGTGGTGGTGTGACGCTTGACAGATTAAAAGTCTCCGAAACAAATAGATTGCTTCTGTGACAGTAGTTCTTCGGTCTCATAGGAAGACGGATAGCGACGCATGTGTGTAGACTGAAGGGCACGATCGAAACCTGTAGGATAGACCATTTCAAACGGTCGTGATTATCTTGATACAAAATTAAATGGCTATCTTCCATGGCGCTAGAGGAAACAGTGAAGTACTGAGGAGCATGAGCTTTGAACGGCTACAAGGCACAGGACCCGAGTAACGTAGATGATTCACGGAAAACTTGCGAAAACTCGTTACCGTCCATGTAAGTGTCAAAACATGCTGTTTGCATAGTTTAACGTTGGAAAAGATTTCAAAGGTGAAATTCGGCAATTTTATTATAAATTTTATTTGTATCTGTTACCCTAATTTATGTAATTTCTTCGTTTTTATTTCAGGGTAAATGATGGACTCTGCCTGGCTAAAAACATAATTAATAACTCATGACTCAACCAGAGGTTGTCCAGAGTTTCAGGGAGAGCATAAGGGAACAATTGACAGCAATGGGGGAAAGAAATAAAGTAGAAGAAGAATGGGTAGCTTTGAGAGATGAAGCAGTGAAGGCAGCAGAGGATCTAGTAGGTAAAAAGACGAGGGCTAGTAGACCCCTGGGGGAACAGAAAAATTATTGAATTTAATTGATGAAAGGAGAAAATATAAAAATTCAGTAAATGAAGCAATACAAACGTCTCAAAAATGAGATCGACAGGAAGTGCAAAATGGCTAAGCAGAGATGGCTAGAGGACAACTGTAAGGATGTAGAGGCTTATCTCACCAGGGGTAATATAGATACTGCCTACAGGTAAATTAAAGAGAGCTTTGGAGAAAAGAGCTCAGATGGGAACCCAGTTCTAAGTAAAGAAGGGAAAGCAGAAAGGTGGAAAGAGTATATAGAGGGTATATACAAGGGCGATGTACTTGCGGACAATATTATGGAAATGGAAGAGGATGCAGATGAAGATGAAACGGGAGATACGATACTGCGTGAAGAGTTTGACAGAGCTCTGAATAACAGAAGTTCCACTGTTAAAAGGTTTATTGTTCATTGACCTCTTAGGAAAGCGTCTTTATATTGCAAAAATAAAGTCCGTCTACAGGCCCTTGTAGGCACAACGGTACTGGCCGACCGCAATGGCGTCACTGGATGCGGTACGGAGGGCCGTCCAGCCAGCATACTGCTCTCCCGGCCGCCGCGTTTACATGCTCTCGAGCCGCTACTACTCGGTCAAGTAGCTCCTCAACTGTACTCACGAGGCATTCCTTTCCAGTCCTCCCACCAAGGAGAAACCTCTGGCAGTACTGGGAATGGAATCTGGATCGTCCTCATCTGCAGCACCGCGACCACTCAGCTACGGAAGCGTACTGTCTTAGTATCTGGTGCAATCACATCAGCAATTTACCCCTGTTTCACAATTTCACTCAAAATCTTTACTTAACTATGCGGCTTCATTAATATCGTTGTATTAAACGCTGCGGTCCAGGTGGGCTAAAAACATTTTAAGATTCCATACATATAGTAGTTTCTCCTGCATAACAATGACGCTGTTGAAGTGGTAGGAGACAGTTCGGGTCCAGTAAATATTGCAACACAACATTTGTGGAAAATCGGCAATTTATGAGCGATGTACTTGAGGACAATATTATGGAAATGGAAGAGGATATAGGTGAAGATGAAATGGGAGATACGATACTGCGTGAAGAGTTTGACAGAGCACTGAAAGACCTGTTTCGAAACAAGGCCCTAGGAATAGACAACATTCTATTGGAACTACTGACGGCCTTGGGAGAGCCAGTCCTGACAAAATTCTACCATCTGGTGAGCAAGATGTATGAGACAGGCGAAATTTCCTCAGACTTCAAGAAGAATATAATAATTCCAATCCCAAAGAAAACAGGTGTTGACAGATGTGAAAATTATCGAACTATCAGTTTAATAAGTTACAGCTGCAAAATACTAACGCGAATTCTTTACAGACGAATGGAAAAACTAGTAGAAGCCGACCTCGGGGATGATCAGTTTGGATTCCGTAGAAATGTTGGAACACGTGAGGCAATACTGACCCTACGACTTATCCTAGAAGTTAGATTAAGGAAGGGCAAACCTACGTTTCTAGCATTTGTAGACTTAGAGAAAGGTTTTGGCAACGTTGACTGGAATACTCTTTTACAAATTCTAAAAGTGGCAGGGGTAAAATACAGGGAGCGAAAGGCTATTTACAATTTGTACAGAAACCAGATGGCAGTTATAAGAGTCGAGGGACATGAAAGGGAAACAGTGGTTGGGATGGGAGTGAGACAGGGTTGTAGTCTCTCCCCGATGTTATTCAATCTGTATATTGAGCAAGCAGTGAAGGAAACAAAAGAAAAATTCGGAGTAGGTATTAAAATCCATGGAGAAGAAATAAAAACTTTGAGGTTCGCCGATGACATTGTAATTCTGTCAGAGACGGCAAAGGACTTGGAAGAGCAGTTGAACGGAATGGACAGTGTCTTGAAAGGAGGATATAAGATGAACATCAACAAAAGCAAAACGAGGATAATGGAATATAGTCAAATTAAATCGGGTGATGCTGAGGGAATTAGATTAGGAAATGAGACACTTAATGTAGTAAAGGAGTTTTGCTATTTAGGTAGTAAAATAACTGATGATGGTCGAAGTAGAGAGGATATAAAATGTAGACTGTCAATGACAAGGAAAGCGTTTCTGAAGAAGAGAATTTTGTTAACATCGAGCATAGATTTAAGTGTCAGGGAGTCGTTTCTGAAAGTATTTGTATGGAGTGTAGCCATGTATGGAAATGAAACATGGACGATAAATAGTTTGGACAAGAAGAGAATAGAAGCTTTTGAAATGTGGTGCTACAGAAGAATGCTGAAGATTAGATGGGTGGATCACATAACTAATGAGGAAGTATTGAATAGGATTGGGGAGAAGAGAAGTTTGTGGCACAACTTGACCAGAAGAAGGGATCGGTTGGTAGGACATGTTCTGAGCCATCAAGGGATCACCAATTTTGCATTGGAGGGCAGCGTGGAGGGTAAAAATCGTAGAGGGAGACCAAGAGATGAATACACTAAGCAGATTCAGAAGGATGTAGGTTGCAGTAGGTACAGGGAGATGAAGAAGCTTGCACAGTATAGAGTAGCATGGAGAGCTGCATCAAACCAGTCTCAGGACTGAAGACCGCAACAACAACAACATAGTGGATGCTGTTGAACTCCGTGACTGTCCCTTTATAGGGTGTAGAAAAATTTCCGCTACTTCCGCCCATCTTCAGGTTCAAAAATTGGTTCAAATGGCACTGAGCACTAAGGGACTTAACAGCTGAGGTCATCAGTCCCCTAGAACTTATAACTACTTAAACCTAACTAACCTTAGGACACCACACACACCCATGCCCGAGGCATGATTCGAACCTGCTACCATAGCGGTTGCGCGGTTCCAGACTGAAGCGCCTAGAACTGCTCGGCCACACCGGCCGGCCATGTTCAGGTGTTTATACATTTATGAACATGTTTATATGCTGGAAATCACTGTATAAATGCAAAAAAATTATTTGCTGGTGACTAAACACATACAAGTGGAACAGTTGTAAGTGGCAAGGCAACATTTGTCGAAAATACATCTGTAGTTACATAAATCTGAAGCATCATTATTATAGTTAGGCTGTGGTGACCATTTTTCCACTTAGTTACATACTTATTATCATTTTCACGTCAATATTATAGGTTTAAAAACTTGAACTGCGTGTTTCACATTACAATATGCACTCGTGAAATACACTGTGTTTGCGTAGAAACATGTGAGCTGTGGTCAAAGAACTTCGTCGTAGCAGGTGTAAAGACGTTGCTCTCGCAGAAACATGCAGGGTATGGTAAAAGAACGTAGCCACAGGAAGTGCAAGGGCGTTTCACATATCGAAACTTGAAAAGCTATTATAGACTGCGAAGTTTTTTTAGACACATTATGAAATTTTTTTGATCCACATTTTTTTCGGAGATCTTAGATCTAGGAAGTACGATGATGTTACACACATGAAAATTTGAAAGATATTGTGATCGGTAGCGGTAATTTTTCTACACCCTATAGTGATCTGATAACTTTCTCCTCCCTTCCTTCCACTCAAAAAAAGTCTACTGTTTGGTTTATATTAATGATAGAAGCATTGAGTTTCTTCTGAGTCTTGTGAAATGAAATTAAATGTTCTTGTATGTGGTACGCAATGGGATGCCTCCTTTTCCCAAACTGGTGATGCCTTAAGATAGCCTATTAAGCGCTGTTCTGGAATTGGATAATGTGATAAGCGGTTCTTCCACACGTTTGCCAGCGTATTGGAAAATCTTAGTAATGTTGTCAGTTGTGCAATTAGAATAGTGATAGGCGCTTGAAGCACGGCTAGAAACATAACTAGCTGTATTTACTCACGAAGTTTTGCAAAAAGAAGAGATGGAGGTAAACAGGTAGATTAGATCTTCCCAGATTTCTGAAAGCCGTTCGATAATGCAACACATCGCCGACTGTTAATCGAGGTATGATTATAAGTAGTATCTTCGCAAATATGTGGTTGTCTAGAGGAATGTTTGGTAGTTACAGCACAGTAGCTTATATTGGACGGTAAATGTTCACAGAAACAGTAGTGACAAAGGGTCTGCGACGTGTGTCCCAAGGAAACAATAGGATCACTGCAGTTCTCAATAGCAGCTCTCTTTAAAAGATGAATCGATACAGGATAATGTCTACACCAAAGCTAAAGAACATCTTAGTATTCAATTACAAGACTGCTGCTGAACATCTTGAGCACTTGACGTTGTATAAGTATTTAGGGATAATGATAAGAAGAGATATTGAAACGTCCCCTTAGAAAAATTGTACAAGACTGTGCTTAAACTGACACACAATATTTTTTTTGCGCAACGCAATCTGACTTTCAGTAATCCCTACAAGAGAATGGCCCTGACTAACATTCAAGAGAATGGCCCTGACTAACATTAATCTACATGTTTCACAAATCACTTATCTCACAAAAATCTTCGTTACTCGAACTACTGCAATACAGCGAGCACCACTACTGCCAGCTAACTAAAAGATTCAAACTACGGAAGTCACTAACTACTGATAGGCACAGTTAGCAAATGAAAGATTTTAATAGAGAACAAACAATGTATTTACCTTAATAGTCATAATATATATATCAGTTCATGACACCAATTCTTACAAATTACAAAACTCCGCCATCTCTCTCCCCACGTCCACCACTGCTGGCGGCTCACCTCCAACTGCGCAACACTACGCGCTGTTAGCATCCAGCTGCCGCTGCCCGACAATACAATGGCAGACAACAATGCAAACTAGCCACAGACTGCGCACAGCAGTGATTTTTCATACAGAGCGCTATGTGGCGTTACCAATAAGAAAACCTAAACAGCCTACTTACATAGCCCCCATGCTCCCCACAAAAAATTTTTACAAATTGTTTTGGGCAGTAGCCAATAATGATTTGATAAAATTTTCCATAATTACTATAACAAAGATTTCAAATGCACACACTTATTGATACAATGTTGGTCAGAAGTTAAAATTTTCTCACAGTCCATATAGACAGTCCTGATCATTCATCACAGTAAAATAGTAGTGTTTTTCTCAAAGACTGAGCAATAAAAGAAAATGCACATGGAAGTAGTGGATTTCCATGCAGTCTTGAAGAAGTAGTGTTGTCCTTCCAACAGAAAGACAGTGCTGACTCTTGACATGCAGACAGATAATGGGCCACAACAGAGTCAGTCGATGTTGAAGACTGTCGGTAGGTAGGTCATCACAGAGCAGACCCATTGTAGTCCTGGTAGAGATTACTATTGGTGGGCCACCAGAGGTGCAGACCCATTGCAGTCCTTGTAGAAATAATGGTATTGGTGGGTCATCAAAGGTGTAGACCCACTGTAGTCCTTGTAGAGATGGCCAGCAGCCATCTGTTTGACTGTGCAGGCGCACAATCACCATTGAAGAGTCTTGCGGATAATATAACAAGTCCATAACAACCACTTGTGCACTCAGAAAAATTGTTTTTGAAATGTCCTTAGAACCAGCAATGCTGTTATCCAGTCTCTTACTGAGTTATTAACACACGTGCAAACTCTATCAGTCCCTACTTCTCACATATTGTCCATATACTATGACCAACAGAAACGTGTGCAGTGAAATGTAATTTACAAGTTACATAATTTGATGAACTGGTGTCAATTACAATTTTATAACATAAGAATGCAATAACAAAGGTACAAAATACATCTTTAACGAACATAACAATACAGATAACATTTGCAGTAGTACAGGCTTTACAAAAGAATCGAAATAGCAAATACATCAGTGTTACAAAAATTACGACATAAGTACATACATAAAAGATCAGAATAACTTTTGAAACATCAACTTCACACATGAGCATTAGAACAAAACAGAATAAATAATGTGTAAACATCTTTACGAAGTAAATAACATGTTATTAACACAAATAAAATTTGAGGATAACAGTATTCCTCATCATAGTGAATGTAGCTTAGTATTAGAAGAGAAAAAATTCTATGAAACAGCACACCGAGACAGGAAGAAAACAAATACACAAGGGTACACAAACACATAGTGGGATAACGCAAGGAAAGGACAGGGTTTGTTTTGCTGCAGTATTTTGCATAGAGATCTCCCTTAATTCATCATTATTCCCAAAAAGTCGTATCTAAACCTGCTTTCTGTATTCTGTTCACATCCTCTTTCAAAAATAGTTTTTCTTCACTGTACACTACTTTTTTTGGCCAAACCATTTTCTTAAAGCTTCTCAATGCTTTTCTTCCAATTCATCATAGTTAGTTTCTTATATAGTCTAGCCCCTCTTAAGCTAACTTAAATCTACTGAGCTCAGATGCTAAACTAAGGGACGAGGCAAAGCAGCAGCACAAAACAAATTAATACAAACAGCAATGTCCCAAAAAAAATGGAAATTGGTAAAGCAATTGCAATATTACAACTAATATAAGGCGCTGTGCAGCAAACAAGAAAAACAAATTCCTAGTAAAACTGGCTTAACAGACTAATACAAAGTCAAATTCAGTAACATTGTGCCTGGTAAACAGCAGCAGCAAATGCAACAGCTTATAACTAAACATGACAAAGCTCAAGCAGAAAAAAATATTATAGTAAAGACAACAATGCAGAAAAGGGAGATGTCGATTCACATCTTAATGTCTATATAATTAAAGTGGTGCACCACAAAAACTTATTCTATGAAATACATTACCAAGTACCTGAAAAGAAAATTATGTATGCAGTTCCTGTGAAGGGAAGTCTTTTTGTGCTCCTTCGTTTTTTTAAGTACATCGTAAAGTTATTATTTACTACATCTTAATAGTCATAATATATATGATAGTTCATGACATCCAGTCTTACAAATTACAAAACTCCGCCATCTCTCTCCCCACGTCCACCACTGCTGGCGGCTCACCTCCAACTGCGCAACGCTACGCGCTGTTAGCATCCAGCTGCCGCTGCCCGACAATACAATGGCAGACAACAATGCAAACCAGCCACAGACTGCGCACAGCACAGCCAGTGATTTTTCATACAGAGCGCTATGTGGCGTTACCAATAAGAAAACCTAAACAGCCTACTTACAATATGAAATGGGACGAGCACGTAAAATCATATTATCCAAGACGAATGAAAGACTTACATTTGTTGCAAGGATTCAAGGAAAGTACAATGCATCTGTATAGGAAGTTGTATACAAGATACAGAAGTGACGAATTCTAAAGTGTTGTTGCAGCATTTAGTGTCATTAGCAAATATGCAAGGCAACAGACATCGAAAGAATTTAGAAACGCGCTGCTGGGATCCGAACAGGTGAATGTATCTCTTACGGAACTAACTTAAATGCTGAGGGAACTTGACTGGTAATCTTGGAACAACAAAGACGTAATTCTTCATTCAAAATTTTCGTCACAGTTGCGTGTATTCTATACAGACGACTAGTTTCGAACTACGCCTGGAGTTGTGGTCGAAGGCGCGATCTCGTGTGACAGCAGGAGCTCTCTCACTGGAAATGTGTGCGTCAGCCTGCTGATTCAACTTCTTGTCTTACTATTCACACACTGCATTGCAGGTGTTGTTTTCCAACTGGATAACGCTGGCCCACTGTTTTAACCCAAGATGCTCTGCAGACTGACCACATGTTGCCTTGGCCTTCTCGGTTAACAGATCTGTCTCCAGTCGAGCACATATGGGACACCATCGGACGACAACTGAAGCACCGTCCACAAACAGCATTAAACTTCCACGTACCAAGTGCAATGGCCATGGAACATTGCCTCACAAACTGACATCCGGCACCTGTACGATGCAATGCATACACATCTGCATGCTCGCTTTCAGTGTTATGGCGGTTACACCGGTTATTAATGTGCCAGCATTTCACATTTGTAATGGCTTATCAAGCGCATACATTAAATTGCGATCTTGTAATGTCAATCACTGAATTATCTTACGTAGAAAAACGTGTTCCCGAAATTTCATTGCTGTACATTATTTTTTGGTGTTGTGCTTTTTCCGTCTGTCTATTAGGAGCCCTTGTTCACAGCTCAGAATCTGTCCTGTCTGATTTTCAGAAATTCGAAAACAACTGTCAGCATTGGTCTCACCTCTTTGAAAATTTAGTGTCTTACCAACGTCACTACCAACATTATATTTGTCGAGGCAGCTGAGGTTGTTTTCCCTTACCGCTGACAATGCCTAAACGGAATTATGAGTTATAAATTATGTTTGTAGTCAGAGTCCATCATTTACCCTGAAATAAAAACGCTGAAATTACATAAATTACGGTAACAAATACAAATACAATTAATAATAATGTATGTTGAACTTGTAAATTTCACCGATGATATCTTTTCAAATGTTAAACTATGCAAACAGCATGTTTTGACACTTGTATGGACGGTAACGAGCTTTGGCAAGTTTTCTGTTTATCATCTATGTTACTCGGGTCCTGTGCCTTGTAGCCGTTTGAAGCTCATGCTCCTCAGTACTTCACTGTTTCCTCTAGCGCCATGGAAGAAGATGTTTCGGAAATTTTTTAACAAGTTAATCACGAACGTTTGAAATGGCGCAGCCTACAGGTTTCGATCGCGCCCTTCCGTCTACACACGTGCGTCAGTATCCTATAAGACCGAAGAACTCTTCTACTGTCACAGAGGCAGCCCATTTGTTACGGAGACTGAATCTGTCAAGTGTCACAACACCACACGAAGTTGTAATAGTCAACAAAACAGCTACTGGAGGCGCCGGGTATCGATCCCGGTACCTCTCACATGCTAAGCGAGCGCTCTACCATCTGAGCTACGCCCCCAGACATGAGAGTTCGTGCTTCGACATCGTACACCTGTTTCCAGGACAGCGGCCTGGGTGCCAGCCCGACCACGCCCACCTTTCTCCCCACCCAATCGACCACTCTGCCTCCATGAGTGCCAGCGAAACCTCGGCCACGCACAGAGACTGTGTGTTTCCAGCAAATCTCAAGCAGCTGGGGGCGTAGCTCAGATGGTAGAGCGCTCGCTTAGCATGTGAGAGGTACCGGGATCGATACCCGGCGCCTCCAGATACGATTTTGGAAAAAAAAATTGCCACATATTTTGACAGTGCAAAGGTAGAGCCGGACGGTAGCTCTGCGTGTTCGGTCAGAGGGCTGGTCGCCCTCTATAATAAAACATTGAGTAAAGCAATCAACGATCAACTTGACCGGATGTCTTGTGACGTCCGCCCAGACCAAACGCTTGGAAAAAAAAATCCACGATATTGTGACCCTGAAAAGGTAGCATAATCATTAGTCTCTTAATAAGTGGCTGGAATGAATGGCTTGACGAGAAATCAGTTGATAGCTTACAACTATCCTGTGTGGATGCTACACACACTGGCCATACACCTGGAATTATGGTCTGAGGATGCGATTTCGTATGACAGCAGGACAACCCACGTAGTTATCTCATGCGCCCTGACTGCAAATTTGTACGTCAGTCTGATAACTCTACCTGCTGTCCTGTCATTCCAGTTGGTGTTTTCCAACAGGATAACGTTCGCCCACATATACTGTTGAAACCCAACATGCTCTACATTGTGTCGACTTGTTACCTTGGCTCACTCGATCACCAGATCTGCCTCCAGTCGAGCACATAATGGACATCATCCTTCGACGTCTTCAGCGTCACCCACAATCAATATTAACTGTCCCTGTATCGACCGACCAAGTGCAACACACATGAAACTCCATCCTATAACCTGACAACCAGCACACAATATATATACGATTGCATGCTTTCATTCAACTTTTTGGTGGTTACACTGGTTATTAATGTACCAGCATTTCACATTTGCAGTGGCTTATCTCTAGCTTATGTGATCTTGCAAATATAATCATTTAGAAAACGCATTCCCGAAAGTTCATTACCCTTCATTAATTATTTTTTGGTGTTGGGATTTTTTCCGTAACTGTATAAAAAACTGATCCTCTCTCGATTGATGTGTAATGGCACGATGTTAGGCAGATGAGCTCGCCGTAAAGTGAGCCAGTTATAATAATTCACTGACCCACCATAGCGTCACAGTCCTTACCGGGTGTTGGCGTCCACCTGCTGGTAAGTGCCCGGATGATTAGCGAAACCAGAGACACCTCGGAACACAGAATACGTGACTTCTACACCACAAAATTGTTTTAATGCGAATAAATACCGGACCTGTTGCCAGCAAGGGATACATTGAAGCAGCAAGTCAGAGACGTCAGCAGTCATTGCGTGGGCATCCGCTGTGAGGTCGCTCCCGTTGCCTTACCATTATTCTGACAGGTCCGCCTGCCAAGGGAGTCCAACCAATTGATGTGCTGAGGATAGAACTGAGGCCTTCCAAGCCACCGAGCCACAGGGCATCCACCAGCGCCAGCCGGTGCCAGCAAGACGCAGGTCCGGAGTTTGTACCTCCGTCACCACAGTGTGTGTCTACCGCAAGCTAGCCTAACCTGTGACCGAACTCTGCTGCAACTTCACTCTGTAGCTGAACGAGCACCGCCGGCCACCGGAAGTGAGCAGACGACGGAAGGTGCTCGTGCCGTAGCGGAAAGTACAGTTACTATAGCCTGAAGTAATGCTGCGGTAGCCTCAATTGACTGTGAGCTGCCATATCCGCAACGTAGGGTCACCACGTTGCTGCCCGTACCAAGCACCGCACCGTGTTGCCACTGTGTGTGAAGCTGAGATTGTTTCTTGACTACGTCCACAGAACATGTTTCAAATGGCTCTGACCACTATGCGACTATACTTCTGAGGTCATCAGTCGCCTAGAACATAGAACTACTTAAACCTAACTAACCTAAGGACATCACACACATCCATGCCCGAGGCAGGATTCGAACCTGCGACCGTAGCGGTCGCGCCGTTCCAGGCTGAAGCGCCTAGAACCGTTCAGCCACACCGGCCGGCCATCTTCAGGTGTTTATAAATTTATAAACATGTTTGTATGCTAGAGATCACTGTATAAATACAAAAAAAAAAAAAAAATATTATTTGCTGGCGCCTTAACAGATTCAAGTGGGACAATTCTAAATGGTAAGGCAGCATTTGTCAAAAATACATCTGTACTTACATAAATTTGAAGCATCATTATTATAGTTACGGTGTGGTGACCATTTTTCCACTTAGTTACATATTTATTATCTTTTTCACGTCCATATTTCCGGTTTATAAAGTTTAGCTGCATGTTTCACTATTACGATGTGCACTCGTGAAATACACTGTGTTTGCATACAAACATGTGGACTGTGGTCAAAGAACATGGATGTTGCAGGTATAAAGATGTTGCTCATACAGAAACGTATAGGTCAAAGAACTTAGCCACCGGAAGTGCAGTGGTGTTTCACATATAGAAACTTGAAAAGCTATTATAGACTGCAAAGATTTTTGATACACATGACTTTTTTTAATCACATTTTTGTCGGAGAACTTAGAGCTAGGAACTACAATGTTATATATATATATATATATATATATGAAATTACTAAAAGCTATTACAAATTAAAAAAATGACAGCTAGAACTGTTTTGAGCCACTCTGTTATGAGAGAACTTAGATCTAGGAAGTACAATGATGTTATACACATGAAATTTTGAAAGCTATTGTGACTGGTAGCGGAAATTTTTCTACACCTTATAGTGGTCTGATTACTTTCCCCTTCCTTCCTTCCAGTTTGGTTTCGATTAATGATAGAAGCATTAAGTTTCTCTTAAGTCTTGTGAAACGAAACTAAAAATTCTTGTATGTCGTACGCAACGGGATGCCACCTTTTCCCAAACTGGTGATGCCTTAAGATAGCCTATTAAGCGCTGTTCTGGAATTGGATAATGCGATAAGCGGTTCTTCCACACGTTGGGAAGCATATTGGAAAACCTTAGTATTGTTGTCAGCTGTGCAATTAGAATAGTGATAGGCGGTGGAAGCGCAGTTGGAAACATGAAATAGCTGTATTCACTCACGAAGTTTTGCAAAGAAGAGATGGAGGTAAACAGGTAGATTCGATCTTCCTACATTTCCGAAAGCCGTTCGATAATGTAACACATCGCCGACAGTTAATCGAGGTATGATTATAGGTAGTATCTTCGCAAATATGTGGTTGTCTAGGGGAATATTTGTTAGGTACAACACAGTAGTTTATATTGGACAGTAAATGTTCACAGAAACAATAGTGACAAAGGATCTGCGACGTGTGTCCCAAGGAAACAATAGGATCACTGCAGTTCTCAACAGCAGCTCTCTTTAAAAGATGGATCGATACAGGATAATGTCTATACCAAAGCTAAAGAACATCTTGGTACTGAATTACGAGACTGCTGCTGAACATCTTAAGCACTTGACGTCGTAAAAGCATTTAGGGGTAATGCTAAGAAGTGATAAGAAGTGAGACGAGCATGTAAAATCATATTACCGAAGGCGAATGGAAGACTTAGATTTATTGGATGGATTCAAGGACAATACAATGCATCTGTAAAGGGAATTTTATATAAGATACAGAAGTGGCGAATTCTAGAGTATTGTTCCAGCATTTAGTGTCATCAGCAAATATGCAAGACAACACATCGAAAGAATTTAGAAACGCGCTGCTGGGATCCGAATAGATGAACGTAGGCCTTACGGAAGTCTAACAGAAATGCCGGGGGAACTTGAATGGGAATCTTGGCACAACGAAGACGTAATTCTTTATCGAAAATTTTTGTCACAGTTGGGTGTATTCTATACAAGAAACTAGTTTCGAATGTAGCCGTTCATTTTCAGACCAGACCTGCACAGAAGCGCTTATCGAAGCAAAATCACACTGGCGTAGTCTAAGAAATTACAATGAAATGAACACCCGTAGCTGCTTACAGGGTTTGGCATAAGTCAACGGGGACAGATGAAAATGTGTGCACCGACCGGAATTCGAATTCGGTATCTCCTGCTTACATGACAGACACACTACGCTCTATCCATCCGAGGGCACAGAGGATAGCGCGACTGCAGGGATTTATCTCTGACACGCCTCCCACAAAACCCACATTCTCAACGTATCGCCCCGCACTACATTCGTAGTGCCCCCGCCCATTATACTCATTACTCGCGGCGCGTCCTCATTGTCCCGACCTTTCTTGTACCGCGAGTGCAACTGCCTTTACTTCCTGAGCACTCTCCGAATTGCGATGTTAAACCACGGTGGGTCTTTTACGTCCGTAACCCACTTTTTCCGCACATACCCGTCCAATGCGTGATTTACAATGTGTTTAAAATTTGCCCATAGTTCTTCCACGTCCATCGTACCGGAAGTAAATAAAGTCGATTCATTTACTAATTGGGATGCTAACAACTGCTTATCTGCTCTTTCTAGTAAAAATACTCTCCTAGCCTTCTTGACCGACTTTTTAACTTTTGTAACCATAGTCGTAATGACACCATCATGCTCACTAATCCCTGTCTCAACACTGACACCGTCGATGAGATCTGGTGTGTTCGTGGCTATCAGATCTAAAATAGTTCCATTACGTGTTGGCTGTCGATTTAGCTGCTTAAGGCAGTTATCGGATAATGTGTTCAAAAGTAATTCACACGACCACCTGTAATGAATCCATGGACATCCCAGTCTATACTAGGTTGGTTGAAGTCGCCAATACGTTTTCTGACTCTTCTCGGAAAGTGCTCTTTCGAAATTTCAGTAGTAAACCTCTCCGTGATGCACTACGCATCTCTTGTAACGTCTGCCACTGGAGTGTGTTGAACATCTCTGTAACGCTCTCGCACCGACGAAACGAACCCTTGACAAAACGCACCGCTCTTCGTTGGATCGTCTCTATCTTTTGTACCAGTTCTACTGGGTAAGGAGTCCAGATAGATGAAAGATACTCAAGAATCTTTTCTAATAAATCACTTCCTTCGTGATGAGTTATCTCTCCTTAAGATTCTTCCTGTGTATCTCAGTCTGGCATCTGCTTTTTCTACTATTTGTTATACGTGGTCATTGCAGTTAAGGTACGTCCGGATATACACTCCTAGAAATTTTACGGCGGATGCTGTTTGCAGCATTTTGCCATCAACAGTGTAGTTCTACAGTACTGAATTTCTTTTCCTGTGTACGCGCAATATGTTATATTTATTTACGATCATGGTCTACTGCCAGAGCGTGCACCATTCATCAGTCCCCGGGCGTTGCTACTTTCTTATAGTCAACCGCATCTTCTGCGAATAGTCTTAAACGGCTTCCGATGCTTTCTGCTACATCATTAATATACGTTTTAAACAGTAGCGGTCTTGTCACTCTTCCTCGAGGTACTTTACATCTGTCGATTTTGTTCCATTAAGAGCAACGTGTTGAGTTCTATCTGCACGGAAGTCTTCAATCCAGTGATAAATCGGGTGCAATAGTCGGTAAGCTCGTAAACTTTCACTAATTTAATTTTTTTCACTAAAATCACTCTAAAAATTTTCCGTTATCAGATAGTGATGAAATAAAGCCTACATATTGTCCCAAGCTCCACTCAAGTTATATATGGAAACCCCATGAAAATTCGTCCAGTGGCTTTGGAGATTAGCGTACTGAAATAGACAGACACGCTGGTTTTACAGTTTTATTATTAGTACAGATATAACATATCTCACTCAGATACATATTTTTGAAACACCTTTTATATTTAGCAAGACAGTTGTTAGCAAAACAGTTGCTTAAGAGGAAAATGCATATTCAAAACCCTGAAAGCAATTTTCCTCGTTTGTCTAATAATGGAATTGGAGGGCATTTACGTCGGATAGCGTGGGCCATGAAGAGGTAGATTTTCTGCCACAGTTTACATTTCTAATGGTAAGTCACGCTTCCACCACATTTGGTCCTTGCATAGAAATATGCGAGTGGAATAATCCAATTCTGCAGTCCGTGACTTACAAGGGAACATTCCAAAAGGTCAATAAAAGATCTTGATGAGTTTTGGCGGGTGTGTATAAGGGAAAAGTAGTACAATACGTATTTTTTTGTTTTTGCCCAATTTCACTTACCCGAAAGGTAATTGGCCCGTTTAGGTTTAGAGGGAAATCTTCGATACGGTGACGTATAAAAATATTTTTCGTATAAAGGTAATATGTAATTAATGTTATTGAAAACTGTATAATTAGTTTTGTGATTGATTTGAAATTGTACAAAATACCCAAGCACCATTAATTAATATTGAAAAGTGAAAGGTTTTATTACAACATAAATTAAAGACGATTTCAAGCCACGTACACTGCTATGTAATAAAGTCGGTTTCTGAAATACCATTTTTGGAAAATAAGCTGCGCACAGTGAACTGCCGGAGTATTTTTAACATACACAATCAAAATACCTATTATTTATTAGTAATCTAATTATTTATTTTACTTACAATTCACATATGTCTCATTTTTATTTTAAGTTTTACATTCACGGTATTTTGTCTTTTGGTGTATCGTTTCACGTATGTATATTACGTTAATTGAAAACCACGAGGATTGCCCAGAAATACTGCACCTCATTTTTTCTTAGTCGAAAACTACGTTACGAATGCGGAAGGTTACGCATGTATTATTCGAAGTCTCCGAAGTGACTGCGCCAAGTTTCCGTCACTTCCGACAGATTGTGTAGCTGCGGGACAGTTTCAAAATGGCGCCTACAGATGATATACGTTACAAGCAGCATGCCGTCATTGAATTTGTCACTGTAGAGAAAGTAAGTCTGGGCGGAAATTCACAAACGCTTGGGCAAAGTCCATGGAGTATCTGCTGTCGACGAAAGTAGAGTTAATTGCTGGGCACGGAGGATGAGGTCATCAGAAGGCGGTGCGGCGGAACTCCACGATTTGCAGCGGTCGGACAGAGCATCCACGGCTGTCATACCAGACATGTTGCAGTGAGCTGACGTTCATTCGCGAGGACAGACGCATTACGACTCGGCAGTTGGCGTTGCATCTGTCAGTCACGAAAGGAAGTCTTGATGCAATCATCTGCACTCTTGGGTATCCAAAAGTCTGTGTACCGACAGGGCATACACAGAAAAAAGGGATAAATAGCAAACAAAGATAACCAAGTAAATGAAAACAAAATAAAAGAGACAAAAACAAAACACGATCAACTGTGACCCGCCTATACGTGACGGGACACGGGCAACGGTGTGATCGGATGCGAGAACTGGTGTGGAGGTCCAGCGCCCATATACCGATCGCAGCGGCTAAGTGGTCAATACAGACCCACCTTAAACAATTAGGTGATGGGCCGTAAAATCAGGGCGGCAAGTGAAAAAAAAGGCATACACGCTCTTGTTCCGCGCTGAAGGACGGTCATAGAACGGGATGGACACTACGTGGAAAAAAAAGGGCGTGCAGATAAACCAACATTCTTTGGTGTGTGTAATTCTCATTCTATTCAATAAAGAATTGGTGAAGGAAAAAAATGCGGCGAATACTTTCTGGGCAACCCTTGTATAAGTAACTCGTTTTATGATAGAAAATAGTTACAATAATGATAATAGTCTGTAAGGAAATGCCAAATACATAACGTTTTTTACAACATGCACATAAAATGAAGAAAATTTCTTCACGTAATATACACGTCGTAGAAGACAATACAAAACAAAATTCACGCCTCGTTGGGTAGCTGCGTTCGTGCGGCTCCTCTGTCGGGGGTTCGAGTCCTCCCTCGGGCATGGGTGTGTTGTCCTTACCGTTTGGTTAGATTAAGTAGTGTGTAAGCCTAGGGACCGATGACCTCAGCAGTTTGGTCCCATAGAAACTTGCCACAAATTTTCGATTTGTCACGAGTGATCTTCTAAGTATCTCATTTGTATCAGGCACATTCCAGTGCATAGGTAAGCCTTGTCGAAGAGAATTGTTTGTGTACTAGTGACTGTAGTTTGACTGTATTGTTTCTCAAGTGGAGACTGCATCATAATCGTTCAACAGACCTGCATCTGGAAACCTCACGAAATTCTTTCAACATCGAAAACCGTACACATTGCGCGACTGTACCTGTGCCATCGAGCCCTTTGGGATCACCAGATGAAGAAGTTTCTTATCCTCGGCTATGACGCTCTAAACAGTTCCTTCAGACTGATCAGAAACAAAAGAATACGTATTGCACTATTTTGCTCCCACCACACATAAAGATCAGTTATTGGCACTTGGGAATGTTCCCTTCTTAGTGAGAACGGATATAAATCGGCTGCTGTATGACATTTTGTAATGCTAGAGGACAGCCACAGAAAACAGATTTGTACACAGTGACAAAAAAAAAGAAGCATAACGGGACTAACGCACCGTCAGCCCAGGCACAAAGCGAGATGTCGGCTACCGCTGTACGCGAGTGCGGCCGCCAATTCGGAGAGAATTTTTCTGGAGGAAAACACACATCAGAGGCAGGCAGTTTGGGGGAAGGCAGCGCCGCGCCGCCGGTATGCGGCCGACCTGTAAATAAAATTCAAAGCATTCCTGGCGGGCCTTTGATGCCGCCCCGCGTCCCCGGGCCGTCTTTTTGTAGCAGAGCCGTCCCGTCCCGTCCTGTGCGGCGCGGAGCGATGCGCTTCTTCCGCGGAACAGCAGAGTAGCGCAGCGGTGAGTGCGCGCGACAAACGGCCGCTTCTGCACGCGACGTGCGAGGGCACTCGTTCCGTAGGGCGGAGCTGCGGCGGGTGGCGCGCAGTCTGAGGGCAGCGCTGGCCAGCGCCGTTCAACCCATTGACTTACACTGCCGGCTCACAGCCGGGCGCAAGTTTTGAAGTCCGGTGTTATGTTTCCGTCTGTGAGAGAGGCCTAGCGGCTGTAGCTTCTTCTTCCCTGTTAATAGATACCATTGGAAAGCTGTGAAATCGATATGTGGCCGGCCGGTGTAGCCGTGCGGTTCTAGGCGCTTCACTCTGGAACTTCGTGACTGCTACGGTCGCAGGTTCGAATCCTGTCTCGGGCATGGATGTCTGTGATGTCCTTAGGTTCGTTAGGTTTAAGTAGTTCTAAGTTCTAGGGGACTGATGACCACAGCAATTAAGTCCCATAGTGCTCAGAGCCATTTGAACCATTTTTTCAAATCCACCTGTTTGGTGGTGTATAACACACTCGATTTCTTACAGCGTTTTGCGAGCTATAAGCAATTGTTTTCAGGTTGAGTTAGATTTATCGCCCTCGCCCTCCCCCCCCCCCCCCCCCCCCTCCAAACCTCTCAAGAACACAGCTTCCAGACATTGTGTAGTGTGCATAACAAGGAAGAAGAAAACTATGAGTGTAAGAATAGTGTAGCGCGTTGCATTTTTTCGAGTATGCCACACCAACAAAAACTTTTAAAGCAGTATTATCTTCACTCTTTATCACGCCAATAAATATTAAAGATAGTTTTGTAAAGAATACCGATCAAAAAACTATGTCATTTTGAGAAAAGTGTTTAAGACAAAATATGATGATTTTCGTAACTTTAAACAGTGCATATACGGTCGATTGTAGCTGCCGGCACGGTAGCTCAGCGTGTTGGGTCAGAGCGTTTAGCTGCCCCCTGTAATAAAAAAACCCTGAGTGAACGGATCAACGAACAACCTGAATAAGTGTCATCAAACGTCCGCCACGAAAAAGTCAACGAACAATACAGAACAAAATGGGAACAAAAAATAAATAAATAACAAATGGGGAAAAATATTAGTAACACTATGAGTTATGGGGGGGGGGGGGGGAAATTGACCTAAAACATCAATTTTCAGTTTATTTTTTATTTATTAGGAGAACTCATGGACAATAATTTCCCAGAGTTTCAGTGATGAAATCGCATCCGCAGCGCCTGAAAAGTAATTAAATGCGTGACTCGAGATATATGACAAAGGGGAATGGCCCGATGACTTTCTTGCAACGGTAGTGATACCAACTGAGAAAAAGAGAAATACCTAAAAATGTGAAGAGCATAAGACTATCAGCCTAATTTGTCATGCTGCTAAGGTACTGCTGAGAGTGACGAACAGACTGTACCGCAAATAGGATAGACGGACTGGGGAGGCGCAGTTCGGATTTAGAAGAAGAAAAGGAACAAGAGATGCTACTTGTCTGTTCAAAAATGTTCAAATGTGTGTGAAATCTTATGGGACTTAACTGCAAAGGTCATCAGTCCCTAAGCTTACACACTACTTAACCTAAATTATCCTAAGGACAAACACACACACCCATGCCCGAGGGAGGACTCGAACTTCCGCCGGGACCACCCGCACCGTCGATCACTGCAGCGCCTTAAACCGCTTGGCTAAACCCTCGCGGCTACTGGTCTGTTAAGAATAATAGGAGAAAGATACATGGAGAAAAGTTGCTATTTTTGCCGTGTTTATTAGTATAAGAAAAGCTTTCGACAGAGTACGACGGACCAAGCTGATGGATATTTTGAAGAGGAATGGAGTAGACTGGAAGGAGAGACGACTGGTACAGAATGTTTATTTACGACAGAAAATAAGAATGACTGGAAATGAAAAGTGTGAAGGAAGCAGCATTGGAAGCGATATTGGCTCTCTCCTTTATTGTTAAATTTATATCTGGAAGAGATTATTGTGAAAGGCTTGGATGGAAAAAGAGGAGTGTGGATTGGCGAAAAGATTTGCTGATGACCTGGTATTAGTGGCAGGAAGTGAACGAACTGTAAATAAAGTGCTAAAAAATCTGAAATGATGCTTGTGTGGAATAAGAATCAATACAGCAAAAACAGACGATGGTGATTGTCAAAGTAAGGAGTGCATGTATAAAGATCGGACAAGTTGTTAATAGCCAAGTAAGAGCATTTACCTACCTTGGAGGTACTATTACTGAGGACCTGAGATGCCATTAGGAGGTGAAAACTCGCACTGCTTCAGTCAACGAGACGTTCAATACAAAGAGGAGATTATGTAGCAAACTACACTCCTGGAAATGGAAAAAATAACACATTGACACTGGTGTGTCAGACCCACCATACTTGCTCCGGCCACTGCGAGAGGGCTGTACAAGCAATGATCACACGCACGGCACAGCGGACACACCAGGAACCGCGGTATTGGCGGTCGAATGGCGCTAGCTGCGCCGCCGCCGTCAGTGTCAGCCAGTTTGCCGTGGCATACGGAGCTCCATCGCAGTCTTTAACACTGGTAGCATGCCGCGACAGCGTGGACGTGAACCGTATGTGCAGTTGACGGACTTTGAGCGAGGGCGTATAGTGGGCATGCGGGAGGCCGGGTGGACGTACCGCCGAATTGCTCAACACGTGGGGCGTGAGGTCTCCACAGTACATCGATGTTGTCGCCAGTGGTCGGCGGAAGGTGCACGTGCCGGTCGACCTGGGACCGGACCGCAGCGACGCACGGATGCACGCCAAGACTGTAGGATCCTACGCAGTGCCGTAGGGGACCGCACCGCCACTTCCCAGCAAATTAGGGACACTGTTGCTCCTGGGGTATCGGCGAGGACCATTCCCAACCGTCTCCATGAAGCTGGGCTACGGTCCCACACACCGTTAGGCCGTCTTCCGCTCACGCCCCAACATCGTGCAGCCCGCCTCCAGTGGTGTCGCGACAGGCGTGAATGGAGGGTCGAATGGAGACGTGTCGTCTTCAGCGATGAGAGTCGCTTCTGCCTTGGTGCCAATGATGCTCGTATGCGTGTTTGGCGCCGTGCATGTGAGCACCACAACTAGGACTGCATACGACCGAGGCACACAGGGCCAACACCTGGCATCATGGTGTGGGGAGCGATCTCCTACAATGGCCGTACACCTCTGGTGATCGTCGAGGGGACACTGAATAGTGCACGTTACATCCAAACCGTCATTGAACCCATCGTTCTACCATTCCTAGACCGGCAAGGGAACTTGCTGTTCCAACAGGACAATGCACGTCCGCCTGTATCCCGTGCCACCCAACGTGCTCTATAAGGTGTAAGTCAACTACCCTGGCCAGCAAGATCTCCGGATCTGTCCCCCATTGAGCATGTTTGGGACTGGATGACGCGTCGTCTCACGCGGTCTGCACGTCCAGCACGAACGCTGGTCCAACTGAGGCGCCAGGTGGAAATGGCATGGCAAGCCGTTCCACAGGACTACATCCAGCATCTCTACGATCGTCTCCATGGGAGAATAGCAGCCTGCATTGCTGCGAAAGGTGGATATACACTGTACTAGTGCCGACATTGTGCATGCTCTGTTGCCTGTGTCTATGTGCCTGTGGTTCTGTCAGTGTGATCATGTGATGTATCTGACCCCAGGAATGTGTCAATAAAGTTCCCCCTTCCTGGGACAATGAATTCACGGTGTTCTTATTTAAATTTCCAGGAGTGTAGTTTCTACGAGATATTTAACTTTATTTACTCGCTCTACTTTACCTATTTGAGTTTTTATGAATTTTGGCGCATTTTTTATATTTGTCATGAATTTTGTTTTTTCAGCTGAAATTTTGAGACCAGTTCCATTTGCTATTTTTTCCAGGTTTGAGTAACTGCTTCTGTCAGGTTTTCAGGAAGTATTGCAAAACTATCCGCAAAAGCCAGTCAGTTTACCCGAATTCCATTTGTTTTCCTTCCCAGAGTTATTGGTTCAATTTTTTAATTTTTTAGCTATGAATTCCAGATCCTTACAATTTTTTTCTAGAACACAAACAGTAAAGCTAATAAGCCATCACCTTGTCTAACACCAGTTTTTATTTCAAATGGCTGAGATACTTCTCCCATAAATTTGACTTTAGATATTGTACCTGTTAGTGTTTCATGAATTATATTTGGTAATTGTGATTTAACACCAAATTCCCTAATTAACTTATCTATCGTTTCTCTGTCTGTACAATCAAATGATTTCTTGAAATCAATAAATGACACTATTATTGGTTTGCTGGTTAACATTCTGTGGCGAATTATTGACTTTAAATTAAAAATTTTTTCTGCACAGGATCTTCCTTTTCGAAAACCACCCTCATATGCTCCCAAGTATTTGTCTACTGTATTTACCACTCTTTTCAGGAAAGTATTTTGTATGCCACTGGCAGAAGTACCACTCCTCTGTAGTAATTGGCGTTTTATTTGTCTCCCTTTTTATGCAGCTGGTGAATTAATGCTGTTTTCCATTCAAATGGAATCTTTTCAGTTTTCCAAATGTTCTCAAAAAGCAGCTTTAGATACTTTCTGATTTTTGGTTCTGACCACTTCAATACTTCTGCTGTTTCCAACAGTTGCCTTATTGTTTTTGAGTGTTTTGATGGCTTCATGAATTTCTAACTCTGTTGGTGGGAAGTCTTCCTCTAGGTTTTGAGGTGTCACTGGAAATTCTAATTAATCTGTTGGAAATGGAAAGTTTAACATCCTTTCAAAAAGTTGTGCTAAAATTTCACATTTTTCTTTGTTATTTAATCCCATTTTGCCATTTTCGTCTTTGAAACAAATACTTGGTGTCTGATATCCATTAAATATGTGTTTAAAGATTTGGTAAAAATTTCTAGTATTATTTTTGGTGAAGTTTTCTTCTATTTCAATAAGCTGGGAATTTTTAAAGTTTCTTGTGATTTTCCTGATTATTTTTGATGTTTCTTTTCTTTGTTGTTCGAATTGTTCAAAGCCTTCCTCGTTTTTCGAACATCTCCATTTTCTCCATTTTTGAGCTCTTTGTATCAGCGCTTCTTCACACTCCTCATTCCACCATGTCTTCTTTTTATTCTTGGCCAATCCTAAAGTTTTCTCTGCTGCTTGACTCATTTTATCTGGAGATCACTCTCTTTAATCGTCTCAATTTCTTCTCAATTTCTTTCTACTTTTTAAATAATATTAGCTGTAGTGGTGTCGTATCTGATCACTTTCTTAGTCGCCTTTTTCGTTTTAGATGGGAAAAATTTTATTTTAATCTTAGAGAGATAATGATCTGAAACGAATTCCCCATTTATAACTGTTTTAACATTGGTAATTTCCGTGATATACTTTTTAGATATGGCTACGTGATCCAGTTGAAATTCTCCTCGGTTTGGATATGCATGTCTCCAAGTTTTGGCTTTTCTTGGTAGTTTGCGGAAATGTGTGGGCATGAGTTTTAACTGGAATATTTTACACATATTGATCAGTCTTTCACCATCTCTGTTTGTTCTTGAGTGTGCTGAATTTTCACCTACAATAGTCCTAAATTTCTTTGCCCTCCCAATTTACGCATTTTATCTTACATTCACAGAACTATTATTAAAAATTATTAAAATTATCCTGTTAGATATATTCAAAAAGTTCATGGAGAAGCTAACTCTGTGAAGGAGATTAAATGAGGCTAATTCTGGAGAAATCTCTTGACTAGTTTTGAAGAAAAAGGTACATATATTACTTTTTAAAAGTAAAATTTTTAATACCCCAAAAAAATTTAAATATGTATAATCCAAGGGACTTAACAGTAAAGGTGTTAATTTCCTCTAAAGCATGGTACAAAATTTCATTGTCATATCTTCAAAATTGTTGATATGGCGCATTTTTAAAATTTTGTGTTTCTCATGAACATCCCCCATTAAGGAGAACGCTCCTGACAAACAGTTCTGTCACCAGTATACCTCGTGGAAACTTCTAATTCCGGGGTGGGGAAACTTCTTATAATACCGTGTACATCATTGCCAGAATCTCTACTTCTTATCTTCACCGCATCTTTCCATATTAATGTACTGCTGGGCATAGCAGGCAGGATAGCAAATTTTATTTATTGTGCATATAATACAATGCCTGACAAAAGTGATGCAGTGGTTGGATGTCACTTTAATTTCGTACATGTACACTCCATTGGCGGGTACGTAAATAATTAGAGCTGCAATTCTTTGTGACTGGTAGAACGGACACCAGAGTGCATTAGTGTCGTTTGTGTTTAGTGTAGTTGCCAGGTCTATTAGGGTGTATAAGGGGCGTGAGCACCGTCAGTATTTAGTGATCACTGTGAAGGACACGGGGCTGCCACGTACTGGTGTGAGACAGCATTATCAGCACCAGACAGACATTGAAAGGCGTGTCATTGTGCATCTGTGTTTGGCCAACTGGTCCAATCGTGCAATATCCAAATTTGTGGGACATTCGGAAGTGACAGTGGACCCATGTTGGACTTCATGAAAAGCGCGCGAAGGCATTATCTTTGTTACAGTTCCGGTCAACCACTTCCCACCACCACAATGGTGGATCGCCATGTGGTGTACCACGCACATCGCAAACCGTTCATAACTATACCTGTTATCCGAAAACAACTAATGGACTACCTGCAACAAGATATATCTTACCACACTACTCGTTGTGGACTAGCAGCAGCCGGAGTAGGGAATTAGCACTGCAGGCATAGGCTGCCATTAACATAACAACACAATCGATTGCGTCTGGAGTGATGCTGTGCCTGGTAAACATGGACCACTGATGAAAAGCGTAGCAGTCTGTTCAGTAAGGAATCATGGTCCTGCACTAACCCACATGACCGTTGTCGGTGAGTATGACGGCGACCTGAGGAAAGGTCGTTTTCTTTCAGTGTTTTGGTAGAGGCGCAGTAGTGTTACTTCTGGTGCCGTACTGTGGGGAGTCATGGGGTTCGACTTCAAACACGCGTGGTACTGACTGAGGGACTCTGGGGGCACAGTCGTACGTCACAGACATCCTGCGTCCTCTTGTGTTATCTCTTATGCGACAATGTCGAATAGCCAGTTTTCGACAGGACAGTGGTCGTCCACACACGGCACATGTCTCTACCAGCTATCCCCATGATGTTGAGGTACTTCCGTGGCCAGAAAGATCCACAGATCTCTCCCAGATTGAACACCTGTGGGACCATCTCGGACATCAACTCTGTCCCAGTGCCAGTATCAAGGATATCGATGATCAATTTAAACAATTGTGGGTCAACTTGCTTCAGAAGAGGATGCAGTGGCTCCATGAAATCCTTTAGAATCAATTAGAATCAAGTCAGTGCAAACATGCAGACCAAAGGGAGTGCAACCGCTTACTGATAAGCGGGCTCATACTGCCAAATTCTTTGTAAATAGGACTGGATTTTATAATAGCCGAAATAACACTCTTAACCAATGAACCTTCATTTCTTCCTACCCTTCAGGATACTTCAAATTTTTGTCAGCCAGTATGGCACAGTAGGGACCACACGACGTTGAGTTCGTACGTGATTTGAATGTATACAGGGTGCAAGATTTAGACCCTTGATAGCTATTCTGCCGGCCGCGGTGGTCTCGCGGTTCTAGGCGCGCAGTCCGGAACCGTGCGACTGCTACGGTCGCAGGTTCGAATCCTGCCTCGGGCATGGATGTGTGTGATGTCCTTAGGTTAGTTAGGTTTAAGTAGTTCTAAGTTCTAGGGGACTAATGACCACAGCAGTTGAGTCCCATAGTGCTCAGAGCCAGCTATTCTGTGTACTAATCGGGCTGAGCGAAGTGTCGAAATGAGCTTGCATATCAGGTACGGGTACGTCATTCCGTACTGCTTCAGCTGTGTACAAGGGTTCATCAGTCGTAGTGACTGGTGAGTGTTGGCGTTCGAGGTTCTCAGCCATATGACCATATGTTTCGAATTGGTCGAACACACACTGAATCGGAGTAGGTAAGGAGAGCACTGGGAACATTCGGTTTTGTGTTAACTTGCTGAAAGATAGTGTCAGAGTCCGCAAAAATAGCGCACAGACTTCAGCTGGAAAACGTCAGAAATGTAACAACTGCTATCCAATTATCTGCTATGCGAATCAGAGGTAGTATTGTACCCATAGCTTGACGCCAAGTCCTGCGCCTGTGTGTCGATGATGAATGCAATCCGGCAGCGTTCGTTCTCTTCGGTGCCACAACACAGCGATACATCCATCATTATCCCTCTGGGAAGACGATGTCGTGCCACTCTTGCATCCTGTATGTTCTTGGGCGCAGCGCTGCCTGATGCCACTTCATTGAAAGCAACACCGGTGGTATCTGTGCTGACAATTCATGGCTCTCCAGACGTTGTCGTAGTGTCTGTGTGAAACTTGACGTGCTGCAAACAAGACCATTTCGCCGGCCAGGGTGGCCGGGCGGTTCTAGGCGCTACAGTCTGGAACCGCGCGACCGCTACGGTCGCAGGTTCGAATCCTGCCTCGGGCATGGATGTGTGTAACGCCCTTAGGTTAGTTAGGTTTAAGTAGTTCTAAGTTCTAGGGGTCTGATGACCTCAGAAGTTAAGTCCCATAGTGCTCAGAGCCATTTGAACCAAGACCATTTCCTGCCTTGAGGTGCGTTACATGGCTCTGATATCGTACACAGTTCAGTGAACGATACACCTGTCCTCTCCGGTGTTAGTTGCGTAGGGCCATAGAGATACTTCATGGTCTTAAGTGATCCTAGAAGAATTCTGTTCGTGAGTAAGGGAGAGTTAAAGTAGACTTGGACGGCAGTGATAATTTGGAACGAAGTGGCCAGGTTAATCCGTGCAGTTGTGTGAACCGCTGTGCAAAGGTGGCTTACTGGCTTACGCGCCTCCCTAGTAAGCAGGAGACCTGAGTTCCATTCCCGGCCTTGGTACAAATTTTCACTTGCTACTTCTGTCTTTATACACTCTGTGATCAAAAGTACCCCGACACTTGGCAGAAAATGGCTTACAAGTTCGTGTGGCGCCCTCCATTGGTAATGCTGGAATTAAATATGGTGTTGGCCCACCCTTAGGCTTGATGACAGCTTCCACTCTCGCAGACATACGTCCAATCAGGTGCTGGAAGGTTTCTTGGGGAATGACAGCCATTATTCACGGAGTGCTGCACTGAGGAGAGATATCGATGTCGGTCGGTGAGGCCTGGCACGAAGTCGGCGTTCCAAAACATCCCAAAGGTGTTCTGTAGGATTCAGGTCAGGACTCTGTGCAGGCCAGTCCATACCCACACCCTGCCATCGGATCGCCATATTGTGTACCGTGATTCGTCACTCCACACAATGTTTTTCCATTGTTCAATCGTCTAATGTTTACGCTCCTTATACCAATCGAGGCATCGTTTGGCATTTACCGGCGTTATGTGTGGCTTATGAGCAGCCGCTCGATCATGAAATCCAAATTCTTCTCACCTCCCACCTAACTGTCATAGTACTTGCAGTGGATCCTGACGCAGTTTGGAATTCCTGTGAGATGGCATGGACTTATGTCTACCTATTACACATTACGACCCTCTTCAACTGTCGGCGGTCTCTGTCACTCAACGGACGAGATCGGCCTGTAAGCTTTTGTGCTGTACGTGTTCCTTCACTATCACATCGGAAACTGTGGGCCTAGGAATGTTTAGGAGTGCAGAAATCTCGCGTACAGACGTATGACACAAGTGACACCCAATCACCAGACCACGTAAGAAGCCCGTGAGTTGAGCGGAGCGCCCCATTGTGCTCTCTCTCGCGATGTCTTATTCTACTGAGGTCGCTGATATGGAGGACCTAGTAGTAGGTGGCAGCACGATGCACCTAATACGAAAAATGAATGTTTTTGGGGGTGTCCGGATACTTTTGATCACATAGTGTGCATGAAAAGATACAGAATGTAGTGATTCCACCTACGTATATCTTGCGTAAAGACCATAAAGATAAAATGGGAGCGATTGGAGCCCACACGGAGGCTTATCGGAAATCGTTCTTCCCGTGAACCATTCGCGAGTGGAACAGGAAAGGGGAAAAGTGATAGTTTTACACAAAATACTCTCCACACCACACAGCATTGTGGCTTGCGGAGTATAGATGTAGAATACTACGGAGGGGTATCTCAGTAGAATTTCTTTGTTCTTAGATAATGGTGATCCAAATGACACATTTACTGCACTTACCACCAACAAGCGACATCCTCTGTTGTCCCAGCGCCGCCTGGAGTTCAGCTCCACCAAAGTTATACCGTTCCCTCAAAATCCCTGAACGTCTGCCTCTCCTACCGCTTCCACCTGCCCTGACCCACCTGAATCCTGTATGTCTCTCTCGTCTCCTACGTTCAACTCAACAGATTTGCTACGCTTCACGTAAACTTGACACCAACAATACTTCTTTCATGACTACCAACTCTCGTAATCTTTTGGACTTACATCATTACAGTCTCCTCTCCGATTCCTTCCCCTCGACATTTCTCCATATCCCATCCCAACGAAACTTTAACCACCTCGCCCTGTCTGACCAAGAAATCAGCTCAGAGCTCTACTAACCTGCTAACTTAAACGACATACTTCTTTTTCTCTACGTGGTACGCTTCCTTTACACCCTCCAATTCCAACAGTTAGTTTCGAGGCCCTCAATTCCCTCTACCTATCCTACATTCTTGCAAAACAGTCTCCCGAAAAACATCATCACATACAATATTACTCAGTTTCTAATCATAAAAAATAGACATTTATCATTTTAAGAAATCCCCAAGAGAACCATGGCTATTTTAGATTACCCTTTGATTGGTCTTTATTCGTGATCGGTCACCTGTATTTCAAGTAGAGAAAACACGTTCTTACAAACTGGTCCTGTGCGATTGACTTACTAAAGTCACAAGTTTTGTAATGCACAGAAGCAAGTGTTCACAAAAATATAAGATGGAGGCGCCGGGTATCGATCCCGGTACCTCTCACATGCTAAGCGAGCGCTCTACCATCTGAGCTACGCCCCCAGATACATAAGAACGACCTCCATTTAGCAGAACTGGTACGTGCCAGACTTTCTCCGTTGCGTGTGGAGGCAGATGGCAGTGTCGGTGGGGAGGCGGAGCAACTGGAAGGCAGAACGCAGGACGGGACAGCAACAGGAGCCGCCCACTCATGTCGCTCTGTAGATTACGTCAGGGCCGCAGTGGTTTCTGTTCCACACATCCGTAGTGACGAAGCCTTCAAGCATGTGGATCGTGTCATAAAAGGAGAATACGTACTACAACTTGTAAGGGTACAGATATCGGTACTGTACTTGACTGAACGAATCTGATCTCTAGCTACTTTGCTACAGCGCAGCCCCATACTTCTAGGAGGGCAGATTGGTGCCTAGAGATGGTGTGGCGCGAAGGACTGAGTCAGTCGCACCAGAGCCATCACGCTAGTAGGACGCGTACATGAGAGAGGGAAGCGATCGTGGTCAAAGTAATAATTTTGAAGCAAAGGATTAATATGTAACTTCCTGGCAGATTAAAACTGTGTGCCCGACCGAGACTCGAACTCGGGACCTTTGCCTTCCGCGGGCAAGTGCTCTACCATCTTTTTCTTTTTTTTTTTTTTTTTTAATATTTTATTTATGTCTCATTTTGATCGTTTTCGTTCGTTGTATTTGTTCGGTGCGGACGTCGCGAGACATCCGTTTATGTTCGTTGTTGCTCGATTAACTCAGTTTTTTTTATTACAGAGGGCAGCTAACCCTCTGACCGAACACGCTGAGCTACCGTGCCGGCATGGTATATTTTGTAGTGTGGGAGTGAGCTCTACGTGGGATCCGAAGCACGGACCCCACGGGGGTGCCCGGCATGCGCCACATGCCAGGGCAGAGGTGGAGGCTAGTGTTCGGAAATCTGAAAATTCCAGCGCCGGCCGGGGATTGAACCCAATTACTACTGGAGGCGCCGGGTATCGATCCCGGTACCTCTCACATGCTAAGCGAGCGCTCTACCATCTGAGCTACGCCCCCAGACGAACTAGCACTCCTGAAAGAAAGGATACTGCGGAGACATGGCTTAGCCACAGCCTGGGGGATGTTTCCAGAATGAGATTTTCACTCTGCAGCGGAGTGTGCGCTGATATGAAACTTCCTGGCAGATTAAAACTGTGTGCCCGACCGAGACTCGAACTCGGGACCTTTGCCTTTCGCGGGCAAGTGCTCTACCATCTGAGCTACCGAAGAACGACTCACGGCCGCTACTCACAGCTTTACTTCTGCCAGTATCCGTCTCCTACCTTCCAAACTTTACAGAAACTCTCCTGCGAAACTTGCAGAACTAGCACTCCTGAAAGAAAGGATATTGTGGAGACATGGCTTAATAGAGCTTCTGTAAAGTTTGGAAGGTAGGAGACGGATACTGGCAGAAGTAAAGCTGAGAGTACCGGCTCTGAGTCGGGCTTCGGTAGCTCAGATGGTAGAGCACTTGCACGCGAAAGGCAAAGGTCCCGAGTTCGAGTCTCGGTCGGGCACACAGTTTTAATCTGCCAGGAAGTTTCATATCAGCGCACACTCCGCTGCAGAGTGAAAATCTCATTCTGGAAACATCCCCCAGGCTGTGGCTAAGCCATGTCTCCGCAATATCCTTTCTTTCAGGAGTGCTAGTTTTGCAAGTTTCGCAGGAGAGCTTCTGTAAAGTTTGGAAGGTAGGAGACGGATACTGTCAGAAGTAAAGCTGTGAGTAGCGGGCCTGAGTTGTGCTTCGGTAGCTCAGATGGTAGAGCACTTGCCCGCGAAAGGCAAAGGTCCCGAGTTCGAGTCTCGGCCGGGCACACAGTTTTAATCTGCCAGGAAGTTTCATATCAGCGCACACTCCGCTGCAGAGTGAAAATCTCATTCTGGATTAATATGTAATTAATATGTAATTAAAAAGCGATCGTACAGTAAGGAATCGGCCATGGTAACGTGCTAGATGAGTGGCAGTAATTGTAGTGCGCTATCAGACAAAGTAGGGACGCAATTTTTGAATGTAAAATGAAATAAATTGTGTGGTACGAAAGTGTTCACTTCCTTATTGTTAGAGGTTCTTTTTTATTTTTTTGTAACGGAAGGAGTCATAGAACGGTGTGGTAGAGTAGATAGAGCAAGTGTTGTAGACTCACGGTCAGAATTTAATTATTGGCACATGTATCTTGGGAGTAAGTTCACACTGCAAAAGTGGCTACAAATGAATGTCTGACGCCTAATTTTCCAAACCAGTCAGACTGCAGCAAATAATACTGAAGTGCCGGCTACTGTGGCCGAGAGGTTCTCAGCGCTTCAGTCTGGAACCGCGCGACCGCTACGGTCGCAGGTTCTAGTCCTGCCTCGGGCATGGATGTGTGTGACGTCCTTGGGTTAGTTAAGTTTAAGTAGTTCTACGTTCTCGCGAACTGATGACCTCGGATGCAAAGTCCCATAGTGCTCAGAGCCATTTGAACCATTTGAATACTGAAGTGTACGTCAAAAAACAGTATCGACTGGCGGCTTACAAACTAACAAAATTAAAAAATAAAAAGCAGTAGGGTAATGATCCTCATGGTTGTAGAATAAATTGAAAACCTTAATCATATTTTCGTTTAGGAGGTAATAACAAACCCGACACATAAAACGTAAATGTATCATGCACTCAGGTTGCGGCGGGGCGGGGTGGTTCGGTGGTTCTTTTCGTCTCCCTTACTCTCTCTGTCACTTTCCTCGAACAGTTCACCTACCTCTATATTTCTTCCTTCCGACGTCCCTTCACTCTGCAGTAGTAGATACACGCTAGACAGTGTAAAGCAGCGTTGATGAAACCACCACCTAGTACCTACCACACAGAGACCGCGTAACTCAAGTTGCAAATCAGTTCCTGTAAGTTCATTCTCACAAATTTCGGGCGGTAGGAGAATGCAATTCAACTGCAGTAAGTATTTGAAAGTTCTATTAACGTTTTTTTATTCATAAGGAAGCACATGAAATGGCTATCAAGTCCGTATTTAATAACGCAAATGCTTTATCATTCCAAGTTCACTGTTTATCCAACATATTTCACACGTGAAAGCAGCCAGAATTCCTGCAAGTCCGTCCCAATTAATTTTTGCGATCTAACAGTCACTGACCCACCACCATTAGCGAGTTGAACTATCGGTCGTTTCAGTGGCCTTCTATGTTAGAAGTGCTCGCCAAAGTATTCCATAAAGAATATGCCACGCAGAATTGTCTCTATGCCCAAAAGATCACACGCTTATAAAACTTCAACTAATTAGTTACGAAACATCACACTTCCTACAAAATGTTCGTAACTTAAACCGTTTTAGTCACGACATGTTCTATCTGAAATGACCTCACTAGCATTTTGCATATTATTGTCGCGGAAACATCTAACATGGCGTTACTCGGGAACAGGTTAGCGAGCGACTCTCTCGATGCTCCTCTCCTCTCTGCCTATCTATATGCGCGCGGGAGTCGCCTAATTCTGATTGGCTATTGATCTGAATGACCAATCAGAACGATCCTTCCAGATCATTCTTGCTAGCCAACCACTAATCAGATAGTCATTGACGTCATTACAATATCAGTTTTTAATGTATTGTTTAATAAAATAGAACGAAATGGAAAATATTCTTTAAATTAATGTAGAAACTTATTCCGCTTCAGACTTTTATTCTAGCTGCACTCTCACAAAAGCAAGCACACATCGACATACGTCATCAGCATCGTGGTTGCAACACAATTTTCCCACCGTTCAATTTTATAAGGGTTTACATAAAATGACATTAAGTTTTAGTGAATGATTTTTGTACTACATAACGAAGAGTAATTAAAATTTTGAAAATAAATTTCCAATTAAGTGATTTTACATGGTTCAAATGGCTCTGAGCAATATGGGACTCAACTGCTGAGGTCATAAGTCCCCTAGAACTTAGAACTACTTAAACCTAACTAACGTAAGGACGTCACACACATCCGTGCCCGAGGCTCGATTCGAACCTGCGACCGTAGCGGTCGCGCAGTTCCAGACTGTAGCGCCAGAACCGCTCGGCCACCAGCGGCCGGCGATTTTATATACTGTGACCTTTGTTATGACTTCAGATGATATAAAAGACGGTTATTGTTCCTAACTGAGTTTTGAAACATAAGTGTCGCTTTTAGGACATTTAAGTATTTTTGTCAATCTCCGTTACTGTAACAGACAAAAATCTGAAATTGACAGGATCCTTAACTTAGTAACAAAAGATTGTGTACCAAGTTTGAACAAAATCGGATGATAATTACTGTGGTTTATTTAGATTCGTAGGGGGTATGAATTTGCGTACCGTCTGAATGTCACGGCTAGTAACGTCAGCTGCGCTTAAGTCAGAGCGAAGAAAAAACGTAGCCATTCTGAAGCCACCGTGCTACACGGCTGCGTGCCTTACTGCATCGAATGTTATTTTGTAATAACATTACAAGGTGGATATGATAAATGTTATGGAATTGTAGTCAAGCATCACAAAACAGAAAATCAGTTTACAACGCCTATTATCACTGATCACATTACGGCGCGGAAGATGTGCGCAAGTCAGATTTTACATGACGTTCACGTTACTTTGTGTTACGCTGATCGTCATAAAAAGAGGCTGTAGCCAGAGGAACAAGGCTGATTGGAATCGTTGTTCGTAGGCAGGTAGATGGTACCATACATACGAAATGATCACACTTTCAACTTTGAAGGACCAATATTTATCGCATTACACGGCCACAAAATGTATGTGTTACTATGTTGTTGGGACCACGTCGTTCTGAATAAAAGCCGTGTGAAGTTGTACGGGTGTCGGATGTAGTCCTGTGATATTCTGTCCAAAGCTGCTTGCACCAGAGCGCACAGTTCCTGCACGTTGGTGGGTGGAGATGGAGTCCTGATGGGAAAGTCCATGGCTTCCACATATTGTTGTTCAGTGAGAGATGGGACGATGCGGCTGGTCATGGCAGAGCATTCACAGCTTCAAGGTACGATGGGGATGTGCAGCGGTACTAGGACTAGCATTGCCGTGTTGAAATAGGGAATGAGAGTGAGGATCACGATAGGTTCAAAATGGTTCAAATGGCTCTGAGCACTATGGGACGTAACATCCGAGGTCATCAGTCCCCTAGAACTTAGAACTACTTAAACCTAACAAACCTAAGGACATCACACACTTGCATGCCCGAGGCAGGATTCGAACCTGCGACCGTAGCGGTCGCGCGGTTCGGGACCGAGGCACCTAGAACCGCTCGGCCACAGCGGCCGGCCACGATAAGTAGAGACATTGTTTGCAGGACGTCTCCCAGGTGGCATGCAGCTGTCATGGAGCCTATTAGGGACACTAACGGTGAACGGGTACCATAGAATATCGCGACCCACACCTTCAAACCAGGCTAACGGACGTGTGACGGGAGACCACAAACCGCTCTTTGTGGCGCTGTGCATTGCGTCCCCAGACGTCGTCCCTGAGGTACAAACGGAACTCGTACTACAGATGACCCGCTGCCAGTCTGCAGGGGACCATGCCCGTTGTTGCCGGTATCAGGCGAGTCGGGCGCGAGGTGTGAGTGACAGGCCTCGCAATGGTCGGTGTGCAGCGAACCCCGAGACATCCCGCCGCCTGTCAGTGGTACCAGCACTTAACGGATGTGGCACAGAAGGCAGGACAGCCCGCAATCATTGCCGTTGGATCTGTTTACGCGTGGCAGACAGTCCGTCAGTCCTCCCGCCTTTTCGTGCGAGTGAGACGTCCAAACCCACAAGTTGTGCATGCTTGCCTTCCTGTATTCATTTCCGCCAACAACGGCCAATGGTATTGTCTGCCTCTCGAACTCGTCTAGCTGTGCAGGCTGCTATCATACGTGTCACCCAAGAGTTGAGCGCATTCACGTGATGCTGACCTGCACGACCGTTTGGGGCCCTCTTAAATCAACCAGTCGGCGACGTCATGGCGCCTCTGACGCTCCCTGGGTGCGTGGCCGACAGTGCAAATGTAATCATTGGCACAGCTGATGGTGTGCAACATAACCACCAAGTTGGATCCTTCTGGATGCAGCTCTTTTTATGAAGATCATTGTATTAATAATAAACAAGTTGTTTCGTATTACGGGCTTTGAGGGTTGTAGAAGAGATTTTGTACATAGTTTTGATAAGAAACCCATCTGCGGAAATATTCCGTTTGGATGTAAAGTATATATGAACATCGGATCAGCTTCAAATCTTCCGCTTCGCGGTACGCTCTGTGTAGACAATGAGCTCTGACTTGTGTGTCTACAAGATTCGTAACGTGACTCGGCTGTTCGTTGCACAAGGTACATCCGCGACGCATGCTTGCATGCACGCGGAATAGAAATGCTGATCGCGTCCGTGGAGCACCATAGTCGACCATCCTAGTTGCGAACGTACCAGTTTATCGCTAGCAATGTTACAGTCGGACTGAGGCGATCCGGGAAACGTTCCCATATTTGCACTGTGGCGCTTTACCATTACGTTTTGTACCGTGGAGCGAAAGATTTTAAAGGTATCCGTTCTTCAAACTTATTTCTATATCCAAACAGTACGCTTCACAAATAAGGATATGAAATTTTGTTAAAGTTGCCTCTACAGTTCATAGAACCCTGTAATAGGAGTTCCGAAGCACTCTGTCTGCTTTAACTGACTGTGCAGAGTAATTCGTCAGTGGAATAGGGCGAGTAGGTGACTTCATGCTCGGCGGTCAGAAACAGTCTGAAGAGCTTATAATGGTGTTGCAGGAAGATTGTGCTGAGAAATAATTGCTAAGAATAAAATTCGTTACGTTATGCCGTTTCTGAGTTAATTAGCAGTGAAGTTATGGAATCAAGGCATTGCGCGCACTGGTTCAAGTGGCCCGCGAGAAACAATTAGTGTCAGCTGTTCTCATAGCGTAGATGGTATCGCACGAGACTGCTCACGATTTCGCTTGCTTTCGTTCCTTACTACCGTTCCACGGCCAATTTTTTTGTCGCTTTCTTGATCGGTTTTAGGAAACCGCAGGAGTAAGACGTTTGGCAACACCATTTCTGGTGCGGCCCTGGAACTTGCGCGTTCAACAGCCTGACTGGCTAACTTCAGTGCTAATTAGCTCTGAAACGGCGCAACGTATCGAATTTTTTCTTAACTATTATTTCTCAGCACAACCTACTCCGCGAAAACATTACAAGCTTTTCAGACTGTTTCTGACCAATCTATTCATTTGCTATTGCCTTCTCTGTTTTTACAAAGAGAGGATGTTTCTTTCATAAGAAATATGCTTCTTTTTTCGGCGTAGTCCACTATTAGGTCAACACGTCTTGCTCAGTGCTCAGTGGGACTCTGGAAGTCCTTCAAAAAACAATCTAGGGCTGCCATTTCTCTTCTTTTAACTCAAATAGCTTTCCAGCACGTTTCTTTGTGCGGGAATGTGCCGAAATATGATGAATAAATTAATGCTCCAACAAATCATGCTTGAAATTCCTCGATTTCCCATTGCCTAAACACATTTCGTAACCAGTAGCTTCAGTAAATGGTATTTCCTGATGACATATCAGCCTGCAACCAGACACTCATTCGTCACTTACTGCTACCCAGCCGAGGATGGTGAACTACCGAGTCCAGAAGCCACCACTCAGCTTCGCCACTCATCGCAGTGAGCATCCATCCCCGGCCATTACAGAACGTATGCGTCACTACACACAATGTTCGCATTACCGAACAAGTGTCCGAACGTTACAGGACCTTGGAGCACGGTCTGTGAATGAGGACATGTACTCTTCTACCTGTGTTCGCTTAGACAGCGCGAATCTGAAAGTGTAAGCTTCTTCCACTGCCTATATTTTGAAACGTGTACCATCGCAAGATGTTTGACCATTGTTAAACAAAAGGTTGACTTTCATCTTCGAAAGTTGCTTCATATAGTATTCTGATGCAAAGCTACACACAGAAAGCAGTTCATCGAGACGTCTCATCAAATATGGCTAGTCTGACCTCCAAGGTGCTGGCGTTTATCAACGCCGTTATCTTCAGTCCCTAATGCGCCGATACATTTAGACCCAACTTTATGTGCCTGACGCTGCCCTTTCGTGTTCGAGAACATCTGAAATTCTTTGTGTACGGTGGAAGGTGACTGAAATTCTTACCACTAAAAAGAAGAAATCGCTAGAGAATCAGGAACGTTCTCGATACAGCAGTAGTACAGAATGATTTAGCGCCGTTGCATTGGCACTCACTTCCTTGCTCCTCGATGGAAGTTGCATGTCTTCTTTTTTTACTTATTTATTAGCATATGTACTTATTTATTTTGAAGATGATGTACGAGTACATGACAGATCCCCCATAGAGTAGGTTGATTTGTGTCAAGCTGTAAAACCCATAGCTAAGCTAAACACCCCAAACACAATTAGTCCGTTTGAATCTGAGTTTGACTGACGTATTAAATTGGATAGTGACATCCGTTACTTAACTTCTGAAAATCAAACGTGCCTTGCCTCTTTGTAAGGAAATCGACGTGAAGTACTTTTCTAACCTGAAAACACAGTGACGGTACAGCTAAGCTGCCTGACAGTTTCTCGAACAGGAACCCAAGGAAAGAAACCGTTTGATGTACCCTCGAAAGCACCCTATTCCACCCCGCACACACACGTGAATTGAGCTAAAGGTTAATCTTTGGATGTAACTGAACAGCAAAGGACATACGACAATCACAACACTAAGAAGAATCAAATTTCACGCAATAATCTGAATATATTGTGCTCCAAAAGTTTACATTTACGTTATCTGACATACATTTTACACTGACCCTAGTCATGAAAATATTTCAAAATGAATAGTTTTATAGATTGTATATGGGGTTGAGAGGAGTAGCAAAAAAAAAGTGCGAGCAAAGATGGTACCAGCGGAATATGATGGGGTCTCACCTAGCCTTCACTGCGTAGGCGGTAAAATCTGCACGTGTAGCTGCAGACCTCAGGTCGCCGTTTCATCTTCCGATCACGTAAATTGCGAAGGTAATTCACGCTTGCCGAACAATAAACGTCACAGTCTATATCAGAGGTTGTTACCACTCCTCTGTGATTGCGTGAATCACTACAAGATTTTCGTCAACATAGTATCAACCGCAATGGACATCTTACTAGGCAATTACTACACGACGCGGACGTTTCGTGTGCTCCAGAAACCTGTCAGAATTGAGAGTGAGTGATCTTGCTGGGACTTTTTTAAATAACTGATCCCAGCAAGGAATAGTACACCATCGTGATATGCTCTATTTTGTTTCCATCGTAAAAGGAAGAACCTTAGAAAACTGGACTAATTTTACGATCGTATTCCGAGGGAACTCTGCAGATCTTCTGGGGTGCCATTTTATAGTTGGCTTTGGCCACGAGCTACCTCATAGCATAGATATCCTTGAGCACAAGGCGTCTACCTCCATACGAAGGAACCTACTTAACGGTCAGAGCTATCTTGCTGAAAATTAATAATTATAAGTATAAAGATATTACAACTTACTAAAATCATCCAAAAATATTCTGTACCAAACTAATAGCAAGATCTAATATTTGTGTCCCTCTCGTCTCGGGAACACACAGAACATCGTCGTATATATTCAGTATTTAGGTGTTCTCTATAAGAACTTACTTGCGAAACTAATATCATAGTTCATTTCAGTGAAGTGTTCTCGTATTTTGTTAACATTGAAATCAGCACACAGTTTGGGTGTCACGCTACTCACTGTTAAAATAATTGTAATATGGTACATGCAGACCGACGATGAAAGGTGTAAGAAATAACTGATGGATGGCCGTGTAAGAAGGAGTGGGCGGAACAGCGCATAAAGCGCTGACGATTGGATAGCCTTGTGCAGGCTGAGTCCTTTACTGAACTCTGAGAATAAGAAAATGCGAAACAAATTTATCAGCAAATTTTCGGTGTTCTAAAATTAATGTATATGCCTCTGTGCGTCGACTTGATGCTGTGGAAGACACATTTGCCATGATCTGACGCCAGACGTCACATCAGAATGAAGTCGGCGTCATTGCACCATGATAGGCGAGACGATTTAACGGTCCAGGAAGATTTATATCCAGAGTTCTTTTTGGGATTCTGAAGGGGTGTTTCTTCTTGACCATTAAATAGCAAAGACTAAAATGCTACTCGTACGTTTTGTAGCAACTGAATAAAAAAATACGTGAGGAGTGAACTGTATGAAATTAAAATAAAAAGTAAAAACACATTTCATTAGGGCAGAGCACAAGCTACTCATATATTTTGTACCAGTTGAATGAAAAAAATAAGGGAGGAGTGGGCAATGCACGAGCCCCAAAGTGTGCTTTGCCAAGGAGAAAACTGGGGAACTTCATATACTGAATGGTGTGCTTAGTTTGTTGGGTGTCCATCATTCTCTTGATATGCCGGTAAAATTTCACTCGACGTTCCTTCATATCATGTACTATGTCAGATACGTGTTCGGTCTCCTATCCACTTTCCATTCTCTTTATGGGCCTTAGGGAGTACTGGACTCGCATTCGGGAGGACGACGGTTCAATCCCGTCTCCAACCATCCTGATTTAGGTTTTCCGTGATTTCCCTAAATCGTTTCAGGCAAATACCGGGATGGTTCCTTTGAAAGGGCACGGCCGATTTTCTTCCCAATCCTTCCCTAACCCCAGCTTGCGCTCCGTCTCTAATGACCTCGTTGTCGACGGGACGTTAAACACTAACCACCACCACCACCACCACCTTAGGGAGTCTTCTCTGTAGTTTCCAGATATTTTCTATTGCACCTTTCCGATCCGTAACCAACATGTCCGATGCATATAATAATAACAATAATAATAAAATAATGATATATTATATTATTAGTATTATTTAAAAGCTTCATTTTCAATGCAGTGCAAATGAAATCTTTGTAATATTGTTTTTCGATGTCAGTCACACATTTTACAGTACAGTTATTTATCTCACCCATGGAACTGCACGTGTTATGAATTCCAGCATCTTTGTTTAGGGAAAAGGCTGCTAGAAGTGCTCTATGATAGAACACTGATTATAAAAACGTAATATGAATGTAATCATTACGCTCTAAGACACCGATCAAGCATCCTGTTTAATAGCCACTTCTTTTTATGAACACATTGATTCATCTTTGTTCGTGATCCATCACTTACATTACAAATATGGAACACGTATTCTTACAGTCTGGTCCTGACGAGCGATGGTCATATTAATGTCATGGGTTGTATAGTGCGTGGTACCATGTACTCACAAAAAATAAGGCCTGGAGGCGCCGGGTATCGATCCCGGTACCTCTCACATGCTAAGCGAGCGCTCTACCATCTGAGCTACGCCCCCAGATACAGTCTTGGCAGCCTGTCTCCACGTTTTGCTGACATGCAGCGTGCCGTATTTTCTCCGTTGCGTGTGGAGCCGGTGGGTCCTACTGGTGGGGAGCGGAGTAAAAGCGAGAACGCTGTGCAGGTGAGCGGCGGCAGCCGTCCAGTCACGCCGCCCTGTAGATGGCACTGGCTCCGCTACACTTTCCGTTCAAAAGATCCGTACAGTAGGGATGGCTGTTATCGCTCAACCAACCGGTTTACGGTTATATCGTTTTTTTTTTTTTTTTTGCACGCCATTTAAAGTGACATTAAAACCGCCCAAAATAATCATTTCTGAAATAACCGATTCCTGAAATAACTGATTTTCGGTTTTATGTTGTTATTATTTCCTGTAACAAAAGTATAAATTGAACAAAGATTTAAAAATTTTGACACTATCAGTATCAAGATACTTGGACTCAAAATATTAAATTAAATAGGTGAATGAAAGAAAATAGTCCGTCCACAGTTCACTACTTTTCTCGAAAAGAGGTAATTAGTTGAATACTGCAAAAAATCACTACTCTCCTATTGACTGTAGTTTTTTTGAAAATGTGCCCAAAACTCATGTTGTAATGGGGGATCATGCCACTCTTTAGGCATTACGAAAAGTCAGTACAAAATGGTGGAAAACTGAGTTTGAAGAACACTGTTTTTCGCGTAAATTTGCGCGTTTGAAGGCCTACAAGCAGATAAAGGCTTATTATATAGACATAGAAGGTCAGTTAGTTTCTATTTTTGTTGTACGCTATGATTGAATTGTTAAGTTTCTAGATTATTGCTTTTGCCATAATTTCCTTCCTCTTCCTTCATTTCATAGAAATAGCATACAAATCTTTAATCTCTTAAACAAAATGAAGCATTGTACTTCATCGCTATGTCACTTCATAAAAATATTTCCAGGCTAGGGTCGATGCCATTCTCCGATACGAAGGATATTCGGGGACGGCAGCGAGACGATGTCGCAGCAAGTCGTGTACTCCGCACGTACACGCGTATCTTAAGCCACAACAAACGGTAACTGGGCCAATATTGTCCCAGCAATGCTGTACCAATTCTTATGGTGTGTGTATGTTGCTCGTTTCCGTCAGTATTGTACGAACAAAAGTAGTGTGCGCGATTAATAAGTGGATGGGCAAAAATCTATTACGTACATTACGTATGTAGATTGTGGACAGTTCGGAATGTGGGTCTCACGGGGATCGTGCAAGGCAAAGTCCCTGCAGTCGCGCTCTTCATCTGTGTCTTCGGTGGCTGAGATGCCGGCACGGTAGCTCAGCGTGTTCGGTCAGAGAGCTGGTTGGCCTCTGTAATAAAAAAAACTGAGTGGAAGGATCAAAAAACGAACTTGAACGGATGTCATGTGACGTCCGCAACAAAATAATAATAATAATACCGATGGATAGAGCGTGTGCCATGTAAGCAGGAGATCCCAGGTTCGAGTTCCGGTCGGGATACACATTTTCAACTGTCCCCATCGAGAAATATCAACAACGCCTGTCGCCAGCTGAGTGTTTCAATTACTTATCGTTTATTCTAGAGAAGTTGCACGGTCATCAACGGTATCTGTTCTTTCGCGAACAGTTAGTATCTACATATAGAATAAAAATTATTCCTTTTTTAAAAGGGGGTTTATTTAAAAACTAAAAATTTTAGAACTGCTGCTACAGCTATTTCGGTTGTTTTACTCGGTTATTAGAAAAAAAAATTTAAAAACTCTCTTAGAACCGAGGCCAAACAAATACCGAAAAATAGTGATTATTGAGAACTCAAGTACCGGTATCGGTTTCAAACGTTCGATTTTTTTCATTCCTGACCTGTGTACTCTACAGGAGTTGCTCCGCTTGTCGACCCTGATGTTCGTTGCACAAGGTGCATATGCGACTCGTGCTTTGATACACACGGTCCACAAACCCTGGACCGCGTCCGTGGAGCACCACAGTAGATATTCTTTGTTGCAAACGTACCAGTTTCTTTCAGATGTTGTTGCAGTCGTAGAAAAACGGTATGTAATGGACGGAGGCAACCTGAAAAACGTTTTCTAAACATGTGTTGTGCAGCAGTACCATTACGTATCGTATCGTAAAGTGGGGGGCTGAGAAAGTGACGGTACATTTCTGGACATGGGTACTCTATCGAAATTTTATCTTTTAAGTTTCCTCTATAGTCCCTCAAACACTGTAACAGTAATTATGAAACACACTGTGTACACTACATGAATGTAATGAGTAATTAGTCAGTAGGTTAGGAGGCATAACTGAGTTTAGATATTTATGTTGCCTTTTCTTTTTAACACTGGTACACTGTTCTTTTTGTAAAAAATACGTCACCTTTTTCGACGCTCAGTGCTTGACTAGTGCATATATTCCGCCTGTAAAATGAGGCTTTGGAAATCCAAGTGTCCACGTACGGCTGCCATCTCCTCTTCATTTGGCTCAAATCGCTATAGAGCTACCAATTTTGTTACATGTGGGAATCGGCATTAATCTGGTGACTATAGTAGATGGATGCCCCAACACATCGTATTTTAAATTGCTCAGTTGTTTCACTGCCCAATCACTTTCAGATCAAAGGTGTAAGGTATCAGGCAAATCCAACACCTTCCATGAAAACCCTGACATGATAAGCAAATCCAGTAGTATGTCACATAGCTCTGAATAAATCGTGACATTAAATTAACCAAAGTAATACGAGTAACGAGTAAGCAACTGGAATACCACAGACTAACACAAGAATGGCTAAATGCATGCCATACCTTCCCACCGTGAGACAGACGCAGTTCCGAGGGGAGAAACGAGAACAGAAGCCGAGAGCAGAACCATATTAAGCTAGAAGGCCGTACGATAAGGGACGGACTGGACACCCACGTCGCCAGCCTACCGCTAAGACCACACCACCCGCACGTTTTAGCGTGAGACTTTTTCGCGTCTCTGTTACGTCAAGGACCACCCCCCCAGCCCATGTTAAAAGCTAGAGCCCTCCAGAAAAATAGTATAGATCTTACGATAACACAAAAAGGGCCACACCACCCGCAACTTTTAGCGTGAGACTTTTTCGCGTCTCTGTTACATTAGGACCACCCCCCCCAGCCCATGTTAAAAGATAGAGCCCTCCAGAAGAACAGTATAGATCTATCTATAACGCTAAAAGGACCACACCAGCTGCAGGTTTTAGCCGTGAGACTTTTTCGCGTCTCTGTTACGTTGCACACTTTAAAAACATTGCCCCACCACGAAAAGAATAACGTTTCTCATTGGATAGACAGAATTTTTGTAGGCGGAGCTTAAGGTTAACATTGAGACCCTTATTGGGCAGATGAAAACCCAGCCAGATAGTTTTTTTTAAACCAACTTTGGTATATGGTAGTAAGGAGAAGTTAGGAGATGTTAGTTAGTTCCGAGACGGCGAGCTGGATGGTTGCTGCGCCGGCCGCCGCCCCCCTGACGAACACCGACAAGGTAATGAACGCACGCAATGCTGCATAACAGCGCATAAAGCTTCACTCAGAACTGCAGAAGTCTCATCTGTTACACCTCCTTTTTGCGTAATACTAGTGTCGATCGTCAATTATAGCTCATGGTGTTCACATTTGCCTCTTGAAGTAAAAATCTGAAACGCGATGATTTTTCTGTTATATAATTATTGAGAAGCCACATCAGCCACTGTAATTTACGACAAGTTAGATAAGTTGTTAAAGATAATTGAGGGTCACTGTAGACCATTTTGGTATTTTTTCTCTTTTGTGAAACTTAATTTAAACCTAGATCATAGATGTGATATGGCACAGGTCATCCTTCGATCCATTGTAGAACTTTGAAACCCATTCAGGGAATATTCGTTCACATTTTTGTTGAACGCAGTTAGTTTTTACCATCCTCTATTAAAACACTTCCTTTTATCAATAGTGCAATTTATAAACAATGTTTTGTGAGTAGAATAAAATTACCAATGGTAAACTTAACTGCTTTTTCGACGTTATTTTACCAGCTAACTAAAAATAGGAAAGCCTTGACCGCCTTCCACTAAATTTAGTTAGTATGAAGATTCTTTTACAGGGAGTGCAGTGGAGCTGACGCTGAGATCATTTAGTATTTGGTTATATCATCGCTAGTTTCACTGAACTCTTCTGAATTCTACATGTCATGTATGGTCTGGCGTCTCTTTACCAGCAACAGGTCCCAGGTTCAAACTAGTTAATTCCCTAAAAAACACGCTCAGAGCGTCGTTGCGCGAAAGTGGTAGGGAGATACGATATAGAACAATCAGACACCACCATGAATGTTTAGAAAGGCATTGTCTTGAAGTAATAAGATGTTTTCAATTATTTCATTTATATTTTTTCAGCCGTTTGGTCCAAATGACTTGTGTAAAATGTTACCATCGCAAACTGAAAGTGAAGTAATTACCTATCTTCATTGACGATACACGCATCAGCTGACGACGTGCTCTGTATATTTTTACATAACTTTTGTTAAATAAGTGCGCCCACTGGTGGTTTGGCAGTGCTTTTCACCCTCTAGTCTTGCACGTACGAATTAATGTGATTGTGACCCGTTGGAGATATAACAGCACAGCCTCTGAGTTCTTGCTCTACCTTTCCTGAAGTTCGTTTTTGTCACAAGATCGTAAAAATCTTTAACCGAATTTGTGTCTAATGTCACTCTCACATTTCTATGGCATTTAATTGTCAACGGTGAAGATCCTATTGGGTAGACACGATCACGTGCGCATATTTCCTCAGCTTGATTTGCTTCATGTGCTTGAAACTGCGTATAGCAGGCTGTTACGCATGGCTTGTATTCTAGGTTCTCGTTTTTCTAAGGCTTACGTTTAACTAATGTTTAATCATGTGTAAATTGCTAATTACAGCATCTGAAACGGACTCAGCCTGAAGGCAACAGCGTCTTCAGGCACCTGAATTCCATTCTCTGGTTGAGTTTGTCCTATTTTTACACTGGTCTTTGTAATTCACGAACTTAAGTTCTCTTTGTGACGCTCTTTCAGGCGTTTGAAATGAAATCTGCTCTTTGGATTTCAGAATCTTTGTAATTTATTAATGGAATGCGTAACGTTTTCTGTGTACAATACATTCCATATTGGCAAATTTGCTAAGACAACATGACATTCTAATACAAGATTTTGAATTCATTATTGCAATGTGATGCAGAAATATCCTCATGTTGTCGGGCTGAGGAGCATCCAACGTGTCAACAATGAATCAGGTGGGTATATGTTATGGCACGGATAAGATACTGTTCTGTGCTAGTGATGTTATGGTTGAACGAGGAGTGAAATGAAGGATGGCGATGGAACATAATTCTAGTGTGTAGTCCACACTATGGCCGGTGAAATGTTTGAAAATGTTGGGAAACCCATATATCGATATTCAAAATGTCATTATCGGCCCTCGATACATCGACGACAAAATATTGACGTACCGGTCTATAAAAATACTGGCTGCACATTGTAAATGTACTGCCGGTTTTAGATCTGCATATTTAAGTATTGATTTGTTGATGGTTCAAATGGCTCTAAGCACTACGGGACTTAACATCTGAGGTCATCAGTCCTCTAGACTTAGAACTACTTAAACCTAACTAATCTAAGGACATCACACACATCCATGCCCGAGGAAGGATTCGAACCTGAGACTGTAGCAGCCGCGCGGTTCTGAACTGAAGCGCCTAGAACCGCCCGGCCACCACGTCCGGCTATTGACTTGTTATTAGCTATTCTGTATATCAACAAGCTACCTGGCCGCTTCTCCCCCTTAGGGCAAGAATTGAAAGGAAAACGATGCACGTTCACGCTTGGCGATAACCACTTCCGTAACAGTGGTAACTGCAGGTAATGACACAATGAAAGATGTCCGATGGGTCTGTCGTTCGGTTTCGTCACATAGAGGTTTTGTCTGGAGCACTGTATGCAGACTTCCCTGGTTTTTCATTTCTGCAAATGCTAGCGACCTAGTAGTTGTGTCAAAATTATGTGGTGTAGTTAAACATTGCAGTTTCTGTTGGTAGCGGCGAGCGTCAGCATGTCACCTCACAAGTCTCTACCCATCGCAAAAACAAATCTTGTAATTTAGATTATGGTCCATTTTTTCAGCAACTGTTCCTGAAGAATGCAAATGTGATGAAATAGGACACTAGTTCCGTTAAAAATTATTTTTTAACATAACTGGTTTGCTATTTCTCCACATCGGAAATCCTGTTATTTCATTCACACGGCCACCCCCCCCCCCCCTCCCCTCCCCTGTGCAATCGGACTACTTCTTTGTGCCGCCTATACGTGCTTCACATAGAGAGACACTGGACGTGACGGGAGCTCAAAAAGTCGTCAGACTCCTTCAGCCAGTGAAAGTAAGATTATGTTCTTCTACAGTTTGAAAAGAACTATTTCATATATTTACCGAAAATTGCAAAAAAAAAAAAAATAAAATAAAATAAAAAAAAAAAAATAAAAAAAAATTATTGATATTTCGATATCGCTTATAGATGTATCTGCGATAAAAATATTGCCGATATATATCGATATCTTTTGGAAAAGTGTCAGTATTTTATCAGCTGCGCTATTGTATACCTCACTACATAGGCTCCACAGCTTCGGCTCATCGAACATCTGTATCACGACAGACAGAGTTCTAATTACTGATAAAGTGTCCAGACTTAATACAGAACCTCGGAAAGTGGTCTGTTCGTGGGGATATGTACTCCTCTACTTCTTTCCACTCGGATAGCGCGAATCTGGCAGTATAAGTTTCTTCCACTGACTGTATTTTTAAACGTGTACCTCCTGAACACCATGTTTGACCATCGTTACAGTGCGTCGATATATTCATACTTCAAATTTGTGAATTTGACGCTGCCCCTTTTTGTTGGATGACGTTGCGTACGATGCAAGACGGCCCTAATTTCATAACTATACTGAAGAAAAGCACTAGAGGATCAGAAAAGCTTGCGGTATAGCAACAGTACAGAACATCATAGCACCGTTGCGTTGGGTTCAAAAATGGTTCAAATGGCTCTGAGCACTATGGGACTTAACATCTATGGTCATCAGTCCCCTAGAACTTAGAACTACTTAAATCTAACTAACCTAAGGACATCACACAACACCCAGCCATCACGAGGCAGAGAAAATTCCTGACCCCGCCGGGAATCGAACGCGGGAACCCGGGCGTGGGAAGCGAGAACGCTACCGCACGACCACGATATGCGGGCCGTTGCGTTGAGACTTCCCTCCTTACCGGAGATGCAATTTCCATATATCTCTACTTATTTATTAATTTACATTCTTGATCATTTATTTTGAAGATGATGTAGGTGACATATCACCCGAAGAGTAGGTTGATCTGTGCCAAACGTCCCATAGTTCAGCTGAACACCCCAAACACAATTAACCCGTTTGCATCCATGTTCGTCCGACGTATTAAACTGATTTTCGACTGGTAGGTAACGGATCGCTACAATCAAACTTGCCGTGCCTTTCTTTACTATCACTGACGTGCAGCAACACTTGTTCCGTTGCAACGAAGCTGCTGACAATGTCTCCAACAACTGGACCCCAAGGAAAGACACTCCACTTGATGTAGTCTCGAAATCATCGTATTCGACCGCCACCTACAAGCACGATTCGAGCAGTGAACTGTCCCATTTTTTAATCAAGGTATATCATGGGGGTGTAGGTGAACACTAAAGGTGATACCACAGTCGAAACACTAAGAAAAGCCAAACTTGACTCCATAATTTGAATTTGTTGTGCTTTAGAAAATATACATTTACATCAGCAAACATACATTTACATCAGCAAACATACATTTTCCACTGGAATTCCGGGGTGGGGAGAACGTGAACTAGTAGCCACAACACGCTTCAGTTGTTGAGGAGGGCATCAACCGAAAAAAGCGTTCACAGATTAACCGAGACACTAAGGAGTTGAGAAGAGTGGTATAAAGAACAGCAGGTAATGAGGGTGACAGTGGAACAGGACAGCTTGTCACCTAGCCGGTGGGCGGTAAAATAAGAACTTGAGGCTACAGACTACAGTCCGACGTTTCATCTTACGGTCGAGTTAATCACGAAGATAATTCACGCTACGAGAGTGATAAATGTTTCGATCAATCTTAGATGCCCTCACCAGTCGTCTGAGTGCAAGTGTTTCGCCACAACATAGTGTCCACTACAACCGACTTCCTGCTAAGCACTGACTACCCGACGCGGACGTTTCGTGTTGGCTGCTTCGGAAAACTGTCCGGAGTGAGAGTGAGTGTGCTTGCTAGGACTTGTTTAAATAATCCCTCCCAGCAAGGAATTGCACAACATCGTGGTATGCTGTTTTGTACTGCTGTCGTAAATTTTCATTTATTTATTCATTGCCAAATTATAGACCTGATACCTAATGTTTGCCGGCCGCGGTGGTCTCGCGGTTCTAGGCGCTCAGTCCGGAACCGCGGGAGTGCTACGGTCGCAGGTTCGAATCCTGCCACGGGCATGGATGTGTGTGATGTCCTTAGGTTTCTGTAGTTCTAAGTTCTAGGGGACTGATGACCACAGATGTTAAGTCCTAAAGTGCTCAGAGCCAACCTAATGTTTTAAAACAGGTCGTACATCTTCCAATTTTCGTTTTTCATCTTTTTACGGTTTACTCTTCTTTTGTTTTATCTATAACATTTACAAAGAATGATACTTTTCAAAATAACAATAATTTAAGGTTGAAATATAAATAAGTTTCGTGTGTTTTTTAAGAAGAATATAAAAGATGAGAGGATAGAGGAGAGATTTGTTATTACCTTCACCGAATGTGACTGACGGTTAATACCTCGGAATGGTTTCTTCGAACCGTTGACCGCCAGTCACACCAGTCACACACACACACACACACACACACACACACACACACACACACACACACACACACACACACAGACAGAGAGAGAGAGAGAGAGAGAGAGAGGGGGGGGGGATATTTTTACGTTGCACATAGGCATGTCTGTTATGTCGTGTCCGCATGTACTCTTCACGTGTTGTTTTTGACATACTGTTTGTCAGCACGTTTAATTGTGCCCATTGTTCTTCGTCTCTTATTACTGTACAGTGTACATATATCTATGTCTGTATCTGTGTAGTCTAAGTGTAGAGTATGTTATTGTTCGCGCATTGCCCGCAGAAAAAAGACAGTGTATTCTCGGGAACCTTCTTCCCAGCATGTGTATGTAGGTGTCTGCCTTAGACTCATGCGGTTTAAGTGCGTGGGTTAAGGCCCGTGTTCGCTTAAGAAATCGTAAATCCAAGATCCTTAGAAAATCGGAGCACTTTTACACGTGATCTCTGAGCGAAACTTGCAGATCTTCTAGGCTGTCGTTATACAGCTGCCTGGAACCGCAAAATACCTCTTAGCAGAGATATCCTTGAGCACAATACGTTCTCGTTCATACAAATGAACCTGCCTAACAGCCAAAGCCATATTGTTGAAAATTAATAATTATAAATTTGAAAGATACTACATCTTATTAAAATCATCCATAAAAACTCAGTAGCAAACTAATAAGACATATAACGCCCTCTCGTCAACGTTGTATACATAGTGAGCCATTTAAAGCTGTTTTCGGTAATATCTAAAAACTACATATCTGATTAAAAAAGGTTGTTATTCGACCCCTCCTGCCCCTCTCCCCGCGGACGGGAGGGGCGTCAACTTTGCAATCTTAAATAGGAACCCTCATATTTAATCGTGCATTCGGTTTCTCCGGGGGAAAATACGTAACTTGAGCATTTAAATTTTTTCTTTAGGTGATAGATGGTACTGTAATCGACAAAAATCAAAATGGGTTAAAAACCACTGAAAAATGATAACATCTCAAAAACTACACATCAGACAAAGCCCCGGGAGGTGGGAAAGGCAGTTATTCAAAAATCATAATGACAAACCAGTTCCATAGCAAAAATACTTGATTTCTTATACGTATAAGGCACCCACAATTAAAGTTCGAGGATCAAAACGCTCTAGAAAGAGAGCCACTGCTCAGTTGACGTCAAATTTGAACAGCATGTTTTTGACGCAGGAGGAAACGTCATGAAACCAAAAAAGATTTTGCAAAAATGACGGCTTACGACGAATATGAAATCAGTTACACATTCTACCATCCGTACTGTTCAAAATGCCTGACTGCACAAATTCGGCAGTCAACAGTAGTAGCACGGTTAGTTAGGTAAGCCCATCCACCACAACAAGTTCGTAACATATCGGACGGGAGAAGTCAGTTTTTAATTGTCCTGGAGCCAAAACCCTCACAAAAAGCAAAGGACACTTGTTTTTAATTCTTCTGGCGCCGAAAACGGCATAAAGGCCCAATGACAACGGTTTCTACTTTTCGCGACATTGGTGCAAGAAATGTTCAACATGCTGTCGACCGTTTTCTGCCACATGTTGAAATAGAGAAAGACCATGTTCGACAACAGATTGGAGTATCTCAGGGGTCACGTTCAGAATCCGTCGCGCAATGCGTGTCTGCAGTTCAGTTACTGTACATACGTAATTGGAGCACTGAACTCATCATATTTCAGATAACCCATAGTCAAAAGTCACACGGAAAAGACCCGGTGATCATGATGGCAGGCTGTAGGGAAATAACGACTGATAATTCTAACATTTCCAAAATGCCTCTGTAGCAGCCGCTTCATTGGCTGTGCAATCTGCGGAGGAGCGCCACCTTGCATAAAAATGATCCTAGCCACATATCCACGTTGTTGAATAGTTGGAATATCCTTTGTACGCAGAAGACTCTCCTAGCTTTTCCCAGTGTCTGTACAGGTTAGAGGATTCGAAGATCTCATCTCCTCGAAAAATACGCCCGTACGACAAACGATGCTGTCAACCCCTACCACGCAGTCACTTCGGAGTATGATGTGATGCAGGTTTATGTGCGTGCGCATTTTCCGTTAGCCACATTCCACAATTCTGCGTACTGAGATGTCCTTGCTCGAATGGAAGTGTGCTTCGTCTGTTGACGGAATCCTCCACGGTCAGTCACTGTCCACTTCCATGTGAGCAAAGGAATTCCAGAGCGAACGTTTGTCTTGCTGGCAGATCAGCAGGAAGCAACTCTTGAGCGTGGGTGATTTTATACGGATAACAATGCAGGATGTTTGTAGGATTTTATGCACCGTGCTCGCAGGCGTGTCCAACGTTCGGGCAACTCCCCGTGTACAGAATGTTTGCACACCACCGCCCGACCCCTCCTGCAATGCTGTGACCACATCTTGGTCAGATGTCGGATCAACTTCTTAGCTCCCGCTGCCACAATGCATGGCAAAAGAACCTGTATTTTCGAATTTTGTGGTCATTCTCTCCAAACCCTTAGCAGACATAGGACTAATGCCTTTTTTCATACGTTTGATTGCGCGGAACTTCTGCAGGCCTCCTGGCGCACAGTCGCCGTTATTGTAAAAGAGCTTAACGAGCGGTAAGCAGCCCTGTATAGTCAGTCATGTCGGCCGTAGCTGAGTAACAGCCGTGTGCAGCGCGTCTGTTGGTGTACATATTTTGAGACTTACAACGCCATCTGTTGATGAAATTTGCCTTAAATTTTTTTGTCAGTGACGTTTACCCTTGCTTCAGTAATATGCTGTTCAAATTTGGCGTCATTCTGAGCAGTGGTTCTCTTTCTACAGCGTTTTGAAACTGGAAGTTTAATTACGGACGCCCTGAATTTAAGATTTCAATTCTGACTCCCTCCTGCCCCTTGGGTTGGGGCAGATGTATCGAGGTTGGTGTCATTGGATATTCCCCTTCGAGACGAATCATTTTATTACATCCTCTTTTTAACTCGATTTATACTTTTCCAGATGTTTCCAAAAACAGATTTAAATACCTCACCCTGTAGATTCAGTATTTAGAGGTTGTCAATTCAGAATTTGTTTATCAAGCTAAAATCAGAATTCATTGCAGTTCAGTGTCCCTATGTTTTGGTCATACAATTACATTGATGTCAGCAATATTTTGGGTGCCACGCTACTCACCGTTAAAATCATTACAATGTGTTAGATACTGATCAACGATCCAAGGCGTAAGAAATGACTGACACCATAGGTATATCAAAACAAAGTGTTCATGAAATGGTGCATGAAACATGGACTATTGGAAAGCTTTGTGATGGACGAGTCAGTTGTTGAATGCTGGCCGTCACTAATTTCTCAGTAACATTTCGGATCTTGTAAAAATGATATATCCGCCTTTGTGCGCCTACTTGATTCTGTGGAAGATACATTTTACATGATTTGACGCTAGGCTTCACATCCGGATGAGGTCGGTGTCCCTGCATCACGAAATGCGAGATCTATTTAAAATGTCAAAAAGATTATTATATCGTGTTTTTCTTACGATTCAGAAGAGGTGTTTCATTTTGACTATTACATTGCAAAGAGCAAAATAGTACGCTATCATTTTGCATCAACTGGATGAAACAGTACGTGAGGAATGACGTATTGAAATGGAAGAAAAGCACCTTTCACTAAGGCAGCGCGCTAGCGCCAAACCGTACTTCCCCAGTGGAAAAACTGTGGAATTTGATGCTCGAATTGTTGGAACATTCATCGTTTTCATTAAATTAGGCACTATATGATTTGCACCTGTTTTTTCTTTTGTGACTATAAAATATTTGCAGTCGAATGAATGTCTTGTTGCAGCCATAGATGGGCTCTTTTTTAAATTATTGAGGGTATTTAATATAGTCTTCTCCACCGCAGGAAAATGTGAGTTTTTATAGTCAAACGCGTTCATTTTATTGAAATACATCACCGTCAGGGTAGTATTTTGCACCTGGTTTTCCGTTCGCGTCAATAAACTACGCTTTGGGTTATTTCTTCGTTTGACACTGTTGATTCTGGTCTCATCCCATACTGCTTTGCAGAACTATCCATTTTTTATGTTAAGCACAACGCAATGTAGTACTACCACTGTTGATTTGGATGCAAATAGATGATACAAATAAACAGTGCCAGTACTTCACTGTGTTGTGTTCAACATAAAGAAATGCGTAGTTCAGGAAAGCAGTGTGCGATTAGGCCAGAATTAAGTGACAAACTAAAAAATAACCCAAAAACGTGCAAGCAGACCGTCTTTCCCGATGCGAAAGGAAAACCAAGCATGAAATACCACCACTGCTGATGTTATAGTTAAATGAAACGAAACGCGTTTGGTGGCAAGAACTATCACTTTCTTATAGGTGCAAAGACATAATTAAAATACGCTCAATAATTGTAAAACAAATACGGAAAATTTAGTTACACAAATGAAGAAATGTGTAAAATGTCCAGAATCACTTTTCGCTTATGGAACATAGTTTCCGAATAAGAAGAATCACGGTCCTGGTGGGGAACCACTCCGAGAAATAAGGACATTTTTAACATTAAATAAACAGTCCTACAATTTCCAGGCCCGAGACTGATAATTTTGATACCATGCAAAATCGACGAAGCTGCAACTGGGCTATGAGAATGGCCGGCTCGTCCTGCTATCCGGGTCAGCGCTCTGCCTTGGAACCTCTCCAATTACTCCGCGTCCCCACCAACACGGCCCACTGGCTCCACACGCAACGGAGAAAGTCCGGCACGTTTGAACAGCAGACCAGCACGTTTCCTGTTGTATCTGGGGGCGTAGCTCAGATGGTAGAGCGCTCGCTTAGCATGTGAGAGGTACCGGGATCGATACCCGGCGCCTCCAGCTCGTATTTTTGTGAGGTCGTGCTTGTCACCATTACACGACCCGTGGGTTATAAAGCTAGCTATTGGCAGAACCATTTAATACCTCGGACGCTTATTATGTCTGTAGTCATTTTTATTATACTAGTACAGTAAACAATGAAGTGTTATTAAGGAAAAAAATCATGTGAAAAGGTGAGTACAGCTTTAGTGCCGCTTTGCTTTCACCACGGGAAGCGTGGCGGGGACGAACTGTGTATTCCCGACACACGGGGTGTGGTGCGGCTATTACGTGTACTTCCACAGTGACTCAGCAGCCTCAGGAATTTCAATTCCGTATATATTATTTTTAGAACCATAGGTGTACAAATGGTTGTATTCTATTTTATATTTTTCTTTTGTAGGAGAGGGGGTGGATTTATTCGAAATATGTTTAGGATTACCAACAACAACGTACTTTTTTTCAATAAGTGAGGAATACACACAAAGTACACATTGGTATTTTTTTACAAAACTAATCTATGTCTAATATCACTGCTATGTCTAAACTACTACTATGTCTAAACTAATCCTAGGTTTTGTTCTATTAAATTATTAATTAATACAAAATAGTCTAAATATTTATGACACTAAGTAGGATGTTTGAAAGTTCAACATCTTTATTCTTGTAAACTTAATTGTAATAAAGTTTTACAGATATTATGGGTCAATAATATGAAAGGTTCGGAAGCCTGGGACAACAAACAGTATTGGTTCTTGTGGTCAAAGTGGTAATAAAGTAACGCGGAAACCCTAACTGGCCGGCCGAGGTGGCAGAGCGTTTCTAGGCTCTACAGTCTGGAACCGCGCGACCGCTACTGTCGCAGGTTCGAATCCTGCCTCGGGCATGGATGTGTGTCATGTCCTTAGGTTAGTTAGGTTTAAGTAGTTCTAAGTTCTAGGGGACTGATGACCTTAGAAGTTAAGTCCCCAGTTAAGTGCTCAGAGCCATTTGAACCATTTTTTTGCTTGACATTTCCTCTCTACTTATCACACTAAAATGTTTCAGCGCAGGAATCTCTGGAACAACAACAGATATTGAAAAACGGCTTTCGCGGGTATAGATGTAAGGCAAGAGCCATGAAAGTAAATACTATGAGACATTCTAAAACGCAAGCAAAAATTATTTTCAACACAAAATTACGGTTTTTTAAATGGATAGACTGTATTCTTCCTTACACAATAAACATCGTGAAAAATCACAAAAAGAATGGCGTTGGTTGCATAACAACACGTCAATTACACTCCAAGAAATCGCAAAGCAAAGTTGACGCAACACGCCGCTATTGCACATCCCGAGACGCAAGCGTGAACCCCCGTAATCGGGATGTGATTGACGTAATACGATGCTGCTAACGCTGTACTTATTGTTATTTACTGGAAACAATAGAAATGTACAGTCACACGCAATGAGAAATACGGAAAGGTTTTCCTCGTTTGTGCTTTATTGATCTTTACTACAGTACCAGAATGGACATACTGATAACTAAACATCGAATATCACCTGCCAGAGTAAACAGAATTAATGGCTGACCAAGGATCTAACACGGTTAAATTCTAGTTCTGCTTAATTGTTCATCAATTCCATAATCGTACATGATTGGTACAGGACGTGTCACTGAAAATTTTTTGATGATTACGTTATAATTTAACTTTTGCACCTGCAAAACAGATATACGTCTCGTCAGAAACGCACAAAAACTACGCCGGCATGCAATCACATTTCCCACAGCAGAAATTCTACAACGTATGTTCTAAGAGATCGCCATTTACATGGCATCTCTCTGCACGCTCCAACATTGATCGACCCAATGCTGTGAGTGTTTCTGGTGTTATTGCGGCACATGCAACGGTGATATGGGATTTCATGTTGTCCATTGCTGTTTGAAGCTTCTGATACACCACATTTTTCACAAGTCCCCAGACAAATAGTTCATGGAGACGAGATCCGGGGGCCGCGCTGGAAAACTATAAACTAGACTGCCCCGTCCTATCCATCGATTTACGGAATGTTGATTTAGCACACTGACTAGTACTGATCCGTGGCGTGTACGTAGGTGAATAACAAACGTAATTGTGTAACCGTTTGTAAATATCAGTATTTGTGACAGTAAACCCTATAATTACTTTTGGCCCTCGTGGTAACGGTGACTAAGATTACGTGCGTCGACGACATCGCCATTGCGAGCAACGTATTGTTCATGATTGCATTTACGGATATGCTACAGCGGCGTGTTTCGTTAGTTAAAGCGTGAACTTCGCTTTACGATTTCTTGGGATGCAATTGATGTTTTGTTATGCAACCACCACCATTCTTTTTGTGATTTTTCACTTCATTGATTGCGTGAGAAAATAATATTCTCTTACTTTTTAAAATGTCTCATAGTATTTACTTTCGTAAGCTCCTGCCTTACATTCATTACCACGATTGTAATTTTTGAATATCTGTTGTCGTTCCAGAGATATTTGCACTGAAACGTTTAAGTGGTTCAACCTGTATTGCAATTGCGAATTGATGAGCATTACTTGAAAAATATGTAATCCTAATTTCTCGTACCACCTGAGAGTTTTTCGGCACGACGGATGGTTATGAAAGCAATTGGTCCTATCGATCTGCTCCTTTCACATACTTACTGTGTTCAACAATAAATTGCGGTTTCCTCGTGACTACACCCCCCTTGTTCCATGTCTCCACTAAATCTCCCGTGGATTCCAAGATATGCACAGGACCTCTCCCTTATCTCATCATTTTGTTCCTTCCTTTGGTATACACTGAGATTGATTGTCCCCTCTTTAGCTTCCTTTTTGTCACTTCACTGGGGCTTACCGTGCCTGTTTGCTTGGGGTGTGCCAGTAAAGTAGGTTTTGGTACGCAAAGGAGACTCTGCCAAAGTTACACTACTGTAACACCTGTCCGCATACGGGCTATGACCAGTATTTCCTTTCCCTGCTATTAGACTGTCTACCACTTTTTCAGAGACTCTCTTCCTCCCTGTTTCTTTGTCGTCAACGGGGGCCCGTAAATTAGTAACTCTTGCTCAAAACCAGGTTCTATCAGGACGTGCAATTCGAAACCATCTTTCTTTCTTACTTTTTATGCACTGCCTGATACGTAATCTGCCCCTCCATAGGAAGATAGATTCGTTCACAGAGAGGTCATTTCACGTGGAATGTACTTCCTCCACCCTGTCATTAAAATAATGTCAAATTTTAGACATTTTATCAGAGCCGACGTCATTCATGGTTTCACAAAAGTGTAAAGCTCTGAGAGGTAACAAATACCTGTTATGTGACATTGCGATCAGAAAAATTTTTCTGTCATAGCGATAGTCAATTTTCCTATAGTCACTAATACTACTGAGGCGAATGATGCCTCTATGAAAAAAGATGGCCAGAAATACTTTTAGTTCTTAAATTCCTTTCATCGCATGATTCGGCTTGAGGGCTCTCAGAGTCGGTGAAAACAGCCGAAAAAAAACCTATAGCGTCAACTGACTCTGGCTCCATTTTGAGAGCTTGCACCCCAGTAACGGTAGTGACTGCCTTTCTGATCGTTGGTCTGGCCACTTCGAACCCTCAGATGGGACTGGTATGACTTCTGTAATTTCCTCGCATGTCTCAAGTTTAGAAGTCTCTACTGAGTCATGCTCTGGTGTCTCTCCTGGTCCTAACATTTCTTCTGCCTGCTATTAAGAATCAGAATCAATTGAGGAGCTGTGTTCCGTTTCGTCGACTGAAGGAGGGAAGATAGTTCTGTGTGTGGCGTCTACTGTGTTGACACTATCTCCTTTAAGTTTTTTAGCCGCTGGTCTGGAAAAAAGCAATGAGTCACTATCAAATTAAAAATATACTTTCATATTAATAGAGTGGAATTCTTATTTTCTTTTCCCCTCGCTGTGTAAATCGAACAAATAGTAGCCAAGATTCATATTTTACCTTGATTTCCGGTCTAGCTAGTAGAATGAGAAGGTCTACATAAATCACAGGAAGAAATTTCATCCTCGCATTCAGCTGTAAAAAATGTTATTTGTCAGAGATGAAGTGGAGAACAAGGAATCCTGAGAACATTGCGTACATTCCTCGTCAGATAATCTGAGAAAAAAAATTATTGAACATGAAGTGAAAATTCTGCAATAAAATTATGATATCTAATATTAGATGTTTATGGATAGCTCGCAGTGATTTGCTTTCCTACCACAAAAAGGATTCACGTTAACAATTAGTCCTCTCTTCACTTCATTCCAATTGCGACGTCCTAAGTGAAACGATTTCGTAAGATGCAAGTTACGTCTGTCACTTGAGCAGGTAAGTGATTGTGCAAGAACGCTGTCAAAGAACGATTCTCCTTCCAAAGCGAAAGGAACACTTTGAGAAACATAATCCTGCCCTGTTTTCTGTAATGTTTAATGTTTCTTTGTGTCTGTAGCTGTGAAGGCACAAATTTAAACGCCCCTTTGAAAATTAAGAAAGACTGAGCATGCAAACTTCTACGTTATTTGATTTTCAAACAGCTGAGCAAAACTGAACGTACTCAGACAGTTCTCTCGTTACTTATTCTGATCATCACTGAACTAACACACAATATTTTTAGCGCAACGCAGTCTGACTTTCAATAATCCCTACAAAAGAATGGCCGTGACTAACAATAACTTAAACCTTTCATGAATCACTTACCTCACAAAAATCTTCGTTACTCGAACTACTGCTATACAGCGAGCGCCAATACTGCCAGCGAAATATAAATTCTAACTACTGAAGGCACTGGCTACTGATAGGAATAGTTAGCAAGTATGAATTACACTCCTGGAAATGGAAAAAAGAACACATTGACACCGGTGTGTCAGACCCATCATACTTGCTCCGGACACTGCGAGAGGGCTGTACAAGCAATGATCACACGCACGGCACAGCGGACACACCAGGACCCGCGGTGTTGGCCGTCGAATGGCGCTAGCTGCGCAGCATTTCTGCGCCGCCGCCGTCAGTGTCAGCCAGTTTGCCGTGGCATACGGAGCTCCATCGCAGTCTTTAACACTGGTAGCATGCCGCGACAGTGTGGACGTGAACCGTATGTGCAGTTGACGGACTTTGAGCTAGGGCGTATAGTGGGCATGCGGGAGGCCGGGTGGACGTACCGCCGAATTGCTCAACACGTGGGGCGTGAGGTCTCCACAGTACATCGATGTTGTCGCCAGTGGTCGGCGGAAGGTGCACGTGCCCGTCGACCTGGGACCGGACCGCAGCGACGCACGGATGCACGCCAAGACCGTAGGATCCTACGCAGTGCCGTAGGGGACCGCACCGCCACTTCCCAGCAAATTAGGGACACTGTTGCTCCTGGGGTTTCGGCGAGGACCATTCGCAACCGTCTCCATGAAGCTGGGCTACGGTCCCGCACACCGTTAGGCCGTCTTCCGCTCATGCCCCAACATCGTGCAACCCGCCTCCAGTGGTGTCGCGACAGGCGTGAATGGAGGGTCGAATGGAGACGTGTCGTCTTCAGCGATGAGAGTCGCTTCTGCCTTGGTGCCAATGATGCTCGTATGCGTGTTTGGCGCCGTGCAGGTGAGCACCACAACTAGGACTGCATACGACCGAGGCACACAGGGCCAACACCCGGCATCATGGTGTGGGGAGTGATCTCCTGCACTGGCCGTACACCTCTGGTGATCGTCGAGGGGACACTGAATAGTGCACGGTACATCCAAACCGACATTGAACCCATCGTTCTACCATTCCTAGACCGGCAAGGGAACTTGCTGTTCCAACAGGACAATGCACGTCCGCATGTATCCCGTGCCACCCAACGTGCTCTATAAGTTGTAAGTCAACTACCCTGGCCAGCAAGATCTCCGGATCTGTCCTCCATTGAGCATGTTTGGGACTGGATGACGCGTCGTCTCACGCGGTCTGCACGTCCAGCACGAACGCTGGTCCAACTGAGGCGCCAGGTGGAAATGGCATGGCAAGCCGTTCCACAGGACTACATCCAGCATCTCTACGATCGTCTCCATGGGAGAATAGCAGCCTGCATTGCTGCGAAAGGTGGATATACACTGTACTAGTGCCGACATTGTGCATGCTCTGTTGCCTGTGTCTATGTGCCTGTGGTTCTGTCAGTGTGATCATGTGATGTATCTGAGCCCAGGAATGTATCAATAAAGTTTCCCCTTCCTGGGACAATGAATTCACGGTGTTCTTATTTCAATTTCCAGGAGTGTATTTTGATAGAGAATAAATAATGTATACACCTTAATAGTGTCCAAAAGTCTCTATATGTGTTAGTATCAGTTCATGACATCCAACCTTACAAATTTCCTATTCCTGACGGACACACGTCCAGATCGTCCGCTCATGGTAACCTCTCAAAACTCTGGCATCTCTCTCTCCCCACATCCACCACTGCTGGCGGCTCACGTCCATCTGCCCAAAGCTACACACTGCTCACATCCAACTGCCAACACTACACCAGCGAATATTCCAACAATGAGTCCAACCAGCCACAGACTGCACACAGCACAGTCAGCGATTTTCATACACAGCACTACGTGGCGTTACCAACATAAAAGTCTACACAGCCTACTTGCAAAATGAAATATACGTGGTCAGTAATAGAGAATTGCATATTTATTTCAAAATTTAATGGTCTCTGTCAATCATTGAAGTTTCTTCATCTGTTCGAGTGTAGCGGCGACGGTGAGTTCATTAGAAGCATGTATTGCTGGTGCAATTTTCACAACTGAAGCATCTGCTTTGTCAACCCCTGTTGATAACGATGTGTAACTCAGGCGGCCAAGACTCAGCGTGCCCTCTGGCTCACGTTTTGAAATCGAGTTTCATTCTGTCTCAGAACGAGTCGTTGAAAAGCATCCACCTTTGCATTCTCCTCAGCTTTTCAGGGCTAATAGATAGCCACATTTTTCGATTATCATAAGAATTCTTTCTAAGAGCCCATCATAAATTATATATTTCACATAAGTTTACTGTTTTACTCGGGCTCAATATTTCTGTCCCCTGTTGATGAATAACGAATGTTGAACATAATGAATATAGGTCTCAAGAGATTTTTTTTGTGACGACATCGTGTTACTGAGTGACAAGTTACGGACCAGTAATGTATGATGTCACGCCGGTGGTATATATTTACATCCACGTTAACTTAATCTTCCGTCGGTACTTGGTTGAACACTAAAATAAAAACTAATGCTTAACACTAAAATAAAAACTAGTGCTTTTCATTTATTATTTTACATCCTATATTATTTTCCTTCCTCTGGCAATACATTCTTAAATTACATTTTATGCATAGTTATGAAATTGTACTGTCGTTGTGCTGCATGCATCGTTAAAAGTGTAGAAACACATGCAGAAATTATGTTAGGAAAATGAAATTATCCCCCGGAGAGTTAGAGATGCGGGAAGTGGGATGCGGAGAGATTTGTGGTATTTAACTTACCTGTCAGTCTTGTTCAGTCTTGGTCACATTATTTTATGCGTTTCACTTTCATTACATTCATTTGTTAGATACATTCTCGTTCACGTATTATTTTAATTGATGTTCGGATATCATTATGTACCTACATTTATTTTCAGATTAAATTAATGTCATGCCCCCCAGTTCAAGAGCTGGACGAACTTTTCAACCATATAGAACATCAATGTAAGAGAATTGGCCCTTGTGCCCATTATAATTCTATAAAAAAGTTCTTGTAGTTATTTCGTTCAGTAACAGACTGAGAGACTCAGATGGGGTGAACTGATAGGCCAATGAATAGGACCACCTCTTACAATTCATTCTCCAGGCAGTGCAGCACTGACGTTTATGTGAACCTCCAAACAACATGAGGCGCCTGTACATACAACGTTTCTTCAGATACACAGAAGGTAGTGTCTAGCCACAGCCCCCCTCCCCCTCAATGTAAATGTAATGGAATATCATTCCATTTCCGGATAGCGCCGACACTAATGCACCCCACTCCACTGTAATGAGGGCGTTTATCAGATTCATCAATCGTTTTCGACGATGTTCGTTGCTTGGGCAGTCGTACTACGTCAGTCATTCTTTTTGTCGAACATTCTGGCTGGTATTATTATGGAGCCTGCCATGAATTTCTTTCTTGTTTTATGAACATAATTTCTCGATTCTCATTATTTTGATACCTTCAGAAAGTCCTGTCGTGTCAATCTTTACACGGTGCGCCTCCGTAGCGTAGCGGTAGCGTTACCGCCTACTACGCAGGGGCCCTGGTTCGATTCGAGGCAGGGGACTGGGTGTTGGGTGTCTTTCATCATCACTGACTCGCAAGTCGCCGATGTGGCGCCACGTAAAAAGGACTTGCAATACGGCGGCCGAACTCCTCCGAATGGGGCCTCCCGGCCAACAATACTGTGCGATCATTTCCATTTTCAATTGTTACACGCATTTTTATTCGCCGAGTGATTACAACTAATCTGAATTAAAATTCGTGTTTTTCCAGACAGCAAAGCGAAAAAGAGTGAGTTCACACTGCGTGGAGCAATACTTTCAGTAAGTTACGGTTACCAGACAAAGCATCACAGAGGGCACTCAATGCCTGTCATACCCCGACAACGAACTCGGGTCGTACACTATGGCGGGCGTCATAGGACAGCTCGCCATTACCACTCCTTTCCCTGGATCTAAGTTTGTCTGAAATAAGTCACTATGCTGCATCATTTTGCTGTAAATCTTTATGAACAAGTTTAAGCCTATATTTTTAGGCGAGCTCCACAATTATTTGTAAAAAGAGTTCGAGTCACATACTAGCTTTTATTTGCAGTGTAGAACCAACAGTCATCTAGCGGCCACTTCTATCACATTTATCATTTTCTCGACTGATAAAATAATGACACGCATGCTTGACAGTTGAAAAAGAACGACATTTTATGGCTGGACCCCTTACAGCCACGTCACAACACGTCCTCAGACAAGTTAAACTCTGTTGCCTCATGTGCGAGACATTTAATTACTAACGACGGGTCAAAACAAAAGATGGATGGAGAGCGTAACACGTCAAAGTCTTCAGACTGGGTACACAGTTAATGTCTCTCAAGAAACACATGAACTACGCGATCAGATGCATCCAGACACCTGTTGGTGGATATTACTATCAGTTCTAGCCTCCCTTTACTTTTATGATGGCCTCAACTCTGCTGGGGACATTAAAACTGAGATACCTGAATGTCTGTGGAGGAATGGCAGCTCATTATTCCTCAAAAGGCGAAACCAGAGAAAGTAATGATCTTTGAAGCTAGTCTATAAAGAAGTCGATGTTCTCGGGATTGCGCGGAAGCCAATCCATTCCACGACTGTTGTCCACAAACCATTGCTCCAAAGACGGTCCTTTATGACAGAGTGCATTGTATCTCGATACAGTCATCGTCTGCGACCTGATCCTCTGTTGTATACCGTACAAGGTGATGTAACATTTGTTCATATCGTTTTCCATTTATTGTTTTCTTAAGCGCAATAAGGGAACCACATTCTAACCGCGAAAAAACAGCTGTATGGTAGGACAACCTCTTCCTTACTTCACGGTTGGCACTACACGTGATGGCAGGTAACATTCTCTAGGCATTCGCAAAACTCGTGTCCTTCCCTCGGATTGCCAAAGCGTTCATCAGGCCAAATCATTCGTTTCCAGTCAGGCACTGTCCGGTAGTGTCGGTCCCTACACCACCTGAAGCCTCGCTTAGTCTTCACTGCAGAAGTGTGTGGCTTATTTGGAACTGCCCGACCATTGTACCCATTCCTTTTATCACCACATGCACAGTCAATACCGTCACTGCGCGATAGCGATGGAAATATTACCGATAATGGTGCCTCTAAAGCCGGAGTTACTAAATATAGTTTTCCGTAATACCTTCTCGAAAAAAAGAAGGAAGTAAATATTCCAGAATTCGAAACCAGAACAGCTGTTAGCATGAGCGACATAAAAGTAGATATCTTCGGTGTTGCGGAACAACTCAAATTACTTAAGAAATGCAAGTCTTCCGGTCTACATGGTATAACAATCAGGTTCCTTTCAGAGTATGCAGACAAACAGAGCCTTTCTTAGCAATCATATACAACCGCTCACTTGACGAAAGGTCTGAAGGTCTGTTCCTAAAGACTGGTAAGTAGCACAGGTCACACCAATATTCAAGAAAGGAAATAGAAGTAACCCATTGAATTGCAGACCCGTATCACTGACCTCGATTTGCAGTAGGATTTTGGGACATATACTGTACTCCAACATTATGAATCAACCTGAAGAAAATGACTTATTGATACATAACCAACACGGATTCAGAAAATATCGTTCTTGTGCAACACAGCTAGCTCTTTATTCCCATGAAATAATGAGTGCTGTCGACAAGGGATCTCAGATTGATCCATATTCCTAAATTTCCAGAAGGCTTTTGTTACCGTTCCACATAAGCGACTATTAATCAAATTGCGTGCATATGGGGTATCATCTCAGTTGTGTGACTGGATTCGTGATTTCCTCTCAGAGAGGTAGAACAGAAGAGATATCTGGCGTTCCGCACGGTGCTGTCATAGGCTCTCTGCTGTTCCTGATTTATATAAATGATCTAGGTGATAATCTGAGCCGGTCGAGGTGGCCGAGCGGTTCTAGGCGCTACAGTCTGGAACCGCGCGACCGCTACTGTCGCAGGTTCGAATTCTGCCTCGGTCATGGATGTTTGTGATGTCCTTAGGTTAGTTAGGTTTAAGTACTTCAAAGTTCTAGGGGACTGATGACCTCAGAAGTTAAGTCCCATAGTGCTCAGAGCCATTTTGAACTGCCGTGCAGACTTGTAAGGTGGAAGATTTTAGCACCTTACATGATATTTATTCAGAAAATAATATGCGACAAATACCACTCGGACAAAGATAGCCATTTGACAGAACGATACTAGTATCAACGTATCAAGGCTAATACTGATAGCTAAGATTTTAGAACCATGCATATTATCACTGGGAAGGTGGTTTGGACGGACACAGGAAAGAGTTGTTTGTGATGTCGAACAAGCCAGGTGGCCGGCAGCTAGTCGGTGCTTCACACGGCGGCTGCTTTGTCGGGTGATTGTCTCTTGTGACCACACTGAGCTAGCCAAGCACGACTCACGCCCCGTCCTTACAGCTTTACTTCTGCTAGTATCTCGTAGAGCACTTGCCCGCGAAAAGCAAAGGTCTTGAGCTCGAGTCTCGGTCCGGCACACAGTTTTAATCTGCCAGGAAGTTTCATATAAGCGCACACTCCGCTGCAGAGTGAAAGTCTCATTCTGGAAACATCCCCCAGGCTTTGGCTAAGCTATGTCTCCACAATATCCTTTGTTCTAGGAGTGCTAGTTCTGCAAGGTTCGGAGGAGAGCTCCTGTTAAATTTGGAAGGTGGGAGACGAGGTACTGGCAGAAGTAAAGCTCTGAGGACAGGGTGGGAGTCGTGCTTGGGTAGCTCAGTTGGTTAGCCGGCACGGTAGCTCAGCGTGTTTGGTCAGAAGGTAACGTGCCCTCTGTAATAAAAAAACTGAGTTAACAGACCAACAACGAACTTAAATCGATGTCTTACGACGTCCGCCCCGAACAGATGCAACGATGTAAAGCGAACAAAACGAAAATAAAAAAAAAGTTGGTAGAGCACTTGCCCGCGAAAGGCGAAGGTCCCGAGTTCGAGTCTCGGTCCGGCACACAGTTTTAATCTGCCAGGAAGTTTCTTAAAGAGCATTCTCTACGCGCTTACAAATGAAATTAGTTTCGTTTATCAGTTTTTTAAGAATTTCACTGACCTCTTGTGCTCCAGTCGGAATTCTTTGACTCATTGACCGAATCTGTGTTATCAAAATATATTTCACTTAAAGCGACGCTTTTCATTGTTGTTGTTCCATTCTACAGCTCATAGCTGCCCGTATTTGAATTTCGAGCACATTTAATGAAATAAAGATCCATACCGACATCTAATCGTCGACAGTTCTTTTGCCTGCATACACAAATGCTACAACCAGAGATCTAAGACTTCTACAGTTTAGGAATGATACATTTCATAAGCAGCGAATGCTACGTTGTCTAGGTTAGACAAATGGTACCGTCCCCTTTGCTTAGGAAGGGATATTTGTTGCTCTACGTGAAGGACTCATTCTTTAAACTTCCTGGTTGATTGTAACTGTGTATCTGACGGGAGCTCGAAGCCGGAACTCTTCTATCGCAGCTAGTGCTCTCTTACTGAATGAGCTATCCGGGCAAGACTCATGATGAAAATAGCCCAGAGAGAGAGATTCAGTCTGCTGACTTATTTTTAATTGTATGATGTTTAGTTAAAAAATATTTACTCCAGCGGATGTCCCTGAACTGCGAGGAAAGATAGATATTCCGAGCACAGTCTCATGCGTTGCATGGCGGTTGAGTCGTAAAGAGAAAAGAAAGTATAAATCCTTTCACTGTAATTAAAATAATGATTCATTTAATTAAGCCAAGTAAATAATACCTTTGACCTTGTAGTCTCTCTCTCTCTCTCTCTCTCTCTCTCTCTCTCTCTCTCTCTCTCTCTCTCTCTAGTTCCCTAATTAGAATCCTGTAAACAGTTAATTTCATCCATGATAGAGATCCGGGAACAAAAAGCTTATTTTTTGACCAATACAATTCACAAGGTTGAATGCAGTTTGATATTATCTTTGATTTAATTTGTCTCGTTTCTCACACCCATTCACCGATAAGAGACCGTGAATAATAATTTCTCCACCATATTTGTATTATTATTGCACATACTGCCGTATCTCAAACTTGCATGTTGCGATAGATTAAAGGTTCTTTATGTTAAATAACGAGTGATGGCAGACAGGAAAGCGGATGCGTCTGATGTACTTCAGTGGCATGTTGGACAGGCGAAAAAGGTGCGCCAAGGAAAGAAGACACAGATGACTTATAATTACCATACGCGCACTACGTAGTCTTAGGCTGAAGCTACTCACTGATATTCTCTGTAGTATTAATCGCAAATTTGTAGTTACGATGACGGCGGGACAGAGAGCTACGTACTGCACTCACATTGCCGGAAGAAAACAAACCATTTCTGTTTCATTAATTTGATGAAAAACTACACACATCAAAGAAAGTTTTGCATCACCTCGGTTCCAAGATTCCCGGAACCTGTAGAGAAAATCGGTATAGAGATAATCAAGAACTTTATTTCCGCTCTTTTTATTGCTCGCCTTCAGAGGTGGTGGTCCAGAATGCTGTACACAGTGGTACCTTTAATACCCAGTAGCACGTCCTCCTGCGTTGGTGCTCGCCTGTATTCGTCTTGGCCTACTATCCACAAGGCACTGTTTGTCAAGATTGTCCCACTCCTCAACAGCGATTCCGCGTAGATCCCTCAGAGTGGTTGGTGGGTCACGTCGTCCATAAACAGCCCTTTTCAGTCTATCCCAGGCATGTTCCATAGGGTTCATGTCTGAAGAACATGTTGGCCACTCTAGTCGAGCGATGTCGTTATCCTGAATGAAGTCATTCAAAAGATGTGTACGATGGGGTGCGAATTGTCGTCCATGAAGACGAATGCCTCGCCAATATGCTGCCGATATGGTTACACTATCGGTCGGAGGATGGCATTCACGTATCGTACAGCTGTTACGCCGCCTTCCGTGACCACCAGCGGCATACGTCGGCCCCACATAATGTCACCCCAAAACAGAGGGAACCTCCATTTTGTTGCACTCGCTGGACAGTGTGTCTAAGGCGTTCAGCCTGACCGGGTTGACTCCAAACACGTCTCCAACGATTGTCTAGTTGGAGGCATATGCGACACTTATCGATGGCGAGAACGTGATGCCAATGGTGAGCGGTCCATTCAGCATGTTGTTGGGCCCATCTGTACCGTGCTGCATGGTATCGTGGTTCCAAAGACGGACCTCGCCATGGACTTCGGGAGTAAAACTGCGCATCATGCAGCCTGTTGTGCACAGTTTGGATGGTAACACGACGTCCTGTGGCTGCACGAAAAGCGTTATTCAACATGGTTGCATTGTTGACAGTGTTCCTCAGAGCCACAATCCGTAGGTGGCGGTCATCCACTGAAGTAGTAGCCCTTGGGTGGCCTGAGCGAGGCATGTCATCCTGTCTCTCTGTATCTCCTCCATGTTCGAACAACATCACTTAGGTTCAGCCGGCCGCGGTGGTCTCGCGGTTCTAGGCGCGCATTCCGGAACCGTGCGACTGCTACGGTCGCAGGTTCGAATCCTGCCTCGGGCATGGATGTGTGTGATGTCCTTTGGTTGGTTAGGTTTAAGTAGTTCTAAGTTCTAGGGGACTGATGACCACAGTTGAATCCCATAGTGGTCAGAGCCATTTGAACCATTTTTGAACTTAGGTTCACTCCGAGACGCCTGGACACTTCCGTATTTGAGAGCCCTTCCTGGAACAAATTAACAATGCTGACGCGAACCGCAGTATTAACCGTCTAGGCATGGTTGAACTACAGACAACACGAGTCGTGTACTATCTTCCTGGTGGAATGACTGGAAGTGATCGGCTGTTGGACCCCCTCCGTCTAATAGGCGTTGGTGATGCATGATTGCTTACATCTTTGGGCGGGTTTAGTGACATCTCTGAACAGTCAAAGGGAGTGTTGTTGTTGTTGTCTTCAGTCCTGAGACTGGTTTGATGCAGCTCTCCATTCTACTCTATCCTGTGCAAGCTTCTTCATCTCCCAGTACCTACTGCAACCTACACCCTTCTGAATATGCTTAGTGTATTCATCTCTTGGTCTCCCTCTACGATTTTTACCCTCCACGCTGCCCTCCAATGCTAAATTTGTGATCCCTTGATGCCTCAGAACATGTCCTACCAACCGATCCCTTCTTCTAGTCAAGTTGTGCCACAAACTTCTCTTCTCCCCAACCCTATTCAATACCTCCTCATTAGTTACGTGATCCATCCACCTTATCTTCAGCATTCTTCTGTAGCACCACATTTCGAAAGCTTCTATTCTCTTCTTGTCCAAACTAGTTATCGTCCATGTTTCACTTCCATACATGGCTACACTCCAAACAAATACTTTCAGAAACGACTTCCTGGTACATAAATCTATATTCGATGTTAACAAATTTCTCTTCTTCAGAAACGCTTTCCTAGCCATTGCCAGTCTACATTTTATATCCCCTCTACTTCGACCATCATCAGTTATTTTACTTCCTAAATTGCAAAAACCCTTTACTACTTTAAGTGTCTCATTTCCTAATCTAATTCCCTCAGCATCACCCGATTTAATTTGACTACATTCCATTATCCTCGTTTTGCTTTTGTTGATGTTCATCTTATATCCTCCTTTCCAGACACTGTCCATTCCGTTCAACTGCTCTTCCAAGTCCTTTGTTGTCTCTGAGAGAATTACAATTTCATCGGCGAACCTCAAAGTTTTTACTTCTTCTCCATGAATTTTAATACCTACTCCGAATTTTTCTTTTGTTTCCTTCACTGCTTGCTCAATATACAGATTGAATAACATCGGGGATATGCTACAACCCTGTCTCACTCCCTTCCCAACCACTGCTTCCCTTTCATGCCCCTCCACTCTTATGACTGCCATCTGCTTTCTGTACAAGTGTAAATAGCCTTTCGCTCCCTGTATTTTACCCCTGCCACCTTCAGAATTTGAAAGAGAGTATTCCAGTCAACATTTTCAAAAGCCTTCTCTAAGTCTACAAATGCTAAACACGTAGGTTTGCCTTTTCTTAATCTAGCTTCTAAGATAAGTCGTAAGGTCAGTATTGCCTTACGTGTTCCAACATTTCTACGGAATCCAAACTGATCCTCCCCGAGGTCCGCATCTACCAGTTTTTCCATTCGTCTGTAAAGAATTCGCGCTAGTATTTTGCAGCTGTGACTTATTAAACTGGTAGTGCGGTAATTTTCACATCTGTCAGCACCTGCTTTCTTTGGGATTGGAATTACTATATTATTCTTGAAGTCTGAGGGTATTTCGCCTGTCTCATACATCTTGCTCATCAGCTGGTAGAGTTTTGTCATGACTGGCTCTCCCAAGGCCGTCAGTAGTTCTAATGGAATGTTGTCTACTCCGGGGGCCTTGTTTCGACTCAGGTCTTTCAGTGCTCTGTCTTATCTCCCATTTCGTCTTCATCTACATCCTCTTCCATTTCCATAATATTGTCCTCAAGTACATCGCCGTTGTATAAACCTTCTATATACTCCTTCCACCTTTCTGCCTTCCCTTCTTTGCTTAGAACTAGGTTACCATCTGAGTTCTTGATATTCATACATGTGGTTCTCTTATCTCCAAAGGTCTCTTAAATTTTCCTGTAGGCAGTATCTATCTTACCCCTAGTGAGATAATCTTCTACATCTTTTCATTTGTCCTCTAGCCATCCCAGATTAGCCATTTTGCACTTCCTGTCGATCTCATTTTTGCGACGTTTGTATTCCTTTTTGCCTGCTTCATTTAGTGCATTTTTATATTTTCTCCTTTCATCAATTAAATTCAATATTTCTTCTGTTACCCAAGGATTTCTAGCAGCCCTCGTCTTTTTACCTACTTTATCCTCTGCTGCCTTCACTACTTCATCCCTCAGAGCTACCAATTCTTCTTCTACTGTGTTTCTTTCCCCCATTCCTGTCAATTGTTCCCTTATGCTCTTCTTGAAACTCTGTACAAGCTCTGGTTCTTTCAGCTTATCCAGATCCCATGTCCTTAAATTCCCACCTTTTTGCATTTTTTTCAGTTTTAACCTACAGGTCATAAACAATAGATAGTTGTCAGCGTCCACATCTGCCCCTGGAAATGTCCTACAATTTAAAACCTAATTCCTAAATCTCTGTCTTACAATTATATAATCTATCTGATACCTTTTAGTATCTCCAGGATTTTTCCATGTATACACCCTTCTTTTATGATTCTTGAACCAAGTGTTAGCTATGATTAAGTTATGCTCTGTGCAAAATTCTACCAGACGGCTTCCTCTTTCATTTCTTAGCCCCAGTCCATAATCACCTACTACGTTTCCTTCTCTTCCTTTTCCTACTGACGAATTCCAGTCACCCATGACTATTAAATTTTCGTCTCCCTTCACTACCTGAATAATTTCTTTTATCTCATCATACTTTTCATCAATTTCTTCATCATCTGCAAAGCTAGTTGTCATATAAACTTGTACTACTATAGTAGGCATGGGCTTTGTGTCTATCTTGGTCGCAATAATGCTTTCACTATGCTGTTTGTAGTAGCTTACCCGCACTCCTATTTTTTTATTCATTATTAAACCTACTCCTGCATTACCCCTATTTGATTTTGTATTTATAACCCTGTATTCATCTGACCAAAAGTCTTGTTCCTTCTGCCACCGAACTTCACTAATTCCCACTATATCTAAATTTAACCTATCCATTTCCCTTTTTAAATTTTCTAACCTACGTGCCCGATTCAGCGATATGACATTACACCCTACGATCCGTAGAACGCCAGTTTTCTTCCTCCTGATAACGACGTCCTCCTGAGTAGTCCCGGCCCGGATATCCGAATGGGGGACTATTTTACCTCCGGAATATTTTACCCAAGAGGACGCCATCATGATTTAATCATACAGTAAATCTGCATGTCCTCCGGAAAAATTACGGCTGTAGTTTCCCCTTGCTTTCAGCCGTTCGCAGTACCAGCACAGCAAGGCCGTTTTGGTTAATGTTGCAACGCCAGATCAGTCAATCATCCAGAATGTTGTCCCTGCAACTACTGAAAAGGCTGCTGTCCCTCTTCAGGAACCACATGTTTGTCTGGCCTCTCAACAGATACCCCTCCGTTGTGGTTGCACCTACGGTACGGCCATCTGTATCGCTGAGGCACGCAAGCCTCCCCACCAACGGCAGGGTCCATGGTTCATGGGGACGGGGGGGGGGGGGGGGGGGGGGGGGTGTCTGTGATATAATATCCACAGTCAACGTCTATCTTCAGAGGTAATGGGAACCGGGATGTTACAAAACGTTTTTTTGATGTGTGTTTTACCGCAGATAACTGTCGAAGTTAGTTTTGAAATGTAAATAGATACTTGAATGATTGTCAGGTATACGGAAGTGACTGAATACTTACAATCTAATTCTACGACAAACTGCTCCTTTTCAGATACACTGCGAGACGAAGATGGGTTATCAGCACTGCCCAGTGGCTATTAGCACTTATTTATCACACGTTTTCTGTCATTAAAATGTCTGTACTATTGATCTGTGTAAGCGACAATATGAAATCACTCTCAAATTTCGACGAGCGAGTTGGAGATTGATGTTTCGAGTATGAGATCTTTAAGAAATTTCTACCACGAAATTTGGACGGGAGAAGAGACGATGACGTTGAATCATTACTGAGGAGCCTGTGTGTTTATCCCATGGGAATTTAGAAAGTAATATTAAACGTCCCGTCGACGACAAAGTCTTTAAAGACGGAGTTCTGTCTCCGACAGGGCAAGAAAACTTTCGGCAAGAAAGCTTTCGAAGGTGAACCGTCCCGGCTTTCTCCTTGATCGTTTAAGAGAAGCCACGGTAAGTCTATAGTTCTGTATCACGACAGTGGAACGTGGTTTCAACCGCGCGCCTCCCGAATTCGAGCCGAGTGTGGAAACCAGTGCATCACGTTTCTTGGTCCGGAACCGTGCCTTAAATTCAAACCTCTCCGCATTTTCTTCGGAGGCGAGAAATTGGGTACTCTATATGGTGATCCGTCCTGTAAGGTCTGCGACCCCTTCGATGTTTACCAGTACAAAATACTTGCGTCTGCTCCATGCAGTTTCTACCGTTTCACGTTGACCTTCATCCATATCCTATTTAGGCACAGCTTTATTTTTGTTAGGGCTGCTTCTTGTGTCATGAAATTTAAGCAGGCATCTGACATGTATTGGTTCGCAAAAACATCACCAAACAACAAGCTACAGTGACTGACACTGATACAAGAATGATCTACATCTGCATCTACATCCATACTCCGCAAGCCACCTGACGGTGTGTGGCGGAGGGTACCCTGAGTACCTCTATCGGTTCTCCCTTCTATTCCAGTCTCGTATTGTTCGTGGAAATAAGGATTGTCGGTATGCTTCTGTGTGGTCTCTAATCTCTCTGATTTTATCCTCATGGTCTCTTCGTGAGATATACGTAGGAGGGAGCAATATACATCTTGACTCTTCGATCAAGGTATGTTCTCGAAACTTTAACAAAAGCCCGTACCGAGCTGCTGAGCGTCTCTCCTGCAGAGTCTTCCACTGGATTTTATCTATCATTTCCATAACGCTTTCGCGATTATTAAATGATCCTGTAACGAAGCGCACTACTCTCTGTTGGATCTTCTCTGTCTCTTCTATCAACCCTATCTGGTATGGATCCCACACTGCTGAGCAGTATTCAAGCAGTGGGCGAACAAGCATACTGTAACCTACTTCCTTTGTTTTCGGATTGCATTTCCTTAGAATTCTTCCAATGAATCTCAGTCTGGCGTCTGCTTTACCGACGATCAACTTTATATGATCATTCCATTTTAAATCACTCCTAATGCGTACTCCCAGATAATTTATGGAATTAACTGCTTCCAGTTGCTGACCTGCCATTTTGTAGCTAAATGATAAGGGATCTATCTTTCTATGTATTCGCAGCACATTACACTTGTCTACATTGAGATTCAATTGCCATTCCCTGCACGATGCGTCAATTCGCTGCAGATCCTCCTGCATTTCAGTACAATTTTCCATTGTTACAACCTCTCGATAGACCACGGCATCATCTGCAAAAAGCCTTAGTGAACTTTCGATGTCATCCACCAGGTCATTTATGTATATTGTGAATAGCAACGGTCCTATGACACTCCCCTGCGGCACACCTGAAATCACTCTTACTTCGGAAGATTTCTCTCCACCGAGAATGACATGCTGCGTTCTGTTATCTAGGAACTCCTCAATCCAATCACACAATTGATCTGATAGTCCGTATGCTCTTACTTTGTTCATTAAACGACTGTGGGGAACTGCATCGAACGCCTTGCGGAAGTCAAGAAACACGGCATCTACCTGGGAACCCGTGTCTATTGCCCTTTGAGTCCCGTGGATGAATAGCGCGAGCTGGGTTTCACACGACCGTCTTTTTCGAAACCCATGCTGATTCCTACAGACTAGATTTCTAGTCTCCAGAAATGTCATTATACTCGAACATAATACGTGTTCCAAAATTCTACAACTGAACGACGTTAGAGATAAAGGTCTATAGTTCTGCACATCTGTTCAACGTCCCTTCTTGAAAACTGTGATGACCTGTGCCCTTTTCCAATCCTTTGGAACGCTTCGCTCTTCTAGAGACCTACGGTACACCGCTGCAAGAAGGGGGGCAAGTTTCTTCGCGTACTCTATGTAAAATCGAACTGGTATCCCATCAGGTCCAGCGGCCTTTCCTCTTTTGAGCGATTTTAATTGTTTCTCTATCCCTCTGTCATCTCTTTCGATATCTACCATTTTGTCATCTGTGCGATAATCTAGAGAAGGAACTACAGTGCAGTCTTCTTCTGTGAAACAGCTTTGTAAGAAGACACTTATTATTTCGGCCTTTAGTCTGTCATCCTCTGTTTCAGTACCATTTTGGTCACAGAGTGTCTGGGCATTTTGTTTCGATCCACCTACCGCTTTGACATAAGACCAAAATTTCTTCGGATTTCCTGCCAAGTCAGTACATAGAACTTTACTTTCGAATTAATTGAACGCCTCTCGCATAGCCCTCCTCACTCTACATTTCGCTTCGCGTAATTTTTGTTTGTCTGCAAGGCTTTGGCTATGTTTATGTTTGCTGTGAAGTTCCCTTTGCTTCCGCAGCAGTTTTCTAACTCGGTTGTTGCACCACGGTGGCTCTTTTCCATCTCTTACGATCTTGCTTGGCACATACTCATCTAACGCATATTGTACGATCGTTTTGAACTTTGTCCACTGATCCTCAACACTATCTATACTTGAGACAAAACTGTAGTGTTGAGCCGTCAGGTACTTTGTAATCTGCTTTTTGTCACTTTTGCTAAACAGAAAAATCTTCCTACCTTTTTTTAATATTTCTATTTACGGCTGAAATCATCGATGCAGTAACCGCTTTATGATCGCTGATTCCCTGTTCTGCATTAACTGTTTCAAATAGTTCGGGTCTGTTTGTCACCAGAAGGTCTAATCTATTATCGCCACGAGTCGGTTCTCTGTTTAACTGCTCAAGGTATTCAGATAAAACACTTAAAAAAATTTCACTGGATTCTTTGTCCCTGCCACCCGTTATGAACGCTTGAGTCTCCCAGTCTATATCCGGCAAATTAAAATCTCCACCCAGAACTGTAACATGGTGGGGAAATCTACTCGAAATATTTTCCAAATTATTCTTCAGGTGCTGAGCCACAAGAGTTGCTGAGCCCGGGGGCCTATAGAGACATCCAATTACCATGTCTGAGCTTGCTTTAACCGTGACCTTCACCCAAATCATTTCACAATTCGGTTCTGCGTCAATTTCCTTCAATAGTATTGCACTTCTTATCGCTATAAACACGCCCCTTCACTGTCCAGCCTGTCTCTGCGGTATGCATCCCAATTTGAGTTTAGGATTTCATTACTGTTTACGTATGGTTTCAGCCAACTTTCTGTCCCTAGTACTATATGGGCGTTGTGACCGTTTATTAATGAGAGCAGTTCTGGACCTTTCTATAGACGCTCCTGCAGTTTACTATTAGCACATTAATATTGTTATTCCCTGTTGCATTTTGCCTACTCGTACCTTGCCGCGTCTCAGGAGGCGTCTTGTCGGGCCTAGGGAGGGAATTCTCTAACCTAAAAAAAAACTGTGTGCACTCCACACGTACCCCGCTACCCTTGTAGCCGCTTCCGGCGTGTAGTGCACGCCTGACCTATTCAGGGGGACCCTACATTTCTCCACCCGATAGCGGAGGTCGAGAAATTTGCACCCCAGCTCTCCGCAGAATCGTCTGAGCCTCTGGTTTAAGCCTTCGACTCGGCTCCAAATCAGAGGACCGCGATCGGTTCTGGGAACGATACTACAAATAGTTAGCTCTGATTCCACCCCGCGAGCGAAGATTTCCGCCTTCACCAATTCCGCCAACCGCCTGTACGAACTGAGGATGACCTCTGAACCCAGACCCAGACGGCAGGAGTCATTGGTGCCGACATGAGCAACAATTTGCAGTCGGGTGCACCCAGTGCTCTCTATCGCCGCCGGTAGGGCCTCCTCCACATCTCGGATGAGACCCCCCGGCAAGCAGACACAGTGAACACTGGCCTTCTTCCCCGACCTTTCCGCTATTTCCCTAAGGGGCTCCATCACCCGCCTAACGTTGGAGCTCCCAATAACTAATAAACCCCTCCCCCCTTGTGCCTGCTCGTACCTTGCTGAAGGAGCAGTCATATGTCCACTCACAGGCAGAGCGGCCGATGCCACACGGCCAGCCTCTACATTTACCCTCCGCCTCGTGCGCCGCGAACGCCGCTGAACCCGCCACTCCCCTTGGGGAGAGGGTGGCCCAACCGCGCCCGGTACCCGCGAAGATGTCTCGACAGCAGGGACAGTGGGTGAAGCATGTAACACCTGGGGTGTACCTTGCGACGCACCATACTCCCCACTGCCGCTACACTCCGAGGCAGCAGCCTGAAGACGGCTGACCGCGACCACATGATGTGAGGTATTGCAAAATTTTCAAGAAGATGAGTGTACTTATCTTTACCCTGTCAGACAACTGAGCTCCTAATAAAATTTTCTCAAATCAGCACCCCGTGGATGTACTTATATTGTGGTCGTTTTCTTCAACGTTCTAGGTTAACGAGTCCATATGATGTCTGAAATGATCTTACGGGTTTAAGTAACAAACAAAACTTCATTAATGCTTTTTTAGTATTTTTAGCATCCAGAAAAAGTAAAAACATGTATTTGTTGCCCTTCAGGATGGACTATGGTTGTTGCCATCAGGTCGTTACTCACAAACGAAAATACACAACGTCATCTGAAGGTATTAGTGCAAAATGCCACATATCACTGCCGCCAGTTTGCTGATAACCAACTGCCATGGAAGTTAGTTTCTTAATATAGTTTTGTGACGCCATTTTATAGCTTCAGTCAAGCCATGCAGTAGCTTTATAAATGACTTTATGAATCGGATTTATTTAGGGCATTCCAAATAACACATCAGATGAATTCGGAATTGCGAATAATGACTGGCATCAGCTGTCTAATGGAATGACGGCAGTGAAAAACTGTGCCGGACTGGGACTCGAACCCGGATTTCCCGCTTATCGCGAGCGGTCGCCTTACAATTCGGCTATCCGTGCACGGCTCACGGCGAGGCCCAAACTTCCTTATGTCATCCTTCATACGTCTACGATCTGTATCCGCACAACCATGATGTGTATTCACGTACATATCAGACGTTGTGCTTGAATGTCGCATGCCTGTTACCGGCCGACAAATACGATATTGCAGTGCCTATGTTATTCTGATGACAATGCACTGCGGCGACCACAGCTCTTATAAAACACGTGAGATGAATTCGCAGTTGCGAATAACGACGATCATCAGCTGTTGAATGGAACGACGACAATGAAAATCTGTGCCAGGCCGGAACATCTGAGGTCATCATTCCCTTAGACTTAGAACTACTTATACCTAAGTAACCTAAGCACATCACACACATCTATTTCCGAGGTGTGCGGGAATACACATAATGGATGTGCGAGTACAGATCGTAGGCATATGGTTGACGACATATGCAAGTTTGGGTCTGGCCGTGGTCGTACACGGATAGCCAAATGGTCACAGCCCGGCTTTCGCCGCCGTGCAGTGCGGACGTGCTGTTGTTTCCACCTGTGGAGCACGCGCGCTCGCTGTTTACTTTTCAGCAGCCGTCGTTTACGTGTAGTAGAACCATGGCCAATCATTTTAGAAAATCAACACTACGATTCAGCTTCTGCAACGACTACACACAGCCAAATGCCTTGGAAGTGGACCGCTACCTACGCGACGTTGCTAAGATCCTAGCTTCCGACATACTGGGCATCCATTTGACCATATTAAGCAGTACAGTGTGCGTCAAAGTCGTCAAAGACGCGGTGTGCGAAAGAATACTTCGTGACACCAAACACGGCCTACGCTTTTGCCACGCCGACGGAAATGTCGGTGCAGTCACTGTCGACTGCTACGGTCGCAGGTTCGAATCCTGCCTCGGGCATGGATGTGTGTGATGTCCTTAGGTTAGTTAGGTTTAAGTAGTTCTAAGTTCTAGGGGACTCATGACCTACGATGTTAAGTCCCATAGTGCTCAGAGCCATTTGACCTTTTTTTTCTTTCTAAAACCATGCTAATTCGTGGACATAAGCTTGACCTTCAATACAAAAGAGAAACATTACTACTCCGTAGGACATTCCAACCTACGGTACAATTCCAAGTTTCAATCTTACAGACTAATGTCACATCGTCTGAAATATGTGATCCTGATTCCTAGATAAATTACTCTTCCATTTCAGGAGAGGTAATTTATTTGAATTCGTAACAGCACTGCCGGAGATAAAGCAATAAGCGATGCATTAACCAATTTCCAAACAGTTCATAGTTGAGAAGGTGTTACAAGGTGGTCAAACACAAGCTCGGATACCAACGCGCGGAGTAATAAGCAAACATTCAAAAACTAATCTCACCATGTAAAACTAATCGTTATCCCAGTAAATAAATTGGAGTTGGTCTGAGCCGCTTCCTTAAGCATTTCAGTGCCTGCGCAACAGCGCGTACCTCGGCCAGACAAAAACAATTCCTTCTCAGCACAAAGTTCCTCTTCGACTGTGTCATTCCAAGTACGAACAAGGAGTGACCAGGAGTAATGACGGACTACTTTCAAACGAGAAAGCTGCCCGCTCTGGCCGAGTGGTTCTAGGCGCTTCAGTCCGGAACCGCGCTGCTGCTACCGTCGCAGGTTCGAACCCTGCCTTGGGAATGGATGAATGTGATGTCCTTATGTTAGTTAGGTTTAAGTAGTTCTAAGTCTAGGGGACTGATGACCTCAGATGTTATGTCTCATAGTGCTTAGAGCCATTTGAACTTTTTTTTTATTGGTCGAGAGCAGTTCGATTCGCCAAGAACTGACGTTTGTCTCAGTGATCAAGCAAAGACATTGCTAAAGAGCTTGTATCGGTATATCGAAACTGGTACTGCAAGATCTCATAGATGACAGCACGTACAGGCATCATGATGCAGAAAAATTCAAACTCTAATGTGAGGTAATGAAAGTGCCGAGTAAGAGGAACCTCTCAAGCTCTATTGACCTGTTTTCTTCATAAACTTTTCACTGAACTTCCCGTTGCGCTCCGAAAGGGCGAAGTTGTCATTAAAATTACTGAGTCAGTATTCGTTATTGGGGACTCTTTCGTGAAAATTCACTGAAAATCAAGGTAAAACCTGTTTCATAATTTTTAGGTGAACATTTTGTGGGGCGGAGGGTGGAATAATAGAATAAATGTTTTGTATTTATGCTGTTGCTGGCCGTTCTCAACACTGGCACTCTAACTACAGTATTGGCAACCAGAAAGTGATTAGCAAAACGTGAAGACTGTAATTAGAATTCCTAGTGCCCACTTCACCTGAGAAATACACTTATAGCTACAGCTTATAGCTCTGAGGAATTAGGAGATTGTCTAGGATTCATAATTAAAAACGATTCTTTCTAAAATGTTCACTATATTCTGAAAGTCACAGACCAGAAAGAATCCACACAAGCCAACTACCAGAGCAGTTCAGAGTCTAATGCGCTGATGCAACTATAACTGTTCAAATTAAATGTTTAAGTGAATGCTCGCCATAATTTGATGATAATGTTCATCAAACGCCACACTAAATAATGGTACAATGTCTGTCCCGCGGCGGCACGTGAAAATACGACATACGCAAACTGAAGATAGATAATTAAAGTTATCTCAGAATTAACACTTCACTCGAAAACGATTTCATGGTTACGCGTATCCCGAGTAACTTATTACTGCATCAGAGGCTGTTTATAGCAATGATACCGACGCGACGCGACTCCCGGCACAGGTTGTGCGCTAATCAACATCTGGAGAGAACTGGGGCCTTTTTTTCTCGCGCAGCGTTCTTACATATAAAGCCGCGGTGCGGACGGGTAAGGGAACGCCTGATCAAAACTGCTTTCCCGTCTATCCGCTGGGCTAGTAATGCACCACTTCAAGTTATCGAATAAATCATTGCTTCCTTTGCTGATGGCTGATGAAGCTCTCAATTTAAATGTGCGATCAGCACACAGGTAAGTAATCATAATAAAAGTTTGATGTGGCTAAGTCAAACATTTTGGGCGAGAGAATTAATTTAATTACACTACACGCAGTAGACGAGCTCTGAACTTGCCCTTTGGAGATACTCTATAGCTATAGTTTTATAGTTATTCAGTTGAAACTTTTCACATATAGCGGATCTCCCTTCTACTTAAATTTAAACATCCTAGCCTTATTTATTCGCCTACTTAATCTATCTTGCTTCCTTAATTTCTAAGACAAAAACCAGAAAATCATGGATTTCAACTAAAATTTTAATTTGTGAGATCCAGAATTTTATTTCTACTAAATTATTATGAAAAAGTAATATAAATATAAATTATTAAGTTTCTAGCTCTTTTCTGATTTTTACAGAAAAACGTTCAAATTTCGAAAATGGTTTAAGTTATCGAACTGATATTCAACACATATTGATTTAGTATTACTCCTGACATGCTAGAAACGTTTCAGGTTATTTACTTGATTTTTAAAGTATTGCGCAACATTTATGACGTCAAAGCTAGTTACAGCAGACTAGGCTGGCACACAATGGAAAGACTGCTGTGAATTTTATACACCTACATCTACATCTACATGACTACTCTGCAATTCACATTTAAGTGCTTGGCAGAGGGTTCATCGAACCACAATCATACTATCTCTCTACTATTCCACTCCCGAACAGCGAGCGGGAAAAACGAACACCTAAACCTTTCTGTTCGAGCTCTGATTTCTCTTATTTTATTTTGATGATCATTCCTACCTATGTAGGTTGGGCTCAACAAAATATTTTCGCATTCGGAAGAGAAAGTTGGTGACTGAAATTTCGTAAGAAGGTCTCGCCGCGACGAAAAACGTCTATGCTGTAATGACTTCCATCCCAACTCGCTTACCATATCTGCCACACTCTCTCCCCTATAACGCGATAATACAAAACGAGCTGCCCTTTTTTGCACCCTTTCGATGTCCTCCGTCAATCCCACCTGGTAAGGATCCCACACCGCGCAGCAATATTCTAACAGAGGACGAACGAGTGTAGTGTAAGCTGTCTCTTTAGTGGACTTGTTGCATCTGCTAAGTGTCCTGCCAATGAAACGCAACCTTTGGCTCGCCTTCCCGACAATATTATCTATGTGGTCGTTCCAACTGAAGTTGTTCGTAATTTTAACACCCAGGTACTTAGTTGAATTGACAGCCTTGAGAATTGTACTATTTATCGAGTAATCGAATTCCAACGGATTTCTTTTGGAACTCATGTGGATCATCTCACACTTTTCGTTATTTAGCGTCAGCTGCCACCTGACACACCATACAGCAATCTTTTCTAAATCGCTTTGCAGCTGATACTGGTCTTCGGATGACCTTACTAGACGGTAAATTACAGCATCATCTGCGAACAGTCTAAGAGAACTGCTCAGATTGTCACCCAGGTCATTTATATAGATCAGGAACAGTAGAGGTCCCAGGACGCTTCCCTGGGGAACACCTGATATCACTTCAGTTTTACTCGATGATTTGCCGTCTATTACTACGAACTGCGACCTTCCTGACAGGAAATCACGAATCCAGTCGCACAACTGAGACGATACCCCATAGCTCCGCAGCTTGATTAGAAGTCGCTTGTGAGGAACGGTGTCAAAAGCTTTCCGGAAATCTAGAAATACGGAATCAACTTGAGATCCCCTGTCGATAGCGGCCATTACCTCGTGCGAATAAAGAGCTAGCTGCGTTGCACAAGAGCGATGTTTTCTGAAGCCATGCTGATTACGTGTCAATAGATCGTTCCCTTCGAGGTGGTTCATAATGTTTGAATACAGTATATGCTCCAAAACCCTACTGCAAACCGACGTCAATGATATAGGTCTGTAGTTAAATGGATTACTCCTACTACCCTTCTTATACGGCGTGAGTAGGCTGCTTCCCTATAATTTATGTAAATACTTGAAGATGGCGGTAGGTTTTCTTTGTTACAGGTATGGGTGGTGTCTGTCCTGTCGCACTTGTCCAATAGAAAAGACACCACTTACATGTATAATTCTGTGGTGACGATGGCTGTGCGATGTAAAAGTTTCAGTGTGGATATAAAACCAACCTCGAACTCCTACGGGGAATCAGAAAATGCGATGTAGTTCAACACGGCACGAATAGTGAAAATTCTAGATGCCTCGAGCTAGTGATGAATGCTTGCGTCAGATACGTGTGCAATATTCGGTTGTATGATCATATCAGTCCTTCATACTCCCAGCTAGGTTGGATACGCCCACATAAGGCACGCGATCTCCACACGATGTGCTTACTTCATCGATTTCTTAGCCACTGGTGCCCTCAATACTTATCTTCTCACATTAAACATCTATCATCATTCCACAATCGCAATACCAGATCGGATACGTCTATCATCTTGGCTGTACCTTTACATAACACAAAATCTTTCTCCGTGTCATTCTCCATCTCAGCCATACGACTATGGAACGCACTCCCCTGTGATCTGCGTCTTATCCAGAACTACTCAACATTCAAGAGGGAACTCAAAACTTACATATTAGGGACGGTATAGCCACCATTGTTGTGCCCCTAACATCTCTTTCTTTCTTCTCTCCATCACAGCTTCGAATTTTACCATTCTTTTTCTCTTCCTCAAACCTATCTACCTCTTATATATCTCTTTCACCCCATTCTATCGTCTTATGTCTCTGCTCGATGAGAATAACTCACAAGCTGCAAGAATATAACGAGAAAATTCCCAACTAACTGACATTCACAAAAGAAATGTATGTTTACTTTCATATACTTAGTCACTATTATTATTATTATTATTACTATTATCATTATTATTATCATTATTATCGTTGATTGTTATAATTATTTTTATTGTTATGACTATCATTGTACTACTGTTATAATCTCAATTTTTTTTCGTTTGACATCAATACTGCATAATACGTTAAATGTTCTTAATGTTATTTAGTAACTGTAACTCGTTCAATCTGAGTATGCCTGGTTAGGTGTAAGAGAGGGCCTGAAGGCCCTAATCTTGCCAGGTAAAATAAATGCATAAATAAAAATAAATAAATAAATAAATAAAATGCGGTCGAACTCCTACGGGAATCAGAAAATTCGAGCAGGGGGTTAATGGGCCGAGGGTCGTTGGTGCGCGGCGAGTGGGAAGTCGCGAACTTGCGTATGATGGAAAACGTGTCCGGGTGGACGGCGCAGGTAAGACAACCGCTCTAGAGAAGCGGAGCATCAGGGTTTGAATACCCGTCCGGTACAAATTTTAAACTCTCGCCGCTGCATTGCAGCAGTTCCCTGTGCGACTTGAAGTCATTACTTCCTTCCTATTCCTTTGCCATCCCCTTTCCTTTGCATTCCTTTCCTCCCAAATAGTCATTTTTCTGTTACATCAGAACCAGCTTTTATTATTCGAAAATTTAGTGTATGATCAAGAAGGAACCTTTCATCTGAAGCTATCGATTAGATATAAATCTAGTGGTCTCACTTGATCTTAGATTGCCAAAATAAGATGGAGAATGCGACGTTTAGTATGCAGGGTGAGTCACTAGCTATTGACACCTAGAATAACTCCGGAAGTATGATAGTAGCTGAAAAGTTTGTGGGACAAATGTTACTTGGGACAACGGGGGCCATAATATGACGTTGGTTTATTTTGGTGATAAGTGGGTCGCGTCAGAGATATGGTCAACTTAGTTTTTTTATATGTGTGCTGTAGTTTGGTACCGTACTTATTTTGTGATAGCGGTTACCGAGACGAATCCAGTGATGTGTAACAGTAAAGTCTTTGAAGGTCAACGAGATCAAAAAGGTGGCATGAACGTCCATTTATAGAAGGTGTTCGAAGTGATAACGATTGGTATCAATGCAGTGCTGCAATCTTCTTATCGTGAATTGAGTGGCATTCCTAATCACTGTGGCACTTATCGAAGGACATGCTTTGACAATTCTCTCTCATATATCGTGAAATAGTAAATATTCGCCTAATACAGCGTATCCATCTAACGTACCATTGACATGTAAACACCCTTTGACCGTTCGCGATACAACACTAATAGGAACGGTAAGACTAGTATAGTCGAATTTAGCGAATGTGAAAGATGTATTCCTTCGAAGAACAAGTCGATATGCTCCTCATTTACGGAGAATTCCAAAGAAATTCAATGAGAGCAAGAGACTTATACGCTGAAAGATATCCTCAACGCACTCACCCTACACGTCCTACATCTAAATGTGTGTATGAGACACTGAGAACAAGTGGATCTTTAACACATCGGAAACATATGCGGCAGAGGAAAGTTACTAACTAGGAAACGAAAATTGGTACTGTTGACACTGTGGTTTGAGATCCTTGTGTTAGTTCTGTCAAATCGCAAGGGAATCTGGCATGAGCCACAGTAGTGTTGTTCGTGTTCTGAATCGCCATAAATGTCATCCTTGTCATATCAGTCTCCACCAAGACTTAACTGGTACGGTGGCTCATCTTGCCGATGAGCTGATCATCAGATTCAGAGGAATGACACATTTATTAATTTGATTTTATTTACTGACGAGGCTGCATTAACAAACCATGGAAATGTTAATTTGAATAACATGCATTATTGGGCAACTGAAAATCCATGTTGGCTGCGGCAAGTTGCACAACAAAAACCGTGGTCGGTGAATGTATGGTGTGTCATTCTGGAGGGCAGAGTTATAGGCCCCTATTTCACTGACGGGAATCTTCATGGTAGGAAGTACACCCCATTCCTGCAAGAAACGGTAGGTATGTTATTGGAAGAAATATATTTAGGAACAAGGAACAGAATGTGGTATCAACACGATCGGTGTTGTAATATTTTCCAATTCCTTTTTGGCCACAGGAACAGTTTTATTAAGAGTAATTTCTATAAATGTGTACGCTGCCATTGCATATAGGCAGCTATCCTGGAACATCAAGCCTCACAGAAAAAACAATTAAGCATTGTGTTTAATTGGCTTATCGCGTAATATTAAAGAAAGATTTTTTTGTAATCCATTGTAAGACGGATGTCTTCACGTTGGAATACGTATGATATTTCTGGCGATAGCCCCCTGAGAAAATTTAGCCGTGGCTGTTAAGAAATATAAAAGAATTTTTAACAAAACATTTCATTAAAATATCAGAATATCATCTTTCATTAAAAAAATTACGCGATAGTGTTCGGCAGATTTTTCGCTGATGCCTAGACATGAGTTGCAGAGACAGTTCCCAAATCGTTGGATTGGACGCGGAGGAGATGCGTCGTGGCCGGCTCGTTCACCAGGTTTGACGCCTCTGGATTTTTTTCTTGTCGGGGTTCATAAAAGACATTGTTTATGAAGATATTCCAACTACGCCTGACGATATGTGAGAGAGAATTGTCAGAGGATGTGCTTCGATAAGTGCTGATATGATAAGGAATACCACTCAATCCACGATAAGAAGATTGCAGCACTGCATTGATAACAATCGTTATCATTTCGAACAGCTTCCGTAAATGGGCGTTCATGCCACTTTTGCGGCCTTCGTTGACCTTCAAAGACCTTACTGTTACACATCACTGGATTCGCCTCGATAGCCGCTATCAGAAAATAAGTACCAAACTATAGCATCCCATAAAAAAAGTTGACCTTCATATCTCTGAAGCGACCACACCTAGCAACAAAAAACCAACGTCATATTATGGCCCCGTTGTTCCATGCAACGTTTGTCCCACAAACTTTTCACCTCCTACAATACTTTCGGAGTTATTCTAGCTGGCAATAGTTAGTGATTCACCCTGTATAAGACGGTAGTAAAAATACCCATTTTAACTACGTGTTACTATAGGTTTTATTTTACGTATTTCCATGTACTTACTTCTGACAACACGGCGTATGTGCTGCGGGCAGTTTCTGAAGCTCCACCTCGGCATTCGGGGCCATAATATGTCGCTGGGGCTGCTGAAGCAATAAGCGCCCTCAATTTTCCGGCAGTTGGCCACGCCGCACCCCTGTCTGGCTTAGCGTCGCTGCTGTAGCTTCGCAGCCGGGCAAGCTAAACCGCCCGTGTTTAACTGCATTAATATTGCCGCGTTAGTGGCTCGCAAGCGGTCGTTAATTCGCCGACGAATAGCTGGTTATTTGTAATACAATTATAGACACCACTAGGCTAGCTTTTCTCCTGTTGCTCCAGGCTCTGATTAGTATCCCAAACGTTAAACTAGGATATATATGTTCTTAACACTGTATTTTCATGTAAGTGGTATGTAGTGTTTACGATGTATCGTCACAAACTCTAAGACGTTCCGCCGAGCGACGCCAGGCAAGTAGGGGTGTGTGTTACAATTTCTTATTACAGGTTTTATATCGGTTAATATTCTAAAAATGTTTGTTTTGTATTGATTACATGAGCCAAGATCGAGTTCGGCAAGGTATTAAAGTGCTGTTCTGACGACGCGGAAATTGTCGAGACTAATATTTAATTATTAAAATGTCTTGGTAATAAATGAACATAAAACTATATTTAATGTCTGACGGCTGACTCTTAACATTAAAAAGTAGTGAAATATCAGATTTGTACGTGTTTGCGATTCTCTTAGAATTATATTAATACTGTCAGCTGCTCATGGGCGTTGATATATATCAACGGGGACAGGTGAAAATGTGTGCCCCGACCGAAACTCGAATCGGGGATCTCCTGCTTACATGGCAGACACTCTATCCATCTTTTTTTTTTTTTTTTTTTTTTTTTTTAGAAAAAATCTCATTTTTGCTCTCTTTCGTCCGTTGTATCTGCTCGGGGCGGACGTCGTAAGACATTCGTTTAAGTTCGTTGTTGATCGATTAACTCAGTTTTCTTTTATTACAGAGGGAGCTAATCCTCGGACCAAACACGCTGAGCTACGATGCCGGCTATCCATCTGAGCCACCGAGGGCACAGAGGATAGTGCGACTGCAGGGACTACCTCGCGCACGCCTCCCGCAAGACCCACATTCTCACCTTGTATGTCCACACACTACATTCGTAGTGTTCCTACCCAACACACTCATTACTCGTGGAAGACATTCTTACCAAGTCCCGTAAGAGTTCGGGGAATATGTGTGCATCTGCACAGAATAAGAAGGTTATGACCGGTATTGCCAGAATTATATATTTATATGGATATGGTGTCTGTTCTTTTGGACATGTCCGAAAGAACAGACACCATATCCATGTAAATATATAAAATGATTCTGTTGCGAGTATTGATTGATACCGCTAACTAACTTTGAGGACTTTCTATTTGCTTGGAGATTAGCCAGGCACTTTAAAGGACTATCCTTATAGCTCAGTGGAAGCTATTAGAAGGTTATTGACAGTTAAATGACAAAGTGCTCTTAAGGGACAAAATGAGATCAAAAGTGTAGCAGTGTCTCCGACAGTTACCATTGCGAAGGTTTCGACTGATTACTTGCACTTCAGTATTCAACGCGTACTGAGCTCTAATAAAGGATTACGAACTCTTGATACTTTTTAACAAGTATAACAGTGATTTGATGGCTGGAGGAAAATCAAAGAACGATGTTACTATAAGTGTGAATTCTGTGCATATGAGATGCGCCTAGTGAACCGACTAGAAGTATTAACGGCATGTAGCTGTTGCTACCTTGTACGCCAGTTAGAAGTATTGTTGGAGTGAGATTTTCATACTCATCATTCCGATTACCGCCAGCCGCGGCGGTCTCGCGGTTGAGGCGCTCAGTCCGGAACCGCGCGATTGCTACGGTCGCAGGTTCGAATCCTGCCTCGGACATGGATGTGTGTGATGTCCTTAGGTTAGTTACGTTTAAGTAGTTCTAAGTTCTAGGGGACTGATGACCATAGATCTTAAGTCCCATAGTGCTCAGAGCCATTTGAACCATTTGACCCATTCCGATTACCAATAAGAGTGTTATCTCTGACTGCAATTGTTAACTGACGTCAACGATGACATTTAAACTGTATTTACGACGTGCAGTTAAAGAAAGTATTGAAAAATATTATTTAAAATGATTACGTATTCAACAAAAGGCATATTGGTAAATACTTCCATTCTATAAGAGAATGAAAGAGAACACTGACAATAGGTATTATCATATTATCAGTTGTTGAAAAATCGGTGAATGGAATCTTCGTTTGTTTCACAATATCTCTAACTCCTGACGCGAATGTAATTCATCATTATACTTCGAAACTGTTCCTGTGTCTACTCCTCGCTAACGAAACGGATTTCATATTAAAGAATTGTATTTAATTAGAAGAAGATTTAACCTTCATGAAGATTGTAGCGGGTTCGACTGAACCTCGGTTCTACTACGATTTGCATCTACGGCGTGGGCACACGCGGTTACAACAGCAATTACACGACATATAAAAGTACTTATCCATAATTAATTCTTCGCAGACAGCGTGCAGTTGACGTCAAGAGAGCAGGGACAGCGTAGTTGCGAGATTACAATTTCCCTATTACGTTCTGTACTATCTGCATTTACTCCTGCGCTTCCCTTTTAAACAATATGGCGTAGTTGACAGCATTAAGAATGAAAAGCGAAAATTGAGGTCGAAATTCCGTTCCGTGAAAGCAAGAGTTATTAGTTTCCTGTTAGTATTAAACAAAGAAATGTGTTGTAAACTACAACACCGTAAAAACACAGCCAAAAAATAACAGAAATTGCTGCTGTTCTCAAAAAGAGCTTCGCTGACGGAGCACAAAAAATAAAGTGAGTTGGAAACAGAAAAATTTTAATTCAGGGGGAAGCTTCTGTTATTAGAACGAAATATCTATGTCACTACGAGAAGCCGTTAGGCTCTACAGCTAAGCAAAAAAAGAAGCCAGTGAGCTGTTTGGCAGTGTGCAGACGCGTGCGAGTGAGCCCAGGGCGTTGGAGGACAGTCCGCTTTGAATAAGGAACGCCTTTGAAGTGGGAGGAACTAATTGCTGAAACACTAATTGGCGCTGGACTAACGGAATGAAGTAACATTGCATTTGCGAGTTTATTCGCTTGCGCGGTACGTTTACGCTCTCGTTTTTATTTGCGGTGTACTGTTTCTGAGGACCCGATGTACGCTCTCGCAGCGGGAAGTAGTAACACGCAAAAACGATGCGTAACAACTGCACGCGTTTCACACCAACACATACGCCGATAGGGTAACAATCATCTGTGCAAGTTAACGCGTTTCTCTTTCACACTTCAAAAACGTGATTCGTGGTGTTGAAAGTTTGATTACATTGACGCAGCGAGTATTTGTGAAGGAACACATTCACATGAATAAATTACTCCCATTTTTGTGTAACGAACAACTATTCTGCTACACTTGTAAATCAATGTTACCCCAGACGTGATTCGCTATTACAATAAAGTCGTGCCTCGCTTTCGTTTAAGAATAATGTTCAGTCGCCCTTCTGTAGTGTTATTTAAGGGTTTAACGTAAACATTATTCATAGATCTTATTTTTGTATATACTGACTAGAAAACTGTATTTATTTTTTATTGATAGACCAGATCTGTCATTGACTATATAATAACAGATCAGGAATTCAGGAAGGCTGTGAGGGACACACGTGTATTCAGGGCATTCTTTGATGACACTGATCAGTATTTAATCTGCAGTGAAATTGGGATTGTGAGGCCGAAAGTGCAGGAGGTCAGGTCCATATGTAGGAGGATAAGAGTGGAGAAACTTCAGGATAAGGAAATCAGGCACAAGTACATAACAGCGATCTCAGTAAGGTACCAGTTAGTTGAATGGAGTCAACTACAGTCATTGGAAAAGGAATGGACAAGGTACAGGGACACAATACTAGAAGTGGCTAAAGAATGTCTTGGAACAGTAGTGTGTAAAGGTAGGATGAAGCAAACAGCTTGGGGAAATGACACAGTCAAGGCAGCCTGTAAAAGGAAAAAGAAGGCGTATCAAAAATGGCTACATACTAGAACTCAGGTAGACAGAGAAAGTTATGTTGAAGAAAGAAACAAAGCCAAACAGATAATTGCAGCATCCAAGAAGAAATCTTGGGAAGACTTTGGAAACAGGTTGGAGACTATGGGTGAAGCCGCTGGTTAACCATTCTGGAGTGTAATTAGAAATCTTCGAATGGGAGGTAAGAAGGAAATGACAAGTATTTTGGAAAGGTCAGGAAAACTGCTGGTGAATCCTGTGGATGCCTTGGGCAGATGGAGGGAATATTTTGAAGAGTTGCTCAATGTAGGTGAAAATACAATCAGCAATGTTTCAGATTTCGAGGTAGAATGGGATAGGAATGATGTTGGAAATAGGATCACATTTGAGGAAGTCGAGAAAATGGTCAATAGATTGCAGTGCAATAAAGCAACTGGGGTGGATGAAATTAAGTCGGAACTCATCAAATACAGTGGAATGTCAGGTCTTAAATGGCTACACAGGATAATTGAAATGGCCTGAGAGTCGGGACAGGTTCCATCAGACTGGGCAAAAGCAATAATCACACCAATCTTTAAACATGGAAACAGAAAAGGTTGTAACAACTACAGAGGTATCTCTTTAATCAGCGTTGTGGGTAAAATCTTCTCAGGTATTGTTGAAAGGAAAGTGCGAGTATTAGTTGAGGACCAATTGGATGAAAATCAGTGTGGGTTTAGGCCTCTTAGAGGTTGTCGGGAGAAGTGTTATGAGTGGAACAGGGAATTGTATCTATGCTTTATATATCTTCCTAGGAGGAAGTTATTGTCTGTTCTACGAGATTATGGAACAGGAGGCAAACATTTGCAAGCAATTAAAGGTCTTTACATGGATAGTCAGGCAGCAGTTAGAGTTGACGGTAAATAGAGTTCATGGTTCAGAGTAGTTTCAGGGGTAAGACAAGGCCGCAACCTGTCTCCACTGCTGTTCATATTATTTATGGATCATATGTTGAAAACAATAGACTGGCTGGGTGAGATTAAGATATGTGAACACAAAATAAGCAGTCTTGCCTTGCATATGCGGATGACTTAGTTGTGATGGCAGATTCGATTGAAAGTTTGCAAAGTAATATTTCAGAGCTACATCAGAAATGTAAGGGCTATGGTATGAAGATTATCATCTCCAAAACGAAAGTAATGTCAGTGGGAAAGAAATATAAACGGATTGAGTGCCAGATAGGAGGAACATAGTTAGAACAGGTGGATAGTTTCAAGTACTTAGGATGCATATTCTCACAGGATGGCAACATAGTGAAAGAACTGGAAGCGAGGTGTTGCAAAGCTAATGCAGTGAGCGCTCAGCTACGATCTATTCTCTTCTGCAAGAAGGAAGTCAGTACAAAGACTAAGTTATCTGTGCACCGTTCAATCTTTCGACCAACTTTGTTGTATGGGAGCGAAAGCTGGGTGGATTTAGGTTACCTTATCAACAAGTTTGAGGTTATGGATATCAAAGTAGCTAGGATGATTGCAGGTACTAGTAAATGGGAACAATGGCAGGAGGGTGTCCACAATGAGGAAATCAAAGAAAAACTGGGAATGAACTCTATAGATGTAGCAGTCAGGGCGAACAGGCTTAGATGGTGGGGTCATGATACACGCATGGGAGAAGCAAGGTTACCCAAGAGACCCATGGGTTCAGCAGTAGAGGGTAGGAGGAGTCGGGGCAGCAGACCAAGGAGAAGGTATCTGGATTCGGTTAAGAATGATTTTGAAGTAATAGGTTTAACATCAGAAGAGGCACTAATGTTAGCACTGAATAGGGGAACATGGAGGAATTTCATAAGGGGGCTATGCTCCAGACTGAACGCTGAAAGACATAATCAGTCTTAAATGATGATGATGATAGACCCTGCCGAATTTCACTGTTCCTTGAGATCAAAACAGGTAGAAAACTGAATTTGCAGTAAACTAACCGCTTTTTTGCTTACGGCCATTGTTTTTCATTCGTGTTTATTGCTTCACCCCTTTTCTTAACTTTGTATCCATTGATCTAACGAGTAATTTATTCGTTTCTGGCAAAACTGTTTAATGTTTCTGAAATTTTATTTCCCAATCATCAGTTTCGTGTAAAAAAATTGACGTTAGTTTCTGTTACATTTTGTGTGTGAACGTGTGGTTTTATGTGTGTGTGTGTGTGTGTGTGTGTGTGTGTGTGTGTGTGTGTGTGTTTGTGTGTGTTGGGTGAAGACGTATAAATTATTTTTTCATTATGACTAAATTTGGTATTCAGTGGAAGGAGAAAGTTCTATGTGAGAAGCAATTGAAACTGAGCACACAGAAAATAATCCCTTGTGAACTCGCGTAGAGTTCAAAGATATTATGATTTCGAAGCTGTACTGACACAGCATAAACAGCGAAAGGTAGCAGTATATGCAAAGACAAAGGAACTGTCTCTACATAATCCACATACATTAAAACTTAGTCGCTGACTGTTTTAAATATATAAGTAGCGTTTATGTAGAACCACTAGTCATGTAGTATTTCAATAAGTTTTCTGAAGACAATTTGCTTATTATGTGAATTAGAAATGGAAATTTTTGTAGCTGCCATTGTTGCGACAAATTTGCTTGATATATACGAAACGTAAAAGAGAGGTATTAGACGAAAGGAGAGTACATATAACGGGAAAATTGCTAGAGACTGTATGAGAGACTCTGTTGTAGTATACACGTAAAAAGGTTTTGTCTCAGTTACTTGATAACTGCCCGCATCTCGTGGTGGTGCGGTAGCGTTCTCGCTTCCTGCGGCCGGGTTCCCGGGTTCGATTCCCGGCGGGGTCAGTGATTTTCTCTGCCTCGTGATGGCTGTGTGTTGTGTGTTGTCCTTAGGTTAGTTAGGTTTAAGTAGTTCTAAGTTCTAGGGGACTGATGACCATAGATGTTAAGTCCCATAGTGCTCAGAGCCATTTGACCCATTTGAACTTGATTACTTTCCTGAGAAATGTATCGAAACAAAACGACAGTATATCAAAATAAAGCTTTATTGTTTGTCCAAAAATGAGCCCATCATGCGTAACTACAAACAGCAGATGTATTTCTTTACAATACGTCACTTTCTTCCCACTTTGCAGTTCACTTAAATTTATGAAAATCTGTAGTATGAGATCAGTTCCGAAAAGAGTGTACGTGGTCAAATTCGTAAGACAAGTGAGGTAGTTAAACAGCTGCCCACGGATTTTACACTCTCGTGAGTTGCGGCCTCTACCTCTTACGAATGGGCTGTTATTTGATTGCTTCTTTATTAGACATTTCCTACATTCGAAGTGGTTTCGAACACCGCAGACAATCGCAAGGACAACCTTATTTACATTCGTATAAAGAGTTACAGACGACGCTGTTGAATCTATACACTGGATCTAGGACTAATTACTGAAACAAAAAGAGGGAGGAAGGTTAGTGCTTAACATCCATTCGATGACGGCACCGTTAGAGATTGGGCGCTAGCGTGGCGTGATAAAGGATGATGAAGGAAATCGGCCGCGAAAACACCATCCTGGCTGTAAACTGAACCTGATTGCAGTATTAACCAATATTTTTCCTTTCAATTAACATAAATGTACTTTTTTAAGGTCGACGATGCTTACTCAGTCGTGTTTACGTAACTAGTGAATACCCCTTCCTCTCTTTCTAGCAGTGCAATCTTCTGACACCACAAACAGGATGTGATCAATACTGTTTCTAAATTTACAGTCTCTCCTTGACACTGAAAATTGGCTCTAAGCAGTATGGGACTTAACATCGGAGGTCATCAGTCCCCTACACTTAGAACTACTTAAACCTAAGGAACCTAAGGACATCACACACATCCATGCCCGAGGCAGGGTTCGAACCTGCGACCGTAGCAGCCGCGTGATTTCGGACTGTAGCACCTAGAAGCGCTCGGCCACGGCGGCCGGCCCCTGTTTGACATGTTTTGTTAATTTTCATGAGAATCTTGTTTGTTAGTTAAAATTTTTATAATTTAAGCAGCAACCAGCCAGAGGTATGGTTTAAAAAGTTCATTTAACTTAAACCATTACCGGTTTCGGATATATTACTATTCCATTTTCAGATGGCTGTTACAAGCTTCCTTTTTTTCTTGCTGGGGCTTCGTTTTGTTTTCGGTATTGTTGTGGTGTAGTGATGGATGTTTCGGTGCGACGACTTCGTCCCATATTTGTGTTATACATTATACAGTTAACACACTTTTGCACATGGACTATGTAAGTGGTGTTTAATTTCCCGTAAACTGCTACAGCTCACCCCATTTTATTTTTTATGGCAGCATACACTCTCAACATTGACGAAACGTGGCTTAGCTTGGCAGGAGTAACAGAAACAATCGTACGTGCGGCACTCTATACAACTTTACATTGGCAATAATCTCTGAAACTGTAGCAATAGAAATTACCCATCCTACGTTTCCTTCAGCACTGTAAAATGTCACGTTGTCGAAAGGAGTACCAATGACTATAAAAATGGCAACTCTGTGCTGATATGGTAAATAGCTCACCACACAGAAAGCCGATTTATTGGTTGACTTCTCTTGAAAGCCGAACTGGATCGTTGAGTTCAGTCTTTCAGTAATGTGCATTTCGGCTACATTTGTAATGACAACTGTTTTAGATACCTTTCTCTGTTTCGATGTCTTTTTCTATTTTCAGCATATCGGTCGCAAGTTGTAAATAATGGAAAGTCTACTGTATAGTTTGATGTAGATATTTTATACTTTCGATCTGATCCTTTCTTCCTTTCTTGTTCAGAGACGCTGTGCAGAGTCAGTATAACTTGAAAACAGTGTCAGAGTGCACAGGCTAAATGTACCTAACGTTGTGTTACTTGTGTTCCCTTAATAAAAAGATACTGACAATTATGTAACTCCTTATATTATGCGAGGAATTCAAGTGTTTTGAATTTATCTGTTGTCAAAGACTATAACATCACATCAGGGTTATTTAATAACGTGATATCCTCGTTGATTTTAAAATCGTGCTCCGTCCGCGGTGGCCGAGCGGTTCTAGGCGCTTCAGACCGGAACCGCGCTATTGCTACCGTCGCAGGTTCGAATCCTGCCTCGGGCATGGATGTGTGTGATATCCTTAGGTTAGTTAGGTTTAAGTAGTTACAAGTTCTAGGGGACTGATGACCTCAGATGTTAAGTCCCATAGTGCTCAGAGCCATTTGAGCCATTTTAAAATTCTATAATTCAGGTGAAAAAGCCGATGAGTAGCAGTGGCATCGATAGGCAACTTCTTCAGATCAAAAGCGAGCGCTCAGCCATCCGAGCTATTCTCCTCTCGCCCCTCCCCAGCCACCCCCCCCCCCCCCCACCATGTTAACAAATGTCCACAGATCAGCATATTTTTCACAGAAGCACTTTCCCTTCTCTGCTCGGAAGCGGCCCTACCAGCTGGAAGCCGGCAGGCCTCCAGACCTGTTCAGTTCATAGCGTAAAGAAAGTCGAAAGATACTTTCATCAGCTGGGGGCGTAGCTCAGATGGTAGAGCGCTCGCTTAGCATGTGAGAGGTACCGGGATCGATACCCAGCGCCTCCAGGTACCTGTTTTCCTCGAGCGACACGTCCCAAATTTATGATGTGGTTTCCACTGTCAGCCGTATTTGAAAACTAATGTTTAAATATATTTTTAATTCCAGTAGTGAGCAGCAAATACTTCAGAGTATTCACCGTGGGCAGTATGCAAGAGGCCCTTTAAGAGTTTGAACGACAGTCCTCTGGTCATTCGTTGGTAATGACGGCAGTTACGGAGTTCACCACGGCCAAGTAGCCGCTGAGGGAGAGAGAATTTTTATATAAATGCTGTCCAAAAAGAAATTACGTTTAATGTGTGGACGTAATATTCCCCTATACTGTCAGAAGATTCATCGGTTCCTAAACCGCTTCGCTGATGACAGTTCGTATTGCTTACTTCGAGTGATGTATATCCGGGAAATTTCCAGGCAAATAGATAACGTTTTACTTGCGAGCAGAGTACGTACGCCAATGAGTATTAGAGGTACTATCGGTCTCAGTTTACGCCAAATGTCGTCAAGTGTAGCTACAAAATCTCTCCACTTGTAAGATATGTTACATCATAAATTGATTGCTGTGCTTGGTGTGCTCACACCAGGTAGAAAGAATCAACTCTGGAAGAAGCTTTATGGTTCCCAGTAGAAACTCACCATTAAGTTACCACATGCAGAAGACTGCTGTGCGGAACGCATGAAACGAAGAAGCGCTGTACAACACGAAATGTAATGTAATGAATTGACACTCAAATATGAACTGCTTGAGCGTCGTGAGACGGTTTGAGTCATCACATTACTCTCATTTCACGTGAAACTGAACATTGCACAAGCTCGACGGAAGTCTCCTATAAGGAGATTGACATTATTCAACGGAAACGGTTCTCTCGGTATTCCAGACTAATTCCAAGAAGACACGAAAACATTTCGTAAAGTAGGATGTACAGTCAGTGTCAATAGATACTCCGCATAGTAACCAAATAAGTGGCAGGGGGAGGCACTGTTTGGCAGATGTTTTCTGTAGCTGGGTTTTCGACGATCTCAACTCATATCTAGGTTCGGCTCAACAGTTGGAAGTCTTTGATGGGCTTAGACATCACTGCATTATACAGTACGAAATACATACCTAAATTTCAAAGACGTAGAAACTCAATGACAGGATCTTCTGTTCATAGATCAACAACGTGGGAGAGCTCTAATGTTGAGACTCTGATTGGAGTAAGTTATAGAGTTATAGAGCGAGTAGTTATTGGTTGCATGCGAATTCTGCATTATATTTTCCATGCCACTCATTGATAATAATAGTAATAATAGGGATAGTGTCTTTGATTAGTAATAAAAACTTCCTATATCCTGCATTCGAACCGCTTAAATTTTGAATCAAAATCATCTGAATTGGCGGCCGAAGACGTATCGGAATTAGAAGGCCTTGTCAAAAAGGGCGGAAGAGCGGACAGAGGTTGAGGGCACCCTCGTGCCATTTGGGTGGATGAATCATCAATGATTAACGGCATGAGGATGCAGAAGGCAATGAAAACCACTGCATTAAACATACATACTGTGTATCCATAGGACATGATGCTTGTAACTAAAAAATAAGTATGATGGTCTCTTCATTGGCAAAAAGTTCCGAAATAGTCCCCCATTCGGATCTCTAGGAGGAGACAGCCGAGGGGGAGGAGGCCACGAAAGAAAGACTGAATAACCATCGAGAGGATAATGTTCTACGAGTCGGGGCGTGGAATGTCAGAAGTTTGAACGTGGCACGGAAGCAAAAAAAATCTGAAAAGGGAAATCAAAAGCTTCACTGTAGATATAACGTTGGACAGTGAAGTGAAATAGAGAGAAGACAAGGATTTCTCATCGGATGAGTACAATATAACGTAATATCAACAGCAGTAGAAAATGGTATAGCGGTAGTAGGATTCGTTATGAATAGAAAGATAGGGCAGAGAGTGTGTTACTGTGAACAGTTCAGTGATAGGGTTGTTCTCATCAGAGTCGACAGCAATCCAACTTCGACCACGATGATTCAGGTACACATGCCGTCGTTGAAGCTGAAGATGAAATGATAATGTATGTGAGGATATTGAACGAGTAATTCAGTACTTAAAGTGAGATAAAAATCTAATAGTCATGGTGGACTGGAATGCAGTTGTAGGGGAAGGAGTAGAAGAAAAAGTTACGGGACAATGTGGGCTTGGTTCTAGGAATGAGAGAGGAGAAGGACTAATGAAGTTCTACAACAAATTTCAGCTGGTAATAGCAAATTCTCTATTTAAGAGTCATACGAGTAGGAGGAATACTTCGAAAAGGGTGGGAGATACGAGAAGATCTGCTGCGGGGCGGGATCGTTCGGTCGTTTTTCGTCTCCTTACTCTCTCTGTCACTTTCATCGAACAGTTCACCTCCCTCTATATTTCTTCCTTCCGACGACCCTTCACTCTGCAGTAATCTATACACGCTAAGCAGTGTAAAGCAGCGTTGATGAAACCACTCCCTAATACCTACCACACAGAGGCCGCTTAACTCAAGTTGCAAATCAATTCCTGAAAGTTAATTTTCACAAATTTCGGGCGGTAGGGGAATGCAGTTTAACTGCAATAAGCATTTGAAAATTCTATTAACGTATTTTTATTCATAAGGAAGCACATCAAATGTCTATCAAGCCCGTATTTAATAAGGCAAATGCTCTGTTATTCCAAGTTCACTGTCTACACAACATATTTCACACGGAAAAGCAGCCAGAATTCCTGCAAGTCTGACCCGATTAATTTTACGATCTAACAGTCACTGATCGACCACTATTAGTGAGTTAAACATTCGGTCGTTTCAATGGTCTAAGTGGCAAGTACTCGACAAAGTATTCCATTAAGAACACGGAATATGCCACGCAAAATTGTCCCTACCTAATTAATTCAGAAATATCATACTTTGATCAAAATGTTCGTAACTTAAGCCGTTTTAGTCATGACACTTTCTAAACGCGATAACTCACTATTTCTTCATTTTAAGTATTATTTTTGCGGAGACGTCTAACATGGTGTTACTCGGAAGCAGGCCAGCGAGCGACTCTCTCGATGGTCCTCTCGTCTCTGCCCATCTAACTATCTGCACGCGGGAACCGCTTGATTCTGATTGGCTACTGATCTAAATGGCCAATCAGAATGATCCTTCCAGATCATTCTCGTGGAAAAACGTGCCTTAACCAACCACTAATCAGATAGTCATTGACGTAGGGCTGCCATAATCCAAGGACGAAAATCAAGGACAAAATTCGGTGATTATAAAGATGTGGTTGGAACACGGACCAATATGTTGTGCAAGTGACCATTGGTTTGCATTTCAGTTGAATCTGCATAATTACTTTACAGTGGTAATTATGAAAATGTGGTTGAAACCTGGAATCACACAATGTCCTTTCACCTTCCTGCACGTCAGCTGCCGGTATCTGATATTCATTGGTCGTGTAAAGTTAACATTCAACTGTGCAAAGTGTACATCTGGTGTTGTTATTGCACAGAATTTGAAATTTAAAATGTCGATACGAAAAGTACATTTTCGAGAAGAATATAATGATGAGTTTCCAAGTATTAATCGTGGAAGAAACAAACTTGAAACTATTCGCAAAGTGTGTGGGTAAGTACAATGCCTTGTAGGTACGTAACAGTAAACAGTGACTATCATTTGTAGAAAGCATACAAATGAGTATTATAATTGATCAAATTACTCAACTGTGCAAGTTTAAAAACCAAGTCTCTCGCAATTTTATTTTCTGTGGAGTTTTCAGTTACTGAAAAAAAATATTTTCACCATGCCATCAAATTTAGTTTTCAGGGTGACAATAGAATGAAAGAGCTGTCAAAAACGTGTGTTTTGTGATGTAAAAATTTAGTAGTTGTGACTCTTCGAAACATAGCGCAATAGATTGTGCACATTTACGCAATACCGTACATAAACTAAAATGTTAATTCGCGTGCTTTTGGTTAAATGGCAACTAATCCTAAATTATTTCATTACAGTTGCTACATTTCAATCGCCAGTGGGGGGAAACGACCTCTCAATGACCACATAACAAGCAAGAAACACAAGAGCTGTGAATTCTGCTTCAACTTCCAAACAGTTGACCAGTTTTGTCAGTGCTAATCAGACATAATCTAAAAATGTCGCTGCAGCAGAAGAAACATTCGCGTTTCATGCTGTGAAACACCACCATTTATACAATTCTTCGTCTTGAACATCAAAAATCATTAGTGAAATTTTTAGTGATTCAAAGGTAGCAGTTCAGTTTTCAAGTGCAAAAACTAAAACTAAAGCAATTGTTAACAACGTTATAGCACCTTTTATAAAAGTCAATGTTAAAAATAGTCTATCAAAAGTTAACTATGTTGGGATCAGTACAGATGCTAGTAATCACAAGCATGTAAAAATGTTTCCCTTTCTGGTCCAGTACTTTGACATTGCACAAGGTGCTCAAAGTAATTTATTACATTTGAATGAGTGTACAGTGTCTGAGTGTGTGTATAAAATACTTTTAGAATTCAACCTTAGTGACAAAGTTTGTGCTTTTGATGGGGATAATACCAACACTAACTTTGGAGGTGTTGAAAGAAAAGGGGAAAACAATGTATTCAAGAAACTTGAAAACAAACTAAACAAGTCTATAGTAGGGGTAGGTTACCCAGTTCATGTACTGCATAATGATATTAAAAGTGGAACCGACATACTTTCACAAGAATTGCAAACTTTAATTATTAAGGTCTATAACCACTTTTCAGTTTATATTTTTCGTGTAGCAGCATTAAGGGATTTTTGTGGTTTCCTCCATAAGACTCACAAAGATTTACTTAGACGTGTGAAAAAAGGTGGATGAGCTTACTTCCTGCAGTTGAAAAATTGATATACATGTTTCAAGCTCTTAAATCATATTTCCTGTCTCTCGATAAACGTTCAAGCCTCTGAAGTCTTTTTTTCTGATGCTTGTGGAGAGATGTATTTGCACTTTCTGCTGCCGAGATGAGTCCATTTCAAAAGGCTATCGCCAACATTTAGAAAGAGGACATATTTGTGAATGAGGTTAGGTTGAAACTTAAAAACTTCGTGCATGTTTTAAAGAAAAGAAAGAAATTTAAATTCATGACTACGAAAATAAAAGAGTTGATGTCAGATCTCTCCCAGTGTCAGCAGCCAAAATTTCAGAGGATGTCATGGCATTTTATCAGACAGTTACAGACTATCTGATAAAATGGAGCAAGCCTTTATCCGAACTTGAACATTTTGACTGGATACTGTTTAATGCTTTACCTGGTTGGGAAAAAGTTGAATGTGCACAGCGGGAAACTGAAACAATTGCAAAGAATCGATTATTGCACTGCTTCCACAGTGTGTTCTGAAAATAGCCGAGCGATTCTGAAGTGACACGGAACATCAGCATATGTTACAACGGCTATCATCAAATTTGCAGGAATTATGAAACGCTTCATCGGTGGCCAGTGGCAAAACTTGCGGTTTTTTTTTTTTTTTTTTTTTTTTTTGCTGACATTTTCCTCTTCGTCCAGGATACCCGTCTTCGAGCGGACTGTCCGCGAAATCCGCAACGTATGGAAACCCTACATTGACGTCATTACACTTTCAATTTTTAATATACTGTTTAATAAAATAGAACGAAATGCAAAAAAAATAATATGGATACTTTTTCCGCTTCGGTCTTTTATTATGGCTTTCCTCTTACAAAAGCAAGCACACATCGGCATACGTCATCAGCATCGTGGTTGCAACACAATTTTCCCACAGTTCAATTTTATAAGGTTTTACATAAAACGACATTAAGTTTTAACGTATGTCCCGCATACCTCTCTCATTCATTCCCATGTATTCACCAAAAAATAAGCAAATAATAAGTTTGAATGATTTTTATACTGCATAACGTAGAGTTATTAAAGTTTTGAAAAGAAAATTCCATTTAAGTGATTTTATATACTGCGAGCTTTGTTATGACGTCAGATGATAATAAAAGACATTTTGCTATTGTTCCTAACTGAGTTCTGAAACATAAGTGTCGGTTTTAGAACATTTAAGTAATTTTCTCAATCTCCATAACTATAATAGATAAAAACTGAAAATTTGACAGGATCCCTACCTTAATAACAAAGTTTGTGTACCAGGTTGGAACAAAATCAGATGATAATTACTATGGTTTATTTAGATTCGTAGGGGTATGAATTTGCTTACCGACTGGATGTTACTTGAGACTGGTATCGTCAGCTGCGCTGTGAGACAGAGCAAACAAAAAACATAGCCATCTTGAAGCCATCGTGCTACACGGCAGCGTGCCTTACTGCATCGAATGTTATCTCATAAGAACTTGCTACATTACAATACCAGTTAGATTACATCATGGTCTGGCGAAGACTCCGAAATCAGATACTGGACTGTAAGGATACCCAGGAGCGGATACAGACTCAAATCAAAATGTAGCAGTGATGAATATTAGACTGAAGTTTAAGAGATTAGTCAGGGAGAATCAACACGCAAAAAAGAGTGATGTAGAGGTACTAAGAAATGACGAGATACGCATGAAGTTGTCTAAGGCTATAGATACTGCAATAATAGGCAGTTCAGTTGAAGAGAAAGGTAACTGCGAAGAAACCATAGGTAACAGAAGAAATACTTTAGTTGATCTATGAAAGAAGTAGTACAAAAAGTTTCAGAAAAATTCAGGAATACAGAAATACGAATCACTTAGGAATGAAATAGACAGGAAATGCAGGGAAACTAAGACGATATGGCTGCGTGAAAAATCAGAAGCAATCGAAAAAGAAATGACTGTCGGAAGGGGTGAGTCAGCATCCAGAAAAGTCAAAACAAACTTCGGTGAAACTTACATAAACGCCGGTAACATCAAGAGCGCAATGGGCCTTCCACTGTTAAATGCGGAGAAGAGAGCACGTAGGTTGAAAGAGTACACTGAAGCCCTTTATAAGGATGAAGATTTGTCTGATGGGATAGAAGAAGAAACAGGAATCGATATAGAAGAGATAGAGGATCCAGTATTAGAATCAGAGTTTAAAAGAGCTTCGGAAGTCTTAAGATCAAATAAGGGAGAAGGGATAGATAACATCCTGTCGTAATTTCTAAAACCATTGGGAGAAGTGGTAACAAAACGGCTATTCGCGCTGGTGTGTAGAATGTATGAGTCTGGTGATTTACCATCTGAGTTACGGAAAAATGTCATCCACACAATTCCGAATACTGCAAGAGCTTCTCAGTGCGAGAATTACCGCATAATCAGCTTCACAGTTCACGCATCCAAGTTGCTGACAAGAATAATATCAGAAGAATGGGAAAAAATTGAGATGGTGTTAGGTGACGATTGGTTTGGCTTTAGGAAAGGTAAAGGCACCAGAGGCAGATCTGCCGCTGCGGTTGATAATGCAAGCAAGGCTAAAGAAGAATAATAGGATCTGTCCACCTCGAAAAAGCGCTAGACAACGTCAAATGGTGCAGGTTGTTCGAAATTCTGAAGAAAATAAGGGGTAAGCTATAGAGAGAGACCGATAATATACGACATGTACAAGAGCCAAGAAGGAATTATGAGAAAGGAAGACCAAGAACTAAGTGCTCGGATTAAAATGGTTGTAAGACAGTGACGTAGTCTTTTTCCCCTACTGTTCAATCTACACATCGAAGAAGCAATGATGGAAATAAAAGAAAGATTCAAGAGTGGAATTGAAATTCAAGGCGAAAGCATATCAGCGATAAGATTTGCTGATGACATTGCTATTCTCAGTGACGGTGAAGAAAAATTACAGAATCTGCTGAATAGAATGAACAGTGTATTGAGTACAGAATATGGATTGAGAGTAAATCAAAGAAAGACGAAAGCAAGGAGAAGTGACAGAAATGAGAACAGCGAGAAACTTAACATCAGGATTGGTGATTACGAAGTAGATGAAGTTAGGGATTCTGCTACCTAGGCGGCAAAATAACAAAAATCGGACGGAGCAAGGAGGTCGTAAAAAAGACTAACACTGGCAAAAAGGGCACTCTAGAATAAAGAGAAATTTACTGATATCAAACACAGGCCTTAATTTGAGAAAGGAAATTCTGAGAATGTACGTTTGGAGCACAGTATTGTTGTTGTTGTTGTGGTCTTCAGTCCTGAGACTGGTTTGATGCAGTTCTCCATGTTACTATATCCTGTGCAAGCTTCTTCATCTCCCAGTGCCTACTGCAACCTACAACCTTCTGAATCTGTTTAGTGTATTCATCTCTTGGCCTCCCTCTGCGATTTTTACCCTCCACACTGCCCTCCAATCCCTTCTTCTAGTCAAGTTGTGCCACAAACTTCTCTTCTCCCCAATCCTCTGCAACATCTCTTCGTTAGTTACGTGATCTACTCGAACCACATTTCGAAAGCTTCTATTCTCTTCTTGTCTAAACTATTTATCGTCCATCCTTCACTTCCACACATGGCTACACTCCATGCAAATACTTTCAGAAACTTCTTCCTGACACGTAAATCTATACTCGATGTTAACAAATTTCTCTTCTTCAGAAACGCTTTCCTTCCCATTGCCAGTCTACATTTTATGTCCTCTCTATTTCGACCATCATCAGTTATTTTGCTCCCCAAATAGCAAAACTCCTTTACTACTATAAGTGTCTCATTTCCTAATCTAATACCTTCAGCATCACCCGACTTAATTCGACTACATTCCATTATCCTCATTTTGCTTTTGTTGATGTTCATCTTCTATCCTCCTTTCAGGACACTATCCATTCCATTCAACTGCTCTTCCAAGTCCTTTGATGTCTCTGACAGAATTACAATGTCATCGGCGAACCTCCAAGTTTTTATTTCTTCTCCATGGATTTTAATACCTACTCCGAATTTTTCTTTTGTTTCCTTTACTGCTTGCTCAATATACAGATTGAATAACATCGGGGGGAGGCTACAACCCTGTGTTACTCTCTTCCCAACCACTGCTTCCCTTTCATGCCCCTCAACTCTTATAACTGCCATCTGGTTTCTATACAAATTGTAAATAGCCTTTCGCTCCGTATATTTTACCCCTGCCACTTTCAGAATTTGAAAGAGAGTATTCCAGTCAACATTGTCAAAAGCTTTCTCTAAGTCTACAAATGCTAGAAACGTAGGTTTGCCTTTCCTTAATCTAGCTTCTAAGATAAGTCGTAGGGCCAGTATTGCCTCACGTGTTCCAATATTTCCACGGAATTCTAACTGATCTTCCCAGAAGTCGGCTTCTACTAGTGTTTCCATTCGTCTGTAAAGAATTCGCGTTAGTATTTTGCAGCTGTGACTTATTAAACTGATAGTTCGGCAATTTTCACATCTGTCAAGACCTGCTTTCTTTGGGATTGGAATTATTATGTTCTTCTTGAAGTCTGAGGGTATTTCGGCTGTCTCATACATCCTGCCCACCAGATGGTAGAGTTTTGTCAGGACTGGCTCTCCCAAGGCCGTCAATAGTTCTAATGGAATGTTGTCTACTCCGGGGCCTAGTTTCGCCTCAGGTCTTTCAGTGCTCTGTCAAACTCTTCACGCAGTATCATATCTCCCATTTCATCTTCATCTACATCCTATTCGATTTCCATAATATTGTCCTCAAGTACATCGCCCTTGTATAAACCCTCTATATACTCCTTCCACCTTTCTGATTTCCCTTCTTTTCTTAGAACTGGGTTTCCATTTGAGCTCTTAATACTCATACAAGTGGTTCTCTTTTCTCCAAAGGTCTCTCTAATTTTCCTGTAGGCAGTATCTATCTTATCCCTAGTGAGATAAGCCTCTACATCCTTACATTTATCCTCTAGCCATCCCTGCTTAGCCATCTTGCACTGCCTGTCGATCTCATTTTTGAGACGTTTGTATTCCCTTTTGCCTGCTTCATTTACTGCATTTTTCTGTCTACTCCTTTCATCAATTAAATTTAATATTTCTTCTGTTACCCAAGGATTTCTACTAGCTCTCGTCTTTTTATCTACTTGATCCCCTGCTGCCTTCACTACTTCATCCCTCAAAGTTACCCATTCTTCTTCTACTGTATTTCTTTCCCCCATTCCTGTGAATTGTTCCATTACGCTCTCCCTGAAACTCTGTACAACCTCTGGTTCTTTTATTTTATCCAGGTCCCATCTCCTTAAATTACCACCTTTTGCAGTTTCTTCAGTTTCAATCTACAGTTTATAACCAATAGATTGTGGTCAGAGTCCACATCTGCCCCTAGAAATGTCTTACAATTTAAAACCTGTTTCCTAAATCTCTGTCTTACCATTATATAATCTATCTGATACCTTTTAGTATCTCCAGGGTTCTTCCATGTATACAATCTTCTTTCATGATTGTTGAACCAAGTATTAGCTGTGATTAAGTTATGCTCTGCGCAAAATTCTACCAGGCGGCTTCCTCTTTCATTTCTTACCCTCAGTCCATATTCACCTACTACGTTTCCTTCTCTCCCTTTTCCTACTACCGAATTCCAATCATCCATGGCTATTTAATTTTCGTCTCCCTTCATTATCTGAATAATTTCTTTTATTTCGTCATACATTTCTTCAATTTCTTCGTCATCTGCAGAGCTAGTTGGCATATAAACTTGTACTACTGTAGTAGGCGTGGGCTTCGTGTCTATCTCGGCCACAATAATGCGTTCACTATGCTGTTTGTAGTTGTTTATCCGCATTCCTATTTTTTATTCATTATTAAACCTACTCCTGCAACACCCCTATTTGATTTTGTATTTATAACCCTGTATTCGACTGACCAAAAGTCTTGTTCCTCCTGCCACCGAGCTTCAGTAATTCCCACTATATCTAACTTTAACCTATCCATTTCCCTTTTTAAATTTTCTAACCTATCTGCCCGATTAAGGCACTTGACACTCCACGCTCCGATCCGTAGTTTTCTTTGTCCTGATAAGCACGTCCTCTTGAGTAGTCCACGCCCGGAGATCCGAATGGGGGACTATTTTACCTCCGGAATATTTTACCCAAGAGGACGCCATCATCATTTAATCATACAGTAAAACTGCATGCCGACGGGGGCTGTAGTTTCCCCTTGCTTTCAACCGTTCGCAGTACCAGCACAGCAAGCCTCTTTTGGTTAGTGTTACAAGGCCAGATCAGTCAGTCATCTAGACTGTTGACCCTGCAACTACTGAAAAGGCTGCTGCCCCTCTTCAGGAACCACACGTTTGTCTGGCCTCTCAACAGATACTCCTCCGTTGTGGTTGCACCTACGGTACGGCTATCTTTATCGCTGAGGCACGCAAGACTCCCCACCAACGGCAAGGTCCATGGTTCATTTGGAGGGACAGTATTGTTTGGTAGTGAAATATGGACTGTGCGAAAACCGGAACAGAAGAGAACCGAAGCATTTGAGAAGTGATGCTGCCGACGAATGTTGAAAATTAGATGGACTGATAAGGTAAGGAATGAGGAGGTTCTCCCCAAAATCGGAGAGGAAAGGAAAATGTGAAAAACACTGACAAGAAGAAGGGACAGGGGGATAGAACATCTGCTAAGGCATCGGGGAGTAACTTCCACGATACCAGAGGGAGCTGTAAAGGGTAAAAGCTGTAGATAAAGATAGAGATTGGAATGCATCCAGCAAATAATGGAGGATGTGGGTTGCAAGTACCACTCTGAGTTGAAGAGGCTGGCACAGGCCGCATCAAATAAGTCAGAAGACTGATGACACCAAAAATAAAAAAACACCTGGTATGAATGAAATACCATAAGAAATTGTCGAATTCTGAATTAGAATCTGTTAGCAGTAAGAGAAAAACTATTCGTAGCACTTAGTACATCCCGTTATATTACCACTTGCAGACGATGTGTATTTTACAACCAAATTGTGAGTGCATGCAGGAAAATAATCCCTCTCAATTTCTTATCTGAAAACTCAAAGCTTTTTAAATAAAACAAAGATTCTACATCTTTATTCTTATGTCTACATATTTGAAGCCCTCTGCCGCTAGAGGGCTCCGAATTGTATAGCTTAACAGGGCTGTGTGTAGCGTAACTATGTCTGTCCGTGAGTAACAGCGAGGTGTAGTCGTGTTTCGAATTTGAACAGTTCGTCCACACATGAAATACCCGCTTCCTTCATCATGACAATGCCAGACCACACACGAGCGCTGCGACGTCTGCAAGGACGGGCACCTTGGATTCGCTGTCATCGTCTATCCTCCATACAGCCCTGTCCAATTTTCGTCTGTTCCCAAACGTTAAAGAGCATCATCAAGAACTTTACTTCAATATTGATGAAGAGGTGCAAGCAGAGATGAAATTGTGGCCCCGTCAAGAAAATCAAACGTTTTACAGTGACGTTATCGACAAATTGGTCTCTCATTGGGAGAAATGTGTTCGTCGCCAGGGCGACGATGTTGGGAAATAAATTTTCAGACATGAAGAATAAAGTAGTAGTATGTTAATAACGTTTATTTTATTTAAAAAGCTTTAAGAGTTTCCACGTAAAGAAATCGAAGGCATTACTTTTTAACAGGCCCTAGTAGATGCACTATGCAATTATTCTTATTGCTTTTTTGAATCGTTAAGTTTATAATAAAATGTAAAACGTAGTACAGAAATAAAATAATGTCTTGATTTTATTGATGAGAGTTACTACTAGGACTGACATTATGTTACTTGCATAAAATGTGACCGAATAACCCGCCGTGAGTTACGAAAGAAAGAGGATTTTATTAAAATTTCTATACGCATTTCGAGTTCTGTCGACCGATTTTGAGGTATTTAACATCAATACGCCATTTATTACATCTGCGTCTGCAATTAGCTGGCTAGTGCACATTGGCTGGCACAGGGTACATTCTCTAACGAAACGGTTTCCTCTCTTTCTGGTTCTATTCACGAATAGTCGAAGGGAAGAAAGATTAGCGGTAACCGTCATTATACAACCAAATTCCTTTATTTTTTGGACGTGATTATTTGAAATAATTTGGGGGATTTATTGTCCCTTGAATCATACTGGAACGTCGGCTCTGGGTATTTTGAGAATAAGGTTCTTCGGACGCTATTTATTATTCTTCTAATTTAGTATTTCCTTGCATTTTGAATATTTATTTGACTCTCACGCATACTAGACAGAACAATGACGAATCGTGCAACTTCGTATACTCTTATCTACCCTGTTAATCCACCATTATAAAAATCCCTGAGTGACGAACAAATGTTTCGTAAGTAACCTTCATGCCCGTTGCATATTTAACCATTTCCTTGAGTTGCTGCAACTGATAATAATTATGTAATTGACGCCAAGTAGCCTGAAGTAACGGTATTTGCTGCGCACAACAGCTCACCTTAGTTTTTTGAATGTACTATTTCTCATACATTCGTGTTATTAGGTAGGTGAATTGAAAATGTTCGCTTGACGCAGACGGATAGTCCATAAATACACACTAGAACAGCTTTTAATGGTTTCGTTATGACGTACTTTAAGCTATCGATTAAAGCCGCTGATCTACCTTGGCATTAGACTGTTCACTGCAGAATTGATATATCTCTTGACACTATCTCACCCTTGATTCCACTGCAACACGCCAAGTACCTTTGTCAAGAGCGTAATGCTAAGATTCAGAGGAAATAGGTTTCCTTGTATTTTTCGAAATGTAACCTACATGTTGAACACACAGTAATATACAGTTGTAAGCGTTCTATAGTTTTATGCCCGTATTATTGACTGATATGTAATATTGCGAATTCCTCAATTTTTATGGTGTGAAATGTACATAGTTCCATGAAAGAGTCAGAGCCGTTGCAGTATTTCGATAAAGTAGTTGCCAATAACGACCACGTTGAAAACAGTCGTTGCCCTGTGCGCACTTTCGCTTCTTGGAAGTGTTTTGATATTTTGATGCATTTATGAAACAGTATAGGAATCTATAATATGCGACTCACGCATCGAAACATGTTACACGCTCCTCAATCGACGTAGAACTCATCCTTGGTTTAAAAACAACGATATTTTAAAAATTTTGTTAATATTTTCGGAGAACATCGATCTTTAGCAATAAATTTTTTTATCCATTTCGCCAGATTATTTTCTTGGGCGATCAGATATATTTACAATGTGTTATCGATTTCACACATCTTCTAACATCTATTTATTGGATAGTCATACATATCTTTCAAGATGCCGTTGTACAAGGTGGTTCAGATAAGTTGTTCACCAAAGATATTTCCTGAACCGTTGAAAATATCATAACTATGCCTTTACTCAAATGAACTGTGAGAAAGTCCTCACTATATGATGTATAGTTTCTTTTCAAAGCTATATTAATTACAGCGTTATCTGTATCACGTTTGCTTTTAAATTTAGCTATAGCAACTTCTGCCACTAGTTTCGTAATTCTAGTCGCTCTCGTGTTAAAGAAACGGTCAGGTGTGAGATGGATTCGCGCTCCTAGCGATCTGTACAGACTTAATTGGTGTATGTAGACAGTTCATCCATCCCGGGAATCGAGAATCTCGATGATTTTTGCCTTTTATCTACATTGATAACGGCAAGATCTCGCTCCCGGAAGTTTCATGACTTTCGAGAATGTTTTAAATTTGAAATCTAAAACAAGTGACAAAAAATTGTTTTGAATGGTATACTTTCAAAATACAAATTTTCTGATTATTTCCTTTGCTTCTCGGCAGATTTCATGATTCTAGGTTAATGAGAAGTACTGCATAGATTTTGATGAGTGAGTTCGCGAGTATCGAAATATGTTACAAAAATGGTTCAAATAGCTCAAGCACAATGGGACTTGACACCTGAGGTCATCAGTCCCATACACTTAGAACTACCTAAACCTAACTAACTTAAGGACTCACACACATGCATGTCCGAAGCAGGATTCGAACCTGCGGCCGTAGCAGCAGCGCGTTTCCGGACTCAAACGCCTAGAACCGCTCGACCACAGCGGCCGGCCAATATATGACACAAATGGCCATATCTTTTGATTCTATTTACTTATAAACCTAAGTTTTTTTTACACCGCCGAAGAATCGTAGACGCTATTATGTGGCAAAATGTCAACTTGATACGTTTGCCCGTTCCTGAGAAAAGGGGGCCTTGACAGACAGACAAGCAACCAGACAATAGACAGGCGGACGGACAGCCAAGTGATCCTATAAGGGTCCCGTCTTCACCGATTGAGGTACGGAACTCATAAAAACAGATAAATCATAAATTCGAAATATTTCAGTCACTTCGAAACTATTAATCTGATATGGAGAGTGAAAGACCGTTGAATTCGTATATTTTAAAACTACGATACCGGCGTCATAAAGTACTACAATTCCACTCAAAAAAGCAAAGCTGCTACCCCTGTATCTGTAATTAATCCTTTTCTCCTATTCTTCTCCCTTGCCTAGCATTCTCCTGTGGTTATTGGAAAGGCGGCCGGATGTAGTTCCCGGGAAGGAGCTTGTGTACCACATCTGTCTGCGTCGAAAGTAAATCTCATGTGCATGTGTGAGAACGTTTTTTAAATGCTTAGCGTGCGTCAGAAGCGAGACGTGAGTACCGGCTCACTTTTCACCTTGTTGTATTCGGGAACCGCCTAAACACAATATCCACGCTTGCTGGCTTAATAACTCTCGTCGTTAAACCGCAGGTTCTATTCGGGGGAGGCTCAATTCCCTGAATCCCGGAAGTGGCACTTTAACGACCTCGGCTATCGGGCGGGTTGTGTATAATGTTCACTACTGGCCAAAAAAATTGCTACACCAAGAGGAAATGCAGATGATAAACGGGTATTCATTGGCCAAATATATTATACTAGAACTGACATGTGACTACATTTTCACGCAATTTGGGTGCATAGATCCTGAGAAATCAGTACCCAGAACAACCACTTCTGGCCGTAGTAACGGCATTCATACGCCTGTACATTATGTCAAACAGAACTTGAATGGCGTGTACAGGTACAGCTGCCCATGCAGCTTCAACACGATACTACAGTTCATCATGAGTACTGACTGACGTATTGTGACGAGCCAGTTGCTCGGCCACCATTGACCAGACGTTTTCAATTGTTGAGAAATCTGGAGAATGTGCTGGCCAGGGCAGCAATCGAACATTTTCTGTATCCAGAAAGGCCCGTACAGGACCTGCAAAATGCGGTCGTGCATTATCCTGCTGAAATGTAGGGTTTCGCAGGGATCGAATGAAGGGTAGATTCATGGGTTGTAACACATCTGAGATGCCACGACCACTGTTCAAAGTGCCATCAATGCGAACAAGAGGTGACCGGGACGTGTAACCAATGGCACCCCATACCATCACGCCGGGTGATACGCCAGTATGTCGATGACGAATACACACTTCCAACATGGGTTCACCGCTATGTCGCCAAACGCGGATGCGACCATGGTGATGCTGTAAACAGAACCTGGATTCATCCGAAAAAATGACGTTTTGGCATTTGTGCACCCAGGTTCGTCGTTGAGTACACCATCGCAGGCGCTCCTGTCTGTGATGCAGCGTCGCGCCGCCGTGGTCTCCGAGCTGATAGTCCATGCTGCTGCAAACGTTGTCGAACTGTTCGTGCAGATGGTTGTTGTCTTGCAAAGGTCCCCATCTGTTGACTCAGGGATCGATACGTGGCTGCACTATCCGTTACAGCCATGCGGATAAGATGCTTGTCAAATCTACTGCTAGTGATACGAGGCCGTTGGGAAGAAGCAGAGCGTTCCGTATTACCCTCCTGAACCCACCGATTCCATATTCTGCTAACAGTAATTGGATCTCGACCAACGCGAGCGACAAGGTCGTGAAACGATAAACCGCAATCGCGATAGGCTACTATCCGAGCTTTATCAAAGTCGGAAACGTGATGGTACGCATTTGTCCCACTTACATGAGGCATGGCAACGTTTCACCAGGCAACGCCGGCCAACTGCTGTTTGTGTATAATAATCGGCGCCAATCTTGTGTGAATGCTCTGAAAAGCTAATCATTTGCATATCACAGTTTCTTCTTCCTGTCGATTAAATTTCGCGTCTATAGCACGTCATCTTCGTGGTGTAGCAATTTTAATGGCCAGTAGTGTAGCTATGAGAAGACTGTATGTCGTTTAGTGAAAACGTTTTCACAATTCGTCTGGGTGAAAAGAGAATTACGATATCTGAAACTATTCCGAAAATATCGATAAAACATTGTACATATGAAGAATAAATCTAAAGACAAATGATTGGGACTTGTCAAACTTACAGTATTTAAAGGAAAGTGTATGTTGTTTCGTAAAGGTCGCGGAAATGTTCTAGCGATCCATCTTAGGAACGTTTGGATTCAAGAAAACCTGTCCGTTGTTCTAAGCAGACAGAGATGTTCCAAGGTTGTGCTTCCGAAAGTCGATTCCTGCCGACGGACGGTGTAGGTCGGTGAGGGGAGTAGAGATGGGTGGGGCGGGCAGAAGGCTGTTGGCCGTAATCTGCTGGGGAAACACGCAGCGGGCCGCGGCCCGGCCTGAGAGGGTTCGCCGGCGCCAGCCCGCGGGCCGAACTTGCAGCCTCCGCCCCTGCCCCTACACGGTCGCAGGACGACCCCGGTGGACAAACAAGGCAGCAGCGTCTCTCAGCTCAGGCAGTGGAGGCTTCTCCCCAGTGAAAGCCCCTCCAGACAGTCCGCCCTGCACGCTTCCGAAGTCTCCGTTCGTGCCTATTCCGAGCACAGGGCATTCGGCTTCAGTTTCATATTTTCACATTTGTAACATCCAACCCATGCTTTTAGAATAGATTGGTGTCGTAACGAAAGAAGTTAAAGACTTTTTTGTCATATTGTTAGTCGGACGTAAAGGACCACGATAAGCTTACAAGCATTATGAAGGCTGTTCTCATTTATTGTTATTTAGATTAAGCCAGCTGTACCTAATCAATTTCGTGTGTCTTGCACGATATTCGTTAGACGCTAGTGACCAGTTTCTTATGTCGGAAGGCCTAGAATGTCACTATTGCTGTAGTGAATTTGTTTCGATTTTGTTTGTCGTGTCGCTGTATGCCCCTCTAGATCTTTTTTGACGCTTGTATACCAGGTTATTTCTCTCTTCGGTTTTCAGTCAAAGGTGTTGAAATGCGTTTTGTCCATTTGAAATCTTATTTACGTACGTGGCCATACAACCGAGCTCTGCATTTGTGCAACGTGCGTAGAATAAATTCCTTTTCTCCAATTTTTCATGTAGTTGCCGATTTTGTAATTTGGATCCAGTGAATTACATAAGACCTTTCTCTTTTAATTCTAACTCCGCCAATAAACAGCTCCCCGAAAGCGTGAGACATCAAATACTTCAAAATACTGGCTTTGCATAAGCATTATTATTATTTCGTGGCAGTAGTAGTAGTAGTAGTAGTAGTAGTAGCAGTAGGAATACGAGTAGGAATATGGCGCATATAACCAGACGATCTCACTTGCTCTGCATTCTATGATTGATTCTGTGTTTTTTTGTGACAAAGTATCGTTCTTGTTGTTGTGGTCTTCAGTCCTGAGACTGGTTTGCTGCAGCTCTCCATGCTACTCTATTCTGTGCAAGCTTCTTCATCTCCCAATACCTACTGCAACCTACATCCTTCTGTATCTGTTTAGTGTATTCATCTCTTGGTCTACCTCTACGATTTGTACCCTACACGCTTCCATCCAATACTAAATTGGTGATTCCTTGATGCCTCAGAACATGCCCTACCAACCGGTCCCTTCTTCTCGTCAAGTTGTGCCACAAACTTCTCTCCTCCCCAATCCTATTCAATACCTCCTCATTAGTTATATGATCTACCCATCTAATCTTCAGCATTCTTCGTTAGAACCACATTTCGAAAGCTTCTATTCTCTTCTTGTCTAAACTATTTATCGTCCATCCTTCACTTCCATACATGGCTACACTCCATACAAATACTTTCAGAAACGACTTCCGACACTTAAATCTATATTCGATGTTAACAAATTTCTTTTCTTCAGAAACGCTTTCCTTCCCATTGCCAGTCTACATTTTATATCATTTCTACTTCGACCATCATCAGTTATTTTGCTCCCCAAATAGCAGAACTCCTTTACTACTATAAGTGTCTCATTTCCTAATCTAATTCCCTCAGCATCACTCGATTTAATTCGACTACATACCATTATCCTCGTTTTGCTTTTGTTGATGTTCATCTTATATCCTCCTTTCAAGACATCCGTTCCGTTCAACTGCTCTTCCAGGTGATTTGCTGTCTCTGACAGAATTACAATGTATCGCGAACCTCAAAGTTTTTATTTCTTCTCCATGGATTTTAATACCTATTCCAAACTTTTCTCTTGTTTCCTTTATTGCTTGCTCAATATACAGATTGAATAACATCTGGGATAGGCTAGAACCCTGTCTCACTCCCTTCCCAACCACTGCTTCCCTTTGATGTCCCTCGACTATTATAACTGCCATCTGGTTTCTGTACAAACTGTAAATAGCCTTTCGCTCCCTGTATTTTACCCCTGCCACTATCGTATACGTAAGTATTTCAAGTTCTCTCCAAGACATTTCGTTAGAAACCTAGCACAAGTGATAATTGTGAAAGATGGAGCAGGAAATCGCCAGTACCTGTTACAAGGACATCATTTCTACTTTCGCGTGATATATGGAGAATCTTCATTTCCCACGGGTGGATGGTGCTTTGAAACTCACTTCTCCCGAAAGCGAGACCAATATCCTTGCACCTTGAACTGTGTTAACATCACGGTATGATCGTCTATTAGCAAACTAGTAAGAGGTTTTCATTACCTCTTGTGCGCAGATCTTTATATTGATGTTCTGAACCCTATTACAACCTATCCGTGATCATCCGTCTAGGTGGCTGGTACGCATGCCGTGTGGCCCATGTCCAAAACCACTAACCGAGGAGAACAGGGCAGTTCTTTAGACACTAACCTCGTATTCGGGGGATAGTTCAAATTCCTGTACCCTCAGTTACATTTAGGTGCCCTTCATTTCCCGAAATAACTATAAGCAAATCCCCGGGTCTAATCCAAAGAAAAGGCACCGGGATCAATTATTTTCCCTTCCGACGCCGAGCCGTGTCTCTGACGATTTAACTGTCGATGAAACGTTATATTCGAATCTTTCTCTTTCTCGTAGCAGACAATACTAACCATTATGTTCTAAGATAGTTTTCGGCCTATAACACTCGCCTGTCGTGACACAAACTAGTGTTACGCTCTGGGAGGATTTTTATTTTTCACCGTGCGTGTGTCTAATGGATAAGGGTATCTCACAGTAATTTTAAATATATTGTAATTTAACAGAAAACTAAACAGGTTTTAACTCTAAGATTTCATAAAAGTAGAAAAGCTCATACGAATGAAACAATAAACGGTCGCCAGTCCAATTAGGCACATGAATTTGAAATATTATGTTTAAGAAAATTGAATTTTAGTTGTTGAAGTGACTTTCATTAAGATTCCCTTTGAATAGCTCTCTGGATACACACAATACAGGACAATCTAAGTTGTGGGTAGCAGTAGTCACCATTAATGCACAAACCAGTAATCATAGGAATCAAAATTGTACCCAACTCATAATAATAACAGTTACAATCACGATCATTACTCGACTCAGTATTGAGTTGTTACTGCAGGAAGCACCGTACTAAAGTTGGGCATGGAGGGGCTTCTGACTTAACTGACATATAAATACGACAAACAAAAATTAAATAACACTACAGTTACACTGTTTGTACTCCCATTTATAGAAATGTAACAGTTTTCTTTAGTAGCAATAGTACTCCAAGTGCCTTTCTAATATGAAAAAATTAAGGTGGGGACCCATAAACTGATACTGTCTCACTAATCAAACTTATTTCAATAGTAAAATTCAATTCTACCAAATTTAGTTCTTAGCCTCACTTGGAATAGTTATCAATTTTTAAAGCAAATTATTCAACACTGGGCTGCATTAACTTCAAAAAAATCGTTTATGATAGTAATCAAGGCTAAATTGTGTTTTAAATAAGTTTAAATTATGTGCCTTTTTCATCACCTGTGAAACAGGTATTTCAGACAGTAACATTTACACAGTTTGGCACTGAATTTTAGCACATTTATTACACAGAAATAAATCACTAATTCTTTAGAAACAGGATACTCGGTTTTCTGAACACATAGGAGGGGATCAAAAAATGGTTCAAATGGCTCTGAGCACTATGGGACTTAACTGCTGAGGTCATCAGTCCCCTAGAACTGAGAAACACTTAAACCTAACTAACCTAAGGGCATCACACGCATCCATGCCAGAGGCAGGTTTCGAACCTGCGACCGTAGCGGTCACGCGGTTCCAAACTGTAGCGCCTAGAACCGCTCGACCACCTCGGTCGGCTTTAGGAGGGGATCCTGCATAAGTTCATGATTAGGATAAAACTTCTGGTTCTAAACACAGGTTTATAGTACTTAGATTACTATTGAAAACACTCACACAAATTAACTGGTCCATGTTCTGATATGTATCTGTATGCATGAAGTTGGTGGAGCAGTATCGAAGTAGTGGTGGCAAGCGACGTGGCGGCTAACTGTACTCAACATCTCTTAATGTTTGAATGCTCTATCAAATTTCTTCTTGGCGACGGACTTTTAACGTGTTAGAGCCAGTCCTCATTGCTGAGAGTAACATGCGACAGCCAGTTCCATATCTGAGGCAAAATTCCTTGCAAAACGGCTTTCAATTGCCTCCCTTGGCACCTTCGATGTGTACCGTGCAACGGCTAGCCACTGACCGCGTACCGTTACCACCAGGGAGCCGCCCAGTTAGACCGCCAAGACCACCTTTTACATCGCGCTAAGCGACTTCCATTGCGTAGGGACTTCCCTACATATTTTATGTTATACAATATAAGTGCCCTAAGCATGAACCAGCTTCCAGTATACAATGTTTTCTTTGTAACTTACATATATTATAAAACTTCATTATTTTAGACATTACTTAGTTTTTTTCCATACTTACATTACAAACTTTAAATTTCCTGTCACAAATCAATGAGCTTAGGTAACAAAGAACAAACACTTCATAATCACAGATACACAGTGACATAGTATAAACCTACTTTTAATCGATATAGGTGTTACAGGCCCAGAATCAATGACAGCCGCGGAAGCTTCGCTTATCCATCCTTTTCCAATGGAGCTAATTCTGCGTCTATGATAATATAGATGTTGACGACACTCCAATTTTACATTTAGTTTCTCTTCAGAAAATAGCTAGACATGCTCACCACAAAATAAAAAATTTATCTCCTAGGAATGGACTAGACTGTGGTGGTGTTGTGGTGCGGTGGAGAGTGTACATTTCTTCATGGAGAGGGAGGTTGGCTTTGGTCAGTGCCCAGTCACCACTTACATAGTACAGTTTATTATTTTACAGTGTGGCACACTGGGAAAAATGAAGTAACTGTCTTCCGGTGTACTTTTATTTACATGGGTTTTGCAAGTATATCACCTAGTCATTCTCAGAGGAAATCTGCAGTAGTTATGCTAAGATGAAAAGGCTTGCACATGTTAGACTAGTGTGGAGACCTTCATTGAACAACTAAAAACCATAACAGCACCGCCAACGCGCTGTCTTACGCCCGAACCGTCAATGATGTACATCTTGCTTTACAAGACAGTCATGTAAAGAATGAGACGAAACTCGAACGTAATCGGCTATCATGCGCGTGTGTCCCGGAGCTTCACAAAGTGCTTCCCTATGAGGATTAAATTGTTGAAAGATATTTGCGTTTTTATTTCCTTACCCATATCGAACGAAAACCCTTGGAGGAACTGCATCACATGGACATTTGGAGTGGAGTTGCAGGAAGGAGCCAGTGCTTGTTGCTACCTACAAAGTTTTCCTGACGCACCGCATCCTTTCTCCAAAGTATAGCACAAAGGCTCACAGATATTGAGATCTGTTGACTGTGGTGACTAATGGAGAAGTGACAATCATACTCGTCTTCACGAAACCTGTCCTGGACGATGCGAACTGTCTGAACAGAGGCCCTGTCATTTTGGAACACAGCATCAGCAAAGGGAACGAAACATTGTACCACGTGATGGACCTGATGCAACTTCGCAGAGTACTATTTGGGCCCGTGTCATAGCATGAAATGGGTGCCCGTATCATCACCGAAACCTCGCCTTGTTTCACTCTTGGGACGTAAACTTGGCCAGAAGTTGGAAACATTGTGAAAAAGGCTTATCCGACCCAATGACTGTCTTCCATCGATCTATAGTGCAGGTTTTATGGTTTCAGCATCATGTTTTCCTGTCACTGGAACCTGCATCCATGATCAGCGGTTTTGGAATTCCAGCAAGCTCTGTAATTTCCTGCTTATGAAGCTCCCTTCATGTTGTTTTGGTGCTAACAGGGTTCGCGATTGTGACATTTAGTTTTCCAGTAACTTTTGCAGCTCACTTCCTTTTATTTTTCGTCACAATCCTCTTCAATGCCCGTCTGTCATGACCAATAACACTGAGCGGATGTTTTTTCCACTTTTCCTGTACGCAGCAGAAATCTTCGATATGGTGCCTCATCAAACACCAAATAATTTGGCTGCCTTTGTCGCGAAAGCACCTACCATCCGAGCACCAACAGTTTGCCTACATTCGACTTAACTTTGCTCATACATAGCGCACTCACGACTACACACAACACAGTTCTCACCACGACTGACACTTGCAGCGTATTGAAGAGATTGCACACAGGTGTAGTTCGTGCTAAAATACAACAGCAGAACCTACCGACTCGGCTAGCTTCTGCATTTATATCCAGGCACCCATTTCCCTCAGTGCTTCCATATTTTGTCCAACCCATGTAGCTTCATTGTCTATGTTCGGGCGCCCCTCCTGTGGGAAATATTAAATATCGAGGTGCACACACGTGTTCTGTTGTTTCGTGTAGGTGAATCTCGGAGACAAGGTTGTGTTTAAGGCCATACATCGCTCGTTTGTATGTGGAGCACGCGACTGATGTTAGTGAAGGATGCTAAAGAGCGCTTCTCGAGTTGTACGAGGCATGTCCACAAAGTAACTTTCCTTTGGTTATACAAAACAAGCCTGTACAGATACAGAAAAAATATTTATTGTACAAAAGCTACAAATGTTAAACTACTTTTCTACATAGCTTCCGCAATTTTGTGGGCACTTGTCGTAGCGAGGCACAAGTTTTTGTATGCCTTCTTCATAGAAGGTTGCCGCCTGTGTATTCAACCATGTGGTAACATGTTCTTTCAGTTCGTTATCATCATTGAAGTGTTGATCACTAAGGACAAATTTTAGATGTAAGAAGAGATTTAAGTCGCTAGGAGCGAGGTCCGGGCTGTACAGAGGATGATCAAACGGGTTCCAGTGATATTGCCATAAGATTTCTTTGCTCACGTTCGCCGTGTGAGGTCGGGCATTGTCGCAGAAAAAAACCACACCTTTTGACAGTAATCCTCGGTGCTTGTTCTGTATTGCGCGGCGCAATTTCTTAAGGGTCTCTCAGTAACTTTGTGCATTGAATGTTTGTCCTCGTAATAAGAAATCAATCATCAAAATGCCTTTTCTTTCCCAAAAAACGGTGCACATGACTTTTCGAGGTATCAGGATTTTCTTAGGCTTAACCTTCGTTGGGGATGAAGTGTGCATCCATTCCATTGATTGGCGTTTTGTTTCAAGGGTGTCGTACGATATCTAAGTTTCATCCTCCGTGATCATCCGAGAACGAAAACCATCGCCTTCTCCACTGTAGCGTGTCAAAAAGTGAAGTGCACTGCCCAACCGTTGTTTTTTGTGTTGTTAAGTATGAATTTTAGGTACACAACGTAAGCAAAGTTTTCGAAATTTCAGTTTTTCAGTAACAGTTTCATGAATTAGTGATCGTGAGATATGCGGAACTTCCATAGCAAAGGCATCAGGTGTAAACTTAAGGTTGTCCTTAATCTTCTCCTCAGTTATGTGCACCAGTTCATCAGTAACCACAGACGGGCGTCCACTTCGTTCTCCACCGTGCACTATATGACGTCCTTCATTGAATAGTCTGACCCATCTTCTAACCTTTGAATTACTCATAGCATTTTATCCTTAAACCTCGCAGATTTGCCGACGAATTTCCTTTGGTTTAACTTTCTTTGCGTTTAGAAAACGAATCACAGATCTGATTTCACAAGCGGTGGCATTTTCAATTACGGCTGACATTATAAACAAGCACTACAAAGCACACGTCGGCAACAGCGATCTGAAAATGGCGTACATGTCTTCGCCTTGAGTCTGAGTAACTGCCGCGCATGCTCGGAACTGCGATAGTAGCGCTGCCGCGGACAGAAATAGAAACGGAACTTACTTTATGGACGACCTCATATTTCGTTTTACATTTGGAAAACATGCTACATGCATGATGCGACAGCGGCACATTTTAGTGCTTATTTAAGACTGTATATCTGGCGTTCCCAGTGTTATAGGCCCTTTGCTGTTCCTTATCTATATAAACGATTTGAGAGACAATCTGAGCAGCCGTCTTAGGTTGTTTGCAGGTGACGCTGTAGTTTATCGACTAATGAAGTCATCAGAAGATCGAAACAAATTGCAAAACGAGTTAGAAAAGATAACTGAATGGTGCGAAAATTGGCAGTTGACCCTAAATAACGAAAAGTGAGAGGACATCCACATGACTGCTAAAAGGAATTCTTTAAACTTCGGTCACACGATAAATCAGTCTAATCTAAAAGCCATTAATTTAACTGAAGACCTATGTATTACGAACAACTTAAATTGGAAGGAACACATAGAAAATGTTGTGGGGAAGGCTAACCAAAGACTGCGTTTTATTGGTAGGACGCTTAGAAAACATAACAAATCTACTAAGGAGAGTGCCTACACTACACTTGTCCGTCCTCTTTTAGAATACTGCTGCGCAGTGTGGGATCCTTACCAGATAGGACTGACGGAGTACATCTAAAAAGTTCAAAGAAGGGCAGCACGTTTTGTATTATCGCGAAATATGGGAGAAAGTGTCACAGAAAATATGCATCATTTGGGCTGAACATCATTAAAAGAAAGGCGTTTTTAGTTGCGACGGAATCTGCGACGAAATCTTCTCACGAAATTCCAATCACCAACTTTCTCCTCCGAGTGCGAAAATATTTTGTTGACATCGACCTCCATAGGGAGAAACGATCACCACGATTAAATAAGAGCTCGTACGGAAAGATATCGGTGCTTTTTTTTTTATTCTGCGCGCTTTACGAGATTGGAATAATATAGAATTGTGAAGGTGGTTCGATGAACCCTCTGCCAGGCACTTAATGTGGTTTCCAGAGTATCCATGTAGATGCATGTAATATGGTCAGTTATGAAGCAGTGTCTGTACCTTGCCATGCAATATCACTGTGTTAAATCCTTGTCACTTTTGAGACGACTCCGAAAAGAGAAAACCAGTTGATACGGTTTGAAACGAGGGAGCCAATTGTATAATTTCGTCGAGATTAGCGAGGTGATCTTGGATTTTTTGAAAGAATTCGTAACTCAGTGCAGAGGGAGTGGAGTACTCCATCCAAATGTGAAGAAGACAAGCGTAACACGGTAAATGGTGATCTGTAACGTGCTGAAGTACTCGTAGTATCACATTTCTTGATAAGATAGGCCACGGGTGAAATTTGAGGGCAGTTATATTGGGGCTTCGTCGAAAAGTGTGTGTGTTTGTGTGTGTGTGTGCGTGAGTGTGTATGTGTGTGTGTGTGTGTGTGTGTGTGTGTGTGTGTGTGTGTGTGTGTGTGTGTGTTTTTATGTTTTTTTATGAATAGTGCAGTGACCTATTTTTTATCTATCTCATTCCCTAATAAGTAGTTGGAGGAGGACTGCTGCAAAACTTTTTTTTTCTTTTTTTTTCCAGCCCAATACCCCAATAGTATGATGGTGAGCCATGGATTACGGTTCTGGGATTCTTCTTATAACGAATGACGAATGCAAAGCTTACGAAAATTTTGGTCGGAAATGGGAGAATGGATGCATTTTTATTTTGTGCGACTGATTTTAGGAAGAGGTGAGAGAACGATGCTGATATTGTCGTGTGGTTAGCATAATTGGCTACTTAGTTCACGGTAGCCAGCCACTGTGTTAAAGCCTTATCGAACCTAACTGCGAGCGCCTGAAACAACTGACAAGTTTCAGGGTCGATATCCAAGTAATTTGTATGATTTTATGCGATTAAATGGCCAATGACTGATGCCAGTCATAGTCGCAATGTTTTCCAGTGCATTTCAGGGATATTAGTAGCAGTTATCAAGCAGCTTGATACCCTGCTACGTGTCGCAGTGCTTAAGGCATTAGATTTCGCTGTTTACTTTGTGCAACTTCAGCTGCCGAGAGTTTAAGCCTAGTCCTTCGTAGCAGCAATCGCTAGCCACTGACTCACGAACGCGATCGGAAAAGACCCCCGCGATCCTGTGCCCTCGGGCTGTGTAGCGGCTCACCCGCTCCCCAGCCGAGTAAGCCAAGGCGGAGCGCGCCTGATTAAGCGGCGGCATGAATATTCAGGGGGCTCTGATCAACGGCGACCCTACCTGGCTTTTTTAATTTGTGGAACACCGCCCGCAGCCCTTTACCTCAAGTACCGCCCGTGTATTAATCGCAACACTCGTGCCGTGTCTTCTCGCTCTTCACCTCACACTGTGCTCCAGACTTCTTAATGCTGCTCTGGGGTGGTTCCATGCAGTAGCACACGTCTGATCTGCCACATTAGGTCAGTGATAAAGCATTACTTTCTCGCATTGGGGGACCCTGTTGAAACGTATACAATGAATCCATGTTACACTTGTCACTAGAACACTGGTAAAACCTTACGAGTACAATGTGAAAATGTAGTCTACTTTGAAACGAAATAAAATGAGAAGTTTCGATCATCAGCGGTTTTCTTCGCATGTCGAAACTGATGAAACTGCTCGTTGAGCAGTTACTATGTCCAGAAGAAGGCTGTTAATAGTCGGTCCACAGCGGCAATTTATTTATTTTTTCATCGTTTTATGTGATGTGTTATAGCCAGAAGGGATTTAAACAAAATGAACCCAGTAAATTGAGTAAAAATGAGACATGGAAAGCCACTAAGAATACCAGCGCTCCGAAGCACATGGTGTCTCAAGATTGTGGAAGGAAGGAAGGAAGGAAGCAAAGAAGCAAAGAAAGAAGTAAGTAAAATTAGGGTTTTGCGTCTCCTTGACGACCAGATAATTAGTGACAGAGCACAAGCTCGGATTTGGGGGTGGTGGGGAAGGAAATCTCCCGTGTTCTGTCAAAGGAACCATCCCAGCATTCGCCTTAGCCTGTTTACGGAACTCATGAGATGATGTGGATGTTGATGTGGATGATCGGTCGGCAATTTTCCGAAGGCGAGTCCAGTGCTCCACCTCGCTCGGAAATGGTATGGAAGAAGACTCAGTGGAACGGGAAAGTAGGAGGAAGAAGTGGAAAATAGGTGCTTCGCGAAATTAACTGGCTAAGGGAGAGGTTGACTCACTCTTTGAACTCCATTTGCATTTGAATGCCTATCTAGTTTAGACTTTCGTTTGATTCTAATTTACCTCTTTCTCCACCTGTCTTTTGCTCTCCTCTACATACTCAGTACATCCAATATCAGTTTGACTGTTGTAATCTTTTACCAGCCTCTGCAATTTTTACCCGTACGCTGTTCGTCCGCTGCGCGAGGTAGCCGCGCGGTCTTGGGATTCTCGTCACGGTCCGTGCGACTCCTGCCGTCGGAGATTCGAGTCCTGCCTCGGGCATGGGTGTATGTGCCGTCCTTAGCGTACGTTAGTTTAAAGTTGGATTAAGTAGTGCGTAAGCTTAGGGATCGACGACCTCAGTAGTTTCGTCCCATAAGACCTTACCACAGATTTCCAAAATTTGCTGTTCGTCCTAGGGGCACGTTATGTATTTCTGCGTTTTGTAACTGATACTCGACTATCTTTCCCGAATTCTTATCAGGGTTTTCAGCAAATTTGGCCCCGCCCTTGGGCCCCCATCTGCACACTGTAGTGACTGTACGTAGTAGCTGTTGTGGAGAGATGAGTGTTCTATTTGGGTGCCATCGCACCGTTGTGGTCGCCAGGACCTCTTCTGTCTCTTTCACATGAATGTATTATTCAAGGGAAAAGTTCAAGATTCTTACATAATGTTCTCGAGCTTCTACGAATATTTTCGAATGTTAAACGGATGTTTCGCAGTGTTCTAGATTATTCACGAACGTTAATGGATGTTTTTCAATGTTCTAGAATATTATCGAACGTTCTAGAATACAGCTTAGAAAATGCTCATGTTGCACTGTTTTGCACCACGCCAAAATCATCTGTTCCGAGGAGCTGAGCAACGCAGTAAAAATAAAAGTACAACTCATCGACAAAGTTTATCCGCTTATAGAGCAACTACGTAAACAAGAAATGGTTTTGTCATCGAAGAAATTTTACAAATAAAATTACATAACTCAGAAAACAAATCGCCGAAAACAAAGTATAATTTCAGGGGGAGAAAAAATATTTAAATCCACGGATATCCTGATCAGCCAAAACAAAAGCATAAACTTCGGAATATAATTCTTAAATGTGCTCAATGTTCTCGGTATGCTCTCGCAGGTAAGCTTCTATACATCATCACAAAAGAGAAAATATTAACAGGAAAAGAGGAAAGTCAGTATTAATACAACGAATTTCATAATTACAACTAACTTCTTTATAGGCCTCCGATTTCTGATAAGATCAAGGTACAATATGACTGTCAGTAAAGCACGTGGGCAAAAATTCCAACGTTGCGGAATGAATGTAAAAAGAATCGTGTTTCATGCAAAGCCAACTATACGTAGCGTATTCGCTTACTGAAAAACAAACTTATTCGTATTTGCACCCGAAAGCAAAACAGCAAATGTTTTTAACAACTGGGAGCTGCAAGGGACGGACAAAACTATGAACTCATCGGAAACACTAAATATTGGTACTTTTCAGTACGGTGTAGGAAAACCGTTGGTATTCAAAATACCTTCCAGTCGTCTTGTACCATGTGTAGGGTTTTCAGGGCAACCTTACAACATTCTTTCTCCAAAATAATTCAGTTCAAGTAAAGATGATGGAAGGTAGCAATCACGCACCATTCTCTTCAAAAAGTAGACAACAAAGGCTCAATAATAATGAGATCTATGATACTGCAGTGCCCGTGTTATTCCGAATTACGGTGCAAGAGAATATACATAATGGATTTACGAGTACAGGTCGTAGACACATAGTTGACAACATATGGAAATTTAGGTGTCTTCGTGAGTCGTGCCTGGATAGCGAAATGGTAAGGCGAGCGTTCACAATCAGCGGGATATTCGGGTTGGAGTCGGTGCGCCACAAATTTTCGTTGCCGCCATTCCATTATACACAGACGATGGTCGTCCATATGCGCAACTGCCAATACATTTCAAACAATGGGTCTGCAGATTGCTGGCCGGGAGATGTGCGACAGTTTGTTGTCGTGGTCACAACATCAACCGTGGACGATGCTATCCGAGTAAACAGAAGCTGCGTCGTCTTGGAACGCAGCGTCACCATTCAGAGCTAACACTGCACCGTGGAATGACCTGATCAGCCAAAATAGTAGTAACGTGGCCTTGCAGAGTGACCATAGCGCCCATGGAATATCAAGACATGGCTGATCAAATCATCGCCGAAACCAAGCCATGTTTCACTCTTGGGGTGTAAAATCTGCCAAAAGATGGAAACTGTAAAAAAAGACTCATCCCACCAAATGACTTTCTGCCATTGCTTCAAAGTCCAGGTTTGATGGATTGAGCACGAAATTTTGTTATTACGGGCGTTGGTATCATTGATGAGCTGTTTTGGAATTCCAGCTAGCCCTGCGTTCCCTGAATATGCGGCTCTTTCTGTGTTGTTGTGGTTCTGACAGAGTCCGCTAGTGCCGCATCCAATTCTAAAGTGACTTTTGCAGCTGTCGTCCTCTCGTTTTTCGTCGGAATCCTTTTCCATGACAGTCTGTCACGATCATTCAACACACACTGCCATCCACTTTGTGACTTAGCAGAATTCCCCCCCTCCCCCCTCCCCCCCCCCCTCCCCGATTTCCCTGTGTGCGGTATAAATAATCTTCGATATGGTGCCTCTTAAAACGCCAATCACTTCGGCTCCCTTGGTAACGGAAGTATTCACCAGACAAGCAACAACAATTTGCCGACGTTCGAATTCACTTAGCTCTGACATGACGCATCCACGACCTGCACAGAACCCTGTTCTGACTGTGGCTGGTTCTTACAATTTATTAAGGACGTTGCACAGGTGCCATTCGTGGTCAAATACAATAGTTCAACGTGCAGGCTCGACTAGCATCTGCGTTTATGATGAGGGATGCATGCCTCGCGATGTTCCCATATTTTTGTCCAACCCCTGTAGCTGGTTCATGTTAGACCTCAACCTCAGTGCATAGCAGTTACGACTCCGGTAATAAAGCCGTGAAAATATTCCCCTTCTTCAACAGAATGTTCTCCCATGGGGGAACAACAACGCGATCTGTCGACTGCCAATAAAAATCACGCAGTAAGCACACTTTCATAGCGTAACGCAATAAATGATGGGGTCTTTAACATGTGTTAAAGTAACTCAGAATTTTAAGGAAGACGTCCAACCATTATAAAACAAACCTGGAAGCATAACAGCGCATCCCCTTGTAGAGAATACGCATGCAATGCAGATGTTAACTGCACTTCGTAATGCGTAACAACTAACAGCAAGAAGCATGAATCACAAAATAACCAACCTTCTTTGTATTCACGACTGCAATACGTTTCAAAATTCTCTGCAGCTCGGGTGTACCTCATATTGACTGAAAATTGCATGAAAAGGAGAAATGGTATCTGCTCACAGCAGTTCATAATATTATCAGTTCTACTGCAGGCAGCTTCTTTTCAATAAACAGTGTTCGTATCGGTTACTGGAACAAATAAAGGATAACGTGGAGTTACAGATACAAGTTCTAAAACTCAGGAATAACTCCAGGAGGAAAATAATTAAGGAAGAACTTGAGACTGATTCCAATTACTATTCACTGAATATGCATGATGGTTCGAGAACAGCAGATAGATATGACCTCAAATACATCACGTGAAATTACAATTCTACATATATTCCCTATAACAGAATATTTACACCATACGCCTTCGTATCTCCTTAATACCATCCAGTGACTGGGAAAGAAAAATGGAAAGCGAATAATATCTCCTGACGGCTTGAACATAAATATATACTAATCCTCGGTAATTAGGACAAAGACGCGTTCTGTACAAGCGTCTAACCTCGGTCACAATGATGACAAATCTGCAAAGTTGGAAAGTCGGGTACGTAATACAGAATTGTGTCAATGCAACGGTAGCAAGCAACGTTCTCAGCATGACTGCTGAATACTGCACCTTAGGAAGGGCCATCTCAGCAATATACAGCCGGCCAGGGTGGCCGAGCGGTTCTAGGCACTACGGTCTGGAATCGCGTGACCGCTACGGTCGCAGGTTCGAATCCTGCCTCGGGCATGGATATGTGTGATGTCCTTAGGTTTGAGTAGTTCTAAGTTCTAGAGGACTGATGACCTTAGAAGTTAAGTCCCATAGTGCTCAGAGCCATCTGAACCATTCAGCAATACACAAGTCAACAACGTCTGGAGTAGAACGATGTTGGCTGCTAAAGGCGTCGACCACGGGCGAAGAGAAAGTGCTTGCCACATGATCCTATTAGAGCGGGTTGTGCGCGCGGAGTACAACTTGCAGGTAAGCATTACCATGCAACCAAAGATGTTATTTCTCCAGCAGACGAGAGCTTAGAGTAGATAGTCTTTGAACCACGCGACTGATTCGCAAATAGCATACCAATACATAATATGAAATATATTTGTAACAGACACCTCCCAGAATATATTATAGGTAAGATACATAGTACACAGAAGAGCTGAAGAAACTGATACACGTGCCTAATATCGTGTAGAGCCTCTGTGAGCACGAAGAAGTGGCGCAACAGGACGTGGCATGGACTCGACTAATGACTGAAGCAGTGCTGGAGGCAATTGACACCAAGAATTCTGCAGAGCTGACCATAAATCTGTAAGAATACGAAGGGGTGGAGATCTTTTCTGAACAGCGTGTTGCGAGGCATTCCGGATATGCTCAATGTTCATGTCTGGGGAGTTTGGTGGCCAGTGGAAGTGGTTAAACTCAAAAGAGTGTTCCTGGAGCCACTCTATAGCAATTCTCGACTTGTGGGGTTTCGCATTGTCCTGCTGGAATTGCCCAAGTCCTTTGGAATGCACAATGGACATGAATGGATGCAGGTGATGAGACAGGATGCTTATGTACGTGTCACCTGCCAGAGTCGTATCTAGTCGTATCATGTCCCCCATATCACTCCAGGTGCACACGCGCTACGCCATTACAGTGCCTCCACCAGCTTGAACAGTCCCCTGCTGATATGCATGGTACATGGATTCATGACGTTGTCTTCATACCCTTACGCATCCAGCCGCTCGATACAATTTTAAACGAGACTCGACCGACAACGCAACATGTTTCCAGTCATTAACAGTCCAGTGTCGGTGTTGACGCGTCCATGGGAGGCGTAAAACTTCGTGTCGTGCACAGCTCAAGAGTACATGAGTGGGCCTTCGGCTCCGAAAGCCCATATCGATGATGTTTTGTTGAATGGTTCCCACCTATTGATGGCCCACCGTTGAAACCTGCAGAAATTGCCAAAGGGTTTCATTTCTGTCACGTTTAACGGTTTCTCCAGTCGTTGTTGGTCCCGTTCTTGCAGGATCTTTTTCCGGCCGCAGCGATGTCGGAGATTTGATGTTTTACCGGATTCCTGATCTTCACGGTACAGTCGTGAAACGGTCGTAAGGGAAAATCCCCACTTCATCCTCGTGATGTCCTTAGGTTAGTTAGGTTTAAGTAGTTCTAAGTTCTAGGGGACCGATGACCATAGATGTTAAGTCCCATAGTGCTCAGAGCCATTTGAACCATTTGAACCACTACCTCGGAGATGCTGTGTCCCATCGCTCATGCTCCGACTATAACACCACGTTCAAACTCACTTAAATCATGATAGCCTACCATTGTAGCAGCAGCAACCGATCTAACAACTGCGCCAGATACTTGTCTTATAGACATTGCCGACCGCAGCGCCGGATTCTGCCTGCTTACTTGAATCCGCATGCCTATACTAGTTTCTCTGGTGCTTCAGTGTACATACCTGAGATGATTAATTGCAAATTTTTTGCAAACAAGAAATCAAATGAAAAAAAAAAAAAGAAAGGAGGTCAAGCTAAAGAGCTATTCTTCTGATGGTGTGAGCCTAACAGTTTATCTTGTCATTTCTTTATGGTCATTATTATGCCTTTTCTCTGGGTGATTCGTTGCAGGATGTCTTAATTTCTTACTCGTCTGGTTCACCAATGTTCAACCATCTCCTGTGATGACACACTGCAACTGCTACTAAAGTTTTCTTTTTTTTTTCTTCCCTTTCGTTTAAGATCCGCACCAATACACCAAACATGGCTCTCCAGTTATCATTGGCTTGTCTCAAGTGTCTTTGGATGTTTGTGCGAAACCGTTTTGCACTGTCCAAACCGTGATATTTGTCTCTGTTGCCTTTTATTCATGTGTTTTACTTTACTTATAGCATAATTTGTCCACCTCTTAAAGACAGGGTCTTATACAAGTTTAAAACTTAACCATCGAGCACGTCAACATGCTGCGCACCCCACACCTCAGATTTGACGTTGATTATGTCTATTTTCAACCACCAGCTAGCTCTTGTTCCGTTTAATGGGGTATCCTATTCAATTCCTATTAACTTTCGGCGATATTGCTCGTACGTAAGTATCCTGTCTGATCACCTCCATCCATTCATGTCCTTTGCGCATTCCGACGGACGTGCGTAATTCCAGCACGACAATGCGACACCCCACACATCCAGAATTGCTACAGTGTGGCTCAGGGAACACTCTTTTGAGTTTAAACACTTCCGCTGGCCACCAAATTCCCCAGACATGACCATTAATCACCATACCTCGGATTCCTTGCGACGTGCTGTTCAGAAAAGATCTCCACCCCGTCGTACTCTTTCGGATTTATGGAAAGTCGCAGGATTCGTGATGTCAGTTCCCTCCAGCACTACTTCAGACATTAGTCGAGTCCATGCTACGTCGTGTTGCGGCACTTCTGTGTGCTCGCGGGGGTCCTACACGATATTACGCAAGTGTACCAGTTTGTTCAGCTCTTTAGTGTAGATACTCAGCAACAACGCAGCCTTCGTCCTTCACTGTTCAACATTTTACTTTCAATAAGAAGGGAAAACACATGATATATATCGGCTGACGAAATGACTTTACTCGGGAGAAACATAGAAATGATTCAGTTTGCAAACGGTGTGTCAGTTTTAGCTGAATTTGCAGGTGGTCCTTAGACTATATAAACTATGAATAAGATATCAGAAACATGCAGCATGAACGTAAACAAAAATGGAGGTGAAATGTTGGAACTCAACAAGAAATTGCATTTAGAGACAGTGGAACAACGTATTAACCTGACGTAATTATATATGTACCGAAATAACTGAATATGTTGGCAGAATTGTACAATCTAACACAACGTTAAGTAAAAGCGTAATGAATTTACTGGCCTTGAAAAATTTAACCTAAACTTTAGACGAACGGTTTGCAAACCCTCGATCTTTATACGTAATGGCTCAAAGAGAAGGAAAGTATGATACCCCGAAAAAGGAATGCATTGCAGACATTTCAGACATAGTCTGGCGCGAAGAACGCTTAAGAACTTACTGGAAGAGTGAATTACGAATAAAAAAATATAAAAAGTGTACAGTTACACAGGAATACTACACTAGTGTGAGTTCCACCTACTTTCGACATTAACGTCATGATCATATTGGCATTTCCGAAACGGCTGCTTGCCGCCGTCATTACAGTATACAGAACACAACAAACGGTTTTGAGGCAACTTTGGTATGCCACACGTCATAGACATCAGCAGTGATGTGTACGGTCGAAAAGACGTGCAACTGTTGAGCAACTGATCGCCCAGATGGACCAAGGCGCTATAACCTGTGTCTCCTCTACAAAAGATCAGCGAACACTGCTGCGTATAGGCCTCCGCTGCAGGCGCCCTGTTCGTGTACCTGCTGTCCAGTGGCGACGAAGCCTGGAATCTGAACCCAAATCCGAACCAGAACGTCCTCTCCCCTGAGTGGTGGTAGATGGCCTTTTGAGATAAATCACGTTTTATGCTCCACTGGACAGATGGCAGACATCTTGCAACAATCGTCGGAAGAATCATGGCTGAAGAACGGAGCATTACAGTTCTGGGGAATATTTTAATGGCATTGCGTGCGTTATCTAGTCATTCTGGAAGGCAGAATAGACCATCACAAGTATGCATCTATCCTTGACGACCATTTCCACCTCTAAATGCAGTATGTTTTTCCTCGGCTCGATGACGTCTGTCTACTGGACAACGCAACTTGCCATACAGCTCGCAATGATTGTCCGTGGTTTGAAGACATTATGATGAGTTAACCGAGCTCCTCTGGCCTCTAAACTTTCGCGAGTTTAAACCCAATCGAGAATCTGTGGGACCACCTCGATCAGGCTGTTCGCCCCATGAATCCTTGTGCAACTACATTCCTGGAAATTGAAATAAGAACACCGTGAATTCATTGTCCCAGGAAGGGGAAACTTTATTGACACATTCCTGGGGTCAGATATATCACATGATCACACTGACAGAACCACAGGCACATAGACACAGGCAACAGAGCATGCACAATGTCGGCACTAGTACAGTGTATATCCACCTTTCGCAGCAATGTAGGCTGCTATTCTCCCATGGAGACGATCGTAGAGATGCTGGATGTAGTCCTGTGGAACGGCTTGCCATGCCATTTCCACCTGGCGCCTCAGTTGGACCAGCGTTCGTGCTGGACGTGCAGACCGCGTGAGACGACGCTTCATCCAGTCCCAAACATGCTCAATGGGGGACAGATCCGGAGATCTTGCTGGCCAGGGTAGTTGACTTACACCTTCTAGAGCACGTTGGGTAGCACGGGATACATGCGGACGTGCATTGTCTGGTTGGAACAGCAAGTTCCCTTGCCGGTCTAGGAATGGTAGAACGATGGGTTCGATGACGGTTTGGATGTACCGTGCACTATTCAGTGTCCCCTCGACGATCACCAGAGGTGTACGGCCAGTGTAGGAGATCGCTCCCCACACCATGATGCCGGGTGTTGGCCCTGTGTGCCTCGGTCGTATGCAGTCCTGATTGTGGCGCTCACCTGCACGGCGCCAAACACGCATACGACCATCATTGGCACCAAGGCAGAAGCGACTCTCATCGCTGAAGACGACACGTCTCCATTCGTCCCTCCATTCACGCCTGTCGCGACACCACTGGAGGCGGGCTGCACGATGTTGGGGCGTGAGCGGAAGACGGCCTAACGGTGTGCGGGACCGTAGCCCAGCTTCATGGAGACGGTTGCGAATGGTCCTCGCCGATACCCCAGGAGCAACAGTGTCCCTAATTTGCTGGGAAGTGGCGGTGCGGTCCCCTACGGCACTGCGTTGGATCCTACGGTCTTGGCGTGCATCCGTGCGTCGCTGCGGTCCGGTCCCAGGTCGACGGGTACGTGCACCTTCCGCCGACCACTGGCGACAACATCGATGTACTGTGGAGACCTCACGCCCCACGTCCGGTACATCCACCCGGCCTCCCGCATGCCCACTGTACGCCCTCGCTCAAAGTCCGTCAACTGCACATACAGTTCACGTCCACGCTGTCGCGGCATGCTACCAGTGTTAAAGACTGCGATGGAGCTCCGTATGCCACGGCAAACTGGCTGACACTGACGGCGGCGGTGCACAAATGCTGCGCAGCTAGCGCCATTCGACGGCCAACACCGCGGTTCCTGGTGTGTCCGCTGTGCCGTGCGTGTGATCATTGCTTGTACAGCCCTCTCGCAGCGTCGGAGCAAGTATGGTGGGTCTGACACACCGGTGTCAATGTGTTCTTTTTTCCTTTTCCAGGAGTGTAACTACAGCACCGCCATGGCCCCAGTACCTTCCAGAGCATCACTGGCACTCTTCGTTCACGCCTCGTGCACCGAAAGTTGATAACTGAGACTTTAGACAGGTGGTCACGTTAATGTGATTTGACAGTGTATGAAAGATTGGAGGGACCGGTAACTAAACAAACATCTCTTACAGATATTTCAGTTTAATAATAAATACAGTATGAAGGAAGGTAAAATTCCGAGAATATACAATAATTAGTTGAAATCTTACTGCTCAGTTACGCCAGGGTGATTACCATTCACCATTCCTGCCATCGTTGATTTTCCTGAACTGTTGAACCGAGTGCGGACGACAGACGTCGTTTCTGTCAGGAGTGAGGTGTCTGTCGAATCTGGGGCCGGAGTGGGGACGCGTCGAGCATGGTCACGTAAAAGACACGAAACTGGATGTAACATTGTTAGTTAACACGGGAGAAAACAATGAAAGGATCACGTGTCACGTTTTACCGAGACATCCCATCTTGGGTTGTTCCAGCGCCTGGTGCAAGTCTTTCTGTCTGACACCACTTTGATGTTTTCCCCCTGTAGCTGAATGGTCAGTGTGACGGCTTCTCAATTCTCTGCCGGCCGCGGTGGTCTCGCGGTTCTAGGAGCGCAGTGCGGAACCGTGCGACTGCTACGGTTCGAATCCTGCCTCGGGCATGGATGTGCGTGATGTCCTTAGGTTAGTTATGTTTAATTAGTTCTAAGTTCTAGGCGACTGATGACCTCAGAAGTTAAGTCAGCAGGTCACCGAAGTGGCGTCAGATTGAAAAACCTGCACCCGACGAACGGCCTGCCCGGCAGGGGACCGTAGCCATATGATTAAATAAATAAATAACCACTTCGATTACCTGCGCGACTTTATGATGAAGATGTGACGAAATGATAAGGGCTATAGAAACACCCAATCCCCAAAGGAAGAAAAATTCCGATTCGTCTGAGAATCGAACCAGAGACCGTGCGATCTAGAGGCAGTGATGCTACCTGCTTTCTTCTTCTTTTTTAATGTTTCATCGGTTCTTTTTTGCTTTTTTTCTAGTTGACTTTCGAGTCGTGCCAATTCAGCCATCTCAATAGTATGTATAATGACAATTATGCCCATACGAACACCTAATCCCCGAGCGGAGACAATCTCCGGCTCTGCCGGTGCTAGACCACGAGCTACGGGCAACAGGGAAGAAACGAAACTGTATCGCAAGCGATTCACGCAGAACGTTTCTCCCTGATTTTCATATAACTGGAAGAATTATCTTTGCAGTGGGCTTAACGTATGAAACGCAGAATTATGAATTCAGTAGTGTATGTGTAGGAATCGGCGTCTGTTATTTGATGATAAATTCCGAAAGTGGTGTGAAAATTAACCTAGACTGGTATTATTCAATACTTTGGTTCAAAATGGTTCAAATGGCTCTGAGCACTATGCGACTTAACTTCTGAGGTCATCAGCCCCCTAGAACTTAGAACTAATTACACCTAAGTAACCTAGGGACATCACACACATCCATGCCCGAGGCAGGATTCGAACCTGCGACCGTAGCGGTCGCCCGGTTAAAGACTGTAGCGCGTAGAACCGCATGGCCACTCCGGCCGGCGTTCAATACTTTCCCAGTTATTAGAAGTACCCGTTCGTAATGATGTCTTTAACCGGGATCGTTTTGGTTAGAGCACGCGGACATTGTTAGAAGCGAGTATGAGGAGACTTCTGCTGCCAGCTAAACAGCCCGCATGCTTAAAACTGATCAAATTTTGATAACAGTTTACTAGTAAAAAGATTACGAAGTTGAAGGCTTCAGTGCATTGCACTGAGGTGACAGAAGTCATGGGACAGCGATATGCACCTATACAGATGGTGGTACCATCGCGTGCACGAGGTGTAAAAGGGCAGTGCATTGGCGAACCTGTCATTTATACTCTGGTGATTCATGTGAAAAGGTTTCCAACGTGATTATGATCGCATGACAGGAGTTAACACACTTTGGGTGCGGAATGGTAGGTGGAACTGGACACATTGGATATTCCATTTCGGAAATCGTTAGCGAATTAAATATTCCGAGATCCACAGCGTCGACAGTGTGCCGAGAATACTAAATTTCAGGCCATGCCACTCATCACGGACAACGCAGTGGCCGACAGCCTTCACTTAACGACGGACGGCGGTAGCCTTTGCGTAGAGTTGCCAGTCCTAATAGACAAGCAACACTGCGTGAAATAAGCGCAGAAATCAATGTGAGGGATACGACGAACGTATGGCGAGATTAGTTGTGAATGGGCTATGGCAGAAGACGACCAACGTGAGTGCCTTTGCAGCATCGAGCGTGGTGGCGCAGTGGGGAAGCCATCTTGATTTACGTTTTCCGTAATTTTTTCCGTAATTTCCCTAAATCAATTAAGGCAAATGCCAGGATAGTTCCTCCGAAAGGACAGGGCCGCTTTGCTTCTCATGCCTTCCATAATCCGAGCTTGTGCCTTGTCTCTAATGATCTCGTTGTCGACGGTACGTTTAGCACTAATCTCCTTCCTTCTTCTCCTTTGCTAACAGCACGGCATCGGCTGCTGTGCCTCTGCTGGCCTCGTGACCATATCCGTTGGAACCTAGACGACACCGATTGAGGTGGCGCACTGGTTAGCACACTGGACTCGGGAGGACGACGGTTCAATCCCGAGTCCGGCAATCCTGATTTAGGTTTTGCAAGCAAATGCCGGGATGGTTCCTCTGAAAGGGCACGGCCGGCTTCCTTCCCCGCTCTTCCCTGACTCGACGAGACCGATGACCTCGCAGTTTAGTCTCTTTCCACAAATAATCCAATCCAATCCTTCACGACAGGAAAACCGTGGCCTGGTCATGTAAGTTGTCAACAAGGCACTTTGCAAGCTGTTGGTGTCTCTATAATGGTGTGGGCTGTCTTTACATAGAACGGATTGGGTCGTCTTGTCCAACTGAACGACCAATGAATAGAAATAGTTACGTTCGGCTACTTGACCATTTGGAGGCATTCATGCTCCCAAAAAATGCTGGAATTTTTATGGATGACAACAAGCATATCACTGGGCCACAGTATTTCGCGACTGGTTTCAAGAACATTCTGAACAATTCGAGCAAATTATTTGACCACCGATTGAACATTTATGGGACGTAACTGGGAGGTCGGTTCGTGCATGAAATCCTTCACCGGCAACACGTTCGCAAATGAAGGGCGGCTGTGGAGGCGGCGTGGCTCAGTGTTTTAGCAGGGGACTTCCAACGACTTATTGAGTTCACCTGGAAAAAGGAGGTCCGACACGATATTAGGAAGTATCCCCTGACTTTTGTCACCTCCACGTATTACGCATGTAATCTTCAAATTAAAATTGACAACGTGTTCCAAACTGAAGATTGTGGGCAAAATTACTTCTGGGACATTTGAATGGAGGATACTATTTAGCAACAGTAAGTACTTGAGTTGACGGATTCTCAGCTGTCCACTGGGCGGTTCAGTTTGGATGAGATGATCAGCCTGAAGTGGAGTTTCTCGCAACGCTGGTGACGGCGGACGGCGTCTGTTGGACCCACTGAATAATGGATCACGACGCACGCCGCCACCTGAGCCATTGCGGGTTCTGGGGGGTGGAGTATGGGGAGGGGGTAACGTTTTCCTGGCGGCCTATGGGAGGCCCTCAGCTTCTGCCCTCCTCTGTAGAGCTCTTGGTTCCATAACCCGCCCTGTGACGCGAGACCGAAGTTAGGGGAGCCGGGGAGTGGGCTGTTGAAGGAACCTCTGCGAGGACGTTACCCCTCAGCGTGACGAGGAACCGAGACAACCCGACGCTCGCTGAGCGCGCTCTGTTTTGTAAATGCGTAGCCTGTCTCCCCCTCGCCATCTGCTGCGAACACCAGTACGCATAAGTTTTATATAAAAAAAAAATAACGCAACTCCTGCTTAGGATTATTTTTTTCCACTTAGAGATGTTTAATTCTACTCTTCTTCTAGGCGCTTCCCTCCGCAACTCACACACACTTCTGGAACGTTTCAGCTTCGCCATTCAGTCCTGGGAAGCTTCTTTCGGAACATCCTTCAGGTCTCAAAGAAATTCGTCTTAATGTCGTGATTCTGATTGGAACAGCGTTGTTTCAACATTGATTTTAATATCGGAAACAAGGGAAAGTCATACGGGGTCGATGTAAGGGGACCGGGGTAAAAAAAAAAAAAAAAAAAAAAAAAAAAAAAAAAAAAACGGTCAGATGGCTCTGAGCAGTATGGGACTTAACTTGTGAGGTCATCGGTCCCCTAAAACTTAGAACTACTTAAACCTAACTAACCTAAGGACATCACACACATCCATGCCCGAGGCAGGATTCTAACCTGCGACCGTAGCGGTTGCGCAGTTCCAGACTGTAGCGCCTAGAACAGCTCGACCACAGCTGCCGGCGACCAGGGTAAACCGGATGGATCTTAAAGTGTAGCGACGCGTCGACTCCGAAGTCATTAAGGTACTGAGCAGTAGCTGTGATCGGACGAAGATAGTATAACTTTCTCACAAGATTACAGATAAAAAAACATGTAAATGATCTGCATGCACTTTTAGTGTTAAATACACTATTTTTAATGTAAAATTAACCTTTGTAGAGAACATTTTCACAGAAGAGTACTTAACTTCACAGTCTATGAGGATTCGTTTCATTCAGCGTCTTCACCACTTGCAGCGAAAACATCAGATTAATTCTCAACTGCGAATGTTCAAATGTGTGTATATTCCTAAGGTAACAAACTGCTTAGGTCACCGGTCTCTAGACTTACACATTACTTAAAGTAAGTTAAATTAACCTATGCTAAGAACAACACACACACACCCATGCCCGAGGCAGGACGCAAACCTCTGGCGGGAGGGGCCGCGCAATCCGTGACATGACGCCTCAAACCGCCCGGCCACTCCGCGCGGCGCCATAGCGAATAATGACTACCATCAGCTGTGGAATGTAATGACGACAGTGAAAATTTGTGCCCGACCGGGACATACGGAAGTTTGAGTTTGGGCGTGAGTCGTGCACGGATAGCCAAACTATAAGGAGACCCCTCGTGATAAGCGGGAATTCGGGCTTCGAGTCCCGGTCCGGCAAAAATGTTCATTGGCGTCATTCCATTACACAGCTGATGGTGGTCATTATTCGCAATAGCTAATTCATCTGATGTGTTTAGTAACGGCTATGGTCACCGGAGTACATCGTCATCAGAATAGCACCGGCTCTGAAATATCGTACTTACAGTTAATCTCTGAGTCTCGATGATAAATAGGCGCAGAGTTATTAATCAATTTTTCATCAAAACTATACAAACATCTACATTCACCAAACCTGTATCCAAAGCACTTGATAATTTCAAAAAAATCACAAAGAAAAAACTGAGATGAAATAAACTCCGAACTCGTAACTGCCAAACTACTTTCTGGCGCGCTTCTTACTACTACTACTACTATGCATGTGTATGAGCGCCAGAACACTCAGGATACCTCTAGTGTACTTACAGTTATATAATTATTTCTGACTTTCATATAAGTATAAATTTTAGCAAATCTTCTCATTGCTTAAAAGCTACAAGACTGGAAGCGTGTGGCTTAATGAAGCACTAAATGACATGGATTCGGATGGAATCTCTGATCTTGAGATAGAAGATCGTTCCAAATTTTGTGCTATGGTAGAGTTTCTGGCCCCACCACCTAGAGCCCCTAAACGTCGGAAGCCCCTTTCACAGAAGAGGAAGGAGAAATTATTAGCAGGGCTCAAAAGATATTGGAGACGGAAGAGAGCACCGAAGAAAAACTAGTCATAAGCGCTCCTTAGTGGGCTTAAATCAATAATAGTAAATTTTAGCAAAAATATATATTTTCATATGTGAAAAATCAAAGAAAAAAATTAGTTAGAATGTGTAGCTAAAATATTCACAATTTAAAGATGTCAGATTCCAGAATAAGATACCCACAAAACATTGCTTGCATTTTGCAATTAAGTGATTGTCCTAAAATAGTTTTTCGAGAAACTAACTACATGTTTCGTAATAAAAGGTAGTTACTTAAATAATGAATGTAAATTTCGATCTGGAACAGGTTAAATCAAATTTCATAATTTGTATGACGTTTCTTATGATTTTAACAACTTAAATGATAGAAACTTCTAATGTTTTCAAGAAGCATTTGTCTCCAAAATTATGTTTGCACTAATATTTCTCTGTTTTATAATGTATTAGTAGGATGCCAAGCTTCGAGAAACATTATGATAACGTGTTGTGACTGACAAAAAATGACTAAGTTAGTTATAAACAAGTAAGAAAGATATTATTGTTACGATGGTTCAAACGTATCATGTACCACTTCAGAAAAGAATTTATTAAGTATTCCGAAACTAAAATAATACCAAAAGCGTGGAAAGTAAAAGTGGTACGGTACAGATAAATTTATATGAGAAGTTAGCCTACTTCTCGGTATGTTTCAGTAGGGAGGGAAATCGGAGTTTCCTTTTGGAAGGAAACATACCGGCATTCATCCTTAGGAATACCAGGGAAAACCAACACCAGGATGGACTGACGAGTTTTTAGACGACCGTTTTCCCACATACGAGTGCAGTGGTGTCAGTAAGGTGGCTGGTTGGCTCAAATGGCTCTGAGCACTATGGGACTTAACTTCTGAGTTCATCAGTCCCCTAGAACTTAGAACTACTCAACCTAAATAACCTAAGGACATCACACACATGCATGCCCGAGGCAGGACTCGAAGACTGAAGCGCCTAGAACCGCTCGGGCCCACCGGCCGGCCAGGGGCTGGTGGAGTACAAACATATGATGGTTCTCTTTGAGAATTTTCTTTCATGTTCTTTGTAAAACGGAAGAATGGAGTTTCCAGCATCGTCTGCACATCCTCTGGTGGATGCACGATACTCGGCACGCTCCAGATTCTTGATTTCCTGAGTGCAACCGTCACCAGCTGAGATCGGATGCCTTCCTGGTCGAGTGCCATCATCATTGACGACCACACTGGAACCATGGGAACCATTCGCAACAGTGAGTATCAAGTCTGCAGGCTTGATTCAAAAGTGCATTCGCTTCTGTAAATGTATACTCTACTTTCGCGCAGCATTTCAAGTTGCGTCTTACCACGCGGGAGAAAAAGAGCGTACAAAAAGGACAAAAGACGAAGAAAAAGGGAAGCTACGGATTCTTGTCACTTTTCATTCAGATAAGAATTTGGGAAACAAAACGATATATCTGTAATGTGAACAAATGTGGTTACGCGAGACGTTCTCACGAATACATTGCTGTCAGTGGCTCAACGCTGGGACGCTTCGTTTACGTAAGCGAAGAAATTTTGTTTGATTTTTTTGATGCTCATATCCACCGAGAACCAGTGGAATTCCTACGGCGTTATGTGGAAAGTATCAGCGGACTACTACTGCAATCTCATATTCAAGGAAACCTCAAGCGACGAGTGGCTTTATTTCTATGAAAAAAAAGTTGTCATGTACAGAGTGAAAACTGAGTGAATCTTTTTGACTTTGACTACTGGTATCTTACATATAAATTACTGTTGATCTCTGTGACTTGGCTATCGGGCTTCTGAAGCACGTAGAGAGGTATCGCGCTGAATACCGGGTGTGCCAAAGAAATTGCCTCGACCTTGGACTGGAACTGTGTTCACTCCGACTCGTGACGACTATTGAGGAGCTACTAGTAAAACAGTATGTCATACAGTCGGGTCTCTTGTGTCTTAGTCTAAGTGAAATGATCAGACTATATGCAAGACAAGAACGCTATGTTTTACAGTCTGTAGCAGCCGTGTGCCTCTCATTTCATAATAATTACTACATGATACTGAAGTATTTATTTAACTACCTGATTTCCTACTTCCGCCCCCCCCCCCCAATTCTCTTCTAATTCCCTCCTCTCTCTCTCTCTCTCTCTCTCTCTCTCTCTCTCTCTCTCTCTCTCTCTCTCTCCATCTCTCTCTCTCCTTCCCTCCCTCCTCCCCCCTCCCTCTCCAGGTCCTCATCTCCTTCAGTCTCACTCTCACTCAGTCTCACAGCCGTTATCTTCGACGAATGTATCACCACGAATCCAGTGATGGGGCGAAATCATCGCCAGTAATAGACAAAGAACTACAGAGCCGAAATGACACTTTTCATAAAGAAACCATATTACGTAAACAAGGGCATAAATGACGCTGATGTCACAACACCACCACCACCATCATCATCATCATCGTCATCTCCAACCCTAGTTCTTCGTAATTCTTGTGCTTTCGACTCGGTCATCTTTTCATTTTACACGTCCGGTTTAGTTTTATACACATAGTTTCAGTTACTTCACAAAATACCTTGCAAAACAAGAGGACGAAAAATATTCTAGGGGCTACCTCTCGTTCTGTACTGGCTTTTGCTGGAGATGCAGATGACTCATTTGGGGATCTATCCACGCAAGAGAACACTGAAAAATATAAAAAAATATAGTATTTTCTTCATTGGAAAAAGGAATTCTGGAGGCGCCGGGTATCGATCCCGGTACCTCTCACATGCTAAGCGAGCGCTCTACCATCTGAGCTACGCCCCCAGCTCTGGACAGAACTGTCCTGCTAGCAGACACTTCGTACCGAACTTTCTCTGCTCCGTTTGGGAGACGGCCAGTCGATGGGTGTGGCCCTTGCAGTGAGCAGCGTTGCTTCGGATGCCGGAAGGCGGACTCCAGTACTGTGTCTCAACTGGTGGTATCTGGGGGCGTAGCTCAGATGGTAGAGCGCTCGCTTAGCATGTGAGAGGTACCGGGATCGATACCCGGCGCCTCCAGAAAAGTTTTTACCAAGCGTTTCCCATTATTTACCAACCCTTTAATGGAAAGGTCTGATGTACCAATAAGAAAAGAAGTTCGTGCGATTACTGTGTCTTCATCTTAGGAACGAACCTGACTTTAGAATGAAAACAAACCGAAAGCGAATGTAGGGGGGAGGAGTCGGAAGCTATGTGTGCATGAGTGACAATAGAAGTATAGCTGCTTCCTAGTTAGGGAGCAAAACTACACGAGCTTTCTGGATTTTGTAAAATTTAACAATAGCTTATTTCAATATGGCTTTCTAATAAGCTTTGACAGACCAGTCACATCTCATCAGAACAGACAGCGCTGTTGATATTGCTGAATGTGAGTATAACGTCCACTGGTCCGTTGATAACCATCAGAAACTTCTGATCCGTCTCGAGGTAACCTGTGTGACAGGTTTCGCCTACTTATACTCTCAAGTATTACGAATCTGATCTCTCATGTAGAATTTTGCGCTCGAACATTGTATTAACACTAGTTCTTGCGAAATATGATACTGAAGTTCTTGTAACTGGGCGAAATGTTGCAAAAGTTTAAGACACTGCACCCGTATTTGGAACCAGCAAAGGTACAGATCGCCGCCCAGATGTCCAGGGTAGTCATGAAGTCTCGATTCATTTCTACGAAATAATGAATATAATTACATAATACGCACGTTTCCGGTGTCAGTCCTTGTACACACTTTCATTGCACTTAGACATAGCCCCCGTCCATGTCGAAGCATTCCTACCACCGTTGAAGAGCACACTTGAATACGTTCGAATGCCTATGTTGTGAAGTAGCCGACGCTGCATCCCAAACTTGAGCTCTTATCCTGGACACCTCTTACCTTTATGGATTACCAGCATGCACGGTTAATAACAGGACACCAACTTGTATTAATCTGTTTGTTGTAGGAAACAAAGTGTCAAATCAGATGAACGCGATGGTCATAGTCTTGCTGTAGCTCTCTCTGTCCACCTGTTAGTGAACGTTCGAGTTAGGTTATTCCCGTACTGTTAGAGCAAAATAATGGGGTGCTCAATCCTTTTGGAACACAACAGTGTCAGCAGTGCCTTCTTGCTGGAACTGTGGTTCCAGGAAATGCTCCAACATATCAACGTGGATGTTTCCAGCAATTTTCTCTTATGTAAAAACGATGGGTCAATAAACTGCAGTCTTTGTGAATCCAAGCAACACATTCACTTATGGTGTGTCTCTTTGCCATTTAGTGTCAGCGTCTGGTGCCTTCTTACACCATAAGCGCAGTTGTGTTTGTTAACTTACCTTCAGATGCGGAATCACTAAGCAAAATGTGATACTTGAAGTGTTCGATGTATGCAACTCCTCTCAGATCGCAACACGCAGCTTGCGACTACTTAATCCTCTTCGTCTAATTTATGAAACATCCGAATGTGGTACGTTTTATTTCTTTAGCGCTAGATGTAGAATTTTGCAAATAGTTAATTTTTAAGCGTCTAAGACGTTTCTTCGTCGTCTAGCTTACGCATTCGAGTTTCTTTCGGGTCCTTCTATGATTCACTAAACATTCTCTAGTGGTACAGAAAGTTCTGCGATGCGTGATTCATTAGCAGCGTTCCTAGTTCTTAGGAACCTATTATCAAATAAAGAATGTTTGGTCATGTTGGTGCTGGCTTGTGTGATTTCCAGGTGAACTCCTGTTGTAGTTACAGATAAGATAAACCGCACAAGCGCACTCTATCAACAGCCACGAGTCCTTCTGTGCTAAGCAGACTTCTTGATTATCGCGAAAAAAGACAACAGGCCCACGTCAGCACAGATTTTTATTATGATTATTGGACATAAATGCAGCCATTAATTCTTAGAAATGGTCCAAGACATTATGACCACACTACGTTAGTTAATCTACACCTAAATCTTCATCTACAAGGATACTCTGCAAATCACATTTGAGGCCTGGCAGAGGTTTATCGAACCACCTTCACCATTCTTTATTATTCCAATCTCGTATAGCGCGCGGAAGGAATGAACACACATATCTTTCCGTACGAGCTCTGATTTCCCTATTTTTATCGTGGTGATCGTTTCTCGCTGTGTAGGTCGGTGTCAACAATATATTTTCGCATTCGGAGGAGAAAGGTGGTGATTGGAATTTCGTGAGAAGATCCCGTCGAAACGAAAAACGCCTTTCTTTTAATGAAGTCCAGCCCAAATCCTGTATCATTTCTGTGACACTCTCTCCCATATTTCGCGATGATACAAAAAGTGCTGCCCTTCTTTGAACTTTTTCGATGTTCTTCGTTAGTCCTATCTGGTAAGGATCCCAAACCGCGCAGCAGTATTATAAAAGGGGACGGACAAGTGTAGTGTAGACAGTCTCCTTAGTAGGTCTGTTACATTTTCTAAGTGTCCTGCCAATAAAACGCAGCCTTTGGTTAGCCTTCCCCACAACATTTTCTATGTGTTCCATCCAATTTAAGTTGTCCGTAATTGTAATACCTAGGAATGTAGTTGAATTTACGGTTTTTAGGTTAGACTGATTTATCGTGTAACCGAAGTTTAAAGAGTTCCTTTTAGCACTCATGCGGATGACCTCACACTTCAGTTCAGGTTTGAGGCGAACGCTGGGACGTTCCCGTCTACCACATATCAGCCGATTTACCCTCACCATCTGTGTCCGACGAATCTGGACTCCTTCCCTAATGACGGCCTCCTTCAAGGGGCTGTGAACCATCTCTGCTGCACAAAATATAGGACGAACGAGAACTTCACTGACAAAGTTTAGGTGTTTGTGTGGGTATACCTTCTGAGCATTTTGGTACAATGAACTCCTGGTCTACGGTGGTTGACTATAGAGTTCTTGCATTTAATTTGATTTCTTACCGTCCTATATTTTTTCATCTGCATTGGTGTGAGAAATGTGCAAATATGGACGGCATGCGCTGTGTGTCTTCTTTGCAATATTTGTCACGTTGGTGCACGGTAATTACTGTTGACTAGAATCGTCCGCTATACTATGTTTGTCTTTCAGGCAGTGTCATTTTACGTGAACAGTCGCTGCATATTCTCCCTTGATCATGGTGGTCGACATTTTGGACAGCACTAGAAAGGCAACAATTCTTCGTTTGTTACGGATTGCACTGTACTCTGACAGAATAGAATGATCATACTTCGATAAAACGATACGTGTTTCGTCCATTGTTACATTACACTCTGTTTTGTATTATACACTCCTGGAAATTGAAATAAGAACACCGTGAATTCATTGTCCCAGGAAGGGGAAACTTTATTGACACATTCCTGGGGTCAGATACATCACATGATCACACTGACAGAACCACAGGCACATAGACACAGGCAACAGAGCATGCACAATGTCGGTACTAGTATAGTGTATATCCACCTTTCGCAGCAATGCAGGCTGCTATTCTCCCATGGAGACGATCGTAGAGATGCTGGATGTAGTCCTGTGGAACGGCTTGCCATGCCATTTCCACCTGGCACCTCAGTTGGACCAGCGTTCGTGCTGGACGTGCAGACCGCGTGAGACGACGCTTCATCCAGTCCCAAACATGCTCAATGGGGGACAGATCCGGAGATCTTGCTGGCCAGGGTAGTTGACTTACACCTTGTAGAGCACGTTGGGTGGCACGGGATACATGCGGACGTACATTGTCCTGTTGGAACAGCAAGTTCCCTTGCCGGTCTAGGAATGGTAGAACGATGGGTTCGATGACGGTTTGGATGTACCGTGCACTATTCAGTGTCCACTCGACGATCACCAGAGGTGTACGGCCAGTGTAGGAGATCGCTCCCCACACCATGATGCCGGGTGTTGGCCCTGTGTGCCTCGGTCGTATGCAGTCCTGATTGTGGCGCTCACCTGCACGGCGCCAAACACGCATACGACCATCATTGGCACCAAGGCAGAAGCGACTCTCATCGCTGAAGACGACACGTCTCCATTCGTCCCTCCATTCACGCCTGTCGCGACACCACTGGAGGCGGGCTGCACGATGTTGGAGCGTGAGCGGAAGACGGCCTAACGGTGTGCGGGACCGTAGCCCAGCTTCATGGAGACGGTTGCGAATGGTCCTCGCCGATACCCCAGGAGCAACAGTGTCCCTAATTTGCTGGGAAGTGGCGGTGCGGTCCCCTACGGCACTGCGTAGGATCCTACGGTCTTGGCGTGCATCCGTGCGTCGCTGCGGTCCGGTCCCAGGTCGACGGGCACGTGCACCTTCCGCCGACCACTGGCAACAACATCGATGTACTGTGGAGACCTCACGCCCCACGTGTTGAGCAATTCGGCGGTACGTTCACCCGGCCTCCCGCATGCCCACTATACGCCCTCGCTCAAAGTCCGTCAACTGCACATACGGTTCACGTCCACGCTGTCGCGGCATGCTACCAGTGTTAAAGACTGCGATTTAGCTCCGTATGCCACGGAAAACTGGCTGACACTGACGGTGGCGGTGCACAAATGCCGCGCAGCTAGCGCCATTCGACGGTCAACACCGCGGTTCCTGGTGTGTCCGCTGTGCCGTGCGTGTGATCATTGCTTGTACAGCCCTCTCGCAGTGTCCGGAGCCAGTATGGTGGGTCTGACACACCGGTGTCAATGTGTTCTTTTTTCCATTTCCAGGAATGTATATTTTAGTGAGGTTTCTCACTGTTCTGTAGGTGTTTACGCAGAAACCAGGGTCAATTGCTCAACAAACTGAATAAATCATAATTACATAACTCTTCTGTAACGAGTCACAGGACACAACGAATCTCTTATAATGAAATCAAAAGAAACCTACAAAATTTTGTAGGTTCAATTAGGATTCACAATGTATAACAAATTAGCAACAGAACAGTAAGTGTTTTACTGCTTTCTGAATAATTCAGTGTATAGCTGCAGGCAATATTAGCTGCGTTCCCAAAAAATGCGGGTAAACAAGGCACTATAACGTGAGTGCTGTTCGCATTCGTAGCCGTGGAGGCTGTGGAGGCGGCGTGGCTCAGTGTTTTTGCAGGGGACTTCCAACGACTTACTGAGTTCACCTGGAAAAAGGAGGTCCGACACGATATTAGGAAGTATCCCCTGACTTTTGTCACCTCCACGTATTACGCATGTACTCTTCAAATTAAAATTGACAACGTGTTCCAAACTGAAGATTGTGGGCAAAATTACTTCTGGGACATTTGAATGGAGGATACTATTTAGCAACAGTCAGTACTTGAGTTGACGGATTCTCAGCTGTCCACTGGACGGTTCAGTTTGGCTGAGATGATCAGCCTGAAGTGGAGTTCCTCGCGACCCTTTCGTCTCGCAACGCTGGTGACGGCGGACGGCGTCTGTTGGACCCACTGAATAATGGATCACGACGCACGCTGCCACCTGAGCCATTGCGGGTTTTGGGGGGTGGAGTATGGGGAGGGGGTAACGTTTTCCTGGCGGCCTATGGGAGGCCCTCAGCTTCTGCCCTCCTCTGTAGAGCTCTTGCTTCCATAACCCGCCCGGTGACGCGAGACCGAAGTTAGGGGAGCCGGGGAGTGGGCTGTTGAAGGAACCTCTGCGAGGACGTTACCCCTCAGCGTGACGAGAAACCGAGACAACCCGACGCTCGCTGAGCGCGCTCTGTTTTGTAAATGCGTAGCCTGTCTCCCCCTCGCCATCTGCTGCGAACACCAGTACGCACAAGTTTTATATATAAAAAAAACGCAACTCCTTCTTAGGATTATTTTTTTCCACTTAGAGATGTTTAATTCTACTCTTCTTCCAGGCGCTCCCCTCCGCAACTCCCACACACTTCTGGAACGTTTCAGCTTCGCCATTCAGTCCTGGGAAGCTTCTTTCGGAACATCCTTCAGGTCTCAAAGAAATTCTTATTAATGTCGTGATACTGATTGGAACGGCGTTGTTTCAACATTGATTTTAATTTCGGAAACAAGGGAAAGTCATACGGGGTCGATGTAAGGGGACCGGGGTAAAAAAAAAAAAAAAAAAAAAAAAAAAAAAAAAAAAAAAAAAAAAAAAAAAAAAAGACGGTCAGATGTCTCTGAGCAGTATGGGACTTAACTTGTGAGGTCATCGGTCCCCTAAAACTTAGAACTACTTAAACCTTACTAACCTAAGGACATCACACACATCCATGCCCGAGGCAGGATTCGAACCTGCGACCGTAGCGGTTGCGCAGTTCCAGACTGTAGCGCCTAGAACAGCTCGACCACAGCTGCCGGCGACCAGGGTAAACCGGATGGATCTTAAAGTGTAGCGACGCGTCGACTCCGAAGTCATTAAGGCACTGAGCACTAGCTGTGATCGGACGAAGATAGTATAACTTTCTCACAAGATTACAGATAAAGAACATGTAAATGATCTGCATGCACTTTTAGTGTTAAATACACTATTTTTTAATGTAAAATTAACTTTTGTAGAGAACATTTTCACAGAAGGGTACTTAACTTCACAGTCTATGAGGATTCGTTTCATTCAGCGTCTTCACCACTTGCAGCGAAAACATCAGATTAATTCTCGACTGCGAATGTTCAAATGTGTGTGAATTCCTAAGGTACCAAACTGCTTAGGTCACCGGTCTCTAGACTTACACATTACTTAAAGTAAGTTAAATTAACCTATGCTAAGAACAACACACACACCCATGCCCGAGGCAGGACGCGAACCTCTGGCGGGAGGGGCCGCGCAATCCGTGACATGACGCCTCAAACCTCCCGGCCACTCCGCGCGGTGCCATAGCGAATAATGACTACCATCAGCTGTGGAATGTAATGACGACAGTGAAAATTTGTGCCCGACCGGGACATACGGAAGTTTGAGTCTGGGCGTGAGTCGTGCACGGATAGCCAAACTATAAGGAGACCCCTCGTGATAAGCGGGAATTCGGGCTTCGAGTCCCGGTCCGGCAAAAATGTTCATTGGCGTCATTCCATTACACAGCTGATGGTGGTCATTATTCGCAATAGCTAATTCATCTGATGTGTTTAGTAACGGCTATGGTCACCGGAGTACATCGTCATCAGAATAGCACCGGCTCTGAAATATCGTACTTACAGTTAATCTCTGAGTCTCGATGATAAATAGGCGCGGAGTTATTAATCAATTTTTCATCAAAACTATACAAACATCTACATTCACCAAACCTGTATCCAAAGCACTTGATAATTTCAAAAAAATCACAAAGAAAAAACTGAGATGAAATAAACTCCGAACTCGTAACTGCCAAACTATTTTCTGGCGCGCTTCTTACTACTACTACTACTATGCATGTGTATGAGCGCCAGAACACTCAGGATACCTCTAGTGTACTTACAGTTATATAATTATTTCTGACTTTCATGGTTCAAATGGCTCTGAGCACTATGGGACTCAACTGCTGTGGTCATCAGTCCCCTAGAACTTAGAACTACTTAAACCTAACTAACCTAAGGACATCACACACATCCATGCCCGAGGCAGGATTCGAACCTGCGACCGCAGCAGTCCCACGGTTCCGGACTGCGCGCCTAGAACCGCGAGACCACCGCGGCCGGCTCTGACTTTCATATAAGTATAAATTTTAGCAAATCTTCTCATTGCTTGAAAGCTACAAGACTGGAAGCGTGTGGCTTAATGAAGCACTAAATGACTTGGTTTCGGCTGGAATCTCTGATCTTGAGATAGAAGATCGTTCCAAATTTTGTGCTATGGTAGAGTTTCTGGCCCCACCGCCTAGAGCCCCTAAACGTCGGAAGCCCCTTTCACAGGAGAGGAAGGAGAAATTATTAGCAGGGCTCAAAAGATATTGGAGACGGAAGAGAGCATCGAAGAAAAACTAGTCATAAGCGCTCCTTAGTGGGCTTAAATCAATAATAGTAAATTTTAGCAAAAATATATATTTTCATATGTGAAAAATCAAAGAAAAAAATTAGTTAGAATGTGTAGCTAAAATATTCACAATTTAAAGATGTCAGATTCCAGAATAAGATACCCACAAAACATTGCTTGCATTTTGCAATTAAGTGATTGTCCTAAAATAGTTTTTCGAGAAACTAACTACATTTTTCGTAATAAAAGGTAGTTACTTAAATAATGAATGTAAATTTCGATCTGGAACAGGTTAAATCAAATTTCATAATTTGTATGACGTTTCTTATGATTTTAACAACTTAAATGATAGAAACTTCTAATGTTTTCAAGAAGCATTTGTCTCCAAAATTATGTTTGCACTAATATTTCTCTGTTTTATAATGTATTAGTAGGATGCCAAGCTTCGAGAAACATTATGATAACGTGTTGTGACTGACAAAAATGACTAAGTTAGTTATAAACAAGTAAGAAAGATATTATTGTTACGATGGTTCAAACGTATCATGTACCACTTCAGAAAAGAATTTATTAAGTATTCCGAAACTAAAATAATACCAAAAGCGTGGAAAGTAAAAGTGGTACGGTACAGATAAATTTATATGAGAAGTTAGCCTACTTCTCGGTATGTTTCAGTAGGGAGGGAAATCGGAGTTTCCTTTTGGGAGGAAACATGCCGGCATTCATCCTTAGGAATACCAGGGAAAACCAACACCAGGATGGACTGACGAGTTTTTAGACGACCGTTTTCCCACATACGAGTGCAGTGGTGTCAGTAAGGTGGCTGGTTGGCTCAAATGGCTCTGAGCACTATGGGACTTAACTTCTGAGTTCATCAGTCCCCTAGAACTTAGAACTACTCAACCTAAATAACCTAAGGACATCACACACATGCATGCCCGAGGCAGGACTCGAAGACTGAAGCGCCTAGAACCGCTCGGGCCCACCGGCCGGCCAGGGGCTGGTGGAGTACAAACATATGACGGTTCTCTTTGAGAATTTTCTTTCATGTTCTTTGTAAAACGGAAGAATGGAGTTTCCAGCATCGTCTGCACATCCTCTGGTGGATGCACGATACTCGGCACGCTCCAGATTCTTGATTTCCTGAGTGCAACCGTCACCAGCTGAGATCGGATGCCTTCCTGGTCGAGTGCCATCATCATTGACGACCACACTGGAACCATGGGAACCATTCGCAACAGTGAGTATCAAGTCTGCAGGCTTGATTCAAAAGTGCATTCGCTTCTGTAAATGTATACTCTACTTTCGCGCAGCATTTCAAGTTGCGTCTTACCACGCGGGAGAAAAAGAGCGTACAAAAAGGACAAAAGACGAAGAAAAAGGGAAGCTACGGATTCTTGTCACTTTTCATTCAGATAAGAATTTGGGAAACAAAACGATATATCTGTAATGTGAACAAATGTGGTTACGCGAGACGTTCTCACGAATACATTGCTGTCAGTGGCTCAAAGCTGGGACGCTTCGTTTACGTAAGCGAAGAAAATTTTGTTTGAATTTTTGGATGCTCATATCCACCGAGAACCAGTGGAATTCCTACGGCGTTATGTGGAAAGTGTCAGCGGACTACTACCGCAATCTCATATTCAAGGAAAGCTCAAGCGACGAGTGGCTTTATTTCTATGAAAAAAAAGTTGTCATGTACAGAATGAAAATTGAGGGAATCTTTTTGACTTTGACTACTGGTATCTTACATATAAATTACTGTTGATCTCTGTGACTTGGCTATCGGGCTTCTGAAGCACGTAGAGAGGTATCGCGCTGAATACCGGGTGTGCCAAAGAAATTGCCTCGACCTTGGACTGGAACTGTGTTCACTCCGACTCGTGACGACTATTGAGGAGCTACTAGTAAAACAGTATGTTATACAGTCGGGTCTCTTGTGTCTTGGTCTAAGTGAAATGATCAGACTATATGCAAGACAAGAACGCTATGTTTTACAGTCTGTAGCAGCCGTGTGCCTCTCATTTCATAATAATTACTACATGATACTGAAGTATTTATTTAACTACCTGATTTCCTACTTCCGCCCCCCCCCCCCCAAATTCTCTTCTAATTCCCTCCTCTCTCTCTCTCTCTCTCTCTCTCTCTCTCTCTCTCTCTCTCTCTCTCTCTCTCTCTATCTCTCTCTCTCCTTCCCCCCCTCCTCCCCCCCCTCCCTCTCCAGGTCCTCATCTCCTTCAGTCTCACTCTCACTCAGTCTCACAGCCGTTATCTTCGACGAATGTATCACCACGAATCCAGTGATGGGGCGAAATCATCGCCAGTAATAGACAAAGAACTACAGAGCCGAAATGACACTTTTCATAAAGAAACCATATTACGTAAACAAGGGCATAAATGACGCTGATGTCACAACACCACCACCACCACCATCATCATCATCATCATCGTCATCTCCAACCCTAGTTCTTCGTAATTCTTGTGCTTTCGACTCGGTCATCTTTTCATTTTACACGTCCGGTTTAGTTTTATACACATAGTTTCAGTTACTTCACAAAATACCTTGCAAAACAAGAGGACGAAAAATATTCTAGGGGCTACCTCTCGTTCTGTACTGGCTTTTGCTGGAGATGCAGATGACTCATTTGGGGATCTATCCACGCAAGAGAACACTGAAAAATATAAAAAAATATAGTATTTTCTTCATTGGAAAAAGGAATTCTGGAGGCGCCGGGTATCGATCCCGGTACCTCTCACATGCTAAGCGAGCGCTCTACCATCTGAGCTACGCCCCCAGCTCTGGACAGAACTGTCCTGCTAGCAGACACTTCGTACCGAACTTTCTCTGCTCCGTTTGGGAGACGGCCAGTCGATGGGTGTGGCCCTTGCAGTGAGCAGCGTTGCTTCGGATGCCGGAAGGCGGACTCCAGTACTGTGTCTCAACTGGTGGTATCTGGGGGCGTAGCTCAGATGGTAGAGCGCTCGCTTAGCATGTGAGAGGTACCGGGATCGATACCCGGCGCCTCCAGAAAAGTTTTTACCAAGCGTTTCCCATTATTTACCAACCCTTTAATGGAAAGGTCTGATGTACCAATAAGAAAAGAAGTTCGTGCGATTACTGTGTCTTCATCTTAGGAACGAACCTGACTTTAGAATGAAAACAAACCGAAAGCGAATGTAGGGGGGAGGAGTCGGAAGCTATGTGTGCATGAGTGACAATAGAAGTATAGCTGCTTCCTAGTTAGGGAGCAAAACTACACGAGCTTTCTGGATTTTGTAAAATTTAACAATAGCTTATTTCAATATGGCTTTCTAATAAGCTTTGACAGACCAGTCACATCTCATCAGAACAGACAGCGCTGTTGATATTGCTGAATGTGAGTATAACGTCCACTGGTCCGTTGATAACCATCAGAAACTTCTGATCCGTCTCGAGGTAACCTGTGTGACAGGTTTCGCCTACTTATACTCTCAAGTATTACGAATCTGATCTCTCATGTAGAATTTTGCGCTCGAACATTGTATTAACACTAGTTCTTGCGAAATATGATACTGAAGTTCTTGTAACTGGGCGAAATGTTGCAAAAGTTTAAGACACTGCACCCGTATTTGGAACCAGCAAAGGTACAGATCGCCGCCCAGATGTCCAGGGTAGTCATGAAGTCTCGATTCATTTCTACGAAATAATGAATATAATTACATAATACGCACGTTTCCGGTGTCAGTCCTTGTACACACTTTCATTGCACTTAGACATAGCCCCCGTCCATGTCGAAGCATTCCTACCACCGTTGAAGAGCACACTTGAATACGTTCGAATGCCTATGTTGTGAAGTAGCCGACGCTGCATCCCAAACTTGAGCTCTTATCCTGGACACCTCTTACCTTTATGGATTACCAGCATGCACGGTTAATAACAGGACACCAACTTGTATTAATCTGTTTGTTGTAGGAAACAAAGTGTCAAATCAGATGAACGCGATGGTCATAGTCTTGCTGTAGCTCTCTCTGTCCACCTGTTAGTGAACGTTCGAGTTAGGTTATTCCCGTACTGTTAGAGCAAAATAATGGGGTGCTCAATCCTTTTGGAACACAACAGTGTCAGCAGTGCCTTCTTGCTGGAACTGTGGTTCCAGGAAATGCTCCAACATATCAACGTGGATGTTTCCAGCAATTTTCTCTTATGTAAAAACGATGGGTCAATAAACTGCAGTCTTTGTGAATCCAAGCAACACATTCACTTATGGTGTGTCTCTTTGCCATTTAGTGTCAGCGTCTGGTGCCTTCTTACACCATAAACGCAGTTGTGTTTGTTAACTTACCTTCAGATGCGGAATCACTAAGCAAAATGTGATACTTGAAGTGTTCGATGTATGCAACTCCTCTCAGATCGCAACACGCAGCTTGCGACTACTTAATCCTCTTCGTCTAATTTATGAAACATCCGAATGTGGTACGTTTTATTTCTTTAGCGCTAGATGTAGAATTTTGCAAATAGTTAATTTTTAAGCGTCTAACCCGTTTCTTCGTCGTCTAGCTTACGCATTCGAGTTTCTTTCGGGTCCTTCTATGATTCACTAAACATTCTTTAGTGGTACAGAAAGTTCTGCGATGCGTGATTCATTAGCAGCGTTCCTAGTTCTTGGGAACCTATTATCAAATAAAGAATGTTTGGTCATGTTGGTGCTGGCTTGTGTGATTTCCAGGTGAACTCCTGTTGTAGTTACAGATAAGATAAACCGCACAAGCGCGCTCTATCAACAGCCACGAGTCCTTCTGTGCTAAGCAGACTTCTTTATTATCGCGAAAAAAGACAACAGGCCCACGTCAGCACAGATTTTTATTATGATTATTGGACATAAATGCAGCCATTAATTCTTAGAAATGGTCCAAGACGTTATGACCACACTACGTTAGTTAATCTACACCTAAATCTACATCTACAAGGATACTCTGCAAATCACATTTGAGGCCTGGCAGAGGTTCATCGAACCACCTTCACCATTCTTTATTATTCCAATCTCGTATAGCGCGCGGAAGGAATGAACACACATATCTTTCCGTACGAGCTCTGATTTTCCTATTTTTATCGTGGTGATCGTTTCTCGCTGTGTAGGTCGGTGTCAACAATATATTTTCGCATTCGGAGGAGAAAGGTGGTGATTGGAATTTCGTGAGAAGATCCCGTCGAAACGAAAAACGCCTTTCTTTTAATGAAGTCCAGCCCAAATCCTGTATCATTTCTGTGACACTCTCTCCCATATTTCGCGATGATACAAAAAGTGCTGCCCTTCTTTGAACTTTTTCGATGTTCTTCGTTAGTCCTATCTGGTAAGGATCCCAAACCGCGCAGCAGTATTCTAAAAAGGGACGGACAAGTGTAGTGTAGACAGTCTCCTTAGTAGGTCTGTTACATTTTCTAAGTGTCCTGCCAATAAAACGCAGCCTTTGGTTAGCCTTCCCCACAACATTTTCTATGTGTTCCATCCAATTTAAGTTGTCCGTAATTGTAATACCTAGGAATGTAGTTGAATTTACGGTTTTTAGGTTAGACTGATTTATCGTGTAACCGAAGTTTAACGAGTTCCTTTTAGCACTCATGCGGATGACCTCACACTTCAGTTCAGGTTTGAGGCGAACGCTGGGACGTTCCCGTCTACCACATATCAGCCGATTTACCCTCACCATCTGCGTCCGACGAATCTGGACTCCTTCCCTAATGACGGCCTCCTTCAAGGGGCTGTGAACCATCTCTGCTGCACAAAATATAGGACGAACGAGAACTTCACTGACAAAGTTTAGGTGTTTGTGTGGGTATACCTTCTGAGCATTTTGGTACAATGAACTCCTGGTCTACGGTGGTTGACTATAGAGTTCTTGCATTTAATTTGATTTCTTACCGTCCTATATTTTTTCATCTGCATTGGTGTGAGAAATGTGCAAATATGGACGGCATGCGCTGTGTGTCTTCTTTGCAATATTTGTCACGTTGGTGCACGGTAATTACTGTTGACTAGAATCGTCCGCTATACTATGTTTGTCTTTCAGGCAGTGTCATTTTACGTGAACAGTCGCCGCATATTCTCCCTTGATCATGGTGGTCGACATTTTGGACAGCACTAGAAAGGCAACAATTCTTCGTTTGTTACGGATTGCACTGTACTCTGACAGAATAGAATGATCATACTTCGATAAAACGATACGTGTTTCGTCCATTGTTACATTACACTCTGTTTTGTATTATACACTACTGGAAATTGAAATAAGAACACCGTGAATTCATTGTCCCACGAAGGGGAAACTTTATTGACACATTCCTGGGGTCAGATACATCACATGATCACACTGACAGAACCACAGGCACATAGACACAGGCAACAGAGCATGCACAATGTCGGCACTAGTACAGTGTATATCCACCTTTCGCAGCAATGCAGGCTGCTATTCTCCCATGGAGACGATCGTAGAGATGCTGGATGTAGTCCTGTGGAACGGCTTGCCATGCCATTTCCACCTGGCACCTCAGTTGGACCAGCGTTCGTGCTGGACGTGCAGACCGCGTGAGACGACGCTTCATCCAGTCCCAAACATGCTCAATGGGGGACAGATCCGGAGATCTTGCTGGCCAGGGTAGTTGACTTACACCTTCTAGAGCACGTTGGGTGGCACGGGATACATGCGGACGTACATTGTCCTGTTGGAACAGCAAGTTCCCTTGCCGGTCTAGGAATGGTAGAACGATGGGTTCGATGACGGTTTGGATGTACCGTGCACTATTCAGTGTCCACTCGACGATCACCAGAGGTGTACGGCCAGTGTAGGAGATCGCTCCCCACACCATGATGCCGGGTGTTGGCCCTGTGTGCCTCGGTCGTATGCAGTCCTAATTGTGGCGCTCACCTGCACGGCGCCAAACACGCATACGACCATCACTGGCACCAAGGCAGAAGCGACTCTCATCGCTGAAGACGACACGTCTCCATTCGTCCCTCCATTCACGCCTGTCGCGACACCACTGGAGGCGGGCTGCACGATGTTGGGGCGTGAGCGGAAGACGGCCTAACGGTGTGCGGGACCGTAGCCCAGCTTCATGGAGACGGTTGCGAATGGTCCTCGCCGATACCCCAGGAGCAACAGTGTCCCTAATTTGCTGGGAAGTGGCGGTGCGGTCCCCTACGGCACTGCGTAGGATCCTACGGTCTTGGCGTGCATCCGTGCGTCGCTGCGGTCCGGTCCCAGGTCGACGGGCACGTGCACCTTCCGCCGACCACTGGCGACAACATCGATGTACTGTGGAGACCTCACGCCCCACGTGTTGAGCAATTCGGCGGTACGTTCACCCGGCCTCCCGCATGCCCACTATACGCCCTCGCTCAAAGTCCGTCAACTGCACATACGGTTCACGTCCACGCTGTCGCGGCATGCTACCAGTGTTAAAGACTGCGATTTAGCTCCGTATGCCACAGAAAACTGGCTGACACTGACGGTGGCGGTGCACAAATGCCGCGCAGCTAGCGCCATTCGACGGTCAACACCGCGGTTCCTGGTGTGTCCGCTGTGCCGTGCGTGTGATCATTGCTTGTACAGCCCTCTCGCAGTGTCCGGAGCAAGTATGGTGGGTCTGACACACCGGTGTCAATGTGTTCTTTTTTCCATTTCCAGGAATGTATATTTTAGTGAGGTTTCTCACTGTTCTGTAGGTGTTTACGCAGAAACCAGGGTCAATTGCTCAACAAACTGAATAAATCATAATTACATAACTCTTCTGTAACGAGTCACAGGACACCACGAATCTCTTATAATGAAATCAAAAGAAACCTACAAAATTTTGTAGGTTCAATTAGGATTCACAATGTATAACAAATTAGCAACAGAACAGTAAGTGTTTTACTGCTTTCTGAATAATTCAGTGTATAGCTGCAGGCAATATTAGCTGCGTTCCCAAAAAATGCGGGTAAACAAGGCACTATAACGTGAGTGCTGTTCGCATTCGTAGCCGTGGAGGCTAAGGCCGCTCTAACGTCGCGGAGAAGCCGCTCCCAGCTCCGGGAACGAAAGAAGTTCATACAAACAAGATGTGGTTCAAATGGTCCAAATGGCTCTGAGCACTATGGGACTTAACTGCTATGGTCATCAGTCCCCTAGAACTTAGAACTACTTAAACCTAACTAACCTAAGGACATCACACACATCCATGCCCGAGGCAGGATTCGAACCTGCGACCGTAGCGGTCACGCGGTTCCAGACTGTAGCGCCTAGAACCGCACGGCCACACCGGGCGGCAAACAAAATGTGGACGGCAAAAGTACGAAGGTCCGTCGCCTAAAGTTTCTGGCAATCACACTGCCCTAGTTGAAATTCTGTCTAGTACACAGTGTCTTAGTGAGTGGAATGAGGTCACGAGACGCTGTTACAGCGATTTGTCCTTCGCGTGAGAACATGGAGCTCTGCGATGCCTGGTTATTCCACAGGAGGGCGCTGTGTGCCAGTACTGAGTTATATCCTCTTTATTTCCATACCGATTTTCAGAAACATAGCGACAGGCAGCAGAATATACAGACGAATCACTGTTAATAGCGAAAACTGATATTAGTGAAAATACTCGACAATAGAAGTAAGAACAATTCGGTGAACATCGGTCTGGAGATGAGTTGTTACCAACATAATTGCGAACGGGTGATTGCAAATCCCCACAGACTTCAGAATGAAATACTTTCGTATTTAGTACAAACGTAGTTTACACTCAAACTTTTCGATTAAGTTCCCATCTAATCGAGCTCAAATTTCAGCCATGACGTAACAGAAATACAATGCAACTTCACTACGATTTACCACTTACTGCACAGTCTGACCTGTAATAGAAGATGTTTCACTTGTCGTCCTCCAGTTTTGATGCAATAGTGAAATCCTCTCTGCAGTGAGTTACAAAGTCTTTCAAATATCCGTGGATAACCTCGTAACACTTGTCAATACTGTACAGTTCGCTGATCCAGTTCTTCCACCGTGTCAGTTTCACTGCTTTTACACTGCACTTTTGAGGTAACCCGCAGATACATATAACCAGAGGTTTGCGGTCTGGTGAAAGGTGCAGGCCCTGTTCGAACAATCCGTTTTAGTCCATATTCGTTCTTAGATATCGTGCTCCATAATGTGCGTGACACATTCCTCAATGGTTGCAAGGGAACATCGTGAAGCAATCCTAGGAGTAAAAGCTGAAAGTATTCATCAGGTTTTCTTGGAAGAGTGGATAGTACAACTCAGTGTACGTGTTTACGTCAATGTGGAATCAGTAAGCATTAAAGATTTCTTATTGGCATCCGACTGCAAGAGAAATTGCAGTCCCTATATGCATAGTTTCAAAGTTTATGCAAAGCGGCTTTAACTTTCATTACCTCATTTCTTACTGTAAATTAATGTCTTAATGTTTCATTAATTCATCTCTCTAAAGCGATTTGGTAATGATCGCGCCGTTCGATGTAGTCATAAAATAGGTCTTGTTACTGCAGATTCACCTGCCTCCAGTTGCAAAGAGTTGCCGGTAGCAGGAAGCTGTGCGGCGTTTCCCTAGACCGCTTGCGTGAGTGGTTAGAGATGGATGCAAAATCGCTGCGCCTCCTGCTCCATACTTAACAAATCATCTGAAAATTATTTTCTACAAAATAAAACTCCAGGAAATCACTCTATGGTGAATAATGTTAGCCCTTTCAGGGGAAATTTCAGGGTAGAATTCAGACAATGTGTCCCGGTAAAAACGCAAATGTTCATAACAAGAATGAAGACCCGTACTATTATATGTATTTGGTAAGCGGGGTACGCGTTTATTCAAAACTTCATCCTCCGTAAATCAGGCACTATACCCTCACACATAATTAAACACTTCCAAACAGTCCGTTGCATGCGAAATTCAAGGTGATAGTGTCTGATTCAGATAAACGCCGTTCGTTCAGTTGCTGTGTACTATATACGCCTTTCCCTTCACTGACGAATAAAATAATTCATAACTTATCAAGCTATTATTTCCTTAATTCACTCCTTCCACTCACACGTTTCAATAAGAGTCCAAACTTCACTAATACTCTTCAGAAACGACGTAGCTGTCATCTGCCATTGAACAATTTTCAATCTCTTCTGTTCTTCTCTGCTATCTTGATAGCTTGCGCATCAAACTGACGTAGCATCTTCTTCCGTCATTTGATCCGGTTCGCTTCTGCTCTGACACCCTTCCCTAGTTCTTGAATAATTTATGTAGTAACTGGTCTAGCGAAAACTTCCACCAACGCATTGTACCACAACGCCATAGCTCAGTCTCAGAAAACTCTCTTCGTTACTCTGACACATCTTCGAAAATAGCTCCACTTCCTCGCCTTCTTGTTACAATGCTTCTTACTACTCTCTTCTCCACAAATCACAGTTCAAATATTGCTACCAAACACTTCTTCCGTATCCTACAACAAGAACCGTTGCTGCACTAACGTACTGCCTTCCACAGTCAGCTGCTTTCTTGTTCATTTACAGAACACAGATAATAGTTACGACCTGGCGGCTATAGTACATTACATAACCAACAAAATTTACATCGCATACATTGAATTCGTTAACATTACCCAAAGTACAATAAAATTGATAAATTTACAAATAAAGCTTTGTACCTTCGAAATCATATTTGAATTTTTGATATAGTTATTCATGAAGAACCTAAGGATTTACATCAAATTTGAGCCTAGTTAGATGAGAACTTAATTGAAATACTTACATTTCAAACAGACTAGCACTAACAAGCTCGCTTCGCAGTTATCTCGCAGTTGTGGACCCACGATTACCGGAATGTTTTTGTTTCTATTATCGTCTATATTCACGCATGTCCTATATTCAGTACTTCCTCGCTGGTTATGCGATATTTCCATCTAAACTCAGCATTCTTCTGTAGTACCACATTTCAAAAGTTTGTATTATCCTCTTGTCTAAACTGTTTTTCGTCCATCTTTCTCTTCCACACAGGGCTACGTTCCATGCAAATACACCCAGAAAAGACTTCCTAACACTTAAATATATTTTCGATGTTAACAAATTTCTCTCTTCAGAAACACTTTTCTTGCCATTGCCAGTCTACATTTCAAGACACCGTCCACTCGGTTCAGCTGCTCTTTCAAGTTGTTTGCCGTCTCTGACAGAATTGCAGTGCATCGATAAATCTCATTTTTTTAAATTTCTTTTCCGAGGACTTTTAATTCCTAGTCCAATGTTTGCTCATTTTTTAAAATTTCTTTTCCCAGGGCTTTTAATTCCTAGTCCAATGTTTGCTTGGGTTCCTGTACTGCTTGTTCAGTGTACAGATTCAATAATATCGAGGACAGGCTATAGCCCTGTCTCACTTCCTTTTCAAGCACTGCTTCCCTTTCATGCCCCTCGGCGCTTATAACTGCCACCTGGTTTCTGTACAATTTGTAAACAGTCTTCCGCATACTGTTTTTTACTCCCGTTGCATTCAGAATTTCAGAGAGTATTCCAGTCAACACTGTCAAAAGCTTTCTCTAAGCCTACAAACGCTACAAACTTAGGTTTGCCTTCCCTTAACCTATCTTACAAGAGCAGTCCTATGATCAATATTGCCTCGAGTGTTCCTACATTTCTCCGGAATGTAAACTGAAATTGCCCAAGGTCGGCTTCTACCAGTTCTTCCATTATTCTGTGAAGAATTCGTGTTAGTATTTTGCAACCATGACTTATTAATCTGATAGTTCGGTAATATTCACATCTGCCAGCAACGGTTTTCTTTGTAATTAAAATTATTATATTCTTCTTGAGGTCTGAGAGTATTTCACTTATCTCATACATCTTGCACACCAGATTGAGTTTTGTCATGGCTGCTTCTCCCAAGGCTATCAGCGTGTTCTGACGGAATGTCGTCTACTACCGGGCTCTTGTTTCGACTTAAGTGTTTCAGTGTTCTGTCAAATTCTTTTCGCAGTAACGAGTTTTCCGTCCCATCTTCATCTAAGTCATTTTCCGTGTCTATAATATTGTTTGCAGGTTCATCTCCCTTGTACAGATCTTCTACATACTCCTCCCACCTTTCAGCTTTCAGTTCTTTGCTTAGGACTATTTTTCATTTGAGCTCCTGATGGTCATACAGCTGTTTCTCTTTTCTCCAAAGACCTCTTTAATTTTTCTATAGGAGCGATCTATCTTTCCTCTGGTGCTATATGCTTCTAAATCCATACATTTTTCCTCTAGCCATTCCTGCTCAGCCATTTTGGACTTCCTATCATGGTCATATTTAGACGCTTGTACTCACTTTTGTCTGCTTCATTTACTGCATTTTTAAAATTTTCTCCTTTCATGAATAACATTCAATATTTCCCATGTTATCCAAGGATTTCTACTTGGCCTTGTCTTTTTACATATTGATCCTCTGCTGCCTTCACTATGTCGTCGCTCAAAGTTACCCATTCGTCTTCTACTGCATCCCTGTCCACGTCAATCGTTGCCTAAGGCTCCCTGTGTTTCTTTCAACTTACTCATATCCTATCTCCTTAATTTACTACATTTTTGCAGTGTATTCAGTTTCCGTCTACAGTTCATAACTAGTAAATTTTGGTCAGAGCCCACATCTGCCCCTGGAAATATCTTACTATTCAAAATCTAGTTCCTAATTCTTTGTCTTACCCTTACATTATCAATCTGAAACCTTCCGTCCATGTCTATTCCACGTGTACAACCTTCTTTCATGATTCTTAAATATGCGTTAGCGATAATTAAATTGTGCTCTCTGCAAAATTCTATCAGGCAGCTCCTCTTTCGTTCCTTTACTGCAGCCAGTATTCACCTACAATTTTTCCTTCTCTTCCTTCTCCTACTATCTGAATAATTTCTTTTGTCTCATCATACATTTCTCCAATCTCTTCATGATGTGCCGAACTATTCAGCCTTAAACTTTTGCTACTGTGGTGGGTGTGAGCTCCTTGTCTATCTTGGCTACGATAATGTTCTCACTATGCTGTTCGTGGTAGTTTACCCCCATTCCTATTTTCTTATTCGTTATTAAACCTACGCCTGCATTACCCTTCTTTGATTATTTTCATATAGCCTTGTATTCATCTGACCAGAAGTCCTGTTACACCTGACGCCGAACTTCACTAATTTCTACAATATCTAAATGTGACCTATCCATTTTCCTTATTAAATTTTCTAACTTTCATTCACGATTAAGAGATCTAACATCCTACGCTCCGATCCGTATAACGTCAGATTTTTTTCTTTTTTTTTCTCCTGATGAAATTGTCCTGAGTAGTCCCCGCCGGGAGACCCGAATGGAACTCTATTTTACCTTTGAAATACTTTACTCAAAAGGATTCCATAATCATTTAATCGTATAGTAGAGCCGTATGCCCTCGGGAAAAATTACGACAGTAGTTTCCCCCCTCGCTTTTAGCTGTTCACAGTACCAGCACAGCAAGGCCATTTTGGTTAGTGTTACAAGCCCAGATCAGTCAATAGCCAGACTGTTGCTTCTGCTACCCCTCTTCAGGAAGCACAAGTGTGTCTGGCCTCTCAACAGATAACCCTGCGTTGTGGTTGCACCTACGGTACGGCTATCTGTGTCTTAAGAGGCACGCAAGCCTCCCCATCAATGACAAGGTCTATGGTTCATGTATCCCATACATACTTACATTTGGCTCATTACGCTGATAAAATAAACCTCTCTCACTGTTTTGGCACATGACGCGAACGCCCATGAAAATGATCGCTTTGGAACGCTAACCAGTGACTATGTGTGGGTCGGCTTTAGTGGTAAACGGCAGAAAAAAATTTGGGAAACACTGAAGCTGATACACCACTCGTGTTTGGTGCTCGATGATTTTCGTTCTGTTGCGTAGCTGCGTCACGTGATCTTAGCTGGACTCGTGTAGGAAGCTAAGCGTGGAAAGTCAGTGCCAGAGAGTGAGCTCACAGTTACCGCAGTTCTAAATTCCGGCGCGTCCCGCCGGGGCGTGCAGCTGGCAGCAAGTTGGATAATCTGCGAGCGCGGAGCGCAGCGCAGTTTGGCTCGGATACTTCTGAGACAATTACGTATAAGCGTGCGGTGGTCTGGGAGCAAGTTCTGCCGTAACCGGGCCACGGTTGCCGGGGGGCGTCGTCTGCTGCGCGGGTTGCAGCTAATTAGGGGTCGCGGAGACTAAAAGCTTTATTCCGCGGATGTGCGTGCGCCTCCGCAGCTTCCAAAAGAACACCCGCTATGAAGGACTTCCGGTTCCGCTTGACGCATTTCTCACGGTCCTGAAGTAACTTAACGTGTGCTAAACTCTACAGTAGCACATTTCGCCTTCACCCCCGCTGGAGAATTTGTTTCTTTGGGCTTAGAAGGACTGCGTTCCTCTTTAGGGTGAGAAACTTCTATTACATCTAACATTCTGAACGGCAGCTTAACACGATGCATCGTAAGCGGCCGGGGAGTCAGCAAATTGTTTCAGAAATTTCGGCAGTGGAAATCATAAAACCTTGATCAAAGAAGCTGCTGGTTCCTCAAATTGCAGTACTAGGAAGAGTCATAAATGAAGAAATTTCACGTATTGTGAATACACATTGTAGTAGAAAGGATTCACGACAACATTTGTGAACACTTTGGGGGTGTACTGGTGTGGGCTGTACTAAACAGACCATCCACCGCTTTCAGCAGTAAAATCTCTGGCTGGACATCGAGTAGAACTGGGCTGGCATGACAATTTGGTTACAGGTTTTCGAATTAGTCTCACGCTGTGCCACAGTGCATTAAACACGGTGAGTGGTTATGTACCAGTTTCTTGGTAGCCCGTGGTCAGATGTTTTCTGCGGGTAACATCTGGAGAACATGCTGGCGACGGTAATAGCTGATACCCTCTGTATAGAGGTTGGTCGAATACAACAGGAAAACGCTTTATTGCGTTATGATGTTGAAAGATAGTCACGCAGAGGTTGTAATGATACGCTAGCAAGGAACTGATGCTATTTAAATGAATCATTCTTTCGCTTTCTGGGGTGCCACTCGTATTTAATGTAACAGAACACGAGAAGCTGTAAATTACAATTATTTGATAATTCACAGATCATTAATAATTTCACAAGTTTTATCATAACATGTAAGCTTTCACGGCCGGCGTCTTCATTAATTAAAACTTCCGGGCTGAATTACGGTGGTCCATATATAAAACTTTTTCTCCTTCCTGACGTCTCGTTGCAAACTCTTCTGAGGTGAGTCGCCGACTTGCTTCCAGCAACATCCAGATCAGTAGACGTACATGTTACACTGTTGTATTTGATACGAAAAGCAATGGAAGAAATTTAGTGCCCCGTAAAACGCCGCAAAGGCTAAAACTGAACAAGGAAGAAATCGTATTACTGGCCTCAGTGATAGACTTTTCATCTAACGAAGCACTTGCTTCGCTCTGACGTTCTTCCGGGCCAGTGCTAATAAAGACCGCCGACACCTGAGGGCGGTGCGAAATTCCTGCGCCGAGTAAAAGAGGGGAGAAAAGGAGGAAAAAGGACGACGCGGGGAGAACGGGCCGGCGCTGACTTTGTTACGGCCCCGGTTCGAAATTCCTGGGGCGGAATTAATATCGCGGCGCCTGCTGAATGGAGGTGTTAAAGCGCAATTTGCCTGCGAGCTGCGTCGGCGTCGGTTTTGGCTCGGTCGCTGGCGGCGCTCAATTTCGAGCGACAAGGACGGGGCACCGCCAGCGCAGCACTGCGACTTGATTAGCCCGACCCCGCGACGCGTCATCCCTCTGGCGCCGACTGCCGCGCCGGTCTTGTCTTCCACTTCTTGTGCCTGGCAAATCTGCCGCCTTATCCAGCGACAGGCGGAAAGTTCCAAGCCTGTCACGGAACTTGAAGAAAATCCTGGCAATAACGCTGCGTATTAGCACACGCTGTGTTTATTCTACTGTACTGGCGCACAAAAGCCGCGAGTATCGGACTTAGCCCCTGAGGCAAACAAAGTACACTGCTGGCCGTTAAAATTGCTACAGCACGAAGATGACGTGCTACAGAGGTGAAATTTAACCGACAGATATAAGATGCTGTTTTATGCAAATGATTAGCTGTTCAGAGCATTCACACAAGGTTGGCGCCGGTGGCGACACCTACAACGTGCTGACATGAGGAACGTTTCCATATGGTTTCTCATACACAAACAGCAGTTGACCGGCGTTGCCTGGTGAAACGTTGTTGTGATGCCTCGTGTAAGGAGGAGAAATGCGTACCATCACGTTTCCGACTTTGATAAAGGTCGGATTGTAGCCTATTTCTGCTCGCGTTGGTCGAGATCCAATGACAGCAGAATATGGAATCGGTGGGTTCAGGAGGGTAATACGGAACGCCGTGCTGCATCCCAACGGCCTTGTATCTTTAGCCACCGAGATGACAGGCATCTTATCCGCATGGCTGTAACGGATCGTGCAACCACGTCTCGATCTCTGAGTGAACAGATGGGGCCGTTTGCAAGACAACAACCAACTGCACGACCAGTTCGACGACGTTTGCAGCAGCATGGACTATCAGCTCGGAGACCATGGCTGCCATTACCCTTGACGCTGCATCACAGACAGGAGCGCCTGCGATGGTGTACCCAACGATGAAACTGGGAGCACGAATGGCAAAACTTCATTTTTTCGGATGAATCCAGGTTCTGTTTACAGCATCACGATGGTCGCATCCGTGTTTGGCGACATCGCGGTGAATGAATATTGGAAGCGTGTATTGCGGTAGCGTTCTCGCTTCCCGCGCCCGGGTTCCCGGGTTCGAACCCGGCGGGATCAGGGATTTTTTCTGCCTCGTGATGACTGTGTGTTGTGTGATGTCCTTAGGTTAGTTAGGTTTAAGTAGTTCTAAGTTCTAGGGGACTGATGACCATAGATGTTAAGTCCCATAGTGCTCAGAGCCATTTGAACCATTTTTTGAAGCGTGTATTCGTCATCGCCATACTGGCGTATCACCCGGCGTGATGGTATGGGGTGCCATTGGTTACTCGTCTCGGTCACCTCTTGTTCGCATTGACGGCACGTTGAACAGTGGACGTTACATTTCAGATGTGTTACAACCCATGACTCTACCCTTCATTCGATCCCTGCGAAACCCTACATTTCAGCAGGATAATGCTCGGCCGCATGGTTGCAGGTCCTGTACGGGCCTTTCTGGATACAGAAAATGTTCGACTGCTGCCCTGCCCAGCACATTCTCCAGATCTCTCACCAAATGAAAACGTCTGGTCAATGGTGAGCGAGCAACTGGCTCGTCACAATACGCCAGTCACTACTCTTGATGATCTGTGGTATCGTGTTGAAGCTGCATGGGCAGCTTTACCTGTACACGCCATCCAAGCTCTGTTTGACTCAATGCCCAGGCGTATCAAGGCCATTATTACGGCCAGAGGTGGTTGTTCTGGGTACTGATTTCTCAAGGATCTTTGGACCCAAATTGCGTGAAAATGTAATCAAATGTCAGTTCTAGTATAATATATTTGTCCAATGAATACCTGTTTATCATCTGCATTTCTTCTTGGTGTAGCAATTTTAATGGCCAGTGGTGTATTTTTGCATATAATATTTAAAAGTGTCAGTCGCCAGGGTACAGCCTGTATCCGAAGGTCAAAGCGAATTAGCTCTTTAGTGATGTAATGAGCAGTAAAATTCGGAGACGCGCTCCCGTGAGACGTACTTTTTTACTTTTAAAATTTTCAATGGCGGCTTTATAGAGGAACAGACTGCAGTCTTAGACTGCAATAGAAGTATGTTTCCATTTTATTTAGTTTTTAAGAATGTTTTGCGCCTGCCACGTTATACATTGGGACGCTACAATTAGCACGTGTGGTTTACCGCTGCCTCAGTGTAGGTCTTACTCATGTCAACTAGTCTCGTGAAGTTGATATTTTAACTCCTCTTTCTGGAATAAAAAGCGCCGAACTACGCAAGTTTCTGAAAAAACGTAATCAGTCCAAATTAAGTGCAATGTGGTCCGATATCAAATTTGTGTTTTCCTCCGACACAGCAATAGCCACCTCCACAAACATTACTCGCTGAAGCACTAACTAAAATCTTTAAAACTCTACAATGTGTATAAATGAAAGAATAGAAATACTGCTACTTACTTACACTGCATAACGCTGAGGTGGCAAAAGATATGGGATATCTCCTAATATCGTGTCGGACCCCTTTTGCCCGGCGTAGTGGAGCAACTCGACATGGCATGGATTCAAGAAGTCGCTGCAAGTCCCCCCGAGAATTACGGAACCATGCTACCTTTATAGCGATTAATAATTGCGAGAGCCGGCCTTTGTGGCCGAGCGGTTCTAGGCGCTTCAGTCTGGAACCACGCGACCGCTGAGGTCGCAGGTTTGAATCCTGCCTCGGGTATGGATGTGTGTGATGTCCTTAGGGTAGTTAGGTTTAAGTAGTTCTAAGTTCTAGGGGACTGATGACCTCAGAAGTTAAGTCCCATGGTACTCAGAGCCATTTGAACCAATAATTGCGAGAGTGTTGCCGGTGTAGAATTTTGTGCACGAACTGACCTCTCGATTATGTCCCATAAATGTTGGGCATCATGTCGGGCGATCAGGGTGGCCAAAAAATTTATTTGAGTTGTCCAGAATGTTCTTAAAACCAACTGCAAACGATTGCGGCCCGTTAACATCGTTGATTTGCAACCTGAACTCCATTAATGGCTGAAAGTGGACTACATGTATATGAACGTAACTATTTCCATTTCCATAATTGTTTCACTTGGACAAGAGGACCCAGTCCATTCCATTAAAACACAGCCGACACCATTATGAAGCCACCACCAACTTTCACAGTGTCTTGTTGACAACCTGTGTGCATGGTTTCGTGGGCTCTGTGCCACACTCGTACCTTGCCATGAGTTGTTACCGACTGAAATCGGGACTCATCTGACCAAGCCACAGTTTTCCCGCTGTCCAGGGTCCAAATGATGATGTCACGAGCCCAGAAGAGGCACTGTAGGCGATATCGTGTTGTTAGTAAAGGCTATCGCGTCGGTCATCTGCTGCCACAGCCCCTCTAATGCATACGTTCGTAGTACCTCCCACATTGATTTCTGCAGTTATTTCACGCAGCGTTGCTTGTCTGTAAGCATTGACAACTCTGCAAAAACGCCGTTCCCGTAGGTCGTTAAGTGAAGGCCGTCGGCCGCTGCGTTGTCCGTGGCAAGAGGTAATACCTGAAATTTGGTATTCTCGGCACATTCTCAACACTGTGGATCACGGAATCGTGAATTTCCTAAAGATTTCCGAAATGAAATGAGCCATGCCTCCAGCTACAACTGTCATTCGTGTTCAAGGTCTGTTAACTCCCTCATTGCAGCCACAAACACGTTGGAAACCTTTTCACTTGAATCATGTTATTAAAAATAACAGGTCCACCAATGCACTGTCATTTTATATCTTGTGTACGCGACAGTGCTGCTATCTGTATACCTGGATATCGCTATCCCATAACTTTTGTGTATATGAACCATTCGATTTGTACTGGTTCAGAATTGCAAATCGTCTGTCTCTCTTTATAACCCAAGACAATCATTCTTTTGCTACACCTGGTTTTAATATCTCATTCTTATTCCAGAACTATTTTAAAGTCCATAAACTGACTCTGTAGCACATCATCTAGCACAATCCCGTGAGCCCTCAAAAGCATCGAAAAACAGTTATATCTGTTGTTATATCCATAAAGCCACTGGCAAATGTAATTTTTATAATTACTTTTACGTCGCTCCACATTTAAACCTCCCTGGTCCAGTACTACATTGTTTCTGGCATGAAAACGAAGTAAAACTGATATTAACTACTTCTCCCTCTCTTCCTACATAGTTTAAAGCATTTTACTTAAATTGCATTTCATTGGTGTGCGGAAAAGAAATTATCTGCATTTTCAGCGGACACAGGAAACACGCAGCTTTAGAACGGAATTAGTGTGAAAAATTTATGCGAAAAAGTGTTACCTTACGACTGTGTCGTCAACAGCGTGGATGCCATACGTCTGCCATTAATTCAAGACTTCAGCATTAACAGAACTCGCGATACGCTGGAGCCTTACCATGGAAATTAGTGTCATTTTCCCTATAATGGGGTTCATCGTGATAATCAGTTTTCTGTTGCCTTATTAGGTCTATGGCGTCTTCATTTGTGGCGAGCGGTCGCTTTCTTTTCAATGGTGCTGTTGTATCTGCTGCCGTATAGTAAATTACCCAGGATTTCAAATATCTTCCTCTCTCGCTTCTTCTTCTATTTCGAATAATTTTCAGAGACTATTTTAAGCCCCTTTCCCCTTCTCCTTTATTCACAAAAGTCACCGTTGATCGCAAATCTATTCTACATGTTGTTGTTGTTGTTGTTGTAGTCTTCAGTCCTGAGACTGATTTCATGCGGCTATCCATGCTGCTCTATCCTGTGCAAGTTTTTTCATCTCTCAGTACCTACTGCAGCCTATATCCTTCTGAATCTGCTTGGAGTATTCATCTCTTGGTCTCCTTCTACAATTTTTACCCTCCATGCTGCCCTCCAGTACTAAATTGGTGATCTCTTGATGCCTCAGAATATGCCCTACCAACCGATCCCTTCTTCGAGTCAAGCTTCTATTCTCTTCTTGTCCAAAGTATTTATCGTCCATGTTTCACTTCCATACATGGCTACACTCCATACAAATACTCTCAGAAACGACTTCCTGACACTTACATCTATACTCGATGTTAACAAATTTCTCTTCTTCAGAAACACCTTCCTTGCCATTGCCAGTCTGCATTTTATATCCCCTCTATTTCGACCATCATCAGTTATTTTGATCCCCAAACAGCAAAACTCCTTTACTACTTTAAGTGTCTCATTTCCTAATCTAATTGCCGGTCGCTGGTGGCCGAGCGGTTCTATACGTTTCAGTCTGGAACCGCGCGACCGCTACGGTCGCAGGTTCGAATCCTGCCTCGGGCATGGACGTGTGTGATGTCCTTAGGTTAGTTAGGTTTAAATAGTTCTAAGTTCTAGGGGACTGATGACCTGAGATGTTAAGTCCCATACTGTTCAGAGCCATTTGAACCATTTGAACCTAATCTAATTCCCTCAGCATCACCCGACTTAATTCGACTACATTCCATTATCCTCGTTTTGCTTTTGTTGATGTTCGTATTATATCCTCCTTTCAAGACACTGTCCATTCCGCTCAACTGCTCTTCCAAGTCCTTTGCTGTCTCTGACAGAATTACAATGTCATCGGCGAACCTAAAAGTTTTCATTTCTTCTCCATGGATTTTAATACCTACTCCGAATTTTTCTTTTTTTCCCTTTAATGCTTGCTCAATATACAGATTGAGTAACATCGGGGAGAGGCTACAACCCTGTCTCAATCCCTTTCCAAACACTGCTTCCCTTTCGTGCCCCTCGACTCTTATAACTGCCATCTGGTTTCTGTACAAATTGTAAATAACCTTTCTCTCCCTGTATTTTACCCCTGCCACCTTCAGAATTTGAAAGAGAGTATTCCAGTCAACATTGTCAAAAGCTTTCTCTAAGTCTACAAATGCTAGAAACGTAGGTTCGCCTTTTCTTAATCTTTCTTCTAAGATAAGTCGTAAGGTCAGTATTGCCTCACGTGTTCCAACATTTCTACGGAATCCACACTGATCTTTGGGATTGGAATTATTATATTCTTCTTGAAGTCTGAGGGTATTTCGCCTGTCTCATACATCTTGCTCCCAGCTGGTAGAGTTTTGTCAGGTCTGGCTCTCCAAGGCCGTCAGTAGTTCTAATGGAATGTTGTCTACTCCCAGGGCCTTGTTTCGGCTCAGGTCTTTCAGTGCTCTGTCAAACTCTTCACACAGTATCGTATCTCCCATTTCATCTCCATCTACATCCTCGTCAATTTCCGTAATATTGTCCTCAAGTACATCACCCTTGTATAGACCCTCTACATACTCCTTCAACCTTTCTGGATTCCCTTTTTTGCTTAGAACTGGGTTTCCATCTGAGCTCTTGATACTCATACAATGGTTCTCTTTACTCCAAAGGTCTCTTTAATTTTCCTGTAGGCAGTATCTAACTTACCCCTAGTGATATAAGCCTCTACGTCCTTACAGCCATACCTGCTTAACCATTTTGCACTTCCTGTCGATCTCATTTTTGAGACGTTTGTATTCCTTTTGGCATGCTTCATTTACTGCATTTTTATATTTTCTCCTTTCATCCATTAAATTCAATGTTTCTTCTGTTACCCAAGGATTTCTGTTAGCCCTCGTCTTTTTACCTACTTGATCCTCTGCTATCTTTACTACTTTATCCCTCACAGCTACCCATTCTTCTTCTACTGTATTTCTTTCCCCTATTCTTGTCAATTGTTCCCTTATGCTCTCCCTGAAACTCTGTACAACCTCTGGTTTAGTCGGTATATCCAGGCCCCATCTCTTTCCCACCTTTTTGCAGTTTCTTCAGTTTTAATCTACAATTCATAACCAATAGATTGTGGTCAGAGTCCACATCTGCCAATGGAAATTTCTTACAATTTAGAACCTGGTTCCTAAATCTCTGTTTTATCATTATATATTCTGTCTGATACCATGTAGTATCTCCAGGATTCTTCCATGTATACAACCTTCTTTTATGATTCTTGAACCAAGTGTTAATTATGATTAAGTTATGCTCTGTGCAAAATTCTACCAGTGTTTCATTTCTTAGCCCCAATCCATATTCACCTACTATGTTTCCTTCTCTTCCTTTTCCTACTCTCGAATTCCAGTCACCCATGACTATTAAATTTTCGTCTCCCTTCACTACCTGAATAATTTCTTTTATCTCATCATACATTTCATCAATTTCTTCATCATCTGCAGAGCTAGTTGGCTTATAAACTTGTACTACTGTAGTAGGCGTGGGCTACGTGTCTATCTTGGCCACAATAATGCGTTCACTATGCTGTTTGTAGTAGCTTACTCACACTCCTATTTTTTTATTCATTATTAAACCTACTCCTGCATTACCCCTATTTGATTTTGTATTTATAACCCTCTATTCACCTGACCAAAAGTCTTGTCCCTCCTGCCACCGAACTTCACGAATTCCCGCTATATCTAACTTTAACCTATCCATTTCCTTTTTAAATTTTCTAACCTACCTGCCCAATTCAGCGATGTGTCATTACACCCTACGATCCATGGAACGCCAGGTTTCTTTCTCCTGATAACGACGTCCTCCTGAGTAGTCCCCGCCCGGAGATCCGAATGGGGGACTATTTTACCTCCGGAATATTTTACCCAACAGGACGCCATCATCATTTAACCGTACAGTACAGCAGCATGCCCTCGGGAAAAATTAGGGCTGTAGTTTCCCCTTGCTTTCAGCCGTTCGCAGTACCAGCACAGCAAGGCGGTCTTTGTTAGTGTTACAAGGCCAGATCAGTCAATCATCCAGATTGTTGCCCCTGCAACTACTGAAAAGGTTGCTGCCCCTCTTCAGGAACCACACGTTTATTCTACATAGTGACCCAAAAATTATTGTTGTTGTTATTGTTTTGGTCTTCAGTCCAGAGGCTGGTTTGATGCAGCTCTTCATGCTACTCTATCCTGTGCAAGCTTCTTGATCTCCCAGTACTTACTGCCACCTACATCCTTTTGAATCTGCTTAGTGTATTCCTCTCTTGGTCTCCCTCTAGGATTTTTACCCTCCACCCTGCCCCTCAATACTAACTCGATGATCCCTTGATGCCTCAGAACACGTCCTACCAAGCGATCCCTTTTTATAGTCAAATTGTGCCACAAATTACTCTTTTCCCCAATTCTTTTCAGTACCTCCTCATTAGTACGTGATCTACCCATCTAATCTTCAGCATTCTTCTGTAGCACCACATTTAGTAAGCTTCTACTTTATTCTTGTCCAAACTATTGATCTTCCATGTCTTACATCCATACATGGCTGCACATCATACAAACACTTTTAGAAAAGACTTCCTGACACCTGAATCTATACTCGACGTTAATAAATTTCTCTTCTTCAGAAATGTGTTAACAATTGAAAAAATTCAGTACTTCACATAATAACGTAAGTGGAGAGGTAAGAACAGACACAGGTGCTTGAGTGACACGCGATTTTATCGAAAAAAAAAACCTGCACAAAATGACCAATAGATAGAGCCTTATATGATACAAAAGCAATAATTTGTATAGCTACTGATTTTTAGCAAAGACGATGTCCTTTATAACAAATGCTCAACATGTGGGCCGACATTCATCAACAATAACTGTAGTCGAGGGACAATGTTGTGAACAGCACTATACAGTATATCAGTAGGTATGGTGAGAAATTGCCGTCGGATGTTATCTTTTAGCGTCCCTAATGTGGCCGGACTACGCCGATAGTCTTGGGAGTTAAAATAATTCCATAACCAGTAATTACATGAATTGAGGTCTGGCGGCCATGGAGGCCTAGCTATACGGAATTATCGGCTCAGTACGCGACCTCTCCAAACGATTGCGCAAGAGATCTTTCACATTTGTAGCAATATGAGGCTGAGCACCATCCTGCATAGAAATGGTACCATCGAGCACGTGTTCATCTGTCAGGCTATGGATGATGCAAATCTGTAACATATCGGCATACCTCGCACCAGTCTCATTAAGGGTTTGAAAAGCAGCACCCCGCATTTCCTAGAAGAAAAAAGGGTCCGATCACGATTGATGTGTTAAATCCAAACCACACCGTCACTTTCTTGTCGTGCAATGGGGTTTCCATGACAGTTCTAGCATGTTTCATGGCCCAGTGTGTGCAGTTTTGTGTGCTGACAGACCTTCGGAATGTGAAATGGGCTGTGTCGGTCCATAACACGTTAGACAACCAGTCGTCATCTTCCATCATTTTTTGAAATGCTCACACCGCTAATGCTGTCCGCGTTACAAAGTCGGTGGCTAACAGTTCATGATGACGCTGTACTTTGCATGGATGGCATTGGTGGGCACATCTTGTGCTCCTCAACAGTAGTGTGTGGAATGTCTGTGCGACCTGCGACTTCACGAACGCCGACTTCACCATGAGAAGATGAACCCGATAAAGTCACCATTTCTTCCTGAACTGTCCGAGCAACAGTAGCATTTTTCTGATCGCCCACAACGGGGCCGATCGTCTAAAGAAACCGTGCTTCTAACTTCGTGATCATTTTCTTCACGAATACACTGATCAAAAGACTTTTACCGGCTCAAATATCCTTCTCAGAGCGATAGTACCGTTACTACTATAGGCGAATCTCCACTCTGATAGTGCAACTTCACTAACAGTGCCGTTTCTGATAAAGTCAACAGGCCGCTATTGCTGAATCCTTCTCTCACTACAGCTCAGATTACGAGTATACACGATTCTCATGCGGCGCCAGTGACCTTTTTGCTATCCATCGCCATCTGTTAACCGGTTTTTACATTTATTTCGGGCATGTATGTCAAGTTTTACCTCTCTACCTGCATTATTCTGTGAATTGGAGCATTGTCAAATGTTAACGGACTTACGGGTCACACTCTACTGTGTAAAGCAAAGTCGTTGATTAACGTTATTACCAAAAATCTAGAAAAGTTCTTGAAGGAATTATTTTATATTTTTACACGATACTGTAGTAACCGTTCTGACGGACACAGGCTACATTTTTTATCTGTATGTAATGTATAATAGGGGAAACATTATTAGCAAAAAATCTCGGAAAGTGCCTGACCGATGTACATCAAATTTTACACGATACTCTGATAACCATTTGGAAGGGAATAGGCTACAAATCTGTAATATAACTATGTATGTAACATATCATAGGGAAACATTGTTAACAAACATCATGAAAAGTTCTTGATTTACTTCATATTTTTACAAGGTACTCTAAGAAACATGGAGAAGGACATAGTCTACATATTTTTATATATGAAGGAGAAACGTTATTAACAAGAATCTCGTAATGTTCTTAACCGATTTACATCAAATCTTTTCGTGAAACACTAATAAACGTTCAGAAGGACATGGGATATATGTTTGTTAAACAACAATGTGCAGGTTTTCTGTTAAAACCAACTGTGGGAAAGAACTACAGTGCTGTGCTGTGAAAACGAGTGGTTTCGTTTTCTTTCTAATCGTCAGTTAAACTACGATAATACGGCATTTGAAGCATTAAACCGTTGTTTCTCCCAAATACACTGGTGTCCAAAATTAAAGCAACAAACGGAAATATTGCAAGGTTTTGTTTGTTTTGTCACAAAATAATGTAAGCAGGTAATAGTAAAGTAGAAACAATGTAAAGAATACAGAACGTAACCAAGTGTAACATGCATAACGGTAGACAAAGATGTTCTTGGGTTTTTCTAACTTAACTGGTTTGCACACACATTCTGACAACTGGTTAAAGTGCTCAGTGTGGGTCGTGATCACTTTTGGCACCAATGCACGCCTGACAACGACTGGATATGCTGCACATGATGTCATCAATCTCATGTTGAAGCAATAACGCCCATTCTTCGTGCAGAGCTGCTCACAAATCTTGGAGAGTGGTCGGTGGATGCTGAAGTGATGGAACCCGTCTCCCTAGCGCATCCCAGACATGCTCTATGCGATTCGAATGCGTCCAATATCTTTCGTTTCCAAAAAAAATGTCAACCATCCTTTTTCTATGAGGGCGAGCATTATCGTCCGTCAACACGAAACCTGGGCCTACAGCACCTCGCAAAAAGCGCCCATGGGAGCCCAAGATCTTTCCACGGTACCTGACAGCAGTTAAATATGGCTGATCGATCAATACAATTTCATGAAGAGGTGTTCCAGTGGTCAACATAATCCCTGCCCACACCATTATGGATCCTCTTCAATAGTGATCTCTTTTCATAAAGTTTGGATCGCGAAATCGTGTTCCACGTGCCCTCCAGATGCGAATCCGTAGAGAATCCTCTACAGACCAAACCGGGACTCATCTGTGACAAGAACAGTGGCCCTCCGTTAGACCGTCCTGGTGGCATGTTGAAGGCTCCACGCTAGACGTTCCCTTCTGTGAAGACGCGCCAGAGGTCAACAGACAGCAGGTGTGCATCAATAAAGGCCACTCTGGTGAAGCCTTCTGTATATCGCTTGCCTCTCTACAAGACGTTCAGGGGGTGCTGCAAGGTCGGATGCCAATTACAGTGCAGTACTAAGGCGGTACCGTCGTGCCTTTACAGCCAAATAACTGTCCGCTTTTACTGATGTCACACGTGGTCGGCCCTCTCCTGGTCTCTGTAAACAGTCGTCTCATCCGTGAAAGAATAGAACGGTTCCCAAATGGTTTTAGGCGCTATGTGACTTAACAACCTCTAGACTCGAAATTACTTAAACCTAACTAACCTACTGATGACCTCAGATGTTAAGTCCCAAAGTGCTCAGAGCTATTGGAGCCTAACTAAGCTAAAGACATCGTACATGTCCATGCTCGAGGCAGGATTCGAACCTGCGACCGTAGCAGCAGCGTTGTTCCGGACTAGAGCGCCTAGAACCGGTCGGCCACAGCGGCCGGCAACGGTTAACATTAAGCTGTAATGCGTACATGCTTTCCCTTGACGGGTTTTAGACCAAGTGTTTCGCAGATTAATGCGATCAGGAATGCTCAGTAGCAGCGAGGATGCACGTAAATGTGACAATTATGCGCCAGCAAGGAGCATTAACGATAATATCATAGGAGGTAATATTGTGCAACCTTAGTAGGGACAAGATCCGACTATTCGGGAGTAGAATCTTACAATCTGAGACAGTGTTCCAAGACAAACTTCCATCACAATGTCCGCAAACGTGACGTCAGATCCACCTGGCAACAGCGACCTAAACGCCCATTGGCTGAAAGTTTGGAGATATACAAACGAGTGAAGTGTCCTTGTTGGCTGAAGGAGAAAGGTGGGGTCTCTCTTGTCCGTCGGGAAGGCAGGGCGAGTTAGTAGCCAGGCGCAACTCAAAACACACGGTCGAGTAACTACTGTGCGACGAGGGACAACCGAAGCAGCGAGACACCAGATTAGTGATACAGAAACCAGAGAAGTAAGGCAAAGTCGCTTCCTTCTCGCTACACTGCCACAGAGAGCATTGTAAAGCTATCGATCCACATCACTTTTTGACTCTCCTGCTTCCATTTTTTCCTATGGCCCTCCACAACAGAGAGTCTGTAGGCATATTTCCTGTGCCATCTGCACCGTTTGTGACTATCTACGCAGCGATGGTGGATGTGAGAATACGAGGCGAACACTACCCCGCTTGATAGGTGCGCTGACGTCATTACTCGCGTGGTTGTCCGTTGATCGGAATGCCATCTTCCGTTCAGAACACGATCGTAACAACATCTGTCGACAGTTTGTGTGATCGTATCGTGAATTACACAGAGGACTGGGAAATAGCAGTTTGTTGCTTTAATTTTGGACACCAGTGAATGTTGTATATAATTTTAAACAAAAATAGTGTACACAAGAATGTGCAGTTCTGCTTTATTCCTTACCTTTACGGAAAGCAGGAAAGTTATGTTTATGTCTTTCCTGCTTATAGAGTCTGAATCCTACCCATTCACAGGTTGAAACTATGTGACATACTGTCACTGAAGCTACTATCCACACAGATGCGACAGTCAGAGAGGTCTCTCTTCTACCCCGTGTACCATTTCACCCACGATATTTACATTTATTTGAAGCAACTTCTATTCGCAGTTTCGGATTATTGCCGTCACAAGACCTGTTAGAAAACGGAGAAATACCGCTTATGTGACAATAGTGAGTTCATTTGGCTGAAGACCAAATACTGTGTACTGAAAATCTAAGAATATATGTAGAAGCTAACATGGCTGACAACAAAAGTATGCCGATACAAGTATGTTTCTCAAATATTCTGCAGACGCAGGGACGTAGGAAGTGCTAGTGATTGCCTGAGGGATCCTGTACTTATACAAAAAAAGCTATAGCCGCTAGAAGGCGCTCGTACTGAGATACATACATAATCAGCATCGTAGTGTGAATGGATTAAAACATAATATTCGTAGTCATTAATTAAAATGGTTTCAAGTAGCTAAAGTGTGTCTAAAGATGCAACATAAAAAAGTATAGTATTGTTACGACTTCTGCACCACTTGTTAGCAGCAGACATAGTGGCTGCGCCGAAGACTGAGACGGCGTGAAGTTTTACAGTTATTTATTGAACTTTCTTTACAATTTCTCCCTCCCTGCGGATCCCTCCTCCTGGCTGCTGCTGTGTAGCTTCTCCGACAACACGCTCAACGCGCGCCGCTGGCTGCACTCGGGAGCCCCAGGCCACCAGTGCTCCGCTGAAGCCAGGATGCCCTGTGGTTGAGATGAACTCGTCGCCGCCCGGCGCCCCCCGTGTGGGCACGCCCACGGAGCCACGTCGCCGTGAGGTCAGCTGCCGACGCCTGCTGCACCGGCGGCTGGGAAGCTGTCAGTCGCGATGTCCGCGAGGTCCCGTCGTGGACGGACCACGCACCGTGGGGCCAGGTTGCCGTGAAGTCCGGGCGTCAGTCCCCGGCGGCGCCTGCGATCAAGATCACGTTACTGCCGGTCCTGCTGGAAGTTCTCGCTGTAGTTAGTCAGCCATGATGCCGACCGAACTTGGGCCGACCTCCAGAGCTGAAGTACTACATCTACATTTATACTCTGCAAGCCACCCAGCGGTGTGTGGCGGAGGGCACTTAACATGCCACTGTCATTACCTCCCATTCCTGTTCCAGTCGCGTTTGGTTCTCAGGAAGAACGACTGCTGGAAAGCCTCCGTGCGCGCTCGAATCTCTCTAATTTTACATTCGTGATCTCCTCGGGCGAACGGATGACTCCTGTGAGCTGGAACAGACTTCCGAAATCTTCACCTACAAAGACTGCCTACTTCGCAACGCCCCGCTCGCCGACGTGTCTCTGTTTTGCCATTCTCCACTGCGTGAAGCAACGCTTACTACATGTGGCCGCAACTGCATGTAGGAATAAAATCCATACTTAAAAATCAGAGTAATAGGTGTAAAAAGTGGTGAGGAAGGGAATTATTGTTATTCCCTAGGCAACAACGTCGTTAGAGATGGAACACGAACTCGCATTAAGGAAGGATGTGTGCTGTTTCAAAGCAACCATCCGAGCATTTGCCTGTATCGATTTACGAAAATCACCGAAAACCTAAATGTGAACGACCGGGCGCGGATTTGGAATGCTGTTCTCCCGAATGTGAGGTCACTGTGCTAACCGCAGTGCTACCTCACTCGGTATGTAAAAAGTGTAGTCTACTAATCAAGAATCCTTTAGCATGGCACAGCGAGTAAAACACGACATTATGTAAAAAGTGAACACATGAAAGAGTAACTATTTAATTAAAAGTCTGTGTGGCCGCTAGCGAATTCAGAGAGCAGTGCAGCCGGCGCCTCTCTGCGGACTGTTTTAGTTTTCCTGTGGCGGAGTTCGCGGGAGGAAAAGAGGTCGACTCGCGGCGCCGTTGGTGCTCAGGATACGCGCCGTGTTCCCGTGACGAGTCGCAGCGGCGGCCGATGCTGTTTACATCAGCAAGTTCCTAAATAATTCCGAATTGGCATTTAAGTTAAACTCACTCTGTTCACTAAGCACACTCTGTTCACTAAGCAGTGACTGAGAGCCGGCCGCTGTGGCCGAACTACCAACGTCCGGGCACTGTGGTCACATAGTCAACAGGAAATTTGCCACGAAGCAGCGTCTGCACAACATTGGCTTGTCAGAATCCCCTCTTTGTCTCCTTTGCCAGCAACTGGACACTGATGAACACCGTTTGACATGTGCCTCATCGCAAGACGTATGGCGCTTCGTGCAGCAAATCATTGCCTGCTATCTCCGGGTGCCACGAGGCACAAATGAACCTCGAATGTTTCTATACCGGAGGACAGACATTTTCCCGCCGCCACATGCCATGCTATTACTTGGGTCAAAGGGTGGGCGGTCGCTTATGTCTTTCATGAGGGACCTAAATCCCGCCTCGACTTCTGGACCTGTTTACGAACAGCCCATGCAGCTCTCGAAAACACGCCACGTTACCGAACATTATTTGCTAACTATCTTCGAGCGGTCTTTGTTAGACCTCCACTGACCTGAGGGGTGCCTGGCTCAGAGGGCACCTACCCCTCCTCCCCCGGCGGTGTCTGAGTTTCAACCGCCTACGATCTATTCTACTTGTGACCTCCGCGGATGGGAGAGCGCATCGCAAATTGCGCGAATTTTATTTCTTTTTGCTTTTTCTTTTTCCTTTCTTTTTCTTTACTCAGGATTCATATTTCTTTTCTCTTTCGCCGATGTGTTCACATAATTTCATGATATTAGTGAATATTACAAAAACACATGCAAATAAATAAATAACGACGCCTTCCACTACTGTTTATTCCTGTGTCTCCCTTTTCCCTGAGCCCCACAGGCTCAGTGGTGGTGAGGAGGACACTGTGGCTGCTGCTACGGTAGCAGGTTCGAATCCTGGCTCGGGCATGGATTTGTGTGATGTCCTTAGATTACTTAGGTTTAAGTAGTTCTAAGTCTAGGGGACTGATGACCTCAGATGTTAAGTCCCATAGTGCTAGAGCCATTTGAACCAATGACTCAGGTTGTTTCCTTAGCAGACTTACGTAGAATGCTTTTTTAACCCTAGAGCACTAAAGTGGGGAAATGTTACATTGCTACTAAACCATCGTAAATTTTACGACTTCTAACTTCATTCAAGGGAAGTCATAATTTGTTGGTAACGTACTAGTTAATTACAAGTATTAGATTTCCAATGGTATGTTACATTCAAAACAAGTGCAAAATGTCTTGTTTCCTGCCCTATGATGACAATTTTAATGCTCAAAATGTCACTGCCAAAGAAGTCGTACTTTGTGTTATGCGCTGGGTGCAGGTTATTATAGTTATTGTAACTCCAAGAGTACGAAATTCTTCATATAAAACGAGAAGATTCTTATGCCTCAGACATTGTAATTATGATATAAGCAAGACCTAGCCCAGTATTAGGCACTGCTCTTGAGCAGTGCCTAAAAATGTTACAATTCCTCTTTCCTCCCTTGAGGTGGTTGTATGTTCTGCTGTTGCTGCGCAGGTGAAGTTCCCCAAGTAGATCATTCAGTATGTTAGCGTCAAAACCACTGAGAACTCTCTATAATGTGAAAATTTCAGTGGCAAAAGACGAGAATAGCACGGGAGAGGGTATGTGTGATACGAACTAACTCCATTCTAGCTGTGACTGCTTGATATTTCACCTAAGATGCCACAGTAAGACAAATTATACGCAATAAGCCGACTCTTAGAAGACAGGTACACAGTTATTAAACACTGGTAATATTTACATCGTCGCCAGCGCCGGCAAACCGCTAGAGGCAGGCAAGTAATTCCGCTGTTGTTAACAATAATGTTGGTCATGGAGGTGCTCGAGAGCACGATTCGCTCATGTGTCTACATTGGCGGAAACCGTGAAGAGATACCAACGCCAATCTTTTGATTAATCTAGGGTTAATATGAGTGTAGTCCACTTGCTTGTTTGTCTTACAGTCACTAACTATCTTTGTTGTCGCACTGTTCTCTTTACCTCCTCATTTTTCTCCCTATCAATTCAACTTACGTTTTCTGGCTTTTGCCATGTTCAGATCTACCTATAGTTGATTTGAAATGACATTAATATGAGCTTTCAAGAATAACGTAGATGCTTAAATGCACAATACCCTTGGTTTCATATTTTGATGGAAGTGCTTTTAACTTTATAAATAAAAAACAAAAACTTTGCGTCATGTTTGTTTGTTTCTTTGACTTCCAAAATAAAAATACTAGTGAGATGCCTCAACTCTTTCGCTGCATCAGTATTGTCAGCTCCACACCAGCTTGCAGGTCACTGTTGTGTGGGGATATCATCAGGAAGCTGCACCCGAGGGCACCGGCACCACCACGTCTCTATGGCCTCCCAAAGGTCCACAAACAAGGTGTCCCATTACGACCTATTTTAAACACTATTAACTCGCCGACATATGGTATTGCTAAGCATTTATCACAGATGCTAAAACCCTTGGTGGGTTACGGTCCACACCATGTGAAAAACTCGGCTGAGTTTGTGAAAGTACTACAGGGAATGCGGCTGAAAAATGAAGACCTACTAGTCAGCTTCGATGTGACATCCTTATTCACACGAATACCATAGAAGACTCCCTGGCTTTACTCAAAGAACACTTTGAGGAGGATGTCATCAAGCTCTTTCGCCATGTTTTAACCACCACGTATTTCAAGTGTGGTGGGAAGTTCTACGAACAGGTAGATGGTGTAGCTATGGGCTCCCCCCTACTATCAGGGATAGCCGACCTATACATGGAGGACTTCGAAAACTAGCTCTTGACACAGCTAAACACAAGCCTAAAGCCTTCTACAGGTACGTTGACGATACCTTTGTAGTACGGCCACTTGGCAGGGACAAACTGCTAGAGTTCCATCAACACCTCAACAGCATACATGGAATTATCAAATTTACCATGGAGATAGAAGAGAACAGAAGCTTACCCTTCCTGGATATCCTTATCACAAGAAGCATGGATGGCACGCTGGGACAAGCACTGTTTACAAAGAAAATGCACACGGACCTGTAGCTTAACGCCAATAGCTGCCACCACCCTGTGCAACGCAATACTGTACTCAACACCTTAGTGCACAGGGCCAGGTCCATCTGCGATAAAGAAAGTTTGCCAGGAGAATTGCAACACCTAAAGGACACCTTCAAGAAAAATGGATGCAGGAGACACAAATAAGGAGAGCTCTGAAGACCGACAATAAGAAGAGACCGGATGAAGACGAAGCAATGGGCTGTGCTTACTCGCCATACGCGGGTCCTCCGACGTCCAAGATCACGAGAATTCTCAAGAAACATAAAGTGAAGACCGTTTTCCGCGCAGCAGGAAAAATCAAAGACCTTCTCGGTTCAACCAAGGATCCACTAGGTCTGACGGCACTAGGTGTGTACGGGATCGGGTGCGAATGTGGGATACAATATATAGGACAGACGCAGCGCCAGCCGCGGTGATCTCGCGGTTCTAGGCGCGCAGTCCGTAACCGTGAGACTGCTACGGTCGCAGGTTCGAATCCTGCCTCGGGCATGGATGTGTGTGATGTCCTTAGGTTAGTTAGGTTTAAGTAGTTCTAAGTTCTAGGGGACTAATGACCACAGCAGTTGAGTCCCATAGTGCTCAGAGCCATTTGAACCATTTGAACAGACGCAGCATTGCATCTCACAGTGCCGCGGTGAACACATTATCCATGTACGCTTGGGTCATACCAACAAATCTGCTGTGGCGGAACATAGTATTGAAGAGAAGCACACCATCGATTTCGAGGATACAAAGAAAATATGCAGTACAAATGGATTTCGGGACTCAGTAATCAGAGTCCATAGAAATACGGTTACAAGACAACCTAATCAACCACGACAGTGGCTACCATCTCAGCACAGCCTGCAATCAGGAAAATGAGAGAAGAACGTTCCGTTCCATCAAGCGCCGCGGACGGAGCAGACAGAGACGAACGCCGGGTCTCGAACCCCGCGCACGCGTCCCCCCACCACCGGCCGATCCCGGCGCATCGGGCGATTCCGCGGGCGTGTGATTGGCCGGTCGCGGGGCGCGGAGAGTGGTCCAGCAGAGATATAAACCCGCGACCGACGATATCCCGACACTTCACCTGAAGATGATGGAGACGCATTCCATCGAAACGTTGCTACGAGACGACGATGCTACTCGGCTGACAACTCGTGAAGACTTCATATATGAAATCGCCGAGAAAGCCTGCACTCGCATATAACTCAAAAGCTGCCAGTCTTGCTCTCTTTGGCCCCTAATTTTCCACATTTCAGCATTTCTTCTTGCGCAATTTTCTTTTCTTTTTGTAGCGATTTTCGCCCCATAGTTATTTTCTTTAACTTCAGTGACATCCACTATTTCCTGAAGTTCTTTTTCATTCTGTTCGAGGAAGGACCTGTCGTCTACAAACCTCAAACACCATAGTGTGCTTCGTTCAGTACGTACCCCTCGTGGACAGTGATGGCATATATTCTCTAAGTACAGAATGAAAAGCGTGGGTGACAGATAGCAACCTTTTCCATTTGGTTGTTTCCGATCTCACTATCAATGACACTTTGTGATTTAAATAAAATGATCACATGGTACTCTAGAATAAAAGCTGATGCAAGGACTTTTAATGAAGTCCTGTCACGTTAGTCGCCGAGTGTGATACAACGGCTCAAATAGTATTACTAGGTGCTCGGTCTTTTTTTTTTAACCTTACGCTCAACGTAATCCGCTTTTCTAAACTGCCCTTAGCATATTGTGAGTCTCTGTTATTGTGAACTTTGTACTCCAAGAAAAGAGATTCGTAAATGCGTGCATCAAGTGATGCTTTGATATTAAAAGTCAGTTGTAAATATTCGGCACATACCTGTGGCAATGGATCGCATAAAGCAAAATAAATCTTTTCATCATTTGGATTTGCAACTCCTTGTGTTTTTCGTGTGTGCAGTTAAAATTGTTGGATGTAAGGCCCTCCAGTTTTTCAAAACAGCGTTTTTTCCAAACATGTTTCAACACCTTTTTGCCGTCATCAGTGCGTTTTATGTTTTATTTAATCTTTACTCTCGGTTTGCATGGTTTTTCAGGATTACTTGTGTATTATTTATTACAGGTACCTTGTCATGTTTTTTGTGTGGCAAGCCCTTTTTCTCAGCATCCTGATGAGGTGTTGTGAAGCACACGTAAATACACACATCAAACAAAAGTTTGCATTACCTCGGTTCCGAGAGTTCCGGAAGCTGAACAGAAAATTCGAATAGAGATCAACATAAACATCATTTACGCCCTTTCTATTGGTCATGATAACCACACATTGCAGGTTGTGCCACCATACAGCGAGAACTTCAGAGGTGTTGGTCCCGAATTATGTACACACCGGTACCTCTAATACCCAGTAGCACCTCCTCTTGCATTGATGCCTGCCTGTATTCGTCGTGGCATATTATCCCCAAGTTCAACAAAGCACTGTTGGTCCAAATTGTCTTACTCCTCAACGGCGATTCGGCGTAAATCCCTCAGAGTGGCTGGTGGCTCACACCGTTCATAAACAGCCCTTTTCAATATATGTGTGTGAAATGTTATGGGACTTAACTGCTAAGATCATCAGTCTCTAAGCTTACACACTACGTAACCTAAATTATCCTAAGGACAAACACACACACCCATGCCCGAGGGAGGACTCGAACCTCCGCCAGGACCAACCGCACAGTCCATGACTGAAGCGCTCCAGACGGCTCGGCTAATGCCGCGCGCCTCGTTATCCTGAAGTGAGTCATTCACAAGATGTGCACGATGGGGACGCGAATATGCGGCCGATATGGTTGTACTATCGATCGGAGGATGGCATTCACGTATCGTGCAGCCATTACAGCGCCTTACATGACCACCAGTGGCGTACATCGGCCCCACGTAATTCCACCCCAAAACGGCAGGGAACCTTCACCTTGCTGCACTCGCTAGGCAGTGTGTCTAAGGCGTTCAGCCTGACCGGGTTACCTCCAAAGACGTCTCCGACGATTGTCTGGTTGAAGGCATATGCGACACTCGTTGGTGAAGAGAACATGATACCAATCCTGAGCGGTCCATTCGGCATGTTGTTCGGCCCATCTGTACCACGCTGCATGGTGTCGTGGTTGCAAAGATGGACGTCGTCATGGACGTCTGGAGTGAAGTTGCTCATCATACAGCCTATTGCGCACGGTTTGGATCGTAACACGACGTCCTGTGACTCCACGAAAAGCATTATTCAACATGGTGGCGTTGCTGTCAGGGTTCCTCCGAGCCATAATCCGTAGGTAGTGCTCATACACTGCAGTAGTAGCCCTTGGGCGGCCTTAGCGAGGCATGTCATCGGAAGTTCCTATCTATTCGTATCTTCTCCATGCCCGAACAACATCGCCCTGGTTCACTCCGAGACTCCTGGACAATTCCCTTGTTGAGAGCCCTTCCTGGCACAAAGTAACAATGCGGACGCGATCGAACCGCGATATTGACTGTGTAGGCATGGTTTGAACTACAGACAACACGAGTCGTGTACCCCCTTCCTGGTGGAATGACTGGAACAGATCGGCTGACGAACCCCTTCCGTCTAATAGGCGCTGCTCATGCATTGTTATTTACATGTTTGGGCGGGTTTAGTGGCATCTCAGAACAGTCAAAGGGACTGTGTCTGTGATACAATTTCCACAGTCAACGTCTGTCTTTGAGGAGTTGTGGGAACCAGGGTGATGCAAAACTTTTTTTGACGTATGTATAACACATATTTCCAGAAATACGATCATAAAAGCACTTTGCACTTCACCAAAACACACTGTAATTGTAGTTGTTGTGTGTCCCAGCCCAGTCAGTCACTGGGAGACACAACAACCACGATTACAGTGTGTTTTGGTGAAGTGCAATGTGCTTTTACGATCGTATTTCTGGAAATATATGTTATATTTACGTGTGCTTCACACATCTCATCAGGATGCCCCACAAAAACATGACAAGCTACCTGTAATAAATAGTACACAAGTGATCCTGAAAAACAATGCAAACCGAGTGTAAAGATTAAATAAAACAGAAACCCACTGATGATGGCACCGAGGTGCTGAAACATGTTTGGGGACTTTAAAGAAACGGTGTCTTGCATAACTGACGGACCTTACATCCAACAATTTTAAAATCAATCTTTTTATCATTCTTATAATGAAGTGAACTAATATTTCGTATGTTTTAGTACCACTCCAACATCTCCCAGAGCTACATCTCCCACAGCTACATCTGAAGATTGTAGTTTCATCAGGTCATAACGATTTGAGCAGAATTTCTACTTCCTACAGTAAATAGCAGCTTCCTTCAAAAGTGCATGATGTATTGTTAACACGGATGACGTAGAGAAACATTACAACTGTGTTCGAGAACGGCATTAATGATATGCTGCTTGGCTCACTCACGTCACTTAAAAATCTAAGAGAATCGTTGCAAAACGACATGGAATACAACGAGGACATAATGTCAATTGCAGGGGAGGCAATTTATGGAGAGTGCGCTGCGAAAATGTTGTGCACCTAAACAAACGCAATTGTGACGTGTTGTTGAGTACTGGACGAGTGTTTGGGTTCCAAACATGCGCAGAACATCATACCCCGCAAGCCACCCTTCGATGTGTGGTGCAGGATACCTTGTGGCGCTGTTAGTCATAGCATGTCCTGTTTCACTCGCAAATGGAGCAGACGGAAAACGACTGTCTGTATAATTCCATATGAGCCCCAATTTCTCTTATTTTCGTGATCATTACGTGAAATGTACACGGCAATAGCATTGTTCTGCTGTTGTTTCAAATTCTGGTCCTCTAAATTTTCTCAATAGTGTTTTAGCGAAAAGAACACCCCATTCAGGAATTTCCATTTGAGTTTACGAAGGATTCCCGTAATATTGACGAGTTGATCGAATGTACCGGTAACAAATATAGCAGTACGCCTCTGAACTGCTTCAATGTCATCCTTTAATTTGACATGGCGGGGATCCCAAACACTCCAGCAGTACTCCGGAGTGTGTCGTATAAGCAGTCTGTACGCGGTGTCCTTTATGGGTGAATCACACGTTCCTGGAATTCTCCCAATAAATTCTCCCACCCCCGACCTCAGGTGGTCGATCCAGTTCATGTCAATTTGCTACGTTACGCTTACTTACTTAAACAACGCGACTGTTCCAAGGAGTACAACCCTAATACGGTATTAGAATATTACAACATTGTTTCTGCTATTCACCAGACTGAACTTCCATTTAGATTTAGCTGCGTTTCATCACAACAAATAGAATTTCTGCCCAATTCATCTTGTAATATCCTACAGCCACTCAAAGACGAGATGTGGCTCAAATTCAAAGATATAGTAGCAACAGCAACTGAGATATTCATACCTCATAAATTGGTAAGAGATGGAACGGATCCCCCGTGGTACACAAAAAAGGTCCGAACGCTGTTGCAGAGGCAACGGAAAAAGCATGCGATGTTCAGAAGAACGCGAAATCCCGAAGATGGGCTAAAATTTACAGACGCGCGAAATTTGGCACGTACTTCGATGCGAGATGCCTTTAATAGGTTCCACAATGAAACATTGTCTCGAAATTTGGTAGAAAATCCGAAGAAATTCTGGTCGTATGTAAAGTACACAAGCGGCAAGACGCAGTCAATACCTTCGCTGCGCAGTGCCGATGGTACTGTTATCGACGACTGTGCCGCTAAAGCGGAGTTATTGAACGCAATTTTCCGAAATTCCTTCACCAGGGACGACGAATGGAATATTCCAGAATTTGAAACGCGAACATCTGCTAGCATGAGTTTCTTAGAAGTAGATACCTTAGGGGTTGCGAAGCAACTCAAATCGCTTGATACGGGTAAGTCTTCAGGTCCAGATTGTATACCGATTAGGTTCCTTTCAGATTACGCTGATACTATAGCTCCCTACTTAGCACTCATATACAACCGCTCACTCACCGATAGATCTGTACCTACAGACTGGAAAATTGCGCAGGTCGCACCAGTGTTCAAGAAGGACAGTAGGAGTAATCCATTTAACTACAGACCTATATCATTGACGTCGGTTTGCAGTAGGGTTTTGGAGCATATACTGTATTCAAACATTATGAATCACCTCGAAGGGAACGATCTATTGACACGTAATCAGCATGGCTTCAGAAAACATCGCTCTTGTGCAACGCAGCTAGCTCTTTATTCGCACGAAGTAATGGCCGCTATCGACAGGGGATCTCAAGTTGATTCCGTATTTCTAGATTTCCGGAAAGCTTTTGACACCGTTCCTCATAAGCGACTTCTAATCAAGCTGCGGAGCTATGGGGTATCGTCTCAGTTGTGCGACTGGATTCGTGATTTCCTATCAGGAAGGTCGCAGTTCGTAGTAATAGACGGCAAATCATCGAGTAAAACTGAAGTGATATCAGGTGTTCCCCAGGGAAGCGTCCTGGGACCTCTACTGTTCCTGATCTATATAAATGACCTGGGTGACAATCTGAGCAGTTCTCTTAGACTGTTCGCAGATGATGCTGTAATTTACCGTCTAGTAAGGTCATCCGAAGACCAGTATCAGTTGCAAAGCGATTTAGAAAAGATTGCTGTATGGTGTGTCAGGTGGCAGTTGACGCTAAATAACGAAAAGTGTGAGATGATCCACATGAGTTCCAAAAGAAATCCGTTGGAATTCGATTACTCGATAAATAGTACAATTCTCAGGGCTGTCAATTCAACTAAGTACCTGGGTGTTAAAATTACGAACAACTTCAGTTGGAAGGACCACATAGATAATATTGTCGGGAAGGCGAGCCAAAGGTTGCGTTTCATTGGCAGGACACTTAGAAGATGCAACAAGTCCACTAAAGAGACAGCTTACACTACACTCGTTCGTCCTCTGTTAGAATATTGCTGCGCGGTGTGGGATCCTTACCAGGTGGGATTGACGGAGGACATCGAAAGGGTGCAAAAAAGGGCAGCTCGTTTTGTATTATCACGTTATAGGGGAGAGAGTGTGGCAGATATGATACACGAGTTGGGATGGAAGTCATTAAAGCATAGACGTTTTTCGTCGCGGCGAGACCTTTTTACGAAATTTCAGTCACCAACTTTCTCTTCCGAATGCGAAAATATTTTGTTGAGGCCAACCTACATAGGTAGGAATGATCATCAAAATAAAATAAGAGAAATCAGAGCTCGAACAGAAAGGTTTAGGTGTTCGTTTTTCCCGCTCGCTGTTCGGGAGTGGAATAGTAGAGAGATAGTATGATTGTGGTTCCATGAACCCTCTGCCAAGCACATCTACATCTACATCTACATCCGTACTCCGCAAGCCACCTGACGGTGTGTGGCGGAGGGTACCCTGAGTACCTCTATCGGTTCTCCCTTCTATTCCAGTCTCGTATTGTACGTGGAAAGAAGGATTGTCGGTATGCTTCTGTGTGGGCTCTAATCTCTCTGATTTTATCCTCATGGTCTCTTCGCGAGATATACGTAGGAGGGAGCAATATACTGCTTGACTCTTCGGTGAAGGTATGTTCTCGAAACTTCAACAAAAGCCCGTACCGAGCTACTGAGCGTCTCTCCTGCAGAGTCTTCCACTGGAGTTTATCTATCATCTCCGTAACGCTTTCGCAATTACTAAATGATCCTGTAACGAAGCGCGCTGCTCTCCGTTGGATCTTCTCTATCTCTTCTATCAACCCTACCTGGTGCGGATCCCACACCGCTGAGCAGTATTCAAGCATTGGGCGAACAAGCGTACTGTAACCTACTTCCTTTGTTGTCGGATTGCATTTCCTTAGGATTCTTCCAATGAATCTCAGTCTGGCATCTGCTTTACCGACGATCAACTTTATATGATCATTCCATTTTAAATCACTCCTAATGCGTACTCCCAGATAATTTATGGAATTAACTGCTTCCAGTTGCTGACCTGCTATTTTGTAGCTAAATGATAAGGGACCTATCTTTCTATGTATTCGCATCACATTACACTTCGCTACATTGAGATTCAATTGCCATTCCGTGCACCATGCGTCAATTCGCTGCAGATCCTCCTGCATTTCAGTACAATTTTCCATTGTTGCAACCTCTCGATACACCACAGCATCATCTGCAAAAAGCCTCAGTGAACTTCCGATGTCATCCACCAGGTCATTTATGTATATTGTGAATAGCAACGGTCCTATGACACTCCCCTGCGGCACACCTGAAATCACTCTTACTTCGGAAGACTTCTCTCCATTGAGAATGACGTGCTGCGTTCTGTTATCTAGGAACTCCTCAATCCAATCACACAATTGATCTGACAGTCCGTATGCTCTTACTTTGTTCATTAAACGACTATGGGGAACTGTGTCAAACGCCTTGCGGAAGTCAAGAAACACGGCATCTACCTGTGAACCCGTGTCTAAGGCCCTCTGAGTCTCGTGGACGAATAGCGCGAGCTGGGTTTCACACGATCGTCTTTTTCGAAACCCATGCTGATTCCTACAGAGTAGATTTCTAGTCTCCAGAAAAGACATTATACTCGAACATAATACGTGTTCCAAAATTCTACAACTGATCGACGTTAGAGATATCGGTCTATAGTTCTGCACATCTGTTCGACGTCCCTTCTTGAGAACGGGGATGACCTGTGCCCTTTTCCAATCCTTTGGAACGCTTCGCTCTTCTAGAGACCTACGGTACACCGCTGCAAGAAGGGGGGCAAGTTCCTTCGCGTACTCTGTGTAAAATCGAACTGGTATCCCATCAGGACCAGCGGCCTTTCCTCTTTTGAGCGATTTTAATTGTTTCTCTATCCCTCTGTCGTCTACTTCGATATCTACCATTTTGTCAACTGTGCGACAATCTAGAGAAGGAAGCACAGTGCAGTCTTCCTCTGTGAAACAGCTTTGGAAGAAGACATTTAGGATTTCGGCCTTTAGTCTGTCATCCTCTGTTTCAGTACCATTTTGGTCACAGAGTGTCTGGACATTTTGTTTTGATCCACCTACCGCTTTGACATAGGACCAAAATTTCTTAGGATTTTCTGCCAAGTCAGTACATAGAACGTTACTTTCGAATTCATTGAAAGCCTCTCGCATAGCCCTCCTCACACTACATTTCGCTTCGCGTAATTTTTGTTTGTCTGCAAGGCTTTGGCTATGTTTATGTTTGCTGTGAAGTTCCCTTTGCTTCCGCAGTAGTTTTCTAACTCGGTTGTTGTACCACGGTGGCTCTTTTCCATCTCTTACGATCTTGCTTGGCACATACTCATCTAACGCATATTGTACCATGGTTTTGAACTTTGTCCACTGATCCTCAACACTATCTGCACTTGAGACAAAACTTTTGTGTTGAGCCGTCAGGTACTCTGTAATCTGCTTTTTGTCACTTTTGCTAAACAGAAAAATCTTCCTACCTTTTTTAATATTTCTATTTACGGCTGAAATCATCGACGCAGTAACCGCTTTATGATCGCTGATTCCCTGTTCTGCATTAACTGATTCAAATAGTTCGGGTCTGTTTGTCACCAGAAGGTCTAATATATTATCGCCACGAGTCGGTTTTCTGTTTAACTGCTCAAGGTAGTTTTCAGATAAAGCACTTAAAAATATTTCACTGGATTCTTTGTCCCTGCCACCCGTTATGAACGTTTGAGTCTCCCAGTCTATATCCGGCAAATTAAAATCTCCACCCAGAACTATAACATGGTGGGGAAATCTACTCGAAATATTTTCCAAATTATTCTTCAGGTGCTGAGCCACAACAGCTGCTGAGCCCGGGGGCCTATAGAGACATCCAATTACCATGTCTGAGCCTGCTTTAACCGTGACCTTCACCCAAATCATTTCACAATTCGAATCTCCGTCAATTTCCTTCGATACTATTGCACTTCTTATCGCTATAAACACGCCTCCCCCTTCACTGTCCAGCCTATCTCTGCGGTATACATTCCAATCAGAGTTTAGGATTTCATTACTGTTTACGTCTGGTTTCAGCCAACTTTCTGTTCCTAGTACTATATGGGCGTTGTGACCGTTTATTAATGAGAGCAGTTCTGCGACCTTTCTATAGACGCTCCTGCAGTTTACTATTAGCACATTAATATTGTTATTCCTTGTTGCATTTTGCCTACTCCTGCCTTGCCGCGTCTCAGGAGGCGTCTTGTCGGGCCTAGGGAGGGAATTCTCTAACCTAAAAAAACCCCATGTGCACTCCACACGTACTCCGCTACCCTCGTAGCCGCTTCCGGCGTGTAGTGCACGCCTGACCTATTCAGGGGGACCCTACATTTCTCCACCCGATAGCGGAGGTCGAGAAATTTGCACCCCAGCTCTCCGCAGAATCGTCTGAGCCTCTGGTTTAAGCCTTCCACTCGGCTCCAAACCAGAGGACCGCGATCGGTTCTCGGAACGATACTACAAATAGTTAGCTCTGATTCCACCCCGCGAGCGAGGCTTTCCACCTTCACCAACTCCGCCAACCGCCTGTACGAACTGAGGATGACCTCTGAACCCAGACGGCAAGAGTCATTGGTGCCGACATGAGCAACAATTTGCAGTCGGGTGCACCCAGTGCTCTCTATCGCCGCCGGTAGGGCCTCCTCCACATCTCGGATGAGACCCCCCGGCAAGCAGACAGAGTGAACACTGGCCTTCTTCCCCGACGTTTCCGCTATTTCCCTAAGGGGCTCCATCACCCGCCTAACGTTGGAGCTCCCAATAACTAATAAACCCCTCCCCCCGTGTGCCTGCTCGGACCTTGCTGAAGGAGCAGCCACATGTCCACTCACAGGCAGAGCGGGCGATGCCACACGGCCAGCCTCCACATTGACCCTCCGCCTCGTGCGCCGCGAACGCCGCTGAACCCGCCACTCCCCTTGGGGAGAGGGTGGCCCAACCGCGCCCGGTACCCGCGAAGATGTCTCGACAGCAGGGACAGTGGGTGAAGCATCTAACACCTGGGGTGCACCATGCGACGCACCAGACTCCCCACTGCCGCTACACTCCGAGGCAGCAGCCTGAAGACGGCTGACCGCGGCCATCAACACGCTCAGCTGTTCGCGAAGAGTGGCCAGCTCCTCCTGCGTCCGTACACAGCAGCCACACATCCTAGCCATCCTAAGAAATCAATTTACTATAGAGTGTTAATCAGCTTTTAACTAGACTGCTAATTCACTAAAGGCGGTTGATTATTGACTAAACTGTGATTGCTAACCACTTCTTGTAGAAACAAGGAAAATAGCACTACCTATCTCTGGACGGTATTGAAAACAAACACTAGCACTACGAGCACTATGGCTGACTAAAGGGACTCTCTGACTGTATTCGAAACACACACGAGATCTATGGAACACTTAATAGCACTCGACTATTAAAGCTTCCTAAAAGCAAAAACACGCAGAAGAAGAAGTGACAAGTAAGAAAAATACAGATAATACTTAAATTAAGGTAGCTCGCTGCACAGCAGACGTGAAGCAAACGGCGGTTAGGACGACACTGACACTACTGGCACTATGGCTGACTAAAGGGACTCTCTCTGACTGTATTCAAAACAAACACGAGATCTATGGAACACTTAATAGCACTCGACTATTAAAGCTTCCTAAAAGCAAAAACACGCAGAAGAAGAAGTGACAAGTAAGAAAAATACAGATAATACTTAAATTAAGGTAGCTCGCTGCACAGCAGACGTGAAGCAGACGGCGGTTAGGGCGACACTGACACTACTGGCACTATGGCTGACTAAAGGGACTCTCTCTGACTGTATTCAAAACAAACACGAGATCTATGGAACACTTAATAGCACTCGACTATTAAAGCTTCCTAAAAGCAAAAACACGCAGAAGAAGAAGTGACAAGTAAGAAAAATACAGATAATACTTAAATTAAGGTAGCTCGCTGCACAGCAGACGTGAAGCAAACGGCGGTTAGGGCGACACTGACACTACTGGCACTATGGCTGACTAAAGGGACTCTCTCTGACTGTATTCAAAACAAACACGAGATCTATGGAACACTTAATAGCACTCGACTATTAAAGCTTCCTAAAAGCAAAAACACGCAGAAGAAGAAGTGACAAGTAAGAAAAATACAGATAATACTTAAATTAAGGTAGCTCGCTGCACAGCAGACGTGAAGCAGACGGCGGTTAGGGCGACACTGACACTACTGGCACTATGGCTGACTAAAGGGACTCTCTCTGACTGTATTCAAAACAAACACGAGATCTATGGAACACTTAATAGCACTCGACTATTAAAGCTTCCTAAAAGCAAAAACACGCAGAAGAAGAAGTGACAAGTAAGAAAAATACAGATAATACTTAAATTAAGGTAGCTCGCTGCACAGCAGACGTGAAGCAGACGGCGGTTAAATGTGAATTGCAGAGTAGTCATGTAGATGAAAGATAACATCTTGATTGGTTGATTTTGGGGGAGGGGACCAAACAGCGAGCTTATCGTTTGCATAGGTTTAGGGAAGGATGAGGAAAAAAGTGGGCCGTGCCCTTTCAAAGCAACCATCGCGTCATTTGCCTGAAGCGATTATGGTAAATCACGGAGACCCTAAATCAGGGTGGCTAGAAGCGAGTTTGAACCGCCGTCCTCCCGAATGCAAGTCCAGTGTGCTAACCACTGCACCACCTCACTCGGTGATAACAGCTTTCCGTGTACCACATCGTTTACAGCAAACAGCCGCAGGTTGCTGCCCACTCTGTCCCTCAGATCTTTTATGTGTTTGGAGGGCAGGGGCGGTCCTGTCACACTTCTCTGGGCTACTTCTGACGACACCTATGTCTCCGATGAACACTCGTCGTCCAAGACAACGTACGTACTCCTGTTCTATTACTTAAGAAGTCGTCGGGCCACATACTGTATGGGAAACTATTCCATATCGTCCGAGCGAGAGATTTCTGTACAAGCCCTTATTTCTCTGCAACATATCCCAGCTCTTCGTTTCATTTCGACTCATTTGTGTTGTTGTTTCACGCACGGCCCTTCAGTTCCAGTACAGCGTACCTTTGATCATTTGACGTGTTGCCATGGGGGACATGAATGATGCTTTCTTTGGTAGAGTGAAACAAGCAGTAACGCAGGTAATAAAGGAAATGTGGCGTTCTGCCTTGAAATTAATTCACGAAATCATTATACTATAGCTCCATCCTCAAGTGGAATTGGAAAAGTAATGAATAACGTTAGAACAAAGCACCTGCCACACATTGGCTCACAGGTACAACACTGACCACGACTTCGCTATGGAAATGCTAATCCCCCCCCCACAAATACAGGGTGTTACAAAAAGGTACGGCCAAACTTTCAGTAAACATTCCTCACACACAAAGAAAGAAATGATGTTATGTGGACATGTGTCCGGAAACGCTTACTTTCCATGTTAGAGCGCATTTTATGACTTCTCTTCAGATCACATTAATCATGGAATAGAAACACACAGCAACAGCAACTTCAAACACTTTGTTACAGGAAATGTTCAAAATGTCCTCCGTTAGCGAGGATACATGCATCCACCCTCCGTCGCATGGAATCCCTGATGCGTTGATGCAGCCCTGGAGAATGGCGTATTGCATCACAGCCGTCCACAATACGAGCACGAAGAGCCTCTACATTTGGTACCGGGGTTGCGTAGACAAGAGCTTTCAAATGCCCCCATAAATGAAAGTCAAGAGGGTTGAGATCAGGTGAGCGTGGAAACCATGGAATTGGTCCGCCTCTACCAATTCATTGGTTACCGAATCTGTTGTTGAGAAGCGTACGAACACTTCGACTGAAATGTGCAGGAGCTCCATCGTGCATGAACCACATGTTGTGTCGTACTTGTAAAGGCACATGTTCTAGCAGCACAGGTAGAGTATCCCGTATGAAATCATTGAGCGTAGGTGGAAGAACATACTAACGAAACTAAAATGAGCTCTAACATGGAAATTAAGTGTTTCCGGACACATGTCTACATAACATCTTTTCTTTATTTGTGTATGAGGAATGTTTCCTTTTTGTAACAGCCTGTATAACGAAGGTCATCAAAAGTCACCTCGAATATGAATGTAGTATCCATTAATTAAGCCCCACAAAAGGCAACGCAGAAGAGCATTAAGATCAACGTGGATTCAGCACGATGGATATTAATCAATGGCAACAATACCACATTGAATGTGGCACTCACCCCTACATTTCTATTAGCACACGCACTGCACGCATGTAATCAATAACAACCCGTTGTTATTGTTAACATAGAATTAATTAAAACAGCGCTTTCAATAAACACTAATGACCTGACCACACGTGTGCTGTGTGCGTGTAGAGAAAAGGCAAATCGTTGTAAAAGCTGTGTTTGTACAATGCAGTAATTGTACTTGTTATTTTAAGTATGTTATCGGATGAACTGGTTCATGCGTTAACTGACATTATTTCAGCCATTGTCGTTAGTGACATCTGTCATTAAAATACAGGTCAAGACACGAGGGGAACAGCTATATAAAACGGGGGAAAAGAAAACTGAATACACAAGAATATAATTCGTCTCGATATGTTCTGCGTGTAAAGTGAGCCTGACTGTTTTAGATACCGTAAAACGGGATAATTAAAAGCAGTTTTCAACTTCAAAAGAACAAATTAATAATTTTAAAAGTATATATAAAAGTCAAAACTGGATAGGAGTGCAAGTCTTGTGCTTAACTTTAGACTTGTAATTAGGTCTGGGGCCTAGTTCATACTTTCACAACATAAAAAACTTGGTCTTTCTGTTCACTGCATAGAGAGGGCTGAATAGAAACAACGGTGTTATCGTTATTATTTTTTCTGCTTATTGGTCTTTGGGGTGAATAGGGATATGTCACAATCTGTTTTCAATCTAGGAGAATAAGGAACAAAATTTGTCTTGTTCAAAAATAGTTTTGTTCAATACAAAAGCTAATAATATTGTATGATTTGCGTTTTCTAATTCTGTTTCCAAAAAAGCTATATCTCTAACGGCTATTTATTGTAACATTACATCGATGAACTTTGTTTGTTAAAACATTAAGTCACTGTCATGAAGTTTAAAAATGACGTCTTTGAATCTACTAGTCGTACCCCAGAAACAATGAAGAGTATTCCAACATCAACTCCTTCACTAGAAAATGACTCCTCGTCTGTTAAGTCGTCTTTTTTTAATGAAAAAAACATCAACGTAACCTTTGACTTTTAATAATAAATTTTGCTTACATACAATTTAAATGGGGTAAACAAGAAATTTGTGGCACAACTTGACTAAAAAAACCGATAGGTTGATGGAACATATTCTAAGAATTCAAGGGATCATCAGTTGAGTACTGGATACAATTGTTATTTGGGGGGGGGGGTAAAATCGTAGAAGGAGACCAAGACATAAATACAGCAAGCAGTTTCAGGAGATTGTAGGTTGCATAGTTATTCGGAGTTGAAGAGGGTTGCACGGAACAGAGTAGCATGGAGAGCTGAATCAAACGAGTCTTCGGATTGAAGGCAACAATAACAACACCAACAATTGAAATGATTGCTTCCTTTTTCCGTATACTTTAATCACTGCTCAGTTTCCTTGGTTGAGAACAGTATCTGGGGATTCTTCCTTTCCGTCAGATCCTTAGTCGTCTTCTGAAGAAGCACTGATGCTTCTATTTATCCCACAAATTACGAAAGCATAACCCTACATTTTTAATCAGTCGAGACACATGTCAGATTAAAGCGTACTTTAAAACTAAAGTTTTGGTTAATGAAATGGAATTGCAAATTTGATTACCAAGTACTTAAATTAAAACAACACGATTAAATTGATAGTTACAGATAAAGTTCAAGGGAAGCAAATTCAGTACCACATCCGATGTTTGCATAGCGTGAACAGAAGATCAGTTGTCAGTGTCACCAACTTTGAAATTCATGATTTCCCTGATAGATTGGTTCACTACCAATGTAGACAAACAAATCTTTGAATGATTTTCCCATTTATCGACAGCATAGAACTTTTTGGTAGTTTCGTTTCATTTCATCCCGTTTTATGACAAGTAATCTGGGTCTGTCTACGGTAGCATCTCCTCATATCACTTGTCCTGCTCACTTGAGTTGATTCGCGCACAGCCCTTCATTCCCAGTGCAGACCGTTAGTCAGTCATATACATCGAGGCTTCTTCATTCTACGGTAGTTGTTCACACATATGTGCGATTTATTTCAGTAACTGGCGAAATCCCACATATATTGGGAACTGTGAAAGTAATTTTACTTTCAGATGTTACTGTTACGTTGTACGTAACAGATGATAATCATCAATTACACAGTACACCCATGCATACCGAAATGAAACATAATCAAACCTATCTATCAGAACACAACGCATGCCTTCGCGGCCAGTGTTTGCGATATTGTTGTGCCTAACGTTTCATCATTCGCTGCTGGAAACTTCATTAGAGGATGTGACGAGTCAGAATACCGTTAAAATTCAAACTCAGCGAGCCAAGTTGTTTGTATGTATGCACCCAACAGCCGGTTCATGACGTCATCAAACTGCTGACAATGGAGTTGCGGCGATGTATGCAATGAAGCTTGTAGAGGCGAAGAGTTGGCGCTATTTGTTTTACTTAGCACTAGGGCCCACAACTTGTCTAATTTTAGTCCTTCTTTCTTTCTGTTAAAGCTGTCTTTGTACTTCTGCATTTCTATGGCCTTCCTGTACATCCTAGCGTAGTAACTATCAGAACTTGCTAAAACCACAGAGTCAGAAAAACGAATTCGGTGATTCCGTGGTCCTACCGCGTGGTGTGCTACTGCTGATTTATCCGTATTGTACAGGCGGCAGTTGCTGTTGTGTCTCTTTAGGCGAGTGTTAAAGCTTCTTTTTGCATTTCTTATATACACCGACCGCAAGTTCAAGGAATTTTATATACTCCTGCTGTGACAAGCGGCGTGTGTATGTCCCTGGTAGTGTTCAAATATTCGCACACCTTTCTCTTTGGTTTGAACACGGTATCAATAACGTGTTTTCTGTGCACTTTGTTAATGCGATATGTGATAGCTTTTACAAATCGAAGGAAAACTTTCTCTGTAATTGATTCTTTTTCATTATAAACTGTAGACTTTTTAGGATGTAGCGCTCTACTTATCTTTCTGTTTCTTGTGAAGATCGTTCTTAAATGATCGAGCTCGTTCGTCAAGTACTGCGGTCACAAATCCTTTTAGTCCGGTCTACTAACATTTTGATCACTCGTCTTTTCTCTTTGGTATAGTTATTAGATCTATCCTGAGTAGGCTTACTGTAGATTTGATACCCTAAAGGACTGAAATTAGACAGGCTGTGGATCCTAGTGCTAAATGAAACAAACAGCGCAAAGTCTTCCCGACTAAGAGCTCATCAGTATACGTCGGCGCGACCGCTTGACCTTACGCAGCGGTCTGATGACGTCACGAACCCACAGTTGCTTAGATACATGCAGCAGTCGAAACTGATATGATGGCACTCACTATCCTGTTATGTTATCGCACTCTGAGTACTTTGTCCTACCTCCGTTCTTCCTAATTACCTTAAAAATTCTCTTCGGCATTCATTTTGTTAGGATTAGTAGTTCTTGTAGGTAAGCTGTCTCCCACTCTTCTAGTGTCGCTCAATTCAGCTCACACACGGCCTCAAATTAACTTCCATTCCCATGAACCGTCTCACAAGTGTTCCCCAAAGGATTTCCTCGTTGTTAGATGTCTTTATCTACAAACCACCTATTTGGTTGTAGCATCAACATACAGAGATACATTATCTTGTTGAAACATTAGAAATTTTCCCCGTAGTTCCTCATACGCTATTCAAATACAGTTATATGTAAACAGGCAGAATACGGAACTGCGGTCGGCAACGCCTATATAAGACAACAAGTGTCTGGTGCAGGTGTCAGATCGGCTACTGCTGCTACAATGGTAGGTTATCAAGGTTTAAGTGAGTTTGACCGTGGTGTTATAAACGGTGCACGGGGGACGGGACCAACATGTCAGAAGTGCAATCTTCCCGCAAATTGGTGCCGATTTCGATGCTGGACCAACAACCAGTGCCAGCGTGCGAACCATTCAACGAAACATCATTGAAATGGGCTTTCGGAACCGAAGGCTCCTCGTGTACCCTTGATGATTGCACGACACGAAGCTTTACGCCTCGCCCGGGGCCGTCAACACCGACATTGAACTGTTGCCTGGTTGGTCGAGTCTCGTTTCAAATTGTATGGCACGGATAGACGTTACGGGTATGGAGACAACCTCATGAATCCACGAACCCTGCATGTCAGCAGGGGGCTGTTCAAGCTGGTGGAGGCTCTGTAATGGTGTGGGGCGTGTGCAGCTGGAGTGATACGGGACCCTGATACGTCTAGATACGACTCTTGACAGGTGACACGTACGTAAGCACCCTGTCTGATCACCTGCATCCGTTCATGTCTATTGTGCATTTCGACGGACTTGGAGACAGTTCCAGTAGGACAATGCGACACCCCACATCTCCATGCTACAGAGTGGCTCCACGAACACTCTTATGAGTCCAAACACTTAGTTGGCCACCAAACTCTCCAGACATGAACATCATTGAACATATCTTGGGTGCCTTGCAGCGTGCTATTCAGAAGAGATCTTCACCCCATCGTACTCTTACGGATTTATGGACAGCCTTGCAGGATAAATGGTATCAATTGCCTCCAGAACTACATCAGAAATTTAGTTGAGTCTTTGCCACGTCGTCTTGCGGCACTCCTGCGTGCTAGCGGTATCCCTAAACGATTTTAGGCATGTGTATTAGTTTCTTTCGCTCTTTAGTGTACGTTCTAGTCAGTTCTGTCTCTAACATCACAGTGTATATGGGTCAAATGGCTCTGAGCACTATGGGACTTAACATCTTAGGTCATCAGTCCCCTAGAACTTAGAACTACTTAAACCTAACTAACCTAAGGACATCACACAACACCCAGTCATCACGAGGCAGAGAAAATCCCTGACCCCGCCGGGAATCGAACCCGGGGACCCGGGCGTGGGAAGCGAGAACGCTACCGCACGACCACGAGCTGCGGACCACAGTGTATATATTATAGTGCATTATAGTGTTGATCCAAGCAATGCCTGTCTAACCTCCAGCGCAGAAGGCTGCCAAAATCATAACAGTTCCACAATCAAAATTGCTGCTTATTCTTACTGGCTGCTCTGTTTTCAGATCATGTCAATAGTATTGAAATCTATCCTGCCTATCTAAGTTAAACATCTCCTCATCACTGAACATCACTTTATCTCATTCTGAAGCCAATGATACACGTTTTTCATCGAACTCCAATCTAGCCTGCTGTGTTTGAAAATTAGAGCGAATTTCTTCAGTCATTTCTTGAATGTTTGTCATGGGATAAAATTTGTGGTACATGACTGGCAATTACTGGCAATTGTAAATCAACAACAAGCTCAGGTGAATAAAATCTGTGGCCCTTGCTTTGTGCAAAAGTAAACCTAACTATGCCTCAGATAATGCTCTAGTTTGCATATACACTCCTGGAAATGGAAAAAAGAACACATTGACACCGGTGTGTCAGACCCACCATACTTGCTCCGGACACTGCGAGAGGGCTGTACAAGCAATGATCACACGCACGGCACAGCGGACACACCAGGAACCGCGGTGTTGGCCGTCGAATGGCGCTAGCTGCGCAGCATTTGTGCACCGCCGCCGTCAGTGTCAGCCAGTTTGCCGTGGCATACGGAGCTCCATCGCAGTCTTTAACACTGGTAGCATGCCGCGACAGCGTGGACGTGAACCGTATGTGCAGTTGACGGACTTTGAGCGAGGGCATATAGTGGGCATGCGGGAGGCCGGGTGAACGTATCGCCGAATTGCTCAACACGTGGGGCGTGAGGTCTCCACAGTACATCGATGTTGTCGCCAGTGGTCGGCTGAAGGTGCACGTGCCCGTCGACCTGGGACCGGACCGCAGCGACGCACGGATGCACGCCAAGACCGTAGGATCCTACGCAGTGCCGTAGGGGACTGCACCGCCACTTCCCAGCAAATTAGGGACACTGTTGCTCCTGGGGTATCGGCGAGGACCATTCGCAACCGTCTCCATGAAGCTGGGCTACGGTCCCGCACACCGTTAGGCCGTCTTCCGCTCACGCCCCAACATCGTGCAGCCCGCCTCCAGTGGTGTCGCGACAGGCGTGAATGGAGGGACGAATGGAGACGTGTCGTCTTCAGCGATGAGAGTCGCTTCTGCCTTGGTGCCAATGATGGTCGTATGCGTGTTTGGCGCCGTGCAGGTGAGCGCCACAATCAGGACTGCATACGACCGAGGCACACAGGGCCATCACCCGGCATCATGGTGTGGGGAGCGATCTCCTACACTGGCCGTACACCTCTGGTGATCGTCGAGGGGACACTGAATAGTGCACGGTACATCCAAACCGTCATCGAAACCATCGTTCTACCATTCCTAGACCGGCAAGGGAACTTGCTGTTCCAACAGGACAATGCACGTCCGCATGTATCCCGTGCCACCCAACGTGCTCTAGAAGGTGTAAGTCAACTACCCTGGCCAGCAAGATCTCCGGATCTGTCCCCCATTGAGCATGTTTGGGACTGGATGAAGCGTCGTCTCACGCGGTCTGCACGTCCAGCACGAACGCTGGTCCAACTGAGGTGCCAGGTGGAAATGGCATGGCAAGCCGTTCCACAGAACTACATCCAGCATCTCTACGATCGTCTCCATGGGAGAATAGCAGCCTGCATTGCTGCGAAAGGTGGATATACACTGTACTAGTGCCGACATTGTGCATGCTCTGTTGCCTGTGTCTATGTGCCTGAGGTTCTGTCAGTGTGATCATGTGATGTATCTGACGCCAGGAATGTGTCAATAAAGTTTCCCCTTCCTGGGACAATGAATTCACGGTGTTCTTATTTTAATTTCCAGGAGTGTATTTTGCCTCCTTACATATTATGCCCCCCATGTCACGAAATTATCTGTCACTGTACCTGATCAGTTCAACTTCTTGGCAGTTTGACGATTAGACAGTCTCATTTCGCTGTTCATACCAATTCTTAGGTTTTCACCACATGATAATTGTTTTCCATGTGGCATTGTCACAGTCGTGGCTTATGTACACAACACACACTGTCACTAATGGTGTCTGTGTCCTATCTGCAGTAAAGACTCGTACGAACACACTAACACCGTGCAAAGCCGACTGCCTTTATACCTTGTTCCATCTACCAGCAGTATCGTTGATTTCCTGTTATGTACCTTACCGCTCACATCAAATGCCGTACCATTTGACTGCGTTTGGCTTTCAGTCTATGGCATGGACATTGTGTACAACTATTCCAACCGGCAAAGTTAGTTTTCCTGTAAATATACCGTACCTCTATACTGATTTCCCCATTTCTGTAAAAACAATTCTTGCTTGCTAAATTTGTCTAAGTTTTCAACGGCTTTCTCACTCGTTGAAGCTTCTGATGAAGTGTCCAGGAGTTCAAAACGAAATATTTGTCACAGAATTATGCCTTGGACCACGGGCTTATGCCCACAAACAAAATATCAGCAATATCACAGACAAATCTATGTATAGTTAGTCAGCAAAGCGTGAATGCTACCTTTTAATGTAGGAAACATGCTTTATAAAAATAAAAATAATTGCGTTCGCATAATAATACTACAAGTATACTTTTTTTGTAAACGCTATAGTTTTAACCCTGTTGTGTTTAAGAATGCGGTCGAAACAGATGTAGACCTTCAGTGACAACGAGTCAGTTATGAGTTTTTCATTTAGTACATTGTCTGCACATTTTCCATGATATCATTATGTCTACAGCTCGTCTAATTAGCCAATTTTACGACCTGATAGATTAAAACCGTGTGTCGAAACGGGACTCGAACCCGAAACTTTGTGTTCCGCGGGAAAAGCTCTCAACAACTGATCTATGCACACGTAACATTTTATTCTCTTTTCCAGAATGGGTACATTATCCTGTGTTAGGGGTATGTGTCGGTATTCCTCATCTTTCGTGTGTTATGTGCAAAAGCGTATCTTGTGTAGAAGTCCTGGTGAGTTCTTCTGAAATGGAACATGTAAAATTACCTGGGATATTCCAGAAAGTTCTTTCACACTGCAGTGAAATTTGATGTAATGTATAGATACAGTACCGTAAGCAAATTAAAACACAAAATTATGCACACGATTACGAATCTGTCTGATGCCATTTGGAAATGAAGACCTCGGAAACTCATAACTTAAATTTGGATGCCGGTGGCTTTCAAATACTCTGCCAGCAAGTTATACTTATATTGATCAAAACAGTGGAGTAAAACAGGAATCCTGGTAGGGAATGGGTAACCTCTCGTAACCTATTTCCTACACAGATTGATTGTGCAGTTGCGTACCCGGATCATGCCAATATGATTTGGTGAAGGGGACATTGTATGTCCTATGCCGCCAATGTTAAATTACCGAATTTTGTGACCCATTATCTTGGAAACTATTTAAGACACAAACTTACAATTTTCCATAATTATTCAATGCACCTTTCTAGACACACGGAACTAGAATTATTACTAAAATTGTATTGTGAGGCATGTTACCTTTTTTTAACACTCAATTTTTTGAAAGAGTTTTGTACATAAATGAACATAAAAACAAAACAACTCAGGATATTTTAATTATTCTAGTTCCATATGTGTTGAACATTTCTTGCTTATTTTGTCAATTGCTGAGCAGGTACCTCTGCTTCACGTACACGAAGCTCATCCAGTTCCCGCAATCTTTTAACTGTGCTCTGTCCAAATCTTACCCCTACTTCTCCAGAACCTTAAGTCTTCCGTAGTTCCCACCATTAAAAGTTATTACAGCATCAGACACTGCTAACTTTAGAGTCATAATGCCAACATGTGCATTTTTAAGCACACAGCCTACACAATGTTACTGAAGGACTCATTCACATTCTGGATCTTCCCATGTAAACACTTCTTTAGTAGCTCAGGATTTGCCAAATCTCTGTAAATAAGTTTGATTGCCTCCATTACTGACAAAGGAAGATAACGTTTATGTGTAAATTCATGCAGGGTGCCAGAAAATTCAGCTTGCCTATATTTACATGGAGTGTTTGGTGGAGGTGGACACAAATAATGACATGGCTTCTCATCGGGTGATATTCGATGAAAGAAAGTGCTCCGCACAGATCTTTTCTTCTTCTATAAATTGTCACAGTTATCTCTAATGACGTTACTGTCAGAATGCCACTAGACCCTTGACTTTTTCCTAGGGGGACCTTTTCCACTTTGACCTAGACCCTTGACTGTAGACTTTGTAGCTTACTACAAAAATAACCGATAATCACACTACTTTCAACGAAAACTAGTATCAGAAACAAAGGACTGATCTGTTTATTCGTAATGCCAACTTCTGAGACGTAGCGGTAGGCATAAAACAAAGCAATTCACAGCCTTCTAGGCTGTATAGTTCCCAAGATACGACTGCTGAACTGTGGCACTATATGCGTAGCCGCGAAATTTGACAGTCACACGTCAACATTCAATATATTATTTGAAGATCTCACAATTGTCTGATTTTTATGTATTATACATCAAAATGTTCAGGAAAGTCCAAAGTACATTATGGAGTAGAAAACGGGAAATGTCAAATTTCAACGAATTTCACGTACAATGTCCCGTTAAGTCCTACTATTGCCCTTGAGTCCTTACCGCAGTGTTCAGAAGTGATAACCTTTAAGCAATATAGGTGTGCAGGGTAACACCCTGTCCCAGCCCTATGCGGATGATAGGAGTCACATGACGTCTACGAGGCTGCACCAAGATGAACCGCGGTCGAGATCTTCAGTAGTGTGGCCGCCAGACGGCCGCCCATAGAGTGCTGAGAGACAGTTGCAAGCTTGATAAGCAGCCTTCTGTATCGCCGACGTGAGATCCGTATAAGGGATCGGCGTTGGGCGTATCAGACCTTCTGTAATACTCCTCTTTGCAAGGCAGCCAAAGTTTCATTATGAAGAATGCCATGATGTCCTTTAATCCATAGTAATTGAACTGCAATCCTCAAGGCCTTGCGCGTCTCTTACGGCAGCCAAGACGTCCAGAACATACCTGTAGGTGTGTTTATCAATTGCAGTGTTGCAATTTCTGCAGCACACTTTGAGGGTCGGTAAGCATCAGGATGAGCTTGAATGTCCTGGTACCATAATGAATAGCTTCCGTGATAGCTAGTAGCTCCGCCGTGTAGATAGAAGATTCAGTTGGAAGCGCAAACATTTGGTAGGCGCCACCAAAATAGCAAAAGAAGGCGTATACTACCCCCACACCACATTTAGAACCGTCCATGTAGATGTGAGCGTACTGCGGTCATTGTATGCTGAGAAAATTGCTCGAGTTCGCGAGTGGTGGTCTCCGTTCGAAAATCTGATGGCAGCTATGTCACTGGGGCTGGAATTAAGAAGAAACTAAATGAAAAACGAAAACAGGGGAGTTTTGAGTCCTGTAGAGCGAGTGGAAAGAGATTGCGCCATTTATCGTAGATGCGAACCACACTCATGCTAATAAATTAAGGATAATATTGATACATGATGAAACAACTCTCTGGTGAGCAGTCTGCGGGCTTAATTGATCTCAGGCTATGACCAAGCGGTGTATTTGAACTGCGGTCTTCGCACAGTGGCGCTGGCAGCAGTCCACTTACGCAGAGGTGTGCGTGCGCGCATGTCAGAGAACGGTGCAGCAAGTAAGTGTGTAGACATTTTCAGACGTGCTAGTGGTGACTGTGTGTTGAAAATGGCTCAAAGAGCACATATTGATGACGTTATGAGGGGTAGAACACTGGGGCGACTGGAGGCTGGTCACACACAGCAGGTCGTAGCACGGGCCCTCCGTGTGCCACAAAGCGTGATCTCAAAATTATGGCAACGATTCCAGCAGACGGGAAACGTGTCCAGGTGCTACAGTACGGGACGTTCACGGTGTACACACCACAAGAAGACCGATATCTCACCATGAGTGCTTGCAGACGGCCACGGAGTACTGCAGGTAGGCTTGCTCGGGACCTTACCGCAGTCACTGGGGCAGTTGTCTCCGTACACACAGTCTCCAGACGACTGAACAAACATGGTTTATTCGCCCTGCAAGGTGCACTCCACCGACCCCTGCGCCCAGGAGATCCCGTAAAGCTTGGTGTCAAGAACACAGTACATGGTCATTGGAACAGTGGTCCCAGGTTATGTTCATGGGCGAGTCCAGGTACAGTTTGAACAGTGATTCTCGCCGGGTTTTCATCTGGCCTGAACCAGGAACCAGATACCAACCCCTTAATGTCCTTGAAAGGGATCTGTATGGAGGTCCTGGTTTGATGGTGTGGGGTGGGATTATGGTTGGTGCACGTACACCTCTGCATGTGTTTGACAGAGGAACTGTAACAGGTCGGGTGTATCGGGACGTCATTTTGCACCAGTACGTCCGCCTTTTCAGAGGTGCAGTGTGTCCCACCTTCCTCCTGATGGTTGATAACGAACGCACGGACCCACCGAGCTGCTATCGTGGAGGAGGACCTTGAAACAGAAGATATCATGCGAATGGAATGGCCTGCGTGTTCTCCAGACCTAAACCCCATCGAGTATGTCTGGAATACTCCCGGCCGACGTATTGCTGCACTTCTTCAAACCCTTAGGACACTTCAGAAGCTCCGACAGGCACTGGTGCAAGAATGGGAGGCTATACCCCAGCAGATGCTCGAGCACCTGATCCAGAGTATGCCAATCCGATGTGTGGCCTGTGTACGTGTGCATGGTGATCATATCCCATATTGATGCCGGGGTATATGCGCAGGAAACAGTGGCGTTTTGTAGCACATGTGCTTCGGGACGCTTTTCTCAACTTATCACCAATACCATGGACTTACAGATCTGTGTCGTGTGTGTTCCCTATGTGCCTATGCTATTAGCGCCAGTTTTGTGTAGATCCACATTGTGTGGCACCACATTCTGCAATTATCCTTAATTTATGAGCATGAGTGTAGTAAAGGAGGCATGAGATGCCTGCGTGAGTATCCAGAATCGAACCACCGCCTTAAGAGAGGCACAATCAGATACTGAAAATCGACTAAGGAGAAAAATGTTGGTGAACATCTGCCGACTGGTAGACAACGGTATGACGGATGCCTCCAGTAGCAGGGCGTTGGTGGGCGTTGATTTCATTGCTCCGAGGACAAGACGAATCGCTCTATAACGTATGACATCGAGCTTGCGCAAAGTTAGTTGCATTGCAGTGCCGTAGATAATGCTACCATAATCAAAGACAGAACGGATCAAAACCTTACACAGAGTCAAGAGCATAATCGGTTCCGCTCCCAACCATACTCGGGCAAGTATGCGCAAGATATTTTTAGTGTTATCCACCTTGACGATGAGGTACGCAATATGTAGCGTCCACTTGAGTTTGCTGTTGAAGTAGACTCCAAGGAACTTAGCATGTGCCCGAACGGGAAATGTGTACGGGCCAAGATGAAGTTCAGATGAGAAGTCATTACGCCATTTCCTCGTGAATATCACGAGATGACAAAGTGAGCCCATTTTTCAACTCCCTTGTGACCAACATTTCACATGCGTCGTTAAGCCACAGGCGTGTCACCCAAAAGTACGACGAGTGAGCATATATACAGACGTCGTCCGCGTACTGAAGACCTTTGACGGTGGGGCTGAATGAAGTCTCTAGGTCGGCAACCTACAGGGAATATAGTAAGGGACTCAGAATCGCGCCCTGCTGGAGGCCACGAGACACTACACGGGGTCCATGCAACATGCTGTCCTGATCGCGGATATATACGGTACGGTTACCAAGCAAACTGTATATAATACGTAAAATCACCACCGGGAGATTCAGCAGTTGCAGTTTGTTGATAAGTTCAGGTATCAGGACATTGTCGTACGCTCTCGAAAAGTCAAGAAATCAGGCCGATAGTGAAGAATGTGTTTCCAACGTCCATCGCAAGCGAGGTAATATTATCATAAGTAGGTCTGCCTCCTTACGAAAGCCGGTTTGCGTCTGCGAGAGCAAGTTCTCATGTTCCAACGACCATTCTAAGCGAAACTTGAGGAGACGTTCGAATGTCTTACACACGCTGGACGACAGTACAATCGGGCGATGTGATGTCGCTTGACCAGGGTCTTTCCCAACAAATTAAGAATTATGGAGTGGTGGATCGGGTCATAGCCACCTGATGAGCTCGTCAGGCCCCTGTGGAGTTCGGCGAGAAAGGAGCTGTGGTTAAATCGTCTCATAGATCGGCAGTGGCACCTACCACCGCGCTTAGGCATGGCAGATGGAGGTGCGACAATGGTGGCAAACTCGTCTATCCGGATCTGCAACTGCTTGGGATGTGTCGGTTTTCGTTTGAGCGAGTTCACCGTCAAATACGTCCAGTAGGAGTGTGCACAGATAGTTGTTCGCAGAAGTTCCTCTAGTGCTCTTTCTTGCGCGAACAGGGGGTCAGTTGGTGCCAGTCATCATCGTATTCTGTGGGACTGAACGCGATGCCGCTATATTGATATAATTCCTAGACGTAATGTACCTTGCTTGCGGGGACGCCACGGTTTGGAATAATGACGATAGTTGGGCGTCCATTAGTGCACCATACCGGGCCAATGACTAGCGTAGTGGTTAGACCCCATAGGATAGGGAAGAGTAGAAGAAAATGACGCCGAACACAGAGTCAAATCGACGGCTGAGGGTCTCTGTCCAGGTAATGGAAGTAACGTAGGAGATCCATCATTGAGAAGGATAAGTTTGAATTCACCAATCATTATAGGCAACCCCCCCCCCCCAGTCTGTTGTGCGCGTTAAAATCCCTACAAAACAGGAACGGAGGTTCCAACTGCCGAACCAGTGCGTTCCTCTTTTCAAGGGGAATATACGACCTTGGCGGGCTGTAACGAGGCACGATGGTTAGGCGACCGATATGAGCAGAGAGCCTGGCTGTTATCGCTTGAAAGCTATCGATAGCCTAGTGGGATATCTCTACTGAGGTATGATACAGTCCATTATTAATGAAGAGGGTGACACCTCCTCGACTATCTTGTCTGTCTTGGCAATAAACCTGGTATCTTCGAAAGCAGACAATAGGATCTCTGAGATGGCAACCACAGCTGTCTTCCGCGTCCAGGGTTCATGTTAGAGGAAACCTTTATTGGCAATCGCAGATCGTGCATTCCACTGGAGATCACTGGAAAATGCTCTCTTGGTTGAACTATCGGGACACGAATAACGACCCTTCCTCGCAGGTTTACTTCTGCCAATACGTTCTTCTTGCCTTCGAATGTCACAGAAGTTCTCTGGAATACCCTGCGGAACTAACATTCCTGGGAGAAAGAATATTGTGGATAAAGGTTTACCTACGGCGAATTTTTTCCAGAATGAATTTTCATTCTGCAGCGCAGTGCGTTCAGATTTGAAACTGGAATGAGTTGTGATCGTTGTTTATACTTTGCAGTAGCTTCTGCTGCAGTTTTTTTTCATGTGTAAATGATTCTATATTATGTGTGTGTCGCAGAGGGTCACTTTCTGTGATTACAGATTCTGTAGGGGGTGATTAACTTAAAAACATCTGTTTGTTAATAAGAAAGCAAAAATTTCGTCTTCAAAATCCCTTGTTTTTGGTAATATGTAATTTCTTAAGGTCTCGAATAAAATTAATGTAAAAATATGTCTAAAAGTAGTTTATATTATTAGTTTCTTCTCCTGAGAATAGCTGTGTGTCTTAGCACACTGAAATGTTCTGCTTCCTTATTCACAATCTTACAATGTTGCCAGAGAGCTGTACATTTATCAAATTACTGTTTGTGAAATTATATTTCATTTAGAATCAGCAAATAACGTGTTGTCAACAGATTTTTTGTTTTAGAAATATTTTTGTAATTTTTATTGAGGTGATGCTCATCTTGAACCGTATTCCGATAATACACAGAATCATTTTTCGCCAGTCTTCTGGATTACTGAATGCAGTATGTTGTGCGCATCTTGTCTATTGTGACTTGGATATGGGAATTGCTACGTAATATTAATTTCTGTTTTTTCTAGGTAAGCACTTAATTGTGGCAGTCCACCTTATGGACTCTACGGCCTGAGCATTTTATCGAAACAAAGGTAAGTGAATTTTCTGTGTTCTAGCTACAGTCATGAGTATTTGTACTTAATTTTCTATATTATGATACATTACTAACTTGAAAATGAGTTATTTCATATACTTCTCTGATATCTAGAGATACACGATTACTTATAAACCGTAGTCTCTTTTCCAATATACACAACGATGTAGTGGTCACAATAAAGGGACGTGGGGTAGAAGACGGCAATCTAGATTTCTGTAGATGATGAGTTAAAGAAGAGCCAAGATGGTTTCTTGAAAGTAATCCAATCGTTTTCCTTTCCTTACTCTCCCCTACTCCAAGCGTGTGCTTCGTCTCTAACCTTTCTTTCTTTCTTACTTCCTTCATGCGGTATTCTGTTACACGTTTCGGTACTAGAGCAAACTCCAGTAGTGAGTACAATAATGAAGTGTCGAGTAAATGAATAGTAATATGTAGGGGAGGACTTAGCCTACTTTTAAATCCCTATATGGGTTGAGCTTCTTTCTTTTGTGTTCTAACATTTTTATCTAGTCATATCAAATGACTGTGAGTCTAGAACAGACGTGGCAGAGATAGTTTTAAGTGACCTGACCTACGGAGTGAGCAGCAATCTGCGACTGTTTGCTGAGGACGCTATGATGGGGTGGAACGTGTCGTCATTGAGTGACGAAACAAAAGTTCTGGCTGGCGTGACGAATGCAGACTTGCTCTTAATGCAGAAAAATGTAAGTTGAGAAAGGAGAGTAGGGAAAAAAGTCCAGTAATGTTCGAATACAGCATTAGTGGTGTACTGCTCGACACAGTCACGTCGGTTAAGTATCTGTGTGTAATGATATGACATATGATTTGACGATCAACAGCTGTATGAAAGATTATTCCAAATTATTAGCTGCATGTGATCTGCATGACATCAGATGCTATGATTATGGATGTATTATCACTTGGGGCACGAAAATTTGTGCCCGACCGGGACTAGAATCAGGATTTCCCGCTTATCACAAGCTGTCGCCATAACCACTTCTGTTATCCGTGCACGCTCCCCGGCCCCATTCAAACCCCCTTCCTTGTATCGTAGTGTTTAGAACGTCTCCCTTTAGGCTCGCAACGTGGCTTGTTTCCCGCAGGGAGAAAGACACTACCACAAGGAATTGAGACCATTTTTATCGTCATATGCCCGTCTCGTCTCACGTACATAGTACTGCCATGTAAGAAAGCAGACAAGGACATATGGAGACTTGGATCCGGCCGTGACGCGTGCATGGACAGCCGAAATGACTAAGGCGACCGCTTGCAATAAGCGGGGAAAATCCGGGTTCGAGTCCCGGCCCTTTACAAATTTTCATATGTCGCAAGTAGGTAATACATCTACACCACTGCAGCTGGGTAATGATATAAAGTGGAAGGAGCACGAAAATACAGTGGTAGGGAGATAATCGACTTCTCTCTATTGGGAAAATTTTAGGAAATTGTAGCTCATCTATAAAGGAGACAGCATATAGAACGCAAGTGCGAACTATTCTTGAGTACTGCTAGAGTGTTTGGGGTCCCACCAATTCTGATTACAGAAGGATATAGAAGCAATTGAGAGGTGGGCTGTTACTTTTGTTACCGGTATCGAGTATTACGGAGAGGCTTCGTGAACAAAAGAAGGAATCGCTGGGGGGAAAATGTTCTTTTCGCGGAGCACTATTAGGACATTTTAGAGAACTGGCATTTGAAGCTGACTGCAGAAAGATTCTACTACTGCAAACGTAGATTTAGCTAAGGCCCACAAAGATAACATGAGAGAAATTAGAGCTCGTACGGAGCATTATAGACAGTGGTTTTTCCATCGCAATATTTGCGAGTTGAACAGGGAAGGGAATGACTAACAGTGGTACAAGGTATCTTCTGCCACGTTGCATAAGGTGGCTTACGGAATGAGTATGAATGTGTAACTGTATATGTAGATGCTGTTTGAAAACCCAATTCATTGTTCAGATGTGGAATATACTGAGGAAGGGCAGAGTAGGGGTGTGGGGATAGAGACATGCAACACGGTATCTCGCTTCATAGCGAGCCTGATGCGCCAAGTGATTTACTGAATCACGGGAGCGTGGTGTGGTTTCGGTAACCAAATCTATTCTGTCGGACCGTGTTGTATATGCGTTCCTCTGGCAACCTGAGCCCCTTGTATTGACACTTTGGTTTTGGCAGAACATTCACCTGTTTCACTACTCGAATGAGCGCTACGTTTCATAAGGTATGGTTATCTTTCATCCTGAGTTTTCAGCAATTACTTGGCTGCGGGTGCCAAGTTTCGTGCAGATTAGCATACGAATTCTGGTCGCAACGGCCGGCGACGCATAGGCAGCTGTAACACGCAGCAGCACAGAGTTGCGAACAGTGCCGGCGGGCTGGTAGCGATGGCGGTCCCCTGGAGGGCGCGGCGGTCCGCAACTCTGGCCCTCTGGCCTCTCTGCGCTTTGCTCTGGGCAATGCGGGCAGCCGCTATTTGACTTGCCGGCGCAGAAACTGTGCCTCTGTGTGCTCTCTTGTGGCACGAATGTAAAGCGCGGAGTGGTCGCCTGCCAGACAATACGAATATTAGATGTTCTCAGTTCAGGTTTACTTGTGACGATTAGAGGAATACGGAACAAGCAATGGGAATTAGTCGTCGTACGTCTGTTGGTTGATCGTTCTCTTTGTATTTAGGATTGATGATAACCTACAACTGCGACGCCATTTTGTATCGACAATGAGGTGCTCCATTATCAGGGTTGCTGTGGATAGAGCGATATTGGCCTCAGCCCGAAAGAACAGACACTGTTCTAATCCTGCAGCCACTATGGATGAAGACAATAAGTAATTAAAGACATGTATGAAACAAGATACCACATACACTGATGAGCCAAAACATTATGACTACCGTCTTAACAGCTTGTTTGTCCGTCTTGTGCACAATATATACCACTGACTCTGCGTATCAGTGATCGGATAGTTGGTGGAGGTATGTGACATTAGAGGTCTACGGACAGGTCATGTAATTGGGAAAAAATATGGGTCGCTGATTTGCGTACGCTGTGATGGCGCCCGATAGCGATTCAGATGGGTTCCATAGCATTTACATCAGGCGACTTTGGTCAAGGTGAGTTCACTATAATGCTCACTGTAGCACGGTTCTCGCTCCGAGAAACGGATAATTATACTGCTGAAAGATGGCATCGCCGTCGGAGAAGACATCACGCATGAAGGATGTTGGTGGTTCGCAGCGTGTCTTCGATTACTACCACAGGCCCAATCCAAGCGCAGGAGATCACTACCACCAGTCCCATCCAAGCGCAGGAGCGTAACACTGCTCTTGTAAACCTGTGTTCGTGGCGCGCTGCACGTTTCGAGCCCCCGTTCACCTCGATGACGGCGTTTGTGGAGACGACCACCGGCCTAATGTACCAAAAATGTGATTCACCGGAAGAGCCAACATGTTTCAATTGACAGATGGTCGAATCCCGACGGTCAAAACCCGATTGTCCTGTGTCCACTGCAATCGTAATTGACGATGTCGTTGGCTCATCATGTGAACCCGTAGGTGTGATCTGCTGCGGAGCGCCATGTTCAGCAATGTACGATGAACGGTGTGCTCCGTGCGTGTACCAGTATTGTGCTATTGCGGCAGAGATTCCACATATCACCATCTATCCTACTTTGCATAGCAGACTAGCCACCGAACCCCGCGTTCTGTGAAGAGTCGTGGAAGTCCAATCACTTAGCACCTATTGGTAGTTTCACAGTTCTTCTACCTCTTTCCGTATATGCTCACGACAGTAGCACGTGAAGTTCGACCAACCCAGCTTCGCTGTTTTCGAGGTTCTCGTTCACAAGCTCAGCGTAATAATAATCTGTCCTTTGTCAAAGTCGCCTATCTCATTGTATTTCCCCATTTGCAATGTATATCTTCGCTAGGGTAATCCCCCGTCCGTGTCTGCTCCGCTTTTTTTTTTTCCGCATCACTTGCTCGCAACGGTGCCAGACGTCAACCAACGTAGCGTTGGGCAGTGGTGCCGGCCGGGGTGGAAGAACGGTTCTAGGCGCAACAGTCTGGAACCGCGCGACCGCTACGGTCGCAGGTTCGAATCCTTCCTCGGGCATGGATGTGTGTAATGTCCTTAAGTTAGTTAGGTTTAAGTAGTTCTAAGTTCTATGGGACTGATGACGTCAGAAGTTGAGTCCCATAGTGCTCAGAGCCATTTGAACCATTTTTGGGCAGTGGTCATAATGTTTGGCTTATCAGTGTATGTGTAATAAAGGCGATGATCCCTTCAGTGCAGATGCACACCAAGCTCTGACTCATACGGGAACCGGCGAGATGCCGTGAGTAATGAGGCTAATGTGCAGGGACACTATATCAGTAGTTCGTGGTATAAGTTGAGAATTTGGGTCTCGCGGGAGATTATAAAATGACTTTTATCTTAATAAAATGAATATTTATATATGTGTTTTGAGAGAGAGAGATTGATTTTTTGATTGAGACTTTACTGTAAGTAGCAACTGGTACCTGAATCTTGGTTGCTGCCTCCTTAAATGATCAGCTTCTGCACCAGTTGGTGACGTATTATAATATGGAGGAAGTTATTGTTCTTTAAGATTTAAAATACGACTCTGTTAGTTGTTTGGCCGTATTGCAGATAGCTTTGAGCTCAAGTTTTCGTAGCCTTTCATACCTAAGGGACCACTGTTGTAAGTAAATAAGATCAAACAACAATCTCCTATTCGTGAGAAAAGGAGATCGCTTGGCACATAAACTTCCTTCAAACTACACGTCCTAGTACACCAAAATTGGTCAGTGGAGTTCAGCACCATACTGTTATGCAAGAATATAATCCAATTACTGTGATTAAGAAATGATGAGAGGTTGTTACGTATTGAATGAAAATTATAGAGAACGCATTTACTTTCCTGTATTTCAGTGAACTTTGTACACTTACAATTCTGTCGATTGGTAGCCGGCGATGACAATGAAGTTCACTTCATTTTCCAAATACAAGGTATGTCTATTATTCGCTTCCAGAAAATTTGTATACGTAAATGTTTGGCAACTCTTACACATACTTTCCTCGGTTTTATCATTGAAATAGCAATTTTCATTAAATGTAACAACAATACTTTCTGAACGACGGCCTAGCAACACGTCCTCTTTCCACAAGGTCCAGATTAACATTCCTCTTTTTTTTAATAAATCAATTGTCTGGTTTTTTTAGGCCCATACTCAAAGATTCACAACTACAATCGTTGCGGGGATTGCGTGCTAAAGAGTTTCTTGCTGTCCAGTTTCACTTCAAGTACTTTTTGAATCAAATTTACATTTACGGTATTTACATATATTACTGAGCTTCTCAGAATAAAATTAGGCACAAATTAGTTATGAAAAGGGCAGTGAGGCTCACATAACAATACAAGATGTGCTGGAGTAATCCGTGCGGTTATGCTGACCACTGTGTCCAGATGGCGTAGTGGTCGGCGCATCTGCTTAGTAAGCAGGAAACGCAGATCTAATCCCGGTCTGGCAAGAATTTTCGACTTGCCCGATTGATTCAAATCAGTGCCCACTGTCAGGTAATGTCTTTAATTACTTTATGTCTTAATGAATGTCCTGACGAAATACAGTTTAAAAAACTGACTCATATTCTTGCGGATCCATATTCAAATATCAGTTCGTTCGGACAGTTTTAAATGCGCCTGGTTTCTCTACAACAGGGCCGGTCAAGAATGAAGTTCGTTAGCCACGACCTGCCACAAGTGCCTTAGCGGTCAGCCTGTCTGCACATTTATCCCACCGCCAGGGCACGTTGTCTGGGCGTGAGGAGGGGAAAATTGCGACCGCATCGCATTTAAACGATAACGCAGTCCCGCTGCATATCACTCGGCTTTGTATTTCACGTTTCTCAACAACATCTAACACAAACAAAACAAATTTTCACTATTGGTTAATTGTTTTTGGCGTGCTGGAGACATAATTTTTATCTGCTACAAACTGTCGGCATTCGTACAGATACAGACAATTTTTCAGATTTTCGCTCTCAGGCTTCGATGTAATCGTGACATATGTAGTTTCATAACCGGAAAAGCGTCTTTCACGCACGTACACACATATGCTGATCGAAGTATTGTAGCACTTTTGCAACCTCATTTTGGAGACGTAGAAACTCTACCTGAGAACAACAGTGTACACATCCTGGACAGTTTTATGTAAAAGATCTGTCTTTAAAACGGGAATTACCTTGCGGACGAATCAGTCACACTTGCACATGCACAGGGCTGCTTTTAATAGAAACGAGAAATGGTCTCGAAAACAGCTCCAAACAAATGCACGACCTGCAGCGTTCTCGAAACGTTTAGAAACTATCCTTATAGAATGCGAGTTTTTGTAAGTTTTTCCTCACCTTGGAATATATTATTGTCGCGGTGGCAATCAACTCCACTTAAAATGCGAGGTCTACAATCTTTTCCGAATGTTCCGATTTTCTTTTCTGCATTCTTTTATCCTAAATAAATTCAACAAAAGCGGGATTAAAATCGAAAAATCGTTTCAGGGACGACCCTTGGCTTAACCAACGTGCACTGCCATAATATATAACGTCTCCATACACTACGTTCAATTCCATCGAAAACTACTGCAGCTGACAATGGAACAATGCGTGCAACTTTATGAATTTTACTGTTCGCAACGTCAAAAGTGCTTCTCGGTGTTCATAACAATGAATCCCCCTCTCTCGATCGTTGCAAATTTTTGCTCTTAAATTGTTTCTCTTTGGTATTGTCGTTTCATAGCTAATTTGCAGTACCCGTCCACTATGTGACTGCATAATGGATACTGAGAATTTTCTTCCCTTTCTTCTGTCATTCGTATACAGTTTTGAACTCTTGTGGCCTATATCGCGTTTTGTACAAACAGCCAGTGGACCTGTGAAAATCGTTCGTACCACGGAAAAATAGCGACGGGTAATGAGCATGCACTCCACGATTCTGCCGAAATGAAGAGAGTTGTGTCGACCGAAAAAGTCACACCGCATTATTAAATGAAATCTCGCCCCGTGCCGCCCCAACTCGACAAGGTGTCCATAATTCGTATTATAAACTTAGTTTCTAGAAGTGGATCTTCACGCAAAAAGTGGTCCGTTTGTGTCACAAGGAAAACAAAATCAACTCGATTTATTATTAATAACTTTAAGTTGATATTGGTCACTCTAACATACACTGAAGCAACAAAGAATTTGGTATAAGCATGCGTATTCAAATACAGAGATATGTGAACAGGCAGAATACGGTGCTGCGGACGACAACGCCAATATAACACAAGTGTCTGGCGCATTTGTTAGATCGGTTTATTGCTGCAGGACACAGTATCTCCGAGGTAGCGATGAAGTGGGAATTTTCCCGTGCGACTATTTCACGAGTTCACCGTGAATATCAGGAATCCGGTAAAACATCAGATCACCGACATTGCTACGGCCGGAAAAAGATCCTGCAAGAACGGGACCAACGACGACTGAAGAGAATCGTTCAACGTGACAGAAGTGCAACCCTTCCGCAAGCTGCTGCAGATTTCAGTGCTGGGCCATCAACAAGTGTCAGCGTGCGAACCATTCAGCGAACCATCATCGATATGGGCTTTTGGAGCCGAAGGCCCACACGTTTACCCTTGATGGCTGCACGACAAAAAGCTTAATGCCTCGCCTGGGCCCGTCGACACCGACATTGGACTGTTGACAACTGGAAACATGTTGACTGGTCGGACGGCCCATTTCAAATTGTATCGAGCGGATGGACGTGTACGGGTATGGATCCATGTCAGCAGGGGACTGTTCGAGCTTGTGGAGGCTCTGTAATGGTGTGGGGCGTGTGAAGTTGGACTGACATGAGATCCCAGACACGTCTCTGACAGGTGACACGTACGTAAGCATCCTGTCTGATTACCTGCATCCATGCATGTCCATTGTCCATTCTGACGGACTTGGGCAACTCCAGCAGGACAATGTGACACACCTCTCGTGCAGAATAGCTACAGACTGGCTCCAGGAAGACATTTCTGAGTTTAAACGCTTCCGTTGACTACCAAACCCCCAGACATGAACATTGTTGAGCATATCTGGGATGGTTTGCAACGTGCTGTCCAGAAGAGATCTTCATCCCCTCGTACTCTTACGGATTTATGGACAGCCCTGCAGGATTCATGGTGCCAGTTCCCTCCAGCACTACTTCAGACATTAGTCGAGTCCATGCCACGTCGTGTTGCGGCACTTCTGCGTGCTCGCTGGGGCCCCACCTATATGCGGCGGGTGTGCCAGTTTCTTTGGCTCTTCAGTGTAGCTTGGAAGTTTCTTGGGCATGTAGCAGACGAATCTTTACCGTATTCATGAGGATTCTACGCCTGTCAAACGCCGTTATTTTGCTAGAAGACATGCGAATTACATGGGTGTCCGATTTAAGAGTTCTGTTTTACTGAGTGATTGCTGCTTGTTCTTGTGTGAAGGCGTGGCTGTTGAAAACGTGAAGCTGGGAACTTGGCTCGCCCTCGGCCAAAGCCTTAGTAAGTAATGAGTGTGGAGCCGCAGGTGCGTCCGCGCGTGGCCCGCAGCTCTGTGTGGCCGCTGGGGACGCGTCCGTCTCCATTTCAGGGCGGCGCCGAGCTGTTTGCCGGGGTCGCAGCACAGAGCTCAGGGCTCCAGGCTGGCGCTGAGCCGCCGGCTCCGGCGCAGCAGTCGCTTCTGCCAAACCGAGCGTTCAGCAAGAAGAGCGGACGAGCTACTGGCAATTACTGGAGACGAATCACTAGCTCTGTTTCGCAAAAGGTAGAAAAAAATTCAATTGCGGTCCTCTTAGGATGGTCTATATCTACATGTTCCACATCTATATACATACTCCGCTAGCTACTACGCTGAGATGACAAAAATCATGGGATACAAACATGCACATATACGGACACGGTAGTACCGCGTACACAAAGTATAAAAGGGCAGGCATTGTGGGCCCTGATATTTGTACTCAGGTGGTTTATGTGAAAAGGTGTCCGACGTGATTATGGCCGCACGGCGGGAATAAACAGACTCTGAACGCGGAATTATGGTTGGAGCTAGATTCATGGGACATTCTATTTCGGAAATAGTTGGCCAATTCAATTTTTCGAGGTCCACAGTCTTAAGAGCGTGCCGAGTATACCAAATCTGAGCCATTACTTCTCACCACGCACGCAGTGGCCGACGTCCTTCCCTTAACGACAGATAACGTCGTTTGCGCAGAGTTGCCAACAGACAACATACCCGTACCCGTTAGGGCAGTGCTCCGAAATTTGGTGTTAATGGGCTTTGGCAGCAGCCGACCGACGCAAGTGCCTTTGCTAACAGCACGACATCGAATGCAGCGCCTCTCCTGAGCTCGTAACTACGAGGTGTTCAAAAAGTCTCTCCGCAGTGCCGTATGATTGTTAATCGCGCGTGCCGTATGATTCTTCGCCTGCCTGGGTTACTTCCCTTCAAGTGGACTCTCCCAACATTCCACTGTTTCGTTTATCTCAGCCAGCGTCAGTATTATCGTTGGTGTGTGTCGTTACGTGTTGACTTGAACGTTTAAATATAGTTCCTTTATTCGTTTGTTTCGTTTTTGTCACTGTTAAAATGCTAACCATTGAAGAACGTGTGTTTTTAGTCGAACAAATGTTCAAAGCGGGCGGTAAATACACCGTTTCAGTTTTTCAAACATTTAATTCAGTTTTCCAGGAGACAACATTCCCACTTCGCGATACTGTGCGAGATTTGATTAACAAATTTCGAAGTACGGGTTCAGTGACAGATGCACGGAGAAGTGGTCGTCCTAGCGTTTTCTCTGTGGATAAACTAATCGTTATTTCCGAGAAAATGTCCATGAGTCCGAACAAGTCAGTAAGAAAACTTGCCCAGGAACTCGATGTTAGTGTCGGAACGGCCCACACAGCTGTAAGGAAAAAATTAGAACTTTGCCCATACAACGTGACAGTCGTGCAAGGTCTGAAAAATACTGATCATGGCAAGAGACTGCAGTATTGTCAATGGATCAAATACTTCGTTCAACAAAATGGAAGAGATATATTTAATGAAACGTTTTTCACTGATGAGGCGTGGTTTCATTTATCCGGGTGGCCGAGCGGTTATAGGCGCTACAGTCTGGAACCGCGCGACCGCTGCGGTCGCAGGTTCGACTCCTGCCTCGAGCATGGATGTGTGTGATGTCCTTAGGTTAGTTATGTTTAAGTAGTTCTAAGTTCTAGGGAACTGATGACCTCAGAAGTTAAGTCCCATAGTGCTCAGAGCCATTTGAACCATTTATCCGGAGACATGAACTTGCAAAATTCTCGTATGGGTATTCATGAGGAACCACTTCATTCTGTAAAAATAGGAGTTTATATTGCAATTTCTAGACGTCGCATTGTGGGTCCCATATTTTTCAACGAAACTATATACGCACAACGATACTGCAGTGATATTCTGGTGATATTCTGTACCCATTCATAGGAGAATTTGTGTTAAATGAATACTGAACGGTTATTTCTAGCAAGATGTTGCAGCCGCGCATATAGCTCGCGTTTCTGTGTCACTGCTTGCTGATGTTTTTGGTGATCGCATAAATTCATAGGGACTCCGACTTCCACGATCTCCTGACCTAACACCACCCGACTTTTTCTTCTGGGGTGCATCGAAAGCAACTGTCTATAAAAACAGTCCAAAATCCATCAATGATTTGAAAACTGCAATATCCACTTCCACTGCTTCTGTTAGAGAAGAAATGATACAGCTTGTGTTTGGAAACATGATTAGACGAATTGAATTGTGTATTCAACGACAGGAGGGGGGGGGGGGGGGGGGGACACTTTCAACATTTAATGTGAAAATTTTAAGTAAAAATGAATATTCAATAAATTAATAACTTGCATTTCACTTAGTTTCATTTCGGTACATTCACTGCGGCATACGGCAAGCACGGCTAACAATCATACGGCACTGCGGAGAGACTTTCTGAACACACCGTATATCGGTTGGACCCTAAACGAGTGCAAAACCGTGACATGGTCAGATGGGTCTCAATTTCCGTTGGTAAGAGCTGCTGGTAGGGTTCGAGGGTGGTGCAGACCCGACGAAGTTATGGATCGAAATTGTCAACACAGCACTTTGTAAGCTGGTGGTGCCTCCATAATGGTGAGGTCTGTGTTTACATGGAATGGACTGGGTCCTCCGGATGTTCGGCTACTCTGAGACCATTTGCAGCCATTCATGGACTTCATCTTCCTGAACAAAGATGAAATTTGTATGGATGACAATGCGCCATGTCACCGACCCACAATGGTTAGAAGAACATTGTCAACAGTTCGAGAGAATGATTTATCCACCCATACCGACCGTCATGAACCCCATGGACTATGTCAGTTGGGGAACAAAATACTGCACCCGCAACACTTTTGGAATTAGGTACTGGGTATCAGTATTAACGTTTTCTGTCCTGACCCACTCGGATACTAAACGGGGGAAAAATGTCTGTCTGCAAGCCACTGTACCCGCCCCTATATCTCGTATCTTATTGTCGTAATACCTACCCGAGATATTCTGTAGTGGCAGCATATGGCCTTATAGTTTTCTCCGAATACAAGTCTCCAAATTTACGGAAAGGGTTTTAGCAAGAAGTACACCTTCTTTATTCCAATGATTTCCTTTTAAGTTCCCTAGTTATTTCTGTTACACTCTCGTATGGGATAAACCAACGTATTACAATCCCAGCAGCGCATCTCTGAATTAGTTCCATGTCTATTGCAGTATTGTATTGTATTGTATTGTATGTTAACCGGGGGGCTACAAACGTCGGAGAGGCTCCGTTCCCACCGCAGCCGCAGTGTTGCACAACCCCACGACGACTACCGCAGTCCACTTCACTTCTCCGCTGCCCCACACCGAACCACTCTTTCAGGGTTATTGTGCGGTTCGGACCCCGGTCGACCCCCCCAGGGAACGTCTCACACCAGACGAGTGTAACACCTATGTTTGCGTGGTAGATTAATGGTGGTGTACGCGTACATGGACAACTTGTTTGCGCAACAATCGCCGACGTAGGGTAGTTGGGCGGAATAAGGGGCACCAGCCCACATTCGCCGAGGCAGATGGAGAACCGCCTAAAAACCATCCACAGACTGGCCGGCTGACCGGACCTCGACACAAGTCCACCGGGCGGATTCGTACCGGGGACCAGGCGCTCATTCCCAATCCGGAAAGCAGTGTGTTAGACAGCACGGCTAACCGGGTGGGCACTCTATTGCCGTACCTAGTCGATAAGGACTTCGTATACGATTTTCCTTACATATGCCTTCGATTTTCCCACAACCCTTGCAACAAAAATCAGTATTCCATCCACCATCCCTAATGCTGATTTTGTGTGATCGTGCCTTTTCATATCGCTTCTTAGTATTACCCATAAATACTTATACTATGTCCAGTTCTCAAGACGTTCACTACTAACCATGTGATGAGATACTTTCTCGTACTTTTTCTTATAGGTATTATTGTGTATTTAGCCGGCCGGAGTGGCCTAGCGGCTCTAGGCGCTAGGCGCTACAGTCTGGAGTCGCGCGACCGCTACGGCCGCGGGGTCGAATCCTGCCTTGTGCATGTATGTGTGTGTTGTCCTTAGTTCGGTTTACGTAGTTAGTTAGGTTTAAGTAGTTCTAAGTTTTAGGGTACTCAGTAGTTAAGTTCCATAGTGCTCAGAGCCATATTGTGTATTTACCCAAATTGAGCTGTCATTCCTTATACCGAGTGGAAATATTGTCTGAGCCAATCTCTATTTCCTCACGATCCTTGAACGACCACACTTCCCACACTTTTCTGTGACAAAAACATTGTTAGCGAACAATCTTCTAGTGCTGCTGATCCTGTCACACTAAACGCCAATGTATATTGAGAACATTACAACTACTATTCTGCTTCCTTGGGGATGGTCAGAAGTTGATTGCATTTCTTACCAAAATTTTTCATACGCGAACCAATAACAAAGGTTTTTTTTGAAGTTCCATTAAGTTAGTGCGGATCAGAACAGACCCGAGTGTCTGTACACAAAGAAAAGAAGCCTCCTAGAGGACGCAACACGGTCTGGTCGGTGCAGGAGCGAAATGTCTGGAACATTTACATTTATAATGAACTAAATTAATGCGAAATTAAAAGTGCTATCACTTCACAGAATAAGAGGCAGTTGATATTCGCTATACTGGCATTAAACTTACATGAAAGCAAACTGTCGCTTCTGACTGCACGCAAATCACACAGTGTGCAAAATGGTTCATCGGCGAAATTTGTTTAAAATATGAAATGCAGATTTATTTCGAGTCTTATGTGGTGGTTCATTTTATATAATTTCCATTTCTGAACAGTGCTGTTCACTCTCAAATTATATCTTCCTACAGTTGTATTATTGGTTTTCGTTGGTATCAAATTTTCTTTTTTTGTGGGTATTACACATATAGATTTCGACTGATTGAGACTGCATTTCGACTAGATGGCGTAGATTCTTCCAGATATTGTATAAAGAGTCAGTGATATTCGTCGCTGAATATCAATGGGATAATTTCGTTGAGAATGATCCAGTCACCACTTTACATGCACCTGTAAGCCAACTAAGAATATGCGAAAATTCACGTATTTTGGAGCTGAAATTTTTATCCACTGCTGAATAGGTCGCTAAAATAACTACAAACTTTTCTGTTTAGAAGTGATTTATTGGCGAGTGTCGGGGTCTGCCCATCACCAGAAATATCAAAAATAAGAATAAAGTCTTCATGGAGAGTCGTGTGTATCATTTATCAGTATCGGAACTTAAATTAAGTTCAATAAATCAGCATCTGAGCAGCAAAGTGAATAGTTATTTTAGCGACATATTCAGCAGTGGATAAAAATTTAAGTTTACTTAATGATCTCATACCGGTACCTCCTATGCGACTTCGTATCTCACCTTAAGTACTTTGGACCAATATGTCCAAAAGCTTCGTAGTTTTGTGACTCCTTCGGAGTAACTTCCTATTAGGGGAAGCACGTGTAAACATTGTCAATTGCTAAACCAGATTTGCATAAAAGATGACGAACCAAAGAAGAAGCGAAATCACAAGTAACTGTCAATAATATTCAAAAGTAATCACCATATCTGTTAACACATTCACCACACGGTGAGACAAGATGATTAATGACTTCATGAAAAAATGTTTGCTGCTGTAGCCTACGGAACCGTGTAATTCCATCGGGGGGGGGGGGGGGGGGGCGGATCTGGATTGTGTTAAGGATGTGTAAGGGCTTCCCAGAGAAATTTCTGCAGAGTAGTCGAAACAACCTTAACAACATGAGCGCGGAAATTACCCTGCAACACAATTATGCCGTCTGTCAACCCCCTGCCCAGCTGTGACATGGCGCCACGATTAACGCACTGCGGTACGGGTACACTTTGCAAAAAACTGAAGAGCGCCATCAGGTCCAGGAATGTTGACGGACAGTTTGTTTAGCCCTTTCAGACATGGATTTTTTCTGGAGGAAGGGAAATGTTTCTTCATGCTCTAGTACTGTCAAGTGATTTTTTACTGATTTTAGATGCGTAATTTATACAAAGAACTAAACTTGTCTAGCTTTAAGGGGGAAACAGATGGCGCTATGGTGGGCCCGCTAGATGGCGCTGCCATAGGTCAAACGGGTCTAAACCGCGTTTTTTAAAATAGGAACCCCATTTTTATTACATGTTCGTGTAGTACGTAAAGAAATATGAATGTTTTAGTTTAAGCATTTTTTTCGCTTGTGATAGATGGCGCTGTAATAGTCACAAACATGTGACTCACAATTTAGACGGACAGTTGGTAACAGGTAGGTTTTTTTAAATTAAAATACAGAACGTAGGTACGTTTCAACGTTTTATTTCTGTTGTTCCAATGTGATACATGTACCTTTGTGAATTTACCATTTTTGAGAACGCATGCTGTTCAGCGTGATTACTTGTAAATACCACATATCAATAAATGCTCAAAATGAAGTCCGTCAACCTCAACGCATTTGGCAATACGTGTAACGACATTCCTCTCAACAGCGAGTAGTTCGCCTTCCGTAATGTTCGCACGTGCATTGACAATGCGCTGTCGCATGTTGTCAGGCGTTGTCAGCGGATCACGATAAAAATATCCTTCAACTTTCCCCACAGAAACAAATCAGGGGACGTCAGAACCCGTGAACGTGCGGGCCATGGTATGGTGCTTCGACAACCAATCCACCTGTCATGAAATATTCTATTCAATAGCGCTTCAACCGCATGCGAGCTATGTGCCAGACATTAATCATGTTGGAAGTACATCGCCATTCTGCCATGCAGTGAAACATCTTGTAGGAACATCGTTAGAACTTTATGTAGGAAGCCAGCATGGACTGCACCATTTAGATTGCCAGCGATAAAATGGGGGCCAATTATCCTTCCTCCCATAATGCCGCACCATACATTAACCCGCCAAGGTCGCTGATGTTCCACTTGTCGCAGCCATTGTGGATTTTCCGTTGCCCAATAGTGCATATTATGCCGGTTTACGTTATCGCTGTTGGTGAATAACGCTTCATCGCTAAATAGAATGCATGGAAAAGATCTGTCATCGTCCCGTAATTTCTCTTGTGCCCAGTGGCAGAACTGTACACGACGTTCAAAGTCGTCGCCATGCAATTCCTGGCACATAGAAATATGGTGCAGGTGCAATCGATGTTGATGTAGCATTCACAACAACTTCGTTTTTGAAATTGCCGATTCTCGCGCAATTTGTCTGTTACTGATGTTTGGATTAGCAGCTAAAACACGTACTTGGGCATCATCATTTGTTGCAAGTCGTGGTTGACGTTTCACATGTGGCTGAACACTTCCTGTTTCCTTAAATAACGTAACTATCCGGCGAACGGTCCGGACTCTTGTATGTTGTCGTCCAGAATACCGAGCAGCAAACATAGCACACGCCCGTTGGGCATTTTGAGTACAATAGCAATAGATCAACACGATATCGACCTTTTCCGCAATTGGTAAACGCTCCATTTTAACACGGGTAATGTATCACGCAGCAAATACCGCCCGCACTGGTGGAATGTTACGTGATACCAAGTACTTACACGTTTGTGACTATTGCAGCGCCAACTATCACAAAGCGAAAGAAGTGATCCAACTGAAACAATGATATTTCTTTACGTACTACACAAATATGTAATAAAAAATGGGGGTTCCTATTTTTAAATAACGCAGTTGATATCCGTTCGATCTATGGCAGCGCCGTCTAACCGGCCAACCATAGCGCCATCTGGTTTCCCCCTCCAAGCTATACGAGTTTCGTTCTCTGTAGTTTTTTCGTTTGAAGCTTATTTCATGAGATATTTGGCCCGGTCACTATCGATGGACCACCCTGTATATAACTTCTTTGTTGTGCTGTTGCGACGGTCGACGGCTGTTTCTAGTACACAGCCTCTCTGTAAGTAGATATCCTTTACATATTTTAGCTTGTACGGGATATCTCCGATGTTAACTGCCGCTTCCTGATATCCTGGCCTGAACGCATTTACCATACGAGCTGTGATGCCGTCTGGGTAGTTCTCTGCAGTAACACTCGTGTGATGTATCAGCAGCGCTGCGCCTTTACGTTGGAGGTGGACGAGACCGGGACTCCGTCCTCAGGAAGCGAGAACGCTACCGCGAGACCACGAGCTCTGTTGCAGCTAATACACACTAAATATTAATGTACACAGTTGTGACCAGAGGATCTGAAAGGATTAGACTATGCTGCTGAAGTTTCTCTAGGATGCCGTTATACATCTTTCATACAGTCCGGATATCTCCCCAAGCGATTTCCATATGTTTGAAGCGCTGGAGAAAGACGCTCGTGGCCGTCCATTTGCTTCGTCGGAAAAGGTGCTCCCTGGGTACAATACTAGCTCCTTGGGCAACCGTAGACATTTTTCCATGAAGGCATTGACCGTCATGTCTCACACTGGGACGAATATAAACATCAGGACACAGGGGCAAGCAAGAAGTGAAAGGACGGGAGCGTGAAACATACCCGCACGTGAAAGTACTCCCCCTTGCGGACATGCTCACGTTTCTGTAGTCCATTGCTCTGCATATTCGGTTTCACGTTTCTTTATGTGCCCTTGACGACCAGGTATAGCTACTCCTGGCCGTCGGATAGATCCAGATGGTCCAGTGGGCTTGTGGTTGCACCCGACATTACAAGTAGTATTTTGTATGTCCATCCTTCTGATTGGGGGTTTGAAGGACTTTGACTGTTCACTTATGTGATTGAACGGAACACCTGCAGCCGTCCTTCTGATGTTATTGTTATGGCTACCAGTTTCAGTGCTTCAGTACATCTTCTTCGGCCTTAACTGATGCTCAGGGGGTTGATTGCAGTCTTACATGATTCCATCAGTGGCGAACATCTATGAACTGGTTTTCGCAGACTAACTGTAATGACGACGTTGTGTCTCCAACCATCAGCTACTGGTAGCTGATGTTTGGATACACAACATTGTTGTTACAGGTAGTCTGCGAAATCCAGTTCATAGATGGTGGCCGCTGATGGAATCGTGTATACAATTGGAGTTAACCCCTTCAGCGTCAGTTAAGGCCTCAAGATCGTGTCCTGCAGCACCGCAATTGGTAGCCATGTAGTAAATGTCATCGAAAGGACGGCTGTGGGTGTTCATTTTATTACATAAGTAGTATTTGTCATCGTAGGGTGATCAAGGTGGACGCCAGTTACTGAGCATTGTCGCTATCATGGTACACGCCGGTTTCCAGACAATATAGATACTTCAGTACAGTTTAAACTGAATGTACTGACATCCCCAAGCGTATGCAGACGATGTATCCAAATCCAAGCAGAAACTAGTGAGAATTAACGAACCCTTGAGACTTAAATGAACTAGAATATCTTCTTGTAATTGCATCAAATATGGATTACCTCCGAGTTATCTCGGATCAATTCGCTGCAAGTTGGTTACTACAGCCACGGTTTTTTGAAAGCCGAGGAAACAAAATTACTACGGAATACATGCACCTAAGACCCATGTTGATAGACGACGCACCACGCCAAACTGATATCAGAGTGATCCTCCAAACCAAGCTGAGAATCGATGTTACTGTCGTCCCAGACAACTGCTCTCTTCCCGAGCGAAATCCTTGGTCTCGTAGTAGATAAGTAGTGAGCACAATGGGGAGTTCGACTGCAGTTAATATAGATATACAGTCACTGAAATGAATGGGACCAGTGAGGACGAAATCAGTGAAAAGTGACTACATGAAATGGTTTCAGTGAATCTATTAGGAAATGCCGAGCCTGAATTCTGTTTCCGATTAAAGGAGGCCATTGGGCAGACCAAGAAAGCACTGGATGAATCTCTTTGATCAGAATTGAATTTGGGCCAGTCTGATTTAACTCCTTCAGTTCGTCTAGTGAGAGATCAAAAACATTGTCGTCATCATGGTACACGTTGGTTTCCAGACAATATGGATGCTTTAGTACAGTTTAAACTGAATGTTCTGACATCCCCAAGCGTATGCTGACGATGTATCCAAATCCAAAGAGAAGTCAGTACGAATTTACGAATCCTTGAGACTGTAATGAACTAGAATATCTTCCTGTAACCCGGAGACCTTTGAGCTGTGCGCTCTCCATAGCGTATCACAATGACGTAATTGGCAGAGGATGGCACGCCGGCAGGTCTGCGTGCGTCGTTCTCAGTACCTTCCCACGGAGCCGTTGGATATCACATGTCCTGTACAATTTGTTCTCGTGCAGTATACAATTATCGTGCATCTCCCTGTTGCAGACGTTAGTTGCTTCGTTTTCCGTTGTAGTGCATAGTGCCCAAAAAAATATAGTACTGGAGGCGCCGGGTATCGATCCCGGTACCTCTCACATGCTAAGCGAGCGCTCTACCATCTGAGCTACGCCCCCAGACAGTGTTCAGTGTGCTGAAGTGCTGTTACATGGAGTTACTTCGGCTGAATGGCGAATCCGGTTTCACAATACTTGGGCTGGACCGGCTCCAAGTGGAGCAGAGAAAGTTCGGGTGCGAGACTTGGGATACAAGTCAATCGGCGAAGTTTTTCCGGCATCTGGGGGCGTAGCTCAGATGGTAGAGCGCTCGCTTAGCATGTGAGAGGTACCGGGATCGATACCCGGCGCCTCCAGGGATACATTTTACTATCCGTGATGACACTGCTGCGAGCTATCGTGGGCGTTGTCCGTAAAAGTAAAATTTTATAGGAGACTTCCGTTGCTACTTCTTCAGCATCTTGTCATTTCGATGCGATGCTGGAGCTATATCTTTCACGCAGGTTGTTGGAGGCTGTGAATAGCTAGTGTGGTATTCGCACATGAGAGAGAGATTTCCGCTAGCTGTTCCTGCAGAATTGCAATTACTGAATACACATTCCTGATACTATCGTTGGTAGGCCGTCGTTATTGCTTAATTACTGATATCTGACAGAACAATATGGTGGGATGTTGACAAAACATGCGAGAAAAAAAGTAATTTTCTGCTGCCAAGCTGGCTTACTGGGAGTTGTTAATATTCGCTCCGGTATGGCATCCGGCCAATTATTGCTTGGTGGCTGAATGCCACTTATCTACAGTTCGTTAACAGCAATATACAGTATGTTAGATTATACTCATTGTTGCAGGTCGCTACGAATTCCTTGACTTTCCGTCTATAAATGTTACGTGAGCCTTGTTGCTGTAATGCAAATTGTTACCACCGTCTTTACTTGTGCTCATCTTCAACATTTTTCTTACATTCTTTCAAACATGCGCGGCATATATACGTTATCTTAACGTCGTCCCACTATCATCTGTATGAGCCCTGTCGCAATCATACGCCATTTCATATACTTCCGCAGTGTGAAGATCGTGAAGTGGATTCATGACAAGTCGAGCATAATCTTTTCCTTTATATTGATTGGAAAATGTAGGTTTTGTATAGCATTTCTCAGAAGAATTTTACGTATCCGCTCCGTTACACTAGACACATACGGTGGCATTAAACAGCGAGGAGAAGGCTCTCCTTTCGTATCTGCGCTTTTAGTTGAATATCATTTGTCGATGCTGTCTATGGAAATGCCTTACAACAATTAGTGAACAGTGTCTTCCATAAGAAAACCACACTTGATTGCAAACTAAAACTAAAAGCTCGACAAAATAGTGTTTTCTAAGCTGTTTGCTTCTAAGAAGTTTCTCAGTGCGAAATGATGATGATGATGTTTGAGCCGACCGTTGTGGCCGAGCGGCTCTAGGCGCTTCAGTCTGGAACCGCGTTGGTGCTACGGTCGCAAGTTCGAATCCTGCCTCGGGCATGGATGTGTGTTCTATCCTTAGGTTAGTTAGGTTTTAGTAGTTCTACGTTCTAGGGGACATATGACCTCAGATGTTAAATCCCATAGTGCTCAGAGCCATTTGAACCATTTGATAATGATTGGTTTGAGAGGCGCTCCACTGCGCGGTTATCAGCGCCCGTACTAATTCCCAACCTTTGCTCGGTCCAATTTTGCCACTTGCATGAATGATGATGAAATGATGAGGACAACAGAAACACCGAGTCATCTTGAGGCAGATGAAAATCCCTGACCCCGCCGGGAATCGAACCCGGGACCCCGTGCTCGGGAAGCAAGAAAGCGACCGCGAGACCACGAGCTGCGGACGATGCGAATTGAGATGTAATTATCTATTGACGTTAGTAGTCTTCCAGTATACTCTGTCTAAACGTATTTCAGATTTTCTGTAAGCATCAGGGGACAGTACACATTTTCCACCTCCAAGGTGAAGTTGATTTTAGATTGGATATCACTCAACGTATTGTGAGATCTATGATGCCTATCGGTTAAACTCAAACTTCTAGCCGGGTAAAGGAGCACATCTGTTAAAGATTCTACACGTGTAACTGAGAGACCTGAGTATTCTAGAGTTGAAAGCAGCTCAGACGAGCGTTACGCTTAGAAGGACACGAAAGAATGTAATGAATAGTAGATGTCCCCTTTTCTAAATCATTCTGACGTGCGCAGTAATTACTAATTTGTAGCTTTCTGAACGTAAGAGTACATAAAACGCTTTTACACACCGTCTTCGATGATGATTTGCAGTACACTACCAGTGTTCATAGCACTTTTCGTATCTCGATTTCACGTTTTCATAAATTACTATCTGTAGATCTTTGAAGCCCGCTGAGCCACTGTAGTTTGTTGTAGCATAAACCACAGGAAACATACAATTAACCGCAGTGAAATGAAGGGCCAGCGGGCTCAAATATATGCTGACATCGATGTTTTCTGTTGTTCATCCACATGGTTTCATCACGAAGACCAGAACCATTTATTACATTGAATCCCGTTCTGAAAAAAATTAACTGCTTCTCCACACTCTTTGCAGACTGTGAAATGTAGGGTACTCACTGTTACGCACTCTAATAAAAAAATGTGTGCCGTGGCGTACTAGGATTGTTGATTCGCTATTTGCGGCACAGGCAACAGGGTATCATTTTATTTGTGACTGTGAACGCAGTCCATTGCAGGCAATATAAAAAGCTGGTGCCCAGGCTGTAATACGTTCGTCCTGAGCCACGGAGGCGAGCGGACCCTGCTGGCGTGTTTACCCCTACTAAGGCCGTAGGAAAGAGCTCGCGAAGAAGTGTCTTGCTGAGGTGTTGGCAAATTGTCGAGTTGTTATTGCAACGAATGAAAATGTCATGTTCCTCCATGCCACAGTATGGGCAAAAAAGTTGGGCAGAGAAAGTCGCAATCACGAAGACGCTGCAGCCATTCAGCTCAGCGAGACTGCCGATCGACCAAAGGAGAACCGCGAAGAGTCGCAACCTGTCACCCCTTTGTAATCGAGTGCAGAGGTGCCGGGTGGGCAGCGCTGTTAAAGACGATATCGAGCTGCTCTAGGTACGAAGTGATTTTCGGGTCTGTTGATTGAGACTCGCTGGTCTGCATGCAAGCAGCGACTATGGCCGACCACAAGGCAATCGAGAGCGCTGCGGCCGCTCATAACGCCGATGCACCACCGGCGCGGGAGAAGACGATTCCGCAGAGGAGAGGGAAGACGACCAGAGCGCTCCCGAGAAGGCTGCCTTGGTATTGTGACGAAGCAGTAGTTCGGGAAGGGCTGGGTTCGGAAACGCTGCTGTAAGACTGCATAAGTGGACCAACAGGGGGAGACCGCAGCTATATGCATACGCAGCGGTGCAAACGGGACACAGCGCAAACGACGTCTTCTCACTGCGGAAGCCGCTGCGCTTCCCTGTGACAGCGGAAGCGCTACCGAGCGGCACGGACCCTCAGCCCCAGTGCTAAAAGTGCTACGCCGAGGATCACGTGACCAAGTACTGCCGCTACGCAGCGCGGTGTGTAAAGTGCTCTGGCGAGGACGACAGCCAGCGGGCGCGCCGACCTGCGACCTGTGTGGCGGACCACACGTCGCCAGCTGGTGCAGACGGACCGATGGCAGCGCGGCAGATGCGGCCACAACGACGCAACAGCGGAGACGACGACAACGACAACGACGGCGACGCGCGAAGACCAGCCCGCCTCAGCAGAAGGACGTCAGGGAAGCAACCATCCCCACCGACAGCGGCGAAAACCGGCCGGGGGCGGTCGGTCGGGAAACACCCCCTGCCCCTGAGAAGAACAGCGGCAGAAAGGTACGCGTTCGCAGCTGCTCTGACTGCTGACAAGGGAATCTCCCCATCGCACCCCGCTCAGATTTAGTTGTATGTTGTGTATAGGCCTTGAAAAACTGAACACAGATCGATCGAGAAAACAGGAAGAAGTTGTGTGGAATTATGAAAAAAATAAGCAAAATATACAAACTGAGTAGTCCATGCGCATGATAGGCAACATCTAGGGTAATGTGAGCTCAGGAGCGCCGTGGTCCTGTGGTTAGCTTGAGCAGCTGCAGAACAAGAGGTCCTTCGTTCAAGTCTTCCCTCGAGTGAAACGTTTAATTTTTTATTTTCAGTTTATGTGACAAACTCTTATGTTTTCATCACTTTTTTTGAGAGTGAGTATCACATCCACAAGAAAACGTAAATCGGGCAAGGTAGAAGAATCTTTTTACCCATTCGCCAAGTGTACAAGTTAGGTGGGTCGACAACATATTCCTGTCATGTGACGCACATGCCGTCGCCAGTGTCGCATAGAATATATCAGACGTATTTTCCTGTGGAGGAGTCGGTTGACCTATGACCTTGCGATCAAGTGTTTTCGGTTCCCTTTGGAGAGGCACGTCCTTTCATCTACTAATCGCACGGTTTTGCGGTGCGGTCGCAAAACACAGACACTAAATTTATTACAGTAAACAGGGACGTCAGTGAACGAACGGACAGATCATAAATAAAGAAAGTAAATTTTTCACTCGAGAGAAGACTTGAACCCATGTCCTTTCATTCCGCAGCTGCTCACGCTAACCACGGGGTGACGGCGCACCTGAACTTACACTATCCTTTATGTTGCCTATCTTGCGCATTGACTTCTCAGTTTGTATTTTTGGCTTTTTTTTCATAGTTCCACACGACTTCTTCCTGTTTTCTCGATTGATCTGTGTTCAGTTTTTCAAGGCCTGTCCACTGTGCCAACTTATAACCAAATCTGAGGAGGGTGCGTTGGGGAGGTTCCCTTGTGAGAAAGAGGCCGCCTTCACACAACTGCATGCAGCGGTGCCAACCCAGTCGATCGCTCCTGCACCAGTGCAGAAGGCCGTCGCCAATAGGTGGACAACCGTTGTAAGGGTGCCTGTCCTGGCAACCGCTCCAGCAGCTGCCGGCGCTGTGGCCATGCGGTTCTAGGCGCTTCAGCCCGAAACCGCGCTGTTGCAACGGTCGCAGGTTCGAATCCTGGCTGGGGCATGGATGTTTCTGATGTCCTTAGGTTAGTTAGGTTTAAGTAGTCTAGGGGACTGAGAACCTCAGACGTTAAGTCCCATAGAGCTCAGAGCCATTTGCACCATTTTCGGGCTCCAGCAGCGCCTCAGGAGCAGGGCGATACGACGACACCCTTCGCCCCATCGACAATAGCGGCGACGCCGCGAGCCACGGCGGCGACCTGCGCCATGGAAGAGAAGAAAGCAACATCCACCGCAGAGACGCGAGAAGCCGGCGTGCAGCTCACCGAACAGAACGCAGCGCAGCAACCCTGCTCGAAAACCAGCTGCAGAAAAACTGCGTCATGTGGTACAGAGGAGGCCGAATACGAGCGTGCTACCGCCGGCCAGGACCGATCTTACTGTGACGAACACTAACCCTCACACCGTATCGAGATGCATGATACCAACTACTAACATAACCTACCTTTGCATCACCTGTCGCAGATAGCAAGAAGTCCGCTACTGCTCTTACTACCCGTTCAGACCGTCGCAGAGATTTTCTTTCGCTCGGCGCTTGCCTTGGCGCTTCTTTCTCTCTATTCTTAAAACCGCTACTCTTCATCGCTTTATGTCCACTTCTATCACCTCGATGGACCCCGCGTTAGTGGGTAATCCCACCCAGACGCACCGGCATCACTGCCCCACATCCCGTGTCCGCAGCTCGTGATCTAGTGGTGTCGGCACGGTAGCTGAGCGTGTTCGGTCAGAGAGCTGGCTGGCCTCTGTAATAAATTTAAAAAATACTGAGCGATAAGATCAACAACGAGTTTCAACGGATGTCATGTGACGTCCGCTACGACGAAATACAACGAACCAAACTACCTAAAAAGAAAAAAAGTGGCTAGCGTTGCTGCCTCTGGATCACGGGGTCCTGGGTTCGATTCCCGGACCGGTTGGGGATTTTCTCTGCCCGGCGACTGGGTGTTTGTGTTGTCCTCATCATTTCATCATCATCATTCGTGACAGTGACTCGATCGGACTATGTAAAAATTGGAGTGTGAAAACATTGGGACTTTGTACGGGCGCTGAAGACCGTGCAGTTGAGCGCCCCACAAACCAAACATCATCATCATCATCACCCATATCCTGTAAACTTCGCAATTTGAAACTAACAATATGGAGCAAAGAGTAGGTCTACTGAGATGGTCACAACGTTGGTATGGACACAGAAGAGCTCCACACTTAATAATAATAATAATAATATTATTAATAATAATAATAAAAAGCACAGCAGGGTCCACCAGCGGAACCTGTAGAGTCTTTCCGTAGGCTCGGTGTCAGCGTGTGCTAGACATGGGACGTAACCCTCGTTCCGACTCTACTGCGGTGCGAGACTGTTTGATGTGGGAACTTCGTTTCTGTGTAGAGGGACACGACTCTAAACTTTGAATTATGCCAGTATTTCCTCGTACAGTCTTAAAATCTTTGGTGCTGCCAACACTCGTTAACACTCTTTCACGCAATGGACGTCGGGACACGTAACAGAAAGGTCAGACGTGTTTTAACATTTCATCATGCGCTTTAGAACGGCTAGAAAGAAGAAATCATGAATGCGTAAAATAAATGAACAATTAACAGTCAAATGGCAGAACATTCTTTAAAAAGAAGATGTGTAGTCCGTTAAGAACTCTGGCCCTCGCACTTAGGGTCGACCAAACCCGTGCATAGTATGTGCATTTTCAACTTCTCGCGGCGTATGAATAATCCATTAAATTTCGGGCATGCAGCCGGGCAAATAAAATTTCCTCCACTGATATTTCGGCCTCGTATCGTCCGGCCATCCTCAGAGTGAGTCACAAGATTGACGACAAGATTCCAAGCGCGGCCTTATATGCTCCACCGCGGCGGTACTGCGCATGCTGATCACAGATGGTGGTGGTGGTAGTTAGTGTTTAACGTCCCGTCGACAACGAGGTCATTAGAGACGGAGCGCAAGCTCGGGTTAGGGAAGGATGGGGAAGGAAATCGGTCGTGCCCTTTCAAAGGAACCATCCCGGCATTTGCCTGAAACGATTTAGGAAATCACGGAAAACCTAAATCAGGATGGCCGGAGACGGGATTGAACCGTCGTCCTCCCGAATGCGAGTCCAGTGTGCTAACGACTGCGCCACCTCGCTCGGTGATCACAGACGCTGGTCGGCGGCAGAGACATACGCTTACACATGCGCCGCCTGTGGCGAAGGCGTACAGACATTCGATTCGCTTAACGATGTATGATCGGCAGCGGTGACACGATGACGACTTCTCTGCAGTTTAATTACTCCAAGAGCCGGATTCCATGCTTTGCCCAAATTAAAACCATTATCTCTATTTATTAAATTATTAGCTAATCTAACATCTATAGCTTCCTTGAAGACAGATTCCCAAAAACAAGAGGTGGATGTTAAAACCTTCACATCACTGTAATTCATGGAATGCCCTGTATCAATACAATGTTCGGCCACAGCTGACTTGTCTGGCTGTAATAAGCGTGTGTATCTTCGATGCTCCACACACCTCTCATGAACGGTGCGTGTTGTTTGACCTAAGTACGACTTCTCACAATTTTCGCAAGAAATCTGAAACACACCCGCTTTACAAAGCTGTAAATCGTCATTCACAGAGCCGAGTAAAGCTGCAATCTTCGTGGGGGGCCGGAAGATCACCTTAACATAGTGTTTCTCGAGAATACGGCCTATCTTGGAGGAAAGAGCACCCACATAGGGCAAAAACGCACTAGATCTGAAGGAATTACTATCTTCTTCCCCATCACATACTTGCTTTTTAGGTTTTGCATGGAATGCTCTTCGAATTTGTTGCGGAGAAAATCCATTCGATTTAAAAATGCTCTCGAGGTATGTGAGCTCTTCTTGCAAATTGTCTTTATGGGATGTACAGTGCGCCCGATGCACTAAGGTCTCAAGGAAACCTATGGTATGTGAAGGGTGATGGCAGCTACTGGCATGAAGATATAGATTTGTGTGGTTGGTTTCAGATATACGACGGCATGTCCTAATGTGCCATCACCTTTACGGCGAACGACAACATTCAAAAAGGGGAGGCAGCCGTCTTTTTCTATTTCCATAGTAAATTTCATGCTAGCATGGATGAAATTCAAATGCTCAAGAAATCGATGTAATTCATCCATTCCATGGGGCCATACCACGAATGTGTCGTCCACGTACCCCCAGAAGACCGTAGGTTTAAAACTTGCGGAGTCCAGAGCCTTGTCCTCGAAGTATCCTACGAACAAATTAGCTACTAGAGGGGAGAGGGGGCTTCCCATGGCAACACCATCAATTTGCTCATAAAATTCACCATTAAACTGAAAATAAGATGATGAAAGCACATGTTCAACCAAGGCTGTCATGTTCTTGATAAGAACGTTTTTCTTTTAATTGTGAGTGCATCAGGCCAGTGAACAGATCACTTTATCCCTTTCTTCGAAAGCGGTAATCGATCAGACCCACGCAATTCTCACAGTAAAATGTTACGTGCAGCCGGGAAAATGATCGGTTAAAATATCTCGGGGAGTTCTGACTTTCCACAGTAAAGCCGTTAACGAAAGAACGCGGATAGTCATCGGTCGTCTGCCTCCGAAAGTGCGCCCCAGCCTCTCCTATTCTTTCACTGAAAATACATTTAGAGATACAATATAAATTGAGTACATGGTATGGTTGTCCATGTAAAATAATGAACTCGACTAATTACGAGAAAATAGATGATCTGCAAGCCAAGAAAATTACACTCGACTCAGCTTACATCTGTTCCATACAAGCTGCCATCACAGTTTAATGCATACAGTCATGATACTCTGGAACGCCATCGCGCTACTAGCGGTGAGAAAGCAGTCAGTCACATTCGTCGTAATAATACTGTTTGTTTTTAATTATTTTCTACTTATTAACGGAATAGTCGGTACGTTTTTGCGTTCCATGCGTTAATAAGTTCCCAAGAGACATGAATTATCGTGAAGTACATGAAAAAGCTGCCGAACAACAGTTATTCTATGACATAAGCTACAACTCATTCATAAGAGAGACTTTAGAATATGTCTATACTTGCAGCTTATTCTAATGAAAGCAAGAGAGCACGAACACATTTCATGCATGAGAAACGTGTATTGGTGCTATTGTCTGTTGCTATTACCATAAGCACTTGCGTTGAGACTTAAAAAATTTTTGCGGGGTCCAATGATCCGCTTTCTTACACTTCACTCGACTTCCGAATACGCGAATATTTTTTTAAAAATCTTGTTACTGTTGTTTCAAAAGCGAATGTATTGAATATTCTTGCCGTTGCTGGTTCAGACTTAGCAACAGTTGTGGAACTGGTTTCCTCTGTTGGGAAACCATTTTATTGATTTTGACGATTTATTATCACGTCTGTGTGTTTTTCCCTTAAGCTGCAGTTCTCGTTTATTATTGGACACGTTAAATAGTGCACATATTACAGTCCATATAGGTTTTATGCGGTCTACATTTCGCTGATCTGGCTCAAAGTGTAGCTAAAAAACTCTGCCTTGTTGGGTATATACACAATCTCTTTCTGCAAAAGGTCAAGTACTCTGGTGTTTACTAGCAATTTTTCTTTATTAAAGGAAAACGGCATTATTCAGTAAGAATCTGTACGTTACAACAGAATCGTAAATAATCTGTTCTGTAATGCACCGTTTTGTATCTCCCAGGGTCCTTATGAAACTAAATAATCACAAATGTAGTGAGAATTTTTAGTTATTGTCGATTTTTATGGTACTACATACACTCTTTACTGTAAAAACTATGTTACAAATCAATAGAAATGTTAGTATTTCCGCCCATCCATATTGTATTCAAAAGTATCACTTGCTCGACACTTGGGGCGCTGCTGTCGCTGAGGGTAACAAAACTGAGACGAAGCGTCGCGACTGTTGTGTCAGTGTGTGCTACCATAAGGAAAAGAAGAAAGTGCGAAGACAAGTGAAGCTGCCCCTACTTTTTTTTTCAGCGCCGTTGTTTTAAATTATGTTACAGTTCTGTAAGATTCTCCCATTGTAAATGTTCATTGGAATTACAAAAGGGTTTACTGGTTTATACAAGGTGATATTTTACCAAATATATGTATCAGCGCTTTATCTGTATTTTAAAATATACCACTACTGACATCAGTAAGAGGATAAGAAAAAGGGATACAATTCATTGGCACCCTTGAATGCTTGGAGCTGTCGAGTTTGTAGTAATCACTTCAAGCATTCTACTGCAGCAAGGGTAATCGTCTCTCAGCATAATGTTTTGCTATCAGGTTTTAGTAAGAAGCCACGTTTTATGGAACAAGAAATAAAAATGTTTGACAACTATTCCATTAGAGTCTTTACAGACATGATAAATCATCGAACGATAATTGGAGTAAGCGTTCAGATGCCAAGTACGCTGATGATGACAAAACTGATATAATTTTTAGCACTTGATGAGAACTTAGCACTCGTAGTTGAACTGGCTTATCTGGCTCATTTAATGCATTTCAAGCTCTCTGACCTATTCTAGGGCGGCAAGCGAGAAAAAAGAACAAATTAAAAAACAGAGCGAGAGACATTACAATTAAATTTGATGCTGTTGTCGCTTTATAAAACTTTATATGATTTACTAACAGATACCAAGCTACATTTTTATAAGTTATAAATGTGTTTAAAGTCTTATGAGAGTTAACAGATTTTCCATGTGTTCCAATGTTTACATAGAATTTGTCTGTGTTGGAAGCGCTCAATTAGGTCATCTCTTAGAACTGTAAATTGATCTGAAAAATCACTGTACATCCTTGTCTATTTAACACACGGTTTCCTCTGAAAGTCTTGTTATGAAACATCTTGTGCATAATAAAATGGTTCAAATGGCTTTGAGCACTATGCTACTTAACTTCTGAGGTCATCAGTCCCTTAGATTTAGAACTAATTAAACCTAACCAACCTAAGAACAACACTCACATCCATGCCCGAGGCAGGATTCGAACCTGCGACCGCAGCAGCAGCGCCTAGAACCACACGGCCACCGCGGCCGGCTAGTGCATAATAATAATGATAATAGTAAAAGTGTTATTTCATAGACGACTGGTGGACCAGAGCGCGGCTGCGAGCGGACGAAGTAAGGGCCGACAGTACCAGGTAATGCCAGGACGACTGTGTAGACAGTTGCCATGCGGGTGCGTAATCAGAAGCCACTGTCGCGAGGGACAGCTGACGATCGCCCCTGGTCGGACTGGGTGATGCTCTTGAATCAGCTCGTGAAGGAATTCACTAAACAATTGAATAGGCAGTATGGGTGTTAATAATGGCATGACATGCAATGCTGCTCTGTTACAAAATCAGTTTACTACATTTATTTTACAGGGTTTTTTAATTTGCACACATACCACATACACTGCCGGAAAAAGATAGTACACGTGGGAAGACGACATTGATTTTGATCCTACGACGGCATGTGCCACTTCAGGGATCAAAGATGTACTGGTAATGATTTCAACACAGTCTGCCAACAGATAGCGTGATGGTATAGCTACCAGAGCGCAGTCTCTGTCTACCCTTTTATAGGGAATGCTCACAGCCGGTAGGCTCAGTGTGGTGCAAACGAGTGAAGCAAGCAGACTCCATGCCAACGTGTTCCATGCAGTCACCTGAGCGAGTCTGAAAGGTGTTACATTGCGACCTTCCGAGTGGCAGGATGGTCCTTTCGGAGAACTGCCACACAAGTTGGATGTGCCTCATTAGTTGTGCAAGTAGGCTGTTTAGGTGTTCTTATTGGTAACGCCACATAGCACTCTGTATGAAAAATCACTGGCTGTGCTGCGCACAGTCTGTGGCTAGTTTGCATTGTTGTCCGCCATTGTAGTGTTGGGCAGCTGGATGTTAACAACGCATAGCGTTGCGCAGTTGGAGGTGAGCTGCCAGCAGTGGTGGATGTGGGGAGAGAGATGGCGGAGTTTTGAAATTTGTAAGAATGGATGTCATGAACTGATATATTAATTATGACTGTTAAGGTAAATACATTGTTTGTTGTCTATCAAAATCTTTCATTTGCTAACTATACCTATCAGTAGTTAGTGCCTTCCGTAGTTTGCATCTTTTATTTAGCTGGCAGTAGTGGTGCTCGTTGTATTGCAGTAGTTCGAGTGACGAAGATTTTTGGTGAGGTAAGTGATTTGTGAAAGGTATAGGTTAATGTTAGTCAGGGCCATTCTTTTGTAGGGATTTTTGGAAGTCAGTTTGCGTTGCGCTAAAAATATTGTGTGTCAGTTTAAGCACAGTCATGTAGATTTGTTCAAAGGGGACATTTCATATGTCGACCCTTAGCCGAGGATACATCACTGGAATCTTCTGATTTTTTCTTGTAGTTTGTGTAGTTAGTGTAGCCTTTGTTTATTGCTAGCGCGTAATTGTAGAGAGAATTTCCTCTGTAGTTGTAGTTTTTCATTGTTGCATGTTAACAGTTTCTCAGTGTGACAAAGCATACTAGAAATGTGAAGTGAAATGTTTTATGGCAAAGACAAAGTTAAAAAGCAGATTATATTTCAATAAACGGTTTCACATGTGAAATGTGGTGTAAACCTTTACTCTTCCTAGTACGCAGAGTTTCAACTTCAACGCAAGTATCATGTGGTATACGTCGGATTCTGTAAGGTCCATTGTAAACCAGAAACAATTTGTGACTCAAGTGTTTCTTCTTATGTGACAATGAATGAGCTTTAATGAGAACTTTCTGACCAATATATAATTTCTTTGCATTTTCTTTACCAGGTAATTTTCTCCTTTTGTCTGCAGCAGAATTTATATTTTTAATAGCCAAATCAGTTATGTCTTTGTGTCGAAGTTTACGTGTATTCGAAAAGGTACAAGCTCTCTGATTATGTTCGGTGGTTCTTTATTCTTCAGTACAAGAACAGGTGGTAAAGCAGTGGAGTCATGAGGCATTTCATTCAGCACGTTTTGAAATAGGTGTAAATATCTGTCCCAATGCTGTTGCTTTCTGTGACAATAAAGTCTGCAAAGCATATTGATTTCTTTCATAATCCGTTCAGACGGGTTACAATGTGGTGAGTACAATGAAATAAAAACAGATTTGATTTTATGGTTACGAAGCATGCACGACCAAACAGCAGATCTGAATTGCGGTCCGTTACCTGAAATGACTTTACTAACATGTCTAACTTCACGTAAGAAATTTTTAACAAAGGCGTTGGATACAGACCGTCCAGTGGCTTTACGTAACGGAGTGAAAGAAACAAATTTTGAAGTAAGTTCAACAGTGACTAGAACGTACGAAAATCCATTAGATGTTCTGACAAGAGGTCCCAAGAGATCAACAGCAGCAAATTCTCTTAATTTAGAAGGAATGATAGGAAACAATGGAGCACGATGCGAGACAGTAGATGGTTTCGCCTTTTGACAAAGTTTACTAATAGACAAGACTCTTCGAATTCTCTTTTCCATATTGTTAAAATAACAAGTCGTTCGAAGAATAAGATAACAATTTCGTGGACCAAAATGTGCATAGCTGAAATGAATGTTCCAAATGAGCTTATTAACGAAATCGTCTGGAATGCAAAGTACCCATAGCGTGTCATCAACAGTGCAGCGTTTGAACAGTATGTTGTTCCTAACCAGATAATAATGCCGAATCTGTGTGTGTGTCTTTTCATGCCATTTACTTTTGATGTATTTCCAAATCGGATCTTTATCTTGTTCATGAGCAATGTCCTTTAAAGATGTGGTGATGAAGTTTTCAAAGGCGACTTTCTGAATGTAAAGAATACTGACATTTTTCTCGAGGTTGCTTTCTGTGTCACTTTTCTCAAGCCCAGCCGGTGCCCGTGACAGTGCCTCCGCAACAATGTTCTCCTTGCCGGGAATTTAGACTATTGTGAAGTGGAATACTTGCAGAAACAATGCCCAACGTTTTAACCTGTCATGATTTAATTTTGAAGACATAAGAAATTGTAATGCACGATGATCACTGTATACTTTTACGTGCTTACCATAAAGAAAGAAACGGAATTTGTTAAATGCCCAAACGATAGCTAAAGCTTCTAATTCAGTAACGGAATAATTTTTTTTCAGATTTTGTTAGCACTCGGCTAGCAAAAGCAATGGTTTTCTGAACAGTAATGTCATTTTCTGTGGCTTCTTGAAATAAATGGGCACCAAGACCGACTTTAGAAGAATCTGTGGTAAGGCAAAAATTTTGTGAGAGATCTGGATGAGCTAGTATTGGCAAGTTAAGTAGCGATTCTTTCAAAGAATTGAATTCCAACTGTGCTTGTTCGTCCCAGTTCCAAATAGCATTTTTTCCAGTGAGAGAACTAATTTTTGGTGTAACTAGAATTTGCATATTCAGAAAACGACGGTAAAAATTTACGAGACCTAGAAAACTGCGGACTTGTTTTTTTTGTGGATGGAACTGGAATGGCTCTGATTGCTTCTAACTTTTCAGGATCCAGCTCTATACCTTCAGAAGAAATAATATGTCCCAAAAACCTCACCTTTGACCTACCGAATTCAGACTTTTCCAAGTTAACTGTAATTCCAGATTCTGCAAAAATACGTAACAAACTGTTGAGGATGCGATTATGTTGTTCCCATGAGGCTTCTGCTATTAGAATATCATCCACATATAAGGTGATGTGACGTTTTAAGAAATCAGGTAATATGGAATTTAGCCCACGAATGAATGCTGCCGAAGAAATGTTCAAACCAAAAGGAAGTTTCCGAAACTGATAACAAACGCCGAAACAAAGGAAAGCTGTGTATTTTCTACATTCTGGATGAAGTTCGATCTGATAAAAGCTGGATCTGAGATCAATGGAAGACAACACTTTTACACCATTAAAATTTTGAAGAAGTTCTTCCAACATTTGCGGCCTGTCTGTTTCAGGAATGATGATAGTATTGATTTGTCTCGAATCTAAGACAAGCCTGATAGATCCATGTTTCTTCTCAACAACATGTAATGGATTGTTGTATGAGCTTACTGCAGGCTCAATAATGCCCTCGTTAAGCATAGATTGTATTTCTGTTCTAACACGGTCCCTATAATGTGCTGGAAATACGTATGGTCTAACACAAAATTTAGTATGCTCACGAACACGAAATTTGTATTGAAATCCCTTGATTGTTCCTGTTTTGTGAGTAAAAACTGTGGAATGTGCTTGTAAAATCTCAAAAAGGTCCTGCCTATCAGTGTCATTACAATTCTCAATTGTTTGAATTTTATTGTGAATTAACTCATTAGTTTCAAATATGCCGTCGATATCATCCCTGTCAGTACTTGCAGAGTGATTGTTAGTGTCTAGTTCCGTAGAAAATTCCGAACTGTTGTCTAACAGAAGGTAAAGCCGATTAATTTCCCCGTCATGGTTTGAGAGCCAATCTTCAAATTTCAAAGCTATTGACTTACCTTCTTTCTCTAAACTTATTTCAGCATCGTGAAAGTTTAAGATTGCTTTGTATTCATTGAAAAAGTCTACTCCCAATATAATTTCCGTCGACAACAATGGAACAATAAGAAAGTTCATAGAGAAGCTGTGGCTTTGACAAGAGAATTCTGAGTTGGTTTGTTGGCGTACATCTACACTTTTCCCAAAGATTGCACCTTGTAATTTCATCTTACGTAACGGAAGTGTGGGGCAATCGTTCGATTTGTTGCATTTGCTAAAGGCTGTTTCACTAATTACTGAAATGGGACTGCCAGAGTCAAGTACTGCCTTAAATTTTACGTCATTTACTGTAATGTGAATCACAGGATATGCAATGTTGTTATGTTTTACGTCGTGTTCCTGGAGTAAGATGTCCCTAATGTCTTCCATTTTTACGTAATTACTAGCTACGGCAGCTGCGTCGTCAGTTTCATGCGTACGTTTTGTGGCTGCCAGCGGTATGAGTCATTGCCTATTGTGTCTGTTGGCGCGCGTCGTTATTGGGATTTGGAGACCTAACTTCTACAAATTCACGTTGTCGAGAGGGCCCTGCTCTGTTTGAATCCGGCCAGTTCTGCTGCAATTCAGTTCTGTCGTTACGATCATATAGTGTGTCGTCATGTCGGTAGATTCCATAGTTTCTTTCTTGTCGGTCACGTGGCGGAGAATTTCTCTCTGAATCATAACTGCGCGCTGGACCGTTGCGTATAAAGTTATTCTGTCTCCCTTGATAATAATTATTTTGGTTCCCATATTGTATGTTTCTCTGATTGTCTCTGTGATAGTCACTACCGCGGAGAGGTGGTCTTTCCCTGTAATTATTACTACTCTGCCAACGGTTGTCATATGGTTGGTGTCTGTTTTGGTCACGATTTGTATTGTGAGAATAGCCTTGTCGTGTCCAGTTATTATTTCTTTCATCGCGCAATTGTGACGGATGTAACTTGTAATTGTTGTGTTCCTGTTTTTGCGTTCCGCGATTGTCAGTATCAATTTCCAACTCTTGTAATAGTCCCTGAAAAGCTTCAATGTCCTCTTTGCAACGTCCTGCCAAAATAATATGTCGTAAATGTTCAGGCAATTTGATTAAGCAAATGTGGACGAGTTCTGAGGGGCTGTATGAGTTTGAAAGATACTGATTCTTATGTAACATGTCTTCAAAATATTTCACAAGACTGGAAAATTCAGATTGTTCGAAATGTTTCATCATTATGATGCTATGTTTTACTCGGTCTTGTGTAGTTTGAGACCAATATGCTGAGAGGAAGGCATGATAAAATTCTCCTTCACTGTGAAAATCGTGAATGACCGATCGCATTCTTACAGCTGGTTCATTCTCTAAGTAGCCACACATAAATTATAGTCTGTGCTCTAATGACCAGTTGGGGGGGGGGGGGGGAAACAATGAGAGAATTGATGAAGCCTTGCTTGTAGATGAATGTCGTTGTCAGAATTCTTAAATGTTTTGAATTTTCATGTAGTAATGAACAGCTTATAGTCAAAATCATCATGTCGGCGAGTCGCATGTCGGTCATTGTTACGTCGTTTTGACGGTTCCATCTCAAAATTCGGTGTACCTTGCCAATTTCTTTCATAATTTCCGAAGTGCCCTGTGTTATTAATTTGTGGCTGTTCCGTATTTCTATGTCCCTCTTCCCGTATTGGAGTGCGAGTGTCCTCTGAAATATGTAATTCTTGTATTACTTGAGCCAACTGATCTTGTATTTCCTGCATTTCTCTTTTGCACTGTGTGTTGATTTGATTTTGATTCTGTTTAAATTTTCTAATTTGTTCATACTCTTCAGTGTCAGTGAAGGCTACAGGTTTTGTGTCATTCAGATCATCATCTACCTTTGTAGATAAGTTAGAGAACTGATCTGAAAGTTCGGCTACTTTATCCGATAGTGAAATTATTTCCTCTGTGTGTTTTTCTGAACCAAGTTTCAGAGTGTCCATTTGTCTTGAAATCGTATCTACTGTGTCCTTGAAGTTTACCTGAGTTTTTGCAAGTTGCGTAACCGAATCGGTAGATGCAACTGAGTCAATTTTAGCTTGCAAGGTCTCATGATTTTCATAAACAATAGTTTGCAGTTCTTTTATGGCTGCTTCGTGATTCTGTAATGCATTTTCATGCCACAAAAAAATAGATTGAAAATGCTCACAAATTTCTGTTTTTACGTCATTACAGACTTTTTGACATTTCGATTCGACTTTATGCAACTCATTAGTTAAATCTTCACGTGTTTGTTCAAGCGTGATGTCTAACTTTTGAAGCTTTTGTTCCATTGTGTCTAACTTTTAAAGATTTTGTTCCATTATGTCTAACGTTTGAAGCTTTTGCTGTGTTTGTCTCTGACTTTGTCCCATTGTGTCTAACCTTTGAAGATTTTGTCCCATTTGTTTCTGATTTTGTTCAAGCGTTGTGTCTAACTTTTGAAGATTTTGTTCCATTGTGTCTAACTTTTGAAGCTTTTGTCCCATTTGTTGCATTCATTGTAATAACAATGCACTGGTGTCTGAAACATGTTCCTCAGTGCTATTCGGCAATGAATTTGAACAGGCAATACTCGCAGTTTGAAATACAGAAAATGTGTCTTGACTTATTTGAGAAAACGGTGAGGACGCAAAACCTGAATCTACAGTATTTGCAAGATTGTGTCCTGTCATTTCGGAATCCTGAGGCGAGCTGTTGCCGACCGATCGATCGATAATGCTTCCCTGTTCCCTAATTGTTTCACTGCCTACACCATTATTTTCAGCCCGCTCCATTTCCCTATGCACAATTACCAAATTACTACTTTGAACATTAGTTAATTCATTACATGGTGGCGCTAACACACTGCTTTCGTCTTCACTGTCATTTCTCAGTTTACTTTGGAGCCTAGTATTACGTTTTTCACACGCCATTATTGTCACAATATTTCACACGATAACACAGAAAAGCATAATTTGAAGAGAAAAAATAAGAGAACACATTAATGTAGCACTGAAAATAATATCTAGTTAATTGCAAGCGCAACTGCGAAATACTTGGTGCAACTCTACATGCATGCCACAACTGTTTTACTGTACAACAATGAAAAACTGCAACTACAGAGGAAATTCTCTCTACAATTACGCGCTAGCAATAAACAAAGGCTACACTAACTACACAAACTACAAGAAAAAATCAGAAGATTCCAGTGTTGTATCCTCGGCTAAGGGTTGACATATGAAACGTCCCCTTTGAACAAATCTACATGACTGTGCTTAAACTGACACACAATATTTTTAGCGCAACGCAAACTGACTTCCAAAAATCCCTACAAAAGAATGGCCCTGACTAACATTAACCTATACCTTTCACAAATCACTTACCTCACCAAAAATCTTCGTCACTCGAACTACTGCAATACAACGAGCACCACTACTGCCAGCTAAATAAAAGATGCAAACTACGGAAGGCACTAACTACTGATAGGTATAGTTAGCAAATGAAAGATTTTGATAGACAACAAACAATGTATTTACCTTAACAGTCATAATTAATATATCAGTTCATGACATCCATTCTTACAAATTTCAAAACTCCGCCATCTCTCTCCCCACATCCACCACTGCTGGCAGCTCACCTCCAACTGCGCAACGCTATGCGCTGTTAACATTCAGCTGCCCAACACTACAATGGCGGACAACAATGCAAACTAGCCACAGACTGTGCGCAGCACAGCCAGTGATTTTTCATACAGAGTGCTATGTGGCGTTACCAATAAGAAAACCTAAACAGCCTACTTACAGTTGTTATCAGTAGTCACGTGAACACCATTACGAACGTAGACGATGTTCTGGACATCCACGCAGCACATACGCTCGCCATAATCATCGTATTGTAAGGACAGCAGTGACATATCGTACAGATACCACAACACAGGTACACTATGTGATCAAAAGTATCCGGACATCTGGCTGAAAACGACTTACACGTTCGTGGCGCACTCCATCGATAATGTTGGATTTCAATATAGTTTTGGCCCAGCGTTAGCCTTGATGACAGCTTCCACTCTCGTTCTAAAACATCCCAAGGGTATTCTGTAGGATTCAGGTCAGGACTGTACACAGGCCAGTCCATTACAGGGATGTTATTGTCGTTAACCACTCCGCCACAGGCCGTGCATTATGAACAGGTGCTGTATCGTGTTGAAAGATCCAATCGCCATCCCTGAATTGCTCTTCAACAGTTAGAAGCAAAAAGGTGCTTAAAATATCATTGTAGGTCTGTGCTGTGATAGTTCCTCACAAAACAATAAGGGGTGCAAGCCCCCTCGATGAAAAACACGACCACTCCATAATAACACCGCCTCCGAATCTTACTGTTGGCACTACGCACACTGGCAGATGATGTTCATCGGGCATTCGCCATACCCAAACCCTGCAGTCGGATCGCCACATTGTCTACCGTGATTCGTCGCTCCGCACAACGTTTTCCCACTGTTCAATCGCCCAATGTTTACGCCAAGCAAGGCGTCGTTTGGTATTTACTGGCGTGATGTGTGGCTTATGAGCACCCGTTCGTCCATGAAATACAAGTTTTTTCACCTCCCGCCTGACTGTCATAATATTTGCAGTGGATCCTGATGCACGGTATTCCTTTGTGATGCCTGGATAGATGTCTGCCTATTACACATTACGACCGTCTTCCACTGTCGGCGGTCTCTGTCAGTCAATAGACGAGGGCGGCCTGTACGCTTTTGTGCTGTACGTGTTCCTTCACGTTTCCTCTTCACTATCACAACGGAAACAGAGGACCTACGGATGTTTAGGAGTGTGGAAATCTTGCGTACAAAGATATGACACAAGTGACACCCAATCACTTGACCACGTTCGAAGTCCGTGAGTTCCTCGGAGCGCTCCATTCTGCTCTCTCGATGTCGCCGATATGAAGTATGTGGCAGTAGGTGGCAGAAAAATACACCTAATATGAAAAACGTATGTTTTAGAGGTGTCCGGATACTTTTGATCACATACACGTCAACACGAACTGCTGCAAACCGGTTATTAGCAATATGACTACTGGCATGCAAACCCCTAACCCGTCTTCCACTCAAGCCACAGCATCGACTAGGACTGTTGATATTTTTAGAAACACCGCGAATCCGATATTTTGATATTTAAGAAAATATCATTATCGGTCCTCGATTAATCGTAAAAAGATTATCCAAATATTGATATATCGACGGAAAAATATCGACGTACCGGCCTATAAAAATATCGGCTGTGAATTGCAAATATACTGCCGGTCTTCGAGCTGTATATTTTAAGTATGGGTTTATTATTAGATATGCTGTACATCAACAAGTTAGCAGTCTGCTTATCCCCATTAGAGCAAAAATTGAAAGGAAAACGATGCACGTTCACGCTTGGCGATAAACACTTTACTAACAACGGGAACTGCATGTAGATGGCACAATAATGTGTCCATCGTTCGGTTTCGTCACGTATCGGATGTGTACAGAACACTTCATGTCGACTCCCCTGTTCATTCATTCCTGATAGCGCCAGCGACCTAGCATCTGTAGTGTCAAAATTACTTGGTGAAGTTAAAAGTTGCAGTTTCTGCCGGTAAGGCCGAGCGCCGATTACGTCAGCATTTCCCCTCACAAGTCTCTGTCCACCGCAAAGACCAATCTTGTCATTTAGATTTTTGTCAATTATTTTCAGTAACTGCTTTTGAAGAATACCGATGTGAAGAAATAGTGCACCAGGTGCGTTAAAAACTTTTTTATTTTTTAAACGCTACTGGTATGTTATTTCTTCACCACGGAAATCTTGTTAATCCAGTCACACCGCCACCCTCCAGTGCAAACGGATTTCTTCTTTGTGCCACCTACATATGCTTCACACAGTCAAAGAGAAAGACTGGACGTCATGATAGCTCAAAAAGTAGTAAGACTCCTTCACACAGTGAAAATAAAATTATGTTCTACTACAATCTCGAAAGAACAACTTGAAATATTTACCAAAAATTGCCAAAAAAATAATATAAAGTAAAAGTATCGGTACTCGATATCGCCATTTTGATATCAATATATCATGTACAAGATAACGCCGTTATATATCGATATTTTTGGAAAAAAGTATCGATATAACGATATGGTAGCAACAGCCGTAGCATCGACGTGCATGGCTCGACTGGCGGATCACTTGGCAGATGGGATGTGGCGCCGTGGCCTTCACGGATAGAAGCACATTCTGGCTGCACGAAAGTGATGGTCGTTAGCGTGTACGACATAGAACTGGTCAGCGGTGTTTCGTAGAGTACATTGGTCCAAGATACACTGGCTCCACCTCAGGCCCTGTGGTCTGGGGTGCGATAACTCTCGTTCACCTCTGGTGAGTATGAAGTGGATGCTAACCAGCGCTCGGTACTTGAATAATTTTGTTAGATCCATTCTTTTGCCGTTCTTGAAACAGGAAGGTGATATGTTGTTCCAACAGGATAATGCTCGCCCACACACTGCCTCTGAAACTCAACGTGCTTTCAAGACGTGCAGAAATTTCCCTAGCCAGCATGGGCTCCTTACTTGTCTCCAATAAACCACGCGTAGGATATGATGAGATGAGAGGTGACTCATGCGACTTGTCAACAAACAACAACTACGGAACTACATAAACAGGTGGAACTGACGTGAGAGAACGTATCCCAGAACTGTGTTTGCCATCTGTACGATGGACTGGATGCCAGAGTCAGTGTCTGCATTGCCGCCTGTGGACGCTGCACCACGTACTATTGTGGAGGTTTCAGCGTGGGTCAGCTTTGTACTTCAGAACCGCTTGTGCTACTGATGTGTAAATGTAATCATTTCATTTACTTCATATCCACTGTTGCAACAATGCATCGTGAGTGGACTAGAAACCTCCGACAGTGTATATTAGTACACCTATACGACCCGGATCTTATAAGGACTTTCGCCTTGTACTAATTATGAGTTGCTCACCCTGCTTGTTGGCTCAAACACGCAACATTCTTATACACTGACTGTCTTTATCAGCTTATACTGAAGCATGTGAAACGTCCCCTTAGAACAATTATACAGGACTGTGCTTAAACTGACACACAATAGTTTTTAGCGCAACGCAAACTGACTTCCAAAAATCCCTACGAAAGAATGGCCCTGACTAACAGTAACCTATACCTTTCACAAATCACTTACCTCAGAAAATTCTTCGTTACACGAACTACTGCAATACAGCGAGCGCCACTACTGCGAGCTAAATAAAAGATTCAAACTACGGAAGGCACTAACTACTGATAGGTATTGTTAGCAAATGAAAGGTTTTAATAGAGAACAAACAATGTATTTACCTTAGTAGTCATAATATATATATATCACTTCATGACACCAATTCTTACAAATTTCAAAACTCCGCCATCTCTCTCCCCACGTCCACCGCTGCTGGCGGCTCACCTCCAACTGCACAACGCTACGCGCTGTTAGCATCCAGCTGCCGCTGCCCAACACTACAATGGCGAGTATTACAACAATACAAACCAGTCACAGACTGCACACGGCACAGCCAGTGATTTTTATACAGAGCGCTACGTGGCTGCGGCGTTACCAATAAAAAAACCTAAACAGCATACTTACATAGCCCCCATGCTCCCCACAAAAAAATTTACAAATTGTTTTGGGCAGTGGCCAATACAGATTTGAAAAAATTTTTCATAATTACAATAACAAAGATCTGGAATGCACACACTTATTGATACAATGTTGGTCAAAAGCTAAAATTTTCTCACAGTCCATAAGACAGTCCTGATCGTTCATCACAGTAAAATTGCAGTGTTTTTCTCAAAGTCTGAGTAGTAAAAGAAAATGCACACGGAAGTAGTGGATTTCCATGCAGCCTTGAAGAAGTAGTGTTGTCCTTTCAACGGAAAGACAGTGCTGACTCTTGACATGCAGACAGGTAATGGGTCAGAACAGAGCAAACCCACAGCAGAGTCAGTCGAAGTTTTAAAGAATATTGGTAGATAGGTCGTCATAGAGTAGACCCATTATAGTCCTGGTAGATATTACGGTATTGGTGGGCCACCAGAGGTGCAGACCCAGTGCAGTCCTTGTATAAATAATGGTATTGGTGAGTCATCAAAGGTGTAGACCCACTTCAGTCCTTGTAGAGATTATGGTATTGGTGGGCCACTAGAAGTGCAGACCCACTGCAGTCCTTATAGAGATGGCTAGCAGCCATCTGTTGCGACTGTGCAGGTGCACAATCACCATCAAAGAGTCTTGCGGAGAATATAGCAAGTCCATAAACCACCACTTGTGCACTCACAAATTTTTTGAAATGTCCTTTCAACCAGCAATGCTGTTATCCAGTCCCTTACTGAATTATGAACACATGTGCAAACACTATGAGTCCCTTCTTCTCACATATTGTCCATATACTATGACCAACAGAAACGTGTACAGTGAAATGTAATTTACAAGTTACTTAATTTGATGAACTGGTGTCAATTACAATTTTATAACATAAGAATACAATAACAAAGGTACAAAATACAACATTAAAGAACATAACAACACAGATAACTTTTGTAGTAAAACAGGCTTTACAAAAGAAATCAGTGTTACAAGAATTATGACATAAGTACATACATAAAAGATCAGAATAACTTTTGAAACATCAACTTCACACGTGAGCATTAGAACAAAACAGAATAAATAATGTGTAAACATCTTTACAAAGTCAATAACATGTTATTAATGCAAATTATATTTGAGGATAACAGTATACCTCATCATAGTGAATGTAGCTTAGTATTAGAAAAATTCTGCAACATAAGTTATCAGATAAACATATAAAGAAAGGAAGAACATAAATACACAAGGGTACACAAACACATAGTGGGATAACACAAGGAAAGGGCAGGGTTTGTTTTACTGCAGTATTTTGCAAACAAAACTTTCTTTAGTTCTCGGAGATCTCCCTTCATTCTTCATTATTTCCAAAAAGTCCTATCTATACCTGCTTTCTGTACTTTTCTCATATAACCTCTCAGTGCATTTCTTCAAATCCATCGCAACTCATTCTCTTATATTGGCTACCCCCTCTTAAGCTAACTTAAATCTACTGAGCTCAGATGCTTAACTAAGGGATGACGCAATGCAGCAGCACAAAATAATTAACACAAACAGCAATGACTAAAAAATGCAAGTAAGCATAGCAAGCAGCAATAAATTTAATAACTTATACCTAAACATAACAAAGCTGAAGCAGAAAAAATATTACAGTAACAAATGTTTAGTACCTATGTCACATCTATGCACTAGAGTGATGCATCACAACATACACTAGCAGATAAGTTACCAAATCGTAAAAAAAATATTTTTGTAATTCCTGTGAAGGGAAATGTCTATTTGTGCTCTCTTTTCTAAGGAAGTACATCATAAAATGATTCTTTACTGGGTCTGTAGACAGAAAGTAGTTATATTAGTACATGTATTAAATTTTAATTTAAACAATGCTGCGCTGCAACAAGAAACTAGATATTAAACAAAATAGGCAAAGCAAGGCGTGAAACGTCATTCGCTAGCCATAAGGCATTTCATAATGCAGTAAACAATCTTCCAGCTAGCAAGACAATAGACATGAAACGTTACTCATCGTTTCATTAGGCATTTTAGTAAATATAAATTAAGAGCTCCACAGTATAATCATTTGTTTTCAAGGTTGAGCGTGTCGTATTTACGATGCTTTCTTCAAAGGAATGTCAATAGCGAGGTTAATGGGCTCCCTTTTTTTTTCTCTCCACCTGTGCCTCTGAAGGGCACACACTAATGGCTTTTTTCCAGGCGACTGTTGCGCAGCAGGGTGCCCACGACGCATTACGTGAAGGTGGTCACTTAACTTTCTTACCGAAATATTTACGACAGCAGTGACAGTCTCATATAAGAAAATTTCACAGGTCGAGAATTTGCGTTTCAAATCTGTAGAAACAAAATACTGTAAATATAACAGTGTCCAAAAAATTTTCGCCAGCATAGTGATACATTCACGCATATACACACATTTCATAACTCTTAAAGTACGATTCTCGGTTTCCAACATCCTTTTTCACAAACCAGAGTCCCTAACCACTACTCATTATTCCTTACCTTATTCGTCGACACTTTTTCAATATTTCATCATAACAGATACATAGCATAATCAAATAACTCATATAGCGTCAGCGTATTGACTGTAAACATACCACAACAGCATAATACACATAGGTATCGTAATAATAACATCATAACATCTCAGTCAAATCTCAAAATCGTCGTAGCTTCCTCCAATAATTTCAAAACCTAAAAAAAATTCTCTGCTCATGTCAAAAGTGTCACCTGCCTCAAACGTACTTTAAAAATCATGATCCCATACCAAATACATCATTCAAAGCTCTCATAGCATCACAATGGTTCCGAAAAAAATATGAAGGGTTCACACAGTACAGACAAAATACAATTTCATAAGTGTGAAGTTATCCAACTGTGTAATTACGTAAACATCTGTCACTGATGAAGTAAAATAAATGTTTGTCTCTCTGAGTTAAATTACCAGATAGCTGTGTAATTTATGTTTTAGAGAAATATGGTACCGATGTGTAAAGTTGTATAAGTAAATACCATATTAGCTAGGGCTCCTTGTGCTTGCCAAACACATGGTACACAAAGTAAGCGTGTACCCCCTGGGGATTAATGTAATTATATCCTCAGGTGTTACAGAGTACAGCAATGGAATGAAATGTATCACGGAAAACCTTTGTATCATTGTACTTCAAATATCTTTAAAAATAAATGTTTTCAGTACAAAATTAATCACTCAACTACACGTTCTGTAGCGCTAAACTGTGCGTCGTGTTGTAAGATAATCTCTGTGGAAGTGTCGTAGTTATCGTCCTCCAAAAGCTAAGTTCTACAGAAGTAAATGTACTTACCTCATGATAAACAAAAGTGAAATGCTTTGCGTATAGATATCGTAGTTACTGTAACGTATTGTTGTGCTACAGAAAAGGCTGTCTCATTGTAGCTACACCACAAAGTTACTACTAAAACGTGTTTTACTTTCCAGAATAATACAGAAAAACTGTGCAGATATAAAACAGATACAGTGCAAAAGCAACATTGTAAATTGTCACTCATTAGTAGCGTTGTGATAAAATCGTGTAGCTGTCACATAAACTAACCACTGAGTCATCTGGTATCTCACAGAAAGTACTTTAAATCCAGAATTTATTTTCAAGTAAACCAAAATGTTGCATTAAAATCTCATTAGCAGTACTGGTAAATGTTCTAAAGTATGTCAGCCTTATAGTCGTTACGTAATCGTGCAACAAGCAAGAATGTACACGCACAATAACACTGTGACGTCTGTTCACTATAACAATGCACTCGTAAATACTGTCTAAATATGTTCCGTAGGTTCTAGACTGGATAGTAAACTTCAAACATTGTTGCATGTTAACAGTTTCTCAGTGTGACAAAGCATACTAGAAATGTGAAGTGAACTGTTTTACTGCAAAGACAAAGTTAAAAAGCAGATTATCTTTCAATAAACGGTTTTACATGTAAAATGAGGTGTAAAACTTTACTCTTCCTAGTACGCAGAGTTTCAGTCTCAACACAATTATCATGTGGTTAAGTCGGTAAGGAACACTGGAATTTTGCTCAAGGTTAGCTTATGTTATTTTTCTCTGAGCCAGCCGGCGGACGCGGCTGCCTGCGGTGTGAGTCATTGTCTGTCTCTTTGTTGGCGCGCGCCGTTATTGGGATTAGGAGACCTAACTTCTACAAATTCACTTTGCCGAGAGGGCCCTGTCCTGTAGGAATCCCGCCAGTTATGATGCAATTCATGTCTGTCATTTTGTCGGTAGATTCCATAGTTTCTTTCTTGTCGGCCACATAGTGGAGAATTACTCCCTGAATCGTAATTGCGCGCTGGACCGTTGCGTCTGAAGTTATTCCGTCTCCCGTGATGATAATAGTTCTGGTTGCCATATTGTCTGATTCTATGATTGTCTCTGTCATATTCATTACTACGGAAATGCGATCTTTCTCTGTAATTATTACTAACCTGCCAACGGTTGTTATACGGGTGGTGTCTGTTTTGGTCACGATTTGCGTTGCAAGAATAGCCTTGTCCTGTCCAGTTATTATTTCGTTCATAGCCGAATTGCGACGGATGTGACCTGTAGTGATTGTTTTCCTGTTTTCGCATCCCGCGACTGTCTGTGTCAATTTTTAATTCTTGTAAGCGTCCCTGAAAAGCTTCAATGTGGTCTTTGCAACGCCCTGCCAAAATAATATTCCTTAAATGTTCCGTCAATTTCAATAAGCAAATGCGTATCAGTTCTGAAGGGCTGTATGGGTTTGAAAGATATTGATTCTTATGCAACATGTCTTCAAAATATTTGACAAGACTGGAAAATTCAAATCGTTCAAAGTGTTTCATCATCATGATGCTATGTTTTACTCGGTCTTGTGTGGCCTGAGACCAATATGCTGAGAGGAAGGCATGGTAAAATTCTCCTTCATTGTGGCAATCGTGAATGACCGATCGCATTCTTACAGCTGGTTCATTCTCTAAATAGCCACACATAAATTCTAATCTGTGCTCTAATGACCAGTTGGGGGGGGGGGTGAACAATGAGAGAATTGATGAAGCCACGCTTGTGGATGTATGTCGTTGCCAGAATTCTTAAATGTTTTGAATTTACGTGTAGTAATGAACAGCTTATAGTCAAAATCATCGTGTCGGCGGGTCGCATGTCGGTCATTGTTACGTCGTTTCGGCGGTTCCATCTCAAAATTCGGTGTACTTTGCCAATTTCTTTCATAATCTCCAAAGTGCCCTGTGTTATTATTTTGTGGCAGTTCCGTATTTTTATGTCCCTCTTCCTGTATTGGAGTGCGAGTGTCCTCTGAAATATGTAATTTTTGTATTACCTGTTTCAGCTGATCTTGTACTTCCCGGATTTCTCTTTGGTGTTGCGTATTAATTTGATTCTGATTTTGTTTGAATTTCCTAATTTGTTCGAACTCTTCTGTGTCATTAAAGACTACCGGTTTTGTGTCATTCAGATTATCATCTACCTTCGTAGATAAATTATTTAGCTGATCCGAAAGTTCAACTACTTTCTCTGATAATGAACTAATGTTCTCCATGTGTCTTTCTGAACAAATTTTCAGAGTATCTACTGTGTCCTTTAAGTTCGCTTGAGTTTTTGCAAGTTGCGTAACCGAATCGGTAGATGCAACTGAGTCAATTTTAGCTTGCAAGGTCTCATGATTTTCATGAACAATAGTTTGCAGTTCTTTTATGGCTGCTTCGTGCTTCTGTAATGCATTTTCATGCCGCGAAAAAATAGGTTGGAAATGCTCACAAATTTGTGTTTTTACGTCATTACAGACTTTTTGACATTTCGATTCGATTTTATGTAATTCAGTAGTTAAATCTTCACGTGTTTGTTCAAGTGTATTTTCCACTGAGTCTAACTTTTGAAGCTTTTGTTCCATTGCGTCTAACTTTTGAAGCTTTTGCTGTGTTTGTCTCTGATTTTGTTCCATTGTGTCTAACATTTGAAGCTTTTGCTGTGTTTGTCTCTGATTTTGTTCCATTGTGTCTAACTTTTGAAGCTTTTGTCCCATTTGTTGCATTAATTGTAATAACAATGCACTGGTGTCTGAAACATGTTCCTTAGTGCTATTCGGCAATGCATTTGAACCGGCAATATTCGCAGTTTGAAAAGCAGAAAATGTTTCTTGACTTATTTGAGAAAACGGTGAGGTCGCAAAACCTGAATCTACAGTATTTGCAAGAATGTGTCCTGTCATTTCGGAATCCTGAGGCGAGCTGTTGCCGACCGATCGATCGATAATTGTTCCCTGTTCACTACTTGTTTCACTGTCTACACCATTGTTTGCAGCCCACTCCATTTCCCTATGTACAATTACCAAATTACTACTTTGAACATTAGTTAATTCATTACTCGGTGGCGCTAACACACTGCTTTCGTCTTCACTGTCATTTCTCAGTTTACTTTGGAGCCTATTATTACGTTTTTCACACGCAGCTGCGAAATACTTGGTGCAACTCTACATGCATGCTACAACTGTTTTACTGTACAACAATGAAAGACTACAACTACAAAGGAGATTCTCTCTACAATTACGCGCTAGCAATAAACAAAATCTACATTAATTACACAAACTACAAGAAAAAATCAGAAGATTCCAGTGAGGTATCCTTGGCTAAGGGTCGATATATGAAACGTCCCCTTAGAACAATTATACAGGACTGTGCTTAAACTGACACACAATAATTCTTAGCGCAACGCAAACTGACTTATAAAAATCCCTACGAAAGAATGGCCCTGACTAACATTAACCTATACCTTTCACAAATCACTTACCTCACAAAAATCTTCGTTACTCGAACTACTGCAATACAGCGAGCACCACTACTGCCAGCTAAATAAAAGATTCAAACTACGGAAGGCACTAACTACTGATAGGTATTGTTAGCAAATGAGAGGTTTTAATAGAGAACAAACAATGTATTTACCTTAGTAGTCATAATATATATATATCACTTCATGACACCAATTCTTACAAATTTCAAAACTCCGCCATCTCTCTCCCCACGTCCACCGCTGCTGGCGGCTCACCTCCAACTGCACAACGCTACGCGCTGTTAGCATCCAGCTGCCGCTGCCCAACACTACAATGGCGAGTATTACAACAATACAAACCAGCCACAGACTGCACACGGCACAGCCAGTGACTTTTATACAGAGCGATACGTGGCGGCGGCGTTACCAATAAAAAAAACCTAAACAGCCTACTTACACATGTAACATAACAGCGCCTAGAAATCACTTCAGTGTTCATGACAGGCAACTAGTGAGTATCACAGTAGAGCAAACACGCATAATCCTCATCTGATGCTTCTATATACCACCTATGTAGCTTGGTACGTTCCGACGCAGTCTCTGCAGGGACGTTAGTGGCGTTCTTCACAGCGACTAGTCCGAGGTTGCCGTTTCCACTGGAATCATATGTAATTCTGAGTGCTTGTACTTACCATGATCTGCAGGATTCACAGAAACGAGGAATGTCCTTAAATTAATTACTCTATTTCACATCTTTTCCAGATCATCAGAAGTGAGGCACTGCGCAATTTCAAATGTTTTTTAACCTCCGCTTCTGTGTGCTACTTAATGACATCAGTGACATCGACTGCGTGATCCTCCTATACATCATACTTCAATAATTAGAGTTTGACTGATAGGCATGAAGCTCACACACATGTCTGTCCTGGCTTATATTCACATAGGAACATATAAAGTCTGTTTCGTTTTAATTCCCCAGATCGTAAAACTTTTTTTTTTATTACAAGGGTGAAATGATATTTCCTGCAATTATATAAATGATATACGGTACTGAATCTTTATTTTCTGAATAGATGGGAATGTGATCTTGGATATTAGTGTCTTACAACCAAATCCTTATTTTCTTACATAGGACTCGCATTCGGGAGGACGACGGTTCAATCCCGTCTCCGGCCATCATGATTTAGGTTTTCCGGGATGGTTCCTTTGAAGGGCACGGCCGATTTCCTTTCCAATCCTTCCCTAACCCGAGCTTGCCCTCCGTCTCTAATGACCTCGTTGTCGACGGGACGTTAAACACTAACCACCACCACCACCACCACCTTATTTTCTTTTCGAATAACAGAAGTACGACCTTCAATACTCATGAGTCCATCGTCTACTCTCATACGCAATGACTCGTCACATACCCCAGCACGAATCGGCAATTTAAAAAATCGAAAGAAATACGCAACAACATGAAAGAGAACAGCTTAATATGTTCTTGTAAATTCGCAGTAGCTATGAGCAAGTCGAATAGCTATACTGTAATTCTGTTCAATGATTCCCAGACATGGACAGTGCCTAGCGCCTATATGTTGGCGAGATGATGTGTCCCGGAAAATTAACCGTATCCTTTGCAAAATTCGATTCCTCAAAGCTGACAGAGACCCCATTATTTACCAATTTCTGCCACTTGTTGTATCAGTTTAATATGTTCTTACCAAGTCACAGTGGCTAATAGCAAGTCGTCTACATATACTGTTAATTTTGTCAAATGGTATCCAGCCAAGAAAAGTGTATAGTGCCGTCATGAAGACCCCCAGAGCTAGAATTTAGGCCAAATGGCAGTACCTTAAATGGATATAAACCCCCTCCAAAAATAGAGGCGGTTAACTTGAGTGATTCCTCCGTTAATCTTACCTGCCAGCAGGAAGAGTGGAGATCTATCATGGACAGAAAGCGTACCCCGTTGAATTTTTGAATTTGCTCTTATAATATGGCTGAAACTAAAGTTTTATTCATGGTTCTTGCATTCAAAACCTGGCATACACTTCCTCCAGACGGACTGCTGTAAGTTGATTAGGATGCCCCGTAATATCCCGTTGCAGCATCTTTACAATTTCTGTGTTTATGACCTCTTTTCTAGCCCACTGGATGGTATAGTCATATAACAGTATGTTTTATGGGGAACCACCTCCATATGATAATAATGTCCCTTACTTACTCCAGGTTTACTGGAGAGGACGCAAGCATAACATGATAATAAGCTTACTAACTAGAGTCAATTTTGTGAAACAAGTGCAGGACTCGAATAGTCAAAGTGACTGTGTGAACAGCACACGCGATTGTGTGATTTTTGCTCTAACTCCTAGACAGAATCTGAAATGATGTACCTTAGTTCAAATTAAATTTAAAACAATATTTATAACATCCACTACCAAATGGCATTGGCTGCTTGGTACATTGTTCTTCGCATTCCTTCCTCACAGGAAGTCTATGCCCAACAATCAATTCACAATTAAGCCTTTCACGACGGGAACCGTGCAACTAATGGCTCCATCCTCAAATTTAACATTAATCTATGCTTACTTATCCATTACGTGGCGCCTGCCCTCGAATAGCAGCAGATACCAATCAGTTCTGCAGTGGTAGAATGGGCACTTTCAGAATGTCGGTAATTCTCTTAAATTACCAGCAAAGACATTCATGCAAATGTAACGAAGGTGGAATTCCGCTCACAACTGCCTGCACAAGTTGTTGTGCAGGTTCTGTACACAACTCAGTTTCTTCACTGAGCTCTTGCCTGACACCGATGTTCTCATTATAAGAATTCTCTGTGGAAATGGTGCTCCCCTCCTGTCCTGCGACTGTCACCAGGGAGTGCGATGAAGTCGCATCTTGTCCGTCGATTCGTTTGTTGATGAGGGGCGTTTCTCTATCACATCTACTATGCGAATGTTGCGGTTTTTAGACGGTGGCTAGTTCGGTGGAGGTCCCGCATTGGTCACCAGTCTGTTGTTATATTAGGATGTTGTGGCGGTGGTGGACACTCTTTGTTTGGGTGCTAGTGGTTGCCATAATTCCAGTGTCATTAGTTACGGTGAGATCCATTGCGGTTTGCACGAGCCTGTTATTATTATTCCACGTTCGCCCGTGAAAATCCGGCGAGTTCTGCATGTTTACATTATTGTTTGGATTTACAGTTCCGGGCTGCGGCTCCGCACCGTTGCCACGATAGCCGTTGCTGCACTCATGTTTATTGGCGTTCTCACAGGAATTTGCAGGCTCACGCCACCTTTGCTATTAGTACAAAAAAATGGTTCAAATGGCTCTGAGCACTATGGGACTTAACATCTATGGTCATCAGTCCCTTAGAACTTAGAACTACTTAAACCTAACTAACCTGAGGACAACACACAACACCCAGCCATCACGAGGCAGAGAAAATTCCTGATCCCGCCGGGAATCGAACCCGGGAACCCGGGCGCGGGAAGCTATTAGTACATTTAAAATCCTCCTATATAAAGTCGATCGGATACAGGACCGACAAGAAATATTCCAGATTACAGTCGGGCATAGTAATTAACTTTTCACGAATGTTCATGGGTAATTTAGCCGTACCAAATCTTTCTAGGCTACCAGATTACCCCATTGGCGAGTTTTGTTAATATATTGGGCGAAGTATTTCTTCAAGGTACCTGACTTAGGGTTGCATGTTTCAGGGTTAAAAACCACTTTCCTAACTCGTTCTTTCTTGCTTCGTGACTGATACCCGGCCTGGAATGTTTTCTCACACTGATCATATGTCATGCAATTCTCAACATTTTCTGTCGCCCACAGGGCTGTCCGCCCTGTATACACGCTGTAGCGAACTGAGTCTTCTGTCTTTTACTCCAAGACTTCGACAAAACTCCCCTAACGAGTGAAGAGAGTTCTTTTCTGGCGAAAATACCTTTAATTGGCAGTGCTTCAGTAAACTTTCTTCTAAACGTATCGCCATCAAAGTGGGGACCACCCCCACTCATTCAGGTTGCTGAATATCTTGTCTTGCCTCATTGTGGTATGTTTGTTGATAGCGAACAGTCGTCAAATATATTTCGTGTGTACAAGTAGGAAACGCTGAGACGTCGTGTGGTGGTCGTTTCTTAGCGGTGAGCTCGCGATGTAGCTCAGTGAATTAAGCAGAAACGGTGTCACGCCATTCTGGAAAGATTTAGCACGTACTTTATATGTTGAACTCACTCCAGGTACAGTGTTAGAAAAAAATTCACAACACCAAGGAGGAATTGTACGACATAAACGAAAGTTGGTAGGTGTGTTTCTGCATTGGCAAAATGATGTCTTCAAATTTCACGCTAGTCGCGTAAGAGTGGCACTAGTAACTCCAACATGAGGATGCAAATCAAGTTTGCTTTGAATACACGCTGTAACGGTCATGAGGGTTAGTTGCCGTCTAGATCTGACGTGGTCAGTTGATGTTAGTCAATAATGTCTTTAAGGCAACAGAGAGGCTGTTATCAGCTTCTCACAGACTTTGAAGAGGTCGTGTAATATAGTTGCGAGAAGCTGGATGTTCATATTGCAGAGAGATGTCACAGGAATGTAGCCACAGTACATGACAGCTGGCAGCAGCGCTCACGAGAATGTACGGTCGCAAGAAGACCGGGCTGCGGATGGTCAAGTGACACTACCAAGAGGAAAGACCATCGTGTTCGGCATATAGCTCTGGCACGGCGCCCAACATATCTAGAAGCAATTTGAGCAGCACAAATTAACACACTTTGAACGCAGAATAGTAGTTGGAGCTAGACGTATAGGACGCTCCATTTCATAAAACGTTAGGAAATTCAATATTCCGAGATCCACGATGTCAAGAGCACGTGGAGAGTACCAAATTTCAATCACTACCTCTCACCACGGACATTGCAGTGTCTTAACGGTCTTCATTTAATGAGAGGCAGCAGCTTTTTTTGAATAGAGTTGTTATTGCTAACAGACAAGCAAACACTGCATGAAATAACCGCAGACATCAATATGGATGTACGATGAAAATATCTGTTACGACAGGTCGCAAAATTTGGCATTAATGGGCAATGGCAGCAGACGTCCGACGGGAGTGACAGTACAACATTTCCTGCAGCACCTCTCCCGGGGCTCATGACGATATTGGTTGGATCCTAGACGACTGAAAAACAATGGCTGGTCAGATGAGTCCCGATATCAGTTGGTAAGAGCTGATGGTAGGTTTCGAGTGTGGCGCAGACACCACGAAGCTATGGACCAAAGTCGTCAACAAGGCACTGTGCAAGCTGGTGCTGGATTCATAATGGTGTGGGCTGGTGTGGAAACCACTTGTAGCCATTCATGGACTTCATGTTCCCAAACAACGACGGAGTTTTTGTGGATGACAATGCGCCATGTCGCCGAGCCACAATTGTTATCGGTTGGTTTGAAGAACATACTGCACAATTCGAGAGAATGATTCAGTCACCCATATCGCCCGACATGAATCCCATCGAACATTTATGGCACATAATCGAGAGGTCAGTTCGTGCACAAAATCCTGCACCGGAACACTTCAGCAGTTATGGACGGCAATAGAGGCAGCATGGCTCAGTGTTTCTGTAGGGAACTGCCAACGGCTTGTTGAGCGCGTGCCACGTCGAAATGGTGCAGTAATATAGGTAAAAGGAATCCTATGGCTTTTGTCACTTCTGTGTAAAGTGCCGTCCGTTATAAGTGCAATACCGTGAACGTGGCATTCAACAAAGGTTAAAGTGGCAAGAAGTGTATGGCATGTTTGAATATGCGGTTGGTTGGCATTTCAGCGTAACCCACACAAAGTAGGTTGTAGTACACCTTTTACATTCTGGGAAAGTTTAACCATAGGGTTGCTCGGTCAGAAATTGCATCTGAATGTGGCTTATTTAAGAGAATATCGTGTTATTCCCCGTGTAGGAACAAAAAAAAAGTCTACTAGCAGGTACCTCAGTCCGATAGCGGCAGGATCGTGGCCTGTCGGGACTCCGTTTTATCGTTCCGCTTTGCTGTTGCTGACGTTTGTCAACAATCGACGACTGTCATGCGAATATGGAATGCAAGGGTGCCACACTCAGCGCTCTCTAGGGTCATAGAAGCACAGAGCGACTAGCACGCTAGGGGACAGACATGTTCGTCTGACGTTCAGGATCGTACCGCCAATTCATCTATCTCCAGTCAGGAAATGGCTTTGTTTGCAGCAAGACATAGAATCCACATGGAAAGCGCGATGACTTCAGGAGCACCTCGGACGGTCAGGACGCCGACCACTGTTGCGACTTACCTTGACCCGGCAGCAAAGAGAGACGCACCGACCGTGTTGCTCACAACGAGAGCACAGAAGTGACGCACTGTCGTCTTTCCGGATGTGTGCCGATTTTGCGTACAACACCACGATGGTATGTGTGTGCGGCGGCTCTGGGGAGAATCGACGTCGTCACATTAATTGTATCCATATTTTGCAGCTGCAAGCGTGACTGTATTCAGTACACTGAAAGTAAGAATTAGAAAACGCCTTCAGTCACACATTTTCGTGTTTTATTAAATACACGAGGTATTTAGGATCCTGTAGGTCCATCATAAGGTATAATCGTCTCAATACATGATTTACGAGGGTTGTCCATAAAGTAAGTTCCGATCGGCCTCGAAATGGACAACAGAGTGAAAACCAGAAACATTTTATTTTCAACAGTTAGGTACATCTTCCACCTACTTCTCTACACAGTCGTCGCTCCAACTTCGAGTGTTGTCGTAGTGTGGTATCAACTTTCCAATATCCTCGTCATAGAAAGCAGCCGTTTGTGCTTTCGGCCAGTTATCTGCACTGGTCTGCAGCTCGTTGTCTGTGGAAAAATTTTGTCTTCATAACCAGGGGTGGTTGTGAGACTCAGGGGGAGCCAATTACGGACTGTATTGTGGGTGATCAAACACTGCTCATCGGAAACGCTGCAGGAGCGTCTTCATTGCCCCTACAGTGTGCGGCCGAGAATTGGCATGAAGAAGAAACTGCTTGACAATTGTGTTATGTGGGCTGCATGACACAGGTGAAATTTCTAACCAGGCCCTCATACTTGGCGGGAGACGCTATTCCCTACGCATCTTTACGTGCTCACTATTCACTCAAAACTGAAAAGAGCGACGCGACACGATCGACGGGCATACTAGAGACACTCCCCAACACATCTGTGCAAAGCTTTGCCGGATTTTCCCCGTGGTTTCCATTTCGCGACCGAACGGAACTTACTTTCTGGACAACCCTCGTATTTTTGATCGTGAATGAGGTGAAATGCATGTTCCTGTCATAAAAAGGTTTGGTGTTAGCTTATCAATTTCGGAAGTCGAATGCGGAAAATATGTGCGAGACAACCGAAAAATAAACAGTGTAAACTTACCACACAATCCAATAAAAGGATATCTAATTTTCTAACACCATCATACGTTGGTTTCTTTATCCTGTTTATGCGTATCACTTCGCTCAAGAAGCACATTCGTATACGCAGTTTTGTAAACACTTCACAGGTCTTGTGCCACTCGAATGATATGATATGCAAGAACAGGGTAGAGAAACCAAAGTATGATGATGTTAAAAGATTACAAAGGCTTTTCTTGGGTTGCGTGATAAGTTTACACTGTCTATTTTTCCACTGTTTGGCACATGTTTTCCGCGTTTGACTTGTGAAATTCATAACCTAACCTCAAACCTGTTAATGACAGGAACATGTATTTCACCTCATTCAAAAAAATGCCTCTGAGCACTATGGGACTTAACGTCTGAGGTCATCAGTCCCCTAGAACTTAGAACTCCTTAAACCTAACTAACCTAAGCACATCACACACATCCATGCCCAAGGCAGGATTCGACCTGCGCATCGTCGAATACCTTGTTAAAGAGAAAAATTTGCCACTGTAAGTCATCTCAGACTTCGGCATAACCGCGATTATTCATTTTTTCAAATGGACCCCTACAGCTGTAGCAGCTCCACTCACCAAGTGAAATGTATGTTTGCCTAGCGTGACTAAAGGGCCTTTTACCGACTTCTGAATTTAACGAAGCGACTGCTGAAGTTTACTGCCCACATTTATTTCCGTAAGACGTGTGTAGGTAGCCAGGTTAATCCTGTGGTCAATTGTTTGGCTTCTGAGGAAACTAGTTGTGAACCATTATGACATCAATAGATTTTCACGCGGCAGTTGTTGCGGTTATTTACCTATTCAAATGTTTTAATGAGTATTGTGATAGGAGATGATAGCTGATTCTGTCACTACGAGTCTAACAAAACGCCAAGTAAAGAAACGCCCCATTTCGATTTGCCGTTAGAAAAGGAAGTTAGAGAGTACGGTCTTATGGGACTTACGGGTAAGCTATGCATACCGTATTATAAGATGCAGAACATTGCAATCTCTTGTGTTTTCCTGAACCCAGACATACCAAAAATGCTAGTCAAGACACTTGGATAGCTTACTCGTGGAATCACGGATAAAGTCTCACAGAAGATGAAGTACAACCTCACACTGCTCACACCACTGTGAAAAAAACTGGGGTGTGAAAATCTCACGCCATCTGCCTACAGTTCTTACTTCGCAATCTTCGACTACCTTTCTTCAGTTCTATGAATATTTCTGCGAAGCCAGCGGTATGATACTCTGGAGGACACCCAGAAAGCGGTGAGAGTTGGGTTGTTTGAGGGGGGTGGGGGGGGGGGGGTGGGGGGGAGGAGGAGACCAAACACAGAAAGGTCATCGGTCTCGTCGGAGTAGGAAAGGTCGAGGATGGAAGTCGTTCGTGTCCTTTCAAAGGAACCATCCCATCATTTGCGTGAAATGATTTAGGGAAATCACGGAGAACCTAAATCAGGATGGCCGAAAGCGATGAGGCTCTGTCTCCGGACAGAGGAACGGACTTGCAAGCAGATTTTAAGACTTTCCGGGTGATGCGACAAACATGTGCACAGAAATCGGGACTACACTGATGGAAGTGGGAAGTGATACACCATGAAGCACCAGTCAGATACTTACAAAATTTAAAATTTGGTGAAGGTGCTCATGATGTCACGTGATTTAAATAATTAAACATACATTCCATTCGAAAATGTTGTTCATATCCATCATGCGTGTTCTACGGGCACGAATACACTCTAATATTCTTTGTGACATGCAAGTACACAGCTTGCGAAAATCAACTTGAGGAACCTCTTGCCATGACTGAAACAATGCCATATTAGGTCATGAAAGGCACATTGCATCCTCGACCTGCTATAGGTCACAGATGGGGAGCCAGAGGTGTGTAGGCTAATAAGTTCAAATGGTTCAAATGGCTCTGAGCACTACGGGACTCAACTGCTGTGGTCATCAGTCCCCTAGAACTTAGAACTACTTAAACCTAACTAACCTAAGGACATCAAACACATCCATGCCCGAGGCAGGATTCGAACCTGCGACCGTAGCAATCCCACAGTTCCGGACTGCGCGCCTAGAACCGCGAGACCACCGCGGCCGGCGGCTAATAAGTTATTCGTACATTTCTCAAGGCGTTTGTGGTGTGAACTCGTGTGGCATCTTGCATTATCCTGTTGGAATATGCAGTTTTGTACCTTGGTCATGTAGCATATGACAACAAGGCTTACCACTTTCGCCACTTACTAGTGAACAATCATCCTCCATCCCACAATTACCAAAGCAGTCCTGTTGTGATATCCGGTAGCTCGCCACACCATGATTCCACAACTTCGAGAGGCACTGGTCTCAAGGATCGCTGCTTCCTGCGATCTGTTATCAGGTCATCTACGAACAGTGTGTGTCGATTTAACTACCACGATCAGGAGAGTGACTCATCGCTGAACACCACAGAGTGACTCAGTCAAATTTGGCTGTACTGCGTGCAAGTCTTTGTAGTCCTGCGCTAGCGTTAAACGACCCATGGCAAGTCAAGATCTCAACCCCGGTTCCCGTAATCTGTTCTCGACAATTTGTGGCGATACTTTACCTGTAACCTCCAAACAAATTTCAACTGTTGTCCCATGTCTGTTCTTCACATCCAGTGAAACAACACTACGACCTTCTCATTGTGTAGCCCTACTGCTGCAATGACCCGAACGTACGCGTATTGCCACACCATTGTCTTCGCTCTATCTCGTCTACCTTCTTTCTGCGGCATTGCACGATTGGCAACAATGTATATGCTATTTGTCAGTATGATGCTTCCATATCCGTGATGCTAGTGATACGATGCTTGCCAAAGTCCGAAATATGATGGTAAGATGTGTATGTACGTCCTCTGGGCTTGTTTTGCTGCGATCTTCGCTTCAGAAATTCAGTTAACATCACACGCATCTAACAGCCTTCATGAACTCAGACTATTCCTCATCTGTGGGAATAGCTTCTCTTTGTACCGAGACCACGTAAGGATGAAATTTTGAAGGACTTGTATCGCAGGCGTGGAAATATTGGAGTATCAGTTTGGTAGCATTCGGTCAAACGTATTCATGCGTTATCTCTTTCTGTTTTTTTAAACTACATACGTATTAATGCTGAAAATGGCGTAAATATTTTAAATTTATTACCAATTTTTGTGTATCGTTATGTATAATTTATTGCCATTGTTCGACAGTAATTTGATATTTTTTTGAAAATATTTTGTTTCGCTTACTGAGATCACTGTCCCATTACACAATGATTTTGCTTCCCCGTCACACAGAGCAACAGTCCCAATTCTCATCTTGAGAACAACATCAGCAAGAGCTGCTTTCGAAAACGATAATTCAGTTCAGTGAGTGTCGAAAAGCGGAAAAATAGTCTTTAGATGATGTATGACGAGTAGTTACAATGTTGTAATTATCATCCAAAAAATGTCGTTAGGGAATTATTTTTTGGTTTGCTTGCAGGTAAATGCCTACAGTCGTGGTACTCAAAATGCCGCACCTCAATGTGTACCGGGATTGGAGATATGTACTTTAAAAAATAAGAAAAATTAAATACACTGTAGTTTTTTCGAGGTTATAATGAAAACGTCAACTATCCCATGTACACGGTCATCATCATCATCATCATTTAAGACTGACTATGCCTTTCAGCGTTCAGTCTGGAGCATAGCCCCCTTATAAAACTCCTCCATGATCCCCTATTCAGTGCTAACATTGGTGCCTCTTCTGATGTTAAACCTATTACTTCAAAATCATTCTTAACCGAATCCAGTGTAAGTAAGCTCTTTAGGTTTTCTTATTGGTAACGCCACGTAGCGCTCTGTATAAAAATCACTGACCGTGCTGTGTGCAGTCTGTGGCTGGTTTGCATTGTTGTCTGCCATTGTAGTGTTGGGCAACTGGATGTTAACAGCGCGTAGCATTGCGCAGTTGCAGGTGAGCTCCCAGCAGTGGTGGATGTGAAGAGAGAGATGGCTGAGTTTTGAAATTTGTAAGACTGGATGTCATGAACTGCTATATATATTATCACTATTGAACACTATTGAGGTAAATACATTGTTTGTTCTCTATCAAAATCTTTCATTTGCTAACTATGCCTATCAGTAGTTAGTGCCTTCAGTAGTTTGAATCTTTTATTTAGCTGGCAGTAGTGGCGCTCGCTGTATTGCAGTAGTTCGAGTGACGAAGATTTTTATGAGGTAAGTGATTTGTGAAAGGTATAGGTTAATGTTAGTCAGGGCCATTCTTTTGTATGGATTGTTGAAAGTTAGATTGCGTTGCGCAAAAATATTGTGTATCAGTTTAAGCACAGTCATGTACAATTATTCAAAGGGGACGTTTCATATGTCGACCCTTAGCCGAGGATACCTCACTGGAATCTTCTGATTTTTCCTTGTAGCTTGTGTAATTAGTGTAGCTTTTGTTTATTGCTAATGCATAATTGTAGTGTGAATTTCCTTTGTAGTTGTAGTTTTTCATTGTTGTACAGTAAAACAGTTGTGGCATGCGTGTAGATTTCCAGCAAGTGTTTCGCAGCTGCGCTTGCAATTAACGAGATATTATTTTCAGTGCTATGTTAATGTGTTCTCTTATTTTTGCTCTTCAAATTCTGGTCTTCTGTGTTATCGTGTGAAATATTGTGACAATAATGGCGTGTGAAAAATGTAATACTAGGCTCCAAAGTAAACTGAGAAATTACAGTGAAGACGAAAGCAGTGTGTTAGCGCCACCGAGTAATGAATTAACTAATGTTCAAAGTAATAATTTGGTAATTGTGCATAGGGAAATGGAGCGGGCTGCAAATAATGGCGTAGACAGTGAAACAATTAGTGAACAGGGAAGCATCATCGATCGATCGCCGGCAACAGCTCGCCTCAGGATTCCGAAATGACAGGATACAATCTCGCAAATACTGTAGATTCAGGTTTTGGGTCCTCACCGTTTTCTCAAATAAGTCAAGACACATTTTCTTCTTGTCAAAATGTGAATGTTGCCGGTGCAACTTCACTGCCGAAAAGCACTGAGGAACATGTTTCAGACACCAGTGCACTGTTATTACAATTAATGCAACAAATGGGACAAAGGCTACAAAAGTTAGACACAACGCTTGAACAAAATCAGAAACAAATGGGACAAAATCTTCAAAAGTTAGACACAATGGAAGAAAATTTTCAAAAGTTAGACTCCATGGAACAAAATCAGAGACAAACACAGCAAAAGCTTCAAAAGTTAGACATCATGCTTGAACAAACACGTGAAGATTAACTACTGAGTTACATAATACTGAGTCGAAATGTCAAATAGTCTGTAATGACGTAAAAAAAACACAGATTTGTGAGCATTTCCAACCTATTTTTTCGCGGCATGAAAATAAATTACAGAATCATGAAGCAGCCATAAAAGAACTGCAAACTGTTGTTCATGAAAATCATGATACCTTGCAAGCTAAAATTAACTCAGTTGCATCTACCGATTCGGTTACGCAACTTGCAAAACTCAATAAAACTTAAAGAACACAGTAGATAATCTGAAAATTGGTTCAGAAAGACACATGGAGGACATTAGTTCATTATCAGAGAAAGTAGTTGAACTTTCGGATCAGCTAAATAATTTATCTACGAAGGTAGATGATAATCTAAATGACACAAAACCGGTAGTCTTTAATGACACAGAAGAGTTCGAACAAATTAGGAAATTCAAACAAAATCAGAATCAAATTAATACGCAACACCAAAGAGGAATCCGGGAAGTACAAGATCAGCTGACACAGGTGATACAAGAATTACGTTTTTCAGAGGACACTCGCGCTCCAATACGGGCAGAGGGACATAGAAATACGGAACAGACACAAAATAATACCACAGGGCACTTCGGAAATTATGAAAGAAATTGGCAAGGTACACCGAATTTTGAGACGGAACAGCCGAAACGACGTAACAATGACCGACATGCGACTCGCCGACATGATGATTTTGGCTATAAGCTGTTAATTACTACACGTAGATTCAAAACATTTAAAAATTTTGGCAACGACATTCATCCACAAGCATGGCTCCATCAATTCTCTCATTGTTCTCCTCCCAACTGGAAATCTCCTCCCAACTGGTCATTAGAGCACAGATTAGAATTTATGTGTGGTTACTTAGAGAATGAACCAGCTGTAAGAATGCGATCGGTCATTCACGATTGTCACAGTGAAGGAGAATTTTACCATGCCCTCCTCTCAGCATATTGGTCTCAAATTACACAAGACCGAGTAAAACATAGCATCATAATGATGAAACATTTCGAACAATCTGTATTCTCCAGTCTTGTCAAATATTTTGAAGACATGTTGCACAAGATTCAGTACCTGTCAAACCCATACAGCTCCTCAGAACTCATCCACATTTGCTTAGTCAAATAACCTGATCATTTAAGGCATATTGTTTTGGCAGGACGTTGCAAAGACGACATTGAAACTTTTCAGGGACTCTTACAAGAATTGGAAATTGACACTGACAATCGCGGGACGCGAAAACAGAAGCACAACAATTACAGGTCACATCCGTCGCAGAACTGGCCGGATCAAACAGAGCAGGGGCCTCTGGACAAGATGAATTTGTAGAAGTTAGGTCTCCAAATCCCAATAACGACTCACGCCAACAAAGAGATAGCAGACAATGAGTCGCACCGCAGGCAGCCACGCGCGCCGGCTGGCTCAGAGAAAAATAACATAAGACGCTAGCCTTGAGAAAAATTTTAGCTCTCCTTACCGACGTATACAACATGATAATTGCTTTGAAGTTGAAACTCAGCGCACTAGAGAGTAAAGGATTGCACCACATTTCACATGTAACACCGTTTATTGAAAGATAATCTGCTTTTTAACTTTGTCTTTGCCATACAACTTTTCACTTTACATTACTAGTATGCTTTGTCACACTTTAAAACTGTTATCATGCAACAATGTTTTGAAGTTAACTATCCAGTCTAGAGCCTAGGGAACATATTTAGACAGTATTTACGAGTGAATTGTTGTAGTGAACAGAAGACACAGTGTTATTGTGTGTGTACATTCTTGCTTGTTAGTTGCACGATTACGTAACGACTGTAAGGCTGGCATACCTGTACTTAGAACATGTACCGGTACTGCTAATGAGATTTTAATGCAACATTTTGGTTTACTTGAAAATACAGTCTAGATTTAAAGTACTTTCTGAGAGATACCAGATGTCACAGTGGTTAGTTTATTTCACAGCTACACGATTATATCACGACGCTACTAATATGTGACACAATTAACATTGTTGCTTTTGCGATGTATCTGTTTTATATCTGCACAGTTTTTCTGTATTATTCTGGAAAGTAAAACATGTTTTAGCAGTAACTTTTGTGGTATAGCTACAATGAGACAGCCTTTTCCGTAGCTCAACAATACGTTACAGCACAATACTTTCTTCATCACGGCAATAGCCGTAATAACTAAGATATCTATACGCAAAGCGTTTCACTTTTGTTTATCATGAGGTAAGTACATTGCCTTCTGCAGAACTTAGCTTCGGAGGACAATAACTACGACACTTCCACAGAGATTATCTTACAACATGACGCACAGTTTAGCACTACAGTACACGTATTTGAGTGATAAATTTTGTACTTAAAACAATTATTTTTAAAGATATTTGAAGTACAATGATACAACGGTTTTCCGTGATACATTTCATTCCTTTGCTGTACTCTGTAACACCTGAGGGTATAATTACATTAATCCCCAGGGGGTACACGCTTACTTTGTGTACCATGTGTCTGGCAAACTCAAGGAGCCTTAGCTAATATGGTATTTGCTTTTACAACTTTACACATCGGTACCATATTTCTCTAACACATAGATTACACAGCTATCTGATCATTTAACTGAGAGAGACAAACATTTATTTTTACTACGTCAGTGACAGATGTTTACGCAATTACGCATCTGGATAACTTCACACTTATGAAATTGTATTTTTTCTGTACTATGTGAACCCTTCATATTTTTCAGAACCATTGTAATACTATGAGAGCTTTGAATTATGTATTTGGTATGGGATCATGATTTTTAAAATACGTTTGAGGTAGATGAGACTTTTAACATGAGCAGAGAATTTTTTTTTGTTTTGAAATTATTTCAGAAAGCTACTACGTTTTTGAGATTTGGCTGAGGTTTTATGATGCTATGATGACGATGTGTATTACACTGTTGCGGTATGTTTATGATCAATAAGCTGATGCTATATGAGGAATTTGATTATGCTACATATTTACTATGATGAAATATTGAAGAAGTGTCGACGAATATGTATATGTGTAATAAGGTAAGAAATAATGAGTAGTGGTTAAGGACTCAGACTTGTGAAAAAGGATGTTGGAAACCGAGAATCGTACTTTAAGAGTTATGGAATGTGTGTATATGCGTGAATGTATCACTATGCTGGCGAAAATTTTTTTGGCTCTGTTATATTTATAGGATTTTGTGTCCACAGATTTGAAACGCAAATTCTCGACTTGTGACATTCTTATATGAGTCTGTCACTGTAGTGCAAACTGGTGTCGTAAATATTTCAGCAAGAAAATAAAGTGACCACCTGCACGTAATGCGTCGTGGGCACCCAGCTGCGCGACAGTTGCCTGGAAAAAAGCCATTAGTGTGTGTCTTTCAGAGGCACAGGTGAAAAAAAAGAGGTCATTATCCTCGCTATTGACATTCCTTCCTAGAAAGCATCGCAAATACGATACGCTCATTACTTGTAAAGATACTTACATCTGGACACCTGATTATGACAAGCGTCTTTCTACGAGAGTTGAGAGAACTTCTACCAACTTATGAAATGCCACATGACTATTGAATGATATTTTTATGCTTTAATTTGTACATAGTTGCTTATTTCATTTGATATCTGGTTTCCAACTGTGTTGCAGCATTAGTTTTATAAAATAAAATTAAATACATTTACTAATGTGGACACTTTCTGCCAACAGATCTATTAAATAATAATTTTATGATCCACATTCTTCGAAAAACGAGCACTTGTAATGCATAGAACAATAAGAAGGGATTAATAACAGTAACTGTATACACAATTTTCTTTTCAAGTACTTGGTAATTTTTTTGGTAGAGTAAGTTATCGTGATGCATCACTCTAGTGTTAAGATGTGACAGAGGTATTAAACATGGCCATTTTTACTGTAATATTTTTTCTGCTTGAGCTTTGTCATGTTTAGATATAAGTTATTGCATTTGCTGCTGCTCTTTGCCAGACACAGTGCTACTAAATTTCACTTTGTATTACTCTGTTAAGCCAGTTTTACTACTTTTTTTTTCTTGCTGCACATTGGCTCATATTAGTTGTAATGTGGTATTTGCTTGGTAATTTAGATTTACTGTTGCCTGCTTTGCCAATTTCCATTTTTTTGTCATTGCTGTTTGTGTTAATTGTTTTGTGCTGTTGCATTGCCTCGTTCCTTAGTTTAGCATCTGAGCTCAGTAGATTTAAGTTAGGTTAAGATGGGGTAGGCTATATGTGAGAACGAGTTGTGATGAATTGGAAGAAATGCATTGAGAAGCTATAAGAAAATGGTTTGGCCAAAAAAGTATTCTGAAAGATGATATCAACAAAAAAGTAGGCTTTAGGGACAAGAGGTTTAAGTAGGATTTTCTTGGAAATAAATGATGAGGTAAGATACTGGAAAATATATAATGAGGTAAGAAATATGTGAACATATAAATACAGAAAGCAGGTATAGATAGCACTTTTTGAAATAATGAAGAACGAAGGGAGATCTCCAAGGTTGCAACTTTGTCTTACCCCTGAAACTATTCTGAACCATGAACTCAATTTACCGTCAACTCTAACTGCTGCCTGACTATCCATGTAAAGACCTTTAATTGCTTGCAGAAGTTTGCCTACTATTCCATAAACTCATAGAACAGACAATAACTTCCTCCTAGGAACCCAGTCATATGCCTTTTCTAGATCTATAAAGCATAGATACAATTCCCTGTTCCAGTCATAACACTTCTCCATTATTTGCCGTAAGGTAAAGATCTGGTCCTGACAACCTCTAAGAGGCCTAAACCCACACTGATTTTCATCCAACTGGTCCTCAACTAATACTCGCACTTTCCTTTCAACGATACCTGAGAAGATTTTATCCGCAACGCTCATTAAAGAGATAGCTCTGTAGTTGTTACAATCTTTTCTGTTTCCATGTTTAAAGATTGGTTTGATTACTGATCTACAATGTTTGTCAAAAAATTATAACGTGTTGTTCATGGTTTCAGTATGAATTCGCGCATTACCCGCACCATTATTAAGAAATTTTCCTGTGATACCACGATCGATACGGTTGTAATTATAAATTTATTATGACTACTATTCAAAAAAAATATTTCGAAGCTGTTTGAAAGTTGTTGGCGTGTTACCGAAAAGCAGAGAGTATTCTCTTAATTACAGCGACCACTTGTTTATCTTCAGATGATTGTATTAATGGGAATTGCCCCTGGCAAATAAATGGCGAGGAGAGCCTCCAGTGAACGGATCAAACGCGATTACGGGCAATCCAATTGCGCGGACATCTGGCTCGCCGCCAGCGCGGCTCAGCCTCCCTGCGGGCTGCCTACACAGTGCAGCGCAGAACACAGCTGCAGCTGCAGCCTTAACGTGGCTGCCGGTGGCCAAGGCCGCTACGTTTTATTCCCTACGGTAATGTTCCTCATGCTAATCCTCGCTAGTTAATACAGGAATTCGCACTGTAGCTCCTGTATCTCTAATGACTACAGAACTGAATTATCGTTTTCGAAAGCAGCTCTTGCTGATGCTGTCCTCAAGATGAGAATTGGGACTGTTGCTTTGTGTGACGGGAAAGCAAAATCATTGTGTAATGGGACAGTGATCTGAATAACTGAAACATAAAATATTTTAAAAACTACTGTCGAACAGTGGCAATAAATTATACATACACTCCTGGAAATGGAAAAAAGAACACATTGACACCGGTGTGTCAGAACCATCATACTTGCTCCGGACACTGCGAGAGGGCTGTACAAGCATTGATCACACGCACGGCACAGCGGACACACCAGGAACCGCGGTGTTGGCTGTCGAATGGCGCTAGCTGCGCAGCATTTGTGCTCCGCCGCCGTCAGTGTCAGCCAGTTTGCCGTGGCATACGGAGCTCCATCGCAGTCTTTAACACTGGTAGCATGCCGCGACAGCGTGGACGTGAACCGTATGTGCAGTTGACGGACTTTGAGCGAGGGCGTATAGTGGGCATGCGGGAGGCCGGGTGGACGTACCGCCGAATTGCTCAACACGTGGGGCGTGAGGTCTCCACAGTACATCGATGTTGTCGCCAGTGGTCGGCGGAAGGTGCACGTGCCCGTCGACCTGGGACCGGACCGCAGCGACGGACGGATGCACGCCAAGACCGTAGGATCCTACGCAGTGCCGTAGGGGACCGCACCGCCACTTCCCAGCAAATTAGGGACACTGTTGCTCCTGGGGTATCGGCGAGGACCATTCGCAACCGTCTACATGAAGCTGGGCTACGGTCCCGCACACCGTTAGGCCGTCTTCCGCTCACGCCCCAACATCGTGCAGCCCGCCTCCAGTGGTGTCGCGACAGGCGTGAATGGAGGGACGAATGGAGACGTGTCGTCTTCAGCGACGAGAGTCGCTTCTGCCTTGGTGCGAATGATGGTCGTATTCGTGTTTGGCGCCGTGCAGGTGAGCGCCACAATCAGGACTGCATACGACCGAGGCACACAGGACCAACACCCGGCATCATGGTGTGGGGAACGATCTCCTACACTGGCCGTACACCTCTGGTGATCGTCGAGAGGACACTGGATAGTGCACGGTACATCCAAACCGTCATCGAACCCATCGTTCTACCATTCCTAGACCGGCAAGGGAACTTGCTGTTCCAACAGGACAATGCACGTCCGCATGTATCCCGTGCCACCCAACGTGCTCTAGAAGGTGTAAGTCAACTACCCTGGCCAGCAAGATCTCCGGATCTGTCCCCCATTGAGCATGTTTGGGACTGGATGAAGCGTCGTCTCACGCGGTCTGCACGTCCAGCACGAACGCTGGTCCAACTGAAGCGGCAGGTGTAAATGGCATGGCAAGCCGTTCCACAGGACTACATCCAGCATCTCTACGATCGTCTCCATGGGAGAATAGCAGCCTGTATTGCTGCGAAAGGTGGATATACACTGTACTAGTGCCGACATTGTGCATGCTCTGTTGCCTGTGTCTATGTGCCTGTGGTTCTGTCAGTGTGATCATGTGATGTATCTGACCCCAGGAATGTGTCAATAAAGTTTCCCCTTCCTGGGACAATGAATTCACGGTGTTCTTATTTCAATTTCCAGGAGTGTATCTATACATGAAAGCCGACCTGTGTGGCCGAGCGGTTCTAAGCGCTACAGTCTGGAACCGCGCGACCGCTACGGTCGTAGGTTCGAATCCTGCCTCGGACATGGATGTGTGTGATGTCCTTGGGTTAGTTAAGTGTAAGTAGTTCTAAGTTCTAGGGGACTGATGACCTCAGAAGTTAAGTCCCTTAATGCTCAGAGCCATCCGATACACGAAAATTCATAACAAATTTAAAATATTTACGCCATTTTCAGCATTAAGACGTATATACTTAAAAATATCCTGCTGGGCCTTGAAATACCGCCACCAGAAAGCATAGCAAATAACTAAATTTTGTTTGAAACGCCACAAGGATTTTTACACGCCTTTTTCATTCACTTCGAGGTTGATTATCTAAATGGAGGGAACTAACGGTGTCAATTCCTTGGGCAATGTTTCTATTCAGGTGTATCGAAAGATAGTGACTGGACATACTGCAATATTTCTGTATTCATTTGCTTGCATGTAACCTGGTGCTGGAATGACTTGTTTTCTGGATGGTTTTTGTATGCTTGGGAAAGTAGAGCGTGTTGGATTTGAGAAAAGTAGGGCAAAGGAACCTTTTCCATCAGCACAGCCTGGAGCCTCATGTGTCTGACTTTTTCGAAGTCTGGATGCCAGATGTAAGCCAGGGAGTAGCTGACTATTGTGTATTTGCAACTTGGGCCCTGCCCATTGGCCGAACTATGACCAGGACACCACGCTATCAGCAGGACAGTGTTGCTTGCACGTCTTTTATCGAGAGCTATCTGTAGATAATCATCGCTCGCTTTCATGAAGAAAGATAGATTGCGCAACATAACGGTCTAACCTTGTGACCTGCTTTCCAGATTCAGAGGACCTCGGATGCGAACAGTACCGGGTACAAAAACGCGCTATTGCTAAATGAGTCAGTGACATCACTGTGACTGAACTTTAGCGGCCCTTCCTTTTTTTAAATTTTTTGGTGAGATGAGAAGGAGAAGGCGTTCTGTCATGTGATTACTGTTGTAGCATGATGCACTTTCTTGGCGGGATTTTGCGTAATGGAAACACGCTGTTGTTGAGCCAATGTGTATGCATTTTTCGCTGTTGGCTGGCATGCAGTGTCTAGTGGGAAATGATAAAAGGGCGGGGTAGGAATCAACGAAAATTTGAGGAGTTGGTGGTTTCGAGCAAAGGAGAGCAGATCGGAAGGGATGTGGAGCTGCGAATACCAGCTGGGTATGTTGGAGATGGAGATTAGCGCGCATCTTAGGAGACGAATGGGGTCCAGAGTTTCGGCAGCAGCAATGCGCCCTCGGCTTCTCTACGGCAGAGCCGTTGGCACGACAGTGGCGTTCACTACGGTTGGCTATGAATAATTACAGTGCGCGTAAGTAGCAGCATTGGCGTGATAGGGCATTTCTTGGTCCGCACTTGCAAACATCTGTACGATCATCTGCTCAGGTCCACCATTGCTGTACTGAATGTTGGAGCTCCTTGATTAACCAGCAGGTTTACAGTCTTTTTTTCGTTTCAGGTTAATGAACTTTAAGGTTTATGTTAAGATCCATACGAGCATTAGAATGGCATGCTTTTGTCATTCAGTCAGGTAACTCTGAAAATCGACGTAAATCCACTACCTAGAATTTATTCGGGATGGTTCCTTGGAAAAGGGAACGGCCGAGTTCCTTCCCCGTCCTTCCCTATTCCCATGGGACCGATTACCTCGCTGTTTGGTCCCCTCCCCCAAATCAACCAGACAACCAACAAGAATTTATTTGTCGAATCTGTGGAATGGGAACTTTATTCCACTCTGGTTGAACACTCTGCGGTAGTTCATCTATCACAGCGGCTGGCAAATGGTGTTGCGCCAGTCCTTCGGAGACTCAAGCCCAAGTGGGTGAAAGACATGGAGAACGTGCTGGAGGGGACAATGGTCGATAATCCCTCTGTATCGATGTAAGCAAGGACAGTGCAAGCAGCAAGCGGTCTTGCGTTATCTTGTTAAAAGATAACGTAACGAAGACCTCGAGGACAGGACTGAGCCATCGGCCTTAACATGTCAGAAATGTAACTGCTGATGTCAAAATTACCGGCTATGCGAAATAGAGATGACCATGTTGTGTACTCAAAGATACCGTATCACCATATCCCAGTTTGGAAATATATCACAGTGTATCAACACCTAGTGTGGAGTCTGAGGATGATGCAGTCATTTTTAGGGCTCCGTACCTCAACCAGTAAAAACGGAATCCTTATAGAACCACTTCGTTGCCTGTCTGTCCAACTGCTAAACCCTTTTTTCTCAGGAATGGGTAGACATAGCAAGTTGCAGCCCATCTCGCGTACTAAGGTTTACGGTTCCTTGGCAGTGGACAAAGTTTAAGCTCCTAGCTCAATGCAGTCAAAAGATACGACCATTTATGTCATATATTTTGATAGTCGCAAATTCACTCGTAAAAACGTATGGGGTACTTCCCGGTGGTCTAGGATCGTGAAATTTGGCAGAAGCAAGGTTGCACAGTACAGATAAAGGAAAAAATTAGAAAATTGTTAATTTGTAATTATTACACACGACAAAATATTTGTTTTGTCATTACTCATCTGACTTCAAACTTAAAATTAGAACATTATCGGAAGTCTTGAAATTGCCAGGTCCGATATCTTGTCACTGTCAGTGCCAATAACAGGCATAAGTTGTAGAGACTCTCGGTTCCTGGGTTGGGTGAACTGTCTATAGAAATAATTAAGTTTTGTACGGAACCTTCAGTGCACGAGCCCTGCTCGGACGTGGCCAGTTCGTATTACGTTGTTTGTATTGTAGTTGTAACGAAGGGCTGCTCACGACTTTCAGTATTACCCTCGTATATTAAGATCCACACACATTATTTTCATTTATAAAAGTGTCTTGAATCGCTTTTTAGTAGATACGCAGTAACTAAAAGAATTTTATGCCAAAACTCTTTTAATGCCTTAATTGTAAAGTTCTTCTAAATGTTAAAACTGCTATTTGTTTACAGTTGGGGAATTTGTTAGGAAACAAATGGGTGTGGATTTATAGGAAATATCAATGTGACGCATATCACTAAACCGTTAATTATTAGTTTACGTCCTCATTCTTTACCATTTCATAAATGGTTATTGGCATCTGTCAACAGCGCGAAGTCATCAGGATATAGACACTTTGCTGTTAGAGTAGCCTTTGTTTACTATACCTGCCCCGATTTTTGCGCCCTCTTGCTTTACAGCTTTTATTTTGGAAGACTGTCTGACGATCAGTATTGTAGTGTAATGATACCAGTTTCTTCTGTTGTCTTCATAATTGCTTATGCTACACACTTTTAAGATCTTCTTAATGTAACCATTTCTGTGTTTCACTTTTTGTAGATACGGAAAGATTTGCATGTAATGCCGGTAGAGTAACCGTTGATTACAATACTTCATCGTTGTATGGCCTCTAAACTGAGGGAGAACGATCTCAAGACGTCTTACGTGGCTTTGGTCTGCATTTCGCTCATGAACGTCTCATACCTGCTTCCATTGTTCGTACCGTTCATCCCTGTATGTTGTTGAAGTGTAGTAATGTAGTGAAAAGTATAGCAAAAAGAGCACAACATAGTCACTAAGAATTTTTATCTTGAGGAGCGTGAATTACTGTCATTTCCTCACGTTTTATTTAAAGCCAGTTTAAAACTGTACACCGTACACAGACATAGCAGTGCACAATCACTGGCCTCCAAAAGTGAAAGCGGGTGAGCGTGTACTGAGTTGTGCCTGGACAGCTCAGTTGGTAAGAGCGTTGCCTGCAAAAGACCTAGGGCTAGCTTCAGCTCCCTCTCGGCACACAATGTTAATCTGTCAGGCAATATCATAACATTGTACACTGTTACAAACTTGAAGGAATATGATTCTAAACCCCAGTTTACTTTTATAGTAGTCATAGTGTCACGTACATTGGGAAAGTTTCTTTGAGCATTCTACTACGTCAATGCATTCTTTACACTTTCCTGTTTTTAAATGGTGCCCATCTTTCGTATTCGGTGCTATTACGAAAGGCGTGAAGTAGAATACAGAAAGGATGTGCATTTAGAATGCCAACATCTGTGAATTGCCAAGGAACCTAAAGTCCGTTCACAAAGGAACGAGGGCTCCGTAGTTCTGCTGTTTTGCGTCCTGCCGCTGCTAACCTCAGCTGTCTAATACAAAAACCTTGTATGGGCTGCCATTACAAAGTAATTGTTGTGCTTACCGCAAATTAATACGTCTCTTGATCAATGACCAAGCGGTTCGTGGCCCTTACGAACAGCGCCAGATACCCTTTCCACAACATGGGGAAGGGCAGGGGGTAGTACTTCATGGAGAATAGGTAGAAAAACAATTGATAGTGCCGCTGAACGTTGCGAGCAGCAATATAAAAACAAAAAGTTGCGCCGCCCGCTCTTTCAGCGGACAACACGAGCAGGGACGTCCACAGGTACAAGATTCATCACCGTGAGAAGAATTAGAAATATTTGCAAATTAATCACTGGGAAGTCACAAGGAACTCCTGGGGCAAAGATGTAAATTTCATATCAAAATTTTCTGTTCGACGCTGCTTTTAAACTGTCTTCCCCTTTAACTGAATTGCTTTAAATGGTCATTGTGTTTGTGTGTCTCATCTACAACTACACCTACATCTGTACTCCATAAGGCACATTAGGGTGTGTGGCGGAGGTTACTTTCTGGAACACTGTCACTTCCCCTTTTCCTGTTCCATTTGCGTATGGTTAGCTGGAAGAACGATTGGTCGTAAGCCTACGTGTGGGTTCGAATCTCTCTAATTTCGTTTTCATGGCCTTCTCCCGAGATATACCCTTATCTATTGCAGGAATTCCTGGTAATGTTTCTCTTGCCAGGAGAGGTCCCCAGGCGTAGGACCGACTGTTGTTTAGGTTAGGATCCCTGGTATAATGTGACAGCCTGCAGCCTTTTAGACTGGTGGGGCCTGGTTTGCGAGCAACAAACAAAACAGAATTTCTATGATCCATTACATGATCAAAGCTGCAACAAAACAAAGTTTAAGTTAAGCAGCTGGTGTAATGGAACGGATGCATGGTGTTACACCTGGGTCCATAATCCACACAACCGTGTGTGATTTCACGTATCCTGTAAGTTTCGGCTTTGCCTCTTACTCAGTTTTTACTTTCGTAGACGCGCAATACCTAACAATTGACAGTCGGCACAGCAGCCAGCAGGGGTCGCTCTTGACGCCGCATGGAGCACGAACTGACACGTGAGCGTAAGGGTAGTGCTAGCGCGGTCTGTTCCCCTACCACCGCCCCTCAACCCTCGGCAGACAGCGTGCTGGAAGTCGGTGGGCGGAGCTTGCTTCTCCTGCTCCCCGCGCCCCCTCCAGATTTGGTGCCGCTCCTTGTGAACAAACTACAAATATTACCTGGTTCGGGACACGCGCGCTAGTTCAGCCGCGCAGCGCGTTGTCGTCAGACCAGGTCACCGCCAAACGGACCGGTGAAAGTAGAGACTGACGGCATAGTAGATATCGCTCTCCAGCATTTCCGTTACGTCTGGGGGCGTAGCTCAGATGGTAGAGCGCTCGCTTAGCATGTGAGAGGTACCGGGATCGATACCCGGCGCCTCCAGTAGTAATTTTAAGTACTGTTAAGGGCCTCTAAGTGATACGAAAGTAAAAGAGTTACTAATTAAATTGAAGCGCATATCAAATAGGATGAGACGCACCAATAACGAAATTTTCTGCATGTAAATTTTTAACATTATCGATCATTTTGTGACTAGTGTTCCTTTTCACATCTCGCTTTGCAGTAAAACGTTCAAAAGAAAAATACGAAATTTTTTTGTTTAACCAGTCTGCGAACGAAACACACCGCGATTTGATATCATCTGGTATCTAAAATTAAGTATATTAGACTTTTAATCAACACACACATCTGTTATCACTGTGTAATCATTCCTCTCCCGAGGTCACTCTTTCGAAGCCCGTGCAGGATCTGCCACAGAACACGTTGCATGCTTACCTGACCACGCTGTCATAAATAGCCCTAAGGTTTCAGTCATTCTCCGTAGTCTTTAAAATGAAACGCACCACGTGCACATTGGATATACACGAAGAAGAAGTGGACCTTATCGACCAACAAAGGAAATGTGCGGTATTTCTCATCCACCTTTGATTGCAGTCGCAGAAAACAGTTCGAACTGCTTGACGGTCGCCTCGTTAAACGCATACCGGTCAGACAGAAAAAGACTTCGTTAAACCTAGCAAAGAGTCCTTTTAATCTAAAACACATAAGGAAATATTTCTTGCAATAAGGATACGTACTAGAAACAGCCGACGACCCACGCGTAAGGACAACAAAAACAATTTACGCAGAAATGAGAGGAGAAAAGCGACGAAACAGAATGGAAATAACAAACAAACCTTAAATGGAAACAAATGTACAAACCTTGGACCAAGTTGCATTAAATACCAAAGTAAAAACAACCTGGTATAAGGTAATAAACGACATCGTGTTCACAAATGTAAAATTTGCAACAGTCAACCTGAGAACAATTGACAAATGCCATAATTGTGACTCCAGTAACACTTTAGAAAATCGCGCCCAGCGTGGGAACACAGCAAGAACATGCTAAGCATGCAAAGAAATGCTCCGTGTCAAAATCTTAGTAATGTTAAAATTGTAAGCCGTGGTATAACCTTAAGTGTTTATTTGCATTGCCACCTTTTCCACATACAATATGGGTCTCCGAAAATCAATGTATACTAAAAATTTCACTTCAAACAAGTAACAGTACAATCTGTCAACCGACTCTCTTACATCTGTATTCTAAAAAATATATATGCTAATAACGTAAAGTTATTTATTTGTTGACGTCAACCGGCAAACAAAAAACTCATTCACAAAGAAGGAAGAAGTGAACAAACCTGACTCGAAAACGTCACAAAAAGACTGAAAGCATTCCAAAAACAGACATAAGGAAAAATATCCTCAAACCAAAAAGAGAACAAACTCTAAAACACCCGAAACATATTCAGTGGAAATGTAATAAAAGAGAGAAGTTCAAAAGGATAAACTGAAACGAAAAATAGTGAAACATTCCTTAATAATTTTTGTTACTTGCATGTATATACTAAATTGAATAAAATTTGAAGACTGTTAAAAATAAGGATAGAAACCCGGTACTACTTTTTATATCTTAATTTACACACAGAACACCAACGGTTACTGGACTGTTTGGAGTGGAATTTCACTGTTTCATCATTGGTTCTAAGGTATTTAATTGTATGAGGGTGAGTCAAATGAAAACCTTAAATTTATAATAACAGATCGAAATTTCGCGCCTTTATTCTGTAAGTTGGTAAGCGTGCTACAAACAGCGTGCACAATGGCCTGTAGGTGGCAGCATAATGCAGATGCACACATACCATTGCAGTATCAGTATAAAGATGGCCGCCCCACTTGCGACTTGCAACATGGAAGAACAGCGTTCTGTCATTCGGTTTATGCATAGTGAAGGTGTTGAACCTACTGAAATTCATCGACGAATGAAGGTTCAGTACGGTGAAGCATGTTTGTTACAGCACCAAGTCTACGAATGGAGTAGGAAGTTCGCAAATGGTGTGACTTCAGTGGGAGATGCTCCTCGTCCAGGTCAGGCAGAACGAGTTGTGAGTCCACAGAACATTGCATGCTTAGAGGGACCACTGTCATCAGTGCACCATACACAGATCTCTTCAAAAATCATCTGCGGCCTGCAATCAAATCAAAGCAACGTAGATTGCTGTCAGCAGGTGTCCTTTTGCAAAATGACAATGCGAAGCCCAACACTGCCCGTACAACAATTGCAACAATCACAGACCTGCATTTTCAGTGTCTTCCTCAACCACCATACTCACCAGACGTTGCCCCAAGTGATTTCCATATATTTGGACCACTCAAAGACGCAACGGGAGGAAAGAAGTTCCGTTCTGATGAAGAGGTACGCCACGCGCTGCATGAGTGGTTGGCGGACTACAAAAAGAATTTTTTTCTAAAGGAATTTATGTACTTTGTAAACGCTGGAGGACTTGCATTGAGCGTTGTGGAGATTATGTTGAGAAGTGATACAGCTTTGTACCACTTCTGCACAATAAATAATACTTAAAAAATATTTAAGGTTTTCATTTGACTCACCCTCGTAAATAAATCTAATGGCCAAGTCCTCAACTAACTGACGCTATGCAAATCCACGACCTTTTAGCGGAAACTGGCTTGACATGTACATCTAAATCTATACTCTCCACATTAATGGTAAAGCACGTGGCAGAGGTCACTTTATACGGTGTCATATATTATGGCTTTTCCCATTCGGTTCGCGTATGGAACGTAGGAACAATGACTACTTTTGTTTGTCTGTGTGAGCTATCTTACCAGTCTGTGGGCAATAGTTTCGGATGGAAATTGAAAAAATTGTAGCTAAAGACGTGCAAACAGAATTTTCTAAGAATCACTTCGAGAGTGTATTTGTCGTTTTTCTATAATTAGTTCACATTTTTAACGTTTGTATTACAGTCGCACGTGAGGCAGTCAGACTTATGCACAATCGCACTGCTCTTCTTTGTATCTCACCTGTTTAGTCTGACTCTATATGGCCCATACATTTGAGAAACATTCTTGTATTGTCCGTACAACGGTTTTCACTCAGTCTCTTACGCATACAGATTATTGTTCTCCCACGCCATGACAGCGAATCGAAATCTACCATTTACTACGTCTGCGGCTGGCCTACGTCCCACCAGAGAAATAATGAATTTGTGAAGGACTTAACATCGACCAAATTTTGTAATTCGTCTGTGGCAGTCAACCTGCCATAGATAGACGTAGCTTACTGACACTTTCCTTGGTCGATAATACGAATCACTTCCCTAATCAGAGGCAACGTGACTGCTAAAGTCTACTAAAGGTACTCTGTGTAGTAGGCGTAATAGCGATTATCACAAAGTTACACCTATCGATCGAATGTACGTGCCGTATTGCACGAACTATTGATGAAGCAGTTGATCTGTTCTTTAGAATCTCAGCAATGAGCTCTCGTATTTATCGAAATCAATTATATTTTTCTTTTCCTATAATCTAATTCCTGTCCGTAGTTTGGAGTAAACATTTGCAATCCACTTATGCACGTTTTAGCACGACGTTGGCATACTGATTTCAGGACCCTCTTATTTCTTTAGCATAACGTGTCAATTAAATTACTGTGTCGTATCCACAGGTTTTGTACACTATGTTTGACGCGTTATCTACAATTATGGAAAGCCTATCCGTTCTAACATCAGGAATGGGTCCTCCGAACGTACCGTTCTCGTCCATGCTCTCACTCCATTAAGCACTAAGGAGAGGTTTGGGATTCAGCGCGGGACAGTGCAGCTTACGAAAGTGGTGTAGGCTGGGAGAACAGCAAAAGTTTCCTCAAAAGTCTAACTCAAAATGGTTTCTTTTTTCGGGCGCAACAGCAGCTCTCCTTCAGGAAATGTGTGTTGGGTCGTAGTTGACAGTTCAGCGTTGGTATCTGTGACAAGTACGTATAGACTTCATCGTCGTGTTTTTGTTATTCTCAACGATGGTACAGAAGGCATCAAACCTCGTATCGTCACATAGCCTACACTAACAGCAAAAGGACCGCCGAACTTAACGCAATTATTCGCGGGATATATGACCGCCAACGTTATCATAAATATCCTCATACCACTGGACTCGTGAAAGCGATCCAAAATTAAACACAGGTGATTGGTGCAAACTACAGTAATCATAAACTGAACGGTTGCACCTCTTCCCTTGATTGCCAAACTCACTCCGGTGGTGGGATTCGAACCAGCTACGCCAGAGTTAAGTGCCACTGCACCAGTGTGCATTACCGATCTCGACAACGGAAACGAGTTACTGTGTAGTACGGTAGCAACGAGCAACACTCACTAATTCGCCACATTTTGATAATAGGTAATATCGAATATCGATTTACTAATGTCTTGGAGAGGAGTGAAACGAAGAAACAGCAGAAAGTAAGAAGAAAAATTCCCCCTTTTTTAAAGGGCGAGAACTGTCAGCTACTGCTCACCTGTTTCTGTGTTTCCAACACGGAACCGAGAGAGTAAACTACAAAAAAATGTGTTTCACCTTCTTCTTGAACAATGCAATTTACTGCTTCCATTCATTACGAACCAGCAACAACACCCCACGCTTTGAAAACAGGATCCGAGCCTGCCGGCTGTAATTTATTTTCTGCGTCGTTTTCCTTCATCCGTCTACGTGAATGCAATGTAATTACTCGCGCGAGGCAACGACCGATTTCCGCAGTCGTCGTGTAAACAAAGTTCCTGGTCCCTCTCTAATGAGCTCGCTATAGACCTTACCTAACAACTTTTCTTCTCCAGAGGGGTTTACTGAACACTTCCATTAAAGTGAAACCTTGTGTTTTACATTAAAGCTTCATACGAAATCAATACTGTTCCCATTCAAGCGTGGATGCGCTTAGTCTAAGTAGATTACATGCAATAGACTACAAAGATTCTCAGTAATTAATTGTCATAAAAAATTGCCAACTGATCCCAAAAATATAGGCGGGTAGATATACTCGCTACTAAAATGTTCAAACAAAATAATTACGTTCAATAAATTTCGCTCACTGTTAAAAAAGGAACATTCTTAAGTAGAAGAAATTCTATACACGTACATACCACCAGCTGGTATTCGAATGATATGAAGTGCAAAAATTTTTGGAGACTAGAACGGCCAGCACGCTGCATTAATGTTTACACTGTAGAACGTCACAAATATCCTTCTTCCTAATATGATATGTTTCATGAGACAAGATTCTGATACCGTCTTCGAACACGACAATGTTCTTGCGTACACAGGTTATAACGTAACTACGGGTTAATATCCAGTGTATAAAATGGTTTTTGTGACACGTTCAGTGATTAACAGAAACAAGGCATCGAAGATCAAGATAAATGGTTACCGATAGAATATAGATACAACCTGGTCATTATTGTACGAGTGTTTACTGTGTACAACAACGTTCGAAATAAAAATAGTAGTAAGTTAAATTTTAACTGTAGTTACCCGTAATTTTTATACCAAAATCGCTTGAATGAATTTAGATTGCAGAAAAAACTGTCGACAGGTCCAAAAAGAGCAAAAGTTAAATTTGGTAAGTGACTTTGAAATCACGCAAATACTGGGCACGAATGAATATGCGGTAACTGAAAAAATGCTCACTCGCTAGCTAGACTAAGGACTTTAATTTTCGATGCAATGATGGTAATTATAATTACGAAAAGCAATAATATGCTACGACCAGCAACACATCGTAGAAACAATGTTGTATTGTATAACTCACATTAATGCTGTGTGTTCAGATGTTTGTATAATTGCGACCAAATGTAATAACTGTTCTGTTGTGATTGCTAGTCAAATGATACCGTAAAACTTTCACTCACGGCAACAGTTACCTGTTAGTGCTAATGTTTCGTGGGTATACTTACATAATATCCTTTACAGGATACATCATAAAATCCCTTAGACTACAAGAGAGCCAGTATCTTCTGTCAGAGAAATATGAAGTCATTTAAATCACTTACAGTTTTAACTGAGTGTCACCAATAGCAGTGCAATACTATACGAACCACTATAATCAGAACTGCTTTTTGTTGAAATAATTACTTGAGTGATAATCAAGTGTAAATTTAACAGAATCTGTTTTTTAACTATTTCTTTCTCGGAACTTACGGCGAGGAGGACAGGACCCGCCGATGGTTAACGACTTGGGTCAATGAAGTTTCACACACAAAATTCATGCTTTGACTAAAGACACCCTAACGTTCCAAAAACGTTACTTACGCTGGCATGCCCATTACACAGCTATAAAAATACCGGCTGCATCGTACTTCGTGATGAGTTGCTCGTGGTGGGATGTAATTCTTATCACGTAATACATTATTGACGAGAGGCTTTCCTTGATTAGCGGGCAGCTTCACTAAATTTGGACCACGCAGTATTGTTCATTAATTCCAAAATCTTCTTGCGACCTCGGATTGTGCAAATACAACTGCTCGTTTACTTATACTTTACCTCGCCAAATGTTATAACACTGTTTGCAGTAAAATCGCCGTTTGGCATTTGCTCGCCAAAACACACGTTTGTACTACACCACAGATGCTTCGCAACTCCACATTGCCTGTGTTATTGTTACATGAAATATATTCTTCGTGTTTCGTACAATTTACATTTTCCTAACATTGCCAGCGTGTTTTCCATAACGATTTGACATAATTATTTCTTCCTTATTCTTTCAACATACATATATTTGGATAAACACTAATTACCGACAAATTTTATAAATACGTATAGTCATAAAAATAATATTGCACTCGTGAAATCAAGTATCCGAAAAATACGCGAGACACTAGGTTGTAGTGTTAAAAGCTCTTGTCTCTCTGAACTGCCTGCATAATGTTAAAATGCTCTATTGATCTGCAAGACCCAACTATCAGTCCCCAACGGAAAATGTGAGGGGCTAGCTTGGACGTCAGCTCTACCCCATAGCCAATATCCAGTGTATCGGGGTCCAGTTACAACAGTTGTGTGTCGACTTGGCGCAGGAGATGATACACTGTGTTCAAGAGTAGCATCACATATTTGTAAAAATGAAGCACTAACAAAATGACAACTTGGTTTTCAGAAAGGCTTTTCAACAAAAAAATGCTATATATGCTTACACTGATCAAATATCAAATGTATTGACTAACCGAATATCAGTCATTGGGAAATTTTGTGATCTCTCACAGGCTTTTAATTGTCTGAATCATAAAATCATTATAGATAAGCTTAAGTATTGTGGTATGAGCGGGACAGCTCACAAATGCTTTAATTCATATTTAACTGGAAGAATGCAGAACGTTGAAATTAACACCACAGATGGGCTGTAAAAGTCAGCAAAATCCTGTAGGTGGGGAGGTATCAAGAATGGTATCCCACAGGGTTCACTCTTGGGTCCGTTATTCTTCTCAGTGTATGTCAATGACTTACCATTCTATATTCATTAAGATGCAAAGCTAGTTCTTTTTGCTGATGATACAAGTATAATAATAACATCCAACAAACAAGAATCAGCAGAGGAAATTGTAAACGATGTCTTTCAGAAAATCATTTATTGGTTCTCTGAAATGAGCAAACAATATATATACAATTCAGTAGAGTAAATGGATTAACGCCATTGATAAATATAGGCTATGAACAGAAGTCTTTCAGTAAGGCAGAATATTCGAAATTTCTGGGTGTGTGCACTGATGAGAAATTGAATTAACAGAAACACATCGATGATCTGCTGAAATGGTTAGGTTCAGCTACTTATGCTGTTAGGGTTATTGCAAATTTTGGTGATAAACATATCAGTAAATTAGCCTACTATGCCTATTTTCATTCACTGCTTTCATATGGCATCGTATTTTGGGGTAGTTCATCATTAAGAGAGAAAGTATTCACTGCAGAAAAGCGTATAATCAGAATAATAGTTGGAGCTCACCCAAGATCACCCTGCAGACATTTATTTAAGGAACTCGGGATATTCACAGTACCTTCGCAATACACATATTCACTTATGAAATTTGGTATTAATAACCCATCTCATATCAAAAATAACAGCGAAGTGCATAGCTACAACACTAGAAGAAAGGATTATCTTCACTATTCTGGGTTAAATCCGACTTTGGCACAGAAAGGGGTGAATTATGCTGCCACAAAAATCTTCGGTCATTTGCCATATAGCATAAAAAGTCTGAATGACAGCTCCTTCTATTCAATAGACGAGGTTTTTGATAATAACTAGTAACTATAAAAAATTATTTTGTGTAAAGAAAACTTACGTTGAAGTGACACGTTCCACATCATTACGAAATGTCATATCCATGATCTGTGGAACAAGTATTAATGTATGTAGGTATGTATGTACAATAGTTGTATGGCATCATCCGCAATCGAATCAGTGGACGCATACAGGTTCAATGCTATGCAACATCCTACTGATATGAGACTAGCACTGTGCTCTAACTACAAATTTAGCCGTTCGTTTAGTTTGGTGAACAACTTAAATAAAACCACGTCACAGCAATGTGTGAAGTTTCATTTCATTTTCTTGTCCCTCGCTCGGCTGCTTAACTCGTTTGTATAGAATCTCGCTACAGTATTTCTATCGTAGACTTGTAAATCATCATAGAAGTTATTCGTGAAAGGAGAAAGAAAGATAACTAAGTATCAACACTATGCTGTGAAAATTAGTGGTTAGTGAACTCTCTTTGTACAGCAGCAAGTGCATCTTCGAGATCCACTACGAAATGCTTTCGAAATTTACGATCTATGGAAACAGTTACACACTAGGGAGTTCAACTGCTCAGATATTTTTAATTTTTTATTTTACTGAAATGTCCTGGACGGCATTATACTCTGCTCGGATTGGCTTTCAGCGGTAATAGAAGCTGCGCCCCTGAACAACGGAGACCAAACGTTAGTGGAGGACACCATATCGCATAGGCCTATTTTGAATTGTACGCATACTTTGGATCACGGGTTGAAAGAAAATAACGGCGTATCGCCTTCGACAACACCATGCCTAGTAATGCGTTGCGGTGTGTAAACCAACCTTCAGGTGATAAGAGCTTCACTTACTTATGTTTTAAAATTGTCTTTATTATTAGAGTTAGTAGGATAAAAGGGTCACAGATAATGTTTGTAAGTAACCATGGAACCCAAAAAGCTGCAATTTTTTTTACTGTGTGTAGCTGGTACTTCAGTTTTGCAGATCGATGTATATGGCAGCCGGGATGCGGTCCCTGGGCACCTCGTTCATTGGGTTGCAGTTTTAGGACAAGCGGTAAAAAATGACGACTGGAATAAGAAAAGAGGTAGAAGAGAGAGGGCGAGGTAGGAGGTGGTACAAGAATAAGAAGAAGAAGAAGAAGAAGAATAAGAAGAGGAAATGGATTGCAATGCATTAAAATAGGAAGGGAGTAGAAATGAGTGAAAAGGAAACTTGAGCATATTCGGATTGAACTGCTTTCAGCAACAAGTCCAGAATTGCGTTCGTTATTTTGTTTGTTGTGGCTTGGCATGTGAAGCAATGCAAAAGAAACCGTTTCATTGATCCAACAAATGCAATGTTGGAATGGGTGTTGTTGGGTGTTTTGAATCTCTACATATTATAAAAATGGTGTAAATGGTGTGTGTGTGTGTGTGTGTGTGTGTGTGTGTGTGTGTGTGTGTGTGTTTTCCAGATCTCCTCCTAAACTAATGCAACGATTTCAACCAAACTTGGTACACATTACACATAACCTTTACTGCCTGGCAACAACCACTGTTGTGGTAAGAACCGTCTACCAATCATAGTTGATGAGATAAGATATCATAAACAATGAAATACCTTAATAATTGGCACATCATATGCGACGTTTAAATTTATTACGTCTGCGGTACTATCCCAAATAAATTTCGCCGACAGTATCCACATACGCAGCTAAACGCACCTGCAAAATTATGTTTTGGTACCACAAGTAGTTCAGGAGATATGACGTCAGGAACACTAAGATGCAAGAAAAACTGCCACGTTGTGTGTGACGTTTAAATTTATTACTTTTTTTTGCTAGTAACTTTATTCGCAAAACATTTTGCAGGCTGCAACCACACATGCCACTGAATGTACCTATTACACGAGTATATTGTATGACACATAGCTCAAGGGCTGTGACATCATAAACACTAAGTTGCTTGAAAAAATGCCGCATCACGCATGAAGTTTTATTACATTTATTCTTTGCTACTAAGACACTCCTGCAGTGGAGTCGGCTTAAGTAAATTCCTGACACCTTCGAGCGCTTTTGAGAGCCTTTAACTGCGAAGTACAAACGGCTGTAAGCGAAAACAATCGTCATCTGTACAATTATGAAAGGGAATTGCCACAGAGACGTTTACATAATCGCGTTGTAGACTCGCGAAGCAGCTGCGTCTAGCGTACGAAAACAGTCTAGGATATTACACTACAAATACCTCTTTTTGTTTGCGCCTCTAATAGAGAACTGGCAATATAGATACCCGGGCAATGCCGGGTTGGCAGCTAGTTTGTATACCTGTTGAAATGTGTACCTTCCATTTAATTGCGAAGACGTGTTGATTTTAACACAGGAATAAACAGGCTAAGCAGCATTGAGGATTACCCAAAAAATGGCGGGATAACGGCCCGGTGGGGGGAATAAAGTCAAATACTGCGTGGGTGCCAGTTACCCCACTAACGTCACTGCCCAGTTGCAGAAGGGTTATTGTCAGAGTAGCTGCAGCGCAGGTGAACTACCTAATCTATGTCATCTACACAAATACTCCAGAAGCCACTGTACAGTCCATGAAAGATAGCACGTAGTGTCAGTATTATCGGCTTCCTGTTCTGTCCCACACGCCTCTTGGGCAAGGGAAAAATGACTGACTTGACACGTCTGTACGTGCCGTTATCTGTTCGATCTTACTCTAGCACACTGGACTCGCATCCGGGAGGACGACGGTTCAGTCCGGCGTCCGGCCATCCTGATTTAGGTTTTCCGTGGTTTCCCTAAATCGCTCTAGGCAAATTCCGGGATGGTTCCTTTGAAAGGGCACGGCCGACTTCCTTCCCCGTACTTCATTAATCCGATGAGACCGATGACCTCGCTGTCTGGTCTCCTTCCTCAGACAACCCAACCCAACCTTATTCTGGCGGCCTCTTCGCGAGATAAACGATGTGGCCTTATAATGGTAGCGATTAATTGACTGTTGATGAAAAGAGCGCGTACGATGAGACCAGGCTTCCCCAACACAACATATGCTGTGACGAGGAAATCTAGCTTATAACAAGATCCTCGCAGATTACGTCGTACCTGATGTTTTCCCAGTACCGACTCTCACGATATTTTTAAATCGCTGGTTGCTCTGGTTAGCTTGCACTGGTGCTAGTTATTTTGCTTTTTGTTTACTCCTGTTATTCGGAATGACGGAAGTTGAAGTTTTATCGTCTCGTCCAAGACGAGATCATTAAAGGCTGTGCACAAACTCGAATAGGCGGAGCATTGAGAAGCAAATAGACCGTGTTCTTCCAAAGGCATCGTAGAACACAATTAAAGCGGCTTAGGGATTTCCGGAATGCGAGTTATTCGTGTATTTTTAATCACAGAAAAAGTCACACGGAATCGTGTTTCAAGTATGAGGAATGACTCACCATTTTCATTGTTGATGTCTCAATATATTCTGAGGTCCACATGCAGAGTCATTGTCGTGATGAAGCAGCAGCCAGTCCATTAATCCAGACCTTTCTGTCGTATTAGCTGGAAAACATTGACCGCATACGTGGTCATAGATTACCGTGCTATGTTCTGAATCAGCTGTTGCTTCATATTCCTACTGTACTGGAAACTCTGCCTCAGCAGACCATTATTTATTTTCGTTCTATAATAACGTCTTTCGTCATGTAAATAAATAAATAAATAAAAATGAAGAACGCGCAATAGTTTCAGTGAACCCTGTGGACTACAACTGAGTATGACGCTGAATACAGCCGTCGCCAAACTCACGGTGATCCACTTAACGAAGACTTCAGAGAACGTCTTGTATTGTGACTGTGTCGCTTCCCATCAGTGCAGCTATCTTTCGTTCGCCTTGTCATTTTGATACGTTGTGTAATCTTGAACTTGTGCTTCTTGGAATATTATGTGCCGACCCTTTGTGGCGTATTAATGATCTGAACAGTGCTGCTAACTGTACGAAATTTATCAACTTTATATTCGTGTGTGATACTTGCCATTTTGCATATTGTATACATCAGTAACTGTTATATGATCCTGATGTAATGAGACCCTTTTCAGGAACTAAAAAAAACGGCAATATTCTGAAATTGTTTAAACAAAAAAGTAACATATTAGTTTGACGGACAGACTAGGGCGTTATTAATTTAAAAAAAAAAAAACTGCCATTGTATGGAACACCGGCAGGAATTGTGCGGGCAGGTGTGTAGTAGCCACTGGGGAGTTCACTCGGTAGAAAGCTGTGGTCAACAGAGACTTGCAGTCCTCCGTAATTCTATTAGGCAGTTTCAGAAAGGTGAATTATGAACAACATGTATGTAATGTTTTGTTGAGTGAGCTGTGGAGAATGAACAGGCAAAATTGAGAGCGTGACACGTACTACATAGTAATAACATCTGCAGTAATAACATCTGTAGTAATAACGTCTGCTCCGTGTAGTGGAAAGGCTTCAATCACAATACATCTAACTAATGTTCAATATGGGTGTATGGCGTTCAAAAACCCTATCCTACAGTCCAGTTTCTGTTTGCTGTGGTTGGGCCTCAGATAGTTATTTAGGATAACTGTATGCGTGTTATAGCTAACTGCAGGATTAGTACCATTCTTACGATTTTCAATATTTCCGGGTCATTTCATGAAAACTGAAGGTTTTGCTACTCTTCCTGTTTCATATGTTAGTGGAAAATCAACACGGCTCGCATCATCAAACCTTCGCTGTGTATTGGTCATATTTTGGTCTGTCTTTTTCTTGTTGTTAAGTTAATGCTTCAATGTAAATTGCACTAATGTTACATCCTTAACCATAGAATGACCCTTTCAATGTTCCGGCTTGATTATGTAACGCAGTATCTAAATATCTAACTTCCACTGTGGCTTCTTTAATCAGTACTGCCACATTCCACTAATGTGGCGTAATGAACAGTTCGTTATTGGAATCAACGGCATACAGGTTTACTAATTAACCATTATAAAGCCACCTTGCTCAATAGTGGAACAACATTAATGAAACAGAGTTGTTAATGTAACTATGGTCACTCTGTAAATGCCTGAATGTGTATGAGTAGGAATTTGCTGAAATGAAAGAGAGATAGCGAAAGAGTCATTTGAATTAACTGAATTAATTTTCAGCCTCCAGTCAACTTGTCTGTACAATGGTGGTCAACTGGAATTTGCAAAAATTAGTACGGAAGTTTCGTATTTACTATTTGTTCATTTTGTGAGTTTAATATGACGATAAGAACAGCGTTGTTTGCGGTGGTAATCAGTTCTTTCTATTAACAGTCCGATTGCCGTGTATTTTAATGAAAAGATCCACTATCTGGCGGTATTTGTCTAAATGTGTGTCTGTGTGTCTCCGCAGAGCATTATTGAAACGAATGGCAATGTTGTACAACCAAAATCGTGAGAAGTAAACTTGCTCCATTACGACATGTGCAAGTTAGCGTGCAATAGTAATTATATTCGAACTGAGTAATTGCGAAGATACGTTTAGCGTTATAGTGTGACAACTGACATGCCGTCACAGCCGGTACCGCAGCTATAAAAGGACAGTGCAATTAGCCATATGGCAGAAAAGTATGTCGTTAAATATTCATTCCTAATTACATGCAAGAATATTTACATTTGCGTGTGAATATTGAAGTCTCAGAGATTACAAATGAGGCGCTTATATGATTTCTTAACGACTAACTCTTTAAAAGCACTGTTGCTGCCGAGACTGCGCTCTGCAATCACATACCCATATGTATCCAATTAGAAATTAGCAACTTGCATACATGCGAAGGCGGATAGCGAATGCCGCGACTTACCTCTCTGCTAAACATAGTGTGAGATGTTCGTAATATTCGAGGCTAGATCTCTCAAATATCTCCCCGTATTTATATCTCCTTCGCTTTTCTCCTCTTTCTGCGTGTTTCGGCGTATTTTTTTTTTTAATATTGCACAATATTTTCGTCATTATTCACAATGTTAGGAGAAGGAATTTACGCGTTTAATTCAGAACACACACTATCGTATGACAGCTTAAAAAGAGTTTACATGCACACATTCTTTTCTGTCTGACCTTGGAGGTAAAAAAAAAAGAGAGATGGCCCAACAGACTTACGCTGTACGTTGTTTTGAAGCCAGAGAGAGCGGCGCGTGCCGCCATTTTAAGTAGCCCAAAACATTAGCAGTCTACTGTTTATGACTGCTTCTTGCTCATTATTTCTGTCGTGTACATTCAACAACTGTTATAAATACTAAAAATTACGATGCTTACTTGACTAACGTAGTGTCAGGAATCCAATTTCAGCGTTTTTGGTTCCTTGAATGCTTGTTTGCTGTTTGCTCTAGTAATACGACGCATTTAACCTCTTAATGTAACTTGTTGTGGTTGATGGATTTCGTATAACGAAGAATAGAAGGATATTATGTGAAAATGATGCTTTCGTAATGCAGTTTATTCCACTTGTACTATATATGTGTTGATAGCAAATGAAACTGGAACTCGGAAACTAACGCTTGTTTGCTTAGAGGTAGTGCTTCTTGTTCGGTACATGTTGAGCTTTCAACTGGTATGCACAACATTTTTAATGTTCACGTTTGCAAAACACTTACCTACCTGTTCTTTGTTAGCTTATAAACGTGTGTAATGAGGAAAGAAGCAAGACATGCTATCGCATCTTGTGCATGTCAACAAAGCGAACGATTATTGAAACGTCAAAGAAACTGAACTGCGTAGAGCTATACCTCCATGAAAAATAGAGTTTTTGTTTTATTAGATTGTCAGTGCGTTAGTTTCACTATACTTTACACGTCTTCTCACTTTGACTTCTTACCTACAAAAAGCCATTCAGTGTGTGGTCAATAACAGCAATTTACAGGGTGAAAACACGATATCTAGTTTTTTAAACATCTTAGAGCATTGTAAAAAGCTAAAAATGTTGTAAAGGAAATGGTCTCAACGCTTAAGACCCAACCTGTTTGTTTCTTTTCTCGGAATGATTCTAGCCAGTAACTCTGTCAGTTTTTTTTAGGAATAACCAAACATAGCACAATTGTAATTTACGTCTACTTTGATCATCTGCTTGATTTTAGTTTTGAATTTCATTTTGAGGTTTTAAAAGTATATATGCTTTGTGATATACCAGTAGTTAGTTTGTTTCATGTTCCACGTATCATCTGTCCGATAAATCGTAATGATATGGAACGAGTCATTAAATACTGACTTGTTTTTGGTAGATATGCCTCCATGCTGAGCATTTTTTAAATTTTAACCGTTTTTAATTGAAGACAGACATATCTTAGTCTGTAATTCCTATCCATCACAATTTACACATTACATTAATAGATAATTTTCCGCGGAATAGGAATAGTAGTCAAAGAAAAATTGTTTCATTTTAGTTTCAAATTTTACTTTGTTTTTTTTGTCAGGCATTTTATGTCAATGAGTACGTGACCAAAACGTTTGGTTGCAGTACTGTAAACCGGTGCCAGAAAACTTCAATGTGGCGTAAGGAATGTGATTTTTCTTCTTCTAGTATTGTAGTTATGTACATCATTGTTCCTGTTGAAGTGCAGTGTATTATTTACAACAAACTTTCTGAGGTAATAACTATACTGTGAAACGGATAGAATGCTACTCAAACGCCGACCACAAGGCAGACACGACGAATAGAGTGTTCACATAAATTTTCAGCCAAAGCCTCCTCCAGAAAGGAAGCATACTCATTCATATAGTCATACACGCTAAACTCACGCTCACATGACCGCTGTCTCCGGCTGTTCTAGGCTGTTTTAAGGGGGAGGAAATGTGAACAATGAATAATAATTATCGACGAGAGGAATTTAGGGCATGAGATGCTGCCCCAACAATCAGCTCGGTTACTTAGCCGTGTGTTGTACTGGAGAAAAACCGTTGATACAGTGTGGCTAGGATGTCGGAGCGTTTGCGATTTCGAAAGCTATGAAAAGCACAGGAAAGAAGAGACAGAACGAACACTAAGTAAAGTAAGCCAAATCTAAAGTCAAATGACAGAAATAAAACCGCTATAATAAAAGTAAAGAGTGGGACAGTAGTTCATGCATACAAAAGAAAATATTGCTTGAACGGCTCCGCTTATCAAAGAAATGATTCCTTTGAACTTTAGATTACTATCAGATTGAGTTGTACACCGATAAACAAGGCAAGCTGACAGTTTTGATGAAACGACTACGTCTCCACACAACCAAACCACCAATTACTGTCGAAACTGGACACGGGCAGGTCAGAGTGACGTCACGGGGAAGTATCACCGTGGTGAACTATGGAGGTATGAATGCGGTGAACCTAATATTTTGTGGGTAGTTAAAAACCTCCATGTGTCCGACAGTACAACTCGTTCTCTGACTGCAAGCTACAGCATCAAAGAGGCAGTATAACCATAGAGGGGCAACCATGAAGGTAAAAACATGAAGGAAGTTGTCATTAAGTCACAAACTTGAAGTCGACGTCCTCCGTCTTACATAGCCCCAAATATTAGGCTCTCTGGCTCTGAGCACTATGGGACTTAACTTCTTTGGTCATCAGTTCCCTTAGAACTTAGAACTACTTAAACCTAACTAACCTAAGGACATCACACACATCCATGCCCGAGGCAAGATTCGAATCTGCGACCGTAGCGGTTGCGCGGGTCCAAACTGTAGCGCCTAGAACCGCTCGGCCACTCCGGCCGGCAAATATTAGGTTCTCCGCATTTATCCCCCCGTGATTCACCGCAGGAGTTCTTCCTCATGATGTCACTTTGACGTTGTCATGCCCACTTTCAACCGTTGGGGATGTCTATCGACGTTTGCGGTCGAATCCCAACTGGTATCTGGTGATTTCATTGTGCGGAGACGTAATTGTTTCATCAAAAATGCCAGTTTGTATCATTTACGTGTGTACTAACTGATACGATTGTAAACTAAAGTTTAAAGGAATAACATTTCATTCGTAAGTGGAGCCATGCAAGAAATATTTTCTTTTGCACACATGAATTATGTTTGCGCTGTTCAGTTTTTGCTTTCCTGTGTTTTTCATTGCCTTCCAAATCGCATACGCTCCGATATCCTAGCCACACCTTAACAACAGCCACGTTTTCGCGCAACACACGGCTACGTGGCCGCACTGATGGGTGGTGCAGCATCTCATGCCCTAAATTCCTCCCGCCGATAATTACTCGTTGTTCATATTAACTCTCTCTCTTTAAAAACGATTCTGGCAAGAACAGCCGGAGACAGGGTACTGTGTATGTTTTGTGTCTATTATTGTATGAATGTATGTGCGTGTTTTGCTTCCTTTCTGAAGAAGTCTTTGGCCGAAAACTTACGTGAACACTCTTTCCGTCGTGCCTGTCTATTGCTCGGCCTCTTAGTACCAGTCAACCAGGTTCACAGTATAGTTATTTCCTCGTGAAGTTTGTTGTGAATAATCCGTTGCATTTCAACAGAACAGTGATGTACATAATTACAGTACCAAAAGAAAAAAAAAAAACATTCATTATGCCGTCAAGGTTCTCTGCAGCACAAAGAAGGGTTGACAATGGTGCAACGAAAAGTTCTGATCACTTATCCAGTGATATAAAATGTCTCACAGACAGCAAAGAAAAATTTGAAAATAAACTGAAAACAGTTCTCTGTAACAACTTTTCCTGTTCTGCAGAAGATTATCTATTGCTCGAATGTGTAAATGGTGATGGGTAAGAATTGCTGACTAACATGTCTGTCTGTAGTTAAAAAAAAATAATAAATGATCAGCATGGAGACATATTTCCAACAAAAAAAGTTTTATTGTATGACTCATTCCACATCATAACGATTTAGCGTGGAAATGCTACACGGAACATGAAACACTGACTATTGGTATATCACAAAGCATGGTATAGGCTTATATGCTCTGGAAACCTCAAAATGAAATTCAGAAGTAAAATCGAACAGAGATCAAAGTAGACGTACATACCAATCGCGATGTGTTCGCTTGTTCCTGAAAAACTGACGGAGTTGCTTGCGAGAAATATTCCGGGAAAAGAAGCGATCGGCTACTGTTGGAAAGGAAGTCTTGTATGCTGCATAGGTTACGCTATCACTACTAAAAAAGAATAATTACATACATGTTGAAGCAAAATATCAGTTTTACGGGATCTAAGCTCTTGAGATCATTCCCTTTATCACATTTATGGTAATGCACATTGCTGGAGCATGTTTACAGAATTCAGAATTATATTGTTTTTTCTCTTCAGACTGGTATCACTGGTCACACATGGCATGGCGCATCACAGGTTAGATTTCAGAGTGAGAATATGTGTAAACTACTGTGAAACCACTCCATTGACAATCTGATAAAACAAGAACTCTGTTTTCCATGGAGGTAAGTCTGTATGCAGTTCTGTTTCTTTGACATTTCAGTAGTCGTTCAGTTTGTTGACATGCGCAAGACGAGATAGCGTACCTTGCTTTTTTACTCACTGTACACGTTTATGGGTTAGCAAAGAATACCTGTACAAGTTTTTTGCAAACGTGAACATTAAGAATGTTGCACATCGACTTTGGGCCTCAGCACTCTGCAGGAACAAAACCTTCTTCAGTAAGCAATGGCATTACGATCGCTTCAGCGGTTTGCATTTTTTAGCCTCAGGCTTGATTCTTTTTGAATGACCTTAATATGCTTTAGAATGTACGACGTGAAACTGTGTGTAGCTTAAATGTTGCCCATCTGACCAAGGGGAGTCATAAACAGAGTGAATTTTTCCACTGTGTGCAAACTCAAGCGACTGATCGATGAAAGGATACGGAACAAAAAAGTCTAATGAACTTATGTCAGGAAATGCAAGGTTTCCATGTTAGAGAGCATTTATTCAATCATACATCGTTACAGAGACTGCGGTCTAATTCGCGCTGTATCATGCAGACTCTGATACAGTATGTGTTGAAAGTGGTTTCCATGTGTGCCTGCCTCAATGCATGGCCGGCCGGAGTGGCCGTATGGTTCTAGGAGCTACAGTCTGGAACCGAGCGACCGCTACGGTCGCAGGTTCGAATCCTGCCTCGGGCATGGATGTGTGTGATGTCAGGTTAGTTAGGTTTAATTAGTTCTAAGTTCTAGGCGACTGATGACCTCAGAAGTTAAGTCGCGTACTGCTCAGAGCCATTTGAACCATTTTGAACCTCAACGCATGCGTGTACGCGCCGTAGCACGTTCTTTCTCACGCGTACACATCGGTCAAGCTGCGTCCGAACAGTGTCAAAGGCAACATGAAGTCGCTGCTCCAGTATCTCCACATCTCGAATGGGCTCTGGTCATAAGATACTTTTGAGATCGCCCCACAACCAGAAATCGCACGGGTTGAGAACTGGTGAACGATCAGGCCATGTAACTGGACCCCTCGTCCGATCCATCGTTCAGGGAAGACACGACTGGGATGCGTCCGGACGTTAATGGCGAAGTGGGCTGGAGCGCGATCACGTAGTAGCCACATAACCCTTCTTCCAGTAGGGGAGGCAAAGTCACCCACAAGAAACGCCGATAGCTCCGGCCTCTTAGGACGTGAAAGGAAACTGGTCCCAAAATAAGGTCGCCAGTTATCCCCACCCACACATTCCGTCTGCACCGATGATGATGATTCGCAGTCACCATACCATGGGAGTTTTGCATACTATCCCACAGATGCCTGTTATGAAAGCTGCAGATACCACTCCGCGTAAAGGTGGCCTCATCTGTGAACAGAATGGATGACACAAATCCTGGAATCGTGGTTGCCTGGTGAAGAAACCAGAGACAAAACTGCTCCCGATGCTGAAAGTCTATTGCTAGTAAGCCGTGCACACATAGTAAGTGATAATAGTAGTAACAATTGTCATTGAGAATGTTCCACATGGTCGTCTGGCTTATCCTGTATTGGTGGGCCAACTGCCTGGTGCTGACATAGTGTTAATCACATTTTCCTCCAAATCTGGTGTACGAAAATTTCAGGTGCGTCCTTCCAGATTTCCTGCTTCCTGAAATGATGCTCCCGGCCGCTGTGGCCGAGCGGCTCAGTCCGGAACCGCGCTGCTGCTACCGACATAGGTTCGAATCCTGCCTTGGGCATGGATGTGTGTGATGTCCTTAGCTCTAAGTCTAGGGGCTGATGACCTCAGATGTTAAGTCCCATAGTGCTTAGAGCCATTTGAGCCATTTTTTGAAACGACGCTGTGTCAGACAAAAAGTGAAACACTGTTGCTGTGATTGTTGTCGGCGGGGATAGGTTTCCTGATACAACGTTGCTGCCCGCCGCCCGTTGCCTTTGGCCTCTCTGTAAGTAAACACCATGTTGCTAAGCTCTCCATTCGAATATGGAACCACTGTGTACAATGCTGTATCACATCCACTATTTGATGAGTCAGCAAGAGAAATGAATCGGACACGTCATTGCCAGTTACTACGACAAGAGAGGGCGCTAGGGCCTGACACGTGAGGAACAGCACTACCCTCTAGGAGCAAACCGTGCATACTGTAACTACGGCTGCATGGTACAGCGCGTATTCGACCGCAGTCTCTGCATCATGATGATGTTTGGTTTGTGGGGCGCTCAACTGCGCAGTTACCAGCGCCCGTACAAATTCCCAACCTTTGCTCAGCCTAGTCTCGCCACGTTCAGGAATGATGATGAAATGATGAGGACAATACAAAACACCCAGTCATCTAGAGGCATCAGTCTCTGGAACAAGGTACGATTGAATAAATGGTCTCTAGCATGGAAGCCATGCATTTCCGGACGTTAGTTCATTACACCTTTTTTGTCCCTTATCCCCTCATCGATCAGTCACCAGAGTTTGTACACGGTAGAAAAAAATCATCATTTATAAGGATTATTCAAATGCAAAGGTACGAAACGTCGTAACAAGCAAACCGGTTGAAATTTGTATATGCTGCCTTAGGATAACGTAGTGAGACCCTCAGCAGGCAACATGGTGCTGACTTTCAGTTTCGTTGTATGTCCAATACTCATCGAATTCTTTGAGCACGGTAAAACCATTAACAGTGACGCGTCGTGTGAGACACTGAGACTCTGTGGCCCGCACAAGTCCATCGAGAGTAAACACCCTGGGCTGCTCATGGAGTGTGTGATTCTGCTGCACGATAAAACGCGTCCACACGACGCGTAAGATCACGCGAAGTGTAGTGGCCAAGTTCAAGAAGTGAGAGCAGCATGAGCGTCCACCTTACAATCCAGACATCTCGTCCTACTAGGAAAAAAGGAAACACAGCGGAGGAGAGGTTCCTGTCAGAGCCACACGAATTCTGGGGACAGGGAATACTTCGACTCGTGAAACAGTGTGGTAGTTGTGCTCAGGCCTCTGGTGACTGAAGAAAGACAGTGTTTTGCGTTCCTTTCCTTTCGAACATCTCTCTTACAACACTATAAAGTACTTAATTAAACATTGTATATTTTTTTACATCTTCAGTAATTTTTGTCGATGTATCGTCATCTATGAAAGATACAAGCGTTTGTAATCGTTGTACACTACTGGCCATTAAAATTGCTATACAAAGAAGAAATGAAGATCATAAACGGGTATTCATTCAACAAATATATTATACTAGAACTGACGTGTGATTACATTTTCACGCAATTTGGGAGCATAGATCATGAGAAATCAGTACCCAGAACAACCACATCTGGCCGTAAGAACGGCCTTGATACGCCTGGGCATTGAGTGAAACAGAGCTTGGATGGCTTGTACATGTACAGCTGCCCATGCCAGCTTCAACACGATACCACAGTTCATCAAGAGTAGTGACTGGCGTATTGTGACGAGCCACCATTGACCAGACGTTTTCAATTGATGAGAGATCTAGAGAATGTGCTGGCCAGGGCAGCAGTCGAACATTTTCTGCATCCACAAAGGCCCGAACAGGACCTGCAACATGCGGTCGTGCATAATCCTGCTGAAATGTAGGGTTTCGCAGGGATCGAATGAAGGGTAGAGCCACGGTCGTAACACATCTGAAATGTAACGTCCACTGTTCAAAGTGCCGTCATTCCGAACAAGAGATGACCGAGATGGCACCCCATACCATCGCGCCGGTATGGCGATGACGAATACACGCTTCCAATGTGCAGTCACCGCGATGTCGCCCAACAAGGATCCGACCATCAGGATGCTGTAAACAGAACCTGGATTCATGCGAAAAAATGACGTTTTGCCATTCGTGCACCCAGGTTTGTCGTCGAGTACACCGTCGCAGGCGCTCCTGTCTGTGATGCAGTGTCAAGGGTAACCGCAGCCACGGTCTCAGAGCTGGTAGTCCATGCTGCTGCAAACGTCGTCGAACTGTTCGTGCAGATGGTTGTTGTCTTGCTAACTTCCCCATCTGTTGACTCAGGGATCGAGACGTTTCTGCACGATCCGTTATAGCCACCTTGTGTGAATGCTCTGAGAAGCTAATCATTTGCATATCACAGCATCTTCTTCCTGTCGGCTAAATTTCGCGTCTGTAGCACGTCATCTACGTGGTGTAGCAATTTTAATGGCCAGTAGTGTATTTATTTGAATTGTATTTTATTGTTCAAAGTACGAAGGTGTGGTTCCTTCTTCTTGCCTCTGAAATGAAATAAGTAACAGGGCGTCATAAAAGTGTGGTACAGACGCTCGGCGGTACTAGTTTTGTTGAGGAAAAGGGCGAGTACCGTTGTGACCCAGACCGTTCCGACGCCCCCGGACTGAGCGAGACGTACTGACTGCCTGGCGCCTGACGGCCGTCTGCTGGACCCTCTTATCGTAAGTCGCGTCGCCCCCGCGACAAACAACAGCAATAAACCGGCCGCGCCAGCTACGTAGCAAGGACACGGCACTGCACTTCCCTCCCAACTTAGCCCGCGCAGCGAAAGGATCGGCCCCGGCCCCCGCAGTTTCTCCGCGTCTTATCGTGCCCGGGCAAACAGCTCAGCAGCCGACTGCGAGAGCTGCGGAAGCTGGTCACGTCGGCCGCACTCTGAACAGTAACTTCCAGTTATGCCCCCGCAGATGTGTAACTCGCGTAAAGCAGTGTATTGGGCGCTCTAAGTTTCCAGTTTATTGGCCCCAGTGGAACTTGAGATGGAGCTATCTCAGAGAGTTTGTTGCGCTGCTAGACAGGAAAAGCAATTGCTACCGACCCGTCGGACAGAAGAATGGTTTAGGGGAGAGAAGGGGGATGTGGGGGCAGGAGATTGAGAGACAGAGAGAGACCACCTCCCTACCTACAAAGGAAAAATTATGATTCATTTTAACCACTCTGAACTTATTGTTTTCTGCTCTGAAAGCAGGGCCAGTGTACGATATTTACACCGGCAACGACTTAAACACCAATAAGGTGACACTCATTCCACTAAAAAATTAACCTGAACGTAGAGGAAACGGTAGGTGGTTGACATTACAAAATTAGGCTACATTCCTATAAAGAGAGAGCAACTTGATGTAAGGTAGTTGGAATGATTGCACAAAAATTCATCGCATGCAAATTCAAGTCTGAAAAATGGAACGAACTTTTTAACTGCAATTTAAAGGGATGAATCCAGAATGAGATTTTCACTCTGCAGCGGAGTGTGCGCTGATATGAAACTTCCTGGCAGATTAAAACTGTATGCCGGACCGAGACTCGAACTCGGGATCATTGCCTTTCGCGGGCAAGTGCTCTACCAGCCGCACTTGCCCGCGAAAGGCAATGGTCCTGAGTTTGTGTCCGACACACAGTTTTAATCTACCAGGAAGTTTCTTAAAGGGATGAATTTTTTAACTACAGTTTAAACGTCTAAATCGATGCCTGTAGTCAAAGGTGGCAGCAGTAGCAGTGCAAGCAGGGGCAGCTCGTCCGTAAGGGCCAGAGGGGCCCGGCCCCACCAGAATTTTGCGATATAATTTTATGCTGCGGTTTTTTTTCAGTATTTTATGAAATTAATGGTCTCAGCATGACATGCTTTTGGTGTAGTACGAGTTGCAGAGACCAGAGGTAATCAGGAACGGTTTCCATTGTTCCGTTGCAGGAACACACGATGTTACTCAGCTGCCAGTGACGGGGCAATATCTTCCGCTTCTCCTTCGTCACCCTCCCATCACTCCATCCTTCCTTTCCCCACCCTGTGCAGCCGAGGGCTGAGGGCCAGCACCTGGTGGCCCCTGCTCCCTCCACACAGCTGGCTCCGTAAACTGCAGTCACAGTGACGTGATCCAAGTTCTTTCCCTTGTTCCAACTCGCCCCTCGCCGTAGCATAGCTTGGGGATACGTCGAGCGGGCCCAGTCGACTGACCAGCTGACGGACACCCCTTCCTTCCCCACACGTCAGCCAACCATGCTACGTCTGTCTCATTATCACTCACCCAACTATCTACACCTATACGCTCTATCTGGGGCCAACCACTTGGGCCCGTAGCCCGAATGTTGTGACGGTACAAACCCCCGTTTCTAGATGAACATTTCTAGTATGCGAGGACTGCTTTGTGGAGAGCGAGCGCGCTACATGGTGCACGATTCGCGGAAGCTCGTGGCGCGCCGCCGCGAGATTTGCAATTCTCGGTGGGATGGTCTCCGCCGCCGGGCGGCCACGCGGCCTGCAGCTTGGGGCATTGTTTGGTTTTTCGCGCAACACGCGAAAACTTTGTAACTTTCGGTAAAGAGCGATACGGCAGTGGAATGTGGTCAGCAATATGCACATTCTGAAACGTCGATGTTTATTTTTCAAGTCACGAGACGCAAAAGTTACAGTAACCTCTAAATCGGTTAATATCACGAATACTGAAAGATTTATAAAAATAGTAAATAACAACTTACAGGGATGAGCGAGCACTTACTAAAAACGTTTCGCTATAGCGGATCGAGTGCCGTAGCCATATTTTAATATTCATAAATAATTAAGCCCATAAAGAGCAATAAACAAAGTTTGATGAAAAATTGTTTATAAAATCCAATAGAAAATCCATGACGTAAAGAACGGCACTATATAATATTTTGGGCGGCATAACACGTATTTTAACCTAGTTAAGTTATACTATACACTTAAGTTGCAATAGTTTTCATTGTTTGCTAATTATTATTAACATTTATCGCCGATAATTTACTAATTATTACAGATATGAGGATTTTGAGCAGCACAATGTGTATATTGCTATGGATAACTTCTAAAAGCGGTGCTATTACCAGTTCTATGTTAAAACTTTGCAGCACAGATGTCAACAAACAAATATGCGCTAAGTGGCGAAATTTTGCAGAAACTAAAAGTCGATTTACGGGCGATAGAATGATCCTAGAAAGTAATGTAACATAGCAAATAAGATGTACTTTTTAGCGCGGTTTGGATGGTGTACTTATTTCTGTCGAGGGACGTATGTATCAAAATTTGTAACCTGAAACTGCTGAGATTGGTACTTGCATAACCAGGGAGGGTTTGACGTCTGAGCCTATATAAGCGAGCGGCCATCTTGGGCAGGGGTCAGTTGTTGGTCAGTCGTTCTGGAGGGTGGGTGGCGGGCAAGCTCCACTTGAGGGTGGCCCATGTGGTCGTTTGAGAATTCTTTTTCGCGCCGATTTATTTCAGCAAAGAGTATTGTTTAATAGTGCGTATCTTCTCCAAAGTAACTTCTCTCTGTACTGCATTCACCCGAGCACCTTCAAGTTGATGCGTACACCAGCTCTAAAAGGAATTGAATAGAGTTTTGCATTTAAATGTTTACTCGACACTACAGTAGTGAAGACACAATCACAGTACATGAAATTTTTCTTTATTAAAAAAAATTATGTACTGTGACGTCTTCGCTATTGTAGTGTCAAATACACATTTAACTTACAGTCACACACCTTACGACTATTGTGTCGGAATACAGAAGAGTTTCTGCACTGCTGTACGAATGCCCTTGTTCGACTTTCCTTGACCGAGCTTCCTAATTCGTTTAAACACTTGCTGAGGAATAATAAATAGGATGGAAACCTCAAAATTCCTAGTTGTTCATGTTGATGAGAATGTAAACTGGAAAGTTTGAAACTCCTAAAACCACTTAGTTCAGTCACATCTGCACGTAGAATCGTAGCAGATAACGAGGAGGGAAAAATTAGTAAGCTGACACATTTTGCATATTTTCATTCAATAATGTCATACGGAATAATGGTCTGGGTTAACTCATGTTTAAGATAGATAGTCTTCACTGCTCAAAAATCGTTCTGTAAGAGTAATACGTCGTGCACACCCACGCTCATCATGTAGACATCTGTTTTAAAGAGATGGGCGTTCTGACTACTACTTCACAGTATGTTTATTCTCTCATGACGTTTGTTGTAAATAATGCACTCCTGTTCAGAAGGAACAACGGCGTACATAATTACGATATCAGAAGGAAAAATTACATTCGTTACTGCATATTAAGGTTATCTTTAGCAGAAAGACGGGTGCGCAGTGCTGCAATTTTTTACAGCTTACCCACGGGTATTAAAACATATGACACGTATAAAAGTAAAATTTGAAAACAATTTAAAAAAGTTTATTCTTGACAGATCCTTCTAGTCTGTAGAAAAATTTCTATTACTGTAACGTGTAAACTGTGGTGGGCAGAAATTAGTTGCTCAGATCTGTAGATATTTGAAAAAAAAAAAAAAAATCCTGTACAAATGCTGAGCACTGAAAATTAAGGTATGACCTGTATGTGAAATGACTCCTTCCACACCATTACGGTTTATGGTGCAAATGATACATAGAACATGAAACTACTGAACTATTCAGCTAGGCAGTACCACATTGCAGACAGCAGCACAGACTTTTACCTCACTGCTGGTGGGCGACGTATAGAACCCTCACGTGAAGCGACTATCTCGGCTTATGAGCTCCAAACTACCTTGTGCTATTATGCTGAAATGTTAATCGTTTGCACGTCTGGCTATTGAGTACTTAGTATTCGTGGTAATTTAGCGTTTGTTGCCCGCTGTCTTGTTCGATGTGTCGCAGATTTGGTGGTCAGCAGTGTAGTGAAGTCGAAGACGCGCCACGATACTTTTTTTTCACTAGCTGTTTATTTTTTATGACCCACCGTCTAATTTCTTATGGTGGGTCGTATGTTGCCACTTAGCCGCTGTGACTGGGTCCGGGGTCCGGTGTGACTGAAAGTAAAACCCCACACCAACTGCCGTCCCCACTCACACCGTTGCCCGTGTCCCGCCACGTGGAGTCGGGCTCTAGTTGTTTACATCCATTTGATATCTTTTCTTTGTACAGCATTAGAAAAACTTATAACTAATACAAAATCAAGTGAGATATTAATAAACAAAACGGTACTAAATATTTAAAGAGAAGGAAGGAAGAGAATTGAATAGAGAAGAGATAGGTATAATATTGCCAGTCACCTGGTTGTGGGCGGCGGCCCGGGTCTTGGAATGACCCTCAAGACGCTGGCCATCGCTCACCATGCCTTTAACACCTACCATCCTAGAAACTAAGTTAACTAGAAGAGATTAGGGTACGTTAAAGCTAGAAACTAAGACTAAGACCTCCGTGTCCAGCATGCTGAACTATTTACGGTATACAATAGAGAGGTGACTGATTTTGTGCTTGGCTCAAAGTTGCTAATGAAAGGGTTCTTGTGTTAATAGCAATAAAGGTAATGACGCTAATGGTTTGTGTTGAGCCTACAAGGCTCCTAGTAGAGTACACCAGGCGCAAGGACCTCCCGGCCCCGCCGACAACACGACCTGAACGATGGTTTTTCCCCGATCTACCATAGGTATCCGTCGGGTTGGGCTCAAAAGAGAGGTACCACAATTAAGATCCTTCCATCCAGGCCGTGCGCCGCCTCTTACCAGGAGGCGTAGGTCCCTTGAAGAGTTGCCTAACTTTAAGCTTCAGATCAGAAGTTATTAGTGTAGTGGAGGTTGTGGTATAGGTTGTGTAGGTTGGTTGTACAAACAATTCATGCTGAGCCAATGAGACTTATAATGAATGATACGTGGTGTGGCACCTGGCACCTTCCGGCCCCGCCAGCAACACAGCCTGAACGGTGATTTTCCCCAATCTGCCATAGGTATCCATCGGGTTGGGCTCAAAAGAGAGAGTCCACAATTAAGATCCTTCCATCCAGACTGTGCGTTGCCTCTTAACGGAAGGCGTAGGTCCCTTGAAGAGGTACCTAGCTTTAAGCACTTATTAGACGTGAAGGTACTGTTAACTATTTACATATAGGGTGCAATCCCGCCAGGATAGCCGAGAGCACTACCGCGCTGCTTCCTGGACTCGGGTAGGCGCGCCGGCTCCGAATTGAATCCGCCCGGAGGATTAACGACGACGACCGGTGTGCCGGCCAGCCTAGATGTGGTTTTTAGGCGGTTTTCCACACCCTCCTAAGTGAATACCGGGCTGGTCCCCACGTCCCGCCTCAGTTACACGACTCGCAGACATTTGAGACACGTTTACACTATTTCACGATATACACTAAACGCCGACAGCTAGGGTACACTAATTCAGTCCCGGGGGTATGGGGTGGAGGCAGGACGGGCATCCGGCCACCCCTTAAAATTAACCATGCCATCTCCGTTCTTAACCGTGCCGACCCAGCGCACAATGCGGGACAAAGGCAGTAGCAAAAGAAAGAAAAGAAAGAAAGTGAAGTGAAGTCGAAGTTTCCTTGTGTCAGATATGCAACGCGCTCACTGCCACCAGCTCCGGTTAGTGGCTGTCCAGACGAGGTGCCCGCAGCCTGGAGCCGGCAGTGAGAGTTCAAACAGCTGTCCTCCGCGCTGGACTGCCAATAGCAGCAGCGGCGGCAGCACCAGGGACCGCCAGAGCGGCGGCACCTGCGGCGCTGAGGCTGACGGGAAATCCATAGGCGGCCCTTATCGGCGTTGTCGCGAGCACAGCGCGCCAGAGGCCGGCCACAAAAGGCCTCGCGCTATCCCTGGTCTGCCGCCCACGACGCGATAGTCAGGGCCTGCTGCCGCCGTCTCGAGACTCTGTCACCGCAGCCGGCTGAACGTGGCACGGAGGTGGACGCCCTGTCTTACCTCACAAGTGCTCTGGCAGTGAACAGGGAGTGCATTCAGCGGGGACACTTCAGAGGATGGTTACTGTGCCCAAACCCAGCGTGAACACAAAGATGTGCATTTCAACTTATTAATCGCCTAGCGGATGGGTAGCCGAATTTTTCATTTTGCAGGAAGCTAACAAAAAACATATTTACGCTGATTCATACAGCGGACATTTTGATTCCCAACATTTGCCACCTTATTTTTCCATAGTGTACTGGTTGATTCCTATAAGGTGTCAATGACACCACGACATTTCCCTCAGGAATGTCTATCAGGTGTACAAGTATGAAACCGGAATTCGGTTGCAATAATTACACTTCTGTTGTTTGAAACTGATAAACAATATTTTACTCAAAATAATCGCCACTGTTAGTTATACATTTCTCCCACCTCTTCGATGACACGCGCAAAAAAAAAGACCAGTTCTTGAAGCGAATCAGTTGTTGTTGTTGTTGTTGTTGTGGTCTTCAGTCCTGAGACTGGTTTGGTGCAGCTCTCCATTCTACTCTATCCTATGCAAGCTGCTTCATCTCCCAGTACGTACTGCAGCCTACATCCTTCTGAATCTGCTTAGTGTATTCATCTCTTGGTCTTCCTCTACGACTTTTACCCTCCACGCTGCCCTCCAATACTCAGTTGGTGACCCCTTGATGCCTCAGAACATGTCACATGTTCTACCAACCGATCCCTTCTACTAGTCAGGTTGTGCCACAAACTCCTCTTCTCCCCAATTCTATTCAATACCTCCTCATTATGCTTTAAGAGATCTACCCATCTAATCTTCAGCATTCCTCTGTTCTTCTGTAGCACCACTTTTCGAAAGCTTCTATTCTCTTCTTGTCCGAACTATGTATCGTCCATGGCTCACTTCCATACATGGCTACACTCCATACAAATACTCTCAGAAACGACTTCCTGACCCTTAAATCTATACTCGATGTTAACAAATTTCTCTTCTTCAGAAACGCTTTCCTTGCCATTGCCAGTCTACATTTTATATCCTCTCTACTTCGACCATCATCAATTATTTTGCTCCCCAAATAGCAGAACTCCTTTACGACTTTAACTGTCTCATTCCCTAATCCAATTCCCTCAGCATCACCCGAGTTAACTCGACTACATTCCATTATCCTCGTTTTGCTTTTGTTGATGTTCATCTTATAGCCTCCTTTCAAGAGACTGTCCAGTCCATTCAACTGCTCTTCCAAGTCCTTTGCTGTCTCTGACAGAATTACAGTGTCATCGGCGAACCTTAAAGTTATTATTTCTTCTCCATGGATTTTAATACCTACTCCGAATAAGGTGTCAATGATACCACAAAATTTCCCCTTCCATTTTTCACTGACTTAGGAATGTCTACCATGTGTGGAAGTAACAAACCGGAATTCGCTTGCAACAATTACACGTCTGTTGTTTGAAACTGATAAACATTATTTTACTCAAAATAATCGCCACTGCTAGTTTTCTAGTTATACATTTCTCCCACCTCTCCGATGCCGCGCCAAAAAAGAAAAAAAGTTCTTCTTTTGAAGCGAACAAGTCAGCGAGCTATTTTCGTACATTTTCATACAAATTGATACAAATTGAAGCGTTGTTCAGCGAGAGCGTGTCCCAGTGATGCAAATAGATGACAATCGGAAAGAACCAAGTCTGGAAAATAAGCCGCATGCCGTATTATTTCCCAACTAGACGCCTCGATCGTTTCCCTGACCTGTCTTGCTGTGTGTGATGGGGCGTTATCGCGGAGCAATATGACCTTGTGTTGCCTTTTTCCATATTCCGGTCGTTTTTCACATAATCCTCGATTTAAATCGATCATTTGCTGTTGGTAGCGATCAGTGTTAACCGTTTCAGCAGGTTTTAGCAGCTCGTAAGAGATAATACTCTTCTGATCCCACCGAACATGGAGGACTGTCTTCTTTCCAAAGGGATTTGGTCGTGCAGTGGATGTCAGTGGTTTGCCTCAATTCACCCATGATTTAGCAAGCTTAGGATTCTCAAAATATGTCCAGTTTTCATCACCAGTCACTATTCGATGGAGAAACGACTTTCTTTTGTTTCTCGCGAGCACCGTTTCGAAATTGGTCTTTCGATTTGCTTGCTGTCTTCCGGTTTCATATTTCTACACCTGCTACATGCATTAGGTATGGCTGAAAATATTTGGCTTTTTGATATTTCATAATGTAAGTATAATACAAGCAAACTTGCAATGTCAACCATAAGTAACAAATTTATGGAAGTGGGAGAAACGTGTGACAGATGTTTCGCAGTGGTGGAATTAGACAGCTTTTCAGTTTGTTCTTTTGTACAGTTTTGTTTGTCACGCTTTTTTTCGCAGTCGTTTCCTTCTCGCTTCGCATTTCAACTGAAGTTTCAGTTTGAACACCCTTTAATGTGTGTAACATATGGAATACGTTGGGATAGGAAGAGTAAAACTGAGCGTTCGGTTTAGAGTGGCATGCCTCACAGCAGTTAGTATTTCGTTCAGAAAAATTTGGAAATTTGTGGTAAGTTCCTATGGGACCAAACTGCTGAGGTCATCGCACCCTAGGCTTACACCCTACTTAATCTAACTTAAACTAACTTAACACTGAGGACAACAAACACAACCATGCCCGAGGGAGGCCTCGAAACTCAGACGGGGAGAGCCGCACGAACCGTGGCGAGGCGCCCCAGACCGCGCGGATAACACGTGCGGCGGTCCGTTCAGAACTACCACTGAAGACAGTCCCCATAACGAGTGGAGAGTCGCTATCTGCAACAATATACTTTTAGGTATGAAGTAAATAACCAAAAAGGCATCTAGATGTTCATTTTTAGGTCTTCGACGGTGCAAATTGCAGGTTGGTCAGTGCATTGGAGACACACCCCAAACAAAGCTTTGAGAAGTCTTCCGATTTCGGATGTCTTTGATTCAAAACTGTTTGATAATCATAATAACTGAATATTTCTCCACCATGTCTACACGAGATGACATCTGCAGCCCATTATATTCGTTTGGTTGCAAACGTAAGCAATTCCCTGGTGAACTGCCGTCTCATTGTCAAGGTATGCAATGTCTGATTGCTGTTATTCGCAGTTAACGATAAAGTTTCTTTATATGTTTCATTTTTTTGCTTAGGAGCAAAATAAAGAAAAAAGAAACAATGGGTAATAGTTTTTTCATTTACCCCATGAATTATAAATTAGGAGGAACAGCTTAGGGTCACTCTTGAAGGTTCCATCTACAAATAAATTTCTCGACTCTTTCAGAAAATTGAAATTTCTTCGGCATGAGAAACTCAAAGTATTCTTTTCAGAGTCGCTCACAAATAAAAAGGAACTGTACCTTTCGCGGACAAATACTCAACCAACTGTGCTGCCCGAGCACGATTCACGACCTGTCCCCACAGCTTTTCCTCCGCCAGTGCCAAGCAAAAGCACGAGATTCGAGTCACAGTCCCGCACATAGTTTCACTCTGCCACGAAGTTTCAGATTACCTCTCCTTATTTAAATTTTTCCTTCAACCCTGCTTCAATGCAAATTACATGTCATATGTTTGCAATATAATATCTGTGTTAATAAAATGATACAACAATAAATTACTGAAATACCAAGCACCATTACACTAGATTTAGGTTTTATTATGTACTCTCTAAATCTTCGACTTATTAATATGTTTTCATAGCGTTGAAACGCTGTATAATTTTGAAGTAGCAAAAGCTACAAACTTTTAACTTAAATTTTGCAAGGAATAATGTGTTAACCTGTAAAGGGTTTAGTGTCATTTTAATCCACATTTGGCGTTACTTTCTATGAATGTGCTCTTATTTAATCTGGTCTATTGCTTCAAGAGATGTAATATTGTAGCCGGCCGGAGTGGCCGTGCGGTTCTAGGCGCTACATTCTGGAACCGATCGACCGCGGCGGTCGCAGGTTCGAATCCTGCCTCGGGCATGCATGTGTGTGATGTCCTTAGTTGGTTAGGTTTAATTAGTTCTAAGTTCTAGGCGACTGATGACCTCAGAAGTTAAGTCGCATAGTGCTGAGAGCCATTTGAACCATTTCTGTAATATTGTAATTGTAATAGTGCCCGTCACTGACGTGAGGACGGCTTGGAGGGCAGGTGGCCACAGCAGCAGCCATTGGTAAGGAGGCGAACAGTAGCAGTGGGGGAACGTATTCTGAGGGAGAATGGGTTTCGAGGGAGAACACGGGGTGTTGAGACTACGTGGTTAGACGCGGAATAGGAAGGAGCTCCGGTATTTGTGATGTACTGTAAGATAGTTTTTTGGCGACGACTGGGCGCGTAGAGCGGAAATATTACGGGCTTGAAAATTTTCACAAATCTAATCTACACTGGTGTTTCGTATTATTTATTTATTTGTTTGCTATGTAGCCTGACCATATTAGGGCCTTGAGGCCCTCTCTTTCATTTGAGCAGGAGCAACACATACAATGGATGCTACGAAACTCCCCAATAATAATAAGGATGATAATAATAACTGTTGCTAATAACAATAAAGAAAATAATAGTAACTGTAACAGTAAAATACACTTAGAATGATATTGATTAGCTTAGTACATTTTGAATTCATGTTTAGTAATATCATAATGGGAATGGATGAAGGAAGAGGAAGGAAGAGGAGAGGATTGAATGACTGTGAGAGTGGCTGTTACGAAAAAGCAGGGGCTAAATACCGGAGGAGGGATAGGGCCGTGTTCTGGGGGACGACGACAGGCGAAAATGAGTTGCACAGAATGTTGGAGAGATGGCCATCGTGATACAAGTTGAACCATTAGCTGTCTTCTGGAGTTTGGAAGGAACTTAATTTCTCTGATATTTTGAGAACGATTGTTTCAAAGTTGGGTTACTAATACGGGAAATGATATCGAGAATATCGTAGTGCTACGTTATGGTACAGAGAGAATTTTACACAGTTGAGAAGGAGTATTTCTACTGTGCTGTTCAGATAGCGGAGTAATAATTGAAGACAAATAAGAGGGAGTCTAATGACTGAGAAGACGATAGAATAAACATAGAGTACAAATGTGTCTACACTTACCAGCACATAGCCACGATAATTGTTCGTAAGCGTATTTTCGCATTGAATACCACATTCGTAAATATTAAAGTTTTAAAGCCAAGGGAAGATAGACATTACAAACTGTGACATTGACCTTCCATTTACGTATTGTGTGGGACATCTGAGTACGAGTAGCACTTACGGAACTGTCTGCCACCTAGGGTTACTGAGTATATCAGAGTAGTTTTTATAGTTAAATAAATAATTATATTTTACAAGGGAATTGTTAAGTGTCGCGTAGCTTATTGTGAGCATTTTAATGTCCAAATAACTTTAATAATTAATGAGACAGTTAACAAGTCTGCAGAGAATTTACAAACTTATTATTACCAAAAAACAGGAAATGATTTTCACAGGTACATGATCGCTGAAGATTGAACCACGAACAGTTGTGTAAATGTGGTCGTGCATTCAAGCTCACCTCGTTGTCTGCAGTTCGCAAATTAGCGTGGCATGTCGCAGTCTGAAGCTACTGTTAATATTGCCTGCCAGGACATTAATATGCAGCACGAACAGAAAGTTTCCCAGCACCCTTTCCTGGCGCATGCCTGAGGTAATTTTATATTTGTCAGTGACACTCTATCCAAGATAACTTGCTGGCGTACTCTATATAAAGAAATCATCAATGCAATCACTACTTTCGTTTGATACCCCATATGATTATACTGCCTTAATAAATTTTGGTCTGAGACTGTGTCAAATGCTTTTTGAACATTAAGAATATTTTATCTTCCTTATTACTTTATTCCATGCTTTGGATGCTGTCACTCACCAAAAGCAAGAGTTGGCTTTCTTATGGCCAATATTTTCGTATTACATGCTATATGACATGGAAGTGGTTATGTTCGAGTTATCTCATTACGTTTCAGCTCAGAATATATTCTGAGATTCTACAACTGATGGATATCGAAGCTATTGTACGGTAGTTTTGTGTATAACTTCTGCTGCCCTGCGCTTTCTTCCAACTATTGGACACAGAATTCGTTCGAGGGATCAGCTGTAGATTATAGTTAAGTACAGGGGCTAACTCAGTAGGAAATTGTGTTTTAATTTTAGCGATTTCAGCTGTTACTGAACGTCTTTGACATTTATGTCTGCATTTCTCATCCCTGCACTGTGTGAGATAGGGCAGTACCACTGTATCCTCCTTTGTAAAGGAGCATTTGAAGACGGACTTCAGCATTTTTAATTTTCTTATACCAGTTCCTGTATCATCAATGACTGTTTAGACACTACTTTCGTGCCACTGGCAGCTGTAAGGTGTCAGGCAAATCCAACACCTTACATTAAAACCCTGACATGATAAGCAAATCCAGTAGTATGTCACAAAGCTCCGAATAAATCGTGACATTAAATTAACCAAAGTAACACGAGTAACGAGTGAGAAAATGGAATACCACAGACTAACACAAGAATGCCTAAATGCATATCGTACCTTCCCACCGTGAGGCAGACGCAGTTCTGAGGGGAGAAACGAGAACAGAAGCCGAGAGCAGAACCGTGTTAAGCTAGAAGGCCCTACGATAAGGGAGGGGCTGGACACCCACGACGCCAGCCTACCTGTACGACTACACAACCCGCACGTTTTAGCGTGAGGCTTTTTCGCGTCTCTGTTACGTCAAGGACCACCCCCCAGCCCATGTTAAAAGCTAGAGCCCTCCAGAAAAACAGTATAGATCTTACGATAACACAAAAAGGGCCACTACCACCCGCAAGTTTTAGCTTGAGACTTTTTCGCGTCTCAGTTATGTCAAGGGCCACCCCCCAGCCCATGTTAAAAGATAGAGCCCTCCAGAAAAACAGTATAGATCTTACGATAACACAAAAAGGGCCACTACCACCCGCAAGTTTTAGCTTGAGACTTTTTCGCGTCTCAGTTATGTCAAGGGCCACCCCCCAGCCCATGTTAAAAGATAGAGCCCTCCAGAAGAACAGTATAGATCTTACGATAACGCTAAAAGGACCACACCAGCTGCAGGTTTTAGCGTGAGACTTTTTAGCGTCTCTGTTACGTTGCAAACTTTAAAAACATTGCCCCACCACGAAAAGTATAACGTTTCTCATTGGATAGACAGAATTTTTGTAGGCGGAGCTTAAGGTTAACATTGAGACCCTGATTGGTCAGATGAAAACATAGCCAGATAGTTTTTTTAAACTAACTTCGGTAAATTGTAGTAAGGAGAAGTTAGGAGAGTTAGTTCCGAGACGGCGAGCTGGATGGCTGCTGCGCCGGCCGCCGCCCCCCTGACGAACACCGAAAAGGTAATGAACGCACGCTATGCCGCATAACAGCGCATAAAGCTACACTCAGAACTGCAGAAGAACAGATCCGAAACGCGATGATTTTTCTTTTATATAGTTATTGAGAAGCCACATCAGCCACTGTAATTTACGACAGGTTAGATAAGTAATTAAAGATAATTGAGTGTCACTGTAGACCATTTTGATAGTTATGTCTTTTGTGATACTTAAATTAAACCTAGATTATAGATGTGATATGGCATAGGTCATCCTTCGATCGATTGTAGAACTTGGAAACCCATTCAGGGAATATTCGTTCACATTTTTGTTGAACGCAGTTGGTTTTTACCATCCTGTATTAAAACATTCCCTTTTATCAATTTATAAATGATGTTTTGTGAATAGAATAAAATTTCCAATGGTAAACTTAACTGCTTTTTCGGCGTTATTTTACCAGCTAACTAAAAATAGGAAAGCCTTGAACCCTTTCCACTATATTTAGTTAGTATTAAGATTCTTTTACAGGGAGTGCAGTGGAGCTGACGCTGAGATCATTTAGTATTTGGTTATATCATCGCTAGTCCCACTGAACTCTTCTGAATTATACATGTCATGTGTGGTCTGGCGTCTCCTTACCAGCAACAGGTCCCAGGTTCAAACTAGTTAATTCCCTAAAAAACACGCTCAGAGCGTCGTTGCGCGAAAGTGGTAGGGAGACACGATATAGAACAAACAGACACCACCATGAATGTTTAGACAGCCTTTACATATGACTATAATTTTGCATGGTTGTAAGGTGGGTATAATTTCGCACCTTACAAGCACCCATCCACATGCTTTGCCGTGATCTACAAACACAATTAGGCATTATGTGAAACGTTGTACATCGTATATATGAATATATAAAGGAGACTGACATTGTCACGTACGTCTTGTAAATAATTGTTAACGCTTATTGCATGAAAGGTGACGGAGCGTCTTTATTATCAGAACAGCGTGATGAATGATTGCCGATACTAGTAGAAGTTGGAACGCCAGTGGAGATGAAACGGCAGGCAGAACTCAAGCTCTGTGTGGAAGGCCCGTACAGGTGTTGGTCCTGCTTAAACACAGGAAGTAGCTAGACGGACGTCGTGACACCTAAGCGGGAAGACACAATACAGGGGCTACCGGGCGCTATCGGCCGCTGTTGTAGTAGGGCCGGAAGGATAACCGGATAATACTTCCGAACTTTGCAAATCTTGGACGCAGGTGAGAGAAACGAAGAAGCGGAACCTCGGAAACCACGCAGGCTAGGTTATCTCAAAGGATTTTTACTCAGAAGCGTACCACTGTATGAGTATAGGTATTTCCTCGTAAACTTTCAGCGCTGGACGACAAAAGACTAAAATATGGTTGGTCGGTGTTCGGAAGAATCTGGAGGGAGGGAGAATATTCCGTGGTTTCGGGAATAGGATTCGTTTTCGGAATTACGATGGTGGGGAGCTGAGCCTTGCTGGGAGGCCAGCAGTGGAGAGACGAGGTCTTCAGTTGTGAGCGCCCGTGTGTGACGGTCGCTCGATATCAGCTTTGTTGGTACGGATAGACTTGCTGTCTTTGCTCTCAGGAGAATTTATAGTCCGGACAGTTAGGCACTGTAATGTTGCGAACCTATACGATTCTGGACTTCACCTCCAGGTTGGAAGTCGTCGTTGAGAACGCAGCGTACAGTAACTGAGAGCACTTCCTCTGCCTATACTTACGCTGAGACATCTGAACTCCGTCCTTGTGGCTGGGAGTTCGGGTTTCTCGTCTCTGGAACACAGAGAGGAGCAGACAGTATTGCAGTATATTAGAGGACCACCTTCTGCCGTCCTAGTGTTTGAAAGAGTTTTATTTTGTGGCTGGAGTTCTTCCATCGACGCAAAATTGTACGAGAACCAGCACGTCGACGTACCAGAAGCAGTACATACGGTGATATCGCAAATTCCTTCGGCTTATTCGGGCTATAAAGCTAAACAGCTGTGATCACGTTAGTTTATTTCCACCGTAGATCATATTTGAAAGTAGTGCCTTCTAGTGTTTGGTACATAGATGATGTCAGTAATTTCGCGTTATTGATATGAGACCGCGCAGTAAAAAATGTAAATGTCGTGTGGCTAGGGCCTCCCGTTGATTAGACCGTTCGCCGGGTGCAGGTCTTTCGAGTTGAAGCCACTTTGGCGGCCAAACCGCGCAGTCATAATAAGGGGCAGAGTTGGGCAATTGATTAGTAATTTTACTTAGGAAATGTAAACTTTGTAATATAAAGTTTTTTTTTTAATCTACGAGGGCTATCCACAAAGTACATTAGGTTTTGGAATTAAAAATAAATAATGTATTGGAATTTTTTTTATTATATTCAGATGAAAGCCACACTTAAATACTACTTTTCTACATAGTTGCCATTTAAATCAAGGCACTTATCGTAGCGATGGACGAGTTTGGAAATTCCTTCGTCGTAAAATTCGGTGGCCTGCGCCTTCAACCAATTGGTTACCTCTTCTTGAAGCTGTGCGTCGTCACCAAAACGCTGCATAGCCAACCACTTCTTCATTGCTGAGAATAAGTGGAAGTCGCTCGGTGCCAGGTCGGGACTGTACGGCGGATGAGGAAACAACTCCCACTTAAAAGATTCGAGAACTTCACGAGTGGCATTTGCCGTGTGGGCCCGGGCGTTGTCGTGACTCTTCTGAGGTTGTGCAGAGTTTGGCAATACCATTGAGAGTTTATTGTTGTGCTTATTTCCAGGAAATCCACAAAAACCACACCTTTTGTGTCCCAAAAGAGGTAACCACGTGGTTGAAGGCGCAGGCGGCCGAATTTGACGACGAAGGAATTTCCAAGCTCGTCCATCGCTACGATAAGTGCCTTAATTTAAATGGCAACTATGTAGAAAAGTAGTTTTGAAGTGTGGCTTTCATCTGAATATAATAAAAAAATTCCAATACTTTATTTATTTTTAATTCCAAAACGTAATGTACTTTGTGGATAGCCCTCGTACAATAAAAAGGAACAATTTTTATCACTTAGTTGGATTAGTTGCTTTCATCATTCATTTGTGTTTATATTGTAATTTATAGAATTAAGAGATCCTAAGATCTGCTTCAAGGGGTAGTCAGACAGGGCCAAATCTTCATTTTAGCGTTCATTGTTTTCCGTTGCGCACATTCATTTTACACTCGTCTGGAGTAACATCTTGGATGGTTTTGAGAGATTTGTATCGATAAGATTCCGTTTCGCCTGTCGTCGAAGATTTCTCAGAATCCCTATTTGACAGCATCAGTTCAGCTTGGCTCTCTCTATAGCCCTGTGTTTTGTTTTACACTTATTGTGCAGTAGTCGCTCGTTCTTTAGATGTTTCATGAACTGGTCTACTAACTAATACGTGTTATAACTGGAACGCTGATATCTACACCAACACCGCGGTTCAATGGACATTCAGACGTCGCTGCGCCAGACCTGGGCGACAACTGATCAGCAATAGAGTCGGAAATAAATGGTATGTTCCACACTCTCAATCCATACCGTCCCGAGCGACTTTCCACGCTCATGCCTGAAGTCTCGCAGACTGATGGGGAGGGGGGATGTGGAAAGCCACACCCTTCTGCTACACCGGCTTAAGTTAATGTGATCGTTCACTGGGAGAACACTTACACAAATGCAAGCCGAACTGTCATTACTCGATGCACCGTCCTCATAATAATCTCATGTTCGTTGAAATAATTTTTGTGTTACATTTCCATTAATTCTTCTCACCCTACACTCCTGTAATTTTAGTCATCAATCTTTCGGCTGGTTACCATGCATTTCTCTTCCTATCGTCTACTTCTAAAATTCCTATTTCATCTCATATTCTTTGTTTGCTCCAAAATTTTTTCTTCGGTTTAGATCCTTACAACACGAAATTAATTAATCCTGGAAGCCGTCCAATTTCTGATAAGAGGTTTGTGTAGACTCATTTCCTCGATTTTCATTTCTCGTGTTTTTTCGGCCGTTCTCGTCCACCTACTTCACTTTTATCATTAGTTGATGGCAGTACATTTGAAATACTTCCAGTTCGTGTCAGGAACTCATTCCTCAGCTTCATATCAATGGTTTGTACGAGGTATGACTATAAAATAACGGGACTGAGTATCACAGAGTAAGTACGCATGCCCCAAAAGACGAACGACCAATAGCTGTGAAACCCGAAGCTATCTCAACCGAATGGGGCATCTCTGTTGTTGATGACAAATCAGTGCGACCGTGGTCTTTGTTTGCGTGAGGGCTCTTATTTCGTTTCGCCGAAAAAATAATAAGTGTAACAAAAGAGCAAAGAATTGCCGAGAAGTTTCACATGAAACTTGAAAAAACTGGTACTGAAATATATCCTTTACTAAGAGAAATGTATGGGGAAGAGTGTTCATTATCTGCGCGAGTTTTTGAGTGGTTCAAGCATTTCCATGATGGCCGAGAAGACGTTGAAAGTGACGTATGCCATGGACCCCATTGAACTTAAAATACGAATGAAAATATCGAAAAAGTAGATAATCTTATTCGATCTGACCGTCGATAGGTTATTCGACGTATTACTAACACTGTAGTAATTGACAAAGAATGGGTAAGGCAAATTTTGCACAACCAAATTAACGTGAGAGAAGTATGTGCGAAACTGGTGCCGAAAATTCTCGTGATCGAACGAAAAGAAACTCGTGAAAATGTTTGTACTGACAATTCGAATACCACAGAAAATGAGTGATAACATGTAACTAATTTTGGTTTTTCGCTTTCGATCCAGAAACTAAGCTCCAATCCATGCATTGGAAGGACCCAATTTCTCGTAGGACAAAAACGAAAAACAACGAGGCGGATTGTGGAAGAACAAGTTATCGCTTCTGCATCAAGATAATACACAGGTTCATACCGCATTGTCTGTTAAGGTGACTCGAGCGAAATACAGCAACCCTGTGCTAGACCACCCAACTTACACGCCTGACGTGGCATGATGTGACTTTATTTTATTCACCAAGATCAAATCTGCATTAAAAGGAACAAGATATCAGTCCGTTTAAGCAGTGAAAGAAACGCGTCTCGCATCATAAAGGAGCTTACAGAGGAAGACTTCAGCAATGTCTCCATCAATGGAAAATTTGCATGGAGCGTTTTAGGAATGAGGATAGGTGTGTATTGAGGATGACAATAACAAAATATGTATGATTTTGAAATAAATGTTTTGCAGCAATCGTCGTGCTATTTTGTAGCCATTCCTCGTAGTGTTCTTTTATAGGAGATTGCTCTCCTTGGCTGCGCTAATAGAATTTCAATATCTACATCTACATCTACATCCATACTCCGCAAACCACCTGACAGTGTGTGTGGAGGGTACTTTGAGTACCTCTATCGGTTCTCCCTTCTATTCCAGTCTCGTATTGTTAGTGGACATAAAGATTGTCGGTATGCCTCTGTGTGGGCTCTAATCTCTCTGATTATATCCTCTTGGTCTCTTCGCGAGATATACATAGAAGGGAGCAATATACTGCTTGACTCCTCGGTGAAGGTATGTCCTCGAAACTTCAAAAAAAGCCCATACCGAGATACTGGGCGTCTCTCTTGCAGAGTCTTCCATTGGAGCTTATCTAGCATCTCCGTAACGCTTTCGCGATTACTAAATGATCCTGTAACGAAGCGCACTTCTCTATCTCTTCTATCAACCCTATCTGGTACGGATCCCACACCGGTAGGCAGTATTCGAGCAGTGTACTGTAACCTACTTCCTTTGTTTTTGGATTTCTTTTCTTTAGGATTCTTCCAATGAATCTGTCTGGCATCTGCTTCACTGGCGATTAATTTTATATGGTAATTCCATTTTAAATCACTCCTAATGCCTACTCCCAGATAATTTATGGAATTAACTGGCTCTGAGCACTATGCGACTTAACTTCTGAGGTCATTAGTCGCCTAGAACTTAGAACTAATTAAACCTAACTAACCTAAGGACATCACACACATCCATGCCCGAGGCAGGATTCGAACCTGTAACCGTAGCGGACGCTCGGTTCCAGACTTTAGCGTCTAGAACCGCACGGCCACTCCGGCCGGCTGGAATTAAGTGCTTCCAGTTGCTGACCTGCTATATTGTAGCTAAATGATAAAGGATGTATATGTATATCTTGCTGGCTTCGACCATACTGTGTACTCATTGAAGTTAAGATAGTTGCCCTCGTTTTTCATACATCCAGCTTGATCTTACTTACTGTTAACCCACTTTTCGCCAGAGGTGTTAACCCACCTGAACATTGGCGTTTATCTCCAGTGCACTTAAATTGTTCTTTCGCAGTTTTACTTCTCCTTTTTTCTATCTGTCGCAGATACAAACGAACTGATGGTAACGCAGAGACCGATGGTGACGAACAGCGGAGATCACAAGATGAATTCATAACCAACACGACCAGAGCGTAACCGATTCCTCTAACCAAATACCACATCTAGGGAAAAAAGTCAAAATCACAAGAATTTAATGAGGCAAGGTCAAAATATTCTGCTATCCAATGGCACGCGCACAAGGCTTCAATGACTAGCAATCAGCGGGCTGCGGTATGTGGGTAAACGCTCGTCAGAGGGCAGCCCGCCTCCCGTGCTTGCCACGGTGACAGCTAAGCCGCGGCTGTCGCCTGCACCCCGACTGTCTCTGACGTCATCTCTCTGTCAGTATCTGGCTAGGCGGGGAATCCGAAATGCTTTTGGACACTACATATTTCCTCATTGCTTTTTCAGTAGCAATGGTGCTAAGCTCTAACTTAACACGAATTTGCCTTTCTTAACTTCCGCTTTAACAATTTTCTCTTGGTTTTTGTACATATTGTAAATTACCCGTTTCCTCTGTTCTGTTACCTCCCTCCCCATAGAGTTGTAAAAGTTTGTTCCACATTGCACTGTCAAAGTCCCGCTGTAGTTCCTCAAACATTAGGGAGGCAGTCTGATTTTACTTAGGCCTTTTTTCCTTTGCTAAGTGCAAAGCCAGAATTGCTTACCTGTTACATTTTCCATTTGTTTGAAACGAGACTAATCTTCGTCCATAATTTCTCTTCTACGTATTATTTTGGTCTCAAATTTACATGTTTATGTGACTGACGGTCTAATAGTTTTCACATTTATCTGCTCCTACCTTTCAGTAATGCGATGAAAAGGCTTCTCTACTAATCTGAGTGCAACTCACCTATTTCGTAGATTTTTTTACATAGACTCAAACAATCTTGCAGTTCTTAAATAACACACAAATTTCAGTAGCTCAGAAAGTAGATCACAAACTTCTTCTAGCTACTCTGAATTGGGATCATTCAGTTCTCCGCCAACTGCTGATCACATTGTTGGATCACTCATTTCTTCCATTCAACTCCTACTTTCTTATCAAACGTCGGGACCATTCTTCTATTTTGTGCATTCCATCGTTCCCTTCTCATCTCTATGCTCTTCCTTCTGCATATAGCAGATATTTCCTATCTGTACCTCTTTAGATAGCCCTTTTACATATTACTTCTGTGAAGCTACTTTTGGTTTTCCGAACGCCGCGACGGTGTCTCTCAGGATACAATATTTCCCAACCTTTTCGCATCGCACTCTCATCCATTTTAATGTACCCTGTTCAAAATAAAACATAAATCTGTTCGAACGAACCTTCACTTCTGGCTCCCTGCTTCATCTTATAATTCTTTTAGTTTCTTCTTTCAATTCTAAACAGGAGTAGCTCCAAAGTTATGCATGGATTCAGAACTCCTACTTTCGCTGTACCTGTGGTGTCCTGTCCTGTCTTAATTATTTACTTCATTTCATCCCATTTCTCTACTACAGAGGTACTACCGATGCGTTTTCGTGGTATATTGGTCATAGCATAGCATAGTTTCGGTTCTGTCTTTTCTGTCCTAAATTTTCAGTAATTAATCAAATTTTTATTCCATTCATGTCAAGCTTACTGTTCAGTAGTACTAGATTTAGAGATTAGCCTATGCTCGCACTTGACTCTGCAGTACAATTTTTTTATTTTATTTTATTTTATTTATTTATTTTTAGTTTTTATTTTTGGAGTCATCAGTTCTCTAACTCGTTCGATGCGGCCCGCTACACACTCCTCTCCTGTGTGAACATCTTCATCTCACAGTAGCACTTGCAACCTACGTGCTCAATTATTTGCTGGATGTATTCCAATCTCTGTCTTTCTCTACAGTTTTTACCCTCTGCACCGCCCTCTACTGCCATGGAAGTTAATGCCTGATGTCTTATCAGATATCCTATTATCCTGTCCATTCTTTTTGTCAGTGTTTTCCATATATTCCTTTCCTCGCTGTTTCTTCAGGGAACTTCTTCACGCATTACCATATTAGTCCACCTAATTTTCAACATTCTTCTGTAGCACCACACCTCAAATCCTTCGATTCTGTTCTGTTTCGGTTTTCCCACAGTCAAAGCTTCACTACCATACAATTTTGTGTTCCAAACGTACATTCTCAGAAATTTCTTCCTCAACTTGAGATCTATGTTACATAATAGCAGACTTCTCTTGGCCAGGGATGCCCTCTGTTTTAGTCTGTTTTTTACGTCCTCCTTGCTTCATCCGTTTGGGTAATTTTGCTGCCTACGTAACAGAATTCCTTAACTTCATTTACTTCGTGATCCCCAATTCTGATGCTGTTTCTCCCTGTTCTCATTCCTGCTACTTCTCATTACTTCCGTCTTTCTACAATTTACCTTCAGTCCATATTCTGATCTCATTAGATTCTTTATTCGATTCAACAGATCGTGTAATTCTTCTTCACTTGTTCTCACGATAGCAATTTTATAAATGAATTTACTCATTTCTATCCTTTCACGATGAATTTTAATCCCACTCTTGAATCCTTCTTTTATTTCCGTCATTTTTTCTTCGATGTATGGCTTGAACAGGAGTGAAAGATTACGTCCTTGTTGTACATCCCTTTTAATCTGACCAGTTCATTCTTGTTCATAGTTTTATTCTTTCCTGATGCATATTGTACATAATTTACGAGGGGCGTTCACTGAGTAATGCAACACTTTTTTTGTGAAAGCAGGTTGACATTATTAATGATTCCAGTACACCATGTTATTCCCCACTCATTAGACTACAAAATCGTATTTTTCAACATAATCTTCTTTCAGTGCGACGGCCCTTTGCCACCTTACTGGGAGGGCCTATATGCCCGCATCATTCATGTACTGTTCCTCGCGGAATGCATCTTTCATTGGGCCAAACAGTTGGCAGTTGGAAGGTTCGAGATCCGGACTGTAGGGTGAATAAGAAAGAACAATCCAATGAAGTTCTGTGAGATCCTCTTAGGCGCACAGGCTTGTGTGAGGCCTTGGCATGTCGTGGAGAAGGAGAAGTCCCTTTGCAGTTTTGTGGCGAGAAACACGCAGAAGTCCAACACTGCAGGAGTCATTGATTTTTCCGGCCGATGAGCACACCGGAAATCTGACAGTTTTGCGCGACTTCGTTGCGTTGATAACAGACGCCTCGCCCAATGACTCACCTTGCTTTTGTGTATTGCTAGTAGTCCACAGATATTCTGAAAGCGCCAATATATATATCTGCGATGCTCTGGATTTCCGCCAAAAGAAACTCAGTGACAGCGCTCTGCTTGGAACGCACCTCCGTTACAGACGCCATTTTGAAGGCTATGTAAAGCGCTGCCACCTATCGGAACTTCGTTAAACTTTGGGAGCAGTCTTTGACGCATAAATCCAATATTGGACTGCTTCCATAGAGGCAAGACTGAAGAAAAACCAAGCCATTTTGTTAAGGTATTACTCCAATAAGTCCCAGGACAAGTTCCGCATTTTTCAACCTTAATTCATCAAGGAAAAAATATGTTGTATTTCTTATTGAATAGTAGCTTACTACTATTTTGCTTAGAATTTCAAAAAACTTGCTCTGTTTTATGTTGAGGTCTATAGTTCTTATGAAAGTGTCTTGATTTTATTCAGTCTTCCTTCCATGGAAGCAGTCCAGTTATAGATTTATACATAAAAGACTGCCTACGACAGAGATTGCATCCGCCGATCTTTTCTAAGTGTGCCTTCTGCTATTGTGATTTACAAACAATGTTCTCTGCATCAACACAAGTGCGTTCACAGAACTCTAGATGCCAGTTTCTGTTGCTGAATAAAGAGGTTAGGTACTTTTTATTTTGATACGGCTTACACAATACTGAGATAGACGATCCGGAAGTAATTATAAACTTTCTGACTCGTAGCATACTTTTATGTTGACAGTTTATTTATAAATAATCGAATACGTCAGTCTGTATACTCAAGCTTCAAAATTTAGAAGTGTAGATGAAAACCTCGAAGCAATAGTAAATATAGCTCCAGTAATCACATCCCCCACCCTGATAGTTCTACATGAATTACAACTGCAACATGCAAGGACATGAAATCAAAACATGTGAAATTAATTCTCAGTCCTGTTACAAAGCATTTTCTTACCAATATTTTTTTATTTGAATACTTGGCTATGTCCACCTTACAATTTTTTTGTTCGAATTCCAACCACTATTATGGATTTTCAATGCTGCTTTGTTAAGGAAAATAGCCAACATTTAACTGTGATAATAAGCTTTTACGGGATCTTGAAATTACTTGCAGTGGGTTACAGCTTCCACCTATTTTTTTTTTTTTTTTGAATATTCACGTTTTTCCCTGTATTGTAAGTATTTTAGGTCCTATAAAATGATCAACTGAAAAATATTTAATAAGCATTCTAGTCCTAATAATCTACTATTCTATTTCCATTAATTGAAAACTATCGTTATAAAACCCTAATCATATGTTACTATATATTATTTTCACGTAATACTTTTTTTTGTATTTACACCTGTACATTAGGAGATATGGTTCTTTGAACACTGCGATTTTGCAATTCCTACATGGGCTCGTTGTATGTCTTCTTAACCGAGCGAGGTGGCGCAGTGGTTAGACACTGGACTCGCATTCGGGAGGACGGTTGTTCAATCCCGATACCGGCCATCCTGATTTAGGTTTTCTGTGATTTCTCTAAATCGCTCTAAATGCCGGGATGGTTCCTTTGAAAGGGCACGGCCGACTTCCTTCCCTAATCCGATGAGACCGATGACCTCGCTGTCTGGTCACCTCCCCAAAGAACCCAACCCTATGTCTTATTATGGCCTTTCCTGTATGATTATTTGCTTTGACTGAGCGTACTTCGCACATTCTCTGGAGTCTTAATTCACTTGGTGGAGGTAGAAATGTTTTCAAGGAAATGCTTTCCTGTAGCTAGCCTGCTCGGGTGGCCCTCTATGGAACCTTATCTGGAAGCGCCTTCGCACCTGGGTAATTCTGCACATAATACTATTATGAATGTAGACAAAGGCAAGCAAATTTCCACCCCCCCCCCCCCCCATTTCACTGTATTGTTCACAAATGCACTGTACGACATTCTCTGACGAGACAGAACGGCTCCGGCCTTGTTGTATGCATTCCTAGCAACACAGTAGAAACAGATCGAGTTCGTCTGTATAGGTGATTTCACATTTAAAAACGGGAGGAAGCGTACCTCGTCAAATAACAGGATCGGTAATCTACCGAAATTCCCGCGTCCTGTTAATTGATGGGACTATCTGTTAAAATGTTAGCTACCTAAATAAATTACAGCGATAGTCACGAACGTAATGCTACAAGTGTAAGTTCATAAACTTCGTTAATGTCATCTGCTTTATTCACCACTTAGTGATATTTTAAAATGGGAGACGGAGAGGTTTTCCCTTTATGTTGCAAAATACTTTAGCTAATTACATAGAGTGTTTCAAAATCAATGGGACAAAAATTAAGTTTTACTGTGACTACAGTAATGACTTTATTTCAGAAATACACGTCTAGACTGAAATGTTTACTCTGAGTCTAGGTTGGAAACAATGAAACAATGGAAAGTCGCCGTTGATGGTCATTTCTGGCGTTACTAGTCTAAATGGTGGCATCTGCGATAGAATAGGCGTATTATATCATGGAATATGCAAGAACATCATCCATGATCATTCCTCAAAGACGTTTTCGGGTAAAGTTTGTCAAAATGACAGGACGCCGCCACAACATTGCTAGTTACGCAAGCTATTAGAGGATACAGAATGCTTATGCAAGAAGGAAACTACATGACAGCCATTCGTCGAAAATGAAACGTTGGAAAATATTCGTACGATTTACGAAATAAGCCCCAGAAAATCGATGCTTCGTGCCATGTAGAGACATGAATTCGTCGCAGTCAACAGTGTGACGGGTATTGCGCAAGCGTCTGGATTTCGTGGGTTACAGAATTCAAATGTTTCAAGCGCTAAGACCAGCCGAATCAAAGACAATTATGCACTAATTTTCAAGCATGGATGGAGGTAGATGGTTTCACAAACAGAGTTGGGGTCTCTGACAAAGCAACATTTCACTCAAGTGGAGAAGTGAACAAGCATGATCTGAGAATACGGAGTGCAGAAAACCCGCATGCCTCTCTGGAACGCGAACGTGATTCTACGAAATATAATGTTTTCTGCGCCACAAACAACCGCAGAGTCTTTGGTCTTTTCTTCTTCGCAGAATCAACCATTGCAGGCATAACCTATCTCGACATGCTTTCTCTATGCTTGTTGCCTCACTTGACAGATGAGGTACCCGACTTCATTTTACAGCAGAACGGAGTTCCCCCACCTTGCCGTAACCTTGTACGAAGTTATCTCAATGAACATTTTCCATAGCACGGGATTGGTCGTGCCATTAATGTTGTGTCTCCCTTGTCGCCTGACGTTACACCAGCGTACTTTTTTTCTTTTGAGGATGTGTGAAGGACATGGTTTACGTACCCCCATTTCCACATGACTTAAAGCAGCCACGGCACAGGGCAGTCGGCGTCGTTAACTCCAGTAATCGAACTACATGGGTCTGGCAGGAAATGGGAGTCCCGCTTAGAATTCTGCCGTGTCACAAATCGAACCCGCATCGAACATCTGTGAATGTCCGTAGTAACTTTGAGAATGTGTATTTCCCAAATAAAGTCATTACTGCAGGCACAGGAATACTTTGTTTTTGTCCCATTCATTCTGAATCAGCCTGTATTATCATTTCAGTATTTATATAGATTTTTCGTTTTGATGTTTAAGAATGACGAACGGCGGAGTGATAATTTTCCGTTTTGGATAATAACCTTGTTAATGTTCCCACTGCGTGCATAATCCGTCCTCACGATTATCAAATATTGTGATATTAAGTTATATCGCATGAGCCTCCTTGTGAGATGGGAGCAGAAAAATGTTCTGTATTTTTCATTATAACCATGTTGATTACTGTTTGTTGAAAGTGTAGTCGAATCAGCTACAGCGAAATTAAAATAGTGAGAGTTATCAGCCATGGCTGAGGAGAAGGTTCAAATGGCTCCAAGCACTGTGGGACTTAACATCTGAAGTCATTAATCCCCTAGACTTAGAACTTAGAACTACTTAAACCTAACTAACACATCCATGCCCGAGGCAGGATTCGAATCTGCGACCGTAGCAGGCGTACGGTTCCGGACTGAAACGCCTAGAACCGCTTGGCCACCGCGGCCGGCCCGTACACAATTGGTCACACGAAAATTTGTAAGGGTCTCACACACTTCCGATGCACACTTTTACCGTAATTGTGAACGACTTTACAACAACAGTATTGCCGGACTGAATCTTCGAAGAGCAAGCAAAATATCTATCTGGAGGCGCCGGGTATCGATCCCGGTACCTCTCACATGCTAAGCGAGCGCTCTACCATCTGAGCTACGCCCCCAGCTGGTACGTGCTCCCTGGCAAGGGACAGACACAGGCCTGCTTCAGCCTGAACTTTCACTGCTCCACTGACACGCGTTCCGCGGACGGCTGCAGGCGTTCAGCTTGCAGAGTGAGGACGCGTCGACAGACGGGAGTACGTGGTACATACTCTAGCCTAAACATATACTAATTTTTCAAAGACCTGTTTCATTATATCTGACGGAAGTATTCGGCGTCAAGGGCGCTCATATGATAGGCTGTAAGGGGGGTGGGGGGTAAGCCGAAGTATTTTAATATTTTGGAAGATGGATGATGACTTGTAAGCTGCCATATAAAAATGTTCCGGTTCAGACCCGGTTAGAAACCTGTGGAATACCGACTTTTAAATCGTTCTCCTGAAAGCAGAACACCTGGCTATACGGTATTTTTTCCTATTTCTTAGAGCTTGGGGGGGGGGGGGAGGGGGGGACGATGTTAGGCCCCCTGGTATGAGCACCCTTGCCGGCAGTTTATTCTACAACAATGTTTGGTTCAGTACCTCCGAATAGTAGCAATTACGAAGTCATATTTTAGCATCGAAGACTTGTGTGTGAATTTGATGTATGGCAAAGATTTGCATTTAGCCTAGTTGTCAGTGGTTCGAACAGATGGTAAATATTGCAACTCCGCTGTATTATCCAAGCGACAGTTAACCATGTATAGTCTTCCAGGTAACGATGCAGACGGGATGAGACCGTACTGTACTGTCAAAGTTTCGGAGATAGAGGGGGCCTTTGGTCTTCGGTGATTCGGTAGACAGCGATCTCTTAAGTTTAATCGGAAACAAATAAAGTGTATCATTTTTATTAAATTCAGCTCTCCCATCCAGCATCACCTCCAGCTAGTGTAAGGCTCCACACAAGGCCTGCGCTTCAAACCACAATAGTCGGCTACGAACATCGGGAGGACTCACCATAATTTCACGCCCGTTGACGAAAACGCACTTAAAATTCTCGTGAAGTTTTCTTACTGAAAGAATAACTTCGACGATCGCTGTGAATCACAAACGCCTTATGCCAGTACTTACTAGCACAAACAGGACATCCACTCCCTTAGGGCCCATGATTCGCCTCCTCGAACCGTGTGAGCTGCTGCTCGATGAGCTAATAATATAGCTTTCTTGATAGCAAAAGTTAAGTAAATGAAAATATTTTCGAGGCAGTCAAAATACGTTTAACGTGAACTGTTGCTACTACATGATTGACTATATATCAGTGACTACATCTGGCACGCCGTACATACCTTTCTAAGTAAAAACGTTATATTATGTCGACAACTTTTATGTCGAACCTGCAAGTACAGACAACTATAACGTGGGTTAATTAACAACCGTATCAGGGGTGTACAGACTTGGTAGTGCTGCGGGTCGCTAACCCGCAGCTGCGACTACGTAAGGGCCGCAAGTTCAAAAATATCGAGTCGTAGACAAGTTATTCAGAATTTGGATCCCCCTGCCCCAATTATAGCTAGACTGGGGTCAAAAGAACCATGTTATACAAGGAGCCGCTTTCTCCATTTCGGAACAGGGGCGGGTCGCATCAGATCAATGGAGAAAGGCATGCTGCCCGCGGGCCGCTGCCTGTGCGTCCCTGATCTGTACGGTGTTTTAAGGTGATACGACACTATAGAATGAATACACAAGTTTATTATGAATGTGGTTATATGAAACACAGTTCTCACAGCATACGTAACAGGAATCACAGCTCATCAAAGTATAGAGCTATGGACGGCGAGTTGGCTGGGAATTCGATGGGCGTTTTGTCGTCATAGGTCTCAGAATTTCTCCTTACGCTCTCACACATTGCAAACAAAATTACGAAACTACGTAATTGCCTTCCATTGTGTAGCAGAGGTTTCAAATTTATCTGAAAGGTGCCTACATCCTTCCTCTGTAATCGTCCAAAATCGTGGCGCTCTGCGACATCACCGTCGGGCTCGACGAAGCTCCAAACAGCGAGGTGTACACACTAGAGACGAAAAGACCACAGTTCGAATGTTCACGTAACGTGTAAGGTGGGTTAATGACGCCACATTGGCATGAACTTACACACAATGGAAAGATCGTCACAGCCCCTCTTGCCAGCCTTTCGGACTTGCTTTTGACGCCTCTGCGATGGAGGTCAGAACCGCGGCGCGTAGCGTTCAAATCACGTGGTTTTCTTATGGGTGGCCGAGGGAACCATTTCAGACACATCGTCGCTTAAAACTGACATGAATAGACATCAGGAGATAGCGTAAAGGGCTTCAATGACACCATCACTTTCTTTGAGGCGTTTTGCACATTTCACGACCGTAAAACGACAGCTCTCAGTGCGATGAGCAAAAGGACGACATTCTTGTCAACCTTCGACACTGTTGACTCCTTGGCCGGCCGGAGTGGCTGAGTGGTTCTAGGCGCTACAGTCTGGTACCGCGCGACCGCTACCGTCGCACGTTCGAATCATGCCTCGGGCGTGGATGTGTGTGATCTCCTTAGGTTTAAGTAGTTCTAAGTTCTAGGGGACTGATGACCTCAGAAGTAAAGTCCCATAGTGCTCAGAGCAATTTGAACCATTTTGTTGACTCCTTCTGGGCGGTTGAACGCTTCTCGACGGACATTAAGGGGCTGCAAACCCACTGGAAATAATCACACACTTTCAGAGTGGAGTACCACCGCAATTTTTGCTCTCGTGTACATGTTAGGACCTCTGGGGACCGTTCAAAACCATTTTCACGTGATCCGAAACAGCAAAGGGTGCATTGCTTTTGCAGCCCTCCTGTTTCGTGTCGTCGTGTGGTGTGAGCACGAGGACACACGCGTGAACAGAACGGCAGAGGGACCCTGTAACCCCCCCTCTCAGTTTGGAACAATGTTCGGTGGAACCTGCCCACTTATTAAGAATCTTAAAAATGCGAATTTGCATAGACAGTCTGCGAAGTGGTCATTAGTTCTAGGCTCCTGGAGCCATGCAACTGCAGTCTGAAAGGTGTCACAAGGGGCTGCTTTCGAGGTTGTCTCCCTGCACATCTTTAAAGCTCTCAATAAAGATGGCGGGCGTCAAGGGTCCCTTTTCCGTTTTATTCACGCTGTGTCAATGCCGCACCCCCAGCCCCTCCTCCATGATCAAGCAACAGGCGAAACAGGAGGGCTGAAAAGAAAGCATTTCACCCGTTGCTGCTTCGGATCATGTTAAAATTTCGTCGAATGGTTTTCAACGGTCTCAACTTGAGATAGGTTAAATGATAGGTCCCAGCTCTAGTACTGCTGTGCGAAGGCATGTTATCGGTGCTTCAGCCCAGCTACTATAGTTCGCCTAAAGAACCAACGAAACAATTTTTCGAAGTTAACAAGATATTCTTCATTGTGGTTTAAGATTATAGATTAATTTTACTCTCTTAAAAATCTCACAGGCCAACGAAAAAAAAAAATTTTTTTAAACTTTTTTTTTTTACTTTGATAGCTGATCTTCATAGATTTTTATGAGCTGAATCCAAATCTTGCCTTAATATTTTTGTATCACCCATAGTTTTCGAGCAGTATGCTTTTCACTGTATAGTACAAAACTCCTATGCTATCGGTAAACGGGGAAATTAATGAAACGCTCTGGTACAAAATGGGTTTGTATTTACAGTAAGCTACTTAAAACAATGATATGTGTTAATAGATGTTTCACTTGTGAAGTGGAATTGGTTTGTATTTACTTTCTCTTTTTTCTTTGAAGCTTCTTGTGTAGCTTTTTCTACGATATGTCGCTTGCTGAACTTCTCGGTGAAGTGACCAACAGTAGTCCCCCATCATGTTGGTGTTCCACAGGCTTTGGTAGCGTTTTTTCATCACTTTAATGTCCTGGTGGAAACGCTCGTCTTGGTCCTCACTAACATCTCCCAAATTGTACATTGTGGATTCAAAGTTAACATCAAACATCAATTTTCTAATGTCACGTCCGACAAAGACGCCTTCTTTTAGTTTAGCTCCTGAAAGGTGTGGAAACATTTTTCAGAGATAGTAAAAACATGATCCACCTATAGGCAGAGCCTTTACAAACTGTTTCATTACGCCTAACTTTATATGTAGAAGTAGTCGAAGTACGTTTTTTGGATCTACAAGGTCTCTGCGTAGAATGTTCTTCTCACCAGGTTTTAAATACCCCCTCACATGCCAGTTCTTTCTCCACCAGTGTTGATCCCTAGTCCGTTTCACACAAGAAACACGGAAATTTGATAAAGCCACCTTGCTGACCTAGGACCATGCATGTTACTTTTAGATAGCCACCTATCATCCAATCATAAGCAGGGTAACCCATTTTATTTAGCACTGTTTCTAGTTTGTCCTAGCTTTCTTTCATCTGTACAGAATGTATATATGCGTAACAAAACAGCATTTAAACTAGTTCCAGATGAATTATTAAACAACCTCCAGTCTTCCTATTATACCAAACTCATTCATCAGACCCGGAATGTCTGAACAGTACACTAAATCACCTTCTCGTTGAAAAAACTTGGAAAATTGCTGCTCTCTGTTTCTACACATGTATATACTGATTCCAACTGCCAATAAGTTATTTTCTTTTAATCTAGAGCCAAACAATTCAGCTTTTTCTTTCGTTAAGCCCAGACCTCTAAACAAATGGTTAAGCTCGGTCTGAGTAAACAATTTGGGCTCTAGACTTTCTGTATTACAATGGAACTGATCATCATCTGGTTCATGTAAATCAGATTGTACATCAGAAAGTACTTCTGTTGGAATAGAATTGAAATCATCTGGTGGGTCAGGAACCGGCAAATCTATACCATGCCCTACTGGTCGGATGGAGGACGGAATGTTAGGGTAGCTTATTACATTCTTGTTTTTCGAATTATGACCAGTAATATCAACTCAGCAAAAGTAGCAATCATCGGAATGATTTCTTGGCTCCCTCCATATCAAAGGAATAGCAAATCTTATGGCTTTTTTCTCCTTTTTGGACCGTTTTCTCAGATCTTCAGCTCACAGATAACATACCTTATGTGGCCCTCTAGATTAATCTTGATCACCAAGTTTAGATCCAAAGTATGATAGATAAACCTTCTTCACAAAGTCAGTAATGTTTCTTTGGTTTTATTAAATCACAGATTCACCACAAATATAACAAAAACTGTCAGCAAAGTTTTTACAACCACGATTAGACGTTGTACTGAGCACATACACAGGAAATTGGAGAGTGAGGTTAGGTTGAGAGTAAACAAAACACCATCTGTTAACACAAAAATAGAATCGACCTTTTTTTGCCAGCAAATGTTTTTGAGCAGTGCTACCAACGTCATCTACATTCATTATGCCTCCTTCTTAAATTATTTTAACGGTATAAAAGCTGTTAAATTCTTTAAAAAGTCGCTTAATTTAATAAATGAACTGTAAAATGTGAAGAAATGGTGGGTGAAACAGTTTTTTAAGTATCATATTTGGATTTCCAACCCCAAAAAGGATAAGAATAAGGTATTTTCAACAAAAACGTTTTTCCATCGTTGGCCTGTGTCTCGACCAAGCCCCTCAACATGTTAACACTGGCAGCGCGTTCGATTCCTCACACATCCTCTACTGTGGCTCGTGTTAGACTTCTTTCTTCTGTATGACAAAGTTTCGTATTCCTGGTCGCTCTCGACCTGCTCAAGCCAAAAGTCCACTTTGCATTCCACAATTCACATTCTCCAACTCTAAAAACCGTTGCGAAATCCTAGCTATCACCACTTTCTCCCGAACCCTCAGGAAGTTTGATTTTTCTAGTTAGAATCAAAATGTTACCAAATTCACCTTACTGTCATATTTCATCCGTGTTTCACACTTAGCGTAGAGTTTAAACTGTTTCTAAGTAACATTCCTAACCATAGGCTCTGCACAAGCAACAATATTTGCTACGTCCTGACTACTTCTATGTAGCACATGAAAACACTGGAGCGTGTTCCAATGAACCGTATTTTCTAGTAATATCTCGTGAAATCTGAAAATTTTAACAAAAAGACATCTCGAAGAGAGAAAATCTATACGTAAAGATACTTCCCGCAAAGTAATCTGTCTAGCACGCATAATATAGGACCCTTAACCTTACGAATTTGGTGTGAACTCACCATTGCACTGACATTACGACAGCGATCAATGAAGAAACAAAAGGATATGAAGCTTGATTTTCACGGTTTTTCACAATACAATAAAACGCTGCCTGCCTCTCTTTATGAAAATATCGCTATTCCTTCTTTGTTCCATTAGCCTTTGCTCCATTTGTCAGGTAACTAAATTTCAGTAATCAATAATTTCGCAGTTTCCATTTCCTCTGGCGCTGCAAGTGCAGATACACGTACAAAGAAATAGTGGGTTGCTAATAACGACAAATAATCGTTTATAAAGTAACATAATTTGGAACTGTGGATAGAAAATCTATTTACACTCCTGGAAATGGAAAAAAGAACACATTGACACCGGTGTGTCAGACCCACCATACTTGCTCCGGACTTTGCAAGAGGGCTGTACAAGCAATGATCACAAGCACGGCACAGCGGAAACCCCAGGAACCGCGGTGTTGGCCGTCGAATGGCGCTAGCTGCGCAGCATTTGTGCACCGCCGCCGTCAGTGTCAGCCAGTTTTCCGTGGCATACGGAGCTCCATCGCAGTCTTTAACACTGGTAGCATGCCGCGACAGCGTGGACGTGAACCGTATGTGCAGTTGACGGACTTTGAGCGAGGGCGAATAGTGGGCATGGGGGAGGCCGGGTGGACGTACCGCCGAATTGCTCAACACGTGGGGCGTGAGGTCTCCACAGTACATCGATGTTGTCGCCAGTGGTCGGCGGAAGGTGCACGTGCCCGTCGACCTGGGACCGGACCGCAGCGACGCACGGATGCACGCCAAGACCGTAGGATACTACGCAGTGCCGTAGGGGACCGCACCGCCACTTCCCAGCAAATTAGGGACACTGTTGCTCCTGGGGTATCGGCGAGGACCATTCGCAACCGTCTCCATGAAGCTGGGCTACGGTCCCGCACACCGTTAGGCACGCCCCAACATCGTGCAGCCCGCCTCCAGTGGTGTCGCGGCAGGCGTGAATGGAGGGACGAATGGAGACGTGTCGTCTTCAGCGATGACAGTCGCTTCTGCCTTGGTGCCAGTGATGGTCGTTTGCGTGTTTGGAGCCCTGCAGGTGAGCGCCACAATCAGGACTGCATACGACCGAGGCACACAGGGCCAACACCCGGCATCATGGTGTGGGGAGCGATCTCCTACACTGGCCGTACACCTCTGGTGATCGTCGAGGGTACACTGAATAGTGCACGGTACATGCAAACCGTCATCGAACCCATCGTTCTACCATTACTAGACCGGCAAGGGAACTTGCTGTTCCAAAGGACAATGCACGTCCGCATGTATCCCGTGCCATCCAACGTGCTCTGGAAGGTGTAAGTCAACTACCCTGGCCAGCAAGATCTCCGGATCTGTCCCCCATTGAGCATGTTTGGGACTGGATGAAGCGTCGTCTCACGCGGTCTGCACGTCCAACACGAACGCTGGTCCAACTGAAGCGCCAGGTGGAAATGGCATGGCAAGCCGTTCCACAGGACTACATCCAGCATCTCTACGATCGTCTCCATGGGAGAATAGCAGCCTGCATTGCTGCGAAAGGTGGATATACACTGTACTAGTGCCGACATTGTGCATGCTCTGTTGCCTGTGTCTATGTGCCTGTGGTTCTGTCAGTGTGATCATGTGATGTATCTGACCCCAGGAATGTGTCAATAAAGTTTCCCCTTCCTGGGACAATGAATTCACGGTGTTCTTATTTCAATTTCCAGGAGTGTATGTTTTGCTCTGTCCTGCGCAGAACATACAAACTCACTTTTCCCAGTTGTAACCGATACCTCACCCCACATGTCAGTTACATGTAGTCAAACGAATTGATCGACAATAGCGCGGAAGTATTGCTTACGTTTGAAAAGACAATTGCTTGCAGAAAATTTGTTGGATAACGAGATATTCGTCAGGAGTGCTGTTCTACTTACTGTCGGAAATTGCGTTCTCAGTCTTGCTGCAAAAGTGTGTTACATCAGAGCGAAATGACGCACATACGGTTCGTCCTTTGATATGTCGTGTTCTCAACTGATGTGCTTGTATTCGTATTCGTTTAGCAACAGTGTCATGTGCCTACATGCATTATCAATCTTCACAATGTTGTTCTATTCTGTCATTAGATTTCTTTACCCGACACTGTGTTCAGTGTTCTGATTTGAGTAGAGGGCAATGAATATATCCCACGATGTAAATTTCGTATAGAACAATCATTATATATCTTCAGGTCTGAAAAAGTCCTGCAGGATAACTTGAAAGAGCAGTGACATAGCCTGTACAGATATTATTTTATTAAACGCCCCTGTGCTTTGTTTGGCGCAATTATTTATTCCTGCCGTATGCACAAGCAGACCTGTTGTGTTCATGTAGACACAGCTAGCTGCTGCGTCCCACATCATACATGGTCTGCCTTATATTCTCAAATCAAGGTCTGCTCTTGCAATTATTTCGCTACACCATTTCTTGAACTTTTGTCTTCAGAAATGACTTACGTCATAATGATTGCTCATCCGGCCTCACTTTTGTTTCATTATCTTCTCATTAGACTTTTATCTGGTTGACGCGTTGGTGGATGTCTTCATTCCTTAGTCGATCTGTTCATTTGAGTTTCAACAGTTTTCTGTAGCACTGTATATATGTCTTACAATCATTTCGTTTCTATTTTCCCTATTGCCAGAAGTTCGCAAACATATCGAACTCTCGTCTAAACATAACTTTTCATCAACCTTTTTCTGTTTTCGCGTTTTATAATTTTGGATCTAGTAGTTGTTCTTTTGACGGGAAATCGTTTCCCTTTAAGCTGTTCTGCGCTCTAGGCTCCCACTGTAATTAATGTCTCATCTCTTTTGACGTATCTTTTTAGTTCATTTATACTGTCACACTATACTTCAGTTTAATTAACATCCGTATCTCTAGTTTGCATGGGTAATGTATGATTATGATATCTGTGGGATATCCATTCAATTTGACAGTCAGTTGTATTTCTGGTTAGTACAGAAAACCCTTTACTATATTGTCGAGTTCTTTGTTCATAAATATTCATGTTCCTGCTCTACCAATTGTGTCCCAGTATGAATGAATTATCTTTAAATCTCGTTCTCTTCTGCCCATCGTATCATGCTTCTTTCTAAAATATCTATAGACATACTTGCTGTTTCTACATTCAGATTTTCTAGTTTTCATTCTGCCTTAGATTTCTAACATTCCACCTACCTACTCAATTAGGAGACGCTTTTGGTCTGATAGCCCTCTCTAGTTGCCCCTGCTGCGATATCCGAATTGATGATTATTTTACCTCCGAGATATCTGACGCAGGGGAAGCCGTCAAGGAACTTTTGGCAGAGAACTCCATTTTCTTTTGAATGGTAACGTGGTGGTTTTTCGTCGATTTCCATTTCGTAGTACTCCAGCCTTTAGGCCTTCCAGCCACGCATCCAGGTATCATCACATCAGGCTCCTCTATTTCCGCCAACTGTGAAAAGAGGTGGGGCTGGAACCTTCCTCCAGGGTGAAGCTTCTCTGCGTACCAACTCCAGCAGAGAAAGTTGCAGCTGCTGCTACTCCCAGTGAGTTGCATTGGTAATTGTCTGCTCCCAATCGCCTGACAGACAGTTGCATTATTCATCGTAACTCTGCGAAGAGGCCCTAACGAGGTACTACCGGCCGGCACAGTTGGTAGAAAGATTTGTTTAAGGTAGGGTGACGAGATTTCCAATACCAAAATATGGGACGCAAATTAAAATGAATCGACATTTTGTGGAAACTTTAGTTAATACTAGACCTATATAGCAGGTTAGTGTTTAATACATATATCATTCGCACTAAACAAACTATCAAAATAACTTGACTTATTAATCGAGTAAATATTTTATTTTATTGTTGCCACATGCGAACACACTTTAATATAACGATGTCTTTAACTAGGGTAGAAAATGATTATTATTTACATAGACTACTTATTTTTCAATCTCAATTGGCCTGAAAGTTTCGTCGTCGGTAATTTCTGAAAAATCTTTTTTGTTTTATTTTGCAGAAGATTTAAAACATTCAAGAGTTTAGTATTTTCAAACGGAATTTTATTAAAATTAACACTCGAAGTATCCTGAAAATGAATTTTAGTTGTAACTGAACCTATTCGTTTGATCGCCTCATAAATCATTCGCATCGAGGACACTCTTTCCACAGTATTATTAGTGCCAGGTAGAGCCAGGACAAACGCAGTAATGAACTGCTAATTCTTACAGCAGTTATCTTGAGATGTAACGAAGCTGAAAATGATAGATCCCGTTGACTTTGGTTTAATCAAAGAGTGTGTTTTCTTTATTCTTTTGGTGTTATCACATTTTCTCTTCATTTGATTTACTACACATTACTTAAAAACATGTTACTGCAAAACATGCACGTTTTCTGTTCAAAAACGGCCAGTGAAATACCGGACAATACATGTCCCACAAATATTTCATCGGGACAACGAGGCACTTCAGCTAGACAAGGGACGATCCCGTAAAATATGAGAAGTCACCCTAGTTCAAAGATCGTGTTAGCCCTCCAACAGTCTCCCCTTATTGTATGTTGCGACAGACACAGTTCTGTTTGCCAACGGAGGGGTCGGGGCAGCGAGTCTGTGATACAGATGTTATATCATTAAACCCTTTGAAAATAGTGATCAGTACGCTTACGGTAAGTAAGAGACTTATATAACAGGATGTTGCAGATCTACTATACTCGCAATGAAACAGAATTTTTACATAACACGTGTTGTCAACATACGTTCCCTAAATTTACAAATACAGCAGTATATGATTTTATCCAACAACTATAAAACAGACGTGTAAGCCTTCATTAACTCTGACAAAATATGCAATTAGTTGAACTGTAACTTGGGTGGTACTAAATTGTCGGTGTAGAAGACATCAGTTTCTACTCATTGCTCAGAGAAGAACAAGTGCACAGCGTCCCGACCATGCGCACATCGTAGCTAATGGTTGATGCATTGTTCTTTGCTTTCAGAGAGATTTTCAGTTGCTTTCTGATTCTGTGAGCGTCCCTTATGCGACGTGTTCTAACTTGCGGGAAGCAGTTACTTATGATTGCTTATTCTACTTTATTTATTTTAATAATTAAGGAAGGCGTGCCGGCCGTTGTGGACGAGCGGTTCTAGGCGCTTCAGTGTGGAACCGCGGGACTGCTACGGTCGCAAGTTCCCAATCCTGCCTCGGGCTTGGATGTGTGTAATGTCCGTAGGTTAGTTAGGTTTAAGTAGTTCTAAGTTCTAGGGGGCTGATGACCTCAGATGTTAAGTCCCATAGTGCTCGGAGCCATTTGAAGAAAGGAGGGCGTTTATCGGAAAACAACGATGAAGCATGATTTATCAACCTATGTTGTTGTTGTTGTTGTCTTCAGTCCTGAGACTGGTTTGATGCAGCTCTCCATGCTACTCTATCCTGTGCAAGCTGCTTCATCTCCCAGTACCTACTGCAACCTACATCCTTCTGAATCTGCTTAGTGTACTCATCTCTCGGTCTCCCTCTACGATTTTTACCCTCCACGCTGCCCTCCAATGCTAAATTTGTGATCCCTTGATGCCTCAAAACATGTCCTACCAACCGATCCCTTCTTCTAGTCAAGTTGTGCCACAAACTTCTCTTCTCCCCAATCCTATTCAATACCTCCTCATTAGTTACGTGATCTATCCACCTTATCTTCAGTATTCTTCTGTAGCACCACATTTCGAAAGCTTCTATTCTCTTCTTGTCCAAACTAGTTATCGTCCATGTTTCACTTCCATACATGGCTACACTCCAAACAAATACTTTCAGAAACGACTTCCTGATACATAAATCTATATTCGATGTTAACAAATTTCTCTTCTTCAGAAACGCTTTCCTTGCCATTGCCAGTCTACATTTTATATCCTCTCTACTTCGACCATCATCAGTTATTTTACTTCCTAAATAGCAAAACTCCTTTACTATTTTAAGTGTCTCATTTCCTAATCTAATTCCCTCAGCATCACCCGATTTAATTTGACTACATTCCATTATCCTCGTTTTGCTTTTGTTAATGTTCATCTTATATCCTCCTTTCAAGACACTATATAAAGTTATAAACAATCACAAGCGAACAACAAACATGTTAAATTAGTTGCAGATTTCTTAATTAACGTCCTGAAACAGAACACCAACTTCTGCAGGTCTGTAATGAGGATGTGAATCAAATTTAAGATGTAGTGAGGAAATAAAAGCGGTTTCCACTACCAACTGTATGGTAAATGTGGTTCTATGTCATGTTACATATGAATTATCGCAGCATACAGGCAGTTGTTGACGTGAGGCAAGGTATCTCTTAGTAGATATCTCTAGTAGGACAACGGACTTCCGATGTCCAGTGTCGATCAGCAATTTAGCGTCGCGTTTTTCACATTAAAAACCCAGCCTCTACCGTGCGTGAAACACGCAACAGGGGAGGAAAATCTTCATCTACGGTTTTACTTGAAAGCTGTCTCGATTTATGTGCCAATTACGTATTCGCTTTTCACGTGAAAATTGAGAAATTTTGTCGTCTGTTTCTAGCAGGACGGCCTGGAATCTCATTCAGCGGAGAAGAATTGTCTTCACTGTCGAGTCGCCGCTTCGATTTGAACCCCGACGACCAGCGAAGACGTGTCCCAGATGGCCCGGGCAGTGGTGCGGTATCAGCCGTAAGCCGCCGGCACACGGACCGTGCATCCGAACGTTGAGCGTTGAGCGTGCTGAGTTTCTGACATCATAGCGTGGAATACCGCTCTCGGGAGTCTTTCCGAACGTGCAGAGCAATATCTGGCATGTCAGATATTCTGAGCGTGCGTCTGAGCGTTGACCAATGAGATGGCACAACGCCACCTACGTCACAAGCACGCCGTCTCCCTTCAGCACAGAGTTGTGAGGCGCCATATTGGCATTCATTTCAAGACTATATGTATATATGCCGTTTCTGAGCACCAGCAAATTGAGAATCACTGGAAACCCCGTTGTTAACTGCTTGATTCGTTCCAATAAAATAATGAGAAACATCATATTCGTGGCAGAAGAATTATTGTAACTTGCGTATTAAGAGAGTAGGCTGTTTTAAGGCAGCGACACACTGATGATCCATCCAAAACGTATTGCTCTTGGTACAAATTGGGTAACATATCTACGATTAAGGTTTTCAGCAACGTGTAATATATATATAAGGCATGTGAATTTCGTTTAGCGTAATGATTTCCTAACATTCGCGTTTTTATTAGGTTCTGATACTTTATTATTAGTTTAATATAAACATATACTATAATATTTGAAGTTGTGTAAATATAAGTTCACCTTTTTTTGAGGGGTGACTTTGTTCGATTGGCTTAATCTACAGGACAGCTTGCGCTATTTGTATAAAGATATTTTGGTCCTTTTTCTTTTACGCTTCGTAATTCACATGTTGCAAAGTTTCTGCTATTGGGTAGGAATAGTGATCAAGTAAGACTGACCTGGGGGTTTTAGTAAAATGTGGGAATGATGAAATAATGTTTGTCTTATGCGTTGAAGTATTCCAAATTTATACCGCACTGTTTGTAATGGAATCCGTGAAGGTGAAGATCCACCCAAAGGTGGAGATCCACCCAAAACGCATTGTTCATGATACAATTTGTTATAATTAAATTTAAACTAGTAACATAATTATCTACGATTAACGTTTTTAGCCCGGGTAACACAATATGGCTAAGAGCACGAAGTGTGTTCTTGGTTTAGCGTAATGAGTAGCGTCTCTGACCAGTCGTGAGTATTTGTTGGGGCGGTGGTTTGCGTCTTGACACAACCATTTTTTTCCCTAACACTCGCGTTTTTATTAGGTTCTGATACTTTGTTATTAGTTTAATATAAGTATATGTTATAATATTTGATGTTATGTAAATATAAGCTCACCTTTTTTTGAGGGGTGACTTTGTTTGATTGGCTTAATCTGCAGAACAGCTTGCGCTACTTGTATAAAAAATTTTTGGTCCCTTTTCTTTTACGCTTCGTAATTCACATGTTGCAAAGATTCTGTTACTGGGTAGGAACAGTGATCAAGAAAGACTGACCTTGGGGTTTTACTAAAATGTGGGAATGATGAAATAATGTTTATCTTACGAGGAGAAGTATTCCAAATTTGTACCGCACTGTTTGTAATGGAACTTTTATAAGCGTTGACGTCCGACAGCACGATCTGTGTGCCGACGGCTTTAGTGTCGCTCGCGTTATGGCCTAACAGCCAGGACTCATGTACCCTTAAAGCAGAACGGTACGTCGATGATATTCTAGGCCCCGTTTCACTGCCCTTCATGGCAAGCCATCCTGGGCTTACATTTCAGCAACATAATGCCTTCCCTCACACGGCGAGTGTTTCTATTGCCTATCTTCGTACTTGTGAATTCCCACCTTGGCCGGCAAAGCCACTGTATCTCGCCCCAGCTGAGAACGCTTGGAGTACTGTGGGCAGGGCCGTCCAACCAGCTTGAAATTTTGACGATCTAACGCGCCAGTTGGACAGAATTTGGCACAGTATTCCTCAGGAGGACACCCAGTTACTCTATCAATTCCAAGCCAAACAAGTGCTTGCGTAAGGAGCAATGGTAGCCCGCCCGGTTAGCCGATCGGTCTAACGCACAGCTTTCTGGAGCGTGAAGGAGCGCCTGGTCCCCGGCACGTCTCCGCCCAGCGGTCTGTGGATAGTTCTTTGGCGGTTTTCCATCTGCCTGGGCGAATGCGGGTTGGTTCCCCTTTTCCCCCTCAGTTACGCTATATCGGCGATTGCTGCGCAAACAAGTTCTCCATGTACGCGTAGACCACCATTACTCTACCATGCAAACATAGGGGTTACAGTCATCTGGTGTGAGACAATCCCTGGAGGGGTCGACCGGAGGCCGAACTGCACAATAACTCTGGGTTCGGTGTGGGACGGCGGAGGGCTGAAGTGGACTGCGGTAGTCGTCGTGGGGTTCTGGATCACTGCGGCTGCGGCAGGGAGGGAGCCTCTCCGTCGTTTCTAGGTCCCCAGTTCACATACAGTACAATACAAGTTGTAAGGTGTCAGGCAAATACAACACCTTCCATGAAAACCCTGACATGATAAGCAAATCCAGTAGTATGTCACATAGCTCGGAATAAATCGTGACATTAAATTAACCGAAGTAATATGAGTAAGGAGTGAGCAAATGGAATACCACAGACTAACACAAGAATGCCTAAATGCATGTCATACCTTCACACCGTGAGACAGACGCAGTTCCGAGGGAAGAAACGAGAACATAAGCCAAGAGCAGAACCGTGTTAAGCTAGAAGGCTCTACGTTAAGGGATGGACACCCACGTTCCAGCTAACCACCAGGACTACCCCCCCAGCCCATGTTAAAAGCTAGAGCCCTCCAGAAGAACAGTATAGATCTTACGATAACACTAAAAGGGCCACACCAGCCGCAAATTGTAGCGTGAGACTTTTTCGCGTCTCTGTTACGTTACAAACCTAAAAAACATTGCCCCACCACGAAAGTAACCGCTAGGACCACCCACCAGCCCATGTTAAAAGCTAGAGGCCTCCAGAAGAACAGTATAGATCTTACGATAACACAAAAAGGGCCACACCAGCCGCAAATTTTAGCGTGAGACTTCTCGCATCTCTGTTACGTTGAAACTTTAAAAACATTGCCCCACCACGAAAAGTATAACGTTTCTCATTAGATAGACAGAATTTTTGTAGGCGGAGCTTAAGGTTAACATTGAGCCCCTGATTGGTCAGATGAAAACACAGCCAGATAGTTTTTTTTAAACCAATTTCGGTAAATTGTAGTAAGGAGAAGTTAGAAAGGAGTTGCTTCGGAGACGGCGAGCTGTATGGGGCTGTGCCGACCGACGCCCCCTGACACTGCCTAACCAACGACAAGGTAATGAACGCACGCGATGCCGCATAACAGCGCATAAAACTTCACTCAGAACTTCAGAAGTCTCATCTGTTACACCCCCGTTTTGCGTAATACTAGTGTCGATCGTCAATTAAAGCTCATGGTATTCACATTTGCTACGTAAGTTAAAATCCGAAACACGATGATTTTTCTGTTATATAATTATTGAGAAATCGTAATTTACGAAAAGTTAGATAAGTAATTAAAGATGATTGAGGGTCATTGCAGACCATTTTGATAGTTTTCTCTTTTGTGATTCAAATGGCTCTGAGCACTATGGGACTTAACATCTATGGTCATCAGCCCCCTAGAACTTAGATCTACTTAAACCTAACTAACCTAAGGACATCACACAACACCCAGTCATCACGAGGCAGAGAAAATCCCTGACCCCGCCGGGAATCGAACCCGGGAACCCAGGCGAGGGATGCGAGAACGCTACCGCACGACCACGAGATGCGGACTTTCTCTTTTGTGAAACTTAATTTAAACCTAGATTATAGATGTGATATGGCATAGGTCATCCTTCGATCCACTGTAGAACTTGGAGACCCACTCAGGGAATATTCGTTCACATTTCTGTTGAACGCAGTTGGTTTTTATCATCCTGTATTAAAATATTTCCTTTCGTCAACAGTGCAATTTATAAACAATGTTTTGTGAGTAGAATAAAATTTCCAGTGGTAAACTTAACTGCCTTTTCGACGTTATTTTACCAGCTAACTAAAAATGGGAAAGCCTTGAACCCCTTCCACTAAATTTAGTTAGTTTTAAGATTCTTGTACAGGGAGTGCAGTGGAGCTGACGCTGAAATCATTAAGTATTTGGTTATATCATCGCTAGACTCACTGAACCCTTCTGAACTCTACATATCATGTGTGGTTGGCGTCTCCTTACCAGCAACAGGTCCCAGGTTCAAACTAGTCAATTCCCTAAAAAACACGCTCAGAGCGTCGTTGCGCGAAAGTGGTAGGGAGACACGACTTAGAACAGACAGACACCACGCAGAATGTTAGAAAGTGTGAACCAACGCGTTTCTGACATGCTCACTTTATGGCTTTCTTCCTTTTGAATAAATCGTGGAATTTTTTAAAATTATAATCATTTGTTTTTCTAGTCCGCCTGCTTAGCTGCGGGGGTAACGTGCTTGCCTCCCATGCAGCGGGTCCGGGTTCGATTCCCGGCCGGGTTGGAGATTTTCTCTTCTTGTGGACTGGATGTTGTGTTGTCTTCATCATCATTTCATCCTCATCACCGGCACGCAAGTTCCCAGTGTGGCGTCGACTGAAATAAGACTTGCTCCTGGCGGCCGAACTTCCCCAGACAGGGCCTCTCGGCCAACAATACCATACGCTCATTTCATTTGTTTGTCTGTACATATACATGGCGTATACCGATTTCCATCTCATTCGTGTAATTCCTTCGTGGTGCATCTTTTTGAGAGTGTATTTAATGGACAGGTCGTCAGTTGATGGAGGCAGCCGAAAGAACTGATTATCCGTAATCGCGTAAGATAAAGATCTCGAGAGAGGATTCCAGTCCTGTTCGCGCATAAGCGTATCTTCAGCGCGTGCAGACATTACGGCCATTGTGGTCAGCAGCCCCCTGCAGGCAGCAGGGAGGGGCGCAGCTGCTCGAGCCGCTGCTCACCCAGGCCGGCTCCCTCGTTCTCCTCGTTTCCCCCTCCGCCACCGCCCTCGCGGCGCCAGCCCGTGCCTTGAGAAGGCGCGTGCCCTGAATGAGCAATTAGCGAGATGGGCTCTCCTGACTGGCTAATCCCAGAGGCCGGCCCAGCCCGACACGTGTATCTCGCTGCCGCTGTCCTCGGCCCGCCTGTGATTAACTGACTCTGTAATTACCGTGCCAGGCCGCGAAAACAACTCGCCCCGTGGCAGCGGCCAAACAGAGCATGGCACGCACCAAAGTCATGAGCTTTTCCGTTCAGGAGTTGGGCCACTAAGCTCTACCAACTTCTCAATTCTTTTTCTTACTTTCTTTGCTTTTTCCCATTTCTCTTCGAGGATTAGGCGTACGCAAGAAACTTCGTAATATGGCAGTGAAATGTGGGAGCGTGTGGTGATATGGAACCCACCCTACGCAACGTTTTACAACCGTGGGGGTGTTATTCATAACCCGCATAGCAGAGGGACAGTTCCGAATGAAACATGATGCACACACACTACCCTTTCGAACCTTTAATAGTGTTTTTCAAGAAACTGTGCGATTTTTTGGTTCATAATTTAACTCGAAATTAACTTCGCTCCCCCGCCTGAAAGACCTACGAACAAAGGTTATAAGCTCCCGTCTCCTTGGAGATTATATGGGTTAATTAATAATTATTATGTTACATTCCTCTTGTTTTAGTTGACCGTGTATATCGAGACTTCGGTCGTTGTTAAATGCAATGGTGTGGTACTAAACTGACGGAGACGCTTTAAGAAGTGGTAAAATTTAATTTATTTCCTTTATCATACTGCACAAACATAACACACTATTATTCAAACTGTGTCCCACTACTATTAAACATAGAGATAAATCCTTCGCTGCCCAACCACATTTGGCTCACGCAGCCTACACTTTCCACAGCCTATCAACAACTGTCTGCTTGCGACTCTCTGCGCCATTGGGCATTATCGCCCTCCAAAGAACAACCACTTACAGATACTACACAGCAGTACCCTTACAAGCTCTTCGAGTCACTGAATATTTTGAAATGCATGAATAACGAAAAGTCTGAGATCATCAACGTGAGTACTAAAAGGAGCTCGTTAAACTTCGGTTACTCGATAAATCAGTCTAATCTAAAAGCCGTAAATTCAACTAAATACCTATGTATTACAGTTACGGAGAACTTTAATTGGAAGGAACACATAGAAAATGTTGTGGGGAAGGCTAACCAAAGACTGTGTTTTATTGGCAGAACACTTAGAAAATGTAACAGACCTACTAAGGAGACTGCCTACATTACGCTTGTCCGTCCTCTTTTAGAATACTGCTGCGCGGTGTGGGATCCTTATCAGATAGGACTGACGGAGTACATCGAGAAAGTTCAAAGAAGGGCAGCACGTTTAGTATTATCGCGAAATAAGGGAGAGGGTGTCGCTGAAATGATACAGCATTTGGGTTGGAAATCGTTAAAAGAAAGGGGTTTTTCGTTGCGGCGGTATCATCACCAACTTTCCCCCCCGAATGCGAAAATGTTTTGTTGACACCGATCTACATAGGAAGGAACGATCACCACGATAAAATAAGGGAAATAAGAGTTCGCACGGAAAGATATAGGTGTTCATTCTTTTCCGCGCGCTATACGAGATTGGAATAATAGAGAATTGTGAAGGTGGTTCGACGAACCCTCTGCCAGGCACTTAAATGTGATCTGCAGAGTATCTATGTAGATGTAGATGCCTTAGCAAAAAAACATGGGAAGCTGACACGTACCGCCTCCTGCAGTTTTATAGCGGATTTGTTCGATCACGCTTAGATTATGGCAGCGTGATCTTACCTCAAGACATTAGATGCCGTCCACCGCGAGGGCATTCGGATGTCGACTGCAGCCTTTCGGACCAGCCCAGTTCAGAGTCTGCGTGCAGAGGCCGGTGAACCACCACTCTGGATTCGGCAACGTACCCTTTTGGCTCGACAGGCGCGGAAAATCTCAGCGTCACCTCAGTCATTGGCATTTAGTTCAGTGGTCCAACTCACATTTAAACGGCTGTCCTATGCGACCAAGGCATTTGGCATACATGATACAGACTGTCTCAAGGATCCGGATCTATCAGGGATCAAAATAAAGAGGCAGGGATGGAACGCGCTGCCGTCTTGGCGTCTTCAGAGGCCCAAAGTGATTTTAAGCTTCACAGAGTACAAGAGAACTTTTACTCAAGATTATGTTTTTACAACTTTTTTTCGTCCATTTTAAGTAGGTACCACAGTTTTATCGTTGTTTATGGAAATGGATCCCAGTATGGGAAAGTCGTCGCTTCTTCAGCTGTTTTCCCTGATGGGGTTTTTAAAGTGCGTCTTCAGGAAAAATTTACAAATTGTGATGCGGAGTTATATGGCTTTCTGATGGCACTGGAAAGAGTCCACAGACATCACCGTATAATGTTTCTTGTCTGTTCCCACTGGTTTAGTGCACTGCAAGCACTTCACCAAATGTATCCAGTAGACCAGTTGATTCAGCTCATCCATGACTCATCACAGCGGCTCCAACACCGTGGCAAGGTGGTGATCTTTTGCTGGGTACCTGGCCACATTGGGACACAAGGAAACGACATGGCCGACAAAGCTGCCAAGGAAGCATGTCGGGATGATGCTGTCCATCAAGTCCTATCCCGCTGTACGCCATCATATCATTTTTTGACAGACGCATCATCCGTCGGTGGGAGGCTGGATTGTTGCAGGTGAGCCTGGTGGCCAAGCGTTTGTAGGTGCTACAGTCTGAAACCGCGTAACCGCTACGGTCGCAGGCTCGAATCCAGACTCGGGATTGAATGTGTGTGATGTCCCTAGGTTAGTTAGGTTTAAGTAGTTCTAAGATCTAGGGGACTGATAACCTCAGAAGTTAAGTCCCATTGTGGTCAGAGCCATTTGGACTATTTGTTGCAGGTGACACAAAACAAACTGCAGTCGCTCAAATAGATCACAAAGGCATGGCGGACTTCATGTCAGCCTTACAGCTGGAAGGAGGTTCTGGTTACTAGACTACGCATCGGACATAGCCCTTTAACACATGGCTCCCTACTCCGGCGGGAGGATCCAGCACTCTGTGGAGTTCGTGGCGTGCCACTGTCAGTTCAACATATTTTGGCAACGTGTGTCCTATGTACTGAAATAAGGGCAGCCCTCAATCTCGGTGGAGATCGGCCCATCATCCTCGCAGAATCTGATTCCAGTGTTAAGAGTGGTGAAATTTTGTGAACTGCTAGGCCTCATCCCCAAATTGGTGCGGAAGGGAGGCAGACTTTAATACATTATAAACTGCTCCACATGTGGCGACAGCCTTTGTCCCTGCCCATCAGATTAGCATGCTGGCTTTTCATTAGGGCGCTGATGACCATGATATCGAGCGCCCCTCACCTCAAATCATCACCATCATCTAATAGTGTCGGTACTTCATTGACAAAAATTACTTAACCAACCACAGTTATCGGATACCGTATATAGTCCATCCTTGGAAACGCAAGCACCTTTGAAACTAGTAGAGGGGAAATGGAATCAGTTATCGCCCAACTAATGGCACTCTTGGGGAGCTACTGCATACTGTTACACCTGCGCCGTTGTTCCGAACCTGGGTGTGGTTACCCTCAGGGGATAAATAAATTTTATTCCTGCTAAAATCAAAGAGAGTTTGATTACGGTTGTGTCATAACACCAAACTATTTTTAAAAAAATCTGTATTAAAAAAGTTCTGTTAGACTAACACAGGCATATCCACAGGCATATGACCTCCACAGCTGTATAATGATTCCCTTACACTTTTCAAAGCATTACTGCCTCCAGCGTTAAGGACGCACATTGCTCATGCCTGTTTTTAGTGTAATCCACGCGTATTCCATTGGGTCGTCGCTTCAGACTATTTTTATCTATGAAAATGCAGCAACGAACTTTATTGGTCCGCCTATAATCCATTTGCCTAGCTACATGTTCCGCTCAGCTTACCTAGAACAGTGTTTGAAAGTTGACATGTAGACTCAACTCATCCACAACCACTTAGAATGAAAAGCACTGGTTTTACCGCTTTTAAAGGCACAAGCCTTTATCATCGAATTTATCTCAACACGAGAATCAGCAATGAATGGAATGCGTTGATAAAAGTTGAAAGGTGTCTGATTTTAGAAACATTTCACGCCGCGTAATCGTTCACGCGTCGATAGGTTCTTACCTGTCTGATATCTATAGTCGTTTATCCGCAGTGGCGGCTGCTGTGAAAGAGCACAAGAGCACGTGACACCCTAACTTTTGACACCTTAAGGATTTATTGGTTATTTTTCTTTGAATGCTGCTAAACGTAATGTAGATGCGGTAACTGGAAACACACGACACTACATCTGCCGCGCTGTGCTGCGTATCGCTCTTCTAGACTCGGTGAAACTTGGCATCAGGGTCGAGAGCACGCCTTCATTTGTGCACGTTTTAAGGAGCTTCTGCACATGCGCAATTTCCTTACCGACCAAATACATACGGATCTGATAAACAATGCGGATGGTTCACTGTGTGCACTGGTAGCCCTTACCATTCAACTAAAAGTTTACGTCAATGCAACCAGATGGCAGCACTTTGCAGCAGACTTTTATCTACGCTCGGTTTGCATAAATCCCATTAGGCGGTAGCACACTCCACAGATATGCGAATTCACTCACTATATATTAAAATTAGATCGGACATCAGTATATGTTGTAGTTACACTGATAGAAAAACCTACTTTGTGGGATTCTGAATGAGTTTTGGATTGTATCCTAGAGTAATCCATATCAGGCCCTGAGAACCATAAAGCACATCATCGTCGATGGTGAGACTGAAGCATTTATTCATGCTTCTGACACCCGCTGATCTTATGGTGGGTCGTTTTATCTGTACTGTGGGCCCACAGTGTACATACATCTGAGCATTCACGAAAAGCTGTCTCAGTGGTTTCTTTGATGTTTAAATATGGAAGTTCGAAGACTGTCTTCTTTTGGCCCTTATAGCTCTTATCGCCTCATTTCTATTCTACTCAAGTGACCTTGTTGTTTGATAGTACTACTTGAATTTAATAATTTCCTCAAATGGTAGTTTGTGTTTGGATTGGTTGTCTACTGTGGAGGAATCTGCTTTACTGCGGAGTGTCAACACGAACTCTGTTGAACCTGTATTGGGAAACGAAAATAGCCAGAAAAAGTTAGCCGCAAAGAAACTAGGGCATTCCAGACCAGATCCGTTGTCTGAGGAAGTGACTAAATCAAATAACCATGACTACAAGCAAGCATTTAGCAAAGAAGTGTATTATAAGCGTAAGTTGTTGTGTGGATGCAACGTAAGAATGCCTGATTTTTAGCCCAGAAGTTAATTCGTTAACTAATACGTGAATTAGGGACCTTCTACGTTTGTCTGAAATAATAAAAATGCATGAAAACTCCCACTTACACAAAAATTCGGAAAGAAGAATAGCGAAAGCTTAAACGTTATTTCATTCTTACCATAAACTGCACTTAATTATGTAGAAAACAACAAAACTCCACAAAAACAATTCTTCCTTTTTTGAGACAAGTTATGCATATTATTATTATTATTATTATTATTATTATTATTATTATTATTGACAGAGGCTGAAGTTCTATAAATATGTTGATAAGCATAACTCTTATAGAGCAAAGCCATTAATTTCGCACTCGCAAATTTATCTAAATTTAAAAGTTTGTGAACACCCAGCTTGCGTAGCTACGAGCCGCCACTGCCTATCCGTCTCCTGGGGGAAGACATCTCCACATGAGAACTTTGAGTTATGTCTTAGCAAGTCGTCCGAGTTCAGACGGGACTAAGCCACGGCCAGCAGTCAAAGGGTCACTATTCTCCCTACGGCCTTGCCTCCCGCTTACTGCTCTGTTGTCGCCGTGCCTATTCCTCCTCCTAGAACAGACACTCGTCTTGTAATAGCGAACCGGGCAGTTTCAGTTGACTTCATTCTAGATTTTCGTCGGATGTTTACTGCTTTGCACGCTCACACTGCATTTATGTGATTGTACGTTGTGTGGTTTACAGATTATGCAGCAACAGATTCTTTTCACGATACATTTATGCGGTAGAGGGTAACGTGGGAAATGTAAGATCTTTATTCATCCACTTAACTTTTCAGAACATGTGGGATCACTATAAAATCTTCCTTCCGTCATTCAGTTTTTTGTTCAACTTGCAGCTGCTTAATTTTATATTGTGGCCGCCAGGATTTACTATGAAAGACGTTAATTTATTGAAAATACAGCCACGAAGACATCGTACTACCCGACTCCGAGTTATAACTAAATTTCAGTATGCGCCTTAAAATTATTCCGTTTTTATGTTCACGTACGGACTATTGGTAATTAGAATAAAACAAAACTGCTGTAACAAATGCAAGGCTCACATGAAGTAGCTAAAGGTGTGTAACACAGCGTCGTTGGATCACATTATAATCTAATAGCGTGTTAACTACAATAATAATTTACCCTGCCATGCACACAAAATAAAATACTATTGAAGCATTAATCAAAATAATTATTCATAAAGTGAAAATAGACCAGTTACTAAACTGAATGGCTTACTGCAATGACTGGAACATTGTACTTGAGCGTCAAAATAAATTGTAATGAAAGACAGCGAAAATAGTTGAGAAAATAATTCAATAGTCTGAGTGAGAACGCAAACTGTTAGAGACTTCACTTTAAATGTAATTATCACTTAGGCTGATTTTTGCTGTGACATCGCTGTTCACTGGGAGGTAACTTGATCTTTTAAAGCCATGTTGCGTAAATTATCGCACACTGGCACATCTCTTCTTTTAGTATCTCCATATAAAGCCATGTTTTAAAAATTCTTCCATAAGTATTTCATCGATCGCCATAGAATGCTCACAGCAGCACACAGAGCACACGCCATTGCCACAACGAACTTCCTGTCACATATATATGTTATGATAACAAAAAGACTCTTCCTAAGTGGCGCAGTCTCGTACTAGGACAATAAATGTTTTACATACTTCGTTTGTTGTTAACACACATTCTACTTCTCAGTATAGTTTATCTTTTGAAATAATTGATTACACAAATAATATTATCTGCAAATACTAAAGTGCTCAAACAGAGATGACAATATTTATGCAAACAATTCTTACTTTACTAACAGATGGCACTACTGGTTACAATAGCAGAACAGTGGCGCATACTTTGAAATATCCTACATCGGATTATGAAATATTCTGCATCGGATTATGCTGGCATCTGAATGAACATTCCTCTAAATTCACAGTTATTTACATGGCTTTGGGGTGCATTTGTTGCACTGTAACCCAGCCGCTGGTCAGATAGCTCATAACATCTTTCTTTACCTGGTGTGGTGGCACCATCCTGCTCACAGTAACCATTACCATTGTGCAAAACAGGTTTCGCCCAGCACTGCTAGCTTGTATCACAATCATTTTGTGTACATGTTGCTGTAATCTGTAAGTCGGTACAGTGCGCTTACCAGCCAGCAGTAGCTAATGCTCCTCTTCTTGTGCCGCAACTGTGTTCCACAGCACAGCGCCCATGCCCAGGTGACTCAGGCCCAGCTCATGTCAACCGCTGTGCCCTGGACACGACCCTCTGTCCCCTCGCACAGCGCTTGGGAGGCGACCCACTGTCCCTGGCAGGAGTCTGGCGGCGGTAGGTGTACATGGGCAGGTGTCCAACGCTCTATGTCCTCTTTCTTACAAGTTCCTACAAGGTTGTTACTGTTAACATAATTGTTATGATGAAAACATGTACATTCGAAGGAAGTGAAAATGAGTTCTTTTTCACGGTGAGTACCGGAGGCTACAAGTAACTCAACTACGAACTCACGTCCATCACAGATAAATCTTAATCACTTAATTTTCATTACAGTCATGAAAGTTACGTCCTCGACTCCAATATATTCCCTAATCCATTGCTTGGTTTCCCCCCTCTGCCAGTGAGTCACATGGCGCATGTGTAATTGCTTGCTGAGAAAGACTTCGGTTTGAATGGTTTCTGAATGTCAGGTCCGTGTCTCACTGTAGTAGGCAAAACTTGTAATGGACACCAACTGTGAATTTTCAGTTTTAGGTAGAGTGGAAGCTTTGTCTTCCAAACCCTTTCCATTTAACCAAAAGCACTCAAGGCGATTTGCACTCTTACGTTAATTTCTTTTGCTGACGTCCAGTCGTAATTGTCAGCACTGGTTGTCGGTAATAAATTGTGTTTCACTGCTTTGGACTGTCGGCAAGGAAGTGTTTGGACCCTACGACTATTTTCAGTCAATGGAGGGATATCTTCAGACAGTGAAGTGTGAAACAAGTTACACTGTCTTGTGCTCTGTGGTCACAACATCTTGGCTTATAGCATTTTGTGGAATGGTTGGTGTCAAGTATCCATTATTATCGGTGCAGGCTTTGTGCTTGCCAGTTCTATTCTCCACAAGTTGTAGCAGTGAAAGTAGATCTTCGACTGTGATAGAAATGAAAGGAAATTGAAGGAGGCGAACGAACTTGGATGATGATTCCTAATATAACGTGCTTGACCCAAACCGGATATAAAAATGGCAGTCACAAATGAACAGCACCTAACGTGACAGTATATAAAAAACCTACGAAGACACATTAGCTTTATTTGTTAAATAAAACTATATTTTATTTATCTTTCGTCAGTTTAATAATGCAAATGTTGACATTCCCCTAAAGTTTAGCTTGGTGCTAAGCTTTGCTGGGGTATTGTCCGATGGTACTCGTTCAGTAGTATTAGTCTTAGTAAGGTTGGTTGGGAACCACAACACTAGGACGAGGGCGCCGGAGATCGACAAGTTTGCGACTGTGATTCCTGCAGTGGAATATCAGTCAGAAGCTACGTCGCAGAAATGGATAGTTGCTCGAGAGACCGCAAGACCCGAACAGAGTCTTAAGTGAGACGGTGTTTCTTAGGAGCTCGATCTGAAAGGGAAATAACGATTTGTGCAACGACTAGGCGTCAGATACTACAAACTAGCTAGGTAATCATCATCGTCATAAAATTCTATGAGTTGATCTAACGTCATGTCAGTATTGCGACAGCTTTCAGCAACACATAGCCAAAATTAAAGTTTTTAAAATACTGTTACTGGCATGCACGCAAGCCTGGTTCCTAGGGTTATTTCACCAATTCTCTGGCAGCTCTGAATCTGACAGCTGTAATAATTAATGTCAGCTACTTACGCCATCGACTTCAGCGGTGGTATCATGCAGACCGACGCTAAGCCAGATTCACACAACAGTGTTCTACGAGCAGAGCCGGTGCTGTAATCATTGCGTTCTCCGTCTGATGATAAAACAACAGCCACCTTCTGTGACCTCTCCCTTGTGGTTTCTATGACTTCCTAAAGCATGGACGATTTAAATATGCTATCACTGTGTGTATCCTCCAGAGTGACAGAAAAACTGATTAGTAGAAGCCACTCTTGTACAATTTAACGGATTAGAGACACTAGCTTACTAACGTGTGGCGCCGAATCACCCAGAGGAGTCCATGACATAGACATTTGGAGAGCCATACAATCTCTTGACCACTCACCCTCTGTCCACGATTCGCGCAAGCCGTCGGAGCTATGACCAGGGAGCGAATATATTGCTGCAAACAATGCCAAATGTGCTCAAGAGCGTTCTGGACAGGTGACTGAGGTGGTGATGGGGGGATGAAAGAGAGTGCTCATTGGCGACCTCAACCCAGTGGGGTGTTGCACAAGTCGTTCTGACACAATTCGAGACCAATAAAGCGGTGCTTTGTGTTGCAAAGGCAGAGATCGCCTGAGGATTGCTGTTGGTGACGGAACGACTGTGTATCAGCCGATAGTAGCCTTGTTGTTGAGAGAATACGGCAGAGTTGATACGGGCCTATTTCATTCTGTATGAAAATCTCGTACATGACAACTGGTATGCTCTGATGAACGAAAAGTACCTTTACGTATCTATTCGCTTGTAGTGCGATTATGTCTGTTCACCCTTACAAATAAGAGCTTCTGGATGACATGGATGCCCACTGGTCTTTGACTATTGTCCAGGAATAAGTATTTTAAGAGCCTTTCCCTACTACCAGTTCTGACTTTTGACAGTGAAACATGCAAAGACCATTCAAAAACTGAAGGTTTCTCAACAAGGTAGGCTGAAATATATATTGAGAGTAACATGGAGGCAGTCTCGAGCTTTCGCTGTCTTCCTTCGTCTTCATCATTACGAGATGTTTCAGTACGCCGTTAGGTAGTTTTGTTGGCCGAATTATATCATGGAGACGTCATGGGGACATGGAACGTCCGCATGCTACAAGAGGTAATGTATTTGAGTGAAGAACACTTACGGCGGTGGTGCTCTCGTTAGATGGAGGATGAGATAATTCGGTGAACATAAGCTAGCGGCCTACTAAAATATCTGCTGATGATGACGACGGAGGAAGTCGTCGAAAGCTCGAGACTGACAAATCTGACGCAGCAATACTTCCGCGAAGCATTTGTTCTAAAGCAGAAATTATTAGTTTGAAATGTATTTCCGATAATGATACATCTACACGAAGTTTATTCAGAGCTCGCGTGCAAAACGCGCAATCTAAAGGGGGAAGCGGTCGCCTTTATCTGTGAAGAACAGGATAATTTTCTCGACAGAGACGTGCACACAAGATAAAAATACAACAAAAGACTGTTGTGTAGAAGTTCACTTTCGTAAGTCTAAGGTAAATAATTTTCAGTGTTCGCTGGACTTGCTCAATGTAGGAAAATAGCTAAATTGCTTTAGTGAGCAATCTGATACTGTTTTCAGTCTGACACTCGAAAACAAAACTGAGCAGTGACTCAATAGACAATATTGTGTTAGTTATTGGCGTGTGGAATGAAGTCCTTCCTGACGGAAATAGTGTAGAGGGGATATAAAGCACCGGTGAACGGAAACTAAACCAGCCCGCCTTCACTACTAGTGCAATAATTAGCAAAGTTCGTGGAAGCTTTATCTCGGTCTGTTTAATTAAAATGGCCGATACACTCCGCCCTCTTTCACAGAGATTTGATCGCCTCGTTGCGGCCGTCGCTGGTGCACGCAGAAGGAAAGTTAGTTACGCGGAAACTTTCCAAATAAAATGCTGCGGTTTTCGATTTGTGGGACAGCTGTGGCAGAACACGGAATTCGGAAGGGCACAGCTATTACCAATCTCCGCCTGTGCATGATACGCCGCTGTACGGCCTGTCCAGGCTAGCCATAACCGCAGTCGACAGAAGTTAGCCAAACTGTCCCACCACTCCGTCGTTAATTAATCTTTGATCTTCCTAAACATTGAACCTCTAGGATTATCCCAGCCAATAATGGCATATATTTATTTACTTTAACTGCGGAGAAGCTTCGTTACTTTGGTAAAATAGCATCTAATTTACTTACCTGATAACTTACAAACGCTAGGGGAAGTCCCAAAAGGTAAGACTCTAACCAAGAGGTACATGCGTTATTTCAGTGTAATGCCACGACATTTCTGTGCGCTGCTGTTCTCTACTCCAGGTTTAAAAAAAAAGTTTGTTCCCACTGTCCTAAGAAACTCTGCTCTTGTGCCGATAATTCTTTAACAGCGCAAACACAAGTCAGTTGAGATTAAGTTTGGGACGATTTCTTCGCCACGAAATTGACTGATTGCCAGATAAAAAGACGAAAAACACCCAGAAGGCTAGAAGGAAACGAAACGTAACTAGTTGAGAGATTATGTGACGTTATTTCAGCGATTAACAAATAGAGACAAATTTACAAAGAACTGGGCACTTATCAGTAAGGCACTGCGCCTTGTCCGGCCTGGATGGATGCTCTGCTTCGGTTGGGAAGGGGGTTATAAAGCCGTTACAGCTTCTCCTGACCTAGGCTGGCCTAAACCTATTGTCACGCATCCTTGATATCTTGGATACTGCATCAACCTCCACTCCATACTGAACCGATGTGCACAGTCACTGTATGTTATTATAAGGAATAATAGGAACACAACGATCAGTCACACTCCTATTGGCTTTTTTGTTATTCTTGAATGCCCAAATTCCTGCTACAAACAGACATCTCAGTGATAAAATACAAGGAAATCACCGAATCCGAATCGATTTACGTAAAACAATAAGTAAAAGCTACATTATCCAGTAGAAATGATCCATTTTGGACAAAATACTGTTGGAGTGAGTTGTTATCCAGCAAACGTCCAGGAGTACATGTCACCATACTGCTTTATTGGTGTACAGGATGAAGGAAACTGAGGTGGTTGTTTACGATTAGAGCAGACTCACTTAGCATCATGTAGTATATGTAACGTCTTATATATTCTAAAAACTAGATAACCCTCTTTTCCGCTATAGTATTTTAAAACCCATTTATATTCAATAAAATCAGCAAATATATTTGCATATTACATTTAAAATACATCAAGAAAGGCCCATTTACAATGCGTTTATTCATATCTTAGTGGTTAAGTGATCCACGAAATCTTAAGCAAAAGATCATTAACTGCTTCATGGAACGGTCTCCTACAGAAGAGAACTAATATCGGAATGTTGGGCTGCCTTCAATATGATAAGACTAGGCATGGTGCTATGTGAGAACATACCTTATTATTAATATTATTAGTGGATCGGTTTGTGTTACATTTTGTTAGCACCACCCAACAATAGTTTTACCATGTAACAAGTAAAACACCAACTATTAGCCTTAGGGACAAAGTATAAGCCAGTGTGTTATATTGTTCTTTGAAAGTTGCGCACAACAATTGGAGCTACATGTGCTATTTGAAAAGTAAGATCCGATCGGTCGCGAAATGGAAATCATTGTGAAAAGAAAAAAAAAAAAACATGTTTTATTTGGAACAGTTAGCTACACCTTCCAAATACTTCTCTACACAGTCGTCGCTCCGACTTAAACATGTGTCGTAGCTTTTTAACAGCTTTCCATTACTCTCATCATAAAAGGCAGCCGCCTGTGCTTTCTGCCAATTCTCTACGCTGGTCTGTAGCTCGTTATCTGTGCCAAAATGTTGCCACTGATTCATGTGATCAGAAATGAAACTCAGGGAGAACCAATTACGGATTGTATTGTGGGTGATCACACACATCTCATCTAATACACTGCAGGAGCATCTTCACTGCCCCTGAAGAGTGCGGCAAAGAATATCATAAAGAAGTAAACGCATGGCAGTTATGTTATGTGGGCTGCATGGCATCGGGCCCTCGTACTTGGTGGAAGACTCTGTTTTCTAGGTATCTTTACGTGCTCACTGTCCACCCAGAAATGAAAAGAGCAAGACACGATCGACGGGCATACTAAACACACTGCTCAACACATCTGTGTGAAGCTTTCTTGAAGTGTCACTGTGGTTTCCATCTCGCACCGGATCGGACCTTCCTTTCCGATTTTAATAATTGTACCTGGTTAAAATAGTCTTGTCATGTTGATCTTCAGTATTTTACTACGATGTTAATAGATCTTATAAACAAAAACGTTTTTATGCAGTTTTATATTTCCTTTAAATTAATTATTTAGCTTATCGCTTAGCCACTACAATACTAGAGACTTGCTAGATTTTAGCTTTTGACAAATTCCAGTTGGTATGTAACTATTGTACAGTGATGGCCGATACTGAATGGATTTATTAGTATAAACTTTGATTTTATTTTTTTAAATTATGTTCATCAGTGCCTTCTGCCTGGTGGTAAGCTGCAACGTCTCAGTCACGTTGCCCAGAACCGGATAGAACCACCCTGAAACTCACGTGTTGAACCATCAGCAGCTAAACTCACTTGTTGCTGACGAGGTAACGCTACCGAACAACGCGTCTTACGATCTGACCGACCAATAGGGAGGCTTGGAGGTGGTGAAGTGGGGGTGGAACCGCGGCCGGCTGCCGGGAGCGGTCACGCCGTTCGGTCTCTTCTGCTGGCAGCTTCCAAACCGATCAGACGCCCTCCTCACCTGCTCTCTTGGGCGGCTGCCCATTCAGTCTCGGCCGCTTCTCCAGGACTGCGTTTCCTTTTGCAGCATTAAAACTTCATACAGTTTAAACTATGTTTTATTCTTCACGGGTGCCAACCGCATTCCCCTCCTGGACAATCCTGACGCATTAACACTATTTTTATCAAGATAATCTTCAAAAAAATTTTAATTTTTATTTCGAATGTGATGCATCTATTCTGTAAAGGGCGGTTGTATGAACTAATTAATGATATTTGCAGAAGATTTGGTGGATCGCTTCACTATTAACATATGCATAAACAATGCTTCAATATGGTTCAAATGGCTCTGAGCACTATGGGACTTAACATCTGAGGTCATCAGTCCCCTAGAACTTAGATCTACTTAAACCTAACTAACCTAAGGACATCACACACATCCATGCCCGATGCAGGATTCGAACCTGCGACCGTAGCAGTCGCGCGGTTCCGGACTGAAGCGCCTAGAAACGCTCGTCCACCGCGGCCGGCAAACACATTGTAAACCTGCGTTTGTTGATATATTTTAAAGGTAATATGCGAATATACTTGCTGATTTTATTTAATAAACAATGACTTTTAAACTATGGAGTATAGAAGGCGTTACTTATGCTATGTGTATTGTAACAACCACCTTAGTTTCCTTCTGTTTGTACGGCAATTAAGTCATGTGGGGACATGTACTGCTGGGAGTTTGTTGGATTATAAATAACTCAAATGGTATCTTGACCGAAATGGGTCATTTCTGTTGGATACTTATTGTTTTATGTAAATCAGTTCTGTATCTATAATTTGTTTGTATTTTAGCACTGAAGATGCCTATTTATAGATGAAATCTGGATATGCAAGAATAAAAAAGCCAACAGGATTGTGACTGATTGCTGTGTTCTTGCCCTTCCTTTTCTTTAATATTGATGGAGTTGATAGCTAGGCTGGTCCCACACAAGTTCTTTCATGGACCGAGCCGAGGATGTTGGTGGTCACAGAAGCACTTCAACCTCACATAGATAAGTGCCATGTCCTGACGAGGATTGCTCTGATGATAAATGGCACCATGATACTGTGGGATGAGAGGTAACACGTGAGGACGTAAGATGTCCTTTACTTACTACCAGCCATGATCTCCACACCATGACGCCAATAGTAACATCGTTATTTCTCTCAAAATGTTGCATGAATGGGACCTCTTGCCAGATCGTCGCCATACTCGGCGACAACGGCCGTCTGGGATAGTGCAGATCTGTTATTCGTCTCTGAGCTCATTCCGACGCCATTCATGAGCAGACCACGCTTCCCAAACACAGGACAGGAGATCTGTACTCCAGTTGCTACGAATCTCTGACCAGTGGTGTATGGAGCCTGTTGCTTGTTTTCAGATGGCAGGCGCAGATGTGAAGCTGTTAGGAAGTGCTTGGTGCACAGTACGGCGATGCTGCTACGTGGTGGTCACACATTGTCGGCTGGAATCTTGTCATCGAGAAAACCTGTCCTCAGGTTCCCATGCGGCCCAATATTTGGCCACTGTCGCAACTGAATGCTTCCCAGATATGAACATCATACGGTTCGATCACCGGGCCAAATGAGGAAGCAAAGGGAGGCCCCTTTCAAAGTCTGTCATTGCTGGTAAGGCTGTCTCAAACGAATACATGGTATCTCTGTGTCTTTCACAGTTGTCACTCAACATCTGACACTGTTCATACCCCTAGTATACCCTACCACGCCTGGTAACAACATTAATTACAAACAATGCTTATGCACTCTGGTGACTGTTCTACCTGTAATGGGCAATTGCAACGCTAATCAATTAAATACCCATTGATGGTGTGTGTGTGAGTGTGTGTACGAAATTGCAGTGACATCTGACCATGTCCTCTGGGTGCTTCACATTTTTGCTAAGCAATGTGTAAGTAGGCTGTTTAGGTTTTCTTATTGGTAACGCCGCTTAGCGCTCGGTATGAAAAATCACTGGCTGTGCTGTGTGCAGTGTGTGTTTAGTTTGCATTGTTGTCTGCCATTGTAGTGTTGAGCAGAGGCAGCTGGATGCTAACAGCGCGTAGCGTTGCGCAGTTGGAGGTGAGCCGCCAGCAGTGGTGGACGTGGGTAGAGAGATGGCGGAGTTTTGAAATTTGTAAGAATTGGTGTCACGAACTGACTTATATATTATGACTATTAAGGTAAATACATTGTCTGTTCTGTATTAAAATTTTTCATTTGCTAACTATGCCTGTCAGTAGTTAGTGCCTTCAGTAGTTTGAATATTTTATTTAGCTGGCAGTAGTGGTGCTCGCTGTACTGCAGTAGCTTGTGTAACGAAGATTTTTGTGAGGTAAGTGATTTGTGAAACGTATAGGTTAGTGTTAGTCAGGGCCATTCTTTCGTAGGGATTTTTGGAAGTCAGATTGCATTGCACTAAAAATATTGTGTCAGCTTAAGCACAGTCGTGTAATAATTTTTAAAAGGGGACGTTTCATATGGCGACCCTGCCAGGATTCGAACCTGGAATCTTAGCTGGAAGATTGTTTACTGCATTATGATGTGCCTTATGGCTACCGAATGACGTCTCACGCCTTGCTTTGCCTATTTTGTTTAATATCTAGTTTTCTTGTTGCAACGCAGCATTGTTTAAATTAAAATTTAATACATGTACTAATACAACTACTTTCTGTCTACAGACCCAGTAAAGAATCATTTTATGACGTACTTCCTTAGAAAAGAGTGCACAAATAGACATTTCCCTTCACAGGACTTGCAAAAATAATTTTTTTTTTACGATTTGGTAACTTACCTGCTAGCGTATGTTCTCGTGATGCATCACTCTAGTGTTAAGATGTGACATAGGTATTAAACATTTTTACTGTAATATTTTTTCTGCTTCAGCTTTGTCATGTTTAGATATAAATTATTACATTTATTGCTGCTCGCTATGCTTACTTTCATTTTTTTGTCATTGCTGTTTGTATTAATTGTTTTGTGCTGCTGCTGCTGCTGCTGCTGCCTTGTCCCTTAGTTAAGCATCTGAGCTCAGTAGATTTAAGTTAGCTTAAGAGGGAGTAGCCTAGATAAGAGAATGAGTTGTGATGAATTTGAAGAAATGCACTGAGAGGTTATATGAGAAAAGTACAGAAAGCAGGTATAGATAGGACTTTTTGGAAATAATGAAGAACGAAGGGAGATCTCCGAGAAGTAAAGAAAGTTTTGTTTGCAAAATACTGCAGTAAAACAAACCCTGCCCTTTCCTTGTGTTATCCCACTATGTGTTCGGGTACCCTTGTGTATTTATGTTTTTCCTGTCTTTATATGCTTATCTGATAAGACTTATGTTGCAGAATTTTTCTAATACTCAGCTACATTCACTATGATGAGGAATACTGTTATCCTCAAATATAATTTGCATTAATAACATGTTATTTACTTTGTAAAGATGTTTACACATTATTTATTCTGTTTTGTTCTAATGCTCATGTGTGAAGTTGATGTTTCAAAAGTTATTCTGATCTTTTATGTATGTACTTACGTCGTAATTTTTGTAACACTGATGTATTTGCTATTTCGACTCTTTTGTAAAGCCTGTACTACTGCAAATGTTATCTGTATTGTTATGTTTTTCAAAGATGTATTTTGTACCTTTGTTATTGTATTCTTATGTTATAAAATTGTAATTGACACCAGTTCATCAAATTAAGTAACTTGTAAATTACATTTCACTGCACTTCTGTTGGTCATAGTATATGGACAATATGTGAGAAGTAGGGACTGATAGTGTTTGCACGTGTGTTAATAATTCAGTAAGGGACTGGATAACAGCATTGCTGGTTCTAAGGACATTTCAAAAACAATTTTTCTGAGTGCACAAGTGGTGGTTATGGACTTGTTATATTATCCGCAAGACTCTTCAATGGTGATTGTGCGCCTGCACAGTCAAACAGATGGCTGTTGGCCATCTCTAAAAGGACTACAGTGGGTCTACAGCTTTGATGACCCACCAATACCATTATTTCTACAAGGACTGCAATGGGTCTGCACATCTGGTGGCCCACCAATACCATACTCTCTACCAGGACTACAGTGGGTCTGCTCTGTGATGACCTATCTACCAATAGTCTTCAACGTCGTCTGACTCTGTTGTGGCCCATTACCTGTCTGCATGTCAAGAGTCAGCACTGTCTTTCGTCGGAAGGACAACACTACTTCTTCAAGACTGCATGGAAATCCACTACTTCCGAGTGCATTTTCTTTTATTGCTCAGTCTTTGAGAAAAACACTACTATTTTACTGTGATGAATGATCAGGACTGTCTATATGGACTGTGAGAAAATTTTAGCTTTTGACCAACATTGTATCAATAAGTGTGTGCATTTGATATCTGTGTTATAGTAATTATGAAAAATTTTATCAAATCATTATTGGCCACTGCCCAAAACAATTTGTAAAAATTTTTTGTGGGGAGCATGGGGGCTATGTAAGTAGGCTGTTTAGGTTTTCTTATTGGTAACGTCGCTTAGCGCTCGGTATGAAAAATCACTGGCTGAGCTGTGCGCAGTGTGTGTTTAGTTTGCATTGTTGTCTGCCATTGTAGTGTTGAGCAGAGGCAGCTGGATGCTAACAGCGCGTAGCGTTGCGCAGTTGGAGGTGAGCCGCCAGCAGTGGTGGACGTGGGTAGAGAGATGGCGGAGTTTTGAAATTTGTAAGAATTGGTGTCACGAACTGACTTATATATTATGACTATTAAAATAAATACATTGTCTGTTCTGTATTAAAATTTTTCATTTGCTAACTATGCCTGTCAGTAGTTAGTGCCTTCAGTAGTTTGAATATTTTATTTAGCTGGCAGTAGTGGTGCTCGCTGTATTGCAGTAGCTTGAGTAACGAAGATTTTTGTGAGGTAAGTGATTTGTGAAACGTATAGGTTAGTGTTAGTCAGGGCCATTCTTTCGTAGGGATTTTTGGAAGTCAGATTGCGTTGCGCTAAAAATATTGTGTCAGCTTAAGCACAGTCGTGTAATAATTTTTAAAAGGGGACGTTTCAAATGTACATGATGATAACGATGTTCCCATGCTGAAGAGAGTCTATCATAGCAGTACCCTTGCAGTTCCAGAAAACTGAGGTCATCATCTCCGTAAAGTGTCAAAAATGCACATTCCATGAGACTATAGACATAAATTCATACGAGGGCGGCTTGTGGGTACCAAAAACATCTTAGCGAAATATGAAGAATTGTATTCAAGACCATTTCAGTGACAAGACAATAGCTTGTGGGACAACTCTTCTGACAAAACTAAGTGAAACAAGGCAAATGACATGGCTAGAAACCTTGGAGAGAATGGAAATGTCACATGGCAGCAAAACTGAATGAAATCTGATCAGAAAGCTCAATGGGAACGCAAAAGAAAGCAAAGAAATGGCTACAGTGACACTTAGTCAAATATGCACAGTAATTACTACTGAGTGGCAAGCCCAACAAAAAGATGTAAGAAAAGGAGGCTACAACGTGATACCAACACAGAAATCCATTTCTCCTCTCTTTTCAAAATGAGAGAGCTCAGTGAGGGTACAAATTCTATGAAAAACGGAAAGGCGGCTGGTGTTGTTGTTGATAACAGTGTGTGTGTGTGTGTGTGCGTGTGTGGAATATCTAAAGCGTCTCGAACTGAATGCCAAAAATTGAATGTTAATCCTGATAAAAACAGGAAGACAGCCTTACTCACCAAGCAACTATCGGCCACCTCTTCAAACGGTATGAAAGACTGATTCCTAATAAAATCAGTAACATAGTTGATTCAAAGTTAATCACGCAGCAAGCTGTCTTCATGTAAATCTTGTATTTCTTGTAAATCTTGTACTGACTAGATCTTCACACACACACACACACACACACACACACACACACACACACACACACACACACGCACTCACGCACACAGAGCATATAGAGGAGGGATATGAAAATAAATTAATAACGGGCTTGGCCCTGGTCGACCTAAGTGCCGCCTACGATACAGTAAACCACCGAAAACTGTTATTCAAAAGCTGTAATATTACTCGGGACCATCAATTAGTAAAAGTTGTGAAAACCTTGGCCGGCCGGAGTGACCGAGCGGTTATAGGCGCTACAGTCTGGAACAGCGCAACTGCTACAGTCGCAGGTTCGAATTCTGCCTCAGGCATGGATGTGTTTGATGTCCTCAGGTTAGTTAGGTTTAAGTAGTTGTAAGTTCTTGGGGACTGTTGACCTCAGCAGCTAAGTCCTATAGTGCTCAGAGCCATTTTTTTGGAAACCTTGCTGCAAAATCGACAATTGTACGTCACTCTAAAAGAGAGGGAGTGGAAAACGGCCTTGATCAAGGGAATGCTGAGGGTACTGAATGATATCTGACCTCACTGTATGTGCACTCAGTGGATGGTGTCAGAGCAAGAGCTTCAGCTCAGCAGGAGATGAGCACTGGCAGAATGGAAGCTATGAACGGGCCGTGGGACTATCTTGGGTACCTCAGTTGCTAAGAGCTTTGACTGCCAAACTTTTATGTAAGTGTCATTACGCTGTATACAACAATATTTATTCTGGATAGACACGGTGTAAAGTTGAGACATTTCACAGATGTGTCACTCGCACGTGGAGAGCCCTCCGCAGATGTTTATCCTATCCCTTACAAAGGAAGGGTACGTTGTTAATCGACAAATAATATTTTCGATCATGGACTCGTACTCAAGGTTAAATTACAAATACAGTGATGGTAATCACAAAGCGATTTCTCAGCCTTCTGGACCCACTAAAATGATTCTTAGTTGGAGTACCACCAGTGGACGGACGGGGCTGGGGTGAGGGGAGGGGGAGAATTAATTTTAATTTCAGCGAAACATTTTATTTAAGAAAGCCAAAATATGGCGTTAATTAGTAAAGAACTTAACTGTTGCATTCAAAAAGTGGCGACGCAGACACGCGTGAGTGGGAGGTACCTTTTTCAGGTGGGAGTTGCACTCCCGGTGCCACCATAGAATATCCATCATAAGGGAGACGGAATCTTCCTCATCGGCCCCCACGGGAACGTCTCATACCAGACGATTGTAACCCAAAGTGTTTTCATGGTAGAGTAATTATGATATACACGTTCGTGGGGAGAGTGTCTGCACAGCGATCGCTGACATAGTGTAACTGAAGCTTTCTGAGGTAGATGGAAAACCGCCTTAAAAACCATGCAGAGGCTGGCCAGAACACCGGACCTCGACACGAATCCACCCAGCACGCCTTCCCGCTCGGGAAGCAGCGCGTTAGACCGCGCGGCTAGTCGGGCGGGCTTGTTTCCGTATAGTTCTAACGACTGCAAGCAGGGCGCTCGTCTCTGACAGCGAAAGGTAGGACTCAGGACACGCGACTCACTGGAAAGGAATTTCATGAAGAGTAGTAGGGTGGAACCGTTGATGCTGAAAGACGTGCGTTTATTTCAGTACATCTATCATTAAAGTCTATCATATCCAGTAGATACGGACTTCTATCATTTTTATGTGCCATATTCATCATATGCTACTCGGACCAATTTCTAGTTGAAGTGATATATGGGGGTACGTATTTTATTCAATGCTTACTTTACATCTATGATTAGCGGCCTCTATTTCATGAACTTATCAGCAGCCTCTATTTCATGAACTCTTCCTGACTTGCATGTGTTTTATTCTGTTAGTTTGCCTGTCCTCTAAGACAAACTTTCTGTGCTGGTAGAGCCTAGAAAGAAAGGGGTGCTCCATTGGCAGGCAGAGGACTATAGCAGGCGGGGGAGGGGGAAATCGAAGAATAAGGAGAGAAATGGTGGCAGAGGATCCCATCCCTCTGTCCCTCTTTGAGTGCGTAGGTGGAACGATTTTACCGTCGAATTCGTGGGTGAGTGTTTCCGCTGGTTGCTGAAAGTTCGCGGTAGACGCTTCGAGTTCTTTCTAGAAGACCTGTCAGTTAAAACAAATGAACAAGGGATCCGCAGGGCGAGTTACTGTTGCGAGCCAATTGGGCCGCGTGTTGCGCTCGGAAGCTAGATCCATGATTGGTCGGAATGCGCGCCGAACGTGCGGCCTCTCGGGGGTTTTGAGGAGTGAAGAGTGACACCTGAAGCTGGGACGAGCTACAGTTTGGACGTGTTAGAGATGCTGTGCGTCGGTCGGGGTTCGCTGTGCAGCTGTGCCACGAGGCAATGACGCTGACACGCAACGCAGCTGCTTGCTGGCGTACTGCGAGTTAAGGTCGCCATCAGAGTTTGTTCGTAGTCACAGTTCTTTGAACCGAACTGTGTCCGAATTGCTAAAACCTTTTGCGAGGTGTGTCGTCAGTTAAATTTCTTACACCGTCCTGTATTAGATTCACCAGTACGTTGACTCTCTTGCACCAATAACTGTAAGTCATATCCATTTTTCTTTCGCTCTTGTCTCGAGCAAATCGGTTAAAGAAATTGTAAGTTTATCAGCACTGCGAGTCTCTGTGAATGGGTAATAGCAACTTTCTCTCTTGTTCTTTGCCCTCAGCAACGCTTAACTCTGTTGCAGAGTGTTCTATCACGCACAACTTTATAAAATCCTTTGCCTTGGTCTCAAAGTTGATAATTTTGTCTGTTAAATTACTGTCAGGTCTTTATTTCACAAGGGAAATTAACATTTTAGAACACTGCTTGTTACGCAGTTCAGATTTCTTTCATGTAAAAACAACAGTTAATAAATTCATAGCTTTGAATTCAGTCTTTTACTTAAAGAGTCCCGCAGGCCATTCAGATGCATCAGGCACTAGAGTTAGAAATATGTAAGGTACGACTAAACTCTGAGTTCGTCTCCATAAGGCCATACTGTACCGCTTATTTCCGTTGCGTTAAGTTAAAGATATAGTTTTACACGTTTACAGAGCAGACATCCCCCCTATTTTAACTAACCACATTGTGGCCATTACACTCATGGAGTACGACAACATCATCAGCGCATGTGTTAAAAGAATAATGGGAACCAGAGATAAGGAATTTTTGCCTATTTTCAGCCACAAATCGGATCACTCCATGCTACCAAACACAAAAATAAAAGCCAGCAACTTATAAAGTGCATAAATACAAAGCCACTGTAAGACAGCCTTCCGGTTAAAGTTGAATTACTGGGAAATACACTAGTGGCCATTAAAATTGCTACACCAAGAAGAAATGCAGATGATAAACGATACCATTTGGGTGCATAGATCCTGAGAAATCAGTACACAGAACAACCACCTCTGGCCCTGCCCATGCAGCTTCAACCCGATACCACAGTTCATCAAGAGTAGTGACTGCCGTATTGTGACGAGCCAGTTGCTCGGCCACCATTGACCAGACGTTTTCAATTGGTGAGAGATCTGGAGAATGTGCTGGCCAGGGCAGCAGTCGAACATTTTCTGTATCCAGAAAGGCCCGTACGGAACCTGCAACATGCGATCGTGCAATATCCTGCTGAAATGTAGGGTTTCGCAGGGATCGAATGAAGGGTAGAGCCACGGGTCGTAACACATCTGAAGTGTAACGTCCACTGTTAAAAGTGCCGTCATTGCGAACAAGAGGTGACAGAGACTTGTAACCAATGGCACCCCATACCATCACGCCGGGTGATACGCCAGTATGGCGATGACGAATACACGCTTCCAATGTGCGTTCACCGCGATGTCGCCAAATACGGATGCGACCATCATGATCCTGTAAACAGAACCTGGATTCATCCGAAAAGATGACGTTTCACCATTCGTACACCCAGGTTTGTCGTTGAGTACGCCATCGCAAGCGCTCCTGTCTGTGATGCAACGTCAAGGGTAACCGCAGCCATGGTCTCTGAGCAGTCCATGCTGCTGCAATCGTCATCGAACTGTTCGTGCAGATGGTTGTTGTCTTGCAAACGTCGCCAGTCGCCATCTGTTGACTCAGGGATCGAGACGTGGCTGCACGATCCGTTACTGCTATGCGGATAAGATGCCTGTCATCTCGACAGCTAGTGACTCGAGGCCGTTGGGATCCAGCACGGCGGTCTGTATTACCCTCCTGAACCCACCGATTTCATATTCTGCTAACAGTCATTGGATCTCGACCAACGCGAGCAGCAATGTCGCGATATGATAAACCGCAATCGCGATAGGCGCTCTTTATCAAAGTCGGAAACGTCATGGTACGCATTTCTCCTCCTTACACGAGGCATCACAACAACGTTTCACCAGGCAACGCCGGTCAACTGCTGTTTGTGTATGAGAAATCGGTTGGAAACTTTCCTCATGTCAGCACGTCGTAGGTGTGCCACCGGTGCCAACTTTGTGTGAATGCTCTGAAAAGCTAATCATTTGCATATCAAAGCATCTTCTTCCTGTCGGTTAAATTTCGCGTCTGCAGCACGTCATGTTCGTGGTGTAGCAATTTTAATGGCCAGTAGTGTAAATTTTTCTTGAATATCCAATACTTCTTACATTGCCGACAACTTCTCTCCGCTCCAGAATCACTAGTGCTAAGTATTACAGGACACTTTCTCCCTCTCAGTCCGTTAAGGGTGACAGTAGAGCTCACCCCGCATTGTCGTCAATGTACTGATTGAACCACGCAGGCCACACCTTCGTCCAAAACCGGTGATTGGACTTGCGCCAGTAAGCGACGGAGCTTACTCCGAGACCATAGTACCACGGAGAGCTGCTTTCTGGTCCGTATGGTGGAAGGTTCTTCGCGGAGCTCATTCGGTCGCAGCTTTTTGACAGAGCAGCTCGTACGCAAAATCTCGTCATTAGTGGAGAAGGTGCCACCATCATATTTAACATGGGCTGGCTTCTGTCACTGTGGAATCAGTCGTGTTAAATTAACGTTGGGAGAAGTTCGGTCGTGCCATGGCGGCTTTCAAAGCCGCAATAGCCGCAGAGAGGGCCGCCCCGAGGGATTTCGTCGCTGTCCATTGGCAGCTGCAGCAGCTGAGGGATGATTGGAGGCTACCAAGTAGGAGATGTCCGTACACGCCACCTCTTCCCCAGAGGGACGGAAGGCGGGTGTGGGTGCAGCGTCGCAGACCTGCGTCCTTCCCCCCTCCCGGCGCCTGCAGAAATGCTGAAAGTCGGGGTGGTGCCCGCCGAATTAGGAACGGCTGCTCATTCTCCCAATGGCGAGGTCGGACAGTGGCAGACATAAGAAGAAGAAGGCGAAGAGACGCCTACCGCGGCAGCCCCACAGGAAGAGTTTGTGACGACGGAGGGCGCTTGCTTGCCGCTCTCCGACAAGCATAGTGTGCAGACTGTCCTCAAGAAGACTGCTGAGTCGGTTCGCAACGGTACCTATTCCCACGTTGATAATCCCTATCCCTTCAGACTTCCTGAATTTCCTAAAACTTCCGTTCCTCAAACGGCCATTTGACTTCGGTGGTTCCCAAGGACTCGTTACCAAGAAGGAACTGAGAATTACCAATTCGCATCCTAATATTACCTCTGACTATTGGTGGCACCTACTCAGTGTCGCAGAAGACTGCACAGAAGAGAGGAACAGATCCAGTCACCGCTAGCTCGTTAGCAGACATTTCTGTCTCTATTTTAGCTGACGCCAGGACAATCCTTCTAGTTAGGTACCATCAACATCAACCCAAAAGGAACAGGAGGATCTGCAGTCATCTACACAAACTCGTACAGATGCCGGACCAATAGAAGGTCCGTCATTTGCGGCAACGGCAACGGTCGTGCCCCGACGGTACACACACACACACACACGTACCTCGTCTGCTGCAATTACACGTACACGCTTCTTACACCACGAGCTTTCTTAACATACGCACACCGATGACGATGGGGGAAGAACTACCGCGTTTACTTCCTTTTGTATTTTTACGAGCATCTCTCATTGGCAACCACTATGAATCATGTACGTTATTTCTCGTGGTTTTCGCTCCACTATTTAGTACACGCTGGCGGCTGTGAGATCTTTATTTATTGTTCACGTGTTTTTCTGTTGTCTTCTTTTTCCTGCAGGAACCGGCTACGTGACGAAGAATCTAGAATAGTAGACTGATGTCACCCCCTCCTGTACCAAAACTGTCTCACATTTAAATGTATTTATAAAAGTTCTACATATAATTATTCCATTAATTACTGCTTGTCTGGTACTTGTTAGTGAACTTATCATTGTTCCTTATTACGAGGGGCGTTCAGTAAGAAATGCCACGCATTTTTCTTTCTCATTTGAAAAATGCTAAATTTGTTGCGGGGCAATGTGGAATGTTCCCGCTTAAGCGCCTATAGTTTCATGAAGATCCGATGGATGGCGTCGCTATATGTACCCTTCAAAATGGAGTCTGTAACGTTGTGTTCCATGCAGAGAGCTATCATTGAGTTTATTTTGGAGGAAAATCAGAGCACCACAAATACAGGGTGTTTATAAATGAATATCTGGATTTTAACGCTTTACAATATTTATTACATTAAACTTACAGTTATAAATGATATGTCAAATGAAAGAGCAACTCAAAACAGTTGTATTTGGCACCAGTGCGCATGCGCAGCACGCAGTGTTTCTGCCGCAATCCGCTAGACAGCGGTAGTAGCGAAGGTGGCGGCTAGTGAACAGAAAGCTTTTTGTGTTTTCCAGTTTGCAAAGACCGAATTTGTAGTTACATTGCAATGTGCGCTCCAGCTGAGGTCCGGTTGTGATCCTCCAAGTGGTAATAACATTCATAAATAGTACCATCAATTTGAAGATACTGACTGCCTTTGTAAAGGTAATAGCACAGGACGATCAAGAGTTAGTGAAGAGACTGTTGAACGAGTGAGAGTCGTTCTGTCGTGGCCCAAAGAAATCAGTCCCGAAGCCTAGTCGTGAATTACAAGTTCCGGTTTCGACTGTTTGGAAAGTTTTAAGAAAATGCATATAACTATGTCCTTACCGTATATAGTTATTACAGGCTCTGAAGCCGGCAGACTATGGATTACGTGCCAACTTTGCAAACGCAATGTTGTTTCATGACGATGAAGATTTTCTGGATCATGTTGTGATGAATTGACGTCTCACCTTAGTGGACTTGTTAACACTCAGAATGTGCGCATCTGGGGCTTAGAAAATCCTCACGAGATTCCCCTAAAGTGAATGTTTTTGTGCTGTATCCTGGCGGTCTGTTTAAGGGCCTTCCTTTTTTTGGTGAACTTACTGTAACTGGCACTTCTTACCTTGGTACACTAGGGCAATGGCTCTTCCCTCAGTTGGAAGAAGATGAGCGAGAGAACTTCATTTTCCAGCAAGTACGTGATTGGTTGAACTTCACTGTACCAAAGCGCTGTATAGGCCCAAGGGGCAAATGACAGGACTTGCTTTGCATGGCCTCCACGTTCACTCAACCTAACGCCATGCGATTTTTTCCTTTGCGGCTTCATCAAGAATCGTGTGTATGTGCCTCTGCTGTCAGCAGACCTCCCTGAATTAAGAAACCAAATTGAAGCAGCTGTTGCTACAATCACTGAAGACACATTTATCAACGTTTGGGAAGAACTCGGCTATAGACTTGATGTGTGCCTTTTGACAAATGGTGCTCACATTGAACATTTATAAGGTTACTGGTAGAACTCTTTGAGTTGCTCTTTCATTTGACATATCATTTATAACTGTAAGTTTAATATAGTAAATATTATAAAGCGTTAAAACCCCGATATTCATTTATAAACACCCTGTATTCATAGGCGCTTCCAGAATGTCTACAGAGACCTGGGAGTGAATAAAAGCACTGTGGGCGAGGCGTCTGTCATCATCGCAAAAAGGTCGCGCGAATCAGTCCAATCTGCTCCGTGTAGCCTGCCACACACAGCTGTGGCTCTTCTATGTTGAAACGTGCGGATACACTCGTTCGAGATGATGGACGGATGTAAGACGTGTATATTTCTATTGTCTATTGTCAAACCACAATTTATGAAAGATGTTTATATTCTATTAACAGGATTAAGTATGAATAATTGATATTTGTCATGTTAGAAATAATTGTGGTAGCAGGGAAAGTATTGTTGGCAAGAGACACGGCAAATTGATATAATTTTAAAACGGGCGGGAGAGACGGCGTATGGATACATTTTAAGAAAAGAGCTGGGAAGACCGCGCATTGATACATCTTGTAATGGTAGAAGTGATTGTCTGCACCAGAAAGCATTGTTGGCAGGAGAGACCGCACTTTAGCGTTCGACGACGTTTGCAGCAGCATGGACTATCAGCTCTGAGACCATGGCTGCGCTTACCCTTGACGCCGCATCACAGACAGGAGCGCCTGCGATGGTGTACTCAACGAAGAACCTGGGTGCACGAATGGCAAAACGTCATTTTTTCGGATGAACCATAATGATGGTCGCATCCTTGTTTGGCGACTTCGCGGTGAACGCGTGTATTCGTCATCGCCATACTGGCGTATCACCCTGCGTGATGGTATGGGGTGCCATTGGTTACACGTCTCGGTGACCTCTTGTTCGCATTGACGGCACTTTGAACAGTGGACGCTACATTTCAGATGCGTTACGACCTGTGGCTCTACCCTTCATTCGATCCCTGCGAAACCCTACATTTCAGCAGGATAGTGCACGACCGCATGTTGGACGTCCTGTACGGGTCTTTCTGCACACACAAAAATCTATACTGCTGTCCTGGCCAGCACATTCTTCAGACCTCTCACCAATTGAAAACGTCTGGTCAATGGTGGCCGAGCAACTGGCTCGTCAAAATACGCCAGTCACTACTCTTAATGAACTGTGGTATCGTGTTGAAGCTGCATGGGCAGCTGTACCTGTACACGCCGTGCAACCTCTGTTAGACTCATTGCCCAGGCGTATCAAGGCCGTTATTACGGCCAGAGGTGGTTGTTCTGGGTACTGATTTCTCAGAATCTATGAATTCCAATTGCGTGAAAATGTAATCACATGTCAGTTCTAGTATAATATATTTGTCCAATGAATAACCATTTATCATCTGCATTTCTTCTTGGTGTAGCAATTTTAATGGCCAGTAGTGTATCTACATATTTAAAAATGTTTACGAGGAGATAAAATTTTTATACAGATCTTAAAAATTAAGAAAGCCTGAAAGTTAATTACGCAGCGATTGTTTATTTGATAACTCACGCTATTGCGTTAGAAGACATTCAAATATAATCTCAGCACAGATATAATCTTGCAACTGACGCAACCTGCTCTAAGTAACAAGTAACGTCAGCGTATATACTGCTTCGGTGACTTTTTAAAGCCGCATAAAAGTACCATGTAACAGTCTGTGTATCCGTCATAGGTCTGAATGTAGGTTTCCTTGGCTTGTGGTACACAGGTGGCAATCAAATACCTTAACAGAAATGTACGGTGCACAAGTCTATTGAAAGATTTGCGCAGTGCCAGTACTACTCTATAGCAGAAGCAAATGTGTAGTTATCTGGAATTACAGCGAGGGGAGCGTGCTATGACGTCATGACGCACGGGTAGCGTTATCAGAGAGTATTTTCTCGCTACAGTTGAGTGCATGGTCGCGGAAAACACTGATAACATCAGTAGCGCCCACTAGAGCAGAATATTCAGAATAAATGTACGCTTAATCTTCGTGAGCAATGGTCTCTCCTTAACCTGTTAACAACTTATATCATCTCTAGGGAACAGAGCCGTTTCAGGCTAAAAACCTCTGCTATTGCAATGCTAATAACAAAGACACTATGTAGTTAAAACAAGCAGATATAATAGTGGAATATATGTAACGACAAATCCGGTAAAAGGCACTTTTCACCTTAGCAGGTGTCGTCTCTATTATGTATTGCATCATAGTGATGACACGTTCAATTTAGTGGAAAGTATACCGATATTTTTCTAACCACCAACTTCTTTTATAACTGGACCATACATTTATCAAGTATATTGTGAGAGATCAAGGAACGACAACAATCCTCTTTCGTATTGAAAACTCATTTGCGATAAAAGAATGAAATCAAGGAAATCTGAATAATTACACAATTTATCTTAAGTATCGCCAAAACTGTTTCGTTTCTAATGTGCACAGCAACGTGACAACTTCATGAATCTTCCTGACGAAGAGAAACTTCACTATCGTGACGACGTCTGTTCGGAGCTGGGTAGTAAACATCCACAGCCAATGAACTGAACAAAAACAGCTGACAATTGGAAATCAGTGCTATGATCGCAACTCTCACTTGACCGCTACGGTCGCAGGTTCTAATCCTGCCTCGGGCATGGATGTGTGTGATGTCCTTAGGTTAGTTAGGTTTAAGTAGTTCTAAGTTTAGGGGACTGATGACCTCACATCTTAAGTCCCATAGTACTCACACTCATTTGAACCATTTTGAACCAACGGTTCATTTTTGCGTGACTTACTGGGTCACGCTGTGTGTTCATCCGCACAGTGCAGCGGCATTGTCGATACTGAAAACCATTCACTAAGACATGTGTGGAAATGACAGGTGACACTTTGGTGCGACAAATGGCGTCCTGATGGAAGTGTGGGATGATTGTAAATAAGGCTAAACGTTTGTTCTGCCACAGTTAATACGCACGTACAGTATCTATAATGGAGAAAAGCTTGCATAGAGTGGCTTTCTCTATTTGCTGATTATGATGTATTCTCTCAATCAGCACCGAGTGATAGTAGTGTTTTGAAAGTGTCAGACTCGTGTATGTGTGTGGGGGGATTGTAATAAATGAGAACAGTAATTGCGCCGAAAAGTTTTGTATTTTTCCGACAGGGACATTAATCGACGAAAGCGTTTGGAGTTCTATGAGGATCTGAACAGCCTTCCATCAGAGAGAATCGCCCGCAAGAAACGAGGCCGAGGAAGGCAATATGAGGAAGCCAACACAAGCCCCGTAGAGAGCGGTTGACGATCAGAAGAGTTTAATGAACGGTGGCTGTAACATACACCAACGGTCTTTTTGGATGGGTGTTGTGTTTGTATTGTTGTCAGGTGTCCAACAGGGTACAGTCATCTTCGTAACACGATATTTCGACAGCGTACCTTGCTGTCATATTCGCCTACTACCCGGTCGCGCGACGCTGTTACAATTGCAGGCTGTCAATATTTAAGTGAGTTTGAACGTGGTCTTATAGTATAGTCGGCGCACGAGCGATGGGACAGCATCTCCGAGGTAGCTATGAAGAGGGGATTTTCCGATACGACCATTTCACGAGTGAACCGTAAAAATCAGGAATGCGGTAAAACATCAAATCTCCGATATCGCAGCGACCGGAAAAAGATCCAGCAAGAACGGGACCAACGACGACTGAAGAGAATCGTTCAGTGCAACTCTTCCGCAAATTGCTGCAGATTTCAATGATGGGCTATCAACAAGTGTCAGCATGAGAACAATTCAACTTAACTTAATCGAGATGGGCTTTGGGATCCGAAGGCCCACTCGTGTACCCTTGATGACTGGACGGCACAAAGCTTTCCGCCTCGCCTGGGCCCGTCAACACTGACTCTGGACTGTTGATGACTGGAAACATGTTTGCTGGTCGGACGAGTCTCGTCTCACATTGTATCGAACGGATGGTCGTGTAAGGGTATAGAGACAGACGCATGAATCCATGTACCCTGCATGCCAGCAGCTGGTGGATGCTCTGTAATGGTGTGGGGCGTGTGCAGTTGGAGTGATATGGGACCCTTGATATGTCTAGATACGATTCTGACAGGTGACACGTTCGTAAGCATCCTGTCTGATCACCTGCATCCATTCACGTCCATTGTGCATTCCGACGGACGTGAGCAACTCCAGCAGGACAATGCGACACACCAAACGTCTAGAATTGCTACAGAGTGGCTCCAGGAACACTCTTCTGAGTTGAAACACTTCCGCTGGCCACCAAATTCCCCAGAGTTGAACGTTATTGAGCATATAGGGGATGCTTTGCAACGAGCTGTCTAGAAGATATCTCTACCCCTTCGTACTCTTACGGATTTATGGACAGCCCAACAGGATTGATGGTGTCAGTTACCTCCAGCACTACTTCGGATATTAGTCGAGTCCATGCCACGTCGTGTTGTGGCACTACTGCGTGGTCGCGGGGGCCCTACACGGTATTAGGCAGGTGTACCACTTTCTTTGGCTGTTCAGTGTATTACGGGACACAGCGTGTACAGGAAAGCCACACAGACTAATTTGTATCCGCACTCTGCCGGATGCCATCATTCTTCAAAGCGTGAAGGTGCGCTACTCAACACTGGCGCACAGGGCCCGTGCAATACTGCACGAAGAAGGCCTACCAACGGAGACCAACAACGTATTCAAGAAGAACGGATACGGCGGGGGACAAATCAGACGTGCCGTCAGACAGAAGGTACAAATGCTCCAAATTGGAGACGACGAGAAAGGTAAGACAATAGTGTACTGCCATACGCCGGCAACGTATAGAATGAAATCAACAGAATCCCGACTCCCCTTAACATTAAATGCATTTTCCGCCCACCTGTGAAAACGAGTGGACTGTTAGATAGGGTGAAAGACGACTTGGGACTCCATAAACCAAGTATTTACCGTTTTCCACGTAAACGCGGTTAAGCGTACATCAGGCAGATTGTCCGGACAATTGAAGAACCATGCAAGAAACAGAGAAGACATAGTGAACGTAAGCAACCAACAAAATCTGCAGTTGCAGATCAATGTGTGGCTACAAAGGAGTCAACTAAGCATGGAGGTGTTAAGACAGACCTACATCTACATCTACATCCATACTCCGCAAGCCACCTGACGGTGTGTGGCGGAGGGTACCTTGAGTACCTCTATCGATTCCAGTCTCGTATTGTTCATGGAAAGAAGGATTGTCGGTATGCTTCTGTGTGGGCTCTAATCTCTCTGATTTTATCCTCATGGTCTCTTCGCGAGATATACGTAGGAGGGAGCAATATACTGCATGACTCCTCGGTGAAGGTATGTTCTCTAAACTTCAACAAAAGCCCGTACCGAGCTAGTGAGCGTCTCTCCTGCAGAGTCTTCCACTGGCGTTTATCTATCATCTCCGTAACGCTTTCGCGATTTCTAAATGATCCTGTAACGAAGCGCGCTGCTCTCCGTTGGACCTTCTCTATCTCTTCTATTAACCCTATCTGGTACGGATCCCACACTGCTGAGCAGTATTCAAGCAGTGGGCGAACAAGCGTACTGTAACATACTTTCTTTGTTTTCGGATTGCATTTCCTTAGGATTCTTCCAATGAATCTCAGTCTGGAATCTGCTTTACCAACGTCGTTTTGGAACTGTGTTTTGAAGGAGGCTGTTGAAATTCGTGTGGGCGACAGGCTGATCAACAAAATGGCTCTGGGCACTATGGTACTTAACATCTGAGGTCATCAGTCCCCTAGAACTTAGAACTACTCAAACCTAACTAACCTATGACATCACACACATCCATGCCCGAGGCAGGATTTCAACCTGCGATCGTAGCGGTCACCCGGTTCCAGACTGTAGCTCCTAGAACCGCTCGGACACCCCGGCCGGGGCTGATCAACAGAGACAGTGCCTACACCCTAAGCAAAACTTAGGGCTAAGCAAAGCTTAGGACACACCGCTCAGCGAACTAAAATCCAGCGCCGGTAGACAGCAACAACCGCCCTCGGCGGAGGCTACAGCAGTACTGACGGACCGGGGTTCGAGCCCTGCCCTCGGCGATACCGCCAGACACTTATTGACTTATATGGGCGTTGCCAACCGCAGCGCCGTATTCTCCCTGTTTACATATCTCTGTATCTGAACGCGCATGCCTATACCAGTTTCTTTGGCGCTTCAGTGTACGATGTTAACTAAATTACGCCATCTAGCTTCTCACAGCTATGAATATCATTTTAGGTCCTGCCACATTGTTATAAGGATATGTTTATGGCTCGAGTAATCCTGTAATTGAACGATTTGAGAGCGTTATAACACCCAAAGTGAAACCCAGTACGAAAGAAATTTGGAAGGAGTATGGAACAGTGTACCAACAGTCACTGATAAAGATGGAAAGGCACTCCATAAACGTAGGCCCAGCAGCACCTTCTCATCGTATGACGAAACAAATTGTTTTTACACCAAGCTCAGTCAGTGACGATTCGTCAAAAGGTGTGTTAACGTGAAAGCAAATGTTACAGCGTGTCGACGTCGAAATGTACAGTTCTGTAGGTAAAAAATGATTCGTCCCCGGGAAATGAGTTACTTACATAAATTTCAGCTCTTCAGTATGGGCTGCTAATTTGTGCTGTTCTCGACTTCCACATACGTGGTTTTAGAATGCATGATAATTTCAGTCCTTTACTAATTTCTGCATGCCATGTTTCAGGTGGAAAATGTAGAGGAATGGTGTAGTCATCTTCTCAAGAGGGCGACTGCCACTGCGTCACTGACCTACACTATCGCCTGACAATCCACCCATCGATCTTGTATTGGATTTGGTGAATCAGTAACTCGTTCGTCATGGCAAACACAGGCGAGCCTTCGGGGCTCTCATGAAAATCGCGTGGGTGGCGGGGAGGGGGGTGGAGGTTGGGGGGGGGAGGGGGGAGATTTTATAACAATTTTCGTGTTCGTTAAAAATAGTCTGATAGCCACGGCCTTCTCTCTCTCTCTCTCTCTCTCTCTCTCTCACACACACACACACACACAAGGGTGCAAGTGCTCTCATGTAGTGAGTTCTCGATTTTGTAGCGGCGGATCAGCCAGAAAACTACGACCAATTTGTAACTCCAGCAATGTCTGACACAAACTGATGTTGCATTTACGGTCGGAATACGTAGAAGCGTCATCATTCCGGAATATCGCACTCGCTACATCTATTAAAAGATTACTGAGTACAAGACCTTTTTCACACAGCTCATTAAAATAACATGCTCAATTAACTCAAAACGCGTGTAGATTTACAGAGAACTTATGATAAAATGTGTTTCAGCGACATGAAGTGAATGTACATCTCGTTACTGATCAGAGTTTTGCATATTTTGTCGTGATTAAAAAAAAAGCACGGCATGAATGATAAAATTTGTAGCAGATTAGCAGTAGTTGTTGAAAAAGTTTCACCCGTCTGCGTACTTTTTCTAAAACTTGAGTTTCAATTAGGCTTCGCTGATAGCGACACCACCGTCTTCCTCGAAGTAACCTGTACAGAAATAAACATTGGCGAGTCTGCGTCCATGTAGACTTCGCCCTCCGACAACAATCGACGCTAATAACCGTGCCGTTGACGGGAGGAAGGGAGGAGGAACGGGGTTTAGCGTCCCGTCCAGGTCGTGGTCATTAGAGACAGAGTACAACACCTGGAAGTTGAAAGACTGGGAAGGAAGTCGTCGGTATTGTGTAACATGTTCATATTCTGTGTGAGTGACGGACATTCATTCGTTGGGACGTGATACGTTTCCCCGAGTATAGTAGCGGACAAACATGGTTGGGGATATGCCGCTAGAACACGGAGGTTGCCAACAGTAACGGTAGTCGTGGGACTGCGGGGTCGCAGTCTAATGGTTTTGGTTCACAGGGAGTGTGAATGAGAGTTTATCGTGTACGAAATCAGTTTGGCAGTGAAGTAAAGATTCAGTTGCTCGAGAAGACGCTGCAGTTTGCAGATTCATTACTGTCACAGCCAGCCTTGAGATGAAATAAAGAAGAACGTGCAGATTCCGTGGCCGTTTTCAGCAGACAAAATATTATTTCCACCACCGTTGGGAAAGCATTCTGCGAGGGAAATTATGTAATCCCTGCCTCATCGTGTTATTTATCCAGCGCTTTAGGACCTCTAATCTGTTCTTACCTTCGGCAATAACTACCCCTCGTGTCGCTGAGAACCGTCGTCGTGAGGCGTAGGTCGACTCCTGAACAACACAGAACAGGAAGCATATAGTGGCTGTGATGCATGTCATGTCTGAGGAAAAGAAGTTAAGCCCCACCTAAGCATTACAAAGTTATTCCCTAGGACACAGATAAGATCACACTGCGTAAAAACGCTTATTTCGTTACCAACTTCCATCTTTCGTTTCAATCTCAACTATGCAGCTAAAGATAAACTACTGATATCCAGATCACGCTTTTCATAATACTTATATGGATATAAAATCGCAGTCTTATTGAACTAGACAGTAGAGGCAAGCTACCGGAATCTTTCACCACCAGTAGAAAGTAATTTATACATTCACTCATCATATATTACAAGCTCAATAATAAAATAACCCCAGTTGGTATGTTTTGTGATCTATCCAAGGTGTTTGATTATGTAGATAACGTTACTCTCTCAGAAAAACGTTATTCCTGTGGCACTGGCAGATTTATAGATAATTGACTTGAATCATCATCAACAAACATAATGTAAAAAGTGGAGATGAATAATCCAAACATTTAAGAAAGAAAAATTGTTGGTGAATGCAGAGAAATCATGTAGCACCAGAGAGTTTAATTTTGGGTTCACTCCTACGCCTGAAATATTTTTCCTTTTAACATTCACCTTGCAGAACTAGTATTTCTTGCTGATGAAAATGGTGTTAATAATAAACAGAGAGAAAGTAAGAGAACTAATTTTTAATCACATTCCTCAAAGAATTACTAGGTAGTTCTCTGAAAACGGGCTCTCCCTTAATTTTGAAAAAAAACCTTATATTCAATCAACAAATATTTATAGCATCATCTGATGTAGCAAAAGAACATGGGTCAGCAAATATAGCAGAATGCTCCAAATTTCTGAGCGTACACATTTATTAAAAAAGGAACTAGAAGAAGTATATTATTCAGGCTATTGAGATGTTCAGATAATTAAATGGCAAATGGCAACTCCAAAAAATATGTAATGTAGAGAAATGAGATTTGGGAAATACATTCGTCTAGGTAATTTTTCAGTGATTATCATAGCAAGATCACAATTTAATGTAAGCGTGAGATAAAAACTAAACTCCGTCCGAACAGGCTATGAAGACCCAACGATACCAACCGGCCGCCGTGTCATTCGTAGCCCACAGGCGTCACTGAATTTAGGTATGGATGGGCATGTGGTCAGCACTCCGCTCTCCTGGCCGTATGTCAGTTTACGAGTGCAGTTGGTGTGTTAGCTGCTGTTGCCATGAACCCACACATGAGTACACGGGACATTGCGAGAGCCGGTGAACTGAGTCAAAGTAGTGTGATGCGCATACTGCATCGTCACTGCTTTCACCCGTTTCATGTGTCGCTACATCAGCAATTACATGGTGATGACTTTAATCATCGAGTGTAATTCTGTCAATGGGCATTAACAGAGAATGCGTTGCAGTTCTACCTGTTTACCGATGAAGCGGGTTTCACAAACCACGGGGCAGTGAATCTACGGAACATGCATTACTGGTCCGTGGACAATCCTCGCTGGCTCAGACAGGTAGAGCGACAGCGACCGTGGACTGTAAATGTATGATGCGGAATCATTGGCGATAACCTCATTGGTCCTCACTTCGTTGCAGGGGCCCAGACAGCTGCAACATACATCGCGTTTCTACAGAATGATCTGCCAACGTTGCTCGAAAATGTCCCACTGGAAACGCGTCGACGTTTGTGGTATCAGCATGATTGTGCACCTGTACATTCCGCAGTTAATACTGGGCTGACCCTTTACAGGATGTTCGAATGGCGTTTCATACGACGTGGAGGACGCATAAATTGGCCAGAGCGTTCTACTGATCTTACACCTCTGGACTTCTTTCTGTGGGGTACGTTAAAGGAGAATGTGTACCGTGATGTGCCTACAACCACAGCCTTTAGTTTTGTTAGCACATCTGAACATATAAACAAATACGTAATCAGTGCCGTTTGTTGCATTGTAAAATGTTAATTACATCCGGAAACAACGTATTGTGGCAGCCTGCGGCGACATTACAGCAAATGATGGCCACCACATTGAACATCTATTGGCCTGACGTGTCGGGACACACTCTATTCCACTCTGTAATTGAAAACGGAAACCACGTGCGTACGTGTACCTCACCCCTCATGGTAATGTACATGTGCATCAGTGAAAAAGACCAATAAAAAGGTGTTAGCATGTGGACGTAATGTGCTGTTCCAGTCTCTTCTGTACCTAAGGTCCATCACCGTTCCCTCTGGATCCCTACGTAATTCGGTGCTCTCCGATACACACGATCGAACAGCGGAGGAGTGGTGCTCAAGCGTCAACTTTAGGTTACAATATCTCCGGATGTAATTAACATTTTACAATGCAACAAACGGCACTGATTACGTATTTGTTTATATGTTCAGATGTGCTAACAAAACTAAAGGCGTTCCATTAAAAAAAAAAGGTTTTGTTAAAAAAAATATACTTCCGTGCATTTTTGTATGGTTTGTATTAACCAATTACACTAGCCCCTCTCCTCACGTTCGGTCTGTGGAATCGATTCAACAGTATTTGATGTGGTTTACGAAATATATCCAGCGGTAATGTTAGGTGACTCACCCTGTATATGGTGAGTTACCTAACTTGACCACTGGAAACACCTCCCGAACCACAAAAAACACTGAATAACCAATTCCGAAAGTGAGGAGACAGGCTGTTGTAATTGTTTAATACAAACCATTGAGAAATGCATGGAAGTCTGATTTTCAACACATACTCATGTTTTTTTTTTAATGGAAACCTGTTATTTTTTGTAGCACAGCTGAAAATAGAAACAAATATTTAATCAATGGCCCGGGTGGCCGAGCCGTTCTAGGCACCTCAGTCTGGAATCGCGCGACCGCTACGGTCGCAGGTTCGAATCCTGCCTAGGACATGGATGTGTGTGATGTCCTTAGGTTAGTTAGGTTTAAGTAGTTCTAAGTTCTAGGGGACTGATGATGGCTTGGTTCAAATGGCTCTGAGCTCTATGCGACTTAACTTCTGAGGTCATCAGTCGCCTAGAACTTTGAACTAATTAAACCTAACTAACCTAAGGACATCACACACATCCATGCCTGAGGCAGGATTCGAACCTGCGACCGTACCGGTCGCTCGGCTCCAGACTGCAGCGCCTAGAACCGCACGGCCACTCCGGGGAGTGATGACCTCAGACGTTGTCCCATAGTGCTCAGAGCCATGTTTGAACTTAATTAATGCCGTTTGTTACATTGTAAAATGTTAAGTAAATCCGGAGTAATTTTTAACGTAAAGTTGACGCTTGAAACCTCAGACGTTCAGTCACGTATTGTAAGAAACGAGATGTGTAGGGGTAATTTTACGAAGACTACGATGTTTACGAGTTTGGCCGTCTCCGTGTCTGCATGTAGCGCTTGCTGGATTAGTCAGAGTAACTGCAGTACACTGTGATACCGGGCGCCTGTGATAGTGCAGTGCACACAAGTAAGAATGGAAGTACGCACAGTAGGAACGTGAGAAATTCGCAAGTACAACAGTGTGTACAGTGTTACAAGAACTGTGAAAATGGTTTAGTCCAACTCTGAAAAGGCACAGATGATACTCATCTACGGCGATTGTAGACAAAATTCAACTGCAGCCTGCAGGTTGTATGCAGAAAGGTACCCGGACAGAGATCATCCACACGTTTTAAAACATTTAGAAACGATATTATGCAATTGGTATGGTCGTAACACGCAAACGGGTCCGTAACAAACCCATCACAGGAGAAGCAGGTGCTGTTGGTGTGTTAGCTGCTGTCGCCATGAACCCACACTAGAGTTCATGTGACATCGCTAGAGTCAGTGCAGTCAGTTGAAGTAGTGTAATTCGCATACTTAATCGTCACAAATTTCACCCGTATCATGTGTCGCTGTTGCAGCAATTACATGGAGATGACTTTTATAATCGAGTGAATTTCTGTCAACGGACATTAACAGAGAATGAGTTGCAATTCTACCTGTTTACCGATGAAGCAAAACCACGGTACAGCGAATTTACGAAACATGCATTACTGGTTCGCGGCCAATCCCCGCTGACTTCGACAGGCAGAGCGACAGCGACCATGGAATTTAAATGTATGGTGCGGAGTAATTGGCGACCATCTCATTGGCCAATTCATTTAAGGAACCCAAACAGCTGAAAAATACATCGAGTTTCTACAAAATTATCTGTCAACATTGCTAAAAAATGTCCCGCTGGAAACTCGTAGACATATGTGGTGTCAACATGATGGTGCTCCTGCACATTCTGCGATGAACACTAGGCTGACCTTTGACAGAATGTTCGACGGGCGTCTCATAGGACGTGGCGGACGCATAAATTTGCCAGCCCGTTCTCCGGGTCTTAACAGTAACCCGTGATGTGCCTATAACCCCATAGCATGTGAAGCATCGTACTGAGGCAGCCTGTGGCAACATTACACCAGATGTACTGCGTCGCGTAAGACATTCATTATGTGGTAGATTCCAAATCGTGCAGCAAATGATGGACACCACTTTGAACATTTATTGGCCTGAAATGTCAGGAGACACTCTTTTACATTGTGTAACTGAAAACAAAAAACAAATTTGTACGTTTAACTAAATTCTCATGTTAATGTACATTTTCTTCTAACAAATCAGTGGCGTACAGTATTCTTCAGAGAAAGAGACTAATAAAAATGTTAACACGTGTACACAACGATCTGTTGAAGTCTCTTCAGTGCCTACGTTACACCACTGTTCTTTTTGTATCCCTTATTAATTCGGTTCTCTCCGATACACATTATTGAACTGCTGAGGAGTTACTCAAGCGTCGACTTTACAAATTACTCTGGATGTAATTAACATTTTACAATGTAACAAACGGTACTGACTAAGTATTTGTTTCTGTTTTCAGTTGTGTTAAAAATAACAGGTTGCCGTTTAAAAAAACGTATGTGTTGAAAATCATACTTCCTTGCATTTCTCACTGGTTTGTATTAACCACTTACACCAGTCCCTCTCCTCATTTTCGGCCTGCGGACCTGGTTATTCCGTGTTTGTTGTGGTTTGGGAGGTGTTTCCAGTGGTAATGTTAGGTGACTCACTCTATAAATAAGGATCATTCACGTAAACCATGCGCCGCAAATGTTGTGGAAATATAATATCGCTAATGAAATTCGTCATAAATTATTCATCGCAATTTGAGTATAACAGTAGGATGTTCATATCTAGAACACTAGAGGAAAAAATGACATTTACCTCACATTATTGAAACTGTCAGTCGCTCATATAATAGTTCAGTGGGCATGACCAAACGTTTTCTCACTCGTTTGTTCAAGAACATACAATGTGCGACAGGTGGAAAAGCAAGCGTTAACACTAAAATCGTTTCTTCGGGTCAACGTCTTCTATTCATAGAAGAATTTTTACTTAAAAACTGCCGGCCGGAGTGGCCGAGCGGTTCTAGGCGCTACAGTTTGGAACCGCGCGACCGCTGCGGCCGCAGGTTCGAATCTTGCCTCCGGCATGGATGTGTGTGATGTCCTTAGGTTAGTTAGGTTTACGTACCTCCTAGCTCTAGGGGACTGATGACCTCAGGAGTTAAGTCCCATAGGGCTCAGAGCCATTTGAACCATTACTTAAAAACTGCTAGCCTCTAAAACAAACCCTGGTTTTTAATTGTGGTTGCACCAGTAGAACTGAAAAATATGTTCATTAATGTTAACACTAATCTTGTGGAAACTAATTATGTATACATATCCTATAAACTGACCTGTTTCACATCATTTTGAGAAAAAAAATTCCAAAGTATATATGCAAATAGAAGTAATTAACTAACTCCCTAGGATTGACTGCTGGAAATGTCGTTAGATGGCAATAGCGAATAAATTATTGCTACGACTTCTGCACCACTTAGTAGCAGCAGACACAGTGGTTGTGCCAAAGACTGAGATGGCGTGGAGTTTTACATTTATTTATTGAACTCTCTTTACAATTTCTCCCTCGTCGTCGCTTCCCAGCCCTGCGGATCCCTCCGCCTGCCTGCTGCTGTGTAGCTTCTCCGACAACACGCTCAACGCGCGCCGCTGATCGCACTCGGGAGCCCCAGGCCCCCAGTGCTCCGCTGAAGCCAGGATGCCCTGTGGTTGAGACGAACTCGTCGTCGCTCGGCGCCCCCAGTACAGGCGTGCCCACGGAGCCGCGTCGCCGTGAGGTCAGCTACTGACGCCTGCTGCGCCGGCGGCTGGGAAGCCGTCAGTCGCGATGTCCCCAAGGGCCCGTCATGGAAGGACCACGCGCCGTGGTGCCGTGAAGTCCGGGCGTCAGTCCCCGGTGGCGCCTGTGACCAAGACCGCGCTGCGGCCGGTCCTGCTGGAAGTTCTCGCTGTAGTTAGTCAGCCGTGGTGCCGACCGAACTCGGGCCGACCTCCAGAGCTGAAGCTGACATCTGGCGGCGAACGGATGACTCCTGCGAGCTGGAACAGACTTCCGGAATCGTCACCTACGAAGATTGAACATTTGGACACGGACCACGTCTGTCCTCACATCCGAACTGCTTTCTAATGGCTTCTGCCTGTTGCTGCCGGTGATCCACTATTTATATCCGCCAGGAGGACGTTTTTTACTCTCGGTGGTAGCTTTTTGTTATTACTCCCGCAGTATATTGCAGCATAATTTAGCGCTGGCCTCACTTCTCTTTACTCAGCAATCTCCAGGCTTCGCTCGGCGCTTGGTCTGTGTGCGTCCTTGCATCTGTCTGTTGGTAGACTGCTGCTGTCGCAAGGCTATTTGTGCTTACCTACTTCGCAACGCCTCGGCCGCCGGCGTGCCTCTGTTTTGCCATTCTCCACTGCTTGAAGCAACGCTTACTACATGTGGCAGCAACATTATGTACTGAAATAACGTCACTGTCATATCACTATGAACTGTGTGTGGAGGAGAGTTTTCATACTGCAGCCGTACAATCCAATCTGCAGCAACTGGGGCGTCAATAAGGGGCTGAAATATGTCCGTGATCAGAGTTGAGCAATTCGCCATCGGGAGGTCTAGAATGAAAATGTGGAATGAGAACATCATTTTCAGCAGTGGCATGGCAAAACTAAGAATTTAACGGAAATTCAGTTCACCTTCTTTAAACAGTTATGGAGCTGATGTCACTACTCAGGAAAAGGCGACAGGAGGAAATGCAATACACTGATCAGCCAGATGACAATGGCCACCTGCCTAACAGCCGGTTTGTCCACCTTTGGCACTGATAACAGTGACGACGTGTCATGGCGTGGAAGCAATGAGGCCCTGGATGGAGATGGCACCACATCACCTAATGCCCATAAATCACTGGAAGGGGAGCAATGAGATATGACGCCTCGTTCAGTCACATCCCAGATCCTTTCGATCGGGTTCAGACCTGACGTGTAGGGCAGCCAGCACATTAATTGGAATTGGTCACTGTGTTCCTCGAACCACTCCATCACATTCCTGACCTTGTGACATGGCCCATTATCTTGTTGAAAAATGCCACTGCCATCGGAAAACATTATCGTCGTAAAAGGGTGCACGTCGTGTACAGCCAGTGTACGTTACTCCTTGGCCGTCATGGTGCCTTGCACGAGCTCCACTGGACCCATAGATGCCAACTTGAATGTTCCTCAGAGTATAATGGAGCCGCTGGCAGCTTGTCTCCGTGTCGCAGCTCAGGTATTAAGGAGCTATTCTCATGGAAGACGACAGATTCCTGCCCTTCATCGGCATGATGAAGATGGTGTCACGATTCATCAGAGTATGCAATGCTCTACCAATGCGTCAACGTTCAGTGTCAATGATTACGTTAGTAGTGGGGCAACAAAGACATCACCTCACAGTGAGGGTTGCCTACATCAGGGGCAGGTATACACTCAGGGGCAAACCTATTGTTCTCCTTCGATTGAAAGGTCCTTAATCTATTGTTCTACTAAAAGGAACCTTCTTTTTGATTGACAGGTACTTAACCTATTGTTCGCCCCCCCTCCCCCCTTCTCAGGAAATCTACAACTCACTTCCTCCCCCTCGCTGCTACAGGTACTCTTTCAGGTCTGAGTTATTCGAATGGCCCCTTCTTACTCTTATCAGTTTAATTAAATTGACCAAATTATTAACCTCTTCCCCTTCCGGGAAAACACCCATCCCTACCCCTCCCCTCGCCCCTACCTCTCTCCCCCTCCCTTCCCCTACCTGGAAATTGGCTGCTCTGTGATGGACAGGGAGGATCTCATGACAGGAAATTGAAGGGTATAATTTTTATTTATAAAAAAAAAATCCGTTTTTAGAGGTTGGATTTCTCTTGCTCATCATTCTCCACTGTTTGGGAACGTGCACGTCTTGTAAGAAGTAATTACATCGATCGCTTTTCTCTTTTTTTAATTACTATTGTGCAAGGAATACCATCATGAAATTACACACCACATGTAATTAGACAGTTAAAAATATTTCGATTGCAAACCACACACCACCCGCCATCCCCTCTCCACTGGTGGACTGCACAGAGCGCCACTGCACACACTCCCTGGAATATATCTGTATATTTGATAGGATCGTCACATGTGCTCCATGCCGGCATGCAGACGGAATTTCTTTTCTATATAGAGCAGGAGAGAGATGCCATAAAAAATCTTATCGAGTTCTCTATCGGATGAAGTTAGCGGAGTTTTTATAGATCGTAATTTTTCTCTGTTGGTTGGTACAGAATAACGATGATAGCATGTTGGGCTGATAGACATGAATGGGCCCTGAGGGACACGTATCTCCTTCGGACTGCAGTACCTGTATGCATTTTGGGGACGCTCCACAATGCATTAGCAAAATTCCCATCCTCCTTCCAGTTCCCTTACTGTCTTTTATACTACCTCGTCTTGCAGGAGCAGGCTTCGTTTGGCGCTGACCTTACACATCGTACACCATTGGCAGAGCTACGTCAACATGTTCCCATTTCCATTGAATGGTCAAAACACTGCTCTGTCACACTAACTCAGGTCACTCTGTTTCCACATGGGTTGCAGAAGATGGTAGTTATAGCTCTCTCTGGCTTCTGCCCAGTTCCAACTTAAACTGGAACAATCACATGCACAAAGCTGCAGAAATGGCAGCAGTTCAAGAGGCATAGGGACTATAAAAAATTTTACTTTAGCAGATAGGTTCGGAAAAGGTGACTAGTTTCGAGATATGAGAGTGCCATAAATATGAATCACTAGTGGGTGTTATCGTTAAAAAGCTTCTCCATAGGATCCAATGCAAGTATGTGGTTGAATGGAAAGATTTGATTCCAAATCAAAGATGTTATTTCTACCAGAAAGTGTAGCATAGAGATCTGGAAAGCTAGTGTACATTTCTTACGACCTCAGTCAGCACACCATCTACTGTTTGTAATCCTTCTCATCAACCGTCACCTGTAACCCAGTGTTTACATCACCGAACCTCTGACGTGGCATCGAGGCAGAATGCATTACAAGTACTGGAGAAATATCTAGTGGCGCCACGAGGGAGTTGCAAATACCGGCTTCATACCACATTCCTTAGACGAATCACATCCTAAATTCGGTAATTTTGTTACGAGGTTGCACCGTGAGCGACGTGTAACCGCTCTGTTGGTCTGATAATATACACTCCAGTGACCACCGTCTATATTCAGTGTCGTGGTATTTGTCTGAAAAAACCACTTCTTTTGTAGGTGACGCAATACCACGTTTTATAAAGCCAATATAGCCTTTTACATGGATACTTGGGAGCACCTGTAGAAACAAGACCGCTTGTGACAGTAACATGGTCGGCACGATCGTGTTTTTTAACATCTGGAGGCTTATAATACGATTACGCCTCTCTTTCTAAGACACAGTGATACCAGTCACAGGAAAAACTTATGAGACTTGTCCACCCATCGCTGATTTTCGCTCAGTATTGTTTAGTGTCGCCAGCAATCAGTTATTGGCGAAGTGTACAAGTAGGGGATGCCTGATAGGTTTGTCTTGAGCATCAGGCTTATTAAGTATGTGTGTGTGTCTATCCCGACATGTGCAAAGGAAATGACTATGTCAAGTCATAAGGATTTGACTTGAAATACTCTCATAGCAAAGGGAAAAATATGTCAAGTCATAAGAATGGTACAAATATCTCTATTTCCACAGTCACGGCTGTCAACAGGGGATACTTCTGATACTTCGCTCATTGTCGAATGTAATATAAGAGACCAATCTCGTAATATTTAATTGTAAGTACAATGATCAAATATACATATGGCCATTTTCCTGGGACGATTCTGTCCAGGGGTGCGTGGCGCGCGGAGGCGGTGACCTGTGGCAGGAATGATTCTCGTTTCCTGCTGCAGCAGCAGCCGTCCGAATGGAAAGGCCTGTTGGGGTGCAGGAATGTAGCTCATATAACTGTGTCGTCCTCTAGACGGCCGAATAGGGAACTAAAGCTTAGTATGTGTAGGACAGTCTTCGTGATTTCGTGGAAATGTTAGAAGATTCAATATGGACATGTGTTTGCGCTGGACCATTATTCCCTCCCATGTAAATTGTCCGATTGACTGGTTATGCACATTTCCCTCCTTTATTTGGTTGAGAGAAAATCGATTGTAGCGTGTCCATCTAGCAGGTGATAAGACGGGTGGTAGACACGTTTGCTCGTTCTCTAGACATGAGAAACACCTTAGTTAACTCGGTAAATTATAAGAATGATTTGGAATCTGCTATATCACCGACATCGACATTTGCGAGTGGAAATATTAGTTTCCTCAATTTTTTCGAGTTTTTACGCAAAGATCTTTGCAGACAGGGTACGTTTATAGTTACTCTGTGGTTTCCAGCACACTGCACCACAACAAAGTTTCAGGTTTCTAAAGAAATAATTTCCAGTCTATATCTTCGTAATTAAACGGTGGAAGTGATACTGCTATGCAAACGATATTGCTATGTGCTTGATCTCGAGAAGTATCGCGTAAATGGTATAATATTCCGGCATAGAGTGTGAAAATTCGTGTGTTCTTGTAATCGCAGAGTCTGGAGATGGGTGTAGAAAGGAAGCAAGCAAGCAGGAGGGGGCCAGAAACAATTACGCCTTTGTGCTGATGGGAACCGACCCAGCCTTTGTGCAACTGTCTTCGCGGTATATGTACGAATGTCTGGTAGTCTCTACTATGTGTCCTATAGTGAAGGAGGTATAGATTCAGTATATCGACAGCCGTAAGGGGAACGAAAGATTCTTTTGTGGAAAATTATGTGCGCTATAGATATTGAGATTCGTTCCAGAAACACGGCCGTCAATAGGAGACATTTTCAGTACATTGCTTGCTGTCAGACTGCGGCAGCAATCTTAATATTTCATTGTAGTTACACTGATAAATATGTGCCTGGTTCCCAATTTACCTGTGAGTCTGGATATGGCCGTAGAAAGCACAGCAGCAAGCAAGCAGGTCGGGGCCGGAAACAGCATCTTAGCGGCCGCCTTTGTGCTGAGCTGGTGCTTGCCCATCCTTTGTACACCAGTTCAGAGAGTCCGAGAAAACTTCCAGCTTATGACGATTTGGCTCATGGCTCCCCGTAGACGGGGCAATAGTGAACAATACCAAGTTTCCGTTGAGTCGCCATCGGAACCGTGTGTGTCACGTGTATGTTCTGCGAAATTTGAGAAGATTCAATATGACGAGTGTTTGCACTGGGAGTACTGATAACATTGAGTCTCCTACCACTCAGGTCCTCCTAGGGTGTGGGGTTGTCTACGAACAGCTGGCCTCTCTCTGGCTGACACCCTCTCCGCAGCTGCGGTCATGGGCCGCGTTGGAAAATGGAAAGGCCATATCGCTAGGTCCTCCCGTCGGGTAGGCGGGTCGGCTGGTACAAGTCTTTCGTCTTGACGCCACTTCGGCGACTTGCGTGTCGATGGGGATGAAATTATGACGATAAGGACAACGGTACACCCAATCCCTGAGCGGAGAAAATCATCGACCCAGCCGGGAATCGAACCCAGGCCGTTCGGTACGACATTCCTTTGCGCTGACCACTCAGCCACCAAGGGCGGACATGGGCTACATTTACAGCGGCAGGTTATTCTGTCAGCATTGCACAGCGAGTACGTGGGATGTATTTGACGATCTGTAGACCACTTTTGCGAGGTTTAACTGTCAGTGCAATATGACGATCTGTACAAAATAGTTTAGTCGCTGAAAGTCTCGTTCGCAGAAAAAAGTGGCAGACAGTGCTCCCACACCGGCAGCATCAGTAATTTTGCAGGTACATTTAGTAAGAGCCAATCAGAATACGCCATTCATTCACAAGACGTTTTTCATGCTGGGGCGTAGGAACCTCTACAAACTGGTTCGAACAATATGGAGGAAAGGTATCTACGGAAAATTCTGAGAAAGCAAGAGCTCAGAGACAAGTTAAATCAGACTGTCCATCTCTGGCGGAAATGCCGTCACTCATCCCCAACTGTACCATTAGGACATCTGCAGAACAGTAGTTGTAGGCCACTGAAAATTCTTGCCATTTTTCTCTTCTATAGGACAATGCCTTGAATTCTGTTTGTGTAATTGTTCTTATTTTTCCGTCTGTGCTTAGACAGTGCTCTCTTTCCAAAAAACAAGAATGCGTTTATGGTCAACAGTGTTTTCAGGAACGTGCACAGACATGATGAATGCTTGTAGCGGTGAGAACGTTTACCATTTCTGAGATGTGTGTTGAAAGCAGGACGTCACGATTTTCAGGAAAGGAACACGTGATGTCTCGTTAGGACCATTAGGAAGAACGCAGTCGGTGTCATTCTGGGCTATTTTCTTAAACAGGTCCTGTTAGGACAAGAATATCCCTGCAGACAAGCTGAGACATCACGAAGGCTCCTACACCAAGAACAAAAGGGACCGTTAACTATTTCTGTGACACTTCAAGATTTCCGAGAGGAAGACTTGGTTCTTATTTACATAGACATGTGACATCAGTATAACACTGACAACCTTTTAGCTGCGCCTGCGAGAGTAAGCCGCTATGCAAACATCTCGCTAAGGGTTATCTGCTATGCAAACATCTCTCTCAGCACTGGACCCGCAGCCAAGGGTACCGCGCCAGCACGGGTGCCCAGGTGAACACCTATTTCGACAGGTAATTCTCAGGTGTCATGTATGAAAGAGATGCCGCGGTCTCATAACCCCATTTTTTTAAACTCTCTATGAGCAAAGTGCTAGCTGCACTGTTGGTAGCACTTTTGAACTGTAATTCCTTCCACTGTTTCATGCGACTTGGTACAACAACCACTCCCACAGTGCTTAACAATCACTGTCGGTGTATGAGGTGTGCGTGGTCTTGGTTTAGCTGTGGTTGTTCCTTCGTGTTTTCACAACACAGTCACAACACCTGCAGGTCGACGCGGGCAGTTTTAGGAGGACTGAAATCTCCCAGACGGATTTGTTACTCAGGTGACATCCAATGAGTAGTTCACGTTGAAAGTCAGTGAGCTAATTCTACTGATACTGCTTCTCTACTGACAACAGAATACTCCCTGCCTCTATGAGCAAAGAGAGCTTCACTGCAATTTTAAACGCAGCCAAAACATCTCAGACAAACAGAAGCTAAACGACGTCAAAGTTAGCGTAAGGAGGACTATGCGTGAAGCGTTCAGTGAATTCGAAAGTAAAATTCTATGTACCGACTTGACAGGAAATCCTAGGAAATTCTGGTCTTACGTTAAATCAGTAAGTGGATCGAATCAGCATATCCAGACACTCTGGGATGATAATGACATTGAAACAGAGGATGACACGCGTATAGCTGAAATACTAAACGCCTTTTTCCAAAGCTGTTTCACAGAGGAACACCGCACTGCAGTTCCTTCTCTAAATCCTCGAACGAACCAAAAAATGTCTGACATCGAAATAAGTGTCCAAGGAATAGAAAAGCAACTGAAATCACTCAACAGAGGAAAGTCCACTGGACCTGACGGGATACCAATTCGATTCTACCAGAGTACGTGAAAGAACTTTCCCCCTTCTAACAGCCGTGTACCGCAAGTCTCTAGAGGAGCTGAAGGTTCAAAAAGATTGGAAAAGAGCACAGGTAGTTTCATTTTTCAAGAAGGGTCGTCGAGCAGATGCGCAAAACTATAGGCCTATATCTATGACATCGATCTGTTGTAGAATTTTTAACATGTTTTTTGCTCGCGTATCTTGTCATTTCTGGAAGCCAACAATCTACTCTGTAGGAATCAACATGGGTTCCGGAAACAGCGATCGTGTGAGACCAGACTCGCTTTATTTGTTCATGAGACCCAGAAAATATTAGATACAGGCTCCCAGGTAGATGCCGTTTTCCTTGACTTCCGGAAGGCGTTCGATACAGTTCCGCACTGTCGCCTGATAAACAAAGTAAGAGCCTACTGAATATTGGACCAGCTGTGTGGCTGGATTGAAGAGTTTTGGGCAAACAGAACACAGCATGTTGTTCTCAATGGAGAGACGTCTACAGAAGTTAAAGTAACCTCTGGCGTGTCGCAGGGGTGTGTTATGGGACCATTGCTTTTCACAGCATATATAAATGACCGAGTAAATAGTGTCGGAAGTTCCATGCGGCTTTTCGCGGATGATGCTGTAGTATACAGAGAAGTTGCAGCATTGGAAAATTGCAGAGAATTGCAGGAAGATCTGCCGCGGATAGGCACTTGGTGCAGGGAGTGACAACTAACCATTAACATAGACAAATGTAATGTATTGCGAATGCGTAGAAAGAAGGATCCTTTATTGTATGATTATATGATAGCGGAACAAATACTGGTAGCAGTTATTTCTGTAAAATATTTGGGAGTATGCGTACGGAACGATTTGAAGTGGAATGATCATATAAAATTAATTGTTAGTAAGGCGGGTGCCAGGTTGAGATTCATTGGGAGAGTCCTTAGAAAATGTAGTCCATCAACAAAGGAGGTGGCTTACAAAACACTCGTTCGACCTATAATTGAGTATTGCTCATCAGTGTGGGATCCGTACCAGATCGGGTTGACAGACGAGATAGAGAAGATCCAAAGAAGAGCGGCGCGCTTCGTCACAGGGTTATTTTGTAAGCGTGATAGCGTTACGGAGATGTTTAGCAAAAACTCAAGTGGCACGTAGCTTGCTGTCCAGGTTTCGAGAGGGTGCGTTTCTGGATTAGGTATCGAATATATTGCTTCCCTCTACTTATACCTCCCGAGGAGTTCACGAATGTAAAATTAGAGAGATTCGAGAGAGCACGGAGGCTTTCCGGCAGTCGTTCAGTCGTTCTTCCCCTGAACCATACGCGACTGGAATAGGAAAGGGAGGTAATGACAGTGGCACGTAAAGTGCCCTCCACCACACACCGTTGAGTGGCTTGCGGAGTATAAATGTAGATGTAGATGTATTGTACTGACGGTTCCGCCCCTCAAGACATTTGGTGGTCATTTCCACATTCATAGGAATACATAGGAATATCGTCATACTTTTGATCAGATAGTGCACGTCTGTAAAGATAGTGTATGTCTGTAACGAGTACACGAGGAGCAGCTGTGGATTTCCCCTTATAATTTCCCCTTATACAGGGTGTCCCAGAAACGGTGCGACAAACTTCGAGTGTTGTAGAGGCTGTCTTACGGAACAACTCAAGGATGGTAGTACGTGTCTAATAACGTCATTCAACGACGCTACATAGCCTCGAACTTACAGACGCAGGTGCCTTCCACTAAAGCAACCCTTCGGTAGCAAACATGACACTGTACGCTAACGGACCGCAGGCAAATTTGATTGTTATTAAATGCTCGCGACTGATTGCCACGATCGCCAGTGGAGATGATTGAGCTAGCTGCTGCGTAGACAGGCCTTGTCTCCTATGAATGCGAAGTTCGTTTGCCTCAATGGGTGACCGTTTCAGACACCCTATTCCATTACCTTTCTCCTGTATGGCGAAAAACATTGGATATTTTAGAAGGTTCCAGAAGAAACATAAACACTAGATCGAAACCAGTGTCCGAAACTGTCATCCGAGGCAACAGAGCATCACATTTGTAGGAGGGAAGGCCTGAGTACGCAGCAGCTAGCTCCATCTTCTCCACTGGCGGTCGTGGCAATCAGTCACGATCATTGAATAACTAACAACATTGCGAGACGTTCCGCCTACGTTCCATCAGTGTACAAAGACACGTTTAGCGCGAAAGGCAGGCGCCTGCGCCTATAACTTCGACGGTCTGTAACTTCGTTGGTTGACGTTTCCGGACATAGGTTCCTATACTCGATTTGTTCCTCGTGATATCCTCTACAAGGACTCGAAATCTGCCGCAACATTTCTGGGACACTCACTGTAGACAACCTGTCTTAAAACTGCTAGTGCTGTCGTCGAAGCCTGCCGCGGTGACCGAGCGGTTGTAGTCGCTTCAGTCCGGAACCACACGACTGCTGCGGTCGCAGGTTCGAATCCAGCTTCGGGCATGAATGTGTGTGATGTCCTTAGGTCTTAGTAGTTCTAAGTCTGGGGGCTGATGACCTCAGATGCTAAGTCCCATAGTGCTCAGGGCCATTTAAACCATTTTTTGGAGTTCTGCTACCGTTAACGGCATGAACCGGCAACTTACAGCTGGCCTCAAGGTGAATTTTTGGTCTGACTGCGTAAGTTATGAATTTAGAATAAATCTTCATTCATGTAGATGGTGTAGCGCTGTGAAATTGGATGAGTCTTTTTGAAACATACAGTATAATGGATAATTTGAAGACTCACCGGAGTGGTTTCTTTGAAAATGGCTTTTACGTATCTCCCACTTTTGTGTCGCTGCTGGCAGTACGAGGGCGTTGTATGTTAATGCAACATAATTAGCGTTTGCCAGATTCTGTTGAAAAAATGAGGAATTTATTCTGGGAGATCGTGGAATAGTCTCGCTTCAGCCCCTACGATTTCGTGAATTTCCGATATGTGGTGGTGCTATACGTAACCTTCAAAATAGCGTCTTTCACGGTGGTGTGTTCCAGTAAGGGCTTTCAATGACTTTCTTTTGGCGGAAAACGAGAGCATCCGAGATATTCACAGGCGCTTGCAGAATGTCGACGGAGACCTGGCAGTGAACAATAGCACGGTGAGTCTTCGGGTGACGCATCAAGGCAGCACCCCCTTTTACAGGGGGTGCTGATCAAGGTCGCGCAAACCTGTCCAATCTCCTGCGTGCTGGCCAGCCTGAATAAAATCAACCTGCTTTCAGAAAAAAATTGTTCCATTACTTGCTGAATGCCCTCGTAAAATTTTCTAACTGCCCACCAGTTCCATAGCTATGGTGATTTCTAAAGCAGAGAAGTAACTTTACGTTATACAATTTATAAACCAGGGTTGCAGCTAGTTGAAGCATATCATGATAATTAAAAAAATGGTTCAAATGGCTCTAAGCACTATGGGACTTAACATCTGAGGTATCGGTCCCCTAAACTTAGAACTACTTAAACCTAACTAGGGCATGACACACATCCATGCCCGAGGCAGGATTCGAACCTGCGACCACAGCAGCAGCGCGGTTCCGGACTGAAGCACCTGAATCGCTCTTCCACAGCGGCCGGCCATGGTAATTACGTACCACATACGTTATATCAAAATTTTATGGAAATCTAATGAGAATATCTTTAATCCCCAACTGCCTGCCACCCTCCATGGAAGTTGGATCGCCCACAAGTGTGCGTTAGGGAGCACGTTGACTACCATTGATCTAAAGGGCGCTAAAGGAGGCAAATACAAAGAAATGATGTTGCACACCGACTTTGATTTGCGCAATGTAGTTGTTGATGACTTCTCCTATCGGTTTCGGCCAGTGGCGGCTGCTGAGTAAGAGCGCAAGAACACGTGAACACCCTAACTTTGGGTATCTTGCGGATTAACTGGTTATTTTTCTTTGAATGCTGTTAAACGTAACATAGATGCTGCAATCTGACAGATGCGAGACGCAATCCACCACGCTATTGCTGCTGTAGACTCCTTGAAACTTGGCAACAGGGTTGCGAGCACACCTTCAGTTGTGCACGTTTTAAGGAGCTCTTGCACATACGGATTTGATAAGCAATGTGCACAGTTCACGATGTGCAAGGTAGCGCTTGCCACTCAACTAGAAGTTTACGTCGGTGTCAGCAGATGGTACCACACTGCGGCAGATTTTTATCCCCGTTCGCTCGGCATAGATTCTGCTAGATGATGTACACTCCTCAGATAAGCTAATTCAAAAATGTTCAAATGTGTGTGAAATCTGATGGGACTTAATTGCTAAGGTCATCAGTCCCTAAGCTTACACACTATTCACCTAAATTATCCTAAGGACAATCACACACACCCAAACCCGAGGGAGGATTCGAACCTCCGCCGGGTTCAGCCGCACAGTCCATGACTACAACGCCTTAGACTGCTCGGCTAATCCCACATGGCTAGTTCACTCACTGTAACGCAAAATTAGATCGGACGTTAGTATATGTTAAAGTTGTACTGACAATAAACCTATTTTGTGGGTTTCTGAGTGAGAAGTTATGAATTTTATCGTACAGTAATTCTTTTTAGATGCTGAGAATTGTAAGGGCCTCAAGCACATCACCGTCTATTGTGAGATTGTAGCATTTATTCACGCTTCTGAAAGCTATTGATCTCATGATAAGACAGGTTTATCTGTGCTGTGGGTCCGTATTCTATATTTGAAAATTCACGACAAGCTGTATCACTGGTTTCTCTGGTGCTCATTTAAATGTGGTATCGACGGCAGTGTGCTTTAGGCCCTTACGGATATCAGCGCCTCATTCGTATTCTAGTCAAGTGACCATGTTAGTAGACATTACTACTTCAGTGTAATAATTTCCACAAACGGCAGTTTGTGTTTGGAATTGGTTGTTTACTGTGTGCGAATCGGCTTTCGTGTGCAGTGCAAATATGAACTATGTTGTATCTATTTTAAATGCTAACAGAAACGTAAAGCTGCGAGGACTGGTCGTGCTTGGGTAGTTCAGTCGAAAGAGCACTTGCCCGCAAAAGCCAAAGGTCCCGATTTCGAAACTCGATCCGGCACACAGCTATAATATGCCAGGAAGCTTCGTATCAGCGCACACTCCGCTGCAGAGTGAAACGCTCGTTCTGGGAACATAAAAGTAAATTACCAAGAGAAGTTTGCTGCAGAGAAAGTAGTGTTTCCAAGAACAGATTGAGACAGTGACGATATCAAATAAGAGTGACTACAAGCGAACATTTAACAATGAAGTATACATTCAGCACAACTTCTTGTGTGGGTGCAGACTAAGAATATCTGGTTTTCAGCCCGGAAGTAAATTCGTGAACTAATACATGAAAATTCGTGAACTAATACATCTGTGCCGGCCGTAGTGGCCGTGCGGTTCTGGGCGCTACAGTCTGGAGCCGAGCGACCGCTATGGTCGCAGGTTCGAATTCCTGCCACGGGCATGGATGTGTGTGATGTCCTTAGGTTAGTTAGGTTTAATTAGTTCTAAGTTCTAGGCGACTGATGACCTCAGACGTTAAGTCGCAAGTGCTCAGAGCCATTGGAACCTTTTTTTAATACATCTGTTAGGAATCGTATAGATTTGTCTGAAAAAACGGAAAAGTTCGAAACTCCCACTTACACAAAAATGCGAAACGGAGAGCTGCAGAAAGCTTAAAAGTTATTTCGTTATTGACCTAAACCGCCGGCCGTTGTGGCCGAGCGGTTCTAGACGCTTCAGTCCGGAACCGCGCTGCTGCTACGGTCGCAGGTTCGAATCCTGTCTCGGGCATGGATGTGCGTGATGTCCTTAGGTTAGTTAGGTTTAAGTAGTTCCAAGTTCTAGGGGACTGATGACCTCAGATGTTAAGCCCCATAGTGCTCAGAGTCATTTGAACCATTTGTGTACAAAACAACAAAATTCCACAAAAACAATTCTTTCTTTTCTCAGATAAATTACGCATCTTTGTTATTATTTTCATTGTTATTACTGTCGTTATTATTGGCAGTGGCTTTAGTTGTATAAATTTGTTGATAAGCATAACTGTTGTGCAGCAGATGCTATTAATTTCACACTCTCCGATTTATCCGAAGCTAAACATTTGTGAACACACAGACTGTATACCCACGAGCCGCCACTGGTTTCTGCTTTTCCTCTTTGCGGGCGTGTTAACTTCGCGTGTCGCGCATACGTCCCCCCACCCTGCTGCTATCGGTTCCTGCCGTTTCCTCTGTCTCTCTGAGTGTTTGTCCGTCGGCTCGCTTTCTTCCGTAACGACGTGTAAGCTCCTCGCCTCGCCTCGCCTACACAGCCGTTGCCCGGACGGATCCCCTGTTTGCCGCGTGCGGCCTGCGCAGTGAGGCCAGCACTGCGCCGTAATTGGCTGGCCGCCTCAAAGGCCGTCTTGTGGTGGTGTGGGGTGCTGTGTGGCGGTGGGGTGGCTCCCAGCCTTTCACTGCCGCCCTCTCGCCGTGTCTTATTGCAACATTAACAAAGAGCCTCTGCGCTTCAACGCCGCGGCCTTTTCAGCCAGGTCTTTTCTGTAACGGCCAGCAGTCTGAAATCGCATTATACGTTTACTCGAGAAGGGCACACAATTACGTTTCCTTTCTGCCGTGTAACAAAGACGGTGGCGGAGGAACGTCTTACCCTATTAATTACACGTATATCTCTTCCACACTTCCCTGTGACCCACTATACTTGCTTACACGCAGCAGCTCAGCTCTTTCTTACCGCTGGCCACACGAAATAAAAATGGCACCTGCTAATCATTACACACGGACATTGTTTTTTGGAAGCAGCAGTATACCGAAAACCTATGTATTATTGACTATATGGAGTAAATTTTATCTTTTCTTCATTCGAAAGCTTTATTTTTGGCTGCGGTCAGAACCGATGCAGTCTTAGCGACGTGCAGCGCAGGAGAAAAATTAAGTGACGTATTCCTCCACGCATATAATCGGAAGCTATTATTGGCAGACGCGGGTTAACTGTGTACTCTGCCACATTACCGGGCCAGATTAAATAAGTAAGGCGTTGCAGTGCCTTTGTTGTTCAGAAGTATCACGCAAAGTTCCTTCATACACGCATACATGTCCGAAAGAACTGGCATTGCGGCGACTACAGTCCTTATAAAACACATGAAATGTATTCGTAGTCATTCCATCATATAGCTGATCGTTGCCCCTGTTCGCAACTGCGATTATTTCATGTAGATTAAATAAGAGTCGGCAGCCTCGTTTTGACCCCCAAGACGCACTTAAACTTTTCACCACTCCAAAGTCACTAATTAAAAGCCACGTAGCAAAACAACTACTGTCAGAAACATTTCGATACCCGACCACTGGAGAAGAATATGTACACCACTAGCAGTTTAATACACTAATACACTGCTCCTAACAGACCAATAGCAACTCTCACTGATAATCACCACAACAAAAAAACACGAATACATTCGGAAGTCACGCGAATACCCCAGTCTCAAAATTTTCACGGAAACAAATGAAATTAACTCTAGCCAAGTCTGTCACTTTCATCCGACTCCAGTTCGCTAATGGCTCCACATTCTTGGCTGAGACTTCTTTTTAGCGATCAAGGCCACGCTCATCAATTCGCAACACTCGCTAAGAGAAACTCGGAAATGCTTAACCAGAATTCGACGTCTTCGTACAGGTGCGGACTTTCGAAAGCTCTGTACCCTTTCCGCACAGGAAAAGTAACCACATCGTTCATGAAGCTCACTGACTCCAGAGCTGCGAAGTGGTAAACACAAACCGAGGACCGCGAGAAAGACAGGCCGCGGCGCGTACGTCACGAAGGTAGTCCTGAACTCGCTCGCTCAGCTCAACAGACAAAATGCGTTTCTAAATCTGTTAACTCGCAGCTGGGAGTGTAAGTACTAACGAGAATTGCATCTTCCACTGGAATCTGCTATTATGAAGTCTTACTGATTAACAATACTACAGCAAAATTTAATTTAAGATCAATATTCGATATAAATGGGATAACGGCTTGTTTATAGCATTTAGCCTCTTCTGTTTAACAGTAGACATTACTTGCTGGCAGTGGTGCCTTATGCAATTGATAATCATTTTAGCTTGATTTTATTTTATTGTACGCCAGCACAACCGTAACAAATTATAAATAGGCCCATGGACTTCCCATCATTATAGGACCAATAACAGTAAGATTCAGTAATAGCGGATTACAGTAGAAGATTCAGTTTTCGTTTCTACGGACACGCCTAGTTACGAGTTAATAGGTGTAGAAACGTAGTTTGTCTGCTGGTTTGAGCGAGCGAGCGCAGGACTACCTTGGTGACTGCGCGACGCCGCCTGTCTTTCTCGTAGGCCTCGTTACAAACACAAACTCCGCCCCAGACGGCCTACGACTTGCCTGTTCAAACCCGCGAGGGCTGCTGGCCGATTCTTCTATTTGAGCTCCAAACTACAGCACGATGTTAATTTACAATTAGGTCTTCCAGCCAATCAGAATCCGTAGCACAAATGTAGGCGTATACATTGACCTTTTCCTGCTCCCGCCAATAGAACGTTTCTAAGTTGCTGCCTTGTGGCAGGACATTAGGAATTTTTTATACAACAGAAGTTGGAAATACGGGCCGTCATGGAGAAATTACCCTCCCTGTAAGCTAGCCAACGGGCCGTCATGGAGAAATTACCCTCCCTGTAAGCTAGCCACATAGATTCCGAACACACCCGATTTAGGACGATTAGGGAAAGACCGGCCCATCAGCTCCAGGCTAAAAAAGCTCCGCTTCCTCCAAAAACCGATTCTATCGTTGACAACAGCCACAGCAAGAACACGCAGCCCTGGCAAGGAAGTGAGATGTTACACTAAGAAGAGTCACAGTTTTTCGAAGATGATATTGTGAAGTCCATCATGATTAAGTAACTTTCCGCAGAGGAGTCATTAGTTTCTCGAAAACGACTTTCGCCGTGTTTCTAAGAGTAGCGTCTCTGTTTATGGAGGAAGAGTTTTTTCTGTTTTGACGGAGAGAAATTTCCTTAGTTGTCACGAAGACTTATTTTATTTTTTAAGATGCATTTTCGTTAGTTTTCAAGAAGAGTTCTTTCAACTAATTTTAAGAATCAAGGAACTGTACCAACCTTGTTCCAGAAAGAAAGCTGTTTAGGCTGGGAAGGGAGGTCAGAGAAGCAGGAAGGCCAATTTGACGAGCGGAATGTATCAGTTAAGAGGGGGATTGGAAGGGGGGGGGGGGGTCCAGAAGTATCCGCTTGGAATCGTGATGGAGAAAGAATTTTTCAGCTCAATATTTGACCAAAATAGGACCGAAGGTGGTGTAAATTTAATGATCACCGATCTGCGCCCCTTTGTCGTAGATAACATTCTGAACCTCTCGCTAATATCTCGTGGATTGAGGTGATGTGACGCAATTGGCATTGATCCGTTTCATGCGAACTGCTGCTGCTGGGAGCAGACGATGTTGATTCTCGTTCAAAGGAGAGCACAGGATGACCGAACAGAGACGTTTACCCATCTTAGTCGAAGGCTGTTTTTGTGTGTGAGGTTGGTGACTGAGGGCTACCCCTCTGGTAGCTTCCGCTGCACGGGGAGATAGGTAATCTCGAAAAAGAAAGCGGCACTTTTCGGTGAACGCTTGGTGAGTACGGATCGTAGCTCTTAAGGAGGTTTCAGTTGATAGGAAGCAGGCTGAGTTAGGATTTCGCTATGTTGAACTGTTGAAGTACTTAAGAACTTCAGCTTAAATGAAGCGTGTGAATCGAGCTATTTTTCCGAATGTGCCATAACTATACTTCTTTAAATAGGCCATTTTTGGGTGTTTGAGTTAAAAGTGTGGAAGTTACTTTGTTCATTTTGAACAACGATGAAGTAGAATTTCAAACGGTAAATCTGATTAGGAAAAGCTGGTTAGGATCACTTCAACCGTACGTGAGTGTAATACTGTGTCGAAGCGAGTATGAATTTTAATGATTTTTTTAATCTTATATTTTGTGGAAGTTGCTTTTGTCTTTGTGTGTCCATTTTGTGCCATGTGTTTGGTAATCAATGACCCTTCTGGTCCACCACGCCACCGCAATAGCATTTATTTTAACAGTTTGCTTGTTCAACGAGCTATAATTTCTGCAAGAATATCTATTCTTTCGTACGCTTTCTACAAAGCATCACAACAGTTTGATTCGGAATGCACCACGTGCTCTAGTTCGGCCGTTTGCAAGCAGCAGACTCAGTTAGTATGAATGCACAACCTCGTGCATTGGTTAAACCTCTGTCCAGAATAGTGCATGCGCAGAATCGTAATGCGAATCTGAGATATGTTTATGATATGAATGGAGATGATATTATCTTTGTCTCCCACTCCCGTTTTCTGTGTTTCTTTTTGCTGTAGTTAAATTGTGCTCTGTTACATTCTCACGTAATTCTTACTTAAATATTTCTGGCACCAGTTATGTGTAGTTAGGATGTGCAACCAAATGCTTGGATACAATAAATAATCTATGTGAAAGATAAATTCTGTGGTGTTGATCTTACCCACTTACCCGATTTCCAATACTTCAAGTTGCTTCATGCATGGTATGGAGTGCTATTTATCTGTCTACTTAAAGAATTTGTAATTAAATTATTAAAGTAATTAAACTAATAATTTTCCAGCTCCGTTTTTTTTTCTAAATGGTTAGAAAGGGCTTGGGCTGGTGGCGACCCTGAATTTCTGAATTTTTATCATTAATTGTGTGAGAGAAGCAGCTAGAAAGGCGAGATAATGTATATGGCTCGATGAGAAACGTCGTAAAGATAGTAATACGTTACATAATATAGCACCTTTCTCAATCGGGGAACAAATTGTTTTTCCTTCTCTCTCTTCTGAAACTCCCAGTTACCCAAGCTCTTTCAAGTAACAATCCTGCTGTCACTTTGAGCCTCGCACCATAAAAATTTTTAAATCCTTATTTGTGACTAGCTTGGCGTATACTAGCGTGCAAAAAGTAACTTACAGAGCGCGCTTGTTCCCACCAGCCACGCTGGACTGGAATGGCATCTCCTGGCGCGGGGACCTTGTTCTGGCTGCTTGTTTCTCCGCGGCGTAACGTCGCTTGTGGCCTGGAGTTGTTTCTGTCGGCTGGAGCTCCCAGACCCAGAATGGGTGATATTTGCAACTCGGTCGTGTTCAGAGCGCTGCCCGAGGCTGCATTGGCATGCTGTGTGCGCCGCGCCCTGCCCGTCCTTCTGCAGTTAACGGCCGATGGTGCCGCGTCCCCCCGCAGGGGCATTTCGTGATATTAGCACTGGAGTAGCAGCGGCACCAAGACACCGGAGTCAAGAGATATTTACATAACTACTGTAAGAGCATTGGGTTTGTTTACAAAAATAACTCCTACTGCTGCCGGTCACGATTTTCTTTTACATATTTCTTGCACGATACGTTTCGGGAAAAAGTTTCCAGTTTCTTATGCGTTTTTTCGAGTATTATGGCATTTACCCTATATAAGCAACAGTCATCGCCTTTCTGCCGAAAATATGTCGACAATGGCCCTGACTGTTCCAAGTAAAACGGTTGCCCTGTTTCTTGTTCTCTCTGTAAAACATTTCAGTTAGTTGCTCTGATGTAATGACAGAGAAGAATCCTTTCAAATGAGTACTTGGCACATATTACACAAGTAAAACTGAATGGCCAAACTGAAAATCTTGCTCTGTTGAACTGTTCCAGTCAGAAAGGTCACAGTTCGTAGTAACTAACAGAAAGTCACCCGGTAAAACAGAAGTAATACCTGGCGTTCCCCAAGTAGGTGTTACAGGCCCTCTGCTATTCCTGATCTACATAAACGATGTAGGAGATACTCTAAGCAGTTCACTTAGATTGTTTGCAGATGATAATGTCAGTTACCGTCTTGTACAAAACCAATTTCAAAATGATTTTCAAAAGCTATCTGGATAGTTCGAAAAGTGACAATTCAATCTCACTAATGAAAAGTGCGAAATCGCCCACATGAAAACTAAAAGGAAATCGATAAACTTCGTTTACAGGGTAAAAGACACAAATACAAAAGGCTCTAAATTCAACTAAACACTTGCGGATTACAAGTTGAAACGTCCCCTTTGAACAATTATACAAGACTGTGCTTAAACTGACACACAATATTTTTTTAGAGCAACGCAATCTGACTTTCAAAAATCCCCACAAAAGAATGCCCCAGTTTAACGTTAACCTATACGTTTCACAAATCACTTACCTCACAAAAATCTTCGTTACTCAAGCTACTGCAATACAGCGAGCGCCACTACTGCCAGCTAAATAAAAGATTCAAACTACTGAAGGCACTAACTTCTGATAGGCATAGTTAGCAAATGAAAGATTTTAATACAGAACAAAACCTTAATAGTCAAAATATACACTCCTGGAAATGGAAAAAAGAACACATTGACATCAGTGTGTCAGACCCACCATACTTGCTCCGGACACTGCCAGAGGACTGTACAAGCAATGATCACACGCACGGCACAGCGGACACACCAGGAACCGCGGTGTTGGCCGTCGAATGGCGCTAGCTGCGCAGCATTTGTGCACCGCCGCCGTCAGTGTCAGCCAGTTTGCCGTGGCATACGGAGCTCCATCGCAGTCTTTAACACTGGTAGCATGCCGCGACAGCGTGGACGTGAACCGTATGTGCAGTTGACGGACTTTGTGCGAGGGCGTATAGTGGGCATGCGGGAGGCCGGGTGGACGTACCGCCAAATTTCAAAACTCCGTCATCTCTCCCCCCACGTCCACCAGTGCTGGCGGCTCACCTACGCGCCGCTAACAGCCAACTGACCAACGCTATAATGGCGTGTATTACAACAATGCCAACCAGCCACTGACTGCACACAACACAGCCAGTGGTTTTTCATACAGAGTGCTATGTGGTGTTACCAATAAAAAAACCTAAACAGCCTTCTTACAAAGTACAGATAACGTGAGCTGAAACGATCACATAGATAATGTTGTGGGGAAAGTGAACCAAAAACTGAGGTTTATTGACATAACACTTAGAAAGCGCAACACAGGTTTACTAAGGAGACGGCGTACACCACGCCTGTCCGCCCACTATTGGAGTATTGCTGTGCTGCGTGGGATCCGCATCAAATGGTGCTGACGAAGTTCAAAAGGGCTCCTGGTTGTGTATTATCGCGAAGTAAGAGAGGGAGTACCATAATACGTGACCTAGGGTGGCAGTCATTAACGCAAAGGCGTTTTTCGTTGCGGCAGGATCTTCTACTGAAATTTTAATCACCAGCTTTCTCCTCCGATTGCGAAAATATTCTGTTGGCGTCCACTTACATTGGGAGAAATGTTCATTATGATAAAACAAGAGAAATCAGATGTCACATAGAAAGATTTAAGTGCTTGTTTTTTCCGCGCGCCGTTCGTCAATGGAATGGTAGAGAAATAGCTTGAAGGTGGTTCGATAAACCCTAAGCCAGGCACTTAATTGTAAATTGCAGAGAAATCACATAGATGTAGATGCAGATGTAGTACGTCCTATCGAAGACAGAGGCGTCCCATTAAGTTTTAAGCGAAAGAAACGGTATTATTTAGCGTGCCATTTTTCATCTGATATGATAGTGGAACATGGAGCAAGAAAAGTCAGATAATGTGCGTGTTGCCGAAATATTCTCTTGTGTTTGGTACGCTTTATTGCTACATAAATGATTATAAAGCTAGCAGATACACCCGTAATACCGAACACATATCGTTAAGAGGCGCTACTGATCTCGTACTTTGTAAATACCATTACGCTTTACTGGTTGCACACAGAAACGGTCAGCAATGCGATGTCTTTTTTTTAAATTTTAAGACGAAAGTGAACATTGCCGAGAGGCGGAGATGTAATCAGATTATGCGTACAGGAGGGACCGGATCGATACGGTGCACAGCCGAAGCTGCCGCGTCTCTTTTCTCAACAGTGTCAGGTGTGGTCACAGCGGAACGTTACACCAACAAAGAATATGCGGATATCCGCAAGTTGTGGTGTCGTGGTGACAGCTGCTGTCTCTGGATCACGGGGTCCCGGGTTAGATTCCCGGCGGGGTCGGGTATTTTCTCCGCCGGGGAGTGGGTGTTTGTGTTGTCCTCATTATTTCATCATCATTCGGAAAGATGGCGTGACTGGACTGTAAAACGATAAGACTTTGTACGAGCTCTGATAGCCGCGTCGTTGAGGGCCAACAAACCAAACATCATCATCTCTACGTGGACCTGAATTTCTTGAGGCCCGTGGTAGGCAACACAACGGAGGTTGCCTGTTTGTGCCAGTAGAGACACTCTAATCGAAGCCATTCAGTATATGTGCAAAGGCTCAATCAGCGTTTCCGACTACAGCGGAGCTACGCACGTGGCAGAGAAACAGGAAAGCCTGCACACCAACTGATGAAAACGAAGAAAACGAATCATCAGCGATCATAGTCGGCGGACATTCAAGAAGCTTACCATAAGAAGTTAATACGAAAATATACTTCCGAAATCGAGCAGCACCTCTAACGATCTGCTCCTGCTATCACAGTCTGGAACGTAGTTTACAAACCGAACATCCACCGTCAGCCTCGACGCTCTGTACCCCGATCATAAAGAAGACTGTTTAGCTAGCGGAAATGGTTCAGAGACTTTGAAACATGCACAGACGATGTTTAGATAGAAGAGAGTTAAGAGGCTTAATCATGAGGTTTTAATTACACCTTGGAAAAATAATTATGTAACTTCTTAAAATTTGCAATTATGTCTCTATACCTCGCTGCTAATCTGTAATGAGCACCCTATTTTGTTTGGCTCCTCTGCCGGCTTAGTATGGCCGGCGCCACGCCTGCAGATATGTACCTGAAAAAAAGAAAAATACTCCAAGAACGCCTGAACGTGGCCAGAAGTCGGCTTGCCGAAATATCGCGCTTTTTCCACGACGCTTCCCAGCTGAATACCCGAGAAATTTTCAAGGAAAAAAAAATCGTAATATTATTTTTTCGAGTTTGTAATTTAAATGTTATGACTACCCTTTGTATGTAACCAAGACCGTCATATTGAAAGGGTACAGTACCGCCCGACATTGAAAATAGGTACAACATTCTTCGTTATTCTTGTCAGAACAACAAATTTTTTGTAATAAAAACTCAATTTCACTTAGTACACCGAAGCCGGATACCACTGCAGGAAAGAATGACAATTTATTTGTTTAATTGAGCACATGTGCACTCCCACAAAATAAATCCCTACATCCAATTTGGTGAGATCTGCGAAATGAATGAATGTATGGTCGTCTGCTAACCACAGATAGTGAATGTGCAATATATGATCCTCTTTGAGACGGTCCTTTGGTCACCTTTGGTGGAACCAAGGAGATGAAATTTACCTGTGCTTTGAGCGCCTGAAATGCGGCTGACCAATGGGTAGCATGGCCTTCCCCCACCTCGACGGAGGTGCGAGATGACCTGAAGAACGGCCAAATTTCAGCACTCTGTCACTGTATCTTGTGTTGGTAAGACCTGTCTTAGGCTTGCTCCGTAAAGACAAAACAGTGGAGAGAATGGTATGCATGTGGAATACTTAAGAGTAGTTTAGAATAATTCCGGAACTTTTGTGGGGAGAATTAAATGTCAAGCAGGTAATATTAAGGGGATCGTAGTAATCTTCGGAAGTGACCAACGGTCACAACGAAACCACGTGTAGAAATAAGTTGAAATACTTCCGAGTGCTAAAGTTAAGCTGAATTACTGGCGTGTGTACTGTAAGTTGGAAATATTTAAGAAATGGCGTGTGCAGGACTTGAAATTAGAGACGAGTACTTCCACGTGGTGAGTACTGTGTTAGTATCAATATGTGTATGAGACAAAGGATAAAGAGAAGTACTCGTCCAAGGTATCAGTTGAGGACTCGCGTCTGTGACGAATATGGTCTTAATATTACTTTGCGTGTTATGTTTCCGTGTGACGCTTGATTCAAACTATAATACTCAGAGAGAAGCAAGGTGAGTCAGCCGTTTATGCAGCAACGCCACGCGGCTTGCATTGCACAGAAAGACGTGCATATGTCCTCCAGAGTTCATAGTAGGAAAGAAAAGTTACGAAGTGGGGCAGTATCGTGTGAAAGTGCGATAAATACTAATTGAAGTGGGAAAGCTGAACGTTATGTGATTATAACGTTGTGACTATTCTTTGTATTGTATTCCATGTTTCAGTGTGGTGTGTGTCATGTAATTTAAGTATGTGTGGTTTGCATGGGAGAGTAGCAAGATACACTCCTGGAAATTGAAATAAGAACATCGTGAATTCATTGTCCCAGGAAGGGGAAACTTTATTGACACATTCCTGGGGTCAGATACATCACATGATCACACTGACAGAACCACAGGCACATAGACACAGGCAACAGAGCATGCACCATGTCGGCACTAGTACAGTGTATATCCACCTTTAGCAGCAATGCAGGCTGCTATTCTCCCATGGAGACGATCGTAGAGATGCTGGATGTAGTCCTGTGGAACGGCTTGCCATGCCATTTCCACCTGGCGCCTGAGTTGGACCAGCGTTCGCCCTGGACGTGCAGACCTCGTGAGACGACGCTTCATCCAGTCCCAAACATGCTCAATGGGGGACAGATCCGGAGATCTTGCTGGCCAGGGTAGTTGACTTACACACGTTGGGTGGCACGGGATACATGCGGACGTTCATTGTCCTGTTGGAACAGCAAGTTCCCTTGTCGGTCTAGGAATGGTAGAACGATGGGTTCGATGACGGTTTGGATGTACCGGGCACTATCCAGTGTCTCCTCGACGATCACCAGACGTGTACGGCCAGTGTAGGAGATCGCTCCCCACACCATGATGCCGGGTGTTGGCCCTGTGTGCCTCGGTCGTATGCAGTCCTGATTGTGGCGCTCACCTGCACGGCGCCAAACACGCATACGACCATCACTGGCACCAAGGCAGAAGCGACTCTCATCGCTGAAGACGACACGTCTCCATTCGTCCCTCCATTCACGCCTGTCGCGACACCACTGGAGGCGGGCTGCACGATGTTGGGGCGTGAGCGGAAGACGGCCTAACGGTGTGCGGGACCGTAGCCCAGCTTCATGGAGACGGTTGCGAATTGTCCTCGCCGATACCCCAGGAGCAACAGTGTCCCTAATTTGCTGGGAAATGGCGGTGCGGTCCCCTACGGCACTGCGTAGGATCCTACGGTCTTGGCGTGCATCCGTGCGTCGCTGCGGTCCGGTCCCAGGTCGACGGGCACGTGCACCTTCCGCCGACCACTGGCGACAACATCGATGTACTGTGGAGACCTCACGCCCCACGTGTTGAGCAATTCGGCGGTACGTCCACCCGGCCTCCCGCATGCCCACTATACGCCCTCGCTCAAAGTCCGTCAACTGCACATACGGTTCACGTCCACGCTGTCGCGGCATGCTACCAGTGTTAAAGACTGCGATGGAGCTCGGTATGCCACGGCAAACTGGCTGACACTGACGGCGGCGGTGCACAAATGCTGCGCAGCTAGCGCCATTCGACGGCCAACACCGCGGTTCCTGGTGTGTCCGCTGTGCCGTGCGTGTGATCATTGCTTGTACAGCCCTCTCGCAGTGTCCGGCGCAAGTATGGTGGGTCTGACACACCGGTGTCAATGTGTTCTTTTTTCCATTTCCAGGAGTGTAGTTTCAGCAGCAGTGGGTTATGCATGTTCCTTTTCGTACCGCTCGGTCTGGAGGAAATTTTCGTTATGATGGGTGTGAGAGTCGAGGTGTGAAATTTATTAAAAGCTCCACCATCCTATCCAGAAAGTGCACTGTAGTGTTAGATAATTACGGGACCATTAGGTAGAGAATCACCTATGTAAAGCCATGCCCACTGGGCGGAGTTTCTGATGTGCAATTGTTGTAGGAAATGTAATGGTGTGTTTAGGTTATATAATTTATCAGAATAAAAAAGATAGTCAAAAGAAAAAGATTGGTGGCCTTTTTCTTCGAATAGTATGTTGTCATGATATCCAGAATTTATAATGTGTGCGCCATTCATATTCAGTGCGATGGCCACGTGTTGATCAAAGCCGTTGGGTAAGAGAGAAAATGTGGTATTGCTAGTGCGTAGTGAACAGTTGATAGTTGAGTACATTACTAATAGTGAGATGTGCGTTATCTGTTTCCGTTGGTTAATATTCAAACGGGAGAATAATTTGTAACTTAATTGTAAGTACTAGAGCTCATCTTACTCGATAAATAAGAATGAATCCAGTCGCTTGGCAGACCACTCATCTTGCCTCTCAATATATCATCGTATTTGCAACAGAAAATATATTTTACACTCATAAACAACTGAAATGGACACAGCTAACTACTTCCTGTTAAAGAAAAACTGCAAATTTTCATGCCCGTGTATGTCTCACCAATTATATTTAATGTTTCTTAACACTACATGAATTTCACCATATGCTTAAAAGTAAAAAAAAAAGAAAAAAATGATTACATGATACGTCAGTTGGTGAAAGCGGTTACAGTGTCTAGAACATGTGATCATTTGCAAATTAGAGATATCTTATATGTAACCTGAAAAAAATACATGAATCATCTGTTTTGGTCAAGTTGATATTGGCTCTAATACTTGGCTTATTTCGAAATTAGAAATGTGTAACCAATAACTACATCATATCACCTCTCCTTGATGACGGTGGTGACACGACGTATCGTCTTCATGGACTTCAAGAGAGACAGAAAGAATTGCAGAAGTGTCTTGTCCCATGATCGCTCAGTCACCACTCACTATTCGGATAACTGGCTCGACGCTGTATCAGAGGCGTTGACATCATTACCGACGACGACCTCTGCTTACTCAATAGGATAGATGTGAGGTAGAGTGGAGTTTTCCCCAATCCATACTGTCAGGATTCGAGAGCGACCAGGTGTTGCAGTGTCTTGATGAAGGTACAGCTAACCTGTGCTCTTCTGCAGGCGCACAAACCTGTACTGTTCGAGCGTGAGAGACACTTGGAAGAAGTGTCACGGGCCCTATTCCAACCCATGTGAACACTTCCCACAAGCAGGACACTACTAATGCTGTATCCGAACATAAAAGGTCTCTTCTTCCTACCCATCCGCATTAACTTCACTTTTTCCACATTTAGAGCTAGCTGCCATTCATTACACCAACTAGAAATTTTGTTTAAGTCGTCTTATATATTTCTACAGTCACTCAACTTTGACATCTTACCGTACACAACGGCATCGTCAGCAAACAACCGCGGACTGCAGCCCACCCTGTCCAAATCATTTATGTAAGCAGAGAGCAACAGCGGTCCTATCACACGACCGTGGGGCACTCCTGACCATACCATTATCTCTGATGAACACTCGCCGTCGGGGACAATATATACGGTTCTATTACAGTCTTCGAGCCACTCACACATCTGTGAACTTACTCTATGTGCTCGTACCTTCATTAGCAGTCTGCAGTGAGGCACGGTGTCAAATGCTTTTCGGGTGGCCGAGCGGTTCTAGGCGCTTCAGTCCGGAACCGCGCGACTGCTACGGTCGCAGGTTCGAATCCTGCCTCGTGCATGGATGTGTGTGATGTCCTTAGGTTAGCTAGGTTTAAATAGTTCTAAGTTCTAGGGGACTGATGGCCTATGGTAAGTCCCATAGTGCTCAGAGCCATTTGAACCCACTTTAGCCGCTCTAGCTCCGCCAGCTGACTGTGTGTAATGAACGAAACTCGCTGATTTGCGTCTTCTGCAACACCGTGCGAAATGGCGCAGTGATACGCCCGCACTAGATTCGTATTCGGGATGGTGCGGAAGGGGAGGGGTGAGGAGGGAGCACTTCAAATCCTGATCGCCCATCTAGACTTAGGTGTCACTTGACTCTCATAAATCGCGTAAGGCCAACGTTGGTACGGCTCCTTTGAAAGGACACAGCGGGGTTCCTTCCCAGCCCTTCCCGAATTCGAGCTTCTGCTCCGTCTCTAATGGCCTCGATGTCGACAGGACGTTAAGCCCAATCTTACTTCTCTCTTGTCTTCTACAAAGAATTCTACATCTACATACATACTCCGCAATCCACCATACGGTGCGTGGCGGAGAGTACCTCGTACCACATCTAGCATCTTCTCTCCCTGTTCCACTTCCGCGAAATGTAAGTTGGCAATAAAATTGTACTGCATTCAGCCTCAAATGCTGGTTCTCTAAATTTCCTCAGTAGCGATTCACGAAAAGAACGCCTCCTTTCCTCTAGAGATGCCCACCCGAGTTCCTGAAGCATTTTCGTAACACTCGCGTGATGATCAAACCTACCAGTAACAAATCTAGCAGCCCGCCTCTGAATTACTTCTATGTCATCCCTCAATCCGACCTGACAGGGATCCCAAATTCTCTATCAGTACTCAAAAACAGGTCGTATTAGTGTTTTATAAGCGGTCTCCTTTACAGATGAACCACATCTTCCCAAAATTCTACCAATGAACGCAAGACGACTATCCACCTTCCCCACAACTGCCATTGCATGCTTGTCCCACTTCATATCACTCTGCAATGTTACGCCCAAATATTCAGTCGACGTGACGGTGTCAAGCGCTACACTACCAATGGAGTATTCAAACATTACGGGATTCTTTTTCCTATTCATCTGCATTAATTTACATTTATCTATATTTAGAGTTAGCTGGCATTCTTTACACCAATCACAAATCCTGTCCATATTATTTTGTATCCTCCTACAGTCACTCAAGGACGACACCTTCCACTACACCACAGCATCATCAGCAAACAGCCGCACATTGCTATCCACCCTATCCAAAAGATCATTTATGTAGATAGAAAACAACAGCGGACCTACCACACTTTCCTGGGGCACTCCAGATGATACCCTCACCTCCGATGAACTTTCACCATCGTTGGCAACGTACTGGGTTCTATTACTTAAGAAGTCTTCGAGCCACTCGCATACTTGACAACCAATCCCATATGCTCGTTCCTTAGTTAACAATAGCGGACCTACTACACTTCCCTGGGGCACTCCAGATGATACCCTCACCTCCGATGAACTTTCACCATCGTTGGCAACGTACTGGGTTCTATTACTTAAGAAGTCTTCGAGCCACTCGCATACTTGAGAACCAATCCCATATGCTCGTACCTTAGTTAGGAGTCTGCAGTGGGGCACCGAATCAAACGCTTTCCGGACGTCAAGGAATATGGCATCCGTCTGATACCCTTCATTCATGGTTCGCAAGATATCATGGAGCGATGCTTTCTAAAGCCGTGCTGATGCATGGACAGTAACTTCTCTGTCTCAAGGAAATTCATTATATTCGAACTGAGAATATGTTCGAGAATCCTGCAACAAACCGATGTTAAGGATATTGGTCTGTAATTCTAGTGAGGTGAAGAGTCACTTTGAAATCAGATGCCAGGATGCAACTAGATAGCAGTGTTTGCACTCCCGGCGTAAATAACATTATTTCCGACTGCAGTACCGTAGCGCGTTCTGGCAGCTACACCAGAACGAGAGCACGCCGCAGGTGTCCGGCCGTGGCTCGAGTTCCCTTAAGACGGCACTTCTCCGGAACTGCCCGCTCGGCCAGCTACGGCGCTGAGTGGATTGAGCGGTGAGGGGGCGGGGGCGGTGCACCTGCCAGGTGCCACGGGAGTGCTCCTGAATCGATTATTCGAACAAGGGCCGGAAGGCCTCCATCAACGAAAATGAGCTGTCGATACGCTCGCCGGGCTAATCGCCCAGGAGGCCGGTGGGAGAGGGGGAGGGCCTACGCCACTAACTCGGATGAACGCATCTTCACAAGATTGCCTATCTTCACAAGGAAAATATTCCGGAACAGTTTTGTGATGCGTAGAGTTCGGTGCAAAAATTCTCTGCCACTCAGTAGTTCATTGACAGCTATCTAACGAATCATTAATTCCCAATATTATTAACCTAGCATACTCTTACGCGTTAAACTTATAAAGGATGTATGTATGTAGTGCACGCAGTCACAGTGTTTAAGGATTACTAATCTTAACACATCAATTCGTTACGATGCATTCTCTGGCACTAGTGCCAACCATTAACGAGCTACACCTCCGAATCATTTGAATATTATAATAATGAATACAAATCACTAACTAGATTTTCTGTTATTTGGTGTATTAACAGGTCTTCATTAAGTTCAGGATATATGACTCTCTACTAATAAACTGAAAACATGTATGCTGTATTTCTTGCCAAAAAATGTTTTCGTCGATGTTATTGGTGATACTGTGCTTTTAAGGTAATTACTGCAAGTGCGCTCGCTGAAAACTGCTGTAGTCGAGCATCTGCCCTCACTTTCGGAGCTTTTATCTGCACTATTCTAAGTCGTGTTTCAGTTTAACACAAAGTTTTTTCAAGTGAAACCAACACAGCACAATGTAACAATACATATAAACCCCATCTGTATCTATACTTAAGGAAAAATAGTACGGTACATTTGCACAAACCATTTCATTGTGTTCATACCGTGGTAATAAATGAAAACATTGCCAGATCATTTTCCCAAATTTAGCAGGAGCTGCTGTCGGGCAGTTACTGATTTTTTTCAAAGTCCGGATTTTAACGGACCTTACATGAACTTTAACCATAACGACAGTTATATCATCAAAAGTCAATTGCGGTTAATCTCATGTACCTGTACCCGAAAACTAACAAAACAATCGCTACCAATATATGGACAATGGCATGCAACATGCAAGTTAAAGCGAAACGCACTTTGGAGACGAACCGAGTAGGTGGTTAATATCGTAAAACTCCCATTAGCAAGAGAACGGTGAGCTTAAGCGCAGAAAGGAATAAGTCCAGAACAATATATTTTTCCTTCTAGTATAAATAAGGCCGGGACATCCCCGTTATATAGAAGCATTTTGAGACCAAAAATTAAGGCTCTCTCTCTCTCTCGTCTCGTGGCAGACTGCACAAGTGTCTGGAAATAAGCGAAGGCGTTGAGAGTTTGCTTTCTGCGAAGTGAGGACGATACGCTTCACATATCGTGGCGACAGATAGCAAAGCAGTGGTTAATTATTCCTGCGGGAATTTTTGCGGGCAAAGAAATTCTGCACGTCGCTCCAACCCATAGCGAGTGTGCAATAGCCGTTATCTCTACTAGGGAATGATTAACGTTCTATGGAACACAGGAAAGTTGCGACTTGAGTGCATTCAGTCAAGGCCGGAATAGGGAATTAAAGTTTCATATCTAGAACAGAGACAACGCCGTTGAGTAGATAGAGTACACTACTGGCCATTAAAATTGATACACCACGAAGATGACGTGCTACAGGCGCGAAATTTAACCGACAGGAAGAAGATGCTATGAAATGCAAATGATTAGTTTTTCAGAGCATTCACACAGGTTGGCGCCAGTGGCAACACCTACAACGTGCTGACATGAGGAAAGTTTCCAACCGATTCCTCATACACAAACAGCAGTTGACCGGCGTTGCCTGGTGAAACGTTGTTGTGATACCTCGTATAAGGAGGAGAAATGCGAACAATCACGTTTCCGAATTTGATAAAGGTCGGATTGTAGCCTATCGCAATTGCGGTTTATCGCATCGCGACATTGCTGCTCGCGATGGTCGAGACCCAGTGACTGTTGGCAGAATATGGAATCGGTGGGTTCAGGATGGTAATACGGAACACTGTGCTGGATCCCAACAGCCTCATATTACTAGCAGTCGAGATGATAGGCATCTTATCCGCATGGCTGTAATGGATCGTGCAGCCACGTCTCGATCCCTGAGTCAACAGATGGTAACGTTTGCAACACAACAACCATCTGCACGAACAGTTCGACGACATTTGCAGCAGCATAGACTATCAGCTCAGAGACCATGGCTGCAGTTACCCTTGGAGCTGCATCAAATACAGGAGCGCCTGCGATGGTGCACTCAACGACGAACTTGGGTGTCCGAATGGCGAAACGTAATTTTTTCGGATGAATCCAGGTTCTGTTTACAGCATCATGGTGGTCGCATCCGTGTTTGGCGACATCGCGGTGAACGCACACTGGAAGCGTGTATTCGTCATTGCCATACTGGCGTATGACTCGGCGTTATGGTATGGGGTGCCATTGGTTACACGTCTTGGCCACCTCTTGTTCGCATTGACGGCACTTTGAACATTGGACGTTACATTTCAGATGTGTTCCACCCGTGGCTCTACCCTTCATTCGATCCATGCGAAACCCTACATTTCAGCAGGATAATGCACGACCGCATGTTGCAGGTCCTGTACGGGCCTTTCCGGATACAGAAAATGTTCGACTGCTCCCCTGGCCAGCACATTCTCCAGATCTCTCACCAGTTGAAAACTTATGGTCAATGGTGGCCGAGCAACTGGCTCGTCATAATACGCCAGTCACTACTCTTGATGAACTGTGGTATCGTGTTGAAGCTGCATGCGCAGCTGTACCTGTACACGCCATCCAAGCTCTGTTTGACTCAATGCCCAGGCGTATCAAGGCCCTTATTACGGCCAGAGGTGGTTGTTCTGGATACTGATTTCTCAGGATCTATGCACCCAAATTGCGTGAAAATGTAATCACATGTCAATTCTAGTATAATATATTTGTCCAATGAATACCCGTATATCATCTGCGTTTCTTCTTGGTGTAGCAATTTTAATGGTCAGTAGTGTACCATCGCACATTAGGCCACAGTAAATGTTGAGTCTAGATTTTGCTCACTCCAACTTGAGTACGCTTTGACCATTGAATATCAAAAGCTAGGATACTAACCTAGCCTCATATTGAGTACATGAGTTTTTTCATTGTTCAAAAAGTAAATTTATTCTCCACCAACTCAGTGCGTTGACCAGGTATGACAACGTAGATTTAAATGAGCTGTAGGGGATTTGTAATATTCATTCTTTCCTGTGATAAAAAAATTTCCAATTGTAGAGATAAGAATTTTAAAAATCGTCAATTCAGTATGTCCAAGAATTAAATATTTTGTTATTGACTATCAAAAGTAATTGAACATGATTATTGTTTACCACTTTTGACGCCTGAAAGCTACAGTTGATATATTATATGTGGAATAAAAAAGAGAATGGAGGTTTTGTCTTTCTAGAATAAACCCCGAACTTTCACTTTTATTAATTCATGCACTCTAGGTACTTGACAACAGCATTTCTAATGATTTTTATTTCGATCCGCAGCTGATATTAGTTGCCTTACATAGGCATAGAATGCCTGTTTGACACCCTGGAATTTTTTCCATTTGCGCACTAAGTGGTAAGCTAAGTTTGCACACATTAATACATTCAGTGTGCAGATAAAAAGGTCGGACATACGACATTCTGGATCATGGTTTAATGGAAGTACTTCAATTTATAGACGGATTTGAACCTCTAGCGATCGACACGAATATCTGCTGCCTCACAAACACATAGACATTTTCTAGTTTGATAGATCGTTTATTCTAATCATAGTTGCAGTATAGCTCTAATGAACATACCTGCCTCGGTAGCCAAGACTGCTAGCGGTCTGTTCCGAAGTAGCTGATTGGAAACCTGGAGCTGCAAGAAATTTTCAGTACTAATACTTCGTCAGAAAACGGAGGAGAGGCCTTTGCGTAAAGTTGCTAACACCAGATTTTTCACCAGTACTTGTGCCGCGTTTCCGAAAAATTAAAATATACAGGAAGATTGCAATAATCAAGAAAGCGAAGTTGGTTTTGGTGCCTTCACTGGGTGATTGACGTATTGCGCACAGTATAATGAGGTCTGCCAGTCGTATACCTAGTTGTGAGGTTTGTGACAGACACGACAGAAAGGAACTAGGTTGCGAAGTTGGCGTCTGAAGTGGGGTGTCGATGGTGGAACAGATGCAGCGAAGTGCGATGTTAACGATCATACAATTATTGTGCCAGCGAAGCATTGTGAAAAGGCAGAGTACGATAGGTTCTGAAAAACAGCAAGGCATTTCCCTCGAATGCTTAGCACAAAGTTTGGACACAAGCGCAGACAAAACTTCTGGCCTCACCGTTGGATTGAGGAGAAATTGGAGCCACTTCGTTATGCTGAATCCCATGTTTTGGGCAAAATTGTTGAAATTACAACGAAGAAAACTGCTGGCCATTGCATGAAACGATACTTTATGGCAAGCCTTCTAAACAAAAGAAAAAACCGAATGCTTTGAATGAGTGGGTTCAGATGCTATTGTCGTTGGACTTTAAATCGTTGGTTAACTACTTTTGGAGACAATTATATGGCGTTCTATTCATTTACCTTTTAAATCAGTTATCTTTTCCTTTTACCTCTTTCATGCTGAAACGAATTTATACCTAGTTGCACTGAATATTTAGCATACGACCACCCGATCCAGATTGTACAATTTGCCTTCAATAATTGAAGCAACTCTCTTGTCCCTGTGTTAATGAAACCAAATCGTGAGGATGCAAGACGAGCCAGTGCAATGCTCGTTGTTTTTGGATGGCAGTAAGTAAACTGCCCTTGTAGTCGGCCACCGTGCACAAGGGCAAGGCCAATGCAAAGATGTGAACGAACTGGGTACGCAATAGGTTATATATATATATATTTTTTTAACGAACTGCTGGGTACGAAGACATCATTGCGGCACAAACAACGAAGGGCAGACCAGCGTAGAGGTCATCTTCTACACATTTAGCAATCAAATCGCGTTACTAGTTGCATTCATGAGCCTAAACATTGAACATAAGAGTGCTTTTTTCAACTCAGGGCATATTCCTGACATACTTTCAGAGCTACTCCGGTTTTCGAACGCTAGGAGGACGCTTAGAACGTCGATGCCTCAATCAGCAGCCTCGGCAGAGTGGCCGCTTCTGCAGACCCGTTCGGTTCTCCCGCCTGCAGCTCGCCTCAGATCAGCCGGCCCCTAGCAAGACAAACGGACCGTTGCCCCGGTGACAAATGCTACCCCCTCCCGTCGCCGCCGGGGCGCCCGCATTGTTTGCAAGCGCCGGAGCCAGAGCAAACGCGCCGATGATAGCCCCGTGCCGCTGAACTGCTGTCAACAAGGGGCGCGTCCGCTTTGTGCCGGAGAACCTCTCAGAGCCATTTCGGTTTCTCGCCACTTGTTTGAAAAGAGAAGAGAAGAGGGACGTCTGACACTAGCTTGCTCGTGTCTGTTTGTTTTTCGCCACCGCCCCGGCGAACTGTTTTAATATGCAAATATGTCATAAAAGCGAATGAAAAGTCAACATTGCGTCTGAAGTGAGGGAACCCAGACAATGTTGCTTTCTCTTGTAAACTCTACTCACTTTCGACTAATAACGTTGGTGTTAAAAGTTGTGATCAAAATGGTAGAGCGTTGGGCAAACGTGTAATTCAGCAGAAATTTTTACTCGAACACATTTGTAAGGTGTGGTTATACATCGCTTCATTTATCGCCCTTTGGCTGTAGACTCGTTAGCTGTTTTTTTCTTACCTTTTTAGCAATGGGAGAAAATTGTAAAAATATGGCAACATTTGCAAATAACATCCAAAAATAGTCGAAGGTTGAAGTAGCACAAAGTTTATTTAATAAATAAAATTGCGTTCACTGAGATTGATGGCCTCACAATAAAAAAAGAAAAAAAAATTTGACATGGACAATTCGTCCTTACAGTTCACGTATGCGTGCAGCAATTTCAGAGTCCGATCTTGCTTTCAGTTCAAGAAAATCGGAAATCAGAGCCCATTAAATGATTCTGTAGTCACTGAAAAGCGCTAAGCGGTAATAAAATTGGCCAAAAATATCCATTTACAAACTTCTAGCATGCTAGAGTAACTGCAGGGCAGCAGCTTGGTTAATCAATGCAATGCAAAAACAGCTGAAGTTGCAGGTTCACTTTTATCTACTTGATGTCCGCCCCAGGTAGCTGAGTGGTTCGCCGGCACGGTTGCTGAGCGTGCTCGGTCAGAGGGCTAGCTGCCCTCTGTAATAAAAAAAAAAAAAAAACTGAGTTAATGGATCAACAATGAACTGGAACGGGTGTCTTTCGACGTCCGCCCACAGCAGATACAACGAACTAAAAAGAACAAAATGAGCTTAAATAAAAAAAAAAGTGGTCGGCGCGACAGAATGTTAATCGTAAGGGCCCGGGTTCGATTCCCGGCTGGGTCGGAGATTTTCTCCGCTTAGGGACTGGGTGCTGTGTTGTCCTAATCATCATCATTTCATCCCCATCGACGCACAAGTCGCCGAAGTTGTGTCAAAACCTAAGACTTGCACCCAGCGTACGATCATCCCGACGGGAGGCCCCACTCACACATTTATTTTATTATCTACTTTCTGACTAGTTTCAGGTCGGGATTTTAAATCATCTAACTAGTCAAAACTCTCAAACTATAAGAACCATGTCAAGACAGCAACATATACATGTGAACAGTCACAGAACCTGTGTGTGAGTGATCTGTAACTGTTCACTTGCACTGTGTTCGTATATTGGTATGGTTCTTATATTTTGTGGAATGCCATTTGTACTATCTGGATGATTTGAAAATGGGTCGCGACTAAAAAATAGTCATCAAGTAAATAAAAGTTAAATACGCAACTTTGACTGTTTTTCCGTTGTGTTAATATCAATTTAGTGTCTCATTAGTGCCAGTAGTTGGCGAGGAATGAATTTTAACAGGCTTCAGTTCACTGCGGCTATCGCGAGACAAAGCACAGCATAAAATTTCTGTTATTATCGACATCCTGTTATTGCAAATATAACATTAATACTATATTTGCCGCCTACAAGCAACGTTGCGAGTCCAGAGGTTGTCTTGTTATTGATAAAATACTCGTAAAAGTCATATAAAACCTTTTTACAACATGGGTTCACACAAGTAATACATGCCTCTCAGCTAGCACGAGTGTTAAGTGGACACTTACTCCGAATCGTCTTTTGACTACCTTTTACCTAGTGCCATAAGAATTAACAATACATGCACCCTACTCTCCTGGCAAAAGCTTTATTACTGGCCGATGTGCCGGCCAGTGTGACCGAGCGTTTCTAGGCGCTTCAGTCTGGAACTGCGCGACCGCTGCCGTCGCAGGTTCGAGCCCTGCCTCGGGCATGGATGTGTGTGATGTCCTTAGATTAGTTAGGTTTAAGTGGTTCTAAGTTCTAAGGGACTGATGACCTCAGATGTCAGAGCCATTTTGAACTGGTCGATGTGCATAAATTTAATGTTATGTTAAAAATACTGAATACTGTAAAATCACTGAGACAGGGAAGAGGTAATGTAGGGACCTACCCTGCGCTGACTTCATAACGCATTTTACTATGGAGAACTGCGTATTCCGTTGTTTAACTAAAAAAATTGCTTCTTGCTTGTAACGTTAAAACTATTTAGTATTTTAAAATATGGTACTCACATTTTATAATATCAAAAAGTATAATTCATTTGATACCTCGTTTGTGTTAGTAGCAACTCAGGTTCTCATACAATTAATTTGTTAAGGAAATTAGCCTAAATGACAACGATTAATAATGCTGTAGCTGGCACAGTTCTTGGCGTATAGAAACGTTTTAAGCGAAAACTTACGCTTTCTAATAAATGTAGCGTTACTGGATCGTTCTAAATATTCAGGATTTTTACGTAGTGTGTTCCGTTTGTGTGGGAAACACGTATCCTGGTGGTAGGGAAATCCACCGCGTGTTCAGTGTCTCTCATGACTTGCCGTATAGAGTAAACCTGTGCTCTTCCTCATCATCCATTACGTTAGATTCTTGCCATGAAAATAGTGCAAATGTGAAGTATTTATATTGATTTTTTAATGTAACGCAGGTACTTAAGTTCGTTGGAAATGAATCGAATTAACATCTCATGAAATGTTGGAGATGACGTTGGAATTAAATGACTGGTAAGGGATGCCTTTAATGCACATTGTTGCTGTTTTGGTCATCAGTCCGAAAACTTATTTGATGCAACTCCCCACGCTAGTCTACACCGTGCAAGGTTCTCCATCTCTGTACAACTGCTGCAACTATATCCAATTGAACTTACTTACCATATGCATACCTCAGTCTACCTTTACTCTTCTTACAACCCACACTTCCGTCCATTACCAAACTAACAACTCCTTGATATACTAGTGTGTGTCCTGTCAACTGATCACTTCTTTTTGTCGATTTGTGCAATAAATTTATTTACTGCCCAATTTGATTTGGTACATTCTCATTTGATATCCAACCTGCGTATCTAATCTCCAGCATTCTTCTGTAGCACCACACTAAAATGCATGTGCTGTTCATCGTCCACGTTTCACTTTCGTGCAGTGCTGCACTCCAGACAGCTATCTTCGTAAAAAAGACAACCTGTTGCTGAAATTTATCTTCAATGTTGGCATATTTTTCTTCTTCAGAAACACTTTCCTTGCAATTCCAATCCTGCCTTTTATATCCTCTGTACTTCTCCATCGTCAGTTATTTTGTCGGCCACATAGCGAAACTCATCTATTACTTCGTGTCTCTTTTTCTAAACTAATTCCCTCCATCACTTGATTTAAGTCAGCCACATTCATTAATCGTTGTTTTAATTAGGTTTATATTCATCTAACTACTACTTTTCAAGAATTTATGCATCCAGTTCAGCTTGTCTTCCAAGCGCTCGCCGTGTTCCCAGAATTCAGTGACATCGGTAAACCTCAAACATATATTTCTCCTCTTTGAACTTTAATTCCCTTTCTAAATTTCCCCTTGATTTCTTTTACCGCTCGCTCATTGTATAGATGGGGACGGGCTATAACCATGTCTCACTCCTTTCTCAACTAGTGCATCCCTTTCGCGACCTTCGATTCATATAACTAAGAGTCTTGTTTCTGTACAAGTTGTAAATAAACTTTCTCTTCCCGTATGTTATTCGTGCTACTTCAGAACTTGAAATAGTGTATTACAGTTAACTTCACAAAAGTTTTTTCTAATTCTATAATATACATTAATAAATTATTAAAAAGTCTGATGCTCCATGCATTCTATACAATGGGGCCACGTTCTCACAACATAGATCAGACAGAATCGAAAACTACGTACAAGTTTACAGTAAACTGTTTGATTTGAAAAGCTAAAGGTTGCCAGGATGGTTAATGTAAATTATTGAAATACACTGCTTATTAATTGTTGAAGAACAACTGTCACCTGCTACAGATGAACTGCCAATTGCTAAGTGGAAACGACAATTGCTGCGGAACACCCAACCAATGACAGCAAAAGGAAAAGTAGAGAGCAGGACGTGTTCAAAAATGGTTCAAATGGCTCTGAGCACTATCAGACTCAACTGCTGTGGTCATTAGTCCCCTAGAACTTAGAACTACTTAAACCTAACTAACCTAAGGACATCACACACATCCATGCCCGAGGCAGGATTCGAACCTGCGACCGTAGCAGTCGCACGGTTCCGGACTGCACGCATTTTTTTTTTTTTTTTTTTTTTGCATTTTGTTCGTTATTGATCGTTGTGGTTGGTCGTTGCGGAAGTCGCAAGACATCCTGTTCAAGTTCGGTGGTTGATCGTTCCACTCAGTTTTTTTATTACAGAGACCAACCGGCTCTCTGACCGAACACGCTCAGCTACCGTGCCGACTATGCGCGCCTAGAACCGCGAGACCACCGCGGCCGGCAGCAGGACGTGTTAACTGTACTGAAGCCTGTGCACGAATGCTCTGTATGTATCCATGCAGAACGCTGTATGATGAAGTTTCTTGTGGAACCGATTAGTGCGACAGTCCTTGTGGCACGGCAACATGTCTGCAAGACACCATCTAAGTGCTTGTGATAGTGGACGAACAGTTGGATGACTCAAGGCCGATCAGAGTGTCACAACTGTGGCCACAGTAACAGGCAAGTCTAAAAGTGTCATCTAGCGATTTAAAAAAGGCCGCTGAAGGTGGAAATGCTATGCAGAACCATATCGTCGGTCGTAGACGGACCACCGCACCGCAAGAGGTTCGATAAGTAGCCATAGCGGTGGGAAGAAATAAATATCTCAATTCTAGGCAGGTCGCTGCAGACATTGCAACCGTTACCGGTACAAGTGTATCAGCCAGAACCATTTCGTGTCGATTAAATCAGGCTTGTCTGTACGCTAAGAAGCCTATTAAATGCATCACATTTCAACCATGGCTTTGTCGAGAGGAAGTTCTTTGGTGTACGGAGCATATTGGTTTGGGTCAACAGCAGTGGCCCAGAGTGCTGTCTCCGCTTCATTGTGGCAAGTTATTCTCGCCATCAACTAGCGTGGAGAGAGAGGGTAACAGAATACACAGCTCAGCATGTTCATGGCGTGGGCAGGCATTACGCGCAAAGATCGAATGCCGCTTCATACCTTTGTAGGCACCATTACAGCGCCGTGATGTTGCAGACAGATTATTCTAGGTCGAGTCCGTGCGTTCAGGGGTTCGGTAGGTCCCGACTTCCTGTTTACGGACGACAATACCCGCCCACACAGGGTCGATGACGTATCGGACTGTGAAGATATTGAATGTATGGAATGGCCTGTGTACTCCTCGGACCTAAACCCTGTAGAGCATGCCTGAGATAAAAAATGAAATGTTGTGTGACTAGGGCCTCCCGTTGGGTAGACCGGTCGCCTGGTGCAAGTCTTTTTTTTAGTTGACGCCACTTCGGCGACTTGCGTATCGATGAGGATGATATGATGATGAAGGCAACACAACACCCAGTCCCTGAGCGGATAAAATCTCCGACGCAGCCAGGAATCGAACCCCGGCTCCTTCGTTCGGTGTTATTCGTTGCGTTTGTTGTGGGCGGACGTCACACGACATCCGTTCAAGTTCATCGTTGATTCCTTAACTGAGTTTTTTTATTACAGAGGGCCACTGCCTCACTGACTGAACACGATGAGCTACTGTGTCGGCAACACCACTCAGATATCGAGGCGAACATGCCTGAGATGCTCTTGGCAGACGTTTTTCTGAACGGACCCTCTCTCCCCGTAAAATCCAAGAACTGAAAAGTGCCTTGAGAGAGGAATGGGACAATATCCCCAAAGACTTCTCAACAGCCGGTTAGCCAGCAGGAACAAAAGGTGCAAAATTCAGAAAAAAGGAGCAGAGATTCAAAATGTGCAAAGAAACATGTGTGCCTCAAAAGAGAAAGTGAACGTTGGGAGATCTGTTCCACCACATATCTTCAAACACAACATGTTTGATTGCAAGCAATATCATCGACCAATGTTTTACCTATATTAGCTGAAGTAGCAGCGACTAGCAGACATAAATATGCGATCAACAGTCTGGACAGTTGGACTAGATACACTGGATATAAGTAATTGAAAGACATTATTGATATTCCTACGGAATTACTTATTACCATCGACAGTGACATTACTCGATGTGACACACACAGACAGACAGAGAGAGAGAGAGAGAGAGAGAGAGAGAGAGAGAGAGAGAGGTAGAGAGAGGGGGGCGGAGGGAGGAAGACAGAATGTAGAAGAAAGACAAAAGAACGAAATGGAGTATGGAAGAGCATGAAATTAAAAACAAAGGTTCCATAATATGTCCCCTTTACTCTACACCAAGGTCAGATGCAGAATGACACCTCATCGACGTCGAGACCATTATGGACGAAGCTGTAGCTCCGTTGAAGAACGATTAAATTAGAAAATGGACGTTACCTTGTTTAAAGAACCATTCCTGCAGTAGCCTAAAATGGTTAAGAGATTCCACGGAAAACCTAAGTCGACCGGAGTGGCCGAGCGGTTCTAGGCGCTACAATCCGGAACCGCGTGACCGCTGCGGTCGCAGGTTCGAATCCTGCCTCGGGTATGGATGTGTGTGATGTCCTTAGGTTAGTTAGGTTTAAGTAGTTCTAAGTTCTAGGGGACTGATGACCTCAGAAGTTAAGTCCCACAGTGCTCAGAGCCATTTGAACCATTTTTTTGAAAACCTAAATGATAATACCAGGGCCAATGTTCGATATCTCCTCATCTCGAGTCAACATTCCTAACTATGGTGCTATTTCAGTTGGTCAGACACTCGCAATCTTAGGCTCCATGCGGAAACAAATTACCAGAATCATTTATTACGCTAAGAGATTATCAGTCCGGATTGCTCGTACAGCGCTGGTTTCATCTACATCATCCTCGGGAGAATTATTTTTTGGCTTTATTTAATTTTTTTAGATTCCTATCCAAGCATACGTTGTGTTCACCACCTGTGAGAATTTAAAACTGTGAACTGAGCTGGGACTCGAGACGCTGGACGACTGCTTTTCCAGATCAGTCACTTATTTCTACCTGAAGCATCAGAGCAGGCACTTTTGCTTGCCACTGGCTCCGCTCCATTCCCTCGCAAGTACATCTCAGTGAGAGCCTTTCGCACTAAATCAAGAAAACTTGGTTAAAATCCCTGCAGCCATCGTTGTCACGGGAGACGGCGTTCGTGAGCAACCACGCTGTCACCGTACCCGTACACCATGCAGCTGGTACCCTAACGGGTGTGCAGCGGGCCACGCCCACTGGCCGACTCGGTTCAGGCGGCGGCTGCGGTGGACCGGTTTCGCTCATTCTGAGATAACACGCCAGGGGAAACAGAGCTGCTGTACTGGGGGCGTAGCTCAGATGGTAGAGCGCTCGCTTAGCATGTGAGAGGTACCGGGATCGATACCCGGCGCCTCCAGAATTAATTTTAAGGATTATTATCCATGCTTAAAACCCCGTAAGTGCTACAAAAGTGAACGAGCGACTAATTAAATTGAAGCGCATATCAAGTACGATAAGTTGCACATATAATATAATTTTTTATGTAGCTTTTGTGACATTTCTCTCTGCAGTAAAAATTTTCGAAAGAAAAACACGCCTTTCCTTTTTTTGTTTAATGAGTCTCAGAACGAAAAGTACTTCGTTTTTGAAACCGTCTGGTACCTAAAGTTGAGTATATTAGAATGCTGTAAGCAAACCATACATTTGTAAACATTGTGTAAATCGTTCCTCTCTTGACGCCATTTTTTCAAGGCCTGAGCTGGACCAGCCACAGAACACGTCGCGCGGTGGGCTAACCACGCTGTCAGCTGTACAGCTGCAGTCATTTTCCGATATACCGGGCGATGAAAAAGTCAGTATAAATTTGAAAACTGAATAAATCACGGAATAATGTAGATAGAGAGGTACAAATTGACACACATGCTTGGAATGACATGGGGTTTTATTAGAACCGAAAAAATACAAACGTTCAAAAAATGTCCTACAGATGACGCGTCATCTGACCAAAATAGCAATAATTAGCATAACAAAGTAAGACTAAGCAAAGATGATGTTCTTTACGGGAAATGCTCAATATGTCCACCATCATTCCTCAACAATAGCTGTTGTCGAGGAATAATGTTGTGAACAGCACTGTAAAGCATGTCCGGAGTTATGGTGAGGCATTGGCGTCGGATGTTGTCTTTCAGCATCCCTAGAGATGTCGGTCGATCACGATACACTTGCGACTTCAGGTAATCCCAAAGCCAATAATCGCACGGATTGAGGTCTGGGGATCTGGGAGGTCAAGCATGACGAAAGTAGTGGCTGAGCACACGATCATCACCAAACGATGCGCGCAAGAGACCTTTCACGCGTCTAGCAATATGGTTTTTTTTTTTTTTTTTTTAATGAAAGCCCATGTCATTCCAAGCATCTGCGTCAATTTTTACCTCTCTATCTACATTATTCCATGCTTTATTAAGTTTTCAAATTTATGCTGACTTTTTGATCACCCGGTACTATTAAACTCTAAATCGACGCAGATAATTTGAGGCCCATTGACTTGATCCATCGTTAATTGATTCTTCCCTGGCTTCTAGTTAGAACAACTTGACAGTTATCAATGAAAAACACAGTATTGTGCACATTCTGCAAAACTGAATCAGACCGTTAAACTATTTTTTTGCTTACTAGGCCATCATCAGACATTAACTGACGATCAGCAAAGAGGGCACAATATTCGCGGACAACATTGAGAAAGATGTTACACATCAAAAGTGACAGTGCAACAGCAATGCAAATAAAAACGCTAAATAGTAAATAAATACAATGGATACAGTGTATAAATAATTAACATTGAACTTAAACAAAAAAGAAAGACAGTGTCTACATAATTTTAATTAACTGAACAATCCCAATAAAGCAAAATTAGTGCTCGATGAGAGTACTGAAGAATAGCTTGCAAAAGTATTGAAGGTGATATAGAAATAGAGTAAAAGGGAGGAGTGACAATTGCAACAACAGAATATATGGAGTATATAGAAAGTCACAATAAAATAAATAAATGCCGAAAAAATGGAGGAACAGAAGGTAACAACAGTGTGAGGAGCATTGAAGACTGTGAGGATTAAGTGAAGTTCAGAAAAGAGGAAATAGTGGAAGGAGAGCAGAAGAACTTACAGGTGGGGTATAATATCAGTTTTTGTTTCCGATGCAAGATGTGGTCAGTCAAGACAAGGTTATAGATGTTGGTTGAATCACTAAATTCTATTGTGTCTAACTTACTTTGAAATATCGTTTTGATGTGTTCCATAATAGCTGAATATTACAACAGATTTAAGTTAATCCTTCCGTGTACCGTTCTTACCAAAACAATGACCTCAGCATTCAGTTCGCCCAATTCCGTACCTAGTGGGCATATCACGAGGCGAGAACATCTAAAAAACACATTCCCAGAGTTCTGATGAAGGGAATACCGTGTAAACAGCTTCACCTGGGCATACTATGGTTGTGCAGGCGTGAGAAGAGTACTCTCCATCAGTGGAGATGAAGGTAAGCCTGGTTCTAGGTGCTTAGTCCGGAACCGCGCGACTGCTACGGTCCCAGGTTCGGATCCTGCCTCGGGCATGGATGTGTGTGATGTCCTTAGGTTAGTTAGGTTCAAGTAGTTCTAAGTTCTAGGGGACTGATGACCACAGATGTTAAGTCCCATAGTGCTCAGAGCCATTTGAACCATTTTTTTTTTTTTTTTGAAGGTAAGCTGATAAGACAGTGTGTTGTGTTGTAGTGTATGTATTTAACAGACGACAGTAAGTCATTGACGCAATTAAAGGACTATCATGGCGTGGGATTTGATGGTAGCATTCAGAAAGTCAACGTGCTACAGTTCGCTGATAGTACAGAAGTGGTTGCCGAAAGAGAAGTGAGACTAAGTCGGCTACTTATTGAAAGGGTGCGAGTGGTAGCTGGTGATTATACAAAACACGTAAACATAAAGAAGGATACGGTAAGTATGCGCACAACAGGTGGAAAAAACTGTATGGCTGTGTGTTAAGCTTGCACAACAGACACTTCAAAAATTGGATGGATATAGCTATGTCGGAAGTAGATAAACACTTCACATGCAAGGAAGGCACGGCTTTCTATAAATAAAACAGTTACCAATATTCAAAAATATTCTATTGTAAGTAGGCTGTTTAGGTTTTCTTATTGGTAATGCCACGTAGCGCTCTGTATGAAAATCGCTGGCTGTGCTGTGTGCAGTCTGTGGCTGGTTGGCATTGTTGTAATACTCGCCATTGTAGTGTTGGGTAGCGGCAGCTGGATGCTAACAGCGCGTAGCGTTGCGCAGTTGGAGGCGAGCCACCAGCAGTGGTGGACGTGGGTAGAGAGATGGCGGAGTTTTGAAATTTGTAAGAATTGGTGTCATGAACTGATATATATATTATGACTATTAAGGTAAATACATTGTTTGTTCTCTATTAAAATCTTTCATTCGCTAACTATGCCTATCAGTAGTTAGTGCCTTCAGTAGTTTGAATCTTTTATTTAGCTGGCAGTAGTAGTGGTGCTCGCTGTATTGCAGTAGTTCGAGTAACGAAGATTTTTGGTGAGGTAAGTTATTTGTAAAAGGTATAGGTAAATGTTAGTCAGGGCCATTCTTTTGTAGGGATTTTTGAAAGTCAGATTGCGTTGCGCTAAAAATTGTTGTGTGTCAGTTTAAGCACAGTCGTGTACAATTTTTCTAAGGGGACGTTTCACTATATACAATCCGGGGACAAAAAAGGTTCATGAAAAGCTGTCTCCGGAGTACAGTTCTAGGCCTATATGAGAGCGGAACGTGGACAATAGAGAAGGCAGAGACAGAATTGATGCTTTTGAGATGAGGTGTTGCAGAGGAATTCTGAAGATGAGCAGATCAGTAGGTAATGAGGAGGTGTTGAGTCAATAAGTATGAGGACGTGTTGAGTAGGAGAGAAAATAAATTGGTGACAAATTGACCAAAGGAAGGGATCAGATGAGAGGATACACCGTGAGGCATCGAGGAACCCTTAGTACTAATGACTAAATACTTAGGGATTACAATTACAAATAACATAAATTGGAACGATCACATAGATAATGTTGTGGGTAGAGCAAACCAAAGACTGCGATTCATTGCCAGTACACTTAGAAAGTGCAACAGGTCTACTAAAGAGACTGCTTACACCACGCTTGTCCGTCCTGTCCTGGAGTATTGCTGTGCGGTGTGGGATCCGCATTAGATAGGACTGACAGATGACGTCGAAAAAGTACAAAGAAGGACAGCTCGTTTTTTTATTATCGCGAAATAGTGGAGATAGTGCCACAGACATGATACGTGAATTGGAGTGGCAATCATTGAAACAAAGAGGTTTTTCTTTGCGACGGGATCTTGTCACGAAATTTCAATCACCAGTTTTCTTCTCCAATTGCGAAAACATTCTGTTGGCACCCACTTAAGTAGGGAGAAATGATCATCACGATAAAATTAGAGAAATCAAGGCTCGCACAGAAAAATTTAAGTGGTCGTTTTTTCCGCGCGCCGTTCGTGAGTGGAACGGTAGAGAGACAGCTGAAAGGTCGTTCATTGAACACTCTGCCAACCACTTTATTGTGAATAGCAGAGTAATTACGTAGATGTAGATGAAGTGAACGTGTGTGTGTGTGTGTGTGTGTGTGTGTGTGTGTGTGTGCGTGCGTGTGCGTGTGCGAATTCTAAGACAGTTAACGGCTTGACTACAGTAAGCAGGTGAAAATGGGTATAAGTTGCAATAGTTATGCAGAGATGAACAGTGTTGCATAAGACGAACTTACCTGGAAAGCTACCTCAGACAAGACTTCGGACTGATGACCACGACAACAAAAACCGTGGTAAGAAAAACGTTGTAGCAGAGTCAGTCGTCTTTGACAGCTCATTTGTACTCATGTACACTATGTTTAGTCACACCTGAAGAGCAAAATTTATTACTCTGCGCGCCGAGAACAGGAACTGATAAGTAATTAACAGATAACAGTTACATGTTATGTTCAAATAATAATAGGTTCATGATGTACTATATGTCCCCTAGTTTGATTTTTCTGGCCCTTATGAATCTTCTCCAAAATGGATGACAGAGTGTGTGGTGTTACAACGTTTGTGTGTGTATACTGCATGCGTGTGTTTGCTTGCGAACGTGTGTGTGCGGGTGCGATGGTGTCTGTGGTGCGTGCAGTGACAGAGAGTGAGAAATGAGTGAACAGTGTAGCATTAGCCTCATATCATTATTAAATAACTTTCCTGTAAAACAGTATTGTACGCTAGGGCTAATCCCTATGGGTTAGTACTGTTTTAAATAGAGTGGCTTTGTATTCGGGATGGTGGAAGCCCTGATCTTCATCCAACCATCCTGATTTAAGTTTTCGGTAGTTTTCCTAAATTATTTCAGACAGATGCCAGGATGGTTCCTACTAAAATTCCATGGCCGACTACCTGTCCCATCATTCTCATTCTAGACCTGTACGTCTGTATATGCAAATGCGAAATGCTTTAATTTTGTTGTTCCTAAATCGTAATACCACGACATATACAACATCATTGTAAAATATATCTACGGATAAATAAAAACTGCTACAATAATAATAATAATAATAATAATAATAACTACTAATCTAATCCCTATTGGAGATACGGCGCTTCATGGCAACTTCGTTACACAGAAGCGTACCGCATACTGTACTCCCTAAATCGTAGCGGCGTTATGACATGAGATGAGCTCTTTCCTGGTGCAGAGTATTAGAGATACAGTTTCCTGATTTTACGGTATTCAAATTTCGGACTTTTCGGGCGAAAAATGCTCTGGAATTAAAAGGGCTCCCTTCCGACTAACGACGCGTATTTCTCTTGAGGAATGAGATGGCTGCAATAAAGTTCTGGTTATCGCATTCTCTCGTTTGAACTACGATATCGGCACTATAAATCAGCATCCCGAAACGGAAACTTCGTAATGAAACCTCTGGCTACTTCCCGCCGCAGAACGCATTGCGGTGGCTTCTCCTGCTTCTCTGTGCCGAACTATGCTATTAGCACAGACACTGCTGCTGCTTGTATGAAAGTAGATGACTGAGTTGTTTCATAATGTGCTTTTAATCTTTATTCATTAAAGACTTTTTATTATTATTTTAGCCTACAGGAAAGCAGGTAGTTACCATCTCGAAATAACACAAGTAATAAGTGCTGTATTCGCTTCAAAGTACTACGAATTATGAAACCCAGAAAAATGAGGAAATATTTTTGATGAGGAAAGTTTTGCTTTCCATTCGGTTTAATAATTTCCGTTGAGAGAGAGAGAGGGGGGGGGAGGGCGCGGGGGAGGACGAACGAAGCCCAAATTCAGTAAATTAGATCAAGAGAACATTATGTAATTTATTTTCATAGTGATAGTCGATTTGTGTATGTTTATTTTTTGAAAAAAAACCATCCTCTTGCACCAAAATTATAATTACATCAGCCGTTTATTAAATATACGCAGTACAATGGAGTGTTACGTTCGTCTTTCTGTGGTCTTCAGTCCCAAGGCTAGTTTAACGCAGCTCTTCATGCTACTCGTACTTTATCCTCTGCAAACCTCTTATCTCCGAACAAATTCCGCAGCCTACATCCTTCTGAATCTGCTTACTGTATTCATCTCTTGGTCTCCGTCTACGATTTTTACCGCTCACACTTTCTTCCATTGCAAAACTGGTGATCCCTTGAAGTCTCAGAAACTCTCCTGTCAACGGATCACTTATATCAGTCAAGTTGTGCCACAAGTTTCTTGTCTCCCCAATTTTATTCAGTACCACTTCATTAGTTACGTGATCTTCCCATCTAATCTTCACCGTTCTTCTATAGCACCAATTTTCAGAAGCTTTTATTCTCTTCTTGTCTAAACTTTTTATGGCCCATGTTTCACTTTCACGCATATCTACACTCCAGAGAAATACCTTCAGGAAAGACTGCTTAATATTTCAGTCTATGTTCGAAGTTAACAAATTTCTCTTCTTCAGAAACGCTTTTCTTGCCATTGCCGGTCTACATTTTATATCCTCTCTACTTCGGCTATCGCTAATTATTTTTCTGCCTAAATAGCAAAATTCACCTATTACTTTAAGTGTCTCGATTCCTAAAGTGATTCCCACAGCATCACCCGACTTAATTCGACTACATTCCGTCATCCTCGTTTTGCTTTTGTTGATGTGCATCTTATATCCCCCTTTCAAGACACTTTCCATTCCGTTCAACTGCACTTCCAAGTTTCTTCTCAAAGTTTTAATTTCTTCTCCCTGAACTTTAATTCGTACTCCAAATTTTTATTAGTTTTCCTTTACTATTTGCTCAATGATAAGATTGGATAGGGTTGGGGATAGGCCACAACATTGTCTCACTGCCTTCTTAAACACTGCTTCCCTTTCGTGCCCCTTCACTCTTGTAACTGCCGTCTGGTTTCTGTACAAGTTGTACACAACTTCTAGCTCTTGTATTTTACCTCTGTCACCTTAAGAATTTCAAAGAGAGTATTCCAGCCAACACTGTCAAAAGCTTTCATTAAATCTACAAATGCTATAAACGTCGGTTTGTCTTTCTTTAACCTGTCTTCTAAACTAAGTCGTAGGGTCAGTATTGCCTCTCGTGTTCCCACATTTCTCCGAAATCCAAACTGATCTTCCCCGAAGTCGGTTTCTACCATTTTTTCCGTTCTTCTGTAAAGAATTCGTGTTAGTATTTTGCAACCACGACTTATTAAACTAGTAGTTAGGTAATTTCTACACCTGTCAGCAACTACATCTTAAATATTTCATCTGTATCAATTCTCTGAAGTGCCATTTTATGTAATTGGTAGCATTCTTAGCGTTTTGTATTGTTACATGTTAGACGACTAAATATTGTATGGAGCGCAACTCTTGCTGTGACCAACTGCTGTTTGTTTTTGTTCTTCAGTAGAATTATTCCACGGAGTCATGATTTGCACCCTTCCGTGTTAACATAACTGTCTGTACAATGGATAACACATCGGTGCGACGCCCCTTGGCTTACACGGTATGTAGCTCAGCTAGTGGCTGGGTACAGCATTTCAAATACATGTGTTAAGCAACAGCCGACAGTTCATGACAACAGTGTTTATGGCGCTGCCAATTCAAGAGGAACCAATAGTGACTCTGATACTCAGAGGAAGTAGATTCTATGAAGGATCATATTAACGTAAGAAGGAACGATTGGAACTTACGTGCATGGTAAGACGATTGGACGCTTCAGTCACCACACGCAGCTTATACTAAATAAAATACGAGTAGTACACCGGCCTGATTGTTACTTCTGAATATACGTTTTAATATGACAAAATATCTCTTTTTGCGAATATATTCGCTACATTCCTGCGATCGAAGGCTACCGTGACCTATGTGGATCCAATGCAATTTATTAATGTAACCGTTTGTGTGACTATTTGCTGGTCTTCCTCCGTTGCGTTATAACAACACAGTACTTTATTCGCTTACACCCCTCCCCCTCTCCTCTGACACCTCACCGCCTTTGTGTTATCGTAATATCGCTCGTCTGTCTCTCCTTGGCAATATACACTCCTGGAAATGGAAAAAAGAACACATTGACACCGGTGTGTCAGACTCACCATACTTGCTCCGGACACTGCGAGAGAGCTGTACAAGCAATGATCATACGCACGGCACAGTGGATACACCAGGAACCGCGGTGTTGGCCGTCGAATGGCGCTAGCTGCGCAGCATTTGTGCACCGCCGCCGTCAGTGTCAGCCAGTTTGCCGTGGCATACGGAGCTCCATCGCAGTCTTTAACACTGGTAGCATGCCGCGACAGCGTGGACGTGAACCGTATGTGCAGTTGACGGACTTTGAGCGAGGGCGTATAGTGGGCATGCGGGAGGCCAGGTGGACGTACCGCCGAATTGCTCAACACGTGGGGCGTGAGGTCTCCACAGTACATCGATGTTGTCGCCAGTGGTCGGCGGAAGGTGCACGTGCCCGTCGACCTGGGACCGTACCGCAGCGACGCACGGATGCACGCCAAGACCGTAGGATCCTACGCAGTGCCGTAGGGGACCGCACCGCCACTTCGCAGCAAATTAGGGACGCTGTTGCTCCTAGGGTATCGGCGAGGACCATTCGCAACCGTCTCCATGAAGCTGGGCTACGGTCCCGCACACCGTTAGGCTGTCTTCCGCTCACGCCCCAACATCGTGCAGCCCGCCTCCAGTGGTGTCGCGACAGGCGTGAATGGAGGGACGAATGGAGACGTGTTGTCTTCAGCGATGAGAGTCGCTTCTGCCTTGGTGCCAATGATGGTCGTATGCGTGTTTGGCGCCGTGCAGGTGAGCGGCACAATCAGGACTGCATACGACCGAGGCACACAGGGCCAACACCCGGCATCATGGTGTGGGGAGCGATCTCCTACACTGGCCGTACACCTCTGGTGATCGTCGAGGGGACACTGAATAGTGCCCGCTACATCCAAACCGTCATCGAACCCATCGTTCTACCATTCCTAGACCGGCAAGGGAACTTGCTGTTCCAACAGGACAATGCACGTCCGCATGGATGCCGTGCACCCAACGTGCTCTAGAAGGTGTAAGTCAACTACCCTCGCCACCAAGATCTCCGGATCTGTGCCCCATTGAGCATGTTTGGGACTGGATGAAGCGTCGTCTCACGCGGTCTGCACGTCCAGCACGAACGCTGGTCCAACTGAGGCGCCAGGTGGAAATGACATGGCAAGCCGTTCCACAGGACTACATCCAGCATCTCTACGATCGTCTCCATGGGAGAATAGCAGCCTGCATTGCTGCGAAAGGTGGATATACACTGTACTAGTGCCGACATTGTGCATGCTCTGTTGCCTGTGTCTATGTGCCTGTGGTTCTGTCAGTGTGATCATGTGATGTATCTGACCACAGGAATGTGTCAATAAAGTTTCCCCTTCCTGGGACAATGAATTCACGGTGTTCTTATTTCAATTTCCAGGAGTGTATTACCCGCGCTCTCTGCCGGCATTGCATGCTATGAATTTCATCACTGTGTACTCACTGAGTCACTGAGGGGAATTTCCGTACGGCTACTTGGTTTTATTTGGTTTGGATATTGATGAGTCATTTTGCCCTGCCATGACGGCGGCGTCTCAGCCAACGGTGCTGCAGAGCATTTCACAACGTCACGCTGGTGTCAAGGCTAGCAGGGGCGTAATGACGTCGTTCGGAGAAGGCTTATGTCTTACGGTTCAGTATTTTGCTGTGGGGAAACTGCAACACGTTATAGTTAGGTGACCACAGTGCTACATTTCTTGGTCGTCTATCTATGCTTAAACTACACTGCTTTCGTACACTAGATTTGACGTACTTGACCAGCTTTGTGGCCGCTAGTTATTAAGTTTACATCGTAAAAATTTACAGAGACAGTTTGCTACACAATGTGGGACCAATCCGAGTTACAAAGGTCAGCGTCAATTTTGTCTTCACGCGACTTTCACACTTAACTGCCTTCAAAGTCCTCGACATCCGTATCAGAATGACGAAGCATAAATTATTAGAACAGCAATAAACACACAGAAAATTACATAGTACATAGACAAAAGGTGTGGGGCGGCGAAGAAGTTGTCGAATGAGTTGTTTGAATGCTCATTTCACGTAACAGACTATTGCCGATGCAACATATGTGGGACGGCGAAGAAGTCGTTGTTTAATGTTGAATGAAAGTTGAACATTGCCACCTTAAATCACGCGAGCCTGGCAACTAATTTGGTGGCCAGTCAGAAAGCGAAGGGAAACTTACTGACCTTAGTTCCCAGTCTGCACGGCCACATTCCTGTACAGCCCAGCTAAACGAAAAATATCCATAGTTCTTCACGAGATTAGGGCTGCTTCAATAAAATTTAAAGTTCCAAACAAGATTTTATTATCTTAAAGGCTCACACAAGTTACTCGGAACTTCTGAAAATGCTAAAGACATTAAATATTGTTAATTCAGCCAATCGTTTAATAGTTCAGAGGCGACTTCTACAGCAAGTTCCTCCCGAATAGTTCATTACTCTAACTAACGGTGCTCTATTAATAGTTCGCAATAATGTTAAAAAAAAAAGATTAATGCTCGCCTTAAAAGTGGAGTTAGTCACCACTTGCCACGCGGAATTATACTTCACACGGACGGCACAATAACAGTTTGTTACCGAAGTCTAAACGATCCAGGACGGTGTACAGTCCTCGCGATTTTCAATGTCCGTTTACATTGCTAAGTACGCGCATGTCACAGCCCGCTATGACGTCACCCGAGGCGAGGCGCGATCGTACGTTAAGCTCGCGTGGACTAGGCGTTGGTCTAATGCGGAGTGAGCTTACTACTGCCTCTGCCGCTCTTTTTATATAGCTCCGGCGCGTACCGCCAAGAGAGCATCTGTTCTTTCCGTTCCTATGCAGATGCCTGCAGCCTCCAAATGATCGCTATCTCAGGCACATAATCTTAAATATCACATTTAATAATAGCTTTACAAACTTCTCAATTTTTGTATACATACATCTGAGCAGTACAGAAGCACGTAGAAAATCTCAGCCCGCTAAAATTAAAACTTTACTCTCTAGAATTTTTACAATGGAACTAACGGTAGATTGTTACCTCTGAACCATAGCTTTATCAAGACTTGTATCAGCTGTTAATTATGCTACAAGACTAAAACTTGGTGTAGCTTTGTTAATTGTCCTATCTGATCATTGGTTTTAAAGAATTTGTTTTATCATTAAAATTTAAAGTACTTAATCTATAATGCTTATGTACATTTTACTCACAAAAGTAGTTTTTACTAAATTACTAAAAAACTAGAAGAGGTAACTGATTGTGGTATTTCCATTATTATTATTAGGGTGAACTGAAGCATCCTACCAATTTTCAATATTGTAGCTCTATTATTTCGCGCCTCTGATTTTTCCGAAAAACGCGGATTCTGGAGTCAATTTTAGTTTTATGGTTTTGGAAACCAGCACCACTCATTAATGACTTCTTACTGCACCTTCTCACCAAATTTTGGCTTCCTAGCGTCATTATTTAGCGCCTCCTATTTTTCTTTCAAAAGTGAATTTTACGTAAACTACTAATTTTATAACATTAAGATTTGTTACCTGAAACATTATTACATAGAACTATACTTTAACAAAGTTTTACACACAAATCTTAATTTTTACTTTTATGTTAAATGTGGTGCAATACTATATGCAGGCGCGTTACGATGACGTGACGCTACTAGCAGTGAACTAGGGTAAGTCCCGTGCACTCGCTCGCCTCTGTATCTTATACATGATACAGCGCTTGCTTTGCTTCATCACCCCCTTTTTAATTTTCGTGAAAATCTATTTTTGAACAAAATTAAATTTCTAAAAGAACAAACAAGCGATGGATTACTTTAGTATACCTCTTTCAACTTAAGTTGCTTCTTCTTAGGAAATTCCTTATTACTACATACACAAAATAACCATACTCATATACACATAGAAAACCTAGTACAGAAGACATTCACAAATTATTTACATACATTTACATGGAAATATAAATTTTTCAATGGTTACAAAATAGTTATTTTTTTTTCTTTAAAATCAGTCTCTTCCTGAAAAAGAAAATACACACGACTTTTATCACTGCAACGCACTCACATTTTTCTTTTACTATAATACTCGGCACTGTGGTGGGTGTCCTATTGTAACACTCATTTAATTTCACTGATTGACAAAATTGTGGGAGGAAATTGTATTCACTGTGGTTTGCGTCTCTACTTCCAATCTCCCTACCGCTTGTTGTCAGTCATTCATGCAGCCTGCATGTCCCTGAGAAACAGACAATACAGTCTAAGTTTCTGTTTTCAACTTATATCTAAGGTAGGACAAAGTACATTTTATAGTTTATATTCTGGCACTATTTTACTAATTGTGAAGTTGTCAGAAAGACATTTAGCACTAAGTCGTATCTGATACAATAGCTCCTACTTTCTTCTTTCATATATAATCTTTACGTTCCTAAATAGTGAAAATTCTTTTAGCAAATTAATATATTAAGATCTTGCTTCAACTTAGAAAATTGAGTAACCTTTTAGCTTTAATGTACTCTGGCTTAATTATCGTATGGATTAGTTCATCAAAGAAGTCATTTGCTGACCAGCACTTTGCTTTATTGTATGAATTACTAAAGAAATTAGTTATTTTCAGTATACCGATTCCAAATTTCTGCATTTTCCAATATTTGTGTGTTTCTGTTGTCTGTTTAACTATTTATTTGCCTCAAGCAAGATTTAGCGTTTTTCACCATTTCACGAGACGTGAGGGAATTATTCTTTAATCCTACATCATTTACTTCAATTTACTTACTTCACTTCTTCACCTTATTCATTTTCTCCCTTTTCTTCCAGATTCAAAATACTTCATTTCTCCACTTCTTTCTCCCTTTTCCTTTTGTCAGCCTATTGACGTCCTGTTTCTATATATTTGGTGCGATCCTCACACCACTTCCACACATCTCCATTTATTTAATTCTAAAACGCCATTGCTTGCCTCTATGAGCATTACCTTCTTACGCTGTTTTCCTTCAGACAACCTTATTTCTAGCAACATACTACCTTCTGCATAATCTCATGGATTATTCATATTCATACCGTACTTCGTATACTGCAAAGTGTCTCTCTTAGTTGTAGTTTCTAACCCTTTACAATTACATGAAATATTTTAATTTATTTATTTTAGCCATGTTTGCCTCTTATTGGTACTCAGACTTTTGTTTTGCCATTCACTAGGTAGATCCTTACTAAGAATACTTAAAACCTAATAGCATATATACAACATGAAGACATATGTGATTCTTACCTGTTATGATAGACCAGAAGAAGGGAATGAAACTTGAAAAGGAAATAAAGTTTCACCCAGCTGGGACTGCACGGTACGCCAAACCGTGTATCCGCCAAAGAGTGGCAGACTCCCTACAGTAATTAATTACTGTTAATTTTAAATTCCTTTAGATCCACAATATTTCTTAGACCTAGTTCTCTCTTACTCTTTGGATATTCCAAACGATAGGCATTTGCATGAGGTTTACTTACTATTCTAAATGGTCCATGATATACATGCATAAACTTTTTAGTTTCTGCAGAAATTTTCTTTGATTTTTCTTTTGTTTTGACCAGCACTAGCTCACCAATTTTAAAACTAGTGGGGGAAGCCCTTGCATCATGCCTCTTTTTCCTATCTAAAGCTCTTTTGCGTATATTTGCCCTGGCCTGTGCTTTCTTCTCATCCAATGTACTCTGACTTAGAACTGGAAAGTCAATCATACTCGGGATGATATTATGTGGTTCCTGATTGAACATCAGCTCACATGGAGCAAAACCTGTGGCATCGTGTTTCAGATTATTAATTATCTCTTCAACCTTAGCACTTTCCTCATTCTCACTGAAAACCAAATTTTCCTGCAAGTATCCTTTATTCTTTATTACTCTAATAGGCAGTTCCCAAGTTTCATTACTACCGCCTATATGACTTCCTATAAAAGACTCTCTTATCACTTTAGAGTCAGGTAAAGTTAAAATTAAGTTGTTCTGATCAAAATTGATCTTTCCCTGGTACTTTGATAAGAAATCAGTACCAATCAACATATCAACACTTAAGCCTAGCACAATCAAACAAGGATGATCTATTACTACGTCATTTATACCAATGGGTATCAAAGCTTCGTGTTGAACTGGTCTAGAGACTTTTCCAGTAGCACCTATAATCTTTAAGCCACTTACTTTCATAACTGTTAACTTCTCTTTATTGGGTATGGTGTCAAAAAATGTTTGTGATAAAGCACTTGCTTCACTGCCACTGTCAAGCAGACAACGCACAGTGACTCCTGATATGTTTACTTTGATAACAGGGTGAGTTATTTTACATTGAACAGGTTGCTCACACACCTCGTCTAATAAATCTCGTTCTATGTTCTTCCAGCTAAAGTAATTCTGATCAGTTGCAATTACATTTACATTTACATCCTGGGGCTCATCATGCTCTATAATCCTAGCTGCTTTCTCTAATCTGTCCACTAACTTTAAATCGAAGCATCTGACGACTTTTTCTACTTTTGTTTGCTGCACATCAGCCAAACTATCCTCTACCTCTGAGCAACTGCGTCCCTGCGCAATATTGCTGTTCATAAGAATGTCGTCACCTTCAACCATTTGTGGCACGTTTACACAGCTACTAGATTCTTTCACCTCGTTACTATTTCTACCCCCTTCATTCATCATTTCCTCCTCTCTAAAGTTTTGCAGTACTGATTCTACTTCTGCTACTTCTACTTCAGCTTTTAGATTGCCATTTTCATCGAAGATGTAAGCTTTTACTTCATCATTATTCCCATCAGACTCAAACCCATTATCTATTTCTTCCCCATTATCTACCTTGAGTTCCTGTTCTTCCTTGACCCATTTTTCTAGTGTATCCAAAATACTATCCACTATTTTGTGAGAGTGGCTTAACACATCACTGGTATTATCTGTATTTATTTCGTCATCCATGTTGTCTGTCTGTGTATGTTGGCTGATTGTCTGTGTTTCCGTTACTGGCTGTGTTACTGTTACCGCCTGGTGAGCGCCAGTTTCCTCATAGACGGGATTTAGTTTCCCACACGCGGCCTGTTGTGTTCATCTGTGACACCACTAGATATAGTAGCATCATGACTCCCTTTTTGTCTTAATGGCATAGTATTTACTTCTCCACTTTCGTCATAGTAGTTGTTACGAAAGCGTGGTGAGTATCTACCCCCTCTTCCTCTGCCACGGCTTTGGTTTCGATAGTTTGTTTTGGTGTGCCTAACTTCCCTATTTCTAACGTTCACGTTTCCATTATTTTGTACGTGATTGTTAGAAGATTTGTTATTCTGCTGCACCTGCTCCTCAGCAGCAGCTACTCTTTCCACTCTTTCCAGATATTCAATAAATTTGTCTATATTATCTCTAGGGGCGGAAATGATCCTCTTCTGCCAGTACCACGGCAGCTTACCTTCTAAACCCATAATGATCATATCTGGCTTCATCTTTTCTGTCAAATGTGACAGTCTTGAAACCCACTTCCTAGCGAAATCCTTTACTGATTCACGCCCTGGGAAAAACTTCTTACCACTCCAGAATTCCCTTAACACATCATTTTGTTTGTTATGTGACCAGTATTCGTTGAGAAATGCAGACTTAAATTCAGATAAAGTTTTACATTTGATCATTACATCCGCTGACCATCGCAAAGCATCACCTGACAAATGACTTCTTATAAATGAAATTTTTTCTCTTTCTGACCAAGTGTTGGGGAGAACATCCTCAAAGTCATTCCAAAATTCAAGAGGGTGAATGTACTTATCAGGATCAAAGCGCAAAAACTGTCGACACCCTATAAAAGCGGCGTCAACTGAAGTCACATGCTGTACAGTAGAATGACTAGAAATAACAGAGGTTACTCTATTTTCTAGGTTAGCAATGTTAGTATTTAATTCCTCTACTTGTGACTCTACTGCTTCTATCCTGGCAGAACATCTTTGTTCCACTGCACCACGAATTTCGGTACAGGTTTCTTTTACTTTCTCAATGTTTTTCTGACAAGTATCTACTTTAATTTGTACCTCTTTAACTTTGTCAGAGCAAAGTTTGGACTCGTTGCTCAATCTTTCGGACAACCTCACTTCCAAAAGTTCATCTGCCTCTTGATAATTTTTTTGAATTTGATCTATTTCACATTTGAAAGTACTATGCATTTTAGTTAACTGTTGCCCTACTTTTACTTGAATGTCATGATGAATAGCATCTATCTTATAATTCAAACTATTCCATTTTGATTGCAGTTCTTCTTTTAGTTCTTTATTACTATCCTCAATTTTAGCCTCAATTTTATTTTCCAACCCTTTATTACTAACCTCAATTTTATTCTCCAACTCTTTATTACTATTTTCAATTTTAGCCTCAATTTTATTTTGGTTTGATTCGAGTTTGGCAAACAGTATTTGCATCCAATCCGGAGCTTCTACCTTGATACTTTGTATCTCTTGACTTGACTGAGCTGGAGATATTTTGAGCTCAGTTTCACTACCTGACAAAGTTAGCAACTCTACTGGCTCCCTTTTGACTTCTATTTCACTTATTGATTGCATCCCTGCACTCTCATTTAAATTAAAGTCATAATTTACTGGTGACAAATTACGTTCTAGTTCAATATTTGAGGGATTAATGGAACCATCCTCATTAAACTCAATTCCTGATCCTGAGGATTCTTGGTCAGAGACCGGTTCCCTTCTGAAATGTACACTACTTTCCATATCTTTTAGTTTGTTAGCAGCAGTTAATAAATATTTTAAAAGTCTTTGACTTAACTTAAATGCTTGATTTCGACGAATGATGTCGTCGCGGTGTACCAGCAATCGTGATGCGACGCGTCGCGACGTATTGAAGGCAGCAGCAGCAGCTGTAGCGTCGAGTACCGCCACAGGAATCGCCTACTGCAATAGCTCCAGGGGGGGGCAGCAAGGCACCGTTGACCGCTCGGCGCAGCCGGCAGCTGTCTCGCAGATCAGCGCAGCTCCGCGATGACGCACCGTCTTCCTTTAGTCTCAGCGCCGTCGGCAGCCGCGATCCAGCATCGTCGCCTTCCTCACCATCGTCACTAACCAACGTACAGCGGTAGACACTTATTGTTTATACACTACACCCGCCTTTACTGGTAACACTGTTCCCACACTAGTTCAATTCAGTGTCCTGTTATTGCCTACCGAGTTCGTTAATTTATACCAATCGCTTTCACACATCGAGCACTTTTATTTGCTTTTAATTCAGTTTTCCCGGCCGATAAGCACCATATGTGGGGCGGCGAAGAAGTTGTCGAATGAGTTGTTTGAATGCTCATTTCACGTAACAGACTATTGCCGATGCAACATATGTGGGACGGCGAAGAAGTCGTTGTTTAATGTTGAATGAAAGTTGAACATTGCCACCTTAAATCACGCGAGCCTGGCAACTAATTTGGTGGCCAGTCAGAAAGCGAAGGGAAACTTACTGACCTTAGTTCCCAGTCTGCACGGCCACATTCCTGTACAGCCCAGCTAAACGAAAAATATCCATAGTTCTTCACGAGATTAGGGCTGCTTCAATAAAATTTAAAGTTCCAAACAAGATTTTATTATCTTAAAGGCTCACACAAGTTACTCGGAACTTCTGAAAATGCTAAAGACATTAAATATTGTTAATTCAGCCAATCGTTTAATAGTTCAGAGGCGACTTCTACAGCAAGTTCCTCCCGAATAGTTCATTACTCTAACTAACGGTGCTCTATTAATAGTTCGCAATAATGTTAAAAAAAAAAGATTAATGCTCGCCTTAAAAGTGGAGTTAGTCACCACTTGCCACGCGGAATTATACTTCACACGGACGGCACAATAACAGTTTGTTACCGAAGTCTAAACGATCCAGGACGGTGTACAGTCCTCGCGATTTTCAATGTCCGTTTACATTGCTAAGTACGCGCATGTCACAGCCCGCTATGACGTCACCCGAGGCGAGGCGCGATCGTACGTTAAGCTCGCGTGGACTAGGCGTTGGTCTAATGCGGAGTGAGCTTACTACTGCCTCTGCCGCTCTTTTTATATAGCTCCGGCGCGTACCGCCAAGAGAGCATCTGTTCTTTCCGTTCCTATGCAGATGCCTGCAGCCTCCAAATGATCGCTATCTCAGGCACATAATCTTAAATATCACATTTAATAATAGCTTTACAAACTTCTCAATTTTTGTATACATACATCTGAGCAGTACAGAAGCACGTAGAAAATCTCAGCCCGCTAAAATTAAAACTTTACTCTCTAGAATTTTTACAATGGAACTAACGGTAGATTGTTACCTCTGAACCATAGCGTTATCAAGACTTGTATCAGCTGTTAATTATGCTACAAGACTAAAACTTGGTGTAGCTTTGTTAATTGTCCTATCTGATCATTGGTCTTAAAGAATTTGTTTTATCATTAAAATTTAAAGTACTTAATCTATAATGCTTATGTACATTTTACTCACAAAAGTAGTTTTTACTAAATTACTAAAAAACTAGAAGAGGTAACTGATTGTGGTATTTCCATTATTATTATTAGGGTGAACTGAAGCATCCTACCAATTTTCAATATTGTAGCTCTATTATTTCGCGCCTCTGATTTTTCCGAAAAACGCGGATTCTGGAGTCAATTTTAGTTTTATGGTTTTGGAAACCAGCACCACTCATTAATGACCTCTTACTGCACCTTCTCACCAAATTTTGGCTTCCTAGCGTCATTATTTAGCGCCTCCTATTTTTCTTTCAAAAGTGAATTTTACGTAAACTACTAATTTTATAACATTAAGATTTGTTACCTGAAACATTATTACATAGAACTATACTTTAACACAGTTTTACACACAAATCTTAATTTTTACTTTTATGTTAAATGTGGTGCAATACTATATGCAGGCGCGTTACGATGACGTGACGCTACTAGCAGTGAACTAGGGTAAGTCCCATGCACTCGCTCGCCTCTGTATCTTAGACATGATACAGCGCTTGCTTTGCTTCAAAGGGTCATACACATTTCATCCATTGGTAAGTAATGACTGCGGTGACGGGAAAAATCCCTTCGAGCTCAGAGATTAGCACAATTGCTTACAGATTCGGTAGACGGAAATACAATCTTTGGGCTACTAGAACCAGTAAGAAATATCTGGATTAAATTATTTTGGTCATTGATGTTTTTACACCTCGTACGTTATGTTAAGTGCCGGGAAGAAATGTAGCCTCTTGTGTATGAAAGTTAACCATTACTCAATATTCATAAGCCTTCTATATACTTTTGTTGCTGTTGTATTAATAATGAATTCATTTAGACTTCTTTGATGGAAGTACAGTTGTTAAAGCATAAATGCATATAAAAAATTTAGCAGTCTTGTGGTTGATAGGTCGTTAATGTATATTTCTGTAAATATGTAACAGATGGTATAGAATAGATCGTATGGTGATGCTTTCGAATGTGCGTCAAGATATCGAATACGGCGTACACACAGAGCATGCTACATCGTATGTCTTTAAAAAAGAGGTAAATACGAACGCTGCTCCTCGTGTATGTGTCTACAATGGAAGCCACTGTAGAGTGCTTTGCGGAGAGATCACAGGACATGCCATTACGCATTACACGTCCATAAAAAGCTTATTTATTATTCATTATTAGTTCATGAACATGCAGAAAATCGGAGAAAAATTAAGACAATATTTATTTAACAACTGGAGACCAAAATTTAGCAAGATGAAGGCCACTAATGGTAGTTCTGTCAAGCATTCTTTGTTGCTTCGTTGCACAAGGCTCACCGTTAAGTGGCTTTACAAGAAATAGGGCAAGCTCATCACTCACAAATCACACTTTGTGAAAAAAAAGTCTCCGAAGATTTAATGACTTTCAGGTGGACCATTCCTGTGTATGGCAGGAGGAGATCTTTCGTCATTCTTGTTTTAGGAATCTGTATTCTGTTGGTCACTTCCGTAGTTGCTTGTGCTGTCGTGGTCGTACGAGTTTCAGTCGATTCAAGTGAACTCGTCTCTAATTCAAATGTAGGCAGGCTTGCTTCTGTCCGAATACTGGATGAGCTTCAGATTGTAGTGCCACGGTTCTTTCGTTTCCTGGATACCGTTTTTCTTTGAGGGAACAAACTCTGATCCAGGAACAGGTTTATGGTGGAGAGTTGGGGTATACATTTTGTTAATGCCCACCTATCCTCCCCTATTCCAAAGCCAAGTATAATTTTCCTACAACCGTACTTTCAACATGCCACAGACATCCAGAATGTTAATGATAACAATAATAATAATACTAATAACAATAATCTCTCTCTGTCCCCCCTCCCACACAGGCCATGAAGGCCCAAAGGTACCGAACGGCCACCGTGTCATCCTCAGCCTACAGCCGTTACTGGATCCGGAGGGGCATGTGGTCAGCACACCGCTCTCCCGGCCGTATGTCAGTTGCCGAGACCGGAACCGCTCCTTCTCAATCAAGTAGCTCCTCAGTTTGCCTTACAAGCGCTGAGATCACCCCGCTTGCCAACAGCGCTCGGCAGACCGGATGGTTACCCATCCAAGGGCTAGCCCAGCCCGACAGCGCTTAACTTCGGTGATCTGACGGGAACCGGTGTTACCACTGCGGCAAGGCCGTTGGTCCAACAACAACAACAACAACAATAATAATAATAGTTTGCTCGTATCAGTAGTTAACACATCGCTTCTGCATACATCCCAAGATACTGCAATTCAGAAATATTCATCATTTGAAAATTTGAGATGTAAGTGTGTCGTTAAACTGATTTAACAGTTGTAGTATGAACAAACTAGAGCAGCTTTGACAACATTTACAAAATAGAAGTGTGCACTCATCGGTATCAGTAATTTACTAATACTAAGGTTTTGAAAACAGGTATGCCGACTTTTTCTAATGGCTATGCGTGTGTTTAACTGTGGTACTTCTGTTTCTTCCAGTCTTGTCCGCCTATGTTGGAGAACGTTTTTTTTTTTTCGTTAGTAGTGTCTTGTTGTCTTGCCTTATTCAACTAGGATGTGCTTTCCCGGCTTGGTTTGTGGTCTCGAGAACCATTTGTTGTTGCCATCAGGTGGCATCTAAAGCTAGCTAACATGTTTTCTGCTGCTGGTCAAATTGCAGACTCATACACGAGAGTTAACTCTTAGCTAAGAGCCAAAGAAATATTACGTAATAAACATAACTTGTGACTTTCTTTTCATTAAAATTTCGCAAATTACTGTAAAAATTGGTTTTGTGTTTTTGGAATGGACACTGATTGAGGCTATGTTTCTAAATTTCGATTGTTGTCTATAGTTACAAAGTGGGACGTATGTGTCCTGCTGGACTCAATGAGGAATACACGGATCCCTAAATTCATCTCTCCCCGAGACCAGTCAGACATATACATCCCACTTAAAATAATATTTTTACTAGGGATTATGATCGACAATAAACCACTTACGGCGTTATCAGAAAGATTTAAAATTAGTCACAAGAAACAGCGATGATACAATCTCGGCGATATCCTTCCCCGCGTCCATAGCAGAGCACACAGCTGTAATGGAAGCTGCAAGCCGATTCGACAGGCGGAGTAGTCCCTCAAGTGATGGCATCGTCTTTCTTACTTTCTTTTGGACGTTGCAATATTAAACATTTTCATCTTGTGGAACTGTTATAATAGAGTAAAATGTGGTTAACTTTCTCTTCAACTTGCTTTTGTAAGGCAGCTGTCAACAGAGAGAAATATAAAGATAAGTGGAAGGAAAGTGTTTAGCATAAAAACTAGACCCCGAGTTGGTGGATTTTACTGTTCCATATCAAATCAAGGAAATAAAGTAAGATTACACTACCGAATAAAATACATAAGTGTAAAAATTTATACACAAATGTGAACAAAAAGCACAAAGAGACGTTCTCTACACGCACTGGCAATAAGCTAAAACCACTAAAGGAATGTAAAAATGGTTTTTCAATAAACACGTGCACAAATCTGTATATTTCTTGCAAACAGTGTAAAAAGAAGAATAAATACCTTTAGTCCGTTTATCTACTCTAGAAAAGAAAAAAAATACATAATGCACAACTGATAGAATTGAGTAATGCCGCCGGCCGGGGTGGCCAAACAGTTCTAGGTGCTAGAGTCTGGAAACGCGATCGCTACGGTCGCAGGTTCGAATCCTACCTCGGGCATGGATGTGTGTGATGTCCTTAGCTTAGTTAGGTTTAAGTAGTTCTCAGTTCTAAGAGACTGATGACCTCAGAAGTTAAGTCCCACAGTACTCAGTGCCATTTGAACCATTTTAAGCAATGCCTTGCGCATTAGGTGCCAAACAATGAGCCTGTTGGCTGCAAACAGTTGATACATTCAACGCTAGATCGCAGCACCCAGCAAATGTGGGACTTTCGTATACCTGAGAACTCAGGTTGGTAAATCTGTATGTGGGACACATGTGTCCAACTGGTTACGAAAAGACCCTTAGTTTTCATGCTACTTTCTTCACTGAAAGTTAGCTGAGAATTTGAAAATAAATGCTATGTGTGAAACATAAACGCTGATAATAATATATTCATTGGGAGAGGGTGGGGGTGAAGCGCTCCCCCACGTCACCTTCTCTGGATCTGGGCCTAATATGGAAGAAGGTTACCCGCAAGATAACGTAATTCTGAGGCAGACCTGTACAGTGGCTCCGCAGTTTCAATATGGTGAGATACGTGCCGTACAGTTCAGGTTCAGAGTAACCAAAGCAAGTGCGGAAATCGTTACAGTTTTGCTTGAGCTGCTCATAATCATTGAAAACGTCCGTAAAAATTATGGCGTTCGGAATACGAGGAGATTTAATAAGTTACATTAATACTCCACGGAACGAAACAATACTGAGAAATGTCGCTGACTTTGGTAACTTTGTTCCCAAAAATAAGCAGGTGGAGAGTATCTGCACGGGCACTAGCTTTGTCTGTGGCGGCGGCGGGTGTAGTTGCCCGGCTTTCTTTACGGCAGCGGGAGTTGGTAGCCGCAGTTTCCCGAAGTGGAGGGACGCCGTAAAGCCCATAAGCAGTGTTTTGTATTACGGCGCACCCTCCTTTTGTTCGTATAGCCGGCGCGCGCTAAGTGCTAGCAGCAAGAGAATAAAAGCAGCGTAAATACTCGACAACTGCGCTGTTTTCTCCCACGAGGTCCCGGCGAATTGTGAGCAGTGCGTGTATATAAGAAATTAGTGCCCGCTGTAATCCCACAGACCCACGAGCCGCGCTGGGTGTGTAATGCTAATACCCAATCCAATCGTATTAGTCGCTACTTTTTTTTCATCCTTCCGAATTGCAGCAGCTCAGTCTATCTTTCCTTACTTTGCATGTAAATTCATCTCTTGCGAACACAACGCCCCTTAAGTGCAGACATTACACGGTGTTCGAATCACAAGATCCTTTATATGGGTCTGTATACTGGTGTGTTTTTACTGTGACAGTGGTGCTGCAGTAGTTCATCGATGTATACTTCGATGAGAAAAAAAAATTACAACACCAAGAAGTAGTTGTGTGACATAAACGAAAGTTAAATGGTGTTTTTCTACTTACTTCTGAAAGTTTTTCGCGCCAGTCGCATAAAAATGACGCTATTAGCGCCACAATGAAGACGCACATAAGATTTGCTTTAAATGCGCGGTGTTACGATCGTGAGCTTTAGTTACATTTGTACGTAGTGAGTTGATTTTAGTCAAGAATACCCTTTTAGGCAATAAAGACATCATTATCAACACCTCACTATTTCGAACGAGGTCGAGTAACAGGGCTAACGGAAACTGGGTAATCCTTCTGCGATACTGCAGAAAGACTAGGCAGGAATGTAACCACTGTACCTGACTGTTGGCAGCAGTGTGCACGAGAATATACGCTCGAAAAAACACCGGGCTACAGACGGCCACGTCGCACTACCGAGAGGAAAGACCATCGTGTCGGCGTACGGCTCTGGCGCATCGAACTGCTTCTGCAGCAGGAATGTGAGCAGCAGTTGGCGCCACAGTGACAACAAACTGTTACAAATCGGTTTCTGCAAGGACGACTTGGAACCAGACGCCCTGCAGTGTGCATTTCACTGACCCCAAACCATCACCATTTGCGAATTCGGTGGAGTCAATCGAGAGATCATTGGATGGCGAAGTGTTTACCGGTAAAAGCTGCTTCTGACTCGACGACAATGACAGCAGTGTGTCGATTGAGAGGAGGGCCAGTTGAGGGCCCGAAACCAACCTGTCTGTGTTCTAGACCTACACTTGGATTGAATGTCTGGGGTACGATTTTAAATGGCAGCAGGAACACTCTCGGGGTTATCCCATGCACTCTGGCTGCAAATCTGTACGTAAGTCTTGTAACACCCCACCCATCACTTACCTGGTTTTGGCGTGTGTTCACCCCAAGTAATTGAGTAACAGAGCAACAGAGAGTGCAAAACTGCCGCAGTATTGGATAACGCGAAGAAAGTAATAAGGCCCTGTGACTCCTGGTTGAACTGCGGTGGCAGTGTTGCCATTAATTGATTCAGAATTGATCCCTTTTAATTAAAAAGAGGTGCACATTGATGTTATATTCAGCTATTGAACACCAGATGCAAATGTTGAACATAAAATTAACTAAGAAAGTGACTTGGGATTTCAAATACTTGATTGAAAACAGATGTAGTCGATTAGCACAAATTTAATTTAACTCACTACCTTCAATCATCACATTACATGACTCTCCTAACAGGCAGTGGTAATAAATTGCGTTTGCGTGGAGTAAAGCGTGATAAGTCAAAAATAATTCCTATCGACTGACCCAGGCGTAATGCGAAGTGCGAGAAGAATTCTACAATACACAGCCCATGAAACCCTTGTGGAAGCTTTGCCGACGTGATCCAACAAATTAATCAGTGGCCGGAGTGGGCACAATATCACCGAATTCAGCGTGGCAGGGCGGCGTCCTTTTGCGAACGTCGGCCGACCTTGTGGTGCTGCAAGGCTGCGCTCGTCTGTTCACTTCTAGCTATCTTGCTGAACGAAAACTTTCTATCTCCAGGCTCAATCGTTCCGTTCACTAAGTCCTAAACTGCAGAGATGCTCACTCTCTCTCAGGCAAGCTGAATAAAGAATGCCACGTCCGCACTCTAGGCAAGCTAGAAATGGAAGACCTCTACAGAGACTTCTCCCAGTCTGCTCTTCGCCTTGGTTTCCCCTCAACCAATTGCAGCACAAGTCACGTTAATTATGCGTCACTTCCCAGCGCCGACCGATGCCTGCTCTGGGAAGTGAACAAATTCCCACAAAATTTCCCTTGCTCTCAACGTCTGCTATTTAGCTCCTCCCAGGCCGCCCATCAAGGTTAACATCTGCACAAAACACCAACTTTTCCGGACTTCTGACTCCCAGGAGAGTACTTCAAATTCCTTGGTCCTATGTTCCCATTTGAGGCTGGCATGTTTCATTCTGTCGCTCTTCACCCTATTTACTTCAGACTCTGCGGACCGTGAATTCAGCGGTAAGTTGCTATAGTCACGAACACACATATTTTGGGCTCTGTTGACCGCTCCACCGTAGCTTTGCGTGGCTTACTCGCATGTTTCACTGAAAACGGGACGATGGACATGTATCAACAGGTGTACAAGTTCTCTGTCTGCTTCCCGGTATACCAGCATGGGGTCAACCACCAACTCACTGTCACTCATCTTAAGGCAGCAGGAGGTCACGCCCCGTTACTGCTTTCTCAGAGCATGAGCCACCCTAAGCTGCCTATTGTCACTTCCGTTCGCCACTCCCCATCCGGTCACGGTCAATTCGAATACTTCCCTGGGATAAACTAGCCTCCAGTAAATCGACGCCTTTCCACAAAGTTCTCATGTCGTGTGAATTACTTTAAAACAATCACCCGTCATTAATTATTCCAATACGTCCATACTATACCCTCTACAAGATACATTTTGCCTTGTCAGTCATTTTTGTTCAGCTCTACTGTTCGCTCAACGTGAGTTAGGTGATCTTTAATGACTTCACATAGTTCTTGCCATCTTACAGTCTTACGATTCGACCTGTTGTTCTGCCATTTACGAAAGTGTTTTGCCACAGGATAACAGTAGCCCACATACCGCTGTTGTGACCTAACTTGCTTTACAGAGCGTCGACATGTTGCCTTGGCTTGCTCGATCACCAGATCTGTCTCCAGTAGAGAACATATTGGACATCGTCGGTTGAAAACTCCAGCGTCATTCACAAACAACATATAACAGTTCCTGTACTGACCGACCAAATGCAACAGGCATGGAAGCCGATCCCATAAACTGCCATCCAGCACACATTCAACACAATGCATGCGCGTTTGCACTCAACATTCTGGTGGTTACACCAGTTGTTACTGCATCAGCATTTCACATTTGCTTATCTCGCGCTTACATTAACCTGTGATCTACCAATTTTAATCACTGAAATATGTTACAAAGACGATTGTGTTCCCGAAATTTCATTACTCTACATTAATTATTTTTTGGTGTTGCAAGTTTTTTTGCGTCAATGTATTTACGGATTCATGGAACTTCCTCTTCCCTTCCCAGCCTTCATCATGCCGTCGTACAGAGTCCGCTGTTTTTTTTTTCATGGTTCATCAAATTTATTTTATTTTAACTTTCCGAATGTATGCCCTTGCTGGCACAGTAATCAGTTAACCTAAGGGAGAGAATGCGTGTTCGTCCTCTATATGTGAATCGTGTAAACTACTGTGTTTTGTGTGTTACTGTATTTATCTGTTTTGAGCCGGATATTGGGGGCCAAGCCAGTATTCTCCTAAAGGAGCATGGAAGACCCCCTAAAACCACAGTCTGCTGCAGGCATTCAGTCCTGGTCTGGCTCGCCTACGTGTCTCACTAGCAAGAGCGCTGCGCGTTAACCCTTTCGCTGCTGTAGACGTGCCTTTTGGATTCTGTGCTGAGGCGACTTTTTGTATGTCTGTACTGCTCGCCAAATGCTGGTGCCTACACTGAAAGACGGCGTTCTGGCCGATATGAAATACTTATCATCGGACTTTTCGAGAACTAATGGGTGACCGAGCGAGGTGGCGTAGTGGTTAGACACTGGACTCGCTTTCGGAAGGACGACGGTTCAATCCCGCGTCCGGCCATCCTGATTTAGGTTTTCCGTGATTTCCCTAAATCACTATACACAAATGCCGGGAGGGTTCCTCTGAAAGGGCACGGCCGACTTCCTTCCCCATCCTTTCCTAATCCGATGAGACCGATGACCACGCTGTCTGGTCTCCTTCCCCAAACCAACCAACCAACTAATGGGTGAAATAAATTTGATTTTTGAACGTCTTACATTCTGATAACTTCACTCGTTAAAGAACTGAATTTCTGTTTGTTATCCGTCATACTTACAACTAACTGCTTCAAATTAAGTAAAACATTGCACGAAATTTTGAAGAGTTCACAGAGGTAAAAACGCACTGCGTAAACTTTGCGCATGATAGATAATACAGTGCAGTGAATGAAATGTAGATAAGATGCTAAAATTTTATTTAAAACTAAGAGAAGAACGATATCTCATTTGGTTCTCGAGTTACTGGGCCGTATATCCGAAGGACGGTCGCTTGCGGCGCGCTCAGTCACGTCCTTGCGCATCGCGGATCATGTAGTCTTAACAATCGTCGTATCTCTGAATGATTCAGTATATCCAAAGGAGGTCTTTTGCAAATAATAATAGGACGCAATAAGACATATATCTTGTATGGTAAATATTCGAACATTTTTTTTTCTCCTAGTGTGGAAGTAGCTCGTCGGCAGTAATGAGAGGCCGGCCGCGGTGGTCTCGCGGTTCTAGGCGCGCAGTCCGGAACCGTGAGACTGCTACGGTCGCAGGTTCGAATCCTGCCTCGGGCATGGATGTGTATGATGTCCTTAGGTTAGTTAGGTTTAAGTAGTTCTAACTTCTAGGGGATTGATGACCACAGCAGTTGAGTCCCATAGTGCTCAGAGCCATTTGAACCAGTAATGAGAGGCGGGCGGCTCTTGGCGCATTCAGACGTCCATAGCACCGTAGGAAAACCCAACTGGCCACCGTTTACACGTTCGTAACATCTGGAGAACTGCGTAGCAGGACGTATGCCCATAGAAGTGATAGCGTTTGCTGTAGAAGCAGGCCATCTATCAAACTTCACGTCGCACACTCTGGGTAACCAGCAGGAGAGGAAAAAAAAAATCTTAATATCGGCAAAGGATAAATGAGCTATATCGGCGGCATCACAAAGCTTCTGTGCTTTCCAACAATCTTTATACTTCATATTTACAGGATAGGCAAAACAAAACTGGCCCAGAAAATACCACTTGTTAATGGACACCATTAATGATGCGGGAAATGGCCACGGATTTTCGCCATTTTGCCATTAAGATTTAAGATTTTTATTGCCAATTTTGCTGGACGTTTTGTCAAGCACTTCCACACTTTAACTCTTGCATAAGTTGGCCTCGGTGGCTGTGGAGTCACCGTGGCAAATTGCTAACGAAGGGGCCTGTGTTCGATTTCCGACCGTGTCGGGAATTTTCTCCGCTCGGAGATTGGGTGTTGCATTGTCCTTACATTCGTCATTACTGATACAGAAGTCGCCTCAAAGGCACTATCGTATCGTCTTTCCACTACTGAGATGGTTGTAAGGACACGCACCGAAAGCCAATAAATTGATTCTTTTTCTGCTTTTAAACTCCGCAAACACTACGGCATACGTTTCCTAGAACTGTGCTTCCCATAATACTCCACAAAGAACACGCGCTGTTTTACGTGGCTACCACATTTTGTTGTATTCGAACAGTCACTGAACAAGTCTGTTGCTCTCGGTAATAATGACTCAGGTCAGAGCATGAGTGAGATGAGCGTGCACTTGTGACAGAAAGCGATCGATTCATCGAAATCAAGGTTTCCAGCATTTTCTGTGATGGACAGTGCGGTTGATAAATAAGGGTCAACTCCGCGTCAGTTTTATAAATATTTCAAGCCAGTTTTCTTGCGACCATTCTGTCTGTGATGGACAGTGCGGTTGATAAATAAGGGTCAACTCCGCGTCAGTTTTATAAATATTTCAAGCCAGTTTTCTTGCGACCATTCTGTCTATGGCAGATGACTATTTTAGTGTCTTTAGCGACCTGCATGTTTCGGGATGCATGAAAAATTCTCCACAAGTTTCCACATAACTGTCAGGCGAGATCGGAAGGATGGTTTGTGCCAGATGTCGGCTTTTTTAGAACTGTAAAATGATTTCCAAGTATGTATCGAGAACCAGTAGTTGGATGAGTCATCTTTCGGCCTATAGTCAGAGTGAATCATGGCTGTCTTTATATGTACCCTTTGGTACTCCCAGTCGATCAGTTCACGTACCTAAGGGTAACCTTTGGACGTACAACGGCGACTAGAATGGTTACACGGAAATATTTCATAGAACTAATTGGTTGCATTGATGCTGATGTGTGTTCTGTTCCTTCCTTCAGAGGAAACGTTGTCGCACACGTTGAAGCCCTCAACATTTAAAACTGACTGAAATTTAGAATTCCATTACTTGTACAAGTAGCGTATATTCTGACTTCAGGTATAGAAAGTGTAATTGTTATATGTGTTCAAGAAAAAGCTTCCTTTCCATGCATTTGCATTGTTGAGACAGTTCAGTATATTGATGCCCCTTCGTACCTGTACTGAATGTGTAACTATCTGTTACGTATTCTTAGTAATGTGTGCTACGTCATTGTTCTAATACACCAAACACAGGCACACTGGGCTCACTCTACCCCAGCATCTTTGCCGACAAAGGGACCGGTTACGTGGTTGCGGGGGTTGGGCAATTGCACGACCCTGTCTAACGATTGCTTGTTATCTGTCACAGGGTTGGGTCGCGCACCGTTCTACTTATGCCCTTCAGCTAAGCTAGCTGAAGCAAGTAGTTTCCACAAATGATACTGTAGTTGATCTTCTAAGCGTGATAATTTTTCGAATTAAACATAATAAATGGATTATTTGTATATAATTGTGATAAATCCTTTTGGATTAATAATGGTGGGTTACATCAATGATTAAAGCTTTAAAAAATTATTAGGTTGGTGCTTAAGCTCGTAGCTTTTTTGGTTTGCCTGTTGGTTCCGGTTGCTATGGGTTTATTTATCGAGTATAATTTTTTATTTGTACTTAACTGTTGCTATTTGAGTCTACTAGTTGTCAGTTTGTCATTTGGAGATAATGAGTTGAGCTGTGATATGAAATGAAATGTCGTGTGGCGAGGGCCTCCGGGCGGGTAGACCTAGTCGTCTGATGCAAGCCTCTGTTGTGACACTGGCGACTTGCGCGTCGATGAGGAGGAAATGATGATGATGATGATGATGAAGATGAAGGCGACACAAACACCCAGTCCCAGAGCGGGGAAAATCTCCGACCCAACCGGGAATCGAACCCGCCCAGCCGGCCTATTGTCCACTCAGCGACGGTGGCGGACGCAGTGGAGCTGTGGACGCTAGAAAATGGAGTGCCAAGTGGAGAAATCTGATCATTTCCGACATATTCTTCTGCTTTAGTTCAATAGAGGGGTGAAAGCAGCGGAGGCAACTGGAAAAATTCCCGCTGTGTATAAATGGTTCTAATGACTGAGCACTATGGGACTTAACATCTGAGGTCGTCAGTCCCCCAGAACTTAGAACTACTTAACCTAAGGACATCATGCACATCCTTGCCCGAGACAGGATTCGAACCAACCACCGTAGCGGTCGCGCGGTTCCAGACTGAAGCGCCTGGAACCGCTAGGCCGCACGAGCTGTGTATAGGGATAATGCCATATGCTAGAGCACGGCAAGAAAATTTTATCTCATTTTAAGGAGGATCGCTTTGACATTAGCGACTCTCGCCGTTCAGGAAGACCTTTAGGATTGGATGAATATCGTTTAAACGCATTAATCCATAATCACCCATGTCACTGTATTCGAGAACTGGAAGCTGATGAACTGTGGTCATTCCACCATCCTGCGGCACTTGCAAGCAATGGGGAAGGTTCAAGATCCCCGTGTATGGATACCGCACACTACGCCAAAATCACAAAAATCCGCGGGTGGTCATAATTATGTGCATCTCTGCATGCTCGTCATCAACTGGCTCGTGAACAGCACCGATCATTTCTATCCTGTATTGTTACTTGTAACGAGAATTACTATTAGTTGCTTCCCCGACGTGTAACTATCACTGCTAACATTTAATGTCAACAACTGAAACGTGTAGCAGACACAATCCTAGAACAACGACCACGAAGAGTATTAGAAATGGTATTACTCAGCGAGAACGCCCACCCGCGTTCTGCTAGACTGACAAAAAGAACCTATTCAGGAGTTACGTTGGGAAGTCATTCCGCACCCACCTTTTTCACGTGATCTTGCACCTTCAGATTTCCATCTTTTCCGCTCTCTATCGAACTACGTTCAAGCAGCTTCCTTTTCGGATAAAAATGCACTGCTAACATGGTTCGACGATTTATTCGCCTCAAAACCTCGTGATTTGTATAGTCACGGACTAGAAAAGTTACCCCAGAGTTGCCAGACTACTGTAAATAGTGGGGGAGATATATTATAGATGACTAAGGTCTCTGTTCGTGTAACTGATGTGTTTATTACACATATGGAAAACGCTACGATTTTATGAACCAACCCAATAACCATTCTTTTACTCATAAAAACACAATGAATAGAATGATGGCGATACAAAATGTATGAAAATATAGAGTTCAATAAACGGACGATAGCAGTATGTGTGCATTAAAGTTTTGTACATTCATTCACGAGTGGGCAGACTTACTCAATCAACTATGCATTGAAAATGTGTGTAATATAAAGTTCGATAACGTATCAACTGTTCATAAACAAACAGCTAATAAAATGGCTCTGACCACTATGAGACTTAACTTCTGCGGTCATCAGTCCCCTATAACTTAGAACTATTTAAACCTAACTAACCTAAGGACAGCACACATATCCATGCCCGAGGCAGGATTCGAACCTGCGATCGTAGTGGTCGATCTGTTCCAGAATGAAGCGCCTAGACCCGCTCGGCCACCTCGGCCGACAAACAGCTAATACATACCGTTAACGTTCCATAGTAAGTTAAACAAACTGTAAATTTCCTTAAGGATTAAACAACTCTGTCAGCTTGGGCAGTAACGGTTATGAAAAGCAGCGGAAATAATTCTGTTCTAGCTGCTCAAAGTCTGACACTCGTAAAAGTTAGAGTTTCAACTGGTTGAGAATTTTATGTTCAAACGCGTAACTGCTTTTACTAAGTCTCTACAAAAGTGAAGTATTGAACGGTCCCTCCCGGTTAAATTCTGTCACTTGAGTACCGTAAATCAACTCCAACAGATAAACACGTTCAAGTTACGGGCTGTCAACAGCGTACTGGAGCTCGTTTCATACAGTCTCACGATGCCGCTAAATTATAGAAAAATAAACAGTTTTGGCTAGCATTCAAAGTATAAGTAACTTACACGTAATAAACACATGTCGAGTGGGACACTTTTCTTCGCCGGTCCTTCTCCCGCCACACACGATAATTTAGGCTTAATAGTACATTCTTAAAAAAAATGTAAATTCATATTATGGATACATGTGCTTAGCACTCATGACAAAAAAAACGTATGGGAATAAATGAATAGTAATTAACATGGCCAATTGCTAATGAGAATCTTTCTCTGCTTTGGTGGTTTTGAAATATGCGTAAGTTGCACAAAGTCCAAATAATTTGCATCATCAATAGCTGTCAAGTGAATACTTAGTTGACTAATAAATCAAGCTAAGTACTACAGATGTGACGAATTGGAAAGGGGGATGAGGTTATGCGTACAACGTTTTGTCTTCATTGAGTGTATGTTTGGAGGTATCGTTGAATCAACACGATCGTACTTTTGGTACGATTATAGAAGGAGATTGTACTCGTCGCAACCCTGAACAGTTTATAGTGCGCTGAGGGAAATAGTACGAGAGGAGAATGAGGAGAACACTGAAACACTCATAACGATTAGTCGAGCTGACTTGGAACTGTCGCTCTGGTATGGAGCCAGGGATCACTTCTCTGGCGGAGCCACTGCTGCGACTTCTTGGTGCGGCAAGCGCTAAACTGTACGCCGTCTCTGGAGTGGGCTGTCGGCCAATCGACGCCAGTTGTGCAACCTGTTGGTGCATGCTGTGCTTACGGCGCCATACTCCCCCCCCCCCCCCCCACCAAAAAAAAAATACAAAAATAAAAATAAAAACAAAAAAAATATCTCCTGGGCTTGGTCGCAATGGCTGCGGTGCGAACCGACGGCAAGAGGAAGGTTGGATGCAAGCGCAGCAGATGTGACGAGAATCGGGTCTGACGCCAATGACACACTCGCGTCTGCGCCCTGGCATTCGTCCTGAGCTCGCATGGGCACGCTTGGCAAACCACAGGGAGGGCGCACGGCTACATCCAGGGCCGGAGTCTTGAACGCTGGAACATCCCCTCAGAGAGGAACACAGCAGGCGCAGAGGCGCCGCCCACGGCGACTCGGGCTAAGTGATGGCATCGGGGATGAGAGCGCGTCCACCTCCTCGGACTGAGATGCCATCTGACCTGCGACGGATGGTCACGACCCTGGCTCCTGGCTGCGTGGTGAATCTGTAAAACGAAAAGCAGTAGCAGGATCACGAAGTCTCAAAGGGCGAAGCTGGTTCCGGCGTCTTTTGAGCACTGACACTATAGGGGGAAAACACAAGAACATGCTGTGTGCAAGGACATACGAAACAGCTTCATGTTGCCATCGGTGTCTGGAGTACTGCGTCCTGGACCTGAAAATGAGAATCTCTATACCGACCAGTACTCCTCGATGGGTGCAGCAGATGAAATATGTTGCGATACCAGCGACCACGCAGGAGCTCGACATGGGGAGGTTCACCTCGAGGCTATGCACAGTAGGTGGACAGGAACAGCTGCAAAGCCTGCTACCGTGAGTGCGTTCCACGGAATTCACTCATCTGCGCCTTGAATGTTCACATGAAACATTCAGCTTCATCATGGTGGGTGGAACGTCTCTGTGATCACACGTTTAATACTGTTGGTTGGGCAAAATTGTTCAAATTCCTGTGACGTGAACTGCGGTCCTTTATCAGATAAGCTCTCGACGCAAAAAACTGAAAATGTGTCCTGACAGTACTGGACGACATCGTGGAATTCATCGGAACAACAATGGAAAACGACTGATGGCATCCACTGCAATAAGCCATCGAGTGTCCCGGAAGGTCCAGCAAAATCAATGTGAATGCATTTCGATGAACCGCTGGGGTGTGGCCAGTCAGAAAAGCGTTGAGGTGGAGCCGCCTGTTGCTCCATGCAATCGGCGCAGCGTGGCGTCGTGTCTTCAATCTAGGCGTCCATCGTTGGTCAATAACAATGGCATCGAGCAAGCTTCAAATGGCTCTGAGCACTACGGGACTTAACATCTTAGGTCATCAGAACTTAGAACTATTTAAACCTAACTAACCTAAGGACATCACACACATCCATGCCCGAGGCAGGATTCGAACCTGCGACCGTAGCAGTCCCGCGGTTTCAGACTGAAGCGCCTAGAACCGCACGGTCACTGCGGCCGGCTCGAGCAAGCTGCTTTGTCCTCACAATACCTCAGTGTACCTGATGCAACAACCTTAAAACATCCTGATGAAGGGTGCTTGGGATGATGGCCCCGGCCTGGACATTCTAACTGTGCGACAGTAATACACGACGCTGACAAGGCTTGATGGTGAGCGAACTATCGAGATACTTCCGGCCGAACAATGTCTTTCACTTCCCTTGCCCACCTCGTGCACATGTAATTCAGCACAATGCTTAAATCTGCAACCAAAGTTGTCTCCTGTGCTATGCGAAGAAAGTCCTTGGGAAAATTGTGAACTGCGGAAGCGTACGTAGTATCTGTCTAACAATACGTTCCACCGGTGAGCTTTTCAACACATTAGCGTTGGAATGTTGAGCCGTAATGTGGTACACGATTTCGTAGTTGTAGTTCGACAGCAGTAAAGCCAATCGTTGCAATTTCGGCGTCGGGCGTGGCGGAACCAGCTTGGTCGGGTGGAAGAGTATCGTGAGTCGCATATGACCCGTGACCAAGTAGAATTTCCTTCCTTAAAGGTAATGATGAAACTTCGTTACACCGTAAATGATCGTCAATGTTTCTTTTTCAATCTGACTGTAATTTGCCTGAGTTTTAGAAGTTTGGAGGCAAATGCTATTGGACGATCCTTTGATCCGACACGATGCGACAGAAAGGCGTCTAGGCCGACGGAAGAAGCATCAACCACCAACACCACTAGTTTAGCCGGATCAAAACGTATGAGGCACGTGCTAGTGAGTAGCGCCCGTTTCAGTTGAACAAAAGCCAACTGACATTCCTTGATCGAAGCAAAGGGAACATCCTTACGCCTTAATTTGTAAAGCGGAACTGCAATCTGAAAGGCGTGAGGAATGAATTGAAGAAGTAGTTGAGTTTGCCTAACACTGCTTGCAGTTCCTTTAGATTTTTGGGAGTCGGCAAATCTTTGAGGGCTCGCAAATGAATCTGGGTGGGGTGAATACCCTGCACATTAATGACATATCCAGACATTCTGTTTCAGTCAGGTAAAAAGAGCACTTGTCTTTGCGACACTTGAGGCCTGCCGGTTAGCCGGCCGCGGTGGTCTCGCAGTTAAGGCGCTCAGTCCGGAACCGCGTGACTGCTACGGTCGCAGGTTCGAATCCTGCCTCGGGCATGGATGTCTGTGATGTCCTTAGGTTAGTTAGGTTTAAGTAGTTCTAAGTTCTAGGAGACTGATGACCACAGATGTTGAGTCCCATAGTGCTCAGAGCCATTTGAACCAACCTGCCGGTTACAGCACTCGAGATTGGTTAATTGTTCTTCTGCAGAACGTCCATAGATGACTATGTCGACGAGGTAATTTGAGCAAAAAGGCACCTTGGAAGTGATTTGTTCTAAAACATGTTGAGAGAGCGCCGGTGCTGAGGTACTTCAAATAATCCAAAATGAGTATTAATAACCAAAAATTACTTTGAGTAGTCATTTAAAGACAATTGGAGGTGAGCATCCACCATTTCTACTTGGAAAAATAACAACCCTCACCTCCGTCACTTCCTCTGGGCTGAGCAAAGGGTGCGTGCCTGTCATTGTCCAAGAGTTCACAGTCGACTTTAAATCAGCACGCAGTCGAAGGCGTCCTGAAGATTTGCGAAGACCACTGACTCGCACCGACTGGTTTGATGAGCCCATCATGTTGCTGTTCAGCAACCTGTTCCCTAATAGCAATGGACACTTACCTTGCTCGACAAAACTTTGGTTGTGCATTGTCTATGAGTGACACATGAGATAAAAAATTATTTGCACACTAGAGACCGTCGCTAAAAAGTTCACTAAAATTGTAACTCAAAACTTGAAGCTTGTCTATAGGCACATCTGTTTAAATTGGCAACACTGACTTGCAGATTGACAATCTGAAAATGTCAAAAGAATCTACGCCAAAAATATTCTGTGAAGATTTGGCAGGAAGAACTGTGAACACAGCTGTCTTCTTTACACCTTGAAAAGTAGCTTGCATCCTGAAAGTTCCTTAAACTGGAATTTGCTGTCAGTTATAAGCTGACAACACATGCGTAGCTGGACTCAGTATTGGTGAACCTAATCATTCATATGTGAGTTTGTTCAGAAGTGTAACTGAAGCACCAGTGTTCAGTTATAGTTTAACATCTTTTCTTAGCTATTGTCTAAGTAACAAATACCTCGTCCCGACCACGTTCCACATCTAAGAGAGAAGTATCACCTCCTTCCTGCTGCTGTGAGCTACTACAATGCGTTAACACATGAAATGGGCAAAGATTTAGTAGTGGACCAGTGTTTGCGTCGGTGTCACTTGTTTGCTACATGAAAATCATCCGATTGGTGTTTGCTAAGTTTTGTGCTTGGGCGACCTTATAGAGATTTGGGCCCCTCCACGCCCGCACCAACGTGGCGACCAGACTAAAAAGTTCTACTGTCACCTCCGTCAACATGTTAGTTATCTAGTAAGTGGATCACAGGATGCTGGGCTGTGATGTTATCCGTGCGTCTGGGTAAGACTACGCATTAACACGGTCCATCAGGTGATAGATAGTGGACGAAACGCGAGTGAGGGTAGCAATTTGAAGAGCAGAGGGAAAAAAGTGCCAAGGCTCGTACCGTGGGAAAAGACCCCTGCGACAGTGGGACGGGTAGAAAGAGCGCTAGTGGCTTACTAGCTGCGATAGTTCATGCAAGGTTGGATTTATTAGTATGGGTATCATGCATCATTACCGTGGCAAGCGATGGCGGCGTATCCCAGGTGCTGCAGCCGCTGCATTCCTGGAACAATCAAGATCGTTATATAGTAGTGGGAGATCGGCCATAGATCTCACTGTGTGGGAGGTGTGTGGAGCTTGTCTGCATGCAGTGTGCGATACGGCTTCCCTGCGTGGTGCCAGTTATTCGGCAGTGTGTCCCAGCTGGATATCCAGTAATGGCGTCTGATTAACAGTGGATCACCTGTACCGTTGTGTTTGCGTGTGCTTGGCCATAGATGTTAGGTCCTTACAAGTATGTCTTTTGGGGTTGGACGACCTTTCACAACATTTACTACTACCACCGGGACGCACTGTTCCGTGGCTGGCTGTACCGTGACAATCTTAATGATTTGAACTGATTTTGGTGCCATGTTGTTTGGGAATTTCTGTCCACGCAGCACACTGATTGAACATAAGATTCTGTGTTGCAAAAATAACAAACAGCGTCGCGACTTGGGCACTCGGCATGCTTATAGTGACTAAAGGACTTTGGGCAATATTTTGCTATGCCTTTCAGTCTACCGGTCTTATGCCGGAGCGGCATGACACTGTTCGCACCTGTGTCACACGGGCTGAGCGGGCACGGGACTGTTTACGTTATACAGCAGCACTAACACTATCATCAGGCAGTTCGTTAGTATGGGGCATTTGCATCTCACACTTACCTAAGTCATAAGTGTCCCGAGCCTCTGTTGACTGCAACACTGTATCTAACGAAGGATCAGGTTGTTTCAGGATAGCAGCACTAATTCCATCCTCACAAACATTTTGAGTTATAGCGTCACGCAGCATGACACCACTGTATAATTGTTGACAACGATCCACAACGACACACAAATTTGCAGTGTGTGATGAAACCTTGTAGTTCAGTGATCCATTGTTTACGAATTTGACCTGCTGAAGGCGGAAAAAATTGAACCTTGCAACCGCCAGGAGTGTTCGTTCATTAACGTAAGTGTTTAACTAGCTAGCTAAAGTCTTAAACTCTAATTGTTCTGGTTGTTTGTCAGGAAACAATTTCACAATGAGCCCGTAAACATCCGTGCCCACTATCGGATCAGTATTTCACGAATTTTTAAAGGATCAGCCTCTGTTGTAATGAAAATTTTTCAGTTTAAATTATCACGCTTTGTAGTGAACTAGTTGAAGTATTTAATTAGTACACGGACTGACTCAATTGACAAAATTCGGACTGTTGGCTTGCATTTTTAGGTAGAAATGTGGTACATAGACCACTATCTCTACATACCTTGTGAGTTGAAACCAGTGTTTTACACAAGATTAATATATGGATTAAAAACTATCTCTCTCTCTCTCTCTCTCTCTCTCTCTCTCTCTCTCTCTCTCTCTCTCTCTCTATATATATATATATATATATATATATATATATATATATATATATATATATTAATAATGAACTGATTATTTGTGTTAACGAATATGGCACAAGAGGGTTTTTAAGAAAAACGGCTTTCCATGTGAATAATTTGTTACATTGTATTGGATGTTTTTTTTCGTCTGCATGTTGCTAGAATTTTGTATTTATTCCTGCCTGTAGAAAATTTACATTTAGTGGAAGGAACGAAAGATCACTTTCCTTCTAGAATTTCGTTTGTAAATATCTATATATCAAGGCGCAAATTTATTAATGACCACAAAATTCAGTAACAGATAAATGTACCTTAAGGCTTTGGTTAATATTCCCAGCTGTTCAGATAAAAGTTGCCCATATTAATCTGATGCTAATTACTTTAATCTGCGTAGTGAATAATTTTGGCCAAGGTAAAATAGTTACCTCAAAATAATATGCCATGTAACGTAAATAAATGAAAACATTCAAAATATTTCAGCTTACCAGTTTCTGTGTTCACAAAGCAGGCATTTATTCTTATTGGAATTGTTGTCCAAGTTATGTGAAATAGTTTACTCACTTAATAATGCTAACGAGGAGAACGCGGCAAGTGCCATATCCGGTTTCCAAGAAATTTCGCTCATAGGAAGAGGAGCCGAAATAAGCGATCACGTCTCGGCTGATCCCTGGATACTCGACCGTTTCTGAGAAGACGACCTTCAAAGTTTTCGGCGAAATTGAGATTCCTTTTAGCGCGGTATGGATTAGGGTTGGCGGTTATGGCTGAAACAACTGGTTTTCGGTTATATCGGTTTTTCTACACGCCAGTTTAACCTGACTGTTTAAAACCACCCAAAATAAACCGGTTTCAGGAATAACCGATTTTCGGTTTTTATTCCCATTATTTACTGTAATAAACGTAGAAATATATCAAGGATCGAAACGTTGTGACTCTCTTAGCGTCAAGATACACAATATCAATATATTAAATAAAAAAGACAAGTACATCTTCATCTACATCTACATGACTACCTTGCAATTCACATTTAAGTGCTTGGCAGAGGGTTCATCGAACCACAATCATACTATCTCTCTACCATTCCACTCCCTAACAGCGCGCGGGAAAAACGAACACCTACACCTTTCTGTTCGAGCTCTGATTTCTCGTATTTTATTTTGATGATCATTCCTACCTATGTAGGTTGAGCTCAACAAAATATTTTCGCATTCGGAAGAGAAAGTTGGTGACTGAAATTTCGTAAAAATATCTCGCCGCGACGAAAAACGTCTTTGCTGTAATGACTTCCATCCCAATTCGCGTATCATATCTGCCACACTCTCTCGCCTATTAGGTGATAATACAAAACGAGGTGCCCTTTTTTGCACCCTTTCGGTGTCCTCCGTCAATCCCACCTGGTAAGGATCCCACACCGCGCAGCAATATTCTAACAGAGGACGAACGAGTGTAGTGTAAGCTGTCTCTTTAGTGGACTTGTTGCATCTTCTAAGTGTCCTGCCAATGAAACGCAACCTTTGGCTCGCCTTCCCCACAATATTATCTATGTGGTCTTTCCAACTGAAGCTGTTCGTAATTTTAACACCAAGGTACTTAGTTGAATTGACAGCCTTGAGAATTGTACTACCTAACAGAACTGCTCAGATTGTCACCCAGGTCATTTATATAGATCAGGAACAGCAAAGGTCCCAGGACGCTTCCCTGGGAAACACCTGATATCACTGCAGTTTTACTCGATGATTTGCCGTCTATTACTACGAACTGCGACCTTCCCGACAGGAAATCACGAATCCAGTCGCACAACTGAGACAATACCCCATAGGCCCGCAGCTTGATTATAAGTGGCTTGTGAGGAACGGTGTCAAAAGCTTTCCGGAAATCTAGAAATACGGAATCAACTTGAGATCCCCTATCGATAGTGGCCATTACTTCGAGCGAATAAAGAGCTAGCTGCGTTTCACAAGAGCGATGTTTTCTGAAACCATGCTGATTACGTATCAATAGATCGTTTCCTTCGAGGTGACTCATAATGTTTGAACACAGTATATGCTCCAGAACCCTACTGCAAACCGACGTCAATGATATAGGTCTGTAGTTAGATGGATTACTCCTACTACCCTTCTTAAACACTGGTGTGACCTGCGCAATTTTGCAATCTGTAGGTACAGATCTATCGGTTGTATATGAGTGCTAAGTAGGGAGCTATTGTATCAGCGTAATCTGAAAGGAACCTAATCGGTATACAATCTGGACCTGAAGACTTGCCCGTATCAAGCGATTTGAGTTGCTTTGCAACCCCTAAGGTATCTAATTCTAAGAAACTCATGCTAGCAGCTGTTCGTGTTTCAAATTCTGGAATATTCCATTCGTATTCCTTGGTGAAGGAATTTCGGAAAACTGCGTTCAATAACTCCGCTTTAGCGGCACAGTCGTCGGTAACAGTACCATCGGCACTGCGCAGCGAAAGTATTGATTGCGTCTTGCCGCTTGTGTACTTCACATACGACCAGAATTTCTTCGGTTTTTGTACCAAATTTCGAGACAATGTTTCGTTGTGGAACCTATTAAAGGCATCTCGCATTGAAGTCCGTGCCAAATTTCGCGCGTCTGTAAATTTTAGCCAATCTTCGGGATTTCACGTTCTTATGAACTTCACATGCTGTTTCCGTTGCCTCTGCAACAGCGTTCGGATCTGTTTTGTGTACCACGGGGGATCCGTTCCATCTCTTAGCAATTTATGAAGTATGAATCTCTCAATTGCTGTTGCTACTTTATCTTTGAATTAGAGCCACATTTCGTCTACATTTGCATAGTCAGTTCGGAAGGAATGGAGATTGTCTCTTAGGAAGGCTTCTAGTGACACTTTGTCCGCTTTTTTAAATAAAATTATTTTGCGTTTGTTTCTGGTGGATTTGGAAGAAACGGTATTGAGCCTTGTGGTCACTAATCCCTGTATCAGTCATGATGCTCTCTATCAGCTCTGGATTGTTTGTGGCTAATAGGTCAAGTATGTTTTCGCAATCATTTACATCTCGCGTAGGTTCATGGACTAACTGCTCGAAATAATTTTCGGAGAAAGCATTTAGGACAATCTCGGAAGATGTTTTCTGCCTACCACCGGTTATGAACAAGTATTTTTGCCAACATATCGAGGGAAGGTTGAAGTCCTCACCAACTATGACCGTATGAGTGGGGTATTTATTTGTTACGAGACTCAAATTTTCTCTGAACTGTTACGCAACTGTATCATCGGAGTCTGGGGGTCGGTAGAAGGAGCCAATTATTAACTTAGTTCGGCTGTTAAGTATAACCTCCACCCATACCAATTCGCACGGAGTATCTACTTCGACTTCACTACAAGATAAACCACTACTGACAGACACAAACACTCCACCACCAATTCTGCCTAATCTATCTTTCCTGAACAACGTCTGAGACTTCGTAAAAATTTCTGCAGAACTTATTTCAGGCTTTAGCCAGCTTTCTGTACCTATAACGATATCAGCTTCTGTGCTTTCTATTAGCGCTTGAAGCTCAGGGACTTTCCCAGCACAACTACAACAATTTACAACTACAATTCCGACTGTTCCTTGATCCAAGCACGTCCTGTATTTACCATGCACCCTTTGAGATTGCAGCCCACCCCGTACTTTCCCGAGGCCTTCTAACCTAAAAAAACCTCCCAGTCCACGCCACACAGCCTCCGCTACCCGTGTAGCCGCCAGCTGAGTGTAGTGAACTCCTGACCTATTCAGCGGAACCCGAAACCCCACCATCCTATGGCGCAAGTCAAGGAATCTGCAGCCAACACGGTCGCAAAACCGTCTGAGCCTCTGATTCAGAAAGAAAACTTAGTCCGTCAACCTTCCACTGCTTTTCTGGAAAAGTGATAAGAGGTTAAATACTCCGAAAAGTCAGCAGTATTCTGCAACCGATTCTAATTTTTTGAAACTCAGCTTAAAAATAATGTTGCAATCGGGGATCATACCACTATTTGGGCATTACGAATAGTCAGGGCTAAAGGGTGAAAACGGAGCTTGAAGGAAACAATTTTCCGTGTTAATTTCTCCTAGCAGATGAAGGCATTTTATCTAGACAAAGACAACAGATCACGTACTTTCTGTTTTTATTGTGTACTCTGAAACGATTTTTCTAATCTTTTAGTATATTATTGTTACCATAATTTCCTTTGTTTTTCGTTATTTCATAGAAATGGCAGACAGATCTTTTAATCTTTTAAAACAAATGAAGCACTGTACTTCATCGCCACGTCACTTCGTAAAAATGTTTCCGGACTAGCGTTGGTGTCATTCTACAATACATCAGATGTTCGGGGACGACAGTGAGTATATACCGTATAGACGACATGGGCAAGTCCAGCACATACACGCGCACCTTAAGGTACGATTCACGACTACAGGGACATGCTCGTCTCAGCAGTGCTGTAGCTATTCTTATGCAATGTGTTTGTTGCTTGTTTCTGTCGGAATTGTTATCAAAACAGCACTGATTGCTTTTCACGTTTCCTATAACAACGTAATATTTCAAAGCAATGCGAGTAATACAAATAAAAGTTACTCTTTAAAAAAACGTTTATTTAAAAACGAAAAGTCTTAAAGTGCTGGTATGGCTAATAGTAGTTTCGTTTTTTATTTACTAGGTTATTAGCAAATACCGTTATCGGTTTTAACTGCTCGCTTTCCCCATCCCCAGTGTAGACTCAGTATTAATGATTGCGTAATGGCTGGCGTCGCGGCCTCTTACTTCACAATAAGTTCAAAAAAATGGCTCTGAGCACTATGGGACTCAACATCTGAGGTCATAAGTCCCCTAGAACTTAGAACTACTTAAACCTAAGTAACCTAAGGACATCACACACACCCATGCCCGAGGCAGGATTCGAACCTGCGACTGCAGAGCCAGAACCGCACGGCCACCGCGGCCGGCGTTCACAATAAGTGTCATAGTTTTATTATATATGTGTATGGCATTTTTAGGGGTTACAATGTTTTTAAATTCTCATATGTTAGTGTTTCATTCTTATATCAATACTTAATTCTTGTATTTTATTCTCATGTTAATTCTTCAGGAAGATTTGGTGCATTCAAAAAAAAAAATGTTCAAATGTGCGCGAATTCTAAGGGACCAAACTGCTGAGGTCATCGGTCCCTAGACTTAAACTAACTTATGCTAAGAACAACACACACATCCATGCCCGAGGGAGGACTCGAACCTCCGGCGGGAGGGGCAGCGCAATCCGTGACATGGCGCCTGAGACCACGCGGCTGGTGCATTCCCTTGGATGATACCGATAGTAAAAACATTCGAAATATACAAATTCCAGATATCATGCCACTGGGACATTTTCTAGTATGCATCTCACTGAGGAAAGAAACGTCGTTAACACTGCTGAAGATTTCACGCTTTGGCAATAATTTCGCGACAGACTACGCATAACGGATCACTTTTCCGGAAACTGAGGCTTGCAACTGATTATGAATGAAGAAGCAACACAGGAATTTCACCGAAAACATTTTAAAATAATTTTTCGATTCATTTGTTCAAAAAAAAAAAAATATGTGTGTGAAATCTTATGGGGCTTAACTGCTAAGGTCATAAGTCCCTAAGCTTACACACTACTTAATCTAAATTATCCTAAGGACAAACACACACACCGATGCCCGAAGGAGGACTCGAACCTCCGCCGGGACCAGCCGCACAGTCCATGACTGTAGCACCCTAGACCTCTCGGCTAATCCCGCGCGGCTTTCATTTGTTCTTTTTCCTTTGTTGTTCGTTCGTTCACCAGATATACAATTAATAGGCAGATAAGGACAGCGTTATTTCAGTATACGTTGGAAAATCTTTCATTTTGTAACCGTCTACGATCATGCGTAGTCAAATTAAAAACAAAAATAAAATATTATTAATAATAACCAGGTTTTGAAATTGAGGCGCAAAAGTGTGAAGCTCCGACTCTAGCCACTGTGCCACCACCTCTTGTGTACTCGTTCTGTTTACTCCCTAAAAGGCACAGAAGTACCTCGAAAACTTTGACCCTCGTTTTCTCAAAAAACGGTTGAATAGTTACGGATAAGCCGAGGCGAGTGTTCGCTTGTTTTGACCTCTCTTCGACTGAGTGAAGTTTCTGGGAAATCGGGTTATGAGACTTGGCGTCTTCTCCACGTAAGTACCGCTTAACAGACATCTCATACCGTGCCTTTTAAATTAGTACTTAAACTTCGATACTTTGCAGTAAGTATTTAGCTACATACTCCACATTCATTATTCATCGCAAAAACGAACATTTTTTATGTTTAGTTTTTATTTTGGACTGTAGTCTCAATAGCCAGTCTCGAGGGACGTAGGAGGGAGGATCTTTATATGTGATTTCCAAGAACGAAACATATGTTAGGACTCAATGAGCCGCATTGCTTCAATATGTTCCTCCGTCTCAAAGCTTTCCTTTCGTGCACTGAACCGACTTGCAACAAGGGGGGCATATCCGAAGACAGTTGGAACAACTACAGTGACACACGTGACGCATGGCTCATAGGCTGCTCTGGAAAATGTCTCTTCAGTGCATCGAGTCTTATAACCGCGAACAGGATTAAGAATATAGAACCGTTTGGAAACTTCCCACCTCATTGTCCGGTAAGCGCCATTATCGACCGTGATTATGTGTACCTACAATACTTTGTCGGAAAGGCATCTATTCCGCACACAATTAGACGAAACGATGTGGAAAAGAGTACAACTAGTTGTTAAAGTGACAAGTGAATACACTGCCGTAATAACGACTGAGTGAAAATATTTGTAAGTACAAGAAATAGTTTTGAATGGTTAGTCGAACTTCTCATGAGGAACTACAAATTAATGAAATTTTAGCTATGTAAAAAGAATAATATGTTCGGCATTCTAAAGCGGTAATTTAGTCCTGAAACCAACTGGCTGTAACTGGATTTATGTTCTCACAGCAATCAGTAATACGCGTTGTATAGTCGACGACGGTCATCAGACTCGTAGGTGCTATCTCTATATTCAAGCGATCACAAAACTAGTAAGTATATCAAACCCGAGTACGTATTCAAAACTTGAGAATTCTTTGAGGCAATCATAGACAAAATAAAAACTGAATGAATTACTGCATTACATGAGGCGACAATAATGACGTAGCAAGAATGTAATCTTTATCGTTGTTGATTTTGATGTACAAATCTATCGAAATAATTAGAATTCACTCTCAAGGCCGTTACAGTTAAAGGCGAATGACTTCAAAACAACGGCAAAATACCATGGCAAAGATGATATATGGAAATCAAACTTCGATACATGAATTTATCCTAAACACATAGAAGTAATCAGCGTATTTGAATTAACGGCAAAAGACGTTATAATTTGCCAGACTCAGTGGCATTAATAGTTTTCATAAAAATCACTTTCAAAAGTTATTCATAACTGTTGTAGTCCAAAAACTGGCTTTAATTAATTAACAAAAGAATTCAGGAGAAATGGTTTCTATAATTTCTGCAAAAATTATCCTCTTTCACATTATTAGAATTTTCCAGTCGTAATATCATGCTCGGAACCTAGAATAGTAGGTCATAGATCCTGTTCTAGGTGACAATGGCCTGGGTTTATGATGACCATAGATTATGACCAAATGATAAATAAATAAATGAATAACTCAGAACACTGGCAGGCCCTTCCACAAAACAATAAATCTGAAATGGTTTCATCTTACATATCGAGACAGTGCAGGGGCGAAGCAGCAACAATTGCAGTAATCATGTCTCATCTTCAAGAGCAGATTACTCTTAGTTTTAATCCTCTTGAAGCCTGGTGATACATCACGAAGATACTACGGGCCTTAGAACTTGAGCTGCCTCCGGCAGCCCACAACTGCACTCATACACACTGCGCTGGAGCCACACACTCTTGCGTCCTCTCTCTCTCTCTCTCTCTCTCTCTCTCTCTCCCTCTCTCTTTCTCTCACTGCTCGCAGTTGTCTCGCTACTGTCCGTGAGAGATCCTTTACCCAATTATACATTATCACTGACTCTATAGAAAACTACACGCCGGAAGAAAAAATCAGTACAGCCTTTTAGGAGCTCCCAAATCACTCAATAATGCAACAGTGCTTACGGAGTACATGAAATGATTTTGCATTTACAGATCAATAACTCAAGCGGTTCTGAGATACCAGGTAACGATCCATGCTGAAACACCCATTTCAGTACGTGGTTTAGCATCAACGGTCAGCAGTGCAGCCCTTACTCTGATATCAAATCGATCTGATAGATGGCGAATGCTGTTATGGGATACGTTATGCTATGTCTGCTCGAACACTTCACGTAGTTCTGGCGTGTCGCACGAGTGACTTCTTGTTCAATCATATTCCACAAGTGCCCGATTGGAGACATGCCTGGAGATAGTGTTGGTCAGGGAAACCGCTGTACGTCTTGCAGAGCACGTTGAGTTTCACTGGCAGTATGTGGCCGAGCATACCCTGCTGCAACTACTAATCACCATCCTGCTTCAAGGACGGCAAAAGGACAGGTCTGACTGTATTCTGCACGTACCAAGCGCTAGTTAGCGGCTACTCCAGAAACACCAAACGTGAACGAGAACTGTAGTTTATCGCATCAAAGACCATAAGCCCTGGGATGTGGCCTGTGTGTGTTGGACGAATCCATTTTACGAGAGAGCGCTTACCAGGTGTACACTGTAGACGCAAAGCACCATCACTTGCGTGCAGACGGAAGACCACGGCGCGCCAGTCCATCTTCCAAGTGATCCTCTGACGGCACCAGTCGAGTCGTGCCCGCCGATGCTGTGGCGTGAGTGGAAGACGGGCTACAGGTGTGCGTACCCGTAGTCCCAGTTCGTGTTGGTACGTCGAGGCTCACAAAACCTCCCATCTGTGCTGTGATGGTTGCACGATCTGCCACTGCTGCCCTTACAATACGACGATCCTGGCTGTCTGTGCTGTGTGGATGTTCAGAACCTCATCTACGGATGTGAAAATGTTCACAAGATCACTGACACTAGCATCGTTGTACGACTGATACAGCAGGTCCAATTTTTGTGGCAACCCTCCGAAAGAATCATCCCGCCACTCGGAAGGTCACAGTCTGATCCCTTTTAAAGTCCTTCAGTTGGCAGCGTCTCCGTGGCATGGTTGCCTGCTTGCTTCAAACATCTGCGCCAAACTGAGCCTTCTGGTTGTGAGCATTCCCTGTTAATGGGTAGACGCAGATGGTGCTCAGGAACCTATGCCATTACGCTGAAACCATTATCAATTTATCTACTATACCGTTCGATACAGTTCCCCACAGTCGTTTAATGAACAAAGTAAGAGCATATGGACTATCAGACCAATTGTGTGATAGGATTGAAGAGTTCCTAGATAACAGAAAGCAGCATGTCATTCTCAATGGAGAGAAGTCTTCCGAAGTAAGAGTGATTTCAGGTGTGCCGCAGGGGAGTGTCGTAGGACCGTTGCTATTCGCTTTATATATAAATGACCTTGTGGATAACACCGGAAGTTTACTGAGCCTTTTTGCGGATGATGCTATGGTATATCGAGAGGTTGTAACAATTGAAAATTGTACTGAAATGCAGGACGATCTGCAACGAATTGACGCATGGTGCAGGGAATGGCAACTGAATCTCAATGTAGACAAGTGTAATGTGCTGCGAATACACAGAAAGAAAGATCCCTTATCATTTAGCTACAATATAGCAGGTCAGCAACTGGAAGCAGTTAATTCCATAAATTATCTGGGAACAGGCATTAGGAGTGATTTAAAATGGAATGATCATATAAAGTTGATGGTCGGTAAAGCAGATGCTAGACTGAGATTCATTGGAAGAATCCTAAGGAAATGCAATCCGAAAACAAAGGAAGTAGGTTACAGTACGCTTGTTCGCCCACTGCTTGAATACTGCTCAGCAGTGTGGGATCCGTACTAGATAGGGTTGATGGAAGAGATAGAGACGATCCAACGGAGAGCAGCACGCTTCGTTACAAGATCATTTAGTAATTCCGAAAGCGTTACGGAGATGCTAGATAAGCTCCAATGGAAGACTCTGCAAGAGAGGCGCCCAGTATCTCGGTATGGGCTTTTCTTGAAGTTTCGAGGACATACCTTCACCGAGGAGTCAAGCAGTATATTGCTCTCTCCTACGTATATCTCGCGAAGAGACCATGAGGATAAAATCAGGGAGATTAGAGCCCACACAGAGGCATACCGACAATCTTTCTTTCCACGAACAATACGAGACTGGACTAGAAGGGAGAACCGATAGAGGTACTCAAAGTACCCTCCGCCAAACACCGCCAGGTGGCTTGCGGAGTATGGATGCAGATGTAGATGTGTCATAAGCGGAATCGGACCAAACTCGAAGTCGTCTTTCCAGAGGTACTAATTTTTTTTCGGCAATGCATACCCCTGACATTGCCAGCGTGTCTACTACACAGTAGTTATAAAATTTGTTTTTAATTGTTTGCAATAAATTCGTATCTCATGTTTTTTTTCATAAAATCTACGTAATATTGGTACTGGCCATATATAATAACAAATGAAAGTAGTTACATTTGTGAAAAGAAATAGAATTCAGTATTTGGAAATTAATGCTGTATCATATTGGTAGGAGCTATGGTGCATGCAGTGCGGTGGAGGTGTTTGCGTTGCTGCCTCGTGTGCTGCGAGCTGCCTCTTCAAATCCGACCACCACCAATTATTTGTTATTTAGCATCTATCATTTCGGGAAGATTTTTAAAAATATTTTATGTTTGTAATGTTTACATGTTACGGAATGTTTGTATAAATACCAGCATTCTGTAATGTTGGATATTTGTGTAAATAGCTGCGCTCCAAGTCCAGGAACTCACTTCTGTTCTGGCTGTACGCTGGTGTCAGTAATAAACGTGATTTTAGTGCAAAGAGGTGCAAAGTGTTGAACTTCAGTGACGAACCTGCCTTCGGGTTTGGACAGGACTGTAGTATAAACGTGACAATATAGAGATAATCTGTTTTTATGTCATATAGTCTTCGAGAGCCATTTCCTTGACAGTAGTCGTCGCTCACGCAAGTACTGATATTAAGTGCCAAAAAAATTCATGTGGCCTATAACGAGTCAAACCTGGAACCGTTGTAATTGTAATCTAACACTCCCCTCATGTGTTTCCACAGATGGATTCTCTCCACGTCTTTATTCCGTTATCGAATCTTCTACGTGGCTTATTTCGTGTTGGCTCTACTTTCCTTGTTATTTTCTGACGAGGATTCGGGACCAAGACTCTCAATATGCAAGCTAAGTTACGCTAATGATAACAAATAGGTGGGAGCTACTGCTTGCTGCTGTAGCGCTGCAGAATGTGTTCACATCCAGCGACTGTCGACGGACAAGTAGGTGTCGTTTAAATGCATAGAGCTGCTGCCGCGCTTCTGCAGTGGGTCGAGTGTGAGGCCACCGGCATTTGGAGACAGAATGGAAGTCCTCCGCGGTGCTGCGATATGACGCCGGCACGGAAGCTATCGTAAATACAGGGGAAATACACGGGGACTACACACACTGCTTCCCGGCCACGTACTGCCGTTGCAAGCTCGGTACCCCGTGCTACGTTGCAGACCAATTTCCTGAAGAAGACAGTATCAGACCTGCATAAGCATATACATTTTATTTTAAGAAGTCTTGCCATTATGCTCAGCCTAAGTTTCTTCTGAAGAGAAAATTACATCTACCCTTCCCTTAGTATCGATGTACAATGATAGCTGAAACCAATCAACAGATATGCGGCTGAAATGAACAGTTCCTAGCAATCAGAAGTTACTATCTCCTTAATGGGGAGGCGTCGGCAAAAGAACTACTACCGAGTAGCTGGTGTGACGTGGCCACATTTGTTCACTATATGTGTAAAAGGTGGCTCTTACTTTTTAAGATAGATTGATTTTTCCTTTGTGCTTCGCCCTAGCTCGGTTACATTGCACAAAGAATGAGGTGTGCTTAATTCGGGCGCCATAGAGGAAGAGAAAGGCTTGGCTCGGCCATGATATCTGAGAAAAAAAATCATAAAAACCTCATTTATCTTTTTGTCGCAAAAACTATTGTTTAGAAGTACCTGATTAACTTATTATTTCATTACTTTCAACTTAATTATTAATGTTGTATATTAACTGATGTATACAGTATTTGTGAGGCAAATTCGACGAGAAAAATCGCATTTTATTTTAAAAATATTTATTCATTCATAAAATCTCACTTTATGCTCCGGAAACTGATAGCTTTTATAGAACAAAACACCTCAGTTGCTCGTTTTTGGTAAATCATATAGCGTAGCCTTCTATGACCGTCTCCCCATTTTAGTTGCATGATTTAAACCTTCCAGTCTGATATCTAATTTTGACGATTTTTTTTTTGTGTCTCGCCAAAGCGTCCGGCTTTATCAAGTTTCACTCAAAACAGATGTGGTAAAAAGTTCCCTTATTTTGTTAGGAAAATATTTCGTCTTATAAATGATAATTTTTCATATTAGATCGATTCCTAATTGAATTATTTTAATATTTTACTTGAATTATTCTGATATTTTCGTTTTGACCATTTTCGTTTTTTAGTTAGTGGCTATCTTGGTTTAAAGGTAATCAGAGAGACAGGCAGTTTAAATGATTTTTTTCAGTGATGCTGTGAGGATGGATTGTGTGTCATGCATGAAATACTTCTTAAAATGAATTTGATATGTGAGTGTAACCAAATAAAATGCTTCATTTGCATCTCGCGTCTAATTTTATTATGTGTACAGTTCAATTAACAAAAATTGGACAAATCACTTCCGTCGACAAATTATTCATATCATCAACGTTAATATCACATTTTCAATTTCTTGATATCATTACTTTGAGGAAAAACTGTTGCAATTCTGTTGTTCAGTTTCTCCACTGTAAATCTAAATGCAGTTCAAACAATATCTAACACAGAAAAAAAAACATTCTGCAAGAGGAATTAAAATATAATTTTTGTTTTTGTAAACATATTATTATTCAAGAAATAATTAATGTAAATTATTTGAAAGATATATTGGATATAGTTAAGCTATGTGTCAAAATTTGTAAAACATTATCATCCATTGTATTTCAGTGCAATGAAAGATTTAGTGCAAAAAAATAAAAAATAAAAAGATGAGTCAGTCAGCAGAGCACTTGCTCGCTAAGGGGAAGGTCCTGGATTTGAGTCCCAGTCTGGCACACGATTCTTATCTGTTAAGAAGTTTGCAATCAGTGCGGACACTGCTGCAGAGTAAAACATCATTCTGGATTTTTCAGTTTTTATTACTTCATATAAAACTTATCACAATCAGGAACATGATGCTTGTAAAATCTGAAAAGAACACTGAAATCCAAACACGCTACTTTGGCTTCAGAACCAGCACCACTTCGTGCCTCAACATAAACGTTTATACAGAAAATACAAGAAGCACAAAATCGGCCTCTTCTTGTGATCGTCATTGACTTCTGGTTTTTTGTTGTGGTACGTTGAGGCACAGCATCACCGGTGGATCCCAGTCTTACTGGCTTGGTGTAAGGACAAAATCGTTCTATTCTACAGAGTGGCGCACATAAAACCGACCCGAGCCGAAGTGCGAGCGCGCCTGAGTAGCATCCCTAGTTGTCAGTTTCTTTGCCAACAGCAGTAGCGTGTGAGCAGTTCATACGGAAAGTAATCGTTATAAACCGTGTACTTCATTGTCATGTAGGACGACCGACCGACGATCCACCAAGGCCGTGGCCCGGCTCAAATGATGCGTGGCGTCAATGGTCGGGCGAGCCATGTCGACGCACATCTCACAGCTCCAACCAGACTGCACTAGTGCCGACTGGCAGGTCCGGAATGCGCTCCAGATGCGTTCCAACTGACTGGCAGCCCGAACTGACCACCGGAATTCCTTACGACAGACAACGACTGGGAAGTAATAGCAGTGCAGCAAAGGAAACACGTGAGCGCTCTATCGATAGGCGCTGCTGCCGCTGACGGGCAGACAAAACAGCAACTCAGTGACAACAGAAATTGAAACTAACATAACGAGGTGGCAACACAAAAAAAAGAAACAGGATGTAAAATAAGAGATGACACGAGCGCAAGCCACGTACGGCTCACACAGAAAGAAACAACTTAGATTACTGTTAATTTTTTCCTCAGAATCGAACATTGTTCAGATTCGAAAATTGAGCTACAGACCCATTCGTTGTATGTGTTGTTTTTATTATCTGTCAGCCTGATGGATTCGCTCGCAGTGGAGTGGAATATGTATTGCTGCACTCGCCACTCACATTTTTGACACAGGCAGTACACAAAAACTAGCAAATACGGAACGGTGTGAGGCAATAACACAATTTTGTGTCTTTAGATATCACAAACTTCGAACGAAAGTTGAAGTTCATGGAATGAAAGTGGAAAGGGAACTGTCTCACCTGCGAACACACTTTTTATCCGTATACAGTCATTTGAGGCTAGTGCACAGCGGCTATATCACAAGCGATGGCACTCACTAGCAGCCTCTATCACGGAGTGCTCATAGCAGCCGGTTTGTCTGCCCACAACGATGTTGCTGTTGTCACTCGGTGCGGACGGTGCTTGGAACCCTGTTTCTTATCAGTAGTGCAACTAACTCGAAGTTCAAACAGCGTTCCCGCCTAGCCCCCTATCTAAAATTTCTTTCCCTATGGCGATTCTATTCACATATTAATTTTTCTATGTTAGATAATTATTTTTGGAATATACAGTCGAAATTGGTATCTCTATTTCATTAATTACATTCTATAAAATCTTTTTTTATGGAACTGTTGGCAGCCCTTCTCTACTGAACTTGACACTCCCTCACCTTTCTAGCAAGCAGTGTTACACTTATGTTCCTGGCAACTGGTACAGTTATGATTCATAGCTCGGACATGGTGCTGTAATTTCTACTTTCTAACTTCCCTTTAAGGTGTTAATAATCTATAATACTTTTGTGACTTTTCATGCTTTCCCGACGGATCTGCTGCAAATACTCTTCTCGGGTTTGCCGCCGGATTGTATTGTGTAACTCGCACAATATTGTGCGAGTTACACAATACAATCCGGCGACAAACCCGAGAAGAGTATTATAATACTTTTCTTTATACTGGGCCAAAATTTACATTTCCAAGAATTAGTTGAGAATTAACAAATGTCATGCAACAGGAACACTAGGATGACGATTTTACGATAAATTACACACACTACAAAAATTTCAGGTATGTTGTTTCAATATCTTGTGATTCCAAAAACTAAAAACAATGTCAATTTTTATGGAAACTGTCACATTAATCAGTGATATTTTTACATATTTCTAAACAGTTTAGGCTACAATTTTATTATATTAATTGTTATGATTTTATGAGTACGTAGTTGTGCAATCGTTCTCGCTTCCCACGCCCGGGTTCCCGTGTTCGATTCCCGGCGGGGTAGGGGATTTTCTCTGCCTCGTGATGGCTGGATGTTGTGTGATGTCCTTAGGTTAGTTAGGTTTAAGTAGTTCTAAGTTCTAGGGGACTGATGACCATAGATGTTAAGTCCCATAGAGCTTAGAGCCAAATAAGTTGTGCAATCTCTAGCTACAGGCACGGTCTCTCAGTTAGAGCACTTGGTCTGGCAGAAGAGAGAAGCGAAGTCTCTCTCTCTCTCTCTCTCTCTCTCTCTCTCTCTCTCTCTCTCTCTCTCTCTCTCTCTCTCTCTGGCATTGTGTTGTATTCCGTGTCTCGCAATGGTACAAACTCACTTACTTCCACATTTTATCACCCATTAGTATGACGATCGCTTAAATTATTTTGAGAACAATGCTTATAGGGTCAGCACGTTGGACACCCGAAATTTACCGTTGACACTCACTACTCTATTCAACCATCGAGGTCTTTGACCAACTATATACTGGATAGATAAAGATCAGCCTCGCAGCAGACATGAAGTGCACTATGCGGTCACATGAAAATAGTCAAAAGTGTGAAGAAAGGATGCATCTACGTCGGCGTGGACAGGGTGTGTGTGATCCGTTAATAGTAAACAGCAGCGGAAACTACGAAAGCATTCAGATTCATCAATGCTCATTCAAGACATTGTAACAGGTCCCCTTCTTCCTAATTAACCTGATCATTTGATCGGCGCCAAATGTGTAAGGTGTGAGGGCAGATGATCTGAAAGTTGCTGTCTAAGATTACGCATTGTGACGTCTCACACAATCTTGCATTGTGTAAAAGATACCTGAATTGCGGTAGGGAGCTGGTGTTCAGTGGAAAGTACTGAGCCATAATGAATTCATCAACTTCTCTAAAAATACTAATGAATTTATTTTTTTAAAAGCAAAATCCAAAAATAACATTAACAAATTGCCTCCAGAACTGAAAAGAGTAAATTTCAATAACACAACTGATAGCAAACACCTCAAAACGTATACAATCACTTCCTTTTAGTAAAGAATATTAAATGAGGTAAAAATACATTTAAATTGCAAACAGCAAAACATTTGATCAAATAAATATGTCACAAATATCAAGCATCGGCTATTGCCAGTAATTATCAAAACACCATTGCTTTCAAAGCAGCCTAAATGACTGACAAATGTGGTTCAAATGTATAATGATAGAGGCGGTGGCAGAGGCAACGCCAGTATCAATAATTCCTCCTCCTCTACTAATATGGGCAACGGCCTTGCCGCGGTGGATACACCGGTTCCTGTCAGATCAATGAAATAAGCGCTGTCGGGTATGGCCGGCACTTGGATGGGTGACCATCCGGGCCGCCATGCGCTGTTGCCATTTTTCGGGGTACACTCAGCCTCGTGATACCAATTGAGGAGCTACTCGACCGAATAGTAGCGGCTCCGGTCATAGAAAACCATCGTAACGACTGGGAGAGCGGTGTGCTGACCAGACGCCCCTCCTATCCATACGGCGGTCGGATGGTCCCGATGGGCTACTTCTGGCCGGATGACGAAGTGTGTGTGCTCTAGTAACATACGACGTCGGTTGCCGCTACCACAGTGCTACAAACCTTCATTAAAAATTTCAGTGATGGCACACAGCCATCTTTAATTAAACCACAGTTAACAGGAGATACAGTCACCTATCCTGTAAGACAGAGACAACTCGTTGATCATTTAGTAAAAATTAAACGTATTAAAAATGCAGAAAAGTACGAATGTTATGCAGGAAACTTTGACTTGATTACTGAGGTATAAAATTTATTTATTTTTTTGTAGATGCAAACAATTTAGTAAACAGCTCGAGCTCGTGATACAAGTCATCAGGTAACTATAGACAAGCATCAGAAATAAGGTAGCTAGATTAAACAATTTTCACTGGCTATAAAGTACAATTCGTAAATCAGAAGAATTACATCTGCATTCTACACCCTTAGATTCTAAAATCAGTTTGGAATAACGCCAGTCACAAACGCACACACATTGACAGAAAAGAACTCTACTAGTACCAGGTAAAACTTTCATAAATATCACATTTACATATATAACGACGGGCAACCAGGATACGGAGTCAAAATAGCCACCACGCGACACTAAGTGACGTGCACACTGATCTGATTCTCACCGTGATTTCTCATAAAATCCAGGGCCCATTGACAAACGCATGCTCAGAGAGCGCCGAGTGAAGGATGCTCGCAGTCGTAAACTGCCGGGGATCACCCAGCAGACGCCACAGCGTCCAGTACTTGAAACCGTCAGACCGGACTTCAACCCGGCACCACAATGGACACAAACTGCTTACAACTTCAATAGCAGAGGACACGCCGAATGCTGTGCATCCTGCCGAAGTAGCTTTTAACGAACAATGTTCACGGCTGCGACCAACACACGACCACGCCAGACCCGGAGTGTGAAAAGGCACCACTCTTGACAACGGGTCACTGCAGACGCATGGCCACAACAACATGCCACCTCACTTGCGCTCTTCGCCGCCCGTGTCACACTCCCCCCTTTTCTCCAGGTCGCTGCAGCCCTCAACTACGTTCTCCTCTGACCTGCCTTCTACCGGCGACATTGAAACTCCATGAGCCCTTGCGGCCAGAGGGATTCCAAATCCGCGGGAATTATGCGAAGTTAAACGCGGACGCACGGCACGATACCAATATTAATGAACTGTTTTCCATACCACCCAGCGAGCATAAGGTTGGATTATATCGATAGGGTGCACGTTTCTTGCCCCAGGCCAACATGGTTGCAGACAATGGAGAGGTGCCTCAAAAGAACCTACACTGATGTCGAAACATTATGGCCCCCTGCTTAATAGTTTGTTTGTGCGTATTTGGAACGAAATGCATCACTGACTCTGCGTATCATGGATCCGACAATTTGTTGGCAGGTTTGTGGAGGTATGTGGCACTAGATGTCTACGCACAGGTCATGATATTCGCGTTAATAAATGGTCGCTGCGTACGGAGTGATGGTGCCCGATAGGTACACAGTTGGGTTCCATAGGATTTACATCGGGCTAATTTGGTCGCCGAGACATCGTGAGTTCACTATAATGCTCCTCAAACCACTGTAACACAGATCTGGATTCGACACACGCATAATTATACTGCTGAAAGATGACATTCCTTCGATGAAGACATCAATCATGAACGGAAACAGATGGTTCGCAGCTGACTGCGTGTTTTCGATTACTACCACAGATCCCATGAGAGCGCAAGAGGATCAAATGGTTCTGAGCACTATGAGACTTAACATCTGAGGTCATCAGTCCCATCCGGCCGCTGTGGACGAGCGGTTCAAGGTGCTTCAGTCTGGAACCGCGCGACCGCTAAGGTCGCAGGTTCGAATCCTGCCTCGGGCATGGATGTGTGTGATGTCCTTAGGTTAGCTAGGTTTAAGTAGTTCTAAGTTCTAGGGGACTGATGACCTCGCCCTGCCACCGTGGCCAGCACAGAGCAAGGCCGCAGCACTGACCTGCGATAGACATTTTGCTGAAGACGTTTTCAATTGCCAGCGTTTCACTGTTGCATCTCAGTCCTTGAGAAAATGAAACTGGCCCACTTTAGTTACTCATGAACTTGTAGCTGTGACATAGCTGAGCGGTTGAGCGACCTTTTAGATTCAGCTATAGTTTTCCATCATTTAATTTGTGATTCTCGGTTTTAGCGATCATAATTTTCTGGTTGACCTTTAATTGTACTGATTTTTTGAGACAATACGAATAAAAGTGTTTATGTGCGTGTAGTCCCACTTTTTTAATCTATCGTCGTGAATTCTACTCAGTGCTGCCTGCGCCCTTGCATACGAGGCCTTTTGACAGAACCACGTTTTTTCACGACTTAATTGATCATAGAGATGCATGCATAACGTTGTTGTTCGATTACATTTTTTAATGGCGTATTGGAATTTTTTTGCACCAAATAGCAGATCCGCATGCGACAAATCCTGTGATACAGCTGTTTTGTAGATGACAAGGAATAACTGAGTAAAATACGCTGAAGATTGGTATTTTTGTTCCGGCAAATTCTATGTCAAGAATGGCATAAACTTCACTTGTTGACAGCCTCGCGTCCACTAGTTTTTGTTGAGAGAGAGAGTGACACACCTTTCAATTTGACACAACAAAACTTCAAAAATATATTTTTACTCCACAATTTCTTGTCAGATGTATAAAAGATTTGCATTATTCAATCAGTCTCACGGAGACCTGCTATTTTAGCGTTGTACAATACCACGGCGCCATCTTAAACCAATGTTACTGACCTGTTGTGTTTCGTTTTAGAACAAGTCACGCAAGCTGTTTTCGGTGGTATAAGCAGACAGCGCTTTTCCACCGAACGACGTTTGTGTGCACCATTTTCTTGTCACGACAAGATTATAAAACCTACCAAATGCCATAGCTACGTAGGACACGGCGAATGAATTCGATTTGCTTTGTTAACCCTTTGAGTACCAGTGGTTTCTGCCTGAAACAACCAGTTTATTAATTTCTTGTTTAAAGTATCAGTGCCTTTAGCATGAAACCACCGATTCTATTGCAGGACAGAGACGTTTAGTGGTTCGCTGAGGCACTTCTATGAATGTAGTTAATTGTAGCAATGGCTTACAGGATTAAAAGCTGCAATTGGCGCGGAGATTGTGCAACGTGACTGTAGGAGATTGAGATTTGCGGTCTTCCTTTATTGTGGCCATATTAAGGAGATGATTGTGAAGTGATTTTTTTGTTCATATATGAGTGTGTTGATACGTAGTATCATCATTGGTGGTGAATTGTACGTACGTGTGTGTGTGTGTGTGTGTGTGTGTGTGTGTGTGTGTGTGTGTGTGTGTGTGTCCGCGCGCGCGAGTCAGTGAACAATAGGTGTGAGTACACTTGTGCTGTTAATAACACATCGTAAGATCATAATGATATTACGTACAACATATTCCCCACAAATCCATTCCATGGGCAAGTAATTTTATCTTTGATATTGTTGAGGCTTTCTATAAAAAATGGTTCAAATGGCTCTGAGCACTATGGGACTTAACATTTGAGGTCATCAGTCCCCTAGAACTTAGAACTACTTAAACCTAACTAACCTAAGGATATCACACACATCCACGCCCGAGGCAGGATTCGAACCTGCGACCGTAGCGGTCGCGCGTTTCCAGACTGAAGGGCCTAGAACCGATCGTCCACTCTGGCCGGCCGGCTTTCTATATCCAAGTGTCCGATAAATAAATCACTTTTGAGTGTCTGTATAGACATAATATAACTTACGAATAGGATCGTTTACTTGTAATGGAATGTCTTTCAGCATGAATAATAGTTTATGGTTTCGTACGTTCGCGTGGAGAAACACGTTTTGCGCGATACTATTAGTATTCAAAGCTGAGCACTATTTTAGCTGTGAAAAAAAAATTTCTCGTTACTTGAACAAAAGTTAGCCGTGAAGCGGTACCACAAAAATCTGTTTTGATATCGATACTACACTTTGCAAAATGAATTCAATTAACTTGATTTTAGTCTGTTTATTCAAGAAATTAATTGTAAACCATCTCCTTTTGGCTTTACGCCAGGTAATATTGGAGTAGTTTAAAAAAAAAAAAACAACAACAATACTACCTCTAACTCGCGCTGTAACGCACGTTATTTATTAGTCTTTGAAAAATGCACAATTAATTTTTCATACCTGTAGGGATGCTAATGCTACTGAAATAAGTGTTTAGGTTGTCAATATAGTACATACTTATCATAACTACGTTACGAGAGTAAAAATATTATGAAAATCTATTTCTATTGTTTCATTGTTCTCAGTATCTTTACTACGAAACAGATTTATTGTCATGAAATATCGGTACTGCTTTTTATATACATCACATTGACACAGTTAATATTATTACGTACTCTTTTCAATACACTTTAACGATTCATTTTATACGTCAACATTTTATGTCAGCCATAAATAAACGTTTTCATTCCCAGAGATACAGCAGAATTGGCAGTGAAAGTAAGCATACTTGTAAGTTACTGTAACGTAAATTTGAGTTTATACTGGTGCTTTTACGAGTGGTTTCGAAGAAAACCACTGGCGTCTAATGTAGTTCTGATGAAAAATTTATTAAATTTGAGGCCCATTTTGCTTGTTATTTAGTACTACACTCCTGGAAATGGAAAAAAGAACACATTGACACCGGTGTGTCAGACCCACCATACTTGCTCCGGACACTGCGAGAGGGCTGTACAAGCAATGATCACACGCACGGCACAGCGGACACACCAGGAACCGCGGTGTTGGCCGTGGAATGGCGCTAGCTGCGCAGCATTTGTGCACCGCCGCCGTCAGTGTCAGCCAGTTTGCCGTGGCATACGGAGCTCCATCGCAGTCTTTAACACTGGTAGCATGCCGCGACAGCGTGGACGTGAACCGTATGTGCAGTTGACGGACATTGAGCGAGGGCGTATATGCGGGAGGCCGGGTGGACGTACCGCCGAATTGCTCAACACGTGGGGCGTGAGGTCTCCACAGTACATCGATGTTGTCGCCAGCGGTCGGCGGAAGGTGCACGTGCCCGTCGACCTGGGACCGGACCGCAGCGACGCACGGGTGCACACCAAGACCGTAGGATCCTACGCAGTGCCGTAGGGGACCGCACCGCCACTTCCCAGCAAATTAGGGACACTGTTGCTCCTGGGGTATCGGCGAGGACCATTCGCAATCGTCTCCATGAAGCTGGGCTACGGTCCCGCACACCGTTAGGCCGTCTTCCGCTCACGCCCCAACATCGTGCAGCCCGCCTCCAGTGGTGTTGCGACAGGCGTGAATGGAGGGACGAATGGAGACGTGTCGTCTTCAGCGATGAGAGTCGCTTCTGCCTTGGTGCCAATGATGGTCGTATGCGTGTTTGGCGCCGTGCAGGTGAGCGCCACAATCAGGACTGCATACGAGCGAGGCACACAGGGCCAACACCCGGCATCATGGTGTGGGGAGCCATCTCCTACCCTGGCCGTACACCTCTGGTGATCGTCGAGGGGACACTGAATAGTGCACAGTACATCCAAACCGTCATCGAACCCATCGTTCTACCATTCCTAGACCGGAAAGGGAACTTGCTGTTCCAACAGGACAATGCACGACCGCATATATCCCGTGCCACCCAACGTGCTCTAGAAGGTGTAAGTCAACTACCCTGGCCAGCAAGATCTCCGGATCTGTCCCCCATTGAGCATGTTTGGGACTGGATGAAGCGTCGTCTCACGCGGTCTGCACGTCCAGCACGAACGCTGGTCCAACTGAGGCGCCAGGTGGAAATGGCATGGCAAGCCGTTCCACAGGACTACATCCAGCATCTTTACGATCGTCTCCATGGGAGAATAGCAGCCTGCATTGCTGCGAAAGGTGGATATACACTGTACTAGTGCCGACATTGTGCATGCTCTGTTGCCTGTGTCTATGTGCCTGTGGTTCTGTCAGTGTGATCATGTGATGTATCTGACCCCAGGAATGTGTCAATAAAGTTTCCCCTTCCTGGGACAATGAATTCACGGTGTTCTTATTTTAATTTCCAGGAGTGTATAATTTGTTCTAGGCGTTATGAGTTAATGGAAGTTTCGAGATGTGGGATTTTGTCTAGGAAAAATGTTTGAGGATGGTCGTATGCCCTAGTGGTTCCGATCTGAAACCACCACCTTAAAACAATTGACTGTTTACTTTTTATCTTTTATGCATTTTACTTTTATATATTTTTCACACTGTTGTGACTCGGAACATGATAATTCTGTCGGATCTCTGACGTAACACACCATGAACTTGCGGCATATCTTATTTCGACGTAGTACAGGTTGCCTGGTCACCGCCGCGCCCGCTGCATTGGGACAGCATTCGTCGATGGTGGTGTCGGTGGTGCAGCGGCGAGTGGTTTGAGGAATCCAGCGCTCGACGATCGACCAGCTCAGCAGGTGGCCGCAGCCACTCCACTGCGCAGTCCGGGCGTTTGCTCGCCCCTTCCGCGTCCTCCGGACTGTGGCAGCCGCAGGGTCGGATATGCAGAGGGCTGGAGACTGAGTTAGTGGAGGCTCGCGGCCCCCGGGACGCATAAACAACGCCCCCGTCCGCCCCCGCCGCCTCCGCAGCGCTTGATCAATGCGGCGCGCTATCCGGCAGTCCGGGCTCTCAGAAGCCGCGTGTCATTGCCACCGTTAATTGTGATTTAGGGCCGAAGGCACCCTGCCGCCGAGACAAAGGTGCCCGACCGCACGCGGGATTTATTTTCCGCCCTGGAAATGGAGCAAAATTTCAATAGTCGGTGATATGTGGCTCTTTCAAGCAGAGGGCTAGTGTCGCACCTGTCCTAGGCTTTGAATGCGTATAGATGTCGCCTGGTGCGAGTTAGCCTCGTAAATGGAATTTTTGTGAAGGGTATTAACGGTAAAGCGTTTTCATTCTGATTCGGGTTTGGCTTGGGTAAATTGTTCCCGCTGTAACCTATGGAAGCAAAATTCTATTGTACTGGGATATGGAAGCAAATTTCTATTGTACTCAGATATTATTTAGGTCAGCTACACTGTGCGTTGAAAAAAACTAGTTAGCACCAAAATCGTTCACGTAACTACCAGTGAATACACAAATACATTCATATACCTATAATTTACTATTATGGAGACTCATTTGGGAGCAGAAAGCTTCAAGTCTCCGTCAGGACATTGGAAAATACCAAGATTTAGACGATTGTAGCAGAATAAAGAGACGGATGCATTTGAGCTTATGCGGCAACAGTAATTTGTTTGCCTATGACTAATTAACGCGAACATTCCCGTTAGTCTAGAGTGTACACACATTTGAACATAGTATTTCTTGAAGCTCGTTATCCTATTACTTCACTTGAAAATAAAGAAGAATAACTGAGGACATAATTTTGAAGATAGATGTATGTTGAAACAACATAATTTTCCCCTATTTAGGCGTTGAAATTATAATGAGTGTCAGGTAAACGTACGAAGATAGGAAATTTTATGTAATCTGTTTAGGATCAACATTAATTTTTCATTAGTTAAAATATTTGTTCCCAGATTATGGAAATGTTGATGGATTTGCAAAAAGGATTTTTATTTAATGAAAAGTATGTAATATCAATATGTAGACTAAGACAGAAAAGCTTTCTATTATATAAGATACCAACCTAAATATATAATGACTTAGAACAACTTTTGTAACTGTTTTGGTTCTTTGAATTTTCTGCACATGGAAACATAACTTTTATTTAATGGTATACTTTAATTAAAAACTGGATGTTACTAAAATAACTGAAATCACGCTAAACGTTCCTAAAATGTTCTGGCGCTTAACAGTAAATTATATATAACAGTAAAACGAGCGCCATTGCTCTTGTCCTTAGTTAACTGTATTGAATAGTCTGTTCTACACAACCTTTCTTCTCAGTTCTTTGTATACACTTCTTTCTAAGCAGTTCTTTCGACCGACAAGTCTCAAGTTGATCTCGTTGATGAAAACATTTCTTACATTATGAAATAATACATCAGTACTGTTTGTTTAAAAATAGTGAAGATGATAAGTATGTTTCTTATCTATAGTCCAATTTATATCTTATAAATTATAGAGCGCAGCAATCAGTCGTCCTTTTTCGATTTTATTGTGCAAATCCTGATTTCGGCTAGTAGCTAGTCATCCTCAATGCGCTATTTTTTATTCTCAATGCATGTAAGTCCCTACTGTTCGAGCGTGAGTCACAGTTCTTTCAATAATAGTAGTATTCAAAGAACTGTGAGTGACGCTCGAACGATAGGGACTTGCATGCATTGAGAATAAAAAAATAGCGCATTGAGCTGGATTTGCACAATAAAATAAATCCAAGAAGGATGACTGATTGCAGCACTGTGTAACTTATGTCACATACAGTCGCTGAGTGCATCGCCTTTCCAAATGAAAGGTAACCTGGCAAATTTTGTCTCTTTATCAGAAAGGTCTGACCAATAGATGACGAGTATTAGTCCAGTCAAATGGTGATTCTTAGTGGAAAGTATTATAGAAACTTTTTAGCAATCATACGAGATGTTTTCAGGGGTGGTGTCTGAATTTTCAAAATCCTGCGGAAATTTGGGTCCGGAAGCGGGTGAAAAATGAAAGAAAAATAAACACGAAACATTTTAGGGTTTTTTGCTTATAACTCGGAAAACAACTCAATTATCAAAAAAGTTGATCACTAATGAAACTAAATACGATAAGATTTCCTACAAAATAGCTCTGAGTGACAGTTTTCGTCAGATCAACTATATGGCTTGTAACGTGTGTCGAATTTAGTGTAATTTCTGGCGCCACAACCAAATCCCAACTCCCCATCTTCCAGTATCATAATGTTCATTCAAATGGCAAAATAATGTCTTTCGTCAGTCCTACTGTTAAAAGGTGTTCAAATAACTTAGGCCAATGACATAACAATTGTGCTTTATTCGGCATTTGGTAATGATAATAATAATCATAATATCACATTATTAATATAATAATTTTTAAGAAATTTCAAAGAAGTTTCATCCTGCTTGCGCTTCGTGCACGACTGTCCTAGTCTTTACTTAATTCGTCTGCAAAATGAGAATATATATGTGTGTATGTTGCAGCTAAATAAGATAATAGATCACTAACTTCAGTTCATACCAGATAATAGATAAATAATTGTTTACCTATTATAAATATAATAAAGTAGAGTTGAAAGCCATGTACGGTGTTTGTTACAACAGTGAGGTTCCGAAATTTCACAACGGGAAATTATAATAACAACAATATAAAATATGGCTTACCTTCTTCTTTAGCAGTCTTCCTTTCAGTCTCCCGTTCCTCCCCACTCCCTACACGGCTTCTTGTAAATCTTGCGAATCGAGAAGGCTAACATTGTTGCAGTCTGTGTCGCAGTAGATGAAGAGCATCGAGCAGTGGAGGCTGTTTTTCGTTAGCTGCAAGGGCAGCCATGAATCCCAGTTTTGCATTTACCTGTGATATAGTTCAAAAGAACAACAGAAGCTGGCGGCTGAAGCATAGCGACTGGAACCAGGCGATCCTTGGACCTCGTTCAGTCCCATTCTTCAGTTGTTTTTTTCAACCACAGATGTACCTGTGGTAGACTCCAAGAATATGCTAGCAAGCAGCATCTGTAGTTGGTGACAGAGAAGTAATGTTGGCGTTGTTCTGAATGCCAATTTCAGGTAGCTTCTGCATCGGATGTGGTTCAGAGACTCTCAACTTACATCTTCATATAACTTAATAAGGAATCGCTGACGACACTCCACTACGACCTCTTTGTTCACATTTAGATCTTTATATATTTGTATATTCCGCTGTAATTCATGGTTTTCCTTCAATGCAGTAATCCATTTCACTTAGTCCTGATTGTAAAGAGCAAGAGTAGTATCCGGTATTTTTTCCTAAAGAAAATTTTGAGGCTATTCCGACATGCAGCGAAAATTACTTATAACTGAAGCATGGGATATCACCCGTCTGCTTTTAGCCATGACGCCATCAACTTCATCGTGGTATCGCGACCGTAGAGGCATCTATCGGTAGCTCGGCGTTGGAGCGTACGCATATCCGTTTAGCACTACCATCGCCCACTATTAGCGGGCGACGGCACTACATGCTTGTCGAACTGGCTGCCAGTGATTCAGTTGTCGAGGACGGTTGCCGCAGCTTCAAAATGCTTGAAACAGTCAATGACATCGCTTTTCCCACCAAAAACTGCACTGGTATCGTTCGTATTGCGATTACCAACACGAAAAAGTGAAATAAAAAATTTACGTCCTTGAAATAAACCTTTGGCGCTCTTCCAAGTTCTCAACATCGTAAAAAAATTACTTTGTCGACGAAAAAGTTTAGGGGTACGCATCCCCCAGCGTCCCCCCACAAAAACAGCGCTGGTAGTATCACTATCACTGACTGCATGCAAAAACAGAATATTCTACTGAGTGGGGTGTCCAATTCTCTGAGGAGAGTAACACAGCTGTGGGGTTTCCCTCTCCCTGATCTCATCAGTACTGATTTCTTTATTGATTCAGGCCTGTTAGAATGACGAGAAGGTCAACAACGTCTTTCCCAACAACTACGACGGTTGAATGAGTGGAGTTCAAATAGTGTGCGGTGTTGATTATCAGGGCACCAGCATCTTCCACAGCTTGATTCGAAACTATGCCTGAGTTGGCCAGTTTGTTCACTAACGTTGACATTACGCAGTCCTTGTTCTTTGAACTAGAAAGGAATTTTTCCTGAGCTATTCCTGTTGCCATTGTTCGTTGAAGATTATTTCCAGTGAGCTGTGTTTGTGGAACCATCTCGCTTGCTCACTCTGCTTAAGTTTTCATTAACTTACTTTTTCCGACATGGCTCGTGAACGTTAATCACAGTTTTGCCCTTCAGAAGGGCAGCTATGCCCTACTTCCTCTCCTTACTTGTCTCAAGTAAATTTTCAAGTCCACTTTGGGCCTAAGTGATGATAGTTTTCTCAGATCGCCCGGTATACCGTCGCATAGAACATACTTTTGACTTTAACTCCTTATCTTCGCGTATTTTACGCATTAAAACACAATATATCAACAGCAACCATCCGAGTGCAAACTCGTAAACAACTGCACGGGGAGACCGAGACGCAAGACCGGCCTTCCCCATGTCAGGAGGCGGAGGTCAGAGTCACCTCATGAACATCTTACCCCTCCAACATGGCAAGTGTCAACTACCGACAACTCTAATAACATCGTGGCAATACGGCAGGACGAATTCGTCAATGAATGTGCAACAGACTGCGATAATAGTGCAGGGGGAGGTGGAGGAGCCGGCCAGAGTGGCAGAGCGGTTTTAGGCGCTCCAGTCCAGAAGCGCGCTGTTGCTACTGTCGCAGGTTCGAATCCTGCCTCGGGCATGGATGTGTGTGATGTCCTTAGCTTAGTTAGGTTTAAGAAGTTCTAAGTTCTAGGGGACTGATGATCTCAGAAGTTAAGTCTCATAGTGCCCAGAGCCATTTGAACCATTTGGTGGTGAAGGGGGAGGGGGGCAGGTGGGTATAAGTCCTAAGATTGCTCATCTTTGAAATCGCGCTAATTTCAACACGAGCTACAACCAATGTTCTAATTCATGAAGTTAAAACACCCGATATCCTTGCACAATGAAGCAGATCTACAGATGAAACACTCGCTATGAGTACATTAAAATTATTTATATAGTACACTAACGGTAAAAAATCGCAACATCAAAAAATAATTCTAGTAAATTAACCTAAATTTGGGAAAACGTTTTTCTAGGTAACATATTTAAGTGACTAACACTGCAAGATTACAGGTTAATGTAAGCGCGAGATAAGCTCCTGCGAATGTGATATGCTGGTACATCAGTGACCCGTGTAACCACCACAATGTTAATGCAAGTATTCGAACGTGTATACATTGTGTTGAACGGGTGCCGAATGTCAATTTGTGGGATGGGATTCCATGCCTGTTGCAATTGGACGGTCAATACAGGGTCAGTTAACACTGTTTGTGAATGCTGGAGTTGTCATTCGATGATGTCCCATATGTGCTCGATTGGAGACAGGTATTGCGATCGACCAGGCCAAGGCAACATGTTGACACTCTGTAGAGTATGCTGGGACACAACAGAGGTATGTGGGCTACCGTTATTCTGCTGGAAAACACGCCCTGGAATGGTGTTATGAATGATAGCACAACAGGTCGACTCATCAGACTAACGCACAATTTTATAGGGTGCATGGGATAACCACGAGAGTGCTTTCTCTCTCATAGGAAATCGCATCCCGGACCATAACTCTAGGCGCACCTCCAATGTGTCTAGCATGCAGACCGGTTGGTTGTCGGCACACGGCCATCACTGGCAACGAGAGAGAACCAGCTTTCATCAGAAAAGACCACATACATCCAATGAGCTCTCACTTGACACCACTGAAGTCGCAAACGGCGACTTTTTAGGGTCACTGGAATGCGTCTGGCTCGGAGCTGTCCTTAAAGCAGCCGTTCTGTAACAGTTCGTTGTGTCATTGTCGTGCCAACTGCCTATCAAATTGCTGCTGCAGGTGCAGTGCGATGCGCCAGAACGGCACGCCCAGTACGATGGTCCTCAATCTCGTTAGTGCGACGTGACCGTCCAGTGCCCGGTAGAAGGAACATTCAGCTTCTCGTAGCCCTACTGCACGACCTCATTCAAATATTAACAGAATCCCCTCACCGCTGCTTTCCACTACGTCGTATGCCACATTCCGAGAACATCACAAAGTTTTTTTTGTTGGTTTGAGGAAGGCAGATCCAGCTCGATACTTCAAACGTATAACTGGCTTTTGTTAAGTTTTAGAGGGGGTGCCAGCGTTGACCACATTAATCAGGGTCGAATGGACGTAGGTTGCGATAGTAATAGGCTTGCACATGACAGACTGAGGCGAAAGGTTGCATCAAACAAGTCTTTGACTCGTTGACACACACACACACACACACACACACACACACACACACACACACACACACACACACACACACGAAAATGATACAATGCATTTCAAGCACAGAAATGGCTTACCAATAAATAAATTACTCCAACCTCACAGCCTGATGCAAAAATTTGAGCACCAGGAACTTCAAGCTTAACGGCTTTACTAGTAGCCAGCAGTGCAATCCATTGATCATTAGGCCATGGGCGTGACCGAGGTATACTGGCGATCGTCGGTTGCTCGACTCAGTTGATATGTGGCAAAACCAACGCGCGAGTGTGCTACTAAAAAATCGGCCGGGTGTGTATGACACCGTGGTAGGCCGCCGAAATGCACGGATTCCTAGCATTTCGTAAAGGAGAGACTAATTTATGCTGCTATCCTTCTCGGTGGACACTACAAATCCACATGTCTGGTGAATGAATGAATCGAAGGGATGTCAGGTTTCTTGACCCTGATGATTTGGGTGGAAAGAGCGTTGTAACGGCCAGAACCCATCCGAATTAAAATGCTAACTAATTTGCAGGGTTTACCATCTACGTGAAGATCGATGCCTGGACACTGCAGTCCCCTGTCGTTGCGATGGCAACTCTCCTTATTCATTCAGTACGAAGGCAAATCGGCACATCAAGAAAATTTTTAGCTTACTACGCTTCCACTGCGGTGATACAGGTCTCGAAATACACGCATTCCACGCGAACGTTGGTTCTCTCCCTCGGAAATATTCTCGTCGATAACCGATGTGACGTCACGGCGAGGTATGTGAAACGCCAGAAACGCTGGCGAGTCCGCTCCCTGCATGGCCAAACGCCGGTGAGGAACGGCGCGCGGCGCTGCTATCGGGATCCCTGCTGCTGATATACGGCGAGGTGTTTCATTTGGGCAGAGAGCCGCGTGCGGCTGGCGGAGTGGCCCAATATTTAGAAGCACGGAGCAGGCCCAGCCGTCACGGGCATCGCTCGACTTAACGGCCGCGTCGCGATTCCGTTCCGCCATAAATACAGGACTCCACATGCTGGCGCCCGTCACCCACCATACCCGCCCTTCCTTTCCATTCCTGCTGCATACGCACAGGTCACAATCTCTGTCAGCTGTATTCAGCGTTCGAATTTTTCTGGCGTACGTGGTTGTGTTATTTATTTATTCAGTCAATTTCTGTCCATTATTCTTATGTCCCACCTTGACACAGAGAATCCAAACAATCCACCAGAGATACTGGCGGTGTGCTGCGCGACAGAGTCACTATGATGAAATATCTAAGCAAGGCCTGGCCGAGATTTGCGGTCCTGGAGCTCGCTCGCTCTTCGACTGCAGCCGAGTATGCTTAGAGGTCTTGCTCCTATCACCACTGTGAAGTTCCGAGCAGACGTGTGGCTAAAATGGTTATATGCTGGAGACTGTAAATGCGCAAAACTCACGAAGTCGTTTTTGCAACACAGTGCGAATACTTCTAAGAGACAAATGTTGCCGCATACTTTTATAAACAGGACTTTATTACTAGTGTTTATTTTCAGTTTATTATTTTTCTGCGGAAGCAGTAACTTTACCGTTTAATTGAATAAGTACCGGGTGATCAAAAAGTCAGTATAAATTTGAAAACTTAATGAACCACGGAATAAAGTAGATAGAGAGGTAAAAATTGACACACATGCTTGGAATGACATGGGGTTTTATTGGAACCAAAAACATAAAAAATAAAAAAAACTTCACAAAATGTGCGACAGATGGCGTTGGACAGCAAAACGTTAGTCATAGCGCAGGACAATCGTGTATAAAAGGAGCTGTAATGAGAGAATCACATGCGCCAGCACTCGCAACATGTTGACGTTACCTGAAAAGGCGCTTTTAGTAAAGCTGTATTATCAGAATGGGGAATGTGCTAGTTCAGCGTTACGATGCTATCGCCGTAGGAAGGGGATTCGAGCGGGTAAAGGTCCGTTGACAAATGCAGCTGTGGCTAGAATGATTTCGAAGTTCGAAGCCATGGGTTGTTTTGACGATAGACCCCGTAGTGGCCGACCGAGCACAAAGTGTAATGCCGCTGAGACAGTTCAGAAAGAAATGAAAACTGTAGCGGGTTCGTCTATGCACGGGGAAGTCAGCTCTCGTGCAGTCGCACTTCGCACCGGCATTCCATACATTACTGTTCGGTTGGCACTGAGGCGTGCCCTCCGATACTATCCGTACAAAACCCATCGGCATCATGAACTGTTACCTGGCGATTTAGTGAAGCGGAGGGCATTGCGGTGTGGGCGTTTCAAAAGATGGCGGAAGATGTCGATTGGCTGTGTAACGTATTGTGGATCGACGAAGCTCATTTCACGCTCCGAGGGTCTGTCAACGCCCACAACTGCAGAATTTTGGCTACCCAAAATTCTAGAACTGTCTTGGAAACTCCATTGCATGATGAGAAAGCCACGGTATGGGTTGGATTTACCACATCTACCGTTATCGGGCCCTTTTTTCTTCGAGGAAATGCGTGATTCTGGTTGTGTAACTGCTACCGTAATGGGTGAGAGGTACGCCGATATGTTACAGAATCGCATCATCCCCAGCCTGGCTGATAAAACACCTGCTGGAACGTACGATGTTTATGCAGGAAGGCGCTCCACCCCATATTGCTAGACGCATGAAAGATCTCTTGCGAGCGTCGTTTGGTGAAGATCGTGTGCTCAGCCGCCACTTTAGTCATGCTTGGCCTCCCAGGTCCCCAGACCTCAGTCCGTGCGATTGTTGGCTTTGGGGTTACCTGAAGTCGCTAATGTATCGTGACCGACTGGCATCTCTAGGGATGCTGAAAGACGCCAATGCCTCACCATAACCCCGGACATGATTTACAGTGCTGTTCACAACGTTATTGCTCGACTACAGCTGTTGTTGAGGAATGATGGCGGACATATTGAGCATTTTCTGTAAAGAACATCATCTTTGCTTTGTCTTACTTTGTCATGCTAATTATTCCTATTCTGATCAGATGAGGCACCATCTGTCGGGCATGTATTTTTTTGGTCCTAATGAAACCCCATGTCATTCCAAGCATGTGTGTCAATTTGTACCTCTCTATCTACATTATTCCGTGATTTATTCAGTTTTCAAATTTATACGGACTTTTTGATCACCCGCATTAATACGTTGAGCAGAAAAACAAAAAGCTTTACGTTTAACAACATGCTGAGATGTTTATTAATTTATACACATTTCGATTTTATAATACGTTATATACGAGGAACTGTGGTTCGTGATACAGTCAAAGACATGGAGTTATACAGGTTAGTCTGCCAAATCGAAACATTAAATGAATTTTGTTAATCTCCCAACAGAAACATCTAGTTTGCACAAATAAGTGGAATCAAACATTGAAATAACTTCGGCAACATGACTGTGCAGTCGATGATGTTGCCCTTTGGGTAACATTTTATAAGATACTCGTAAATTCCTGGATGGAACGAGCAGGTCATTGAACTGAGTGCTACAGTTGATTCTATTGGGTCACGTCTGAGATAATGAGGAAGTACATTAATAGTCAAAGTGAGAATGGTTCGTTCGAGTCCTTCCTCGGACATGGGTATTTGTGTTTGTCCTTAGGATAATTTAGGTTACGTAGTGTGTAAGGTTAGGGACTGATGACCTTAGCAGTTAAGTCCTATAAGATTTCACACACATCTGAAAATTTTTGAGAATGGTTCTAATGGCTCTGAGCACTATGGCACTTAACTGCTTAGATCATCAGTCCCCTAGAACTTAGAAATACTTAAACCAAACTAACATAATGACATCACACACATCCATGCCCGAGGCAGGATTCGAACCTGCAACCGTAACGGTCGCGCGGTTCCAGACTGTAGCGCCTAGAACCGCTCGGCCAAAAGTGGGAATGGTCTGACAAATAAGTGTAACTCAGTCTTCAACGTGCAACATTTGGAATATGTTAAAGAACTAGCCACAAAATGTTTCGACTACTGAAACATAGTCTCTTATGCCTGATCCACAAATCACTACTCTGAGTTCCGGGGAACGTTCCACATCATTAATTTGAAGCTCTTTTTTCATATGATTATTTAATATTCAATAGCATCAGTGTTGCCCGCTGTGACGTGCCCTCTCCGCCGCGTCCTGGTGTTGATGACGCCGTGGAGCTGTTACTGCTGCATCTCGGCTGGTGGAGTCGAGGCGCGATGATGGATGTCTCCGTCGGTTAACGAGAGACAAGATCTGAAAAAGCTCTTAAGAAATCGTTCCTCGCGTAATGATTAAAGTCTGATTGCGAGTCCGCACAGTTTTCTTATTAATGCGAACTGCGCACTTTGTCTCTTATGGTTTGAAGTTGAATTATTATGTGCCCGGTTAACACTTAAGTGCAATAATTGATGAATGTTCCCTCATGTGCACCATCCACATCACCGAAAGTGAAGAAAAAGTTCAATTGCAGATGGTGTTGGTCGTTGGTTGTTCGTTGCTAAGTAAAATTGTTCGCTCTACCTGACGCGAGATCCACAGATACTTCTTAACAATGTCTTAATTATCTCGCGTCGTGATATTATGTATGTCCAAACCTTCCTTGTCACAACTAACAGCCCACGAAGTTAAATAGTCACTTTCATTAACTTTTGAAGAGCAATTACCAAATATTCATAGAATAATGAAGGCGACACGTTGAACTTCCACTTTTGATGAACAATTTTATTGTTCCTTTTCGCTAAATACTTTATAAACATCGCGTCACATGCACACACGGTTAATTAGCACTGGAAGTTATGTTAGTTCCAAGTATCGTGACAATTACGACAGCTTCAACCCTCGGTGTAATTGTATCTTCTTCATGTATTCGTGCCAATGTCTCCTACTAGAGACTACACGTGTATTTTAGTCTTTTGAAACTTTGTACATTCCTTTCTATAAGTTCACTTATATGAATGTTGAGTCCAATATTGCCTGCTTCCGTTAATAAAGTCCAACAACTCGGTATACGCAGTGAGCATACTATCTCGGTTCAAGTCTCTAGTCTGAATATCAGTGCGTCTACGTCACGCAACAACGACTCTTGAAAGTAAAACAATCTCGTCACGCTCCGTTCACTCAACTGTGGCTAGAGCTGCTCTCGTATGACTTGATAGCACGATAGCGAGCAAGCGACTTACTTTTTCCTTGAATCAGTATCGTAGACGCATTGAATTTCTTCGTTGCATTTACAACTCTCTTCCACATAAAAGTTATCTCTGACTGACAATTCTTTGGACTTAACTTTCATAGTATTAATTTGCAATTATTACTTAGATGTTTGGCAAATAACTAAAGATGACCTTTCTTTCTTCTTCATTTCAACCAAAACACACTCTGTAATGCTTAATGTTGGTGTTTATCAAGACTTTCTGGTGTTATATCATCGGCAAAGTTGTCGTACCTGTCAGGATAAATTTTCCCTACTTTACATCATGATGTTGTTGTTGTTGTGGTCTTCAGTCCTGGGACTGGTTTGATGCAGCTCTCCATGCTACCCTATCCTGTGCAAGCTTCTTCATCTCCCAGTACATACAGCAACCTACATCCTTCTGAATCTGCTTAATGTATTCATCTATTGGTCTCCCTCTACGATTTTTACCCTCCACGCTGCCCTCCAATGCTAAATTTGTGATCCTTTGATGCCTCAGAACATGTCCTACCAACCGGTCCCTTCGTTTTGTCAAGTTATGCCAAAAATTCCTCTTCTACCCAATTCTATTCAATACCTCCTCATTAGTTACGTGGTCTACCCATCTAATCTTCAGCATTCTTCTGTAGCACCACATTTCGAAAGCTTTTATTCTCTTCTTGTCGAAACTGTTTATCTTCCATGTTTCACTTCCATACATGGCTACACTCCATAAAAATACTTTCAGAAACGACTTCCTGACATTTAAATCTATACTCGATGTTAACAAATTTCTCTTCTTCAGAAACGCTTTCCTTGCCATTGCCAGGATATATTTTATATCTTCTCTACTTCGACCATCATCAGTTATTTTGCTCCCCAAATAGCAAAAGTCCTTTACTACTTTAAGTGTCTCATTTCCTAATCTAATTCCCTCAGCAGCACCGGACTTAATTCTCGCTTCAAGACACTGTCCATTCCGTTCAACTGCTCTTCCAAGTCCTTTGCTGTCTCTGACAGAATTACAATTTCATCGGCGAACCTCAAAGTTTATATTTCTTCTCCATGGATTTTAATACCTACTACGAATTTTTCTTTTGTTTCCTTTTCTGCTTGCTCAATATACAGATTGAATAACATCAGGGAGAGGCTACAACCCTGTCTCACTCCCTTTCCAACCACTGCTTCCCTTTCATGCCCCTCGACTCTTATAGCTGCCATCTGGTTTCTGTACAAATTGTAAATAGCTTTTCGCTCCCTGTATTTAACCCCTGACACCTTTATAATTTGAAAGAGAGTATTCCAGTGAACATTGTCAAAGCCTTCTCTAAGTCTACAAACGCTAGAAACGTAGGTTTGCCTTTCCTTAATCTTTCTTCTAAGATAAGTCGTAACGTCAGTATTGCCTCACGTGTTCCAGTATTTCTACGGAATCCAAACTGATCTTCCCCGAGGTCGGCTTCTACTATTTTTTCTATTCGTCTGTAAAGAATTAGTGTTAGTATTTGGCAGCTGTGACTTATTAAACTGGTAGTTCGGTACTTTACACATCTGTCAACACCAGCTTTCTTTGGGATTGGAATTGTTATATTCTTCTTGAAGTCTGAGGGTATTTCGTCTGTCTCATACATCTTGCTCACCAGATGGTAGAGTTTTGTCAGGACTGGCTCTCCCAAGGCCATCAGTAGATCTAATGGGATATTATCTACTCCCGGGGTCTTGTTTGACTCAGATCTTTCAGTACTCGGTCAAACTCTTCACGCAGTATCGTATCTACCATTTCATCTTCATCTACATCTTCTTCTATTTCCATAATGTTGTCCTGAAGTACATCGCCCTTGTATAGACCGTCTATATACTCCTTCCACCTTTCTGCTTCCCTTCCTTGCTTACATCATGATGGTCTTTCCAAATTGGGTTTTGGGGTTCATTAGGGTGTTACAGCGCCATATATGGTATCAAGTGATTCTTCCCTTGCCTGAAAAGACTTAATAAATTCGTGTAACTGGTGGTCTCGACCATAAAAGATTTTGTCACTACTCAGTTTAGAAAATGTACTTTTGTCTAATCAGACGGGGTGTTTTTGGAACACCCAATTCTTTTAACATAAAAGCACAGTGTTTCGGTTCTCGTGCCCAGTTATTTGCTGTGGTTCTCAAATCCGCTGTGAGCGCAGCGATGTGGGCCCCGTCAGCTGGTTGATAACCCGCGCGCCTTGACGTGTCAACGGGTCAGCGGTCAGCAAGCCCCGCTCCGCGCAGATACGGCGCCAGCTGGCAGATCGCCGTGTCTGCTGGGCTGACGCACGCGGCCATCGGGCAGGCACGCTAATGACGTGCGCTGCACTCCGTCTGACCGGCTGCTGCATTAACAACGGGACGCCTGCCGTACTGTGTCTAGCAGCTTGTCTGCGCGCTGATTTATTGCGGAGATTGCTGTCGGCTGCCAAATTGGTAACCACGGTGGCTGTCCGCTTGCTTCACGGACTGGGACCACGTGTCCTATCTCTCTCTTACTCTGCTTCTCTACTCTCTGGATCCTCTCCATCTCTTCTACAATTCCATTCTGTATTTATACCTGTGCTCCGCTGGCCTCTTCACCACCTCCCATCGCAGTTCCTCCTCCCCCATTCCACTCGCTCTCTGACTCACTCACATTGCCGCGCGTGTGCGTGCATACAGTGTAGGTCTCCGCGAGTCTTGATTGGCCCTGAAATTGCCTTTCACTGCCATCAGCGTTTGTATAAGGTGTGTTGTAGACGTACTACTCAATGATCTACTATAAGAGTGATATTCTGCAAGTCTACAGACGGCGTTAAAACTGTATAATAACAGAAAAATCGTCGATTTAGATACACCGCAACAGTGTTTCACCACTATACAAAATGGGCTCGTTCTGGAGAAAATTCATTAATGTTGAGTTGATGATTAAATGATCATGAACGGCATAAATGCAGTATTCGTATGGTAATTACGTCTACATTTATTCTACAGAGGACACATTAACTTTAGAATGTGCGGTAGACGGCGCGTTAACAGTAGAGATGGGCAAAACTGTTCTTTTCAGAGATCGGATCAGAACTGTTCACTCCCTGCAATGAACTAGCTCTTTTTCATGACTCACCACTCATTCACAATAGAAAATAAATGTAAGGCACATTGCCCTTTAAACTTGGTTTATTCCAGCACTATATCTGCATTTTGATATTATTTGAACCTATTTTGAAGGTCTCAGATCGAAGAACAATACTTAAGAATAGATTCAGGGAGTCTTTTGTACGCTACCTCTTTCGATGGTGAATTATGTTTACAATCAGTTTTTCCGTTCTGACATCTACCTTTCATGAAGCTAGTGTTATCTGATCTGTCCACTTCAGAATCACTGTCTGATAACAGACAAGAAGTATCAATCGAATGTTCTCGCGAGAAGAAATAAACCAAACGGAGAATTTTAGAAACCCACAGCTATGAAAGAAAGTCGATAGTAATCAGTTTACAACTCTTTCTAAGGAAGATGATAAACTGTCTGCGTTGTACAGTCGACGAAAGGACTGGAGGATTACACAAGTGTCGAAAGACAATTTTAGAAGGACCAGCAATCATCGCGAAATAAACGAGTCTGAGTCTATCTGCGTATGAGTGGAAGGGGCACTTAATTGTTATAAGATTAAACTATTTGGTGATTTAACTCCTTATTATAGGAATTAAATAAACTTTCCTTTCTTATCGGTATCTATTTTAAAGAAAACTACACATTGATCTTGCCAAAAGCCGAGAAGCGATTCTTCTTGGCGTTGTAGCTTTCGTAGACAATCTCATGAATCCATGGACCCTACATGTCAGCAGGGGACTGTTGAAGCTTGTGGAGATTCTGTAGCGGTGTGGGGCGTTTACAGTTGGAGTGATATGGGCCCCTGATACGTTTAGATACGACTCTGACAGGTGACATGTACGTAAGCATTCTTTCTGATCACCTGCATCCACTCATGTCCATTGTGCTTTCCGACGGAATTGGGCAACATCCCACAAGTCCAAAGTTGCTACAGAGTGGCTCCAGAAACATTCTTCTGAGTTTAAACACTTGCGCTGGTCACCAAACTCCCCAGACATGAACATTATTGAGCATACCTGGATCGCCTTGCAACGTGCTGTTCGGAAGAGATCTCCATCCCCTAGTGGTCTTACAGATTTTGTATTTCGACATAAATGTCGTAAGGAGTGTGACCAAAATATAACTTAAATGTTTATTTGACACTACAATAGTGAAGCCATAATAACGGTACATAAAATTCTCACAGGATGGCAACATAGTGGAAGAACTGGAAGCGAGATGTAGCAAAGCTAATGCAGTGGGCGCTCAGCTACGATCTACTCTCTTCTGCAAGAAGGAAGTCATTACCAAGACTAAGTTATCTGTGGACCGTTCAATCTTTCGGCCAACTTTGTTGTATGGGGCTGAAAGCTGGGTGGATTCAGGTTACCTTATCAATAACGTTGAGGTTACGGATATGAAAGTAGCTAGGATGATTGCAGGTACTGCCGGCCGCGGTGGTCTCGCGGTTCTAGACTCGCAGTCCGGAACCGTGCGACTGCTACGGTCGCAGGTTCGAATCCTGCCTTGGGCATGGATGTGTGTGATGTCCTTAGGTTAGTTCGGTTTAAGTAGTTCTAAGTTCTAGGGGACTAATGACCACAGCAGTTGAGTCCCATAGTGCTCAGAGCCATTTGAACTTTTTTTTTTTATTGCAGGTGCTAGGAGATGGGAACAATGGCAGGAGGGTGTCCACAATGAGGAAATCAAAGAAAAACTAGGAATGAACTCTATAGATGTAGCAGTCAGGGCGAACAAGCTTAGATGGCGGGGTCATGTTACACGCATGGGAGAAGCAAGGTTACCCAAGATACTCATGGGTTCAGCAGTAGAGGGTAGGAGGAGTCGGGGTAGATCAAGGAGCAGGATTCGGTTAAGAATGATTTTGACGCAATACGCTTAACATCAGAAGAGGCAGCAATGTTAGCACTGGTTAGGGGATCATGGAGGAATTTTATAAGGGGGACTATGCTCCAGACTGAACGCTGACGGGCATAATCAGTCTTAAATGATGATGATGGTTTATGGACAGCGCTGCAGGATTCATGGTGTCAATTCTTCTGCTTCCTCGCGGGAGCACTGCACGATATTAGGCAGGTGCTCCAGTTTCTTTGGCACTTCAGTGTAAGAAAGAAAGTGTGAAGTGAGAGTACTGTCGACAGTAAAAGACGTATAAGATAGTTCATAGGCGTATAAAACTTACGCTAACGATCTAATCACCTTTTCCCCGTGTCAAATGGACGAAGATTATTGGTGGGCGTCGCTATACAGCAGCGGTCACTGCTACAGGTGCCGAGTAGTGACCCACTTTGCGAAGGAGGACAGTCGCCTGCTGATTTAGTGGCAGTGCAAGGCTGCAAAATAATTCCGGTCGCAGTCTGGCCGGGATTGTCGCGCCGCTGCTGCGCTGGTGAGTTCCGGCCGTGGCCGCTATAATCTCGCGTCGCGACGTGACGCGACTGCCTGCCGTGCGTCGCTTCGCAATTAGCCGCCTCGTCTCGGGCCTCCAGTCTCCTGGTTCGTACGGCGCCTGACAAATCGCGTCGGCCCAATTACTGCCCCCCTGATACACTGGCCTGGCAGCTCTTGTGCGCTCGCTCTGATAGCCTCTCGTGCCAGCTCATTGTTACCGACACGGAATGCACTGTGCATATTAACGTGTCGTTCACGCGTCGCGTTAGCCCCATAATCGGGTCCTGCAATATTAAAAATATTCCTGAGTGACTCGTTGCATAATGTAGAGTCACTCTCTCGGGCTAATCGGGAGCTGCGTTATTATACATGGTGCCGTAAACCGGATATACTTTGTCCTATTTCGGATTCAAATGTGATTATCACAATTGCTTTATAACTTCTGTGACATTTATGTTAGTGAACATATGGGCTTGTATGAAAGGATTACACACTAATTATTACAATATATTTCTTAAATGCAGAGGATGTAATGGAAAAAAATGTAGGTGGTCAAAATTAGCATGGATTTGGGGATACATTGACCAGCCTGTACCTGAACAACAGCTGTCTGCTACCATTCCATTTGAGGTCAATATTTCAAAAACACAATGAAACTTTGACCACCTAGAAATATATAATTGATCTAAAGTTTACTTAGGTGCTTTCTTAAACCTCATAAAAGTAAAAACTTTGTATGCTATATAAATCGAACAGTGCAATACATATGAATATAATTAAAAAAAGGTACTAACACCTCACGTGGTTAAAATATTAGGACGCACTACACGGAAAATCCCGAGAAAAATCGATCCAAAGTTTCTTAGGTGCTGTATGAGTAGGAAATGTTAGTCCATTGCCGAGCTGGCGTTTGGCCTACATGTTTAGCGTTTGGTCCATTATGCCAGAGGTCTCGGGTTCGATTCCTCCTCCAGCACATTTTTTTCTTCTGTTGCTTGCAAAATTGCAGCGCATTGTTACAGGAGAATCGTGAAATTAAATCCCGGGAATATTGTATAAAATTTCATTCTATAATTCGCCATCAATTATCGTCACCAATATTCCGAGACATGATTCAATATTCCCGGTTTGCCTCAAAATTATCAGAAACTCAAAACATTTTCGTAAATGTTAATGAGGCATGTTTTTGTACAGATTTATTGCACTATGGTCGCAGGTTCGAATCTTGCCTAGGGCATGGATGTGTGTGATGTCCTTAGGTTAGGTAGGTTTAAGTTGTTTAAGTTCTAGGGGACTGATGACCTCACAAGTTAAGTCCCATAGTGCATTTGAACCATTTTTAGACCTCGTTTCAAAACATCCATTGCAGTTAGAATAAAGTTCCTGGCACTTACGGCGAAAAAAATTTCATTCCTTGTTTGCAGAGACGTTTGACATTATATGTTGTACCTGCATCACTGCTTGAACTGAAACAGCTTGCACTTTGAGCAATACATGACTGACATTTGTTTTTGTCAATTGCAGACACACTAACAATCACAAGTGAGCCTTTCTCTACACACGGACGCTTAATGTATGTATTCCTTACTCCCACACTGACATTGGCATCAACAATGCTTAATAAACTGTGGCTCTGTAATCTTGATCTAGTAGTAACAAGTGGTCAAAGTATCCCCGAAACAGAGAGTCACGTGCAACACCTCAGAAATCGTAGTATAGTGGTAGATATATACATCTGGGAAAAAAAGCTAATCAGTGGTCCGTTTAGACATTTAATCGACTAACATACGTGATATAGCGGAAAACACATATAGATTTGCAGTGAAACGAAATCGGTGGATTTTTCACCACCTGATTTTAACATACTTTTTCGTATACAGATATAAATCATAACAGGCTCGCCAAATGTCGCACAAGAAAATCGGCGCTACATGGCTGATGGAACACCAAACGATATACACTAAACATTCAGCTAAGAGCCAGCAGAGAGCTGTACGGTCTTTAGTGTATGAGTGGTAAAAGTAACCACGTTGGTCAAAGTACACTCCTGGAAATTGAAATAAGAACACCGTGAATTCATTGTCCCAGGAAGGGGAAACTTTATTGACACATTCCTGGGGTCAGATACATCACATGATCACACTGACAGAACCACAGGCACATACACACAGGCAACAGAGCATGCACAATGTCGGCACTAGTACAGTGTATATCCACTTTTCGCAGCAATGCAGGCTGCTATTCTCCCATGGAGACGATCGTAGAGATGCTGGATGTAGTCCTGTGGAACGGCTTGCCATGCCATTTCCACCTGGGGCCTCAGTTGGAGAAACGTTCGTGCTGGACTTGCAGACCGCGTGAGACGACGCTTCATCCAATCCCAAACATGCTCAATGGGGGACAGATCCAGAGATCTTGCTGGCCAGGGTAGTTGACTTACACCTTCTAGAGCACGTTGGGTGGCACGGGATACATGCGGACGTGCATTGTCCTGTTGGAACAGCAAGTTCCCTTGCCGGTCTAGAAATGGTAGAACGACGGGTTCGATGACGGTTTGGATGTACCGTGCACTATTCAGTGTCCCCTCGATGATCACCAGAGGTGTACGGCCAGTGTAGGAGATCGCTCCCCACACCATGATGCCGGGTGTTGGCCCTGTGTGCCTCGGTCGTATGCAGTCCTGATTGTGGCGCTCACCTGCACGGCGCCAAACACGCATACGACCATCATTGGCACCAAGGCAGAAGCGACTCTCATCGCTGAAGACGACACGTCTCCATTTGTCCCTCCATTCATGCCTGTCGCGACACCACTGGAGGCGGGCTGCACCATGTTGGGGCGTGAGCGGAAGACGGCCTAACGGTGTGCGGGACCGTAGCCCAGCTTCATGGAGACGGTTGCGAATGGTCCTCGCCGATACCCCAGGAGCAACAGTGTCCCTAATTTGCTGGGAAGTGGCGGAGCGGTCCCCTACGGCACTGCGTAGGATCCTACGGTCTTGGCGTGCATCCGTGCGTCGCTGCGGTCCGGTCCCAGGTCGACGGGCACGTGCACCTTCCGCCGACCACTGGCGACAACATCGATGTACTGTGGAGACCTCACGCCAAACGAGTTGAGCAATTCGGCGGTACGTCCACCCGGCCTCCCGCATGCCCACTATACGCCCTCGCTCAAAGTCCGTCAACTGCACATACGGTTCACGTCCACGCTGTCGCGGCATGCTACCAGTGTTAAAGACTGCGATGGAGCTCCGTATGCCACGGCAAACTGGCTGACACTGACGGCGGCGGTGCACAAATGCTGCGCAGCTAGCGCCATTCGACGGCCAACACCGCGGTTCCTGGTGTGTCCGCTGTGCCGTGCGTGCGATCATTGCTTGTACAGCCCTCTCGCAGTGTCCGGAGCAAGTATGGTGGGTCTGACACACCGGTGTCAATGTGTTCTTTTTTCCATTTCCAGGAGTGTATACCCATTTTACGGTATTGTGAAAGAAACATTGCACGGTACAGTAAGATGTACTTAATAACTCGTCCGTCAAAGAGATTAGCCAGCTATACTTCGTTCACCCTTATTCAAAAATTAATCGCAATAATTTTATTTATTACTAATAATTGATTCTCTGTTTCCAAGGTGTCTTGTTTTACCACAGGGTGAACCGGAACTCCAACGACAAAATTACGAAGATAATTCGTGAATATTTTCAGAGTATTTTTGTACAAGGGAGCCGTGCCTCCGATAGCTTCTTACAAAATAACAATTTAATGATTTATTCGGTTTCTTAGCCCAACTGCCTTCGTAGAATATACCTACATAACAATGAAAAAGCCTTTCATATGCAATAACCAAAACGAAGTCAGCAGCTTTTAGTAATGTGGTTAGTAGTGTTGACCATCTCGAGGCCCTGGTTTCTATTCCCGGCCCGGATGGGAATTTTGTCCGCTCATCACTGAGTGTTGGTGTTTTCCTCGGCATCAGTTCATCATCATCGACGCGTAAGTCGCCGAAGTGGCGTCAACTCAAAAGACTTGCACCAAAGTGACCGAATTCCCCAGAACGGGGATCTTGGTCACAATCTGCCATACGCACATTTCAGGCCAAAACGAACAACACAAAAAATGCAATAACCATCAACATATGCCAAAGCATTGTGATGCTACTGCTGTCGCTGCGGGAACAGCTCAGCATACCTTGGTTGTGTCGCTCTTCCAATGCATTCAGTGCATCCGTATACATGGTGCGTATTGGGCAACTGTTCGTCAGACAAATTTAACCACAGTGCCGTGTACCACTGTTAAAGCATGACTAACACTGCCGGAAAAACGAAACAGAGAGAGAACCGAGCAGTACTGAATGCAAACTTCAGGACGAAGAGTAAAGCGGCCATCACCGTTGTGAATAGCTGTTGGCGTGAAACAAGCTCGCTTCCAGGTAAGACGCATACCTTCCAGATCTGTACTGTTGTGCAGATAGTTTCAGTGCAGCGCAGATACAAAGATAATCAATGTAAAGAATCAAGTGACGTGGAATTACTCTCTGATGAGCCACCAGAGACAACAGGTCCTTCATACCGAAATATTCACAAAATATCCCTGAACAATATTCGAGATTTTTTCGGTGGAGTTCAGGTTCACTCCGTATACAGCATGTTTTTAAATCCCATTACAAATTTATGGATATGTAGAAGTGCAACCAGTACGCTACAGTCTGAACAAGAACCTGCAAGTACTGGGGTACTGATAATTGTGGTAAACTCCCATCTGTCGTGTTCCAAGTGGGAGTGATAAGGTCACATTGTGATTGCAAGGGCATACCTTGACCGATGTAATCGATGGGCAGATTTTGCATAGGAGCTTGGAGAACTCCACCCTGTGAAGAACCTACAAGCTAAAGGGGGTGTTCAAGAACACAGGACTCGCTGTACAGCTCAAGGAAACTCAGTCTAATCAAACTCAGACTACTAAAGTTCATTGGAAGTTCACTTCTGGCACTACTGATTTTAGCTTCTTATATTCAATGCACAATGTTACGATATACGGCTCGTAACTCTGTCAACTGATCAGCTGATTTCTATGTCACGGTCCTGAGACTATCTTCACAGTATTATCTCGATCCCAACATGACTAATTGTTCTAAGTCCTCGGCCTAGCGACCCCTGCCAAGGGGGATAGCGTCCCAGGTGACTACCAAATGTGCTCCCCCTTGGGTTGGGACGGGTCACTTTTTTATAATGCTCGTCCAGTTTCTAGAACATTTCCTCTGATGTGCTTCGCCAACGAAGACTGTAGATTAAAGTAGTAGGCAACAAGTACACCAGTGCGTTTTGTTAGTGCGGGTTGCCTACATCAGGGGCAGTTATGCACTCAGAGGCAAACCTGTTGTTCTTTGACTGACAGGTCATTAAATTGTTGCTCTGCTAAGAAGATCTTTCAATTTGATTGACAGATCATTAACCTGTTGTTCAACTAAAAGGGTCCTACCTTTTGATTGACAGGACCTTAACCTGTTGTCCCCTTCCCCTGCTCCTACCCCTCAATTCATTAACCCCACTCCCTCTGGTAGATCCCCTCCTGGAAATTGGCAGGAAAAAGACTCAGTTGATAGTAATTTAGGGAATTTGATTGCATTTTATGGAATATTGTTCAAACAATTTAGACAATATGTGGAATATTGTTTATTTTAAAAATTTTTATGGGATTCAAAGCAGTGTGTGGCATGTATGGAAATTGTTGGCTTTGTGGTGGAGAGGAAGAATTTTTTAACAGGAAATGCAAGGATATATTGTTTATTTATTAAAAATTCAGTTTGCAGGGGTTGGATTTCTCTTGCTCATCATTATCTGCTGTTTAGAAAGATGTAAGTCTTGTAAGAATTAATTACATGAGATGGGCCAAACATGTTGTCTAACCTAATGTCCATCACTGCACTCTGGGTGTCTTAATCTAATGTCCAGCGGTACGCTGTAGATGACCACATAATGATCGACTGCATCACTTTCTGGGGTGGCTAGCACCGAAACAGTGATCATGTACATGACTGCAATATGAGGAATCAATCAAAATGGAACACAGTCACTAGCTATCCCATCACTGTAGCGGGACTGATGACCTCAGCTGTTAAGTCCCATAGTGCTCAGAGCCATTTTTTATCCCATCACTGTGACAGATGACTTTAAATGCAGAGGTCATCAATCACCTTCAGACAGCAGTTGGGAAAGGCTTCACAACACTGCAAAACTCTTCCAGTTTCCTTATGTTGCGACAGTCTTTCATTTAAAATCGTCCTCTGTGTGTGTGTGTGTGAGAACCTGACACAGACCTCGAACTTGTGGCAGTAAAAACAAAATGTATGGCAGTCTACAAATCGTGTTACAGGATAAAAAAGAACAATGTTTTAAACAACGACACGTGGAGCCTCTTTTGAGTGACACTTTAGTCTGTAGGATACAGTCATTCTCCTACAGTACGGGTGCTGACACTTTATACTGGTCTGTGCAAGTGACTTCGATCACTGGCCACCTATCCCATTGGATCAATAACTGTATATTTACTAGGATTGCCACATGCACTTGATGCCAGAGGGCGGACGGTATTTGTTTCCAATATATGGGAAGTGAGACATGTAAAAATATTGTAGAGTTCTGTATCGGATGAAGTTAGCAGAGCTTTTATAATTAGTAATTTTTCTCGGTTGCATGGTACAGAATAAAGATGATATAATGTTGGGGTGATAGATGTGAATGGAGCCCGAGGGGCACAGGTCCGCTTCGCACTGCAGTACCTGTATGTAGTTTGGAGATGCACCACAATGCAGTAGCAAAATCGTCGTCCTTCTCCCAGTTCCTGTACCATCTTTTATACTAACTCATGCTACAGAAGCAGGTTTCATTTGGCACTGACCTTACACATATTAAACTGTTTCTGGTACTATGACAACATGTTCCCATTTCCATCAAATGCTCAAAACAAGATCCTGTTGTACTAACTCAAGTCACTCTGTTTCTACACAGGTTGCAGAAGGTGGTGGATATATATAGCTCTCTCGGACTTCTGCTCAGTACTGACTTAAATTGGAATGAGATCACATGTGCAAAGCTGCAGGGTGACAGTGCAGAGCCTGAGGGGGCAGTTGCAAGATGCGCAGGGACTATCTAAAATTTTACTGTAGCAGATGGATTCGAGGAAGGTGACTCGTTTAGAGATATGAGAGTCTCAGAAATATGATTCACTTGTGGCTGTAATCATTAAAAGACTTCTCCATAGTACCCAACTCAGGTATGTGGTTGAATGGGAAGACTTGACTCAAATTCACAGACAGAATTTCTACGGGAAAGCATAGCACTAGAGATCTGAAGAGCTAGTGTACATTTCTTACGACCTCAATCAGCACATCATCTGCTGTTTGCGATCCTTCTCAATCAACCTTTGCCTATAACCCAGTGAATATATCGCATAACCTCTGATGTGGCACTGAGACAGAATGAGTTACAAATACTGGAGAAATATTTAGTGGCAACATAAGTGAGCTGCAAATACTAGCTTCATACTGCGTTCCTTGGCCGAATCACTTTCAAAATTCAGTTATTTTTATTACGAGCTTCAACCTGTCGCAATGAATTACTGCTCTGTTGGTCTGATAATATACACTCCGGCGATCACCATCTCTATTCATTGTCGCAGTATTTGTCTTGAAAAACCACTTCATTTGAAGGTAATGCCATCCCTCGATTTATAAGGCTTCTATAGTTTTAACACAGATATCATCAGCTATAATTGTGAGCACCTGTAGATCCAAAACCGCTTGTGACAGTACCCTAGTAGTTGCGATCGTGTTTTTAACATGTAGTGGTTTGTAAGACGATTAAGTCTCTTTTTGTAAGACACTGTTGTACCACTCGCAAGGAAAACTTATGAAACATGTCCACCCATCGCTGATTTTCGCTCAGTATTTTTTCGTATCGCCAGCAATCAGTTATTGGCGCATTATTATACTTAGTAATAGTGGATGCATGATAGGTTCATCTTGAGCATCAGACTTATAAAGAGAGAGAGAGAGAGAGAGAGAGAGAGAGAGAGAGAGAGAGAGTGTGTGTGTGTGTCTTCCGACATTCGCAAAGAAAATGATTATGCCCTGTCGTAAGGGAAGGCATGGATCTGATGTGAAATACTGCAATAGCCGCAAAGGGTGTGAAAGTTTTTTTTTACGTTGAAAAGTATATCAATTCATAAGAATGGTACAGATATTTCTATTTCCAGAGCCACAGTCATCAGCAGCTGGTATTACCGATACTTCGCTCATTTTCGAGTGTTATCCAATTGAGACCACAGCCGTAATATTTAACTGTAAGTATAGCGATGAAATATGTATGTGGCCGGTTACCTAGGATGATTCTGTCTGGGGGTGCTTGGCGCGCAGCGGCAGTGGCGGGAATGATTCATGTTTCCAGCTAATGGCAGGAACCATCCGAATGGAGAGACTGGAGTACAGGAATGTAGCTGACCTAAGCATGTCGCCCTCTAGTGGCTGAATAGCGAACTAATACTTAGTATGCGTTGCGCAGCCTTCATGGTCATGTGTGTTCTCTGCGGAATTGTGATAAGATTCAGTATCGACGTTTGTTTGCGCTTTACCATTATTCCCTACCACGTAAATTGTATGACTGACTGCTTCTGCACATTTTCGGTCTTTGTTTGGTTGAGAGAACATCGATTGTGGTGCGTGTTGCGTGCATCTAGCAGTTGAAAGACGAGTGGAAGACATGCTTGCTGGTTCTCTAGACGTGAGAAACACCTTAGCTGACTTTGTAAATTATAAGAATGATTTGGAATTTGTTGCATCACTGACTTCAGTATTTGCGAATGGAAATATCAGTTTCCTCTACTTTTTTCGAGTTTTTACGTAACAGTTTTCACAGACAGTATAAGATTGTAGTTGATGAGTGGCTTACAGCACGCTCCACCTCGCTAAAGTTTGGAGTTTCCAGAGAAATAATTTCCAGTCTATGTCTTTGGGATTATAGCGTGCAAGCGATCGCTAGCATAGTGCTAAGTGCTTGATATCGAGAAGTATCGCAAAAATGGTATGATATTCTGGCAAACAACGTGAAAGTACATATGTTCTTGTAATCGCAGAGATGGGTGCAGAAAGCAAACAGGCAGATAGGGACCAGAAACAGTAACGCCTTTCTGCATAGGGAAACCGACCCAGCCTTTGTACAACAGTTTGGATAGTGACCTCAGTCCAGAGAGGGCACTCTCGTCACGCATCAGGCCAGTATGTGTGCAGGGGCGGATGACTTGTGACCGTCGGCTGCGGTGGATGACCGCCCGACCTCATGGGAAATATCTAGTGCTGCGAGAAGTATATACGGTCCATGTGCTTATGCTGTCTGTCTTCGCAGTATATGTACAAGTGTCTGGTGGTCGACAACTGATGCAGCATGCGGAAGTGGTGATTTTACATGACGCAGGATACGAATTGTGTGTTGACCTCATCGATATAGTACATGGAGATTAGTTTCACGCTGAAATATTCAACTTTCTATTGTCAGAGCAGTGTAATTGAGAAAGTGTTTTTCTATATTTGACGATTAGTAGACCACTTTTGCAGGGTTTGACTGTCGGTGCAATATGGTGATCTTTATAAAATAGTTTTGAAACTGAAAGTCTCATCTTCCAGCTTTAACAGTACCCTGCTGACATGCAGGGTCCATGGAGTCATGAGGTACAATTTGAAACGAGACTCGTCCGTCCAGGCAACATGTTTCTAGTCATCAACCGCCCAAAGTCGGTGTTGATGGGCCCAGGCGAGGCCTAAAGCCTTATGTCGTGCAGTCATCAAGGGTACACGTGTGTGCCTTCGGTTGCGAAAGCGCATGTCGGAGACGTTTCGTTGAGTAGTTCGGACGCTGACGCTTGTAGATGGCCCAGCATTGAAATCTGCAGCTATTTGCGGAGTGGTAGCACTTCTGTTACGTTGAACGATTCTTACCAGTCATAGTTGGTCTCCTTCTTGCAGGATCTTTATCCCGCCGCAGCTATGTCGGAGATTTGATGTTCTACACGATTCCTGATATTCTTGGTACAGTAGTGAAATGGTCGTACGGTAAAATCCCCACTTCATCGCTATCTCGGAGATGCTGTCTACCATCGCTCGTGCGCCGACTGTAACACTGTTTTCAAATGCACTTAAATCTTGATAACCTGCCATTGTAGCATCAGTAACTGACCTAACAAATGCACCAGACGCTTTTTGTCTTACATAGGCGTTGCCTACCGCAGCGCCTTATTCTACCTGTTTACGTGTGTCTGTATTTGAACACGCATGCCTGAACCAGTTTCTTTGGCAATTGACTATGTCCATTGTTTGTATCGCTATCCTGTTTGGTGTTTCTGGTAACCAAATGAACACGTTTGGCGACACCGTCTCTGGTGGGCCGCTTGAATTTGCGCGACGGCCTGATTGGTCAACTTCGATGCTGATTAACTCGGAAATGGAGCAACATACCGAAGTTTTTCTTCAACAATTACTTCTCAGCACGACTAACGCTGCAACACCCTTACAAAAGACAACCCTATGTATATTTAAAGCTTTATATTCACTTTAATTATTTCTCCCTTCCCTTAGTCCAGTTAAACAGACCTATGTTTATAATGCCTCTTAGTGTTAAATTTATCTGTCGCTGATATTCGTTCTTCTTTTTAAAATTCCGTTTTCTCCAATTCTAGCGAACAAAAAGAGATATATTATTTCAGTTAATATTGCTGCTAATACATAATATTTTTATCATTAACTGTCAATATATTTATACCTTTTTTTAACGTTAAAGTTGTCATTATTATGCTGAAACGACTTCTTAATTGCCGGCCGCGGTGGTCTAGCGGTTCTAGGCGCTCAGTCCGGAACTGAGCGACTGCTATGGTCGCAGGTTCGAATCCTGCCTCGGGCGTGGATGTATGTGATGTCCTTAGGTTAGTTAGGTTTAGGTAGTTCAAAGTTCTAGGGGACTGATGACCACAGATGTTAAGTCCCATAGTGCTCAGAGCCATTTGAACCATTTGAACCAACTTCTTCATTAGTTACATCATGTAACACATTGAAAAAAAAAAAAAAACAATGAGAGCACAGTCTAGTTCATAAATTACTTAAATACAGCAGTGAATAAGTTATTATGTAAGTAAATAAATATTCTACGTATACAGTGCCCTCGTTAAAGCAAGTCTTTTGCTCACACAGGGAGGAATCTCTTAGCAAAAGTGGGACACAAAGATACAAGATATCATGCAGTGGGTGCAAAACCGAACTCTTTAAATTTTTGCTGTTGTTGTTGTTGTCTTCAGTCCTGAAACTGGTTTGATGCAGCTCTCCATGCTACTCTATCATGTCCAAGCTTCTTCATCTCCCAGTACCTACTTCAACCTACATCCTTCTGAATCTGCTTAGTGTAGTCATCTCCTGGTCTCCCTCTACGATTTTTACCCTCCACGCTGCCCTCCAGTATTAAATTGGTGATCCCATGATGCCTCAGAACATGTCCTACCAACCGATCCCTTCTTCTGGTCAAGTTGTGCCACAAACTTCTCTTCTCCCCAATCCGATTCAATACTTCCTCATTAGTTATGTGATCCACCCATCTAATCTTCAGCATTCTTCTGTAGCACCACATTTCGAAAGCTTCTATTCTCTTCTTGTCCAAACTATTTATCGTCCATGATTCACTTCCATACATGGCTACACTCCATACAAATACTTTCAGAAACGACTTCCTGACACTTAAATCTATACTCGATGTTAACAAACTTCTCTTCTTCAGAAACGCTTTCCTTGCCATTGCCAGTCTACATTTTATATCCTCTCTACTTCGACCATCATCAGTTATTTTGCTCGCCAAATAGCAAAACTCCTTAACTACTTTAAGTGTCTCACTTCCTAATGTAATTCCCTCAGCATCACCCGACTTAATTCGACTACATTCCATTATCCTCGTTTTGCTTTTGTTGATGTTCATCTTATATACTCCTCTCAAGACACTGTCCATTCCATTCAACTGCTCTTCCAAGTCCTTTGCAGTCTCTGACAGAATTACGATGTCATCGGCGAACCTCAAAGTTTTTACTTCTTCTCCATGGACTTTAATACCTACTCCGAATTTTTCTTTTGTTTCCTTCACTGCTTGCTCAATATACAGATTGAATAATATCGGGGATAGACTACAGCCCTGTCTCACCCCTTCCCAACCACTGCTTCCCTTTCATGTCCCTCGACTCTTATAACTGCTATCTGATTTCTGTACAAATTGTAAATAGCCTTACGCTCCCTGTATTTTACTCCTGCCACCTTCAGAATTTGAAAGAGAGTATTCCAGTCAACATTGTCAAAAGCTTTCTCTAAGTCTACAAATGCTAGAAACGTAGGTTTGCCCTTCCTTAATCTTTGTTCTAAGATAAGTCGTAAGGTCAGTATTGCCTCACGTGTTCCAGTATTTGTACGGAATCCAAACTGATCTTCCCCGAGGTCGGCTTCTACTAGTTTTTCCATTCGTCTGTAAAGAATTCGTGTTAGTATTTTGCAGCTATGGCTTATTAAACTTATTGTTCGGTAATTTTCACATCTGTCAACACCTGCTTTCTTTGGGATTGGAATTATTATATTCTTCTTGAAGTCTGAGGGTATTTCGCCTGTTTCATACATCTTGCTCACCAGATGGTAGAGTTTTGTCAGGACTGGCTCTCCCAAGGCCGTCAGTAGTTCCAATGGAATGTTGTCTACTCCAGGGGCCTTGTTTCGACCCAGGTATTTCAGTGCTTTGTCAAACTCTTCACGCAGTATCATATCTCCCATTTCATCTTCATCCACATCCTCTTCCATTTCCATAATATTGTCCTCAAGTACATCGCCCTTGTATAGACCCTCTATATGCTCCTTCCACCTTTCTGCTTTCCCTTCTTTGGTTAGAACTGGGTTTCCATCTGAGCTCTTGATGTTCATACAGGTGGTTCTCTTTTCTCCAAAGGTCTCTTTAATTTTCCTGTAGGCAATATCTGTCTTACCCCTAGTGAGATAAGCTTCTACATCCTTACATTTGTCCTCTAGCCATCCCTGCTTAGCCATTTTGCACTCCCTGTCGATGTCATTTTTGAGACGTTTGTATTCCTTTTTGCCTGCTTCATTTACTGCATTTTTATATTTTCTCCTTTCATCAATTAAATTCAATATTTCTTCTGTTACCCAAGGATTTCTACTAGTCCTCGTCTTTTTACCTACTTGATCCTCTGCTGCCTTCACTACTTCATCCCTCAAAGCTACCCATTCTTCTTCTATTGTATTTCTTTCCCACATTCCTGTCAATTGTTCCCTTATGCTATCCTTGAAACTCCGTACAACCTCTGGTTCTTTTAGTTTATCTAGGTCCCATCTCCTTAAATTCCCACCTTTTTGCAGTTTCTTCAGTTTTAATCTACAGATCATAACCAACAGATTGTGGTCAGAGTCCACATCTGCCCCTGGAAATGTCTTACAATTTAAAACCTGGTTCCTAAATCTCTGTCGTACCATTATATAACCTATCTGAAACCTGTCAGTATCTCCAGGCTTCTTCCATGTATACAGCCTTCTTTTATGATTCTTGAACCAAGTGTTACCTATGATTAAGTTGTGCTCTGTGCAAAATGCTACCAGGCGGCTTCCTCTTTCATTTCTTTGCCCCAGTCCATATTCACCTACTACGTTTCCTTCTCTCCTTTTTCCTACTACCGAATTCCAGTCACCCATGACTATTAAATTTTCGTCACCCTTCACTATCTGAATAATTTCTTTTATTTGATCATACATTTCTTCAATTTCTTCGTCATCTGCAGAGCTAGTTGGCATATAAACTTGTACTACTGTAGTAGGTGTGGGCTTCGTATCTATCTTGGCCACAATAATGGGTTCACTATGTTGTTTGTAGTAGCTTACCCGCATTACTATTTTCCTATTCATTATTAAACCTACTCCTGCATTTCCCCTATTTGATTTTGTGTTTATAACCCTGTAGTCACCTGACCAGAAGTCTTGTTCCTCCTGCCACCGAACTTCACTAATTCCCACTATATCTATCCATTTCCCTTTTTAAATTTTCTAACCTACCTGCCCGATTAAGGGGTCTGACATTCCACGCTCCGACCCGTAGAACGCCAGTTTTCTTTCTTCTGATAACGACATCCTCTTGAGTAGTCCCCGCCCGGAGATCCGAATGGAGGACTCTTTTACCTCCGGAATATTTTACCCAAGAGGATGCCATCATCATTTAATCATACAATAAAGCTGCATGCCCTCGGGAAAAATTACGGCTGTAGTTTCCCCTTGCGTTCAGCCGTTCGCAGTACCAGCACAGCAAGGCTGTTTTGGTTATTGTTACAAGGCCAGATCAGTCAATCATCCAGACTGTTACCCTTGCAACTACTGAAAAGGCTGCTGCCCCTCTTCAGGAACCACACGTTTGTCTGGCCTATCAACAGATACCCCTCCGTTGTGGTTGCACCTACGGTACGGCCATCTGTATCGCTGAGGCACACAAGCCTCCCCACCAACGGCAAGGTCCATGGTTCATGGGGGGGCTGTTTAAATTATTGTGCTTAAAATTTACTATACAAAACCGATAAATGTTTCGTAATAGCAGTAAAACATGATTATGATAAATAAGCCTTATACGCCTTATAAATAAAAAATGTATGCAATTTAATCTTACAGATTTTTGTAAAATTCTGTGTATTTCCCTGTATCATGATCTGTCACGATAAGAAACATTCCATACTGTTGATGTTACAGAGCTCTAGAAAAGTGCTAGTGGCTTGGACGTCGAAGTGAATCAAAATCTGTTTGCCTACGACTCACTCAGACACAATATCACATTAAATGTTTTTGTTGCTTATCTCATTATGCGAATCTAGTTCCTTTCCACGATATTGACATTCTTTTTGTTGAAACTATTTGCACATGAGGAAGAAGTGGTGGCTGATCTTTATGTTTTGTCCACAGAAAAGTATGAATTGCGGGTTAAACAAAACTCGCTACATCATATCACAGTCGTTGCATTTACACAGTAATTGCTGAAATGTAATGTAAATTGTATAATAATGTAAAATATAGTTCTGTAACAGAAAATAAAATACTGTTGGTTTCTGTTTTCCAATCGTTTTATAATTAAGAACCAAGCTACTCTCCAGCTATTCATACGAATTAAACATTAATAATGAAAATTGAATGGGATGACTGTGTTTCTAATTTTGCCAGTGGTAGTACAATTGTTTCAACAGAGATATTGTAACAAATTTGTTGAAACTACCATTAAGTTATATCCGGTAGCTTTGAACATTGGGTGCAAAATGGTTGAGCGTGTGTGCAGCTTTCAGATACGTATCGTTTTTACTTTATTTTTAAGCCTACATAGTAGTTTTTACGGCTGAAATTAAAAATAGAGCTGACGAAAGCAGAAAGCGTAAATTTATGTCATATTTGCAGCAAAATGTGCTACGTTATTAAAAATAAATAATAAATCAAGTCTTCTGTAATTCCGAAAAGGAAATATATATGGTATTATTCCTTAGGTTTCGATTTAGATCACTGTAAAGGACAATTAAGACTAAAATAGAAATCTGCTCGTTATATACCTTCGATATTATCTGTATCGGCATGGGGTCAGGATGGTGAAGCGGTCTAAATAGTCAGTACAAGGTTGTACCCTTGCCCTACTCTTGGGTTGGCGTGGGTTCGAGCCCCACTCCTGACAAAATATCTTAACTTCATTTCTCCTATTTTAAAACGTGTCACGCTGTATCGAAATATCTTCTGCACCAAATTATTTACTTAAACTTGTGACGAAATAGCTTAAAATTGCCCGTTTTATTACTGTGGCACTGAATCAAGAACTACTTGCATTTTACAGTATACACAAAATTTAAAAAAAATCGTATATCCTACAAGGTGAGTATTCATTAGGTTTTCAGATGATGAAGAAGAACGTGTTTTTCTTTCTTAAGGCAGCCTCTTGAGCGTCTTATAAGCAAGAAACTGGTCATTTTGGTAGGACTAAATCACTGCATGTTTTACTTCGTTTCTATATGAACTTCTGAGAGAAATCAAGCGACATGTGTAGCACTAACTGCGGAATATTTCTCTGAGATGACTTTATAATGCGTAACGCAAAAATGAGTGATTAAAATTTGTGAGGGATCCACACTTATTGTCGTTTTCACATTCGTCTGTTTTGTGAGAACTTATATTGCGTTAGCACTGTGATTTAAGCTGAAGACGACGGTGAAAAGTGTTCCGCACGCGTGGAATGTAATGCTCAGTGTGACAGAAAGTACTGTCTCTTTGGATTTATAAAGAATCAGAGCAAGAAGACAATGTAAACAAGGTAAATTATGCAAAAAAAGACCACGTGCGCAGCTTCTACATTAGTTACTGACAAACAAGAAATAGAAAACTCTGCCAATTGCTACAGTCGAAAACAAACTGCAAAAGGTGTTTCAGGGTAAATTAATTTATCATTAAATTATAAGTACGAGAGATCGTTCGTAAACAGTCTATAAAGATGCAGATTGATGTAGCTACTAAAGAAGAAACCCATACACTATGAGAGCCTGAATATAAAATAGAGACGAGAACATAAGTTCCTGGAAATCTCACAATGAAACTTGACTATTAGCGTCAATCACCATGTCGTTCATGTCAGATGCTATCAGTCATACTGTTTCGCTCAACTGGAACTGCAAAAGACAGCATTTAATTGTGAAACGTACCACAGCGATCAAGAGGCAGCAGGGCACGTGTCTGATAACGGCTTGGAAGTGGAAGTGATACACGTGCTGTAATAGGACGCTGCGGGCGAAACTGCGTAGGCTGTAATGTTGAACTATGTGAGACAAAGTTTACCTGAACTTCATGGAGAAACAGAGTGCAAAATATATGACCAATGTAGTGACAAAAAAATGTTTTAACTTAAAAAATCCACGAAACGAGAGTGTCTTAAAAGACAACAGAACAGCTATTGGCCTGACTAAAGACAGTGAATTTGCGGTATAGCAAATCGTGATACAGTCTCCAATCGGGAACTTCCAAATGGACGCATAATCTCGTCTATGTATACATGAAATAAAGTAGTGTGTGGGAAGAAACCAATCATCAGAAGCGAACAAATGAACGTATGGAAGTATGTTAAGTGTTCCTGAATAGTAAAACAAGAGCTGTGGTTTTCTATTTACAGTTATCCACGGAAAAGGATTAGGTACAGTACGATATCAGAATGGACCCAAAGCTACAGGTTTTATTAAAGTATATAAATCCACATGATTACTCAGCATTTCACGATTAAGTGCCTGGCAGAGAATTTATAGAACCACCTTCAATGTATTTCTCTTCTGTTGCATTCTCGAACAGCACTCGGCAAAACGACCACTTAAATCTTCCCGTGCGAGATCAGATATCTTTTATTTTATTTTAAAGACCTTATATTTTCGCATTCAGGGAAGAAAGTTGGTGACTGAAATTTAATGAGATGATTTGCCGCAATGAAAAACACCTTTGTTTTAATAATTGCCACCACCAATCGCGCAACGTAAAATCGCGCAACGTATCTGTCCATTCTCTCCCCTATCTCACGATGATACAAAAGGTGCTGCCTTTCTTTGAACTCTTTCGAAACCCTCCGTCAATCCTATCTGATGAGGATCTCACACCACGCAGAAATACTCCAAAAGAGGACAGACAAGAGTAGAGTAAGCAGTCTCTTTTTATTCCTGTTGCATTTTCTAACTGTTCTGCCAATAAATCACAGTCTTTGGATTACTCTCCCCACAACATTATCTACGTGATTGTTCCAGTTTAAACTACTTGTTTTGTAATCTGTAATTACTTAGGTGAATTCAGAACTTTCAGATTTGAATGATTTATTGTTTAACGGAAATTTACCGGATTACTTCTAATACTTACGTGGATGACTTCATACATTATTTAGAGTCAATGGTCACTTCACGCAGCATTCAGATATCTTGGTGCGTATATGCAAGAAATTTTAAAAGACTTTAATTACAGTAATTAGGAATTAGAAAACCAGTGCATAGTAATACTTAGTAGTGAAAGTTACGTATATAAAGCTGTTCGAAAACTGAAGAAAGTCTTGAACAGAATAAAAATATCAAAAAATATTGTAATAGGTCTAACTTAAAGACATCATCTGACGGACTGCTCACGTGTAAAGTAGGGAACCGAGAAAGCCAAGAAGGCCCAGCAAAATAACCTACAAATCTGTGGATAATGTTTTCTGTCTTGATTAGACTAAATTGGAAAGAATGTGCTTCACAATATAGAGCTTAAACAAGAAAAGACAAATCCCATTTCTGTAAGAAACTTGGCGAGTTAATGAAAACTATCTTCATAAACAGAGAAATAGATGCACCAGTACTATTAGAGACAACAGAAGCTCCAGACAGAAGAAACTACCCTCAAGAATGCAAGCAGTAACTGGTACTGAAGATTTATTCTGCTGTTCTCCCTGTAGCAGGAGCTCCAAGTGGGGCTACAAGTAACATTTACAAAGCAGGAAGCAGTGTCATTGTACTCAGTAGCATCAACAGCAATAACAGCAAGGAATGCGAAATCAGTAGCAACAGAAGATCCAGGGTGCTGTGATGTGGAAAAAAGTACAGTGTTCCCTTGTCACATTATAGACGGCAAAGAAGAAACAGTGGTAATAGAAGCAACAATATTACCGCATCCAGAGGGGGAATCTACAGTTACAGCAGCAGTAACATTAACAGCATCATCAGCAACAGTAGAAGAACCGGAACGTAACAATGTGAGTCAAAGGAATGCCTCCTTCCCATCAGAAGGACGTTTTAATAGGAGGAAGGAAAAAGTAATGACCAAGTTACGTAACAGGGGGTTCGTTGAACCCACAACTGCTTAGGTTCCTTGGTCACTACTCAAGTAAACGTCATACAACATTTAGCCTTTAGTTTATTGATTATTGTATGAAACTTTAGCGTCAATAAGTTTTGAGAGAAACTGCTCCATTGGAAAAAAATGAAACTTTTTATATTCTCTCAAACTCCCTTCGGCTGCCATGTTACAGAAAATTTTTCTCTAAAAGATTTTTTTATTTCCCATGTCAACAGCTCAAGTCTGTGTTTCTTGTTGGCTGGCATTCTTGATATTTTCAGCAATCAGTTTATTTTCAGAGGAACTGATTGTTAATGACATTCAGCTGTTATTTGTCTTGAATACCTCCAGTGAGTTAATTCAGTTCCCTGCCGTTCATGTGGAGACTCATAAATGTATAAACGAACACGTGAATTATCTTTAGAGATTTCTGAGTGAAATTTTACATGAAGATTCTAGCTCAGGGAGCGGGACATGTAAAAAACCAGAGTACAACGGCGGAAAATTTATAAACCCAGTGTAATATGGCAGGAAATTTGAAACTGCGAGATGTGCACTTGCACCAAGTTAAAAACCTTTCTGGGTCTTTGTCAGCCCTTCCAAGATAGCGCAAATATAGAATACAAGGTGGTGGACAAGGGGAGTGCAGGTGCAGTAAATATGGTAGACAGGTAGCTTGTGCCAAAATTAGAACAGAAGATGGCCACTTGTCAAATCTAAGATGGGCACTTGTTGTAAGTTTAAAACTGTGACATTACATCTGAGTGGCACATCCTGCCTGTTTGTCAGAATTCGTACGTCCTACTGGGCTTTACCCACCCCTGTGATGTCACAGCTCCCTAACATAGCCCCTATGGTTGCCAGGTGACTTGTATCAAGAATAATAAGGAAGATAGCCGCTTTTCCTAGGTGTTAAATGATAGAAATTTCAAAAATCCAGTTGTCTTTAGTTTAAATCCATTTGTACCATGTTCATCTTAAATAATTTAACAATTTCTCCACCTCAGTTAGCAGCCCACTTGTGCTGTTTAAACAGTCACCACATCGACTTTGATAGGATAGGAATTGTTTTATCTATTTAAACAAATACAGGACGTATCAGGGCAGCCCCCTAAGCCAACTCGCTACATGCCAACTCAGCTGCCACTGCACTGCCATAGACTATGGGTACGAGATCCAAGTTCTGAGTCAAGGTGCCCACAAGCCCTGAGATAAAAATTGCAGGAAGTTGAAAATTCAAGATGTATAACTATGACAGGTGTACTCCTCCTCCTCCTCTGCACCACTACCTGCGCTGTCCACTGCCGCCACTGGCCATGGGCATCAAGTCCCATGACAGCTGCTTGTGTGCTACTATAGAAATGGTTTTATTTACTTAAACAAATGAGGTCATTTGCCAAGTGTTGAGCCAGGTCAAAGCGATTTATACAAGGCAAGGTAGCTGTTAACAGCTCACCCCTCCTGCAGGATCTAGTGACATCAGATGGGGTCTACTGTCTCTATGAGTTGACAGCCCAGAGCCGGCCGCGGTGGTGTCGCGGTTCTAGGCGCGCAGTCCGGAACCGTGCGACTGCTACAGTCGCAGGTTCTAATCCTGCCTCGGGCATGGATGTGTGTGATGTCCTTAGGTTAGTTAGGTTTAAGTAGTTCTAAGTTCTAGGGGACTGGTGACCACAGCAGTTGAGTCCCATAGTGCTCAGAGCCATTTGAACCATTTTTTTTTGACAGCCCTGGTGAGTCTGAACATGCCCACACAAGTCTCGACTGATCTCTTGTATATGGGGAGATTGCCAGTTTTCCCCTAAGTTTAAAACTTGTTTTTTCTCCACATCTATAATATTTCACTCTCTGGTGCTGCATGCAGTGTTGTCTGGCCTGCTTCACCCATGCTGAGATGTCAGATTTCCTCCAGAGTCACAGTCCTAGATAATGGAACTAGTAAACTTATCCTGAGTTAAAAATAGTGAAAATTAAAAAAAAAATTCAAGACAACTCTTTTGATTTCTGCCACTAATATGTTATTTGTTTTGCCACTGCAATCATCCACACTGTCTTCACGTAACGAAAACGAAAGAAAAAAGAATAAAAAGAAAACAAAGAAATTATAGTAGAGTAATGGCCAATAGCCCATCTGTATGGGGCATTTTGAGGCCAAATATAGTCAGCAGTTACAGTGACAGGGCGCCAGAACCTCCGACTGGACAAGAGCCAGATCAGTCCAGCCACTTGCTTGGTAGAGTACCTATGCGTCATCTCACACTGCGCAGCCCGTTCAGTAACAAGAGCATGCATCTGCATCTTCTGTGGAGTCTAGACTCCTCAACACACAGTCAACTGACATGAGATTATGATCAGCAGAGCCCACTAGGGCCACCTGTGCCCACCGACTGAGCTGCGATGCCTCCGCCACCTGGGGATGCTCGCTGAGTCAGTCCATGTAGTCGTTTTTCTAAGATCACGATTTAGCTTGGCAGAAATAGCGATGAAAGCCTTACATATACAAGTGCTGCAATTAGTTCTAGACATGTATGAGTAAACCACTTGATTACTGAAACTCTTGCCTTGCTACATAGTAGATGAGCAGTGACAAGTGATGAATGTATGCAGTCAAAAATAAATGGAAGTACCGTACACCCATTCGAAAATGCCACAGAAGACATTCAGATCAGTGGCACATATTGACCAAGGGATGCGTATCTTATGGAAAATCTCTAGGTCCGGCAAGAACGAAACTGTACTTCCTGTGGAACAGTACTGAATAAAATGGTTTGAACATCAGGATTACCCTCCGCCACACACCGTCAGGTGGCTTGCGGAGTATGGATGTAGATGTAGACTGATGGAAGATATTTCTAGAATGAAATTTTCACTCTACAGCGGAGTGTGCGCTGATATGAAACTTCCTGGCAGATTAAAACTGTGTACCGGACCGAGACTCGAACTCGGGACCTTTGCCTTTCGCGGGCGAGTGCTCTACCACCGAGCTACCCAAGCACGACTTACGCTCCGTCCTCACAGTTTTACTTCTGCCAGTACCTCGTCTCCTACCTTCCAAATTTAATCTGTGAAGTAAAGCTGTGAGGATGGGGCGTGAGTCGTACTTGGGTGCTCAGTGGTAGAGCACTTGCCCGCGAAAGGCAAAGGTCCTGAGTTCGAGTCCCGGTCTAGCACACAGTTTTAATCTGCCAGGAAGTTTCATGAAAGATATTGCCTGTGAGAGCGACTACTGCTACTACTACTACTACTACTGCTGAAAACGAAATGGTCATACATAGTATAGTGCACACATACAGTGAATTAACTTCACATTTTTCAGATTTTATTATTGGAGAGATTGATTTTCAGGTACAGTCTGTTGCAGTTTTATCCAACAGTTGACCACAGTTGACCTCTTTTCTGTTGTGTAATTTATGTCTAGCTGCTAGACAGATTTGATCATGCAACCATTCTAAGTGTCAGTGTGTCTGTTACTCTTATGGTGGTATTAATGACCTATAATATTACAGCAACAGACTTAAATTAATGCAAACAGGACATACCCTTAACAAATGTGCTACAAGCTTAAAGTGATGCTACATTATTTGTTATGACAACATACACATTTCATACAGAAACTTCATCTGCTAAATGTAATATAGGAAAAATAACTAAATTTAGTTAAATAAGATTGTGACTGAACAATGCCATGAATTTGATGGCTAAAATTAATACGCTTGCAGAGATGGTGTCAATGAATAAGTGGAACTGCTACTGCAGAAAGCATTTAGGAATGTAGGTGGCAAATCTGTTATAATTTTGCTGTAACCTGTTGATACACGGAACAATCTGTTACAATTTTGCTGTAAAATGACAATGTATGGAGTAATTGTTACAATTTTATGGGACATAGCGATTTATGAGCAGTCTCTTACATTTTTAATGGAACTTGTCAATGTATGGGGCAGTTTGCTACAATACTGTTTAACAATAATGACTTATGTGGTAATCTGTTACTTTTACCGTGGATATTTGTTACAATTTTGGTATAGTCATAGCAATGTACACTACGTGATCAAAGTATCCGGGCACCCCCAGCAACATAAGTTTGTCATATTAGGTGCATTGTGCTGCCACCTACTGTCAGGTACTTCGTATGACGGACCTCAGCATTCATTAGACATCCTGAGAGAGCAGCATGGGGCGCTCCGCGGAGCTGGCGGACTTCGAACGTGGTCAGGGGATTGGTTGTCACTTGTGCCATACGTCTGTACGCGAGAATTCGCACTCCTAAACATCTCTAAGTCCACTGTTTATGATGTGATAGTGAAGTGGAAACGTGAATGGACACGTACAGCACAAAAGCATAGAGGCCGACCTCGTCTGTTGACTGACAGACTGCTGACAGTTGAAGAGCATCGTGAAGTGTAATATGCAGACATCAATTCAGACCATCACACAGGAATTCAGAGCGGCATCAGGATCCACTGCAGATACTATGACAGTTGGGCGGGAGGTGAGAAACCCTGGATTCCATGGTCGAGCGGCTGCTCATACGCCACACATCATTCCGATAAATGCCAAACGACGCCTCGCTTGTTGTAAGAAGCATAAACATTGGACGATTGAAGAGGAAAAACGGCCTGTGGAGGGACGAATCGCTGTCTGGGAAGATGCAGGTCTCGTAAAATAAATGAAAAAGAAGTAATTAAACGGATCACTTTTCTTTTATCCCGATCGCACGACCAATACCACCATGAACCACACGCCACACGTTATTCCATCGCAAATCACACACTATCCGTCATCCTACACCCACTGCCGCCTCACGCCGCCTTAAGCACAGATAGTTTAGGATCTTGCAAAGCGTCACGACCGTCCACTCGGGTCCACGGCAAATGTCTGACTGAGAATCGATCCAGAAATACTCCTGAAGTTAGTAAATAATTAATTTCCAACAATATGGTTGTGATGTAGAAGATGTAAGGCGGATGTGGTAGCTATCTCACATGCACAAATTGACGATGTCAGCTGGCCGTGGTGGCTGCGCGGTTCTAGGCGCTTCAGTCTGGAACCGCGTGACTGCTACAGTCGCCGGTTCGAATCCTGCCTCGGGCATGGATGTGTGAGATGTCCTTAGATTAGTTAGGTTTAAGTAATTCTACGTTCTGGGGTACTGATGACCTCAGATGTTAATTCCCGTAGTGTTCAGAGCCATTTGAACCATCTGACGATGTCAAGAAAGTAGTAGCTGGATGACTCCAAATACACTTTAAAAAAAGCGAAGGAGAGCTGTAGTTTGCTTTGCATGTCATACAGAAACTAGCATGTTGTTGTTGTTGTTGTGGTCTTCAGTCCTGAGACTGGTTTGATGCAGCTCTCCATGCTACTCTATCCTGTGCAAGTTGTTTCATCTCCCAGTACCTACAGCAACCTACATCCTTCTGAATCTGCTTAGTGTATTCATCTCTTGGTCTCTCTCTACGATTTTTACCCTCCACGCTGCCCTCCAATATTAAATTGGTGATCCCTTGATGCCTCATAACATGTCCTACCAACCGATCCCTTCTTCTTTTCAAGTTGTGCCACAAACTTCTCTTCTCACCAATCCTATTCAATACTTCCTCATTAGTTATTTGATCTACCCATCTAATCTTCAGCATTCTTGTGTAGCACCACATTTCGAAAGCTTCTATTCTCTTCTTGTCCAAACTATTTATCGTCCATGTTTCAGTTCCATACACGGCTACACTCCATACAAATACTTTCAGAAATTTCTTCCTGACACTTAAATCTATACTCGATGTTAACAAACTTCTCTTCTTCAGAAACGCTTTCCTTGCCATTGCCAGTCTACATTTTATATCCTCTCTACTTCGACCATCATCAGTCATTTTGCTCGCCAAATAGCAAAACTCCTTAACTACTTTAAGTGTCTCACTTCCTAATGTAATTCCCTCAGCATCACCCGACTTAATTCGACTACATTCCATTATCCTCATTTTGCTTTTGTTGATGTTCATCTTATATACTCCTCTCAAGACACTGTCCATTCCATTCAACTGCTCTTCCAAGTCCTTTGCAGTCTCTGACAGAATTACGATGTCATCGGCGAACCTCAAAGTTTTTACTTCTTCTCCATGGACTTTAATACCTACTCCGAAATTTTCTTTTGTTTCCTTCACTGCTTGCTCAATATACAGATTGAATAACATCGGGGAGAGGCTACAACCCTGTCTTACTCCCTTCCCAACCACTGCTTTCCTTTCATACCCCTCGACTCTTATAACTGCCATATGGTTTCTGTACAAATTGTAAATAGCCTTTCGCTCCCTGTATTTTACCCCTGACACCTATAGAATTTGAAAAAGAGTATTCCACTCAGCATTGTCAAAAGCTTTCTCTAAGTCTACAAATGCTAGAAACGTAGGTTTGCCCTTCCTTAATCTTTGTTCTAAGATAAGTCGTAACGTCAGTATTGCCTCACGTGTTCCAGTATTTCTACGGAATCCAAACTGATCTTCCCCGAGGTCGGCTTCTACTAGTTTTTCCATTCGTCTGTAAAGAATTCGTGTTAGTATTTTGCAGCTATGGCTTATTAAACTTATTGTTCGGTAATTTTCACATCTATCAACACCTGCTTTCTTTGGGATTGGAATTATTATATTCTTCTTGAAGTCTGAGGGTATTCGCCTGTCTCATACATCTTGCTCACCAGATGGTAGAGTTTTGTCAGGACTGGCTCTCCCAAGGCCATCAGTAGTTCCAATGGAATGTTGTCTACTCCGGGGGCCTTGTTTCTACTCAGGTCTTTCAGTGCTCTGCCAAACTCTTCACGCAGTATCGTATCTCCCATTTCATCTTCATTTACATCCCCTTACATTTCTGTAACATTGTCCTTAAGTACATCGCCCTTGTATAGACAATCTATATACTCCTTCCACCTTTCTGCTTTCCCTTCTTTGGTTAGAACTGGGTTTCCGTCTGAGCTCTTGATGTTCATACAAGTGGTTCTCTTATTTCCAAAGGTCTCTTTAATTTTCCTGTAGGCAGTATCTATCTTTCCCCTAGTGAGATAAGCCTCTACATCGTTACATTTGTCCTCTAGCCATCCCTGCTTAGCCATTTTGCACTTCCTGTTGATCTCATTTTTGAGACGTTTGTATTCCTTTTTGCCTGCTTCATTTATTGCATTTTTATATTTTCTCCTTTCATCAATTAAATTCAGTATTTCTTCTGTTGTCTAAGGACTTCTACTAGCCCTCGTCTTTTTACCTACTTGATCCTCTGCTGCCTTCACTACTTCATACCTCAAAGCTACCCATTCTTCTTCTACTGTCTTTATTTCCCCCATTCCTAACAATTGTTCCCTTATGCTCTCCCTGAAACTCTGTACAACCTCTGGTTCTTTCAATTTATCCAGGTCCCATCTCCTTAAATTCCCAACTTTTTGCAATTTCTTCAGTTTTAGTCTACAGGTCATAACCAATAGATTGTGGTCAGAGTCCACATCTGCCCCTGGAAATGTCTTAAAATTTAAAACCTGGTTCCTAAATCTCTGCCTTACCATTATATAATCTATCTGATACCTTTTAGTATCTCCAGGGTTCTTCCATGTATACAACCTTCTTTCATGATTCTTAAACCAAGTGTTACCTATGACTAAGATGTGCTCTGTGCAAAATTCTACCGGGTGGCTTCCTCTTTTATTTCTTAGCCCAAATCCATATCCACCTATTACGTTTCCTTGTCTCCCTTTTCCTACACTCTAATTCCAGTCACCCATGACTATTAAATTTTCATCTCCCTTCACTATCTGAATAATTTCTTTTATTTCATCATACATTTCTTCAATTTCTTCGTCATTTGCAGAGCTAGTTGGCATATAAACTTGTACTACTGTACTAGGTGTGGGCTTCGTATCTATCTTGGCCACAATAATGCGTTCACTAAGCTGTTTGTAGTAGCTTACTCGCATTCCTATTTTCCTATTCATTATTAAACCTACTCCTGCATTACCCCTAGTTGATTTTGTGTTTATAACCCTGTAGTCACCTGACCAGAAGTCTTGTTCCTCCTGCCACCGAATTTCACTAATTCCCACTATATCTAACTTCAACCTATCCATTTCCCTTTTTAAATTTTCTAACCTACCTGCCCGATTAAGGGATCTGACATTCCATGCTCCGATCTGTAGAACGCCAGTTTTCTTTCTCCTGATAACGTCATCCTCTTGAGTAGTCCCCGCCCGGAGATCCGAATGGGGGATTATTTTACCTCCGGAATATTTTACCTAAGAGGACGCCATCATCATTTAATCATACAGTAAAGCTGCATGCCGTAGGGAAAAATTACGGCTGTAGTTTTCTCTTGCTTTCAGCCGTTCGCAGTACCAGCACAGCAAGGCCGTTTTGGTTATCGTTACAAGGCCAGATCAGTCAATCATCCAGACTGTTGCCCTTGCAACTACTAAAAAGGCTGCTGCCCTTTCTTCAGGAACCACACGTTTGTCTGGCCTCTCAACAGATACTCCTCCGTTGTGGTTGTACCTACCCCACCAACGGCAAGGTCCCTGGTTCGGGGGGGGGGGGGGGGGGGGAGGGAAACTAGGATGAGATATTTTATTCCGCAATGGACTGCACTCTTCTTGAGGTCACTTGACGAACTGCTTCAGGAGTTATTAAAAAAATGGTTCAAATGGCTCTGAGCACTATGGGACTTAACGTCTGAGGTCATCAGTCCCCTAGAACTTAGAACTACTTAAACATAACTAACATAAGGACATCACACACATCCATGCGCGAGGCACGATTCGAAACTGTGACCGTAGCGGTCGCGCGGTTCCTAGAACCGCTCGGCCACCACGGCCGGCGCAGTTATTTAGGTGCAGAATATCACGTCTTGAAGATGTCAAAATTGGTGCCTCTGAAGATGTGCCACAGGAAATATTAATTAAATCGTTAAAACAGCCTTTAAACAATTTGATTCACATAGTTTAAAACTATTCCACATGAAAAAAGATCGATATTGCACAGTAGTTTGCATGCATAGACGTATTATTTTTTGACGTCTCAGTTGGAACCGATGTGCAACTTCAAATTCTGATGTGACTTTATATAGTCACGATTGCCAAGCTACCGACCACTATAAGTCTGCTAAATGTATTTTCTTTTTTAAAAGTAATATATATTTCCTAAGCTGACCGGTTCTCTTAGCTACACGAGGCTGAAGGAGGAGGGAGGTAAGAGTCTACTGCGTGACAGGATAGTAACAACAACATCAAGATGAGGAAATACCGCTGCGATGTATTGAGAAACGCGTTACATTGACGGCTAGTTGACTCATATCGTTGAAAACACTGACGTTCGACATACTCCCCGTCATGCAGTACAGTGCTAGCGCTCAGAGGCCGGAGGAAACTACCGCCATAAACGCAGCCCATGACTGCAGGCGCGGAAGTGCCTCTCAGCCACAGAGAGCCTCGCCCAAGGAGGACCTGAGTGAGAGGTGTTCGAATGCTGTCACTATTCCCGGAGCAAACACTCGTGATACTGAATCTTCTTAAATTTTCACAGAGTGTACATGCAACACGCGCTGTGGAAGTCGGCTCAATGGAACCTGGATATTACTTCACTATTCACCAATCCAGATGGAGCCACGAGCCAAATCGTCATAAGCCGGAAGCTTTCTCGGACTCTCTGAACTGATGTTCAAAGGATGGGCATGCCCCAGCCTGGAAGAAAGGCATCTGATGAGATGCTTGTTCCGCTCCCGACGTACTTTCTTGCTACTATGCTTTCTATGGCCTTCTCTCGTGGCTGAAGAAATATTGGGAAGCCGGCCGCGGTGGCCGTGCGGTTCTAGGCGCTGCAGTCCGGAACCGCGGGACTGCTGCGGTCGCAGGTTCGCATCCTGCCTCGGGCATAAATGTGTGTGATGTCCTTAGGTTAGTTAGGTTTAAGTAGTTCTAAGTTCTAGGGAACTGATGACCTAAGATGTTAAGTCCCATAGTGCTCAGAGCCATTTGAACCATTTGAAATATTGGGAACCAGGCACATATTTATCAGTGTAACTACAGTTAAATATACATTTGCTGCCTCAGTCTGACACTGAGCGATGTACTGGATATGTCTCTCCTTGATGGCTGTGGTTCTGGAACGAATCTCTATAAATATAGCGCACATAATTTTCCACATAAAATATCTGTCCCACATCCTTACAGTTATCGATGCGTTGAATCTACACCTCCCTCATGAATAGGACACAAATCATTTTCTCTCCACATGCTGGACAGATAAGGACTGCAGTTATCGTTTATATGTGCCTGGCACCCGAAAAATTATGTTATACCCACACGCACCAATTACGTGTCTCGATTCTCTTCAGTCTTAGGAAATTATCTGACGTTTAAGTTTTCCAATTGGTGCTTCCGAAAGGTGCTGCATCCTGCCGAGACTCTCTCAAACAAGTGTTGCAAAGCACATGAGTCTGACACTAGGTGATAATCAACAGCGCTCCCACGGACGAAAGTGTTGGAATGACGTCACCGACACGGGTTGGTGTACTGTAATCAACATCGGAGCCGATAGCGCAACTAGAAAAATGCGAAAATCGCTTTGGCATGCTGATGAGGGGACGTTCTATGTACCTATTTTGTTACAGCCGTATTGCCCGTCCGGTTTGTGCTCTATAGCAGGTCCAGTTGAACCCTTGGATTCCTATATCGTGCAGCCGTTAACAAAATGAACCTATCACCCCTTACATTCGGGTATACTCCTGAATGCGTGAAATCACAATTCAACATGTCAAACCTATCATCTCCTTACAACTAGACATACGTATTTTTTTTTTACATGAGTAGTGGGTTAGTTACACCCCACAAACGGAACATAAGCGCCAGTGTCTTTTCGGCAATCAGGTGTATAAAAAATTATGATATGTCCAAACAAAAAATTATGATATGTCCAAACTCGCTAAAGTTGAGTGTCGCTTTCCCACTGCAAAAAGCTCCTTGCCGTCATATACTTGTCGAAGAATAAAGGATGTAATTGCAATTTAAAAAGCTCTATTGTCTTTTTTGTTTTATCGATGTCACCACTTTCACGAAACTTTTCCGCATTTTTGATACTTGTAAATACAGCCAAGACACAGTGGCGTCTTTTATATATTCAGACCGCCAACTCGAGGTTTGTGTCAGTGTATTCCATACATAGCTACTGTAGACCTACATTCTACCACCGAGATCATCCAAATTTCTCTTAATACTGTAATACATACACTCCTGGAAATGGAAAATAGAACACATTGACACCGGTGTGTCAGACCCACCATACTTGCTCCGGACACTGCAAGAGGGCTGTACAAGCAATGATAACACGCACGGCACAGCGGACACACCAGGAACCGCGGTGTTGGCCGTCGAATGGCGCTAGCTGCGCAGCATTTGTGCACCGCCGCCGTCAGTGTCAGCCAGTTTGCCGTGGCATACGGAGCTCCATCGCAGTCTTTAACACTGGTAGCATGCCGCGACAGCGTGGACGTGAACCGTATGTGCAGTTGACGGACTTTGAGCGAGGGCATATAGTGGGCATGCGGGAGGCAGGGTGGACGTACCGCCGAATTGCTCAACACGTGGGGCGTGAAATCACCACAGTACATCGATGTTGTAGCCAGTGGTCGGCGGAAGGTGCACTTGCCCGTCGACCTGGGACCTGACCGCAGCGACGCACGGATGCACGCCAAGACTGTAGGATCCTACGCAGTGCCGTAGGGGACCGCACCGCCACTTCCCAGCAAATTAGGGACACTGTTGCTCCTGGGGTATCGGCGAGGACCATTCGCAACCGTCTCCATGAAGCTAGGCTACGGTCCCGCACACCGTTAGGCCGTCTTCCGCTCACGCCCCAACATCGTGCAGCCCGCCTCCAGTGGTGTCGCGACAGGCGTGAATGGAGGGACGAATGGAGACGTGTCGTCTTCAGCGATGGGAGTCGCTTCTGCCTTGGTGCCAATGATGGTCGTATGCGTGTTTGGCGCCGTGCAGGTGAGCGCCACATTCAGGACTCCATACGACCGAGACACACAGGGCCAACACCCGGCATCATGGTGTGGGGAGCCATCTCCTATACTGGCCGTACACCTCTGGTGATCGTCGAGGGGACACTGAATAGTGCACGGTACATCCAAACCGTCATCGGACCCATCGTTCTACCATTCCTAGACCGGCAAGGGAACTTGCTGTTCCAACAGGACAATGCAAGTCCGCATGTATCCCGTGCCACTCAACGTGCTCTAGAAGGTGCAAGTCAACTACCCTGGCCAGCAAGATCTCCGGATCTGTCCCCCATTGAGCATGTTTGGTACTGGATGAAGCGTCGTCTCACGCGGTCTGCACGTCCAGCACGAACGCTGGTCCAACTGAGGCGCCAGGTGGAAATGGCATGGCAAGCCGTTCTACAGGACTACATCCAGCATCTCTACGATCGTCTCCATGGGAGAATAGCAGCCTGCATTGCTGCGAAAGGTGGATATACACTGTACTAGTGCCGACATTGTGCATGCTCTGTTGCCTGTGTCTATGTGCCTGTGGTTCTGTCAGTGTGATCATGTGATGTATCTGACCCCAGGAATGTGTCAATAAAGATTCCCCTTCCTGGGACAATGAATTCACGGTGTTCTTATTTCAATTTCCAGGAGTGTATATTAGAATACGCCGATTGGTAATTAATTTTAAGGGGCGAAGTAAATGGATGGGCAAATCGCAAAACTGTTCTGTATCGAGTTAAGGACAATCGAAATTTCTGCTGCTAAGAGCCGTACCTCTTCCATAATTAGGAGCAGGAAGAGTAACACTGCGGGACGGATCTGTTGTTTGCAGCTGGCAAAACTGAGTTTGCCATGTAAAGACGAAAGAGTCTTTTTTTGGGCACATGTGCGGGAAAAGGTGACTTATATACAGAACAGTTTATATCCCGTATCATGTGTGTGCGGGAGCTGAATTTTTAAAAAGGGATGCCGTCTTGTGTAGGAACCTCCCATAGACTTGAATACAGAGAATGCTTTATTCAAAGCCTACAATAGACTTATATCTGTCCCTTTCAGAGCACCAGTTGTATGCAAATGAATAATCACTATGAATCCATCGTCATTCAGTTACCCACTACCACTACAAGTGTGTGCGGGACGTCTGTGAACAAAGTAATGCCATAATTCTGATAGAGCATTTGAGGAGTGGTAGTGAGTGTATTGTGCAAAGTATGGTCATGCTGTAGTTACCGCTATTAAAGGGGGAAAAACTGGCAGAAGCCCAAATCGGGGAAGATCAGTTTGGATTCCGTAGAAATGTTGGAACACGTGAGGCAATACTGACCTTAAGTCTTATCTTAGAAGAAAGATTAGGGAAAGGCAAACCTACATTTCTAGCATTTGTAGACTTAGAGAAAGCTTTTGACAATGTTGACTGGAATACTCTCTTTCAAACTCTAAAGATGGCAGGGGTAAAATACAGGGAGCGAAAGGCTATTTACAGCTTCTAACGAAACCAGATGGCAGTTATAGAGTCGAGAGTCGAGGGGCATGAAAGGGAAGCAGTGGTTGGAAAGGGAGTGAGACAGGGTTGTAGCCTCTCCCCGATGTTATTCAGTCTGTATACTGAGCAAGCAGTAAAGGAAACAAAAGAAAAGTTCGGAGTAGGTATTGAAATCCATGGAGAAGAAATAAAAACTTTGAGGTTCGCCGATGACATTGTAATTATGTCAGAGACAGCAAAGGACTTGGAAGAGCAGTTGAACAGAATGGATAGTGTCTTGAAAGGAGGATATAAGATGATCATCAACAAAAGCAAAACGAGGATAATGGAATGTAGTCGAACTAAGTCGGGTGATGCTGAGGGAATTAGATTAGAAAATGAGACACTTAAAGTAGTAAAGCAGTTTTGCTATTTGGGGAGCAAAACAACTGATGATGGTCGAAGTAGAGAGGATATAAAATGTAGACTGGCAATGACAAGGAAAGCGTTTCTGAAGAAGAGAAATTTGTTAACGTCGAGTATTGGTTTAAGTGTCAGGAAGTCGTTTCTGAAAGTATTTGTATGGAGTGTAGCCATGTATGGAAGTGAAACGTGGACGACAAATAGTTTAGACAAGAAGAGAATAGAAGCTTTCGAAATGTGGTGCTACACAAGAATTCTGAAGATTAGATGGGTAGATCACATAACTAATGAGGAGGTATCGAACACAATTGGGGAGAAGAGGAGTTTGTGGCACAACTTGACTAGAAGAAGAGACCGGTTGGTAGGAGATGTTCTGAGGCATCAAGAGATCACCAATTTAGTTCTAGAGGGCAGCGTGAAGGGTAAAAATCGTAGAGGAAGACCAAGAGGTGAATACACTAAGCAGATTCAGAAGGATGTAGGTTGCAGTAGGTACTGGGAGATGATGAAGCTTGCACAGCATAGGGCAGCATGGAGAGCTGCATCAACACTGAACACCACAACAACAACAATGATTAAGAGTCGTCGCCACATGAACATTTTTATTGCTGTATGTTCCCTACAAACTTGTACCATTACTATGTGATACACATTTTATTTGCTACCTGACGTATTTAAAAGGGATGAACTCATTTCAAAGTATTAGCCCAGCTTTAAGCCCTGTAACTCAAATGCGCGAAGCCAGATTGGTGAACTGTTATCAGTTAAGATGTATTTCATTGGATGTAAATCTGAAAAGACCAATAGTAATAATAACAATATTAATGTCTATACCATAGCCAAGTAAGATGCTATTAATTTTAATGACCTATTTGTTTACTTCATGATGAGCATTAACAGTTCATATTTAAAGATGCTGTATATACAGAATAGGCCGAAATAATAGAGACTTTCTCAGCAAATATAGCGTCACTGAGGTCTTTCAAGGATGTGATGTGCACTAAAACACGGAAAAGTGCCAAGTGGTTATCACATTTGCACCACAGACCTCACTGGGATGGTTCTGACATACCCTCTAAAGATATGGTGATGTCGCTTCGATTATTCGACCGTCATCTATGGAGAGGACAAGAAGAAGATCTCATGGATGCGTCAAATCTTCAAGTTTTCTGCTTTTCAAGACCTGGAATTCTAAAGGTGTCCTGTCTCCTTCGACTAAAGAAGAAGAAGATGTGTGCAAATAGTGTTACTGTGTCTGCTTATGAAAATGTAAAATTACTTTTAGGTTGGATGAGAAGTAAATGAATTTTTATCTTACAACCTCTGTCTACTATTTTCCACTCTGTGCCCCCATTGTTAATATAGACAGTTCCGTCCACATACTATGTCTGTGGTTCTCCTAGATATAATTTTAGACATCTTTGGTAGTGGACGTGGCCACGTGCCTCGTGCTCCCATAACCCAATTCGTGCTGCATGATAGGCGTAAATACATGCAACCATTCTATATATTTTGTAATTCAAAAAATGGTTCAAATGGCTCTGAGCACTATGGGACTCAACTGCTGTCGTCATCAGTCCCCTATAACGTAGAACTACTTAAACCTAACTAACCTAAGGACATCACAAACATCCATGCCCGAGGCAGGATTCGAACCTGCGACCGTAGCAGTCGCACGGTTCCGGACTGCGAGCCTAGAACCGCGAGACCACCGCGGCCGGCATTTTTTGTTATTCTCTGGCCTGAACTTCACCTCCTTAATAGCACTCATCTTCAGAAAAACTAATGTCATTTGTATCACGCACAGTTTCTACGTACATATATAATGCAGTAGGGAATAGGTTTGTTTGTAAATAGCAACAACGAAGGTTTATGGTAACGAATTATTTTCGCTTGTTCAGTGCAGTCAAAGACAACACAGTTCTAGAGATTACAATTCAGTTCTTGAGACACAATTTGTGTCTGCTATTCCAATGCTGAGATACTTGTCATTTACACGCTACAACAGTTACACTGCTCAAGAATATATTTCATAATTTTTTTCAGTTGCACTGTTATCAGATTTTTTTACAATTTTTTAACAAGCTACGCTAAAAAATATTGTGGAGATACTTTTATTACAACTAAATTCCTTAGTATCAGTAGCATAGCTTTTACAATAATTCTAATGAACTGTGTACACTTAGAACCTAATTTCCACGGTCACAATAGCAAAGCTTTTTACAATAATATGAATTCTGATAGACTGTGAACTATATAGATATATAAACACTTAAAAACGAATGTGACTTGGATGGCTGGCAGTAGGTGAAAACTCAAAAAGCTACTCTATTTACAAGACACGCAAGGTGCATAGATATACATCATATACTACTTACGATGATATGGCTGCTACTGCAGTTACAGCCGCTGCTGCTGTTTCTGCAGCTGCAGCAGCACCCGCTGTTGTTGCTGTGGCCGCTGCAGGCACTGTTCTTTCTGTTCTTGTTGTTGCTGTTACTGCAGCTGTTGCCTCTTGGCCTCTTCAATTACCCGCTGGACACATGCTGAAACAATAAGATTTGTAGTCAATACGAAATTCTTAGTTAAAATAAGTTAAGTTATCGATTTTAATTCGTCGAAATCATCTACAGATTCGCTGGTCACACCAGAACTACAAAGATGGAATAAATACTTACAACACTGCCGATGCCGCCGATGCTTCTGCTGCTTCTGTTGCTGCTGCTACTTGCTCGCACTGACTGTGTTGTTGCTCCACAGTGGTCATTTCATCGACGATTTGGTGTTGGTGGACATGCGCTAAAACAGCAAGAAGACGAGATGTGTTCAATACTACGAAATTCTCAGTGGAAGATAAAAGTTACAGTTACCGATCTGAATCTGTATTTTCCAGGTAATTCCCCATCGTGCAGCTCTAACGGTATGTGCTGTTTGCCGCCACTGGCACTACCGATGGTGCTAGATGCACATGAAAGCTTCATTTCTCATCTAAATTTGTAGCGCTCATGAAAAAAAAGTAGCAAACTGACTATTAATGCGCACGAGCGAGAGCATCACACTACAGCGGTTGACGACAAAATGAGGGAAACTGGGGGTGGAGTGGCTCCTTATACCCGTCACTTTCCCCAGTGAGCCAATAGAAATGCAGCGTTCTACCCTATCTGCAAATGAATGCTGGTTTGAGCGCGCTGGACAAGTCTGTGCTGATTAAACGTAGGTAATGATCGCCCACATTTAGCGATAACGCTACATGCAGCTTTCTATGTTTCTGGGGTTGTCATAATTTCTGTCTGACGAACCGGGACATTCCGGTAAAATCGAGGCGACACGAGCTACTTCTTTTAAGCTTAAGAAAGTTGCGAACAGCTGCAGGTACACCAAAAATAACGGAACCTTGCAAGATCACTGTGTGTTTGTTTCACACTGTCGGGTACTAACAATTATTTCACAATTGCTGTTGATTTTGTTATACCCAACGTCACATTTTTCTGCAACTTTGGAAAGCGTAGCTGGAAAGTATAGTTCACTGATTTCAAAGACATGATGACGTTTAACGGTGGGCGGCACTTTCCTAACTTCGCTGCTTTTAGTAAGGGATCCTGTTTGAATGAGTTTGAAACAAAGTAACTGTCCACTTCTTTAAGTGGTTTCAGAGTGCACGTTTGATTCGTACTTTAAGTTAGCTAAATGATCCTTAATATCTGCTCTTCCTCATCCACAATAATATCATAACACTTATAAATTATACATTCTGCTTCATAGTCGTACCTCACTTATTTATGAAGAACCATTCACCGGAATATTTTTCAAATGGTTCAAATGGATCTGAGCACTATGGGACCTTAACATCTATGGTCAACAGTCCCCTAGAACTTAGAACGACTTAAACCTAACTAACCTAAGGACAGCACACAACACCCAGCCATCACGAGGCAGAGAAAATCCCTGACCCCGCCGGGAATCGAACCCGGGAACCCGGGCGTGGGAAGCGAGAACGCTACCGCACGACCACGAGATGCGGTCGCCGGAATATTTTTCTTGGAATGAAAACTTCTTCTTCGGCACTTTCAGTTCAATCGAAACAATCAATTACCTTAATTACAAATTAACCGTGATACGACTCGGAGAAAGAGAGAATCACTTTGCTGCAAAGCTTGAACTGAAGTGAGACAAGGCACGTTCATGGTGCTCCATCAATTTGGCATCACGCATTCTAGTCATAGTGCTTAAAGCAGGACTCATACTCTGAAATTAGTTGGCTCAAAATGGCTCTAAGCACTGTGGGACTTAACAGCTGAGGTCATCAGTCCCCTAGAACTTAGAACTACTTAAACATAACTAACCTAAGGACACCACACACATCCATGCGCGAGGCACAATTCGAAACTGTGACCGTAGCAGCCACGTGGATCTAGACTGACGTGCCTAGAACCGCTCAGCTACCGCGGCCGGCTGAAATTAGTTCATCCCTTTTAAAATCGTCAGGTAGCGAATCAAATACAGGGTGTACATAAAGTCCGGGAACACTTTCAATTATGTATTGCACAAGAACCAAACATTGTACAGATAAAATACGTATGTCATTTTGAAGGGAAACCCTGAAAGTTTTTTTTCATGTATACCGCCACAGCGTAGTTTGGTAATTTGCAAATAGTCAGTGCTAGTCGCAAACGTGGCCGTGCTACAGAAGGGAACAGCTGTTTCATGAAATGGCTTCCCCGGTCACCAGATCTCACTCCTTGTGACTTTTCTCTATGGGGACACATTAAAGATCTGGTGTATGTACCGCCTCTACCACGTGATGTAGCAGAGCTCCGGAAGAGAATACGGATGCCACAGTCGACGATGCTACGCCGGGACCGAACATGTAGCAGTCAAAAGCGTTAACGTGGCGACGGCTCATTTTCATATAAATATCCGAGAGCACATGACACACATTTCTTGATGTCACTCACTCAAACACGGTGTAAGCAGTAAATCCGTAGTCCTCAATGCTAATTGTCTTAACATATTGAGGAAGAAAGAGCTCTAGAACGTTTTTTTCTAGTGTGTGGCTACAGCTCTGTTCTTGAATAAGCAGAGTTGTGCAGTCACTTTAATAACGATAACTACATCATGACCATACTGTGCACAATACACTCACTACCACTCCTCACATTCACTATCAGAATTACGGCATTACTTTTTTCGCAGACGTCCTGCACACACTTGTAGTTGGGTAACTGAATGACGATGGATTCATAGCGATTATTCCTTTGCATACAGCTGGTGCTCTGAAAGGGACAGATAGAAGTCTATTGTACGATTTGAATGAAGCAAATTTAGCCCCCGCACACACGTTATAGAATTTAAACAGGACTGTATCACTGAATTACCGTTTCCCGCACATATAACAAACAAAATCTTTGAATGGGGCTCTAAAAGGCTCTTTTGTTTTTTCGTAACAAACTCAATTTTGCCAGCTGCAATAACATACCCGTCTCGCGGTGATCCTCTTCCTGCTCCCAAGTGTAAAAATGGTAAAGTGCATAGCAACAGGGACTTAAAATGTCCTTAGACTCTATAGCGAACCGTTTTGCGGTTTCTCCACCCATTTGTTTCGCCGCTGAAAATTAACTTCCAATGGACGTACTCTAGTATATGGGGTGAGTCACTAATTATTGCCACCTAAAATAACTGCGGAAGTATGATAGGAGCTGAAAAGTTTGTGAGACAAGTTGCATGGGACAACGGGGTCCATAATATGACGTTGGTTTTTTGTTCCTACGTGGGTTCGCTTCAGAGATATGAAGGTCAAGGTGTGGTACTGTGAATCCCTCGAATGGTGTTTGCCATGCCATGTTAGATGGGTACGCCGTATTCGGCGAATATTTACTATTTGCACGATATACGAGAGAGAATTGGCAGAGCATGTGCTTCGATAAGTGCCGAAGTGATAATGAATAACCCACAATCCACGATAAGAAGATTGCAGCACTGCATTGATACTAATGGTCATTATTTCGAACACCTTCCGTAAATGGACGTTCATGCCACCTTTTTGACCTTCGTTGACGTTCAAAGATCTTACTGTTACACATCATTGGATTCGTCCCGATAGCCGCTATCAGAAAATAAGTACCAAACTATAGCGTCCCGTTTAAAAAAACAAAGTTGACCATCTCTGATACTATGGCCCCCGTTGTCCCATGCATCATCTGTCCCGCAAATTTTTCAGCTACTATCATACTTTCGGAGCTATTCCAGGTGGCAATGGCTAGTAACTCACCCTATATATTACACTCGCAGGGGAAATTTGTATGATCTCGGTGGTGGTGGGTAGGTCTACGGCAGCTATGTATGGAATGCACTGAGACAAACCCGTCTTGGCAGTTTGCATATATAAAACACGACACTGTGTGTTGACTGTATATACAGGACTCAAAAATTCTAACAGGATTCGTGGAAGTGGTGAAATCGATAAAACAAAAAAGCCGCTAGGGCTTTTTAAATTGTAATTAGCTGCTTTATTGATCGACAAATGTGTGACGGCAGCAGGTTTTGTGCAGTGGGAAAACGACACCCACCTAGTGCGAGTGTGGGTGTACCATAATTTTTTATACATCTATAAACGGTAGTCAGAAATGTTATGCTGCTGCTTGAGCGTACATATCACCAGATTTTTGTGGGAAGTAATCAAACTACTATTCACGTAAAAAAAAAGAAAAAAAAGAAAAAAAATGTCTAGACGTAAGGGGAGGATAGATCTGACGTGATGAATTGTGATTTCAACGCACTGAGGAGTATATATGCGAACGTAAGGGGTGATAGATTCATTTCGTAAGCAGCTGCACAATATAGCAGTGTAAGGATTCAACTGGAACTGCTTATCGACTCAAATGTTGCTTACAGTACACCAACCTTTATCGGTGATGTCTTTCCAACCCTTTCGTCCGTGGGAGCGTTGTTGACTATCACATAGTGCCAGACGCCTGTGCTTTACAACAGTTGTTTGAGATAGCCTTTTCAGGATGCAGCACCTGCCGGAAGCACTGACAGGAAAACTTAAACATCAAATGATTTCCTAGAACTGAAGCAAATAGACACACGTAGCTGGTATGAGTGTGGGCATACCATATTTTTTTCGGGTGCCATACACATATAAGCAATAACTGCAGAACTTGTCTGAAACATGTGTATGTTGCAGTGTAAAGTTATTGTGGTTTAAGTTCCAGCATGTGCACAGAAATATGCCCGGTACCAAAATTTTTGTGAGTCTCTAGAGATGGAGATAGCGGCATGCAGGCAGATCGGGACCGAAAACAGTATCTCGGCAGACGTCTTCGTTCTGGGCTAGGGTTTGCCCGTGGATGGGTGAATAGTGATCTAATACCCATTTTGCGTTGAATCTCTTTTGGCACCATGTTTGATGCTTGTTTACTCTGTGAAAATTTGAGAAGATTCAATATCACGAGTGTTTGCGCAGGGGATATTGACAGCATTTGAACTCCTGCCACTCTGGTCTTCCTTGGGTGGGAGCCCACCACGTCCAGTGGGGCTCTGTCTGGCTGACACGTATTCCGTGCCTGCGGCCATGGGCTGCGCTGATGGCGGTAGTTTCCCGCGGCCTCTTAGCGTTGGCACTGTACTGAGACACAGGGAGTATGTCGAATGTAAGACTGTTTTCAACGATATGAGTCATCTAGCTATGAATGTAACGCGTTTCTCAATACATCGTAGCGGTATTTCTTCTTCTTCTTCTTCTTCTTCTTCTTGTTACCATCCTATCACGCGGGAGACTCTTTCCTCCCTCCCCCTTCACCCTCGTGTAGCTGAGAAAACCGGTCAACTTAGGAAATATATATTACTTTTAAAAATGAAAATATACTTAGCAGTCCTGTAGTGGTCAGGAACTCTACAACCGTGACAGTATGAATTCACATCGAAGTTTTAAGTTCCAACTATCATTTCATACATCACCGGTTCCAACAGTGACGTCAAAAAATAATAGGTTTCGATCATTTCATGAAATTTCTCGTAAAAAAATCTAACACTCGTTTAAGCACGCTAACTATTTTGCAGTGTCGATCATTTTTTATTTAGAGTAGTTTTAAACTATGTGAAGCAAATTGTTTAAACGCTATTTTATCGATTTAATTAATATTTCCTGTGGTACATCTTCTGAATCACAATTTGTGACATCTTCAAGATGTGACATTTTTGTGCACCACATTTAATAACTCCTGAAGCAGTTCGTGAACTGAACCTCAAGAAGAGTGCACAGGAAGGCTGGGGAGTTTGGAGTCCATGGCGGAATGAAATAGCTCACGCTATTTCCTATGTGATCTGCAAAGAAAACTTACAGCTCTCTCTCTCTCTCTCTCTCTCTCTCTCTCTCTCTCTCTCTCTCTCTCTCTTTCTCTTTGTTGCAGTGTATTTCGAGTCAGCCGGCTACTAGTTTTGTGGCATCGTTAATTTGTGCATGTGAGGTAGCTATCATATCTGCCTTACATCTTCTACATCACAACCACAGCCGGCCGTTGTGACCGAGCGGTTCTAGGCGCTTCAATCTGGAACCGCGCTACCGCTACGGTCGCAGGTTCGAATCCTGCCTCGGGCATGGATGTGTGTGTTGTCCTTAGGTTAGTTAGGTTTAAGTAGCTCTAAGTTCGAGGAGTCTGATGACCTCAGATGTTAAGTCCCATAGTGCCCAGAGCCATCTGAATCATCACAACCACATGACTGGAAATTAATTATTTACTAACTTTAGGAGTATTTATGGATCGATTCTCAGTCAGGCATTTGCCTTGGAAGGAAGGCACTCTCGTGCTTTGGTATTCCACAGGGGTTTACTCGGTAAATGCTTCTTTGTTTGCACTTCAGTCCGACCGTGAGCGATGGCGTGTGCAGGCCTCGCAGTGGCACGCAAAGGAGGAGAGAAAGAGCAGGCATTTCGACAGGAATTTCTCGGGTATCAAATACGGCAGTGTTTCCGTTACGTGATGTTTTTGTTCAGGAACTAGCGTTACATCCAGTCTGTCAGTCGCACTGCCCGAACGAACACTCTTGGACACCGGCGGATGGAGCGGCCGCAGATGGTCACGTTGCTTTGTAAGGTGGGGCAAGCTGGCCCTGGGGGCATGACGGCGATCAGTGCGTGCTTCGCGATCGAAAGATCGAATTACATGTAATGGGTGTTTTTCATGGTGGCATTCCATGCGGGATCGGGATAAAAAGGAGTGATCGATTTAATTACTTCTTTTTGATGTATTTTAGAAGACCTGCAACTTCCCAAACAGCAGAGAATGATGAGCAATAGAGATCCAACGCCTGCATATTGAATTTATTATAAATAAACAATGTATTCTCTGCTAACTGACTTTCTTGTTGTGACACCCTTCCTTTTCAAGACAGACTCGCCAATTTCTTGGTAGGGGTGTTGGTAGTGGAGGTTTGGAAGATTTATCAGGGAGGGGGTTAAATAATTGATCGATTTAATTAGTCAATTAAATTGATATCAGAAGTGTGCTTGTATTGGAGGGGGGAGTTCACAGAGAGATGGGGGAAGAGGAGGAGGAGAGGGATGGGTGGTGGAATAATAGGTTAGGGACCCGTCAATCAAAAGGAAGGAATTTCCGCAGGAGGTCATAATTCTCTTAGCAGAACAATAGGTTAAAGGACTGTCAATCACAAGAGAATAACAGGTTTGCTCAGGAATGTATGCTTTCCCCTGAATGTCGGCAACCCATACTAACAAAATGTACTCGTGTCGTCCTTGCCCCCTACTTATGAGGTGTTCCGCTGTAAAATAGCAATGTTTGTAACTAAGAGCCAAGTAGTCTCCATCTTGTGATTGCAGATGTTAGTATTATCAGCAGAAGATGAAAATGGTTCAGATAGTTCTGAGCACTATGGGACTTAACATCTGACGTCATCAGTCCCCCAGAACTTAGAGCTACTTAAACTGAACTAACCTATGGACATCACACACATCCATGCCCGAGGCAAGATTCGAACTTGCGATCGTAGTGGTCGCGCGGTTCCAGACTGAAGCGCCTAGAACCGCTAGGCCATGACAAATGTTTTATCCTGCAATATAAAGTTAACGATCTATCCATATTTTTTAGGTAACTGAAAAGTATTTGAAAGTATATGGTCAAAATCTCAGGAAATGTCGTTCCTTACCCGTAAAAATATGTATTACGAAGTTAGTATGTTATTTCATCGACGTTTTGCACAGTTTTCACTGGATGACAGCCTAAGTTGGTCCTCAATAAGTGCATTTTTAGCTTATTGGATCAGTAGTAGTGCCATGTGTGTTTTGTAATTTGATAGAACACATCTTTACATATTTTGATAAATAATAACTGAAACAGACACACTGTTATGTACAATCATGAAACAAATGGTCTAAGAAGAGATTTGCTGGTACAACGTCTCGCTGATACATACAACAATCGACCATTGTCGGGTATATTTCTATCACATTCATGTAGTGATTGGAAAATTCTGTAACACGTATGGCTGTCAAGGTGGCAGAATTTCTGATGCTGCACTTTTGCTTTTAACTTCTCACTTTCGAATACTTTTCAAAGTCTCCCAAACATTACAGCAACTCCAATGACACAGTATCAGCTTCAGACTGAAGTGCAAAACATTTGTCATCTTCTGCTAAATCTGAAATTGCACAGTGGGAACTATATGCAATTTTGCAGCAAAATTGTAACTGATCCTTCATATATCACTACGTTAAGCGAAGTTGCAAGAAATTGCTTTTTGCGCTACCGTGTTACAGCAAAATAGGAGTAAGATCGTACAAAACAACACCAGCTGCATTGTGAACAGTTTGCATTTATATGTCGGCAGTACCAGACCATCGCAGTCCTGACTGAGTATGTGACCTTTCTCTGACTTGAGTAGATTGGGTTATAGAATTAGAGCCTGCTTCACCCCAGACAGTTTACAGTGTAGATCATGATGTCACATTCCTGGCCATCCTAAGCTTCACAAACTGCCCCTTACATCACCGTGTTATAGCAAAATTGTAACAAATCACCCTACACTTTGTCATATTGTGGCAAAACTGTAACAGTATGCCCCATAAACAATAGGTTACAGGAAAGTTGTAACAAATTTCTCCATATATCACTATCGTTAAACTTAGCTGTAGCAAACTGCTCATACAACAACATGTGGCTCCGGAACGGTAATAAATTGTCCCATACGTCGCCGTGTTACAGCAAAGTAGTAACAGACTACGGGTATTGCTGCATGCTTTATGCAGTGCCTATCCCACTGTTTTCATTCACAGCATTTTCTACAATCATATTAAACCTATTAATGACATAGAGCATTCACAACCTAGTTTAAGTAAAAGTCGTTGTTCTTACTATATCGCATTAGCGTAGGAATTCCCCATGAACTACACTGGCACTATAACACATGAAGCTTATAGGTCCGATTTTACAGTTTATTAACACAACCACACTGGTAGCAGACACATCGACAGCTGCAAACAGCCACAAGTCAAGTTGATGTCTACCAGATAATTAGAAACTATGGCCCAGAGAAGAAATCTACTATGGACAACTGTTGGCTATAACTGCAAGAGGCTGTACCTGAAAATTACCTCTTAGATCTTTTGTTTCATGGGTATACAAATATGGACTGATGACACGCAGTTTCGATAGTTCACAATGTTCAGATATTCAAACCACTTCAGATACACAGCAAAAACAATATAATTTCCAAAATTTATAGTAAAATTCGCTATATGTGTGCACTATATGGTGTATGACTATTTAGTTTCGAGTTGATGTACTGGCCCCCGCAAACAATGTCTTTCATTTTTCCTGATGTTCTCACCCCTTTACCCGTTACGGTTTCATAGGAATTACGTCGTCACTCTTCCAGGGAACCCAATTTAAGTTCATCATGTATTTCTCTTACACTTTCGTCAGGGGCTGTATCAACCAGTTACGACTCTAGCAGCAAGTTTTTAAATTCTATGTCTGTTGTTATACCTTCTTATTAAGGGTCCAAACCACTGAAAAAATACGAGCGCCTTGCATACGATTTCTTTTAGAGATTCGTTTCATTTTCCCAGGACAGCCCTGTTCACCTTCCTAAGAGCTCTGAACACTGGAACAGTACTCCAGAATTAGTGGCTTTCTATGAGATTTCCTACACAGATATATTGCATTTTCTCAGGACACTGCCATTCGCTTTCGTAATACTGATTTTAACTGATTGTTGCACTTAGCAGTATTATAATTTAACAAGTATTATACTTAAATACTTGTATAGGATGGGGCAAATATAAGTCGCGTGCAGACCAGGGTACAAAGAAACATAACAGAGAAAGGGAAATACAATCTAAGACAACCATTCATTTCTTGACACTTCTGGGGCCTGGTCAGCAAGTAGCTGAAGGTGGCTCAAAGCTGGACATAAAGAACAGATCCGTGTCCACGCTATTCATTGTTACCTCTGTGAACACCCACTTACAAAACTGGAGGCGCTGAGGAGCATCTGCTGGTTTTAATGCATGAACAACAGACACTCGATAAGGCTTCATGTACAGATCCAGGTGGAGTACTTGCTCGCATGATCGATATAATATGACCGTCTCTTGCGAAAGGCATCAGGTTGATTTGGTAGGACTCTGAAGCATCTTCTGCTGAGCCGCAGCCACATTTTCTAGTGTGCAGGCACGATTCAAAATGTTTCTTGACTTGTTCAACCCAGGTCCTGTCTCACGCTATTTTCGGACTAAGCCTTGCATGGCACTCTTAACTGGCACTATGACACCATTAAATGTCTCAGGAAACAACTGACCACACCGTTTCCACGACTTTCTTGTCATGTAGTTTTCCACAATGAACAGCCGCTGCCCACTGTGAGTACCATCGTCCCCTTTGCACTGCTCTGCTCACAATAACACTATGTTCTGAACTGGTTTAGATCATGTGGTGAACATGCCCTATAAGGTTCTTACTGTATGTTACAACCATTATCGCACTCATACATTGAAAGTGGTCATCGTTCATTATACTCAAAGGAAATTTTGTATTCATTTTCCCACACTTCCTTATAGTTTTTCAATAATGATACTTTTATCGTTACTGAAAATCTTATAGTTCTGCTGATCATATCTGCTAAACTGTTGATGTCTACTGTAATAATTTATCCCCGCTAACTAGAGAATTCCAAATATAGTATTCCAGCCAACACCGTCAAAAGCGTTTTCTACGTTTACAAATGCTATAAACGAAGATATGCTTTTTCTTATCCTATCTTGGAAAATAAGTCGCAGGGTTAGTGCAGTACTGCTAGTTCCAACATTTCCCCCAAATCCAAACTGATCTTCCAAGGTCAGCTTCTACCAATTTTTCCATTCTTAACTGTAAATCATTCATGTTAGTATTTTGCAAAAAATGACATATTAAATTGATGGTTTGGCAATATTGATATCTGTCAGCACCTGCTTTCTTTGGAACTGGAATTATTATATTCTTCTTGAAGTCTTAGGGTATTTCGCCCATTTCATACGTCTTGCTTTCCAGATGAAAGAGTTTTGACATGCCTGGCTCTCGTATCGGTAATCCTGATCGAATCTTGCCTACTCCTGGGGCATTGTTTTGACATAGGTCTCTGAGTCGTTTGTCGAATTTTTCACGCAGTATCATATTTCTCATCTCATCTTCGTATTCGCACTCTACCAATTCCACAGTATAGCCGCCAAATACATCACCCTTGTATTGCCGCTCTATGTAATCCTTCCTTCCACCTTTCTCTGCTTAGGACTGGTTTTGCAACTGAGCTCTTGATATCCATGCAGGTGGTTCTCTTTCCTCCAACGATCTCTTCAGTTTCCCTGTAGGAAGCATCTATCTTACCTCCAGTGATATCTGCTAGAAAATCAAATTAAGCGATTAAAACCATCATACGGAGAAAAATGACTAAATTTTAGCGCGCTTTCACAGCGTATACGTACAAAACCAACAACTCAAACATCAGGGCATCAGGAAAAGGGGCAGTTGTAAACATTGCAAATTGCTGAAAAATACCTAATTTCAATCAATAGAATAACAATATAAGTTGCAGAATATAAAAAAGTTCAGTCACCTACGACAAAATAAGATAACTTTAAAGTATGGCTCCCTTACATAATAACACAAACATGTTAAAAATTAGGCTGTCAACAAAACAAAAAGTATCGTTGTCGCAACATTCCAAACGTTGGAAGTACTGTAGCACAATATAGTTAGCATGCTGCGTGCGACTCATGCCACATTTCTTTTTGTAAGTGTGTGCCTGTTTTGTACTACTGTGGCAGTGTGAGCTGATGTGTTCAAGGCAACATGGGGGCGATAGTCGATGAAATATTTCTGACACCTCTCTGTACCTTCGTGATGATATGATATATTGTCGCTTTTCTTTTTTTTGTCTAGGACCATCTTGAATTCATAATGGATGGATTACATATCCAGTAATTGTTGCGTCCATTTTCCACTTTATATGGCTATGTGGCAGATGGGTTTCAAACCCACCTAGTTTTACCTAACATTCAGTTCATTTTACCTGCATAGTTGTGTAAAATAGGATGATTTCCTTTCTTCTGTATGTTACTAATAGATTGGGTTCTTGTTTTCAGAGACGTTCTGAAGACGCCTCAATACGTTGAAGCCAATCGTTGACTTTAAACAATTTTGCAACCAAGACTGTTTTATTCTGAAATAATTCTAATCTAGTTACTTTAGGGCCCTGTCACAATGAAATGGAATAATTTTTAATAACGAAAGATGTTTGAGGAGCTAAATCTTAAATACAAACTAGTTCGTTACTTGCCGATATGTTGGTTCAGTACATATAATTTTTTTTTTTTTTTACAATGTGTTCTCTGTTTGCTACTTTCTCCCTTAGAAATGTTATGAAAGCATGTAGGAAGAGATACTCATGTTCAGTGCATAAAGCAAGAAATGACAGTTGATCTTCAAGTAAATGAGATTAAATAATAATTATTAAATAATACTTGCTGCATATTTTGAAGAACTACATAACTGTTATCCACCGAAAGAAAAATTTAATTTCAATATTGTAAACCCAACACCACCAGACTCCAAGTCGCCAACCACAGAAGAAATAAAAGAAATCATAAAAGAGCTTAAAAATAATAAAGCTCCTGGAGAGGATAATATAGTTGCTGAACTATGGAAGTACTCTAGTGACAACATGATACAGCGTCTATCAGAAATACTAAAAGAAATCTGGACAACACACAGAGTACCACCAGACTGGACATCTGCATTAATACTACATAAAAAAGGGAAGAAAACAGATCCTAGCAATTATAGGGGAATTTCCCTCTTACCAGTGATCTATAAGATCTTGTCTAAGGCGCTTTTAAAAAGAGCATAAGAGATACTTGACAAACAGCTAGGAGAGTATCTGGCTGGATTTAGGAAGGGAAGGTCATGTGCAGAACAAATACTAAATTTAAAGAACATAATAGAAATGAGGAAAATCAGGAACTTAAAATATGTAATTACTTTCGTGGATTTTAAAAAAAGCCTACGATTGAATTGACAGAAATACACTGCTTGATATCTTAAAAGAATTGGGACTCGATGCTAAAACAACTGCAATAATTAAAGGTACTTTGACAAATACAAATTCGAAAGTAAAATTTAGGGGAGAGCTCTCAAAATCGTTTGAAATAAAGTCAGGTGTTCGACAGGGAGATGGTCTGTCACCTCTGCTTTTCAATTGTGTCTTGGAGAAGGTAGTACGAGAATGAAGGAAGGCCATCAATACTAAAGGGATTCAACTAGGGAGAAATCCAAACAATTTCACTGTCGACTATTTAGCCTTCGCAGATGACATGGCATTGATTACAGATTCACTAGACAATGCCCAAGGACAAATAAGAGAACTACAAAAACAAGCAGCCAAAGTAGGACTACAAATATCCTATGAAAAAACAAAGTTTATGAGAAACATCTGTGATGCTCCTCAAAATATTGCAGTTGACAACAACACAATACACAAAACAGATTCCTTTAAATACCTAGGAGAGTGGATTACATACAATGCCAAAGAAAAGATAGCTATAGAAACTAGAGTGCACAAAATGGAAAGAGTGTTTTATAGGACCAAAAACGTTTATAATAAAAAATCCTTGTCCTGGAACACGAAATTAAGACACTACCAAACAGTGGCCAGACCAGAAGCTCTCTATGCGGCAGAAACACTTAAACTAACAAGAAATGGAGATCTTGAGAAACTAGAGAAGGTCGAAAGAAGAATTTTAAGGAAAATACTGGGAGCTAAAAGAAACGATAATGCTGAATACAGGTTAAGACCAAACAGAGAGCTATATCTGAAAACGGAGAAACTAACTGATGTAATGAGGAAGAGGAGACTACAATTTTTGGACATATATTCAGAATGGATAACAGCAGACTAACCAAGCGGATATTCACGTTACTCAATAGCTACAAATCCAAGCCAGCATGGTTCATAGAGACTGAAACGGACATTGAAAATGCTGGAGTTACAATAGACACAATGGAAAACAGAACACATTTCAGAAAGACAGTTCAAAAGGCAGAATTTCAGGAGAGAAAGAAAATAACTAGACGAAAGTGGACTCAAGAAGAAAGGGAACAACACTCTAAAAGGATGAAGGAAATTTGGAAACTGAGGAAATCTAATACAATGAAGATTAGCCAAAGTTGATTCATCATACCCTCCAAATGGGTTATTCGAAAGAAGAAGAAGATTAAATAATTGGATGTCGTTTGAAAACGTCATTGATGATCAGTCACTGAATTTAGTCAAACTGTCAGACATCTAGGAGTGTGCAGTTCACAGTGGTTGGAGTTGCACTCATTATATTAATTTCACCGTAAAAAAGGCAGATGCCAGGCTGAAATCTGTTGGAATATTCCTCCTAAAGAATTGTAAAATAACTCAAGTTGCCTTTTGAAAAACTCCACTTACAAATGTCTCATTGGCCTGGGATTCTTACATAACTAGATACTTTCGTAAATTCAATAAATAAAGCACGGAAAATGTTTGCATTTATTATCATTATGCACAAATCATCGACACAAAATCGACAGTGCTGATTTCACTGGACTTTAGCATGACTCGATAATTGGGAATGTAGATGGGGTTGACTAACCACTTTATCTCACCTCATAACGGAATCAGTGACACCTGCAGGCACGAGCAGTTGGAATGATGACGGCATGACATGTCGATCACCCGTTGTTTAAATGTGGTGTTGTGTCACTATTGGCTGACAACCGGCAGCTTCTATACATTGGCACTAGAGTGACACTAGGAGCAGCTAAATCGGTTTATCGTCGCTAGGTTCCTGCCAAAGAGTAAAACTGTTATCGAGTAGTCGATGAAGTGTGCGGTGGCGGTCGTGTTTTTTCTGAATACCGCCATGTTGCTAAAGTCCAATCTCTGGTGACTTACAGAAAAGGGAATCATCTCATACGATCACGCCAATTTGTTAAAGGAAAAGATAACATCACACAATGGAAATGTCTTACCAAATGCCAATTAATACGGGTGGCCAAATCGAGCATGACATTATGAGTACCAAACTATGCACAAAGAGATATTAATAAAAGGAGGGACCATCGAATCTATAACAGGAACAAGTAGGCACTACAACAGTACAATTTACGAGGGTCATCCACATAGTTCCATTTGGTTATATAAATTAAATGCGTACAGATACAGAAAAAAAAAATATTTCTTGTTCAAAAATCGACAACTGTGTAACTACTTTTCTACATAATTTCCGAAATTTTGTAGGCACATGTATGGCACAAGTGTTTGTCCAACTTCTTCATGGAAGGTTGCCGCCTGTGTATTCAACCATGTGCTAACATGTTCTTTCAGCTTGTCATCATCGCTGAAGTGTTGACCGCCAAGGATAGATTTTAGGTGTAAGAAGACATGAAAGTCGCTAGGAGCGAGGTCAGGGCTGTAAAGAGGATGATCAAACGTGTCCCAGTGAAATTCCCGTAAGAGAGAGAGAGAGAGAGAGAGAGAGAGAGAGAGAGAAAGAAAGAAAGAAAAACCGCCACCTTTTGACAGTAATCCTCGGGGCAATTTCTTAATGGTCTCACAGTAACCACGTGCACTGATTATTTGGCCTCGTGATAAGAAATCAATCAGCAAAATGCCTTTTCTGTCCCAAAAAGCGGTGCACATGACTTTTCGAGGTGTGAAAAATTGCTTAGGCTGAACCTTCGTTGGAGATGAAGTGTGCCTCCATTCCATTGACTGCAGTTATGTTTCAGTGGTGTCGTACGATACCCAAGTTTCACCCGCCGTGACTATACGAGAAAGAAGACCATCGCCTCCGTCATTGTTGCGTGTCCAAAACTTAAGTGCACTGCCCATCCGTTGTTATTTGTGTTGTTCACTAAGAATTTTGGATACCCAACGCGAGGAAAGTTTTAGAAATTTCAGTTTTCCAGTGTAAGTAGACTGTTTAGGTTTTTATGTTGGTAAAGCAACGTAGCGCTCTGTATGAAAATAACTGACAGTGTTGTGTGCAGTCTGTGGCTCGTTTGCATTGTTGGAATATATGCTATTGTAGTGTTGGGCAGTTGAATGTGAACAGCGGGTAGCGTTGCGCAGTTGGAGGTGAGCCGCCAGCAGTGGTGGATGTAGGGAGAAAGATGGCAGAATTTTGAGAGCGGACGATGTGGACGTGTGTCCATCAGGAAGAGTAATTTTGTAATACTGGATGTCATGAACTGATACATATATGATGACTTTTGAACATTATTAAGGTAAATACATTGTTTGTTGTCTATCAAAATCTTTCATTTGCTAACTATGCCTATCAGTAGTTAGTACCTTCAGTAGTTAGAATCTTTTATTTAGCTGCCAGTACTGGCGCTCGCTGTATTGCAGTAGTTCGAGTAACGAAGATTTTTGTGAGGTAAGTGATTCATGAAAGGTATAGATTATTGTTAGTCAGGGTCATTCTTCAGTAGTGATTATTGGAAGTCACACTGCGTTGCGCTAAAAATAGTGTGTGTCATTTTAGTGAATGTCTGAGTACGTTCAGTTTTATTCAGCTGTTTGAAAATCAAATAACGTAGAGGTTTTCCAGCACTGTCATTTATAAAAATTTTCTAAGGGGATGTTTCATATGTCGACTCTTAGCCGAGGATACCTCACTGGAATCTTCTGAGTTTTTCTTTTAGTTTGTGTAATTAATGTAGTTATTGTTTATTGCTAGAGCGTAATTGTAAAGAGAATTTCCTTTGTAGTTGCAGTTTTTTATTGTTCTACAGTAAAACAGCTGTGGCATGCATGTAGACTTGCACCAAGTATTTGGCAGCTGCGATTGCAATTAATTAGACATTATTTTCAGTGCTATGTTAATGTGTTTTCTTATTTTGCTCTTCAAATTGTGCTATTCTGTGTTATTGTGTGAAGTATTGTTACAATAATGGCGTGTGAAGAACGTAATACTAGGCTCCAAAGTAAACTAGACATGACAGTGAAGACGAGAGCAGTGTGTTAGCGCCACCGTGTAATGAATTAACTAATGTTCAACATAGTAATTTGGTAATTCATTTTCCGTGGCACAATTCAACAGTGCACTTTACGTTTAACAAGACGAAAGAATAACAAGGAAAAGTGTGACAGGGAATAAATCGCGCCCGCTAGACTAATGGCACCTCGAGAAGAAACGCCGCCACGGGAGCGACAGTGGTGCGAACAATGCTGATCTCTGCGGGGGTCCGGCTGTTGTTGGCTGCTGAGGTAGGGAGGACAAAGGCGGCGCCACTGATGGACGGCCGCTGTGGCCGGCGCATTGTGGCGCGCGTCGCCATCTTACGGCCGTGCGAATCCGCGCTTTGACGCTGCTCTCACTTCCAGAACTTCGTCTCTCTGCGGGCAGCACCCGAACAAGAGGGTGAACTCTAACAGGGTAAATAAAGGCTCTATAGGCGTTCTACAGGAAACAATCTTAGCGCATGAACGAATTGCAGATCTTGGTTTAAAAAATGTAGACGCCCCTATGCTACAGGGCAACGACGCCCCTATGCTACAGGGCAGCGTAGTAACGATTGTGAAAAGGTTGAAGACAGTATTTACATACAGCACAATGCAAAGAGAAAGAACAGGCTTCAACTGTTTATTAAAAACTACTAAAGACAGAAACATATTGGGCTTGTCACTGGTTAGAGGGAGGTTCAAAGGTTTATGTTCGAGCAGAAGCTATACCATACGCTCAACATGAGTAAATGCGTTGCTCGAGAAACATCGAAACGATAGTCCGTTTCATTCCAGACGCAAATCAACAGTTCCGTGTTTGAAACTTCCTGGCAGATCAAAACTGTGTGCCGGACCGAGACTGGAACTCGAGACCTTTGCCTTCCGCGGGCAAGTGCTCTACCAACTGAGCTACACAAGCACGACTCACGCCCCGGCCTCACAGCTCGAGTCTCGGTTCGGCACACAGTTTTAATCTGCCAGGAAATTTCATATCATCGCGCACTTCAATGCAGAGTGAAGATCTCGTTCTGGGAACATCCATGTCTCCGCAGTATCCTTTCTTTCAGGAGTACTAGTTCTGCCGGTTTCGCAGGAGAGCTTCTCTAAAGTTAAGAAGGTAGGAGACGAGGTACTGGCAGAAGTAAAGCTGTGAGGACGGGGCGTCAGTCGTGCTTAGGTAGCTCAGTTGGTAGAGCACTTGCCCGCGAAAGGCAAAGCTCCCGAGTTCGAGTGTCCATGCGGCAGACATTTTTAATCTTGCAGGAAGTTTCATATCAGCGCACACTCCGCTGCAGAGTGAAAATCTCATCCTGGAAGTTCCGTGTTTATTGAATTGACAGCTTCAGCAGCTCGATTTCTCAGGTTTTGAAGAGTAGCTGCCACAGGTGGGACAATGACTTCGTCTTTTGCATACTCCCACAGAAAAAAAATCACAAGGTGTGAGGTCTGGTGATCTGGGAGACAGAAGCAATGAGCAAGGTCCTGTTGTCCAACTCTTCCAATCCAACATCGTGAATTGACGTTAAGATAACGCCGCACCTCTAGTGAAAGTGCGAAGAGGCGCCGTAATGCATGAAAGTGAAACCATTGGAATCTTCGTGAAGCTGAGGAAACAACTATTTTTGCAGCATGTCGTCCAGGTATGACATTTCTCCCCATTTCCTCCACAAAAAGAAAGATCCATAAACTTTCTGAACAGAAACGGTACAAAAAACTTTTCAGTTCCGGTGTGTCTCTTTCATGTTTGACGACGACGCCAGCATTTTGTTGTCCCAAATTCTTACATTAAGGCGCATTACTTTACTTCTACGGATGAGACGTCGATTCGTTCAAAGAAATGAGTGTTTCGGAAAAGATGTCCTTTGCCATATTCTGTAGAACTGAAATGCAAAATTTGTACCTTGTAAGGCTTCGTATTCAGGTGGCGTTTCAGAACACGCCACACCGTCGTTCGAGGAAGCTTAAGTTCCTGACCTGCTTGTCTTTTGGACTTTGAGGGCTTCACGCGAACAGATCTCGGATATGCTCGACATTTCCATCAGACGTTAGTGGCTGACCAGTGCTCTTCCCGTTGCATATGCAACTAAATTCCAAGAATTGTGTATGCCAGTCACAAATCTGCATTCGGGAGGACGACGGTTCAATCCCGCGTCCGGCCATCCTGAATTAGGTTTTCCGTGATTTCCCTAAATCGCTCCAGGCAAATGCCGGGATGGTTCCTCTGAAAGGGCATAGCCGACTTCCTTCCCTGTCCTTCCGTAATCCGATGAGACCGATGACCTCGCTGTTTGGTCTCTTCCCCCAAAAACCAACCAACCACAAATCTGCTTACACAGAGGCTGTTTATTGCTGACTCGACGGTGGAATGGACGTTGTATGCAACAGTGGATTGACTTCGCACAAATTTCAAAACACAAAATGTTTTCTTTTGTGGTATAGTCGCCATGTTGCTACAAACAACAGAGGTCCGGTGTCAAAACTTGGAACCTTCCTACAGCCAATGACATGCACAATGTTTCTATCTTTCATAGTTTGTAATAAACAGAAATATGTTCTCTTTTTCTGAATCACCCAGTATTGTTGACCATTAAATTTGCAACACCATAAAAGTTGCGTGCAACAAACGTCAGATGGTCATGAAATATACCACTTGCTTGGATATGAAAATGATTAGCATCTCGGAACAACTGCACGAAGTAGGTAGGCATAACCTGTTTGGGTTATAAGGAAAAATCACGCAGCATGTATGTCATTCTGCAATATCATTTCAGTGATCGTTCGTGGGAGAAGATTCTGGTTGGACGTCTGTGAGAAGAAAAAGCGTGTAACACACACTGACTGAATTTGGGTTGTCGTGATAATGTATTAACATTTCGCAATATTACTATTCACATTGGCAGAGATGCGACGACTGCTATGCGAAAATGGAATCAACGAATTTAGGGGGGCCACATTCAACGCCATGCAACATCTCAGCAGCACTCTGCAATTGGCGATCTACAAGAGTCATTATTCACTCGGACATTCAGGACCGTACATTTACACCACTTACTATGAGTTAGGAATTAGTGTGATTCGTAGCAAGACAAGTATTCACATGTTCGGTACGATGACGAGTGAACCACTGTGAACCGTCAGCGACCATTGTTGTCGCTTCCCTTGGCGCAGCAGAAAAGGGGGGAGGGGTGCACACAGCCTTTGGTGATCACAGGATTTGTGCATATCACTGATCACAGGAGTACCACCATGCCGTCTTTTCGGAAGAGTCCCGATTCTTATCAACAGGGACATACCTGCATGTGAAGACTGATTAGAATACACGTTATATTATCACGTTCGTCATTGTCATGGGGCCCTAGTACATGTCGAGTTGGCATGGGGTGTCACTGGGTATACAGTGATCACCTCTGATTCACATAGACAATAATTTGGACACACCTGACTGTGCACTGTTGTAGAAGATTCCATGAAGTTGTCTTTCAACAAGACAACACAAGTATGCACGTTGTCCACATTGTCCTGACCTACCTGTATACAGAGAGTTTTCGACAATTGCGCTGGCCAACATTTTCTCCAGATGTCTCAACCACTGAAAAAAACCATGGAATGCGGCCATTAGTCACCAGCCGCAACAACTGAGGAGCCCTGGCATGGAGTCGTAGCTCATGGAATGACATGCCCTCTATTTGTCACTCAAAATCAGTGAAATCGCTATCCATCCAGGATAAAGCCATAGCTACTGCCACAGGTGGCAGTTTTGTGTACTAAATTTAGCACCCTGTATACCCATAAATCAACTAAAAAATTAAATCAAGTATTTTCCCTACTGTATTGTATATGCACAATAAGAAAAAATTTATTTACATCCTTCCCTTGTCTTACGATTTTAATAAACAACATTGTAATTATAGTCACATCGCAGGACCTTTCCTACCTAATCAGATCATTAATTGGCAACACGAAGTTGTTCAAAAGGAACCTAGGGTCCATTCGGTAAGGCAAAGCAAAGCAATGATTTAAACTCTGGACACATTCTTAAATACCTTCCAAGAAAGTCTGTAACATCCTTAAAAACTCTGAGATGTCTCGACGACGGTTTTATAATTCCAGTATGGCTCAAATGGCTCTGAGCACTATGGGACTTAAATTCTGAGGTCTTCAGTCCCCTAATTCCAGTATGCCTTATACGTTTTGACACTATGTCATTATCAAAGGAAAATGCTTAATGTCATTACTATATGTCAGCAAAAACTTATCAAAACGGATATATAGTATCTTATCAGTATTTCTTCACATCAAGCAAGTGCAAAGTCACTTCATCTCAAAGTGGAAGTGCGTCCAATAGGCCAGTCCCTTTTGTCCCACAATAATTTTGCGCAAATTGTAGCCGACCCTGCAAATGTATTAGAATTGTACTGCCAAAAGATTTGAAAGCTGTTTTTGCCAGATCACAGTTTAGTCATCTCCTCTAACCTGCGTTTGTTTATAATGGGTGCTACGACAGCAAAGTCTGACGTTGATTTCGACGCGTTCACATTAAACAAGTAAACAATGTGTGTAGCCAGGAGATACGAGAAACCAGACTAGGATTGTTTCTTGCTTTATGTTAGGGGTGTCTATATTTCAGATGTACCATAGCAGAGGTGTCGCACAATTAGAGATAGGTACAATGTACATCGATATCACACAGACGTGTTTCACCAATAAATGCATTGTTGCCGGCCGCCTGGTTACAACCACAACATGGCATAATGTGTGAAGTAAACATGGTTTTATTGGCCGTCTCGACCCGCTAAGACTGCATCATTAAAGAAGCAGGTCACAATGCAGCTCGTGTACTGGGAAAAATCGTCGTCCTAAAACACTACAGAGGAGGCGGTAGTTGAACGTGCGTGTCCTCCATGTACAATCACAAACTGCCGAACATCGAGGCCCTCTCTCCACCCAGGGGAATGGAAGGATCGAGGGAGAAAGCTACTCCACCAGCGGCCTCACGACATGTGCTGGCCACTGTCCGCCTTGATATGCTGGTCCTTCGCCAACACAAAAGCAGGTATAGTTTACTAAACAATAGGAGATAAAAGGGCGGCTTTCACAAATGCATCTTGGTCGTCTAAGGTATAGTGACACAGCCACCCCCAATGGTTAGTGGGGCGCAGCTGCAGTGAGGCCCTCAACGCCTCCAAAAGGCCTCTCGTTCTGGGATGGAAAAACTTTTGTTCAATGTCACGTAGGACACTCCAGCTGAGACTGGGACAGAGCTGCGGTCTCGTAGGTAAGTCCATTTTCATTTAGTTTTATGAGCAAAATCTGTGTGGTTTTTTTAAATTTGACTGCACTCGCGTCTCATTATTTTGTGATGCCCAGTGAAGTGTACTGCCACCGATCACAAATGATTAGTGGAGACATACCCTCCCTACGTAAAATCACCAAAAAAACCTTCGACTATTTTGATGCGAAAACTACTGATCACTACGGAATGTCCTCGTAATTTCGAAATTACATTGATCATGGGAGCCACTTTCCACGGCAAGTAATTTTTGTTTTTCCTGTAGGCGGATTACACTCACCAAGTAGGTCAAATGGGAATCCGTGGAGGGAACACGATGGCTTGTGTCAGTGCATTCCATCCATAGCTTCCACCACCCATATCACACAATTTTCCCCTGACTAAGAAATCATTGTGAGCCACTGAGGAAGTCGAAACTTATCCCATCTGCGAAGACCTTTACGTGAAAACTCGTAAAAAATAAAGAAAACTGATATTTCCACTCGCGAATACCGAAGTCGGTAATATAACAGATTCCCAATCATGCTTATAATTTACTAAGTCAACTCAGGTGCTTCTTATGTCTCCACTCGTCTTTCACCTGCTAGATGCACTCAACACACACCACAATCGATCTTCTCTCAACCAAATAAAGACGGGAAATGTGAAGAGGCAGTCAGACAATTTGCTTGGGAGGGAATAACGGTCCATCACAAACACATATTCACATTGAATCTTCTCAAATTTCCACGCGATCTCGAAAGCTGTCCAACACATAGTAAGTATTAGTCCGCTATTGGGCCGTCTAGGGGACGAAATGGTTAAGTCAACTAGATTCCTGCACCTCAACAAGCCTCTCCATTTGGACGGCTCCTGCCGTTAACAGGAAACATGAATCATTCCCGCCACTGGCGACCGCCGCCGCCGCGCCAAGCACACATCCTCATCTACATCTATACTCCCCAATTTATCATGAGGTGCGTGGCGGAGGATACCTCGTACCACAAATAGCGCCTTCTCCCCTGTTCCACTCCCAAACTGAACGAGGGAAAAATGACTGCCTATATGCCTCTGTACGAGCCCTAATCTCTTATCTTTGGGGTTTTTCCGCAAAATGTAAGTTGGCGGCGGTAAAATTGTACTGCAGTCAGCCTCAAATGCTGGTTCTCTAAATTTCCTCAGTAGCGATTCACGAAAAGAACGCCTCTTTTCCTCTAGAGACGCCCACCCGAGTTCCTGAAGCATTTCCGTAACACTCGCGTGATGATCAAACCTACCAGTAACAAATCTAGCAGCCCGCCTCTGAATTACTTCTACACTCCTGGAAATTGAAATAAGAACACCGTGAATTCATTGTCCCAGGAAGGGGAAACTTTATTGACACATTCCTGGGGTCAGATACATCACATGATCACACTGACAGAACCACAGGCACATAGACACAGGCAACAGAGCATGCACAATGTCGGTACTAGTACAGTGTATATCCACCTTTCGCAGCAATGCAGGCTGCTATTCTCCCATGGAGACGATCGTAGAGATGCTGGATGTAGTCCTGTGGAAAGGCTTGCCATGCCATTTTCACCTGGCGCCTCAGTTGGACCAGCGTTCGTGCTGGACGTGCAGACCACGTGAGACGACGCTTCATCCAGTCCCAAACATGCTCAATGGGGGACAGATCCGGAGATCTTGCTGGCCAGGGTAGTTGACTTACACCTTCTAGAGCACGTTGGGTGGCACGGGATACATGCGGACGTGCATTGTCCTGTTGGAACAGCAAGTTCCCTTGACGGTCTAGGAATGGTAGAACGATGGGTTCGATGACGGTTTGGATGTACCGTGCCCTATTCAGTGTCCCCTCGACGATCACCAGAGGTGTACGGCCAGTGTAGGAGATCGCTCCCCACACCATGATGCCGGGTGTTGGCCCTGTGTGCCTCGGTCGTATGCAGTCCTGATTGTGGCGCTCACCTGCACGGCGCCAAACACGCATACGACCATCATTGGCACCAAGGCAGAAGCGACTCTCATCGCTGAAGACGACACGTCTCCATTCGTCCCTCCATTCACGCCTGTCGCGACACCACTGGAGGCGGGCTGCACGATGTTGGGGCGTGAGCGGATGACGGCCTAACGTTGTGCGGGACCGTAGCCCAGCTTCATGGAGACGGTTGCGAATGGTCCTCGCCGATACCCCAGGAGCAACAGTGTCCCTAATTTGCTGGGAAGTGGCGGTGCGGTCCCCTACGGCACTGCGTAGGATCCTACGGTCTTGGCGTGCATCCGTGCGTCGCTGCGGTCCGGTCCCAGGTCGACGGGCACGTACACCTTCCGCCGACCACTGGCGACAACATCGATGTACTGTGGAGAGCTCACGCCCCACGTGTTGAGCAATTCGGCGGTAAGTCCACCCGGCCTCCCGCATGCCCACTATACGCCCTCGCTCAAAGTCCGTCAACTGCACATACGGTTCACGTCCACGCTGTCGCGGCATGGTACCAGTGTTAAAGACTGCGATGGAGCTCCGTATGCCACGGCAAACTGGCTGACACTGACGGCGGCGGTGCACAAATGCTGCGCAGCTAGCGCCATTCGACGGCCAACACCGCGGTTCCTGGTGTGTCCGCTGTGCCGTGCGTGTGATCATTGCTTGTATAGCCCTCTCGCAGTGGCCGGAGCAAGTATGGTGGGTCTGACACACCGGTGTCAATGTGTTCTTTTTTCCATTTCCAGGAGTGTATGTTCTCCCTCAATCCGATCTGATAGGGATACCAAACGCTTGATCAGTACTCAAGAATAGGTCGTATTAGTGTCTTATAAGCGGTCTCCTTTACAGATGAACCACATCTTCCCAAAATTCTACCAATGAACCGAAGACGACTATCCGCCTTCTTCACAACTGCCATTACATGCTCGTCCCACTTCATATCGCTCAGCAATGTTACGCCCAAATATTTAATCGACGTGACTGTGTCAAGCGCTACACTACTAATGGAGTATTCAAACATTACAGGATTCTTTTTCCTATTCATCTGCGCTAATTTGCATTTATCTATATTTAGAGTTAGCTGCCATTCTTTACACCAATCACAAATCCTGTCTAAGCCATCTTGTATCCTCCTACAGTCACTCAACGACGACACCTTCCCGTACACCACAGCATTATCAGCAAACAGCCGCACATTGCTATCCACCCTATCCAAAACATCATTTATGCAGATAGAAAACAACAGCGGACCTACCACACTTCCCTGGGGCACTCCAGATGATACCCTCACCTGTGATGAACACTTACCATCGAGGACAACTTACTGGGTTCTATTACTTAAGAAGTCTTCGAGCCACTCACATACTTGGGAACCAATCCCACATGCTTGTACTTTAGTTAGGAGTCTGCAGTGGGGCAACGAGTCAAACGCTTTCCGGAAAGCAAGGAATATCCTTCACCCATGATTCGCAAGATATCATGTGAAAAAAGGGCGAGTTGCGTTTCGCAGGAGCGATGCTTTCTAAAGCCGTGCTGATGCATGGACAGGAACTTCTCTGTCTCAAGGAAATTCATTATATTCGAAATGAGAATATGTTCGAGAATCCTGTAACAAACCTATGTTAAGGATATTGGTCTGTAATTTTGAGGATCCGTTCTACCCTTCTTATATACAGGCGTCAACTGCGCTTTTTTCCAGTCGCTCGGGACTTTACGTTGGGAAAGAGATTCGCGATAAATGGAAGCTAAGTAAGGAGCCAATTCAGCAGAGTACTCTCTGTAATACCGAAATGGAATCCCATCAGGACCTGGCGATTTATTTATTTTCAACCCACTCAGCTGCTTCACAACCCCAGGGATGTCTATCACTATGTCCTACATACGGGAATCTGTACGAGACTCAAACGGCGGTATGATTGTACGATCCTCCTGCGTGATAGATTTCTCAAATGCTAAATTTAAAATTTCAGCTTTCGTTTTGCTGTCTTCCGTTGCCAGGCCAAACTGATCAGTGAGTGACTGGATGGAAGCCTTCGACCCGCTTACCGATTTTACGTAAGACCAGAATTTCCTTAGGTTTTCAGCAAGATCTTTTGCTAAGGTGTGACGGTGGTAGTGGTATGCTTTGCGCATCGTTCTTTTTACAGGAGCACGAATCTCTACTAACTTTTGACTGTCCTCATTCTCCCGATCTGCGCTGTTAAACCACGGTTCGTCTTTTCCATCCGTAACCCACTTTTTCGGCACATATTGTCCAATGCGTGATTTACAATGTGTTTAATATTTGCCGATAATTCTTTCACGTCTATCGTACTAGAAGTAAATAAAGTCGATTCATTTACTAATTGGGATGCTAACAACTGCTTATCTGCTCTTTCTAGTAAGAATACTCTCCTAGCCTTCTTGACCGACTTCTTAACTTTTGTAACCATAGTCTTAATGACAACATCGTGATCACTAATCCCTGTCTCAACACTGACACCGTCGATGAGGTCTGGTGTGTTCGTGGCTGTCAGATCTAAAATAGTTCCATTACGTGTTGGCTGTCGATTTAGCTGCTCAAGACAGTTTTCGGATAATGTGTTCAAACTAATTCACACGACGGCTTGTCTGTACCACCTGTAATGAGTCCATAGACATCCCAGTCTATACTAGGTAGGTTGAAGTTGCCTCCAACTAATACAGCATGATCCGGGTACTTTTACGATACAGAATGTAGATTCCCTTTGAATGATTCTAGAACTGCCACAGTGGAACCTGGTGGCCGGTAATAACACCCCAAAATTAACTTTATTTCCCCTAGCCCTGTTAAACGTGTCCAGATAACTTCACAATCACACTCTACTTCGACCTCAGTAGACACAATAATTTTGTCAACTGCAATGAAGACACCACCTCCTACGGTGTCTAATCTGTCTTTCCGATACACGTTCCAACCATCACTAAATAGACAGAATCATCCTATGAAATCGGTCACATATATATTTGATCGTTATAGTTACGATTAAACATTACGATTACAGTCTCAGTTGAACAAGAAGTATCGGATATACACCCTGCTGATGGCTGTGGCTATGGAAATAGAAGTATCTGTACCATTCTCATGACTTCACATACTATTTCCTTTGCAATCACAATATTCCAAGTCAAATCCATACCTTCCTTACGACTGGGCATAGTCATTTCCTTTGCACATGATGGAATGCAAACACATACTTTACAAGCCTGATGCTCAAGGCAGGCATTGGCTTTGCACAAAGTGGAATGCAAACACATACTGTACAAGCCTGATGCTCAAGGGGAACCTATCACGCATCCCCTACTACTAAGTATAATACTTCGTAATTACTGATTGATGGCGATATAAAATAATACTGACTGAAAATCAACGATGGGTGGACATGTCTCATAAGTTTTCTTGCGATTGGTACCACTGTGTCTTAGAGAGAGAGGCGTAATCGTCTTACAAACCGCCAGATCTTAAAACACACAACCATATTACCATCACAAGCGGTCTTGGTTCTACAGGTGCATACAAAAACCCTTTTAAAAGCTATGCTGGCTTTACAAATCTACATATGGCATTACCTCTGAGTGGTGTGGATTTTTTCCCAGATGAATACCTTGACACTGGATATAGACGGTGATCGCCCGAGTATATAGCATCAGACCAACAGTGTGGTTACACTTCGCCGCTACACTAGCTTTTCAGGTTTCTAGTGCTATGCTTTTGGTAGAAATGCGATCTTGGATTTGGAATGAAATCTTTCCATTCAACCACATACCTGAGCTGAATCCTATGGAGAAGTCCTTTAATGATTACAGCCACTAGTGGCACTCTCTTATCTCGAAACGAGTCACCTATCTCTAACCTACCCATGTAGAAACAGGCTAAGGTGAGTTGCTGCGACAGGACTCCATTTTGTCCGCAGCTCGCGGTCGTGCGGTAGCGTTCTCGCTTCCCATGCCCGGGTTCCCGGGTTCGATTCCCGGCGGGGTTAGGGATTTTCTCTGCCTCGTGATGACTGGGTGTTGTGTGCTGTCCTTAGGTTAGTTAGGTTTAAGTAGTTCTAAGTTATAGGGGACTGATGACCATAGATGTTTAGTCCCATAGTGCTCAGAGCCATTTGAACCATTTGACTCGATTTTGGCTATTCGTTGGAAACAGGAACTGAAGAATGACAAGGATTTTGCTACTGCACCGTTGTGTATCCCCAAACTACATGCAAGTGCTACAGATTCACGTCCCTCAGGGCCCATTCATGTCTATCACCCCAACATGCTATCTTCGTTATTCTGCTCCATCCAACAGAGAAAGATTATGAACTATAAAAGCTCCACTAACTTCATCCGATAGAGAACTCGATAAGACTTTTACCGCATCTCTCTACTCCCATATACCGAAAACAAACACCGCACATGTGCCGGTATTGAGCACGTGTAACGATCATATTGAATATACAGGTATTGATCGACTGCACAGACCAGTTTGAAGTTTCATCACCTGTACTGTAGGAGGATGCTCGTTTCCCACAGAGTATAATGTAAGTCGCAAGAGACGCTCCCTGTGATCCTGTGTCATTGTTTTTCCTACTGTATCACGCTTTGTACACTGCTATACATGTTGTTTTTCCGCCACGACTTAAAGGTCTGTGTCAGATTAATAACTGACATTAACACATTCTGATCCGTTGCCTCTCGCAGAAAACTAGACGTTGCACAGTGTAAATCATGTTGTTACTGCTGCTACCATAACACACTACAAACACTGTACGATTTTACGTAAAAGAAAGTTACAACATAAGGAAACTGGAAGAGTCTGGCGGCGTTGTGGAGTTTCCAAACTGCAGTCTGAAGGTGAATGACCACCTCTACATTTAAACTCATCTGTCGCAAGGACGGGATAGCTGATGTCTCTGCGTTCCGTTTTGGCAGATTCCCATATTACAGTCATGTACGCGACCACTGTTTCAGTGCTAGCCACCCCCAGAAGGTGTTGCCCCTCCACCAAAACTCTTTCTGCAGCTCAAACAAGAGAAGTCGGTCAATCATTATGTGGTAACCAACAGCGTGCCAGTGGATGGATGGGATGGAAGGACACCATCCATGTACCGTAATAATAAGCATCAAAGTTGATAGTGCGAACAATATTAGCAATTTTACAGTAATTTCAACACCGACCAATGATGCAGCAGCATGTTCCCAATTTCAATATCATAGCTAAACCGCGCCTTCTCTACTTTGCGAGTATCATTGCGAATGTAGATAGATGACTGTGTAGTATGGCCATTCATTGTTAATTCTCGAACATATACATCATGAAAGTATACCAGAAAGCGATCTACATATTTCTTGCACCTCGAGCATAGTGCTTAATTTACGATCTATCTCTATGTGGATGAGTCAGAGTATTCTCATAGTCTTAGGATAAAATTGGAGACTGAAAGATCCCAGTCGCACTGCAGCACCGTGACCTTTTTCATCTCGAGCTGACCAGAAATAAACCATTACATTCCATATCTTGTGAATGGAAGGAGCTTGCCGAGTCGTAGCCCATCCAAGTGTACAAAATTTCTCCACACACGACCATGTCGAGGAGGTGAGCACCCCTTACCGGCGTATAGTAGTAGATTTGAAAGTCTTGTGATGTAATAGCAGACGGTTAAGAACTAGAAATGGGTGATTTTTATGCATGATGGAGCTCCAGACGGGTGGATTCCGATGCATTTTAGGTAAATCAACTACGCTAGGTATTGTTCTAGTGTCTGGGTTCAGTACCAGAAGGGTACCGGTAAGAGAGAACATAAACACATGCACTCCTAAGGCTCCACAGTTCTGCACTTAACGCAGGCTATAATGTTAGATCGCTTCAGTTTCCGACCTATCAGCTTTGTGGAGTGCATCGCTGTTAACATTCCAATGTGAGAAATATATTTCCAGCGCATGATATACATCCTTCTTGCAGGTTTTTCTAACTATGGTAACAAACTGTAAAACGAAAAAACTTCTCCCTTAAAACAGTGGCTAGGTGTGATACGCAAACAACGTAGCTTTCCAGAGATGTATAGTGTCCACTGTACACATCCGATCACGGTTCAGAAAAGTATACTATGCCCGCATTAGCCCTATATAAAATGATCATTAGTAACGGAGTAAACCTCTTAGAAGGAAACAGATAAATGCATAGCAGCAGCGTCCAACATATGAAATTACACATCATGCTGCCAATAACTCTGTGATCAGGACATCTGTCAAGCAGATGTATATATTGGGATTGTAGTGTCTCACAAACACCTATCGCAAACTTAGAATCATCTCAGTTATGAAAGTGAAGTCTCGATTTTATAAACAAGATGCGACAATGGAATGGAGTACATACCATAAATCTTGGTTCGTTTAGAGGAATGTGTCGAAACAGGATGGTCACGTTTCATCACACATGAAATGGAAGTCCTCTGATGAGAGAGAGGTTTGCTGTGTGACGTCACGACGGCGAGTTTATAGTTTGTGAGTGTGGCGCGGTTTATAGGTGTCGTTTTGTTGCGGTCGGCGGTGCCCTCTGGTGGTGTGTTTACGGGTTGCGTGTTGTCAATTGGGTTCATTTTCGTGTTACTGCTTGACCCGTGAGGTATTGTTTTTGACCGTGCTTCCACAGGAATTGGTTTCAGTGAGTTAACAATTTAGTTTTTGTTGTTTATAAGTTATGGTAGCGCTGTTTGCTGTACGTCGCGTGTGAATTTGTTTAAATTAATTTGTTGCTGGCTTTGTTAGGTATGGATATGACGGATAAGTTCAACAGTGCGCGTTTGCGTGTACGTGTGATTGTGGTGGCTGACCTAGATTGCAGCGCCGGAACTTTTTGGCAAGTAGTCGTTCTTTTGGGTGTTTTTTTTTGCGTGTTATTATGGTTGGTTGGGTACTTCTGAGTTGTTTTTTGGTGGTGTCGGTGATTTGCCTTCGTGAGTTGCTGTTGACCTATGTAGGTGAAGTGAACTGTTCGATTCCAATGCGCGGCTATAGCTATGGGTGTTTTGGTATCGTGAGCTGCTATTCAGCTATATAGGTCAAGGGAAGTGTTCATTCCAATTTTGTTTGTTTTTGTGGTACTAATAGTCGTGGCGGTGGTGTAATTTTTGGAGTTTTATAATGTGATATTCACTTATATAGGTGAAGGAAAGTGACCGATTCCAGAGAACATTGTGTGTAGTGGAATTTGGTAATTTTGTGTTGTATTATTTTTTCGCCTTGTGTCATTTGGTACGGTGCCGTGTGTTTGTGTGTGTTTATATTTAGTTTGTCCCCACCTAAAAAACCCCAATTTGCAACGTTTGTCCCGTTAGTTTGACAATATTTTTGGAGGAAGATGTGTGTGTGATGGTTTTTCGATCTATTTTCTCATTTGTTGTCATGTTTACGGAACGACGTCATAGGCGCGATATTGGAGTTGTAGTGAATGGTCGTTTCCGCCATATTGGTGACATCATGGGTCAAAGTAGACGGGTGGAATCGGACGCTTCTGTATTCCCAAGACATATGCTGTAGTAGCAGCCTTGTCACTATCAAATGCCGCCCCCACAATGTTTCCTTCCTCGTAATGAAAATAAGGTTTAATATGAATTTCATCCATCATTACAGAAATGGTACAATCACTTTCCTGCAAAGATTTAAATCTTTCCTTAATGTTCAGGAGCATAGCACCTTCATTTTGTTCATTATGAAGACCATTACCGTATGAAGAACATATTTTCTGTTATGTTCTTGGATGAGGAAGAATAAGATTGCCAGAAGACCTGAAAAATTTGTAGGCATGAGGGGAGATACAATGAAGGTCACAAAAAAAAAAAAAAACCACCTAAAAAAAAGGCTCCAGGCACTATGGGACTTAACATCTGAGGTCATCAGTCCCCTAGACTTAAACCTAACTAACCTAAGGACATCGAATGCTGACCAAGTCAGGATTCGAACCTGCGACCGTAGCAGCAGCGCGGCTCGAGACACAAGCACCTAGAACCGTTCGGCCACAACGGTCGGCAACAAAATACAGAAAAGTGAGGATTAAGCGTATAGTTTTCCAAATGGCTCTGAACACTATGAGACTTAACATCTGTGGTCATCAGTCCCTAGAACTTAGAACTACTTGAACCTAACTAACCTAATGACATCACACACATCCATGCCCGAGGCAGGATTCGAACCTGCGACCGTAGCAGCAGCGCGGTTCCGGACTGGAGCGCCTAGAACCGCTCGCAACCGCGGACGGCTATAGTTTTCCTCACTGCTACATAGCAACTTAACTTGCTCATTTAATAATTGAATTTGTCTGATTTTCTTTATCTGCAGAACTGCACATATCATTTAAAATGTCCTCTATAAGAAGGCACTGGCTTTTTAATGAATTTTCGTTTGCACTGCCTAATTCTTTCAATATGAGTAATACCGTAAACATATCACTCATATTTGAAAGTTTGTCTGATATTGTGTTACTGCCTATCTTTCTTATCTCAGTGTTACTTCGATGAGCGGACAACTACAACGCACTACAATGGATACAGACACAGATGGAGCGGGTACTACAGTAAACATTCGTAGGACAGTCACATTTAACAATGGTCCACTCTCTGGGAACAGTTTCTATTTCTCAGTACCGCAGAAATGCTTCAAAAGTAGAAAATAACTTCCTCGAATCATACATTGTTTTGGTTACTATACTATCATTAAATGTATTTACAAGACGTTCATTTTCTGTTTAATGAAAAATGAAAATTGCACGCTCAACTGAGAAGTACTCCTCTTCATTGTGTTGACTGTGTTATGAAGAAAACGTGCAGTAAATACAATTATTTAAAAAAAAAATGGCACTGTCGATAAACGCGGTTTTTCCCTCACTGAAATCTGGCAATCCTCGGGGCAGCGCAATTCTTTCAAGAGAGATGTTGTAACGAATTTGTTGAAACTACAATCAGTTATATTTCGTAGCGTTGTCCATTAGGAGCAAAAAGGCTGAGCGTGTGTACAGCTTTCGGGTATGTATCGTCCGCATCGCTTTTAATTTGTTTTTAAGCGTGGACAGTGGTTTTTACGGCTGAAAGCAAAAATGGAGCTGACGAAAGAAGCGTAAATTTATGACGTGTTTGCAGACAAATATGCTACAATATCGATGGTAAATGAAGTCTTTTGTAATTTCTAAAGAAAAATATATAATATTCTTCCTTGGGTTTTCATTTCGACCACTATAAACGATAATTAAGAATAAAATAGAGAAAGAGTAGTTATAGACCTAAAAGAAAGCGCTGTAGAGCAAGTTGTCAGGATGGCCGAGCGGTCTAAGGCGCCAGACTCAAGGTTATCCCTTGCCCACGCATGTGGGTCTGTGAGCATTCTGGTCCTCATCTGAGGGCGTGGGTTCGAATCCCACTCCTGACAAAATTTTAACTTCTTAAATACATTGCCATTGTTTTAAAAAGAATCGCTCTGTATCGAAATTTGGTTTACTGCATCAAATTATTTACTTAACCATGTAACAAGAGAGCTTGAAGTGCCTATTTCATTACTGTGCCTTTGAATCAATAACTACTTGCATTGTATAGTACTATAACATAAATAAAAAGTTATATCCTACAATGTGTGTACTCATTACATTTTCAGATGAAGAAACACGCGTTTTTGTTTCTGAATGCAGGTTCTTGAGAGTCTCGTAAGCAAGAAACTCGACATTTTGGCAGGAATGTTGTAAGACTAAAACACTGCCTGTTGTACTTCCTTTCTACAGAAACTTCTGAAAGAAATCTAGTAACATGAGTAGCACTAACTACGGAACATTTCTCTGAGATTACTTTCTAATGCGCAACGCAAAAAGGGAGCGATTACAATTTGTGAGGGTTCCACACTTACTGTCGCTTTCACATTCGTCTGTTTTGTGGGAATTCAGATTGTGCTATCTATGTGTATTAAGTTTAAGACGACGATGAAAAGTGTTTGGTACACGTGTAATTTAATGCTTAGTGTGATAGGAAGTGCTTTCTCTTTGTTCTTGTAGCGAATCAGAGTAAGAAAGCAAAGTAAACAAGGTAAATTATCAAGAGACTATATGTGCAGCTTCTGTATCAGTTAATTATGATGAATAGTAATAGAAAACTGTGCCAATTGCGACTGTCGAAAACAAACTGCAATAGGTGTGGCACCTCACCACCGATGAGACGCTCAGCACTAATGAATTACATATGGCAAAATGAAAGAAAGCTTGAGGACTGGGAAAGTGAAAAATGCCCTACATATAAGAAAGAGGAAAAGTTAGCTTGTGAAATTTATAGCCATGACTATTGAATACAGCCTGGAAGATATTTTACGTGTTGCTGTATGAAAGGATAAAAAAGTGTGCTGAAAATATCCTCGGAGAATTACAATGTAATTTCCTGCCACATAAAGGTACTTTCGACCAGTTGTTTGTTATTAGACAAATAAGGGAGAAATTCGATTAGTAAGAAATAGATCTCCGCTTCCTGTTCGTTGATTTTAAACAAGATTTTAATAGGTTAACAGGCCACAATAGAGTAAGGTGCTAAAGGAATCGGGCATCTGTGACAAGCGCAGAAAGTTCATTGAACTAACAATGAAAGATACAAAGGCAAAAGTAAAATTGAACAAAAAATGACCAAGAGCTATCACTTTATGAATGGAGTGTAACAAGGTGATAGTATCTGTGCAGTCCTGTTCAAGTTGGCCGCTCGCTGTGGCCGAGCGGTTCTAGGAGCTTCAGTCCGGAACTACGCGGCTGCTACGGTCGCAGGTTCGAATCCTGCTTCGGACATGGGTGTGTGTGATATCCTTAGGTTAGTTAGGTTTAAGTAGTTCTAAGTCTAGGGGACTGATGACCTCAGATGTTAAGTCCCATAGTGCTTAGAGCCATTTGACCCATTTTTGTTTTAATAGTGCAGTCTGACACAAAAATAGACAAGAGGAACAATAATGATGAAATCCGTTCAGATATGCGCGTGTGCAGATAAGATTACAACAGTAAGGAAAAGTACGAAGCCGGCCGGGGTAGCCGAGTTGTTCTAGGCGCTACAGTCTGGAACCGAGCGACCGCTACGGTCGCAGGTTCGAATCCTGCCTTGGGAATGGATGTGTGTGACGTCCTTAGGTTAGTTAGGTTTAAGTAGTTCTAAGGGTCAGAGCCATTTGAACCAAAAGTACGAAATAATGAAAACAGAAGGAGCGAAAATTGGACTTGCGGTAAAAGTGGTGGTATTAGTGTTTAACGTCCCGTCGACAACGAGGTCATTAGAGATGGAGCGCAAGCTCGGGTGAGGGAAGGATGGAGAAGGAAATCGGCCGTGCCCTTTCAAAGGAACCATCCCGGCATTTGCCTGAAACGATTTAGGGAAATCACAGAAAATCTAAATCAGGATGGCTGGAGACAGGATTGAACCGTCGTCCTCCCAAATGCGAGTCCAGTGTGCTAACCACTGCGCCACCTCGCTCGGTACTTTTGGTAAAGGAAAGCAAGACAAAATTCATGGTAACGTCCAACTCTAAGCCAAGAACAACCATATTTTCCACATAAGACATATTAATATCGATAGTACAAGATTACTGATTTATGTCTCTATTGATCTATTGTGGACGTAGAACAGCGAATTGTCAAATATTTAACAAAGAAATTCGCCAAGCAGCCGTGCAAATTGATAAGTTATTTTATTATATTTTTCTTGCCAGTTTCGGCAGTTTAGTGTGCCATCTTCAGGCCCCATATGCACCTCTAAAGCTATCGATGTTGGTATACTGGGCCATCTGTTCCAGTACGTCACGAATTCTCAAGCGCTTCCTTCGAAAATTCGGTTACAGTTGTAGCTAATTTAGCTGCAGTCATGGCTTCGAAGGAAGCGCTTGAGAATTCGTGACATAAGGGAACAGATGGCCCAGTATACCAATATCGATAATTTTTGAGAGGTGCATATGGGCCCTGAAGATCTCGTGTTGAATTCCCAAAACTGGTAGGGAAAATAAAATAATTTCTCAATTTGCATGCCTGTTTGACGAATTTCTTCGGAAAAAAATGTTGACTTCTGTCAGATTCCCTAGATCCCTCTCAGTTCACCGGAAATTTTATTTTATGATTCCTATAACAAACACATATTTTAAATATCGAAACCAGTTCAATTCATCACGCTGTATTTGCCTCTAATTAAGGTCATGTAACAATTAAGACCATAATAGGATAATAGATTTTATGGGAGGCCTACCCACTTGGTTCATTCCAAAACTGAGTCCTGTTTTAGTAAAAAAAGCTGTTCTCCCATGGTAAAAAACAATTCAACGACTGGTTTGAAAAATAATTTTTTCAGCAGATGCTTGAGGATGAATGATTTTGTTTTAGTCATACAATTGTAACCGAAGGATATCAGCTGAATTAATATTACTAAAATATAAATCGTAATCTTAAACTCTCCGTAATTTAAGGAATGTTACAGGTTTGGAAAATTTAAGACCAGTTTTTAATCAGCACGAAAATTTCTTGAAGTTGAGATACTTCACGCATCAGTTCTCAGTCGTTTTAAATCTCATAAAAATTTCACTTAATTTATTTTGCTAAGAGGAAAGACAGGGCCGTGGAAGTAATGGTGAAGCACTGTTACTACCACATTAATACGTATTCAGACAAATTTAATTGGAAGGAAAACCTCTTTTAAATTACTACTAATACAGATTAAAATAAGACTAGTGGTCAGGCAGTGTTATTCTATTAGTAAATACATGTTCATACTTTGTTCTGTTATCTCTCATCCCTTAAACTGATGGTGAAAGAGATATCTTTAAATACGATTGAGAGAGACAGCAAATCTCACTTCAGAGTGAGTTTATGTTGTATTAGATCGTGTAGACCTGCAACACCTTCAATTTTTGTGAACACCATCGAACTATAGGTTCGAAGTGTGAATCATTACCTGCGACATCAGTTGTTACTGTGAGCATCTTTTGCAAAATGCTTACGAAATAAATACTGTTCTATGATAAAATGTTTTGACTTATTGGTGTTCATCAAAAGAAGAAAAAGAGCCGAGGGCACAAATGAACTTTGGGACCAGAAATCTGGAACTGTCAGTAGGCATTAAAATTCATCACATGAAACTGATGAAATCCACAAGTTGTGATTGTGGCGTACTGTGTTGACTGAAGGGTCAGACTACTTTTGTCGAAAGCAAGCACAGGTAACGTCACAACCACCACTAGGTGAGGAAAAACAAAAACAAAAAGAACTTCTTGTTAATGTCCAGGTCTGTTAAGTCAGTGATATTTCAGAGCGTTTGTCATCACTAGCTATGCAAAAGTCATGTTTCGATATAAACTGTGGTTCTTTGATATAAACGCATGTTCGTCCCCTTTGAAGCATCAGGATATCTAGTAAAGTATAAGCATCCAGAAGGGGAGTCTATTAGTTTTCCTATACCTGATTTCGTTGATAGAATCCATCTCAGAGAGACAAATCTGCCAACAGAAGTGGAGAAAATTGAAGCAGGTTTCTGCCACAAGAATTCAATCATTCTCCTTATATACACTTTATAGTAACGCATGATCGTATAGCATGGGATTACAGGCAATTAGGACAAGATTATCGAATATATACCCATCATGCCATGAGAAGAGTCAGCGTATTGCATGAGACTAGAAGAGTGGTAGAAGAGCTGACGGGGCAATTATTGAACTATATGAAATAAAATCGCCATGACTTCTGAATGGGTTGCGTTAGAACGTTCAAACTGCACGGTTAGCCACAGGGCATGAAGGGAATTAATACGCACTGTATGATTTGGTTTAGCGACGAAGCCCACTTTCATCTGGATTGGCGCTTTTGGGAGACTGAGAATCCGCATTTCACGATCGAGAAGTCTCTTCACCCTCGACGGATGACTGTGTGGTATGCAATGACCAGTAAGGGAATAATCGGTGCGATATTCCATTGGTGGCACCGTTACTACAGAACGGTACGTGAAGGTTATGGAGGATGATTTCAGCCCCATTATCCAACGTGACCCTGATTTTGACAATATGCGGTTCATGCAAGAAGGAGCTCGGCATCATCGACAGTGGAGAGTGTTTGATGTCCTAGAGAAGCACCATATTCTTAACATACCCCCATAAGAAAAAATCGCAGGGGGTAAGATCAAGGCTTCTTGGAGGCCAGTGATGAAGTGCTCTGTCACGGGCTGCCTGGCGCCCGATCCATCGCCTCGGGTAGTTGACATTCAGGTAGTTACGGACAGATAAGTGCCAATGTGGTGGCGCTCCATCCTGCTGAAATATGAATTGTTGTGCTTCTTGTTCGAGCTGAGGGAACAGCCAATTCTCTAACATCTCCAGATACTTTAGTCCAGTTACAGTAGCACCTTCGAAGAAAAAGGGACCCAAAAACTTTATTGTCTGAAATGGCACAGAAAACGTTCACCTTAGGCGAGTCACGTTCATACTGAGTTGTTTCCCGCGGATTTTCAGTACCCCATATAGACATTGTGACGGTTGACTTTCCCGTTAGTGTGGAAAGTTGCTTCATCACTAAACACAATCTTTGAAACGAAAGACTCATCTGTTTCCATTTGAGCAAGGATAAAATCACAGAAATCGATTCTTTTAATCTTACCAGCTGCAGACAGTGCTTGAACCAATTTCAGACGATGAGGTTTCATAACTAACCGTTTTCGTAGGACTCTCCATGCAGTTGATTGTGGAATTTGCAGCTCTCTGCTAGTTCTGCGGGTCGATTTTCCTGGACTGCGAATAAATGCTTGCTGGATGCGTGCTACATTTTCATCTCTCGTTCTCGGCCGTCCAGAACTTTTCCCTTTGCACAAACACCCCCCCCCCCCTCTGTATACTGTTTATACCAACGTTTAATACACCACCTATCAGGGGGTTTAACACCATACTTCGTTCGAAATGCACGCTGAACAACTGTCGTCGATTCACTTCTACCGTACTCAATAACACAAAAAGCTTTCTGTTGAGCGGTCGCCATCTTAGCATCAACTGACGCTGACGCCTAATCAACAGCGCCTCAAGCGAACAAATGTACAACTAAATGAAACTTTATAGCTCCCTTAATTCGCCGACAGATTGTGCTTAGCTCTGCCTTTTGTCGTTGCAGAGTTTTTAATTCCTAAAGTTGTGGTATTCATTTTGAATCACCCTGTATTATACAGTAGTACTTTTGAGAACACGTAATCTGTGTGGAAATGTTATCTGGAAGGGAGAGTTGCATGTTGGTTTCAAAGGATGGAGAACATACTGACCATAGTTTCCAGTCTGCCCGTCCACACTCTTGTCCAGCCTACTGAAGGAAATGTTTCTATTCTCTTTTTGCTTAACGGGATCAGTACTATGACTATAAATGAAGATTTAGAGTTGTACTTCATAAACGTATTTCGTAAAGTTTCACACGCACAACGTTGTGAAAGTCATTGTGTTCATACTGACAGTAAATCTTTCTGCCGTATACAGCACTATTAGCAGTTCAGAGATGACCTCTACAGTACATTACTACCAAATTGTCTTTCGCCCTGACTACTGATATTCAATTAAATTAAATGCTCGCCACAAAAGTGGAAAATAATTTCACTACTTAATACGCGGATTTGTAAGTATAACGGACGGCACACTAACAGTTACTTTTGCGAAATCTAAGCGATCCAGGACGGTGTACAGTCCTCGCGAGTTCACTATCGATTACAGGAAATCAGCGTTTTGCAACAGCCCGTCTCTAACGTCACCAGTGGCAGCGTGCAATCCGGCGTTCAATAAACGCGGATCTTACAGTTGCTGAGTGCGAAGTAAACTTGTCTTCCCTCTCGGGCTGTATTTATATGTGTGGCGCAGCGGACGGCCAAGGTAACATCTGCTGCCATCCTCTTTATGCACACGGCAGCAGTCTCTAAACGGCCGCTTTCTCGTACACACAATATATAATAACAAAGTTATGAATTAATTTAGAATCTTCTTAATTTTTACATACATCTAGGTATGTTTGTTGAAAAAGTTTCAGCTCGCTGGCATAAAAACTTTGCCTTACAGAATTTTTAGGGTGGAACTGACTGTAGATCGTTACCTCTCAATCATAACTTCGAGACCTTGTATTTGTAGTTATTAACAGTTCGGCCTTAAAATTTGTTATAGCTCCATTATTTAATAGGTTTCATCATGCACTGTAACCAAAATTTTCTAGCATTAAAATTACAGATACTTAATCTACTATAAATGGGGAAGTATTAGTTACAAATTTAGTCTTCATTAAATTACTCGAAAAATATTAGAGGTTGCTTAATGTGGTGACGTAATTATTATTTTTAGGATGAACTGAAGCATCATACAAATTTTTAAATTTCTGACTCTAATATTTAACGCCTTCAGTTTTTCTTTAAAATGTTGATTCGGACCACAATTTTTATTTTATCATGTTGCTAAATGCGCAAGTTAATTTCGACTTACATTGGCACATTATGACCAATTTATGGCTTTCTACCTTTATTATTTAATGTCACCCTTTTTTCCAAAAACTGTATATTTATGGAAACCACTGATTTAATCACTCTGACTTGACATTTGAAACATTATTTAAACTGAAGCATATGCTGACAAAGATTGTAAAAGCAATTTTAACTTTTAATTTTATACTTAATTATGGTGGAATAATCGTGCGCTACGCGCAGACGCTTTATGGAGACGCGGCGCTACTAGCTGCGAACTGGGGTAAGTCTCGACACACTCGCTCGCCTCTGCAGTATCTCACAAAGGATGCAGCGCTTGTTTCGCTACACTAGAACTAACAGTGGCTATACATAGACCAAAGGAGCGTCGATACCCTTCAGCAGGGGTCATTCTGAAGGAGTACCATGCATCTGGACCGAGGCGCTACAGAAATTAAGGTGTGAGCCAAGAGCAGTCAGGAAGCTATTCCAGATTAGCACGACACAAGAAGAAGAGTCCAAAGGTTGTATGGATACAGGTATGTTAAACAACGTTGTAAGGAAGAGCTATGGAAAACAAAAATGGAACGATGGAAGCAATTCGTGGAGCTTAACTCAAAAACCAATCCCTGGGGTGTACCACACAAAATGATCTGCAAGAAAATACGCTTACTAACAGTCTTACCCGTGCTCAAAAGGAATGATGGGACGTCAACTGCCCTGCTAATGGAAACACTATCTCCTGACGATGGGGAAGGCGAGACAGATGATGAGCGTAGGTTACGTAAAATGATGCGACTATAGAAACAACAAAGTTTGCACAAGAAGTAATTAGGCAAATAATTTTAAGACTGAAAAAGTCTCCAGTACCGTACGGAATCGCTGCCAAAGTAATACATGCCCTATGTGACCAATCAGATAATTATTTGTGCCCACTGTACAACGAGTGTTTCTTGCAAGGAAGGGTTCCTACACTGTGGAAGAACAGTAAAGTGTGAATAATTAGTAAAGTGCAAGACAAGGATCCAATGGAAACCAAATCCTACGGACCAATATGTCTTTTGAAAAAGTATTACGAAAAAGAATACAAGGTTTCACACTGCTACACGGGATGAGCCCTCACCATTACAGGTTTAGAAGAGGCAAGTCAACTGAAGACACAGTTAATTAGGCGATTTCGCTAGCGGCAGATACTCATTCTACCTACGCTCTAGCGATGATGATTATTATTGCTGGAGTTTCCGGTAACCTTTGTTTAGTCGCCTTAGGGATCTGGAGTGTCCAGCAACTCTGTACAAGTGCCCGAGAAATTACTGCCACGGGCGGCATGCTTCTTCAACGTGACCAGGAAAGAAAATATCGAAGACAATAAGAAAAGGATGTCTGCAGGGATCAGTATGCGGTCCAGAGTTTTGGGATGTAGCATTGGATACCATGCTACAGACGTTACCTGATAGCTGTAACATAAGCGGACTGGTAGCGTTTGCAGATAACGAATAATGACTCCAGGAGAATTATAGAAGACAAATGTAATGCAGCACTCCACAAACTTGAGGGCTAGTGTCAAAATCTTGAATTGTCACTAGCACCTCACAAACCAACATATCTTCTGCTGAAATTGAATCTAGTAAGAAAACCAAAAATAAAAGTAAATGATGTAACGATTAGGATATGCGCAGTAACGAGATATCTAGGGGTATTTCTGGATGAACGTCGCAACTTTGCATATCATTTAGAGGAAGCAGGCAGAAAAATATACAAACGTGATGAATAAAATTATAACCATTACAAACAGGCAGATTTTGCTTCCCTTGAAAAGAGTATACCGCCAATCTATATTAGCATCAATTGTAGGATATGGTGCGAGCGTTTGGGCTCATAGGTTGAAGCAGATGAAGCCAGCCTCGTTATTCAGAAGAGTTCAACGAGGAGTGCTACTAAGATTAACAGGCGCCTACTGCATTACCCCGAATAATGCTCTGTTAGTAATTCCAGGCATATGCCCAAGGGAAAAGGAGAGCCTGGCTAAATAAAAACAATCAAATGGAAGTACGAAGGAAACTGAGACAAATTCGAAAAAGGCAATAAAAGACCGTGTGGGGAAGCGGTTGGAAAAATGTCTATTGTGCCGTTCTTAATACAGGCTCTTTAACTACAGTGTTGGCAACCAGAAAGTGATTAGCAAAAATGTGATGCCTGTAATTAAAGTTCACTGTTCCCATTCTGATGGAGAAATAAAATTTTTGATCATTGAAGTTAATTACGCTGAGGATTTAGGATGATGTCTGGTATTCATAGAATATGCAGTTTACTATAATAGTTTTCACTATATTCTGAAAACGATAAACCGTAAAGTTCCAGACAAAAGGTTACTAAAGCAATGCTACTATCAGCTCTTGTACTATCAGAGCTGTTCAGAGTCTATTGCGCGGATCCTATTATCCCTAGATAACGAAACTGTTCAATAATCGTTATCGATGTAAATGTTCAAAGTGAATGTTCGTCAAAATTTGATGTTAATATAGCCATGGTGCGGACCACTGAAAGCACAGCCGTCAAAATTTGCCTTCTTGATTGGCCACTGGAGCTAGTAGAGCACCACTCCAAGTTACTAAATAATTAATTGCATCATTCGCTGAATGCCGATGAAGCTATCAATTTAATAGTGCAGTCAGCACACAGGTAAGCTTCTATAATAAAATTCTGATATGGCTAAGTTAAATACTTTTGGCGAGAGAATTATTTTAGTTACACTGCACGCAATAGATGACTCTGAACTTGCCCTTTGGAGAGACGCTACAGCAATAGTTTTATAGCTACATTTTGGAAACTTCTCACATCTTTGTTATTATAGCGTATCTACCTAAATCTAAACATCCTAGCTTTATCTAATCACTTACTTAATCTATCTTGCTACCGTACTTTTAGGACAGAAAAACAGAAAATCATGAATTTCAACCAAAATATTACTTTGTGAGATCCAGCATGCTGATTCCATTAAATTACAACGAAAAAGGAATCCGAATATAAATTTTGAAGTTTCTAGTCCTTCCTGTTGGGACGATGATTTTTACGTGAAACGTCCAAATTTCGAAAACTGTTAAAATTACTAAACAAACTTAACACATTATCATTTTCGCGTCACTCGTGATATGCTATTAACTTTTCAGATTATTCACTTTATCTTTAAGGTATTTCGCAACATTCGTGACGTCATAGCTAGTTAAAGCGGACTAGGCTGGCAGACAATGGAAAGCATATGAATTCTATATGGCGTGAGTAGGCTGCTTCCCTACAATCGCATATCAAAATGAACTACAAACTTCAGGCAGAGAGACAGGAGAACATACGAATTTCTTAACCCGTCGGGTGGATTGATACATTACCTGACTGACTATGGCCCTTACGCTACGTATCTATGCAAAATGAAAAGGCAGATGAATGATAGCTGCGCCTGCGTCACTGTGGACACAACAAAACCCACATTGTGGGACTGTGCGCTCTATGAAGACTGAAGATGCTGGATCCCAAAGCAGCAGTAAGGAGCGATTCGGCCTGGTGAATCTTGGAAGATACTGCAGCCGCAGTATCCAGGAAGGCCAAGGAAGACTTCTCAGGGCATTCAACCACAAGTCAGCAAGCTGCCATCCAGGTTAGACAAAAACCTTGCAAGCGAAGAGAAGATAACTGAGGTCGGCGTCCACCGAGCGAAAGTGCCGCGTTGGTGCAAGTGACGTGACAGTGATGGGTGGACTACTTGTTATCGTGAAAAGGCTGCTCACGTGCTGCCCGACACCCAAGGAATCCAGCAGACAATGTCTGTTAACAAGGGCAGTATGAAGGTGGATCCAGTAGTGCAACAATCATCTACAAGTTAAATGTATCGAAAGAAATGAACAAACAGAAAAGAAATTGTTAGTACTTATAGTAGTATCAGTAGTTGAGTATTTGGGTCAGAGTTTCATTAGGTTTCATTAGTTTTGCAGTAGTAAAAGTAGTTGTAGTATTTTAAAAATTATCAGAAATAAGTAGTTACTATGTAATTTATTACTATCCAAGGAATTCCGATTTGTATGGCCCACTTTAGCTTTTCAGATAACAGGCTGTAATAATGAAGAAAAAATAAAACACCTGAACCGCGCGCACCTGCATACGAATCGACTTTAAAAATAAAAGAAAAAATTTTCCGCTGAGTGCAACAGGCTCCAGAGAAGGGTAGGAAACAGCAAACGCCCGTAAATATGGGTATAAGGGAGATAGGAGTGCCTCGGGATCCATTTTCTGCGTGAATTTTCATCCCTGTTGCAAGCTCGGAGGTAAGTGATATGTGGGTCTTGGCACACGCACAACGGAAAGACACCGGCAGGAAAGGGTTTCGACTGAGCTCGGAAGTTAGCAAAGAAAGGACAACAATCTTCACTCCCTGAGCCCTCCACGATTGCAGAATGTTATGGCAACTTGTTGAAGGTAAGATGGGGTGGCTGCAGCTGCACGTTCCGATAATAGTGAGCCTGTCTGGCCACGTGCCCGGCGTTGGACGTGTTTCACTTCTCATCTGTGTGTTGTCTGTCGCAATAGGATATCAACTTAACAGTTATAAGATCACTGTCGGCTGGAAGTAATTCACACAGCTCCAGAATGGTCCGAAAGTTTGAATAGTATCCTCTTGGCCATTATACTTCATAACTAAATGGCGAACACAAAGTAGAAGCATCAATTATTTATGATTTTTTTTTAGTATTTTTCTTTATCACTTCTTTACACTATCAACAGGATGGTGCACGAAATGTATTACCATTTGGTTTTGAATATAAACTTTATTGTCAATACAATCTGAAAGGAACATATACTACAATGAAGAGCCGACCATGGAGATTTGTTCTATCTCAGCACATGGTCAATATGTCCACCATTTCGTTTCCTAACTTCCTTCAAACGAACAGTGAAGTTAGTGATTACCTTACGGCACATGTCTTCAGTAATTTCACTGCAAGCTTGAAGAATGTCTTCTGAGCTCCATTAAATCACGTGGACGTTTCGGGAATTTTTTTTCCTTTAGGTACCTCCAAAGAAAAGTCACCTGGATTGAGGTCTGGACTATTGGGGGCCCAATTTTGTCCGTCATTGAAGCGACCTGGAAACCTGAGTGAAATGATCCGCACGTCGAAATGCTTGTGTAAAAACTCCAACACAGTGTTTGCAGTATGTGGCCTTACTCCATCTTGCATGAACCAGTGCGTGTCGAAGGCCAAGGCAGTAGCAAGAAACTGTGGAATGAAATTATTGCGAAGCATGCTCAAATAACGCTCGCTGTTCACAATTTCTTCAAAGAAAAAGGGTCCAACAAGTCCGTGACTGGAAATTGCTGTCCATGCTGTAATCCTCGGAGAATAATGTTGTCGTTCATGAAGCACTTGTGGGTTTTCAGTAGTCCAAAAGCGTACATTTTGTTTGTTAACCACACCGTCTAAATGAAAATGTCTGGTCTGAAAACTAAACGTTGTTGAGAGTTTCTTCCCTATCCTCTTCTTCCCTATCCTCCGCTCACTGAGCAAACAGTAGTCTCTGCTGCTTGTGTTCTTCAGTGAGCTTCTGTGCACAGGTCATCTTGTATGAGTACATATGGAGGTCACTTTTAAGAATGCGTTGAACGGAGCGTTTGGATGTTCCCAGTTGCCTTTCTACACGATTTCCCGGGACTTCTCTGTACAGCAACTCGTACCGTTTCAGTATTCTCCGGCGAACCAACAGGCTTAAGCCGAGGTCGCTTCGCTTCCTATACTATTCCTTCCTTTACAAATTTATAGTACAACCCGTGAATGGTCTTCTTGCAAGGGACCCATCGTGTGTTAAACTGTTGTCGAAAACGCCTCCAAGTCACAACAAGGTTTTTCGTTTCATGAAAGAGTAACACAATTGCCGATCGTTGCTGTGTCGTCGTCTTCCATTTTCAGCCATTGCTGCTTACTAGTCTCCTAGCGGCAGTATTGTGAATTACACGTCTTTTCGTAACTCATTTGTTCTTCCAAGCTCCGCTGGTACCGCTGTGGAGATCCCAGCGGGATATCTAATGTGCGTCGTAAATTGTGAGAGAAACAATTGGTAACACATTTCGTGCGCCACCCTGTACTTAATCGCACTAAAACATTGTGTTCTGCTACATCAGTATGTTTACGTTAAGGCACATGCTAAGTTAGATGCTGTAGGAGATTATAAGAATAATAAAGACAACTTTAGCAACATGTGGGCGGGCATTTTGTTGAGAGGTTGTTTCTAGTACACTGTAGAAATTTCGCTGGTAAGTCCTTACATGTCGTTCATACAGTCCCGATGTTTCCCCATGCGTTTTCCCCATTTTTGGTGCCCTGAAGAAAGACATTCTTTGCCGCCACTTTGCTTTGGACGAAGAGGCCCACACTTGCATACAATTATGGTTCCGCAGGCAGCCACAAACATATCTTCTATGAAGGCATGGTCCGTCTTGTCTCGCAGTGGGCTAAATATGTTAACTGTCATTGCGATCACTTTAAGTATTAAACAGTGTACTTATTTTTTTCCCATGTGTCTCGTTTTAACTTCACTTTACATTACTAAATCTGGCATTTTCAGACATAGTCAGCAGCAGTTCGGGATAGAAATCTGCATATTATTTTAGCTTCGTTCAGTGCGTAGTTGGAACTCGAAACTAATTTGCGAACTCTTGGTCATGAGCGCAACGACTATCCTGAAGACTGACTGATTTCTATGCAGTGAATAAGAGCACTATTTACTGGTCGTAGCGTGTCCGAATCATAGTCCTATGTGAGCGAGGAAAAATCTAAATGTCCATCATCGCACCGTCTAATTGGAACTTCGTTATGGTAAAATGTTCTAAGGACATAGAGGTCGTTCTGCAGCGTGGGGTCTCAAGTGGACGACGGTTCATAAATTCTGCGTTCGAAGGGGATACATCCACTTAAAGATATTAAAGGTGGAGGTAAATGGTCATTAACGGCGTGGATTTTAACATGGAGAGAACACGCCAGCAAGTGGGAATATTCTCTCTGTACGTTTTAGAGGGCAGTGAGCAGTATCACCATCATGTAGTAGCCATATTATCCTCCATATCGCTAAAGACACGGCTTCCACCAGGGGAACGAAAGGTCGCCCGCAGAAAGTACAAATACGCCACGCCTGTGAGGCGTTGTGGAAGGATGACACAACCCTCGAAATAGTCAATAATCCTTGCCCACACACTGAGGCTGAACGGTTGCTGACGCTTCGCTTCCATACCGTTGGGATTCTCCGTAGCAAACAGGTGGATGTCGCGAAGACTGATAATACCATACTTTGTGAAGATAGCTTCTTCTGTGAATCGGGTGCATGACAGATGTCCCAGCACCATGGTTGCCTATATGATGAAGCAGCAACAAAGCCGTCGCCACCGAGGCAAGTCAGTATGTATTAAAGCCTGCATGTGTTGTGAACGGATGTGACAGTTACCGTGAAGAGCGTTCCACGTAGTCGTCTCCTTACCCCACGTTATCAGGCCACCTGCCAGAGATCTTCTATCTCCAGCTTTATGAGAGTGTGCCTCCCTTGGAACACATTTACATCCATATGGCCATAACCTGTTGTAACGTATTACTACCTTCACGATGTTGCACGTCGAGCCATATACGTTATCTCGCATTTCTAGCTGCTTCTCTCGTACAATTAATGATAAAAATTCAGGGTCGCCACCAGCCCAAGCCCTTCCTAACCATTTAGAAAAAACGGAGCTGGAAAATTATTAGTTTAACTACTTTAATAATTTAATTACAAGTACGTAAATTTCTTTGAGGAGCCAGATAAATAGCACTCCATGTCAAGCATGAAGGAACTTGATTAAGTCAGGATTGGAAATCGGAGTAAGGGGGTATGATCGACACCAAAGAATTTATCTTTCACTTAGATTATTTATTGTAACTAAATATTTGGTTGCACATCTGAAACGTCTCTGTTGGATTCCTTTCATGTTAATTTCTTAAATCTGTTGTCATTTACGGCATAAATTCCTCTTCTAAATTTACTGTGGTGTTTCTGACTATCTGGGAGCAGACTGAGCAGTGAAACGTGTTACTTTCACACATAAACAAGAACGATCTGTCACACTACTACACTTTAAAACACAGTTTATATGTAATTCATGTCACACAGTTGCCCGCATCTCGTGGTCGTGCGGTAGCGTTCTCGCTTCCCACGCCCGGGTTCCCGGGTTCGATTCCCGGCGGGGTCAGGGATTTTCTCTGCCTCGTGATGGCTGGGTGTTGTGTGATGTCCTTAGGTTAGTTAGGTTTAAGTAGATCTAAGTTCTAGGGGACTGATGACCTAACATGTTAAGTCCCATAGTGCTCAGAGCCATTTGAACCATTTTTTTTTTTTTTTTTTTTTTTGTCACACAATCCCATACGGAAGCTACACCCGCTTTCTTTTATATACTGCATATGATAAGATACTGTCATCCCCCTTCTCTTCTGTATGAAAGAATGAATGAGCAAATCTATTTCTAATTGCATTCTTGATGGTAGCAGACAAGCCTGTCTGCTAGAGAGCAGTAGGACCAACGTCGGAACAGGTAGCTACGCTTTGTAGAAGCAAAGAGGTTTCTATCCTTAGTATTGTCCTGTCCTTCCCTTGTCATGTTGGTATAAGAAGCTGCCTCTCTGGTCACTTCCGTTTTGTATACGGAAGCACCCTTGGTAGAAACCCAGGTCAGTCTGCCAGTGGCGAGCGTCTGAAGTGGTAAGATCTCCGGCTAAGCGCGTGTCTGCTAAGTCCGTAGGACAATGGATTTCTTAAGTTCAGCCTAACTGAAAATTTAATCACCTTTATTTCACGTTTAGCTCTAAAATATCCAATGTTATTTTAAATTGCAACGCAGTGTGATTCGAGTGCACAGTTTAGAATATCTTCAGGTAGTTGCTTTGTTACTACTTTGTGAGAAAAGTGGAACCACGTGTTGATCAGTAACTCTAACTAAGATCATCAATCTTAAATGCGAATGTGCGTGAGATTATAACGTCTCGTCTTGACAATATTTTTCTATATAGCAGCTTTTCTTTATGTTCAACCCATGTGGGGTGTACTTTGTGAGACCAGTACCACGTGCTTATACAATTGTTTCACCCATCAGGTTAATAGTAAGACGATAGTAACCAGTTCGAGGTTTCTCTTTTGTACTCGTAAATTGCTTTTCGATCTAATTTATTTTAATTATCAAAATTATTGTGGAGTTACACTCTTTGTGTAAACCAAGTTGACCACGTGAAGCATGTGGTGTAAGCATCAAAGTAGCTTTCAGCTATTCTTTTCGGGAAGATTTCACAGAGAGTTAGTATGAATGTAGTATACCAGTGTGTGGTAATTACATGACGGACAGGATTGCGCCACGAACGTTACTTCTTTGGGTGAAAATTGAATCGGTTGGTTGTGGTTAATTTCCTCTTGCATATGTTTCAACGTTCTTCGTGTGTTATTTTATGAATGCAGTGTTGTATGTAGGCTCCCAATCTTGGCTCCCTATTTGATGTGTTCCTTGAAGATTACAAACTCACAGTTTCACAATCCTAAATAAGGCACCAGTTTAGTTATGAATCAAGTTTAATATGCTAAAATTTCAATGATCAATCTTAAAATAAATTTCCAAATTTAAACCGATTTATTTCTTTTTATTTAAATTCTCTTATATATATCACCGGTTGTCGTATGACGATTAAAAGATTATAATTAATGTTAGTCTGGTTTGGAATTTGGTAAGCTAGCCTGGATACCTGGTGAAACAGTTCCTCAGTAATGCAAGGTTAACTTCCCCAGACAGCTCACAGCTTTTATCCCACTTTTATGGTCATGAATAGCAGTACTGCTTACACCACAAATTAATGCAACAACATTACACATCTTAACTACACATAACTGGTGCCTTACTCGAAATATTTCAGAAAGAATTACGTGAGAATGAAACAGAGCAAAATTTAACTACAGCAAGATGAAACACAGAAGACGGGGGTGGGAGACAATTATACTATCATCTCCTTTGCATTAATACCACAAAAATATCCCAGTGAGATTTGCATTACGATTCTACGCATGCACTATTCTGGACAGAGGTTTAACAGATACACAAGGCTGTGCGATAATTATTTAACATACTAACTGCGTCTGCTGCTTGGAAACAGCCGAACTAGAGCACGTGGTGCACTCTGACTCAGACTGTTGTGCTACTTTGTAGAAGGCGCACGAAACGACATATATTCTTGCAGAAATTGTAGCTCATTAAACAAGCAAACTGTTTAAATAATTTCTATTGCGGTGCCGTGGTGGACCAGAAGGGTCATTGATTACCAAACACGTGGCACAAAATCGACACACAAAGACAGAAGCAATTTCCACAAAATATAGGATCAAAAAACATTAAAAAAATAACTCCCTTAACACGCTTCAGTTAAGCTGAAGAGCTTAAGTATGTCAACAGTTAAACCTAACGAAGTCCTAACTCAACCTGATTCCTATCACCCGAAACCTCCCTTAAGAGCTAGGATCCGTACTCACCAAGCGTTCACCGAAGAGTGCCGCTTCCTCTTTCGAGATTACCTAACTCCCCGTGCAGCGGAAGCTACCAGAGGGGTAGCCCTCCGTCACCAACCTCACACACAAAAACAGCCTTCGACTAAGATGGTAAACCTCTCAGTTCAGGTATTGGAAGCCTAAGTTGGTCATCCTGCACTCTCCTTCGACGAGAAGCAACATCGTCTGCGATTCCCACAAAACAAAACCGAAACCTCACATTAAAACACACATATAATAATCAATAGGCCTTATTTCAGTGCTCAGTCTTTCTGGAAGAGTTCATGAATTGAGCTAAAAACAGGTAGTAAAATGAATAAGTTGTATCGAATTCGAAAGCGTCTTATGAAATGACTTCAGAGACGTTTCACTGTTTTGCTCCCTATCTTCTTAGGGATGGTTTCCAGCAGTTTGCCACCATTTAGCAACATCACCCTGTAGATCCCGCCACGTCGCCTATGAGGACGCCCTGCACTCCCCACGGCCTCCTTCATTGGTCTGTTACTGCAGCAGGCACGGATCCATCGCCGGATTGCCGATGTGGGTCCTATCACTGTTTGCACCTGCATTTCACGCCTCTACGTCTACGTATATACTCCACTAGTCACCATGCTGTGCATGGCAGAGAGTACCTTGTATCACTAATAGTCATTTCCTTTCCTGTTTCACTCGCATCTACAGTGTAGAAAAAAAACTGTCTTTATCCCTCCATACGAGCCCTAATCTCTCTAATCTTATCGTCGTGGTTCTTACGCGAAATGTACGTCAGAGGCAGTACATCGTTCTGCCGTCTGCCTCAAAAGCCGGTTCTCTAAATTTTCTCAATAGAGCTCCTCGAAAAGAACGTCGCCTTCCCTCCAGTCCTTTCCATTTGATTTCCCGAAGCATCTCCAGACTGAAGACTCAGCAATACAACGTCGAGTTTAAGAAGCATACACTTCTTGTCTCTTGGCGCAAAAAAAATCCAAAAATATACCAACATCTTTTGTTACTACAATGTTTCAACTAAAACATAAAACGATGGGTGAGCATTTCAATAGGATGGTACGTTGTTGTTTTTCTTATCTCCAATTCGAAAACTGCTTTGATGCAACACCGCACTCTAATCAATCTTGTGTAAGTGTCATTATCTCTGTGTGATCGCTGCATCCCACATGCATTTGAATTTTCTTAATATAGGGTGAAAATTAATACAACCGACGATCCACCAAGGACGGATTTCTGACTGGAAACGGAGGAAAAAAGCTTCTATGAATGTGTCCGGAAATTCATCATTGCCACGGTAGATCGCGCTGGCAACTGAAAGCTCCTCTGATCACGTGCTGTCCGCCGGAGTGGCCGCGCAGGGCTAGGCGCTACAGTCTGGAACAGCGCGAACGCTACGGTCGCAGGTTCGAATCCTACCTCGGGCATGTATTAGTGTGATGTACTTAGGTTAGTTAGGTTGAATTAGTTCTAAGTTCTAGGGGACTGATGATCTCAGAAGTTGAGTCCCATAGTGCTCAGAGCCATTTGAACAATTTTTGATCACGTGGCGTGTGTTCCTTGTGTGTTGCAGGCTGTGTGATTGATGCAGCGTATTTTAAGTAGCAAAATGGTCCGGTATTCATGTCCAGAACAAGCCGAGATGTTGTCTGTGTACGGCCAAGCGGATGGAAATGGTCGAGAGGCAGCACGGCTGAACCAAAACAAGTACACTCACAGACACCAATCGCATCAAACAACAGTTGAAGATCTTATAGGGTCGTTTCTGTGATCACGCTTCGATTCAAACAAACAAAAGTTGTTGGTGTCTGCGAGGATAGTTGTTTCGGTATAGCCGTGCCGCTTCTCGATCGTTTCCCTCTGCTTGGCTGTACACAATCATCATCTTGGCTTGTTCAGACATAAATACTGGACCGTTCTGCTGCTGGCAGTACGCTCCGCTAATCTCACAGTCTGCAACACACAAGGAACACACGGCACTTGGTCAGACGAACTTCCATTCGCCAGCGTCATCTGTCAATGCATTTAAGGACACAAGCTCATAGGAGCTTTCTTCCTCCGTTTCCAGTCAGAAATCCGTCCCTTGTATTTGTCGGTTTTATTAATGTTCGCCCTACATTAAGCAAATTCAAATACATGTGGGTTGCAGCGGTTACACAGAACTCTGAAATCAGACGGAATGACAGCCAATGGCCTGATAGTGATCTATGGTCTTGACTTCAGCAGGGCTCCATGTTGTGTTGTGGCAGGGTGCTGCAGTAGCAGATGCCTGCACTCAGATGAGTCAGACCTGGAATGTCCACTGTGTAGGCAAAGGAAGACTGCTGTGCGTGAGACATGACCTACTACCATCTGGCAGCAGTCAGACGACAGAAGGTGCGGATAGCAGGACAGTGAAGCTGTGATAATAAGTGCCATAAGAAGGCTCAGTGTTGGTCGTGGCTGGCCCGACCCTGTCTCGAACCCTTGGCTGGAGCTAGTGGGGCCCAGTTGCCTTGTGTGGATCCAGCATCATGGTGGTGCTGCTGGACTGAGTACCGCTGCCTCAATATCAGCTACTATTTATATGGATCCAGTGCTTACCTGTTGCACTAAAGCTCCACCCCTGGTACTGTAGGTCGTAACAACAGTCTCACCTTGACGTGGTGACGTCTCCTCTCGAATTTGGCTAGCTTATTTTGAAATCTCTTGTGTGTACTTGATATCCTGATCCATATGTTGCCACACTGTACTTAATGACCAGCGATAGCTTGACACAATGCTATACCACAGCTACTTACAAATCATTGCAATATGCATTACAATTAGACAGTAATATTATATAAACCCCATCGATGAAGAAGACCGGACCTCTGAGATCTTGTTTAGCACCAGTACTCACTGTGACCATTTCCACCCTTATACTGAGCTGTCAAATTCATACATCGCCCATGTACTGTATTAAGATTTTATGGTTACCTCCTACCTTTTTGTCTGTAAATTTACTTTCCATGTCTTTCTCTTCGTTTCCTGTCCACCAGAATCTGGATTACCCAAGGATCAGATTTCTGTACGGCTCATCATCTGAGGTAAACAAATGTTTCAGAGTAATCAGTCACCATGGCGTTAGGAACTGTGAAACTCCAGTCACAGTTACTCGTTGTCTACCATTCCAATACTGCTCCACGCACTGCATTAACTGTGCTGCAGTGATCTGCCCCTCCTCAGTGGCTAAGGTCGTACTGAATGAATGGACTAAGCTTGGTTCCCAGGTATCATTCAGGAAGATGTCAGCTCTGCTCGCTGGAAGCACGACTTTGATTCCACGCCTTCTTATGGCGTAGACTACCCTCTGCGGTGCCCTTGAACAGCTGCATGGCACAAGTACATCCTCCAATCTGAATCTCTAAAGTGGGACATATTGTAATCTTTCCGGTTTAACATTGCTGCAAATGACCGTCAGTCATTGCCACATGCTAATTCCCATCTTCCACTATTATTAACCCGACATCCTCTTTTATTTGCATAAACTTCCCTGCTGTCTCCAGCCTCACCAGACAAGTGTGTACTATGTAACACTTGAACAATGCGTGCGTGTTCGTCACTGGCTCTTCCACTGAATGTACAACCGTGCATTACCTGATTTCGCTTCCACCATTGCCCCATGGTAATAGAAAGGCGGAGCTGGCTGCTAGGCTGTATTACTAACTGTAGTTGTGATGGTAATTCTCCCCACATTTTACTTACCCACGTCAGATATTGCTCAGGTGAAGATAGGACTGGACTAATTTGCCCGTGTAACGCCTAATGAACGGCTTCTTGCAAGTTTTTAAACTCCACTCAAGCGGACATTGTATGTAAACATGTATAAATGTAAGGAGGTGACAGTGTCACGTGTTTGTCCGTGCCCTTGGGTGTGAATTTATTGGATTTGCTGGTGTTTCACGGCGGACTGTTCAACGTGCTTGCAAGCTGTGGTATAATACAAATGGGCATAAAGCACGGCGTCAGAACTGTCAGGGGGGGGGGGGGGGGGGGGGGGAATTCTGGTTGAGAAGGACCAGAGACACGTTTCATGGCTTGTGAACCAGAATCGCTTCCACACACGAGAGGAAATAAGGCAACAGTGAATGAAGATCCATGCCATTGCGACGGGAACTGCATACAATATCTGGGCTTGGACACCTCACAAAAGATCATTGCTCACAAAGGCACATAAAGACGACAACAGCAAAGTTCGTCGGGATGGAAGAATATGTGATTGGTTGTATGAACACTGCCACACCCTATTACATCTTGATTGGCCTGAAACATAACCTGTCTTGAAAGCCATAGAAAATCTGTGGAACATGAAACAGCGGCTGAAACTCCGACATTTGGTGCGCGCGTCATACTCTCAGTGAGTGGCTTAACCTGGATGCGACGTACCTTCACAACCTTGTGGTGTCACCTCGTAACTGAATCCAGGTGGTTATCAAGCCCAGGAGCGGTAGTACACGGAATTAAATGATACTTGTAATGATATTTATAGGGGTCACTAATTTTTTTCCGGGAGCTTATCCATCCCCTCTTCACCTCTCCTGGCACTACTCCCACTACATCCCGCATCTGTTCCTTATGTCGCGCATGTGCCATGAGCAACTTTTTGTTTTCTTCCAATACCTCCCTAAATTCTCCCTCACTACTTGCTAATTGCTGTAACCCTGTAAACATTTCCTCCACTCTCCTTATCTCAAGCCTTAGCTCTCATACATGGAACACTAAACTTAATTTCCATTTAAGTCCAGATAATATCACATCCTAGTGCCTGGAAAATCAACTCTCTCTAGGTGATGGTTCTGCAGCGCCCCTACTTCCCCCAGGCGAAGAGTTACAGCACCGCCAAAAGTAGAATCTTCTCTTCCTCGCTTCCATCGAACGGCAACCTGAAGACACGAACCATCATCACCTCCCTTCCCCTCCCCACAGAGGCCTGCTGTCTGTGACGACCACCATTCATATAATTTCTACCCTAACATTTACACATGACCTTACTCATAACTGTCCTAACAGTATACAACACACAGAAAACAAAAGAATCAAAATTTTAAGAATCATTACAAAACACAACACATATTAACTGCTTCCTCGATAACAAGGAAGGAACAGCGAGGGCACAGACGGAAGAAGTGTTGTTAGAGCCTAGAATGAAATTTTCACTCTACAACGGAGTTTGCGCTGATATGAAACTTCTTGGCAGATTAAAACTGTGTGCCGGACCGTGACTCGAACTCGGGACCTTTGCCTTTCGCGGGCAAGTGCTCTACCGACTGAGCTATCCAAACACGACTTCATTACTGCAAGTCTCATATCAGCACGAAGTTTCATATCAGTGCACACTCCGCTGTAGAGTGAAAATTTCATTCTAGAAACATCCCCCAGGCTGTGACTAAGCCATGTCTCCGCAATATCCTTTCCTCCATGAGTGCTAGCTCTGCAAGCTTCGCAGGAGAGCTTCTGTGAAGTTTGGAAGGTAGGAGACGAGTTACTGGCGGAATTAAAGCTGTGAGGACGGGGCGTGAGCCGTGCTTCTACATCTACATGACTACTCTGCAATTCACATTTAAGTGCTTGGCAGAGGGTTCATCGAACCACAATCATACTATCTCTCTACTATTCCACTCCCGAACAGCGAGCGGGAAAAACGAACACCTAAACCTTTCTGTTCGAGCTCTGATTTCTCTTATTTTATTTTGATGATCATTCCTACCTATGTAGGTTGGGCTCAACAAAATATTTTCGCATTCGGAAGAGAAAGTTGGTGACTGAAATTTCGTAAAAAGGTCTCGCCGCGACGAAAAACGTCTATGCTGTAATGACTTCCATCCCAACTCGTGTATCATATCTGCCACACTCTCTCCCCTATAACGTGATAATACAAAACGAGCTGCCCTTTTTTGCACCCTTTCTATGTCCTCCGTCAATCCCACCTGGTAAGGATCCCACACCTCGCAGCAATATTCTAACAGAGGACGAACGAGTGTAGTGTAAGCTGTCTCTTTAGTGGACTTGTTGCATCTTCTAAGTGTCCTGCCAATGAAACGCAACCTTTGGCTCGCCTTCCCGACAATATTATCTATGTGGTCCTTCCAACTGAAGTTGTTCGTAATTTTAACACCCAGGTACTTAGTTGAATTGACAGCCTTGAGAATTGTACTATTTATCGAGTAATCGAATTCCAATGGATTTCTTTTGGAACTCATGTGGATCATCTCACACTTTTCGTTATTTAGCGTCAACTGCCACCTGACACACCATACAGCAATCTTTTCTAAATCGCTTTGCAACTGATACTGGTCTTCGGATGACCTTACTAAACGGTAAATTACAGCATCATCTGCGAACAGTCTAAGAGAACTGCTCAGATTGTCCCCCAGGTCATTTATATAGATCAGGAACAGTAGAGGTCCCAGGACGCTTCCCTGGGGAACACCTGATATCACTTCAGTTTTACTCGATGATTTGCCGTCTATTACTACGAACTGCGACCTTCCTGATAGGAAATCACGAATCCAGTCGCACAACTGAGACGATACCCCATAGCTCCGCAGCTTGATTAGAAGTCGCTTATGAGGAACGGTGTCAAAAGCTTTCCGGAAATCTAGAAATACGGAATCAACTTGAGATCCCCTATCGATAGCGGCCATTACTTCGTGCGAATAAAGAGCTAGCTGCGTTGCACAAGAGCGATGTTTTCTGAAGCCATGCTGATTACGTGTCAATAGATCGTTCCCTTCGAGGTGATTCATAATGTTTGAATACAGTATATGCTCCAAAACCCTACTGCAAACCGACGTCAATGATATAGGTCTGTAGTTAAATGGATTACTCCTACTACCCTTCTTGAACACTGGTGCGACCTGCGCAATTTTCCAATCTGTAGGTACAGATCTATCGGTGAGCAAGCGGTTGTATATGAGTGCTAAGTAGGGAGAGTACTTGCTCGCGAAAGGCAAAGGTCCCGAGTTCGAGTCTCGGTCCGGCACACAGTTTTAATCTGCCAGGAACTTTCATGTTCTTAGAATTCCAGAACTTGTTCTTTCTGCGATTGCTGTTGCCTGCTGCACCTGTGATGCAGCACAAGATTCCAACAGGGAACGAAGCACTGATGTACAGTATTTGGAGCCGGTTTTAGAAGAGTTTATTAATCAACAGCTGGCCGGTGGCATAGTAATGGAGAGTAGTAGTAGCCCCTCGACGGAGGGGTGCCAATTGTAATTGTACCAAGAATTCTACACTAAGAGAAATATCGATTCTCTTGCTAGTGCCGGCCGTTGTGGCCGAGCGGTTCTAGGCGCTTCAGTCTCAAACCGCGCGGCCGTTACGATCGCAGGTTAGAATCCTGCCACGGGCATGGCTGTGTGTGATGTCCTTAGGTTTAAGTAGTATTGAAAGGACTGCAATCTCTTCAATTTCTAGTAAAGCGAGAGGACATAATGTGTTTTTTCAAGCGGTATGCTGGAGGTGTTAAAGAGGTTTCGAGCCGCACCTCTAAAATTGAGTATGGAAAAATGTCACTTTGTGTTGCAAGGAGTAAATTATTTGAGTCACATAATTAATAAGGGTCTAAGAACCCGTGTTCTATGAGTAGCGTCTTTGATTACTCATCAAAACGTCCTCGGTCGCAGGTTCGAAACCGCCACCGCTTAAATTTTGATTAATAATCAGGATTGGCGGACTTTCGGCATAAGAAATCATCCTTATGACAACGGCCTGTCAAAGAGGGCGGAGGAGCGGACAGAGGTTCAGGGCACTCTTTTGTCCTGGGCGTGGGAAAGTATTTCTAAAAGGCGGAAGTATCAGCGATGATCAATGGCATGAGGATGCAGAAGGCAATGGAAACCACTGCATTAAAGACACACAACGTGCATCCACTGGACATGTGGCCTGCAAGTGGAAAAGTGTCATGACGATCTCTCCATTGGAAAAAGATCCCGGAGTAGTGCCCCATCCGGATCTCCGGAAGCGGACTGCCACGGGGAAAAGACCGGATGATAGAAGATTTCGGCTGGAATGCATCATGGTCAGATAGAGGTTCAGAAACCAGACACTGGATTGTAAGGCTTACCCAGGAGCAGATATAGACTCAAATCACAATGTAGTAGTGATAAAGAGTAGGTTGAAGTTAAAGAAATTAATCAGGAAAAATCAATACGCACAAATGTGGGATATAGCAGAATTAAGAAATGTCGAGACACACTTGAAGTTCCCTAAGGATATAGATACAGCAATAAGGAATAGCTCGGCAAGCATTACAGTTGAAGAGGAATGGACATGTCTAAAAAGGGCAATCAGGGAAGTTGGGAAGAAAACATAGATACAAAGAAGGTAACCGCGGAGAAACCATGAATAGCAAAACAAATACTTCAGTTGATCGATGGAAGAAGGAAGTATCAAAATGTTCAAGGAAATTCAAGAATACAGAAATAAGTCGGTGAGGAATGAAATAAACAGGAAGCGCAGGGAAGCTAAGACGAAATGGCTGCACAAAAATATGAAGAAGTCGAAAAAGGAAAGGTTGTCGGTAGGACTGACTCAGCATACAGAAAGTCAAAACCATCTTCTGTGGCATTAAAAACAAGGGTGGTGACATTAAGAGTGCAACAGGAATTCCACTATTAAAGGCATAGGAGAGAGAAGATAGGTGGAAAGTGCACATTGAAGGCCTCTATGAGGGGGGAAGATTTGTCTGATGTGATAGAAGAAGAAACAGGAGTGGATTTAGAATAGATACGGGACCCAGAATTAGAATCAGAATTTAAGAGTGTGTTAGAGCGCTTCAGATCAACTAAGGCAGAAGAGGTAGATAACGTTCCATAAGAATTTCTAAAATCATTGGGGGGAAGTGCCAACAAAACGACTATTCACGTTGGTTTGTAGAATGCGTGAGTCTGGCGACATACCATCTGACTTTCAGAAAAATCTCATACGCACACTTCCCTGGTTAGAAAACCGAATAACTAGTAATGCTAAACATCAGTCACAAAAAATTGGTTACAAACAAAACTAGCCTATTGAAGTCACAACGCTGTATAAAAGTTTTTAAATGGGAGTGATATAGATAAAAAGTTTGTGAAGCTTTATTCTAAAGATTATTGAAGGTAATCAAACATCTATTAACTGTCTTCTAGCCACTGTGCAGACATTATCAGGCTGAAATACACACACGAACCCCTATCCCAGAACCACTATGAACAGCCACAGCAAAGAAACAATTTTAACACGTGTTGGGTAAGTTCGCTATGAAGTGGATAGTTTTCCACTTTTTATCATAATATTTCTGTAAAATTATATGAAGAGGAATGGACATGGCTATAAAGGTCAATCAGGGAAGTTGGGAAGAAAACATAGGTACAAAGAAAGTAACTGCGAAGAAACTTATGTAGTGTGTATGTGTTTGTACTGGGTCTACATTCCTTATGAGGCAAGTGTTGGGCGATATTTGTGAATATTAATAATCTTAATACAGAATATAACTGCATCAGACTTACATACGTGACCATTGACACGCCAAAAGAAAATAAACAGATGACTGTGAAAAGATGCAGGACTCAAATCTTTCAGTTCTATAAATGTTATGTAGCCTCCTTAGTAAGGTATCCATTTGTTTTTAAAACGTGTGCTGCAGGACATTTCCATGTTAGTTACACGAATCAAAGCTCGAGAACTGCAAAAACAACTTACCGTAATTTTCTGCAAGAGTGTTCCGTAGTTCTTATAGTGCTAGCGTGGAAACTCTTGAAAAGAATTACAGTAAGTTGATTTTCAGTGCTGGGTGCTCAGATTGCTGTAACTAACATAAAAAAGTCCTGCGCCGATTACGTCATCTACCATGAACGGAAAAAAATTGTTTCAGATAATTCCTACGTACTTTTTGCGTGTAGAGCTCGACTCTGCAAAAAGAGAGGGGGTCATATTGCAAAATTAAAAGTTGACCTCCCCGATAGGGGGTGGACGGTTAAGGGGTGGCCGATTTTAGCCCAGACGGATACCCCGTCTGATAATATTAACGTATCGTCTGGATCATTTTTGTCATACCAAGAGTATGTTTCAAGATATTTAGTTGTTCCAAAATTACAGTTAAAGTTTAAATTTCAAAACGCAACAAATATTTAACCTCTGTTCAAAAAGAAGTCAAATTTGAACGGAATATTATCGAGGAAGAGGGAAAAGATATGGGAAAAAAGATTTTACTATTAGAAGGCGATTTAAAGACAGAATAAGCAAAATAAAATACGTTTAGTACACAGTCGTTCCTCAGTGTGCGTCTGAGACGCTCGGCAAGACTGTGTTGTGCAGGAATGCGCACTGCTCGCAAAGCTTTCTTAAAGAAATGTGCCAGTAGCTCTGCACAACTTTCGGACACTAGGGTTGAAAATAGGCGTTGACCAGATGTCTGCCTGTCTGCCATGGGTTTGCAGAAAACGATGGCAAAATCCGAAAAAACAGGTGGTGGGGGTGGGGGTGGGGGTGGGGGGGGGGGGAGAGAAGTGATTCGACATCAGTAGAATATATGACACGGCATGGCAGGAGTGCTCGAGGAATAGTCCGCAAACATCCAGTGCACTGGGAATGCCTGTGAGCATGGTGCATAAAATTCTGTGAAACCATCTTCATTACTGTTCATACGAAATTACCAATGTTCAGGTGTTGCTTCCTGCTGACCAGCCAGTAAGACAAACATCTGCTCTACAATGTCTTGCTCGCCTGGAAGTGGACGATGAATGGCCGTGGAACATTCTGTGGACCGACAAAGTTCACTTCCAAGGACATGTTAATACCCGGAATTACAGAATAAGGGCAACGAAAAATCCGCACGAAAAATCCGCTTGCACATCAACCAGAGTCTGTTCATTCTGCAAAGCTACGTGTGTGGTGCGGGTTGATAACACCGTTTGTCACAGGGCTATATTTTTTGAGGAGATGGATCCTGCACGTCTTGTTACTTGTACTGTCACTGGTAAATGCTATGAGAATCTTTTTCACACCAACATCATTCCAACCCATCAACAGTGTGGACGTGTGGGTAGCATCATTTTTATGCAACATGGCATTCCTCTGCGCATTGCACAGCTAGTAAACCTGCTGTTGCAGAGCAATTTTGGAATTATTTGCAGTCATTCTCCTACAGCCTAGTTGTCCAGATAACCTGATCTTAATCCGCGTGACTTCTGCCTGTGGGGTTATCTGAAAGCTGCTGTGGTCGGTGCACTGATTAAAAACGTAGCTGAATTGAAGGCGCGCATTGCGAAACGGATCCTGAATCTGACTCCTGAGACACTCCGATCTGTTGTGGAACATGCTGTTTCTAGATTTGAACTTACGGCAAAAAACGGGGACAGCATATTGAACATGGCTTGCGCCAATCTCAAAACAGTTAAAAACCGTTTTCATTGTTTTTATACGGATTTGGCTCCAGGACAATCAAAAATCGACATCATTTTGCTTTTTATGTGGTTTTTGGTCTCAGGATACTTAAAAACCTAAGGGCTTACCTAACTAATAGTACCACAAGTGTTGAACGCAAAACTTATACTGTTCTGTAAACTGCACAGTACGGTTAGTTTAATGTGCAACTAACATTATAGCTGTCGTACTACGCTTCGTCTGTCATTTTTAGCCAAACCCAGTCACGGTAAGATGCTTACAGCGCTATCTAGTGGTAAAATTTTTGTTGACACTTTTCTATCCACAATTCCTCCTTCTTTGATGATATTCCGTTCAAATTTTACTTCATTCTGAGCAGCGGTTATTTTCTAAAGAATCTTGAAATGAAAACTTTAATTTTAGTCACCCTGAATATCAGGCGCATGTTCAATGCTATTTCGGCAAATATTTACGATTTCGTTTTGGTAATGCTATCGGGAGTCAGCTTAAGGACATATTGCTCATCATGTCTTTCATGCAACGCCCAGTGCGTTATTTTGTTTCCCAATAGGAACAAATGGTTTTTGAAGCAGAATTTTGCGCTACCGCCATGCAGGATCGTTCCTTTGTCACTGCTGGAGTACTGGTCATTCTTCGTGTTTTATTTTCCGTGTTAACACACGTCGATAACACGAATATAGCACTATACTAATTTGGGACCGCTCTACCGAATGCGCACGCAAAATTCCGCTTTAAAAACCATTTTGTTCTTGATGGGAAATAAAGCGACGCTTTCCATCGACGCTGGATGTCGCATGAAAGACACGATGAGTACTTTCTCCTTATCCTGACTCCAACTAAACACAAAAACGAAATTGCAAATATGTACCAAACACCAGAGAAAACCGCCTGACGACACTGAGGAGGAACACAGTATACTACCATAAAACATGGGAAAACTATTCACTGTATTGCGAGCAGAGCTCTACTGAATTTGCCCACCACGTATGTGTATTACAATTATTACTTCGCTAAGGCTATTTATAATGGTACTTGGGCGGGTTCCCGTGTATGTATGTGTGAATTTCAGGCTCATAATGTTTTTATGGTTGACAGAAGGCTGTTATTAGATGTTTTATTAACTTAAATAATCTCTGGACAAAGGGTTATATACCATTCTAAAAATTTTGTATGAAGTTGTTACTTCGGTAGGTTAATTTTATTCCTTGTTATCAGTTTTGTGTGGCTGATTTGTTTAGCTTTGGCTGTTATTCAGATTCCTGACCAGAGATTCATAGCTGAATTTGCCGAAGCTGCCCACCTGGCTGCGGCAGACGTGAGAGAAAACAGGTCTCGCAGCCCTGGATTGGTACCTGATGACACAGTTGTCGACGGAACTGAAACTACTTTGGAAAAAAGAAGAGATTCGGGTTACAGGGTCTTCTTCCCCCACACAGCCGGTTTCAGCCTCAGCTAGCTTTAGGTTCATTCTCGTACTTTAGTTTCCAATGAAAGAATACGGTATCAAATAACTTACGGGAATGCAGCCGGGTGAGGTAGTCGACAACTGCCGATATTTCAACAGGAGCACACAGTGCCTCTTACAGGGAAAACCTGCAGCAAGTAAGCGCCGTGCAAGCGAACTCAATTTCTCGGTTCGACAGAAAATCCGTAAACACACACACACACACACACACACACACACACACACACACACACACACACACTCTGCAACACTAGCGCCATCACAAACCAAAGATGGCCGGCGTCAGACATCTACGAAAGTGAAATTAATAATCTTTGGGTGAGGTATCATGAACTCCGTCCCACCTTTTTGAAAAGTGAGAGAGCAGGATTCCGTGCAGAAGTCAAACAAAAATCACCATCTCTATTTGGAAGGTTACGTTGTAATTTAATTTCAACTGCGCCCTTAATAACACTATCCCAATAGCTGAAAGTGCATGCCAGAATTCCGTGTCGATATATTCCATAGGATGACCGGTGTCTCCTTATCGCAGGAGACCATTAAGAGTCTCAGATCTTACTGTGCTCTTCCTCCTAGGTTATATGGCCTCCCCAAGGACCACAAGGAAGTGGTTCCTCTTCGTCCTATTGTAACATTGGTGCTTCGACATACCGAGTTGCAAAACACGCTACTAACCTGTTCAGCCCTCTAGTAGGTCGACGTGAGCACCGCATTAAGAACTCTTCGAATTTCTTACGTCAATTAAAGGAAATGCGATTGAATGACTATGATATTCTAGTAAGTTTTGACGTAGTTTACCTCTTCACTCGTGTTCCTCTGTCTCATTTGTTACAATTGATTGAGGTTGGACTTTCATTCTTATTCAATGACCAGTACTACGAGCAGACAGCTGGAATTGCGATGGGAAGTCCGTTGTCACCTATTATTACCAATTTGTTTGTGGACGATTTCAAGGAACGTGCCTTGGAGTCGGCTGCTTTGAAGCCTTTGCATTTTTTTCAAATATGTAGACGATACTTTCGTTGAAACTTCCTGGCAGATTAAAACTGTGTGCCCGACCGAGACTCGAACTCGGGACCTTTGCCTTTCGCGGGCAAGTGCTCTACCATCTGAGCTACCGAAGCACGACTCACGACCGGTACTCACAGCTTTACTTCTGCCAGTATCCGTCTCCTACCTTCCAAACTTTACAGAAGCTCTCCTGCGAACCAAGCAGAACTAGCACTCCTGAAAGAAAGGATATTGCGGAGACATGACTTAGCCACAGCCTGGGGGATGTTTCCAGGAGAGCTTCTGTAAAGTTTGGAAGGTAGGAGACGGATACTGGCAGAAGTAAAGCTGTGAGTACCGGTCGTGAGTCGTGCTTCGGTAGCTCAGATGGTAGAGCACTTGCCCGCGAAAGGCAAAGGTCCCGAGTTCGAGTCTCGGTCGGGCACACAGTTTTAATCTGCCAGGAAGTTTCATATCAGCGCACACTCCGCTGCAGAGTGAAAATCTCATTCTGGATACTTTCGTTGTTTGGACATGGCAGTGAGAATTTGAACGGCTTTCCAGAACACCTGAATTCAGCCGCCCCGACTGCTCGTTTTACGATGGAGGTAGAAAAGGATGGCTGACTTACCTTCCTTGGTATGTTGGTCAGGAGGAAGTTGACCAGCCGACTCAACGTGAAGGGGTACTTTGTACCTTGGTTCACTGGGCCCATGTCATGTCGGACGCTGACAGTTCGTTAGCTGACTTAGCCCATGTCGAATTCGTCCGAACGGTTACAGTGAAAGACAAATTAGACGTGTGTTGCCCTATCGACCAACTTTGCCGCGAGCGAGCGATGACAGTACCGAAGTGGCACCCAAGTCTACCGACTCTGTGCCTTACGCAGGGAGCATGTCAAACAGGACTGGTCGTATTTTGCGAAAATATGGTATGTAGTGAGTTTTTCGTCCACAATCTAAGATAAGCGTCCTTTTAAGTTCCACAAAGGATGATCTTGGTTTGCGTAAAGCGGGAGTCTACCGTATTCCTTCCAGTTGTGGCATGTCATATATACTGGTCAGACTATCAGGACTGTGGAGGACCGGTGTACTGAATATAAGTAGCACGCACGCTTACAACAGCCGAGCAAGTCCACCATTGCAGAACGTTGTCTCGGCATCGGCCATCCTATGGAATATAACAAAACCGAGTGTGTGGCATGCACTTCCAGCTATTGGGATAGTGTTGTTAAGGAAGTCGTTGAAATTAAATTAGCAAGTAACCTTATAAATAAAAATGGTGGTCTATGTTTAAATTCTGCATGGAATCCTGCTCTCTCACTTGTTGAAAAATGGAGGGACAGAGTTTGTTACCTCACCCGTTTATTATTAATTACATTATCGATAACTTCTAATGTCAGTCATCTTTCTTTTGCAATGGCGCTAATGTTTACAGCACGCGCTTGTGTGTGTGTGTGTGTGTGTGTGTGTGTGTGTGTGTGTGTGTGTGTGTGTGTGTGTGTTTTATGGAGTTTCTGTGAAAAGCGAGGTATTAAATTCAGTTCCATAGCGCTTACTTGCTGTATTTCTGTCTTGAAAATGGCAGGGGGTGCCCACGTCTAGGTCTTTCACTGTTTAACGCTTTGTGTGCCATGCCCATAATATTCCTTTGTCTTCAACCTTGGAAATAATGCCATTCCCATAAAAATTCGAGTATGACATCTTACTCAGGACTGCCATACCCGTAATATTACGAGCCTAGTATTATTTCCAAGATTGAAACCTACAGAATATTATGGTCGTGGCACTCAAAGCCCAGCTGACAGATTGCACAGTTTCACAAAGGGGAGGCTGGCAACAATTGTGGATCACGAATTTGAATGAAACTTCGTATACATGTCCGCCATTAATAATAAACTGACACTTATTTCGCGTTCTAGCACAGTGCTCTGTAGTTTTCCATACAACAGACGCCTAAATTTTCCGCTTCTCTTAAACGCTAATGAGTATAAACCTTGGCAAAGAATGGCAGTGGGCATCATACTGCAGATATTCGGATTCGATGTCAAGTATGAAGTACGATTTGACCAGACTTCTTCTCTCGAGTAAAATGTATCTTTTGCAAAGGTAACAAAGACACGGTTATTATAATTATAAATAACAATCTGTTTTATGTAAAAGAAATAATTTAAAATTTTACGTAGGAGGAAGTTTGCTCTGAACTGAGATTCGAATTTCATGCAAATTCGAAAATTACGCTCTTAACATTCATCCGGTAATGTCCTTTTTAAAGCGTTTATTTACTGTGAGCTAGCTACACAGTTCTACAAATGTTATTATAGAGATTAACTTTTACTAACACAACTGTCTTTATTTACATTAAGTAGATAAACAATTACAGGAGGGAAGAACACATTTTCATAACCACAAAAATATAATTTCTTAAAAATAATGTATGTAAATTTTCGTTTATTCTTATCTGTGTAGTCCATATTTTTTTGAGCTGACATCTGAAAGAAATTAAAAAAGAAATCTAGAACCATAAATGCAACAATTGTTACAAAAAGTACTTTATCTTACAAAATCTAAGTAATGTATGCAATTTATATTTATCGTATTAGATATTTGTTCAATTTTTTTGTACATAAAACTAATGTGGCCTTATTTTTGCTAACTAAAACCGTAGACACAATAAAATTAGTATAAGAAGAACAACAAACATTTTTCTCCTCAATTTCATAAATAATAAGAATAGTTAAAAAGTTTATTATTATCCAAAATAAATAGTTTCGTCTCATTTTGATTCTCACTTGCAGTCGCAAGGTAGTCTACATTCCAAGTCTATTCTGTTAGTACTTTCAAGTTAATTATCCTGCTGTCCTGCTCCATCAGACGAAAGTGTTGTTGGCTTGATAGTGAACTTCTCAACATCATGCTGAATATGCACCGCTGACAACTTACTGTTTTTTACACTTGAGGTACATAGCAAACGCCAGTGTTGTTTTTCTCAAAAAGTACGCACAGTTCTGCTAAAGTTGAAATATGTGTCAGTCAGTTTTCTTGTTGTTTGGTACTGCCAACTGGCAATATCTCTCGTGCTCGTATTCAGCACTTTAATGTTTCCTTGATGACACGAAAAGCCTGTGGGAAATTAAACCAGACTTTAAACTCTTTGCCGAATACTCAGCGAATACAGGAAGTCAGCTCTGAGAGCCAAACAAGCTCGACATGAGGAAGAAAATGTGCATACTCTTACTGGTGCTCCCACGCCGAAAACAGGTCGAAAACGCATCTAGAGAGAACGAAAATCAGCCTCAGCCATTTCCGTTGTCTACGTGGCTGAAATTCAGTCTAATCGGCGGCGTTCACTCGAGCCGTAGTTCATGTAGCCACGGCAAACTGCCTGAATTAAAATTCCAGATCGGACAATTTACTGCTACGAGAGTCCGCAACTGCAGAATTGGAAACGAAAGGTTTCACAGCGTGATTGACGCACGAATATTTGGGGGTAATGTTCGCAGCTAACGCGGACGGGTTGGGCAGCGCCAGGCGACCGCTGCAGCGGTGGAGGCCACGTGACTTGGAGCGGCGGGGCGTAGCGGGGATAACGTGGTAAACTGCGCCGCCGACTGTCAATTTCACGTCCCGCCGACGGTGATCCAATCCCAGCGTAACTCACTTAAACCGCGATCATTCCGGGGCCGGCGGAAACCCACAACGTTCTCGTCTCACCGAACGGCAGCTGTTAGTCTGCGGCGGTGAAAAAGAGTACTGAAGCAGACGGGGATTCAACAGGACTGATGAGCGTGTCGTGACATTCTGACCCCCAACACCCACGCCCCGAAAACTTCCAGAGAGAGAAGAAACTAAGCGTCTCGAAAAAGGCGAGATATTCTAAAAATTGCAACACATGTTTAACACAGGATACTTTTCATTTTATTGCGCACGTCGATGGAACTACATCCTGTGGGGAACACACTAGCGACATAAAATGAGCTGACAAAATTCATGGAGTAGCGAAATGCACATATGTAGATGGCGATAGTATCGGGTACACATGGTATAAATGGGCAGTGCATTGGCGCAGCTGTACGTCCTATCGCCAAATAGTGAGGTTGAGGCACAGCCGACACATCGTAACACTTCGTAGCCCTTCATACATCTTCAGTAAGCCGTCCGGGGTGGACGAGCGGTTCTAGGCGCTACAGTCTGGAACCGCGCGACCGCTACGGTTGCAGGTTCGAACCCTGCCTCGGGCATGGATGTGTGTTATGTCGTTAGCTTAGTTATGTTTAAGTAGTTGTAAGTACTATGGGACTGATGACCTCCGATGTTAAGTCCCATAGTGCTCAGAGCCAATTGAACCATTTGAAAAGGTTTCCGACGTGCTTGTAGCGGCACGACAGGAATAATAGTTGGAGATGGACGCATGAGACATTGCATTTCGGAAATCGTTTGGGAATCCAGTATTCCGAGATCCTCAGCGTCAGCAGTGTGCCGAGAATAGCAAACTTCAGACATTACTTCTCACCACGGACAACGCACCGACAGCAGGGCGTTTGTGTAGAGCTGTCAGTGCTAACAGACAAGGAACACTGAGTGAAATAATCGCAGAAATCAGTGTGGGGTGTACGACGAAGGTATCCGTTAGGACACCGGCTAAATTTGGCGTTAATGGGCTATGGCAGCAGACGGCCGACTCGAGTACCTTTGCTAGCAGCACATCGCCGCAGTGCCTCTCCTGGGCCTCGTGACCACATCTGTTGGACCCTAGACGACTCGAAAACCGTGGCCTGTTCAATTTAAGTCTCTCTTTCAGTTGGTAAGAACTGACGGCAGGATTCGAGTGTGGCGCACACGTCACGAAGCCACGGACGCAAATTGTCGACAACGCAATGTGCACATTGGTGGTGGCTCCATAATGGTGTTGGCAGTGTTTACATGGAATGGATTGGGTCCACTGCTCCAACTGAACCGATCAGTAACCGGAAATGGCTTTGTTCGGCTACTTGTAGACCGTTATAGCCTCTCATGGACTTCATATTCCCAAGCAACGATGGAATTATTGTGGATGACATTGCGCCATGTCACCGCGCCACAATTTTTCGCGACTAGTGAGAAAAAGATGAGAATATTCTGAACGATTCGAGCAAATTACATGGCGACCCAGATCGCCCGACGTGAACCCAATCGAACATGTATGGGACGTAATCGAGAGGTCAGTTCGCACACAAAATCCTGCACCGGCAATACTTTCGTAATTGTGGACGGCTGTAGAGGCAGCATGGATCAATATTTCTGCAGGGGGCTTCCAACGACTTTTTGAATCCATGCAACGTCGAAATGCTGCACCACGCCGGGCAAAAGGAGGTCCGACACGATGTTAGCAGGTATCCTGTGAATTTTGTCACCTCATTGTAAAGGCGCCCATTCATGGGTGAATGTACCTGCCGCTGGTAACAAATCCAACACGGTTCTAGATCGACAGCTAGGTCCAGCTAATGGATAAAAAAAAGACAGAAAAAATCGGCTTCTCAAACGTAGAAAAGAAATGACAAACAGCATTTCCCACATTTACACGTTCGCGTAATACAAGTCTGCAGACCTGAGTTCACAGTTGTAGTGCTTAGTACAACAACAATGATACGAGTGCACGCTTTAGTTTTACAGTGTGTAATTTCTGATGTTGAAGTTGTCAGATATAGTTGCTATTGTAGTGCTCAGATCAGTTTCAAAACATGTACTGCTCAAAGTTTTGGGCGAGTGCTTTTCGACTGATGTAGTTTTCTGAATGGCAAGTCCTTGAAAGTTCTGCTGAATCGGTGTACTAAACTCAGATGAAAAAAAAATTATTATTATATTAAAACTATTCATATCCTTTATTGTAATTACGCTAACGGAAATAAATCACAACATCAAAAAATTAATTAATGTAGAGTCATGAAACTTTTGTCTAGGTAATATATGCAAGCAAACGGCCTTGCCGCAGTGGTAACACCAGTTCCCTGATACCGCTGTCAGGCTTGGCTAGCGCTTGGGTGGGTCGCCGACTTGGTCTCCCCAGCGCTGTTAACAAGTGGGGTGCACTCAGCCTTTGTGAGGCCAGTTGAGGAGCTACTTGATTGAGAAGTAGCGGCACCGTCACGAAACTGGCGACGGCCGGGAGAGCGGTGTGCTGACAACATGACCCTTCATATCCGCATCCGGTGACGCCTAAGGGCAGTGGTTGACGGCCGGTCGGCGCCGTTAGCCTTTGAGATCTGTTCGGACGGGATTTGTTTGTTTTAGGTAATATAGTAAGTGATTAACGCTGCAAGATCACAGATAATTGTAAGCACGGGATAATCAATTGCAAATGTGAAATGCTAGTACTTTAACAATCGGTGTAACCGCCACAACGTTGAATGCAAACATGCGAACGTTTATGCGCTCTATTTTACAGGTGTCGGGTAACAGTTCGCGGGATGGAGTTTCATGCCTGTTGCACGTGGTTGGTAAATACAGGGACGATCAATGCTATTTGTGGATGCCGCTTCAGTTGTCTTCCGATCATGTCCCATACGTGCTCGACTGTAGATAGATATGGTGATCCAGCAGGCTTAAACAACATGTCGACACTCCGTAGAACATGATGAGATACAACAGCGGTATGTGGGGGAGCGTTATCCTCTTGGAAGACATCTCCTAGAATGCTTCTCAAGTACGGCACCGCAACAGGTCGAATCACCAGACTAAAGTACAAATTTGCAATCAGGATGCGTGGGATAACCACGAGAGTGCTCCTGTTAACATAGGAAACCGCATCGCAAATAACTTCAGGTGTGGGTCCACTGTGTCTAGACATCAGACAGGCTGGTTGCAATCCATCGGCTGATCTCCTTCTAACCAACATATGACCATCACTGGCACCGAGGCAGAACCAGCGTTCATCAGAAAACTCTACAGTCCATTACATCCTCCATTCATTCAGATCTCGCTTGATCCCATCAAGTCGCATATGGTAGTGGTTTGGGGTTAGTGGAATGCACGCTACAGATCGTCTGGCTCGAAGATGTCCTCTAAGTAACCGATTTGGAACAGTTCTTGGTGTCAGTTTGGGGCATACTGTTGCTCAAATTGCTGCTGCAGATGCAGTTCTATGCGCCAGAGCCATACATCGAACACGATGGTCTTCCCTGGCGATAGTGCTAAGTGGCTGTCCAGAGCCCGGTCTTATTTGCGACCTGGAGACACTGGAAGATTTCAGCTAGATTATATAATGGTAAAACATTGATTTAAGAGCCATATCTTAAATTTTAAAACGTTTCCAGGGACAGATGTGGACTCTGACCAGAATCTATTGGTTATGAACTGTAGATTAAAACTAAAGAAACTGCAAAAATGTGGGAATTTAAGGAGATGGGACCTGGATAAACTGACCAAACCAGAGGTTGTAGAGAGTTTCAGAGAGAGCATTAGGGAACAACTGATAAGTACGGGGATAACAAATACAAAAGAAGAAGAACAAGTAGCTTTGAGAGATAAACAGTGAAGGCAGCAGAGGATCAAGTAGTTAAATAGACGAGTACTATTAGAAATCCTTGGGTACCAGAAGAGATATGGAATTTAATTGATGTAAGGAGGAAATATAAAAATGCCATAAACGAACCAGGAAAAAAGGAGTACAAACGTCTCAAAAACGAGATCGACAGTAAGTGCAAAATGGCTTAGCAGGTATGGCTGGAGGATAAATGTAAGGATGTAGAGGCATATATCAATATGGGGTAAGACAGATACTGCCTACAGGAAAATTAAAGAGACCTCTGAAGAAAAGAGAAGAACTTTTATGAATATCAAGAGCTCAGATGAAAAACCAGTACTAAGCAAAGAAAGGAAAGCAGACAGGTAGGAGTATACAGATGATCTATACAAGGGCAATATTATGGAGACGAAAGAGGACGCAGATGAATATGAAATGGGAGATACGATACTGCGTGAAGAGTTTGACAGATCAATGAGAGTTCTAAGCCGAAAAACTGCCCCAGGAGTATACAACATTCCATTAGAACTACTGATAGCCTTGGGAGAGTCAGCCACGACCAACTCTTCGACCTGGTGAGCAAGATGTACGAGACAGGCGAAATATCCCCAGCCTTCAATAAGAATATAACAATTCCAAACCGAAAGAAAGTAGGTGTTGGCAGATGTGAAAATTACCGAATTATCTGTTTAATAAGTCTTGGCTGCAAAATACAAACACGAGTTCTTCACAGACGAATGGAAAAGCTTTTAGAAACGCACCTCAGGGAAGATCAGTTTGGATTCCGTAGAGATGTTGGAACACCTGGGGCACTACTGACCCTACGACTTTTGTTCTAGATAAGTTAAAGAAAGGCAAACATACATTTCTGTCATTTGTAGACTTAGAGAAATCTTTTGAAAATGTTGGCTGGAATACTCTCTTTCAAATTATGAGGGTGGCAAGGGTAAAATACAGTCAGCGTAAGGCTATTTACAATTTGTGCAGTAAAAAGATTGCAGTTATAAAGAGTCGAGGGGCATGAAAAGGATGCAATGGTTGAGAAGGGAGGGTCAGGGTTGTAGCGTATCCCAAATGTTATTCAATCTATATACTGAGCCAGCAGTAAAGGAATCAAAAGAAAAATTTGGAGTAGGAATTAAAATCCATGGAGAAGAAATAAAAACTATGAGGTTTGTCAATGACACTGTAATTCGGCCAGAGACAGCAAAGGATCCGGAAAAGCAGCTGAACGGAATGGACAGTGTGTTGAAAGGAGGACACAAGATGAACATCAACAAACGCAATACGAGGACTATGGCATGTGGTCGAATGAAATCAGGTGATGCTGTGGGAATTTGGTTAAGAAATGAGACACTCAAAGTAGTAGACGTGTGTTGCTATTTGGGAAGCAAAATAACTGGTGATGGTCGAAATAGAGAGGATATCAAATGTAGACTGGTAATGGCAAGGAAAGCGTTTCGGAAAGCCGGCCGATGTGGCCGAGCGGTTCTAGGTGCATCAGTCTAGAACCCCGCGACCGCTACGGTCGCAGGTTCTAATCCTGCCTCAGGCATGGATATGTGTGATTACCTTAGGTTAGTTAGGTTTAAGTAGTTCTACGTTCTAGGGGAATGATGACCTCGCATGTAAGTCCCATGATGCTCAGAGCCATTTTAACCTTTTTTTGCGTTTCTGAAGAGGAGTTGTTTGTAAATGTCGAGTACAGATTTAAGTATCACGATGTTTTCTCTGAAAGTATGTGTATGGAACGTAGCCATGTATGGAAGTGAAACATGGACGATATATAGTTCAGACAAGAAGAGAGTAGAAGTTTTCGAAATGTGGGGCTACACAAAAATGCTGAAGGGTTAGATGGGTATATCACGTAACTAATGAGGAGGTACTGAATAGAATTGGGGAGAGGAGGAATTTGTGGCACAATTTGACCAGAAGGAGGGATCGGTTGGCAGGACATGTCCTGAGGCGTCAAGGCATCACCAATGTAGTACTAGAGGGCAGCGAAGAGGGTAAAAATAGTAGATGGAGAGCAAAAGATGAATACACTAAGCAGATTCAGAAGGAAGTAGGTTGCAGTAGGTACTTGAAGATGAAGAAACTTGCGCAGGATAGACTAGCATGGAGAGCTGCATCAAACCAGTCTCTGGCCTGAAGACCACAACAACAATACTCTCGAGTACACAGATTTGGAAGAATTTTTAACTTGCTCACTGTCTGCATCTGGAACAAGAAAGTGCATCTCTATTCAGTAGGTTGTTGATTATTGGTTTTGTGGTATGATTGTCGTCCTTTGACTTGTCCGTAAAAATACTAGCTACCCTAATTGTGAAGTTCACCATAGTAAAGACGTTGAATGGTAAATTCACGTACTGTACTGTATGTTTATTTGAAGAGTTTTCAAGAAAGTCTATGTTATTGTCGCCAATGAATACTTATTTTTAATGTTAAATATGTCAATAGAGCTCTGGATAATTAATTAAAAGGTTATGTGGATATTTAGTATGCAGTTAATACCATAATGAATCTGCATGGAATTTTACTTCTGTTGCACATCTTCTAGATACGGCTCTAGCCATAATTTATTAAACTCTCGCATTTGGGCATTGTGGGTTCGGTGCCTTGGCGGCGATTGCAGAATACATCAAAGCGAAAGTTGGCTACAGCAAGGCAGCCAGCGTTCGTGAAATACTCGACGAGTTTAACTACCTCAGCGCGCTCGCATCGCATGGTGCAGCCTGGCGTCGATCCATGGCCTCCACGTTCTACGGGCGTGGTCAGGCGTCTATTCCATGGACCTCGAAGTCAAAGTGTTGTCATGATGACGTTAGCAGCTGTTATGTTCAGGACGTTCAGAGCTTGTTTTGTAAACACCTACTTCGCGTAATTTCCAACGTGAAATACGATTGTTTAGTTGCAAACTTGACATTGTTACCCACATCGGAGTTTGGCAACAAATACCAAAAGGGCATGTAACACGAAGTAAATAAATTCGTAAATGATCAAGGAAATGGCTGTAATTTTGCTCAGTCATAACTGAGAGAGGTAAATAAATTTGTATTTGGGAATATGAATGTCGTAATATCACGTCTTATTGAACGTAAACACAGTTGACAGCTGTCAAAATCAAAAACTACGCCGGTAGCGTACTTTGCACCAATAGCGAACGTGCAGCTTTGCTATGATTGGTCGGCGCCCAAAATCTAATGGCGGACGCCACAATTTATGAGGGCTGGCACATACCACGGTAGCAATGACGATCTTCATCGACTAAGTAGAAGAGAAAATCCCTACATCCAATTCCTGATCCTCTTCCCTCCCCCATAACATCAATCATCTCGCCAACCCCAGGCAAGTACCAGACACATACAGAACAATCTTCAAATCACACAGGCAACTAAAAATCACAGAAATACACACACACACACACACACAAGTACAAAGTGGAGTAAAAGCCGCAAGGTTACAAACTCCCCAAAACACTTCCTCAAAGAGGGTATAACATCCCAGCTTCCTCAACCAAATTATAACGTCCCAGGACTTTCTGCACCAAATTATAACATTTCAGCTCCTCAACACCAAATTAAAACGTTGCATTAGGAGGTGTCTGCTTCGTGCAAAAGGTCTTGAGTTCATATTGACGACAACAAGTAATTCTTCATTACAGACGTTTATTTACAAACAGAACTGACAGACTTCACAGACTCAACAACTGACTCTCCGAGCTAACCGCACTGCATATCCGAACTGAACTGGCAACTGACAACTCCTAGGTGTTTTAATATCTTTCCAAACAATGAGAGTCTTTGACAATGTTTTGTTTACAATACGATAGCAATTCACGACTTAAAACTAAATTAGACATTACAGAATTTTAGTACAGATTGAAGTAAGTAAAAGGATCAGTACATATAAATTCTTACAAGCATAATTTCCAAATAGATTTTATAACATTTTTCTACCAGCTTCTGGATAACCTTCACCAGATTTGTACCGATTTTTGCAGAAATATCTTGACATTTGATTCTGGATGTTTCTTGAGTGATTTAGAACAACTATCTATATGTAAAATGATTTAAATCGTGATTCAAAACGCAAACAAATCTTTTTAGCAATATTTCTTGATACAAATCGTCTTTCAAAATTAGATTATGAAACAGTTTTCACAAGTTTTCGTATTTTTGCGATCATAATATAGACTTTCTCCATAGAAAGTTCCAGAAGTCTGCATTAAACGATCATTCACAGACTTTCTCTTTAGCTGGTGAGTTTTTAAAAGTATCTTGTCCATATTATACGAAATAATTTAGCTCAAAACTGATAATATATACAATTAATCAGAACTACAGCAAACAGTGAGTCTTTCTTTTACAAAATGAAATATAATTACAAAATTGAATGAAAATAGGTTACTAACACTAATATATATATTTACATTAATTCTATTTTTGTTCTTTCTGTGCAAAATGTCCTAATATTGACACAGTACAATATTTAAACATCACCAAAGTTTCCCTTTACATTTTGCGTATCTGTATCGACGTCCCCTAAAAGTCTACAGTATTGAATACTTCAATATGTCCCAATATGTCCTGTAATGTTACACAACCCCCCCATCAGCACTTCCACGTGAAACACGGAAGGGTTGATGTCCTTACATTACAAAACAGAAAAGTTTTACACATATCTTTGGTGTCTTCTTTCTTGAAGACCGGTGATCTTCTTTCTTGAAGGTCGGTGATCTTCTTCCTTAAAGGTCGGTATACCTCAATGCCACACACTGTATTTCAGTCTCATCTTCACAGTCCGTATGGATTCCATATACACTGCAGGCTATCACAGGCTGCAATAGCACAGTCCGCTATGAATATACAGCATACAGTGGTCAAACCCAGTTAAACATTATCAAAAGCATTTAATAGTCGGTGGACCGGTTTTTAAGGACACAGAAATTGGAATTCTCTAAAGTCTAATTACTCAAGAAAATTTACTCTAAATAATTTCTTAAAGCTAAGAGAGGACAGATGGAGAAAATTGATTATACAGGATCACGGAATAAGTGTAAGATGCAATGCCAGAATACGAAAATGAAATATGACAATTGCATAGCTAGGGGACCTAGTGCTCGCCAAACACTTAGCACACAAAGAATGTATGCTCCCCTGAGGAATCAGATAAATACAACATAACAAATTATACAAAAATATCCTGGTAAGATTACATATAAAAGTCTATAAACATCTATCATCTAAAATACTTTTTTACATTTTTTTATACAATTTCAGTTCGGTCACGTTTCGTAGGCCAAACAGTCTGCCAGAATTTGGGCAGACTAGACGGTAAGCATTCGGATGAGGATTGTCCTGAATCTTGAAAGGTCCAATGTATATGTCAAAAAACTTTTTTAATTCACCACTGATGGCTTTAGGCTTCTCTTGTGTTTTAACAAGGACCAAGTCTTCAATTTTAAATTGAGTAGGCTTCAATCTTTTGTCATGTCTACATTTCCTCTTATCACCTTGAGATTTCATGGTCTTTCTCACTATTTCCTCTCTCTCTTGAGTACTTAATGGTTTGCAGACTGGAAAATCAATGAAATCACTAATTGGATGTGGTGGTTTGCTATTATACTGTATTTCATAAGGCGAAAACTCTGTTGAGGAATGCTGTAGGCTGTTCACAACATCTTCGAATTTCTCAACATAGTCAATCCAACTAGCATGATCAGTATTGCAGTAGGTTCTAAAGAATCGCCCAATTTCCCTCATGTATCTCTCCGAAGGGTTTCCTGACGGATAATAAGCTGAAATAAGAATGTGACTTATATTTTCATCTTCAACAAAAGCTTTCCATACTCCAGAAGTAAATTGAGTCCCATTTTCTGATAAGATTTTCTGAGGTTTTCCAACCCTGCCAAAATAGTCTCCTCTGATTTTTGAAATAATGCTCTTACTGTTTGCCTTGCGAAGAGGGTATAACTTAATGAATTTTGAAAAAAAAAACATCAACCATAACATAAATGTAGCAATAGCCTCCTCTGGTCTTCGGTAATGGTCCATATAAGTCGACAGCGACTAACTCGTGTTGTTCTTTTGGTAAGATGTTTTGCATCAATCCTCGACAAGTTTGGTTGGATACTTTTACTCTTTGGCACCTGTCACAACCCATCAAAATTTTTCTAACCCTCCTGGCTATGTTGTTAAAGTACACATTTTCTTGGATTTTCTGGATACACTTTTGAATCCCACAATGACCAAAACTTTCATGAATGTACTTGATGAGTACATTGATGTACTGTTCAGGCCAACATAATTTCCATACATCGCTTTCTACACTGTTTCTCTTGAATAGAATCCCCTTGTAGCTTTTGTAATAATCTCGCACTTTTTCATGTCCCTTTTTCCCTAAATAACTTTTGACCAGTTTACAGTTCTCATCGTGGTTCTGATTCCGTCGGATGTCATTACAAATGTCTCTGATTTCTTGTTCATTGTCCACCCCTCTTAAATACATAATTTTGAATTCTTTTTCACATTCCCCACTGTCATCTTCAAAGTCACCCCCCACAGGTAGTCTAGATAAAGCATCAGCAACTACATTATCGGGTCCTCTAAGATATTTTATTGAGTAATTAAATTGTTGTAACAAGAGTGCCCACCTGGTAATCCTTCCATGATGCAACCTACATTCTTGAATATAAATTAATGCCTTATGGTCTGTGTAGACAACTACCTGGTTTCCCAATAAATAATTTCTGAATTTAGAAAATGCCCAGTAAATGGCCAAAAGCTCTTTCTCGGTAACAGTGTATTGCCTCATGTTTTTCAAGGTTCGACTAGCAAAAGCAATAGAACTGTGTTCTATTTTCCCATTTATATTTACTTCTTGGAAAAGGTGAGCACCTAGGCCATAGTCACTACTATCTGCCATAATGTAAAAAGGTAAACTTAAATCAGGACGGTACAAAATTTGACTGTTACATAACTGTGTTTTTATTTCTTCAAAAGCAGCTTCACATTCCTGATCCCAAACCCACATTGCGTTTTTCTTCAGCAATTTGTTAAGACTTAGAGCATTTAGAGCTTGGGTACTAATGAACTTTCTGTAGTAACCGTACATCCCGAAAAATGACTTTAGTTGTTTCTTGGTTTTTGGAACTGGGAATTTTGCAATTGCTTCGAGTTTTTCAGGATCTGTCAAAATACCTTCCTCAGAAATACTGTGCCCCAGAAACTTCAATTTTTTCATACCAAACTTACATTTAGATAATTTAAGTGACATTCCCCCTTTCCTTAATCTATTGCAAACCTCCCTCAAAGTATTAACATGTTCTTCCCAAGTTTCTCCAGTGATCAAAATGTCATCTACATACACATTTAATTTTGATAAAAGATCTTTTCCCAAAACAAAGTCAAGTGCTCTAATGAATTCGGCTACTGAGACATTCAGCCCAAATGGTACCACACAATACTGGTAACATCTTCCCCCATACAAAAAGGCAGTATACTTTGTGGAATCATTTTCTAATTCTACTTGGTGAAATCCCGATGTGAGATCTAAACTGGTCATGTATTTCATTCTTTCAAATTTATGAAGTAATTCGTCTATATTCTCGGGATAATCGGTCTCTCTTTCCAGATACTTATTTAGGTGTCTTGAATCTAGTACAAGCCTGACACTGCCACACGTTTTGCAACCACTACCAAAGGATTATTGTATTGGCTCTTACTTCTCTCAATGATGCCCCACTCTTCCATCTTTTGAAGTTCCTTTTCTACATCTTTTCTCTTTGCAATGGGTACACTATAAGGTTTTATAAAGATTGGCTCATGTGGTTTTGATCTGAGTTTACATTGATAATTCTTTACTCTGCCAGGTCTATCATCAAAAACATCACAGTAATTCCACAATAATCTTTCTAACTCTACCTTCTGTTCTTGGTTCAAATTATCTGATTCCCGTAATTTTTCTTGAACTACATCCCCATATTCTCCATCATCATAATCCTCAGTAATTTCCTCTACACAATAACCACTGTCTTTAGAACATGTAACGTCCCTAATTTCAATTCCCTTATCAGCACAGTTTTGAACCGACATGTCAGTACTGGAACATACTCTCGTCTTAGGATCAATAAAGGTAAACAAACTCTTTTCCCAGTCAAATGCTGCATTAGCTTTTAATATCCAGTCCATACCCAACAGTACATTCTCATTTAGGTCACTTATTACAAGACATCCTTGAGTAAACTGTACATCATTTATACTGAAGGACAACAACACCTGTCTATTAACAATTTTGCTCAGTTTGCCGGTAATGCCTCTAATTTTTATTCCAACAACTGGTAATTCAACAAAGTCAGGATCATGCTTAATTATATCTCTTAATTTGCTTGAAATGGCACTAATTGGACTCCCTGTGTCAATCAAACAATACCCTTCCCAACCTGCAGCTTTAATTTTTATGTATGGACTACCAATAGTGGTGTTTTCCCTTTCTTCCTGCTCTTCATACAAAAGATCTTCTGCTATCTCATCATACCTCTGTTCCATATTTAGGTTTTCTTTATTAGGCAATACTTCCTTCAAACTTCTAGGTCTACTGGAATTTACTGGAATGTCTGGATCACTATTTACCTCACACACATCCTGACTAGTAACCCGTTTGATGATTTCATTAGGCTTAAAAGCAGAAACTGGTTCACAAATTTCCCTTAATTTGATCTTAACATCATTGTCATCACTGTAATCTTTAAATTTGTCCCAAACAGATTTCAAAATAATCTCAGATGCATCAGCACAATCAACCCCCCTGTCTCCTGATGTATTACTAAGCTGAACTGGCACAATCTGATTCTCATGTGGAATGTAGTTAGAGTTCCTGGCACAACTATTCTCAACACTATTGCTTATAACATCCTCCTTAACTTCAACATAAACTATTCCATCCAATTCACCATCAAAATCTTCTAGTACATAATCACCATTAGCCTTAACATCAACATTATCATCATCATTGCCTGAGCTTACACTACAAACACTACTAGTATCACCAACATTACTCACAACACCATCTTCACCAACCACATCCACATGAATATCAGACTTTCCAGAAACTTCAGTACGAACATCATTATGACAACTTGCATCTAAAACATCACCACACATAAGTTTGTACAATCCAAAATTATCAAAGTTATCCTTACCTTTCATTTCAGCATTAGGCGCTTCTTCTTGATTATATAAATTTGCAATTATATCATCTTCTAAGCCTACTTCATCAAAGGTAGCCTGGTTCCTATTACAGTTTGTTTCTAGTATTTTCTCTGATGACATTCCAAAATTTCCTGTCAAATTAAATTTTTTCATTACCTCTATCTACAGATCGATCATAAGCATACTGTCTATACTGGTTAGGTCTCTGATTATAGTGCTGTCTGTTCCGGGTGAAATTAGCCTGATTTTGAAAATTCCTTGCCCCAAACTGACAGACTCCCAGTGGAGCATTTAGTCGTTTAAAGGCCTATGTCTGTCGTTTCCCTGCCTCGGGTTACCTTCTCTCCCCAGGACCTGTTTCGATTTTCCCATTCTCTGTTTGAATTAAAGTGCTGATCATTCCTACCAAAATTTCTTCTGTCATTGCTATTATAATTATCCCTGTTGTTGTTAAAGTTTCTTCGTTCACTATTATTGTTATTATTTCCACGGTTCGGTTCCCACCCTCTGTGTGATGAACTTACAAAGTCGTTAAATCTGTTGTTTTGTTCAAAGGCTCTATCAAGTTTGTCCACATATTTCAAGAATTGTTCTATGGACTCATCTGGACCATATACTAAACCCCATTGTACTCTTTTCGGAAGTCTCCGTTTTAGTGCATTAATTTGAGTTAGCTCATCAAATGGCTTATCGAGATGCACTAATTTTTGCAACTGTTTCTCACAATAGGCTTTCATTGACCCATCAGATTCTCTGTAACTAGGACGATTCAAGAATTCACTTTTGATTCGAGCTTGCTCAGTTTCAGACCAAAATTTGGTTAGCAAACATTTTTCGAAATCTTCAAAGGACATTTCCGCGGAACAATTCTGATTGGCCCACGAAAGCGCCTCACCATCAAGTAATTTCTTTACAAATTTTATCTTAACACTATCTGTCATTATGGACGTGAACTGCTCCTTGCAGAATTGCATGAAGTCTTTTGGGTGTATATTCTTGTCACCGGGATAAGTTTTAATGGGAAAATTTCCCCATACCCCATTACAACTATTACTAAAACCTTTTTGCGACAAAGTTTCTTGTATTTCTACAAATTTTCTGTCTACAGTTTTTTCGACATTACCTACTCTACTACAAATTTCTGTGACCTTTTGGTCAGAATCAGATTTGAAAGATTCAATTTCGCTTTCAAAAAATCGTTTTGTCTGGTCAAATTCATTTCTCAATTGAGAATTTCCTCATTTACAAAATCAACAACGTTTTTAAGTTTTGACTGGTTATTTGAAATTTCGTTACTTAAATCAGTTTCAAGGACAGAAATTTTGCTCTCAACCGTGTCCACACGACAACTAAGTTCTTTTTGGTTTGACTCAAAAGTAATTCGCCATTCTTCGAGAACCTGATTAGTGTGAGCAATCTGTTCTGTATTTGAATTTATTTCTGATTTTAAATCACACACAGCCTTCGAAATCGACCTGTCCATCTGTTGTTATGTCTGTTCAATTTTTTCACGTAATTGGGCACGAGAATCGTCCATCTTCGAGTTTGTGTTATCCAACTTCGAGTTTAACTCTGAAAACATTTGTTTTAACATTTCCAACATTCCTACACTGTCACTGTACTCGCTACACCGCTGTCAATACTGAAATCTGCGTCTTTTTCCATTATTTTAGGAAGCAGGTACTTATCTTAGTGTCCGTCGGCGGTCGTTGGTGTCCGTGTTTTGCGAAATTTCTTCAATTCCAGGATGGTTTCGCTCGGTTGATTCACTCCTCTTCTTGTGACCCCAGAATCGACGTATTTACTTCTGAAGAATGACTGGTCCGTCGTATATCCTCTTCTTGTGGTCCCAAAACAGACGAATTTTCTTCTTGTGATCCCAGAAGAGACGTATTTTATTTTGAAGAATCACTGGGTGGTCGTCAAATCCTCTGCTTCCTCCACCAAATTATAACATCCCAGCTCCTCCACCAAATTATAACATCCCAGCTTCCTCAACCAAATTATAACGTCCCAGGACTTTCTGCACCAAATTATAACATTTCAGCACCTCAACACCAAATTAAAACGTTGCATTAGGAGGTGTCTGCTTCGTGCAAAAGGTCTTGAGTTCATATTGACGACAACAAGTAATTCTTCATTACAGACGTTTATTTACAAACAGAACTGACAGACTTCACAGACTCAACAACTGACTCTCCGAGCTAACCGCACTGCATATCCGAACTGAACTGGCAACTGACAACTCCTAGGTGTTTTAATATCTTTCCAAACAATGAGAGTCTTTGACAATGTTTTGTTTACAATACGATAGCAATTCACGACTTAAAACTAAATTAGACATTACAGAATTTTAGTACAGATTGAAGTAAGTAAAAGGATCAGTACATATAAATTCTTACAAGCATAATTTCCAAATAGATTTTATAACATTTTTCTACCAGCTTCTGGATAACCTTCACCAGATTTGTACCGATTTTTGCAGAAATATCTTGACATTTGATTCTGGATGTTTCTTGAGTGATTTAGAACAACTATCTATATGTAAAATGATTTAAATCGTGATTCAAAACGCAAACAAATCTTTTTAGCAATATTTCTTGATACAAATCGTCTTTCAAAATTAGATTATGAAACAGTTTTTACAAGTTTTCGTATTTTTGCGATCATAATATAGACTTTCTCCATAGAAAGTTCCAGAAGTCTGCATTAAACGATCATTCACAGACTTTCTCTTTAGCTGGTGAGTTTTTAAAAGTATCTTGTCCATATTATACGAAATAATTTAGCTCAAAACTGATAATATATACAATTAATCAGAACTACAGCAAACAGTGAGTCTTTCTTTTACAAAATGAAATATAATTACAAAATTGAATGAAAATAGGTTACTAACACTAATATATATATTTACATTAATTCTATTTTTGTTCTTTCTGTGCAAAATGTCCTAATATTGACACAGTACAATATTTAAACATCACCAAAGTTTCCCTTTACATTTTGCATATCTGTATCGACATCCCCTAAAAGTCTACAGTATCGAATACTTCAATATGTCCCAATATGTCCTGTAATGTTACAAGGGGGAAGTAACAGGTGAGAGTGAGACCACGGTAATCACCTAAATTCACCTGACAAAACACTACCCGCATATGTAAAAGCACAAGCCTCCAAATGAACACACAAGCCACATATAATAACAACTACAATAAATAAGTAAGATACATAAAGTAAATAGCAATAACTACTACTAATGGTGGACATGCTTCACTCAAACTGCATTTATTCCTAAGGAAAGCAAATAGTGAGAAACGTTTGTCACAAACAGGAAAAAATTACTACTGAATCTATATGAAATGCTTTAAAAGTATTTACAGCGGGAGCGTTTGGCGTTGCAACTTACCTGTTTTTGTGGTCGTGGCGTCGTGGCGCTGTGACGTCAGCGCCGGTTCGGTGATCCTGGCGTCCTAATTATTGTATTTCCATCAGTCATGCGACTGACATGGGTACATCCTCTTGCTTAGTTAATCATTCTCCTGGCGGTAATATTACCCTCCGTATAATTCCTTTGGCCACAGACCGGTTAGACGTAGTCGTCGTTGTGTACATCCAAGTTCGTATGCGCTCGTCGTGACGTCTCTGACACTCACGGCTCCGTTATCAACGTCCCGTTCACAGTTTCAAACAGTATCAAGATCAGTTCCACTCGCTCATTGTGATATTACTGTCCGTTCTCTTTTAACAACAAAATTCGCGAATTTTCTGCTGTGACAAAAACAGTGCTAAACGTCACGGTTTGCAACTCTTCATCGCAACGGTTAATGTTTTAGCGCACGCGACAGCTCCTTAAGTTGCACACAATATAATAAATCCAAAGCACATTAGTTCACGCAATTCGGTTAACTGCAAACGATTAATTTCTTGCAACGACAATCACAGTCCATCGCGCAAGCATTGTCACTGCTGTTTATAGTATCCCACGAAACGCATATCACTCACACAGTCTTAATTGTCATTCCACAACGTCCGCGCTGAAGCTTAGTTTACGCCGTGACTGAAAAATAAGACTCCCTCCATGAATTTTGGGTGATTCTGTCAAACACGGTTACACAACATACAGCGCTCGTACGCCAAGACACTACACACTTCCGACTCTCTTCACTGCCCGACTGCCACTATCGATATCGACTCACATCACAGTTCACATAACAGTTCTGCATGTTACATTAATTTTAGTTTCACACAGCCCACGTCACGAAAGCTTTACAAAGAAAATGGAACGCGTATTAAAACCACAATCAATTAAAAGTTGGTAAATACAAATAGAGCAAAACACATTAACATATCATATTACACAGCGAAACAAAATGGTATTCTATACCATCAAAGATATACGTACAGAGTAAAATCAACCACGAGAAAACAAAGAAAAAAATTAAACCGTCCTAATTAGCAATATCTTCACAAGATGGCTGTAGAGATGGGTCGAACGCGTTCGTTCCCGCGAACTACTTCATTCATTTCACTCTTTGCCGTGAAGCGTTCAAATGAAGTAGTTCATTCATGAAGTACGGAAGCCTGGCGAAGTTGCCCAGTTCGCCGCTCAGCCGCGGCTAAGCTTGCTTCGCCTGGCCCGTACAATAAAGCTTCATAATACTCTATAATATTACCAACAGATGGCCGACCTATGCAGTGACGTGCACGCAACGTATTATGCTCTTACAGCGTCTGAGTTAACTTAAATAGAGAATGGTCGAAGGGGACAAAGGAAAGATAAACAGAGATGCCTGTCATATAAAGAAGGTATTACATTTAATCTTGCTCGACATTTTCTCATGAAGCGCCCAAAAAAGGTCTTTATCTGCCAAATGAAACATTATTTGTTGTATTCATGGACTGAAAACTAGGGCTACCAACCAAATGCAGTCCAATTTCATGTTCGTTTTAAAATTTAATCCAAAATACACTCCTGGTAATGGAAAAAAGAACACAGTGACACCGGTGTGTCAGACCCACCATACTTACTCCCGACACTGCGAGAGGGCTGTACAAGCAATGATCACACGCACGGCACAGCAGACACACCAGGAACCGCGGTGTTGGCCGTCGAATGGCGCTAGCTGCGCAGCATTTGTGCACCGCCGCCGTCAGTGTCAGCCAGTTTGCCGTGGCATTCGGAGCTCCATCGCAGTCTTTAACACTGGTAGCATGCCGCGACAGCGTGGACGTGAACCGTATGTGCAGTTGACGGACTTTGAGCGAGGGCGTATAGTGGGCATGCGGGAGGCCGGGTGGACGTACCGCCGAATTGCTCAACACGTGGGACGTGAGGTCTCCACAGTACATCGATGTTGTCGCGAGTGGTCGGCGGAAGGTGCACGTGCCCGTCGACCTGGGACCGGACCGCAGCGAGGCACGGATGCACACCAAGACCGTAGCATCCTACGCAATGCCGTAGGGGACCGCACCGCCACTTCCCAGCAAATTAGGGACACTGTTGCTCCTGGGGTATCCGCGAGGACCATTCGCAACCGTCTCCATGAAGCTGGGCTACGGTCCCGCACACCGTTAGGCCGTCTTCCGCTCACGCCCCAACATCGTGCAGCCCGCCTCCAGTGGTGTCGCGACAGGCGTGAATGGAGGGACGAATGGAGACGTGTCGTCTTCAGCGATGAGAGTCGCTTCTGCCTTGGTGCCAATGATGGTCGTATGCGTGTTTGGCGCCGTGCAGGTGAGCGCCACAATCAGGACTGCATACGACCGAGGCACACAGGGCCAACACCCGGCATCATGGTGTGGGGAGCGATCTCCTACACTGGCCGTACGCCTCTGGTGATCGTCGAGGGGACACTGAATAATGCACGGTACATCGAACCCATCGTTCTACCATTCCTAGACCGGCAAGGGAACTTGCTGTTCCAACAGGACAATGCACGTCCGCATGTATCCAGTGCCACCCAACGTCCTCTAGAAGGTGTAAGTCAACTACCCTGGCGTGCAAGATCTCCGGATCTGTCCCCCATTGAGCATGTTTGGGATTGGATGAAGCGTCGTCTCACGCGGTCTGCACGCCCAGCACGAACGCTGGTCCAACTGAGGCGCCAGGTGGAAATGGCATGGCAAGCCGTTCCGCAGGACTACATCCAGCATCTCTACGATCGTCTCCATGGGAGAATAGCAGCCTGCATTGCTGCGAAATGTGGATATACACTGTACTAGTGCCGACATTGTGCATGCTCTGTTGCCTGTGTCTATGTGCCTGTGGTTCTGTCAGTGTGATCATGTGATGTATCTGACCCCAGGAATGTGTCAATAAAGTTTCCCCTTCCTGGGACAATGAATTCACGGTATTCTTATTTCAATTTCCAGGAGTGTAGAATGAGTATGTTTACCACTGTCATAAAGTCTATGTACCTACGTTAAGTAATTATTCAGAAGTTTTCCTGTAGATTTTATTTTTGTTGAGAATAATAACCCTCCAGATTCAAAACGTAAACTGCCACCTGTAGTCATTGGTACGATTTCAGGTAAAATTCCTCTTTCAGTGTTATTAACAAACCTTTTATTTTCATGTTAGCTGTGCGTGCTCACACAGCCAGCCTCTTCGTTTGTATCTTTAATATTCATTTGTCTCCAAGCGCTGCTAACGGTAGGCTACCCGTATACGCGAAGTTTAACTGCACAAATAACTGGTAATGATGTCAGTCAGCACTGCAGGAAGCAGCTGACGCTGCATTCCCCTCGCCCCCTCACCTCCCCAACCCCTCGTAAACCTATCGTTCCCCACAAACACCGCGCGATTCGTCGATAGGCAACAGAGGGAGGACTGAAGTGAAGGGAGAATTAGTGACGTAGCGCCGATGTTGTGGGAGAGGGAGAGGGGAAGAGAGTGAGTGAACTAGAAAAAAAGTGTGGAGTGTACTATCTGTGAAGAGTTTGAAGTACCAGTTCTTTGAAATTGAATGGTTAGTTCACACTTCACTGGAGTGAGTCGTTCATTTGAACGACTCATTCACGAGCTCCCCATCACTAGATGGCTGGCTGGTGATAACTGGCGCTGGCTGGCATCCCAGTAGCTCGGTCGGTAAGAGGGCCTCAGTTCGACCCTCGACTCATCATGCGGCGGCTGCACTCTCCGGCACGCGGTTGTGCCAAGATGACGGTGGAGTGGAGCGGCGCTGTGACGCATACCCTTCTGAATGGCTCGCCGATTAGTTTGATCACCAGCCAGCCAGCCGGGACGGCCACTATTTGTTCGTTGTGCTGTTGCTGCTGTGCGTGTCACATACGCCACCTGCCGCAGTGTCCCTGGCTTCTACAGCCAGGCGGGCACTGACCGGCAGGCAGGTGGCAAGTTCAGCGAGTGCCTTGGCATAATGCCGTGCCAGTGTATAGCTGCAAGTGTCTCTCTTTACGTCGTTGTGTCCTACTGCGTACGCACAAGCCGTTGCAGTGTCAACGTTCTCGAATTAAGGCCGTTTCTAATAAGTGTGGCAACTCCTTTTGTCTCCACATCAAGTCTACAGAATTAAGAAGCAAACTTTAATCCTGAAACGTTTAACATATCTACACCAGTGGTCACATGTTGTTCTGAGAAGCAGATTATGTCAAGTGGATTCGATGGATTTAATACATCAACGCAAATGAGAAGTTCATCGGTTTTACTTTTGAGTCCTCGAATGTTCTGGTATAAGTGGGATAAATGATGTGACATATTAACTGAATTATAACTGGCTTGATAATTTTTTAATATTTTCTGTTAACAGCAGTTTGCTTGGAAGCTGCATTCTAAAATCTGCGTGCTGTTTAGCTGTGTTCTTAAACTGAATGTTTCTTTCAACCCAAACCTCTCTTGAAACTCGTTTCCTCTCTTCACTCGCTACCCTAAAAGCGGTACACCTCCAAAACCTGTAAAAATAGATATTTTTTCATGTCTGATGCTACCCCTCACTCGCAACCCGCCTACTGATATTATCCACAGAACTGAAACCAATGTGAAAACTCCTAACCAGCACAAGTAGTCTTTGCGCTTCAAATTAACTCTCTTGATGGAAGAGTTCGATTGAGGTAAATCATGGCGTTCCAAAACAGACGAAAACCCCACACCAGTATGATTCGTTGCTGACACTATCTTCACCAGATCACTCTCTGTAGAGTACTTAAAACCTGTCAGTACTACCACGCTGACATCCCACTACGACTACGGTATCTTCCCTTGCAAAATCTATACATAATGACCCTATAGCCTCTATCACGTGACCAAGATAAGCACTAGGTTTAAAAGGAGTTTGCGACTCATACTCCGAACCTAGATCATTCGGCGGCAGTTACCCAATGCTTTTGCCGTCTGAAGGACCTTACAGCAAATTATTCAGTTTTCTTGAGGTGAAAACGGGAAAGAACGAAAAATCGTTACTGGATTCACCCCCTATCCAAAGATAGAGAATAAGAGGGAGATTTCCGCACGATATTTAATAGGATTGTTGATTATCCTGTGAAATTCTTAGAGTATTGTAGAATGAGTTTTACTAACTAGAATTTATTCCCCTCCCTTCTTCCTGAGCATAAGCATATTTCAGCTGAGAAAGACTGGCTCTAACACTAAGGTAAGAATTTTCAACTGCACGTAATGTTAATTTTGTACATAATTATGCAGTATTTATTTACACATTTGTCATTGATAGCTTATTGTTTTGTTCACTGTAGTCATTCGTTTCAGTTTACTGTTTTGTATATATCGTGCTAGTGGGGATTCACAGGTTTCTATGACCGATAGTTACAGAATGTCATGTGCATCGATTCATCGGATCATTTTCACCAGTAAGCTGATATGGAAGCTTCCGTCACCTGTTGAAATATCATAGACATCTGAGACGGCATAAAAGGAGATTGCTGAGGACTTTCGGCGAGATGTGGCAGCTTCCTAACTGTGTAGATGCTATCAACGGGAAACAAGTGTTCATACAAGCTCCGCAAAACAGTGGAAGTGTCTATTGTAATTATGAAGCGTCATTTTCTATAGTCCTCTTGGCACTGGTGGATGCGAGCTGCAATTTTATTTGCATTGATATTGGACAGTGTGGGAAAGCCAATGATGGTGCACTGTTTGCCAACACTTCGATGGGGACAATGTTTGACCGTAACGAAATGAACGTACTAGGACCAGTGTTACCTCCGGAGCGCAACGAGGAACAACCGTTTGTTAAAACTGGAGACGCATCTTTAATGAGACCGTACGCTCGAAATGCACTCTCTCGAAACATATCAGAGGCTATATTCAATTACTGGCTCTCACGTGCCAGACGGGTTGTTGAGAATGACATTGAAATCTTGACTCAAAGACGTGAAAAATATTATCACTGTTACCCTCGGCAGACACAAGAAGAGGAACACGAAAGGAAAACAAAAACTATTCTTAATTGATTTCTTTAGCTTCTCACGGATGTCGCTCCATGCACTGTCTTTGAGAAGAGTAATGTTTATACGACAAACTGTAGAGTTCTGGATGCTGTTGAGCAAGTATTACAAGTTCCTTGTCCATGTTTACGAAAAAGACGCAGAGCATGCTGTGAGGACAGACGGGACACGTGGTTCGAGAGATATTCGTAGCCGTTCGGGCAACGCCATGAAAGAACCGAGCACCGATTGACCGCCAACAGGTGACGTACGGGCACTTTGATGTAGTTCCTAGAGATGGGCCAAACGGTTATTTTGGAGTATCTGTCATCACGGTTACAGTTATTTTTATATCAGTTATTGTTAACGTTTATAATTTTACTACCGAATTCACCAGACAGGGTTACAGTTAAATAATTAGGCGGAATCCATCAGTTCAGGTTTGTGATAATTACAACTGCGAGTAGTGAGAGGTGGCGGGAATGTAGTATGAATCGAGCCATAGCTTTAGCTCATTGACTGTCCAGTACATTTCAGTTGATCTTTGAACGGTCATTGCTGTTTGACATTGTGTGCATGTAGGTTATCGGTCGCTATTAGAAATATTATCCTCGCAGCCGCAACAAAGAGTTCACTGAACTTTGCCACAGCACTGTCAAAGTGAAATGTTAAAAACGCGCTTTCTCAAGTATGAACTAAAATATAAGTCGAATATTCTCGGTAAAATTCGAACCTTAACTTGGTGCTCTTCACATGATTAATTATATGTCTCCAAGCCTTCAGTTTGTTGTGTATTTCTTACGCTGGAGGTTATTGTACGGAAATTCCGACGGGTGATTGCTTGTTTTAACCTCGCAAGAGTAACAGATTTAAACGCTTCAGACGCCATTACCGTACCTTTTTATTCTGTTGATCTAATTCTTCTTTGGTCATCCATATTCTGAGAGTCTGTATTAATAGTATTGATGTAGGAATACGAATTTGCAGTAAGCTCTCAGAAATTTTTTAGTAATAAAATTTCCTGTCCTGAGGAATACTTCGTTTCTCGATTCCACATTTCGCCATTTTTTAAACTTAAATATGATGATATTGTACACATTATGTCGGATTTATGAGGCAATAATACGCAACATTTCCAGTATACATCTGTCAATGCCACCTGCCTGCTTTGACTTTTTTCCTCCCTTTTTACAGGTTACTATCATGGTAGTTAACTCTCTAACTATATAACAGGCTACTTTATGAATGAGGGGCTGTGTTTTGTATATAAGAAAGCGTCAACATGGTAATGAGTGCACATGGCAGAAACTTTTTCAGTGTTACTTAACATAATAGAAAATGAACTAACTTGAGCTCTTTGAAAACAAAAATGCATATGTTTTTAAGATATGTTCATGTAGTATAAACAAGTCACCGATGGTATCTGTTCTTTCGGACATGTCCGAAAGAACAGATACCGTCTTAGTTTAGGTATATAGGTAAGGCTCACCGGCCACTTGATCATCATCTTCTTCTTCTGTGCGAATGCACAAACAATGCCCGAACTCTTACGGGAATGAGTATAATAGGTGGGGGCACTACGAATGTAGTGCGGGACAATACGTTGAGAATGTGGGTTTCGCGGGAGGCGAGCCAGAGATAAATCCATGCAGTCGCGCTATCCTCTGTGTCCTCGGTGGCTCAGATGGATGCTGGCACGGTAGCGCACAGTGTTCGGTCAGAAGGTTAAATGCTCTCTGTAATAAAAAAAAAAGCTGAGTTAATTGATCAACGACGAACTTAGACGGGTGTCTTACGACGTCCGCCCCGAGCGGATGCAAGTAACGAAAGCACGTCGGCACGGTAGCTCAGCGTGTTCGGTCGGAGAGCTGGTTGGTCTCTGTAATAAAAAACTGAGTGGAAGGATCAACAAAACGAACTTGACGGATGTCATGTGACGTCCGCAACGACCAAACATAACGATCAACAACCAACAAAGTGAAAAAAAATGGATAGAGCGTCTGCCATGTAAGCAGGAGATCCCGGGTTCGAGTCCCGGTCGGGGCACACATTTTCATGTGTCCCCGTTGAAGTATGTCAACGCCTGCACGTAGCTAAGGGTGTTCATTTCAATGTAATGGGAATTATTAAAGTAACTACTAGTGTCAGATAAGCGGTTATTACAGTAACTGCTACTTGTCAGTAAGCGGTTATTGGTATCAGTTCAGTTATTTTTTTGTCACCTCTAGTAGTTTCTATGTGACGCACTATGCTCTCGCAGCGCATCTGTCGTCAGTCGTGGAATCGCTGTGCCAACGGATAACCTAAAACAGGACAAGCGCACGGCATGAGTACAGCAACGATACAGGAAGCTATGTAAACAGAAGATACTTCACGGCTATGCAGATAGAACAGAACGAGTTCAGTCGTGGTCCCATGCTTCAAGACACAGTCCCGAGCCCAGTCGAAAAACTGAATACGTACCCTATTTGCGAACCGGTCCTAAGCAGCCAGTAAAGAGGAACGGTTCCCACGGAGGCAGAGGTAGCAACCGGACCATATGGCGCTGTGGTGAGTCATGAGAGAGGAGCGGAGAATGCGAGCCTTGACAACGGATCCCACTCGACAGTAAAGATGCAGCGGAACCACTAGTGTACTGGTGCTAGGCGCCAGTTTTACTTTGTTATTAATGTAGACGATTAAAGTCATCTTCTGATAAGACTGGTACTAGATGGAGCCTACGGGTCATCAGGCCTTCACAACAATACTAACGTTACACTATAAACTGGTAAACTCAATAAACAAATGAATATCGTTAATCTACTGAAGATATTCAAAATGGTTCAAATGGCTCTGATCACTATGGGACTTAACTTCTGAGGTCGGCAGTCCCCTAGAACTTAGAACTACTTAAACCTACCTACCCTAAGGACATCAGAATCACACACCCATGCCCGAGGCAGGGTTCGAACCTGCGACCGTAGCGGTCGCGCGGTTCCAGACTGTAGCGCCTAGAACCGCTCGGCCACCCCGGCCGGCTTACTGAAGATTTATGAAGGGCTACGAAGTGTTACATTGTGTCGGCTGTGCGCGAACCACACTATTTGGCGATAGGACGAACTCTGAGTCGGTTCATATGTGAGAGTCTACGACAGAAGACATTCAGATAACGTTGACATAGGCTTCATTCACAGTGGCACCGACGACGGTCGCCAGAGGTCGCCCGATAACATGTGACGTCAGCCTGGTCAAGGTGAGTCCGACCTCATTCCCCAGTTTTTGGCGGGATCGAACAGGTTAGATTAGGTTAGAATCTAGTCTATGTTGGAAATAGGTTCGATTTTAACCTCACTGGGTGGAATGGGGACAACACCACCTCTGTGCTTGGAGACGAGTACTACAATGCAGTGTTTGCTATTAAAAAAATGTCGAGTGAGCTATATCTCTTTCTCAAAAAGAACGTTTCGAGTACTGTTTACTCCGTCTTTAGTTATTGTAATTACCACAGAAGTTTTACGAAATAGGTAGTTCCAATGATACGTCGCACTAAGAATGTCTTCAAAACACGTTGTTCAGAGCACGGTTTATAATGCTACAGTGGCGACTTCGGTGTATAAAGTTTTTTCCAATGAGATTACGTGCGCATAATGGTTAATTTACTTAGCGACAGTACAAGTTTCTTTCACGTGATGAACGAACAAAATTTGTATGTGAGTAAGCAAGTATTATTTAATTAATGAGAAATATATTTCCGGTTTCACAGCAGCTCACTTTATTCTGAAAACGGTTTATATTAATGCAATACTGCCAAGAGATATATTCAGATAATCAGATTGTATAACTGGAAACTTCACTGCCCTTTAAACTTTTACCCAGTGGATTTGCTAAAGGGCCTATCAAGATTTCTGGTGGCAGTATCATTTCAGAGTGTGTGCAGCTTTTAGTAAGGAAAATAAACTGTATTACATTGTCTTTAAGTGCACTTGCACAAAACATAGCTCCAAAATTCATTATGGAATAACTGAAAATTTCGTAGTATTTCGGGTCCAAGAGTGAAAATATTAGCTTTTAAATAAGTACTTTGGGCATTCAAAATAACTTCCAACATGTCACACTAAAACTTTGAAAATGTGCTTTCCAGAACGCGAAAAAGGCCTAATCGTTGGAAAGATGTAATCGCTAAATGCCAAATATCAAAGTTGAAATCAATAAAACAGGATTGCAGTAGGCTTCTTTTGGCATTCTCCAGATGTAAACCGATCCCGACGTTGGAAATAACGAAAACGTTGACTCGTCGGACCATATTATGTGCTTCCACTAACCAACCATTCAGGATTTATGCTCCTGACACCAAGCTTTACGCTTCTTTCTGTTGGTTGTCGTCACTAATGATTTCGATATGGCAGCTTGTCTATGAATATTCGATTTGTGTACTTCTCGGCGGACAGCGTCGATAACGGGGCCTCGAAGATGGCTGTTGAGCACTGCAGTCATTTTAACCGCCGTAGTTTTGTGTTGTTTTGACACAATTCGTGTTAGCGTACGACGATCTCTGTTTTGATTTGCGCCCACTATTACGTCTACATGATGATGTCTTTCCACGTTTTGTGTAGGCTGCCATGACTATTGAAACAGTTGCCCTTGAAACGTTTAATAAGTTGGCTGTCTTGGTTATTGATCCTCCAGCTAATCGGGCCCCCACAGTCTGCCCTCTTTGGAACTCTGTTAGGTCTTTCATTTCACGTCGAGCTCAGCCTCTGAATGCAAGTACGAAGTGTTCTCTACTCGTTAACAACCAGCACTGATGCCTAGTCCGTGCTGAACACGCACAGTCCAGCGCGACACGTCCCTTACCTGCGCTGATGGTCGTTAAGCACGATCATCCCATTACTGCCACTGTTCAGATTATTTTGCCTATCCACTGTACAGTCCCGACTCAGGGCCTTATGGTATGGGGTGCTGTTGTGTACAACCACAAATCACAGCTGGTGCGCTCTCAGGGCACTGTGACCAGACTAACCTACGTGAATGACATCCTGCGACCAGTAGCCATATCTTTTCGACACAGGTTCGATCCTGCCTCAGGCATGGATGTGTGTGATGTCCTTAGGTTAGTTAGGTTTAAGTAGTTCTAAGTTCTAGGGGACTGATGACCTCAGATGTTAAGTCCCATAGTGCTCAGAGCCATTTGAACCACATTTTTTCTTTTCGACACAACACCCCAGACGCCATTTTTCAGCAAGACAATGCGTGACCACATGTTGCCGCATGAATACTTGGCTTCTTGGTGTCACAGGATGTCAACATTTTGCCCTGGCCCACCAGATCACCAGACTTGTCACCAATCGAAAATTTGTGGTGTACGGTGAAACGACGGGTGCAGCAGCGCTGTGGCCCAATGCCAGCCACCACAGAAGAATTCTGGAACCAGATGAATGCAGCATGGATGGTTTACCACAGCACAGCATTCTCACCTTATACGCGTCGCTGCTATCACCCCTGGAACAAGTTATCAGGCCCCATGGTGGACCCTATGCCTACTAGACAACAGGACACACGCTGAACCGAGATGACTGAAATGCTAATCATTTCTGCAGAACATACTAATGTACATGTCCTGTGAATATGAATGTTCTATATCTAGTCGTTCATGGTGTTCTTTTTTTCCCCTGAATATATGTATACAGACAGATTAGAAAAATCCATGCACTTTTAAATCTCTCATTCATAATGGAGTTACTGGTTACTGGACTCGAGATGTTTCACAGACAGATGGAGTTACGAGATTTCCACTGCCTACCGTCGATATATAGATTACAAAAGTTAAAAATTGTCCACTGAAATTACTTGTAAACAAAAAAAAAATCAAGAAAGTCACCTAACTGAAATATTCAGATAAATTGCTGACCATAAACATCAATGTGAAGGACAGTCTAGAGAGATGAGAAAATAAGACGAATATTGCGTTTTCCAAAGCAAGAAGCAAATACAAGAAGGTGTGAACGTTATAACACAGTAGTGAGACCTGAGACTCTGTATAACGCCGAAACACTAGTGCGGAAAGGTGGCATGAACAAAATTATGAAAATAAAAAGAAGGCTGACTGGAAACATACTTGCACCAAGGACAACAGAAACAGAATACAACACGCTATGACCTAACAAAGAAATCCATGAACCTGAAGTGAACATAATACATAAAATGCGCAAAAGGAGACAGGCTGACGAAGCAAATCCATAGCAAAATTATGAAACTGAAACGACAACCAGCATGGTCTATACAGACACTAAATGACGTCAAAGAAGCAAACATCAACATAACGGACCAACATAATAGAAATTTATTTAGGAACAAAATTCAGAAAGTGCTTCGGCGACGAACAAGAAAGACAAAAGAAACAGCCACACAATATCGAACAATTCCGGAAGCAAAAATCAGAAAATATGAGACGAACGGGGGCGCAGAGGAAGAAGAACGCATGTAGCAAGAATTGAAGACTGATTTAGCGAAGTCTGTGAAGGTCTGTTCGAATAAATAAATAAATAAATAGTAATAGTATCGGAAACCTTTTGCTTATCATCTTTTGAACACAAGAAATCGGTGCGAGCAGCCACCTGCCAATGGAGGTACAAGAAAATCTGGATTCTGAGTGGAGCGCACTGTCTCGAATCGTGAACAGCACAGTGCTGCTTAAGTGCACTGAGCACTCTGTCAACATGCCATGTCAAGCTTAAACCTTACGTAAATTGTCACTTGATTATGAGAGACGTCAGTATTGGCATTTGCTCGCCGAATTAGCGTATACCACAGAGACGTCATTCGAACATGTAGCCACTATCTTCAGGCACAAAACATTTAAAATCTGCCTCCTAGCGGTCAGCAGCGGTTCTAAACTCCCACTGATGACCACCATCAACAAAATAATGGTTCGTACGTACCCTGACGAGAATGCAACCAAATTCCACGCTGCAGTTTTGGAGATAGCTTGTAGGCCTGCGTCGATCTAGACCAGCGGTTCCCAATCGTTCTTAGACAATTGCCCCTAAGAGCAATTAGACATTAGCCCGTACCCCTGCCCTCCCTCCCCCCTTCTGTCTGTTTCCTCCTCCCCTCCCCCACATCATCACCAATTTAGCACCTAACTAATATGTAGAATGAAAGACTTTACTTGGAACTCTTTTATTTTGATAGTTTGTGTGTGTGTGTGTGTGTGTGTGTGTGTGTGTGCATGTTAGAATGACTGATGAAGGAATTCGTGGTGCATCGCAAGTGCTATTAAATGTTCAAATGTGTGTGAAATCTTGTGGGACTTAACTGCTAAGGTCATCAGTCCCTAAGCTTACACACTACTTAACCTAAATTATCCTAAGAACCAACACACACAACCATGCCCGAGGGAGGACTCGAACCTCCGCCGGGACCAGCCGCACAGTCCATGACTGCCAAGTGCTATCCACAACTCCTCAGATAATAAAGCTAACCATTCACAGTGAGGGCAGACACTTGCCACAAAACATACTTCCCCTGCATTGCTTCTCTCCATTGCGGAACTTGTTTGACCTCCACACTGCAAGCTCGTTTAAAATGTGTGCACTATACTCACTGTTTGTAAATAACTTGACTCCTGCACTCCTTACTTCTAAACTGGCAGAAATTGAACGACTTCAGGCAGTTAATACATTGTGTCTGATCTGAGCCACTAATAATAATAACAATAATAATAATTCTGGGTACAGTACCATAGTAGTCTTTTACGTAGTTAGTGCTGTGTAGTGCTGTTAGTTAATTGATATACCTGTTTCGAAGTGAGTAAAGAAGCAATTTCTGGACTACTGCAAATATTATCTACAACTTGGAGAAGACATTTTCTTGAGATATTTAGCATTTGTTACGCATATGTCTCACTTTTATCATCGGCGATGTGCCGGTCAAAGAAAAACATACGTGTGTGGTGGATTTACTATGTGAGGAACCTGTAAACTTCACTGTAACTTCTATAATAAATATTAAAGTCTTACAAAATTTGTGATAATGATCTTTTCAAAATAATTTAGTTTCGTGATGAAACAATCGAATCGCTTAATTTTCACATGTCAGAAAATTTCATTTTACCCCTCAGGGGGTAACTACCCTCCAGGTTTGGTACCATTGATCTAGAGACTCAGTCATCTCTACGCTATCAGTTGGCCTCCAACTCGTAACAGTAAACGCCTAACAGCAAAAATCTTACAGCGTGAGTGAGTGCGGCAGGCGAACGTGGGCAAGCGAACACCTAGAATGGAACCTGAATCCATGGCGTTGTGTTTCTTTCACCGACAAGTGCAGGATTTACAGGCACCTAAAAACGATCGTACAAGAATGTGTAAGCTCCCAGGTACCGACGCTCCTCTAAGCCACTCAATCCTATTGGTTGGAGAGGTGGGCTAATCATGTTTTGGGCCCGTATCACGCATGGATGTCGGACGCCTGTCATCGGTAACAGGGATCAGTTGGGAGCCGTTTAGAGGGAGAGGACGTTCTGGCCATTTTTCTAGTCCTACAGTCAACGTTTCGAAGATGGATTCATCTTTCTAGAAGAGAATGAACGATCACAGCGTGCACACCTCGTGATCACTTTGCTCTTGTAAATGGAAATCAACAGAATCTTACATACATGAAAGTGACTGAGCATTCCTGTAACCAGCCGAAACTCCAAGAGTGCGACGCGCGTCAGCAGCAACGTCTCGGCAACATTGTGGTCAACAGGTCGTGGAAGGTCCTAGCAGTGTGAAGATGGTACACCGTGATATTAAATATTACCAAGTAGCAGACTTTTATTTTCTAATTTCCGTAAAGATGTACAATTTCTAAGAGACTGCCTCTGTCTTGATTATTGTTAAGTTTTTGTTTCCCAGTGAAGTCCTTTTCACCTTCATAACGGTTCTTCTTTCACTCGTTGCGAGTAAACATGTTCACCGATATGAGGTGATAGGTAATTCAGTTTGAGCAGTGCGTGGTTCCTTCTGAGCGACTTGAGAGTCCACAGTGGTGTCTGTTTTTCAATAGATTGTTGGAGCAGTATTTGAATATGATCATGCTCGTCTTGATGTTGGAAAGAATGTTCGAGATTGTTTCTGCACGTACTCTTGGCTGCCTACGATCCTGGCTTCCAACCAAACGGAAAAAAATAGAAACTGTTGACTTTCAATGTTCATATCTGTTATTGAAGCTGTCAGTTACTCAATAAGGAGTACATTATTCAGCAACAAAAATCTTTGATCATTTGCCCAACAACATAAAGTGTCTTGCACGCAGCAAATCAAGTTTTAAACCCAGCTTAAAATCATTTCTTTTGGACAACTCCTTCTAATCCATGGACGAGTTGCTGTTCCGGAAATGGTAAAAAATAATTGTACCTCTAAATGTAGTTGCATGTGTAGAGCTAAAAATTTCAGTAATATTAATATTAGCACTATTTATGTGTAGAACTAAAATTTCAGCAATATTAATACTAGCACTAGTCGTGTGTATATATATCTTGTAATCTGACTTGTTCCACATCATATCGAAAAAATAATCGGGAAAATGATCTACGGAACATGACATAACTGAAACTAAACTAAAACTAAGCTCAGTATTATAGTTAACCCCGTATGTAGAAACATTTTCAGTGCAATCGCCTTCGGCCAGGTCACCGCTTTGAACGCTACGCAGCCTATTCCATTTATTTAAGCATTTTAGCGCTATCATCAGTCAATAGTAAGCTTTAGCCATCTCCCTTCTTCCTATTACTTCATCACTAGTTATAAGTTTACAGCTCAGCACCCTTCAGTTGCTATTGACATATGTCAAATAATCCCCTATATAGAAACAATTTGTACATGACCTACATGTACTGAATTATTTGTTTTTATAGTCAAGTGCATTAATTTATTATAGTGTTTATACGCTCTCAGCTATGGTTTATGTGACGCCGTCCCTCTCCTCTTTTACTGCTAAGTTTCGTGTGTGTTCTCTGTAATTGTAGACTCTTCGTTAAAAAGTTATGAAGAACAATTAATCAGACAAATAAAGATGTTCCCGCTTAATAAAACAAAAATCAACACAGAAACAAAAATACTTTTTTTCGTTATAGTGATGGAAACGAAGGGTGGGATAAACTGTACGGCCGGCGTGCCCTTCACGAGCACTCTCAAGTACCGAGTAAACCAGAGAAATAAAATAAGTGTACATGTATATGTTAGTGTGTTGCTGAAACTTTCAATTAAACTTACATCACCTTTTACTTCAGAACCGCAGAACAAATATCTATGGTATATTACACAATTTTAGGTACTGAATGTGCTATAGCTCCGCTCTACTATGAACGACAGCTGGCGAACACCTCTTTCGGTTACAGGCCAATGCAGTCGGCAGAATGAAAGCGTTGGGAGACATTGTCGGCCTGTGTGCTGATGAGTCATCAGAAGGTGTTTGCGAGGTGGTGAAGCGTAAAGCCTGATAGCCGCTAAAAGGCTTTGGGCGGTCTGTCGATCTTCTCTCCCTGAGCATTGACAGTGTTTTCCTCACAGGCAGATGAACAGAGATGAGCCTTTTCGCACGTAACGAAGCGTTACAGTGTCAGCCTATGCGCTGTGGGTTCGCGGAGATCCGCCGGCAGCAGCTGCTAAACGAATGCCTCGTTCGTCAGAGAACCATTCAGGATGGCAATTCGTTCTCTTATGTTACTATCCAGTCACAGAATGCAAAGGTCGTATTTTGCATGGTGCTCCAACTCGTATAGTACAGATATCAGTCTTAACAAATTCGTGTTTGTCAGATGTGTACGACCAGAATGAGGTATCAGAGAGAGAGCAGTGTGTAACCTTGTCTTGTAAGTGAGATCTTTTCGTTACCTTTTTCCTCTCTGACAAATTAAATACTTCGGTGGGTAACGAGAAGAAATAACGACGGTACAAACTCTAACTACCAACGTATAAAACATCAACTACCTGTGTAAGGAAGCCGTAGTCTAACAAGTGTGTGTGGATCAAGTGCTTAGCAGATCTACTTGTGTGTTTCTGCAAATCTGAAGTCCAAAAGCGCCGTGCACAAATGTCAAACTTACCTGACGTACGCACTTCGCTCACTAGCCTGTGAATTCTCAGTACGAGAGTACTACGAAGATACTACGTTGGGGAAGGGGTTATCCACTTACATAAGTCAAAACCAAATCTGGTAATATGTTGAATTATTGAGGTCCAGTGTCTTCTAATTTCGCATGTGTACATTCGTTACAGCAAAGTTCCAGCTGCTTCGATCAGAATTCATGGAACAGTCGCCAACGTAACTTTTGTCTCTTCGTCCGAAACTACCGATACTTAAGAAAAGTTACTTGCACCAGAAGGCACGTTAATAATCTCCCAAAATTCTACTCTGTTTGAAAATATACCTTCCACGAGGATCTTGATGCTACACACCGCCAGGATAGTTTTGGAAATTCCAGCACAAAATAACAAAGATATTTCCCGGTCACTATCAGATGGTCTCCAGAGACAATGATGTCACACCACTGAGGCAGTAGACAGCGGAACAGTAAAGACAACATAATTACTAATCTGCATTGCAGCAATGATATCGCGACTGGCAAAAACTTTGCGCATTGTCTGACATCGTCAAGACTCGGAGTGTGTCACAAAGCAAAAAACAATTATTATCACCAAAACTAATTCATTTTCTACGTGACTTTACTTTAGGCAACATTATTTATATAATATGCACAAAGACAAAGCTTACTTTGGCATAACTGTGGAGCCGCCTCTCGATACGTCCGCACACTCTGGGCTCCAGCCTCATTCTCTCTAACGATGGGGCGTCCTCTGCTCTACTGCCTCACCAGGGAAAAAACTACGTCACGCTACTACCTTTAATAATTGTGAATATTTGTGACATTGGAATATTTCCGTTAGATACCTTCAAGTGGGAATCTTGCAGAATGACGTCTGCCAGTATCCAACCTCTCTCTTGGTACAATCCGTAACATTATAGGTCGTATTTTGTCTTTGATTTTTTTTCCAAACTTTCATGATGTTCAGACTGCTGCAACATTTGCGTTGTTTGTATGTGTTAGTGTCATGACTTGCTTCTGGACGCCGGTACTGATACGGTGGCGCGTCCGTTACAAATGCAAACAGTCAACATAAGTCTGAAGAAGGTAAGCAGGATTTTACCCGTAATGCTGTCTTATGAAAACATCAGTAATGCTGCTGCTCTCTGAGTATCGACGCATTGAAGGAGAAGCCCCCTTTCAACACGGGGATTGAAGAACATGAATCGGCAATTCGAATTAACTGTCGTTTTGGGAACTGCTCCTGCGAGAGGCTGACGGCCCGTTACGCTACAAATTGTTAGAGATGTTACTGTTACCATTGCTGAGGATACTCGATGCAATGTGCAATATTCAAACAGTTCACGAGCTACCTCACAACGGCTGAACTTGCCATGGTCCATCGTTGTTTCGGGCAGCAGTAGAGAAATCCTAGTGCGGTTGCATGCTGTCGTGGATGTAAATGGTCGTCACACTTAGCAACGTTTGTAATCCGGAACGTAAACAAGATACGCGATTACCAAATGTTACCCTATCATGTGGAAATGTTTCTTTCAACAGTCATTTCTCTGATTGTAAAATGTAAACTTTCAAGGCCGGAACTGTCATGATTAATAAAATTCTTTTCCGGGCTATTATGCCGTGGTCTGATGGATTTCGCATTGCAACCCAACGTTTGCTGCAGTCAGTAGTGAGACAGTGTGTGTTTCGGAAGTTAACAGAAGCCACGAACCCCCTTGAAGATGTCCTCCGCAGATGGGGACGAAACGTTGGGTTGCAATGCGAAATCCATCAGACCACGGCATAATAGCCTGGAAAAGAATTTTATTAATCATGACAGTTCCGGCCGTGAAAGTTTACATTTTACAATTAGACGCCTCTACGGGGAGGAGATGTCAAGGAATGTGCGACGCATGGAAAATCTCCAGAAGAAGAGAGTGCAGCTTTTGTGTTCACTCACATTTCTGTCTCGTTGCAGAGCGGTCGGTGTTATTCCAAAGTTTTTGAGGATTAAGCGACTATACAGCTCGGCCAAGGCGCAGCGTATTTTCAAACGGACGGCAGACGCTTTACTACGAGAGCGGATTCAACAGACCCGCCGGGACTTGGCAAGCACAAACTGTAAGTTAATGTCTCTCCATATTACTATCAGTAATAAATTGTGTAGTGGTGACTGGGATAGAATTGACAGACTGTTGCATGGCGTGATTAGGAACCACATGTTGACAACGTCTAGTAGACAGAGGAAGAAATTTGATAATTTGCATCCTAATCAGACGATCCGCCAGTTAGACGCTTCCCGTACTGTTATCAATTTATCGAACACTTGTTATCTGACGATGAGAGATCTGTGCTTGCCAAGGGTGGAAATTTTGCCATTAGTCAGCGAGTTGTGCCCACTGAGGAGATAATCGCCAGTGTAGAAGCAGGCATTCGTAGTGTGGACGCGATTACAGCCGAAGAAATCCGCATAGAAACTGTGAGAGTATTAGCTCGCGCAAAGCCTCCAAAAAGTAATTTAACCGTGGGTGAGAGGAATGCAATAAAACGCCTAAATGAGGACGATAGTATTATCATTGTCCCCGCTGACAAGGGAAATGCGACGGTGGTTTTGAATGTTACTGACTATCACAGCAAGATTAATGACTTACTAGATCCGCAGACTTACAAGAAGCTGAGTAAAGACCCGACTGATAAAGTTCTTAGAACGGTTTCGCGGTTAATTAAGAAGTCCTCTATCGAACAGAACGTTCAGAAAAGTCTGTTCAATTCAGTTGCGCTGCCACCAAGACTCTATGGCTTGCCGAAGGTTCATAAACAACTTGTTCCTCTGAGACCTATAGTGAGTGCCATTGGTTCGCCCACCTATTCTATTGCCAAGTTTTTGACAACGCTATTACGGCCGCATGTGGGACGATCGGACTCCTATATCAAGAATTCTGCACATTTCATCAGTAAATTAAGCGGCATAGTGGTCCAGCCGGAGGACATGTTAGTCAGTTTCGATGTGGCATCGCTATTTACTATGGTTCCTCTCAATGAGGTGTTGCAACAGCTGAATAGAATTTTTCCTCCCGACATTGCAGAACTATTTAAATATTGCCTTACGACCACATATTTCAAATGGAACGATGAGTTCTACGAACAGACTGATGGCGTAGCAATGGGGAGCCCCTTAAGCCCGGTTATAGCTAACTTTTTCATGGAAAAATTCGAGGCGCAGGCTCTAGAAACTGCCAACAAAAAACCGAATATCTGGTTCCGCTACGTAGGTGATACGTTTGTGTTGTGGAGGCATGGCAGAGAGGAACTAGGCCGTTTTCACAAACATCTAAACGGTATTAATACGAAGATTCAGTTTACCATGGAGGAGGAGGCAGAAGGGAGACTAAATTTTCTGGATGTGCTAGTTTACAAGAAACAGGATGGTAGCTTAGGCCATACAGTTTACCGGAAACCCACGCACACGGATCGTTATCTACACCGGGATTCGAACCACCACCCACAACAAAAGCGAGGCATAATAAAAACGTTGGCGGATAGAGCGAGGAACATCTGTGAACCTGGGCTACTGGATACGGAACTGGAACACCTCACTGATGCATTACTCAGGAATGGTTACTCGGCTGCTGAGATAAAAAGAGCGTTAAGACCGACGCGTGAAAATCATAGCAATGCACAAGCGCTTGCAAAATCGAAAGTTTTCCTGCCTTTTATTAAGGACGTCACTGACCGCATAGGGAAAATATTGAAAAAACGGAATATCGCGGTGATTTGCAAACCTACCCGGAAGATACAAGAACACCTGAGATTGGCTAAGGATGCTCGTAAACCGCTGGAAAAAGCAGGAATTTACAGGATCCCGTGTAGTTGTGGGGAGGTATATGTGGGTACCACAAAAAGAACGGTCAAAAAACGACTAGAAGAGCACAAGGGCAATTGTAGAAGGGGAGAGATTGATAGATCAGCTGTTGCGGAACACGCTTTGCAGTCAGGAGACCACCACATTTATTTCGATAGAACTCAAGTACTGGCAGCCACAAGCGGATATCATGAAAGGCTTTACAGAGAGGCTATAGAGATTATGAAACACCCCAGGACTTTTAATAGGAAGGAGGAGGACGTGAAATTGAATGACATCTGGATGCCGGTGCTGAAGAAGATGTGTACCAGTCTTCCGCCATGGGATGATAGCAACAGCGGACGGCGGCAACCGACAACGGCCAATTGCGCTCGCGTATTCAAAACATGTGACGTCACGCCTATGCGCGGGAGCACGCGAAAACAAAAATTTGCTGCAGTCAGTAGTGAGACAGTGTGTGTTTCGGAAGTTAACAGAAGCCACGAACCCCCTTGAAGATGTCCTCCGCAGATGGGGACGAAACGTTGGGTTGCAATGCGAAATCCACCAGACCACGGCATAATAGCCCGGAAAAGAATTTTATTAATCATGAGTCATTTCTCTTCCGCACGTCCTCACAAATGTTTCCACAAAGTTTCGTTGTTGTACGATCACTCATTCTTCATTACGGTCCTCTCAAGTAGCGAATCCTGTACCTTGTTGTTCACTTGTTGCTTGGTGACTCCGATTTAGTCTACTAATAATAAAAGATAAAGGTCGGTTCATCATTAGTGGCATAACAGTAGGTGACGGCGAAAAGATACAGCAATTTTTCTTGTGTTTCCTTATTGTAGTACCTGTAATTCGCTAACGCTGGGGGATCGTTCAAATATGAATGTCTCTTTTGACACCTGGTACTGGTAAGGACCCTCGCAGCAGGAAAGCGTTTATGCTGCAGAGTGTTTGAAAAAGATTCACCGGATTTCGGTAGACCGTGTATTTATCAAGAATGAAGGCGGAAACTAGGGATGATTTTCGATTAACGCATGGGGTTACAAAGTTTTTATGATCAAAAGAACGATATGATTTCACAAGCATATCTGGAATTGCTGCATTCAATGTAATTGGTATGCATTGCAGTTCACCGTAAGTTGTTTGATAATGAGTCACATAGGCAAATACTTTCACACTCGTCCCAAAAAAAAAAAAAAAAAATCACGTACAGTCAGATCTGGTGATCTTGGACGGGACTGATGCTATGTGATGTTCGGAAGTTGCTTGCAAGCCGGCTGGTGTGGCCTCTCGGTTCTAGGCGCTTCAGTCTGGAACCGCGCGACCGCTACAGTCGCAGGTTCGAATCCTGCCTCGGGCATGGATGTGTGTGATGTCCTTAGGTTATTTAGGTTTAAGTAGTTTTAAGTCTAGGGGACTGATGACCTCAGATATTCAGTCCCATAGTGTTCAGAGCCATTTGAACCTTCTTGTTGCTTGCAGCCGATTGATCGTTGCAACTCTTTGTTAATAAATCTTTTGCATTTAGGTGCGTGTGCGGTGCTGCTCCATACTGTAGCACTGGAACTTTCAGCGTGGTCTAGCAATAGCAATCTCCATTATATGCAGGTGCATGCTTTCTGTAGCAAAGCGAGGCGGCGCAGTGTCAAAACACAGAATATTTGGAATGGTGCTGGTTCAAATCCGCCTCCGGCCATGCAGGAATGGATTTATCGTGATTTGCATAAATCGCTTAAGGCGAATGCCGGAATGACTCCTTTGAGAGGGCAAGATCAATTTACTTCCCTAAACCACGCTTGTGTTGCCAAGCTAACGTCGACGTGACGTTTAAGTGCTAACCTTCCTCCCGAGCGTGTGAACGAAATGGCAGCGCCTGGGTTGACTTCTTTCAGCAATCACATGAATTTGAATCTTACAGTTAGCACCAAGGTATACTTTTATTTTCGGCAAGTAAGTTAATACACTTTCCAAGATGTTATCTTCATTCGTGTAGAAGATATAATCTTGCGGGATGAATCTTTCTAAAACATCATGTGGTATCTGATAATGTATGTACCAAAATAAAGCATTATTCTAAAGCGACTTCATAGAAATTCGAGTATAAGTCACTAAGAACATACCTGGAATCTGCTGGTTGCCGGGACGGAACACGTGTTAATTTCACAGTGAATGAAGAAACATAGAGGTTGAGCAAAATACGGAAACTCTATAAACACAATACTTTACCATGCCTAATACGGCGTAGGAAAACCGTTGGCATTCAAAATACCTTAGAGTCATCTCGAAATGGGTAAATACAGATACTGTATGGTTGTCAAGAGACTCTTACATCGTTCTTCCTGCAATATAGTGGGAACTTCAGATAATAATGATGGAGGTGGATGGCGATCACGCTCCCTTCTCTCAATAGTATGGAGACTTTCTGACTGTCGTTGTCAGGGGAGATGCGACAATTCATCCTCGTGATCAAAAAACCAGTCCTGGACGAAGCGAGCTGTGTGAGCAGGGACCTTGTTGCCTTGAAAAACGGAGTCACCCTTGGGGAACATGCGATGGACCTGATCGGGCAAATTGGTCACATACTCCTTGGCAGTAAACAGACGTTGCAGAGTAAGCATAGGGCTCAGGGAATACCACGATAAGGTTGCCGCAATCATCACCGACCCCCACCATTTTTCACTTTTGGGACGTAGGTTCGGCCAAAAGTTGGAAACAGTGTGAAAATGACTTTTTTCCATTGCTCCATAGTCCACGTTTTATGGTTTCAGGACCACCTTTTCCTGTTACAGACATTTGCATGAAGGATGGTTGGTTTTTGAATACCAGCCCGCCCTATAGCTTCTCGCGTCCGTCGGCCGTCGTAATTTAATGTATTATTATTATTATTATTATTATTATTATTATTATTATTTTGATTGTTGCCGACGTACGTGGTGTGCATTAACAAAAATGATATTTCATTCAATTTTGATTTACGATTAAATGCTTTTGTGAAGTTCTCTTTTTTAACAACATTAATCTAAAATTATTTGTTACGTTAATGAATGTTAGACGCGCTGAATCTTAAGATTTGAGCATATAAGTTGAACAACGGAATAAACTATTCATATTAATTTCCTCGGCTAGTCAGTTCACTTGAAAGCAAAAAAATCTTTAATTATTAATTACAATTACGGCCCACACTCGCGCGAGAGTATTTTTTCTTACCTCCGTTAACCATTGCCTCGTAGTCGGAGTCCTGGCTCTGGCTCTCGGCTGTTGTATTGAAAATAAGAATCTTAAAGCTACGTATTTTCTGCAGCGTCGGGCGGCTGTGGAGATAAATGTATGTTATGTTAACAGCGGGCGAGTATTTTATAAGTTAATACCGCCACGTAATGGCGTCGTTGGCTGCATCGGCTGCTGCGATTGTTGAACTGTAAATTACTCGAATGCAGGTTAATTCAAGGAAGGCGGACATGAAATCGGGATCACCTCTTACAAATTAAAAGTGCACAATAATATTAAATGAATATATTATCTGCTTAATTAGTACAAGTATGCTTACATTTGCCAGCACACGCAAGATGTCCGCCTACACGCAATCAAGACAAGAGAAGTGAAGACGACTGAAAAATTAACAAAAGAGCGTATCCTGACGTCTCCTTAGATCATTTTGTTATATTTCTTTGCCCTCGAAACTTACACAGAGAAATTATTATAATAAGGATACATGAGAAAAACGTATCTTATTCAATTTTCAAATGCCTCTTCTTTATAAATATTGTTTTTGAAGTATTTTCTTATTATTTCGCTGGGGACGCTGTAAGCTCTATGCTTATGGAGCTCCCGCCGTGTTTTTTGGCGCTGAAAGGGTTCGCGAATGCGACATTCAGTTCTGGAGTGACTTCCGCAGCTGTCGTTCTCTTACTTTTCGTCACAGTCCTCTTCAGTGACCGGCTGCCACAATCACTCAACACACGCTCTCGTCCCCATTGTGACTTAGCGGATGGAATTTTTCTGCTATCCCTGTAAGCGGTATAAATCTTCGATACGGTGCCTCTCGAGAAACCAAACACTTGGACTCCCTTAGTTACGGAAGAACCCACCACACGAGTACCAACAATCTGCTCACTTTCGAATTCACTTAGCTACGGGATAAAGGACTACAACCACACAGAACTCTGTATGACCACGACTGACACAGGTGCGGCTATCATCTGCAATTATGTTCAAGCATGCATTTCTCGTGGCTTTTCCTGGGACCTCTGTTGTTCCTGATCTATATAAATGACCTGGGTGACAATCTGAGCAGTTCTCTCAGGTTGTTCACAGATGATGCTGTAATTTACCGTTTAGTAAGGTCATCCGAAGACCAGTATCATTTACAAAGCGATTTAGAAAAGATTGCTATATGGTGTGGCAGGTGGCAAATGACGCTAAATAACGAAAAGTGTGAGCTGATCCACATGGGTTCCAAAAGGAATCCGTTGGAATTAGATGACTCGAAAAGTAGTACAATTCTCCAACTTCAGTTGGAAAGACCACATAGATAATATTGTGGGGAAGGCGAGCGAAAGGTTGCGTTTCATTGGCAGGAGACTTAGACGATGCAACAAGTCCACTAAAGAGACAGCTTACACTACACTCGTTCGTTCTCTGTTAGAATATTGCTGAAAATGGTTCAAATGGCTCTGAGCACTATGGGACTCTACTGCTGTGGCCATCAGTCCCCTAGAACTTAGAACTGCTTAAACCTAACTAACCTAAGGACATCACACACATCCATGCCCGAGGCAGGATTCGAACATGCGACCGTAGCAGTCGCACGGTTCAGAACCGCGAAACCACCGCGGCCGGCAGAATATTGCTGAGCGGTGTGGGATCCTTACCAGGTGGAATTGACGGAGGACATCGAAAGAATGCAAAAAAAGGGCAGCTCGTTTTGTATTATCACGTAATAGGGGAGAGAATGTGGCAAATATGATACGCGAGTTGGGATGGAAATCATTAAAGCAAAGATCTATTTACGAAATTTCACTCACCAACTTTCTCTTCCGAATGCGAAAATATTTTATTGAGCCCAACCTACATAGGTAGGAATGATCACCAAAATAAAATAAGAGAAATCAGAGCTCGAAGAGAAAGGCTTAGGTGTTCGTTTTTCCCGCGCGCTGTTCGGGAATGCAATGGAAGAGAGAGTTTGATTGTGGTTCGAAGGAACCTTCTGCCAAGCACTTAAATGTGAATTGCAGAGTAATCATGTAGATGTAGATCTACATCCATACTTCGCGAGCCACCTGACGGTGTGTGGCGGAGGGTATCTTGAGTACCTCTTTCGGTTCTCCCCTCTATTCCATTCTCGTATTGTTCGTGGAAAGAAGGATTGTCGGTATGCTTCTGTGTGGGCTCTAATCTCTCTGATCTTATCCTCATGGTCTCTTCCCGAGATATACGTAGGTGATATACACTCCTGGAAATTGAAATAAGAACACCGTGAATTCATTGCCCCAGGAAGGGGAAACTTTATTGACACATTCCTGGGGTCAGATACATCACATGATCACACTGACAGAACCACAGGCACATAGACACAGGCAACAGAGCATGCACAATGTCGGCACTAGTACAGTGTATATCCACCTTTCGCAGCAATGCACGCTGCTATTCTTCCATGGAGACGATCGTAGAGATGCTGGATGTAGTCCTGTGGAACGGCTTGCCATGCCATTTCCACCTGGCGCCTCAGTTGGACCAGCGTTCGTGCTGGACGTGCAGACCGCGTGAGACGACGCTTCATCCAGTCCCAAACATGCTCAATGGGGGACAGAACCGGAGATCTTGCTGGCCAGGGTAGTTGACTTACACCTTCTAGAGCACGTTGGGTGGCACGGGATACATGCGGACGTGCATTGTCCTGTTGGAACAGCAAGTTCCCTTGACGGTCTAGGAATGGTAGAACGATGGGTTCGATGACGGTTTGGATGTACCGTGCCCTATTCAGTGTCCCCTCGACGATCACCAGAGGTGTACGGCCAGTGTAGGAGATCGCTCCCCACACCATGATGCCGGGTGTTGGCCCTGTGTGCCTCAGTCGTATGCAGTCCTGATTGTGGCGCTCACCTGCACGGCGCCGAACACGCATACGACCATCATTGGCACCAAGGCAGAAGCGACTCTCATCGCTGAAGACGACACGTCTCCATTCGTCCCTCCATTCTCGCCTGTCGCGACACCACTGAAGGCGGGCTGCACGATGTTGGGGCGTGAGCGGAAGACGGCCTAACGGTGTACGGGACCGTAGCCCAGCTTCATGGAGACGGTTGCGAATGGTCCTCGCCGATACCCCAGGAGCAACAGTGTCCCTAATTTGCTGGGAAGTGGCGGTGCGGTCCCCTACGGCACTGCGTAGGATCCTACGGTCTTGGCGTGCATCCGTGCCTCGCTGCGGTCCGGTCCCAGGTCGACGGGCACTTGCACCTTCCGCCGACCACTGGCGACAACATCGATGTACTGTGGAGACGTCACGCCCCACGTGTTGAGCAATTCGGCGGTACGTCCACCCGGCCTCCCGCATGCCCACTATACGCCCTCGCTCAAAGTCCGTCAACTGCACATACGGTTCACGTCCACGCTGTCGCGGCATGCTACCAGTGTTAAAGACTGCGATGGAGCTCCGTATGCCACGGCAAACTGGCTGACACTGACGGCGGCGGTGCACAAATGCTGCGCAGCTAGCGCCATTCGACGGCCAAAACCGCGGTTCCTGGTGTGTCCGCCGTGCCGTGCGTGTGATCATTGCTTGTACAGCCCTCTCGCAGTGTCCGGAGCAAGTATGGTGGGTCTGACACACCGGTGTCAATGTGTTCTTTTTTTCATTTCCAGGAGTGTAGATGTTTTGTCCAACCCCCTGTAGTTTTGTGATATCAATATAAATGGATCTTCGTATTCTTGAAGCTAATCAACATCCAGTTCGTGTTCCGTCTTACTTCCAGCTGTTATAAAATTGACAGATCTGTATGTTTAGCGGGGGAACGCGTAAGTTTTTTCCAGAAAGATGGGAGAGGAGGACTGACCTCCCTGCCCGTCACTGGGTATGCCCTTTTAGGTCGCTACTTCTTTTTCTGGCAGGGAGTTATCTCTGGACTCCTCTCCTCGCACCGCCAGCGCTATTGCGTGTGGAGGGGCGGCGCAGGCGTGCCGCTTGGCACGGCAGCAGCGGCATTCGCATGCCGGCCGCCCATCTGTCCGTGCTGCGTGCTGTCACGTACCGGACTGATGCATTCAGATGCGGGCCCTCCGTAATGGGCTGCCGCCGCCAAACGGGACGGACGTGGAGCGATGTTGCTGTCAAAAGTTACTGCCGGAGCTGCTCAACCGGAAGGCTGCGTAATTTTCCCCTCGCTCCCTCTTACATTTATTCTATTTATGAAAAATGTCTTCGGTTCAGAGACTTTTCTGTATCTTGAGTGCCCGTTTGTTTCCACCGTCGCTATCAAATCTGCTGCGGAGCTGCGAACATTTTATAGAATCGCAAGAAAATTATAATGGCATGTAGAAACAGTTTGGTCTGAGACCGAGATGACGCTTATACCAGAACCTTATCATATATATTATTTTTCAAGTCAACATCCCTTGTTCTCAACCCATACTAATTGCACAGGAATATATGAGGTATCGTTGGAAAGGTTCTGCAACCGGCTTCTGGGATTGCATACCGATTTTGGTCTAAAACTTAGTACCTATGAAAAATTTTAATATGAAAGAGCATCATAGATGCTCAGTTTCGTACATATACAGGATTATTTTTTTCATCGTGTACAAACTGCAGGGATTGATCGATGAGAGGATGCAAAGCAAAAAAGTGTAATGAACTTATGTCCGGAAATGCATGGTTTCCATGTTACAGACACTGCGGTCTAATACGCGCTGTACCACGCAGCCAGCCGGCCAGTGTGGCCGTGCGGTTCTAGGCGCTTCAGTCTGGAACCGCGTGAACGCTACGGTCGCAGGTTCCAATCCTGGCTCGGATGTGTGTGACGTCCTTATATTACTTAGGTTTAAGTAGTTCTACGTTCTAGGGGACGATGACCTCAGATGTTAAGTCCCATAGAGCTCAGAGCTATTTGAACCATTTCAACGACGCAGCCACAGTTAAAGTATGCACCGTTTCCTCCTAGAGAGTGGTACTGTTCCTGATACGTCATACCCTAGCTCTCTCTACTCCCATAGCAATGTGGTAATGTTGTGTCTGATTCACTTTTCTTGCTGACTCACCTTGTGGTGGATGTGCTACAGTGTTGTACACATTGGTTCCGTATTCGAATCGAGAGCTTGTCGACATTTTGTTTACATACGAAAAGGCAAATGACAACGGGCGGTGGGCAGCAAGGTTGTATCAGGAGGCCTATCCCCGCGACAACATCCACATCATTCAATGTTTGCAAGAGTGTTTCGTCGTTCGTCTGAGACAGCGTCATTTTAGGAAGCTGGTAAGAATGAAGGACGTACCCGAAATGTTCGGACATCACGCTTGGAGGAGGAAAATATGGAAGGCAACCGCCGTGTCAGTACCAGGCAGTTGGCCGGCCAGTACAGGGTAAGCCAGACGACCGTGTGCAACAATCTCCGTCACAATTGTTACTAGCCTTATCACTTACAGCGTATGCAGGGTTACTAGCGACAGACTTTTCACATCGGGAGTAGTTTTGTCATTGATTTCTTCACCAGGCAACCACGATTCCGTGATCTGTGTGATCCATCCTATTCACAGATGAGCTCAGCTTTACGCGGAGTGGTATCTTCAACTTTAATAACAGTTGTCTGAGGGACATTATGCAGAACGCCGTGGTACGGTGACAGCGAATCATCAGCATCGGTGCAGTCAGAATGTGTGGGCCGGGATGATTCGTGACCGTATTTTGGGACCAGTCTTCCGTCCACGTCGCCTAACAGGCTGGAACTATCGGCGTTTCTTGCGGGTGACTGCCTCGCCTGCTGGAAGAAGTGCCATTGATGATTCGAAGGGCTATGTGGCTGCTGCATGATTATGGTCTAGCCCACTTCGCTGTTAACGTCCGGACGCATCTCAATCGTGTCTTTCCTGGTCGATGGGTCAGAGGAGGGGTTCTAGTTGCATGATCTGCTCGTTCAACAGATCTCAATCCGTGATATTTCTGGTTATGGGTCCGTCTCAAAAATATCGTGCATGCAGGGTCCATTCCAGACGTGGAGACACTGGAGCAGCGTATTCATGCTGCCTTTGACACTGTTAGGATGCACGCTGGCCGATGTAAACGTGTGAGACAGAACATGCTACGTACAAGCTTGCGTTGAGGCACAAGAAAACCAATTTCAACACATACTATAACTGTGGCTGCGTGGTACAGCGGCTATTAGACCGCAGTCTCTGTAATAATGTTTGACTGAATAATTGGTCTCTAGCTTGAAGACCATGTATTTCCTGGCGTAAGTACATTAGACCTTTTTTGTTCAGAATCTGCCCATCAATCAATCCCTATAGTTCGTACACGGTGGAAAAAATCAAGCTGTATCTGTCGAACCTAATGACGAGTAAGAGACTACCTTTTTATCTGATTACAAACACAATTTTATTTGTTTTAAAGTTTTTATTAACTAGATAATTTATGTAGAGCATTATCGTGGATAACAGCTGTGAGCACGGCGGTAGCCCATTATCCGTTCACATCCTACATGTTGACTTTTCCAAACGAATATACTTTCCGAAACGACAAACATTTTTGTCATTGTCACCAGCTAGCCGTATCCCAACTACTACACTTATTCCACTTACTGTCATCTTTTACAGCTACAAAAGTGCGAAAGTTCCGCACGCGTCTCCTGTTTACAATTAATCCTCAGCTGATTGACTCCAAGAAAACTGTTCTAATACCACGGATAAACTTAATACTATCTGATCCAAGCATGGATTTTCAGTTGATAAGGCAGATGCCTGTTAAAATTGCATTCGCGATCAGTGTAAACAAGTAGAAGGACAGAAGCTTCAAAGAGCAGGATTGTCTTCTTCAAATCCCATCTTTACTCGCGGACAATTGTATGTAGCCTTTTCAAAGGTAACTAACTCAGCTAACAGTTTTGTATCCCTTAAGGAAAATGAAAAACTAAGTACACGAAGATATATCCTTATCTCAAGTATCATTTACACCGAGGTTCTGTAATAATCTGCAAAGAATTTTATTTAAAATTATGTGCGTGGAAATGTACATATAGGGATGTATAATGAAGTCATGATTATTATTTCACGTCGTTCGGTTCATTTTTAAAGACGTTTTCTCTTCATTCTCAGGACTACCCTTGCCGTAAAGACTAAACTTGATCCAAACACTATCTTTATTTTAAACTCTAAAAGTGCGAAAGATTTACACCTGTTGCCTGGATTTCATTATCATCGGTATATGTTCTGCAGTAACGTAATGAAGTGTTAACTTTATGTACGGAAATGTTTATTTTTTGACATTTTAACGTAGCCGATGAAAGTGTGTGTCATTCAAAGGATTAAAATGAAATTAAGTTACATTAATTACCTTTGACTATTGTCGACAACGGAGCTTCATCCAAATTTGGTGGAGATTTGTGGGAGTCTACTTCTTTACTTTCAACAGTTAAAAAATAGGTAACTGAATTCAGAAGTGCCGTACTTCTCACGAATATGATCCACAAGACAAATCGCATGATTGCAATCACAGGTAACTACATCGAAGAGATGCACGACGTGATACTCAACTGTTACTTACTAGATGTATATGAAATATGTAGCGCCATAAGTGAATCATTATGTTACAATCTATGTGACGAAGTTACTACGAGTATGAGGAAACCACGCACAGGATCGGGATCACATTTGTTGGCAGGGAATCAAAAATGTAAAAACTAGTTTCACAGAAATGTTTGCACCCTTTTAAAATTATGCAACTGATTTCCCGCGTAAGTAAGAGATGAAGTACCATGACTTCTTGCACAGAAAGAAAATAGCAATAGAAGCAGTGCATAGAAGCACCCCACTCCAAAAAGATTAAGCTGAAATCATCTTATGGAAAGATTAGGACCACTATGCACACGATGTCATTACTTGTCGTTCTATTCTTTATCCTCCCAAGGGTTAAATAATAACTGCTCAACACCAAGTAAACGAAATAAAAAAAATAAAAAAATACGCAAGGGTATTATCGGAGCATCCATCCTGTTTACGAGATATGGTACCCTCTGTTTTCTCCGTTTTCTGGCTGGACAATGAAAAGGGTCAGGTAAGGGTACGTGGGAATTTTCCACATCTTCTGTAGCGGTATATCAAGTGGAGAAACTGCTCATTGGGAAAACATTGGACAAACTGCAATTATCTGGAAACGCGTTATGTTAAAATTTTCTGTAGACTAATCTGGAGTCGAATTTCTCAGCACACACTTCTGTCTGAACTGGTCCATCACATTCCTTGTTAGACTGTAGTATAACTGAATTCTCTTAAGAAAGTTACTCATAATTTCATGTTTCGAACAATTCAACATATTTGAGTATCTGTGAGTGTTTTCTGGAATAAATGGTGGTAAGTAGTATATAATTATCATTATGATTGTTTCAAAATATGTTTTTAATCGTATTTGCGAAATAAATTGTGTTAATATAAATTTTGTTCTTTTATTGACTTACCCAGACGTGCTTTGTCACCTATATACCAATATCTGTGGCTCTCACTTTCTCTGTGTAGATATACAGTAGTGTTTTAAATAGTTACGGATGCCAGTGTAATATTGTACTCAATTAAAGCAAATTATGTGACCGCTAATGTTTTTTACAGGTAAGTTTGTCTCGCTGATGAGAGCGATGAGGCTATGCTTCACTGACATCGTCGATGATGGTGAGTACTTAGTTACACTCATTATGACAATAGTGTGATTTCCATCAATGACCGTTTTAATGTTTTAATTATTCGTTAGCCTCTCTTCTTAACACAATCTTCCTGCATACAACGCTGCAGAATTGCAAAATTTTTAAAATGACTTCATACATCGCTACTGTAACTGTGGTCCTGGTCGATTCCGAGTGTACTTGTTCGATGTTCGATTCAGTTTGAAAAACTGTGAATTTAATTGCATAAGCAACTTTTTCAACGTTTGAAGGGAGCTCTGATGATACGCAGAGACATAATGCAACTAGTAACTAGTTAGTGCCCGCCATCCATGTGGAGCACGCATGGGTCTCGCAGCGGACTTCTAGTACTCAGCCACACACAATTGGTTTCATCAAAGTGTACGGGCCTGAAGATGCCGTTGACGCAACGTCGAAATTAGTAGCCAAATAAATATAAAATCTTACGTACAGCTGGAGGAGTTTCATTTTTAATCAAAATTATACCAGCTGTGTCCCATCGTAATCCAATTTAAATATGGATGTACAAAGGTACACTCAGTTAACATGTGTTTGAGACATAGTAGGACGTCGACTTCGAGGAAGGTCTTTGACACTTACTGTCTGTCTAAAGTTTATGAACCACCTCATTACGCTTGTTTTTGCCGTGTCATCCATTACTTGAGTCTATAATTCCTCACAGTACCGTTGTCACAGATTTGGATTCTGCATACCAGATGACAAATTGCGCCTCCCCAAGGTCTGTCATCATTTTGATGCACTCCAAGTCAAAGCTGCAACAAAAGCTTTGAGAGCTCCTAAACATTTCACAACAAACCACAATTCTCTATCTCCAATAGTTTCCAAGCCATGGTTTTTTGGAAGTGATTCGGGACTTCATGAACACTCCGTATGTTTGTGGACAACTGTCTCCTTGTGAGAAGGTTTCGCCGCATCCAGAAAGCAAATATACCATACTGAAACTCTCTTGTAGACGATTCTTATGATGCAAACATCCATCTGTTATCTTCCATTGCGCTAACGTATTCCATGGATCCCATGGAGATTGATCTCTGAAATGTGGAAAGAAATCAAAGATGTACATTTTATTTCATTTCAATGCAATGCAATCAAATGACTTTACGTTACTGTATTACAGTGCCAAACGTAATTAGCAACTAACCTAAGGAGCTCCTGTGAACATACTCTTCAATGAACTAGAAGTTATCCTACAGAAAGTTCTCTAATTTAGTCTTAAAATCCACCTCATCGTCTACATGACATTCAGTGCGCTCTGGTGGGTTTGTGAAGACATGTGTTTCCATGTATCTGACTTTTTATAGCTTGTGGATTTTTATGAGAAAACTGAACTGTGTGGACTGAATCTTGTTACAATTGAATGACAATCAGTTTGATTATTTTGGACATGATTCCCTTGAATAGATCTGCGACCATATTTGACTCGAATAATTTACTTTTGTCTAGTCAGCACTGAACATCCTTACTTAATGTATTAAATAAGTTAAGGAAGTGAGATATACGTTAAATAAGGATGTTCATCTACATCAATTGGATACTCTGCAAATCACATTTAAGTGCCTGACATAGAGTTCATCGAACCACCTTCACAATTCTCTATTATTCCAATCTCGTATAGCGTGCGGAAAGAACGAACGGGTGTATCCGATTTCCCTAATTTTATCAAGGTGATCGTTTCTCCCTGTGTCGGTCGGCGTCAACAAAATATTTTCGCACTCGGAGGAGAAAGCTGGCGGTTGGAATTTCGTGAGAAAATTCCTCAGCAACGAAAAACATCTCTGTTTTAATTATGTCCATCCCAAATCCTGTATCATTTCAGTGACACTCTCTCCCATATTTCGCGGTAATACAAAACGTGCTGCCCTTCTTTGACCTTTTTCGATGTACTACGTCAATCCTATCTGGTAATGATCCCACACGGCGCAGCAGTATTCTAAAAGAGGACGGACAAGCGTAGTGTAGGCAGTCTCCTTAGTAGATGTTCAGTTTTGAGTACACACTGTATATCCATTAAGATCTGAGGATGCTTTATAGTGAAACGCTTCATGAGTAAAAATAAAAGATTTTTGGCGAATAAGGTAAGAGTAAATTATCTCATCAGTTTGCCTTGAACAGTCTGTTGATGTTTTGGAATATTTCATTAGCTGCTTCTTCAGTACAGGAAGTGGTGTTATTGTTTTCATTCCTATACTTATGTTCTATGTAAAAAGGAGAAAATTTGCATCTTCACTATACTTGTACTTTGGACACAACAGGCGTGCCAAAGCATGATGAATTTGCAAACGTATGAAAGTAAATAATAATCTGGACAGTAACACTACAACAACACACAAAGGTCCAAATAAAAGCCATTGAGGGATACTTTCGTTTGAGTTCAGGACCAGCGCTGTACTCATTCGACACACAGTGTGCAGAGGCCGAATGTTACACGTATTTGTTGCGATTAATTTGAGAGCACACCATAGAAACAAGCAACAGCATGTAACGGGGGCGGGATACGCCCATAGTTTTATAGTAAGATATTGAAACATTCTTGTTTTTCAATGATTCAAATGCACTGCCAGTAATTATTCAAACATTGACCATGATGAAAAAAGTGCACTCGACATGAAAAAAACTACGTGCGCCAATGAGAACAGCAGGCATGTCACACTTATTCTCTATTTTAGTATTATACCTTCTTCTATGGTATGAGTATGGATTTTATGTATTAGTTTTAATTCCAAAATTATAACGGAGGTAACATATTTCTCGGTGTGTCAGCCCGAATTCTTATATTTCGATATTAATTTTACTAAATAATTATTTATGTACTGATGGGGAATGACACCGATCCATTAGAGCCAGAAGCGGCGGGGAAACGTTTCAAGGACATATGAGAGAGCAGTGAGAATTACAGCTAGGTCGCGGTGTGAGGCAGATGTAGTAAGGTGTCAGTGGCGATAGGATTGCTACTGCAAATCTAGAATTCTCACCTGTAAGAATTGGCGTTGACTTAGTTTAAATAATACTGAACATTAAATAGTGCCTTTAATAAGAACAATTTGTAAGCTTTGCTATCAATTATTAGACAGATTTAACACAGTCGTTCTCAAATCACTGAGTAAATGTTGATTCATGCTACTGTAATTTAATGCTGTTTGAGACTCAATAAATATGATGAAAATATTCAGTCAGTGAAAGGACATCACTTGTAGCAGAGAGCTTAATATGTTTTTACCCACTGTAACTCATAAATATTCATACATCAAGTTGGACAAAATATTACACTCATGAGGGGTCGACTCCAGGACGGAAAGCAGGCCAAAGCTTTTTCGTTGAAAGCAACACATTATTCCAATGGCCATTGCAGAAAAGTGTGATAATAAAGTGGGACGGCGTGGTAGCGTGTGACCCTTAACGTTGATCATTCCGTCGCATTCGAGAGTAATAGACTATGCTCTGTCAACAGATTGCAGTCACTTCTTTCCATTCATTCGCAAAATGTTGTGTGGAAGCTAATGAACAAATTGGGGCAGCGGGAAAATTACTGAAACCGTACAAGGGACAAATAATGTTGAAATTTCCGTCTTCCTTGGTGTTATTGCAAGGAATGTGAATGCGAATGCGAGTGCTGTGTTACAGAATGTGCGTATGCAGCCAAGATTACCGCGCCACTCGAGATAGAACCCGCAGTAATCAGCTCCACGTCAGCAGAACATCGAGTTCCACGTGACCAGGAGGTGCTCGTAGTAAGAAGATGCATAACAAATGACGTAGTACAGTGAAGTAAAACAGTTCCTATGATTTCGTAGACTGTCTTCAAACATAAAAAAGTGGCCTCTGCGACAGAGATAGAATGGTAACGTGCTTTGTTGACATTCCAGAACATATGAATTTAACCTCCAGGTCTCTAGTTCTGCACTGGAGCATTTGAGGTTGGAGTGCGTAGTGCGAGAGGACTCATTGCTCTCGCTTTATTTCCACTCAATGAGTAGGTTCAAAAATGGTTCAAATGGCTCTGAGCACTATGGGACTTAACATCTGTAGCCATCAGTCCCCTAGAACTTAGAACTTCTTAAACCTAACTAACCTAAGGACATCACACACATCCATGCCCAAGGCAGGATTCGAACCTGCGACCGTAGCAGTCCCGCGGTTCCGGACTGAGCGCTTGAACCGGTAGGTTACCGCGGCCGGCTAAGTGAGTAGGCTGAACACATGTATTGAGGTGCGGTTTTCGCCAAGTTATAGCGGTCGATATTGCGAGTTTCCTGACGTTCGTAAGTAATTTTTATCGTTTACAGTCGCCGAATTACGACACCGACGATGTTTTTTTTTTCTGATGGAACTAGTTTATAAGACAATTGAAAGAAGCTTGTAAGATAACTTCAGTGGTATGACATATACTGGACTTGATCAAATAGTATCGAAATAACAGCACCGCAAACCACTGTCCTGCAATCTGAAGAGGAGGTTCCATAAGCTTCTGCCCTATTATACCAAGTCTAAGCAACAGTAACTCAGGTATGGTTCTTGTGTTTTCCTGTTTGCTTGAAGCCCATCAGTCTGTGTTCTGCTGTTGTAGCGATCAGATAAGTTGTTTCTAAGACTTTTGAGACATTCACATTGTATGCGCCAGTCGAAAAGTGAATACTGCGTATGGCGAATGTCGCCAAACTATTAGATAAGCAGTGAGGTTGTGTGCTGAAGACTATCTAGATCATGCCAGTACTCACGATTTCTCTTTATAAACGTTGTGGAATAAGTTCTAGAAATTAGAAGTGTGGGGAATAAAATACACAAAGCAAGAAGAAGAGAAAATGACGAAAAAAATGAAACTACCATGCTAGCACATAACACACAATGAAAATGTCGCTAAGAGCCATCTCGGGATCAACCAAACGAATGTTCTGCGAACTACACGTTCCAACACTTCTCATCCTCTTCACATGTAACTGCATCTACAGCTTCACAGCTTCATGGCAGTTCCAGTTCTCCGAATGTTATCTACGAAAAGCGCAAAGTGATGCGTCACTGCGATGCAAAATTTTGTGTAAAGATGAAGCATCGTTTACAAATCACGGGCAAGTCAGTCTTCGTGATATGCACTATTCGTCCATTGAGACCCGATGCTGGCTTAAAGAAATGGATAAAAACAACGCTGTTGGTCTATCAACGTTTGTTGCGTTATTTTCAAGACCAGCATAATTGGTATCAGCTTTATTAATAAGAATATAAATGCGCTCAAGTATGTCGGGTCCTGCTGCCGCAGTTACTGGACGACATCTCACTGGACATAAGGCAATGTGGTAACAACGTGACGGATGACCCTTCCATTCCGAACACGTAATGACAGACCCTTTTATGAGAACATTTAGAGCGCATGGAACGGTCTTTCAGGAAACGCAAAATGGTCTGCACACTGAATAAGCAACACTTCTGTAGTTTTATCTGTGGTGAAAAATAAAACAACTGGTCCATTAGGAAACACAGACGACTTCCGAAGGCATGAAATGCCTTATAACATGGGCCTTTGCTGCCGTTAACTCTAGATGAAATTCAACGTGCAGCGTTGTTTTTCCAGAATAACTTTAAGGCGTGTAGCAACGCTCCAGGTCAACATTCTGAGCACCTGACATGACACCAGTAAGGTCGTTTTGACATTGTCTGTGTCATCCTGGCGCTGACCACCAAGGTGCTTCTTCAAATGCAGGAACACGTGGTATTCACTGGGCGCTAGATCGCTGCTACACTGAGGATGATCGTGTTGTTCCCAGCCGTATGATCCGATCAGATCTTGAGTTTGATTGGCCGCATGAGGACGTGCACTGTCACCGAGCAGTGCCCCTTTACTCAGAGTGCCACGCCTTTAGTTTTGGGCTACACGGCGTAGTTTTTTTAAGGTCTCACAATTAGTCGTAGAATTTATGGTGTCACCACGAGGCAAAAAATCGCCTTCCTCTCACAAAAACAGTACTGGTGATTTTGCAATTTTGCATGCTGAAACTGTCTGCGTAAACATCACTTTCTTGAGTGATATTGAATGCCACCATTCCACGGATTGCTGCTTTGATTCAGGTGTAACGTAAGTCACCTTTTATCGTCGCCTGTGGCAATTTGGCTTAAAAACTCGTCACCTTCTTCACTGTACCGCGTTTCAGTTCTGTCGTTACAACTTCTCTGGGAATTCCTTTGGGGTTTGGTCGAAGCGTACCAACCAAATGTGTATTTTTTGTGATGAGTTATCTTGCAGTCTGGACTGGTGCACCAATTATCGGTACATATGGTATGGCCTTTATTTAATGCATCTTGAAACAAATTCGCCACAATATTTGTTGGTGCGGTATTTTCTTTTTGAAGTACTTTGCCAGTTTAAATTCGAAAACTGTGGCAGTATTCATTATCGCAGCATAATTTAAACGTTCTGATAATATCCTTGTATCTCTTTTCTTTGAAATATTGCCTGAATATTCGTCCTCGAAGCGGTATTAGAGAGTAATTCGACGGGATTATAAAACTGTTTTAATTTTTTTCAGTTAGGCGATAGGGAACTGAACTTTTGAGAGACGACTTAAAGCATAAACTATTGTTTTATCTGCAAAATGCAGCATTGTAAAGTGAATTTCAAAACGATTTCTACTCGTTATCTATTGCTGCAATCTTTGAATAAACATCACATCCTGGAACCAATATGAATGTATGGATGGAAATCTCACAAAACTCATCCACAAAATCAAACCAAAGAACCGCTTAATTTCAACATTTTTTGGGATAGATTGATTTAAACGTCTGGAAATCATTTTCGTTTGTGTAGTATAAATGTATGTTTGTTCACTGATGTGTGCAAATATTTCATGTGTGACAAAAAGCGCAAAAAAAATCTTCGAATTTGTTACACTTTTGCACATTTTCATCACTAACATTGGTACCATGGGCACTCATGAAATGCACGACGTTCGACTGGTCATCTCTGTAATCAAACCACATACTTCGATCACCTTTTGAACCTTCAGACTAATTCTCATTTTGGGATGATGCCAGACGCATTACATGGCGACGCTTACATGGTACGAATAACGCACTCCAAGAATCACTGCAACATAGCTTTTTGAAAATAATCGCGTCAAACTAGCCCTTCCTTACATAACTGTGGTTTTCTCTAACTGGTCATCCCTCGGAGGTAGTTTTCGTATTACACTACGTCTGTTTATACTCCAACGCAACAACTGTGAAGTGATGTACTTATATTTCCTTCACTTATCCCTCTCAGTGGCAGTTTTCCAACGTTACGCCTATGTGCCTGGTGGCAAGTACTGCGCGGCCGTCGGGTGGGTTGCCGGCCATCAGGAGCATCTTTACCCACCCTCTTAACTCAACATTAGGCAAGTGGTCGCCTGTTACGCTGGACTGCCGCCTCAGCGGAAATCCGAGTAAAATTATCGCCACGCTCAACGTGTTAACTAGTATCCACAGTTTTAATATGTGTTATCTCTTGATTTGCCTGTGGTTAATTTGTTCCTACGGAAATAAACAATTTATGAGAATCAGCCTTAACAATCAGACTACAATGCACTAAATAAGCATTTGCTACATATTTACACAAACATCTATACTCCGTAAGCAGAGGGAACTTGAGAAATTTATTCCATATCTTCGCTATACAACTCACGAATGACCTGCACCTGTACTCCACAACATACCTTACGGTGTATAGCACAGGGCACTAGTGGTGCTATTATCATTTCCTCCCTTTCCTGTGGGCAGGACGACTGTTGATAAATCTCTGTACGAGATGTAATTATTCTGATTTTCTCGTCACGAGTTGGAAGTAATATGTTGCTCTATTCTTCTTTGGTAATAAGGTCTGTGAATTTGAACAGTAAACTTCTGCGTAATTCCCAGTGGCTCTCATGTAGCGTCTACCAATAAGATGCACTGACAATGGAAGCTCCCCATCGCACCCCCCCCCCCCCCCTCAGATTTAAGGACACGAAGGTCCAATCTTGAAAAAGGGAAGAAGGTGTACTGAACTGTAAAAAATCACAAAAGCAAAATAGAAACCGTGAACTGTCCAAAGACAAGAAGTGCAGCATAGAGCAGCCTGAAGTATGAACGGCGTCGTGGTCACGATTTTGGTCTGCCAAGAGGGTATGCCGTATTCAAACCTACATTGTGCCTTTTTTTTTTCTTGCTGCAGTCGAATTTTTGTCTATGTTGTGGTGTCACACCCGGTTGCAACAGCGAGATGTAAAGAAGGAGGGACCTATAATGACAGCTGACGAGCTGATTCTGCCAAACTATTAGCAGCCTAAAGGAAGTGGTTTTCGAATGGGAACTGCAAACGTCTGATGACAAGGCGGCAAGTCAACCGAATCCTCCACTGGAAAACACGTCTGGTGTGCCATACAGGGCATTAGTGGCAGTCAGTGTGTCATATGATAGGAACCTCGTACTGACGAACCTAATTTGTACTCTTGGTAAGTGAGTGAGATATGCCTCCTTGCCGGATTTATGCGTTCGTATGAATGTGGATGTGATCACTCCCAAGGAAATGATAAAAAGATAATAATTTACCTCATAAGCTGCAACAAATCAACGCAACAGTTTCACAATCACACAGTTTCTCTGTGGCTCGTCAGAACATACGCTTTTGACGTTTTTGTAGTTGCGTTCCGTTTTGGATGTTATGGCTCTTGAATTCCTTTGTTGCAACACAGTTCACACCTGTTCATTTGTTGTTTTCATTTCTGTGAGGCGTCTATGCGGTACCTCGCCTGCTCGCTCTAGTTACTTACGACAGTAACGTATTCTTACCACATGACAAATATTCTATAACCAATATATTGTATGACAACTGCCAAGAATCCCGAAAGTGAACAAACATTTCAATGACCGGGCGGACAGTTCATAATGCTGTGAAAAAAGAAGTCACGACGGAGTTTCGAACACGGGTCGTTCCGCCGTACAGTCTAATACTGTGACCACTTAACCACAACGCCACTGCTGTCCACCTCCGTTCAATATTGCACTTGTTAAGCTTGGAACGTTCGCTATTATGGTTCTTCCTCACAGTTCAGTTCGCCTCCTTCCTGCTTTCTTGCTTGATCTGTATTCTGTTTTTGACGGGTTATCCACTGGGCCATCTCACCATTAAATCTGAGTGGTGTGCAATGGGGAGTGTCCCTTGTGAATATATCCATAGCACTGTCGCGCCTATTAAACTACTCTGTGGTTGCCTCTGTGATGCCATCGATCCATCTCATTCTCTGACGTCCTCTTCTTCTAGTTCCTTCAATCTTCCCCAGCATTAATGTTTTTTTTTTTTTTTTCCAGCGAGGCATGCCTTCGCATTGTGTGTCCAAAGTAGGTCAGCTTTTGTTTTAACGTTAGACCTTCCAGGGAGAAATCTGGTTTTATTTGCTCCAAGGTACACAACACGAAGTAACTATTCTCTTTGGACAGTGAACAAGACACGCGGTCCAAAGGAAAGAAGAATGGCCAAACGGACGTCCAAATAACGGGAGCCAGCATGAGTGTTTATTTTCGCGGAGGAGGTGTTTGTGAGCGGAGCGGCGACCTTGGAGCTGCCTGCGTGGCGAGAAGCCGGCGAAGTGGCACCGCTTGCCGGGCCCGTGCATTTGGGACCGGAGGCAGGCAGGCGCAGCGACTTGATTAATCGCCTTACTGCGCTTTCATCGACAGCGCGCTGGAGTGGCATGAATAATACTCTAACTTGTACAAGTTCTTGGTGCAACTTCACCATCAGCTCCACCGCCTCTGTGAGCCTGAGTACATGTTGCACTAATTAACGAATGAGGTAGAACGTTAATAATAGCACCCTATCTCCCAGCTTCACGAGACTACCAATTTTCTTCGTTGCTTATGTTGTTTTGGCAACGGCCGGTTCAGAGGGACTTGGAAGTTTGCCCAAGCTCTGGAATGGAAATAAAGTGCGCACTGGACACTTCGAAGACTAGCAGGTACCAGTCAAGAGAGCAGTACGAGATGCTTCCGACTTGACACAGAGATGGCGCTAGCGTCAATGAAATGTTTTAATTTCGGTCCATGACGTGCAGTAACTTAAATGAAGTACCGACGTGATCTGCCTATCCTGTTGAGTCTCAAGCCAAATTTATGCAGCAAATTGAATCAAACAACCTTTATTGAATTGATTGGCACCATTATTGACTATATGATTTTTTTTTTGGACACCTAGAGATTTCTGGAGGCCAGGTATCATAGGCGACACTTCAGGCAGCTGGCAAACATAATCGTATATTGTCTTATTTCCGTTCCATTGAACTAATACAGATCTCCTTACGTGCTGTAAAATGCACAAAATTGTTGAATGTTGTCTTATTGGTGTTAAAAATGTTCACAAACATTCTAAAACGTAAAAATTACAAAAAGTTACGTAACTAATTGAACGAAATTACAAAGTAGAAACATTATTTAAGTATGGTACTTCTTCAAACAGGTTCAGCCTTTTTGTGTTAACGCTGTACTGTTACAACTGTTACTAGCTATATGGTCCACGTTGCCTAAAGCCAAAGTAAATAAGTAAACAATAATCAGCCAGTACTGAAGTCAAGCAACAAGCATTCGGAACATGTCACCTATATCGAGCTTGAAAACACAGATCCTTTTATGCTGATGTCGTCTTCTTTTCACAGCGACTTTTGACTGGTCCAAGGCACTTAGCATCTTTCGGTTGGCGATGGCAGTGCTAAAATTGACTTTCTCTTGCTTTTTTTTTTAAAATTCCTTCTCCTTCATCACCTTGGCTATTATCAGTTCCTATATTTTCTACGATGGCGTGTCTTCTTTCATTGTTATTGGACATCAAATTTTCGGTGATATTCCTGTTGAACAAATATAGTTTGTTTCCCATACCATTTTTCTTCAACTGTAGTGTTTTTGTAATCAATACATGATCTAGCAACGGCGAAATAAAAAAAAAAACAGAAAATTGCAGCACTTCGAGTACTAGCACATTACAAAAGTGGGAAAACCAAGAAACGATATTGCTTCCATGAATTCGTGCTCGGCTGCACGAAAATCACTTGATAATGATTGTTCCTGACGTATAACGTAGTCGTTCTGTAGAGTTCATCGAATAAGAGACAGTCAACATTCGTAAGAGAGAACTTTCCGAGCTAACATAATATGAATGTCTGTGTCATGTATTATACAAGGAGTCGATAGAAGCTACACAACTTTTTGAGTGGTGGTGAAGTGTGTGATCGTTCCGATTGTTAAACTGTGTTACCACGATGTTACAGAATTATTTCTTTTGGATGGTTAATCGCGAACCAAAAAATTTAAAGTTGGGAAAGAAAATATGGTTATAAAACGTGTGTTGCTTCACTTTTAACGTTAATGAAATGAGAAACGGAAGAGAACTGTAAAGAGTGTACCAAAAATACAGCCGCAGGTTGAAAACCGAGAATGTGGCCAACATGGTTTAGGATGACTGCTGATTCAAAATGTACAAAGTAACTTACCCCTACAAATATATCAGAAACACGAGAACTAACATTTTGAATGAAGAATTAATTTTGGGCAAGATAAGTGCAATTTTTTAAATTATGGACAAAATTAAAGCTAATCAGAATTTCTTAACAATGTTGGACCGTTTTAAAGGGAATCAGTTTTTTTGGAACAATTTGTTATGTTTCATGCCAAAAACGAACTAGCAAAGTAATGTCTGGTGCAAGAGCCCTGCACCAGAACATCCAATGTCGCCCTCGTGGTTATAGCCCATGCTTCCTGGGATGTAGAATGTATTATTCTTATTAATTATTCACATTAACCGCCTTGGAAAACACAAGAAATAACAGGAGAATGATACTAAAGAGTATCAGATGAAATAATATCTATAAGAGGAGACCTGGATTGTAGGAAGAAAAGTAAAAATCTTTCATTAGTAAATGGAAGCAGGGAAGAATCTTGTACCAGTGGGCTTTATACAGAATGTTATCACCTGGGACAGCAGAGAGAGAGAGAGAGAGAGAGAGAGAGAGAGAGAGAGAGAGAGAGGGAGGGAGAGAGCAACAGTAATGAAGTCTACCAGGTATTTAGTTTTTATCGTACGAAACTGCAGAATTGTTAGATCGATATTGGTATGACACATGTCTTTTATGCCACGTAACCCCACTAGCTGGCAGCGTATGCAAAGTGATACATAACAGCTGAGCTGCGTTTGTGAGAATGGTCCTAGGAGCACGCCAATATTTTATCTATATAAATGACCTGGGTGACAATCTGAGCAGTTCTCTTAGGTTGTTCGCAGATGATGCTGTAATTTACCGTCTAGTAAGGTCATCCGAAGACCAGTATCAGCTGCAAAGCGATTTAGAAAAGATTGCTGTATGGTGTGTCAGGTGGCAGTTGACGCTAAATAACGAAAAGTGTGAGATGATCCACATGAGTTCCAAAAGAAATCCGTTGGAATTCGATTACTCGATAAATAGTACAATTCTCAAGGCTGTCAATTCAACTAAGTACCTGGGTGTTAAAATTACAAACAACTTCAGTTGGAAGGACCACATAGATAATATTGTCGGGAAGGCGAGCCAAAGGTTGCGTTTCATTGGCAGGACACTTAGAAGATGCAACAAGTCCACTAAAGAGACAGCTTACACTACACTCGTTCGTCCTCTGTTAGAATATTGCTGCGCGGTGTGGGATCCTTACCAGGTGGGATTGACGGAGGACATCGAGAGGGTGCAAAGAAGGGCAGCTCGTTTTGTATTATCGCGTTATAGGGGAGAGAGTGTGGCAGATATGATACACGAGTTGGGATGGAAGTCATTACAGCATAGACGTTTTTCGTCGCGGCGAGACCTTTTTACGAAATTTCAGTCACCAACTTTCTCTTCCGAATGCGAAAATATTTTGTTGAGCCCAACCTACATAGGTAGGAATGATCATCAAAATAAAATAAGAGAAATCAGAGCTCGAACAGAAAGGTTTAGGTGTTCGTTTTTCCCGCTCGCTGTTCGGGAGTGGAATAGTAGAGAGATAGTATGATTGTGGTTCGATGAACCCTCTGCCAAGCACTTAAATGTGAATTGCAGAGTAGTCATGTAGATGTAGTCATGTAGATGTAGATGAACTTACTGTTCACAAAGTAAAAAGAAAAACATTTAACCAGTTTACGAGCCACTCAAGAACTTCAAGTTCTGGACACGTTAATCTCCTACTGATGTCTCACATGACGCACCAAAGTTCTTTAATGTATCAGTTAGAACTGGAAAGGTACAGGGGAAAAACTCATCTCATAGTATAGCACGAACGATCTTACAAGAAGCTATGAACCACACGTTGCTAATAGTGAAGAAGTGTGCAGTTTCGTAGCCTTTGAAGAGGAGGAGAAAGCGGAAAGATTGGTCAAAGGCTGCTTACAATGCGGAAAGGAAGTGCGGTATTGTCGCTCCCGCCTCATGATTTATGCAGGCGTAGACATTACACTAATACCGTCTAACACCGTCTTGCGCCTCGATAATGCCCTGAATTGGGCGAGAGAGAGAATCCACAAGTTTCTTCAGCTGTGCCATATCCAGATCGGCAAGTTGACACCCGTTGCACTCCTTTGAAGTTTTATCAAGATCCGACTCAATATTTGTACAATTTTATTCAGACAGAACTTAACTGCAGATAGGTGTTTAACCTGCAAAATGTCTGAGGTTGCTATTGATATTGTCTGCAATGTCATAAATATACAACATGAACAGCAAGCATCCCAGCATGGGGCACCCTGAAGTTATTACTACATCTGTCAATGGATCTTCATCCAAGAAATACTCAACCCAGTCACAAAATTTGTTTGATACTCCACATGATCGTACTTCTGTTGGTAATACTGTATTTACCTGACTGCCTTGGTCTGTGGCTTTCAGGATCTCATGTGAGAGAAGTGCGAGTTGCTTTCACATGATCGATGTTTTTGGTTCTCCATGCCGGTTGATATGGAAGGGATCACTCTATTCGAGATACATCATTACGTTTGATATCGGAATATGTTTTAAGATTCAACAATAGACGGATGTTAATATTGGTAGTTTTGTGAATCACTTCTGCTACTCTTCCTACAGAAGGGTGTAAGCTGTACTTTCTTGCACTTACTGGTTGCGGATTCTTGTCGAGTGATTTACGGTAGATTATGGTGAAGAGCTAACTCAGCCACAAACGTGGTATAGAATCTGATAAGGATTTCGTCGGGTCCTGGAGACTTGTTACATTTTAGCAATTTCAGGTGATTCTCAACACCACTGACACTAATATCTATACATCTTTACAGTGGTGCGTGAACTGAATTGGGGCAATATTACTGGATTTTAATTTGTGAAGGAACGTTTGACGAAGGAGTTCAGCGTTTCTGCTTTTACTTTGTGACTCTCACCTCTGATCCCTGACTTGTTCAGAATGTCTGGTGAAATGTAACTGGGGGGCGGAAAATAACTTTTACTGTAGTAGTCGATATCAATATTTATAAAAGCTCTCGATAGTAACTTACACCTGAATTATGCTATACATGTGATCACATAATTATAGTTAATTATTTCACTCAGCATAAGTTGCAATTAAGAAAAGCATTTCTGAGTTACAGTCAAGTACAAAAAGTATGTTTAACATATGATAAAAAAGTTCGTCATCACATATTTATTTTAAAATAAAAGAAATAATTTAGAGAAAAGCTAGAATTGATAATCCAAAAGACAACTGATATTGCTTTATTTCTCCATTAAATTGGGGAAAGTCTGGTAACATCGGGTAGGTAATACTCCAAGATCCGTTGGAGCTTAACTGTTTATGATGGGGTAAAACTAATCTTTGTTTAATTGGGTACAAATACTATTCCTTAAAACATACAGCTTCAGTACTTTTATATTTAGAGGTTACTTTATAGTAAAAGTCGACTCATCTGGTGTTACCCCACTAATTGGGTAAGAGTGGGTACACATACTAACTTTATGGGAATACAGAAAAATCAAGGTTTTGAATGGAAAAGCAGCAGAAATGTATATTGAAACAAAATTTAAGTAACAATATTATTCATAAAATTTACATGTAATGTAACAATCCTAGTGTCTGAGCCACTGCAGCTTTCATCGGCCCCGCAAAGACATTTTCCGTAACTGAAAGCAGCCAGTCCATTCCAGCCATTTTCACGCATACTCATCTTCGGACATCTTTCGAAGTTAAAGCTAAGAGCTTTAATGTGTGAACGAATACTTTTTTTTGTTGTTGTTCTGAAAACACAAGTTGGGCATGGCCCTAGTCATCGTTGCTGTCGCTTCCTTAAAGGTTATAAAGGTTAGTTGATTTATCCTAGCCCTTTTTTTTTTAATCTTCTGAGGTACTTTGTCATTGAAGGTTCTTGGAGTTTCAGTTAACCCTCCTTCCCGACAACACTTCAGTCATTGCCCATTTCACGCTTTCTTGGGTCCATGATTGTCTATTTGGCTACCACTGGTAAATTATCAGCATATAGTGTTTTATAAGTGTAATGCCTATGAAATAATCGCAGCTTAAAAACAAAAGAACGTTAGTCAGTTGACGCCATAAAACGAAGTCACCTTCACAGACGCGGTGAACTCAACAGCAGCAGCACGCTAATATGGTCGCCTTTCTTCTTGATTAGTGTAGTTTAGTTCTGTTTCTCTCAACCAGAGGGCATAAATAGTGAAATAAGAAACATGGTAACCGCTTTCAGCACAGTACGCAGTCTTACCCCACTTTCCTCTACGTAACGTATAATAACTGATCCAGAAATTGTTGAAATTTTATTTAAGATTTATCACATTAATATTTATTATTTTATGATATTAATAGTGTAGTTAGTTTTATTAGAAACATTTTATTTCATGAAATGCGGTAACATTACGGTATATACGAAGTATGCATTGCTTAAAATTTGTACACAGTTGGAAGTATTTGTATTGGCCTTGACATATATCAATTTATTGAAGCCTTCTTTTCTCCAATTTTAAAAGAAGTGTCTTTGATGAATTCTTCTTGGGTTATCAGCCGAGTGGTGGCGTCATCTTGTCGCAACGTTTCGATGAGTTTCGTAGCCGTCATCTTCGCCAGAAGAAACGTTGCGACAATCAGAGGCTCAGACGGTTTTGCGACCGTATTGGCTGCAGATTCCTAGACTTGCGCCATAGGGTGGTGGGGTTTCGGGTTCCGCTGAATAGGTCAGGAGTTCACTACACTCAGCTGGCGGCTAAACGGGTAGCGGAGGCTGTGTGGCGTGGACTGGGCGGTTTTTTAGGTTAGAAGGCCTCTGGAAAGTGCGGGATGGGCTGCAATGTCAAAGGGTGCTTGGCAATTACAGGACGTGCTTGGATCAAGGAACAGTCGGAATTTTAGTTGTAAATTGTTGTAGTTGCGCTGGAAAAGTCCCTGAGCTTCAAGCGCTAATAGAAAGCACAGAAGCTGATATCGTTATAGGTACAGAAAGCTGGCTAAAGCCTGAAATAAGTTCTGCAGAAATTTTTACGAAGTCTGAGACGGTGTTCAGGAAAGATAGATTAGGCAGAATTGGTGGTTGAGTGTTTGTGTCTGTCAGTAGTGGTTTATCTTGTAGTGAAGTCGAAGTAGATACTCCGTGCGAATTGGTGTGGGTGGAGGTTATACTTAACAGCCGAATTAAGTTAATAATTGGCTCCTTCTACCGACCCCCAGACTCCGATGATACAGTTGCGGAACAGTTCAGAGAAAGTTTGAGTCACGTAACAAATAAATACCCCACTCATACGGTTATAGTTGGTGGGGACTTCAACCTACCCTCGGTATGTTGGCAAAAATACTTGTTCAAAACCGGTGGTAGGCAGAAAACGTCTTCCGAGATTGTCCTAAATGCATTCTCCGAAAATTATTTCGAGCAGTTAGTCCACGAACCCACGCGAATTGTAAATGGTTGCGAAAACACACTTGACCTCTTGGCCACAAACAATCCAGAGCTGATAGAGAGCATCATGACTGATACAGGAATTAGTGATCACAAGGTCATTGTAGCTAGGCTCAATACCATTTCTTCCAAATCCATCAGAAACAAACGCAAAATAATTTTATTTAAAAAAGCGGATAAAGTGCCACTAGAAGCCTTCCTAAAAGACAATTTCCATTCCTTCCGAACTGACTATGCGAATGTAGACGAGATGTGGCTCAAATTCAAAGATATAGTAGCAACAGCAATTGAGAGATTCATACCTCATAAATTGGTAAGAGATGGAACGGATCCCCCGTGGTACACAAAAAAGGTCCGAACGCTGTTGCAGAGGCAACGGAAAAAGCATGCGAAGTTCAGAAGAACGCTAAATTCTGAAGATGGGCTAAAATTTACAGACGCGCGAAATTTGGCACGTACTTCGATGCGAGATGCCTTTAATAGGTTCCACAACGAAACATTGTCTCGAAATTTGGTAGAAAATCCGAAGAAATTCTGGTCGTATGTAAAGTACACAAGCGGCAAAACGCAGTCAATACCTTCGCTGTGCAGTGCCGATGGTACTGTTATCGACGACTGTGCCGCTAAAGCGGAGTTACTGAACGCAGTTTTCCGAAATTCCTTCATCAGGGAAGACGAATGGAATATTCCAGAATTTGAAACACGAACATGTGCTAGCATGAGTTTCTTAGAAGTAGATACCTTAGGGGTTGCGAAGCAACTCAAATCGCTTGATACAGGCAAGTCTTCAGGTCCAGATTGTATACCGATTAGGTTCCTTTCAGATTACGCTGATACTATAGCTCCCTACTTAGCACTCATATACAACCGCTCGCTCACTGATAGATCTGTACCTACAGATTGGAAAATTGCGCAGGTCGCACCAGTGTTCAAGAAGGGTAGTAGGAGTAATCCATTTAACTACAGACCTATATCATTGACGTCGGTTTGCAGTAGGGTTTTGGAGCATATACTGTATTCAAACATTATGAATCACCTTGAAGGGAACGATCTATTGACACGTAATCAGCATGGGTTCAGAAAACATCGCTCTTGTGCAACGCAGCTAGCTCTTAATTCGCACGAAGTAATGGCCGCTATCGACAGGGGATCTCAAGTTGATTCCGTATTTCTAGATTTCCGGAAAGCCTTTGACACCGTTCCTCACAAGCGACTTCTAATCAAGCTGCGGAGCTATGGGGTATCGTCTCAGTTGTGCGACTGGATTCGTGATTTCCTGTCAGGAAGGTCGCAGTTCGTAGTAATAGACGGCAAATCATCGAGTAAAACTGAAGTGATATCAGGTGTTCCCCAGGGAAGCGTCCTGGGACCTCTACTGTTCCTGATCTATATAAATGACCTGGGTGACAATCTGAGCAGTTCTCTTAGACTGTTCGCAGATGATGCTGTAATTTACCGTCTAGTAAGGTCATCCGAAGACCAGTATCAACTGCAAAGCGATTTAGAAAAGATTGCTGTATGGTGTGTCAGGTGGCAGTTGACGCTAAATAACGAAAAGTGTGAGGTGATCTACATGAGTTCCAAAAGAAATCCACTGGAATTCGATTACTCGATAAATAGTACAATTCTCAAGGCTGTCAATTCAACTAAGTACCTGGGTCTTAAAATTACGAACAACTTCACTTAAATGTGAATTGCAGAGTAGTCATGTAGATGTAGATGACGTCACCACTCGGCTGATAACCTGAGAAGAATTCATCAATGGAATACGCCGAGGAAGACTGCAATCGCATAAGGAAACAGAGTTTTTGAAAATCTATTTATAAATCTTTTGCGTTCTATAATATTCTTTTGTAAACCTTAATAAGATTTGAAGAAACACCATGTTCTTGTATTTCCAGACCTCAGGTTTCCAAAAATGCATGCTTTTGACAAAAATTAATGCGCTAATTATAAAATTGTTATAATTAAAAAGATTCTATTTGGGAAAATTTTCGAAAAAAATGTAGTGACTATGGGAGTTGTGATCCATTTCTATGGGTCTGCTTTAAGCTTTTAGCCTTTAAAAGGTTTACGCCAGTTAGCCTTTGATTAACTTACTACTCGAAACTTAGTATGCAACTCGTCTGAAGATATTTATCATTTGTCTCAGTTGTCTGTAGAAACTGGTAGTGAACAGATAATCTGTTGTTAATGAATGACGAAAAAGACAAACAAATGTGTTTCAGCCATATGACTAACCTGACCTTAGACAACAGGCGGGATGATAATTCAGTAGTGCGCGGATGGTGAATGTTTTTACCAAAGACGTTCTGCTTTGCCTGATGTTTAACTTAATTGTATGCTCATTGGAATGGAGTATTACACTGTACATTAACTTTGATATCACTATAAACCTTTGCATATGACCACAATTTCTAGCGGTTGTAATATTACACTGCGGTAGCTGTTGAAGGCTTCGCGCATTTCTCTCTTGACAGCTAAACGCACTTCTTCGAGTATATATATATATATATATATGGTTCAAATGGCTCTGAGCCCTATTTGACTTAACTGCTGAGGTCATCAGTCTCCTAGAACTTAGAACTACTTAAACCTAACTAACCTAATGACATCACACACATCGACGCCCGAGGCAAGATTCGAATCTGCGACAGTAGCGGTCGCGCGGTTCCAGACTGTAGCCTCTAGAACCGCTCGGCCACTCCGGCCGGCATATTATTTATAGCCCTATGCTTCTTTGCACCTATTAGGCAGTAGTCTCTGTTTCTTGAAATGTTTCTTCACAGTGACGGTATACCGTGGAAGGTACCTTCCATCATGAACTGTTCCACTAGGCACATATCTGTCAAATGCGTAGCCAACTATTCTTCTGAATCTGAGGCAGAGTTTTTCTACATCCTTCTCGCCAGAGCTAAGTGTTTCGAGTTCTTTTTTGATATGCGGCACTAATGATTCTTTATCTAGTTTACTGACGATATAAATCCACGCACTCGTTGTAGCTGCCTTTTCTTAATCGTCCTTGTTACAACTTCCTCTTGATCACTGATATCAGTTCCAGTGTGCTCATCTTCGAAGAGGTCTAGTCTATTTGTTGGCAGTAGAACTAATATATTTCTATCAAATCTGTGGTTCCGAATCTTTTATTGTAGGTAGTTCTGAGAGAACACATTTAAGAATATTTCACAAGATGTCACGTACAACGCAAACCTAATTTTCCCAATTGATTGTTAGATGATTAGAGTTCCTTGCAATTATGACAGTATGACTGAAGAACTTACGTGTAAATGAACTTAGGTTTTCCCTAAAGTTTGCCGGCCGCGGTGGTCTTGCGGTTCTACGCGCTGCAGTCCGGAACCGCGGGACTGCTACGGTCGCAGGTTCGAATGCTGCCTCCGGCATGGATGTGTGTGATGTCCTTAGCTTAGTTAGGTTTAAGTAGTTCTAAGTTCTAGGGGACTGATGACCACAGATGTTAAGTCCCATAGTGCTCAGAGCCATTTGAACCATTTGAACCTTAAAGTTTTCGGTCACATCTGGAGGTAAGTCTGTGGTCGACAGAAAGATCCAATTATAAGTTTATTCCCACTTCTGATACTAAACCTTGCCCACAAAATTTCCCATGTGGTTTCAGTTTGTATCTTTGTGTGATTTCTTGTCTGCTGCTGCAAACCATCATATCTATTTCCTATTTTTTGGATACATGCTTAAATGATTACCAAAAAATTCACTGTTATCAATTTCAGGTTTTGACCACCTTTCTGTGTATAGTATTACGTGAGCTTTACTGTCTTTTAGAAGCACTCCAAACTTTCGCTCTTCGTTGTGAATGTTTTGCCAATGAATTGCCAGAATTTCAGCAGTCTCCCTGTAGGCTGCATTTCTTTGGATCTTATACTGATACTTCCACGTCCCCTACAACTGTCATTACCTGGACTGAACGGAGTCATCTAAAAAAAAAATAATAACCTGTGTGCCCACCCCCACACAATCAGGTAGTGGGTAGTAGCTTCTTATGTATAGTGCACACCTTACACATTCAGAGGGATCCTACAGTTGTCAACCTACGAACCTACGGCGTAAGGCTAGGAAGTCACAGTCCAACTTCTCACAGAACGTTCTACGTCTGTGATTCAATCGTTCCTCTCAGCGCAGAACCAGTGTGCGACGATTAGCTCTGAGGACAGTGCTACAAACTGCGAGCTACTTTGAAACCCTGTGCACAAGTCTGGTCGCCTTAGGCTTTTCTGCCAGTCGCCGGAATGATCCAGGCGACAGGCATCGTTTGTTCCACCGTACACCACAATTTGCGACTGGTCGCACCCTACTGCCTCAATGGCTGCCGAAATAGCCTCCTGACTATGTTGAATGAGGCCCACAGACATACGCCCTGAGTACATCTAGTGTTGTTGCGCATCCCTTGCTACCATTTCCCTAACGAGTACCATTATTCGCCATTCGTTTCAGCTGCAATGGTTAATAGATCCTAACACTTTTGCATTTGCTTTCTCTTGACTCAAGACGCAGTAGGTTTCCCAATAAGTGAAGTGAATTGACAGTCAAGTGGAAGAGTAGTGATTGTTCCAACTCTTCTTATAGAGGGTTTAGGATCCACAGGAGAGGATAATACTTTGTAATGTTGTTGCATTAATTTGCTATGAAAGCGGTGCTGATATTCATGACCATAAAAGTGGGATAAAAGCTGTGAGCTGTCTGGGGAAGTTAACATTGCATTACTGAGGAACTGTTTCACCAGGTATCCAGTCTAGCTTACCAAATTCCAAACCAGACTAACATTAATTGTAGTCTTTTAATCGTCATACGACAACCGGTGATATATATAAGAGAATTTAAATAAAAAGAAATAAATCGGTTTATATTTGGAAATTTATTTTAAGATTGATTATTGAAATTTGAGCATATTAAACTTGATTCATAACTAAACTGGTGCCTTATTTAGGTTTGTGAAACTGTGAGTTTGTAATCTTACGGAACACATCAAATAGGGAGCCAAGATTGGGAGCCTACATACAACACTGCATTCATAAAATAACACACGAAGAACGTTGAAACATGTGCAAGAGGAAATTAACCACAACCAACCGATTCAATTTTCACCCAAAGAAGTAAAGTTCGTGGCGCAATCCTGTCCGTCATGTAATTACCACACACTGGTATACTACATTCATACTAACTCTCTGTGAAATCTTCCCGAAAAGAATAGCTGAGAGCTACTTTGATGCTTACACCACATGCTTCACGTGGTCAACTTGGCTTACACTAAGAGTGTAACTCCACAATAATTTTGATAATTAAAATGAATTAGATCGAAAAGCAATTTACAAAAGAGAAACCTCGAACTGGTTACTATCGTCTTACTATTAACCTGATGGGTGACACAATTGTATAAGCACGTGGTACTGGTCTCGTAAAGTACACCCCACGTGGGTTGAACATAAAGTTGCTATATAGAAAAATATTGTCAAGACGAGACGTTATAATCCCACGCACATTCGCATTTAAGATTGATGATCTTAGTTAGAGTTACTGATCAACACGTGGTTCCACTTTACTCACAAAGTAGTGACAAAGCAACTACCTGAAGATATTCTAAACTGTACTCTCGAATCACACTGCGTTGCAATTTAAGATAACATTAGATATTTTAGAGCTAAACCTGAAATAATGGTGATAAAATTTTCAGTTAGGCTGAACTTAAGAAATCCATTGTCCTACGGACTTAGCAGACACGCGCTTAGCCGGAGATCTTACCACTTCAGACGCTCGCCACGGGCAGACTGACCTTGGTTTCTACCAAGGGTGCTTCCGTATACAAAACGGAAGTGACCAGAGAGGCAGATTCCTATACCAGCATGACAAGGGAAGGACAGGACAATACTAAGGATAGAAACCTCTTTGCTTCTAGAAAGCGTAGCTACCTGTTCCGACGTTGGTCCTACTGCTATCTAGAAAACAGGCTTGTTTACTACCATCAAGAATGCAACTAGAAATAGATTTGCTCATTCATTCTTTCACACAGAAGGGAAGGGGGATGACAGTATCTTATCACATACTGTATATAAAAGAAAGCGGATGTAGGTTCCGTATGAGACTGTGTGACATGAATTACATATATGAATTAGATATAAACTGTGCCTTAATGTGTAGTAGGGTGACAGATCGTTCTTGTTTATGTGTAAAAGTAACGCGTTCCATTGCTCAGTCTCCTCGCATATAGTCAGAAACGCCACAGTAAATTTAGAAGAGGAATTTATGCCTTAAATGACAACAGATTTAAGAAATTAACATGAAAGGAATCCAACAGCGACCTTTCAACTTCAGGAATCCGAAGAATCTCTGTTATACCATATACAAGATAGATTAAGGAAAGGTAAACCTACGTTTCTAGCATTTGTAGACTTAGAGAAGGCTTTCGATAATGTTGGTTGGAGTACTCTCTTTGAAATTCTGAAGGTGGGGGAGCAAAAGGCCATTTACAATTTGTATAAAAACGATGGCAGTTGTTAGAGTCGAGGGGCATGAAAGGGAAGCAGTGGTTGTGAAGGGAGTGAGACAGGGTTGTAGCCTCTCCCCGATATTATTCAATCTGCATATTGAGCAAGCAGTAAAGGAAACAAAAGAAAATTTGGTGTCGGAATTAAAATCCATGGAGAAGAAATAAAACTTTGAGGTTTGCCGATGATATTGTAATTCTCCTCTCCCCATGAACCATGGACCTTGCCGTTGGTGGGGAGGCTTGCGTGCCTCAGCGATACAGATAGACGTACCGTAGGTTCAACCACAACGGAGGGGTATCTGTTGAGACGCCAGACAAACGTGTGGTTCCTGAAGAGGGGCAGCAGCCTTTTCAGTAGCTGCAGGGGCTACAGTCTGGATGATTGACTGATCTGGCCTTGTAACAATAACCAAAACGGCCTTGCTGTGCTGGTACTGCGAACTGCAGAAAGCAAGGGGAAACTACGGCCGTAATTTTTCCCGAGGGCATGCAGCTTTACTGTATGATTAAATGATAATGGCGTACTCTTGGGTAAAATATTCCGGAGGTAAAATAGTCCCCCATTCGGATCTCCGGGCGGGGACTACTCATGAGGATGTCGTTATCAGGAGGAAGAAAACTGGCATTCTACGGATCGGAGCGTGGAATGTCAGATCCCTTAATCGGGCAGGTGGGTTAGAAAATTTAAAAAGGGAAATCGATAGGTTGAAGTTAGACATACTGGGAATTAGTGAAGTTCGGTGACAGGAGGAACAAGACTTCTGGTCAGGTGACTACAGGGATATAAACACAAAATCAAATAGGGGTAATGCAGGAGTAGGTTTAATAGTGAATAGGAAAATAGGAATGACGGTAAGCTACTACAAACAGCATAGTGAACGCATTATTGTGGCCAAGATAGATACGAAGCCCACACCTACTACAGTAGTACAAGTATATATGCCAACTAGCTCTGCAGATGACGAGGAAATTGATGAAATGTATGATCAAATCAAAGAAATTATTCAGATAGTGAAGGGAGACGAAAATTTAATAGTCATGGGTGACTGGAATTCGGTAGTAGGAAAAGGGAGAGAAGGAAACATAGTAGGTGAATATGGACTGGGGCAAAGAAATGAAAGAGGAAGCCGCCTGGTAGAATTTTGCACAGAGCAGAAGTTAATCATAGGTAACACTTGGTTCAAGAATCATAAAAGAAGGCTGTATACAGGGAAGAAACCTGGAGATACTGACAGGATTCAGATAGATTATATAATGGTAAGACAGAGAGGAACCAGGTTTTAAATTGTAAGACATTTCCAGGGGCAGATGTGGACTCTGACCACAATCTATTGGTTATGACCTGTAGATTAAAACTGAAGAAACTGCAAAAAGGTGGAAATTTAAGGAGATGGGATCTGGATAAACTGAAAGAATCAGAGGTTGTACAGCGTTTCAGAGAGAGCATAAGGGAGCAATTGACAAGAATGGGAGAAAGAAATACAGTAGAAGAAGAATGGGTAACTTTGAGGGATGAAGTAGTGAAGGCAGCAGAGGATCAAGTAGGTAAAAAGACGAGGGCTAGTAAAAATCCATGGGTAACAGAAGAAATATTGAATTTAATTGATGAAAGGAGAAAATATAAAAATGCAGTAAATGAAGCAGGCAAAAAGGAATACAGACGTCTCAAAAATGAGATCGACAGGAAGTGCAAAATGGCTAAGAAGGGGTGGCTAAAGGACAAATGTAAGGATGCAGAGGCTTATCTCACTAGGGGTAAGATAGATACTGCCTACAGGAAAATTGAAGAGACCTTTGGAGATAAGAGAACCACTTGTATGAACATAAAAATCTCAGATGGAAATCCAGTTCTAAGCAATGAAGGGAAAGCAGAAAGGTGGAAGGAGTATACAGAGGGTCTATACAAAGGCGATGTACTTGAGGACAATATTATGGAAATGGAAGAGGATGTAGATGAAGATGAAATGGGAGATACGATACTGCGTGAAGAGTTTGACAGAGCACTGAAAGACCTGAGTCGAAACAAGGCCCCTGGAGTAGACAACATTCCATTGGAACTACTGACGGCCTTGGGAGAGCCAGTCCTGACAAAACTCTACCATCTGGTGAGCAAGATGTATGAGACGGGTGAAATACCCTCAGACTTCAAGAAGAATATAATAATTCCAATCCCAAAGAAAGCAGGTGTTGACAGATGTGAAAATTACCGAACTATCAGTTTAATAAGTCACAGCTGCAAAATACTAACGCGAATTCTTTACAGACGAATGGAAAAACTAGTAGAATCCGACCTCGGGGAAGATCAGTTTCGATTCCGTAGAAATACTGGAACACGTGAGGCAATACAGACCCTACGACTTATCTTAGAAGCTAGATTAAGGAAGGGCAAACCTACATTTCTAGCATTTGTAGACTTAGAGAAAGCTTTTGACAATGTTGACTGGAATACTCTCTTTCAAATTCTGAAGGTGGCAGGGGTAAAATACAGGGAGCGAAAGGCTATTTACAATTTGTACAGAAACCAGATGGCAGTTATAAGAGTCGAGTAACATGAAAGGGGAGCAGTGGTTGGGAAGGGAGTGAGACACGGTTGTAGCCTCTCCCCGATGTTATTCAATCTGTATATTGAGCAAGCAGTGAAGGAAACAAAAGAAAAGTTCGGAGTAGGTATTAAAGACCATGGAGAAGAAATAAAAACTTTGAGGTTCGCCGATGACATTGTAATTCTGTCAGAGACGGCAAAGGACCTGGAAGAGCAGTCGAACGGAATGGATAATGGAATGTAGTCTAATTAAACCACGTGATGCTTAGGGAATTAGATTGAGAAATGAGACACTTAAAGTACATGTGTTTTGCTATTTGGGGAGCAAAATAACTGATGAAGGTCGAAGTAGAGAGGATATAAAATGTAGACTGGCAATGGCAAGGGAAGCGTTTTTTAAGAAGAGAAATCTGTTAACATCAAGTATAGAGTTAAGTGTCAGGAAGACTTTTCTGAAACTATTTGTATGGAGTGTAGTCAAGTATTGATGTGAAACATGGAAGATCGGTTGTTTAGACAAGAAGAGAATATAAGTTTCGAAATGTGGTGCTACAGAAGAATGCTGAACATTAGATGGGTATATCAGATAACTAATGAGGAGGTACTATCAGAATTGGGGAGAAGAGAAATTTGTGGCACAACTTGACTAGAAGAAAGGATCGGTTGGTAGGACATGTTCCGAGGCATCAAGGGATCACCAATTTAGTACTGGAGGGCAGCGTGGAGGGTAAAAGTCGTACAGGGAGACCGACAGATGAATACACTAAGCAGATTCAGAAGGATGTGGGTCGCAATAGTTTCTTGGAGATAAAGCAGCTATCGCAGGATAGAGTAGCATGGAGAGCTGCTTCAAACCATTCTCTGGACTGAAGACCACAACAACAACAACAACAATTCATGGAAGCCTCATATCCACTTACAGACAAGTCAGGAAGATTTCCAGCTGGCTACAAACAACTCATGCTGTGTTCGAGAACAGCTTTCACACTGGCGCTGTGTTTTTGTTGGCGCATTTTTTACAAAACATTAAAGAAATAATACTGATTCCGCTTTAATTGCTGTATCTGTTGAGTTAAAAGTATTACTGATTTCCTTTAAGAAATAAAGTACACTCCTGGAAATGGAAAAAAGAACACATTGACACCGGTGTGTCAGACCCACCATACTTGCTCCGGTCACTGCGAGAGGGCTGTACAAGCAATGATCACACGCACGGCACAGCGGACACACCAGGAACCGCTGTGTTGGCCGTCGAATGGCGCTAGCTGCGCAGCATTTGTACATCGCCGCCGTCAGTGTCAGGCAGTTTGCCGTGGCATACGAATCTCCATCGCAGTCTTTAACACTAGTAGCATGCCGCGACAGTGTGGACGTGAACCGTATGTGCAGTTGACGGACTTTGAGCGAGGGCATATAGTGGGCATGCGGGAGGCCGGGTGGACGTACCGCCGAATTCCTCAACACGTGGGGCGTGAGGTCTCCACAGTACATCGATGTTGTCGCCAGTGGTCGGCGGAAGGTGCACGTGCCCGTCGACCTGGGACCGGATCGCAGCGACGCACGGATGCACGCCAAGACCGTAGGATCCTACGCAGTGCCGTAGGGGACCGCACCGCCACTTCCCGGCAAATTAGGGACACTGTTGCTCCTGGGGTATCGGCGAGGACCATTCGCAACCGTCTCCATGAAGCTGGGCTACGGTCCCGCACACCGTTAGGCCGTCTTCCGCTCACGCCCCAACATAGTACAGCCCGCCTCCAGTGGTGTCGCGACAGGCGTGAATGGAGGGACGAATGGAGACGTGTCGTCTTCAGCAATGAGAGTCGCTTCTTCCTTGGTGCCAATGATGGTCGTATGCGTGTTTGGCGCCGGGCAGGTGAGCGCCACAATCAGGACTGCATACGACCGAGGCACACAGGGCCAACACCCGTGGGGAGCGATCTCCTACACTGGCCGTACACCTCTGGTGATCGTCGAGGGGACACTGAATAGTAGACGGTACATCCAAACCGTCATCGAACCTATCGTTCTACCATTCCTAGACCGTCAAGGGAACTTACTGTTCCAACAGGACAATGCACGTCATCATGTATCCCGTGCCACCCAACGTGCTCTAGAAGGTGTAAGTCAACTACCCTGGCCAGCAAGATCTCCGGATCTGTCCCCCATTGAGCATGTTTGGGACTGGATGAAGCGTCGTCTCACGCGGTCTGCACGTCCAGTACGAACGCTGGTCCAACTGAGGCGGCAGGTGGAAATGGCATGGCAAGCCGTTCCACAGGACTACATCCGGCATCTCTACGATCGTCTCCATGGGAGAATAGCAGCCTGCATTGCACCGAAAGGTGGATATACACTGTACTAGTGCCGACATTGTGCATGCTCTGTTGCCTGTGTCTATGTGCCTGTGGTTCTGTCAGTGTGATCATATGATGTATCTGACCCCAGGAATGTGTCAATAAAGTTTCCCCTTCCTGGGACAATGAATTCACGGTGTTCGTATTTCAATCTCCAGGAGTGTATTTACTATGCAAGAAAATGTTTCTATTAGGGCAACAGAAAAGCCTGCAATAATAGTTATGATTTCCTGGACCTTTTTTGATGTTACGGGTGCTAACAGACCGGAAAATAATGTGGGATGGATAGCCACTTTAAATAATTTATTCACTAAATTAAATGATCAAAGTTCCCGTCCAAAAACGATGACGGTAAAGGATTCTGGTGACTATGACTGTTTAACCGATGAATTCCGTCCTAAAAATATAAAGCTACATTTATTTTCTTTAAATGGAACGCAAAATTGATCATGAATTTGTACAAGGAGCACTAATGTATAGGGTGTCCCAGCTATCTTGTCCACCCAAAATGTCTCTGGAACAATAACAGCTATTGGTAAACGACTTTCACCTGTATCAATGTAGAGCTGGGGCCCATGAATGTACATATCTGGAAACATTCTAAAACGAAAGCATATGTGTTTTTAACACAAACTTACGTTTTTTTTAAATGGACCTCCTATATTTTTTCTTAAGCAATCCATAGTATGACAAAGCACACACACAATGGCGTTGATTGCATCGCAATATTCCCATTACGTCCCGAGATATTAAGACGCGAAGTTGACGCTTGAAACACCCGACGTGCGCTGCTAGCGCACGTCCTGAGGCTCAGGCGTGAACCCCATGCTGCCCGTAATCGCGATGTGATTGACATGCGTAATCATACTTCCATACTTATCAAGAGGTCCGAAACGAATAATACGCTCTGCTGACATCCTGCATTAACGTCGTACATTCCAGCAGGTATTTATCCCATAGGCGGTGATGCGGTTCTGTAACATATCTGTGTACCGCAACGTTAGTCACAAAGTTAACTTCGCTTATCGTTAACCCGTTATTAAAAACTTAATGCCGTTCAACATTAAAACTTTACTTTACTGTAGATCTAGCGCAAGTGGCAGTTAATCATTCACTCGTAATTGTAAAATTCATGTTGATGGTTTTAGTGAAACGAGCAAGTCGACTAAAAGTTTTACCGTTGTTCAGGTAAAAATATTTTGATTTGGGAAGTTCAGGTAGGACATAGAAGATGAATGTAAACATGTTTAGCCAATTAGTTTTATTATCACATAATTATCAATGTTATGTCTATCTAATGCGTTAAATGACAAATTGTTGCAAACAAATGTTTCTTAACATCACTGGGTAAAATGGCACTTTGTGGAAACTTCCACTGTGATACCAGCACTACATACTAAACATAGCGTTCACATCTAATGCTCAAAGTGATGCCCATTGGCTTGCATACATAGGACCACTCTGCGCGTGAAGGATGCCCTACTTCGTGCTACTGTTTCCTGTTTGATGGCTGTACAAGCATCAATAATGCGTTGCTTCATGTCCTCTGGTGTTGTTGGTTCATGTTGGTAAACAGCATCCTTCACAGCTCCCCAAAGAAAATAATCCAGCGGTGTAAGGTCCGGAGATCGGGCAGGCCACCTACCTGGGCCCCCTCGTCCAGTCCACCTACCAGGGAACTTACTGTGCTGATACCACATAACCATCCTCCGGTTCAGAGGTGCGGTATCAAAGAGAACAGGAAGATTGCGTCGTATAAATCTGGAGTATTGTCTGCCATTTTGGATGCCATTTATAAAGAAAGGTCCGATAATGGTATCTCCAATAATCCCACACCAAACATTAACTTGGCACGGGCGTTGATGCTCTACCTGTCGGAGCCATTTTGGATTGTCTGCGGACCAATAATGCATATTCCTCATATAGAAAGTCCCTTTGTTGGAGAATGATGCCTCGTCGGTAAAGAGAACATATGAAAAAACATTTGGATTAGTCAGAAGTTTTTGCTGAGCCCGCCGACAAAACGTTACCCTATTGCGGAAGTCATTTCCATGAAGATCCTGGTGTAAATGAACATGGTAAGGACGAAATTTATGACGTTTAAGAATATGCTGTGCACTTGATTTCGACACACCAACTTCACGTTCAATTTGACGTGTGCTGATTTCAGGATTCACAGCTATGGTAGCGAGCACAGCAACTTCAGCACGTTCACCTGTGCGTGTTCTAGGACGATGTCGAGGTCTTGGATTTAAGCTTTCCGTTTCACGTAGACGAGATGTGAGTCGACCAAACATCCGGCGCGAAGGCGATGGCTTGTCAGGGAAACGTCTTCTGTACAGTCGCTCTGCCTGAACAGCATTTCGTCCACCTACAACAGGGTACAGTGCAGGAATGTAGAGTAGGGTAGAAAACAGACATATTAACTTAACAATCATAATGTTCGCTAACAGTACTATCAACAAACAAGCAATCTCATAACGTATTTCCCGTCAACGTACATTCTCCATAGATCAGCAGCGTTTCTACCATATCTTCATGTGTGTACATTATACTGTACAGTATAAGTTCCACAAAACAACGTTTATTCACAATGTGTACTACCTCCGTGCCGTCACTAGATTACTATGATGCACGACTACACTGGCAGGCGGTGTACTGCAGGCCAAAGCAACAACAAATGGGATGCTCGGAGGGTGGTGGAGTACAGGAGTTTGCATGGGTCGCAAATCATAAACAAGGCGAAGTGGTAACTGTGGTAGTAGTGGGAACTCTGTTGGACACTTGACTAGGTAGAGCCAGGCCCTGTGCGACAGGCACAATGGGTCATACAACGCATTAGATAAATCATTTTGTGTGTGCAGGATAAATAAGACAACCTGACGGGTGTACACCGATCGGACCTGGTTCATATTGTGTACGTAGATACGTAAAACGTGCAAGAGGGAAACCATTATGTGCTTACCTAAACAACGGTAAAACTTTTAGTCCACTTGCTCGTTTCACTAAAACCATCAACATGAATTTTACTATTACGAGTGAATGATTAACTGTCACTTGCACTAGATCTACAGTAAAGTAAAATCTTAACGTTGAACGGCATTACCTTTTTAGTAACGGATTAACGATAAGCGAAGTTAACTTTGTGACTAACGTTGCGGTACACAGATATGTTACAGAACCGCATCACCCCTAGCCTATGGGATAAATACCTGCTGGAATGTACGACGTTAATGCAGGATGGCAGCAGAGCGTATTATTCGTTTCGGACCTCTTGATAAGTATGGAGGTGTGGTTACACATGTCAATCAAATCGCGATCACGGGCAGCACGGAGTTCACGCCTGAGCCTCAGGACGTGCGCTAGCAGTGCATGTCGGGTGTTTCAAGCGTCAACTTCGCGGCTGAATATCTCGGGATTTAATGGGTATATTGCGATGTAATCAACGCCATTGTGTGTGTTCTTTGTCATGGTATGGATTGCTGAAGAAAAAATATAGGAGGTCCATTTAAAAAAAAAACGTAAGTTTGTGTTAAAAAACACATATGCTTTCGTTTTAGAATGTTTCCAAATATGTACATGCATGGGCCCCAGCTCTACATTGATACCGGTGAAAGTCGTTTACCAATAGCTGTTATTGTTCCAGAGATATTTTGGGTGGACAAGATAGCTTGGACACCCTGTATATTGCGGCAAACCAAACATTTAATAGTTGGCGAGAACCGGGTCCAAACAATAATGCACGAGATCTAGTGTGCTTCTCTACTACGAGAAAGGGGAGCAAAGAGAACAGTTGGAATGTATAATATCGATAAACAAGTGGATAATAGGAAGCAGTCCCATGTTATCACTTAAGGAGATAGTGGCTCTACGGATGCAACTACATAGAAACGTCCATTCGAATTCTGGGCGGCTGAAACCCTAGAGGCTGGAACTGCATGTATTACAGACATTAGGGCACAAGGCGGTAGACTGATGGCGGCTGCTACTGGTGTTCGCCCGCTGCATGGAGATGGGCTCCGCCTTGAGAGGAAAAAAAGGGCTTGTCCGGGTGCCCGAACAAGTGAAACTGCCAATGAAATTACTCTGCAGCAAGGGCGGCAAAGTACGCCACTGACTCCTGCCATAGTCGGGAACCAACTACCTCAAATTCTCTTCCGCCGCACGACTAAAGAGCGACAGTTCCTGTGTGCCAGAGCATGGTGAATCATCGCTGATTAACAAAGCTCTCTCCAAATTATGCCCTTACAAACAGATCTTCTAGCCTTCTACTATCGTATTCCGTCAACCTACACACCAGTACCATTCCCGTATTCCCACCAATTCCTGACGGTGATTGCAAACGTGCGCTGATGTAACTCGGGCACCCTGTCATATCCTCCGCCAGGACTTTGCGCGGGAAGCTTTCTGGAGACGGGCGCCAACGGAGTATATTAACTGTTCTGATACTTGTGACACCGCTCTGTCGGTTACCCCTGGAGCCCGGTGGCCATTTCTCCGAAACATCCCAAACAATGGCACAGCCGGGGCGCCGAGCTGACGCGTGCCTGGCCTAAACATGAGCATTTGGCGAGAAAACTGCCCCCAGAAGGTACAATAATAGCGTGCGTCCCTTGCTCTGGCGCCTCAAACCTGACGTCAAAAGTGAAAGCCGCTCGACAGGGGTTGGGACTCTACCCGCCCACTGACCGGATGTTCCCCCCGCGTTCTGACCGTTCGGTGCCATTGTGAGCAGTTGGCCTCCTCACAGACCAGAAGTTTTCGCTCGCCCCTCACGTGAAACGGACAGAATTATGATACGCACGCATGCTGCTGCCGATCATGTTCATGTCGATACATAACATTAGATTTCCTACTTTGCTACGACGGCAGCAAAATAACATTAATTTGCATGTAAGCAAATTCAGACTATAGAAAGGCAACATTGGCTGGTTTTATGGACCTTAACAAGTGTATAAGGAGGCCAGGGCGCTTGCCATTTGCCACGTGTGACTTAATATACTGAAAAAAGTGCTATAGGCAGAGAAAGGCAATTGACTAGCTCTAGCTTTGCACATATACTCCTGGCCATTAAAATTGCTACACCAAGAAGAAATGTAGATGATAAAAGGGTATTCATTGCACAAGTATATTATACTAGAACTGACATGTGATTACATTTTTACGCAATTAGGGTACATAGATCCTGAGAAATCAGTACCCAGGACAACCACTTCTGGCCGTAATAACGGCCTTGATACGCCTGGGCATTGAGTCAAACAGAGCTTGGATGGCGTGTACAGGTACAGCTACCTATGCAGCTTCAACACGATACCACAGTTCATCAAGAGTAGCGACTGGCATATTGTGACGAGTCAGTTGTTCGGCCACCATTGACCAGACATTTTCAATTGGTGAGAGATCTGTAGAATGTGCTGGCCAGGGCAGCAATCGATCATTTTCTGTATCCACAAAGGCCCGTACAGGACCTGCAACATGCGGTCGTGCATTATCCTGCTGAAATGCAGGGTTTCACAGGAATCAAATGAAGAGTAGAGCCACAGGTCGTAACACATCTGAAATGTAACGTCCACTGTTCAAAGTGCCGTCAATGCGAACAAGAGGTGATGGAGACGTGGAACCAATGGCACCCCATACTATCACGCCGTTTGATACGCCAATATGGGGATGACGAATACACGCTTCCAATGTGCATTCACCGCGATGTCGCCAAACACGGATGCGACCAACATGATGCTATACACAGAACCTGGATTCATCCAAAACAATGACGTTTTGCCATTCGTGCAGCCAGGTTCGTCGTTGAGTACATCATCGCAAGCGCTCCTGTCTGTGATGCAGCGTTAAGGGTAACCGCAGCCATGGTCTCCGAGCTGATAGTCCGCGCTGCTGCAAACGTTGTCGAACTGTTCGTGCAGATGGTTGTCGTCTTGCAAACGTCCCATCTGTTGACTCAGGGATCCAGACGTGGCTGCACGATCCGTTACAGCCATGCGGATAAGATGCCTGTCATCTCGACTGCTAGTGATACGAGGCCGTTGGGATCCAGCACGGCGTTGCCTATTACCCTCCTGAACCCACCGATTCCATATTCTGCTAACAGTCATTCGATCTCGACCAACGCGAGCAGCAATGTCGCGATACGGTAAACTGCAATCGCGGTGAGCTACAATCTGACCTTTATCAAAGTCGGAAACGTGATGGTACGCATTTCTCCTTCTTACACGAGGCATCACAACAACTTTCCACCAGGCAACGCCGGTCAACTGCTGTTTGTGTATCAGATATCTGTTGGAAACTTTCCTCATGTGAGCACGTCGTTGGCGTCGCCACCGGCGCCAACCTTGTGTGAATGCTCTAAAAAGCTAATCATTTGCATATCACAGCATCTTGTTCCCGTCGGTTAAATTTCGCGTATGTAGGCCGTCATCCTCGTGGTGTAGTACTTTTAATGGCCAGTAGTGTAAAGTACGCAAAGTTGGCGAAAGTGATTTGCGTACATCACAAGAAACGCGAACTGGACATATCTCTGGAAGCATCCCCTTGTGAACGCGAAGCTGTGACTTAAAGGCTGCGCCACAGCGTTCGCTCAGTGGTTTCTGAATTAAGCCGAGTGCAAATGAAATTGTGTCGACTTAATGTGTTTTCTGACAGCGGGACTGTATAATCCTCGCGGTGAGCTGTTTCATGCCTGCCGCCGACGTCAGCAGGCGTACAAAGCTTCGTCCTAATGAGTTAATTGGTGGAGGGTTGCGGAGGAGGCGGGAAGGCGCGGGGGTGAGAACACGGCACGGCACGGCACGGCACGGCACCCCGGCAGAGCCCCACACAGGGGGCCACCGAGCCGGCGCACCTGCGCTGCTCCCACGCGCGAGGGATGCATACAGGTAGCCCCAGAGTTTCCTTATTAGAGCCGCCGCAGACACGAAGATTCAATTAGGGCCTCATTTCACTGTGTTTCGGTGGAAAGAGGTTGTGCTCACGTAGTCTGCTGCAGCAGGTACTGAAAATGCAACTCTGTCTGTAACTGACTTCGAGAGGCAACATCAAGTGAATCTATGAGGGACAGAAATATTTTTTCCATCCCTCTAAATTACCTCAATGACTTCCTTCTGTTAAAAATAGCAGTAACTTAGTTACGTGTTTCATAGATCACTTGATCTATCCTTTCACCGAAATAATATGGAACGAGTTATTTTAGAAGATATGTAAATATGATTAGCGTTAACAGTAATGAACACATTATTAATTCAATAAAAGCCTTCAGGGCTGTTAACCGCATTGTCAGTATATAAAATTGACCGAAATTTCGTCCACTATTGCAAGTGACCTTCATCAGGGCTCTGTGCTGAGCTGACTGCTGAATGAGAGAGATTTTAGATCTCGTGTAGTAGCGGAGCAAGCTGTTTATGTAATTTGTTAGGGTACTTGAGGATAGGAGGAGAGATGTTAGTCGTTCTTTATTGGTCTTTATATTATTCCTTGTCATTGGTGGATAAAGAGATGCTTGACTGGTGTTTATATTATTTCTTGCCATTGGTGGAAACAGGCCTAACACCCCACCTCCTATCCTCAAGTACCCTATCGAATTACGTAAACACCTTCGTCCCCTACTATATAAGATCTAAAGCCTCTCTCATTCAGTAGTCAGTTCAGCACAAAGCCCAAAGGAAGGCCACTTGAAATAGTGCAGAAATGTCGGACAATTTTATATATTGTCAATGCGGTCAACAGCCGAGAAATATTTTATTGATTGCGGCAACGACCGTGGAAGCCTATACTCACATTATTATTTCTACGCCTACTCATGCAACAACACTGAACATTTTTCTTTTACTGGTTATCAGTTTTTAAATGGAAATTTGCCAATGAAATAGAAGGTGTTGTCCAGGAGAAATAAATTTAAATTGTGATTAAAACTTGATTTGCTAGCTGTCAGATATTTTATTTTTTTGGGCAAATGATCAAAAATTTTGTTGCTGCATATTGAACTCTCTTTTGAACCACTGACAGCTTTAACAATGGGCAAGGAAGATCATTTCCCCCTCTAATGTTGTAGGTATGGGTATCACTATTCTCGAACTGTGATGGATTATTTATGACGAAAATGATTACCGACTGGCAACGATTTCGTTATGCAGTGTCAACTGCCAGCGGCTGGTGGTACTTTTGCGTGGGGTTTTAGTATGGTCAGTTGTGTGAGGAAACTATTTCGCCAGTAACTATGGTTGTACTCCATTTACTTACTATGGTTGTTATTATACACAACACGGGGACATAGGCGGCGTTCGCTACGTCCAGCATGACTTATTAGAACCAACTGTTTCTTTGTTTTGCATGCACGCGGGGGGTTGGAAAAAATATGGATACATCAAAAACATAACGAGTTAATCACACCTACACTACTGGCCATTAAAATTGCTACACCAAGAAGAAATGCAAATGATAAATTGGTATTCATTGGACAAATATATTATACTAGAACTAACATGTGATTACATTTTCACGCAATTTGGGTGCATAGATCCTGAAAAATCAGTACCCAGAACAAACACCTCTGCCCGTAGTAACGGCCTTGATACGCCTGGGCATTGAATCAAACAGAGGTTGGATGGTGTGTACAGGTACAGTTGCCCATGCAGCTTCAACACGATACCACAGTTCATCAAGAGTTGTGATTGGCGTATTGGGCCGAGCCAGTTATTCGGCCACCATTGACCAGACATTTTCAATTGGTGAGAGATCTGTAGAATGTGCTGGCCAGGACAGCAGTCGAACATTTCCTGTTTCCAGAAAGGCCCGTACATGACCTGCAACATGCGGTCGTGCATTATACTGCTGAAATGTAGGGTTTCACAGGGATCGAATGAAGAGGAGAGCCACGGGTCGTAACATATCTGAAATGTAACGTCCACTGTTCAAAGTGCCGTCAATGCGAACAAGAGGTGACCGAAACGTGTAACCAATGGCTCCCCATACCATCACTCCGGGTGGTACGCCAGTATGGCGATGACGAATACACGCTTCCAATGTGCGTTCACTGCGATGTCGCCAAACACGGATGCGACCATCATGATGCTATAAACAGAACCTGGATTGATCCGAAAAAATGACGTTTTACCATTGGTGCACACAGGTTCGTCGTTGAGTACACCATCGCAGGCGCCCCTGTCTGTGATGCACCGTCAAGGGTAACCGCAGCCATGGTCTCCGAGCTGATAGTCCATGCTGCTGGAAACGTCGTCGAACTGTTCGTGCAGATGGTTGTTGTCTTGCAAACGTCCCATCTGTTGATTCAGGGATCGAGACGTGGCTGCACCATCCCCTACAGCCATGCGGATAAGATGCCTGTCATCTCGACTGCTAGTGATACGAGGCCGTTGGGATCCAGCACGGCGTTGCCTATTACCCTCCTGAACCCACCGATTCCATATTCTGCTACCAGTCATTGTATCTCGACCAACGCGAGCAACATTGTCGCGATACGATAAACCGCAATCGCGATAGGCTACAATCCGACCTTTATCAAAGTTGGAAACGTGATGGTACGCATTTCTCCTCCTTACACGAGGCATCACAACAACGTTTCACTAGGCAACGCCAGTCAACTGCTGTTTGTGTATGAGAAATCGCTTGGAAACTTTCCTCACGTCAGCACGTTGTAGGTGTCACCACCGGCGCCAACCTTTTGTGAATGCTCTGAAAAACTAATTATTTGCACATCACAGCATCTTCTTCCTGTTGGTTAAATTTCGCGTCTGTTGCATGTCATCTTCGTGGTGTAGCAATTTTAATGGCCAGTAGTGTAATATGGTGCTGGAAGCCCGTTGAAATTTAAAACAGATTCCAGCCGTCTCTGAATGGATAAATACAGGCCTTGTATGGTTTTGAAGGGAATCTTATATCATTCGTCCCGCAAAACAGTCGCTATTTCAGGTAACGATGATGGGGTGGATAGCAATCACACCTGCTCTCCAAAGGAGACCACAAAGGCTCAGTAATATTGAGATATGGTGATTGCGGTGGTCAGGGAAGATGCGACGATTCATCTTCGTGCTCACGGAAGCAGTCCTGGACGATGGGAGGCCTGTGAACAGCTGCCCTGTCGTCTTGGTTCACAGAATCACCATTGGGGATCAAACACTGAACCATACGACGGAGATGAGCAGCTAAGATCGTTACATAATCCTTGACTGTAGTGCGACCTTGCAGTGTGTCTTTGGGACCCATGAAATACCACGATATGACTGCCCAAATCATGACCGAACCCCCGTTATGTTTCATTCTTGGGGCATAAACGCGGCCAGAAGCTCGACACAGTGTGGATCGAGACTTATCCTACCAAATGACTTTCTTCCATTCCTCCATAATCCAGATTTTACGGTGGCCCCATCACTTTTTTCCGTCACGGTCTTTTGTATCATTGCTTAGTGGTTTTGGAATTTCAGCTCCCCAGGTGCTGACAGAGTTCGCCAGTGCGGCACTAAGGTCTGCAGTGAGTTTTGTAATTTTTGTCCTCTTATTTTTCGCCACCATCCTCTTCAGTGACCGCCTGTCACGATCATTCAACACAGACTTTTGCCCGCATTGTGACTTAGCGGAAGATTTTTTTTTTTTTCTGCTTTCCCCGTAGGCAGCATAAATCTTCGATAGGGTGTCACTTGTAACACCAAACACTTCGGTTCCCTTGGTTACGGAAGCACTCACGGTAGGAACACCAACATTATGCCCATGTTCGAATTCACTAAACTCCTACATAACGTACTCACAACTACGCAGAAAATTGATTTGACCACGACTGGCAATTGTATCATAATGAGGACTTTGCACAAGTGCTGTTCGTGGTCAAATACAACAGTGCAACCTGCAGGCTTTGCTAAGGTTTGCATTTATGTTGATGCATGAATTTCTCTCAGTGTTCCCATATTTCTGCGCAAGCTCTGTACATAAAAGCTGTACGAGCACAAGATCATCTAAGTACTTAAATGTAGACTCTGTGTTTTGATTTACACTTCTTTTTGCCGCGCGGTTTTAGCCGAGCGGTCTAGGGCGCTGCAGTCATGGACTGTGCAGCTGGTCCCGCGGAGGTTCGAGTCCTCCCTCGGGCATGGGTCTGTGTGTTTGTCCTTAGGATAATTTAGGTTAAGTAGTGTGGAAGATTAGGGACTGATGACCTCAGCAGTTAAGTCCCATAAGATTTCGCACACATGCTACAAGAGATCTTCATTCGGACGATGTGAATATAGCATTCATATTACGTGGTCCGTCCGACCGCTCTTCGCTCATCGAGGGACTAGAATTTTTTTGGAAAAACGAAAAAAACAAACAAACCTGAAGACCACTCAGCCATCTGCATTTACAACAGATTCGTGCCTGAAACAAACTATGGTATTCTACACTCCTGGAAATGGAAAAAAGAACACACTGACACCGGTGTGTCAGACCCACCATACTTCCTCCGGACACTGCGAGAGGGCTGTACAAGCAATGATCACACGCACGGCACAGCGGACACACCAGGAACCGCGGTGTTGGCCGTCGAATGGCGCTAGCTGCGCAGCATTTGTGCACCGCCGCCGTCAGTGTCAGCCAGTTTGCCGTGGCATACGGAGCTCCATCGCAGTCTTTAACACTGGTAGCATGCCGCGACAGCGTGGACGTGAACCGTATGTGCAGTTGACGGACTTTGAGCGAGGGCGTATAGTGGGCATGCGGGAGGCCGGGTGGACGTACCGCCGCATTGCTCAACACGTGGGGCGTGAGGTCTCCACAGTACATCGATGTTGTCGCCAGTGGTCGGGGGAAGGTGCACGTGCCCGTCGACCTGGGACCGGACCACAGCGACGCACGGATGCACGCCAAGACCGTAGGATCCTACGCAGTGCCGTAGGGGACCGCACCGCCACTTCCCAGCAAATTAGGGACACTGTTGCTCCTGGGGTATCGGCGAGGACCATTCGCAACCGTCTCCATGAAGCTGGGCTACGGTCCCGCACACCGTCAGGCCGTCTTCTGCTCACGCCCCAACATCGTGCAGCCCGCCTCCAGTGGTGTCGCGACAGGCGTGAATGGAGGGACGAATGGAGACGTGTCGTCTTCAGCGATGAGAGTCGCTTCTGCCTTGGTGCCAATGATGGTCGTATGCGTGTTTTACGCCGTGCAGGTGTGCGCCACAATCAGGACTGCATACGACAGAGGCACACAGGGCCAACACCCGGCATCATGGTGTGGGGAGCGATCTCCTACACTGGCCGTACACCTCTGGCGATCGTCGAGGGGACACTGAATAGTGCACGGTACATCCAAACCGTCATCGAATCCATCGTTCTACCATTCCTAGACCGGCGAGGGAACTTGCTGTTCCAACAGAACAATGCATGTCCGCATGTATCCCGTGCCACCCAACGTGCTCTAGAAGGTGTAAGTCAACTACCCTGGCCAGCAAGATTTCCGGATCTGTCCCCCATTGAGCATGTTTGGGACTGGATGAAGCGTCGTCTCACGCGGTCTGCACGTCCAGCACGAACGCTGGTCCAACTGAGGCGGCAGGTGGAAATGGCATGGCAAGCCATTCCACAGGACTACATCCAGTATCTCTACGATCGTCTCCATGGAGAATAGCAGCCTGCATTGCTGCGAAAGGTGGATATACACTGTACTAGTGCCAACATTGTGCATGCTCTGTTGCCTGTGTCTATGTGCCTGTGGTTCTGTCAGTGTGATCATGTGATGTATCTGACCCCAGGAATGTGTCAATAAAGTTTCCCCTTCCTGGGACAATGAATTCACGGTGTTCTTATTTCAATTTCCAGGAGTGTATTTTACTTATGGTCGACATTGTATTTTTGCCGTCTGTTTACTCTCCCACCTTCCCTTTCCTCTCGCTCCCCTCCCCATCCCTTTTTACTTAGCACTCCGTCTTCAGGCCACAAGTGGCTAATCGGGGCTATGCGACCGCCGTGTCATCCTCAGTTGAGGATGCGGGTAGGAGGGGCGTGTCGTCAGCATACCGCTCTCCCGGTCGATATGATGGTTTTAATTGACTGGAGCTCTACTATTCGATCGAGTAGCTCCGCAATTGACATCACGAGGCTGAGTGCACCCTTAAAAATGGCAACAGTGCATGGCGGCCTGAATGGTCACCCATCCAAGTACCGGCCACGCCCGACAGTGGTTAATTGCGGTGATCTCACGGGAAACGGTGTATCCACTGCGGCAAGGCCGTTGCTCCCTTTTTACTTACCTTATTGATATTCCAGGCGGTAGACACTTGTAGGGGGAGGAGGGGGAAAGGGGGCTGGCAGCAGACATTTCTGCTCTTCCGCCAAATGGTGTTAAAAACGTGTATTAACATTTACAGTTTGAATGATTAAAATACTGTACGAAGTTTTCTTTATGTAAAAAGTGTTTATTTGAAATAAAAAGAGCCTTGTAAGGGAAAATGACTTCTTTCAAGAAATACCCCTGAGATGCCCCAAACGAAAGTACAACACTTGATGCCTGCCGATGTGGCCGAGTGATAGTTGCGAGTCAGCCGCCGAGCGGGACGGACGTGTGGCGGAGCTGGACGTCTGGCTGTAGTAAACACAGGCTGAGTCGCTGCGTTTGAGGTTAGTGGTGCTGCTAAGCCGCTATTCGTGCTGCACTTGTATTCATGAAGTTCTAGAATGAATAGGTTGAATTATTTGAGGAAAGACACAATCAAGTTTACTTTCGATCGAAATTTCGTTCGACCTAAAGCATTTGAAATTAAAGCATGGTTTATCGAAAAAGTATTGATTAACGGTGATGATGTTGTCGGAGTTTATCTCTCGTTTGTGACAAATGCTGTGTATCTGAAGATGAAAAGTCCAGAATTATGTAGTTCCATTGTGGATCGTTGCGGAGGTAGCGTGAAGTTTAATCATTCTGATGGGAATGTGAGTGACGTTGCTGTTAGTCATGCTGGGTACGGGATTCGTACGATCAGAGTGTTTGAGCTCCCTTTTGAAATTCCGCCCGAAGAACTTAATGTTGCCCTTCGGCCTTATGGCAGAATTATTTCCAATGTGGCAGAAAGGTGGTCTGAAGCTCATATGTTTCCTGTCTTGAACGGCGTAAGGCAAATTAAGATTGAATTACAGAAGCATGTCCCCTCTTATCTTAATATTTGTGGGTATCGTGCTTTGATTATCTATGATGGGCAACCGCGGACTTGCGCTTTATGCAATTCCACGGAACACATTCGTGCAGAATGTTCACGGAGGCGTGTCCCGCAGTTACCGCGTGACGAGATGCCGAATTCCGGCCCTGTTGTTGGTATGAAGTTGTCATACGCTGCCGCTGCTGACTTCCGCAGCCGAGGCGAGTCGGTGCCGCCTGTGCGCGGGGAGCCTGCTGCCTCGCGGGCGATTGTCGATGATACTCCGGCTTCAAGCTCTAGATTTGCGGATGGTCTGCCGATCAGCTCCGCGCCCCTCGAATCTATGCCGACGCCAACTTTTTCCAACTCTCCCACTGTGGTTGCTCGTTCTTCCGCGGACTCGGCCGAAGATCCCCAAATACCCGCAACGGGGGATTCCTTGCGTCGTCAGGATTCCCACCAACGTGAGGATATTGCCACTAGCTTCCGAGGAGTGGACGCTCCAGGCATCCACTCTGCGGGAACTATGAACGAAGATAGCAATCTGGACATTGGTTTCACGTTGGCGCCCACAGAAGACACTTGCGTCAAGGAAACCACAACGAGCGATAGTGTAGAATTGGAGACTGGGTTGCTACCAGTGGGAGCCATGGAAAAAGATGCGCCTCCTTCTGCCGTTGCGGAATGCGATTCGCGGACTTTTGTCCGAAAAAAGGAACAGGCGACGTCAGACGTATCATCCGGTACTTCTCCTGACAGGTCGCAAACTTCATCTCCTGCTAGATCGCCGAAGAGATCTTCGAAGAAAGGCAAGAAGAGGAGATTGGCACACAAAGCAGCAGAGAGTTTAGCTCCTGCATTGCGGGAAAAGTTAAAACATTTAAGGGATAATGAACGACTACGAGAACAATGCCCAGTAGCACGAGTTAACGAGTGTACTGAAGCGGAGATGAGTCGTGCCGATGCAGATGATTTTCAACAACAACCTCGCGCACCGCTTGGCGTCGCAGGTTTGCAGACCGGCACTACTATGGATTTAGACCGAACTGTCTCAGGAAAAGGACTTGATTGGGCCGATGCCCAAGAAGATCGCACCGACCACGGAATGGAGATGGACCTGACACATGCTAGTGGCATTTAAATTTTTTTTTTTTTTAATGTCTATTTTTCTTTCTGACAGACAGAATGGAATGGTACAGACGTGACTCTGCATGGGGTATACTTCATTAGCCAATTTCTTTTACCTGCACCTATGCCAACGGAACTGACATATAATGTGACCACGATCAATATAAATCGGATTCGCAGTGAAACGAAAGTCGCTTCTTTAAAAGATTTCCTTTACCAGTCGGATACTGATATAGCCCTCCTACAGGAATTTAATGTCCACAACTTTTATGTCCCAGGTTTTCAAGAGATTTTAAATATTGCACCGGAAGCCACATGTGGGACTGCGATCCTTGTCAAAGATGGTATTGATGTGAAGGATATCTGTCTGTTAGAAAATGGGAGGGGCATCAGTTGTAAAATTTTTACTACTACTGTTTTAAATGTATATGTCCCCTCTGGTAACAACGCTAGAGATGATAGGGCTAATTTTTTTAAGAACGATATGGTCTATTTACTTAAGGGGAATCCGGCGGAAGCTTTAATCGGTGGTGACTTTAATTGTGTACTTCACAAAAAGGATCAGCGACCAAATTTTAACTTCTCCAGGGAACTGGCGGCTTTGGTGACAAACATGAAGTGGACAGACGTGTGGGAAAGCAAATACCCCACGTTAGTCAAATTTACGTACATCAGTAGTCGCTCGCAAAGCAGAATAGACAGAATATACGTCACAGCAAACCTGGAAAATAAAATCAGTAGTATCGAAGTAATTCCCACTACCTTTTCGGACCATCTCGCAGTGAAATGCAGCATTCGGTTTCAGAAGCAAGGAACGTATTGGGGTCGCCCCTTATGGAAGCTGAATACCCATATGTTGTTCGAGGGTGCCCTATCAAGAACAGTTGCGGAGGTATGGCAGGCTGCTCTACGTATGCGCCATAAATACAGCTCTCGCCTTGCGTGGTGGACCTCATGTGCTAAAAAGAAATTGAGATCATCCCTAATAGCTTACGGGAGGGAGCGAGCGATGTGGTCTCGCAATACCGTTGAATTTTACTATACATGCTTAAGGGAACTATCAGCTCAGCAGATGACTGATGAGGTTTTCATTGAAATAAAGAAGATCAAGGCTCACCTCATAAGTCTCAAGCGACAACAGCTGGAGGGTTTAAAAATTAAATCTCGTGTCCCGACAACGGTGGAGGACGAACACGCATCGCTGTACCACTTACTCGAACATGAAAGAAATAGAAGACGAGCGTTTATTGCTTGTCTTAGAGTGGGCGATAACCGGGTGCTGACGGAACACTCTGACATTTTAAATGCAGTTTATGGATTTTATCGTACGTTATATACTGATACCCGGTATAATCTAGACTGTGCGAACGATTTGCTACGAACTACAGGTATCGACAACGTTATCAATGACGAGGACAATGTGTCCCTTACCACTGCGATCACATGTGAGGAGGTGTTTGATATACTTAAATATTCGCCTACCCGTAAGTCCCCAGGGCCTGATGGCTTGCCTGTAGAGTTTTATTGTAAATTTTGGCCTCTCATCGGTAATCAATTCACAGAAGTGATAAATGAAGTGTTGCAAGGTGTTACTGTTCCACGCGAGTTCAAAGAAAGCGTAACTGTGCTAATACCAAAGGGAAGGAACGCGACAGTTAAAGATCTCAATCAATTGAGACCAATATGTTTGATGAACTCGGATTATAAAATAATTGCACGTGTACTGAAGGAAAGACTGAGACCTCTAATGGAGAAGATCATAGGTGACCACCAAACCTGTCTCTCGGGGCGGAATATTTTTAAAACTGTTTGTGAATATAGGGATGTCTCTGCAATTTTTGCAACGTCATCCTCACCAGGAGGCCTTGCCTTTATCGACTTCTCAAAGGCTTTTGACAGGGTCAACCACTTATTTTTGTTCAGAACGTTGACCTATGTGGGTTTTAGTCAACATTTTGTGCAAGTTTTAATTAACATTGTTGAAGGCATCCAAACACAAGTGTCTGTAAATGGGCATTTCACTCCACCCATTGAAATTCGCAATGGCGTCCCGCAGGGAAGTCCTTTGTCAATGCTCCTGTATGTTGTTGCACTGGAGCCTTTACTAAGGAGACTCGATGTCGATCTTGAGGGCATCACGATATCTGGCGTTAACAACGTCACCAATGCATATGCTGATGACGTTGGAGTGGTTATTCGTAGTAACGAAGATTTAGAGAAATTAACTACGAATATTCAGATCTTTTGTGAAGCTACAGGCGCTAGGGTGAACGAGGTGAAGAGTTCGTTTTTAAATCTTAAAGGTCTTCAAGATGTCCGTTTGGAATGGGCACGCTCCGTCGATCGTCACACCGCTCTGGGTGTCACCTTTTACCGATGTCCGCTTCAGACCATGACCTACAATTGGAAGAAAGTACTGGATACAATCAGAGGAGCCACAATACTCAATCAGACCAGACATCTGAACATTAAACAACGAATCAGAATAATTAATTGGTCCATTTTATCAAAAGCTATATATATAGGTCAAATATTGCCAGTTTCGAAACCCATTGCCAAACGTATAATGAGTATCATTTGCCGATTTATATGGACAGGGAATATTTTTAGAGTAGCAGTCGGTACAGTTACGTTACCTTCCGCTGAAGGTGGCCTAGGTTTAACAGATATATGGCGGAAGACTACGGCGTTATATATAAAGAGGACCCTACAAATTATAGAAAAACATCCACATAGTATTACAGCCAGGCTGTATCGACTCCTACAGCCAGAAAATTTACGTCCACCCATAAATATAGGCGAAATTAATTATAAATTGAAATATATTCGCCAGTTCTTTTTAGAGATTAGCTACATGGACAGTATTGTCACGAATCCACAATCAAGGAATTGCAGGAAATTAATGGAACTCTTAACAACGAAAGAACATGTCAACAAAATGGAGTGCAGATATCCCGACAAAGACTGGAAAAGAATTTGGAAAAATATTAGTAATCGTGAACTGTCTTCCGACATTCAGGCAACCTGGTACCGAGTTGTTAATAACGTAGTTTCCACTAACGAAAAGTTGCACTCCATTGGTCTTAGTGACACGATTGTGTGCACCCGATGTGACGCAGTTGACACATTGATCCACCGCTTTCTCTGTGGCGGATACGCCGAAATATGGAGGGGAATCCAACGGCGGGTAGCCTTTATAACCAGAACTGTTAGTACTGAGATCAATGTTGAAAAATTACTCTTCCCCGATGGTGTTTTCTTCCCTGTCCAGAAAACCAATGCTGTGTTGTGGTTGTTTGGCAATTATGTACATTACGTTATATCTGAACACGGCAATGACCGTGTTTTAGAATACGAATTATACGAACGAGCAAAATATTATCAGATATGTACGCGCAGGGACCACAAAAAAACTTTTGGTAACATGTTACACATTCTGTTTCAGAGACAAGGGATTGGATAAACATCTTAATAGCCCTCGTCTACGAAAAATGTAGTCACAGGCCAAAGTAGGGGATCGCTGTTGAGGGTGAAGTACGGTGGGGACTTCGTGTGCCCCAGGGCCGCTACGGTAGCCGTGAAGGCCTCGGACAGAACCCCGAAACGGCACTGCGGCTTCACACTTACTGCTGGATGAACCCCATATCTCCAGCAACTACTTTCATCTATGATGATTTTCCAGGATCTCGGTAATATCGGAAGTTGGTTTCGTTGCACACAATGCAGTGGAAGCTTCTTGCACGTGTTCCTCAGTTACAATCTTTCTATTTTTGTTTAATTTTTTTCAGTATGAAGCAAGAGTGACAATTTATTAATTCCCAAGAAGCCTAAATTTTTCAATTTTCAGTTCTACGGAGGAGAAGCCTCACATGGCAAAGAAGCCAAACATCATTTCATTTCCCTAACTGTCACAGTAAATTTGAAAAGAAAATCAGTCGATATAGCATAGAAGCTCGCCGAAGAAGGCATAAAAGGAGAGCGAATGGATGGGCTGTGTGGGGAGAAGGGAGGCCCAAAAAAAAAAAAAACAAAAAAAAAAAAGAAAAAAAAAAAAAAAAAAAAAAAAAAAAAGTGGCCATAGGCGCTTCAGTCTGGAACCGCACGACCGCTACGGTCACAGGTTCGAATCCTGCCTCGGCATGGATGTGTGTGATGCCCTTAGGTTAGTTAGATTCAAGTAGTTCTAAGTTCTAGTGGACTGATGACCTCAGAAATTAAGTCCCATAGTGCTCAGAGCCAACAACAGTTGGTTCCCCTTTCATACCCTTTTAATTTGTAATGACGACACGTTGTACGGCCAGGGAGTTTGCAGCCATGTACCAGGAGAGCCGATTGTATGGCAGAGAGAGGCCCAGTTAGCAACATTTGGGAAATGATTTCCAAGTCGGGCGTTTGTCTTAGAACTGAGGGAAATCTCCAGACCGGGGGATTAGAACTATTTGTAATTTAATTCTGGACCATACGTCCCAGGCAAAACAAATACTCCCTTGTGTAAGTGAAAGTGTATTTCTTTACCCCGTAAATTATACATAAAATCGATGACTTGTTAGAGATTTGCAGAGTACCGATGTCGAGCACGATTTCAAGTCTTTGCTTCTCCATCGATAGGAAAGCAGTAGAGCACTTGCCGCTACGAGACGGTGCCGCCACCTGGCGGAAAGGCCGAGAACAACGAACTGCATGATAGTGTTTGTTGTAAAAAGTCACTTTAATTGCTAACTGGTAGCGTTGGGCCCCATTTATTGTTTTATAAGTCCTGAAATGTACTTCAAAGAACCGTTTACACTCAGCTACGCTGTAACGTCGCGGGGCTGCAGATCGTTAAAAGTATCATTGATTAAATCGTGTACTGAATCAGGATACAGAAACTGGACGTCGAATACGTAGATGACGCAGATTACCAGGCGGTTTCGGTGTGAAGAAGAAGCATCCCCCGTTTGGATGCGTGACGTCTATTAAACGGAAAACCGGGCGCACGCTAGATATTGTCGGTGTGACGCTGGCACTAAATCCACTGCGACGTTAGCCCCGTGCTGCGAGAGAGCGCTGGGTGGCGTTTACCACCGCTCGCGTACAACGAGGCAGCCGCTATAAACGCGGGCAAGTGCTGCACGGGCAGCTCTGTTTCAGGAGCCTCGCATGCGAGAGGATTCAGCGCTGCCAAACGGACAGCTAGGTACTGCTCTGGCAAACCGAACTGCTAATGTGATTTACGTTTCGGCAGTTTCTCTCAATAATTTCAGGCGAACGATGGATGGTACTCTTTAAGAGACCATGGAAAATTTTCTTCACAATTATTCCAAACTAGTGTTTGTTAAGTCTGATCTTCTTTCTTTTACGTAGAAACGGAACAGAGTTTCGGCGTTGCAGTACTGCCAACAATTGAGAGCATTACTTACATAAGAAATTCCTCTGCACTGCGGCGCAGGAAGGTTTAATGTGCTAGGGATATGTGAGTGTACCCTGAAGCGCCAAAGAAACTGGTATAGGCATGCGTATTCAAATACAGAGATCTGTAAACAGGCCGAAAACGGCGCTGCTGTCGGCAACACCTACATAAGTTAACAAGTGTCTGCAGCAGTTGACTCCACACTCCATACCCTTGCCCAAGGTGGCTTCGGCCAACTCCCCCTCCCTGATGATGCCCTCATCCCCCCCATCTACCCCTCCCACCAACTTTGATCCTCCCCTTCCTCCCCCGGTGTTTTTCCCCCAGGGTACCTTCTTTCCCTTCTTTCCCTTCTCTCCCTTCTCTCCCTTCTCTCCTCCTCCCTCCCTTCCCCCCACCCCTCCCCGGGATTCTACGCACCACCACAGAGTAACATATCTTTGTCTGTGGCACCACCCTACCTTCTACCCTCCCCCTCCCTTCTTCTCGCCCAATGGCATCAACCCCCTCACCCTCTCCCTCTCTCCCTCCTACCCTCACCTCTTCCCTCTGGCAGGCCCCCGGCTTTTCTGTGTGAACAGTGCTTCTTCGTGCGCCAGAGATCGCCGCCGCAGTGCTCCAGTGCTCGTGTTTGTCGTCCCGTCGGTGCATCAGTGTCTCTCCGTCAGAGCTCCTCTGTTCACATGTGACATTCTGTATTCTCCGTTGTGTGCACTGCTGAACATTTTTTTTTATCGGAGCAGTACGTCAGTGAACGACTTCGCTTATTTTTACTAAGTTGGTCTCCCGTTTTTGTCCTCCATGTATGTTTGTTTTTCTGTATTCCTGTTATACTGTGTGTCATTCCTATGGCCGAAGAGCGGCGCAATTATGCCGCTGCCGGCCTACCTTGTTTTTAAGGTATCAAAATGACAATAAAGAAAAAAACTGCAGCAGTTGTTAGATCGGTTACTGCTGCTATAATGGCAGGTTATCAAGATTTAAGTGAGTTTGAACGTGGTGCTACAGTCGGCGCACGAGCGATGGGACACAGCATCTCCGAGGTAAAGATGATTTTCCCGTACGACCACTTCACGAGTATACCGTGAATATTACGTGCCCGCTAAAACATCAAGTCTCCGACATCACTGCGGCCGGAAAGACATCCTGTAAGAACGGGACCAACGACGATTTCTGTCAACACGACAGAAGTGCAACCTTCAGCAAATTGCCGCAGATTTCAGTGCTGGGCCATCAAGTGTCAGCGTGCAAACCACTCAACGAAACATCAACAATATGGGCTTTCAGAGCCGAAGGCCCACTCGTGTATCCTTGATGACTGCACTTCATAAAGCTTTACGCCTCGGTTGGTCCTGTCAACACTGACATTGGACTGATGGTGACTGGAAACATGTTGCCTGCTCTGAAGAGTCTCGTTTCAGATTATATCGAGTGGATAGACGTGTACGTTCATGGACACAACGTCATGAATCCATGGACCCTGCATGTCAGCAGCGGACTGTTCAAGTTGATGGAGGCCCTGTAATGGTGTGAAGCGTGTGCAGTTGGAGTGATATGGGACACCTGATAAGTCTAGATACGACTCTGGCAGGTGACACGTATGTAAGCATCCTGTATGATCTCCTGCATCCATTCATGTCCGTTGTGCATTCCGTCGGATTTGGGCCACTCCAGCAGAAAAATGCGACATCCCATATGTCCAGAATTGCTACGGAGTGGCTCTGAGTTTAAACACTTCCGCTGCCCACGAAACTCCCCATACACGAACGTAGTTGAGCGTATCTGGGTTGGCTTCTAACGTGCTGTTCAGAAGAGATTTCAGTCCCCTCGTACTCTTACGGATTTATGGACAGCGCTGCGGGAATCTTTGTGTCAGGTCTCTCCAGCACTACTTCAGATATTAGCCGAAACCATGCCACATCGTGTTGCGGCACTTCTGCGTGCTCGCGGGGGCCCTACTCGATGTTAAGCAGGTGTGCCAGTTTCTTTGGCTCTTCAGTGTAAGTACTTAGTAAGTTTTAAACACATTTACTAACAACATAATACAGCAAATAACAGTGAACCAGCAAAATTAAAACACAAGGAAAATTACCAGCGCCCAGTCCGACAAATACGCATTACCTTAATGTATTATAAATTACACCAACACAGCAAAATTCATGTCCGTCAAAATAACTGTAGCTTTACAATAGCAAGGAGTGCATAAATAATAAGTAATCCTACCACTAACAACTTTACAAGGGGGAAGGAATGAGAAGAAAATAAAAGAGCTATTGTGTAGGGTGGAACAAAACAACCAAAAAGTAAACTAACTAGAGCCGACACACAACGGCACAAAAGTAATAAAAATTCATCTTTAAGAAGAGATAATAGTATATAGGAAATTTAACAGCAAGAGCAACCTTGCGCATTGATGGCAAAAGGACCAAGTAAACTGGTCCAGTAATTCATAACAAGGCCAACAATTTACAGGTCAGAAACGGAAATCAATTAAGGACAATTAACAGTAAAATAAGGTACAGCCTCTGAGTTTAATTCGCATAGAATCTTCTCCTACTCCAATTTCAGATAGCAACACTACACCTTAAAATGGCCATGCCTCTTTGACAATAGGCGTCTGCACACGCATTTTCCGCCGGACTCAACCGCCACAACACTCTTCTTGTGCATCGCCGTTCAAGACCACATGCAGCCCTTATCTGTTTTACTGCAATGGGTATCGTCAACACTGTGTTCCGTTTAGTCGAGACATCGAGCACTGTCCGCGCACCTGGAATAGGAGCCGATGCCTCATGATGGTACCAAGTCGCTGCCGGCTCAGGCGGCTCAGACTCCACCAGGCTGCCTCTATTGCTGACCAAGCGAACTTGCTGATCCTACTTGTTCAGCTGACTCCTCTCTCAGTCGCTCACTTGTGAGTGTGTTTCCTCGCTGGCTCTCTGCAGACCATCCATGTCTCCTTTAGCTTCCAGTCTAGCTTCTAGTCCCCATGACAACAGCAGTTACGTCGACCTGAAACTGCAAGCGGCTGCTATCACCGGCTGCCGACAGCCAACCGCCACTCATCTTCGCAGGTGCTGCTGCTTGCCGGCCATCTGCCTGAACCAGCCACTTCAGAACGTAAAAAATAACGGATGGCAGGTTATCGATATTCCGGCGCTGCAAGCAAAGCAGATTCCCGGTCCTGGCTCCAAGATTTTGCCGCTTCCTTGTCACATACTGTACTCGCCCACTGCCGCTCGTCTCCCCGCCGTATCGCTGCAGTCGGCTATTTTGCAATTGCTCAAGCTCTCTGTCACGGCTGGAACGCATCACCAGAGCTGGCGCGAGCTGCCAAGCAGGGTAGGAGTTCAGCTGTACCCTGAACCGCTATTTCACGCAGAGCACGAACCTCACAACTAGCATTTTCTTAAGAGAAACTTCGTGCTCAATACTCTTTCGACTAGGGAAATTACTACGAAAACATGTCCATGTACGCCGGCCGGGGTGGACGATCGGTTCTAGGCGCTACAGTCTGGAACCGCAGTGACCGCTACGGTCGCAGGTTCGAATCCTGCTCGGGCATGGATGTATGTCATCTCCTTAGGTTAGTTAGGTTTAAGTAGTTCTAAGTTCTAGGGGACTGATGACCTCAGATGTTAAGTCCCATAGTGCTCAGAGCCATTTGAGCCATGTCCATGTACGCAGGTAGTCAGTTCTCTGGCGTGCGATGCTGAATGATGACTCCGAATTTCCTTGACAGTTACAGCATGAAACATTTTTACATGTATATCAATAAAAGAATTTTTATTTCTTGTTCCCGTTTTTCTATGACTAAGCAACGAATTTATTTTTGATTCAGCATCTTTCGATTTAATTCAATACCATAGGATCGCTAAAAAAAGGCAGATAAAACTGGACGTTACAAAATAAATCTGCGTTCTCAGGATAGTTCAGTACAGTGAAGCGTATCTCCGGTCGCGATAGATACATTGAGACTTGTCTACACTGTTCAGTCTAACATGCCTCGAAGTGTCACTGCAATCCTAGACGGTGTGCACGTTGTCACTTTACGGTGAGAAGTGTTGTCGACATAGAAAGTTATCAACTGAATCACAGTGTATCACAGCGACTTTATTCATCTGCTGTCATGAGATGCAAAACAGTGATTATCTTCCTCGTAGTGGTCGTACCTGATAACTGCCATCTACATTTTTTGGTTCGTTGGTAGAGAACTGGGCGCTGGAATTTTGGAGGCCACTTAATCGACCTGGACAGCACGCAATCGCCTCCACATGGTCAGTGTTGCCTCTTGGCTTCCATTACGAACAGCATTAGATATCACTTTGCACTACGATATGCAAGGAAGATAGCCAATGCAACACCTGTAATTGAATATGGATCTACAGTGATTGACTGTCTTCACCGAAAAGTCCATCAACTTCAGCATGGGAGCTGGTAAGTCATCGTTTTGCGCCAGTAGATGTGCGGACTTCAGAGGCATGTCATCGCAGTCGAGGGTATTTTGCAGCACTCAGTTGTACCGGAATGGGATCCTTCAGCCTGTTGTCTAGTTCCGCCTCCAACATTTCAGGGATCGGCCATCTTTCTGGACAGTCTCGTGAACAAGTACCACCAGAAGGTAGGAATCACCCGATTGGAATGGACTGCTACCTCTGCTGAGATCAACCCGATTTAACCTGCTTGCGCCCATTTCAGACATGCGCTTGCACGTCACAGTAGTCCTCTTCACACACTGGATGACCTCATGAGGACCGCCGTGGGAAAATGAGACAGGCTTTCAGCAGCTGCCTCTCGACCACTTCGAGGACAGCGTACCAAGGACTCTCCAAGCATGTCATAATACAATGGGTGGAGTAACACTGTTCCGAATTGTGCATAGCAGCAGATTTTCATTTCAGAGCTCTGCAAAGATGTGCACTTTGGATCAGACTGTTTGTATTTTTTTATTTTTTACAGTAACTTTTTCCCTCTCGAGGCTCCTTTTTCCATTCTCTACCGTCCTGGAGTCCAAACCCACAAACGGTCGCAGGTATACGGATGGCACAGCTCCTTTGGTGATTAGTTAATAACAGGTACTCCATGAAGAACAGCACAGGGTTGTTCAGAAGTATCTCTGGTGTTTCACACTACTGCTCCTCGAGAACTGCAAGAGATACACAAATATGACACAGATAAGAGAATAGAACATCTCACTAAGCTTCGATCAGTAATACGCACCGTGGTGTAGTTGCACTAGGGGGCAGGCGTGTCAGAACATGTAGACGAATCATCCATTCAGTTTATCACACCGAATTAGTTCGTACCTGCAGACAGGCAACCGAATTAACAGTTTTCTAAAGTGGGCAGCTGTCGTTGTGCTTTCTCAGGTAGCAGCAACTGCAACTCCATTGAGTTACACAACATGTTCACTCTCGTCACACTTCAGATGGTGCCGATACTGAGTAACTGAAATGTGAATTGGGAAGTTAGGGAGATGCTTTATCCACTAGTATGTGTCTATTTTCTGCATCTAAAGCACTTATTATGCAGTCCTCTTCTGAAACCCCGTTCTGGAAGTATCCTCGATTACATGCAGATCGATTAGCAAAGAGCAACACAACGGAAGGGTGTCCCTACTTAGCTCAATTCAGGCATCTTCTACTTGGTGCAGACTTTCTATACCAGCCGATAAAATACTCTTGTGTAGCACGATACCTTAAAGAAACAGGTAGCTGTATGCAGTGCTCAAGATGGAATTAACAGTGTAATTATGATTTGTTTGTTTTGTTGTCCTAATTACCTTATTATCTCCGCCTTCCTAATAGGCGTACTGGATTGCGATATAAATGACCGTGATCGCATAAGCGAAATTAAATTTTACAGTGAGTAAGGCTATCCTTAACGAAGGAAAATAACTCCGGTTAGTTGGAGAAAAGGTGTACAACAGACTCTTCTGAAGGAAGAATCTATTCTAAACTTAAGCTAAATACTGACGATAATTTTGAAATGGGTGGAATATAGTGTAATCGCTCACGAACCACAGCGAGGGAAAAGGGTACCGCCGGCCGCGGTGGCCGAGTGGTTCTAGGCGCTTCAGTCTGGAACCGCACGACCGCTACGGTTGCAGGTTAGAATCCTGCCTCGGGCATGGATGTGTGTGATGTCCTTAGGTTAACAAGGTTTAAGTAGTTCTAAGTTCTAGGGGACTGATAACGTCAGCAGTTAAGTCCCATAGTGCTCAGAGCCATTTGAAAAGGGTACCAAGTACTATTCAAAGACAAGAAAAATATTGATAATACAAAAAGATGGTTCAAATGGCTCTGAGCACTATGGGACTTAACATCTGAGGTCATCAGTCCCCTAGAACTTAGAACTACTTAAACCTGACTAACGTAAGGACGTCATGCACATCCATTCCCGAGGCAGGATTCGAACCTGCGACCTTAGCGGGCGCGTGGTTCCAGACTGAAGCGCCTAGAACCGCTCGGCCACTCCAAAAGGCTACAAAAAGATACTGATTATCTAAAAAGGGAATAATTAAACAGTCGCGACTCCACTAGGCCAATGACTCTCCTGAATTTTAAGAAAGGTAACGGCAAAAGAATCGAAGCAAATAATGACTGGCGTGGCAACAGAAGGTTGTCACGCTTTTCCACAGCACAACTTCACGGGAAGGTAAATGAATCAGACAGCACTGAGTTTGCAGTTATTTATTCTGAAATGCTAAATTTTGAAAGTAAATCTAAGTGGAGTTACCGGTTAAATAAATATAACTGAAACTTCGTTATGTCAAAAAAAGGTATTTTCATTAACCTCAGTGTAACGCACTACAAAAGTACGGGCAAGCAATTTATTTTTGATTATTCAAAGATAGAATTGATTTCCCTTTAACCAAATGAGTAACTGATATTACTTTTGAAACAGCGATAAAATACATATCAAGGCAAGCAGAAGTCACTCACTAAGCTAAATACAGAATAAATTACATTGTGTACCCTTAATTTATGCTGTATCCTTAGTTTTGCCAGGCAAATTTTACGCTACTTTCAGTGAATGAAGTCAATAATCAAAATTGCAATTTAGTTAAGCCTCTGTTATGAAATACAAAATAGACAGTTACTGAGGCGGAAAATTTAGACTGAAACTAGTCATTGGCAAATAAACAAAACTGGCAATTAATAGTTAATCAATTTTTTATGTTCTTACAACACTCGGTAATTGGGTTGGGAGGGAAACGGACGTTGCTTGATGATAATGTGTGAGGACTATGACAACACAGAAGCCCTGCAAGTTTTAATTATTGCAGGTTATTATTCAAGTTAGTCATACTTTGTGAAAGAAATGTCACTGGGTAATGCCTACTACGTTTATAAATTTTCACCTAACGATTTTACGGTGTTGTAGCTGTGCGGACCACGAAGAATGCGGAGGACGACAGTGTGGAGCTTTCGATGGCGCTGCTGCTACTGCTGGAGGAGATTATGGGACAGGCAACAGCGCAATTGCAGCTTCCTCCGGCTGTCCGCACCTGCCGTGCTCGCGGGTTAATCAGTCAGGGGCGTAATACACTGGCGCGATCCTAGCTGCACTCAACGTCTGCGGGAGCGGCCAACAAACGTTTCCGCACTCTTTCATCACTCAAGCTGCTCAGCCTCCTCTCTGCTCGCAGCGTGACAGAGACTCTTCATACGCAAAGATAAACAACGGCGCAGCTACTGCCATTTCGTCGTTGCTATCGATACATTTAAATAAAGTTCCCTTGGATATTACTCAGCAATTTACAATATCTTCATTATATTTACTATTAGTTATATACAGTCAGTAATAAATACACTATTACATCGATTACGTATTAAATATAGTTTCTGTAATAAAGCTGAAAGATTCAGACTCAGAAGTACACTACAAGTTATCAACGGATATTAAACGGCGAAAAATTTTGAATGGTGCAGAAGCTACTTTATTTGCATTTTCGGTGTTACAGCCTTTGTCTGTACGAAAATACTTTCACAACAGTGAAATCACCTGTAGTATGAAGTTACCAAAACATACGAAACGAAACAAAGAGTAATCGGCAACTGTTAGGCGAAACACGTACACTTCTTTATAAAGAAATTTACGGCCGTTTGACTGTAAGTTACTATTCATTTACATCATACAGTCATGATTTCTGCTTTATAGCCAATCTCAAGAGCAAGTCAAACTGAAAACAAATAAAAAGTATGAATCATGCTGTGCAGGGCTGTACGTTTTATTAGTTTTCAGTTCGGCTTATACTTGAGATTGGCTGTAAAATTTGTAAGACGTGTATATTTCTATTGTCTATTGTCAAACCACAATGTATGAAAGAGGTTTGTATTTTATTAATAGGATGAAGTAGTAATAATTAATATTTATCATTTTGGAAATAATTGTGGTAGCACGGAATGTGAGCACCAAAGTATTGTTGGCGGGAGAGGCTGCACATTGACAAAATTTTAAAAAGGGCGGGAGATACCGCGTGTGGATACATTTTAAGAAAAGAGCGGGAAAGACCGCACATTGATACGTTTTGTAATGGCAGCAGGGATTGTTTGCACCAGAAAACATTGTTGGCGGGAGAGACCGCACTTCCTAGCGTTCGTAGGGAGTCAGTAGTAAGCGAGATGTGAAGCGAGTCGGTAGCAGGTCTGAAGCGAGAGGTTGAGAGGAGTGGTGTGCCTGCCAGCCACTAGCTATGATTTACAACAGATTATAAACGGATGTACGGAGACATCAGCTAACTATTATCATAAGAGGAACTAATACCACTGTTTTTTAGAAACTCAAGACCACTGAAGGTATGTTTGTGCAGTGCTAGTTGTAAGATTATCGTAAAAAGTAAGTCCCATTTGAACGTTTGTAAAATCATTTCATTACCAACAGTAAATATTTGAAGAATCGTTTTCAGAATATAATTAATTTTTGCCTGCAATATTGCATTACTGATTATAATCCATCCTAAAAACCATCAACGTAAAACTTTGCATAATTTCATTGTTGTTAAGAAAACATTTAACTATGAATTACATAACTTCAGTCAAATTAATTAAAAATAACGTCAGCTTTGTTATTAAAGAATAACGTCAGCTTTGACAATAAATACAGCCACATATTATAACAGCAGCCCACCAGCACTAATAGAGTATAGTAAAAGAGAGTAAGTACATTCATGTCGCAGTTCGATGTAGCAGTCAGATGGCGATCCAGTAACACTTAAAAGGTAAGGAACAGTTTTGGATTATTCCAGGTAACGTCTGAGGGCTACGACGACGATCCATTCTATGTTTCGTCGCCATAATCAGCAAATCACTTTTAATAAGCAGAATTTAAATTTGTATGCGAAGATTGCACTTATTATTGAGAAAGAGAATTAATTTCAAAGGGAAGATTTCATTTGTTATTATTAAGCAAGGGATAGAAATCCTAAGGGAAGGTTTCATAGGTTATTGTAGAAGGGAATGTTACGTAACAAAAGAGATATGGAGACGGGAAGGTTTCAAACAGAAGTCATGGTTTTCTGAAATAAACGATGTAAAACTGAAATCATGGTTTTGTGAAATAAGTGAACGGTGATTTACAGCCAAATAGCGGAAATTTCTTTTAAAACGTTCTACATGACTATTGTTCCCAAGAAGGAAAAAAATCATTAACGTGCATTCAGTCTGTTCTGTCCGTGTGCAGTACAGCAGGTAAAAAATGCAGAACGTTCAAAATGTCGACCACTAAGTTCACGACAGAATATACAGCGACGAACCATCGGCTTCCTTACACGCTCAAAAATACGAGGAGCCGGCCGTACAACTTCCGCGGGTGCATCAGTCCTAAAACCAGGTCCATTAGTCTATCGACCGGAGTCGCGTAAACTAGGCTATTCACACCCCCCAAAAATTAGAATTCTGTTACTGTCATTTTTGATGACTGAGCAGGAGCGTCGCGGCCGGTTAACTTTTGCCCAAACGAAATGCATTTAGTCTGTAACGAACCATCGGAGAACACAATTCCCAGGTACGACAGTACTGAAAAAATATCTCTGAAAAATCACCAAGACTTTTTCGATCTATTTCAGGCTCACCCTGTACGTTGAATGTTTCTTTGACTATTAGCAGCGGTGAAACGAGTTAACAATCCACGAATAGTACGAAGACACTCTTTAGTTCAGCAGCAAAGCTCTTCTGTTTACTTCTTTTGCTGCCGATCCATTGGTTTCAGCTGCCTAAACACAACGTCTCATTACCTGACACTGTGATTACATTATCAGCTGTACTATTTTCTTTTCGATTTGTTCATTGTAGATTAAAATAATCATTTTGAAATAGGTTTTCAGACATGTTTTCAGAGTCGATTTGTTAAATTATTCGAACTTTTATTGTAATTTGTCTGTTTTAGGTATCAGTTTGTATAAGGAAAGTAGACTGACGCATGTGGAAGAAACATGGGGTAGAACTCGTCAGCCCCCCCTGCCCCCCCCTCGCAATGACTATAGTTGTGCAGTATCTTGATCTTGTCAATGAGCTATGTTTATGTGAAGTGCATATTTGCTTGCAGCCAGTTCCAGTGGCTTGGTCATTTGTTTCAATTCCTCTTCAGAGCTGCTAAGAAGGCAGATATCATCTCTTCCCTTCGACTTTCATCTATTCCAAGTTCTGTTTGAAAGTCTTTCGTATGGTCTTCTCAAGGGAAATAAAAACCGTTCTAGTATTTATAGGGATGTGAAATGGAATGAGTCGTGGGTAAGGCAGACTCCTGTTCATTGAGAGGATACAGGAAAAATGCAGTCACTCTCCAAACGATACTCTTTACAGTCCACTTGTACGTCCTATCTCCGAGTATTGCTCAAGCGGTCTAGCATGTGGTGCTCGTACCAGACACGACTAACACATATGCTGAACGTATACAGAGAAGGGCGGGATGAATGGTCAAGGTTTGTCTTACAGGAGAGCTTTACGACAATGTTAAACATCCTGGGTTGTCATACTTTTAAGACGCATGAGGTTTATGTCACGATAGCCTATTTGAAAAATGTCAATAGCCAGTATTAAGTGAAAAATATAGAGGTAAACTTCAGCTCCGTACGTTTCGCTCCCGCAATGACAAAGGAAGCAAAACTGGACTACACTCCTGGAAATGGAAAAAAGAACACATTGACACCGGTGTGTCAGACCCACCATACTTGCTCCGGACACTGCGAGAGGGCTGTACAAGCAATGATCACACGCACGGCACAGCGGACACACCAGGAACCGTGGTGTTGGCCGTCGAATGGCGCTAGCTGCGCAGCATTTGTGCACCGCCGCCGTCAGTGTCAGCCAGTTTGCCGTGGCATACGGAGCTCCATCGCAGTCTTTAACACTGGTAGCATGCCGCGACAGCGTGGACGTGAACCGTATGTGCAGTTGACGGACTTTGAGCGAGGGCGTATAGTGGGCATGCGGGAGGCCGGGTGGACGTACCGCCGCATTGCTCAACACGTGGGGCGTGAGGTCTCCACAGTACATCGATGTTGTCGCCAGTGGTCGGCGGAAGGTGCACGTGCCCGTCGACCTGGGACCGGACCGCAGCGACGCACGGATGCACGCCAAGACCGTAGGATCCTACGCAGTGCCGTAGGGAACCGCACCGCCACTTCCCAGCAAATTAGGGACACTGTTGCTCCTGGGGTATCGGCGAGGACCATTCGCAACCGTCTCCAAGAAGCTGGGCTACGGTCCCGCACACCGTTAGGCCGTCTTCCGCTCACGCCCCAACATCGTGCAGCCCGCCTCCAGTGGTGTCGCGACAGGCGTGAATGGAGGGACGAATGGAGACGTGTCGTCTTCAGCGATGAGAGTCGCTTCTGCCTTGGTGCCAATGATGGTCGTATGCGTGTTTGGCGCCGTGCAGGTGAGCGCCACAATCAGGACTGCATACGACTGAGGCACACAGGGCCAACACCCGGCATCATGGTGTGGGGAGCGATCTCCTACACTGGCCGTACACCTCTGGCGATCGTCGAAGGGACACTGAATAGTGCACCGTACATCCAAACCGTCATCGAACCCATCGTTCTACCATTCCTAGACCGGCAAGGGAACTTGCTGTTCCAACAGGACAATGCACGTCCGCATGTATCCCGTGCCACCCAATGTGCTCTAGAAGGTGTAAGTCAACTACACTGGCCAGCAAGATCTCCGGATCTGTCCCCATTGAGCATGTTTGGGACTGGATGAAGCGTCGTCTCACGCGGTCTGCACGTCCAGCACGAACGCTGGTCCAACTGAGGCACCAGGTGAAATGGCATGGCAAGCCGTTCCACAGGACTACATCCAGAATCTCTACGATCGTCTCCATGGGAGAATAGCAGCCTGCATTGCTGCGAAAGGTGGATATACATTGTACTAGTGCCAACATTGTGCATGCTCTGTTGCCTGTGTCTATGTGCCTGTGGTTCTGTCAGCGTGATCATGTGATGTATCTGACCCCAGGAATGTGTCAATAAAGTTTCCCCTTACTGGGACAATGAATTCACGGTGTTCTTATTTCAATTTCCAAGATTGTATTTATCGCACGCAGAGAGGCATGCAAGCAATTCTTCTCGCGCTCCACAAGCGATTAGAGCGCGAAGAAAACATGATATGTAGTACGATGGTAAGAATCTTAAGTCAAGCACTACCCAATGATTTGCGAGTATGTGTGTTTTAGATGTAGAAGGAGGATTATGATTTAAAGTGTCGTTGACGATTTCATTAGAGACGGGGCACAAGCTTGGATTGGGAGAAGGGCCGGGAAGCAAATCGGCTGATTATTCTCCAAAATAATTGTTCTCTTATTCACCTTAATCGATTTAGGGAAAATCATGGAATTCCTAAGTATGCATTACCGGCACGGGATTTGAACCGACGTCCTTCTGAATGTAATTCCCTTCGCTTACTACCACGCCACCTCTCTGTGTGTGAAGGATACAGAAGGGAACAACTGACACCACGATATTTCATAAAAACCAGAGCTGTTATTGCATTAAGGTATATCAAATTTAGCGTGAAGGCCTCATGTGCTTGAAAGCACCTAATTTTTTAACTGGTTCTGTCATAGAGCTGCACTTTTGTTAAAAATTCTTCGAGAGTCGACAGAATGACAATTTTTAGCCCAATGGTGGCCGCATGACAGATCTGCGAGCTCGAGAATATCCTACAGCATGACAATAGACCCTACTACGATTAATATGTCGGGCGCGTTATAGCCTGAAGACGTCATTCGGCGCCTGATCGTTTTACTCATTCAGGTGTGGCACGACAGTGATAATGGAAAAACTTGGCTGGGATCCGGCTGCTGAAAAGGTTTCTACTCTAGAGTGCGGCTAAATTATGCACCATTCATTATTCATCTTTATCGAGCGGCCGGCGGCGTACGTGTGTCGGCCACGTTGCTGCCCCTTGCCGCAGGCGTCATTAGCAGCCGCCTTGCACCTCTGCCGCCCTGCTCCCGCTGTGTGGGAGAGCTGGGAGATTTATTGCTCCGTGGCGGGCGCTATCACTGCTTCGGGGTCCGCCTACGGCCAGAAGAGAAAGGCGTTCTTGTTTCCTTACAGGGATGAAGTACTACTTCCTGCCGGCGCCCGCACAAGCGATACTTGCGGGTTTATACGAAAACACCGCAGCGTCGGTCTCTACTTGCGCCATTACATTGTCGAACATCGATACCGAAATACGGACAAAGTAAATCTTGGTGTGAAACAAACACACTGGTTTATAGGTTATTCACAGTGACCAACGCAAATTTCGATGACTGAAGTACCAGAGTGCTGCCTAAAGTTCGTTGGTTTAGTAAATACCACCAACTACTAATTAGTAGTATCCAATAAGCAGAAGTAGAAAAGACACATCTCGAAATGATCGGTACCGTATTAATATCTACACAAAAAACAGAGATGTACTTCGCAGGTTATATTTTTCATTTCAAAAGGGATGCTTTCATAGCGTTTTTCCACCAAGACCTTGCGACCGAGTGAAAGACGAAAAAAGAACATTTCAATTCATGTATCAAATAGTAGTTGGGGGTCGCCAGATTGTGACAGTCCTATGACGACAGTCATATAGCACGTAAATACTTCTTTGCATATGAACGTTTTACATCGGCACGTCATAGAAATCTCACTGGGCGTGAAGGAAAGGTATATTGTTATCAATCCATGTCTCAGAAATCAGAAATTAAGAGCTCTGCCACCTTAAAATAACTCAAGACAGTTACGAAAGCTAAAAGCAAAGATACCAAGAAATATAAAATGTGTGCACTAACTGAAGAAGCAAAATGAAGGTGAAAGGCGAAGGTCTTGTGGACGCCGGGCGGTGTGGCCGAGCGGTTCTAGGCACTTCAGTCTGGAAGCGCGCGACAGCTACGGTCGCAGGTTCGAATCCTGCCTCGGGCATGGATGTGTGTGATGTCCTTAGGTTAGTTAGGTTTAAGTAGTTCTAAGTTCCAAGGGGCTGATGACCTCAGATGTTAAGTCCCATAGTGCTCAGAGCCATTTGAACCTTTTTTTTTTTGTGGACGCTGGTGTAACAATGCTGTTACTGGTAGGGTGATTTGACAGGGAAAGGGCACGTTGACGCGACTATTGCTGCTTTTGTTTGAAGTGATTTAGGACCTTAGTCATGCGAACGGAATGCACTGAGAGCCACTCTCTCACTTTTATAATGTTGCCATTTCATCTAAAAACGATAACGTTTACATTCTCGTGCTTATTTCTATGACGTTCTTCAGTACTTACCACACTAGGCCGTAACGAACAACGTATGTCACGTGTCATGATAATATCAACATACAAATTTAATTTCTCGCCAAAACTGAAAGGCGTTTGCTATATCTAATACCATTACGAAGCTGTGCTCCCTAAGTCGTTGAAAGTAACCGTTCTACATACAGACTTAACTATGTGTAGGTGCGTATCGAACTGCTTAAATTTTTTTAAGCGTCAGATTCTACCAGAGGGCCACGAGACTATTTTAGATGGCTAACGGCAGAATTCAAAATCTCTGCTTGACGCTAGAGACGCAGTGAAATATCACAGTTCTCTAGCTCCAAATACACACTGCCTGAGAAGACGCAGGTATGATTGAAATGAAGCTTTTGTATCATAAAATATTCCTGAAAGTGTTATCACTATTGCTATTTTGTCGAAAATTAACATTCTCGATTGTGCCTGTGTATAAAATATAGGTCGTTTTTTTTCGGAGACGGAGAGAGCAACCAGCCACTATCGATAATGCTATTTAATTAAGTACACAGCGCCGCAAGCAGTTCATCTTCAGACGGCTGGTAACACATCTAGATGCACAGTTTTTGGACGTTTATTTCACCTCGTGGTGAAAGATTCTTGGGTTGGTGATACCCTACGGTAAAAAACGATGTTAGAAACAACGTTTTTAAACTTAACTATCTTTCACAATGATCGAACACAATATAAATAAATATTGAAGACTGACTTATTGTAGTTATATTTTACTTACGTCCAAAATTCCCCGTAATTTTGTTGAAACGTTGTTGGCTTTTATTCACCAAATATTTTAGAGTATATGCAGCACTTACACGATTTGTATAAAACCACATTGCTTGGAGCACCACATACTTGCGAAATGTACATAAAGATGGTAATATCATAAATACAACAGTACCAAAGAAATTCTCTCTCGGCGATATTGCAATATATACACTGAATCGACAGCAGGAAATTTACAGAGAATAAATGTTAAATCTTATGCATTTGGCATTCAATGAGCATTAATTACAAATAAAGTCAACAGATGTAGCAACTAGTTTGTTCATAAATATTACTTAAATGATATTGAGCAGATACTGTGATATACACAGGGCAGAAAATAGGTACTGATCAATAAATAAATATTGCGACAGTAGGAATTACTGTAACATATGATGGCTAATTGGAAGCTTAAATTAATTTAACAATTGTGTTATTCAGTGACTGAACGATCTGCTATGTTTTAGTATAGTGTTTATATTAGATTACTGACTGCATGTTATTGTCAAAAGGAGTAGTGTTCATTTATGTTTTAAATTGGAAAAAACCTGAATTAAATTTTCTGGAAAGGCTGCATTGGCTACAAGATGCAATGTTTTACTTTTAAATGCAAATATTTCTATCTCTACGAGTAAATTCATGAGGTTACTTTTCTCGGCACTATGCAATATCTGGATGTGGCGTTATATTCTTGTTATTCCATGTCTGTTCGGAGTTTTATGCATTGCAAATGCAGATTCTTATGGGTTGTTCAAACGAACGGATTCTACATGTTTTTGAACCAAATATCGAAGCTTCTTCCAGGTCGGCTTATATGGCAGAAGGGGTAATTTTGGCATCTGAATTTAAATATACCTGATCTTTTTTACGGCGGGTTATGAATGGGTAGCTCCTGATGTTTGTGGTTCGCGTGATAGCTTATATTAATGTTCCTGTTTTATCAATATTGCTGCCAGGAATCATGACGGCTGCAGGGCAATCAATTGTCGACGAAGCTACTGATTGTAATGCATGCGGCATTCCATTCTGAACAATGAATAGACTTTGGCCAGCTGCTCGCAACAAATAGCGAAGTTCAGAGAGATCCTGTGGCGCCATCCTGCCACTCTCTACCATTAATATTGCCAAATCCAGATTGACATTCTGACTCTGAGAAGCTGCGGGTTAAAGACTAGCAAAAAGAAGATAGCGGTAGTGATATAAATGAGCAAGGAAGCTGCCGTAACTGAATATCATCTGGGTGATTGCAGAGCTAATTCCGCAGTTTACTGACGTTTTATGAAACCAAGATAAGTGAGGTATGTGAGATTGAATATATCCGAGGTAGTCTCCTTAATATAGATTTTATGTTTCCAGTTGTCCTTCCCAGTGGGATTTGACTTCCGGCTTTACTTGAATCGAGAATTCGGCCTGGCTATCAAGGTAAGCTCTGGATATAGCAGCTTCCTTGACCAATTGTTTCATAATGACTGTGTCAGCTTTGATCCAAAACAAATCAATGTGTTTATTTCTTGTAGAGGATTCTGTTACTGTGTGAGCTACATAGATAGTATGTTTACTACTCTGCTTTCTCCATTTCCTGCTCTCCGTGGCACTGGGGATGCTTTTTCAAACAGAAATAATAAAATTTTTTGTCGTTCTGGGTTACAGAGCGCTTTATGGCCTTCATTATCCCCACAATTCCGCTGTCTAAGATGTGAGCTATCAGCGTATCTGGTGAGTTGCACTGCAATTTTCTTGGATATAATTGCTGGCTGTTAAGGTGAGCTTTCTGCCAGTATTTGCACTGAAGTCCAAGTAGAACAATGGGACGGTGAAAAGGCCATCCACACATAGGAAGTATCCATGACAGTCTAAGATGTTAAGGGCTAATCTTTCATAACGAACTTTACGTTCACTGCTACGACTTCAGAATCGATGGATCAGTTTCCACCTAATTAAAATTTAAAGCGTATGGAGGGAGGTCTCGCAGCTGCAGGTTTTTACTGGGTTGTGTGAGGTTTTACGTGGTTTTTCAAGTCATTAGTAGTTAAATTTTCGTCGTAAATGGAAGGTTTACAATGCGTTAAATTACGAGTACTGGCCTTCTAGTGACAGATAAAAGAGCTAAATCTACAAAATGGAACAGAGAGTATTTCTCATTGACAGATTCAATTCTATAGAGCAGTTTTTAGTTTTTATGGTATAAAAATAGTATACTAGATTCAAGTCGTCTTGTGCTATTACATAATCGCGTTTAAAAGTAATTGTGTTACTATGTTGTAAATTGAACGATCCTCATAATTATAGTTTGTTCAGCAAATGATTTAAAGACAATGTAAACAAAAAATGAGGAGCAATTAACTATGTGAAACAAGAAATGGGGAATAAAAATGACGTGGTAGAACTCGTCTATAATAATTTGAGACAGCTAATGAGAAACTATTTTAGAACTAAGCTTCTTCTAATTAAATATCACAGCTATTCACCTCTGTTAGTGAGCGTTTACGAAATTTATAGAAAGGCTGAAATGACCGTGTTATTAAACGTTCTCAGTTCCTTTAGTTTATATAAATTTTTAGCTAATAGATTGTTTCTCGACGTCACATACAAACTGTGTGCAGTAAAGCAAAGCGTGGTGATACTGTTGGCTGGAAGATCCCAAAAGATCGTCCAACGCCTGTATCGGAAATGCTAACATATTTCTTGCAAACTGGTTCCCCTTCAAAGCGAACTGCGACTTTTGCCTTGTATAACGCCACTCCCCTCCCCACTATGTTTGGAATATTCATTTAGCAGTCGTAAATTTCGTCAAGGCCTTCGCTAGTTATTAGTTGAGGCTGAAGAATTTGCACACACGTGAACCAAGGAAGGGTACAAGATTCGTCCACGTGCCTGTTACCATTTCCATATCCATGGTTCGATCTTTTAATAAAATTTTAAGCACTGATCATTATAATTTAATACGTAATATAATCTTCTGAGTTATATGTAATAATTAATGAAAAGCTATGTTTTTACATAACTGTTTCAACCTAATTCATACGTGTCATTGTCTTTACAAAACTTTTTTTTACTCCTGTCAGGGGCAGTCCGGAATAATCGTCATGTTCATTACTGACTCTTAAATCAATCACCGCTTAAGGCTATTACCGTTGCTTATCATGTACGCGATCATTCATCTTAAAACAGTTGAGCCACTTGAATCTGACGCAACAACTTTTTACCTTTATGTTATGTTACCTTCCCTCCAAATTCTTTCATTAATATACTTCTATTTGTCGCAGATCCATTTATTACATTTCGTCGATACTCGCTTATAGTAAGCAGGATATTCATTGTAACTATGTTTCCCACAAGATTATCCCCATTTCGCAATTGTCGAAACGACAGTGTCAAACAAATTTCCGTCCCCTAGAGAACTTATCAATCTTATAACCCTTAGAAGTATTGCCTTAGTGTAAATGGATACCCTGATTACTCACACAGTGCATCATCCTGTGTGTGTGTGTGTGTGTGTGTGTGTGTGTGTGTGTGTGTGTGTGTGTGTGTGTGTGTGTGTGACTTCCTAAGTTACCAAACTGCTGAAGCCATCGGTCCCTAGACTTACATGCTGCTTAAACTAACGTATGTTAAGAACAACACGCAAACCCAGGCGGGAGGGGCCGCGCAATCCGTGACTTGGCGCCTCAAACCACACGGCCACTCCGCGCGGCCCTGTTTGTGTTGAAGACTATCAGGGAGAGGCGCTTGAGTGAATCCAGTGGCAGCTTATAGCTTAATCTCTTCGAGTAGAACCAAGGGGACTGACGCGCTTATTGTCCACATCGTACGGACCGGCCACCAACATCAGCATCAACTATCTCACTACAAGACGTGGTGCAGGAAGACCTGGAACAAAACCCAAGATAGTGAAACACAGTATGATATCGGGAAAATTGTGTCTAACACCGGCGACGAAAATTTCTTCGGCCAGTAGGGCTGCCCCTCACATCTTGTGGTAGTGTGTTCTCATTTACTGGAGGTTTGGGGAACACAAACGCAAGACCCTGCAGTTTAAATGTCTTTCTTTAAGCAGGGTACACTCACGTGAGAGTCCTTCATTGTCAGAGAGCTTTTGGTAACAATACGTGATGTGTAAGCAGCACCGAGAGTCAACTCTGCGAGTTTATATCCCTCGTGTAGGCAGCAGCCTCTCGCTCTCTCGAGACAAGAAAAACTATACCAGCATTATCGGCAGAACAGAGTATTCGGAGACTGCTGAGCGGCCATATTGCGTCCCAGATTTATGCCGTATTTCAGTTTGTACACTACAGAATCTTGGTAATATATTTTGCCGTACTCATGCACACATTAAATGAAAGTACCCTCAAAACTGCGTGTTCTGAGCCGTGATACGCAGCCGTAGCATGTATCCGGGAGAAGAAATCCCGTTTTACCTCCTAAACGGACAGTGCGATAACCTATTTCGAAAGCTGTAGACTTCAACAACGTTCTAGAATTTGACGAAACTACGCAGCAAGAACCATCATAGGCATATTATGTAGAGTTATGAAACGCAAAAAAAGTTTAACTTAAGAGACTTGATCCCACGTTAATATGAAAATGTGAATGAATGTGAATGAAAAACTCTACTGTGCCAGCCGGCCGCGGTGGTCTTGCGGTTCTAGGCGCTGCAGTCCGGAACCGCAGGACTGCTACGCTTGCATGTTCGAATCCTGCCTCGGGCATGGTTGTGTGTGATGTCCTTAGGTTAGTTAGGTTTAAATAGTTCTAAGTTCTAGGGGACTGATGACCTAAGATGTTAAGTCCCATAGTGCTCAGAGCCATTTGAACCAATCTACTGTGCCACAACAGCAGTGTAGCAAACTGCTCTGTAAACGTATACGAGAATTGTCGGACATAATGAAGAAAGCAGACGGAAGTGGACTCGGGTCGAAGTTGCGTTAAGTAGTATGTACAAGGAAAATCCAGTGTTGTAGAATGTACAGTTCAAAATTCAAATGGCTCTAAGTAATATGACACTTAACATCTGGAGTCATCAGTCCCCTAGACTTACAACTACTTAAACCTAACGAACCTAAGGACATCACACACATCCATGCCCGAGGCAGGATTCGAACCTGCGACCGTAGCAGCTGCGCGGTTCCGGACTGCAGCGCCTAGAACCGCTCGGCCACAACAGCCGGCATGTACAGTTACTGGACAACAGGAACTGAGATAAAAAGTAAGATTTTTGACTGAAATGGCTACAGTTTTTAACACCTTAACAGAAGAAATTTACTAGAATAGTCACAATTCAAGAAATTGCAGTATTATAACATAGATTTTGTAACATAGATTAATTAACATAGAGAAACGAGTGAAGTTATGTTTGAAACTAATCGTTTTCGAACTAGAAAAATTGCCATTTAACTTCAAGTAGTACAGCAGTACCTATAATTTTATATGACATGCTAATTATTGATTATATTATCATGTTGGGTGTTGAAGAACAGACCTTCAGGAATTTACAGGTAATTCCTTAAGTCAAAACAAGTAAATATATGTCCGGAACTCCTTTATTTATCAGATATCCGACCTATTTGGCCTTTGAACGTCTATGGGTATGAAGATGAAATTGGAATCATGATATTTTATCTTAATTGTTAGTTTACCAAATATTAATTAGAATGGACCTAGCTGGCGCTACAAATATTAATGTCACAAGCAGTCTGTCTTCAACAGCAATGGATCTACACTTAACAGTATCTAGACTTTCGATTTTGGGCCCAGTTATAAAGAGTGTTTCTTCCATCTATATGGCTGTCACTTTCGTAAAATTCTTGCATGTACCACTACCATTTCGCCGCCTAATCCGCTGTCTTATTTAACATGAACACGGTCGCTTACGTTTTTTCTTAGCCGCTAAGGCCATTAAAAGTGCAGCTGCGGCCCTGCGCTCTTCCATCGCCAACCCTTTCGTCAGGCACAGAACTACGACAGAAAAATCTCGCAGAACTTAATCTCTCAGTCGATACAGACACTCACCTTGCTGAGTGTAAACACTTCCGACATCTTGTCTCGCACCTCAGCCACTGAAAGTACTCGGAAGTACACTACTGGCCATTAAAATTGCTACACCATGAAGATGACGTGCTACAGACGCGAGATTTAACCTACAGAAAGATGATATTGTGATATGCAAATGATTAGCTTTTCAGAGCATTCACACATGGTTGGCGCCGGTGGCGACACCTACAACGTGCTGCATGAGGAAAGTTTCCAACCGATTTCTCATACACAAACAGCAGTTGACCGGCGTTGCCTGGTGAAACGTTATTGTGATGCCTCGTGTAAGGAGGGAAATGCGTACCATCACGTTTCCGCCTTTTATAAAGGTCGGATTGTAGCCTATAGCGATTACGGTTTATCGTCTCGCGACATTGCTCCTCGCGTTGGTCGAGATCCAATGACTGTTAGCAGAATATGGAATCGGTGGGTTCAGGAGGGTAATACGGAACGTCTTGCTGGATCCCAACGGCCTCGTATCACTAGCAGTCGAGATGACAGGCATCTTATCTGCAGGGCTGTAACGGATCGTGCAGCCACGTCTGGATCACTGAGTCAACAAATGGGGACTTTTGCAAGACAACAACCATCTGCACGAACAGTTCGACGTTGTTTGCAACAGCATGGACTATCAACTCAGAGACGATGGCTGTGGTTACCCTTGACGCTACATCACAGACAGGAGCGTCTAGGATGGTGTACTCAGCGACGAACCTGGCTGCACGAATGGCAAAACGGCATTTTTTCGCATGAATCCAGGTTAAATTTACAGCATCATGATGGTCGCATCCGTGTTTGGCGACATCGCGGTGAACGCACATTGAAAGCGTGTATTCGTCATTCCCATGCTGGCGTATCACCCGGCGTTATGGTATGGGGTGCCATTGGTTACACGTCTCTGTCACCTCTTGTTCGCATTAAGTGCACTTTGAACAGTGGACGTTACATTTCAGATGTGTTACGACTTGTGGCTGTACCCTTCATTCGGTCCCTGCGAAACCCTACATTTCAGCAGGATAATGCACGACCGCATGTTGCAGGTCCTGTACGGACCTTTGTGGATACAGAAAATGTTCGACTGCTGCCCTGGGCAGCACATTCTCCAGATCTCTTACCAACGGAAAACGTCTGGTAAATGGTGGCCGAGCAACTGTCTCATCACAATACGTGTTGAAGCTGCATGGGCAACTGTACCTGTACACGTAATCCAAGCTCTATTTGACTCAATGCCGAGGCGTGTCAAGGCCGTTATTACGGCCAGAGGTGGTCGTTCTGGATACTGATTTCTCAGGACCTATGCTCCCAAATTGCGTGAAATGTTATCACTTATCAGTTCTAGTACAATATATTTGTCCAATGAATACCCGTTTATCATCTGCATTTCTTCTCGGTGTAGCAATTTTAATGGCCAGTAGTATAAGTATCAGACAGTAACTATCAGCGAAAATTTGTCTATAGTGTAAGCAGTTCTGCGAGTATTATCTGAGAGTACGAAGCTATCAGAGAGCAAAAAACATTCACCTGTACGGCAGCCCTAGATCGCTCTGGGTGCCCCTATACATACAGCGTTGAAATTGCCACCTGCAGCTGACAGTCGTTAGTGCCTGAGTTTGACAGGTCCTGCCAGCTTTACCTCGAAACAGTGTAAGGTACAAGAATATAGCTTTCAGAAGCGAAGTAATTAGTTTCCTGACCTAAGTTTACAATTTCTGGTGAAAGTAATCTTCTGGACATTGAATGCGATTATTCCGTTCACGTAAAGGCCAGTTATTCCACGATATACGGCTACTGGGAATCACAGCGGCTTCTAGGAAATTCCCCGCGCAGAACTCGCCGACCTGACGCCGGAGACTGCTAACAGCTGCGACCAACTTTTCACCCCAGCCCGGTCGCCCGCCTCGTGGACGGAAGAACAGTCTCGACGCCGTGCTTCTCCCTCTACGCGAATTCCGAGGACGGGCCAACTTCAGCGATCGCTACCAAAGCTACCTCTCTCTCGTCCCCCCTCGCTAACTCTTGTACGGTCCGGTGAGTCCTTTCCGGCACCTTTTTTTTTGAACGGAGCTTGAAGTTCTCACCCGACTGGAAGCCGTATTTAAAATGAGGTTGTCGGCAATAGGGTACAGTATGGCTTCGGGGATAGCTGTTCTCTGTCAAAGTTAAATTGGGAGTACTTCAGTAATGCTTAGTCGCCTCTAGTTTTTAAGGATGTGAGGCCTCATACATACGTAGTGTCCCAGGAGCAATGATCAATATTCAGGGATATGACAGAAATGATCATTCGAAGCAAAAAGTATAGTAAAAATGGGCTCTGAAGCGCATAACTTAAGGGCTATGAGTACTTCTTTATCTTCGATTCTTTGAAACGAATCTCGACTAATCCACGTATTTTACTTTCAAAATTTTGGGAGAAGATTGTATGGACCGAAACAACAAAAAACGCCTATTTAACATGGAGTTTAAAATGTACATCTTAGAAATTACGAGTACTTGTTCAGTGGAAGTGCGTGATTAACATTAGCGAAGTAGAATTAGTGCTGGTTGCCCATGTTTCCGACTTTTTTGTTACGAATTATCGTTCCTGTCATATCCATGAGTTTATGATTTTGTCCATAGCTGTTCTTAAGCACCTGAAGAATATTCCACAGAGATAAAAAGTCATTCGTTAGGTGCACAAGAAAATCTTTATTTGGTTCACTTTGCCGGTTTCGGCAGTTTATACTGTCATTGGTAAGCCAACATCAAAATAAGAAGCGGAAGGCGTCGTTTGCTACAGAGTCGATAAAACAGAGGGACATCTCTAAAAACAATGGTGCGTTTAGTGGTTGACTTTCCTCGAACATACTACGCACGACTTGAAATTTAGCAAGTAATTGTTTGCCACTCGTCGCGTGCATCATTTATTTTCATAGATGTCATTCTGTTTTATTTACTCTGTAGCAAAAGACCTACCGTCCGATTCGTATTTTGACATTGGCTTACCGATGATCTGAGCCTACGTCACGTCTGAAGATGACAGTATAAACTGTTGAAAACTGCTTAGTTAACGCAATAAAGGTTTTCTTGTGCAGCTGAAAAGTAACGTTTTATCTTTGTGGAGACCTTCCTGTGTATTGACCATTTCTCTTGGGATGACCTGTATATGTTATGTGCTCTATGGCTAGAGCTGCTGTTTGACAAAAACATGACGTAACAGGACTATAGGACGCGGCAATGAAAGTACTGACCACAGTAACGAAGCTCTGTGATGGAATGTATGCTAAACCTTGAAATTGGCCTCTGTCGTGAAACTCGCTTATCTTCAGAGGTGATGAAGACTTTTTTCTCTACCATAGTTGTCAGGTCAGCTACTTCACAGCGACGTCTCTTTGCACTTTCTCAAAGAGTGGCAAGAAAAGTGGGCTTGTGATATAGCAACGAAAACTGAGTTCGCGACCTGGTTCCCCACGAACATTTAACGTGTCACTATGATTGCTCATTGACAAACTGACCGTGACGAAAATACTTGAACAAACTTTGATATCTTTCCAAAGGCTTCACCACTGGTAGGACTGGTGTACCAAACAGAATACCAGAAACACTGAGTGGTGATAATTAAAGTCCAGCTACTCACTGAAGTCCAGTGTGGGCTGTAATTATCGTATGGCAGCTAAAATTGGTAGATCTTGTGATGCGGTAATGTGGAACCACATACGCTGGAAAGAAATTAATTCCAATTTTGGCCACCAGGTGCAAATCTGACACTGTGAAGCAAGAAATATATATAGAAATGTTACCTTACGTAAAAGATTAGGAATGGGACGTGGGCAGGAAAGACCAAGCAAGTTAAAAGGCATAATGTTGATAATATCAACCGCCGCTCACACAATTAGTTCACTATGAGCACAGGAGACATCAACTAGATGCTGTACAGCGGCAGGTTTGTACCTGGCGGACAAAATTAGAACTAATTTTTTCCCGCATAGATCGCTTTCACATTAACGCACTAGAGTGTCTACCAAGTTTCTCTGCCATGCGATAATTACAGCTCTCACTGGAGCTCTGTGATTGCCTGCACTTTAATTACAACCACCTAGCATTTCATTTCTGATTTATTTTGTATGCTGTTTGTAGTTTTCTTGTTAGCTGCCATTAGCATTTTACATTAAGAGGACTGTAGTGAGGATGAATGGAAGTAGAAAGGATAAAAAAATTTATCACCTTCAGGCGTCGTCGTGCACCCTGCAACAGCGCTTGTAGCCTTAATAGTGACCTACTTCGATGGGTAAGAGTCCACACGTTTCATCAGGCATGCCACATCCACCTGAAGCCACGCGTTATTAAGTAATCCCCATACAGCCACCAAATTGCGGGTATGTTGATTGCTACATTTCATCCATAGTTCCAAATAGCCCCAGACATTTCTTTTTTTTGATTGAGATTGGGTGATTTAGCGAGCTAATTGAGGTGTGATAGGATGCGTGAGAAATTGTCGAACTAGGTACGTGTGCGCATGGCACTGAGAATATACACTCCTGGAAATTGAAATAAGAACACCGTGAATTCATTGTCCCAGGAAGGGGAAACTTTATTGACACAATCCTGGGGTCAGATACATCACATGATCACACTGACAGAACCACAGGCACATAGACACAGGCAACAGAGCATGCACAATGTCGGCACTAGTACAGTGTATATCCACCTTTCGCAGCAATGCAGGCTGCTATTCTCCCATGGAGACGATCGTAGAAATGCTGGATGTAGTCCTGTGGAACGGCTTGCCATGCCATTTCCACCTGGCGCCTCAGTTGGACCAGCGTTCGTGCTGGACGTGCAGACCGCGTGAGACGACGCTTCATCCAGTCCCAAACATGCTCAATGAGGGGCAGATCCGGAGATCTTGCTGGCCAGGGTAGTTGACTTACACCTTCTAGAGCACGTTGGGTGGCACGGGATACATGCGGACGTGCATTGTCCTGTTGGGACAGCAAGTTCCCTTGCCGGTCTAGGAATGGTAGAACGATGGGTTCGATGACGGTTTGGATGTACCGTGCACTATTTAGTGTCTCCTCGACGATCACCAGAGGTGTACGGCCAGTGTAGGAGATCCCTCCCCACACCATGATGCCGGGTGTTGGCCCTGTGTGCCTCGGTCGTATGCAGTCCTGATGGTGGCGCTCACCTGCACGGCGCCAAACACGCATACGACCATCATTGGCACCAAGGCAGAAGCGACTCTCATCTCTGAAGACGACACGTCTTCATTCGTCCCTCCATTCACGCCTGTCGCGACACCACTGGAGGCCTAATGGTGTGTGGGACCGTAGCCCAGCTTCATGGAGACGGTTGCGAATGGTCCTCGCCGATACCCCAGGAGCAACAGTGTCCCTAATTTGCTGGGAAGTGGCGGTGCGGTCCCCTACGGCATTGCGTAGGATCCTACGGTCTTGGCGTGCATCAGTGCGTCGCTGCGGTCCGGTCCCAGGTCTACGGGCACGTGCACCTTCCGCCGACCACTGGCGACAACATCGATGTACTGTGGAGACCTCACGCCCCACGTGTTGAGCAATTCGGCGGTACGTCCACCCGGCCTCCCGCATGCCCACTATACGCCCTCGCTCAAAGTCCGTCAACTGCACATACGCTTCACGTCCACGCTGTCACGGCATGCTACCAGTGTTAAAGACTGTGATGGAGCTCCGTATGCCACGGCAAACTGGCTGACACTGACGGCGGCGGTGCACAAATGCTGCGCAGCTAGCGCCATTCGACGGCCAACACCGCGGTTCCTGGTGTGTCCGCTGTGCCGTGCGTGTGATCATTGCTTGTACAGCCCTCTCGCAGTGTCCGGAGCAAGTATGGTGGGTCTGACACACCGGTGTCAATATGTTCTTTTTTCCATTTCCAGGAGTGTAGTTATTTGTCGCCTTGGAAGACGGTAGTGTCTACAGCATACTCATCATACAGATACAGAAGAATGGAAAACACTTGTTATGAAAGGGGGGGGGGGAATAAACATTCTGTTTCATGCTGACGATAACGTCAACGATTGGACTCAAGTGGAGAACCACACCCTCCTCACACTGAGGGTTTATTTATGCGAGACCAAAGAACACTAAAATACAACAGAATGAAAACTACAATTTAATATTAAGTACAGAGAATTTCACTCTTTATGGGTTCAGTGTTCAGCAGCCAGAATGGCACGATATTCTCTGCAAACATGTCTTCCATGTCCAGGTTACTGCAGGCTTCAGAGTCCTCCCTCGCTCCACACACACAACATTCATCAGCACTGGTACCCCATTCCTTCAGGTTAGTCTTGCACCTTGTCACCTCTATTAGCCTCCTTCTTGGGGGTCTTCTACGTCCTGCACTGTATATGGCACCCTTCTCTTTTGCTGCCCATAATTCTTCAGGAGAGTTCGTTCTCCAAAGATCAGCTCGGCGAGCTTGTGTTGAACTTAGAATTGGTGCTTTTTTAAGGAGGCAGCTTTTTCTGGATTCCAGTTATGATGGATAAGCGTGATTTCCGAACAATCGATGGCTTTGATCTGTTTCTTGCTTCTTCTTTTCGTTCTCTGTTGCCACCTGTTCGCTTACGTCTTGGGGTGCTACTCTCGTGAGTGGAAGCTTCATATCGACAGGGGCTGATCTTAGGAACCCTATGACTGTGCGTCCTGTCTCATGAAGAACGACATCAACTTCTTTAGCAGGTGCAAATTTCCTGCAGAGTACTGTGCGTTCACCACATCAGAGAAAAACAGAGGAAGTGCGAATGAATGTCCGACGCTGTACTGCACTCCCTTTGCGGTGTTCGTCACTTAGAGGACAAGGTTATTCCTGGTGAAAGCCTTCTGATTGTTGTTGGTAGGATAAGGCACGATACAACTTTAATCCTAGGTATTGAGGGTGGACACAGTGATACAGAATGCGTCCTTTGCTGGTGATATTCAGCTTTCTTTTTGACTTTTTATTACGTAAGGTATCAACTGAATTGGCAAGTGCAAATAAGGACTACCATCAGTTGTACAATGGAATGAGGACAACGAAAATTTGTTCCCGACCGGGACTCGGTCCCTGATTTCCCGCTTATCGCAAGCGGCTATCTTACAATTTGGCTATCGGCGCACAACTCACGCCGGATCCAAACTTCTATATGTCGTCAAGCATGCGTCTACGACCTGTACTGGTACATCAATTACGTATATTCCCGTAAAGATCAGACGTTGTATTTGAAAGTCGCTTAACCGATATCGGCAGGGAAATACGATATTGCAGTGCCTGTGTTGTTCTGATTACGATGCCAACTTCCTTTAGACACGCATCAACTTTGTATCATAATCAGAACAGCACAGTCACTGCAATATCGTATTCGTATAGTCTTTATTGTGTAAGTGGAATGCACGCATTTCACTTTTAGCCGGATTGGGTTTCAAGTGCTTGCCATCAAAGTATGTAGTAAGTACACTATGTAATCAAAGGTATCCTAGCTGAAAATGACTTACAGGTTCGTGGCGCCCTCCATCGGTAATGCAGGAATTCAATAGGGTGTTGGTACACCCTTAGCCTTGATCACAGCTTCCACTCTCACAGGCATACGTTGAATCTGGTGCTGGAAAGTTTCTTGGGGTATGGCAGCCCATTCTTCACGGAGTGTTGCACTGAGGAGAAGCATCGATGTCGCTCGGCTTGGCCTGACACGAAGTCGGCGTTCCAAAACATCACAAAGGTGCTCTATAGGATTCAGGTCGGGACTTTGTGTTGACCAGTCCATTACAGGGATGTTATTGTCCTGTAACCACTCAATCACAGGCCGTGCATTATGAAAAGGTGCCCGATCGTGTTGAAAGATGCGATCGCGATCCCCGGATTGCTCTTCAACAGTGGGAAGCAAGAAAGTGCTTGAAACATCATTGTAGGCCTGTGCTGTGATAGGGCCACGCAAAGCAACAAGGGGATGCAAGCCCCCTCCAGGAAAAACCCGACCACAACATAACATGATCGCTTCAGAATTTTACTGTTGGCACTACACACGCTGGTAGATGACTCTCAACAGGCTTTCGACATACCCACACCCTGCCATCGGATCGCCACATTGTGTACCATGATTCTTCACTCCACACAACGTTTTTCCACTGTTCAATCGTCCAATCAGCCGCTCGACCATGAAATTCAAATTTTCTCATCTTCCGCCTAAGTGTCATAGTACTTGCACTGGGTCCCGACGCAGTTTGAAACTCCTGTGTGATGGTCTGAATAGATGTCTGTCTATTACACATCACGACCCTTTTCAACTGTCGGCGGTCTCAACAGACGAGTTCGGCTTGTATGCTTTTGTGCTGTACGTGTCCCTTCACGTTTCCAGTCCCTATCACATTTGAAACATGGACCTAGGGATGTTTAGGAGTGTGGAAAACTCGCGTAAAGACGTACGACACAAGTGACACCCAATCACCTGACTACGTTCGAAGTCCGTGAGGTCCGCAAAGCGCCCCATTCTGCTCTCTCACGATGTCTAATGACTACTGAGGTCGCCGATATGGACTACCTGGCGGGAGGTGGGAGCACAATGCATCTAATACGAAATAGTATGTTTTTGTGGGTGTCCGGATACTTTTGATCACGCAGTGTAAGTTCTCGACAGCAGATATTAGCTTGGTTTCTACTTCAACAAATGTCGCTCTCTAAGGAGGGGCAGCTGTGTCATCTGCTTAAATGAAAGACCTGTTTCCAGAACTGATTGGTTGATCTTTGGTATACATTCATGCATACTGTAAAAATGGACTGAAGTATTTGTGTATGTGCGTATGTTCCACGTCTTCTCTTAAAGCATTTGACCAATTTCAACCAAATTTGTTACACGCAACCATTCCTGTCCGGCAACAATCGACATTGGGGTGAGAATCATATACGCATCATAACTCAGGAGATACGACGTCATGAACACTGAGATGCATAGAAAACAGCCGTATTGTGCATGACATTGAAATTTATTACTTCTTTGCTACTAACTCTATTCGCAATATATTTCGCAGACAGTATCCACATAAGCCGCTGAATGTATCTACACGAATATATCGTTGTACGACACATAGATCTGGAGATATGACGTCATAAGCAATTCAGCTGGGTGATAAAATGCTGCATATGCTTAAATTTTAATACTCTCATGCAGTCGAGTCAACTTAGGGAACTCCCTGACACGTGGCAGGGTTTTGTCAGCTTTCAACTGCGAAGAGCAAACGGCTGTGGGCGAAAACGATGGCCGTCCATAGCGGTATGAAGAGACGTTGACATAGAGACGTTAACAAAAAAGATTTAGACAAGCGAAGTAGCTGCACCCAGGGTTCAGAAACTGTCTGGAACCATTTCACATCGGGTGCACTGCATAATTTTACCGCAACATGGAAGTGAAATTTTTTCGATATTTGACTACAAACACAGTACAATTTGTTACGGAAAACTGGCCAAATGAATAGTCGGACAATGCTGAATTCGTCAGCTAGTGCTAAAATACAGAGTTATGCCAGGCATAATATGGCACTGCGGTCGAAAACGTCTATATAAGCCAACAAGCATCTGGCACAGTTGTTAGATCGGTTACTGCTGCTACAATGGCAAGTTGTCAATATTTAAGTGACTTTGGACGTGGTATTATAGTCGGCGCACGAGCGATGGTACACAGCATCTCCGAGATACAGATGAAGTCGGGATTTTTCCATTCGACCATTTCACGAGTGTGCCGTAAATATCAGGAATCCAGTAAAACTTCAAATCTCCGACATCGCTGTGACCGGGTAAAAGATTATGCAAAAACGGGACCAACGACGACTGAAGAGAATCGTTCAACGTGACGGAAGTGCTACCCTCCCGCAGATTTTAATGCTGGTATGTCAACAAGTGTCAGCGTGCGAACCACGCAACGAAACATCATCGATATGGAGATTCGGAGCCGACATTGGACTGTTGATGACTGGAAATATATTGCCTTGTCGGACGAGTCTCGTTTCAAATTATATCGGGCGGATGGAAGTGTACGGGTATGGAGACAATCTTATGAATCCATGGACCCTGCATGTCAGCAGGCGACTGTTAATTCTGGTGGAGGCTCTGTAATGGTGTGAGGCGTGGGCAGTTGGAGTGACATGGGACCCCATATACGTCTAGATACTACTCTGACAGATGACACGTACGTAACCATCCTGCCTCGTCACCTACATCCATTTGTGTCCATTGTGCATTCCGATTGAGTTGGACATTTCCAGCAGGTCGATGCGACAGTCCGCGCGTCCATAATTGCTACAGGTTGGCTCCAGGAACACTCTTCTGAGTTTATACACTTCCGCTGGCCACCGAACTCCCCAGACATGAATATTATTGAGCATATCTGGGATGCCTTGCAACGTGCTGTTCAGAAGAGACGTCCGCCCCCTCGTACTCTAACGGATTTATGGACAGCCCCGCAGGATTCATGGAGTCAGTTCCCTCCAGCACTACTTCAGACAATAGTCGAGTCCATGCAGGATTCATGGTGTCAGTTCCCTTCGGCACTACTTCAGACGTTAGGTACACGATATCAGGCAGGAGTACCAGTTTCTTTGGCTCTTCCGTGTAATATCGAAGCCAGCACACTTCCCCGGAGAAGGGCATTCTTCTGCATTCTTCATAGACTCTTCCGGCCGTCAGTGTCTCATTTGGACAGAGGTAAAACCGCTACTCGTCGGACCACACTACACGCTTCCTGGCAGCTGCTGTCCAGTTTCGGTGCTGTTTGTCCCAATGAAGACGTGAAGCTGTATGTACTACTGTGAGCATTGCCTTTTGTGTGGTACCCGACACCAAATGTCCATTGCATGCAGTTCCTTTCGCAATGCTCGTTCGTAAACTGATTGAGATGGATCTGCGTTTACCTGCAGCAAAAATTCTTGCCTGTTTTGAAACAGTTAGTCATTGAGAAGGTGGGCCACTGGTCTCCGCTCTTGTCGGCTAGAATATTTTTACGGCACATGTTCTAACGTTGTTTTACATGGCTGCAATTAGCACACTGTTGTTTAAAGACGCATTGGACAGTCTGCGTTGATAGGCAAAAAACCAGGCAGTTTCATTCACAGCGTAGTCATGGGTATGTTCAAGCACGGTCACTCCTTTCTGCTATTCCGTCAAGTCTCTATGTCCATCTATCATACTGCACTGAGTCTGTACAACCAACCGACACATACCCACCACTTCACTATCATGACTGACGTTAGCAGTGCAGGGTCACGTGGCTGCCTGCCACCATTTTTACACCACATACAGCACTCCAAGGCCCTCGTTTGCTGTTGTAAGAAGGTGACTCATATTTCGCTGTTTGAGATTGTCAGATTTGTTTTCTGTAGGTACCTGATAAAGAGACTATAAGTCCGTAAAATAGACTATGTATTACTTTAACATCAAAATAAATTATTTGATGAGACTATATGGACAAACTGACATTATTTCGGGAATAAATTTAACATTAGCTGAAAAATTCTCGGATGGTTGACTTCGTCTGAATTAACTGTTTACTTCGTCAATCCTGTTTGCATATGAAGCATTTAGTAGAACCGGTATCAAATGTTTTCATAACAGTCTTAGATGTGACGCAAGTGGCTACGTCAAAGTAAAAATTAAACGCCAGCAGGAGTGTCAGGTCGATGTGCCAGAAACAACAGTAATTCACTCTGTGCTAGGTTCATGTGTTCTCTCATCACAATTAGCCGGGAATGAATACAGGAACTACACCGAAAACTCTCATCCGGAATTTATGCAGAATCTATATCTGGAAATAACGAGACTCATGAGATGTATGCATTTTTGGTCTGCTGCACCAACCAACCAGAATAAATAGTGAAGGGGGATGATGCTAGGCTGTTTGGTCGACATCAGTCTTTCGATTCTTTGTCTGTGGAGATGTCTACGAGAATTAGAGATTGTTTCTTGGACGTTCGCCGAATGTACAGATTGTTACTCAGCTGACAATGGCAGGCTGTGAAACTATTGTACATTGCTTCGTCCTCTTTGAAAGATGAGTACATACACTATGTTATTAAAAGTATCCGGACACTCCCCAAAACATACGCTTTTCATATTAGGTGCATTGTGCTGCCACCTTCTGTCAGGCACTCCGTATCAGCGACCTCAGTAGTCATTAGACATCGTGAGAGAGCACAATGGGGCGCTCCGCGGAACTCACAGACTTCGAACGTGGTCAGGTGATTGGGTGTCACTTGCGTCACACTCCTAAACATGCATAGGTCCACTGCTTCCAATGTGATAATGAAGTGGAAACGTGAAGGGACACGTACAGCACCAATCGTTCAGGCCGATCTCGCCTGTTGACTGACAGCGACCACCGACAGTAGAAGAGGGTCGTAATGTGTAATAGTCAGACATCTATCCAGACCATCACACAGGAGTTCCAAACTGCATCAGGATCCACTCTAAGTACTATGACAGCTAAGCGAGAAGTGAGAAATCTTGGATTTCTTTTTCGAGCGGCTGCTCAAAAGCCACACATCACGTAGGTAAATGAGAAATGACGCCACGCTTGGTGTAAGGAGCATAACATCAGACCACTGAACAGTGGAAAAAAGTTGTGAAGAGTGACGATTCACGGTACACAATGTGGCTATCCGATGACAGGGTGTGGGTATGGCGAATGCCCGGTGAACGTCATGTGCCAGCATGTGTAGTGCTAACAGTAAAATTCGGAGGCGGTGTTATGTTGTGGCCGTATTTTTCATGGTGGGGCTTGGCCCCTTGTTGTTTTGCGTAGCCCACTCACAGCACAGGCCTACATGTTTCAAGCACCTTCTTTCTTCCCACCGTTGAAGAGCAATTCGGGGATGGTGATTGCAGTTTTGAACACGATCGAGCACCTGTTCATAATGCACGGCCTGTGGTGGAGTGGTTACACGACAATAACATCCCTGTAATGGACTGGTCTACACAAAGTCCCGACCTGAATCCTATAGAGCACCTTTGGGATGTTTTGGAACCCCGATTTCATGCCAGGGCTCACCGATCGACATCGACACCTCTCCTCAGTGCAGCACTCTGTGAAGAATGGGCTGCCATTCCCTTAGAAACCTTCCAGCACCTGATTGGACGCATACCTGCGAGAGTGGAAGTTGTCATCAAGGCTAAGGGTGGGCCAACACCTTATTGAATTCCAGAGTTACCGATGGATGGCGCCACGAACTTGGAAGTCATTTTCAGACACGTGTTCGGATGCTTCTGATCACGTAGTGTATGTATATAGAAGCCACAGTAGGATATATCGATCATTATATATGATTTCAAGACTTGAAAACCGGTAACGTGACTCAATACGAATCTTCTTGCAGTGTTTACAAAAGAAGGAAGCATTTTCGCACAGATATTGAGCTGCAGGTAAAAGCTTCGACAATCCATGATCCGGCGAGTGCAAACCTCTCTCCATGAAAGTGCACCTCATTTTGAAGAGTTGTCACAAATTAAAGACGAGAGATTTTTGCGTTTCTCATGGTAGCAAGAGCTGGGATGGCTGTTGTCGAACGACATTCTTTGGAGCCAACTAACTGGAAATGGGGCACAGAGGTTCCCCATTGGTTACATTTGGAAGAAGTTTTCAACTTCGTCATTCGCCTGAAATCCAAGAGCTACCTCCCGAAAACCTCAAAAAAATGTTATTTAATTAACAACTCGAAAATGAACATTTTTGGACGTATGTGTATCTGGACCTAATTCCCATTTTTGCTGTAAGGCACCTGACTCTCCCGCAGTTTACAAAAGTATTTCTTGTGCATCCTGTTTATTAAAAGCTGTAAAATACTGAAAGTTCAGGCGCATAATTCAATGTGACATTAACACTGAATAATCATGCCACTCCACAAAGCAACACTTTCCACAATAGGGAGCTATTCCCTTATTTTTTCAGGCATTGAGAGGAACACCACGGGTATTACCCTTGCTCACTTTCCCCGCTACCACGATCCCATTTGTATGTATGTGGGTAGGCAGGCAGGCGAGTGCGCGCTGGCTGCTGAGATTGTCTTGCGCCGGCGGCGGCTGCGCGCAGCTGTCAGCGCCGCAATCCGGGCCAGCGCTTATCTGCGTCATTACATCCGCCGCCTCTACCTGCCACCCGCCACCGTCTGCCTTCTAGATAAATCGCTGCCTGCGAAACGAGGCCGCGGCGAACGCGTCAGAGTTATCGCGATGGGAAGGAATTCGTCCGATCCTTTGCGTCTCTAGCTGACGCGTTCCACCAACGTCCACATCTACATCTATACCCCACAAGCCATCTGATGGTGACAGGCGGAGGCTTTTCTTAACAGAGGCAGCCTTCCCTCTTCCATTCGCAAATGGTGGGTAGGAAGAATGATTCTCGGAAAACCTCCGTATTAGCTCTAATTTCCCGAATTCTATCATCGTGCTGCTTCTGAATGACGTATGTGGTATATCGCCCCGGTTTAATTATAAACTTAGATTTGTAGGATGTGGGGTCCGCCAGTTATGCAAAACACCGTTTATTCTCAGTACCCAAACATGGTTCAGCACCGCTGTGCCATCATCAGTGGGTTTCCGTTTTATTTATTCTTTACACTTGGTGTGCATGGCCGGCCGGAGTGGCCGAGCGGTTTTAGGCGTTACAGTCTGTAACCGCGCGACCGCTACTGTCGCAGGTTCGAATCCTTCCTCGGGCATGGATATGTGTGATGTCCTTAGGTTAGTTAGGTTTAACTAGTTCTAAGTTCTAAGGGACTGATGACCTAAGATGTTAAGTCCGATAGTGCTCAGAGCTATTTGGATCATTTGGTGTGCATGATTTTTCCGTATCACTTGCGTAATATTTACTATAGGTAACTTGTCATGTTTTCGTGTGGCAAGCCCTTTTATTCCCCGTTTCTTGGTGAGGTGTCTTGATGCACACGTAAATATAACAAGTATTTTCCACAAATAAGGTCGTAAAACACTTTTCACTTCAATGGCTCTGAGCACTATGGAACTTAACTGCTGTGGTCATCAGTCCCCTAGAACTTAGAACTCCTTAAACCTAACTAACCTAAGGACATCACACACATCCATGCCCGAGGCAGGATTCGAACCTGCGACTGTAGCGGTCGCGCGGTTCCAGACTGCAGCGCCTAGAACCGCTTGGCCAATCCGACCGGCCTTTTCAGTTCACCAAAACACAGTGTGATTGTGGCTTGTTCAACACCGTGTTTCAGCACCACTGTGCCATCATCATAGGGTTTCTGTTTTATTTATTCTTTACACTTGCTGTGCATGATTTTTCCGGATCACATGTGTATTATTTATTACAGGTAGCTTGTCATCACACTGTGTTTTGGTGAAGTGAAAAGTGTTTTTCCGACCTGGAAAATACGTGTCATATTTACGTGTGCATCACGACACCTCACCATGATGCGGAGAATAAAAGGGATTGCCACACGAAAACATGACAAGCTACCTGTAGTAAATAATACACAAGCGATCCGGGAAAATCATGCCCACCAAGTCTAAATAATAAATAAAACAGAAACCCAGTGATGACGGCACAGTGGTGCTGAAACGTGCTTGGGTGCTGAGAAAAAACGGTGTTTTGTGTAACTGGCAGACGTCACATCCCACAGTTTTAACTACAAAGAAACCTACTAAGAAATGAATTAAGGACTGGGTCAAGCTGAAACTTACACATTCACAAAATCACAGTACTAAGGACTAAAACTAGATGTCACCTCTTCGACGATTGCCAGCACAGTGAGGCTGATCTCTACTCGCCTTCAGTCTCCACCGCAGACCGGAGACTGGTCTACAGACACTACGCACTGTCTACTTCTGCCACCTTGCGGCCTGGTCACATAGAAAGCGGTCTGGTGATGCTCTTCATGCCACTGCGGTTGGCGGCAGCTGTGAGGATTTAGCAACGCCACGCAGGAAGCGGTTTACACGGAGCGGCTGATTGCAGCACACCAGAAAAATGGGTTTTCTGAATTTCTTACTGTAAAAAAAAAGCTGAATCAACGTACTTCTTCCGGTTTTGTGCATTTTCTTAAGTATAAAATACTTCTCATTCATTTCTGAGGACAATAATTGTCACGAAAAGTTGATTTCTGCACATCTCATAGTTTCACATCACAGCTTGATGACGATTAGTCTATTTTGTCGATATTGGTCATAGTTATTGTGGTAATTATTCAAAAAATGGTTCAGATGGCTCCAAGCACCACAGGTCTTAACATCCCCTAGACTTAGAACTACTTAAACCTAACTAGTCTAAGGACATCAAACACATCCATGCCCGAGGCAGGATTCGAACCTGCGACCGTAGCAGCCGCATGGTTCCGGAGTGAAGCGCCTAGAACCGCTCGGCCACAGGGGCCGGCTGATAATTATTTTCCAAGTACTGTGTAGCATAAACTTTGAAGGGTTTGCAGTGAAAAATGTTGTGGCAGCCTGCTTTACAAAACGTTGGTTTCAGGTGATATGTTCCTAAGCACGATATCTAGGTAAAATTCCAGTTACAAACTTCTAGGACTCGAACATGGGACTGAGTACATAATATTTTGTGTAGGAACCCGCATACATGCTACAATTGTTTGAAAACATGTTTGCTAAGTAGATGCGCAACAGGGCAGTGGCGAGGGGGGAAGGGGGAAGATCAGGGGATCAGTTACGTCGGATCTGCTGATGTCATTTGACGTCCATCTTACCTCTCTGCCTGGTTCCAGCCTCATTCACATGTTTGTGAGTGTTAGAGCAACATTTTTGAGTACCCATTTGCAGAATATACCGACACGATCCTTCTGAATGACGAAGCTTTCGGTAATGTTAGAGCTGCTCGTTGTCTTTATTAAGGCCGTTCTCCACGACGTCCCACTCCATGACATACTTTTTACGCCACAATTACACAACGGCGTCGGCAAATGGTACCTTCACCGTCAGCAGGCGTGACTGTGGTGCCGCACACCCGAATTGGAAGAACATCACGTTGAAGAGGACTCGTCAACGAGCACAATTGCAATTTCTTTGTCTATTAGTGAGTAGAATTGTAAAACAATTGATGTACCGGGCCATGCCTGATCAATTACTCGTAAAAGTGGTCGGCTTACCAAAATGTATTCAAATGGTTGTAGCACGGTAACGGTACGTTTCTGGACATGGTTTCCGGTTCAAAATATTATCTACTCACTCTCCGCTACAAATCCTGGAAGTCTGTAACGGGAATCTTCTAACACCTTGTATATCGAAATTGTTTTTAAAGTTAAACGAAAGCCATATCTCACTACAGTGTGGAGAAAATACGAGTTAAAGTAATTTATTTGTGCATGCTGGCGACGAGCGCGTTAACTCAGCGCCTCATGGGCAAGTACCGTAGACTGCAGCTCAGTGGTGAACACTTCCTGGAAATACACATACCTCTTCCAAATTAGTGATCGCGAATTATTATCGTACTTACTGTGGGAAGAAAATGATGAAGCAGAAGGACAGTGTACTCCAACAGTTCCATAATGGAAAGTTGAAATATATTCCATCTATAAGACAAGGCTTGACAGAAATTTTGTTTACGCCACTTATCAGTCGTCATTTGTAAAACGTGACAAATTTCTGTTGAATTTTTCAAGTTAAATTTTTTCCAGTTTAACGGTTTCCTAGATCTGGTCAAAGAAGCTTTAGGGAAGAATCCATCAAACAGATATTTGTATCCAATAACACCTGACGCGACATTAGCCTTACACTAAAGTAAGAAAAGTCAAATTACTTTGAAGACTGCAGTAGTTTGTTTATAATCTATTTCGCTGTGAATGCTGTTTTTCCAGATACCTAGCAAATACGAACAAAAGCAGAACAACTGCAATTTCACTTCGGGTGGAATGTTCTACCGTTTTCAAGACAGTAAAGAAAATTTGCGTTAAAATTGGGCACGTTTTGCACAACTGCATAGGAAATTGTCTGGACTGTGTCAACATTTACAAAGCTGAGTCTGTTGTAGCCACAGAGACATAATATGTAGTATCTTATAAAGCACTTCACTGTCGCATTTTCAGTAAAAGGCAGTTTTGTACGTTTCTACAGTATTACATTTGAATAAATGAATCCCTTTAAAGGAAAGAGAACCAAGCGACACCTCTGCGAGACAGTATCCAAGAAATAGTTCCTTTTTTTTTTGTACCCATATGAATTCAACACTTACATCTATACTCAGCAAATCACTGCGAAGTTCATGGCAGTGGATAAGTTCTGTTGTACCAGTTGTAAAAGTTTTTCCCGTTCTTTTCGTGTAAGGAGCGCAGGAAGAACGATTTTTCAGTGCTTCTGTGGGTGCTGTAATTAGTCTAGCCTTGTCCTCACGATCACTATTGGACCGATACTTAGGTACTTGTAGTGTATACGTAGAATCATCATTTAAAGCCGGTTTTTTTAAACTTTGTTAGTGGGTTTTCTCGGGCTATCTTATGTCTGTCTTCAATTATCTGCCTGTTCAGTTCATTCAACATCTCTATGACACTCTCCCGCAACTCAAACAAACCCTTGACAATTCTTGCTGCCCTTCTCTGTATACGTTCAAAAATCCCTGTTTGCTATGGGTCAGCCACACTTGAACAAAATTCCAGTGTGGGCCAGACGAGTGTCCTGTAAGAAATCTCCTCTGTGGAATGAGTGTTTTCCTCTAGTATTCCACCTATAAATCAAAGTTCAATACGTGCACTCTCCACGACTGAGGACATTGAAATAATTCCCTTTCACATCCCAGGTATTATAAGTAGGCTGTTTAGATTTATTATTGGTAACGCCACGTAGCGCTCTGTACAAAAAACACTGGATGTGCTGTGTACAGTCTGTGGCTAGTTGTCATTGTTGTAATATTCGCTATTGTAGTGTTGGGCAGTTGGCTGTTAACAGCGCGTAGCGTTGCGCAGTTGGAGGTGAGCCGCCAGCCGTGGTGGATCTGGGGAGAGAAATGGCGGAGTTTTGAGAGCAGATGATCTGGACGTGTGTCCATCAGAGATAGTAAATTTGTAATACTGGATGTCATGAACTGCTATATGTATTATGACTTTTGAACACTATTAAGGTAAATACATTGTTTGTTCTCTATCAAAATCTTTAATTTGCTAACTATGCCTATCAGTAGTTAGTGTTTTCAGTAGTTTGAATCTTTTATTTGGCTGGCAGTAGTGGCGCTCGCTGTATTGCAGTAGTTCGAGTAACGAAGATTTTTGTGAGGTAAGTGATTTATGAAAGGTATAGGTTAATGTTAGTCAGGGCCATTCTTTTGTAAAGATTATTGAAAGTCAGATTGCGTTTCCCTAAAAATATTGCATGTTAGTTTAGTGTTGATGAGAATAGAGCGAAATGTCTGAGTACGTTCAGTTCTGCTCAGCTGTTTGAAAATAAAATAATGTAAGAGGTTTATCAGCACAGTAATTCTTTAAGTTTTCTAAGGAGACGTTTCAGTATTTGTACGAGATGGCTTATTCCAGCAGTGACTCTTTGATACTGCAGCCATAAGATACTACGCTTTTTTGTGAAGGGCACAATTTTGCATTTCTGAACATTAGAAGCAAGTTACTAGTATGTGCTCCACATTGAAATCTTAACAGTACTTGAATGAATATTTATGCCGCTTCTTTCAGACAGTACTTCACAACAGATAACTGCATCATCTGCAAAAATCTGAGGTTACTATTAATATTGTCTGTAAGGTTATAAATACACATATGAACAGCAAGGGTCTCAACACATTTAATGGGGTGCACCCCAAGTTACTTTCACTTCTCTCCACCGAAGATAGCTTAATGCGTCCTCTGTAACAAAAAATAATCAGCACAGTCACAAATATCACTTGATACCCAACATGGTCGTACTTTTGACAGTAAGCATAGGTGTGGTACTGAGTTAAATAATTTTATGTGGACATGACAACCAACAAGCTGTCTATCTGCATGAATGACCACCAAAAAACTGTGTCCAAGAAACAAGTGCACCACCCTGCTGCTGAGCATGCTGCCAAACATGACATCCTTCATTTCAATGACTGCTTCACACCTGTAACATATGGATCCTTCCCACCAACACCAGCTTTTCTGAATTGTGCAGGTGGGAACTTTCCCTGCAATACATCCTAGGTTCCCATATCTCTGCTGGCCTCAGCCTTCGTTAGTCACGGTCCTCACCCATCCAGCCCCTTCCCTGTTTCCATTCCAGCATTACACAGCTGTCATTCCACCATCACAACCAGTCTTTTTACTTCTCTTCTTTTCTGCCACTCCCCCCTCTCCACCTCTCCCCTGCCCTCTCTCTAACCTACAGCACTTCATTGTCCTCCAACCCCACCATGCTATCCCTCGCCCTCCCTGCCCATGCCTCTTCCTTACCCCCACCCAGTCTCCACTCCCCTCATGCACTGGTGCTGCTGCTTGCAGTGTTCTTTTAGTTGTCGGAGTCTGTAATTGTGTGTGTGAATTGTGTTCACATGTGTGTGTGTGTGTGTGTGTGTGTGTGTGTGTGTGTGTGTCGTCTATAGTTGATGAAGACCTCAATGGCAGAAAGCTTTATTTGTGACAGTATCTACAACTCAGGATCTTCGCTGTACAGTGGGTGGCAACTTTCCTTTTCAAAATACTGTTAAATATAATATGTGTGTGTGTGTGTGTGTGTGTGTGTGTGTGTGTGTGTGTGTGTGCGTGCCACATCCCCACCTGAACAACTGGACCCCTTTCAACGAAACTGGGTACAAATATTGTTTGGAAAGAGAAACTGTGAGTTAAGAACGACTTAGCTACCATTGGAGTGGGGGTGATATGATGAACAGAGAGTGGGGAAGAGGAGATGGACAGATAGTTTAGGGAGGTACGAGGAGATGGGCATAGGATGGGGGAGGATAAGATGGAAAGAAATAGGGGGGGGGGGTTGATGAGATCTTGGAATATACGGGGGTGGTTTGATACGTTTGTGGAATCAGCATGCATGTCAGCGCTAGCGCAACGAGTTTCCCGCGTAACGATAGATCATCCTTGATGAGTGAACACGTGACGCCTCAGTGCTCTGAATACAGTCGCCATCGCTCCCTGCCAGCCGCTACCTGCACCGTCTGCCGTCTAGATAAATCGCTGCCTGCGCAACGAGGAGGCACACCATACTGTTGCGAACACCCGAGTCTTGGTGATCTGTGGTACGGACGTCTCTCTGTTGTTCACATTTAGTGATTTGTGAATAGAGAAAAAAATCGAGATTCGAGCAATGATTAAGTGAAGACAGGTATGAGAGCAAAGGAAATTATACTGACTTTCAGAGTATACTGAGGAACTGTGCTCCTTTATATTCAACTGTTGCAAAATGGATAAACGAGATTAAATTTGTTCAGGACAGCTCGGATGATGATGTGCGTAGTGGTCGGCCAAGATGAGCAACATAGGTTAGTCGTTTCTTTCTATTCCGTTCCGAGAACTTTTGGAACTACCCTTGTAATACAAGCGTGCTCAGTCGAAGCTGCGGGTAAAAGGCTAATTCAAAAATACACTTGCTCTGAGCTCCTTTTTTACTGAGTCTTATTCACTGAGAAATGTAGGATATATGCTGTGGAATGGAGGTTTTTGATTCAGGAGGTAACTCTGATAAAAACTTATTGCTTTCTTAAAAAGGGAATTTACTTCATTTCTGAACACAACCATACGATTTTGTTTTTTGCATTGGCAGCACTGACTGTCACTCTTTGTCACTGCTCAAGCGCTGCACGTAAAAACGGATCGACATTGGAGATTATCATAAAAACTGTAGGTATTGCATTTTAACTATTACTGAGACTTAGATAACTTTAAGGGTGCTAGATTGGATATGGGAAGTGCTAGAAAGAATGATATTTCATGCTTCTATGTGCTTAATTGGCTTGAGAAAGAAGTCTGGTTTTGTATTCTGACCTCAAAAATTTAATTCACTGACAGTTTTTCCTTTTTACTGTGTCTCATTGGTCATAGCCATGGAATTTATTTGATCGTTGATCAATCTCACTAACAGACTTAACAATTTTGCTGTTTTTAGCCATTTTGAACATAAACTATCAATATGTTTGGAATGATGATGCTTAATGTGCTTCTTTTACTTTCAGCGCTATGCCGACAACCTATCACAACGCGTTTATATACTCATGCCTGTCGAAGTTATATGAAAAGGTGTTGGACCGAACGGTGACAGCTGTTACGAGTGTCGTAAGCCTTTGCGTGCGTCTGCTGAAAAATTTAACACAATGTGTGGCACGGTTTTCAATAAATACCATGGGAAATCTGTAAAGAAGCCGGGAGCTCAGCCAGTATTTTCCCAAAATGAATGGTAATCAGTACTGAAAGCTTGTTCCAAATGTTCTGACTGGGGATCTCGCCTTGCAGTCTTGAGCTTGTGCATGTTTGCTAAAACTATTTTGGACAGACAAGGTGGAGCATAAACAATCTTCCTGGACAAGACTGGGCATGCTAGCTACTGAAGCGTACTCTAAACTGGTTGCTGCTAACATCAAGAGAGTTTAAACCGTGGCATCCCCTGAAAGTAATGAGCACTATTTCAACAACTTTCAAAAAATTTTAGAACGCGAACCTGACTCAAATATTTTATATTATGACGAGTTTAACTTGATTGGTGATCCAGGGAAGAAGATAGGAATATGTCGTAGAGGTGTCAAATACCCGGAAAAGACAATGAATTTTTCTAAAAGTGCCATATAGATAATGATATGTGGTTCTGCTGAAATTGAGCTTTTACCACCCTATGTAATATTCATAAGTCTAACATCTTAAGTAAACGTGGAAAGGCAGTATACCCTGTTGCGGTCATCCTTGTTGCTTAACATGATCGCGATTTAACCGTATAATCAGTGTTTGGATCGACCCTGCAATACACTACTGGCCATTACAATTGCTAGACCACGAAGATGACGTGCTACACACGAGAAATTTAACCACTAGGAAGAAGATGCTGCGATATACAAGTGAATAGCTTTTCAGAGCATTCACACAAGGTTGGCGCCGGTGGCGACACCTACAACGTGCTGACACGAGGAAAATTTCCCACCGATTTCTCATATACAAACAGCAGTTGGCCGGCGTTGCCTGGTGAAACGTTATATTGATGCCTCGTGTAAGGAGGATTGTAGCCTATCGCGATTGCGGTTTATCGTATCGCGACATTGCTGCTCGCGTTGGCCGAGATACAGTGACTGTTAGCAGAATATGGAATCGGTGGGTTCAGGAGGGTAATACGGAACGCCGTGCTGGATCCCAACGACCTCGTATCACTAGCAGTCGAGATGACAGGCATCTAATCCGCATGACTGTAACGGATGGTGCAGTCACGTCTCGATCCCTGAGTCAACAGATGAGGACGTTTGCAAGACAACAACCATCTGCAGGAACACTTCGACGACGTTGCAGCAGCATGGAGAGATCATGGCTGCTATTACCCTTGACGCTGCATCACAGACAGTAGCGCCTGCGATGGTGTGCTCTACGACGCACCTGGGTGCACGAATGGCAAAACGTCATTTTTTGGGATGAATCGAGGTTCTGTTTAGAGCATAATGATGATCGCATCTGTGTTTGGCGACATCGCGGTGATCGGACTTTGGAAGCGTGTATTCGTCATCGCCATGCTGGCGTATCACCCAGTATGATGGTATGGGATGCCATTGGTTACACGTCTCGGTGACCTCTTGTTCGCATTGACGGCACTTTGAACAGTGTGTTCTTTCGATCCCTGCGAAACCCTACATTTCAGCAGGATAGTGCAAGACCGCATGTTGCAGGTCCTGTATGGGCCGACTGCTGCCCTGGCCAGCACTTTCTCCAGATCTCTCACCAATTGAAAACACTTGGTCAATGGTGGCCGAGCAACCGGCTCGTCACAATACGCCAGTCACTGCTCTTGTGTGTTCAGGCAGACTTTTGCGCTGCCTGATACGCTCTCTGCGCTTTTATCTGACGACTCTTCCATAGCGGACATAGTTCTGCGTTTTATTCGGGCAGGGGGATTTTATATGTAAGTGTGTGTTTTTGTGTTGATTCTGATTTCTCTGATTTTTTTTTCATGTGTTTCACGGTGGTTGGCTTTTCCCCTTTTGTTTGTATGGTCGGCCTACCACCGTCACACTCTGTGTGATTTTAGTTCGTCTTGTCTGGTCTTTGTCTACGTTTCTCTATTTCTGTGTCGTCTGTCTTATCGTCTGTTGATCGTTTTCATCCTCTGTGGGTGTTTTTAGTATTTGGAAAAAGGGACCGATGACCGTAGCAGTCTGGTCCCTTTAACCCCCACAAACCAACCAACCACTGCTCTTGATAAACTGTGGTATTGTGTTGAAGCTGCATGGGCAGCAGTACCTGTACACGGCATCCAAGCTCTGTTTGACTCAATGCCCAGGCATATCAAGGCGTTATTACGGCCGGAGATGGTTGTTCTGGGTGAAAATGTAATCACAAGTCAGTTCTGTTGCTGTTGTGGTCTTCTGTCCTGAGACTGGTTTGATGCAGCTCTCCATGCTACTCTATCCTGTGCAAGCTTCTTCATCTCCCAGTACCTACTGCAACCTACGTTCTTCCGAATCTGTTTAGTGTATTCATCTCTTGGTCTCCCTCTACGCTTTTTACCCTCCACGCTGCCCTCCAATACTAAATTGGTGATCCCTTGATGCCTCAGAACATGTCCTACCAACCGATCCCTTCTTGTGGTCAATTTGTGCCACAAACTTCTCTTCTCCCCAATCCTATTCAATACTTCCTCATTAGTTATGTGATCTACCCATCTAATCTTCAGCACCACATTTCGAAAGCTTCTATTCTCTTCTTGTCCAAACTATTTATCGTCCATGTTTCACTTCCATACATGGCTACACTCCAAACAAATACTTTCAGAAACGACTTCCTGATACATAAATCTATATTCGATGTTAACAAATTTCTCTTCTTCAGAAACGCTTTCCTTGCCATTGCCAGTCTACATTTTATATCCTCTCTACTTCGACCATCATCAGTTATTTTGCTCCCCAAATAGCAAAACTCCCTAACTACTTTAAGTGTCTCACTTCCTAATGTAATTCCCTCAGCATCACCCCACTTAATTCGACTACATTCCATTATCCTCGTTTTGCTTTTGTTGATTTTCATCTTATATCCTCCTTTCAAGACACTGTCCATTCCATTCAATGCTCTTCCAAGTCCTTTGCTGTCTCTGACAGAATTACAATGTCATCAGCGAACCTCAAAGTTTTTATTTCTTCTCCATGGACTTTAATACCTACTCCGAAATTTTGTTTTGTTTCCTTTACTGCTTGCTCAATATACAGATTGAATAACACCGGGGAGGGGCTACAAACCTGTCTCACTCCCTTCCCAACCACTGCTTTCCTTTCATGCCCCTCGACTCTTATAACTGCCATCTGGTTTCTGTACAAACTGTAAATAGCCTTTCACTCTCGGTATTTTACTCCTGCCTCCTTTAGAATTTGAAAGAGAGTATTCCAGTCAACATTGTCAAAAGCTTTCTCTAAGTCTACAAATGCTAGAAACGTAGGTTTGCCCTTCCTTAATCTAGCTTCTAAGATAAGTCGTTTGGTCATTATTGCCTCACGTTTTCCAACATTTCTACGGAATTCAAACTGATCTTCCCCGAGGTTGGCTTCTACTAGTTCTTCCACTCGTCTGTAAAGAATTCGTGTTAGTATTTTGCAGCTGTGGCTTATTAAACTGATGGTTCGGTAATTTTCACATCTGTCAACACCTGCTTGCTTTGGGATTGGAATTATTATATTCTTCTTGAAGTCTGAGGATATTTCGCCTGTCTCATACATCTTGCTCACCAGATGGTAGAGTTTTGTCAGGCCTGGCTCTCCCAAGTCCGTCAGTAGTTCAATGGAATGTTGTCTGCTCGGGGACCTTGTTTTGACTCATGTCTTTCAGTGCTCTGTCAAATTCTTCACGCAGTATCGTCTCTTCCATTTCATGTTCATCTACGTCCTCTTCCAATTCCATAATATTGTCCTCAAGTACACCGCCCTTGTATAGACCTTCTATATACTCCTTCTACCTTTCTGCTTTCCCTTCTTTGCTTAGAACTTGGTTTCCAGCTGAGCTCTTGATGTTCATTCAAGTGGTTCTCTTATCTGCAAAGGTCTCTTTAATTTTCCTGTAGGCAGTATCTATCTTACCCCTAGTGAGATAAGTCTCTACATCCTTACATTTGTCCTGTAGCCCTCCCTGCTTAGCCATTTTGCATTTCCTGTCCATCTCATTTTTGAGACGTTTGTATTCCTTTTTGCCTGCTTCATTTGCTGCATTTTTATATTTTCCCCTTTCATCAATTAAATTCAATATTTCTTCTGTTTCCCAAGGATTTCTACTAGCCCTCGTCTTTTTACCTACTTGTTTATCTGCTGCCTTCACTACTTCATCCCTCAAAGCTACCCATTCTTCTTCTACTGTATTTCTTTCCCCCATTCCTGTCAATTGTTCCCTTATGCTCTCCCTGAAACTCTGTACAACCTCTGGTTTAGTCAGTTTATCCAGGTCCCATCTCCTAAAATTTCCACCTTTTTGCAGTTTCTTCAGTTTTAATCTACAGGTCATAACCAATAGATTGTGATCAGAGTCCCATCTGCCCTTGGAAATGTCTTACAATTTAAAACTTGATTCCTAAATCTCTGTCCAACCATTATATTATCTATCTGATACCTTCTAGTATCTTCAGGGTTCTTCCATGTATACAACCTTCTTTCATGATTCTTCAACCAAGTGTTAGCTATGATTAAGTTGTGCTCTGTGCAAAATTCTACCATGCGGTTTCCTCTTTCATTTCTTAGTCCCAATCAATATTTACCTACTACGTTCCCTTCTCTCCCTTTTCCTACACTCGAATTCCAGTCACCCATGACTATTAAATTTTCGTCTCCCTTCACTATCTGAATAATTTCTTTTATTTCATCGTACATTTCTTCAATTTTTTCGTCATCTGCAGAGCTAGTTGGCGTATAAACTTGTACTACTGTAGTAGGTGTGGGCTTCGTATCTATCTTGGCCACAATAATGCGTTCACTATGCTGTTTGTAGTAGCTTACCCGCATTCCTATTTTCCTATTTATTATTAAACCTATTCTGCATTACCCCTAGTTGATTTTGTTTTTATAACCCTGTAGTCACCTGACCAGAAGTCTTGTTCCTCCTGCCACCGAACTTCACTAACTCCCAGTATGTCTAACTTCAACCTATCGATTTCCCTTTTTAAATTTTCTAACCTACGTGCCCGATTAAGGGATCTGACATTCCACGCTCCGATCCATAGAACGCCAGTTTTCTTTCTCCTGATAACGACATCCTCTTGAGTAGTCCCCGCCCGGAGATCCAATGGGGGACTATTTTACCTCCGGAATATTTTACCCAAGAGGACGCCATCATCATTTAATCATACAGTAAAGCTGCATGCCCTCGGGAAAAATTACGGCCGTTGTTTCCCCTTGCTTTCAGCCGTTCGCAGTACCATAACAGCAAGGCCATTTTGGTTAGTGTTACAAGGCCAGATCAGTCAATCATCCAGACTGTTGCCCCTGAAACTACTGAAAAGGCTGCTGCCTCTCTTCAGGAACCACACGCTTATCTGGCTTCTCAACAGATACCCCTCCGTTGTGGTTGTACCTACGATACGGCTATCTGTAACGCTGAGGCACGCAAGCCTCCCCACCAACGGCAAGGTCCATGGTTCATGGAGAGAAGAAGTCAGTTCTAGTGTAATATATTTGTCCAATGAATACCCGTTTATCATCTGCATTTATTCTTGGTGTAGCAATTTTAATGGACTGTAGTGTATTTAGAGTTTGGTTTACAAGCAGTTTTTTGTCTCATGCAGAACGATTTCCTGGATGTAAAATTCTTATGTAAATAAACTTTCCTCTCATTTTGATAAAGATGTCATAAAAGTTCGTGGTGAAAAAAGTTGATTTTGTATGTTTAGTGTCACATTTGACGCCCCTATGACAACCTCCGGACGTGGCTTTCTGCCGCCCAGTGAAAACAGCCTGGCTACAGATGCTGACAGTCTGGAAGATGAAAAATACTGAATTAGCAATAATTCCAAAGGACTAATTTCCGGATCTTTTAACAAAAGCTCTCGATAAAACAGATCAAGCTCGACCAAAAGCAAACTCTTCTTACAAAGCATAACTTCCGGGGTCAAACGGAATATCGTGAGCAGGTTTTGTGGATTGTAATACGTCCGAAAGCAGCCACTTTCGCCAAGCCGCCATGGGTGGCCGTGGAGGAGGAAGGGGGCCCGACTCCCTGAGGCGAGCCCCCAAGTAGAGGGACACTGCACAATCTGCAAGTACACAGCGGGAAGCCTGGCCGACTTCCTCGCCACGTTGCGAAGCGCCCGTGTGACAACGAGTAGCGTGCCGAGATCTGATGGACACCCTCAGCCATTAGGACGGAACGCCAATAATGTACGCGCGAAAGCTCCTGAATTCTTCTGGCCTGGCGGCAGTCACTTTACCTGTCTTAGAAAGCATGGATGTGCCAAAAATTCCAGCACCCCACGGGCACTGGGAGGAGGTAAAAAAAAATAATCTGGGAATTGGCGAGGGGAGTCCTGGAAACACCGCCGAAGCGAGAGGACATGGGAGCTCCGCCACCAATCGCCACCAACCGTCTTCCGACGTCGTGAGAGCAGAGCTTGGGGCGCGCAACCGAAATGGGCAGACAACGCGGAGATCGTACCTGGGCCCCGCCGTAAAGCCGTGATTGCTGATGACGGCAGCCAAACCTTGCAGCACATCTCCGACGTTATGCGCCGCATCGACGCAGCGCCTGCTGCCGACAACGCCGATAACGAAAAATGGTGAGACGATTCGTCCCCTCCTCCTGCCCCTTAATATCTGAGTCGTGTCTACGCTCGGTCAAATCGGCCCTGAGATTGATAATTTTGTTCTGTTTTGTCTAAACAGCACGAAAATAAATACATTTCTTTCATGTTTTGATCATATAAGCAGTCTTTTACATTCACTCTTGAACCTCTTAATTGCGAACCATTTGTGCTTGATTTTATTTAATTTTTCGGGTTCACCACATTTTTGGCGCCCAGCGTGGGGCGACAAGATCGGTGATTTTCATGGTTTCTGATGTCACAAAATAATTTCTCGAGTTCACTACAGCATCTGCTACTCATACTTCTAACAAACAGAAAGTTCATAATCGTCTTCCAAGATAAAATATTGAAGTCTGTCGAAACTGAATGCATTTCGACAGATTTCTGGAACGGATTAAGATATGGAAGCACTTCAAAACAACCTGCAAGAAAGAGGAGGAAAGAGGAGTTGCTCCAGGAAAGAGAATTGCATCGAGGGAGAAAACGTCGCAATATGAAAATCAGCGGAGTAATAATCAGAAAGATGAAATGTACGCTACTGCAGATTCCGATCATACAAAACAGAAACTCAAGTTTTCGCAGAAACGGTTTCGTCTCAAGCTGGTGCTGCTGATGTATACAGCGAGGAAACCCCGGACAGACGACTGAATGAAAATGATCCTCCGGAAGGTGTGTTGGAATATGAAGACCAGGAGGAAGACTGCACTTTAGGAAGATTCCTTTTGGTGAAATTGTTTTAGAGACACGACAAAAAGACACATAAATCTGTCTGACAAATTACTGGAACAGATCCCCTACTTGCAAAAAGTTTCAAGTCAGCTGCAAATAAAAGGAAATTCAAAAGAATTCAGAATGATATTTCTGAAATAGATCACGACGGTATTGCATCTTTTTTACGAAAACGTTTAGAGAAGGTTGAACTTGTTATTTTTCCATTTGAAATTATTGTTCAAGTGTCATAGGTTTAAAATGATGACTGATATTAGTCCCTATTTATGTTCTTACAATATTTAAGCCGGCCGGAGTGCCCTAGGGGTTCTAGGCGCTTCAATCTGGAACCGCGCGACCGCTACGGTCGCAGGTTCGAATCCTGCCTCGGGCATGGATGTGTGTGATGTCCTTAGCTTAGTTAGGTTTAAGTAGTTCTAAGTTCTATTGGACTGAAGACCTCAGATGGTTAGTCCCATAGTGCTCAGAGCCATTTGAACCAATATTTCAGATTTCAAGGAAACGGTGAATAATGTTTTGATTTTTGTTTAATCTTTCTAAAATTTATAATAGTTTGTAGGACAGCAATAAATAATAAAGTTGATTTTCTCAAAACGTAATTTTTATTGTGCCTTGATCACTGTCACTTCAAAACACTTAAAAATGTAGTAACTTTTTTACACTTAACCGATTTTTTTTCATTCTTTAGAAAATGTGTCACTTAAAGGGGTTACTTTCATTTCTCGTGAAAAATTACTTTGTATCAAAGTAAAACAATTTAGGGTTTAACATTGATCACTCACATTTATACCGGCCGGCGTGGCCGAGCGGTTCTAGGCGCTTCCTCGGGCATGGATGTGTGTGATGTCCTTAGGTTAGTTAGGTTTAAGTAGTTCTACGTTCTAGGGGACTGATGATCTCAGATGTTTAGGCCTATAGTGCTCAGAGCCATTTGAAACATTTGAACTCACTTTTTTTTTCGACACATTATTCATTAAAAAATTGAAGTCAGTGTATCGATTCTATAGCAATAACCGATATCCTCAATTTTTTCGTTTTCGGTGTGTTTTTATTTTCGAAAGTATGGTCGTTTGAATTTCGAAATTGATGAGAGACACCCCGTTCCACGGTACCTATATAAATTGAAAGAGTAACTTTTTATTCTTCTTCTATGAAAGAGTGGACGATTAGCCCGTTTCGGTGACAGTGGAAGCAGATACCAGTGTTTCTTACGTTTTCTAATGTCTCTTTTGCCATTCGGAGGAATAACTTCGGTTACTATACGACAAAGTTTCTTCTGTTGTACATACAAATGTATATGTGACTCTACACCTGAAGATCATATTTATTCATACATTACTCGTTCCACATTTTTACAGCGCATTGATCAAATGATGATAGGAGGACACAAATACAGTATAAAATGAAATAAAAGGAAGCTATTGACACTCACGTGAGTATTGACAGTTCTTTCCGTTTTCATTTCAGCTTAAATCCTGCTATATCAGAAATTGCATCGAGACTAAATGTGAAGTGTTCGATTGTTAACTAGTGCGAAAGCGCGTGTCGGTTTTACATCGCTTTCGTCCTTTTGCTGCCCATATTATCATCTGTCTGATCATGTCACAGCCCTACTTGACCCCGTAAACACGGTTTATTGGATGCTGCTGCAGTGCTAACGGCGCCAGATTGAAAGCTCAGTGCGTGCTTGTGCAACTCGACACCGCGTGCTGTTCGCAGGACAGCCCATTATTCGTGCCGGGAACAGGTGTATTTGATTTTCATACATGAATGGCCGGTGAAAACGGAGTGGGGTTAGCACAGGCATGCCAACAGCGATTTCCTGAAACACAGCAATCGGTTCATAGGAGATTGGACCATATATCTTCCCGCTTTTCATACCTGGGAATATTTAGCCCCGTGTATGAACGGCTGGGTACAATGTGAATAATATTTATACGAGTAGAGGTCAGATGAGTAGTATCAAAAAAATCAGAATAGCTACCAAATATTTCACAACAGCTGCTCGCTTTATTCCAAGATTTGCGCAAGAACTGTTAATGTCATTCACTCAAGGATATTGTTATATTGTTCCAAACGTGAATATATATATCGCTCCTGTCATTGAGTGAAAATAACTTGAAAACTGAAAATTATTCCTATGAAAGGGCTAAGAGCTCGCATGACTGCTTTAAAACTATATTTCTATATTTTTTCATGCGCGAGACTAATTTATATCTTTCTCACATATTGCAGGTAGCAATAGCGGTGATGATACATAAGCTACTTACCAGTTTAAGTAAATAAACATTGGCAAAAGTAATTGTAATGCAAATTGCGGTTTCGAAAAATTATATATATATATACGAAAAAGTCCGATCAAATAAGTTAATTAACGTGGCACTTTTGAACTGGAGGGTAACGGAAACAGTGATCATATTTTATTTTCCGGATAGAGCATTAAGAACTGGGTAACGAGTAAAACATTGGAAATTATCATGACATTTATTGTTTGGGAATCTGACATTCCATAGTTTTCTCATGGATACAGAAAGTAAGAAACATACAAGAGCTGATGAACAAAGTCTGAGACTGATTTTTTCCTGCAGTTTCTCTTATAGTTTCCTATCTGTGCCATGAACATTTGAAGAGAGCAAGTATACATTTATAACGTTCATACCGAGCGAGGTGGCGCCGTAGTTAGCACACTGGACTCGCATTGGGGAGGACGACGGTTCAATCCCGTCTCCGGCCATCCTAATTTAGGTTTTCCGTGTTTTCCCTAAATCGTTTCACGCAAATGGTGGGATGGTTCCTTTGAAAGGGCACGGCCGATTTCCTTCCCAATCCTTCAATAACCCGAGCTTGCGCTCCGTCTCTAATGACCTCGTTGTCGACGGGACGTTAAACACTAACTACCACCACCACCACCACCACCATATAACGTTCATAGGCGGCAGCACTATCGTATCGGTAGGTTGGCAGTAACGCTCTATTTTGTTGACGCTCTTTGCGTTTCGCATACTAAATAATCGAGGTGATATGAGAGGAGCAGTACGGCGCAATAAAATTCTGTACTCTTTTAAACCGTACAGCCACTGAAACATACTAAAAGCTGCAGCAACCGTGCGGTGAAGATGCACTACCTCGTGAAACAGTGTTTAGGTGATTCAATGACTTCAAGGAGGGCGTCTTTGCGATTATGCAAGATTATCTCCATACGGTCTATGTCTGAGCCCATTGGGTGGCACATCTGTTGACTCCCGAAAAATGGCGGCACGAATGAAGACAAACTGGGAGGTGCTGAGTCTCCTTGCTGAAGGGTGCGGTGGGGGGTTAGGGAGGCTGGATACGTTACTGGAACCGATTACCACCGTTGATAAGTCAACAGACGCATGATTACGATCGCGATGGCAAGCGAGCCTGCACATTATGGAAATTGCCAGATTCTCCAACGCCAAAATAAAAAAAAAACAAAAAAAAAACAAACGAAGTTGTACCATCTGCAGGGACGGTGATCACATTTTTCTGAATGCCATGCAATGATTTACCAGCATACGGTTTCCCCTCACACTAATGTTACAGCAGTATGTTGCACGTCAGTATTGGCTAAACTGTGGGAGCACACTGAAAGGAAATGACCAGAACTTTCTCGGACTGGGTGGCGACTTCATCATGAAGTTTATAAATCAAGTCATGCAGTTTCTGGCTCAATTCAACATTATCTGTGTACCACATCCGTCTTATAGAAAGGCGCTGCAGCCATGGACTGTGCGGCAGGTCCCGGCGGAGGTTCGAGTCCTCCCTCAGGCATGGGTGTATGTGTTTGTCCTTAGGATAATTTAGGTTAAATAGTGTGGAAGCTTAGGGACTGATGACATTAGCAGTTAAGTCCCATAAGATTTTGTTTTGTTATTGGGTGATGCGTTCGTGTTTTGTTTGTATTGGTAGTGGTGAGTGCGTCTGGTATCGCTATGGGAGTGTTTATATTTTCCAACTAGGGAGAGGTAGGGAGAGAGAGAGAGAGAGAGAGAGAGAGAGAGAGAGAGAGAGAGAGAGAATACATTTTTATTTATTTATTTTTGTTAAGTGGATGGGGAACATCCTCAAGAAATAAGGAATGAAAATGAAAATAATATACGAAATCAACAACTCTTTGCAAAAATGTCTAAAAAAGAGAGTTCAAGCTGAAATGTACCAAAAATCTGGCATTTACCACCTCCAGTGCTCTATACCTAGGTCAGACTGGTAGAACTTTTGAAATAAGGTATTAGGGTCACGAAAGAGATCGAAATATGGCAACAGCCATTCAACATTTGCAAAACACCTCAGCAGGAAAATCACCACCCTATCACAATAGAAATGGACGTGAAAATAGTCAGATTCAGCAGCAAGAAACATCTAAACATACAAGAAAATCTCCAAATTGAAAACACAATAATAAAGAAGAAATACATAATAAATGACCAGGCAGACATTGGCAACCAGATGCCATTCAAACCAATAAAACATATTGTTCAGTAGGAACAACCGCCCTAGACACCACAAAATGATATAACGAACTAGGCAATACCCTCATTCTAGATCATCCCCACTGTACCATAGTAAAGCAATAACTTACACACATTGTAGCTAGGATATTTTATCTCCCTTCACGAACTCACTAGCGCGCTCACACACACACACACACACACACACACACACACACACACACGCAAGCAAGAATAATCATCCCCTCTTAAGATCAGTAAATAAAAAATTAGAATAAACCCCCCAGGGATTCTCTCTCTCTCTCTCTCTCTCTCTCTCTCTCTCTCTCTCTCTCTCTCTCTCTCTTTGCCTCGCCTTCGGCGGAAAATCTAACCACCCACGGAGGGCTAGCACACGCTCACGCCACCACCAAAACAAAAGACAAACGGAACCCCCAATAGCAAAACAAAGCACACGAAATGGCGACTGGAGGATAACACTTCTCAACACAGATACGCGAATTTGTAACAATGTCCGACGTGGAGTCAGTTGCAGGTTGGCTGAAAGAGGAAAGCGAGTTCATTGAGATTGAGACCAGTTTGTTTGGCGACATATCTGTCGGCGTGAGTTCCTATTGTCATTCCGGCGATTCCGATGCAGGCGGACCGATAAAAAGAAGTCAGCTCTTGAGGAATCAGCAACTATACCTCAAAGAGACGGCTCCGAAGTTACTTGGCATCATGTCACTGGAAATATGAATGAGTTTGGTTCAAATGCCTCTGAGCACTAAGGGACTTAACTTTTGAGTTCATCAGTCCCTCCCACGCCCGGGTTCCCGGGTTCGATTCCCGGCGAGGTCAGGGATTTTCTCTGCCTCGTGATGGCTAGGTGTTGTGTGGTGTCCTTAGGTTAGTTAGGTTTAAGTAGTTCTAAGTTCTAGGGGACTGATGACCATAGATGTCCCATAGTGCTCAGAGCCATTTGAACCATCATCAGTCCCCTAGAACTTAGAACTACTTAAATCTAACTAACCTAAGGACATCACACGCATCCATGCCCGAGGCAGGATTCGAACCTGCGACCGTAGCGGTCGCGCGGTTCCGGACTGAAGCACCTAGAACCGCTCGGTCACAACGGCCGGCTGAATGATTTTACCACGATCTGTAATGAGGAAATTGCTGATAATGTAAAGAGGAAAGTGTCTGGTAGATGCGACGAACTTTATTTTTACTAATTGTTTTGTGATGACCAAGTTTTGGAAATGATTGTCACCGAGACGAATCGTTATGCTGAGCAACGAATTATTGAAAGAATTGTTAACGAAAAATGTACAGAACACAGCAGACTACAACAGTGGGTGGACACAAATAACGAATAAATGCTCCAATATTTTGGATTAGTTCTGTGGATTGGTTTAGATCGAAAATCTACACTCCGGAAATATTGGTAAAGAATATACCGTACAAAAATCATGTAAAGCTATACTCTGAGGCCCTTTTGAGTATCCTAAATTTTTAGAACAATTTTTTTTAAAAACAACGGCAAACTCTACAACATTTCTCTATTAGTCGATCTACTAAACGAAAAATTTCGCGAAGTGTGTTATCCTGGAGAGTGAGTGTACTTTGAAGAAGCTATGGTACCGTTCAGAGGAAGGCTGGTGTTTCTCCCTTACATTCCGGGGAAACGTCAAAAATATGGTCTCAAGCTATTCAACTTGTGTATTCATGGAGGTCATACCTGGCAAGTGAACGTGTATGCTGGAAAGGAGAATGCCCCCAGATATCATGACATGTCCTCCAGTGTGGTGATGGAGTTGATGAGTCCATTTTTGAACGGAAGATGCACTCTGTACGTCGAGAATTACTATACAAGCGTCGCCTTAGCCCAGAAGTTGAACGGGCATTCAACCCACGCCGATGGTACATTGAGGGATAACAGAAAGTGCTATCCAAAGACAGTAGTGAAAGGATAGGTCAAGAAAGGTGAAATGTTATGAAGCACAATAACACAAATGTCATTAAGGGAAAACGGAAGGACACGCGAGATGTCCTGTTTTTGAACACTGAAGACGTTCCAGAAAAGGTAGCAAACAACTCAAGACAGGGAGCAACCATGAAACCATCCACAATTATGTAATATAATTACCCAAAATTCTTCACAGACGTGTAGGATCCAATAGCATATTATGCTGCCTCTTTACGAAGAGGAGTAAAGTGGTACTGAAAGATGACATTCGAGCTCCTCATAAGTACGACAATTGTCAATGCTCATGCTATTAGACAAAAATGTGCACGTCACCCAATTTCGAGATTAAGTTGCACTTGCACTACTAAACATTGGAAACCCGAAGGTTGTACCAGGATCACCAGGAACATCAAGCTCACGGAACCATGTCTTGCAAGAAACTGGCAGCAAGAAAAACTGGTATGCATCACGTCACCAACGATACTCTCATAAATTTGGGCGTGCTGAAGCTATGAACAAATCAAAGCAAGTCGTCTTAGAGTGTAAGGGTTGTCCGAAGTTCATGTGTTTGGTCTGTTTTTCATTCACACATTTAAAGTAAAGCATACAACATATTAATCAATTCAGGTATGTTTTTACACGTGCTCTGAATTTGTAATCAAAGTTGTTGAGTTAGTAAATATTTCTCGTTTATATTAGTTTTGCTCTATTGTTCCAAAAAATAAATTGCATTCGTCTGAAAAGCTGAAAGGAGTCTAGATTCGTTATTAAAGGTTGTGCATAATTCCCATGAACGTGCCTTGCAGTTATGATATTGAAGAAATTAACTTCACGGGCCATGTGTTCAACAGCTATACACACCCTAAAAAGGCCATGTCCTAGTACATAACCTTGGATGATTCGTGCCCGACAGCGAAAGTGCTAATGATCCTTCGCAACGTCTCTGCATAGCGATTTTGTGTGCAGACACAGAACCAGAGACACTTCACTCAGTTGCTTTGAAACTATCACTGGGGCTGTGAAAGATAAATAAGAAGAATCCTGGCTACGATTGCTATGCTGGAACAGAAAAAGAAATAGGAGAACGTGCATTGTAATCAGTCTCTAAGCCATGGATAAACTATTTCTCAGTGATGCTCTTCCTGCCAGGAGTACTAGTCCAGCAAATATGCAGGAAATCTTGTGTGACGTTTGGACAGCCGGAGACAGGTACTGACAGAGGTGTAGCTGAGTGGGAGAGTCGCAGGTCGTGCCTGGATCGTTCACTAGGTAAGAGCAGTGTGCCTGAAGAACAAACTTACTTCTGAGATACCAAAATCACAGACGCAAATGCATATCTAACTTGCGTACCGGGAACATAAGTTCTCAACAGCGATTGTCTTCGATCCATCGATATGAAGGTTTTGAGACACCTACTGATAACCTGGAGTTCAAATGGATCAAATGGCTCTGAGCTCTAAGGGAGTTAACTGCTGAGGTCATCAGTCCCTTAGAACTTAGAACTACTTAAACCTAACTAACCCAAGGACACCACACACATCCATGCCCGAGGCAGGATTCGAACCTGCGATAGTTGCGGTCGCCTGGTTCCAGACTGTAGCGCCTAGAACTGCTCGGCCAATTCGGCCGGCTAACCTGGCGTACTTCACTACGTCTCATTGGAATATTTTGTCATCATTAAGCCCTAGTCTTCCCTTTGATGATCCGTTCTGAAGAGCACAGTGCCTTTCATAAATAGCCTATAGCTGCACGATACCCATGAAGTGTGAGTATAACCTGACGTTCGATTTGTCTATCAAAATTACTCCAAAATCTTTTTTTATTGTAAGTTCCCAAAGAGGGGGCACGACTCGAAGGATAGGTGGCAGTGACTGCGCAGTTCACTGATTACAGCCCTCTCGACCACCGTCACTTTGTAGAATATTTTAACTATGCTGCAGACCAGGTGTCGAAGCCAGAACATTGTCTGTCGTAATAAACACTACTGGCCATTAAAATTGCTACACCAGGAAGAAATGCAGATGATAAACGGGTATTCATTGGACAATGATATTATGCTAGAACTGACTTGTGATTACATTTTCATGCAATTTGGGTGCATAGATCCTGAGAAATCAGTATCCAGAACAACCACCTCTGGCCGTAATAACGGCCTTGATACGCGTGGGCAACGAGTGAAACAGAGCTTGGATGGCGTGTACAGGGACAGCTGCCCATGCAGCATCATCACGATACCACAGTTCATCAAGAGTAGTGACTGGCGTATTGTGAAGAGCAAGTTGATCGGCCACCATTGACCAGACGTTTTCAGGTGGTGAGAGATCTGGAGAATCTGCTGGCCAGGGCAGCAGTCGAACATTTTCTGTATCCAGAAAGGCTCATACAGGACCTGCCAGATGTGGTCGTGCATTATCCTGCTGAAATGTAGGGTTTCGCAGGGATCAAATGAAGGGTAGAGCCACGGGTCGTAACACATCTGAAATGTAACGTTCACTACTCAAAGTGCCGTCAATGCGAACAAGAGGTGACCGAGACGTGTAACGAATGGCACCCCATACCATCACGCCGGGTGATAAGCCAGTATGACGATGACGAATGATGCTGTAAACAGAACCTGCATTCATCCCGAAAAATGACATTTTGCTATTCGTGCACCCAGGTTCGTCGTTGAGTACACCATCGCAGGCGCTCCTGTCTGTGATGCAGCGTCAAGGGTAACCGCAGCCATGGTCTCCGAGCTGATAGTCGATGTTGCTGCAAACGTCGTCGAACTGTTCGTGGAGATGGTTGTTGTCTTGCAAAGGTCCCCATCTGTTGACTCAGGGATCGAGATGTGACTGAACGATCCGTTACAGCCATGCGGATAAGATGCCTTTGATCTCGACTGCTAGTGATACGAGACCGTTGGGATCAAGCACGGCGTTCCGTATTACCCTCCTAAACCCACCGATTCCATATTCTGCTAACAGTCATTAGATCTCGACCAACGCGAGCAGCAATTTCACGATACGAAAACCGCAATCGCGATAGGCTACAATCCGACCTTTATCAAAGTCGGAAACGTGATGGTACGCATTTCTCCTCCCTACATGGGGCATCACAACAACGTTTCACCAGGCAACGCCTGTCAACTCCTGTTTGTGTATGAGAAATCGGTTGCAAACTTTCCTGATGTCAGCACGTTGTAGGTGTCGCCGCCGGCGCCAACCTCGTGTGAATGCTCTGAAAAGCTAATTATTTACATATGACAGCATATTCTTCCTGTCGGTTAAATTTCTCGTCTGCAGTACGTCATCTTCGTGGTGAAGAAATTTTAATGGCCAGCAGTGTAGCGAGAAAGCAGCCTTCCAAGTGCAGTTGGTTGTTAAAACAAAGATAACATTGAGCTCTATTGCATTTTAACTCTCGCGCATTGCGATGTGTTCATGACAGAGATACTCGTCTTTTAGGTCAGTCTAAAGTTCAATGTGATATATATGCTGCGCTACAAATGAAAGTTCTCTTACTTATTCTCTGTACGAATGCGCCGTTCCTTGGACTGTAAGTAGCGTGCTTCATGAATCAATTGTCGGTAGAAGATTATTATATGTATAAGGATTTTAATAAGTAAATGAGGACTGTTATCAAGGTTAGTGCCATTTCAATTTGGACGTTTATGCAGCGAGCGTAAGACTTAACCTGAGTTGAAAGGTTCCAGTGCAGCCGGCGAACGTTTACACAGCGGAGCAGCGCTGCTGCTCTCCGCCTGCGTTCTCAAGAAATTACTTCCCCCCAGACCGCCCTCTCCAGCCTTCTGAATGGCCTAGGCGGATATAAGCCACGTGGCCCACCAGGCAGAAATGCTGCGTTCTTATCACATTACGAGATGTAGTCATAAGGTTTCATTTATTACCTCCTTGAAAAAAAATCAAGTTTCGAGAATGAGACTTGGTGATCTTTCACTACATGTTAACCTTGGAATACGATGTATTCTCCCAATTAATGTATGACTGCACAATAACTTTGGTTGTGAAAGTCATTCTGAAATATCTTTGACTAAGTCCTGTGGAGAATCAGAAGGGGCATTGTAGCGGAGCAAAATTGCCCCTTGGACAGAAGATATGTAGTATACTCCTTTGGGGTTTAGCTGCTTGCGGACATAATGTGTCAGAACTACAGCCGGCCGGTGTGGCCGTGCGGTTCTAAGCGCTTCAGTTTGGAACCGCGTGACCGCTACGGTCGCAGGTTCGAAACCTGCCTTGGGCGTAGATGTGTGTGATGTCCTTAGGTTAGTTAGGTTTAAGGAGTTCTATGTTCTAGTGGACTGATGACCTAAGATGTTAAGTCCCATAGTGCTCAGACCCATTTGAACCATTTTATTAGTACCACACCATGCCTTGGTACGGTACTGTGGCGCAGCAATTTCAGTGTGTAGCGTGTAACAAGACTAATAACATATTTCCAGAATGATATTTTTACTCTGCAGCGGAGTGTGCGCTGATATGAAACTTCCTGGGAGATTAAAAGACTCGAACTAGGGACCTTTGCGTTTCGTGGACAAGTGCTCTACCATTAGAGGTACTCAGGTATGACTCACGCCCCGTCCTGCAGCTTCACTTCTGCCAGTACCTCGTCTCCTCCCTTCCAAACTTTACAGAAGCTCTCCTGCGAACCTTGCAAATGGTTCAAATGGCTCTGAGCACTATGGGACTTAACATCTGAGGTCATCAGTCCCCTAGAACTTAGAACTACATAAACCTAACTAACCTAAGGACATCACACGCATCCATGCCCGAGGCAGGATTCGAACCTGCGACCGTAGCGGTCGCACGGTTCCAGACTGTAGCGCCTAGAACCGCTCGGCCACTCCGGCCGGCCGAACCTTGCAGAAGTAGCACTCCTGAAAGAAAGGATATTGCGGAGACATGGCTTAGCCACAGCCTGGAGGATATTTCCAGAATGATATTTTCACTTTGCAGCGGAGTGTGCGCTGATATGAAACTTCCTGCCCGCGAAAGGCAAAGGTCCCGAGTTCGAGTCTCGGTCCGGCACACAGTTTTAATCTGCCAGGAAGGTTCACCAATAACATATGTTTTTGAGTGGGGTCCGCCTTTAGCTAAACACCATTTTGTTTTTGCCCCAGATAGATTTCGCTGCAGCTGTAGCATCATCAGTGTTTTTTTAATTGTTATGAGTGTTAAACATTAAGGAATGTTCTTTACTGTTTAAATACATACAAATATTAGTTTCCGATTCGTAACTACAGGCTTTTGAGGAGCACATAAAATTTTGTATTCATACCTTTTTATCACACGGTGTGGTTTTCCTGCTGTATTGCGTTTTTATAGTGTCTGTTGTTCTTTACGGTTTGTCACCTACAACTGTATACAACTTAATGTAGGCAAAACATTTACGCAAAAATTACGGTTTCTAAGCTGCTGTGGCTATGTCTAAGATTAATAATTTATGTAAAAGGTTGTGTGTGTGTGTGTGTGTGTGTGTGTGTGTGTGTGTGTGTGTGTGTGTGTGTGTGTGTATCTATTTACATAATGTTTCACTTACAGATTCACTTAAATTACATAAATTATTAATCTCAGATACAGCCACAACAGTTTAGAAATCGTAATTTTTGCGTAAATGTTTTGCCTACATTAAGTTGTATATAGTAGCAGGTGACAAACTGTAAAGAAAAACAGACACTATAAAAACGTAATACAGCAGGGAAACCAAACCGTGTGATAAGAAGGTATGAATACACAATTTTAAGTGCTCCTCCAAAACCTGTAGTTACGATTTAGAAGCTAACAATAAAGAACATTTCTAGTGTGTACCAGGGATAACCATTAAAAAAACACTGATGATGCTGCAACTGCAGTGAACATACCTGGGGCAAAAACAAAATAGTGTTTTGATAAAGGCGGACCCCACTCAAAAACATATGTTATCGTTAAAGCAAACAAAGACTAAAAAGAGCTTCAACATAAAGATGATTGTAACAAGACTGCTGACACGTAACTGCAAATAAACATAGACTGAGAGCAAAAGTAATGGCGTAGTGCAGCAACTCGACGTGGCATGGTGTCCACAAGTCGCTGGTAGTCCCCTGCAGAACTACTGAGCCATGGTGCCTCTACAGCCGTCCATAACTTCGAAAGTGTTGCCGGTGCAGGATTTTGTGACGAACTAACCGCTCGATTATGTCCCATAAATGTTCCATGGGTGGCCAACTCATTCGCTCGAGCTGTTCAGAATGTTCTTCAAACCAATAGTGAACAATTGTGGCCCATTGATATGGCTCATTGCCATCCATAAAAATTCCACCTTTGTTTGGGAAGTTCATGAGTAGTTGAAAATGGCCTCCAGAGAGCTGAACACATTTCCACTCAGCGATCGTTTCAGTTGGACCAGAGGACCCTCTCCGTTCCATCTAAAAGCAGCCCACACAGTTAAGGAGCCCCTACCAACTTGCACAGTTCCTTGTTGACAACTTGGATCCTTGGCTTCGTGAGAGCTGCACCACCCTCGAACCCTACCATCAACTCTTACCAACTGAGACCGGAGCCTCTCTGACCACGCCACGATTTACCATTCGTCTAGGGTCCAGTCTATCTGGTCATGAACCCAGGAGAGGCGATGTCTGCTGTCAGCAAGGGCCTCGCGTTGGTAATCTGCTGCCAAAGCCCGTGAACGCCATATTTCATCGCACTGTCCTAAAGAATACGTTCGTCGTACGTCCCAAAATGATTTCTGGGGTCACCTCACACAGTGATACTTGTGTGTTAGCACTGAGAACTCTACGCAAACGCTTTCACTCTCGGTCGTTAAGTGACGGCCATCGGCCACTGTGTTGTCCGTGGTGAGAGGTAATACTTGAAATTTTGTATTGTCGGCACAATCTTGACACTGTGGATCTAGGAATATTGAATTCCCTAACGATTTCCGGAATGGAATGTCCTATGCATCTAGCTCTGACTACCATTCCAAGTTCAATTTCCGTTTATTCCCTTCGTGAGACCACAATCACGTTGGAAACCTTTTCATGTGAATCATCTGAGGACAAACGACTACTCCGCCAATTCATTGCCCTTTGATACCTTGTGTACGCGATACTATCGCCGTCTGTATTTGCGCATAGCGCTATCCCATGACTTTTGTCACCTCTGTGTGAAATTGTTTAGGTAACTTGTATGTGTTAATTTTAAAACTTTATGACTACAGTTACATCTACGTACATACTTCGTGTGTCAGCGTACTGTATGTGGCGGAGGATACCACTTACCATTACTAGTCACTTACTTTCCTAGCAAATGGAGCGAGGGAATAATGATTGTCTATTGGCCTCCGTACAGACATTATTTTTTTTTTGATGAAATCTTCTCGGGTTATCAGCCGAGTGGTGGCGTCGTCTTGTCGCAACGTTTCGATGAGTTTCGTACCCATCATCTTCTGGCGAAGTCGTTGCGACAAGACGACGCCACCACTCGGCTGATAACCCGAGAAGATTTCATCAATGGAATACGCCGAGAAAGACTGCAATCGCATTATTTTTTTTATCTTTTCTTCGCGGTTATTATGCGAAATGCACGTTGGCGGCTGCAGAACTAGTTTTGGACTCACCTTCAAATGCCTGTTTTCGAAATTAAATCAATAATTTTTTCGAAAAGAACGTTGTCTTCCCCCAGGAATTCTTGTTGGAGTTCACGGTATATCTCCATAACACTCGATTGTTTGTCGAACCTACCGATAACAAATCTAGCAGCACGCTGTGGAATTAGTTCCATGTCTTCCTTTAATGTGACCAGTTGGGGATTCCAAAAACTCTAGCAGTAATGAAGAATCGATTGCAGAAATGTTCTCTACGCGGTTTACAAATTCCAACAGTTCTCCCAATTAACCGAGGAACGCCTTCCTCACAGTCGACCTTAAGTGCTCGTTCCTTTTCATATCGCTTTGCATCGTTATGCTTAGATAATTAATCGACTTGATTATCTCAATGAGCACACACCTAATAGTTTATTCTATCACTACAGAAATGTTTTTCCTATTCATTTGCAGTTTGCTATTCGTGGATGACTCATCATCAGACCCAAACTTCCATATGTCCTCAACCGTGCGTGTAAAATCTGTACTAGTACATTCATTTTACTTGAAAGACGCTTTTAATATACATTATGTGATCAAAAGTATCCGGTTCGAGTCCCCCCTAGGGCATGGGTGTGTGTGTTATCCTTAGCGTAAGTTACTTTAAGTTAAAGTAGTGCATAAGCCTAGAGGCCGATGACCTCAGCAGTTTGGTCCCATAGTCCTTATCACAAACTTCCAAATTTCCACAAGTATCCGGACACCCCCAAAAACATACGTTTTTCATATTAGGTGCATTGTGCTGCCACCATCTGTCAGGTACTCCATATCAGCGACCTCAGTAGTCATTAGACACCGTGAGAGAGCAGAATAGGGTGCTCTGCGTAACCCACAGACTTCGAACGTGGTCGTGTGATTGCGTATCACTTGTGTCATACGTCTATACGCGAGATTTCCATACTCCTAAATATCCCTAGGCCCCCCGTTTCTGATGTGATATTGAAGTGGAAACGTGAAGGAACACGTACAGCACAAAAGCTTATATTCCGACCTCGTCTGCTGACAGGCAGAGACCGTCGACATCTAAGAGGGTCGTAATGTGTAATAGGCAGACGTCTATCCAGAACATCACACAGGAATTCCAAACTGCATCAGGATCCAATGCTAGTACTATGACAGTTAGGCGTGAGGTGAGAAAACATGGATTTCACTGCTGAGCGGCTGCTCAAAAGCAACACATAGCGCCGGTAAAGGCCAAAGGCGCGTCGCTTGTAGACATTGGACGATTGAATAGTGGAAAAACGTTGTGTGGAGTGACGAACCACGGTACACAATGTGGCGATCCCATGGCACGGTGTGGGTATGGCGAATACCCGGTGAACGTCATCTACCAGCGTGAGTAGTGCCAACAATAAAATGCGGAGGCGAAGGTGTTATGGCGTGGTCGTGTTTTTCGTGGAGGGGGCTTGCGCACCTTGTTGTTTTGCGTGGCACTACCACAGCACAGACCTACGTTGATGTTTTAAGCACCTTCTGGCTTCCCACTGTTGATGAGCAATTCGGGGATGAGGATTGCAGTTTTGAACACGATCTAACACCTGTTCATAATGCAAGACCTGTGGCAGAGTGGTTAGGCGACAATAACATCCCTGTATTGGACTGGCCTGCACAGAGTCCTGGGGGGGACTGATGACCTTAGCTGTTTAGTCCCCCTTAAACATCCCAACAACCACCACCACAGAGTCCTGACCTGAATCCTATAAAAAACTTCGTGCCAGGCCTCACCAACCGACATCGATACCTCTCCTCAGTGCAGCATTCCGTGAAGAATTGGCTGCCATTTCCTAAGAAAACTACCAGCAACTGATTGAACGTATGCCTGCGAGAGTGGAAGCTGTCATCAAGGCTAAGGGTGGTCCAACACCATACTGAATTTCAGTATTAGCGATGGAGGGCGCCACGAGCTTGTACGTCATTTTCAGCCAGATGTCCGGGTACATTTGATCACACTCATAACGGATCGTAACTAGAAATTTTGTCGACGTCATCCTGTATCCTTCTACAGTCCCTCGACGACGATACTTTCCCGTAGAATCCAGGTCCGTCAGCGAAGAGTCGCAGACTGCTGCTCAGCCTATTCGTCAGATCAGTTATTTACAGAGAAAAAGAATGGTCCTACTCCACTTTTCTGGGGCACTGCTGACGTTATCCTTGTCACTGATAAATACTTCCTGTCGAGGAAAATATTCTGGGTTTTCTTACTTAAGAATTCTTTAAGCCACTCATATATCTAGGAGTATATTCCGTATGCTCGGACTTTGTTAACGATGTGTTTCGTGTCAAACGCTTTCCGGAAATCTAGGTATATGGAATCTGCTTGTTGCTGTTAATTCACGGTGCTCTGGATATCGTGCGATAAAAGGAAAGTTGAGTTTCGCATAAGGGATGCTTCCTAAATTCGTGATGAGTTGTGCACTGAAGTCCGCCTGCTTAGTTGAGTGGTAACGTGCTTGTCTCCCATGCAGCAGGCCCGGGTGTGCAGCGTGGACTGGGTGTTGGGTTGATCCACGCGGGACTGGCATAACAGAGGATAGGAGGGATCAAGGATTTGTATATGTGGAGGATGGTAGGGGGTCAATGGTAAGTCCAAGGTAGGCGGCACTATCTTTTTTTTTCCTTTATGGGATTTCGATCCTCCCCCCCCCCCCCCCCCCCCCCGCCATTAAGACGGGGGGGGGTGGGGTGGAGACGGGCTGGCAGCAGCACAATACGCTGCTCTACAGCCTACATAGAAGTTAAAAACAGAATTAGGAGGTATAACAATAAAAGCAGGCGATAAATCGGTGACTGTTAAAAACTGAAACAAGGCGAAAAAGTTGCTAAGAAAATGTAAAAACAAAAGGTCGGTGATGCTGATTAAAACACATAGTAAGTAGACAAGCACAGTAACAAAACACGGCACCAGTCTGATTTCTGTTCGCAACAGTTAAAAACACACCTAGCGACAGTACGGTGGCTGGTCGCAACACTAACAGGTGACGCACAACACTTCACATTCACTTAAAAACGACACTATAGAGACGACACGGCGCCAGATGGGGACGGGGGAGGACCCGGACCGATGAGGGGAAAAAAGGGGGGAGGAGAGGAGAAGGAGTGGGAAAGGCAGTGGAGGAGAAAACAAAGGGATTCAGGGGAGAGAAGGGAGTCAGAGAGAGGGTGGAAGGGGGGGGGAGGGAGCCCAGGAAAAGGACAGAGGGAGGGAGGGGAGGTCAGGATCAGAGTTGATACGAAGGGGCAGAACTCTCAAACATGTGAACTTATTTGTACCATGGATGTAGAAACAGCATTTGAGAATGAAACGCACTTATACGCATTTACAAGTCGAATCATAGCCATAAAAATGTAGAAAATACATATGAAGGAAACTTATGACATTTCTTTGAAAATAATGTTCAATACCAAATGAAATTTAAAGACAAAAAACTGAACTACAATCATCATCATCAGCGGCTAGCGACAACTGGCAAGTGTAATATGCAGTCAACAGCCTCTACCACGCTCTCGCAGCACAAGGTGAAAGCTTTGCCCTTCCATAAGTAGTGTAGAATTATGTGAATCGCTCACGCTTTGGCACCCAGCCGGGCGGCAGTAGCCGGCAACTGGCGGTTGGAGGCCGCCATCAATCCCGTACACATACCGGTAACTGATAGAATTTTATCTATTGGTGTGTATTACAATGACGATTCTGCGCTACACAAGAAGAGAATGTTCCCAGGGGGATTGACACATTTCGAATGTATCGATCCAAATGTAAAATCCATCCTTTAATGTGTACGGGGACCTAGCTGAAGTATTGTTACTCGATCTAAATTAGTGTAAACTCACTCTCCAGATATGATCTTATGCTTACTGCTACGAAAAATTGTGCCGACAGGCGGCATCTCACAACGTCAGTTAGTAAGACATCGAAACCATTTCTTGAAAGTATTAATATAATACCGAAAACAATGAAAATTTTCCCCTACAGATGTGTAAACTCCCACTCTCCAGATGATTTTGTGGGAATGACGAATACAATGCTCGCAAACTTTAAGACGATGGAACTAGAATTTTGTGCATCAAATACATCAGTTCAGTCTGACATAAACCATTTTATAGGTTTTCAGAAGATTGCATCATATCTGTACCGCTTGTATAGTGTGTGTGATGGCGCTACACTCACAACCCAATGTGACCTAAGTTAAAATGACGGGAAAAATGAAACCTATAATCCACACATATGTTCTGCTTGGAAATTGAAAATCAAGAGATGCATATTCGACCTCTTGTGCAGTGGCTCAAAGACCAAAATATAGACTGCGGTATTACGCTCGAGAAGTTCACCCAAACTTTGAGTGGCATAGTTGGTAGGTATTTCACAGGCTAATATTAAATTGTACTTGTAAGAGATTGATATGTAACGGTACTTCTGATAGCGATATGAGATACATATGCAATATTGATCCTAGCGACATCTTCTGTGCTATTAACTTTACAGTACACAGCATGGTCCACCACTTTTCAGTGTTGCGATTCTGTTCTGAAAGGGGTGGAATACACGCTGATACAGCTGTGAAGAAGACACAGCCGGGGCAAAAGCACCACAGGCGCAAAGATGCGAGCTGCACCCAGTGCCATAGAGAATTACCACTTGCGCGAGTTCCACTAGCGGCGCGGGCGGCGTTGAGGATGAAAATATCGACCTCGCCTCGGCCAATTACCGGCCGACTACAGTCCACCAATGAGCGGACGACAACGGATACAAGCCTACTCGGAAGACAGAAGAGCAGCTCTCGCCCACTTGGTTATACGTAGATCATCGTTCAGTGCTGCCTTAGGCAGAGAACGTCGGGCAGTGAACTCTTAGAAGTGAACAGACAGTTGCTGTAAATTGTATTTGCTATGTACTGTGAAGTTTACCTACGATTATTAGCACTTAGCCATTGAGGGCCTTTAGGCGTGTTATATGCAAGCAGTGTTGCAGACTTTTCTGATTCCACTAGTCTCAAGCAAACCTTTTAACTAATTTCTGCGACTTTGTTACTGGTATGTTGGAGTGTTGTAGAACCTTCGTTCTCTACATCTACATCTACATACATACTCTGCAATCCACCATACGGTGCGTGGTGGAGGGTACCTCGTACAACTACTAGCATCTTCTCTCCCTGTCCCACTCAAAACAGAACGAGGGACAAATTACTGCCTATATGCCTCCGTACGAGCCCTAATCTCTCTTATCTTGTGTCTGTGGTCTTTCCGCGAAATGTAAGTTGGCTGCAGTAAAATTGTACTGCAGTCAGCCTCAAATGCTGGTTCTCTAAATTTCCTCAGTAGCGCCTCCTTTCCTCTAGAGTTTCCCACCCGAATTCCTGAAGCATTTCCGTAACACTTGCGTGATGATCAAACTTACCAGTAACAAATCTAGTTGCCCGTCTCTAAATTGCTTCTGTGTCCTCCCTCAATCCGACCTGATAGGGATCCCAAACGCTCGAGCAGTACTCAAGAATAGGTCGTATTAGTGTTTTATAAGCGGTCTCCTTTTCAGATGAACCACATCTTCCCAAAATTCTACCAATGAACTGAAGACGACTATCCGCCTTCCCCACAACTGCCATTACATGCCTGTCCCACTTCATATCGCTCTGCAATGTTACTCCCAAATATTTAATCGACGTGACTGTGTCAAGCGCTACACTACTAATGGAGTATTCAAACATTACAGGATTCTTTTTCCTATTCATCTGCGCTAATTTGCATTTATCTATATTTAGAGTTAGCTGCCATTCTTTACACCAGTCACAAATCTTGTCCAAGTCATCTTGTATCCTCCTACAGTCACTCAACGACGACACCTTCCCATACACCACAGTATCATCAGCAAACAGCTGCACATTGCTACCCACCCTATCGAAAAGATCGTTTAGGTAGATATAAAACAACAGCGGACCTACCACACTACCCTGGGGCACCCCTCATGATACCCTCATCTCCGATGAACACTCACCATCGAGGAGAACGTACTGGGTTCTGTTACTTAAGAAGTCTTCGAGCCAGTCTCATACTTGGCAGCCAATCCCATATGCTCGTACCTTAGGAGTCTGCAGTGGGGCACCGAGTCAAACGCTTTCCGGAAGTCAAGGAATATGGCATCCGTCTGATACCCTTCATCCATGGTTCGCAAGATATCATGTGAAAAAAGGACGAATTGCGTTTCGCAGGAGCGATGCTTTCTAAAGCCGTGCCGATGCATGGACAGCAACTTCTCTGTCTCAAGGAAATTCCTCCATCCTGTTATCTGACTCTGGGGCGCACAGCTGTGTAATAGTGGAAGGGAGAAATTGCATTAGCGGTGTACTACACCAGAAGCCGTTTCACGAACTCACAAACTCGGCCTACCGTAACAACATGAACTCACAATCTCGGCCTACCGTAACAACAGTGGCAACTCGGCCTCCATACCAATAGCGACGAGGCCTTTACAAAACTGGCGACGAGAGTTTACAAAAGATATTAACCGTCTCCAGAAAGTGTATGGGACGTTTTTCAAACTGGGCTGCCGAATAGCGATGTAAACATTCGGTTGCACACTACATTTTACATTTGTGCTATAACTTCGAACTTGCAGAACAGGTGTAGTTCTTAGATATAGAAGCACTATCGATTCAGTTACCACATTAAAATATTCGCATTTCCTCCACAGACCCGAAACCATTACTTGGAGGATGAAGGCTCCATGCATATTTCTGACGAGCAGTGTAATTTTTGAACCGTTACACCATTCACTAGTTTATTTTGAGAATCAGATGTATGCACACAACGTGCGAGCGTAGAATACGCACAATGCGAATATGTTGATGGTGGTTTAACGCCATCCAACAGTTCTTAAACAGACGCCCAGCTAGCAAGTTCCACAGACTGTGATCAGAAACTTTAAGACGATCAGATCACTGCCTTAGACACCAAATACAACATTGATTCTGTCTGACAGAAAGCATTTTTCATAGGTTTCTGAAGGCATGTAACAGCAACTGTTTACAAAGTTCATATCCGATTTCAGTTCAGAAATTATGATATGTTCACAATATCCCCTATAAACAGCAATGTCTTACAAGAGCAATAGTGTGTTTCCCTCGTATCCATGACATTTCACACGAGAAAGAGCTACCAATGTCAGAAACTATCCCAAAGTCTATTTAAGAAGTCAGGAACTTTATGTTCCAACACGTATATGTCAACATAATTGGAGAGCAATTTCAGATATGCCCATCAAAGACTGAGTCTCTCCTAGCAATCCATATTCCATTATATAAGACGCACAGGTTCTCACACTCAAACGCTTGAAGTTATTTATCAGAGGCACAAATTCATTCCCACATTACTCCATATGCAAGGGGTATAGTGAAAGGGACTGACTAGCAGTGATACAAAGTATTCTCCACAATGCGTTATATGCAGGATTGATACTCATCAGGAAGATACTGGAGCAAGATAGCATCAAAGTATTTAGTACCACACACAACACACACTAAAAAAGCACAAACTTTATATCCCAACACATACTTGACAACATAATCGAAGACTAATTTTAAGACATGTCTACCATAGACTGAGTCTCTCCATATTGCAGAGTACATGTTGCACAAATTAGCCGTATTTGAAAGCTTAAAGTTACTTGACAGAGTCACTTATTTGTTCTCCCATTGTTCCATATGGAGGCAGAATAGCAGAAGGGATGAAACCACTCTTCTCTCTCTGTGTGTGCACATTGAGAAAATCAAGAAATGCACATTCATCCTCGACATTTCATTACGAGAAACAGTGACTAGTGCTAGATGTTAGACCACAGTGCCCCCTGTATTTAACACTGACCAGAAGTCAGGAAAGCTGATTTGTGTTCTACCAAATACTTGACAACACGGTCGAAGAGCAGTTAAGATGTGTCCGCCACAGGTAGTCTCACCATAGCGATCAGCATTGCAAAGTACAAATCACACAGGTTCACCACACTCGAACACTTAAAGTTACCTGACTGAACACTAATACGACCTATTCTTGAATACTGCTCGGGCATTTGGGATCCCATCAGGTCGGATTGAGGGAGGACATCGAAGCAATTTAAAGGCGGGCTGCTAGATCTGTTACTGGTAGGTTTGATCATCACTCGAGTGTTACGGAAATGCTTCAGGAACTCGGATGGGAGTCTCTTGAGGAAATGAGGTGTTCTTTTCGTGAATCGCTATTGAGGAAATTTAGAGAAACAGCATTTGAGGCTGACGGCAATACAATTTAACTGGCGCCAACTTACATTTCGCGGAAAGACCACAAAGATAAGAGAGATTAGGGCTCGTACGGAGGAATATAAGCAGTCATTTTTCCCTCTTTTTATTTGGGAGTGGAACAGGGAGAGAAGATGCTAGTCGTGGTACTAGGTACTCTCCGCCACGCACTGTATGGTGGATTGCGGAGTATGTATGTAGATGTAGAGGAAGCACATATTCGTTCTCCTATTGCTCAAAATGCAGGTGGAGCAGCAAAAGGGATCAACTACCAGTGATATATGATATTCTCCGCAATGTGTTGTATACAGGCTTACAGAGTATACATAGACGTCATTCTAAGGTTTGAGGTTTCAGCAGAACCGGCATCACAATCTGTAACACATCACACTACACACACCTCTAATTTTCGATGAATTTCAAGGGTTTTTGTACAGGAAAATGTGCTATTATAATTCATACACATGTGTCGGTTGCTTTGGCTCAGTTGTTACAGTACCATACTATCATTTGTATCAGTAGATTCGGTAGACTCAAACAGTAGACACGCATGGAGAATTCAGATGGCAATAGTTTCCCAACAAACTGTAGGATTCTCAGCCAGTTGTACCATAGCGACCCTCGTATAACTTTATTGGGTGGCAGAATAACTTTTTAATTAACAAAGATTTTCGTTGTAGACACGCCTTGGTGTGATGGACATTTAATATCAAAGCGGACATAACGTTAAACACCAAACCAATGGGATCTCTTGCCCGGCTGGGCTGCATTTTTGAGTTATTCGTCACATAAATTATAAGTGTTTTACGTTGTACATAGGACATCTAAGATTTCAGCACATTTCTATCCACTTCTCATCTGTAGTGTCCACGCTTAACCCAAGAGTAATGAATTCTCTGCTATGAATTTCTAGCATGTTATTTACATCTGAAATTCCAGCACAGTGAACCAATGAACAGGGTAATTCTATTTCTCTGACGACACCCTGCAGGTACTAAATTGCATGGTTTCAAAGTCTGTTCGTCGGTCAAAAACGTAAGTGCCACACATGACTGGTCAACGAGTGACTGGATAGGAACCCTCAGCCCGTTTAGTTACTTTAAGTAGAACCAGAATTTTCTCGTAATTTCAACCTGTCTTTCTTTTCGGGTGCAGGTATAGTAAGAGATAAACTAGGAGCTTCTCATTCCTCTTCGAACTCTCTGTTCCTCTAAAAGATGGCCAGACGCTATCCAGGAGTTGATTCGTTAACAAAATTGCACATATATTGATATTAATCATGTAGTAGTCGAGCTGCACTAGTTTCAGCTAGGGGAATTAGACAGTGGTACAATTTATTCCTGGTGTGACTCTGTAACGTGCGCGTGGGGCACACAATACTCCTTAATGCCTGTACTATGGTAAGTGAACGGGCTTCACCTTATGAGAAAGGATTTTCGTATAGTTATCGACCGGGTGTACCTGAATGGTGGCAAATCAGACTTACACCCTCTCTGTAATAACAATGATATGTCATGTAAGTTCGAAATGCAACTACACGTCAGGATGGAAAAAAAGCAACACAGAAGATGCTGCCAATTTGTTAATAATACGGTCGCCAGCCTAATTAGGCATTAAGTGAGTTTCTTCCCTGTACAAGTTGGCAGATATTCGTGCAAAGCAACAAGTAGTAACACTGCATAATATAGTAGAATTTTAGAACCAGAAAATCTATTGAACTGATAGTTTCATGTTCTGTAGTGATATGTTAAAACCATGAATACATAACACTACACTATAATGTATACTATAAAACTTCGTACTGTCTATTTATCTGATTAAAACTGGGCATAGATTACCCTAGAAATAGCACTTTCGAGCCACACACAAAATGTCAATTTTGATAAAGATAAAACACTGATAAATTTTGACTTGTATAGTGACTTTAACTTTTGCTGGTAAACCAATGTGGAACACTTCAGAATTCAAATGAAAAAAGGGAGGGGGGACCGTGAAACTGTTATGATCACTATATTTAAAAAAATTGATTACTGAAATTATCATGCATTCAAGATTTCCAGTATATGAGTTACTACTATTTTTATCTTATTTACTTCTCATTTAAATACCTTTATATATCTGTCTCGAAATAATTAAACTTCATTACTATATCAATATTAAAGTTATCTTTCAACTTTGTTAGACGTTCGTTATTCATTTACTAGTTCATTAACAAAACATTCCTTTAAACACTATTCTGACGTAACTAGGTCTGCAAGTAATTATTATTAACACAAAATTTAATTTTACATTTCGGGACACTCGAATTGCACAATATTTGGAAAGGACCATGTCTAGGTTAGTTGTGAGGATAATTAAATGATGGGACAGTTCTGTTAAAATTTAGGTTATTATAGAACAGTTCACTTTCTGGTCCATACAAATACAGTACTAAAAATTTCAACCTGCTTGTATTGATGCGGCAGTTGGGAAGCAGCGAGGTGGCGAGGCACAGAGTACACATACAACCACAGCTATTGCTCTTGACGTATCGGCACTTTAATTCTCCTTAGCGTCGCAATACTTTTCTACTTAGTGCCTATGGACTTTTGCCATGCTGTGTGGGCGTTGGAACGGCATACCCGAGGATCAGTGAAGCTACGTCTTTCAGGAGAGCCTCCTCGCTCCAGAAGGTGTTGCTCAGACCAGTGCCACACTCTGACTACTGCTGCTCAGCCCGTTGTGCCGTGCTGTGCCCGTGCGCATGTTCCCGCGCTCGCCTGCCCTCCACCTTTCACCGCTCCCTTACAGACAGGGTATCCACCCGAGGTTTTGCATTCTACATATCCTAACACATTGCCTACGTATGGACCAGACGCACAGTTACATTTTTAAACATCTTACAACAGTCTCAACATGTGTTACATTTCTATTCTATTACAATATTGCTTGACATAAACATTAACTTTTACATTGAAACTAGTTTACAGTTTTCTTAACACAATGTCATGAAACAAAAAAGAAATGAAAGCAGAACATTAATTACACAAGCTTTTCGAAAAATTATTAGAAAAAAATTACTTATTGATACAATAGTACAGCGTTGTTGTTGTTACAATTCAGTCTGTACATTGAGCAAGCAGTGAAGGAGATCACAAGGACACATCTAGAAAGTGAACTTAAGTTCAGGAAAAAAAAGATTTATGGTTGTCAATGACACTGCAAGTCTGTCAGACACGGTAAATAACTTGGAAGAGCAGATGAATGGAACGGATAGTATCTTGAAAGGTGGATATTAGGTGAACATAAGCAAAAATAAAACAAAGGTAATGAAATGTAGATGAATTACATCATGCTATTCTGAGGGAATTAGTTTGGCAAATAGGACTGTTAAGTAATAAATGAGCTTTGCTATTTAAGCAGCAAACTAGATGGTGACTCCAGAATGAGATTTTCACTCTGCAGCGGAGTATGCGCTGATATGAAACTTCCTGGCAGATTAAAACTGTGTGGCCGACCGAGACTCGAACTAGGGACCTTTGCCTTTCGCGGGCAAGTGCTCTACCATCTTTTTTTTTTTTTGTAATCTCATTTTTGTTCGTTATTGTTCGTTTTTTTAATTGTTCGTGGCGGACGTCGCCTGACGCCCATTGAAGTTCGTTTTCGATCCATTCACTCAGTTTTTTCATTACAGAGGGCAGTTCACCTCCTGACCGAACACGCTGAGCTACCGTGCCGGCGATATCATTTTGTTCGGTTTCGTTCGTTGCATCTGCTCGGGGCGGACGTCGTAAGACATCCGTTTAAGTTTGTTGTTGATCGATTAACTCTGTTTTTTTTTATTACAGAGGGCAGTTAACCCTCTGACCGAACACGCTGAGTTACCGTGCCGGCATCATCTGAGCTACCGAAGCACGACTCACGCCCGGTACTCACAGCTTTACTTCTGGTGACTGTCGCAAAAGAGAGGATATGAAAAGCAGATTGACTGCAACAAGAAAAGTGTTCCTGAACAACATCCAAAATACATTTAAGTTCCACGAAATCTTTTCTGAAGGTATCTGTCTAGCGCGTAGCCGTTTGCACAGCCGAAACGTGAACGATAAACGGTTCAGACAAGAACAGAGTAGAAGGTTCTAAAATGTAATGCTACAATATAATACTCGAGATTCTCAACTAAAAGAAATGTTGGTTTATAGGATACGTGCCTTAAGCATCAAAGATCGTGTAAGTAGGCTGTTTAGGTCTTCTTATTGGTAACGCCACTTAGCGCTCTGTATAAAAAACACACTGGCTGTGCTGTGTGCAGTCTGTGGCTGGTTGGCATTGTTGTAATACTCGCCATTGTAGTGTTAGGCAGCGGCAGCTGGATGCTAACAGCGCGTAGCGTTTCGCAGTTGGAGGTGAGCCGCCAGCAGTGGTGGATGTGGGGAGAGAGATGGCGGAGTTTTGTAATTTGTAAGACTGGATGTCATGAACTACCATATATATTTTGACTATTACGGTAAATACACTGTTTGTTTTCTATTAAAATCTTTCATTTGCTGAGTATACCTATCAGTAGTTAGTGCCGCTACTAATATGTGACACGATTTATATTGTTGCTTTTGCGGTGTATCTGTTTTATATCTGCACAGTTTTTCTGTATTATTATGGAAAGTAAAATATGTTTTAGTAGTAACTTTTGTGGTATAGCTACAATGAGACAGCCTTTATCGTAGCACAACAATACGTTACATTATAGTTCTTTCTAGATCACGGTAAGGTACGTAATAACTACGACATCTATAGGGAAAGCATTTCACCTTCGTTTATGATGAGGTAAGTACATTGACTTCAGCAGAACTTTGCTTACAGAGGACGATAACTACGACAGTTCCACACAATTATCTCACAGCAAAACGCACATTTAGCACTACAGGGCACGCATTTGAGTGATTAGTTTGGTACTTAAACCATTTCTTTATCAATATTGTTGAATTAAAAAGAAAGTTTTTTGTGATACATTTCATTCCATTGCTGTAATCTGTAACACCTGAGGGTATAATTACATTAATCCTCAGTGGGGTACACGCTTACTTTGTGTACCATGTGTATGGCAAGCACAAGGAGCCCTAGCTAATATGGTATTTGCTTATACAACTTTACACATCGGTACCATATTTCTCTAACACATAAATTACACAGCTACCTGATCATTTAACTGAGAGAAACAAACATTTATTATACTACATCAGTGGCAGATGTTTAAGTAATTACACAGTTGGATAACTTCACACTTACGAAATTGTATTTTGTTTGTATTTTGTGAACTGTTCATATTTTTTCAGAACCATTGTGATACTATGAGAGCTTTGAATGACATATTTGGTATGGGATCATGATTTTTAAAGTACGTTTGAGGTAGATGACACTTTTGACATGAGCAGAGAATTTTTTTTAGGTTTTGAAATTATTGCTGAAAGCTATGACGTTTTTGAGATTTGACTGAGGTGTTATGATGTTATTATTACGACGACGATGTGAATTCTGTAGCTGAGGTATGTTTAAGCTGATGCTATATGAGTTATTTGGTTATGCTACATATCTGTTATGATGAAATATTGAAGACGTGTCGACGAATATGTATATGTATAATAAGGTAAGGAATAATGAGTAGTGGTTAGGGACTCTGATTTGTGGAAAAGGTTGTTGGAAACCAAGAATCGTACTTTAAGAGCTATGAAATGTATGTAAATGCGTGAATGTATTACAATGCCGACGAAATTTTTTTGGACACTGTTATATCATTAGGATTTTGTTTTTACAGATGTGTAACGCAAATTCTTGACCTGTAAAATTTTTTATATGAGACTGCCACTGTAGCGGAAACTGGTGTCGTAAAAATTTCGGTAAGAAAAGTTAAGTGACCACCTGCACGTAATGCGTCGTGGGCACCCAGCTGGGCGACAGCCACCTGGAAACAAGCCATTAGTGTGTGCCTTTCAGAGCCACAGGTAAAAAAAAAAAAAGGGGGGGGGGCATTATGCTCGCTATTGACATTTTTTTGTAGAAAGCGTCGCAAATACGACACGCTCAAACCTGAAAATATATGATTATACTGTGGAGCTCTTAATTTATGATATTTACTAAAATGCCTAATGAAACGATGAGAAACATTACACGGCTATTGTCTTGCTAGTTGAGAGAAATGCCATATGGATTGCTGTATATATTTATTTACTCATTTTGTTTAATATCTAGTTTCTATCTGCACTGCAGCATTGGTTAAAATACAATTTAATAGATGTACTAATATAGTTATTTTATGCCTACAGATGCAGTAAATAATAACTTTACGATGTACTTAAGAAAACGAAGGAGCAGTAAAAGACTTCCCTTCACAGGAACTGCATACATAATTTTCTTTTCAAGTACTTGATAATTTTTATGGTAGGATAACTTCTTGTGGTGCACCACTGTAATGACATAGATATTAATATGTGAATAGACATTTCCCTTTTCTGCATTGTTGTCTTTACTGTAATATTTTTTCTGCTTGAGCTTTGTCCTGTTTAGTTATAAGCTATTGCATTTGCTGCTGCTGTGTGCCAGGCGTAATGTTACTGAATTTGACTTTGTATTACTCTGTTAAGCCAGTTTTACTAGGGATTTGTTTCTCTTGTTTGCTGCACAGCGCCTTATATTAGTTGTAATATTGCAATTGCTTTACCAATTTCCATTTTTTTGGGACATTGCTGTTTGTATTAATTTGTTTTGTGCTGCTGCTTTGCCTCGTCCCTTAGTTTAGCATCTGAGCTCAGTAGATTTAAGTTATCTTAAGATGGGGTAGGCTATATAAGAGAACGAGTTGCGATGAATTGGAAGAAATGCATTGAGAAGCTATAAGAAAATGATTTGGCCAAAAAAGTAGTGTACAGTGGAGAAAAACTATTTTTGAAAGAGGATGTGAGCAAAATACAGAAAGCATGCTTGGATAGGATATTTTTGGTGGAAACAAATGTTGAGATATGACGAAAGATCTACAGAATGAAGTTTTGGGTTAGACTGCAGTACCAAATGTTACACTGAAAACAAACCCTGTCCTTTCCTTTTGTGTTATCCCACTATTTGTTTGTGTACCCTTGTGTATTTATGTTCTTCATGTCTTTATATGTTCATCTGATAAGACTTACGTTGTAGAATTTTCTAATATTCAGCTACATTCACTATGATGAGGAATACTGTTATCCTCAAATATAATTTGCATTAATAATATGTCGTTTTCTTTGTAAATATGTTTAGAAATTATTTATTCTGTTCTGTTTTAATGCTCATGTGTGAAGTTGATGTTTCGAAATTTATTCTGATTTTTTATGTATGTGCTCCTGTCACAATTCCTGTAACACTAATGTATATGTTATTTCCATTCTTTTGTAAAGCCTGTATTACTGCAAATGTTATCTGTACTATTATGTTCTTTAAAGATGTATTTTGTACCTTTGTTATTATATTCTCATGTTATAAAACTGTAATTGACACCTGTTCATCAAATTAAGTAACTTGTAAGTTACATTTCACTGCACACATTTCTGTTGGTCATAGTATTTGGACAATATGTGAGAAGTAGGGACTGATAGTGTTTACAAGTGTGTTGATAATTCAGCAAGGGACTGGTTAACAGCATTGCTGGTTCTAAGGACAATTCCAAAAACTTGGTGCACAAGTGGTGGTTGATGAACTTGCTATATTATCCGCAAGACTCTTCAATGGTGATAGTGCGCCTGCACAGTCAAACAGATGGCTGCTGGTTATCTCTACAAGGACTGAAGTGGGTCTGCACCTTTGATGACTCACCAATACCATTATTTCTACAAGGACTGCAATGGGTCTGCACCTCTGGTGGCCCACCAATACCATAATCTCTACCAGGACTACGATTGGTCTACTCTGTGTTGACCTGCCTATCAATATTCTTCAAATCTTCGACTGACTCTGCTGTGGGTTTGCTCTGTTGTGGCCCATTACCTGTCTGCATGTCAGGAGTCAGCACTGTCTTTCGTTGGAAGGACAACACTACTTCTTCAAGACTGCTTAGAAATCCACTACTTCCAAGTGCAATTTCTTTTATTGCTCAGACTTTGAAAAAAAAAACACTGCAATTTTACTGTGATGAACGATCAGGACTGTCTTCATGGACTGTGAGAAAATTTTAGCTTCTGACCAACATTGTATCAATAATTGTGTGCATTTGATATCTTTGTTATAGTAATTATGAAACATTTTATCAAATCATTATTGGCCACTGCCCAAAACAATTTGTAAATTTTTTTGTGGGGAGCATGGGGGCTATGTAAGTAGGCTGTTTAGGTCTTCTTATTGGTAACGCCACTTAGCGCTCTGTATAAAAAAAACACTGGCTGTGCTGTGTGCAGTCTGTGACTGGTTGGCATTGTTGTAATACTCGCCATTGTAGTGTTGGGCAGCGGCAGCTGGATGCTAACAGCGCGTAGCGTTGCGCAGTTGGAGGTGAGCCGCCAGCAGTGGTGGACGTGGGGAGAGAGATGGCGGAGTTTTGTAATTTTGTAAGACTGGATGTCATGAACTACCATATATATCTTCACTATTAAGGTAAATACACTGTTTGTTCTCTATTAAAATCTTTCATTTGCTGACTATACCTATCAGTAGTTAGTGCCTTCCGTAGTTTGAATCTTTTATTTAGCTGGCAGTAGTGGCGCTCGCTGTATTGCAGTAGTCCGAGTAACGAAGATTTTTGTGAGGTAAGTGATTTGTGAAAGGTATAGGTTAATGTTAGTCAGGGCCATTCTTTTGTAGGGATTTTTGAAAGTCAGATTGCGTTGCGCTAAAAAATATTGTGTGTCAGTTTAAGCACAGCCTTGTATAATTTTTCTAAGGGGACATTTCAATCGTCGAAATATTGAATCACGTTGATTTTAGGATCTGGCAGCAAAGCCGAAGAGACTTTTAAGACTAATCACACCGGGAAAGCCTACGAAGTCATAAAGACTATTCAGTTTGTAATGGTGTGAAATGTGTGGAGGTAACAACAGTAGAGGGAAACAGAGGCTTTACTACAGTATGCGGCTTCAAATGGACGTAGCTTTCAATAGTTAAACAGTGATGGAAAGGCTCACAAAGGATAGGTTTGCGTAGACAGTAGCATACAGTGGACTGCGGACTGAAGACCACAAGGACAACACAACTGTCTCGTATCTTCTTCGTCATCAGAGATTTGTAACAGTTGTTTGCTTTGATGCAAATGCGTTAAAGAGTCATTGCTGGTTACTTATCTTACGAAATGTTATTTATTCATATAAACTGAACATTTCTGTAATCTTTTACCACAGATTCCATCACATTACGAAAGGAAAATAACTTTGGGTAAACAAAAGAATGATACAGGTCAACAAACAGAGCAATTTTTACGAACAGTTCTTCGGCAACTCGCTCACGCTTACATAAGGACAGCGTTGCTGTACAATTGTGCTGCCCAAAATAAGTTTTGTACCTCGGGTCTGACATACATAATTTTTTCTGGTACGATAACCCATACTCAATACTGCAGGGAACCGCCGCTTGTGTAATGGAAACAAAAGGAAGCCTACAGTCTCATTGTAGTTCAGTAGAGCGCACTATGTACCACTTGTGAACAGGACAACGTGGCTTGTGAACACTGCTCAATCCGTCAACGTCAGTCGAAGAGCACGTAAAGTCTATAATATGCGTGCACTACCATTTTAATAGCAACTAGTGAGAAGTTCATCGCCGAATTGGCGTATAGTACAGCGATGTTTTCTGTACATCCTATCGCTATGTGAAGAATCATGTTACTGAAGAAGTGCCATGTAGCGGTCGCCCTTCTTCAGTAACAATACCAGAAGATGAGCACTGTGTATAGCTTATGGCGCTACTTTACTTACGTAAGTGTAAGTGCTATGACACCTCGGACAGTACGCTACCGTCTCCACACGATCAGTTTGGCCTCATCGTTGTTTTCCGCAATTCATAACGAAACGTGTGGTTTTCTGCGTTGCTTCATTAAGTTATTGAACGAGTATTCGCATTCATCGCGATCGTGCTGCCGAATTTTAGACATGTGTCTTGCAGTTCACGTGTCACAGGGAACTGGGTCTACGGTTGGAGTCTCACTGGTATGCGGTGCGATTCCAAGCCAAGATACTGAGCGCTGAGCCAGAAAAGCGTTGCCAACATCAAGCCGCTACAGAATTTAGTTCACAGTGGTAGTTGCAATACGGGGTTTTACGCAGGTACGTTTATTAGAAAAAAACGTGATCATAAAGTTGTTAGTACACTTTGTGTCGTCTGTGGCAGTGTGAAGCAGTATTGTGGGAACCGCAGTAAGATCCGCAACGGCTGTGTGCGAGACGTACGAATCTTTTCTTCCCCTTCACTAAACCGAATACGAAATCCTGGCAGACGCTGTAAAGGAGACCGCGTAAAGGACACTAGTGTTACCCATTCTTGAGTACTGCTTGAGTGTTTGGGATCCTTAGCAGCTCAGATTTAAAGAAGACATCGTAGAAAATCAGAAGTGAGCTGCTAGATTTGTTACCGGTTGTTTCGATAAGCACACGAATATAAAGGAGATGCTTCGTGAATTAAAGTGAGATTCGCTAGAGGGACACTGCAGACAAAATGTAGCGAACCGGCGTCTGAAGCTGAGTCCAGAACGATCCTACTGCCACCGGTGTAAATTTCGCGATGACCATGAACATAAGATAAGAGAACATAGGGCTCTTACGGAGGCTTTTCCGTCTCTCCATTTGAAAATGGAACAGGAAAGGAGAAGACCAGTAGTGGTACAAGGTAGCTTCCGCCACACACTATGCGCTGGGTGGTGGAGTACGCTTGTACCGGGTGATCAAAAAGTCAGTATAAATTTGAAAACTGAATAAATCACGGAATAATGTAGATAGAAAGGTACAAATTGACAAACATGCTTGGAATGACATGGGGTTTTATTAGACCCAAAAAAATACAAACGTTCAAGAAATGTTCGACAGATGGTGCTTCATCTGATCAGAATAGCAATAATTAGCATAACAAAGTAAGACAAAGCAAAGATGACGTTCTCTACGGGAAATGCTCAATATGTCCACCATCATTCCTCAGCAATAGCTGTAGTCGAGGAATAACGTTGTGAACAGCACTGTAAAGCATGTCCGGAGTTATGGTGAGGCATTGGCATCGGATGTTGTCTTTCAGCATCCCTAGAGATGTCGGTCGATCACGATACACTTACGATTTCAGGTAACCCCAAAGCCAGTAATCGCACGGACTGAGGTCTGGGGACCTGGGAGGCCAAGCATGACGAAAGTGGCGGCTGAGCACACGATCATCACCAAACGACGCGCGCAAGAAATCTTTCAGGCGTTTGGCAATATGGGGTGTTTTTTTTTTGTTCTAATAAAACCCCATGTCATTCCAAGCATGTGTGTCAATTTGTACCTCTCTATCTACATTATTCCGTGGTTTATAAAGTTTTCAAATTTATAATGACTTTTTGATCACCCGGTAGATGTAGATGTCCTCGAGCTTTGCCCTCAGCAGGCCACTGCCTCCTAGCGAGTGCGACGTGCTTGTGGATCGTACTGTGCCCTTGGCGGTTGGTGCTTACGTAAACCAGTTAGACTCAACAGGTAACGTGTGGGTACCATATCTGTATTGAGCGAAATGGCACAATGATAAACCTAGCTGCGGGGTCAGGTCACACTCCGACCCTCGTGTCTCTTAGGTGGCTTCCTTAAATATTGAAACTTCTTTATTAAAATTCTTTTCTGTTTCTATTTCTGAATGAAATGGGAAGTTAAACCTTCTACGTGTTTTGATTCTGAAACACCTGAGTAAAACTGAACGTACTGAGCCTACTTTCTTTTATCATGTCGACACTGACCCACAATATTCTAATGGCTCTGAGCACTATGGGACTTAACATCTATAGTCATCAGTCCCCTAGAACTTAGAACTACTTAAACCTAACTAACCTAAGGACATCACACAACACCCAGTCATCACGAGGCACATAAAATCCCTGACCCTGCCGGGAATCGAACCCGGGCGTGGGAAGCGAGAACGCTACCGCACGACCACGAGATGCGTACCCACGATATTCTAGCTCAACACAATCTGACTGCTTAAAAAAAAAAGTATAACCTGACTTCAAATAATAAATTCAAAACAATAGCCGTGACCAAAAAGAAATCCTAACAATAACCTATACATTTCATTAATCACTTACCTCACAAAAATCTTCATTACTCGAACTACTGCAATACAGCGAGCGTCAATACTGCCAGCGAAATAAAAGGTTCTAAGTACTCAAGCCACTAACTGCTAATAGTCATGTGGTTAGCAGCAAAGATTTTGTTGCAAACCAAACAATGTAATTTTTACTTTAATAATGTGACATCCAGTTCAGAAACGAAGATAAATCGTCATTGACATCTAGTACAAAGGTATGTAATCATGAATAATATTCAATCTCCAAGTCGAACATGTACAGATCGTTAGCCTATGCTAATAGTTCAGACCTCTACCCTCCATCAATGCTAACTTCTCACATCTAACATCCATCACTGGTGGCCATTTACCTCCAACTGCCCAACAGTACTTCCATCACTGCTGGTGACTAACTTCCAACTGCCCAACACTACTGGCGATTAACTTCCAACAGCGAGTCCAACCAGCCACAGAGTCGCTTACAAAGAAAGCGCAGTCGGAGATCCAATGCAAAGCGCTACAGAGTGCGGCCAACACAGAAGCAGCCCACTTACAATATCTTAGGACAAGTGTTGGATTGGTTCGACAAGGCAAGAGGAATGTTTGTGCCCATTGTTATACAAGCTGTCGACCAGTTATTTTTAAGGAGAGGCATGTTGACTGAAGTATAAACTCCAACCTTCATTTCTTCCTGATCTTGCTACAAAGTCAATAAGCCGTTTGAAGTGCGTACCATTTTATGAGGAGGCGTAATGCAGTATTGCGGTCTGAGAGCTGATCCTTAACTTCATGTAATATGAGGAACACCCAGTGTCAAAAACCTTTAAAAATTAGGCGCCGTGCAAGAGTTCATGTTTCTATAAATACCGTAATACCGAGATACCTGATTTTCCAGGTGGGTTAAAGCACGAGTTAAAGACATAAAAAGCGACGTGGTCTAGTTTCGTTTCTTAAATGTTAGGTTTAAGTCGCCGCTAAGTGGATAACGCACCCGTTCCGCCTATAGTGCCTGCTGGTCATCTTCGAATGACACTTACCTGCCTTTGTAATAAGAATTGCTCAATTTATTAGGAGCTAGAGTTTGCTGGTTGTGTCTAGTGTATCAGCTGTGAACTTGTGGCGTCGCAACTAGTGCGAGCGCACAGTTTTCTATCAAATATTTGCTGTGAAATGTAGACAGACTGTAAAGTAGCCATCGGATTAGCATATGTGCTGTAGCGGGCAGATTACCGGTGTCCGTTCGTCTGACGTCACGACCATATGGCATGTCTGTACCGTGAGAATGTAAGACCTGTGCGCTAACTAGCCGCGTGTATAACGTGGAACTTTCATCTTTAATAACTTCTAACTGAGGAACCTGAGGAAATTAAAAGTTAATATACTAGTTTCTGTTATGAATAAAAATAAGTCATCCAAATTTGAGCTTTGAAACCTGCATATATTGGAAATTAGAAAAATCTTACAGAAAACGCAAATTTCTACAATTTTCGAGTCTAAATAAATACCATTATGTATAGATCACCTTCAGTGACCATCCAACTATGAAACAAAATCACCTTCCGTGCTTTTGTATTTATTTTGAGAATTTTACTTTTAGAAATTCACCTATAACTTTGTTAAAACCATAAATGTTTTGAATTTTTGTGAACAGTTATTTTATATGAGTAGGTGAGAGTGAATGAGTGTGCCTGAGTGAATGAAAGAGGGACATTCGCCATTCTTTGCAAGTATATAAAATCTAGGTTGGAACTCGCAAGTGTTCAGACGATGTAACCGTGGGAACAGAGTCGCCAGTGGTTCCCCATCTTAGTGAATGTCGGATGTCCAAGAGTGTATGGTATTGTACAAGCAGCCAGAACGTTCGCGAGTATTTAAATAATTTCTGGAAATAAAGTAAAGTCTAGTTTTCCTTTCGGTTTGTTAAATTATACAGTAAATTTTGTGTAACAAGAAATCATGACGTAAATGATTCAGAAGTCATGACTGGTGCGTGCTAGATTTTGGCGCGAGGCGCACCCAAAGAGTTAATTCTGATTGGCTGTGTGATGTGTGAGCCAATGAGATGCGAGGACGGTTAGCAGACTAGGAGAGGGAGTCGCGAGTGGATGGGGAGTCGCGAAGGAACTGTGATCGAGAAGAGACATGCTTGATGTGTCCTCGCGAATAATGTGTAAAATGAAGTCATAAAACGGCTTCATCGGTTCGGTACTGTGCGATTTGAGACTGGAAGAGTCCAGTAACGCGTAGTGTGAGTTTGAGCGAGTTGTGACTTTTCGTTCCGCGAAAGACGCGAGTAACTTTAATAATTAAAAGCGTGGCGGTACTTCGTAAACTTTTACTAAGTGCTTATGGCGAGCATTAACGTTAAAAAACGAACTATTATTGAACATCGACTGCAAACGTGTATGTTAGAAAATCGTCTGTGTTGCAGTTAAGTAAATTCCGTAACTTTGAAAGCTAATTCTGGCGGGGTTTGAGTGTGGATAGAATTGTGAACTGAACTTTCTTCAAACGTAGATTAGCGGGCTGATGATCAGGCTTAAAGACAATAAAGAGCTTAAATAGAATTACCAACTTCGCGTTCTCGTTTGAGTAAACAATTACTACCATTCCAATAACTCAATTTATTTAGGAAGATTGCTCATAGATTGTATTTCAGCAAACATGTATCGCGGCCTCCGGTGAGCGGCTATTAAATTGCAGTTTCTTCAACACTGCTTTTCTGCAATTTTTCCAGTAGCTGCTATCAGGAGAGGCGAGTGCAGCAACTACCTAAGAAACGAGGTAGGTGGATTTTCTTTCAGGGAAAGGAAACTGCGCGATAAGAGCCTGACCCGTCGCAAGTGGTGCATCGGCCGGGAAATAAAAATAGTAAATTCCAGTGAATTTCAAAAAAAGCAGTAGTGACAATTACCGGACAATACAGAAGTGCTCGCTATGTGTAGGAACTGTGTAGCGTACAAATTGATATCGCCACGTGAATAGGAAGGACAGTGAAAGTGTCCGTGAACTGTAATGTGTTGTACGGAACGGAAGAATTTTTCGGTGACTACGCGCCGATTGGAATAGCAGTCTACGACGGCGTCTGGCAGACGACGAGCTACGGAGACTACGCAGAGGCGACGACAGCAGTGGCAGTTGGCAGCGCTGATTCGAGCGGGGGCCCGGAAACTGGTACAGCATTGCAGTGTATGGTGAACGGACCCGCAGTTTCATCTAGCAGCAACGCAGCACGCCGAAGCACAAAGTTAAGTACAGTGCTTTTGAAAACTTTGTGTGTTTGTGGAGTCAAACTGAGAAAAATGGCTGAGTTTCAACCAAGTGACAAAAAGGCGGAACTAAGTTGTGATAGTGGGATGGAGACAGGGGAAAATGACCCCATGAATTTTAGTTTAGACGTGTCTCAACCCAATTTCAGTAGTAGTTTGACTGATTCATCCTATGTTAATTATAGTTTGGAGTCAGATCCAAATATGTCAGTGCCCAGTGAGTTACAGTTACCCATGCCGGTAGTTAATGTTAATAGGGACATGGTATCAGCAAATGAGGGGGCGAAGGATAATGTCGCCAGTATGCTGATGAATCTATTAACTAAGATGAACGTGTTGGATTCCAATATGTCAAGTAAGATGGATTCCAGTATATCAAAATTGGAAACTAATATGTCACAAATGGAAACTAATATGTCAAGTAAAATGGATTCAAAAATGTCTAAATTAGGATCTGATTTAAGTAATGAGATGACTAAAATGGGCGCTGATTTAGATTCCAAAATATCCGATCTCAGAGACTGTTGGAAGCAAGATTTAGCAGTGCTCAGTAGTAAAGTAAATGTTGAAATACAGCAGGTTAAACTAGAATGTACAGAAAATATTGTTCAAGTGCAAAGTGAATTGACGACGCGAATCGAACAGGTTACTGAGGATCAACAGCAATTTAAATCCCATGTTGATGCAGAATTAGATAAAGTATGTGAGCACATAAAAGTGGTAGAGAATTCCAATGAAATTAATCATGCCGCCTTAGAATGTAAAGTAAATGATACCAAAATTCGGTGTGAGAAACTTGGAGAGCAAGTTGTAAATAAGGTCAATAATTTAGAGACTCACATAAGCCATTTCAGTGAAAGGGTGAATGAGCAACTTTGTGGGCATGAATGCAGACTAACCAAAGTAGAACAGTGTGTTTCTAACCATAGTGGTAGTATAATTTCCAGTGGAATAATTGAATCTACCGAGGTTGCGTATGTTACCCACAGACAGTTTTTAAAATTTGACCCAAGTAAGAACATGCACCCCAGAGAATTTTGGAACGATTTTGAAGACGTTTTGCCGAAAGTATGGAGCGATAAACAAAAGATAGGCTTTATCACTTCAAATTTGATGGGAGAGGCCAGAGTATGGGGGAATTTAGCCTCTGAAAAATACGCGAAATTGTCAGAATTTAAATTAGCGTTCTTTGAGGAATACTGGGGAAAGAGAAAGCAGATGGATGTTCTTAATCGGTTCTGGTCGGGAGAGAAGTATGACCCCAAGAGAGAGGGCATCAAACGATTTGTTCAAAGGTGGGTAACAACTCTGTCCTACCTTAGTAATAAGTTAGAAACAGAACAGATCATATTAGGGGTAGAAAATAAGCTACCGTGGAACTGGAAAACTAAGATCATATCTGCGCCCCGAGATAACATTGACAAGTTCGTACAGTATTTAGAAAGGGTTGAATCCGTCCAAAAAGAAGAAGAAAACATGAGGAGGGAGCATCGCCCGCCTGCTAGGCAGAATGACAATCGCGCGGATGTAAACATTAATAGGATGGGTGTTCAGAGAGGCGGCGGATACCGTGGCAGTTCACGTGGTAGAGGAAGAACATATGTTAACAGGTTCAATGAACGCGAGCAGTATGACAGCGGCCGACAGATGTCAGGAGGTGAGGCGGTCAGCTGGAGGCATAGTGATGACGCACCGCGCTCGGAAAACCATTAATTGTCTACGAGTGTGCTGGCGATCGTAGGCAACAGCGTTTAAAGTTAAATCCGCTGGCAAAACCATTCATAAGAAAGCAGCCTGAACGACCACCTAACATAAATGTTGTTGCTACAAAATTTAGGGAGGATAACGTAAAACAGACAGAGATAGTAGCTTTAAGTCAAGTGGAGGTTAATGAACCAATTAACTGTAAGAATAATCATAAGAAGCCACTTATTGAAGAGCTAAGTACTAGTTATAAGGGTAATAATCAGAAAGACATTATGCACAGTAAAACTAATGAAGAGCTGTCGGATAGGGGTGAGAACAGTAATAATGGCAGGGTTGTGACTGTGCTTGATAAGATAATTGATGTTGTAGATAGTTACGAAGAAGAGGATAGATTAGAGGAGGAGGTAGAGGTTAATGACGACGCCTTGGATAGGGTCGTAGAAAAGGAGGTTAATGAGAAAGAGGGGGAAACATTGGAAAAATGTTTTGACTTAGCAATAGTGGATAGGCTAATAGGAGCTGCCACTAGAATTGAGGGTGATAATAAGCATGAAATAAACCCTGTAAGTGTGAATGTGATTGCCACCCAAAAGACAGGCTTCGAAAGGAGAGAAATTGTGCAAGATTTATTGGAGGAAGCAGAACCCAAAATAAATAAAGAGTACTTAGGGCAACCGATAGTAGAGCTAAGAGTATTAAATGAACCAGTTAAATGTTTGATAGATACTGGATCGGAAGTCTGTGCAGTATCCCAGAACTTGGTAAATGAACTCCCTAACAGTAAACAGATTGTTAAGATGCCAGTAAGTGGCTTGAACATTGTAGTAGCAACCGGTAAGACTAAGAAGACAGTAAAACAGGAAGTGTTTCTACCCATAGCATTTAAGGAAGTAGAAATAAGACAGAACTTCTTAGTTATAAATGGACTGAGTGTAGACATATTGGTGGGGGCTGACTTTTTGAATAAATATGAAGGATGGGTGAATTTTTCTACCAATGATGTTATGGTAAAAATTAAGGGTAAACTAATTACTATACCTTTCATCGGTAAGCAGCTATGTGAGGATCCTGAGCAGAATGATTTTCCTATATGTATTTGTAAAACAGAGAAATTCTTGGAGGGCTATAATGAGTACGGTGGCAAAAAAGTAGAGGATCCGTCTGAGCTTGTGAGTGTCAGAAATAGGATCGAGGAGAAATTACTAGAATTAATTGATATTGATGAAGCAAGGAAAAACGATTTAAGACAAATACTAGTCAAACATGCCGAGGTTTTCTCAGATCAACCAGGGCTAGTAAAGGATTATGAGTGTTTTTTGACAGTGCAGAAAGACGTTCATTTCTTCAAAAAACCATTTGCAATCCCAGAAGTACATAAGGAGGCAGTACGTGACTTAATTCAAAATATGTTAGAGTGGGGAATTATTGAAAGGGCTGTTAGTGTGTACAATAACCCGCTAGTCATAGTTCCTAAGAAGGATGGCTCAATTAGACTAGTGTTGGATGCTCGAGCATTAAACAAAATAGTACTACCTGAGAGTGACCGTCCGGAGAATATTGAAGAACTGCTACAAAAGTTTAAAGGTGCTAAGTTCTTTACATCCATGGATGTGACCTGTGGATATTGGAACCTACCGTTAGCAAAGGAATCAAGAAAGTACACGGCATTCTTATTCGAAGGTAGATGTTATCAGTATAAGGTGGTGCCGTTTGGTTTAAATATAAGTGTATGTGCCTTTGTAAGAGCTATGTCGCAGGTATTAGGGGACCATCTACTAAGAAGAATTACAGTGTATGTAGACGACGTTTTGATATCGACACCAACGTGGGAGGAACACTGTATGTTATTGGATGAAGTATTGAGGGCCATAAAATTGGGGGGTATGAAATTGAAGCTAGACAAAACTGAATTTGTGAAGAAAGAAATTAAATTCTTGGGGCACATAGTGAGTGGCGATGGTATCATGCCGGATCCAGAAAAGATTAGAGCAATAAGGGATTATGCTGCACCTACAACACGTAAAGCATTAAAGGGGATGTTTGGTTTGTTTGGGTTTTATAGAAAATTTGTGTCTGGACAATTATTCAATGCACCGTGCCTGCGAGAACTCTTAAAGAAAAATGTAGTTTATAAATGGACTTCTGAGTGTCAGAAGGCGTTTGAAGAATTGAAAGAAGCTCTTATTAATAGTAAGATTTTGAACCATCCCAATTTTTCGAAACCATTTTGTCTGGGATCTGATGCTTGTGGTTACGGGTTAGGAGTTGAACTATTTCAGTTGGAAAAAGAAGGAGAAGAGGAAGTCCACAAGACCATAGCCTTTGCGAGCAGGTCATTGCAACAATCCGAGAAAAATTATAGTATATCTGAACTTGAAGCATTAGCTGTTATTTTCGGCCTGCAAAAATTTGAAAAGTACCTCTTAGGACATGAAATTTGGATCTACACAGACCATAGTGCCCTTACATATTTAGACTCATGTCAGCTAAAACATGCTAGATTAAGAAGGTGGTCCCTGTATTTACAGCAATTTAATTATAAGATGATATACATTAAGGGTTCCGAGAACATCGTGGCGGACGCCTTATCAAGAAGTGTGAAAGATACAGGACAAGAAGGGAAATCTTTAAGAAATACCAATAATAATGAAGTAATGTTGGCCATCATGCAGCTCCAGGACGATGGCTTAATTAAGCGCATTTGTAAGAACCTACGGAGGGAACAGAACCAGGATGACAACATTAAATTAGTAAAGAGTAGATTAGGTCATCCAGACTACCCAAAATTACTGGTCTACTATAAAGTGCATAAAGATGTCTTATTTAGGCGCAGGAAAGACAGTGAGGAGAATTGGAAAATATGTTTTCCGGAGCAACATGTAGATGCACTTATAGACTACGTACATTGTAAGTATGGGCATTATGGCGCTCGTAAATGTATAGCTAAGTTAAGTGAAGTGGTAATTTTTGATAATATGTGGAGAAGGGTGCAACAGCGATTAGAATCCTGTGATCGTTGCCAGAAAGTTAGGGCCAACAATAGAACTATCCAAGGACAGATGTATTCAGTAGAACCACAAAATCGGCTGGATTTAGTAGCTGTAGATTTATTTGGTCCACTACCAGTGTCTAGAGGGGGATGTGAATATGTGTTTGTGATGGTGGATGGGTTTACTAAGTACGTAAAATTTTACCCAATTAAGAAAGCCAACTCTAAAGTATTAGTGAATAAGTTGGAGAAGGACTATTTTGGGAAGATAGGAGTGCCAAAGGCAATATTGTCAGACAATGGGCCCCAGTTTATCTCTAAGAAATTTAGTGAATGTTTACAACAGAGAGGTATCGATCACATAAAAATCTCCGCGTACTTTCCTCAAGGGAACATGTGTGAGCGAATTATGAAGGAGTTAAACAGATTGTGTAGAACATATTGTCATAAAAAACACTCCGCTTGGGCCAATTATATTGAATACTTCGAAGAAGTAATAAACCATCTGAAGCATGAAGCCACAGGATATGCACCAGTAGAGCTAATGTGTGACATTAGGCCGAATAATATTTTATTCGACCTGGTCGAGTTTCCAAATCTCACAGACATAGCCATCGAAGAGAAGGAGAGACTGGCACGTATTAATATAAGAAAGAAGGCCCTGGAAAGAAAGAGAAGGCATGACGCCAGAGCTGATCCCACTAGTTTTCAGGTAGGGGATCTAGTGCTAGTGAAAACTAGGGAAAGATCTAAGAAACTTACGTCAGAAACAAAGAAGTTTACCGATGAGTACGTGGGCCCATTTAGAATCGTAGAGAAGCCTCACCCAAATGCTTATAGACTGGAGTTTGTGAAATCACATAAGGTGTTAGGGCTTAGGAACATTGTGGATTTGAAAAGATATGTTCAAAAGAGAGACGTGGCCAGGAGTGAGTAGATACCTCAGAGAGCTTTGCACTCTTTGCAGAGCTAAGTGCGTGACGAGCACTAGGTCTCGAGTCGTTTGACAATATTTCTTCCACTTTCTTTTCCGTATTGTCAACCTACCTCTTCTTTCATTCAGAACTAAAATTCTATCGTCTTTCCTTCTTCTCTATCGTAGTTTTTAAGTGATAAAGTGTTTAAGTAATGAGTAGGAAAGAACCTCAGTGCAGTATAGGTTAAGCGTAAGGAATGAGTGTAAGAGAAAATCAAAAAGGATTAAGATACCTCAGATAAGTAATAAGTCTCAGTAAAGTAAATGTTTGGCCTAAGGTGTGAGTAATGCCCTTAGAAAGGTAAAATAACTAAGAAATGTAAGAGCCTCAGAAAATATGGTGACGAACATTGAAGCTGTTTGTTAAGTAACAGAACGATATGTTAAGACGTAGCATTAAGCTAATGTTTAGGAAAGGAAATGGAGCAGTACAGCAAAACTGTCTGTTCAATGAAGTCAGAGCCTCAGGGGGTGATTTAGTGGTAAAATGAGTAAAGGTACAGTGCAACAAGGTTGACTGTCAAAGGGGTAAAGGAAGTTAAGTTAAAGGGACAGTGCAGCAGGACCGACTGTCAAATGAAGAGAAATATGTGAGAAAAGGAGAAAGAATGAGCATAGTGTTTGGCTAGCTCGATATTAGGAAAAAGTGAGGCTACGAAGGTGAGTAAATAAAAAGCTTAATGTTGGTAACCAGAGGTGGCGTTTGTTGGTAAACAGAGGAGATGTTTGTAAACAAAAGGAAGTGAGGCTACGAATGTAAACAGAAGTGAGGCGACGTTGGTAACTCAGGAGGTGGATGTATGTTAGAAAGTATGGGTAACGAGGTTTCGCAGATTAGTAGGAAACGCTTTAACAAATACTAACCTGAGTGTGTGAAGTATGAGTATGAGAGTTGTAAATTAAACCCGAATGTGACTAGAGAAAACCTGATGTTGACAAGAAATTGAAGTAACTCCAGATATGTGAGATGAGGAAAGTACCCATGACATCGATTCCATTTTTGACCAGAGACACACAAAGCTCCCCAAGTTGGTCGTAGAGATTAGTATAAGGATTGTAGTGTTGATAAATGAATAAGTAAATATGTATTTTTCAGTGTTTAATTTATGATACAGGACTACAGGAGATTGCCTGGAGACAGAATTGTAATATTGATAATTTTGTGTATATTTTATATTGTTGTGTATTGTACAGGAACTGGAGAGTCACCAGTGCTGGCGGAGATTTATTATGTATTTGTGAACTATTTGTAGGAATTGTTTTTCTTAGTATTTCTTATGTAACCATAACTTGTTTGATTATGAGATGAAGAAGTAATTAAAGAGTAAATGTGCCACTTCGGTACTGCATTAGGAAAGTCAATTCACTTTTCACTTAAAAAAAAAAAAAAAAAAAAAAAAATTTTGAAAATTGTACATACTGTAAAGAAAATTTTATCAAAAATATGAGACTTTAGAGTCAAGCAGATAGCGCCATTTATCGCTGCTGTAGGTTAAGACGTAGCAGTTAGAAAGGGAACTGAGGCCAGCTGATGTTTCAGGTGCGCCGAAGTAAACAGAGGTGGTAGCACGAGACTTGAAATGGACCTCCCAAGCAGGACCCGGTCGAACTACGAGTGCTATCAAAATCTTAAGTGTAAGTGGTAAAAAAGTGACGCTCACCATAGCGATAGTAGTGTTAGTGTGCGTGTGACGTACATCAAGATAGTATTTAGGTTTGTTTTCTCTTTCAGGAATTTGTAAATAGAATTTTGTAATCTGAAAAATTTTTTTTTGAATGATGATAAAAGTGCATGTTTAGATATAAGATGTTTTGTAGGTCGTCAGCCCTAGGTATAAGTGGATGATTGATGTACAGGAACTATAAATGTTAAATAGCTGTTTGAGTAAATCTTTAATAGAAATTTTTTTAGAAAACTAAAAGTTTGTCATGAATGAAAAAATTTAGTTTCCTCAGGAGGTGTGTGGCGTCGCAACTAGTGCGAGCGCACAGTTTTCTATCAAATATTTGCTGTGAAATGTAGACAGACTGTAAAGTAGCCATCGGATTAGCATATGTGCTGTAGCGGGCAGATTACCGGTGTCCGTTCGTCTGACGTCACGACCATATGGCATGTCTGTACCGTGAGAATGTAAGACCTGTGCGCTAACTAGCCGCGTGTATAACGTGGAACTTTCATCTTTAATAACTTCTAACTGAGGAACCTGAGGAAATTAAAAGTTAATATACTAGTTTCTGTTATGAATAAAAATAAGTCATCCAAATTTGAGCTTTGAAACCTGCATATATTGGAAATTAGAAAAATCTTACAGAAAACGCAAATTTCTACAATTTTCGAGTCTAAATAAATACCATTATGTATAGATCACCTTCAGTGACCATCCAACTATGAAACAAAATCACCTTCCGTGCTTTTGTATTTATTTTGAGAATTTTACTTTTAGAAATTCACCTATAACTTTGTTAAAACCATAAATGTTTTGAATTTTTGTGAACAGTTATTTTATATGAGTAGGTGAGAGTGAATGAGTGTGCCTGAGTGAATGAAAGAGGGACATTCGCCATTCTTTGCAAGTATATAAAATCTAGGTTGGAACTCGCAAGTGTTCAGACGATGTAACCGTGGGAACAGAGTCGCCAGTGGTTCCCCATCTTAGTGAATGTCGGATGTCCAAGAGTGTATGGTATTGTACAAGCAGCCAGAACGTTCGCGAGTATTTAAATAATTTCTGGAAATAAAGTAAAGTCTAGTTTTCCTTTCGGTTTGTTAAATTATACAGTAAATTTTGTGTAACAAGAAATCATGACGTAAATGATTCAGAAGTCATGACTGGTGCGTGCTAGATTTTGGCGCGAGGCGCACCCAAAGAGTTAATTCTGATTGGCTGTGTGATGTGTGAGCCAATGAGATGCGAGGACGGTTAGCAGACTAGGAGAGGGAGTCGCGAGTGGATGGGGAGTTGCGAAGGAACTGTGATCGAGAAGAGACATGCTTGATGTGTCCTCGCGAATAATGTGTAAAATGAAGTCATAAAACGGCTTCATCGGTTCGGTACTGTGCGATTTGAGACTGGAAGAGTCCAGTAACGCGTAGTGTGAGTTTGAGCGAGTTGTGACTTTTCGTTCCGCGAAAGACGCGAGTAACTTTAATAATTAAAAGCGTGGCGGTACTTCGTAAACTTTTACTAAGTGCTTATGGCGAGCATTAACGTTAAAAAACGAACTATTATTGAACATCGACTGCAAACGTGTATGTTAGAAAATCGTCTGTGTTGCAGTTAAGTAAATTCCGTAACTTTGAAAGCTAATTCTGGCGGGGTTTGAGTGTGGATAGAATTGTGAACTGAACTTTCTTCAAACGTAGATTAGCGGGCTGATGATCAGGCTTAAAGACAATAAAGAGCTTAAATAGAATTACCAACTTCGCGTTCTCGTTTGAGTAAACAATTACTACCATTCCAATAACTCAATTTATTTAGGAAGATTGCTCATAGATTGTATTTCAGCAAACATGTATCGCGGCCTCCGGTGAGCGGCTATTAAATTGCAGTTTCTTCAACACTGCTTTTCTGCAATTTTTCCAGTAGCTGCTATCAGGAGAGGCGAGTGCAGCAACTACCTAAGAAACGAGGTAGGTGGATTTTCTTTCAGGGAAAGGAAACTGCGCGATAAGAGCCTGACCCGTCGCAAACTGAGTAAGATCTGCTTGACCAAAGATATTCGGTAACCTATTGTTCAAAACTGGCCACCTCCTTTTCGTTTGGTCTCCTGAACTTTCATACTCAAAGCGTCACGGTAAATGGGTCATACAAGTTCTTGCGAGAACCTGCTGTCCCTCAACCCTTATTATGTAGTACACAGATAACAAGTAATTTTAACTTTCTGGGGCAGTAAGGATTTAGGTAAAGTTTAAATCTAACAACTGCCCTTGTTGAAGCAAAAGGATTCAGCTAGGATAGAGTCTGTAGTGCACTTTTAACGTTCATTTTTGTTGCTGGATGCTTCTAGACGCAAAATCCTTCTGTAGTGTTACTTACAACTGACAAACCACAAGCCGGCCGCTGTGGCCGAGAGGTTCTTGGCACTTCAGTCTGGAAGCGCACTGCTGCTACGATCGGAGGTTGGAATGCTGCCTCAGGCATGGCTGTGTAATGTCCTCAGGTTAGTTAGGTTCAAGTAGTTGTAAGCCTAAGGGACTGATGACCTCAAATGTCAAGTCCCATAGTGCTCAGAGCCATTTGAACAATTTGAACGCACCACAAATGAATCAGTTGTAAGAATGACATGAAATGGGCGTCTAATATAACAAATGGTTATGTATACAAAAGTCTACTACTATATAACACAACCATTGCAGAGTAATAAGCATTTCAATTGTTCACGCTAGCAAATCATAGATCCTCCTGTTCCATTCCCGAATTATTTCTTGCCATGTTATTTATCATGGCAAGTAAACATTTTATTAATATTTATAGCTGAGGAATATTGCGAAGCGAGCTGCTGTGATAGCACAAGCTAAACTTATATGATCATTAATGTCCGTAAAACGAGAGCATCAAGGATTTCAAGAGTGGTCACCCTGACGATCGTTTCTCTGTGCTTCATTTTGTCAATATTAAGCTCATGACTGACGTCGGAGCTATTGCCGAATCGAGGCAGTTATAATTGTCTATGATATTAGTTCATAACGTCCAGAACGTACGGTGGACAAAGGCACTTCGTCGAATCAAGTGATGTTAGCCACTGAACGTTACGGCAGCCGGTACGCTGTTCGCCGACATATCACGTTCTGGAAAAAGTGTATGTAGTCTTGTATTAAAATGATGCCATGTGTGCTGCAAGTGATTGCTATGAATCTTTTGACACGTGGGACTTGAAGGAAACCCATCATAAGACTCTATTGCTCATACCTTTGTATTTCCATTTCATGTAAGATTATTTGTATAGATGAAGTAATATGTATCGTTTTAATTAATTTGGATTTGATTTCAGTATTACTTACAAAATGGAGAGGGGGTTAATAATGGTAAACGGAGAGACAGAGAAAGCCTAATAATACCGTAACTTTTAAACTGTGTCTGAGCTTGCCACATCCAGTCTTAAATTACTTCTTGTTCTGAAAAAAAGAAGAAGAGCCATATCAACCTATTCTGGTCCCAAATATTTTTTATCTGAAATTTATCTTCACCATATGTATCATTTCAATAAGTGTGCGTAAAATAATACAATCCCAATAAACGCCATTCATTTCGTCTTATTGTGTTAGTTGCTTAGTTCATCCTCTGGCTTACTCGCTCTGCTACCGTCATCAGAGTCTCGTTAACATCAAACATTATTTATACGACATGAACAGTTGGTCCCTTTCCAAGATTTCTCTCTAAACCCACTATATATAGGCAGAAAACTTTCCTGAGCTTGCAATTTGCACCTAAAATCCCACAGAAAAACGCTCGCCTGTTAGTAAGTGCTATTAGTTTTGTGGAACGACATTTTACAATATTCTTTAACTGACATCCGTTGTAGTTCCAGAGGACATAATGATCATCTAGATTCAGATCAACGGTGGTATCGTATTCCACCCAAAGTCATAAATTTATATCTGCATGGCGCAAAAATTTAGGGAATCCTGTTTTCAGGCAATTTCTGCTACATTCGGAAAACGTATCCCGTACACTGCGACGGATACAAAAACTTTGTGCAGACTCGCTCAGTTCGGAAGCAGAACCTGGCTCGTTGAGCCACGTTATTAACGGTGAACGAATAAATGGGTTGCAATTAATACTGAACGAGCGAGTGATGGACTGAAAGCGATCGGATCTGCTTGCTGGATTATCTGGTCGGCCCTGGTGTACACGTGCGCGTATGCAGTGCCTCAACAGAGCCAGGTCATTTGGTCGGTGACGGATACAGTTTTTTAGTGCTTATTTATTCGTTTTGGACTCATAAATCTTTCCAATGGTTTTACGTCGTCCTCCATCTCTCCCTGTCACACGTTACTGTCCTACTTTCCGCATCCGAAGTTAATAAATCTGTTTATTGTTGGTGTGGTCCTTGCTTCGAAGACTCGTTTGATACAGCTCCCCACGCTACTCTATCCTGTGCAAGCATAACTACCGCCTCAACATCTAAATACATTTTCTACAAGCCTCGGTATGGCGTGCAGAGGAGGGTATCCGGTACCACTATTAGTGATTTCCTTTCCTGTTCCATCCGCAAATAGAACGAGGGAAAACGACTGTCTATGTAGTACCGTACGAGCTCTTATCTCTCTAGTCTTATCTTCATTTTTCTTACGTTAGATCTATGTTGGCGTCAGTAGAATCGTTCTGCAGTCAGAATGCCGGGTCTCTGAATTTTCTCAATAGTGCTTCTCGAATAGGAGATAAAGTGATTCCCATTTCAGTTCCCGAAGCATCTCCGTGTTGTTTACTTTTGTAAATACAGATTCTGTAAACTCTGTTCAAGGTATTTTCCATTTCGTTTAACTTGCCGCCTCTGAGAGAATAATAATATCATGGGCAAACATCAAAGTTTTTGTTACTTAACCCTCAACTTTAATCGTGTTTCTCATTTCTCCTTGGCTTCCTTTGATACTAGGGCAACTATTTACATATTGTAGTCCTTGTCTGTCAGTACAGTTTTGTCCGCCACGATATCTGAATGGACAGTCTGCTTTCGGCGGTGCTACGGCACGGACGTCTGTTTACGTCCCTGCCGGAGAAGTTCGCGCTCGCGCAGTTGTTTACCTCTTCGGCGTACCCGCGCGTTTAGACGACTCGATATAGAATGGCACATGCATACCGCAAGTCTACTCTCAAGATTAGTTTTTCGAATGAATATGCGAGACTGAAAGCCTACGAAATAGAAAGGTTCCTACGAGACGAAGTTAAACTTGACTACAACGAAGTTATCGGAATCCACCTCTCCATAATGAGCAGTGTCGTTTACGTCAAGCTGATTAACGATGCAGCATGTGACAGAATCATCCGAGATACTTAACATGGACTCAAATTTCGTCACTCTGATGGACATGTTGGAGAAGTAACTATTGATCATGCACGACTGGGCTTACGACACATTAGGATTTTCGAACTTCCCTTCAAGGTTCCGTCTGACTTGGTCGCTGACGCCTTACGCCCATATGGAAGAGTGCATAGCCACGTCGAGGAAAAATGGTCCAACTTCACGACTTACCCCGTTCTCAATGGGGTGCGTCAAATCAGAATAGAACTGACACAACATGTACCCTAGTACTTGTTCATCGGCGGATGCAGAGCTATAGTCATCTACGATGGACAACCCAAAACATGCTCAGACTGCGGGAAAGAGGGCCACGTGCGTTCCGAATGTATGCAGCGGAGGATAGTGCAAGTTCCAAATGGCGAACCCGTACCTACGTCCACGTTGATGCCGCTGCCACTAACGTATGCGGACGCATTTCGAACAGATCCCATCCCGAAGAATGACCAGGTACAGAATCCTGACAGTTTACGGCAACCGACTGCAGCAGAGACCGCCTCCAGTGACGAAACGACGCACACTTCTGCCGCTCCGGCGCCGACGACGCCCTTAACCGAGCGGAAAGGATCGGTAGGAGATATGGAAATTGATCCTGCGGTTGTGCCGACAGCTTCTTTCGTCCCTGAGCACCGGGAGTCACTTCCGCACTCGGATACGGAGGCGCACACGAGCAAACAACGATCGCCGAAGCGCCACAAGAAACGACGGCTAGCGCCGTCGGATACCTGCTTACTGCAGTCCACGTCAGACGAACTTGGGTGTAACGTCGATACAGTGCATCCGGATGCGCAACGGGAGGTTCTACCCCCCACACAACAGTACGACGCGAATCACGCTAGACAGGGGTTGAATACAGACACACCGGACGGAAAGCCGACGGAAGGAGACCCTCCACCCACCGCAGCAACGCCACCGCCTTCGGTCAGCCCGGCCGGAGAGACGCGACGGGAGCTGGACCTCCAGCACAGGAACTGGGCCGGCGAATCCAATACTGACCCACACACCGTCGACGCACCCGCAATGGCGAGTGCTGCGTCCACCGGATGTTAACCGCGCAGAAGATGCAGACTGACGCACAGACAGCAGGTCACCGGGCAGCAGCACACAAATTAACATAAGCGTTCATGTGCGCTTTACGCACTGAGGAACAGCGGCAGGCATATCGAACAGCCTCTATTAATATTAATACGATCAGAGCGCCTGTAAAATTGCAATTATTACGAGACATGTTGCATGCGTCAGACGTCGACATCGTTCTGCTGCAGGAAGTATGTGTTGAGAGCTTCCCCGACCTCTATGAGTACGATACGACATTACACCTACTACGGAACAGCGGAACAGCGATACTTCTACGTAGCGGCATAGTAGCCGAGGACGTGGTGTACCTGCCGTCAGCGCGAGGACTGGCGCTCACAGTGCTGGGAGTACGGGTCGTTAACATTTACGCACCGTCAGGGTCCGACAGACGGCGCGACCGATCCCGATTTTACGCAGAGGAGATTGCAACACTATTCTTAGGTCGGTATGAACATGTCTTATTTGGAGGCGACTTGAACTGCGTGCTCGCACCAAAGGATCAACACCCACGTTATACTTCATGCCCGGAGCTGCGACAACTCATACAGGACATGTGTCTCATTGATACATGGGAGAAGATACATGGTGACAGACGTGGATACACCTACGTCACGAGTCACTCTGCAAGTCGTCTCGATCGCATTTACGTAACACGTCGCCTCGAACCTGCGATCATCGATGCGGAATTGTGGCCTGTCGCCTTTTCTGATCACATAACATATATTTGCACGGTCTCCCTGAGTCGTCAACAAGTGTGGAGGAGTCGCAGTGTTTGGAAACTGAATACAGCACACCTCAGGGAACCTGAGTGCAGACGCATAGTCGAAGACGCCTGGCACGTGTGTGAACGACGACTCCAGACATATCCGACGACGTTGCAGTGGTGGCTGGAATGCGTTAAGCCTGCATTGCGCCGAGCGTTAATTGCATACGGAAGAGAGCAGATGATGTGGAGGCGACACACGACGGAATTTTATTTCACGATGCTCCGCGAACTTTCTGTACAAGCACCTTCACAGGAGCGTCGAGCCGGTATAAAACGAGCACAGGCCCAAATAATTTCCATAACGCGCCGCCGTCTGGAGGGAGTCGCAATCCGTGCAAGGGCCTTTGAACGAGTCCGTCGAGAATCACCGTCGATGTATCACGTTATCAGAGAAAAACAACGTAGCCGCAGAACCTTAATACAGACGGTCGTACTGCCAGATGGTCGCCGCATGACAACGCAAAAAGATATTGCCAACGCTTTCGTGGAACACTACGGTCATCTCTATGAAGAAGCGGAACACGATCAGCCAGCCTTTCATGAGGTCCGACGAACGCTCTCCGCGTGTCTCGACGAGTCGGTCAACCTGGAGTTAACAGGTGAAATCACAGTTGACGTAATGGAAGCGATTGATAAGGGAGCGTCGCACAAATCGCCGGGGCCCGACGGGTTTCCGTTAGAGTTCTATCGTACATTTAAACATCTCATGATTCCACGATGGACTGCCATGTACTGCGAATTGATGTCTCCCAACGTGCCTCTTCCACCCGCCTTCGTGGAAGGAATGATCATCCCCATCCACAAACCATCTGGCGGCACAAGGATACAGGCCTACCCTGCACTGACCCTTCTTAATTGCGACTACAAGACCTACGCCAGGATACTTGCAGCACGCTTTAAACCCGTAATACGCCAAGTGATTTCACTAGACCAAACTCAGCTAGGAGGAGACAGCAATATACAAACGGCACTCAGTGACTACCGCAATGTTATAGCACTGGCATCAACATGTCGTCTCCGGGGTGTATTGGTATCTATAGACTTCGATCGCGCATTTGACAGGCTGAGGCATGCTTATCTCACGGACGTGATGACAAAAATGAAGTTTCCGGAAAGTTTTGTCACCGTCGTTATGAGACTACTCCACGGAGCCGCATCCAAAGTCCTCATCAATGGACGTTTGGTGGGGCCCATCACCATTTCACGATCTGTCAGACAAGGGTGCCCGCTGTCAACGATATTGTATGCCATCGCTGTCGAGCCCCTGCTCTACGGGCTCCGGAATTGACTCCAAGGAATGACGATAAGGCACAACAAGTTTATATGCCGAACATACGCAGATGACCTAGTGTTTTTAGCACGGTCAGGCGACGAGGCAAGAGCAGCCTTGCATTGGATTAATTTGTATTGTATGGCTACGGGAAGTCGCCTGAACATGGCAAAGTCGGGAGCGATGAACATCGGGAGAGGACTCCCGACAGGATGTGTAGCACCATTACAGCCGATCAACAAGATGAAATGCCTAGGAATTATCTTCACTACAGACGTTCGACGCACGGCGGCACTGAGTTACAGACATCTTCTGCAAACAGTTCGTGCGAGTGTCCGAAGTCACAGGTTAAGGGCACTGGATATGATACAACGGGTCACCTTTGCCAAGACTTATCTAGCCTCTCGCATCCCCCACCTGGCACAAGTTCTTCCTATACCGGTGGTGCTGGCCCGCCGAATCCTGGCGGCACTAGGATATTTTGTGAGCACGGGTCTGCTTTTTAAGGTAGGATACGAAACCCTCACCCTTCCTCGTAGTCGTGGAGGTCTTGGACTAGTCCACGTACGCGACCGAGCAGTGGCTATTTATGTAACCACAATGATAAAGATGTGGACACGACACCAGACAAGCCTGACGGGCACCTTGATAGACGAACTCGCTCCACCTTCTCTTTCGGCTCCGGTAGCAGTGGCTCACATCTCACCATCGCTTAGTCATATGCGAACCTTTTTTGTGGAACACAGTTATGTACATATGGAACTACCGACTACCAGGACGGCAACGGCACGTGATATATATCACATCTTGACTCGACGACGGCCGAATAATGCCGTAGAGCGCCGCCAACCAACAGTTACGTGGTCAGTGGTATGGCGTACAGTGCACCATCCACACCTTGATACGGGAACGCGCGCACTGTGGTAACAGTAGAACCACGCTCATTACTTCTCCCAGATAGGACATATTATCCCCGAACATGGACAAACGCAGTGACTTGGATTCGAGGTTTGACTGTGCGTTATCTTTTCCGAGACGGCAGTAAGAATGTGCTTGACTTCTGGGCCTTACTACAGGAACATCACTCACAGCGTATGAGACATCCGAGATATCGAACATATTACGCAAATTTTTTAGGGAGTGCCTTGCTTGATCCTCCACCCAGTTGGGGTGTCCCGGGTAGGAGAACGTAATTATTGTCTATAAGTAGTAGAACAAGAAAGGACCAGGACAGTGGAGAGGATCCACAAACACACATGAAGACGTACCCGACACCAACGCGAGGTATGACGGGATTAGCGAGGTACGCGCCTGAAAGAGGAACGTAGACCGTTGTTGTTTTGTCCTGACAGAAGCAGGATTTTTTAAATTTTTTTCACTCTTATGTAAAAAAATGAAAAGTCCACTTATTTACGTTTCCCAGAAAAAATTTATTTTATAAAGTCATCGTTTTATATATTAAAAAATGCTAAAAGCAGTTTGTTTGTTATTAAAAAAAATGGTCATCGTGACGGACTGCCGTCCTAAGAGGCCCGGGTTCGATTCCCGGCTGAGTCGACGATTTTTTCCGCTCAGGGACTGGGTGTTGTATTGTCTTCATCATTTCATCCCCATCACCGGCACGCAGGCGCCCAATGTGACGTCGAATGTAATAAGACCTGCACCAAGGCGGTGTCCTACCCCGTAAGGGGGCCCCCCGGGCAATGACGCCAAACGCTCATTTCCACTACAGTTTTCAGTATCCAGTACTATTTCTGTGCTGAACTCAATTTCTTACCAGGTCCTTGAATAACCCTCCTTTCTTCTGTTAAACGTCTTTTGAGAGCAGCGTGATTAGCAGAGTGGTAACGTGTTTGTCTCCCGTGTAGCGGGCCCGGGTTCGATTCACGGTCCGGTTGGGATTTTTTTTTCCGCTCGTGGACTGGGTGTGGTTATGTCCTCCTCATCATTTCATCCTCAAGTCGCCCAGCATGACATCATCTGAAATAAGACTTGCACTAGGCAGCCGAGCTTCCCCGGATGGGGCCTCCCGGCCAACAATGCCATACGCTCAACATCATCATCATGTGAACTGCTTTTCTCGTCTTCTTTTTTCTAGTAAATCTTTATCTCACTCCATCTCCTGCGTAATTTTTAAGATATTGGTACTCACACATGTAAATGAGATTTTTCTCTTATAAGCAATCGGTTCTGACAATTTGCCTGCTTAATTTACGGTTACAATTCGACGTAAATGAAAAATTTCAATTTCTCGTGTAAAATAAAGCAAACTGGAGGGCCAGCTATGACTTCAGAGTGGCCCATAGTTCAAGTCGGTTCATTTATGTTAAACTATCCTATACCGATACAGCGCCAAACTCCGACATCTACATTTAATTTTATATAATTTATTCTCCTTTTTTTCATTACAAACCGTCGATTCACTGATCGTACATTTAGAAATATGCTTGATGAAACGGTTAACAATATTTCTTTTGAGAGCCGCGCGGGATTAGCCGAGCGGTCTCAGGCGCTGTAGTCATGGACTGAGCGGCTGGTCCCGGCGCAGGTCCGAGTCCTCCCTTGGGCATGGGTATGTGTGTTTGTCCTTAAGAGAATTTAGGTTAAATGGTGTGTAAGCTTAGGGTCTGATGGCCTTTGCAGTTAAGTCCCATAAGATTTCACACACATTTGAACATTTCTTTTGAGCACGAAGAAAAAAATCATCGTTATTTGTATTAAGTCCATGAATAGCTGAAAATGGTATCTAAGATGTTCTGTTTGGATCCGAGGGCACAGTTCATTCCATGTGAAGACAGCCCACACCGCTATGGAGCAACCACCAGCTTGCACAATGCCTTGTTAGCATCTTGTGCTCATGGCTTCGTGGGGTCTGCGCCATTCTCGAACCCTGTCACCAATCGAAACGGGGCTCTCCTGGCCAGGCCACGGTCTTCCAACTGATATAGTCACGAGCCCAGGGGAGGTGCTGCCAGGCGATGTCGTGCTGTTAGAAAAGGCACTCACGTCGGTCGTCTGCTGCCACAGCCCGTTAACGCCAAATTTCGCTACACTGTCCTAACGGATACGTTCGTCGTGCGGCTCTCGTTGATTTCTGCGGTTATTTCACTCAGTGTTGCTTATCTGTTAACACTGGCAACTCTAAGCAAACGCCGCTGCTCTCAGTCGTTAAGTGACGGTCGCCGGCCATTGCGTTGTCCTTGGTGAGAGGTAATGCCTGAAACTTGGTATTCTCGGCACACTCCAAACACAGTGGTTCTCGCAATATCGAATTCCCTAACTATTTTCGAAATGGAATTCCCCATGTGTGTAGCACGTACTGCTATTGCTCTTTCGAAGTCTGTTAATTTCCGTCTTGCGGCCATAATCACGTGGAAAACCTCTTCACATTAACCACCTGAAGACAAATGACAGCTCCGCAACAGCACTACACTTTTATACCTCGCGTATGCCGTATTTCTGCCTTCTGTATATGCGCATGTCACTATTACCTGACAGTTGTCATCATAGTGTATGCAGGCTGGTCAAAATACAACTGGCACAAAGGTCCTTTTGCAGGTAGGCTGTTCAGGTTTTTATGTTGGTAACGCCACGCAGCTCTCTGTATGAAAATCACTGGCTGTGCTGTGTGCAGTCTGTGGCTGGTTGTCATTGTTGGAATATTCGCTATTGTAGTGTTGGGTAGCTGGATGTTAACAGCGCGTAGCGTTGCGCAGTTGGTGAGCTGCCAACAGTGGTGGATGTGGGGAGAGAGATGGCGGAGTTTTGAGAGCGGATGATCAGGACGTGTGTCCATCAGAGACAGTAAATTTGTAAGACTGGATGTCATGAATTGCTATATATATTATGACTTTTGAACACTATTAAGGTAAATACATTGTTTGTTCTCTATCAAAATCTTTCATTTGCTGACTATACCTATCAGTAGTTAGTGCCTTCAGTAGTTTGAATCTTTTATTTAGCTGGCAGTAGTGGCGCTCGCTGTGTTGCAGTAGTTGGAGTAACGAAGATTTTTGTGAGGTAAGTGACTCATGAAAGGTATAGATTATTGTTAGTCAGGGCCATTCTTTTGTAGGGATTATTGAAAGTCAGATTGCGTTGCGCTAAAAATTTTGTGTATCACTTTAGTGTTGATCAGAGTAAGTAAAGAGAGAAATGTCTGAGTACGTTCAGTTCTCCTCAGCTGTTTGAAAATCAAATAACGTAAGAGGTTTATCAGCACTGTAATTCACTAATTTTTCTAAGGGGACGTTTCACTTTTTTATGATAACCTAACCCGTTTATCTACCCTCAAAGCTTACTTGATCACTCCCTGTGATTTTTATCGGACGTAATTCGCGAACACTGGAACGTCTATGACGGAACCCTGGAAACACCACTGTTCGTGAGGCATAGCTGCCCACACATGTCTATCAGTTGTACGAGTCGACGTCAACGGTAACCATTTCCTTGGGCCTTCTGTGAACAGCTGTTCGCTTGTTCATTGACTACGTCAACTTGCTCAATGACAGTGTTTCAAATACTCTCTAGATGTATTTCATTTGGGTTATCCTTCATGTTTTGATACCGATTCCCATAGCATCCGTTTTCTCTCTCGTTCTGCAGCAAGCTCCCCGCTGTCGGAGTACAGATGGAATTGCTTTGCAGCTCTTTTAAACGACGCTCCCCCTGTTTCACTCTTTTAATTGTGAGAGTTCCGCGGACGCCTGTTCGCTCTTTAATCTTTCTCACGGCAGCACTCAAATCAGTACCACACTGACATGCCCCGTCTTCCTCTCTCGTGCATCAGTAAAAATTACAATCCGTGGATCTGTCCAGAAGTATTTTGGCGTCATATGCTACAGAAATTCTACAATATTTGTATTTAACGATTTAAGTGTAACAGTCGTAGCTGTAGAAATCGTAATTGTGCAAGTAAATTAATGCATAAAACTGAATTTTTCGTGTTTTTGAGAAATTTGAGGGATAGGAAAGATCACTTTAATATGGGCTTTCACCTGTTGTCCATGTGACAACACAGGGTGTTTCGAAAAGATTCACGCTTTCCGATAGACTATCTTTTACGTTAACGAAGGTTGTCGTACGCTTCCCCGTGTGTGTGTGTGTGTGTGTGTGTGTGTGTGTGTGTGTGTGTGTGTGTGTGTGTGTGTGTGTGTGTGTGTAAAGGCTAGATTGTCATAAGATAGCAACAGAAATCGTTTTAGGTTCTCCGTTTCAACTGGTGCAATTCACTTACAACTGCGCAAAGTGATTTTCATCGAGAGTACAGCCTCAACTTACGTATCACGTTCTACAACATTGTCCTCTAAGATCTCCTGACCTTCTGCTATGTGATTTTCTATGGAGGTTTATGGAAGACTGCTTCTATGTGTGCCGGCCAGAGTGGCCGAGCGGTTCTAGGCGTTACAATCTGAAACCGCGCGACCGCTACGGTAGCATGTCCGAAGCCTGCCTCGGGCATGGATGTGTGTGATGTCCTTAGGTTAGTTAGGTTTAAGTAGTTCTAAGTTCTAGGGGACTGATGACCTCAAAAGTTAAGTCCCATAGTCCTCAGAGCCATTTGAACCATTTTCCTTCTATGTGCTTCCCATTTCGACTAATTTGGGTGATGTGCGTCGCCGCATACCAACAGCAGTAAACGGACTAACGTCAGAAATCCTCTCAAAAGCGTGGGTTGAGTTTGACTACAATATGGATGTTTTCGAGTGCGTCCAGTGAGGGTCTATTGACTATTTGTAAAATATGAATAAGAACGTATATCTTAAAAGTAATGATAAGATGTACCTCGAGTTTATATGTGTACGCATTTACTAGTACGAATCAGATGTTTCCTTCGAAAATAAGGGCTCTGTAGACCTTTGTGCACCTTAAAATTTACTGCACGTTTGTGGCTTCATTCGTACAGAACATTCTAAGACGTTTACAGTAGAGAATACGTTGAAGTCAGTGCGAATAAAGACAAATGCTGTGTTCCGTAGGTTTGACGCTACAATACAGCAAGTGCCAAAAGATGTCTAAGTTACACACGCCGGCACGCGTTTGAAAGTAAAGATGTTGTGGGCCAACATCAACCTGTCTTAATTTCAATAGCAAGACTGTGTCTTATTCCCCAGAACTGAGCACAGTGACACGATGAATTAGACCATGTAGCAACGATTCATTTCCATTAACTGGGGATGCTGAAAATTTGTGTCGGACAGGAATTCGAACCAGTGGTCTCCTACTCACTAGGCACACACGCTGACCACATTTTTTCTCTCTCTCTGTCGGAAAGAATAGACGCCACATATATAATTAAGACAAGGTTGTCTAATGATCCCTTCAGTGCAGATGCACACCACGCCCGAATTCTCACGGGACTCGGCGAAATGCAACGAGTAGTGAGGGTAACGGTCTAGGAGCACTACGTCCGCCTGTGTGGGTATGTTGAGAATCTGGGTCTGACGGGAGGCGGGCTAGGAGAGTCCGTGCAGATGCGATGACTACAGTGTCTGGATGGATTATTGGTCAGCACAGCTGTCTAGTGAGCACGAGACCCGGATTTGAATCAGGGCCCAGCACAAATTTTCAACTTTTCCCACTGATGTAATCAATCCCCTCTGTGCAGCTATATGTCATTATCTACTTTGTGCCTTGTAATAATAATCGAACCGTAAGGTCCTTACACTAAATGGAATCTCCTCGACCTCCCTCCCCTCCCCAAAAGGGGACATCACATCAGATGTATGCACTACATTTCTGTAAGAATGCGACGGCTCCTTGATGTATATTTCAGTGTGGATGCACTAATATTGTCCGAAATCCTAAACTAAACTCCGCCCGAACAGGCCATGAAGGCCCAATGGTCGCGACCGGCCGCCGTGTCATCCTCATCCCACAAGCGTTACTGGATGCGGATGTAGAGGGGCAGTTGGTCAACACACCGCTCTCCTGGCCGGTCCGAAGTCTTAAAGTAATGAGTAATTTGCCGGTAAGGGGTTGATGGACGAGGGACCTTGCATTGCAGCGTGCGATAAGTTGAGGATTTGGGTCGAATGGAATGCGTTTCCGGATGTCCGAGTCGGTGAAGGCAACCGTTCTAGGGAAGTGGAGCAGCCAGGTTCGAGTCCCGCCCCGCCACAAATTCTCAGCTTTCTCCTCTGCATTACCACAATGCCCTGTCAGCAGGAAGTCAGTTTGCCACCCATTCTTTCCCTTCCTTTTCCCATTCCCTATTTTATACAAATACTAATTAGCTAGCCAAGGATATATTAAAAACTGATTATCGGAGCAAGGTCCACTTGCAACAAGCGTCTGTCCTAAGGACCTTGTGTATTGCTCTATTATACAGAGTAACCCCCCTCCCCCACAATCGATCACCTTCCGTTTCGCAACCCCATCCACTAACGCTAACAGAAGCTTCGCTAAGTCACTTGGGTGGTCAGCAAAAATAGATACTCACATATGATTGAGTGATCTGTGAGACAGTAGTGATATGTGCCTCCACGTTCTACAAAAACAATCTAATCGATTGTATCATTGAAACCAGAAAGACAGTACAGCACCGACGAGAAATGATCTTGAGAAAATAAATTGAATTAATACGATTTTACAAATCTGAAAACTTGTGCACCAAGTGTTGTTTACGTCATAAAACGTAAGTCCAAGATAGAAGCCACAAGTACTACTCTAAAGAAGGACGTTAGCTCCGAACCGTAAACGCATGCTTAGTATTTGCATATGTGATTACGGTGAGTTACAAGTACAGCATCAACAATATGATCTGATGGTGAACATATACTGTACGATATGATCTGTAAACAATAAAGTAATGTGAAAGTTAGCTTGCACCACTGAAAAGACGTTTCCAAACAGATATTATGTGGAAATCGAGGAAATGTACTGGTTTCTTGATGTAACCACAAACTGAATTTTTTACTTACTGTGTATTTCGTACCTACGAATAACTCAGAGCTCTGTACTGCTACAGTTTATGTGGAATTTTTGCTTTGTTGGTGTCTTCAGGGGTCCCCCAGTTTTGCAAGTATTCGCGTAGGAAGCGGCTGTCGTCACAACAAACAGTGGACTCATTACGTTAATGCGCTCCTGTTGATTCATCCTGCACCCACTCAGCAGCACTCTTAATTTCCTATAACCTGTTGCGCGATGAGCGCCTGTCTGATGATAATAGAGCATACTGCCTTCTGGAGAATTGCAAAACGAAGTTAAAATGAGATCAAACGAGAATGCAGGCAAGAAACGTCGTCGACGCCCGCTGATATTCCTTCAGGTAATAACCCCCCTCCCCCCTTCCCTCCCCGGTCACTTTCAAGTCACAAATTCAAAGGGAGCTCGCTGTGCACCGACTGTTTCTCTGGAAACAAAAACGTACCGTGGGATCTGTAATACATATATTCGAATCTACTACAGTGTCTCCTCTAAATGAGGATTTATTTAAGTTCTTCATCGGTTTAGTTTAATGGTCTCCCCTTCCTTTTTCCTCTCCCTCAGTACTGCCAGCAAGAGCAGGCAGGAGAATGGGATAGAAACGTCCAATAGCGGAGAACTTCACGAATTATGTGCAGTTCTTCACGAGAATTCCTCAGAGTTATTTTAACTAGGTCGACGGAAAGCGTACAGCAATAGTTTTAAGCATTCTTACTACCTACGCGAAACAGAATTTAAGAGTTCTTGTAACAATAGACAGTGACAAAATGATCTGCTTTAAAGCGCATGTTCTCTTTGTATAATTTGTGAAATGAAGTAAAACTTTATGAAGGTCCACACCCTTAGCAACATACGATAAGGTCGAGGTAAAGTAAAAATGAATCATGTTCTGCTCTTAAGTTTCTTCTTCTTCTTTCGTTTCATCCTAGTTTGGGACGTTGGATCAATAATTTTTTTGTGCGTTGTTCTTTTCTCAGTGCCCAGTGTTTCTTCATTTTTTCTGCTCTTCTTTTCCTCTCATCTTGGGCGATATGTGTTTGGGTTTTCGTGTAATTTGTCTTGGAACGTTATATTTTCATTTTTAGTAATTAATTTAGCAGTTTGAGCGATTAATGATTTTTCTGAAATCTTCAGGTCTTTTTCAGTTTCCTTAAACCAGCTGGGTGTTGTTTTGCGGTTAAGGAAAAAGTCGAAGATTTGTTTGGTTAATCTTCATTCTAAAAAGATGCCCATAAAAATGTACCCTCTTTTTTCGCACTGTGTCTGAAAGTTTTTCGATTCTCTTGCACAGGGTTTCGTTTTTAGTGTATGCTATGTTATTATCATGGAATTACGGTCCTATGACTTTCCTTAAAATTTGGCGTTTAAAGTTCATGTTTAGTGTTTCTGTTGCTTAGAGTGCTTCTGGCTTAATCACTGTCATGTAATGTGTAATTACGGACTCCCATGGAAGGGGTTTTTTGTTGTATGTATCTTTTGTTAGTTGTCAGACCAGTTCAATTTCATTTTTTCTGGATTCCATTGCTTTGCTTTTCCCAGCATGCCACATAATCTTTTCTCCGATATATTTAAATTCTTTTACTATTTCAATTTTTTGTTTTTGGACTTTGAGGTGTTTATGTGAGTTCATGATGTTTGCCATGATCTTATTTTTTTCGAAGGAGATTTAAAGAACTATTTTAGCTGCTTGTTTCTTTAGTTCAAGGATTTGTTCCTGTGCTTCTTCCGTTGTTTCGGCAAACAGGGCCGTTTCATCTGCAAAGGCAATGCAATTTGCTTTAATGTTCTTTTTGCAGCCCACTCTTTTACCACCACTCCTTATACCTGAGTTCCATTTTCTGCCTACTTTCTCCAGTGCGCAACTGAACAGCAACGGTGAGAGCCGTCTCCCTGTCGCACCCCTGTTTTTATTTCGAAAGGTTCTGATAATTCACCCATGACCTTAACTTTCCAAAATGTATTTGTAAACCTTGCTTTTATGATATTACTTGTTTTCTTATCCGAACCCATTTCTTCTAGGACTGCTAATAGAGATTTTTTTGTCAATGGAATCATATCATCATCATCGTTTTCCAACTCCAGCTTAGTCGAGTCACATGCTTTTTTAAATCAATGTAGAACATTATACGAGTCTTTAACCTTGATTTTTGGTATGTCATAATATTTTTGAGGTTTAGTATATGTTCCGAGCATGAAGTGCTCTTTCTAAAACATCCCTAATATTACTCGGTTTGTGGGTCCAATTGCGGCTCTGGCGTGTTCAAAAGAACTTTAGAAAGAATCTTGTATGTTAAAACCAGCAGTGATATTCCTCTATAATTGTGGGGGCCAGCTTTGAGCTTTTATTATGGGCAGGGTGCAAGAAAGCTGTTCTCTATTCTGCGTGGATCTCTTCTTATTTCCAGATTTTATCGGGAACACATTGAAAGGATGTAATTGCATTTCTGTCAGCATTTTTCCATAGTTCGGCCACTATTTGGTTTTCCCTGGAATTACCTTTTCTAGTTCTTCAGTCTTTGGTGGTTCTGAATACGGCTTCTCACTGTTATTTGGGATGGATTCTAATTGTTGAAGGATGGGTTCACAAATCAGGAACTTCTCAAAGTAGCCTGATAATATCTCACAGTTTTCCATGTTATTGTGAGCGATTGTCCCATTTACATCCCGAAATTTGACAGTGAGAGCTTGGTGTCTTGGTAACCTTTGTTTGAACGTGCTGTAAAAGCTTCTTTGCTGTTTTTAGTAAGTTTTTCAACAATTTGGAGAAGAGTTTTGTTTTCATGAGTCTTCATATTCCTTTTTATACTTTTATCTACCAGATTCTAACTCTAACGGAATTTAATCTGCTTTCTTCTTTTTTTCTGTGATTGAAAATTTTGACATGCCTGTTTTCTTGTTTCAGTGGGGGATCACAGCAACCTTTCTTTTGGTTTTTATGTTGTGTGTTATCCGTTCGGCCGTGGTAATGAGGCTTTCCTTATATCCTCCAGATTTTGGGTCTGAATCGTTTCTGTTGCTTTTGTTGTGAATTGATCTGTTTCTCATATTTTTTCGTTGCTCTACTTTCGGCCAGTGATTTGCTTGATGCTACGTTCCCTGGTATGGGGCGGCGGGTGAAGTGTATTTATATTCGCCGTCGTTTACAAGAGCCTGGAAACTAATTTTGCATCAGGTTACCTTCCGTTCGGAAAGGGCTGCACTCTATCATTTATAAACTAATTTTGCGGTCAGATAGCGATGGAGAACATACTGACCATAATTTCCAGTCTGCAAGTCCACATTCTTCTTGTGCTCACTGAAAGAAAATGTTCCTACTAGCTATTGCTCGGCGGAATCAGGAACCATAGTAATATTTCTCATGGCTGGCTGTTCAAATGGCTCTGAGCACTGAGCGACTTAACTTATGAGATCATCAGTCGCCTAGAACTTAGAACTAATTAAACCTTGTAACACCACAACTCTAATGCCAATGATTTATTTTGGCTTTTGTTTCATTTAATATTACATCATTAAGCTTCTGTAAATGTTTTTGATTGAATAGATGTCACCGAATTGTATACTCTTTTCTTTGTTTAAAACTTTGATATCATGATTTGATTCTATGCAATGTAGTGTATCTGTCATTTAAATTCTTTGTCCCATTTGGAGGGAACAAAACTTACTGTATATAATTGTAATTTCTGTGTGGATAATGTTTTTGTAGAAGTGTCAATATGTGCAAATGCTCTGTTTTATTTAATGTATTTCTTTACTGTTATGTAAACTGTTGATCCTCACTTAGGGTTCTTTGTTATTCTGTATGTAAAAGTTGTTGTGGTTCCCCTCGGGGAGGGAACTGTGTAGCGCCCGCAAATTGTGGTTGGCCCATGTAGAAAAGGTGGAACAAGAGTCAGTCGTGGACGAGTTACCAGCCGGGGACGAGCTACCAAATCGTGCACTGCCATGTAAATGTTGCATATTGTGCTGGTCCCGAGAGAGGTTTCTTCTGCTACTTTCCAATGCCTCGGATGGATGGATAAATAGCTGGAACTATTCTGGAATTTGTATCTATCATCGCCACCAAGAAATGACAGAGTCCAGCAATTCTACCTGTAATTCCACCTACCGACATGCAATCGCCACCACATTGCGCAATCACTGTAATGGAGCACTATAGCAATGTACAGTGAAGGATCAGCTAAATGGATGTGTTAGTGTGCTCAAATATAAGGTCATTTATAACTGAGTTTATGTACCCACCTTGATTTTTCTCCTTATCATAACACCTCTCAGGTTCCTCTCAGAGTGTCCCTACTGAGAGAACATTAAAGACCAGTGTTTTTGCTAATTAATGCCTCTTGAACATAAAGTTCTGAAGACTGAGGCTTATAAAGTTTTCCTCAGTAAATGATCACATTACTGCCTGTTGTAAATCGCAGAAGGTGAGTCAGTATCTTACATATATGTTAATTTTGTGTCTCAATGTAGTAAAAGTGGAAAACTGCAGTGTGGAACGTTATATACTCAAGTTTGCTAAGTGTTTGTCTCTCCTGTGTATTAGAAGTGCTTATTAAAAATATAACAGGATCCACAGTTTGTCTATTGTAACAAGTAACGGAAATACCATTAATTTTGAAAACCATAATTTCTTTAGTCAAATGATAGTGAGGAGCAACCTTTAAGTGGATTCAAATTAACTTTCATTTTAAATAGTAACGTATTTAACTGAGAGAGACTTAAGCTATATCCAATTAATGATTCTGCAGTTAATAGTAATAATAACGTTATAAAGACCATTCAGTTTGTGTAAGCCCTGAAAGTAATAGTGTGTTTCAGTATCTGTTATAATTTTTCAAATAGTTTGTGCTGCTTTAACTTATAGTTTCAATCTTACCGTACACATATGTATGTGTCAAGAGTTCACTGCACTCGCGTGTGACAAAGTATAGGTTGTGTTTATCCATTCAAGTTACTAATAACTATTTTCTTGAACGAGAATGTTAATCATTCTCTTGCCTAGTTAGGCTGGCGACCGTTTTCTTTACCTGTTAAACAGTGCAGATAAACAAAATTTTGTTTGTTACTGTTCAAATATTTCCGTAAATCTGACTTTCATTTCCGTTAAGGCACCTCCGTTAGGTACAACACGGTCAACACAACAAAATTCCTCCCAGAGGGTAACACTGCTCTGTTGCGTTATACCATAATTGCTTTAATAATATTGTTTTATTTCAGAATGCTTTAAGGTTATGGTACAGCAGTGACAGACACTAGTGTTATAACCTAATTAACCTAGGGACATCACACACATCCATGCCCGAGGCAGGATTCGAACCTGCAACCGTGGCGGTCGCTCGGTTTCAGACTGTAGCGCCTAGAACCGCACGGCCACTACGGCGCGCTATTTCTCATGATAATAATAATAATAATAATGTCCCTAACATAAAGAGCAGTATGAGCGATTCATAGACGACCTCTGCAGCAAATTCCAATTACAACGGTCTTTCGCCCTAACTTCTTATCATCAAAGTTGAAACGTCCACTTGGAAAAATTTATGAATTACTGTGCTGGTAAACCCCTTACGATATTTGATTTTCAGACGGCTGAGCAAAACTGAACGTTCTCAGACATTTCTCTCTTTAGTTATTCTGATCATCACTATACTGACATACATCTTTTTTTTTAGCGCATCTCAATCTGACTTTCAATAATCCCTACAAAAGAATGGCCGTGACTAACAATAACCTATACCTGTCACGAATCACTTACCTCACAAAAAATCTTCGTTACTCGAACTACTGCAATACAGCGAGCACCAATACTGCCAGCTAAATAAAAGATTCAAACTACTGAAGGCACGAACTACTGATAGGCATACTTAGCAAATGAAAGATTTTGATAGAGAACAAGCAATGTATTTAACTTAATAATGTTCAAAAGTCATCATATATATATATATCAGTTCATAATATACAGTATTAGAAATTTAATCTTTCTGGTGGAAACACGTCCAGATCGTCCGCTCTCAAAATTGTGCCATCTCCCTCCCCAGATCCACCACTGCTGGCGGCTCACGTCGAACTGCGCAATGCTATACGCTGTTCACATCCAACTGTCCAACACTACAATAGCAAATATTCCAATAATACAAATCAACCACAGACTACACACAGCACAGTCAGTGATTTTCATATAGAGTGCTACGTGGCGTCACCAACATAAGAACCTGAACAGCCTACTGACAAAGTTAATTGCTCGCCACGTAAGTGGAAAATAATCTCACCACTTGCCATGCGGTTTTGTCAACATTACGAGCGGCACACAACCAATTACTTCCGTGATACCTGAGCGATCCAGGACGGTGCACAATCCTAGCGAGTTCACTTCCTATTTGTACCGCAAACATCTATTTGGTAGCAACGTACAGTGAGGTAACGCGTGAGTCGTCGCCCTCTGAAAATGTTGTAAGTTCGGAGGAAGCAGGCCGACCACGTGGTGCCAGGCGCTGGCCGAAGCAAGAGGGGTCCAGCCCCATGGCACGCTGTGGCGAGGACGGCGCCTTGTGTCGATGAAGGAGATTTCTATGCCGGGAGTGCCAAAGATAGCGGTCTTTGTGAAACCTTAATGGCAGACATTTCACAGTTCGTATTGAAATTAATAGTAGCCAGATGAATCATAATACCTTAAAAAGAAACATGAACATTACCATTATTTGCATGACGATTCTGATGATGTAATCAGATTTTCAATATTTTTATTAGTTTAACGGTTAGTATCTAACGGTAAATCATACAAGTAACACCCAGCAAGGAATTTCCAAAATATAAACGCTTCATCCGATTTTGTCGATCTACATGTCTTTAGAAAGCTATTAGTGTAAATCTAAATTGGTATAAATTACAGGCATGTAACTTGAATAATGCATAAGTTATTGGAGGTCAAAGTGGCCGATTACTATTGATCGCGTCAGGCCATAAGACCTCCACAGTTTCACGAAACAACGGTAGCAGCATGCCTATCAATGTATTTATTCGTCTATGTCTTTGTTTATATCCGATATATACTATTCATGAGGAAATTGGTTAAATACACTAGCGGCCATTAAAAAGACAACAACCATCTGCACGAACAGTTCGAGGGCCTTTGCAGCAGCATGGACTATCACCTCGGAGACCATGGCTGCGGTTACCCTTGACGCTGCATCACAGACAGGAGCGCCTGCGATGGTGTACTCAACGACGAACCTGGGTGCACAAATCGCAAAATGTCATTTATTTGGCTGAATCCATGTTCTGTTTACAGCATCACGATGGTACACAGTCCTGAGAGATCACCAACAGTCATAGGAATGGCTCGATATGTTGTCTAGTCCTGATGAACTTTGACCAACACATCTGGCTGAATTTGACCACATGCATCAACAATGCGCTGCTTTAGATGATGCAAATGCCGTGTTTTCGCAGAATAAACCAGTGCTTTGACATGAACCCAAAGATTAAAATCCAAAGAAGTCAAATCTGGTGAACGTGGTGGCCACTCCACAGCACCCCTACGACCAATCCACTTTTGAGGGAACTGCACATCCAGGTATGCTCGCTCATTGTGCGCATAATGTGGTGGGCCTCCATCATGCTGGAAGAATTCCAGAAATGTCCTATCCTCCGTTAACAACGAGGGAAACATTTCTTCATACAATAACCTCAGATAAACGTTGGCTGTTAACGTACCATCAATAAAAAAAAAAGATCCAACAACTTCAGTACCCCACACACCACAACAGACCATCACTTTTTGTGAGTAGACCGTTTTGGAAGCATAAGTCCAGTGCGCATTTGTGTCTGACAAGTACCTGTGATTCTGCTTGTTCGCTTCACCATTGATAAAGAAGTTGGCTTCATCACTGAACAGCACCTGATAGGGGAAACGTGGGTTTATCTGCAGCTGCTGTGTCACCCATTGTGAGAATTGTACCCGACGGTCTGCGTCATTCTCGTTCAGGTGCTGGAGCAGCTGAATTTGGTACGGGTGCCATTTGTGCTGCGATAAAATTCGCAGTATGGAGGTACGTCTAACCCCACGTTCTTGTGACAGGCGACGAGTACTCCGTTGCGGACTCTTGCTAAATGATGCCAACACGCTCACTGTTGCTGCTTCATCGGTGGCGGATTTTGGTCTTCCGCCTTAGGTTTATCTGCGATAGAACCTGTTGCTCGGAATTTGGCCAAAAGCTTGGCAACTGCGCTGTGAGTGATGGGTTGTCAGGTTGGGTGACGACAGATGAAATCCTCAGCAATGACACGTGTGCTTCTTTTTCCTGGTATCAAGATGATTTCAATGCGTCCTTCAAGTGTTAAGGGCATTTTGTAACCTGTAAATAAGGAAACAATAATTAAAACTTTAGCATCAGTAAATGATACCTAACAATTAAACACATGTATCATATCAGGTATGGGATAGTCACTTTGCACCGTTTCAGGCTCCATTTTATGACTTCTCAGTACGTAATACTTACGCTGCCGAGCGTCCCACTGCTGCCACAAGTAATTGGCTATAACCCGAGAATGAACAAAGCTATGTTTAAAATAACAACGGCATTGTTTTTCTGGTGAAATTCTCTATCTGTCTGATATGTCACATGACCACCTTCCCATTTGAAATTTTGGAGTTGAATCCAAAATGGCGGTTTTCAAGATGGCCGCCATGTTGGTGGCATAGCCTATAAAGTTTCCCCCTTCCCGTTCCTGGTGTGTAGGGACTCTGTTTCCTTGTTTGCTACTCCATTTGGATTTTATTACGGTGTATCCGGACTTTTGGACCACCCTGTATTTGTCCAATGAATTCCCCGTTTATCATCTGCATGTCTTCTTGGTGTAGATATTTTAATGGCCAGTAGTGTATTTACGGTGTTATAGAAAGCACAGAGACCTTTTGTTCTATTCCTTTGATATATTTTTATTTAATTTGTTTATGTATCTAATAACGTGTGTTAGAGCGTGTTTATGATCAAGCCGTAAGAACACTTATTTAATTTCAAGTTATTTAAATGTAAATCCAGTATTTCGAATGTGTTTCATTATGTTTATGTGGGTGCGTTAGCTAGAAGACATAGTGCGAGCGCTCTAGCCAATCACAGCGCTCGTGAATGGGGAGACCGGATGGAAGCGAGTTTGGGTGATGGGTGCCAGGAGAACGAGACAGGACAGGGGAGGTGCTGGACGCGACGGCGCGGCGGACGCACGGTCGCGAGGGACACTTGGAGTGTGAAGCAGTTTGCGCGTCGTCGCGAGAGATTGAGATACTTCGGAGTGCGGACTGGTGAACTCGTGAGCCTTCCGAGGTTTCTACAGTGAAGATGTAGTGTGCGTTTAGAAATGAATACCTCGCGAGCTATGTTGCTGTGAATAAATAATTACGTGCAGTAGGAAGCTATTGTTTTCTTGTCATTCAGCGGCGGCCGGTGTGGCCGAGCGGGTCTAGACGCTTCAGTCTGGAACCACGCGAACGCTACGGTCGCAGGTTCGAATCATGCCTCGGGCATGGATGTGTGTGATGTCCTTAGGTTAGTTAGGTTTAAGTAGTTTCAAGGTTCTAAGGGGACTGATGACCTCAGATGTTAAGTCCCATAGTGCTCAGAGCCATTCGAACAAGATATTCAACTTATACCAGGTGATCAAAAAGTCAGTATAAATTTGAAAACTGAATAAATCACGGAATAATGTAGATAGAGAGGTACAAATTGACACACATTCTGGGAATGGCATGGGGTTGTATTAGAACAATAAAAATACAAAAGTTAAAAAAATTTCCGACAGATTGCGTTTCATCTGATAAGAATAGCAATAATTAGCGTAACAAAGTAAGACAAAGCAAAGACGATGTTCTTTACAGGAAATGCTCAATATGTCCACCATTCCTCAACAATAGCTTAGTCGAGGAATAATATTGTGAACAGCACTGTAAAGCATATCCGGAGTTATGGTGAGGCACTGGCGTCTGATGTTGTCTTTCAGCACCCCTAGAGAAGTCGGTCGATCACGATACACTTGCGACTTCAGGTAACCCCAAAGCCAATAATCGCACGGACTGAGGTCTGGGGACCTGGGAGGCCAAGCATGACGAAAGTGGTGGCTGAGCACACGATCATCACCTAACGACGCGCGCAAGAGATCTTTCACGCGTCTAGCAAAATGGGGTGGAGCGCCATCCTACATAAACAACGTACGTTCCAGCGTGTTGTGTCGAGCCAGTTGCTCGGCCACCATTGACCAGACGTTTTCAATTGGTGAGAGATCTGGAGAATGTGCTGGCCAGGGCAGTAGTCGAACATTTTCTGTATCCAGAAAGACCCGTACAGGACCTGCAACATGCGGTCGTGCATTATCTTTCTGAAATTTAGGGTTTCGCAGGGGTCGAATGAAGGGTAGAGCCACGGGTCGTAACACATCTGAAATGTAACGTCCACTGTTCAAAGTGCCGTCAATGCGAACAAGAGGTGACCGAGAGGTGTAACCAATGGAACCCCATACCATCACGCCAGGTGATACGCCAGTATGGCGATGACGAATACACGCTTCCAATGTGCGTTCATCGCGATGTCGCCAAATACGGATGCGACCATCATGATGCTGTAAACAGAACTTGGATTCATCCGAAAAAATGACGTTTTGCCATTCGAGCACCCAGGTTCGTCGTTGAGTACACCATCTCAAGCGCTCCTGTCCTTGATGCAGCGGCAAGGGTAACCGCAGCCATGTTCTCCGAGCTGAGTCTATGCTGCTGACAACGTCGTCGAACTGTTCGTGCAGATGGTTGCTGTCTTGCAAACGTCCCCATCTGTTGAGTCAGGGATCGAGACGTGGCTGCACGATCCGTTACAGCCATGCGGATAAGATGCCTGTCATCTTTACTGCTAGTGATACGAGGCCGTTCGGATCCAGTACAGCGTTCCGTATTACTCTCCTGAACCCACCGATTCCATATTCTGCTACCAGTCATTGGATCTCGACCAACGCGAGCATCAATGTCGCGATACGATAAACCGCATTCGCGATAGGCTACAATCCGACCTTTATCAAAGTCGGAAACGTGATGGTACGCTTTTCTCCTCCTTACACGAGGTATCACAACAACGTTTCACCAGGCAACGACGGTCAACTGCTGTTTGTGTACGAGAAATCGATTGGAAGCTTTCCTCATGTCAGCACGTTGTAGGTGTCGTCACCGGCGCCAACCTTGTGTGAATGCTCTGAAAAGCTAATTATTTGCATATCACAGCATCTTCTTCCTGTCGGTTAAATTTCGCGTCTGTAGCACGTCATCTTCGTAGTGAAGCAATTTTAATGGGCAGTAGTGTATTTAGTGATTCATTTGATCGTTTTGAGAATTAACAATTTTAACATTAATATATTGAAGCACGTATTGACAAAGTTTGGAAAAACTACTTCAACTTTTAATTTCATAGTTTTATGGCGCAATACTCTGTATGCTACGAAGAGGCGCATATAGCAGTGAACTGGGGTAAGTCTCTACACACTCGTTCGCCTCTGTATCTCTCAAATGATACAGCGCTTCTTTCGCCACACTGCTTGGAACGTCGTTGAACATAATTTTAGAGACATAGTGGTCCGAATCAAAGATTGCGCCCGTGAGTACCTTAACGTCCATGATTTCTTTGCGGGGAATTTACTTGATTGGACCTCAAACACGCATTTCTATCAAATTACTGCATCTGGACTATGTAATATCGTCAGCGTAGTATGTGCTACCATCGGTTAGCTTTAGTAGTAGCAGCGAGGCTTATTATACCTGGTTGATCAAGAGCTCATAAGATACAGGTTTTGAAGTGAATAAATCGACGTACTTACTTTACTTCAGTTATGGCCTACGTCATTGTAGTGAAATCTATTATGGTACCCTGTATTTATTGAACAAGCATATTTCAGCTCATGTATGCAGTCGTCGTGGGACACCGAAGGCAAGATATTCACAGGTATTTAAACCATTTTTAACTACTCACTAACCGGAGGGACGTTAAAGTTTTGTAAAACATATTTCCGGTCATAAAATTTGATACAAAATATGCAAATCATTATTAAAATAGTAGGCCAAGAAAAGGCAAGAATGGCATTGTGCTAAAAATATTAATTATCTCGACAGTAAGCTGAAGAACAACTTCATCACTGCCGTTCCTAAGTCCGGGTCCTCATCTCGCAAGTGATGAGGAAGGGGAAGGAGAGGAGTGACACCCAAATAAACCTGGATCTTTGTGATAACACCCGGCAAGGGCCCATGCCTAGGGTTACTAGTTGAAACCTGGTCAACGGTCTCAAAGGCGAAAGAGGAAACTCAGATTCCCAAAGGTGGAGAGCGCGGAAGAACTACTTCCAGGATTTACAATCTTGGTTGTATTTTCTTTCGGCCCTAGGGCTAGTGGCAAAGTACTTTTCAGCAATCATAGAAGTGTGTGATGTAAACAATTTGACGTTAGTGGACGATCGACTGTACGTCAGTAAGCCAGCAGACATTCGAATGCTGAGGAGTCTGCAACACTGCACAAAGACAAGGTGGAGCGTCTTGGAACCCCATCCAAATTTCAAGGTAAACAGCCTATGTACTTAGCAACTTTTAATGTAAATTCATTGTTGAAAACTGGAAAACTAAAACATCTTACAGATGCCCTAAAGAAGCTCAACATACTCAGAGCAGCGATTCAAGAAAGGCGATACATGGATACAAATACCTTGGTGTCCAAAGGCTTTAGGGTGTACAAAGGGAAAGTGGGACCGAGAGTGATGAAAAATGTATTGCATCTTGGAACAGCATGTATAACCGATAAAGAAAAAAAATCTTGAACAGAATAGTTGACTTTGATTCCCCGTCAGAAAGCCTTTCAATTCTTGCATTCACAAACACAAACAAAATCTATACAATCATCAACGCCCGTGCTCATATAAATGAGGATAACATGAAAAACGAAGAAAAAGTGGAAGTGTTTTGGAGTCAATTAAACGACATTATTCAGAAAATTTTGGATAATAACATAATCACCATCCTTGGAAACTTTAATACACACATCACTAAAAAAATAAAAACAAGAAACATGTTAGAGATTATCCTGTCCACAAAAGAGCAAACAGAAATGGCACCAGGCTAATAGAACTTTGCCAAGCACACTACCCAATACTTAAATCGCCAGCTTTGAAAAAACTACTCCGAAAACAGACAATGTCATTCCCAAATCCCAACAATGGGGAATTGTTTAGCACTAATATTCAACAAAGTACGAATATAAGTCTCATATCATTCGGCCTTTTGCCATATTAAATCAAACTGTTTAACTCTCCGGAATAATCCGACACTGCACTGTTCTAATATGCTGTTGTAGACAATGTCCAACACACAAGTTGCTCTATTGTAAATCCAGACCTGAGTCATGCACCAAGAACTTATCTCAGCTGTACGCACAGATTGCAAGGTATATCTTGACAGGTTATGATGAAAGGGTACAGTACCGACCCACATTGAAAATAGGTACAACATTCTTCGTTATTCTTGCCAGAACAACATATTTTTTTGTAATAATAATTCAGTTTCACTTAATACACCGAAGCCGGATACCAGTGTAGAAAAGGACAATTTATTTATTTAATTGATCAGAAGTTCTCTCCCACAAAATAAATCCCTACATCCAATTTGGTGAGATCTGTGAAATGAGTGAATGTATGGTCTTCTACTAACCACCGATAGTGAATGTGGAATATATGATCATCTTTGAGACGGTCCTTTGGTCATCTTTGGTGGAACCAAAGAGATGAAATTTAACTGAGCTTTGAGCGCCTGTAATGTGGCTGACCAATATGGTAGCATGGTACTCCCCCACCTCGTCGGAGGTGCGATATAACCTGAAGAACGGCCATGTTTCAGTTCTCTGGCACTGAATCTTGTGTTGGTATGACCTGTCTTAGGTGTGCTCCGTAAAGACAAAAGAGTGGAGAGATGGTATGCATGTGAAATACTTAAGAGTAGTTTGGAATAATTATTTCTCTATATCAGGAACGTTTGGGGGGAGAATTAAATGACAGGCAGGTAATATTAAGGGTTTTGTAGTAATCTTCGGAAGTGACCAACGGTCGCAATGAAACCACGTTGAAATACTTGCAAGTGCTAGTACTAAGTTGAAATACTTGCGAGTGCTAGTACTAAGTTGAAATACTTGCGAGTGCTAGTACTAAGTTGAAATACTTGCGAGTGCTAGTACTAAGTTGAAATACTTGCGAGTGCTAGTACTAAGTTGAAATACTTCCGAGCGCTAAAGTTAAGCTGAATTACTGGCGTGTGTACTATAAGTTGGAAATATTTAAGAAATGGCGTGTGCAGGACTTGAAATTAGAGACGAGTACTTCCACGTGGTGAGTACTGTGAGAGTCTCAGTCTGTGTATGAGACAAAGGATAAAGAGAAGTACTCGGCCATGGTATCAGTTGAGGACTCGCGTGTGTGACGAATATGATCTTAATATTACTTTGCGTGTTATGTTTCCGTGTGACGGTAAATTCAAACTCTAATACTCTAAGAGAGAAGCAAGGTGAGTCAGCCGTCTATCCAGCAACGCCACTTGGCTTGCATTGCACAGGAAGACGTACATGTATCCTCCAGAGTTGGTAGTAGGAAAGAAAAGTTACGAAGTGGGGCAGTGTCATGTGAAACTGGGATGAATACTAATTGAAGTGGGAAAGTTGAAAGTGAAGTGATTCTAACGTTGTGACTATTCTTTGTGATTTTATTCTATGTTGCCAGTGTGATGTATTTCACCTAATTTAATTGCGTGTGGTTTGCATGGGAGAGTAGCAAGATAGGTTCAGAGGCACTGGGTTATGCATGTTCCTTTTTGTACCGCTCGGTCTGGAGGAAATTTTCGTGATGATAGGTGTGAGAGTTGAAGTGTGAGATATAGCAAAAGATCCACCATCCTATCCAGAAAGTGCAATGTAGCCTTAGGTAATTACGAGACCATAAGATAGAGAATCACCAATGTAAAGCCATGCCCACTGGGCGGAGTTCCTCATGTGTAATTGTTGTATAATATGTAACGGTGTATTTAGGTTATCTTTGAATCATAATAGAATCTACCGGAATAAAAAAGATAGTGAAAAGAAAAAGATTGGTGGCCTTATTCTTCGAATAGTGTGCAGTCATGATATCCAGAATTTATAATGTGTGCGCCATTAATATTCAGTGCGATGGCCACGTGTTGCTCAAAGCCGTTGGGTAAGAAAGTAAATGTGGTATTGCCAGTGCGTAGTGAACAATCAGAGTTGTGAAAATTACTAATAGTCAGATGTGCGTTATCCGTTTCCGCTGCGTAATATTCAAACAGGAGAATAATTTGCAGCTTAATTGTGAGTACTAGAGCTCATAATCAGTCACTAATATTACTCGATAAATAAGAATAAATCCGCTCGCTTGGCAGACCACTAATCTTGGCCTGACTGCTTGATGCCACAGTATGAGCTAGGCATGTGGGTGCCTCTCAGTGCGATCTTTGACTGGTGCTGTCAGGTGGAAACACTTGGTGGCAAAATTCATTTTTGGAGACCTCGCGACCTGCACACGAAATCATTCTTCCTTCCTGTCGCCGTGATGGCTGGACGTGCTGATTTACCTCATGGTGTAGATGCTTTGTTTCATGACACGGAAATTGGCACATTCATCCGATTTCGTTCTCGATAACGGCCCGAGACTATTACTGGCTTTGTACAAGTGTGCTACATTTACATCGTCGTAGCTCTGTGTCTTATCGGAACATGGAGAATTATACTTAGGAGACAGATGTCATGGGATAGCGATATGCACACGTACAGGAGGAGGTAGTATCGCGAATACGAGGTACAGAAGGGCAGGGCACTGGAGAAGCTGTAATTTGTAAACTGGTGATACAAGCGAAAATGTTTCCGACGTGATTGTAACCACACGACTGGTATTAATGGACTCTGAATGCGAGATGGTAGTTGGAGCTAGATGCATGGAACATTCCAGTTCGGAAATCGTGAGGGAAATCAGTATTCCGAGATCCACAGTGTCAAGAGTGTGGCGCAAGTACCAAATTTCAGGCATTACCTCTCACTGTGGACAACGCAGTGGCCGACGTCTGAGAGTGCCTTTGCTAATAGCATGACATTATATGCAGCGGTTCTCCTGGGTCGTGACCGTATCGACTGGACCCTAGACGATTGGTTAACTGTGGCCTGGTTAGATGAGTCCCGATTTAAGTTGATAAGAGCTGATGGTAGGGTTAGAGGGCAACACAGACCCTACGAAGCCATGGACCCAAGTTGTCAACAAGACACTGTGAAATTTGCTGGTGGCTCCATAACTGACTGGGAAATGGCTATGTTCGGCTACGTGGAGACCATCTGCAGCCATTCGTAGACTTCATGTTCCCAAATAACGATGGAATTTTCATAGGTGGCAATACTCAATGTCACTGGGCCACAGTTGTTCGCGATTGGTTTGAAGAACGTTATAGACAGTTTTAGTGGATGATTTGGCCACCCAGGTCCCCTGACGTAAGTCCCATAAACATCATGGACCATCCAGAATGAGATTTTCACTCTGCAGCGGAGTGTGCGCTGATATGAAACTTCCTGGCAGATAAAAACTGTGTGCCCGACTCGTCATGGACCATAATTGAGAGATCAGTTCGTTCACAAAATCCTGCACTAGCAGCACTTTCGCAATTACGGACTGTTACACAGGCGGCGTGGATCAGTTTTTCTGCAAGGGACTTTCAACGACTTTTTGAGTCCACACGACTTCGAGCTGCTATACTACACACCGGGCAAACGGAGGTTCGACACTCTGTTATGATATATCCCATAAATTCTGTCGCCTCTACATCTACATCTACATCCATACTCCGCAAGCCACCTGACGGTGTGTGGCGGAGGGTACCCTGAGTACCTCTATCGGTTCTCCCTTCTATTCCAGTCTCGTATTGTACGTGGAAAGAAGGATTGTCGGTATGCTTCTGTGTGGGCTCTAATCTCTCTGATTTTATCCTCATGGTCTCTTCGCGAGATATACGTAGGAGGGAGCAATATACTGCTTGACTCATCGGTGAAGGTATGTTCTCGAAACTTTAACAAAAGCCCGTACCGAGCTACTGAGCGTCTCTCCTGCAGAGTCTTCCACTGGAGTTTATCTATCATCTCCGTAACGCTTTCGCAATTACTAAATGATCCTGTAACGAAGCGCGCTGCTCTCCGTTGGATCTTCTCTATCTCTTCTATCAACCCTACCTGGTGCGGATCCCACACCGCTGAGCAGTACTCAAGCATTGGGCGAACAAGCGTACTGTAACCTACTTCCTTTGTTGTCGGATTGCATTTCCTTAAGATTCTTCCAATGAATCTCAGTCTGGCATCTGCTTTACCGACGATCAACTTTATATGATCATTCCATTTTAAATCACTCCTAATGAGTACTCCCAGATAATTTATGGAATTAACTACTTCCAGTTGCTGACCTGCTATTTTGTAGCTAAATGATAAGGGACCTATATTTCTATGTATTCGCATCACATTACACTTGTCTACATTGAGATTCAATTGCCATTTCGTGCACCATGCGTCAATTCGCTGCAGATCCTCCTGCATTTCAGTACAATTTTCCATTGTTGCAACCTCTCGATACACCACAGCATCATCTGCAAAAAGCCTCAGTGAACTTCCGATGTCATCCACCAGGTCATTTATGTATATTGTGAATAGCAACGGTCCTATGACACTCCCCTGCGGCACACCTGAAATCACTCTTACTTCGGAAGACTTCTCTCCATTGAGAATGACATGCTGCGTTCTGTTATCTAGGAACTCCTCAATCCAATCACACAATTGATCTGATAGTCCGTATGCTCTTACTTTGTTCATTAAACGACTGTGGGGAACTGTGTCAAACGCCTTGCGGAAGTCAAGAAACACGGCATCTACCTGTGAACCCGTGTCTAAGGCCCTCTGAGTCTCGTGGACGAATAGCGCGAGCTGGGTTTCACACGACCGTCTTTTTCGAAACCCATGCTGATTCCTACAGAGTAGATTTCTAGTCTCCAGAAAAGACATTATACTCGAACATAATACGTGTTCCAAAATTCTACAACTGATCGACGTTAGAGATATAGGTCTATAGTTCTGCACATCTGTTTGACGTCCCTTCTTGAAAACGGGGATGACCTGTGCCCTTTTCCAATCCTTTGGAACGCTTCGCTCTTCTAGAGACCTACGGTACACCGCTGCAAGAAGGGGGGCAAGTTCCTTCGCGTACTCTGTGTAAAATCGAACTGGTATTCCATCAGGACCAGCGGCCTTTCCTCTTTTGAGCGATTTTAATTGTTTCTCTATCCCTCTGTCGTCTATTTCGATATCTACCATTTTGTCAACTGTGCGACAATCTAGAGAAGGAACTACAGTGCAGTCTTCCTTTGTGAAACAGCTTTGGAAGAAGACATTTAGTAATTCGGCCTTTAGTCTGTCATCCTCTGTTTCAGTTCCATTTTGGTCACAGAGTGTCTGGACATTTTGTTTTGATCCACCTACCGCTTTGACATAGGACCAAAATTTCTTAGGATTTTCTGCCAAGTCAGTACATAGAACTTTACTTTCGAATTCATTGAAAGCCTCTCGCATAGCCCTCCTCACACTGCATTTCGCTTCGCGTAATTTTTGTTTGTCTGCAAGGCTTTGGCTATGTTTATGTTTGCTGTGAAGTTCCCTTTGCTTCCGCAGCAGTTTTCTAACTCGGTTGTTGTACCACGGTGGCTCTTTCCCATCTCTTACGATCCTGCTTGGCACATACTCATCTAACGCATATTGTACCATGGTTTTGAACTTTGTCCACTGATCCTCAACACTGTCTGTACTTGAGACAAAACTTTTGTGTTGAGCCACCAAGTACTCTGAAATCTGCTTTTTGTTACTTTTGCTAAACAGAAAAATCTTCCTACCTTTTTTAATATTTCTATTTACGGCTGAAATCATCGATGCAGTAACCGCTTTATGATCGCTGATTCCCTGTTCTGCATTAACTGATTCAAATAGTTCGGGTCTGTTTGTCACCAGAAGGTCTAATATGTTATCGCCACGAGTCGGTTTTCTGTTTAACTGCTCAAGGTAGTTTTCAGATAAAGCACTTAAAAATATTTCACTAGATTCTTTGTCCCTGCCACCCGTTATGAACGTCTGAGTCTCCCAGTCTATATCCGGCAAATTAAAATCTCCACCCAGAACTATAACATGGTGGGGAAATCTACTCGAAATATTTTCCAAATTATTCTTCAGGTGCTGAGCCACAACAGCTGCTGAGCCCGGGGGTCTATAGAGACATCCAATTACCATGTCTGAGCCTGCTTTAACCGTGACCTTCACCCAAATCATTTCACAATTCGAATCTCCGTCAATTTCCTTCGATACTATTGCACTTCTTATCGCTATAAACACGCCTCCCCCTTCACTGTCCAGCCTATCTCTGCGGTATACATTCCAATCCGAGTTTAGCATTTCATTACTGTTTACGTCTGGTTTCAGCCAACTTTCTGTTCCTAGTACTATATGGGCGTTGTGACCGTTTATTAATGAGAGCAGTTCTGGGACCTTTCTATAGACGCTCCTGCAGTTTACTATAAGCACATTAATATTGTTATTCCTTGTTGCATTTTGCCTACTGCCTTGCCGCGTCTCAGGAGGCGTCTTGTCGGGCCTAGGGAGGGAATTCTCTAACCTAAAAAAACCCCATGTGCACTCCACACGTACTCCGCTACCCTCGTAGCCGCTTCCGGCGTGTAGTGCACGCCTGACCTATTCAGGGGGACCCTACATTTCTCCACCCGATAGCGGAGGTCGAGAAATTTGCACCCCAGCTCTCCGCAGAATCGTCTGAGCCTCTGGTTTAAGCCTTCCACTCGGCTCCAAACCAGAGGACCGCGATCGGTTCTGGGAACGATACTACAAATAGTTAGCTCTGATTCCACCCCGCGAGCGAGGCTTTCCGCCTTCACCAACTCCGCCAACCGCCTGTACGAACTGAGGATGACCTCTGAACCCAGACGGCAGGAGTCATTGGTGCCGACATGAGCAACAATTTGCAGTCGGGTGCACCCAGTGCTCTCTATCGCCGCCGGTAGGGCCTCCTCCACATCTCGGATGAGACGCCCCGGCAAGCAGACAGAGTGAACACTGGCCTTCTTCCCCGACCTTTCCGCTATTTCCCTAAGGGGCTCCATCACCCGCCTAACGTTGGAGCTCCCAATAACTAATAAACCCCTCCCCCCATGTGCCTGCTCGGACCTTGCTGAAGGAGCAGCCACATGTCCACTCACAGGCAGAGCGGGCGATGCCACACGATCAGCCTCCACATTGGCCCTCCGCCTCGTGCGCCGCGAACGCCGCTGAACCCGCCACTCCCCTTGGGGAGAGGGTGGCCCAACCGCGCCCAGTACCCGCGAAGATGTCTCGACAGCAGGGACAGTGGGTGAAGCATGTAACACCTGGGGTGTACCTTGCGACGCACCAGACTCCCCACTGCCGCTACACTCCAAGGCAGCAGCCTGAAGACGGCTGACCGCGGCCTTCAACACGCTCAGCTGTTCGCGAAGAGTGGCCAGCTCCTCCTGCGTCCGTACACAGCAGCCACACATCCTATCCATCCTAAGAAGTCAATTTACTATAGAGTGTTAATAAACTTTTAAATAGACTACTAATTCACTAAAGGCGGTTGATTATTGACTAAAGTGTGATTGCTAACCACTCCTTGTAGAAAACAAGGAAAATAGCACTACCTGTCTCTGGACTGGACTGTATTCAAAACAAACACTAGCACTACTAGCACTATGGCTGACTAAAGGGACTCTCTGACTGTATTCAAAACAAACACGAGATCTATGGAACACTTAATAGCACTCGACTATTAAAGCTTCCTAAAAGCAAAAACACGCAGAAGAAGAAGTGACAAGTAAGAAAAATACAGTTAATACTTAAATTAAGGTAGCTCGCTGCACAGCAGACGTGAAGCAGACGGCGGTTAGGGCGACACTCAGTGTAACTTTCTGTCCGCCATACATTTTGAAGATGTATTTCGCGTGAGAAGTATTATATCTCTGTTTCCGCTTTAGGATCAATATACATTTTTCATTCAATCATCCAAGTTTTCAAGTGACTTATCTTAGTGCTCTTTCACTCGTAAAACAGTATTTAACAAATTAAGAATAAAATCATGCAGTTGTTCTTTGTCTATTTTATTTAGTGAGAATGTAAAGGTATATGTCTATGGAACTGTGTATGCGCATTAAATGCGTTATTTTGTTTGTGAATATTGATGAGTATTCGTGATTGAGTATGGCTGGGATTTTTCAAATTTATTATCCTCCTCCCTGATAATGGTTAACGAATCTTCCACACGTTCCATATCTCTACATGCGTTCACTCAAGAACAACGTTCTCTTATCGTACCCCATTCATTTTAATTGTATTTAAATCAGAGGGAAAATAACATGGCTTAATCAGTAATAGAAAAAATATTAATTGGAAATTTCAGGTATGCAGGTATGTACATGTCACTGCTGAACTTCGACACATGAGCCACTGGAGACGAAGGCTTCAGGATAAGTTCTGTTACAACACTGTATTTTTCACATTATTTGGTAATGTAGGACACATGAGAAACAATTGTATTCCACAAAATACACCATAAGATGAAGTTTGTTGTTAGTAGACGCATAGCGTCTACAGTGAAGAATCTGATTTCAGTTGGTCATGATTAACTACCATTAACCACCCTATTGTTATTCCGTAGCGTGCTTTAAAATTCCTTGCTGCTCCAAAATTAAAATCATCTCAGTCATATTGCGTTTACTTACACATGAGTGAAATTTGATATAAAGGATTAACATTTCATGGCAAAAATTCTGGTTCATAATCTATTATAAACTAACAGGCTAAAATAATTAAAGGAGGGCCCGGTTTCAGTTCTCTTTGATCGACTGCTGGCTGTTTAGTAGCTGTTCCTTTATTTATGGAGGTTACAACGAAACTGTGAGTTTCCAGTGTCTGTATGAGTTGTTTAACACTATCTGATTACCTGACATTTTCCGTTTACTTACTACAAATTTACTTCACAAAGTTCGGTGTAAATTGTTCCGTTTACAGACTTTTCACTGCCAGCACATCCACCTATATAATTATACACATATTAATTGATACTTGCTACAAGTTTGGTTAAAAACTGTGCAAATCTTATAAAGCTATGAGTTTTTTTTTACATAGCAGCCCTAGGACTGCTGGAGGATTGCCACACACACACACACACACACACACACACACACGCACACATACATACATACAAATACACACACGGACACCAGTATTGTCATATCCGAACCATCATTAGTCTAACTGCTCTAGCGACATCTGAACTATGTTTATTTTTGCAGTAACCACTTCCCATCTCCACACCCAATCTTTTTGATGCTAGGGCTTGGTCAAACACACAAAGTAGTTTTTTGCCAAATAGTAATTTGTGCGCCAAACGCTCTTTAGCTCTGAAAAAGCATAAGCACCCTTTACTGTTTCTTGTTGTTGTTGTTGTGGTCTTCAGTCCAGAGACTGGTTGGATGCAGCTCTCAGTGCTACTCTATCATGTGCTAGCTTCTTCAGCACCCTACATCCTTCTGAATCTGCTTAGTCTATTAATCTATTGGTCTCCCTCTACGATTTTTACCCTCCTCGCTGCCCTCCAATACTAAATTGGTGATCCCTTGATGCCTCAGAACATGTCCTACCAACCGATCCCTTCTTCTGGTCAAGTTGTGCCACAGATTTCTCTTCTCCCCAATTCTTTCAGTACCTTCTCATTAGTTACGTCATCTACCCATCTAATCTTCACCATTCTTCAGTAGAACCATATTTCGAAAGCTTTTACTCTCTTATTGTCTAAACTATTTATCGTCCATGTTTCACATCCATACATGGCTACACTTCATACAAATACTTTTAGAAAAGACTTCCTGACAGACTGTTATGGTCGCAGGTTCGAATCCTGCCTCGGGTATGGATGTGTGTTATGTCCTTAGGTTAGTTAGGTTTAAGTAGTTCTAAGTTCTAGGGGACTGATGACCACAGCAGTTAAGTCCCATAGTGCTCAGAGCCATTTCAATCATTTGAACTTACTGACACTTAAATCTATACTCGATGTTAACAAATTTCTCTTCTTCAGATATGCTTTCATTGTCATTGCTAGTCTACATTTTATATCTTCTCTACTTCGACCATCATCAGTTATTTTTCTCCGCAAATAGCAGAACTCATCGACTGCTTTAAGTGTCTCATTTCCTGATCTAATTCCCTCACCATCATCTGATTTAATTAGACTACATTCCATTTTCCTAGTTTTGCTTTCTTGATGTTAATCTTATATCCTCCTTTCAAGACCCTGTCCATTCCGTTCAACTGCTCTTCCAGATCCTATGCTGACTCTGACAGAATTACAATGTCATCGGCGAACCTCGAAGTTTTTGTGTCTTCTCCACGGACTTTAATTCCTACTCCAAATTTTTCTTTGTTTCCTTTACTGCTTGTTCAGTATACAGATTGCATAAAATCGGCGATAGGCTACAACCCTGTCTCACTCCCTTCCCAGCCGCTGCTTCCCTTTCATGCCCCTCGACTCTTATAACTGCCATCTGGTTTCTGTAGAAACCGTAAATAGCCCTTTTCTCTCTTTATTTTACCGCTGCCACCTTCATAATTTGAAAGAGAGTATTCCAGTCAACATTGTCAAAATCTTTCTCTAAGTCTACAAATGCTAGAAACGTAGGTTTGCCTTTCCTTAATCTACCTTCTAAGGTAAGTCGTAGGGTCAGTACTGTCTCACGCGTTCCAACATTTCTACAGAATCCAAACTGTACTTGCCTGAGGTAGGCTTCTACCAGTTTTTCATTCGTTTGTAAAGAATTCGTGTAAGTATTTTGCAGCCGTGGCTTATTAAACTGATAGTTGGGTAATTTTCACATGTCAAAACCTGCTTTCTTTGGGATTGGAATTATTATATTCTTCTGTAAGTCTGTGAGAATTTCGCCTGTCTCATACGTCTTTCTCACCAGATGGTAGAGTTTGGTCACAGCTGGCTCTCTCAAGGCTATCAGTAGATGTAATGGGATGTTGTCTACTCCCAGGGCCTTGTTTCGACTTAGGTCTTTCAGTGCTCTGTCAGATTCTTCAAGTAGTATCATATCTCCTATTTCATCTTCACTTACGTCCTCTTTCATTTCCATAATATTGCGCTCAGGTACATCACCCTTGGGTGGAGCTTCATATTCATACAAGTTGTTCTCTTTTCTCAAAAGGTCTCTTTAATTTTCCTGTAGGCAGTAGCTATCTTACCCTAGTGATATATGCCTCTACATCCTTACATTTATTCTCTAGCCATCCCTGGTAAGTCATTTTGCACTTCCTATCGATCTCATTTTTGAGACGTTTTTATTCCTTTTTGCCTGCTTCATTTACTGCATGTTTGTTTTCTTCTTTCATCAATGAAATTCAACATCTCTTCTGGTACCCAAGGATTTCTTCCAGCCCTCGAGATTTTACCTACTTTATCGTCTGCTACCTTCACTATTTCGTCTCTCAAAGCTACCCATTCTTCTCCTACCGTATTTCTTTCACCTGATCCTGTCAGTCGTTCCCTAATACTCTCTCTGAAGCTCTATACATCCTCTGGTTTTTTCAGTTTATCCAGGTTCTATCTTCTTAAATTCCCACCTCCTTGTAATTTCTTCAGTTTTAATATACAGTTCATAACCAATAGATTGTGGCCAGAGTCCACATCTGTCCCTGAAAGTATCTTACAATTTAAAACCAGGTTCCTAAATCTCCGTCTTACCATTATATTATCTATCTGAAATCTTCGAGTGTCTCCAGGCTTCTTTCACGTATACAACCTTCTTTCATGTTTTTTAAACCAAGTGTCAGCTATGATCAAGTTTTGCTCTGTGCAAAATTCTACCAGGTGCCTTCCTCTTTCGTTCCTTACTCCCATTCCATACTCAACTATTACTTTTCCTTATTTTCCTTTTCCTACTTCGAATTCCAGTCCCCCATGACTATTAAATTTTCGTCTCCATTCACTATCTGAATAATTCCTTTTATCTCATCATACATTTCTTCAATCTCTTCATTATCGCCGGACCTAGTTGGCATATAAACTTGTACTACTGTGAGAGTTTCGTGTCTCTCATGGTTGCAATAATGCGTTCACTATGCTGTTCGCCATAGCTGACCCTATTTGTTTATTCATTATTAAACCTACTCCCACATTACCCTATTTGATTTTGTATTTATAACACTGTATTCACCTAACCAGAAGTCTTGCTCCTCCTGCCACCGAACTTCACTAATTCCTACTATATCTAACTTTAACCTACCCATTTCCTTTTTTATACTTTCTAACCTACCTGCACGATTAAGGGATCTGCCATTCCAAGCTGCCGGCCGCTGTGGCCGAGCGGTTCTGGTGCTTCAATACGGAACCGCGCGACTGCTACGGTCGTAGGTTCGAATCCTGCCTCGAGCATGGATGTGTGTGATGTCCTTCGGTTAGTTAGGTTTAAGTAGTTCTAAGTTCTAGGGCACTGATGACCTCAGATATTAAGTCCCATAGTGCTCAGAGCCATTTGAACCATTCCACGCTCCGATCCGTAGAACGCCAGTTTTGTTTATCCTGATAACGACATCCTCCAGAGTAGTCCCCGACTGGAGATCCGAATGGGGGAGTATTTTACCTTCAGAATATTTTACCCAAGAGGATCCCAATCATCATTTAACCATACAGTAAAGCTGCATGCCCTTGGGAAAAATTGCGGCTGTAGTTTCCCCTTGACTTCAGCCGTTCGCAGTATCAGCACAGCAAGGCCTTTTTGCTTAATGTTACAAGGCCATATCAACCAACGATCCAGAATGTTGCTCGTGCGACTAATGAAAAGGTTGCTGCCCCTCTTCAGGAATCACACGTTTGTCTAGCGTCTCATCAGATACCTCTCCGTTGTGCTTGAACCTACGGTTCATGGAGGAAGTGAAATTCCTTCGGGCACTGAATATCAAAAACAAGTCAATGGTTACTGAGGCTGCATATTATTTCGTGTATATTTTCTTTTCTCACCGAAATAATAAAGTTCCTACATTCTTGGAGACAACTGAGTAAGAAGCGACTTGCCGCGCATTAAATGATAGTACCAAACTTCAGTCGTTTTGCCATTTTAGAATTCAAATGATGAGGGACGCTATAAAAGGGCCAGGTAAGGGCCAGCTAAGCCACCAAGGCTGTGTAACAGCATTTACCGGAGTTATGAACTACGGGCGTAGCGTGCGTTTTCGCGAAGTTGCGTAACTCCCAGGCGAGCACAGTTTCGAACTGCGTGCTTTGTCGATTAATTTGCTTGCTAACGCCTGAGTTACGAAATCGATTCGCTTACAACGCCGATGTTTAGCCCTACACTGGTCTAAGTATACAGGCATTAATGAAATTTCAAACTTTGGTTAGTGAAACTACTTTAGCAAGGACCGTTACAAGAAAGGAAAAAAGGAAGCTTAAAATTTAATGCTCCGTCGACGACGTGGTCATTATAGACGAAACACGCCCTCAGATTGCGGATGGACGAGGGAGGAAATCACTCGTGTTCTTTTCAAAGGGGCCATACCAGCATTTGCATTAAATGATTCTGGAAAAACGCAGTATACCTAAATCCAAACAGCCGGTCGGGGGATTTATGCACCACCCACGCGAATGCGAATCAAGTGTAGTAACATTGCGTCACCTCGAATAAACACGTATGATATCAAGATTTATTTGTTGCTGAATCATGGTTCCTGCTCGTACTCTTCACAGTACAGCGTTCATTTGATCTAGGTATATGTCTCTACAGTAAAATAAGTTCAGATCTATTTCAGATTTAAAAATATTTAAATTTCAGTTATTATAATCGCTGCGTACAGCATTGCCCACAGTGATAAAAGCGTTGTTCAAATGGTTAAAATGGATGTAAGGACAATGGGACTTAATAGCTGAGGTCATCAGTCCCTTAGACTTGGAACTACTTAAACCTAACTAACCTAAGGGCATCACATACATCCATACCCGAGGCAGGATTCGAACCTGCGACCGTAGCGGTCGCGCGGCTCCAGACTGAAGCGCCTATAACCGCTCGGCCACTTGGGCCGGCGCCACCCGTGTACACCTACGTTGTTGATGCAACAACAGTTACTTCCTTCATTGTCGACACTGAGGAGACAATGTCATGTAATACCTCATTATATCGTGGCGGACCTCCTTTTGACCTGTGTTGTTCAACAACACGACGTGCCTTAGATTCGACAAGTCGTTGAAATTCCCGTGCAGAAAAACTGAGCCATGCTGCTTCTAGTGCAGTCCATAATTCTGGAATCGTTGCCGGTGCAGGATGTTGTGCACGAACTGACCTCTCTCTTATCTCCCATAAGGGTTCGATTGGACTCATTCGCTCGAATTGTCCAGAATGTTCCGTAAACCAATCGCGAACAACAGTGGCCCTGTGACATTGCATATTGGCTTCCATTCCGTCGTTATTTGGTAACAAGAAGTCCGCAAATGGCTGCAAATGGTCTCCACGTAGCGGAACACAACAATTTACAGTTAATGATCGATTCAGTTGGAACAGAGGACGCAGTCCAATCCATGTAAACACAACCCACACAATTATGGAGCCACCAGCAAATTGTACTGTGTCTTGTTGACCCTACTATCAGCTCTCGGACTCATCTTACCAGACCACAGTTTATCAATCGTCTAGGGTCCCAACGATGTGATCAAGACCCAGGAGAGGCGCTGTAGACAATGTCATGGTATTGGCAAAGGCACTCGCGTCGATCGTCTGCTGCCATAGCCCATTAACAGCACATTTCACTGCACTGTTTTAACGGATAGGTTCGTCGTACGTTTCACATTGATTTCTGCACTTATTTCATGCAGTGCTGCTTGTCTGTTACTACCGACATCTCCGATCGTTAAGCGGAGGCCTCGGCGACTGCATTTTCCATGGTGAGGGGTAATGCCTGAAATTTGCCATCCTGTGCAAACTGTTGACGCTGTCGATCTCGGAGTACTGAATTTAGTAACAGTTTCCGAAATGAACTGTCCCATGCTTCTAGCTCTAAATACTGTTCCATGTTGAGTGTTAATTCCCGTCGTATGATCTAATGACGTCGGAAACCTATTCATATGAATCACCTAAGGACAAATGACGGCTCCTCCAATACACTGCTCATTTGTACCCAGCGTACGCGATGCTACTGGCATCTTCATGTATAAATATCGCTGTCTCATGACTTTTGTCATCTAAACGTATTACGATTATGGGAATTAGGCTATATGTCCTACAAAATCTTATACAATCTCAGTGGCTAGGGTACTATAGCGAGTGTCCCAGAAATATTGCATCAACCATCAAGGGGTTCTAGAGGGTGTCCTGAGGAACAAATCGAAAACAGGAACCGGTGTCCGGAAACATCATCCAGCGATGCTACACAACGTCGAAGGTGCCGACGGCGGCACATGCACTAGGCCACCCCTTGGCAGCAAACGTGACTTTGCACACTGACGAGCCGTTGGCGGAACGTCTCGCAATGTTGATTGTTAGTCAATGATTACGACTGGGTGCCTCGATAAACAGTCGAGAGGCCACTACGTAGAAAGGCCTTGTCTCCAATGAATGCGGTGCTAGTTGCCTCGGTGTATCACAATTTCGTACGCGGGTGTCCGTCTGCAGTTTATTTATGTCTTGGTACCGTCTAAAATTTACAGGAGAAAACTAAACTAAAATAAACTCCTTATGAAAAGCCTTGTCCGAAACCATCGATGTAATAAAGCATCGCATTAATATGGGTCAAGGCGTTCCTGCACAACAGCTATGTCCATCTTCTCCACTGGCGATCGGGACAATCAGCCGCGATCACTGAACAACAAACAACATTGCCTACGGTCCCTCAGCGTAGAAACTATAGTTTGCCGTCGAAGGCGTAGCCTAGTGGCAGGCCCAGGCGCCGTACATTCGAGGCTCTGTAACGTCGCTGGGTGGCGTTCCCGAACACAGGTTTCTGTCCTCGACTTCTTCTTTAAGAGACTCTCTACAACCCCTTGCAGTTTGCCGTAACATTTCTGGGACACACTGTGTAGATCCAGTTTACTTTTCGCTCTAGCTTTCATAACCTTGAAGTAGGTCGACTACGTGCTGCCGTATTTCCTTAAATAGTAACGATCCCGTCAGCCTTTCAGCTTTGACCTCGGATCCGTAGAAAACTCGGGTTCGGAAATGAAGAGAAACTGCCTGTTCGTTGCACCTATTTCTCTTCATTCCTATCTTCCCTTCTGCATGGGATGCAACAACGTTTTACCCTGAAACCGTATTATTTGGTCATCAGGCTCTGTTCTTCAGGAGACTGAAGCTCGTACGGTCAAGAAGAAAAATTATCCTCATTGAGGACTGCGTGGAGTACTTTCCAGGGTAGCCAAGAGCGCCTAACGCGCTGCTTCATGGACGTGGGTAGTCGCGCCAGCCCCAGATCGAACCCGCCCTGTGGATTAACGACGAGGGCCGGTGTGCCGGTCATCCTGGATGTGAATACCGGGCTGGTCCCCACGTCCCACCTCAGTTACACGACTCACAGACATTTGACACACAATCGCACTTTTCCCTGATTGACACCAGACGCAGACAATTGCGGTACACTAATTCCTTCCCCAGGGGTGCGGGGTGGCGACAGGAAGGGTATCCGGCCGCCCCTGAAAATTAATGTGCCACATAGTTCAGGAAGAACTCATACAGCATCCTTCCTGTCGAAGACCGGTCCCGTCTGTCCTGCCACAAATCCATGATACACACTGTAATGGAGATGTTATTGTTTTCACAAGTATCAAGTATTTCATTGCCTTTATGTAGCCTTTTTTTCTTTTTTTTCATTCATTACACATCTGATATTTTTCTGACACACCGATCAAGAGCTAGGCCTCCAAATACTACTTGCACTGTGTGAGTAGTTAATATGCCAAATACGCCCGAGGAACGCGTTAGAACTGTCTGCTTCACTCCCGCAATATAGCGTCTCTGTTATTGGCCTCAGTTTGCTCCATAGCATTATTGAGTGTCAATTCTTTTCCTGCAGAGCAGCACTTTTCAGATTTTTTTTCGTCATAATTATAATGGATTATTTTATCAACGTATGCCTAATAGAGCATGAACGTTACATACGGCTCGACACAGTAGCGTTGGCTCAGGTGGACCCACCGAAACCGAAAAGTATAAAGAACACCACATTGTATACAGGTAGTAGCAGGAGCTTCTTAAGTGGTAGTGTAGACTTCTCCGGATTAAAAGCACGTATATAATTTTTATGATTATAAAACAACAACAGAATGTAACCAAGATAAATGCTTACAGAATGTGTTAATAAAAAGCAAATGGTTAAGATAAATGCTGATTTTCATAAATTCCACCTCCAAGTTCAAGCACGTTACAATTGTTTTGACAACAGCTCGTGGAGTTCCAAGCGTTCTTTTATGAGGGCAGCAAAATCGGAATGATCAATTCGTCCCCTGTGTTTACTTTTTCTTTGTAGACTTTGCCGTTCACTTCTCTCCACGGCCAAAAATCTAAAGCGGTAAGGTGTGGAACTTAGGTGGCCAAGAAACGTCACAAATTCTGCCGATTCATCACCGCGGAGTGTTAGGTTTGCCTGGAACAAGTTATCAGGGTCCATGGCGGACTCTGTGCCTAATAGGTAACAGGACATATGCTAAACGGGGGTGACTGCAATGCTAATAATTTCTGCAGAACATACTAATGTCCATATCCTGTGAATATGAACGTCCCATCTCCAGTCTTCAATGCTCTGTTTTTTCTGACCATGAGTGTATATTTTCAAGAACTTTCCTCTGCAAATGTGAGGTGTGGTGTGATAGACAATCAACTGTGATACGGTAACATCTTACAGGACACCGTTATTCCGACTTTCTTGAAAACGAGCTTCCTGTATTATAGGCACTTGGTGTAGGGAGTGGCGACTGACCCTTAACATATACAAATGTAATGTATTGCGAATACATAGAAAGAAGGATCAGTTATTGTATGATTATATGATAGCGGAACAAACACTGGTAGCAGTTACTTCTGTTAAATATTTGGGAGTATGCGTGCGGAACGATTTGAAATGGAATAATCATATAAAATTAATTGTTGGTAAGGCGGGTACCAGGTTGAGATTCATTGGGAGAGTCCTTAGAAAATGTAGTCCATCAACAAAGGAGGTGGCTTACAAAACACTCGTTCGACCTATATTTGAGTATTGCTCATCAGTGTGGGATCCGTACCATATCGGGTTGACGGAGGAGATAGAGAAGGTCCAAAGAAGAGCGGCGCGTTTCGTCACAGGGTTATTTGGTAACCGTGATAGCGTTACGGAGATGTTTAGCAAACTCAAGTGGCAGACTGCAAGAGAGGCGTTCTGCATTGCGGTGTAGCTTGCTCGCCAGGTTTCGAGAGGGTGCGTTTCTGGATGAGGTATCGAATATACTGCTTCCCCCTACTTATACCTCCCGTGGGGATCACGAATGTAAAATTAGAGAGATTCGAGCGCGCACTGAGGCTTTCAGACAGTCGTTCTTCCCGCGAACCATACGCGACTGGAACAGAAAAGGGAGGTAATGACAGTGGCACGTAAAGTGCCCTCCGCCACACACCATTGGGTGGCTTGCGGAGTATGAATGTAGATGTAGATTGGAAGAGGTTCGTATGGCTCCAAGGATGAGTATGTTCTTCAAGCATGACGGGGCTCCTGCACATTCTGGTCGTCAGGTGACGCATTTTCTATTAGCAACAGGTCTGGTGATCTGGCGGGCCAGGGTGAAAGGCTGACATCCTGTAACACCAAGAAGACACGTGTTCGTGCAGCAACATGTGACCGTGCATTGTCTTGCTGAAAAATGGCGGCTAGGGTATTGTGCAGAAAGTGTATGGCTACGGGTTGCAGTATGTCACAGGCGTAGGTCACACGTTATTCTCTCAAAATAAGTGTGGTTTTTATGCAAATAAGAGTTTAAAGATCATTAAATATCAAGGCATCGGCTCTGATTACGTATATTACATGAGTGTGAACTGACGTTACTAGTGACTTTGTGTACCTTTTCCCACACATGGTTCAATTAGTAATTATCGAAACGTGTTTACAACGTTCAAGTAACAATGGGAAGCAATTATGTGAAGCTTGATATTGGAAACCTTCCAAACTATCACGCATTTATAACTTACACGGTACCGCTTGGCAACGAAGTCAACCTACATTCCTCTACGGCTCTACGAAATAGTACGAGAATTAGCTCAGCATTTCTGTTGTTTGGCGTGACCAACTGATGCCGGCACGGTAGCTCAGCGTGTTCGGTCAGAGGGCTAGGTACCCTCAGTAATAAAAAATTAAGTGATTTGATCAACGAACTACCTGTACGAGTGTCATCGGACGTCCGCCACCAACAAATTCAACGAAAAATATAGAACAAAATGAGATACGAAAGGACACGGGTGTGTGCAAATATTTTCTACCTCTTCATATATGCAACGTGTTCTGAGATATTGTTATTCGTGTAAGTTAAGATTTTTCTGCAATATTCGTTATTACTTACATGTAAGGGCGCACTTCCTCAGTAATGATTTCGAGATTTCTGTGTGTTTAAAAAACGAAATACGAAATTGCTGTGAGTGAAACAACCAACAGTGACCTTTATCTTTTTTCTTGTTAGAAATAATTCACCATTTTTTCTGAATATGTAGCGATTTACGAGTATGCTGTTAGACAGGAATCTAAGAGCAAAACTTAAATTACTGGGAATGGAAGCAGCAGCAGTCATCTTCATAATCTTGCCTGTCACAAGTCTTTATCTGCGATAGAATCCTCAACAACAGTAGAGAGGGATGAAAGATCTCCGCCGTAATATTTTTAGACTGTAGCACCATATACGAAACATTTTCATTCATGAGATGCATGTTATAAACTTCGACGAACTGCAGGAGTTCTCGTAAACGCGTTTTCTCAATTTTGTTTTTAAGACCCACATCGTTGACGTATCATATGGGGAAGTGGGCTACTTAATCATTTGGGTCTCTAGGAGCGAGTTATAACCAAATTCTGTTTGTCTTTTTTTATTAAACTTCCTGGCAGATTAAAACTGTGTGCCGGACCGAGATTCGAACTCGGTCCGGCACACAGTTTTATCTGACAGGAAGTTTCATATCAGCGCACATTCCGGTGCAGAGTGGAAATCTCCTTCTGGAAATATCTTCTTATTCTTTGAAATTCTCAGAATCAATTTTTCGGGTGTTTTTATAGATGTATTAATACAATGTGGTACTACACACTATTTCTAACTCATTTTCCGAAACGTAAAATCAAAAAGCCAATGTCAGTGTGAATAAGAATAAGTTGACATAATTCGGCATTTACGACAGTCTGCAGAATACAGTCAAATAAGGTATCGTTATTATGCATGCATGGAACATGCGGTCAGGGAAACTGTAAAAATTGCTATGCATTTCAGCTGAGAATCATAGAAATGGATATGCTGCACCTGATACTGTTAGGAAGAGGCAACGGCGACGAAGGCGGTCACGTCAAAAAATGGTTCAAATGGCTCTGAGCGCTATGGGACTTAACAGCTGAGGTCATCAGTCCCCTAGACATACGTCCATGCCCGAGGCAGGATTCGAACCTGCGACCGTAGAGTGCGCGCGGTTCCAGACTGACGCGCCTAGAACCGCTCGGCTACGTCTTCCGGTGCGGGCACTTCAGCTCGATGGAATGCGACGTCATGCGTTATGGCAACGTAAACACAATTTTCGGTACTTCGAAGAATAACGCGTCTGTGTCGTTTCTAGACGCTTTGTGTTCGTGGTGCTGTGCGTGCTGTAGTGCGCATGCGCGGATCTGCTTTTGATTGGCTTTCGCGAAACGAACCGAAAACAGCGCTTCGGTTCTCTAGACCCGAAAGGGGACCGCTTCCGAACTGCATACTGAGTAATGCAGTGGCTCTAATTCGAGTGCTAGACTGTTCGGTGGAGTACCGAAACGATCGGCACAATGCCGGATAGATACAGAATAGGCAACCTGCCGAAGGACAAACACCGGAAGTCGTCCATCGGAGGATGAAGAATATGTATAGGACAGAATGTCCGATGTCTGTCGTAAACTTCCTTTGTGGAACGGTGCGCCTCGTTCCCTGCTGCTGGTTCATAATAACACAGTTTCCCGTATCGCAACATGTCGCATCGCACAGGATACGCCAACTTACTGTAAGTAGGTGACACTCGAGCAGCCGCCCTATAGCCTTATCTCTCCTGATGGGATTACCACGCCTTTGGTCCCTGAAAAAACGTTTGAAAGACCGACGATTCCTGTCGGACGAGGATATGCGGCAGGCAGTTACAGACTTCTTTACACAGCAGGACATAGTTAGTAGCTAACCGGTATCTTGAACTTGGTGCGTCTGTGGAATGATTCCCTCAACAATCAAGGCGACTTTGCCTGGTTGGCATAGAGATTCTGTACTGTACGGCCTTCGAACAGAAACCGTCTGTTCACCCCTTGTACATGGTATCCAAGGTATCTTGCGACAAAATTAGGAACCCGTGTGCGGAAACGTCATCCACTGAGGCTACAGGGTGTTGAAGCTACAGGCGCCAGCGCCTGCAACTAGGCCACATCTTCGGCTGCAAACTAGAGTTTGTAAACTGACGGACCTTAGGCAGAACGTCTCACAATGTTGTTTGTTATTCAATAATCGCAACTTATTGCACGATCGCCAGTGGAGGTCTTGTCTCATATGAATACGATGCTTGTTACCTCAGTGGACGACGGTTTCGGACACTGGTTTCCATCTGCAGTTTATTTTTCTCCTGCAACCCTCTAAAACCTCCAGTGTTTTCCGGTATACAGGAGATGGAAACCAGTGTCCAAACAGTCATCTACCAAGGTAACAGAGTATGGCATTCACAGGAGGCAGCAGCTGTGTCCTCTCGCGATCGTGGCAGTTAGGAGCGATCACTGAATACGAAAAAAAAAACACATTGCCAGACGTTCGGCCTACGTACAGTGTCAGATTTGCTGCCAAAGGGGTGGCCTAGTCACAGGCGCTGGCTCCTATAAATTCGACGGTCTGTAGCTTCATTGGATGATGTTCCCGGACATGGGTTCCTATCCTCGATTTGTTTCTCAGGGCACACTCTTCAACCCTGCAAAGTTTTTCGCAACATTTCTGGGACACCCTGTACATAGAAAGTTTAATTGCCTCTCGTCTTTACTACCACCTCCTAAAATATTTATTATTTCTCCTGAAACACCCTGCATATCGTTGTTACTTAAAATGAGCTAGCAACGCTCCTCGGCGAGTAAATATGCTGTGAATTCCGGCATCACTCTTAATACGTGTCAGGCGCAGGAGGGTGAGGTGGTGACAGGCGGCCAGCGCAGCATTAGCTTCCGGCGTGACAGGCAGGCGTCGCGGCGCCGGGCGTCAGGCGCGTGACAGGCGACGCCGGCTGTCAGCGGCGGCTGGTGACGTCAGCCTTTGACAGCGCCGCCAGACGGGAGAGAGCGGCTCGCGCGTCACTCAGCCGCGGCCGGGCCATCGGCGCCCATCCATCTGGCTGTACGTCACACCGGCTCTGGCAGCCGTGCATTCGCCAGGGCGGCGACGACAGCGGCACATGGCAGTGTTTCATTATGCGGACTCTCTCTACGCTGTTTCCTGCAGACACCGACGCGTCGTTCGTCCCTTTACGAGAGACGCCGAGAGATTCTATCCAAGTAACGTAGGGCAGAAGTGGAACATGGGCTCGTTTATACTATTCGTTAGTTTCGCATTCCCGCACTCAAATATTGACCTGTGTTTTATGCCGTATTTGAAAAAAAAAAAAAAAGAAAACAAGATTATTTTTTTTTTCAAAAAGGATAGAGAAAGCTGGGAATTTTTTTTTCGTAAGGAGGCACCATTGTTCATCTGAGCTGGAACTCAATCTCAATTCTACATCTATACCCTGCAAGCCACCTTACGCTATGCGGTAAAGAGTACGTATGATACCGGTATGCCGGCCGCGGTGGTCTCGCGGTTCTAGGCGCGCAGTCCGGAACCGTGCGACTGCTACGATCGTAGGTTCGAATCCTGCCTCGGGCCTGGATGTGTGTGTTGTCCTTAGATTAGTTGGGTTTAAGTAGTTCTAAGTTTTAGGGGACTGATGACCACAGCAGTTGAGTCCCATAGTGCTCAGAGCCTTTTGGACCACGATACCGGTATCTTCCACTCCCCTTGCCACCTCCTCATTCTGTGTTCCGCTCGCAAACGCTGCGTGGGAACAATAATCGTCTGTAAACCTCCGTATGAGACCTAATGGCTGTGATTCTCTCTTTGTGGTCATTTCACGAAAAGTGTATCTTCTTTGACATTTCTTGTAACGTATACAAAATACATGAATCGCTTACTGAAGAATGGCAACTGGTCCGAAATTTACATATTTCAGTTTTTTTAACGATTATGATTCTGAGCGGATCAATGCATTTCGTACCACCGAAAGGAAACCTGTTTACACGTTAAGACGGGTCTGGCAACACCCTCTATTTTCTGTTTACTGCAGATAGGGAACTAGCACGGGACTTGTTGGTGGACGGTGGACAGGTACTATACAGTGGATGACGTTATTGAACTCATAAAACATTTCTCAAAAGAGAATAAAAAGATTTTCCATTGCATATTTTATCGACTACAGTTCCTTGCAGTCTACAGCCTATAAAAGAACCTTCCTGAGCGCTTAATCGTGTAGTAAAGTCGTTCCTAGCCGCCTGAAAAGGGTTCTCACTATTTCAAAATGCCATGTGATGAACTTTTCAGCTGAAAATCCGCTTAGTGTTACGTGTAACATGATTACGGCTGCCTGGACGATGGACAATTTTAGGATGAGAGAAGATGTACAACCTATGGTTCAAATGGTTCAAATGGCTCTGAGCACTATGGGACTTAACATCTATTGTCATCAGTCCCCTAGAACTACTTAAACCTAACTAACCTAAGGACATCACACAACACCCAGTCATCACGAGGCAGTACAACCTTTGAAACAGCCTTCAAAGAAAGCCTAAATATCTGCGATGCCCACAAATAGCAACAAAATGGACGACGTCGAGAAGTGTTTGGTCTCTATCTCTCAGGAGAAGTTGCAGTTTTGGAATTCAGTTGCATCATTGTTGACATGTAGATGAAGATGACTGCGTAATGCAAACATAAAAAACGTGAAATATTATTTAGAAAAATGTAACGGACAATGTTTATTACAATAAAAGTCTTTATATGTGCTTTTCTATTTAAAAAAAAACTTAACCCTAACATTAATTTGAAAATAAAATGTACTAAAGGAAGGGACCGTGTCCCTCTCTTTCCCCTAACGTCGTACTTGACTATTACGTGTATAGAATAAGAAAATGCAAGAAACCAGAAAAACATGTCTGGAGATAAATTGCACTAAAGCGATTTTACTCCTTTTTTTGTCTCTACCATAAATAATAGAAAATGTGGACACGTTGCCTTTTGCTAATAAAATGATACGTAAACCCCAGAATTGTAGTAGAACAGTGATGCCCATACCTTCAACGCTAGAGGAAAAATGAACTGTATCGCTCATTATTAAAGCTGTCTGTGGTTCAGAAAGCCGCAGCAACAGATTTTTCTCTCATTTGCCCATTAACACCAAAAATATGACACCTAGCAAGTTTTAAATCAAACCTAAAATAATTTTTCCTTAGGATCCCTCTATTCCATAGACGAATTTCCATTTAAAAACTGGTAGCCTGCAAAAAATTTAAAAAAGTTTTAACTGTAGTTGCGTGAGAAGTACTAAAAACAATGTGCTACTTAATGTTAAGAATAATCACATATACATGTCATGTACATTAACTCGTTCCACACCACTTCGATAAAAGAATTGTTCAAACGATTTGTAGAAAATGTAACTAACTGTCAGCAAACCTCTCTGTGAAGCTCAACGAGTCTCTTGTGCTGTCATCCACTGGAGTTTGTTGTGCATCTCCCTAACAAATAAACGGTACGTTAGTGAATTCAGGAGACTGTTTTTCTGGAGCTGCTGGGCTAAAACTGCTCTTCCGTCACTCTTATATAGGATTTGTATGGTTTCCGTAATCACTTTCCGTGAATAATGGAACGATTTCTTCAGAAATGGTTCCCCTATTTCTTTCTCATTTTTATGGAATTCGAGGGAGTATTTCATCGCTAATGAGTTCGATATCGACGGGATCTTTAACGTGAAGTTGCCCACCGGCTCTCTACAAGCTCCGTCCGGACTCGCAAGTAATAGCCGTACCATCCTATATCTCGTATTTATGTTGTGCAACACACGCCTTGAGTATTAGTGTTGTCATTTGCTAAAAAATTTAGTACAGTAAAGACTACAATAATATTCACAATTTTGTGAAGTTACCAAGGTTATGTGAAAAATTAGTCACTGTAGATGTTGGAAGTCAACATCGTCTGTCATCTTTAATTGAACAATATTAATGTCGCCGAACTGCTGCGAAAAATACATCTGTTTGTCTGTCCAGTGCGCAGTTCACACAATGCAAATCGATGTTTTACGTAAAGCTTTTGGTATAGTAGAGCGTTATTGATAAACATTTGCTTCAAAGTCACATACAAGTACATATGAAAAGATGTTAGGTCTTGAGAAACTGATGTTTGCTCTGCCGTCTTTGTTAATCCAGATAGCGTGCTACCTACCCTAAGCTACGTACTGAGAACGCCTTGTCCGTGACGTGGAGAAAGAGAGAACCTCTCATCCTCAAAAGGCTCTCGAATGTAGGAGAAATGATGGACGCATATAAACAATTCATTGATCATTTCACTCTCAAAGAAGACAGTACCAATAACAGACCACAGTGAAAGGATATCGCTATTCTTAGTGAAAATGAGAACATAATGGAATGTACAGCCTGATGAGCATAGAACACTGACTGAGAAGATACCAGATTAAAGACGGAAGTATTAAGGAACACCAGAAATTTGATTAGCGGCAAAGTTTATATAAGAATTGTAGACTTCTTTGTAGACGAAGTGAAGGCACTGCGCTAGCTTGGAAGCAGAAGAAAGTGTGACGGACGAGTCACGGAAGACGTAAGGAACATAGCAGAGGCAAAAAGAGCATTTCTTGCTAAAAGAAGTCTCCTAGCAGCAAACATAGGTCCTAATTTCAGAAAGAAATGTCTGAGATTGCACGTGTAGAGAAATAAGTCAAGTACTTTAGATAAACCAAGAGAGATCCAGAAAAGATTAGATACAGTCTCCCAGGTTGATGCCATTTTCCGTGACTTCTGGAAGGTGTTCGATACAGTTCCGCAATGTCGCCTGATAAACAAAGTAAGAGCCTACGGAATACCAGACCATCTGTGTGGCTGCGTTGAAGAGTTTTTAACAAACAGAACACAGCATGATGTTCTCAATGGAGAGACGTCTACAGTCGTTAAAGTAACCTCTGTCGTGCCACAGGGGAGTGCAATGGGACCATTCCTTTCCGCAATATATATAAATGACCTAGTAGATAGTGTCGGAAGTTCTATGCGGCTTTTCGCGGATGATGCTGTAGTATACAGAGAAGTTGCAGCATTAGAAAATTGCAGCGAAATGCAAGAAGATCTGCAGCAGACAGGCACTTGATGCAGGGAGTGGCAACTGACCCTTAACATAGACAAATGTAATGTATTGCGAATACATAGAAAGAAGGATCATTTACTGTATGATTATATGACAGCGGAACAAACACTGGTAGCAGTGACTTCTGTAAAATGTCTGGGAGTACGCGTACTGAACGATTTGAAGTGGAATTATCATATAAAATTTATTGTTGGTAAGTGGGGTGCCAGGATGAGATTCATTGGGAGAGTCTTTAGAAAATGTAGTCCATCAACAAAGTAGGTGGCTTACAAAGCACTCGTTCGACCTATACTTGAGTATTGCTCATCAGTGTGGGATCCGTACTAGGTTGGGTTGACAGAGGAGTTAGAGAAAATCCAAAGAAGAGCGGCGCGTTTCGTCACAGGGTTGTTTGGTAAGCGTGATAGCGTTACGGAGATGTTTAGCAAACTCAAGTGGCAGACTCTGCAAGAGAAGCGCTCTGCATCGCGGTGTAGCTTGTTGTCCAGGTTTCGAGAGGGTGCGTTTCTGGATGAGGTATCGAATATGTTGCTTTCCCCTACTTTTACCTCCCGAGGAAATCACGAATGTAAAATTACAGAGATTCGAGGGCGCACGGAGGCAGTTGTTCTTCCCGCGAACCATACGCGACTGGAACAGGAAAGGGCGGTAATGACAGTGGCAATTAAAGTGCACTCCGCCACACACCGTTTGGTGGCTTGCGGAGTATAAATGTAGATGCAGATGTGAAGAAGAGAACAGATGCTTTTGAGCTGCTGTATCACAGATGGATGCTGAACGTTTAGCAGATTGATAAGAAATGAGATGGTTTTCCAAAGAATCGGTGAAGAAAGAAGCACATGGAGAAGACTAGAAGAAAGGGCAGTATCTTGCCACATGTTTTACGACATCAAAGAATAACTTGCATGGTGCTAGACTGAGTGATAGAGGGCAAAAATTGTAGTTAAGCACAGAGACTGGCATATATACAGCAATTAATCGAGATCACTGGGTGTACATGAAGAGACTGGCACTGGAGAGAATGTCTTGACGTGCCGCATCACACTATTCAGAAGACTGGCTGAAAATAAAATGCTAGGTAGTTCATTATTACAAATATTATCGGTTACGTCGGGCTTGGTGCATCTTGGTGCCCTGAGTCTAAGCTTCAAATTTGTTGCAATTGTTTGCACACTGGACAGAACGTTTGTACACTGGACAGAACGTTTGTCATCTCCTTAAATATGCACACACTGTCGGTTGTGGAGCGCTATAGCTGGTATTGCAGTGGTACCAGGTGGACATGTGGCGTGAATCATAGCAGTGAAGTAGTCTGTATCTGCCAGTCGCTGGTATGGAGCCAGCGCAGTAAGACAGGTCGACGTGGAGACGTGGCAGGACGGACGTCCCCATTACCACGTCGTTAATCGAGTTGCCTGAATTGTTGCTGCCGCAACACGGACTGCCTAACGTGTTTGCAGAGTACGGTGTACCGAGGCGATAATGTAACGCGACGTAAGAACAGTGGCCCTAAAAAAATGTTAAACAACAGCTACTAGAGTGTCACGCCATGTCAGTTATGGTTTGAAGCTTGACAAGAATTGCTGTTGGGAATGTCTCAACCAGGTTGCGAACGAGCACTACGAAGGGAACTGTATGCGATGGTCATTTAGAGTCCATCACCCCAAAAAGCCGTTGTTCACAGCGGCACATCAAGCAGCACGTCCTCAGTGATCCAAAAAATATATAAACTGAACAGTAAGTGGTCTATTGTAGTCCAGTGAGTCATGGGTTTACTTCATTTCAAGTGTGGAAGGGGTCGAGTGGACCGCTGGGTAAATGAGGTGTTCGACCCTTTGTGTATGCAGGATGTAGTTCAGACTGGAGTTGATTCTGTGGCGTTTTGGCGATGTTCTTCGTACCGCGGCTGGGGCCCACTTACAAAGAATAATGTGGAATTGTGGCACCGCCTTGACGCAAAACATTTCTTTATTTACTTCGTCAAACTACGCTTCTTCGAAACACTGTGAATCGTACCCATGCGACACTTAAGTTTGAAATTTGGCTCAAAGGTGCCTACAAACTTTCTGTGTAGTGGTACAAAAGCGTGGCACCCTGAGACCTAACTCTCTAGCTAGACAACGCACCAGATAGGATAGAGTCGAAAAACACACACACACACACACACACACAAGAGCTTAGGAGTCATATGACGTGCAAGGTAGGTTAATGATTTCACATTGGCACCAAACTTTACCACAATTCCTACCAATGCCACCGTGGACGTGTCGCACAATGGGAAGGTTGTCACACCCCTTCTTACCCACATTTCACCCCTTCTTTCGAACACTCTACGATGGATGTCAAATCGCAACGCCCAGCTTTGAAATCAAGCAGTTTTATTGTCAGTAGCTGCGGAAAACATTCCAGACAGATAGACCCTCAGAATCGGCATGGATAGGCCGCGGGCGGTGACATAAAGGCTGTCAATAAAACCATTACATTCCAGGGAGCTATGATTCTCAAACATTTAACTGCTGAAAACGGCGTGGACGACGTTGTTCATTACCTTTGACGCTGCTGACACGAACGTGATCGTGGCTATCTGGAGTTAAGTGCGATCGCAAATTTTGTTCTCGTGTACAAGTTGGAACTACGAGGGACCATTGGACGAAATTTGAACATTGTCCTAAGCAGAAAAGTGTGCTTATGCTTCTTCAGTGCTTCTACTTTGTGTCCTGTTGTGTGATTACAGGTGGGTGCAACAATGACACACGCATGACCTAAACGCCACAGGGTCTCTATAAGATCCCTTGATCAGCAAGGTTATTGAAATCTTTAAAAAATGTACCTATACGGACAGAAACCGTAACGAGTCGCATGCACCTCCAGCAGGCATCGATGTTGCTCTTTAGCTCTGAAAAAGCATAAGCACCCTTTACTGTTTCTTGTTGTTGTTGTTGTTGTTGTTGTGGTCTGCAGTCCAGAGACGGGTTTGATGCAGTTCTCCATACTACTCTATCCTGTGCAAGTTTCATCTCCCAGTACCTACTGCAACCTACATACTTCTGAATCTGCTTGGTGTATTCATCTCTTAGTCTCCCTCTACGATTTTTACCCTCCACGCTGCCCTCCAATACTAAACTGGTGCTCCCTCGATGTCTCAGAACATGTCCTACCAATCGATCCCTTCTTCTAGTCAAGTTGTGCCACAAATTTCTCTTCTCTCCAATTCTATTCAATACTTCATCATTAGTTATGTGATCTACCCATCTAATCTTCAGCATGCTTCTGTAGCACCACATTTCGAAAGCTTCTATTCTCTTTTTGTCTGAACTATTTATCGTCCACGTTTCACTTCCACACATGGCTACACTCCATACAAATACTTTCAGAAAAGACTTCGTGACACTTAAATCTATACTCGATGTTAACAAATTTCTCTTCTTCAGAAACGCTCTCCTTGCCGTTGCCAGTCTACATTTTATATCCTCTCAATATACAGATTGAATAACATCGGAGATAGGCTACAATCCTGTCTCACTCCCTTCTCAACCACTGCTTCCCTTTCATGCCCTTCGACTCTTATAACTGCCATCTGGTTTCCTTACAAATTGTAAATAGCCTTTCGCTCCCTGTATTTTACACCTGCCACCTCCAGAATTAGAAAGAGAGCATTCCAGTCAACATTGTCAAAAGCTGTCTATAAGTCTGCAAAAGCCAGAAACGTAGGTTTCCCTTTCCTTAATCTATTTTCTAAGATAAGTCGTAGGATCAGTATCGCCTCACGTGTTCCAACATTTCTGCGGAATCCAAACTGATCTTCCCCTAGGTCGGCTCCTACCAGTTTTTCCATTCGTCTCTAAAGAATTCGTGTTAGTATTTTGCAGCCGTGGCTTATTAAACTGATAGTTGGGTAATTTTCACATCTGTCAACACCTGCTTTCTTTGGGATTGGAAACATTATATTCTTCTTGAAGTCTGAAGGTATTTCGCCTGTCTCATAATTCTTGCTCATCAGATGGTAGAGTTTTGTCACACCTGGCTCTCCTAAGGCTGTCAGTAGATCTAATGGAATGTTGTCTACTCCCGGGGCCTTGTTTCGACTCAGGTCTTTGAGTGCTCTGTCGAACTCTTCAAGCAGTATCATATCTCCCATTTCATCTTCATCTACATCTTCTTCCATTTCCATAATATTGTCCTCAAGAATATTGCCTTTGTACAGACTCTCTATATACTCCTTCCACCTTTCCGCTTTCCCTTGCTTTAGTGTTTCTTAAAGCGTTCAAATATCGTCGAATGATTTTGAACAGTCTGTAATCGTTTCAACCGCAAAAATTGCGGTCGCCCCGCCCTCCAAACGGATGCTATCACTTTCGATGAGGATGCAGCACGACAATGTGCTTAGAGAAGGGATGAAACGTCCGACGGTGTAAGCAAAATCAGCGGTTGCGAAGACGTCTTGCTTTCGCTCATTTCATTGTGAACTGTCGTTTTCGACCGCGAGATGGCCCCCGGGAAGGAGCTGGTTTCATTGACGCTGTTTATAGCAATCCCTGCGATCTTTTCGCACCGATTTTGAGCGGCGATGTGTCTGAAACACATTTCCGTGACCACTAATAAGACAAACTGCGTGATTTCAATGCTGGACTTCGCGGTTCTGACCTGCATCGCAGAAGCATCAAAAGGAGTAAAACGTGGCTAAGAGGTCGTGTGATGACCTTTCCCTTGTGTGGGATGTCCACGGTTGCATTAGGTAGAATTTTATTGAAATATGGTGCCATGTGATATGATTAACCCACCTTACACGTCACATGAACTTCTGAACTGTGACCATTTTTCCGCATTGTGTCGACACCGTGCTTTTTGAAGCGTCGTTAAGTTCGATGTTACGTCACAAGGTGCCACGCTTCTGCAGCATTACAGAGGAAAGTTGTAAGCACCTGTGAGCCAAATTTCAGACTTAAGAATAGTAATGGGTGAGAATTGTGAGGTTTCGAAAAAATGATACTTTAATTCCGTCGCACACTGTAGTTTCAGTGAAATACTGCCTTTATCGGAGAATTTCTTTGTTGAAAGACAAGGAAAACTTCTGCATCGTTAGGGAACGTTACTGCATGTGTACTTTTTAGTTCATATGTTGTATAAATAACTTTATAGTACCTTTTTACTTTAAAGTTGTTCCATAGTTCCTATGTTTGATCGCGACTGATCCGCTGAATTATCGATCATAATACCATATAAAATCTGTGGGACTATTTCGAACAGAGCGTGGAACATAGTAACCAATATACTCGAAATATGGCAACTGTATGGACTGTAAGCATGGATGATTTGCCTCAGCTGGGGCCGGCCGGTGTGCCCGAACGGTCCTAGGTGCCTCAGTTTGGAACCGCGCGACCGCTACGGTCGCAGGCTCGAACCCTGCCTTTGGCATCGATGTGTTGGTTGTCCTTAGGTTAGTTAGGTGTAAGTAGTCCTACGTTCTAGGGGACTAATGACCTCAGATGTTAAGTCCCGTAGTGCTCAGAGCCATCTGAACAATTTGAACCTAAGTTGGGTAAACTTGCTGTCTCTCTTCCTCTCCAAATGGAGGCCATTATGAAGGCTACTTACTCGCTATAGCCTGATGTCTCCTAAGGGTCAATAATTTTTTGGCCAATGCCATTGTCTCCTCCTCTCATCTGTACGTGCAGGGTGATCCAGAAAATCTTTAGAAATTGAAATGGCACATCGGACATGCAACAAGGATCAATAGTCACATAGAAACAAGGGGTAGCAAAGACCATCCGGGGATACTAAATGGCGTTGCAGCTTTTCAGTCACATGCTGACAATGAATGCCCACTACGGGAGATGCTCAAAGTTTCGTCCAGATGCATCGACGCTGTATTTAATGGCGCACCCTCGCAAAGTTACCTGGTATATCCTGCTGCCTCAACAATGTTGCCCACTAGGTCCTCGGCAATGTAACAGGTGTTCCATAGCCCCGTTTGATTATCCGAGCGGTCTTGGCGCTGCAGTCATGGACTGTGCGGCTGGTTCGAGCCCTCCCTCGGGCATGGGCGTGTGTGTTTGTCCTTAGGACAATTTAGGTTAATTAGTGTGTAAGCTTAGGGACTGATGTCCTTAGTAGTTAAGATCCATAAGATTTCACACACATTTGAACATTTTTGAGGTGTTCCATTCACAAGGCTCTTCAGATAACCCCACAGGAAAAAATTCGACTGGGGGCAGATCAGGCCAGGGAAAAGGTTGCTTGCAGGTGAGCTCTCACTTGCCTGCTAAAATTAGAGGGGGCTCCGTCGTGTTGAAATCGAATGGAGCGACGAATGGGTGTACGAAAATCATCAGCATGCCCGTAGAATCTCCCGCAGGAATAAGACATACGTGTGGCCACTAACTCGGCCTGGGGGGGTGGGGGGGGGGGGGGGGTGGATGTACGTCCCAGTCTCCAACGATGCCAGCTCACACATTAATGGTAAATTTGCGTTGGGAGCCATGCGTACGTGTATCTTGAGGGGCTACGTCCTTTCACGTATGTAGGTTGTGAATGTTCATCACACCCTCGATTGAGAACGTAGCCTCATCGATGAACAGGGCATTCGTTTATTGTAGTCCCCCGGTTGCAATACTTGGACGGGATATGAAACAGATACAGCCCTTTGTCGTGTACAGTGCTCAAGACGGAGGGATGGGGGATATCAGTGGCGGGGCATACACCTGGTATACTTGTTGTCTGCGTTCGAGAACGCTTTCTTCCGTCGCAACTGCCCGTGTTGTTCGTTGGCGACCAGCATCCTTTTTATGCACTGGAACTACCCAGTCAGTCGCGCCATGAATCAAATGCATCTCAGCGATTTTGCGATACGTACAGCTAACCATGTTACTCCCAACGCTTCCACGACGTGAATGGCGACGACCTCGTACGCTCGGGCCGTGTTTGTACAGCAACGCCCTGTCGTGTCCGTAGCGCGCCCTTGTGGCGTTTGCGGTCCCTGGTTCTTATAAGATTACTAATGCTTGTTGTATGCCCGATGTGCCATGTCAGTATGTATAGGTTAGTGTTAGCAGATACTGTCTGCCCGTGGCTGGATAAGGAATTCCAGCAGTGGCGGCCGCGCTGTGGCCTGCCGTCTGAGGGAGCAGAGCCGTGAGCCCTGGCTTGGCGTGGTCTGGCCGCCCTCCGTGCTGGGCCCACCGCAGCCGCAGCGGCGGCGGCAGTGACCGCAGACCGCGGCTTGCTGCTGCTACCCTCCCAGGAGCCCTGCGGTCTCTCCCGGCTCCTGCTTATACCCAGCCACGTGAACACTGCTTATGGGCGCCGGGCTGTTGTGGCGTTGTTGTCTGTCCAGTAGCACGTCACCGTAATACTGCGGCGTTGAAGGGTCAGAAACAACCACACAAATAAATAATCCAAGTAACATACCTGTATTTATTATAACACCCAAACGAAACATAGAACTCTGGTAGAACTCAACACAAATATCACATCCTAAAACAGGTTACTTCTAGTAACACTGTCCACAACCTGATACGTAGTACGAGTATGGTAATTCCTGTTACAAGTCTGTATCTCCCAAGTTATATTCGCATATGACTTCCTGGATGTCCACTGTACTGGCGGTTCTACCGTTAACCGATGACAGCCGCTGGTGGCACATCGCTGTGAACTCACTGTGAACTGAGCCTAGTCTGGGCGTAGAGGCTTTTTTTCTGTCTTGTTATTTCAACCCTATCCCTCCATACGGGGGCGGTGAGCTGTAAGCGGATACAATTTGCCTTTCTTCAGCCATATATGTGTAAAAATATTAAAACATAGTACAATACTGGCCATTAAAATAGCTACACCAAGACGAAATGCAGATGATAATCGGGTATTCATTGGACAAATATATTATACTAGAACTGACATGTGATTAAATTTTCACTCAATTTGGGTGCATAGATCCTGAGAAGTCTGTACCCAGAACAACCACCTCTGGCCGTAATAACGGCCTTGATACGCCTGGGCATTGAGTCAAACAGAGCTTGGATGGCGTGTACAGGTACAGCTGCCCATGCAGCTTCAACACGATACCACAGTTAATCAAGAGTAGTGACTGGAGTATTGTGACGACCCAGTTGCTCGGTCACCATTGACCAGACGTTTTCAATTGATGAGAGATCTGGAAAATGTGCTGGCCAGGGCAGCAGTCGAACATTTTGTGCATCCAGAAAGGCCCATGCAGGACCTGCAACATGCGGTCGTGTATTAGCCTGCTGAAATGTAGGGTTTCGCAGCGATCTAATGAACCGTAGAGCCACAGGTCGTAACCACATCTGATATGTAACTTCTTCCAGTGTTCGAAGTGCCGTCAATGCGAACAAGAGGTGACCGAGACGTGTAACCAATGGCACCCCATACCATCACGCCGTGTGGTACGCCAGTATGGCGTTCACGAATACATGCTTCCAATGTGCGTTCTCCGCGATGTCGCCAAACACGGACGCGACCTTCGTGATGCTGTGAAGAGAACCTGGATTCATTCGAAAAAATGACGTTTTGCCATTCGTGCACCCAGGTTCGTCGTTGAGTACACCATCGCAGGCGCTACTGTCTCTGATGCAGCGTCAAAGGTAACCGCAGCCATGGTCTCAGAGCTGATAGCCCATGCTGCTGCAAACGGCGTCGAGCTGTTCGTGCAGATGGTTGTCATCTTGCAAACGTCCCCATCTGTTGACTCAGGGATCGAGACTTGGCTGTACGATCCGCTACAGCCATATGGATAAGATGGCTGTCATCTCGACTGCTATTGATACGAGGCCGTTGGGATCCAGCACGGCGTTCCGAATTACCCTCCTGAACCCACCGATTCCATATTCTGCTAGTAGTCATTGGATCTCGACAAACGCGAGCATCAATGTCGCGATACGATAAACCGTAATCGCGATAGGCTACAATCCGACCTTTATCAAAGTCGGAAACGTGGTGGTACGCATTTCTGCTTTTTACACGATGCATGACAACAACGTTTCACCAGACAACTCCGGTCAACTGCTGTTTGTGTATGATAAATCTGTTGGGAACTTTCCTCATGTCAGCACGCTGATAGTGTCGCTACCGGAGCCAACCTTGTGTGAATGCTCTGAAAAGCTAATCATTTGTATCTCACAGCATCTTCTTCTTGTCGGTTAAATTTCGCGTCTGTAGCACGTCATCTTCGTGGTGGCCAGTAGTATAATACGAGTATGGTAATTCCAGTTACAAGTCTGTATCTCCCAAGTTATATTCCCATATCACTTCCTGGATGTCCACTGTACTAGCGGTTGTACCGTTAACCGATGACAGACGCTGGTGGTACATCGCTGTGAACTCACTGTGAACTGGGCGTAGAAGTTTTCTTTCTGTTATTTCATCCCTCTCCCTCCATACTGGCGGGGTGTGCCGAAAGAGGATACAATTTGCCATTCTTCAGGCACATACGAGTAAAAGTTTTAAAACATAGTATAAAAATTGGGCATTTGACAAAAATGAGTGTTTTTTACAGTAAAAAGACAGATCGGCGGTTGTATAAATGAAAATATACGAGGGTGAGTCAAATGAAAACCTTAAATTTCTAATAACAAATGGAAATTTCGCGCCGTTATCCTGTAAGTTGGTAAGCGTGCTACAAGCAGAGTGCAGAATGGCCTGTAGGCGGCAGCATAATGCAGATGTACACATACCGTTTCAGTATCAGTATAAAGATTGCCGCCCCGCTTGCGTCTTCCACCAGGGAAGAACAGCATGCTGTTATTCGGTTTTTGCGTAGTGAAGGTGGGAAACCTATTGAAATTCATCGACGAATGAAGGTTCAGAACGGTGATGCATGTTTGTCACAGTAGCAAGTTTACGAATGGAGTAGGAAGTTCGCAAATGGTGTGACTTCAGTGGAAGATGCTTCTCGTCCATGCCAGCCACAACGAGTTGTGACTCCACAGAACATTGAAGCAGTTGCCATAGTGATGGAAAACCGAGGAGTCACACTGAATTACATTGCAGCATGTTTATAGATTAGTCATGGGTCAGCACATCACATTGTGCGTGATGTGCTCCAGTTTCACAACGTGTCTGCAAGATGGGTGCCACGGCAGCTGTCTCCTGAAATGAGAGAACGACGTGTTGATGCTTGTGAAGAACTTGTTTGGCACTTTGAACGGGAAGGTGATAGCTTCCTTGCAAGAATCGTTACTGGGGACGAAACCTGGGTTCACTTCCACCAACCGGAATGAAGAGAGTGAGCAAGGAATGGCGCCATTCCTCATAACCAAAACCAAAGAAGTTTCGAACAGAACCATCAGCAGGGAAAGTTATGCTGACTCTCTCTTTTGGGACAAAAGCATTACATGCCTAGAGGAACCACTGTCACCAGTGCATCACACACAGATCTCATAAAAAATCATCTGCAGCCTGCAATCAAATGAAAGCGACATGGATTGCGGTCAGCAGGTGTCCTTTTGCAACATGACTATGCAAGGCCCCACACTGCCCGTACAACAGTTGCAACAATCACAGACATGCATTTTGAGTGTCTTCCTCATCAACCATAGTTACCAGACCTTGCCCCAAGTGATTTCCATATGTTTGGACCACTCAAAGACGCAATGGGAGGTAAGAAGGTCCGTTGTGATGAAGAGGTACGCCACGCGGTGCATGAGTGGTTGCGCGGAATACCAAAAGAGTCTTTTTTTAAAGGAATTTATGCACTTGGTAAACGCTGGAGGACTTTGCATTGAGCATGGGGGAGATTATGTTGAAAAGCGATACAGCTTTATACCACTTCTTCACAATAAATAATACTTAAAAAAATATTTAAAGTTTTCATTTGACTCACCGTCGTAAAAGGCAGACTTGTTGATTAATTACAATATAGACTCAGATGAATGGAAAAGAATGTTGCACACTAATATATATATAAAAAATGGCTCTGAGCACTACGGGGCTTAACTTCTGAGGTAATCAGTCCCTTAGAACTTAGAACTACTTAAACCTAACTAACCGAGGGACATCACACACATCCATACCCGAGGTAGGATTCGAACCTGCGACCTTAGCGGTCGCGCGGTTCCAGACTGTTGCGCCTAGAACCGCTCGGCCACACCGGCCGTCTAATATACAATAACAAATGGACAGTAGCATAAGTTAAAAGTAAAAAGGCCGATGTGTTGACTGATTAAATTCCATTCATAGGTGGGCGAAGTGATGAGTGGATTTATATTGTCAGGCGATTAGTGGATTTATATTGTCAGGCATAAGGCTATCATGGGAATGTAGCACTCTAGGGTAGTACGTAGGAGGGTGTTTGTGTGGGTGAATGTTTGGAGGAGGGATTTGGAAAGAGTGAAGAGGGATCTGGTTCCGAACCAAGACTTACGAAGTGGATGGAGAAGAGTGGAGCGGAACGGAGAACTGATAAGGATAGGGTGGTATGGATCTCCTAGATTTGGAAGGATCGATGTATATCATTGCTGATTTCATAGTCGGATAAAGGAAGGCGATTAAAGTTTCGTTGGGAGAAGACTTGGAGGATATGGAGATGTAGTACTCGAGGCACGAAGTGGTACAGTTGCAGCATAGTACCAGGATCAGTGAGCAGGATGGAAACTAGAGATTTGTTAGCGTCGAGTTCACGGGTAACGTAGGATATTCGGAGGTGTGTCTTCAAGATGGAAGACTAGAGTAGTAAATTTTATAAGCTGGTAGAGAATGCGGGTGAGGGAAGGTAAGCGGATCTGAAAAGCTAGGCGGAGTGCATAGCGTTCGAGAATCTGGAGGTCGTGTTAAAAGGAGGGAGGAGCGGACGTCCACGTCACATTTGCATAGCAGGGGGTGGGTCAGATACCGTAGAGGACCGGCAGTAATGGTTATATTATCATGAGGATGAGGACACACGGGCCGTGTGATTGGCTGCCGCTGCCTCTGATGACAGGCTGCTTGCGTGTTGGCTTTCCGCATGACGTGCGGCAGTCGATTGGCGTCTACAGGAGGCGTGGCAATGTAGTTCCATTGGCTACCCTCCCCATTTAAGGCGGCAATTGCTGTAAGCTTTGTCGAATGGCAGCGCCTGCTGATTATGCAACCGGTGGTACCCTGCCGTATAAAGGTATATCGTGCTGCGTGCGCCGGATGATGTAACACAGGTCTTTCGCTAAACATGTTTCATGCTGTTCACCGTGTGTCAGGGCTTTTACCTCAACGCCAAAGCACGCACATCAGTAATTGGATCAGATGTTTCCCCATAGATATCCCGTTATTATTGTTCCACTCATCTTCTGCAAGTCATCTACATGTACAGGGATACTGGCAGAGGCAGAGGCTTCATCGAACCGCCTTCACAGCTCTCTGTTATTCCAGTCTCTTACAGGGCGCGGAAGGAACGAAAACCTATATCTTTCCGGACGATCTCTGATTTCCCTTATTTTATCACGGTGATCGTTTCTCCCTGTGTAAGTCGGTGTCAACAAAATTTTCTCGCATTCGGAGGAGAAGTTGGTGATCGGAATTTCGCGAGGACATTCTACCGCAACGCCTTTGTTTCAATGATCTCCATCCCAAATCCCATATCATATCAGTGAGACTCTCGTCCCTATATCGCCGTAATACAAAAAGTGCTGCCCTTCTTTGAACTTTTTCGATGAACTTCGTCAACTTATCTTGTAAGGACCCCTCACCTCACAGCAGTATTCTAAAAGAGGACGGACAAACGTACTGTAGGCAGCCTCCTTAGTAGATCTGTTACATTTTCTAAGTGTCCTGCCAATAAAACGCAGTTTTTGGTTAGCCTTCCCCACAACATTTTCTGTTTGTTTCTTCCAATTTAAGTTGTTCGTAATTGTAATTCCTGCTATTTACATAAATTTACGGCCTTTAGATTTGACTGATTTATCGTATAACTGAAGCTTAACTCATTCCTTTTAGCACTCATGTGGATGACCTCACGCTTTTCGTCATTTAGCGTCAATTGCCAATTTTTGCACCATACAGATATTTTATCTAAATTGTTTTGCGATTTGTTTTGATCTTCTGTTGACTTTACTAGTCGATAAACGACAGTGTCATCTGCAAGCAACCTAAGACGGATGCTCAGATTGTCTCCCAAATCGTTTATATAAGGAGCAGCAAAGGGTCTATAACACTACCTTGGGGAACGCCAGAAATCACTTCTGTTTTACTCTATGACTTTCCGTCAATTACTACAACCTCTCTGACAGGAAATCACGATTCCAGTCACATAACTGAGACGATATTCCATAAGGACGCAATTTCACTACAAGCCGCTTGTGTGGTACAGTGTCAAAGTCCTTGCGGAAATCCAGAAATACGGAATCAATCTGAGATCTTTTGTCAATAGCACTCAACAGATCGTTTGTGTAAAGAGCTAGTTGTGTTTCACAGTAACGGTGTTTTGTAAATCCATGTTGCCCGAGTGTCAATAGACCATTTTCTTCCAGGTAATTCATTATCTTCGAACACAATATATGTTCTAAAATCCTGCTGCATATCGGTATTAATGATATGGGCCTGTAATTTAGCGGATTACTCCTACTACTTTCTTGAATATTCACGTGACCTGTGCAACTTTCCAGTCTTTGTGTACGGATCTTTCGTCGAGCGAACGGTTGTATATGGTTGTTAAGTATGGAGCTATTGTATCAACATACTCTGAAAGGAACCTAATTGATATAAAGTCTGGACCAGAGGACTTGCTTTTACTAAGTGATTTAAATTGCTTCACGTTGGCAGCTGTTCTTGATTCGAATTATGGAATGTTTTGTAAATCTGCCTTGGAAGATTATCTTCGATTGTATCTCGATTGCTATCGTTCAGAGAAGGAATTGATTGTGTCTTGTCGCTAACATACTTCACATACGACCAGAATCTCTTTGGATTTCCTGCCGGGTTTAGAGACAAAGCTTCGTTGTGGAAGCTTAATAGCGGCTCGTACTGAAGTCCGCGCAAAATTTCGAGCTTCTGTAAAAGATCACCAATCTTGGTGATTTTGTGTCTGTTTAAATATGTTGTGCTCCAAATGTACATTCTCAGAAACTTCTTTCTCAAATTAAGGCCTATGTTTGAAACTAGCAGACTTCTTTTGGTCTTGAATGCCCTCTTCGCCTGTACGAGTCTGCTTTTTATGTGCTCCTTGCTTCATTCGTCACGTGTTATTTGCTTCGAAGGTAGCAGAATTCATTAACTTCGTCTACTTCATTGTTTCTGCAACAGGGTTCTGACCCATTTCGTGTACAAAGGGGAATCAGCTCCGTCGTTTGTTAATTTATTTGGTATAAATCTCTGAACTGCTGCCGATACTATTTCTTCGATTTCATGCCACATCTGGCCTACACTTACAGAGTTAATGTGGAAGGAGTGGAGACTGTCTCTCAGGAAGGCGTCAAGTGAATTTTTATCTGCTTTTTTGAATAGGTATATTTTTTGTTTATTTTCGAAGGATTTGGGGATTACAATATTCAATCTCGCTACGACAACCCTGTGTTTACTAATCCCTGTATCCGTTTTTATGCTCGTTATTAACTCAGGATTATTTGTTGTTGAGAGGTCAAGTGTGTTTTCACAACCGTTTACTATTCCCGTGGGCTAATGAACTAACTGGTCGAAATAATTTTCAGAGTATGCGTTTAGCACAATTTCGGATGAAGTTTTATGCGTACCTCAGGTATTAAACATGTATTTTCGGCAAAAAGAAGGTTCAAATGGCTCTGGGCACTATGGGACTTAACTTCTGAGGTCATTAGTCCCCTATAACTTAGAACTACTTAAACCTAACTAACCTAAGGACATCACGCACATCCATGCCCGAGGTAGGATTCGAACCTGCGACCGCAGCGGTCGCGCAGTTCCAGACTGTAGCGCCTAGAACCGCTCGGCCACTCCGGCCGGCATTTTCGGCAACATATCGAGGATTAATTAAAATCATCACCAACTATAATCGTATGAGTCGGGTACATGTTTGAAATCAAACTCAAGTTTTCTTTGAACATTTCAACAATTGTATCATCTGACTATGGAGGTCGGTGAAAGGATCCAATTAGTATTTTATTTCGGTTGCCAACAATGACCTCTTCTCATACTAACTCAGAGGATTTCTATTCAAATTTGGATAGCTACAGCAGCCCATGTCGGTTTGAAGTTATTTACTGTATTCAAAACCTGGACCACATCTACGGTTTTTACTACCCTTCTACATTTGCGTTCCCTCTATAGCTGTGTCCTTTTATCCCATACTGTCTATAAAATTTTCCTCCCACTGATAATCTTTTATCAATAATTCTGAACAGTTTCTGCTAGTAGAGTTGTTATGTTACACGTCGTAAATGAGACTATTCATGTCTACAAAGGTTTCGCTGTTGTTACACAGCCAGCCACGAAGACACAGGAAGTTTCTTATGCTCTTGATTGTCACATTTTAAACAAATGCGCAATTGAACCACTAAGTAAATATAACAATCCTTCAAATAATTTCACCCGCGACATTACTTTGTAGTCCGCAGCTCGTGGTCGTGCAGTAGCGTTCTCGCTTCCCGCGCCCGGGTTCCCGGGTTCGATTCCCGGCGGGGTCAGGGATTTTATCTGCCTCGTGATGACTGGGTGTTTTGTGATGTCCTTAGGTTAGTTAGGTTTAAGTAGTTCTAAGTTCTAGGGGACGGATGACCATAGATGTTAAGTCCCATAGTGCTCAGAGCCATTTGAACACTACTTTGTAAGCGACCTATCTTCTTCGAAATTCCTTATTACATGCATGTATGTATCCTGAAACAACACCCAACTAAATCCGTGTTTTATACACGGTAGTGACCCACAAAATCACAAAATAACGCTACATGTCTATACCTTTTTAAAGTAATAGGACGACAGAACACCTGTAATTTACTTTGCACAATGTATGGGTATGAACAAACACTTGACTGAGTATCATTCATGTATTATATTGTGATAAGCACTTGGCCTAGCATTAATAACGTGCATGCAACCCAGCTCATAACCAAGCTACGTACAGTGCGCATGCTTGACCCAACCTCTTAGCCTAACCTTCCTATTTAGAAATCTGAAATTCAATGAAATGAAAGACTCACTTCGGATATGAAATCTTTAACTGCTGTCTCCCTTCACAGTGTCAACTGCTGACTTATTTTCTGGCCTGTAAAAACATACAAAGAAATAAACGAGGCTTACTGCTCATGCAATTTCGATATGTATATGTTAATTGCAGTAGTGATTCAGGGAAATTTGTGTATCTGCTGAAGGCAGAAACCGTGAAATACCACGTGAGATAACAGTATGCCTATTGAAAAGTGCACATTCAGCCATCAAGATATGAGAATTTCAAAGTAGTGGTAAGCAGTAAAGAACAGACTTTAGAATCTTTGAATAAAAAAGTATCTAATTGCATTTAAAGCGTAATTATGAGCACCATAATGTGCACACCCGTGCGTGAAACACGTGGTACAATGAATGACTACAAGTGAAATGTTTAGAAAAAAAACAAAAACTTTTCTATACACATCAGGAAGTGATGCAAGGAGGTGACTAAACGGGAGTTCGATGCATCCAGACGCCCTAAAATTCGAATGAAGGTGTACGAGTAGAATAAATGCAGGATCTGTTGGATGGAATGGTCTAATGACTATAGAATATGGATTGAGAGTAAGCCGAAGAAAGGCAAAAGTAATGTGAAGTATCAGAAACGAGAATAGCGAGAAACTTAACATCAACATTGGTGATTACAAAGAAGACGAAGTTAGTTAATTCTGCTACCTTGGATGCAAACAACACGTGAAGAATGAAGCAAGGAGCACATAAAAAGCAGACTCGTACAGGCGAAGAGGGCATTCTAGACCAAAAGAAGTCTGCTGGTTTCAAACATAGGCCTTAATTTGAGGAAGAAGTTTCTGAGAATATACATTTGGAGCACGACATTTCATAGTAGTGAGTGATGGATTGTAGGAAAATGGAAACAGAAGAAATTTCAAACATCTGGGATGTGGTGCTACAGAGAAATGTTGAAAATTTGATGGACTGATTAAGTAAGGAATGAGGATATTCTCCGCAGAATCGGCGAAGAGAGAAACATACAGAAACACTGACAAGAGAAAAGGACAGGATGGTACAAGGGTTGAGATACCAGGAAATGACTTCCATGGCACCAGAGGGAGCAGCATAGGACAAAAACTAAAGAGGAAGAGAGAGACAGGAAACATACAACAAACAATTGAGATGCAGGATGCACGTGCAGCTCCGATATGAACAGGTTCACGCAGGAGAGGCATTCGTGGCTAGCAGCATCAAACTAGTAAAAAAAAAAAACTCGATATAGCTCAATATAGATAAGTACTCCACGCTGTAAATACCACTACATCAAGCCCTAAAGTACTAACCATCAAACAGGCACACATTTATAGCATGAGATCTGAGAATGAACTACAGATTCTGACTTCAGTTCTACTTAAATCTCACTCCACTATAACAGCGAGTCACCACACCAGCACACGAACCCCTGCGGATCTTTAGCGTCCCTTTTCTATACGGTCCTAGGGAACCACATGACACCATCTCATCTCACTAGCCACTGTAACTCCCGACCGAAACGTTTCCTTAGCGTGCCAAAGTGCCTCAAACCTTCAGAGCTCGATTTTTCAGTATATAATACATCTTCGCAGAGTGTCAGTGGTTTAGAATACGCGAAAAACAATGGGTATTGTCTGTCAAAATCACAGAACTTTCAGTTGCTACAACAATTTGTTTAACTATAAGAGAGAAGTCTGCATATTGTATCAAAATATTAATGCTTCTTACAAGCTAATTGTACATTTCATTCAGTTTACTTTCAATTCGTTTTTATTATTCTTGTTTTCTGTCATCAAAGATGTATGCAAGTAGGTTACGTGATGGGACAGTGAAGGGGAGATGGCGCTACAGACTTAGGCTGTACGTTGGTTTGAAGCCAACGTCGCCGTACTGGTTCACCCAGAATATTAAGAGACTACTATTTAAGATTATTTTGTGGTCTTAATTATTATCATTCACACGCAACAGTTGTTTTAAATAATAAATGTTACAGTCATTTCGTGAACAACACAGTATCAGGAGCACGTTTTTAGACATTTTTTTGGTCTTAAATGTGTGTTTTATACAGTAGTATCACGAATGTAGCCTACATAATCCAGTTTTGTTTTGTCATGTATTTCGAATAAAGTAGAAGAGAAATATGTAATGTGGGACTGCTTTAGTAAGCCAGCATTTTCCTTAATACGGACAGATGAAACTGATATTTGGTGTGTGTCCTCTTCCCTAAAATACTAGGATCATATTTTGCTATGTTTGGGCGGTTTGTAACCTTACTTTCTAACAACGTTCACCTAGAGAGATGTTAAAGTTCGATTTATAAGAAATCTAAAGTCGAATGACAGAAATGAACCACTATAGTAAAAGTGAACAGCGTTAACACAATTCGTGTACATAGAAGAAAATACTGCTTGAAACAGTTCTGTTACAAATGAAATACAATCTTTACATTCTTCAACTTCTTCCGGTGCATTTCTTGCTCGAACAGTCCACGGGTGTGTTGCCCGTACATAGTGTCCAACGGGTACAATATTTCAGAGATCAGACATGTCGCCGTCGTCAGGTGCGCTGACGAACTGAGCTCCTGAGGGCGGGCGGCCGTCGTAAATCACCCTCTCCCCCCCTCCCCCCCTCCCCCCCCCCTCCCCCCTGCCAGTCGTTCTCTTCGCGGTCCGCGGCCGCGCGTCGGCAGTCGCTGAGAGGCTGGCGCCGCCGTCTGGGGTGGCGTCGGTGTAACTGCCTCGTCCGCCCTGGTCACCCGTTCTTTTTCTTTGCTGAGCCTCTTTTTAGTTAGACTCAGTGCTGGTTCCCATGCCTTGCTCAGGTTATAGCCGCAATATCTGTTGATGAGTCCGTCCCTGGTTCGAATTTCGATTGCCTCTCTAACGACGCTGGCTCAGTATTTAGATGTCTGTGCCAAGACCCTGGTATGTTGGTAGTCCATTTCGTGATTTTCGGACAAACAGTGCTCTGCGACTGCCGACTTGTTGGGGTACATAAGCCGAGTGTGCCTCTGATGTTCTCGGCAACGATCTTCGATCGCGCGCACTGTCTGTACAATGTAAGTCTTGCCACACTCACAGGGAATCTGGTATATGCCGGCCCCCCGCCAACCGAGATCGTCTTTGACACTTTCCAAAAATGCTCGTGTTTTATTAGGTGGGTAAAAGACAGTTCTTACTCGGTGTTTCCTCAATATTCGTCCTATTTTCCCCGATAGTGCGCCGGCATAGGGTATATAGACGGTGGCTATCTCTTCCTCCGTGACCTCATCCATCTCCACACGCTGTACTGTAGAGGAGGGGTGGAGAGCGCGTCTGATCTGCCCATTCCGAGTACCCGTTTTTCCGAAATACAGTTTCGAGGTATTCCAGCTCAGGGGGCAGACTCTCTTCGTCCGAGATGGTGCGCACCCTGTGCACCAGTGTTTTTAGTACCCCATTCCTCTGCGAAGGGTGGTGGCAGCTATTTGCATTCAAATACAGGTCGGTGTGCGTTTTCTTCCTGTGTACCCCATGGCCCAGGGTGCCATCCGCTCTTCTTTTGACAATGACGTCCAGGAATGGTAAACCTCCTTCTGTTTCGGTCTCCATAGTGCATTTGATATTCGGATGTATGGAGTTCAGGTGTGTAAGGAAGTCTAGGAGCTTGTCCCTTCCATGGGGCCATAACACGCACTTTGACGAGAAGACGACCGACCTTTTCAGCCACGTTCTGACCTCCACATATTTTCTGGTTAATGGAGAATACTATGAGCAAACAGAAGGAGTCGCAATGGGGAGCCCACTTTCACCTGTGGTAACGAATTTCTATATGGAGTATTTCGAGGAGGAAGCTTTGGCGTCATCCCAATTGAAACCTACTTTTTTCTACCTTATGTTGATGACACGTTCGTTCCTGCAGGTCGTAACACACAACTTAACTTTCATTTCTTTTTTTAATTGCAGTCAATAACCGGTGCTTTACTTTGATAAACTGAAGATAATATTGGCAGCAGGGTATTTTATTTCGGTAAAGAATCGAGAAGATTGAATTATACAGGTATAGTGTAATCGAATGGAGACACAAAATTTCTTCTTGTCTGATAAATTCATAGTCACGCCAACTCTGAGATATTCTCATAACTGTTATCAGCTTCCAACAGTGAATATTTTTCTTCATTCCGAGATATGTTAATTATAACACTTCATAATATAGGTAATTTCATTAATAAGTAAGGTTGTAACTATTAATCAGTTTATATTGTTTTCTATATAGTTTACAGACTTTAACTGGTGTATTAGCTCCAATGAAAGACACGCACAAGTTAGACGTAATAAACTGTATGTGATGTCTCAGGAGTTTCCATCAGGAAAATTATTAAACTGTAACTCAACATACAGTATGTTGCAATTTACTACTTAAATATTTATCACTTAACAACTACAAAGACAAAAAAGATTATTTCTTTCATTTGAACACAACGAATGCAGAGATTAGCGACTGTGAACGGCTGGATCTTCTTGTAACTGCTGCCTATCGCTTTTGTTGTGACGATGGCTTGCTCAGCATACACGACTTGCTGTGAAGATACTGCCTTCGGAATGCTGTGACGCTCGTGCGTTCGACAAGAAATATATGTTACTGGCCAAACCCGATTTTAGGATGAACTAGTTTCGCCTAGGTCAAACTCGCTCATCCAGTAACCGGTAGGATAAAAGAAACTAGTTCATCCTGAAATTGGGTTTGGCCGTTAACATATACATTTATTGAGTGCTGCTTACAAGCAAATAAATAATTTAAAGCACGGAATTCAATTAATTGGGTACATTTTACAACACTCGTGTGTGATAACTGCAGCACATAGTTACATCCCCTTAAAAATGTTTTATATCCTTTTTATCTCATGTTTGTTGTATGTGTCTGGTAGTAAGAGTCTGTGAACAATTGGGATTTTGCTGGTTTACTGGTATTTGACAACCTGTCACAAGAATTAAAGCACAGTTATGGCGTTCTTCCACTCTTTATGTCAATGCCTCGTCCTTTGTATTTCATTCCCACGGTTCTTAGAATGATCTAAATAACCTTTTCTTAATATTGCTCTCCCTATTTTCAGAGAAAGCTTTCGCAAAGGTAAAACTTGTTCCTCACGTCTAAACATCCTCTTATCGGGAGCTTGTAATACGAGGGCTATTCGGAAAGTAAGGTCCTATCGGTCGTGAAATGGAAATCACAGTGAAAATAAGAAACGTTTTATTTGTAACAGTTAGCTAGGGCTTCCAGCTACTTCTCTAGGTAGACGCCGCTCCGACGTAGACATTTGTCGCAGCGTTGTACCAACTTTCCAATGGATTCGTCATAGAAGGCAGCTTTCCGCCAAATCTCTAAGATGGTCTACAGATAGTTGTCTGTGCCAAAATGTTGTCTTCACGTGAGCAGAAACGAAACCCAGTACGAGGAAGTTATGGACTGTATTGTGGGTAATCAAACATGTACCATAGAAAACGTTGCAGGAGCATCTTCATTGCAGCTGTAGAGTACGAGCGAGAAATGTCGTGAAGAAGGAAACGCATGACAGTTATGTTATGTTGGCTGCATGGTTTCAGGTGAAATCTCTCTCCAGACCCTCACACTTGGCGGGAGATACTATTGGTCTAGGCATCTTTACATGCACACCGTACGCTCAGAACTGAAAAGATCGACGTGATGCGATCGGCGGCCATACTAGAGACTCTGTCCTACACATCTGTGCAAGGTTTCATGGGATTTTCGCTGTCGTTTCCGTTTCGCGACCGATCGGATCTCAGTTTACGAACCACTCTCATATAACATTCTTGGCCAGCCGTTGGGGTGTTTCCTCTTGGCTGTTACAAACGCGACACCCTATTACGGGCATCTGCTGCAAGGGCGCTTTGTCTATCCTCGAAATTATGGGTCGGTCTTTATGTATCTCATCTAAAGTGGTTTGTGATTTGGACCTATTAGGGTGACTTATGAGCTAAGGACTTTCCAATGACTGTAGGTGTTTTGCAGCAACTGTTGAGAAGAAACTTGCGGAAGCTCCTGGAAGAGGGCAGCACTTTCCAGATGTAAGATACGCAGCTTCTTGTCCTTAGTCGTAGCGTACTGCAGGGGGTGACATTATGAGTGGTCGGCTCGTGGTTTGTGTGCTGGTGGAGGGACGTATCATTAGGGATAGCTCGGCCCGAAACATGAATGACTGATAGCATTTCAGGATAGCGAGAGGAAATACCGCGCCGTGCGTCTGGCCTTTGTGCCACATGATGTTCGTTGCTCGCTGCGTGTGGAACACCATATTGGATTCGACTCACATTGCCGCATTGAAAATAGTATACTTCGAAAGACGACGTCGATTTTGATCCGATGTCGATATATGCCACCTGGTGAATAGTAGATGTCCTGATAATGGTTTCAGCGTCGTCCACCGACAGATAGCGATGTGACATTTTGAAAGTGATCAAACTGTGACGCCACTCAAGTTGGACGTGCTTCCTCAATTGTGCAACGATGCTGGTATCAGTGGTCACGTGAACATTCTCACACCTGCAGATGGGGTTCTGGACGAACCGATTATTATCAGTGGAACTACAGGTACGTACACCTGCTGCCCATCTTCCACCCACGCCACGCATCGACGTGCGTGGCTCAACAGGCGCCGTCAGAGGATCACTTAGAAGACAGGATGGCTCCCGTGGTCTTCAGCCATGAAAGTAGATTCTATCTGCACGCAAGTGACGGTCATCTGCACGTGCGACTTGCACCTACTGAGCGCTGTTTCGTAGAGCGCATTCGCCAAGACACACTGGCCTACCTCAAGCCTTATGGTCTGGGGTGCGATAAGCTACAACTTTCGTTCAGCCTTGGTGTTTCTGGACGGGAGGCTAATCAGCGCCCGTTACGTGCAGAATGTTGCCAGACCTGTACTTTTGCAGTTCTTGCAACAGGAAAGTGATGTGTTGTTACGACAGGATAATGCTCACCCACATAATGCCCGTAAAATTCAACATGTTCCCGGCCAGCACGATGTACGGACTTGTCGCCAGCACCTGTGGCAAATGACACGATGAGAAGTTACTCGAGTGGCTCGTCAACCAATGACTCTTACAGAATTGCTTGAAAAGATGGAGCAGGCATGGTGAAAGTATCCCAGGACAGCATTCGCCATCTGTACATCGACTGCATGCCAGAATCAGTGTCTGCATTGCAGCACTACCGCCCGTGGGGGCTACACAACGTACTAATATGTGTGCTGCAGAGTGGGTCGATACCTGGTACCTCAGAATCGCTTGTCCTATTGATATGTAGACCCAAGAGTAAATTTTGAGTGAACTGGAAACCTCTAAGAGGGTGTACTAATTTTTTTCAGATAATGTACTTACGTATAACTTGCATGTTGCCACAGTATGCCGTTTCAGGGCAAAGGCGCAAACATATAATTCTAGATATATTTGGTATAATTAAATGTCAGTTAATGTCACTTCTGCTGTAAAAGCCCTAACGAGATTTGAACATGAACAGTACTATAATCGAATATTGCCAGTGATTGATGTGGTCGTGTGTCTGAAGACACGCAGTTGTGGAACAGAGCGGTGTAGATCCGCGTCGTGGAGTGCGCTTTTTTTGCCTTCATCTTTGCGCTCGTAATACATTCTGGGACTTTCTTATTTATGTAGCAGGGGTGTGTTCTGCAATATTCGATGTTACATATAAGAGTGATCTCTGAGTAATGAGTTCTTCCATTTCGCGACTTCAGCCTGATTAAAAATCGAAAGGTGAAATTGCTGCGTGTGAAACAACCAGCAAATTCCTTCTTTGACCGTTTCCTTCCGAATAGGTCGCGATTGCCAAGTGTGTGGTAGCCAGACATCTAAGAGTACAGTGTAAATGACAGTTACCTTGGTGCCTGTCACAAATATTTGACTCTATACTTCCGAATATGTCAGAGTTCTGACGGTATGGATGGGCAGAAACCGAAGAGCACAGCTTAAATTGCTCGAGAGAAACAAGCAGCAGAAACATATTAAGTCTTGCTTGCCACAAATATTTAGCTGCGATCGAATTCTTAACAATTTGGCTGTCAAGATAAATTTCACACCAGACGAGGGAGGGGCGTCACATGACCGACCCTCTATTTTGGTAGAACGGAGAGACATCATGTGACCACTTTCTGAAATCAGCTATTGATTATTGTTGTTTTGAGCCGAGCTGTCCCTATCGGTAAGTGGTGGAGGGTACCGTTAACTGTCACTGTTCTGGCTGACTAGAACAGGGCTGGTCCTGGGTATTAAGCAGGATGACGGGTGGACGTGGATTTTTCCTGGCGGCCCCACGCAGGCATGGGTGAGGCAGTAGGAGGAGAGACAATGGCGACTCCAGTGAATGAAATGTAAGATGGATGAAACGCCCTGCTAATCCCGCAAATGGGCTAAAATAAAGGGCTGTCAGTTACACTCGAACATACAACTTTATTATTTTATCAAACATTACAAGAGCCCAAAATATTTTTTTAAACACACAGCTATAACCTTTGGGGTTTAATTACCGGCTCAAAGCGCCTTTAATTTAAAAACAGATGAAGGTCAATAAGTTAAAACGCAAGCATAATCAGAAATTTAAAAGATAAGCCTTATCTTAAAACAGTTCGTTAGTTAGGCTGAAGTAAACAAGTGAATTCAAAGTGGCTGAAGGCCGAGCACTTAAAAGTAAAAACAGTAATTTCTTTTTACGTGGAACAGTTCTTTAATATAGGCTGAAAGCCTTAAGAACAAACAACTGAAACTCAAACTGGCTGAAGGCCAAAGACTTAAAAATTCAATAGGTTGAAGTAAACAAGTAAAATTTTAATGTCAAAGGGCTTACGTGAAACAGTACCTTAAACTAGGCTCAAGGCCTTAAGAGGAAAACAACTCTAATTTAAAACACAAAACTGGCTAGAAGCCACGCAACAAGAACAAATTTAAAAAATAAGGCAGTACACACAAGGGCCCCCTGATGTTCGAGGGTTGGCCTGTAATTCAAACACTAACGCTCGCTTAGCTGAGACTGGCAGTCGTGTCAACCATTCACGATCCGACGACAGCCCAACTGACCGACAGTCAATGGACCAAACGGCAAGATAACGTGTTCCAACAGCCGACTACGAAATCCAAACGACACAATGCGAACAAGTCGTGACTTGCTGGCAGATTAAGTGAAACTTAAGTTTCGTGTCCAGGATCGGTGAGCCACGGACTTCGTAACAATGGGAACAGCAGCACACACTCCAACACCGCGTAGAGACCAAACTACCCCCGACGAGAATTCCTCGCTGCTCAATGCCAGCCGACCGACTGTTCAGAGCTAGTACGCCGACGACATTTAAAATAACTTGTCAGTCAAAATCACACAAACCACACACAGTCTCACGAACACTTGTACGAAGAACTAGATAATGCTAACGGCTGTACAGTAACAGGGACGAATCAAGATTCGGCACACACAGCCAACCCATTCGCGATCGTCGGCCAAATACAAGTCGTCCGGCAAGACGACCGACCGACGACCAACCAAAGTTATCCCCACTCCATTCATGTGTGTCGGCAACCGTCAGACGAGACATGGCGGCCCGGATCTCACTGCTGCTGCGCCCCGACTGAACTTGTGCCGCGTGCCAACTCAAACACTGCCAGGTCCGAACTAACTGCTCGCATGTTCCAACTGACTGGTCGACACACGACGAACGGGAAGCAACAACAGTCCAGCAAAGATAATACAGCAGGGCTTATATCGATGAGCGCTGCTGCTGCCGCTCACGGGCAGGCAAAGTAGCAACTCAGTTACACAAGTAATTGAAAATTAACATAAGGAGGTGGCAGTACGGTCAAAGCAAGATGTAAAATAAGAAAAGGCAAGAACAAGAGCCACTCACGGCTTAAGGGATATTGCATTTTCGGGGTAACTGTGCTACAGACCTTACAAATATGATAAATAAAACCAAATGCACTATAAAAATCGCGTTGGTGAGACCAGCTTCTTGCAACTTTCAGTATGATTCTACGATATGTATTAACAAAGTGACAGCTATTTTAATGTTAAATAATATATTGAAAAATAGGAGTTAAAAATAATTAAACAACAGAAGGGTCCACATTATACAAAGCATCGAATCATAGCTGACGATTTGAGCAAACACCACAATGTGCTACATTACATATCCTGTAGTTATATCAAGAGTTATGGACTCTGTAATACAAGATAAATGTGCAGATCTGCAAAGGCCATAACTCTTCGCGTGCTACAGTAGTATGAAGGCAGTATCAGTTGTTTCGTTCCTCAGTTAATTGTCCCAGGTAATTACTACCTTCAGTTAGCTATTACATAACACTGCCTTACAAAATACTAGCCGGCCGCGGTGGTCTCGCGGTTCTGGGCGCGCAGTCCGGAAGCGTGCGACTGCTATGGTCGCAGGTTCGAATCCTGCCTCGGGCATGGATGTGTGTGATCTCCTTAGGTTGGTTAGGTTTAAGTAGTCCTAAGTTCTAGGGGACTGATGACCACAGCAGTTGAGTCCCATAGTGCTCAGAGCCATTTGAACCATTTTTGAACCAAAATACTAAGGCACGCAAAATGTAGGGTCGGATGTCGATGTAACTTAGTTGACGTACACGCCGTCGGCGGCGTATGTAAACGATTAGAGTTGCAATTTTCTGTGACAGCTAAAACGGCCAACAGACTACAGTAGCTTTGTTCCTGTTTAGTGATGTTAGCAGCCCCGTTATGGTATATAAGGGCGTGAACAGTGTCATATGTTGCGTGGTCACTGTGAAGCAAGCTGAGGCGGCGCATACTCTTGTGAGGTGGATTTTTAAGCACCTGACAGAGTCTGAAAGTAGCATCATTATGAGTTAACATTTACCCAACTGTTTGAATCGTGCAATATCTGGAGTTGTTAGAATGCGTCGGACCCTGAAGGCCATACACCCCGTCATGGTTCCACTTCACCACACTGGATGACCAAAAGGAAGATCGTCATATTGTGCGCGAAGAACATCGTAATTTCTTGACATCTGCTCCTGCCATCCGAAAACAAGCAATGCACTGCTTGCAAAATTCTGTATCATCCTACACCATTGACTGGTGAGTAGGAGCTGCCCAATGCCGAAGGAATTATTGCCCCATGCGTAGTAGACTGCCGCTAACACCACCAAAACAAGCGGCTGCATTTGGAGTGGTGCAGGGACCCGAAGTCTGGATGTTGGTGAATGGGCTGGCATTGTGTTCAGAGATGAGCCGTAGCTCTTCACTACCTTACATCACCACCATCGGTGAGTATGGCGGCGTTCTGTGGAGAGGTCCCGTTCTTCCGCTCTTTTGGAGAGTTTTGGACAGACACTGCGGTGTTACTCCCACCGTCATGGTATGGGGAACCATAGGATGTGACTTCAGGTCAAGGATGACAAGGATGACGGCCGAACGGTACGCCGCAGACATTCTGCGTCTTCATGTGTGACAGTATTGTGGTGCCTTTTTTCAACAGGACAGTTCTGGTCCACACATTTCATGTGTCTCTATAAAGTGTCTGCATGATGTTGGGATTCCCGTGGCTATCGAGATTCCGAGACCTGTGACTAATAGAACAGGTGTGGTACCAGCTTGGTCTTCAGCTCCATTCCAGTATCATCATATATATATATATATATATATATATATATATATATATATATATATATATATATATATATATCTCTCGAGATCTAGTTACAAGAGTTGTGGGCCAGCGTGTCTTCATGACACCCTGTCGAACCGAATGAGTGCAAGCATCAGGGCCAGAATGGGTGCTACGTCATTGTAACACGTTGGCTGATAGTGCCAAGTTGTTTGTAAATTTGACTGGGTTTCTAAAGGACTGAAATAACATCACATATCTTCTTAACCCTTAAAGTTTAATTTCTTTTCCTCGTCCTTGTGTTAACGGTTTTGTCAGGCAGTGTACTTTAACTGATTTTTTATGTGGATGGACATTAGTTAAAGTCATGTTAAATCGCTATGGACAAGTGAATAACAAAAAGCAAAAGATTTGTATGAAAGGAGATGGGTGATGATCTGTCTTCAGTCTAGACAAACGAATTTTTAATTTTAACGTAACTATTTCAACCCGTGAAATCGTATGTAAGCATGTTGAAGAATTTTGGTAATCATGTTAATACCGTGTTGTTTCTCTAATGAGATGTCGCAGAATGATCGTGATAATCGTGGGGTTATTCGAACCCTAAATGTACAAACAAACTTAGTTTTGAATGGAGGGCATTGTTTCAATATTTAATATGGATTCAGTATGGTGTGACGTCACGGGAAATATTTGAGGACGAGCAGCAGCGCGCACGTCGGCTTCGGTCGTTCATTTTGAGTTCTTCGTCGGAGGACACTTTCGTCTTTTACGAGCGGTGCTGTACAGGCAGATGTGCTTGCCAGGAATGAGATAATCTGAGCGGTGAAATAACTGCGCTAGTACAATACTCCTAACCTTGTTCAGGAGCTGATCTTGGCAGAGCGGAGCACAGGCTCATACTTCAACTTTCCGTTGGACTTTGATTATTTGACATTGGTTTCGCTGATTGAGTCTATGCGCCCATCCGAACTTTACTCGTATTTGTGGGACCTGAGAATTTTAACTACTTTGCTGCAATTAATATTGGGACCCGCGTGTGATGGACCTTGTGCTGGATTTCTGAGTGACTATTTACTGTAATGAACTTATATTTATATGGCAACTAATGCGGTGAATCAGTGGTATCTGACTATGAGAGCTTCCCTTTAGAAATTCGTGATTAAAGGAACTTCGCATGTATGAGTTCCATTTATGCTGCTTTGCGGCGCTGCATTAATCATTATTTATCATTGTTTTCCTTTTAATCCGCAATTTTGTAAGGCTTCCATTCGCAAATGTGTGAATTATTCGCAATAGATTCAGTTCATTTATTTGTAATTGATTTCGCTAAGTGGCTACTAAATTCTAGAAGTCTGAGAGTCCGGTTTTTAGTAAATATAAGAATCTCAGAGCGTTGGTACACGACTGATATCTGCGACATTGACGTGAGTCAAGCTAACAGCCTAGGTCGTGCATTGCCCACACCAAGAACGGGTATTAAAACCGCCGGGGCAGTCGTAAAGCGGACACACTCGTATTCATCTGTCTGTTGCTATGCCAACAATGCAGCAGAAAACAGGTGACAACTGACGCTTTGCGCCGAAGATACTTCTGTTCTACTTCTGTCACCCTCGAATCAATTTCTACTCTAAGTCGTGCTCCCTTTGAATATTCATATACAATTTATGTAACTATTAAGCAGTTATCTAGTGGCACATGATATGGAACAGTAGGAGGAAAAATACTAATAAAAACACTAAGACTATGCGTATCGCATTTTCTGTGACGTTACTAACAGATGAGCCCCCAGAATTCAGGTATTACAGATCATCTTGTTGCGGCACCCTATGTTCGTAGTCTATGTATTTACCAGTACAAGTGGGTGTTTCCTAGACATTTGGTTGTAGACACGATGAAAGGAAAATTGTGATGTCACTCCACCTGATAGAGAAGGGGCAATTCTTGTCTCACAAGCAGCTAATGATGCATGGAGCAAGTATCTTCCAGGAAAAGGAGACTCCTTCTGCCAAGTTTCAACAGCCTCCTTGGAGAGTGGACGAGCCATTGGAAGGCAGTCCACTCTCTTGCCCTCGGAGTAGGAAGCCACTCCTAAAGGTGGATGACGCTGGCAAGGCCAGTGGTGTGTGACACAAAAGGCAAGGGGAAATAACCGTATTAGAGCGTTCTGGTATACCTAGTCCCAGTGGCCTGTGCTCTCAAGTCTAGTTGTTCTTGAGAAAAAACATTCCGTAACACGCTCACGCCAATGTGGTAGAGCGATTCTAGGCGCTTCAGTCCGGAATCACGCGGCTGCTACGGTCGCAGGTTCGAATCTTGCCTCGGGCGTGGATGTGTGTGCTGTCCTTAGGTTTGTTAGGTTTAAGTAGTTCTAATTGTATGGGACTGAGGACCTCAGATGTTAAGTCCCATAGTGCTTAGTGCCATTTGAACCATTTGAACACGATCACGATCGGATCCCCGTGTGGGCACATACCAAGGAGAGCTATGCAGTGAATTAAATCAAGGTAAGAGCAGGAAAAGGAAAATATCTTTATTGAGGATTGCTGCACCGAATGTGAAGACTATGAATAAGAAAGAAAAATTAGAAAACGTGAAGAGAGAAATGTAGAGACATCATGTATGTCTTTTAAGGTCAAGTGAGATCCGATGGGAAGGAAAATTGGAATCTGGAGAATATGAGAACTTACAAAGAATCAGAAAGGAATGAAAGTGGATTTGGCGTTATAAACAAGAAACATTTAGACAGAAACATAGTTCGAGTTATTCCAGTTAATGACCTAGTGTTAGAAATGAAATTAAACTGTAATCCTTTGGATACATTGACTATTCAAGTTTATAGGCCAACATCAGCTGAAAACGAAAAGGAAGTGGACAAAATAGATTGGCAGAGTGAGAAGGTGATGTTTCTGGATATGAAATAGACGTTGCCACAATCAGAGATTCAGAAACAGCATTAAGATGGCAAAACCCTTCGTTGTTACAGACACTATGCAAAAGTAAGTGGGACCACGTAAGGAGAAGCGCAGAAGCCACTGAAGAATGGAATATCTTTAGAAATACAATGTTGGAAGCATTACTGATAGAAATTGGAGAGGCGCAAAGAACAAGAATAAAGAAAGAGTGGATAACAGGAAGTGTATTGGATAAATGGATGAGCGCAGGAAATGAAAAAAAAATGACAGTTCGTAATATATAATATTTAGAAAACTATGGAGAAAAAAGCTTAAGGTGAAGTGAACTGGCAGATAGAAAAAAGAAGAAATAATGAAGAAAATAGGGAAAGGAAGAAGATTATTGGAAGTGATCAGAAAGAGGAAAGAAATCTTGGCTGGGACGTATACTGCGTTGGAATTGTTGGCAACAAAGAATTATAGAGGGGAATGTGGAAGGAGTAGAAGGATGAGGTAAGATGAGGTTTGGGATGACGGATGACGTTAAAGGAAGACGAACATACAAACAGATGAAGGCAAATGTTCAAAACATGCCACGATGGAGAGGCTCCACTTGAAATCTGTGATAAATCAGCTACACTCAAGAAGACGAAGAAGATGTGGATGTTACTAGGAGAAGTGTTATTACTGGGAGCAGTAAATGGTCAACGAAAATGCATGCACTTTGCATCTGTGGTGATTGATTGAACAGTGTCAAAAGAATTTTGCGGAGTATTTGGAGCTCAGGGTATCGACGAGTTGGCTGGTAGCCGTTCCATTTGTAGCAGATAAAAAGCGTTTCCTCTAAGGCGGAGGTGCTGTTCGAAAACGTAAGAAATTGTATTTTTTTAGCTAGCTGGACGAAGCGTTTAATTAAGGAGACGGACTCGGTGAGGTCTAATTGAAACCAGAAAATTACATTTGTTGCTCGAGAACCTGAAATGTGGCGCTTTTATGTAACACTTTACCTACTGACTGTGAGCATGAACTGTTTTCTTGCTTTGTCCTTGTGGAGATTCTCGGCCTAAATTGACAGACTGGAGAAAAAAATGGTTCAAATGGCTCTATGCACTATGGGACAGACTGAGGTCATCAGTCCTCTAGACTTAGAATTACTTAAACCTAACTAACCTAAGAACTTCACACACATCCATGCCCGAGGCAGGATTCGAACCTGTGACCGTAGCAGCAGCGCGGTTCCGGACTGAAGCGCCTAGAACTGCCTGGCCACAGCGGCAGGTACAGACTGGAGATACTACACTGAAGAGCCAAAGAAACTGCTACACCTGCCTTATACCGTGCGGGGCTCCAGCGAGCACGCAAATGTGCCGCAACATGACGTGGCATGGACTCGACTAGTGTCTGAAGTAGCGCCGGAGAGAACTGACGTCATGCATCGTGCAGGGCTGCTTATAAATCTATGAGTACGAGGGAGTGGAGATCTCTTCTGAACAGCACGTTGCAAGGCATCCCAGATATGCTCAGTAATGTTCATGTTTGTTGGCCAGTGTGTTTAAACTCAGAAGAGTGTTCCTGGAGCCACTCTGTAGCAATTTTGGAGTGCAGGGTGTCGCATTGTTGTGCTGGAAATTCCCAAGTCCGACGGAATGCACAATGGACATGTATGGATGCAGGTAATTTGGAAATTTATGGTAAGATCTTATGGGACCAAACCGCTGAGGTCATCGTTCCCTACGCTTAGACTTAATCTAACACACACACTCACACACACACACACACACACACACACACACACACACACACACACACGAGGGAGGACTCGAACCTCCTCCGACGGAGGAAGCCGCGCGAACCGTGGCAAGGTGCCTAAGACCGCGCGGCTACCCGGGATGCAGGTGATCAGACAATATGCTTAGGTACTTGTCACCTGTGAGAATCATATCTAGATGTATCAGAGGTGCCATATCACTCCAACTACACACGTGCCACACCATTACAGAGCCTCGACCAGCTTGAACAGTCGATTCATGGATTCAGGAGTTTTTCTCCATACCCATACACGTCCATCCCCTCCTTACAATTTGAAACGAGACTCGTCGGACCACGCAACTTGTTTCCAGTCATCAACAGTCCAATGTCGGTGTTGACGGGCCCAGGCGAGGCGCAGAGCTTTTTGTCGTGGAGACATCAAGGGTACACGAGTGGGCCTTCGGGTCCAAAAGCCCATATCGATGATGTTTCGTTGAATGGTTCGCACGCTGACACCCTTGCTGATGGCCTAGGATTGAAATCTGCAGCGATTTTCGGAAGGGTTGCACTTCTGTCATGTTGAACGATTCTCTTCAGTTGTCGTTGATCCCGTTCTCGCAGGATATTTTCTGGCTGCAGCTATGTATGACATTTGATGTTTTACCGGATTCCTAATATTCACGGCACACTCGTGAATTGGTCGTACGGGAATATCCTCATTTCATCGCTACCTCGGAAATGCTGTGTCCCGTTGCTCGTGCATCTGCTGGAAGACCACGTTCAGTCTTACTTAAAACTTGATATCCTGCCACTGCAGCAGCAGTAACCGAACTAAAAGTGGTGCTAAATACTTACACAGGCGTTGCCGACCGCAGCGGCGTATTCTGCTTGTTTACACAGCTCTTTATTTGAATAAGCATGCTTATATCTGTTTCTTTGGCGTTTCAGTGTGCTATAGTCAGACGGTATTTTATTCTTTTTTCTTTTCATCAAAGATAATTGCAGTAGTGCAGGTTTCGTGTTTTTATGTATTTTCTTGGAAAAGAAGTTTCCCAGTGTGAAGTGTCCTCTGAATAGGTCGTCGATGTCTGCTTAGCTGAATGAAGGCGCCTGCGAAGTAGGTGGCCGGTGACCCCATGATGCACTAGGGGATGTTTCCCGGCAGGTACAGGCGAACTTAACAAGGAAAGAGTAGGTGAATTTTCATTGGTGACGCATTTAGACTAAGTGAAAGAGTTGAATACGACGGATGCGTTTGGCTGATGTTTGCTTACACCTCAGAACTTTACATACTATACTGTTACAGAGCCATTGCGGGACTTTGCTTACTTATTTGGTAACCATCAGTTTCTTTCATTCCGTGTAAATGAAATATTGAGTGAATTTTGGGAACAGGCGAAATATCGTGTTTATACTCATTCTAAGATTCTTTACTAGGGACACGATGTACATTTCATTAGAAAGGCATCAGGTTTCTTCACCTTTATTAAGTTTATAGGGTCAAATTTTGCTTTAATTTGAAAGATCCGTTATTTCCTTAGCAAATTTTTGTATAAAAGTCATTTCTGCTAAAAGTAATATTAGGGAGTCTCCAGTTTCATTAGACCAGGAACCAGCTGGAGGTATTGTATCGACTTTTAAGCGACGTTCGTTTTCCAGTCGGGTGGCTGAATTTCAGAGTGTTGCTGAACGCAGTCAGGTAACGACAGTGCCTTAATTAGGATTTTTGAATAGTGGGCAGTTTAACATTGTTTCGCGGTACGATACGGGCTTGGTTTCGTAGTGACGTAGTTAATGTTCGCAGCAATTCGTCGCACAGGTACCGCACACCAGCAGTGTAACCACCCTGTTTCTGTACGTTGTCGCGACTGAGGCTTGGCGTCACAGCTCGGAAGTTTCGAGGACGGCAACAAGGAACATCTCAGTATTTCGTCTAGTTCCTTTCGACGTATATTTAAGATTTACGTCGGTTACTTTTTGTTCATAAACACGCGATATTCACTATAAAACTTCACCGCCATATTTCAAAGCCACATGCGTTTCTGGTTTACTGAAAAATGCATATGAGCCTCTTGAGCTATGCTTCCATATCAGTGTTCTATTTATAAGCTTATGTATGTGATAAAACGAAACATAAACATTCAGCTCTATCTCATTCACCTTTATTAATATTTCAGATAAATCGCGGTTCATGAAATCTTGTTAAAGCTACTTGTTAGAGCTACATATGAAATACGTTGGTATGAGCAAACTATATGGAACATCCTCACGCATCACAGAGACCTATCTTTTATCTGTCCGAACAAGCAAGAGATGCGTTTAAATTTGTTTGATTACAAACAAGATGTCAGATAAACAACAGATTGTTATCTTTATTAGAGTGAGCTACCAATAACATTAAGCGTAAAATAACGTTTCATAGCAGTTGAGTGTCCTGATATTTATTTAAGAGATCTAATGTTGTTTGGTTTCTTTTCTTTTATTTTTCTCCAATTTCTGAGTTGAACTTTAATGTGCCGCTATTTCTCCAACAGCACCCTAAATTTGACATTTATCAGCGGTGGCAAAAACTAAAGGCAGTAGTACAACCTATAATGGATCAAGTTATGAGCGCGTACTTCACGCAGTTCTTGTATCTGCTGGTGCGCGAGCAGCAAGATAGTACACATTCGGGAATTTGGGGTCCCGTGTACTGTTCTTTTCTGTTCGTCATGACAGGCAAGGGAAAATGAAGAGTACTCGTACATCAAGAAACTCGTTCTGTCTCTCTCGCTCAAGCAAGCAAAACCATGTTAAATGTACTGTGATTCCACCGTACTCCATAATTGCTTGTACCCTAGTCATTCATCTAAAGATAAAATAATTAATTGACGATTTATAATAATTGGAAAATTAAAAGCGTCATGTTAGGAATGTTAGTCGATTTACTACGAGGGGCAACACTTATTTTCTGAAAGCAGGTTGGTTTTGTTCAGGATTCAAATACACCATATTATAATCCACTCTTTTGGCTACAAAACCCATTTCTCCAAAGTAATGTCCGTTCAATACGACGGCCTTATGCCCCCTTACTGAGAGGCCCTGGCCGGCCGGGGTGGCCGAGCGGTTTTAGGCGCTACAGTCGGAACCGCACGACCGCTAGGGTCGCAAGTTCTAATCCTGCTTCGGGCATGCATGTGTGTGATGTTAGGTTTAAGTAGTTCTAAGTTCTAGGGGACTGGTGACCTCAAATGTTAAGTCCCATAGTGCTCAGAGCCATTTTGAGAGGCCCTGTATTCACGCATGATACCACTCTTCTGGTCGACGTGGGAGCCAAAGTCTTGCTTCATCAATAACCTCCCCATCATCCACGTACTGCTTCCGCGTAGTGCAAACAAATGGAAGTCGGAAGATCCAGGCTGTAGAACTGATTAGGAAGAACACGCCCTTGAGTATCCCAGCTGGTGTATGAGCACTACCAACAGAGAGTTGAGCAGCGAGGTGTTTGATTGCGATCCGTCGAGCACATCGAACGACAGTGTCTGCACGTTCCAACGTAGCAGGAGTCATAGCTATGTGTGACCAGCTGGGACGCGGGAGACAGGACAGGTTTGTGCGACCTTGCTGCGATGACGAAGACGCCTCGTCCTACAACGCAACGTGCTTTTGCTCTCTGGCAGGTCTTCGTATACTTTCTGCAAGCGCCTATGAATATCTACGATGCTCTGGTCCTTCGCCAAAAGAAACTCAATGAGGGTTCTCTGCTTGGAAAGCACCTCCGCTACAGACGCCATTTTGAATGCTACATATAGCGCCACCACCAATCGGACGTTCATGAAACTGTAGGGGCAGCAGCTGGAATATTTCATGACGTTCCAAAACAAATTCCACATTTTTTCAATCGAAGTTGGCAGAGAAAAAAGCGTGTTGCATTACTTATTGAATGCCCCTCGTAATTATGTCTGGTGGATTCAATGATTAAATCACTGTAATACCATTAAGTTTGTTTCGTGCCATGGAACTTGCACTTCGTAGTATTACTTTCTTTCCAAAGATTAACTTCATTTCTGTGTTATGAAAAACACCATCTAACGCCCATACCCTGTCCAGCAGATCTCCCTCGCCGCCCATTCCATTTTCCACCTGAACACCTACACCACCTAGTCACATAACCAAGCTCACTTCGTCTTTACCCTCCTCGACACCCTCGTCTAAGAATCTCTCGCTCCCCCTCCTTCCCCTTCCTTTCTCTCTGTCCTGACGCGACGACAGTGTCATCTTCTTTATCAAAACATCCGCCCCTTCCCTGCTAACAAGCACCTTTCTCTAACATCACCACATTGTCCGCCCCTCTCCCTATGTCCTTCACTGTCCCGATAATCACCGCCCCTTAGCGCGAGGTGGGGGTCACTGTTGACCACCTGAAGCATATTCCCAGCTGGCTCCAACCGCTGCTCTATAATCCTACCGAACACCTTATCCTCAGTGTCATTTTCCCACCGTCACCTTCACCTGTTCCACCACATACGTTCGTCCTGCTGTTCCCATTCCCTAGGACATCCTCTTCCTCACTGACCGCAGCTTCTCTACGTACGTGATTTCCGCAGACCTTAACATTCATAGCCACGATCCTGCCACCCTCCAGTGATGGAATCAGTTCCTTTCTACCATTAAAAGCGACCTTGTTCCCCTCCCTCAGAATACCCATCCTGGAAGTAACACCATTCCGATGTCGTCCTCGCTTCCCCCAACCTCCTTGGGCATATCACCACCACCTGTCCTTCTCACCATCTCCCTTGCCCCTCGCCCTCCTCCAGCTCCCCACCCTTTCGCCCTCTCAAGGCTGTGGCAACTGGAAGGCCTACTGGAAATTCAGTGACACCCAGGTCAGAAGCCACTTTCTCCTATTCCACCATCCTGATGACATCGCTCATGCCTAATCCTTCCTCCAGAAGACTGTCTCTGATGCTGTGGTAGCCCATGTTCCCACCAAACCTATCCACTCCCACCATCCTACCCTTTCTTGGCAGACCATACGCCTTCTCCATGAATCCCACCAACTGTGTTGTTCCTTCCTCCACATTCGTGAATGGGACACACCCTTCTGCCACCAGCAATTACAAAGACTCATTCGAAACCTTCTGACGGCAAAGAAACGGCGGACTGTGCCATACATGCACATGACTCAACGCCACCCTCCCTGTCAACTCCTCCAATTACTGGTTAACCTTCCACTGCCTTACCAGTAGCCATTCCACTCTGCATTACCCACACCTCCATGACAACTGCCCCTTCCCTGACAACATCAGCAAAGATAATCATTTTGCTTCCCACTTCCTGAAGTGTTCTCCATAACTGATGACCCACACTTTGATTACTCCCTCTTACCTGATGTCCCTGACCGCACCAATACCACTGTCCTGCTGCTTGCTCCCAGCTTCCAGTACTTGGACCCGTTATCTCCCTCAGAATTGAACACTTCTAGCATGGCACAAGACGTGAAAGTCATCCTCTGCTCCAAATGTAACACTGCCTCTGGTCACGACTGCAATGCCTACCATCACCTCAATGAATGGCCTCTCTCCTTCCTTGTCGCCCTTGCCACCCTGTACAACAGCTTCCTCTCCACTGGCTTTTACCCTGACCTGTGGAAGAACTCCCACATCCTGTTGTTCCATAAACCCAACAATACCACCTTCTGATACCTCCTACTATCGTCACATGTGCCTCACCTCCATGTTCAGTAGGGTGTCTTCGAATCCATCCTCTCTTGCTGTATCCATCGCCATTTAACTGAACACCACTTCTTCCCTCTTGCCCAGTGTGACTTCCAGCCCTCCTTTTCTGCTAGTGACCAGCTCCTTAACCTTCCCCATCTTCTCTCTCTCCAAATTAACTCCCATCACTTGTCTCCCTCGATGAACAGAATGCCTATAACAATGTGTGGCATTCTGGGCTCCTGATCAAGCTTCACATCTACACCCTTCTTGTCGACTTCACCCATCTCATTGCCTCCTTCCTCTCCCACCATCCTTAGTATGTCACCATCACAGCACCATTTCCTGTACCTTCTACTCTACTGCAGGTGTGCCCCAGGGCTCTATCCTTTTTCCTCTACTATGTCTCCTCTACACTGCTGATACGCCCAAACCATCCCCTTCATCTCCTTCAATACGCTGATGACACCACCTTCCCTGCCCTCTATACTGCCCTTCAACAGTCCCCGTCCTACCTCCAAACCAACCTAAACCAGTATGCCACTTGATGCAACCAGTGGCTCCTTCAAGTCAATCATTCCAAAACCTATTCAATCGTTATAGGAGTACCACTCACTCCTTCTGGCTCCATGATTTCTACCTCACCACCTATAACCATCCTATCCAGCTTACCCACACCTTGAAATACCTTGGTCTCTCCTGGACTCCCCATATCTGTACCAACCAATGCAAAGCTCACAGTAGACTCCACCTCTCAAAATTGCTGTCCAGTCAGACATGGGAACTGCATCATTACGAATCCTTTATACTTACAAATCCTTAATCCATCACATCATTTATTATGGCAGTGTTGCCTCGATCTCCACCCCTCCTAAATTATATATAGTCCTCCAAATCCTTGAATACGATGCGCTGCGCGACGCTTTTGTATTTGTCTCCTATCCCTCAAAAGGATCCTGTATGACCTCATTCCCTTCCCACATCTCCTCCTTTGCTTTGAACACATGCATATCCTCTACACCAATCGCCCCCTCACCTGCCCTTAGCCATCCTCTCCACTCCACAGTTGCTGCTGTGCCTCTATGGATGTGTTCCACCCTCTCTCCATCTCCACACCCGCCACATCCTCTCCCAAAGAAACTTCCAAAAAATGGCTCTGAGCACTATGGGACTTAACATCTGAGGTCACCATTCCCCTAGAACTTAGAACTAATTAAACCTAACCAACCTAAGGACATCTCACACACCCATGGCCTGCCGCGGTGGTCTTGCGGTTCAGGCGCTCAGTCCAGAACTGCGGGACTGCTAAAGTCACAGGTTCGAATCCTGCCTCAGCCACTGCAGCCCGTCCCAGATGATGTGTTTTGCTCTGATATTTATCTTTCCTTCTAACTCTTACCCCCATCTTCCCCTCCCTTTCTCTCTAGGGCTCCTGCCAGCTAGGGTGACTGGGCGGTTTTTGGGCGCTATAGTCTGGAAGCGCGCGACCACTGTGGTCGCAGGTTCGATTTCTGCCTCGGGCATGGATTCGTGTAATGTCCTTAGATTAGTTAGGTTTAAGTAGTTCTAAGTTTTAGGGGACTGATGACCTTAGACGTTAATTCCCATAGTGCTCAGAGCTATTTGAACCATTCTCTCTAGGGCTCCCTCTCCTTCCCCCCCCCCCCCCCCCACCACCTGCTGTTTCCTCCCTCCTTCACCCCTGTCCTCACTTCTCCTTTGCCAGTCCTTGAGCTCCTTCCTGGGTTGCTCCCTCTTCACCCTCCTTGTCTCGTGGCCCTTGATGTGCTACCGCCTCCCCTCTTCCGCCCCCTTCCTGCCCCCCCTCCTCCACCGACCCCCTCCCCTTCTCACTTTCCTCTCTCCCTCCTCTCTGACCTCCCCTCCCGTGGCAGGTCCTTCCAATTTTAATCCAGTTAATTTGTCGTGTTTTCGTGCTAGCCTTGTATGTAATGTAAGTGCAGTCAATGTTCGGTGTCGTCGTCCCGTGTGGCTCTCACTACTGTGAACGCCGTTTTTAATTATGCTCTTCGTGCCACCAGTCTTTATGTGCTACGTCTTCGTCAAGTATCATTTTAATTATATCTGGAGTTTATGTAAACGTGTCTCGTGAAACTACCCCTTTTTTTCATCTTTTAAATCCCGTCGCTTCCCCTTGTTATGTATAAACTTCGTCGTTATGCGCATCTTTTATGTATTAACGTATTCTTTTATACAGTCTCTTGGCTAAAGAGCGGCGAATTGTGCCACTGCCAACCCACCCCTGCCCACAAGGGGCAGGGATATGAAATAACAATAAAGGAATGAAAATGACAAAAACGAGTTTATTTATGAATATTACCACCAGATAGGACAAGAAGCATACAAATAAAAGTGAGATTCTACTTGGTTAACCCTTTGGATACTAGTGGTTTCTGCCTCGTTCCTTTTTTTTTTGCTTTTTTTGGTTTTGTTTTTAAAGTACCCGTGGCTTTCGCATGGAACGACCGATGTTATTGCAAGGAAGAGACATTTGATGATACAATTAGGTACTTCTACGAATGTAATACTTTTAACAATGGAAGTAAGTGTGTATAAAGTTATTGTGACGTCAATTTGAATTTCTGCTACTGCTCTTATGAGTGGCCTCGAAATGAAATTACGGGGTATGTAGTTTTGCTATAAATTTATTAAATTTTAGTCCCATTTCTCCTTGTTATGTAGGACTGTAATTTATTTTAGGTATTAAGAGTTTTTGGAAGTTTCGATGCGTGCGATTCTGTCTACGGAAAATGTGAAATAGCTTTCAGATATATCACATGAAATGATGGATGGTTGAAAACTGTATATCCCAGTCATTCCACAGTTAAACCACTTCATTAAAAGAATAAATTGTTCACTTTTTCCCGATTTCTTCTTGGTTTGCTAGTGCTTGGCACACAACAATGTGACACCCCACTACGTAGGAAACATTGTCTTGTTATGGTGTAGTTACGAAATCGATGGAAACAATAAACGAGGTGCATTCGTTTCGTACTAAATTTGGTAACAACGCTAATCAACCTTAACAAGGGAGCGAATATAAGGTAATCTTCTCCTGAAGGATCCTTTGAATGTCGAGGGAACGTTTTGTGTTGGCTTCGTGTAACTTTTTTTTTCAACGAGAAACAGGACATTGACCTTAGGTGCTCACAGACTTTCTGGCAGCGGCTTTATTGACGTTGCTGTGGGAAGTATTCCTGTTCTACTCAAGCTCAAGAGCACGGCGAAAATACTGAAGAACGACGTTAACTATTGGAACAATTCCACACCTCCTTTGTTAATATGTAAGTTTTTTGGCGACACAAAGTTGTTGAAACTTTCATGACCACTTGTTGACCGACTGCATGTTGCCCTCTATGCTGGCACTTCCGGCTTGTTTAACGTTAAACAACAACAGGCGATACGTCCTTCTTTGCCGTATATCCTACCATAAGAATTATCTGTTGATATGATATAGGCATAATTAAAACATCTCGTTAATATCGCTTACATTATAACTAGGCTCATTTTAAGAAATCATTCTTCTCGCAATGTCTCTACGTGTCAGGGAAACGCAATTGGGTAATAACCCCACCTCCCTCTTCGCCGCTGGTCACCAGTAGAGCAACACATGCTGACACCTTCCCTGACTTTTTAGTTTTAATTTTTTGTGGTATCTTGTTTGCTTTGGTTCAGTCTTCAGCCTATTTGCTCTCTGCGTCAGTCTCTGCTGTTTACAAACTAGATATTGCTGGTGTTTTTGCCCCAGCTCCAAGTTTATTCGTTTTGTATGCCTTTGCACTGACCAACAAGTTGCTATCGTCATGTGGAGTTCTTCAGGGATTCCTTTTTCAATTAAGTTAAAATTTAACATTGTTTTGGAGTATAATTATTCAATTTTCCAGATTCAATTTTCCCAGGGTTCCCAATGTTGTTGGGTGAATTTTCGGCAATGCTGCGTTCTGAAAGGACGATTTTTGAAACGTTGTCTTAGTACTATGCTAGTGCGTGTTCGTGCAAGCCACGGGATAAGTGAAGAGCAGTGGTCTCGTGCACTGGAGGATGTTAAAGCATAAACGGGTTTATAATTCGATGTTGCCATAATGCTTGATCTGGACACTGCTTCCCTCAACTATGCAGTTTTCTCAGCAAAGTCGCTGTTCAGTTCCTGCTATTTATGCACACCATTTAGTCACAACCGTTGAGTATCCACTCTGGAAGGGTCATCGAGGTTGCAGTGAACTTCCCTCATGTTTTTTCAAACAGAATCTGCGAACAGACCATTTTTCTTCTAATTACTCATTTTCGTTTGAAAATTCCATGTCGGGTTTCATTTTCATGTAAATGAGTTAAAATATCGGGGCAGCAGGACTTTTGTATTATTGAAAAAAAAAATCATGTAGGCGTGTAAACGTGACTATCATATGGAACTAATTCTAATAAAACCGTTACATTATTTGCTCCGCGCAAAAAGTTTATTTCAATATGCATTTAAATAATTCCCGCAGAAAAGAGAGGAAAAAATTGTTTATGTATTCATGATTTTTACATCCCTGTTTTTCTCTCAGTTTCTGGTATCAACATGGCTGATTACGCTCCAGCTCTTTATGTTTTGTGGTGTTTGAAGCTTTTTTCACTTTCGTTTTTTGACTTTGTACAGTGCCATCGCACATTGCCGCTGCGGAGAAAAGCACACGTCATGATTAGTTTCAACGAGAATTCACTGTTTGCAAAACTCCTTTCTCTATGTTTCATGTAAAATTACATACAGGTTGTTTCAAAAAGATTTATTCGATTTCAAAATAACGTATATTCTACATGCAAGAAACAGAAACTTGGGTTGAATATTAACTAATGCATCGAGACTATGCAGGTTGGCGTTGTTACAGGCTTTCGTAGATGACGGAGAAGGGTTGGTGTACCAATGACAGGTAAGGGATCTCGGTCCGTAAACGACCGAGTCGAAAGTTATAAGGGAAAATCGTTCTGATATATTTGACAGTGGAATACTTGTATCGTTGCGATTGTTGCTAAGACTGTAGAAAACGGAGCTTTCAAAGCTGGTAGTGTGGAGCAAAACAAGAAAAAACGGCCAGTAAACGTGGGCTCTAAAATGATTAGCTTACGGTCTATGAGCATTTACTTATTCCTTAGAAGAGATGTGTTTTACAGCACCAAAGATGGATAAGTCCCAAGTCTCTTAAGGTATGCACCTCAGAGCCCATGTTTTCTTAGAGTCTTATGTTTTAGTCCATACTTTTCCCTCTCAAATTATGGAAACCAAAGAGCTTGCAATAGAAAATATGTGTTTTACAGTATCGAAGATGAAAAAGTACTTATAGATCTTATGGTATGCGTTTTAGACCCCATGTTTACTAGATATTTGATTCTTGTTTTGGTCAATACTGCCACCTCCAAAAGTTTCCCCACGGTCCTAACAACAACAATACTGGTACAAGTATTCCACTGTCAGAGTTATCTGTACGTTTTCCTCTTACAGCTTCCGACTCACAAGGAGACCTTCCATACTGTAAATCACGGATTTTGATGTGCTTCAAATATGTTGTAGAGGCATTTACCCTGAGTACCTGGCTATCCGCTTTTAAAGCGACGGGCCTTGGTTTTTGAGAAAATCGATTTTGAAGTTCATTGCTTGCTTTGTATACGCCTAACATTACACATATTCCGAGCAAGTCAGCGCAGCGCAGCGGTAAACGTTCGCAACTAACGTCCTGGAGGTACCGTGTTTCTATCCCGCTCCCAAATTTTTTGTGTATGCAAGAACCGTCCGGAAAATTTGATCCTAACGTTCAAAAACGAGTAGACGAATTAACTGGGAGATACAGATATATAGTCGTGTACTGCACGAAATCCAGGAAGTTCACGAAATTGGTGTACGAAGAATTTTTGGGTTCTGTAAATCTTCCGTTCGTGGGACAGAAAATTTTTGTACATTATCGATTCGTGGGGAGCGCAAACCAATTCAACTTTATACGCTATTCACTGATGAAAGCAAAGCGAGCACCTGCACTCTAAAAGTGGTCCCACCAAAGTGCACTCATTATTGCCATCCCTGCGATTTTATTTTCACCGACACGTGAAAATCTTCACGACAATTATTCAGAATGCTTCCGACTTGATGAAAGACAATAGAGAGATTCCTTCTAGGGAAGATTTGATAAAAATACATTTGCTAATCCTACATCAATTCATCGCACCTGATTTTGAAAGCATAATTAGATATTCATGGTTCGCATCGAAATTAGCGGATGAAAGAGAAATCTTTTTGAATGCAGAGGAATTGTATTTCCCGGTATCACTCATGAAGATACCGTGCGCCTGCAAGATGGTTGCTTTCATAAAATGCGCGTGGTGCTGCGAAAATTTGTGCTTCGGTTATTTCTATGATAAGTATTACCCACAATATTGTTCTGGCACATCAGGCAATGTGGACGATGAAAACTAAGATTTTGTCATACTGTGTAGCAAAAAATTAATAACTGAATATATCCTTATAATTTCGCACACCTTACACTGTTTGTTGATATTCTTTGAAATAAAATTGAAAAAGACGAGTATTCTGTGTGTCATCATTTCCGGTAGGCCGTTGGTGGACTAATAGATTCTGCTACTAATAGCGCTGACTTGCTCGGATTATGTGTAAGATTACAGGTATACAATGAACTTCAAAATCGATTTTCTCAAAAGCCAAGGCCCGTCGCTAAAAAACCGGATAGCCAGATACTCAGGGTAAGTGCCTCTACAACATATTTGAAGCCCATCAAAATCCGTGATTTACAGTATGGAGTGCCCCTTGTTAGTCGTTTCCGCACCGGGGTTCCTTAACTCCCATTGATACATGTATTTTCCTCCATCATCCCTGAAAGTGTGTAAGAATGTCACGGAATCACCATGCGTGTTTACCTTGGAGCCATTCGTAAGCCGGTAGGGGTCTCCCTGCTGCAGCTATATAACCAACACCTTCTATCGTACAGGCCTCCCTCCAAAGACGAGTATTCTGTGTGTCATCATTTCCGGTAGGCCGTTCGTGGACTAATAGATTCTGCTACTAATAGTGCTACTGGTGGCCAGAGCTGGATTTAATGGTCGTACCAACCATGCAACTAAAATCCACGATTGAACACATTGCGGTTTCATTTAGTACATGAAGCTCTGGAAGAAAATATAGCGTCGGTTACAGTACAATAAGCGATAAAACACCTGCACTGTATGATAATTTCTGTGGATTTACATTTATATGCAACTCGGGACAACGTGTTTATGTTGGCTAACCTACCCAGTAAGGAAAACTTGTGTTACGGTTTACATTGATTCCAAAGTACGTGTGGTTTAATTTAGTGAGCCTGAGCAATGTATCAAGTGTTTAAGTCAGCATGTTTTTTAGTTGTGAATTAACAATTTGATTTCGATTGGTTTGATCGCCTTCTATAGCAAAGTAAGTACACTGTATGCGATATTGAATCACTGGTAAACTGTGATTCATTTATGCGGGAACTGCATTAGCTTTTTAAGTTAAAATACTGACTCGGTAGAACATCTTAAATTTTAGCTAACCCGGTAGAGACATCCGTTTCAAAGATGCTCTGCAGAAACCACCCTCCATCACATGACATGAAAATATCAGATATTTATAACGATTTTTGTATTGTTGGGTATAAGGAAACATATTCTTGACCGTACTTGTGGATTATCCAGTGAAACACATTTGGTCATTTCACGTATCGTTTATGATCTTCGAGAAATGAACAAGTACTGCCCCGAGGAGTTGAATTTTAAACATCTTTTGGCAGCAATGTTTCAGACAGATGCTCTAGAAATAAGATGTGGGAAATATCGAACAACGACAGGTCTCAATATTTGGTATTATTGAGACAGGCATTTGAAATTAAATCCAAATTAAGAATTCAAACACAGATATCGCGGAAAATTTCAACATCTGTTCTTGGTGAAGTTGTCACAGATGTAGACTCTTTTGAAAGTGACTGTGGAAATAATATGACCTTACCAGCACCACCAAAATTTGACAGCATAATCGATTTAATCGAGGAACAAATTCAGTACGTTCAGGAATACTTGCTGTTTTTGCGAGTACATACTTGCGGAGCCGTTCTTACGGAGTTGACGTATGAAACGCGTAATACGTAAATAGTGCTAGATAAAACATTATCAGTAACAGAAAATTATGAAAGCTATGAATTTATAAGAAAGATAGATATAAATAGATTGTATTGACCCAATAATGAGATTATTAATGCCGTTATTTTTACATATTTGGTCGTTAAAACTTGTTTTCTGGAGGACGTGAAAACTCCTTCACGAGATGCGCGTCCCAGAAAATTGTAAGATTAGCTGCTGGTGTAATTAATACTGTTCTGCTACATACACTCGGAGAAAAACGAATTGAGTCTGAAGGATATATTGGCAACTTCGTCCAATGAGATGGTCAAAATCCGAAGCTGGCTTTACAGCCCTACACATAACGCTCCAAATGTTCTCAACTGGGGACAGATCCAGTAGCCTTTCTGCCCACGGTATTGTTTCATAGGCACGAAAACAAGCAGGGGTAACTCTCGCCGTGTTCAGGCGGGAATAATCTTACTGAAATATAAGTCCATGATGGTTTTCCGTGAAGGACTAAAAAATGGGGCGTAGAACATCATCGACGTACCGCTGTTCCAAACAACACAACTAAAGGGGTCCTCTAAGAAAAAAACTGACACCCCTGACCATCACTGCTTTTTGTCAGGTTCTATGGCGGGCGACGGTAAAGTTGGTTTCCTGCCGCTATCCGGGACGTCTGCAGGCGTTGTCTGCCTGGAATCTCATTGACTCGAATTAAATTATCTTCAGTGATGACTCCCACTTCGAAGTGAGTTCCGATGATTAGCGTAAATGTGCCTGGAAACACCCCAGAGAATGGCGGGTTAACACCTAAGTGCCGCCCGCCAGCAGTCAGTAGTAAAGGTCCGGGATGTCATTTCTATTCATGGCAGGACCCCTTTCGTTGTCATCCGCGAAGCCATTATGGCACAGCCGTATGTCGACGATGTTCTACGCCTCGTTATATTGCTCTTCATGGTAAGCCATCCTGGGCTTACAATTCAGCAATATAATGCCCGCCCGCACACGGTCAGAGTGTCTACTGCTTGTCAACATGCTTACCTGAGCGTACCTTGGCCAGTAGACCAGTAGGTAGTAACTGTGCACAGAAAAAATCGTAATGGATTCTTTGGTGCCTTCAACTTACAAACCACCCCGCGAATAATGATGCGTCGGTATTGATATGCTATCTGACTGTAAGATGAAACATACCAGTTCGATCCATACCAAATCCATAACGGGCCTAGTTACCTTCCCTTGGCGTATTGCTGTGAAGAACAACAACAGTGCCCTTGGGCGCAGTGTTGGCAGTAAATCAGTTGTTACTGTCGTTCTTTCGCGATGCATCGAGCTATCGTTATACCACTCGTAGCAATCCTGTATACTGACGTCATACACCAAGACTAACACGATGTTAGAGTTGCGTCAAGAGCTGTGCTCTAGAGACTGATATTTCACAAAGCCGATATATGGACTGTCAAAATAATGGGGCGATGGAAGAAGTCCTAATGGCGAAGAACAGGAAATCAGGTATTTTCTATTGGAAGACTGATAACCTCTTGGAAAGCCATATCATCAGTGTGCATTTAACGTGCGGGCTAAAAAGAGATGCAATGTTAAATCGCTTACAAATTAATGTGTTATACTGTATGTCACTAAGACTCGAAGAATCGTTGAGCAGACATCCCAAAAGTATCACCATTACATCTGATTTAAGCAGATAGCGAATATTATTACTGGACAGACGGTCGCAAAATACTTTTTTAGACTTACGAGACGGTCGGAAACACTCTGAAAAGCTCGTAATGGTGTTGCAGGGTAGGTTGTACTGAGAAAGAATTGTTAAGAAAAAAAATTCGGTACGTTGTGCCGTTTCCGATTTAATTATCAATGACGTTAGCCAATCAGTTCGTTGCGCGCACGAACTCAGCCACTTGCACACGCTAAAATGCCGTAATGCACAGATATTTGTGGGTCCGTGAATTACCACTTGATGAAATGCTCATTACCAGTTACAATGTGGCTTTTTCAGATGTGATAAATTTAAGCTAGGTGAGCAAAAGCTACGCTTCTTCGGTTTGAGGAAACCACACGAAGAACAAGTTTGGCGACATTGTCTCTGGCAGGACGCTTTAAATCGCGTGCGTTGGTCTGATTGACTAACGTCAATGATAATTAAATCGGAGGCGGTGCAACATATTGAGTTATGCTCTTAACAGATACTTGTCAGCACAACTTACCCTGCGACACCCTTACAAATTTTGCAGACTGTTTCTCATCACGCCGTATAAAGCCTAACGCGTGTATATCGAAGACTTAAGCTTGAAACTTATCAAAGCATATTATGTGGCCAGGTATTTATTATGAAATAACTCATGTCCTTCGAAGTTTTTGAAAACAAAGTGAATGACCGTATAATGGGGCACTGATGGCCCCGGGAATGGGGTGAGTGTATGGAAGGTGGGACATCGCCGTTGGTGGCTCAGTCTTGTTGGAGTTCGCCGTTGGTGGCTCAGTCTTGTTGGAGTTCAGACAGGAAACACACCCACTCTATTACTCGCTGCATCTCTTGAAGACAACTTCGTGTAAAAAAATAACTGATAAGCCGGCATGATTCCCTAAAATGTCTCTGTTTTCATTTATTTTCCTAGTTTCCTATGTGAGCTATTCGTTTTGCTGTCTTGATATTTTTCTCCTTGTAGAATATAAGTTAAATGGACGGTTCCTTTGAGAAATGTTGCTATCACTACAAGGCTTCCCGGCGGGACCTTCTCTGACACAGTTAAACAACGAAGATGTTTCCGAAGTCTCATAACGAATAGTTTAACGCTGAGGAAGTTTTTAACTGTTTATAAGAGTACATTTTTCTCAGTCGTGTATTAAAATATCTTGCTTTTCGCGTACAAATACATCTATATGAAAATAAACGTGTCATTGATAATTTACGGACTTTTACTCTAAGGGATCCTGTTTCGATTACCTACTCTAAACAATCGACGGGTTGGGATCGGTGCCGGAAAAGCTGATTGTTGCTGTGACGAAATGGCTGGTGGGATCGCTTTTGGGTGTGAGTACACGGTTAAAACATTTAAATTAATATGTGAACATTATCAATGTGAAATGCGGAAAGACAGTGATTACTATATAGTACTCTTGTCATCTGTGCTCAGTACTATCGTTCTGGACGACCTAAGACAGTCTTCGCGTTTGCTGTGGACGCAATTCGGTGGTTGTTGTTGAACCAAAGCGTGTGTAAGATATCAGCTTTGAACATCACGAGAACTGTGCTTTGATGTGTATAAGTCTTGAACTGTGCCGTGTCGTTGAATGGACTGAAACTTTTTCGCTTGTGCCACGGGGTAGGACAAGCAGCACATGGGATAGACAAGTAAATACGCCAGTGTCGCGTGTTTCAAATTGTGCTCACTCTTGAAGGAGAGGACTCTTACCGTTACCTGGAACAGATATATAATGGATCTTGAGACGTTATTTTCAACGAAAACTTGTGAAATAGCAGGATTGTGCGCTATCGTCGTCACATTATCTCAGAATCCTGCAACCAGGCGAGGAACAGGTTTCTAGGTAGTACCGGGATCTCAGTTGCAAAAGTTGGGTATTACCTGTTTTTTTTCTTTAAAATGAAACGTTGTTCCAGTCGTGGTAATCAAAACCAGTCCCTATTAAGAAATTATTCTGTATGTAAAACCCTACTGCAATGTCATCCCCGGCATACATTTATTAAGTGATTAATGATATCGCCGGCATGTGTGGCCGAGCGGTTCTAGGCGCTTCAGTCTGGAACCGCGCGACCGCTGCGCTCGCAGAATCCTGCCTCGGGCATCGATGTGTGTGATGTCCTTAGGTTAGTTGGGTTTGAGTAGTTTTAAGTCTAGGGGACTGGTGATCTCAGATGTTAAGTTCCATAGTGCTTAGAGCCATTTTAACCATTGTCATGGTGTAGTCTGATGAGCTGACCGTGAAGCTGTGGTCTGTGGGTCTCGATGGCACGTCGCTGCTTGTCCAATGACAAACAGTAACGGCCCCGGTTAATTGTGGACCCAGCTACCAAAAAGTCAATGAAAATGACACCACACTGATCCTAGAAGAAGGAGGCCATCACCTTTCGGTCTGCTGTTCGTGAAGATCTTGGTTTTTTTCTTCCGAGGGAAACCCAGATGACGTCACTCCATGGATTGGGCTTTGCTCTTAGGTTTGGACAAAAACAACCATGTTTCATCTTGGGTAATGACGCCGTCAAAGCCGGCCGAAGTGGCCGTGAGGTTCTGGCGCTGCATCTGGAACCGCGAGACCGCTACGGTCGCAGGTTCGAATCCTGCCTCGGGCAAAGATGTGTGTGATGTCCTTAGGTTAGTTAAGTTTAACTAGTTCTAAGTTCTAGGGGACTAATGACCTCAGAAGTTGAGTCCCATAGTGCTCAGAGCCATTTGAACCATTTTTTGAACGCTGTCAAAACACTGTTTCCACTCTTCGGTAAAGGTCTTCATGAGACCCTCGCACACATTCTTCCTCATCGTTTTCATTTCACACATTTTCATATCACACTACCCAATGAGAAACGACTCATTTCAACAAGCTCTCGTGTCGTCACACATCTGTCATTTTGGATGATTGGATCAATGGTCTCCTTATTCACATCACTCACTGCCGTCGATGATCTACCGCATCGTGGATTGTCCAGTAGTGAGAAACCATCTTCTTTTAACCTCTGCAGCCACCGCTGGACACTGCTGCGACCCACTGTGTCCTCCCCATAAACAGGGAGAAGTTTCCTGTGAATCGATGTGGCAGAGTCATCGCCGATATTGAAGAGGAACTCCATCACCGACCGTTGTCGCAACCTGACATCTACTTCACGGTCCATTATGGCTCACCTGCAAGTAAAAGAAAGTACTTTTATGTACCACCTTATAGCTAACGTTCCAAGTATGTTCACAAAAAATTTCATTCTCCTCCTGCAAAAAATAAAAAACAATTGGAGACGACTGCAAAACATTTTGAACGCCCTTTGTAAAACAATACGTTTAGAAGTCACATCAGCATATTGGTGAAGAGAGCGAATGATGTTTAAATGTCAGTGATAGGGGCCCCCGAGCAGCATTAAAATGGCCCTGGATGTAATCAATTTATGGAACATCGTTTCTCTCCATTACAGAGGATCTACGCATCATCTCAGCACCTCGAGGTCAGACCGTAACTTTCTATTTAAATTTGCTTTAAAGCAGGGCACAGCAGAAAATCTGCAGTCATGGAATTACGTGAGTCACAAACTAAAATTTGAAATGTCGTACACAAGCAGTAAAAATATTATCCGTACTGTCTGACTGGATACGGAAGATTTCAACCCCAAGTACAGGGTGACCCAAAGGCCCTTTAACGTTTGGAAATTTAATGTTCCACACTAGGTAGAGAGGTAAAAATTGACTAACATGCTTGAAATGACATGAGGTTTCACTGAAACAAAGAAATTGCACAAAATGACGAACAGGTGGCGCTTTATATGCCACCAAAGCAATAATCAGCATAAAAATTGGTTTTTAGCAAAAATGAAGTTCTTTATAACAAATGCTGAAAATGTCGGCTGACATTCATCTTCAATACCTGTAGTCGAGGAATAATGTTGTGAACAGCACTGTAGAGCATATCGGTAGCTATGGTGAGGAATTGCCATCGGACATTGTCCTTTATCACTGATGACCTTCGGACGATCGCAGTAGTAAGTAAATTTATCAATTCCTGTCGATGGTTTCGTAGTTGAATACTGCTTAGATTTTGCTACCGCAACTATCTTAAGTAGTAAATAAGTTTTAACTGACAGTAAACGTATACATTATTTTACGTTCCTGTTAAATTCCTTGTGATTATTTAATAATGCATTACTATTTTTTCTATAACTTAAAAGAGATTAAAACAATTTTATCTTTTTTCGGTTCAGTAATAACATTGGTGTTATTTACTGGCATTTCTGGGTGAAGACATTGTTGATGAAAGACAGCAGCCCAAAATTACTTCGAAATTAATTCGCTCAATGCTTCAGTTGTGTTACATATCGAGGTACTACGTACTGGTAACATATTCGAGTCCATGTCCTGCAAAATTTTCATCTGTCATAAATTGGTAGTACATCGATATCTAGCCCAGCTGAGGCCAAGGTATTCGCATTCTGCGAATTTACTTCTAAGTAACTTTATTTTCGTTGAAATATATCTTGAAAGTATGAAACTGAAGTTTCAAATCACATTATAGGGTTTACTAACTTCGGCAAGGACAGAGATCTAATTAATGAATACCAAATTTTTCATCCCACAAACATGAAGAGTCGGGAAGCTGGTGTAAGTTACCCACTAGAAGTTTCGATATTCCTCACGACTGAGTCCTTACACAGAGATGTGGGCATGCTTGACCACGTTTAGACAGTCTTATTGAGTTATACCAGTCATCGTCATCATCTTTAGTATCATCTCTTCCCCCCTTTTTTTAAAAAAAAGTACAGCACCGTCTGCTTACAACGGAACGAACTTGTCAGATAATTTTAATGTTATTATTGTCTTCGTCGTCTTATGCAGTCTTCTAGCAGTATCCTGTTTTTATGGAAATCGCTGCTATCACTGATCATCTTGCGAAGCTATGGTTACTGTCTTTTGATGTTTGTGAATTAAATTCGTTTTTTTTTTTTAATTTCGACTTACAGCAACGTATAGTGTAGCACGACAGATTGCACGGTGCACTAGGAACCCCCGCATCACAAAATAACTTGGCACGCTGAGTATAGATTGGGATGGAGAGCACGTTGTCACTTCGCGAACTCTGGCGTTTCCAACTGAAATGCGCTACACACAATTACTGCATCATGTCATCTGTGTAACGACAAAGGAATTATATTTAACGATATTTGCGATATCAAACGAAATGATAGATATATTGAAGAGTATTCGAAACACCGTGATTTTGATTTTAAGATAAAAAGGTAAAAATGTGCGAGTTGTCCAAATACACTCACAGACAGCATATTCTGCTATGAGATGAGGGGTGCTCTACCGCGGTGAGGATATGATTAGTCTAGAACTGGTCTCTGATGCTTGTAAAACGAACCTTTCCCACTCTTACACATCCAAGATGTGTATATGCAGAATAAAGTGACGAATAGGAAATTTGTGCCAAGACCAGGATTCGAACCAATTCGGCTGAGTCGTGAGTGGGAATTTGGATTGAAAAGGGAGACGCGCTAGGATAGTCCGTGCAGGTGTGCAAATACACTGTGCCAGGGTGGTGTACTGGTTAGCACTTCTTTCTAGTGAGCAAGAGATCCGGGTTCGAATCCTGGCTGTTTGGTACAAATTTTCTTTCGTCGCTTCAGTGTACATACATATCTCATACTGTGATGAGCAGACACAAGGCTCATGGGGAAAACGGCACTGGCACACAAATGTGTTCTTACAAAAGACAGTATTCGTCTTTTCAGCAAGTGTTTTATGAAGTAGCACAAAGACAGCCTATGATTTAGCAAAATGTTTCGTCGCATTGCAGCCCTTGAAAATCACTAATTGCAACTGCCGTATATCCGAAGATATTTTCAAGGACGAGTGAGAATTTAGTTTCAGTCTGCGTTGCATGAGAGTTTCTGGGGCAGCGGTTGCTGCTCCTCTAGTCAGCCGTCTCGGCAGCTGTGATCGATTATGCAGAACGGAGCGCCTTGTGGCCGGCGAGAGCTGTAAATCAGGGTCCCCAGGGCCGGCGCTGCCGCCGCCACTCGCCGCTGTCCGGGCAGTTGCCGCCGGCGCATAGGGTGAGACAGGGCAGTGTAGGGTACCCAGTGCCTCCAACTCCTAAGAGGACTGCACTAGCCAGCCCACTCCATACTGTCTGTAGTCTACGGTTGCTCCGCCTCTTGTAAGATGCTCGTGTCTCCGACTCTAGGGAACGACACTGCAGCGAAAACAGAACGACATGTCTGATCATCTTAAAAGTTTTGCATTACGATGCCTTGAAACACTGAAGGGAGATGTCATCAAGTATTGACAAAATCTGGCACAAAATTTACGGATGAGTGCTTTCCTTCGTCGTCACATTATTCAAAATATTAGTTATTTTCGTTTGTGTCGTATATGAGCAGTAGGACTTTAAAAACTGTGCACATATACATCTATACCTACACTCCGCAAGCCACCCTATGGTGGGCAATGACGGTGACTTGTGATATCACTACCATTTCTCCTCGTTCGTGCTCTATTCGCGAGTGGCGCGTAGGAAGAACTACTTTCGGTGAACCTACGATTCAGCTCTAATTTCTCTGATATCTTCGTCGCCGGCCGCGGTGGTCTCGCGGTTCTAGGCGCGCAGTCCGGAACCGTGCGACTGCTACGGTCGCAGGTTCGAATCCTGCCTCGGGCATGGATGTATGTGATGTCCTTTGGTTAGTTAGGTTTAAGTAGTTCTAAGTTCGAGGGGACTGATGACCATAGATGTTAAGTCCCATAGTTCTCAGAGCCATTTGAACCATATCTTCGTCGTGGCCATATCGCGATGCATATGTGGGAGGAAGTAAGGTGCTGACTCCCTTATCTAAATGCTCCAATGCTCGTTGAACCAGTCCCTGTCTCTTGTGTTACCACAGCCTGGTAAGGATCCGATACTGATAAGCAATATTCAAGACTCGATCTCACAAACATTTTGTGGGACACTTCTTTCTCGGACGAGTTAAAACTTTAAGAGCGGAGACGATTTTGCTGAACTTTCCGTTGAAGCGACAGTCCCGCTTGCGGGGACCATTTGACGGGTTCAAATGTCTCTGAGCACTATGGGACTTAACATCTGACGTCATCAGTCCCCTAGAACTTAGAACTACTTAGACCTAACTAACCTAAGGACATCACATACACCCATGCCCGAAGCAGGATTCGAATCTGCGACCGTAGCGGTCACGCGGTTCCAGACTGAAGCGCGTAGAACCGCACGGCCACACCGGCCGGCTTCACAGTAGCAAAAATGTCACATAGAGAAAACGGTGATCCATCGAGTGCGTTATTCGTACAACTTAAACGTCACCGTACAACGCGATTGTCGTCATCAGATACTGAGAATTCGTGTGATTTTTCAATAAGTGATGATTGAAAGCCGTTTTGCCTCGAGGCAAACGGCCGAACATTGTGCATTTTACGAGTGCTTTTGACGGAAAAGTGAGTGATAAAAATGTGCAAATGAGTACCGAAGTCGAAAATTTTTATTGAGTTTTTGTCACAGATGAAGTATTTGAACACATGAGGGAACAAACGTATGTTTACGAGTGCTACAGAAATAAAAATGCTTTCCAAACGTTTGAATCAATGGGTACAAAACAAAAGAGACGAAATTAATTTTGTTGGTGGTATATGCGAAACACTTATCGTATATTTGGACTGGTCCCAGATCCACTGTTCGTTCAGAAATTCCCCTCGGAAGATAATCAGTAGAGATCGTTTCAAAATTCTAGTGAGAGGGCTGCATTTCACAGACAGAAAAGTTGATGCTTTAGATCGTCTCCCAAACATCAGTTCATCTTCTAGCAACTGAACAAAAATTAAAAAAAAAAAAAAGGAATTATATCTCCCCGGAAATTCTGTGTATCGATAAGCTTTATAGGATTTCGAGGACGAGTTACTCTCAGCCAATACTTGAAACAAAAGAGACACAAATGGGTCATCAGAATGTTTAAATTATGTTGCTATAATGGATATTGCTACAGTTTTCGAACTGACACTGGCAGAGGACATGATAAAGAAAATACCGCACCAACATTGTTGTGTCAAGCTGTAGTCAGTAAAGGCCATACGTTATGTCCCATAATTCGTATGCCAGTGCAGATCCGGCAGACAAACTCATAACAGAGAATACAAATTTGTGAAGAAAGAGTGCCGCCCGGAGTGGCCGAGCTGTTCTAGGCGCTTCAGTCGGGAACCGCGCGACCGCTACGGACGTAGGTTCGAATCCTGCCTCGGGAATGGATGTGTGTGTCGTCCTTAGGTTTATTTAGGTTTAAGTAGTTCTAAGTTCTAGGGGACTGATGACCTCAGATATTAATTCCCATAGTGTTCACAGTCATGTGAACCATTTTTGAAGAAAGAGTAACAACGAAATTGAAACGAGCTGAAGTTATAGTAAAATAGAATATTCAAGGAATTACGGTCCTGAAATAGAAAGACAAAAGAGACTTTTTGGTTCTTTCCGCCACACATTCGTGTGAAATGGAAAATGTTGCAACCAAAAGAGAGATTTATCAAATTGTTGCTGAGTACAATAAGTTAAAAACTGCTATTGGCATTTCTGATCAGGTGTGTGCATATAGCAGTACCTCGAGAAAGACGGTAAAGTTAGCATTCGACCCTTTTTTTTAACACCGCTGTTGTGTATGATTTATATATTTTCCAACATGTGACGGAACGGAAAATGTCAATCACTGTGTATCAGAAACAATTGGCAGATGCATTCCTATGGCATTCACACGAACTTGCTCTGGCCAGTGTCGATACAAGAAGAAGAAAACACCAGTTGGAAACAAAGGAAAGCGAGGCGCATAAAAGTGCATAGATATTGTTCTGAAGTGATTTAGGGAAATCACGGAAAACCTAAATCAAGATGGCCAACGCGGGTTTGAACGGTCGTCCTCCCGAACGCGAGTTCAATGTGCTAACCACTGCACCACCTCGCTCGGTACAGTGATTGTGTTTTAGCCTTGATGCTGCCGTTCCCACGCACTGCCAGTCCCAGGGAACATGGCGGCGCGCTGTATATGTTAAATTCCAGTAAATCTTAGCCTGGCATCTGTCTACAGCTGATTTTATGTGATCATTTCACTTTTGGTTAATTGTTAGTATTATACGTTTTGTTGCTTTTGTCAGTGATTTGCCATCAGTACTGTAATCAATCAATAATGGACCCTTTCGTTTATTTATGCTCAGTATGTTAGGTTTACCTACGTTCAAGTTTAATTGCCAGTCCCTACACCAATCATCAATCTTTTTCGGGTCTCCCTCGATTTCACGGAAGTCTTCTTACGCTGAAACTACGCTGTAGGGAGTACCACTGTTTGCTAATAGTCTCATGAAGCTTCTGACGTTGCCCACCAGCTATTCACGTTGTCCACTCCTGTCTCCTAGGGAGTCCTGAATCCAGTCCCAAATATGGTCTGATACACAGTAAAGTGATATTTCATTCACTAAACTACAGTGAGGAACTATATCGAATGCCTTCTGGGATTCAAGGAACACGAAAGCAAGCAGGTCGTCCTTGTCTATAGCACCCTGAGTGTCATGGGCGAGCAGACTGAACTAAATTTCACAAGTTCCCTCTTTCCGAAAACCATGTTGTTGATTCTTCTATAGGGTATTTTCGTTATTCAAAACCGTCATCATAAATGAGCTTCAAACATACTACATAATTTTACAACTGTCCGACGTCAGCAACATGGGCCTATACATACAGGAAGTAATGGGCATGTGTGCAATTATTTATGTTGGTGACTCAGGACGGTAAACTGAACAACATCAGTATTTACATCATTTGCAGACTTATAATTACAGCTATTACTAGTTGTTTGGTTTCAGGTTGATTACTATCTCCTAGTACATGTGACAAGAGGAAGCCATTAATGCTCATTTTCCCCTGTGCAGCTGGTCAGGAGTGGATGCGTGGACGCAAGATGGGTTACCTATACTGACAGTGGTAGTGTAATGGAATGACGGCAGTGAAAATTTGTACCTGGCCGGAACTCTAACCAGTACTACCTGCCTATTGCGAACGGTTGCCTTACCATTAGGATATCTGAACACGCTCCACGTTCAGACCCAAATGTCCATAAGTCGTCAGTCCTGTATCAACAACCTGCACTCGTACAGTCTTTATGTATATTCCTATACATGGGAGACATTTTAACTGAAAGTGTCTTTCTAGTCAGCAGTGATGATATGTTTTTTTTGACCCGTCATTCTTCTGACTGGTTTGATGCGGCCCACCACGAATTTCTCTCCTGTGCCAACCTCTTCATCTCAGAGTAGCACTTGTAACCTACGTACTTAATTATCTGCTGGACGTATTCCATTTCCTGTCTTCCTTTACAGTTTTTGCCCTCTGAAGCTTCCTCTAGTACCATGGAAGTCAGTCACTAATGTCTTAACAGATGTTCTATCATCCTTACCCTTCTCCTTGTCAGTGTTTTCCACATATCCCTTTCCTTTCCGACTCTGCGCAAAACCTCCCGATTCCTTACCTTATTGTTCCACCTAATTTTTGTCTGTGGCACCACGTCTCAAATGCTTCGATTCTCTTCCGTTCTTGTTTTAGCACAGTCCATGTTTCACTACCACACAATACTATGCTCCAAACGTATATTCTCAGAAATTTCTTCCTCAAATTAAAATCGATGTTGCATACTAGCAGACTTCTCTTGGCCAGGAATGCCCTTTTTGCTAGTGCTAGTCTGCTTTTGATCTCCTTCTTGCTCCGTCCGTCAATGGTTATTTTGCTGCCTAGCTAGCACAGTTCCTTACCTTCATCTAGGTCGTGACCATCAATCCTGATTTTAAGTTTCTCGCTGTTCTCGTTTCTAATACTTCTCATTACTTTCGTCTTTCTTCGATTTAATCTCAATCTATATTCTGTACTGATTAGACCGTCCATTCCATTCAGCAGATCATGTAATTCTCCTTCACTTTCACTCAGTGTAGCAATGTCATCAGCGTAATGTATCATTGGTGCCCTTTCATCTTGAATCTTAATTCCACTCCTGAACCTTCCTTTTATCTTCATCATTTTTTCTTCGATGTACAGATTCAACTGTAGGGGCGAAAGACCACATCCCTGTCTTACACCTTTTCTATCCGAGTATTTCGTTCTTGGTCGTCCACTCTCATTATTCCCTCTTGGTGCTTGTACTTGTTGTATATTATTCGTATCTCCCTACAGCTCACCCCTATTTTTCTCCGAATTTCAAACATCTTGCACCATTTTACATTGTCGAACGCTTTTCCTAGGGATACGAATTTTCTGAATGTGTTTTGTTTTTTGTTTAGTCATGCATCCATTATCAACTGTAACGTCACACTTTCATCTCTGGTGTCTTTAGCTTTACTAAAGTGAAGCTGATCGTCATCTAACACATACTCAGTTTTCTTTTCCATTCTTCTGCACTGTATTCGTGTCAGCAACTTGGATGCGTGAACTGTTAAGCTGATTGTGCCATAATTCTGGAACTTGGCAGATTTTTCTGTCTTCGAAATTGTATGTATGATATTTTTCCGAAAGTCAGATGGTATATTGCCAGACTCATACATTCTACACACCAACGAGAACAGTACTTTTGTTGCCACTTCCCCCAATGATTTTAGAAATTCTAGTGGAATGTTACCTATCACTTCAGCCTTATGTGATCTTAAGTCCTCCAAAGCTCTCTTAATTTCTGATTCTAATACTTGATCCTCTATCTCTTCTAAATCGATTCCTGTTTCCTCTTCTATCACATCAGATAAGTCTTCCCCCTCACAGAGGCCTTCAATGTATTCTTTCCACCTGCCTGCTCTCTCCTCTGCATTTAACAGTGGAATCTCGGTTGCACTCTTAATGATACCACCGCTGCTTTTAATTTCACCGAAGGTCGTTTTGACTTTCCTATACGCTGCAACAGTCCTTCTGAGTGTCATTTCTTTTTCGATTTCTTCACATTTTTCATGCAGCCGTTGCGTCTTAGCTTCCCTGCACTTCTTATTTCTTTCATTTTTCAGCGACTTGTATTTCTGTATTTCTGAATTTCCCTTAACATTTTTGTACTTCCTTCTGCCATCGATCAGCTTAAGTATTTCTTCCGTTACCCATGTTTTCTTTGCATTTATCTTCTTTGTACCGATGTTTTGCTTTCCAGCTTCTGCGATTGTCCTGTTTAGAGATATCCATTCCTCTTCAACTGTGCTGACTACTGGGCTACTCTTTATCGCTGTATCTACAACCTTAGAGAACTTTAAGCGCATGTCGTCATTCCTTAGTGCTTTTATATCCCACTTCTGTGCTTATTGATCCTTTCTGAGTAATCTCTTAAACTTCAGCCTACTCTTCACTACTACATTGTGATCTGACGGTATGATATAAGAGGCTAAAATCAGTAAAGCTGCACGGCAAGGGTTTCTCACAGCTACCATCGATACTGAAGTACACAGAACAGGAAATGAGGAAAGTCAAGGATTATATTGAAGAGGGAATTGTTTGTCAGTGGCAGAATGTCAGCACAATACGGTTCGTTGATGACGAACCAACCAGCAGTTGCCCAAAGCAAACTGAGAGTGAGTCATATTGTTAATGAAATGGATATGTGCTAGCTGATGATTACATTCTAGGTTTATTCCTAAATACCCCCAGGGTTCCAGAATCCTACTGGTAGAAAACTATGAAACACACGGAAAATGACACACGTCGGTGGATAGATCACCTCTCCAAGTTTTAACTCACATTATCGGCGCACAGTATGGACACTGTTAGTGACACGACAAACGTGGAAGTGTGCGATCGATTCGCTGAAGTCGCTACTGCTGCAACATGGGGAGGCACAACGACAGCAGCCCACGTTAGAAGTCTGTTCGTTGGGTTGCCTGTCTGCTGACACGAACTAATTCGATGCGACAATATGGAGAAGACGATCTGTGTAAATGTTCTGGTTGCCTGCTCCCTAGTGGTTCGCTCTGGAACTACACCATAGCACGTCTTACGAACTGAAACTTGGAGAGGTAGTGTACCAACTGGTATGTATCATTTTTGTGTACATCTTGTAGTTTTCATGCAGTTGTCCTCTGCAACTCCAGCGATACTTATGAATAAACTTGTATACTGAAAGTTGTGTCTCAGCCTGAGTACAGGTCGAGGAGAGTAAGTACAATTCTCGTCATAAAACAAATCTTTCATCATGCAAGACGAACGAATGCAATATTGTTTCTTTTCCCTGAATTCTTAATGTAACTGATCGCTGAGTTGGCCATTGTACGCAACGATAATACCATCACAGTGAGAGCAACTAGACTAGGTATGTTCCAGGTTATATTTATTACTAGTGGGTCACTTGGCTTTGGGAAAGTTGTAGGACAGAGTGAAGCTTATTGGAATCTAGGTTAAGACTGAGATTGACAGACATTTATTTCAAATAATTACTGACAAAAATAGCAATGAAAATTATCACAGAGCAAAGTTCTTAAAAACTGAAATCAAGTTACGATGCCGACACTAAGGTGAGGTACTAAGAAGTGTGGAAGACTTTATGGAGAAAGCGCAACATGATCTGCTGATCAGCGTGCTCAAGAAATCAAAGATGACAAGATGTCAGAAATTACAACGAAATTAAGCATTACAAGTCGCGTGTTAAAGTCAGCAAGTAACGAGCTATTGAGAATGTAGATCACGCTACCTCAATTGCGATGCTTGCATTTCCCGAAAATCAGCAAATAGTGTGCCCGTCAGCACCAAATTGTGGCTCGGAAGCGAGCGACCCTCTTGGCAGTGGGCAATAGAATGACCAGGGTATGGCGGCCCAGAGCAGAATGACCAAAAAAACACAGATCTTCCTTCCTCCATAACTACCTAGTTTCAAAAAATCTCGAGATTGAGAGAATGACTCAACGCTGTTTTTAATGTGCTGGAAGAGAATATCGGTTACTTCATCAAAAAATGGTGTAACGCTGCAGGTATTTCCCACTCTTTGCATACAAAACGCTCCTTAGCAAATAAGAGGTTGATACTAGGATAGAGCAGCGTCTTATGTATTTGTCTACTTCTTCGCATCACGCACTGTGTTGGAGCAACTCACTTCATTTGGGTGCACTCAGTTTTGAAGTGAAAGCGACAGACATTCCCATGTGTGTTGAGTGGTGTCTCGATCTCTAGTCCTTTCATGTCTGAACAGAATAGGCGAAAATGTCATACACAATTATTCTCTGGGATGGCGTTCGCGGCACAGAGCCTTCCGCTCAGGGCTAGGAGTTTCTGCTGACAAAGGTACAGTGTAAGCCACAGCCAAAATTGCCCAGCTTCCAGGGGACGTTCGGCCCCCCTGTTGAGATTCAGTGACTACCTCCTGCCGACAAAGAGCACCCAGAGAACAGACCGAGAGAACATTTTCTTACTGAGAAAAATCCAAAGCTTACCTCTTAGCAAATGTGCCCGGCACACTCTAAATAAAATTAGCCACGAAACTTTGGCAATATGAATCAATATCGCTGTGCCATATGTGACAGTCACACCACAATAAATATTAACATAAAGAAAACCAAGTTAGTGATATGCTCACCAAATGGGCGCTGTAGAGTCTAAATGCTAAGCACAAGAAATTTTTCAAGATGCCGAAGAATTTTGCTCTCTAAGATTTAAAACAGGGAAAGAAGGAAAATGCAAAAAAGTCACGGTAGCGAGAACAGCACAAAGCAAAAGGGTTTTCTATGAATCTAAACTGCGTTTTTATTTTCATCAGTCTTATGGATGGTCTGACACAGCCCACCACTAATTCCTTTACTGTACCAACCTCTTCGACACAGAGCAGCACTTGCATGCAGTATCCTCAATTACTTGTTAGATACATTGCAATCTCTCTCTTCCACTACAGATTTTACACACTACAGCTTCCTCAGTTACCACGGATGCTATGCGTTGATGTCTTAACACTTCTCCTATAATCATGTCCCTTCTTCTTGTCAGTGTTTTACACATTTTCCTGACATCGACGGTTCGGCAGAGAACATCTTCATTTCTTATCAGTCCACCCAATTTTTCAACATTCATCTATTGCGCCACGTCTCAAAAGCCTCGATCCTCTTCCAGTTTTACCAAAGTCCATGATTAATTAGCAAACAATGCTGTGCTCCAGATGTACATTGTCAGAAATTTCCTCCTCAGATTAAGGTTGATATTTGACACTTGTCGACTTCTTTTGGTTAGAAATGCCTCTTTGCCTCTCCTAGGCTGCTTTTTATGTCATCGTTCCTTCATACGTCACGTGTTACTTTGCTTCCAAGGTAGAAGGTTTTCTTAACTTCGTTTACTTAAAAGGTCATCAATTTTTATCTTAAATTTATCGCTCATTTTCTAACATTCATGGTGGTTTATGTTTGTTCTATATCGTGTCTCCTTACCACTTTCGCGCAACGACACTCTGAGCGTGTTTTTTAGGGAATTGACTAGTTTGAAACTGGGACCTGTTGCTGGTAAGGAGACGCCAGACCACACATGACATGTAGAATTCAGAAGAGTTCAGTGAGACTAGCGATGATATAACCAAATACTTAATGATTTCAGCTTCAGCTCCACTGCACTCCCTGTAAAAGAATCTTAATACTAACTAAATTTAGTGGAAGGGGTTCAAGGCTTTCCTATTTTTAATTAGCTGGTAAAATAACGTCGAAAAAGCAGTTAAGTTTACCATTGGAAATTTTATTCTACTCACAAAACATCGTTTATAAATTGCACTATTGATAAAAGAAAATGTTTTAATACAGGATGGTAAAAACCAACTGCGTTCAACAAAAATGTGAACGAATATTCCATGAACTGGTTTCCAAGATCTACAATGGATCGAAGGATGACCTATGCCATATCAAATCTATAATCTAGGTCTAAATTAAGTTTCACAAAAGAGAAAACTATCAAAATGGTCTACAGTAACCCTCAATTATCTTTAATTACTTATCTAACTTTTCGTAAATTACAGTGGCTGATGTGGCTCCTCAATAACTATATAACAGAAAAATCATCGCGTTTCAGATCTTTACTTCAAGTGGCAAATGTGAACACCATGAGCTTTAATTGACGATCGACACTAGTATTACGCAAAAAGGGGGTGTAACAGATGAGACTTCTGCAGTTCTGAGTGAAGCCTTATGCGCTGTTATGCGGCGTCGCGTGCGTTCATTACCTTGTTGGTGCTCGTCAGGGGGGTGGCGGCCGGCGCAGCAGCCATCCATCTTGCCGTCTCGGAACTAATCCTTCTCCTAACTTCTCCTTACTACCATTTATCGAAGTTGGTTTAAAAAAAACTATCTGGCTGTGTTTTCATGTGACCAATCAGGGTCTCAATGTTAACCTTAAGCTCCGCCTACAAAAATTCTGTCTGTCTAATGAGAAACGTGATACTTTTCGTGGTGGGGCAATGTTTTTAAAGTTTGCAACGTAACAGAGACGCGAAAAAGTCTCACGCTAAAACTTGCAGCTGGCGTTCTCCTAGTGGTTAACTGGCGACGTGGGTGTCCAGTTCGTCCCTTATCGTAGGGCCTTCTAGCTTAACACGGTTCTGCTCTCGGCTTCTGTTCTCGTGTCTCCCCTCGGAACTGCGCCTGTCTCACGGTGGGAAGGTATGATATGCATTTAGGCATTCTTGTGTTAGTCTGTGGTATTCCATTTGCTCACTCGTTACTCAAATTACTTTGGTTAATTTAATGTCACGATTTATTCGGAGCTATGTGACAAACTACTGGATTTGCTTATCATGTCAGGGTTTTCATGGAAGGTGTTGGATTTGCCTGACACCTTACAATTTCTACCACTACGCATTGCTGTTGTCTTTTTTCGGTTTATTCTTAATCTATATTCAGTACTCATTACATTGTCCACTTCATTCCAGGCAAGCCGTAATTCTTATTGTCCTTCACTGAGGATAGCGAAGTGATCACCGAATCTTGTAATTGACATCCTCTCACCCTGAAAAACTGGTACACGTGCCTAACATCGTGTAGGGCCACCACGAGCACACAGAAGTGCCGCAACAGGACGTGGCAGGGACTCTACTGATGTCTGCATGTGGTGGAGGGAATTGACACTATGAATTCTGCAGGGTTGTCCATAAATCCGTAAGAGTTCGAGAGGGGTGGGGATCTCTTGTGAACAGCACGTTGCAAGGCATCCCAGATGAAGTCACTAATGTTCTTTTCTGGGGAGATTGGTAGCCAGCGGAAGTGTTTAAACGCAGAAGAGTGTTTCTTGAGCCACTCTGTAGCAATTCTGGACGTGTGGGCTGTCGCATTGTCCTGCTAGTATTGCCCAAATCCGTCGGAATGCACAATGGACATGAATGAATGTAGGTGATCATATAGGATTCTTAGGTACGTGTCACCCGTCAGAGTCGTATCTAGACGTATAAGGGGTCCCATATCACTCCAACTGGACACGCCCCACACCATTACAGAGTCTGCGCCAGCTTGAACAGTCCCCTGCTGACATGCAGGATCCATGGATTCAAGAGATTGTCTGCACACCCCTACACTTCCATCCGCTCGATACAATTTCAAACGAGACTCGTCCGACTATTCAACATGTTTCCAGTCATCAACAGTTTAATATCGGTGTTGATGGGTCCAGACGAGGCATAAAGTTTGTATCGTGCAGTCAACAAGGGTACACGAGTGGGCCTTCGGCTCCGAAAGCCCGTATCGATGATGTTTCATGCAATGTTTCGCAAGCTGACTCTTGGTGATGGCCCAGCATTGAAATCTGCAGCAATTTGCGGAAGGGTTGCACTTCTGTCACGCTGAACGATTCTCTTCAGACATCGTTGGTCCCATTCTTGCAGGATCTCTTTCCGGCCGCAGCGAAGTCGGAGATTTGATGTTTTTTCGGATTCCTGATATTCACGTTAAACCCGTGAAATTGTCGTACGGGAAAGTCCCCAGTTCATCGCTACCTCGAAGATGCTGTGCCCCATAGCTCGTGAGCCGACTATAACACGACGTTCAAGCTCACTTACATCTTGATAACCTGCCATTGTAGCGGCAGTAACCGATATAACAACTGCGCCATACACTTGTTGTCTTACATAGGCGTTGCCGACCGAAGGGCCGTATTCTGCCTGTTTACATACCTCTGAATTCGAATACGCGTACCTATACTAGTGTCTTTGGCGTTTCAGTGTATATTGCATATTAGCAGTGTGTCCCTATAGCATACTCAAAATTTTCTGAGACTCAAACATCTTGCACGATTTTAATCTTTCAAACTGTTTTACTAGGTCGACAAATGCTATGACGTATCTTGATTTTCCTTAGGTGTTACTTACATTATCAACCAAACGTCATAACTAATTCTCTTTTGTCTTTATGGTTCCTGAATCCAAAGTAATAATCATTTAACAGATCCTTCAAATTCTTCTGTATGTTATTCTCTGCATCATTGGTGCATGAGAAGTTAAGCTGACTGTGCGATAGTTCTGTTCATCTGTCCTCCCGATGTGTGGATAACATTTTTCAGAAAGTGGGATAACATGTCTCCAGACTGTACCAAGTTATATGAATAGTCGTCGCCTGCCACTTCCCCTACTGATTTCAGAAAGTCCGAAGGATGGTATCGTTCACTTCTGCCATATTTGATCTTATCGAAGAGCCTCTAAGATCCTGAAGTATGACATTAAGTTAAGAAAAAAAAATCATGAAAATGTATGTTTGTAGAATAGCTATGCGACATTTTGAAGCGAGCCCAAAAAGGCCTAACAAAAAGAGTGCAATGAAATGAAGAGAGAGGATGCTTGAACACATGTTACGATATGAGCCGTTGCTGAAGGCAGAAGTTGAAGGGATGGTAGAGGAAAATAATTGCAGAAACACGCCTGGATATAAGGATGTAAGGCCGATCCTCGATGATGTTGCGTGGGATCCAGCAGTTTTCTTGAAATGGGGAGGACAGCTGCAAATGGCAGCTGCAGCAAACCGGCCTTGTGGTTGACTACCAAAATAATAATACGCCAGCGTAATTTACTGCATTACGTTTGCAGTGTTCCGGCTAAGTTCGCGCTGCCCCGATTTTCTCATGATGTCACCAATAAATCTACAAGTGAATTTAACGAGCTGGGTAATCTTTCGCTGCATGGCATTGTATCTGGCAAACGCGGAGGTACCATGTATAATTAAAAACAGATTTCAATAGCAGCCCGCATTCCACGGCATATTTACCTTCAATGTCTTCCACTGTATAAAATGAGCATTAATGCGTAATTAGCCGATTTGCCGCAGTGAAGTTACAATATCATACAGAAACCATCCGAATTCATAAGATAGTGTTGCTTTGAAGACAAACTGGGTGGCTCCCACTAAGTACATCAACGATAGGAGCGATCGGTGATTATCTTTACATGTACTAGAGCCAACGATACGTAGTCTAATTGTAATTATGAACGTACGTGTCGATGAACTGGGAACTAGTGTTTAGTGTCCTCTCGTGTGAAGGCGTTATATATTGATTGAAGGACAGAGATGGGAGCAGAAATAGTTTGTGTCCTTTCCAAAGGAATTGTCGCAGCTTTCGTAACAATTTCGCAAGGGATACTTCTGAAAATAAAACTGTATTGTCGTGCGGGGAATTGAAACTGAATCGAGTTCCTTACCCATTCCTCTACAGTGCTCATTCTTAGGCAGAAATGTCGGGATGAAAGCAGTTTCTTGGCTAGGAACGTTCCTTTCGTCTCACCGTCGGAGCTTCCGTAGCGTCGCGCAAACTCGCCCTGGGGCTCGTAAAAGATTCCGTCAATATCAGCAGTGAGTGGCGCGTTTGACGATTACGCGACGATTATTGTTCCCCAGATTTACGCGGAAACGTTTATTGACGGACCAATATTAATTCTCTGAACTGCTATGTTATTTAAACCAGTCTAAATAAAGATCGCCAGTCCCGCTTTGACCCGTGAATAGGGTCACGGCTCAGAAACATGCATTCAGTGGACTGAGAATGATTCCGAGATTCGGCTACGGAATTGGAAAATGTACACCGCCAAGAGTACACTCAGAGTCTTCAACTGGCTTCTACCAATTTCCACAGATAATCTCCACAAATACTAGACAGGGTAACAGTCTAAATTATAAAGGGAAAAAAGGTCAGTAAAAAATCCTGCGCCAGCCGTTGTAGCCTAGCGGTTCTAGGCGCTTCAGTCTGGAACCGCACGACCGCTACTGTCGTACGTTCGAATCCTGCCTCGGACATGGATGTGTGTGATGCCCTTAGGTTAGTTAGGTTTAAGTAGTTCTACGTTCTAGGGGACTGATGACCTCAGATGTGAAGTCCCATAGTGCTCAGAGCCATTTGAGCGATTTGAACCATTTTCGTTCCAGGTGAAGTTCACTCGCCCATTCTTAGACAGTGACTAAAAGCATCGCCGTTATGGCCACAAACGTGCCAATCTGGCCCGACCGAACACCGTGCCGTCCTCAGCCAATGGTCTCGTCTGGATGCGGTATACTGGGTGGTCAGAAACAGACGGAGAAGCTTGTAAGGGTGTGCATGGGAGGTTGCACTGAGAAATAACTATTAAGAAAAAAAATCGATACGTTGCGCTGTTTCCGAGTTAATTAATACCGAAGTTACCGAATCAGGACGTAGCTCGCGCAGATTCAAGGAGCCTGCCACAGACAGTGCCGGTAAACGTGTTCATTGTTCGGTTTTCTCAAAACGAACAAACGTAGCTTCTGCTCACCTACGTTAAATTTATCGCTATCAAAAGAGACACATTTTAACTAGCACTCAGCAGTTCAACTAGTGGTAACTCACATGCCAACAGATATTTGTGCAGTACCGCATTTCATTGCGTGCAAGTGCTGAATTTGCGTGCTCAATTATCTCATTGGACAACTTCAATTCTGAATAGCTTGGAAACTGCGCAACGTATAGAATTTTTGTCTCGATAGTTATTCCTCAATGTAACCTCCCCTGAAACACCCTTACAAGCTTTTGAAACTGTTTCTCACCACCCTTTAGAGGGGCGTTGTATCCGAACACAGCTGTCCCGCGTCGGGTTAGCAAATCGGAAGGGAAAATTTCTCATTCAAGTACGTCCTCAATACACTTCACGAGAATGAGGAAACTCCGTACCGGTCGCCCCTCGCCTCCTTCTCCCGCCCCTCCCCCCCCCCCCCCAACCCCTCCGCTCCACCAGGAAAAATCCCTGGCATACAGCGAGCCGAAGCAGAATATCCGCGCCACATCAACCGCCCTATCACTCTCGTGCGGAGGCTGACAGACGATTATTAAACACGGGAGTATTTTTTCTGGAATCAGAACCATATTATCGTACACCCAAAGGTGCAAAGTATGGACAGCAAAATTGCTGGCAAGATGGCAACAGTGGTCACAAAAAAAAAGCAGAATGGACGTCTCGGCGCGTGTAAGATTTTTCTATTTGGGTGGGAATGAATCCTTCCGCTATTTTTAAAACGTTTCATATAGTCTGCTCTCAGTTTTGGTGCTATAATACACCTTATCAGGCCTCACTGTGATAAACCGGGCAATCACCCGGGTAACAGCCGAAATACACATCGATAGAGGGCATAAAATATCGATGACCGCGTTTATAAATTCCTCCCTTCCTACTTATGTAGCTGACAGCGTCGGCGTTATCAATAGGAGTTTTGTTGATGTTCATTCTCTGTTAATACCATAAGCAAGGTAGTCATTATAGCGGGCAATGATTTTATTGTAGTCTCTACCGAGGTGTATTATGGCCGTTACCTAGTTATCCGCATGATTACCTGATCTAATATAGAGGTGCTAGATGATGGTCCAGTCGAGAGAAAAAAAAGCGCGATCTTTATATGAAGAATAAGTATTCACTTATAGTCACATCAAAACAATAACAGCTAATGTCCACCAGTCTATCTGAAGGTGGATACGTGCTTAACGTTTGAAGTAGTTGGTTCTTCACTGTTCGTAAATGTGTTTCAAGTAGTTATTAGTCGTAAATGTTTGAAGAAGTTAGAGATTTACCGCCAAGAGCTGCTAATAAAATTTCTTAATTGAACGTCCAGTTTTGGTCCGTGCACCGTCCTCAGGATCATAAAAAGCTTACAGTGTCATACTAGGAGACATAAAATCACTGGTGACAAATGGATTGTATTATTTGACGTCAATGATTTTGTATTCACTAGTATGACGTAAATGTTTTATTAACATGGTGATGATGCGTTGACAGAAATTAGTTGTTCAATAAAGAAATAGGCGGTAAATCATGACGTTCATAAAATAGTTGTAAGATTTGTTATGTGATATGTGAGATGACCAGTAAGCTGCAGCAGAGATGCTAGCGGGAAAAATATGAAGACGAGGGCGATGGCTGCATACACACAGTTCCAGTAGTGGCTAAGGTAAAATGTAGCTTTAAGTTAGGCTTAGTGCGAACATTTTCAGGGATATTAATATTCAGATATTGGGGAAACGTAGCACATACTAGCTGTAACTATTGGTCAATGCCTGTACACCGTTCAGTCACATTAATGCGACCGTCAAAAGCCTAAACAAGTACCATTTGCAGCGCAGACCGCTGCAGTATGTGCAGGAAGGGAGTTACTGAGTTTCTAGAAGGTATCGACAAAGATGTGGAGCGATGCCTCCTCTAGTGCCGCGGCCAGCTGCCACGTTTCTCAGATGAGGATCCATGGCGCAAGCAGCCTGATCGGTGTCGTCCCACAGATTCTCGACTGGGTTTCAATCCTGGGAGCTTGTTAGTCAGGAGTGTACGCTAAACTCATCCTGGGGCTCTTCGAATCACGCCAGTACATTGCGAGCTGTGTGACACGTTCTACTGCCAGACGCCATCGTGCCGAGGAAAGACAAACAGAATGTAAGGATTGACAAGGTTCTCAGCACAGGTGCATACTTGTGTTGATCCATTGTGCCTTCAAGAATGACAAGACCGCCTAGGGAATGCCACGAAAACATTGCACAGACAGTAACACTTGCAGGGTGTTTGCTTTCAGACATTTGGCGTCGTACACGCCAATAGACATCCGTCCTGTGTAGCATAAAACGTGATTCATCTGAAAAAGCCACCTGTCGCTACTCAGTGGTTGTCCAGTTGCGTTATTGGCTTGCAAATCCCAGCCTCCGTCGCCGATGAGCAGTAGTCAGCGTTGGCGCATGAACCAGTCATCTGCTGCGGGTGTCCATACGCAGCAACATTTTCTGAACGGTCGTTGGCACCGTTTGTAGTGCCTTGGTTCATCTGGGCGGTCAGTTGCTCAAGAGTTGCACATTGTTCCTCCCGTACACATCTTCGCAGCCATTGTTCACCTCCGTCATCTTTGCCCCGCAGTGCACCACACTTGCCTCGGCGCCGGTTTTTTATAGCGTCATTTTGCCTAACACGTCATACTTCAGCCATGGCGACACACGTACAGTTTACAAACTTAGCCGTTTTGGAAGTGCTTCCACCCTTGGTCAAATGGTGCAAATGGCTCTGAGCACTATGGGATTTAACATCTAAGGTCATCAGTCCACTAGAACTTATAACTACTTAATCCTAACTAACCGAAGGACATCACAAATATCCATGGCCGAGGCAGGATTCGAACCTGCGACCGTAGCGGTCGCGCGGTTCAAGACTGAAGCGCCTAGAACCGCTCGGCCAACACGGCCGGCTGTTTTCACCCTTGTCCCAAAAGCTAATGACCAGGCCCATTTCGACGTCAGTTAAACCACTCTGTTTCCACATTACCACAACGAATGCACTGTTTTCTGTTGTCCCCCCCCCCCCCCACACACACACACACACAAACGCTTTATATACAATCCACTGCTACCACTGCCACCTCCCGTCATTGAGTTATTGTTGCATCTTGACGCCGAACGAAGGCAATGGTTACATATTAGTGTGACTGGACCGTGTATTTGTTATGTGGGTCAGTAGCTGTAAATAATTGTATCCCGCCACAGTCACGACCGAAGCGAAGAAGTATACGGATGAGGCCTGAAGCTGGGAGTGTGGCGAGCTGCCGCAGTTCATCCTGGGCCGAGCTCTGGGCACGTGGTGCCTATACTCCCGCCTAACCACGTCCCCGTTCCGTGCCCCTCTCCCTCGGCGTGTAACCTGCTGGCATCCCTTAAATCAGCCCTTGCCATCTCAGCGGAGCACGGCCCGTGAGTCGCTGCGAGAGCAGAGTCGACGTCGCGACAGCCAGCGGCCACATCGATTGCGGCAGTCGGCGACAGGCGGAGCAGACCAGCCCTGGGAGGGAAAGGCGTAATTCTGCTCAGAGCACGCGCCGCTGTCATCTGTCAGGCTGTCTGAAAAAGCGAGGCGCAGCTCTGCTCTGTGTGGTCGCTGAGTTATGACTACCTGCCCGACACTACGGTGGCTGCGTTTCCGCTTCCTTACATCAACGATCAGACATGGCATTGTGTAATGGGAAGTTGCAGTAGTCGTTATGGGTGCGTCAGCAACGCTGTGAGTAGTATCCAGGTAGGATTAAATACATCTCGAGTACCAGGATGTGATGTTCCTCGATGTTGTCCCAAATATGCTCAGCAGCGCTATATCTACTGGCTACTGGGCTACAGAAAGATCGAAATACGATCTCACCAACTAATATTGTACACGAAATATTATAGTTTGAGGAAAATACGTACTATTTACTTGACATCATACTGCAATATATCAAAATTAAGGGCTTAATCATAATGTGATTCAAGGGGAAAAGAATGTTCTAAGACGCATTACGTTTGTTAAGTTATGGTTTCTGCACTTACAACTGGATAGCCACATCAAAGGGTAGCAAGCACGTAAAATGTAACTTTAAGCATCACGTTGGTGTGACATACCTGAGCATCATAGGTAGTACTTTTAGCTTTTATCAGACTAATACACGGTTTAGCGGGAACTTGGTTCCGAAATGTCTATAGTGCTTTTAACTGTTCTAACTTAGTGATTCAATACAGTGCATGTGCCAGAAGGCGCGAATTTGACATTATTGTGGAACGGCGGTGTGAGGGAGACGTCGACCCAGCATCCCAGATTCGCCGTCTATCACTGGATCGCAAGTATATAGTTATCCTTGTGCAGCGAATATATTACGATAAAGTGGATACTGACTGTCAACATGTCACGGCGGAGACCAGTGGTAAGCCCTTACATTCTTCGTATATTATCTCCAGTTCTGCAATTTTTGTTACGGGAAGAGTTGTCTACAAATTTTTACTAATGTCGTATGGGATACCGTGGAAGTCTCCACAGGGACGAAATGCGCATATTCGTTGCTGAGGTGGATAATAACGCCGAAGAAGTCCAATTCTTTGCTGCAGTCATTCTCCATTGCATACTATCCCCACTGCAGCTCGGAGAAAAGCCTTTGTGGTGCTTCGTAGGGCCAGAGAGCGGGGAGAAGTAAATTGTTTGTTTCATTCTGCTACCAGTCACATCATTTGTACACTACTGGCCATTAAAATTGGTACTTCACGAATATGACGTGCTACAGACGCGAAATTTAACCGACAGGAAGAAGATGCTGTGATTTTGAAAATGATTAGCTTTTCAGAGCATTCACACAAGGTTGGCGCCCGTAGCGTCACCTACAATGTGCTGACATCAGGAAAGTTTCCAACCGATTTCTCATACACAAACAGCAGTTGACCGGCGTTGCCTGGTGAAACGTTGTTGTGATGCCTCATGTAAGAAGGAGAAATGCATACCATCACGTTTCTGACTTTGATAAAGGTCGGATTGTAGCCTATCACGATTTCGGTTTATCGTATCGTGACATTGCTGCTCGCGTTGGTCGAGATTCAATAACTGTTAGTACAATATGGAATCGGTGAGTTCAGGAGGGTAATACGGAATGCCGTGCTGGATCGCAACGGCCGCGTATCACTAGCAGTCGAGATGACAGGCATCTTATCCGCATGGCTGTAACGGATCGTGCAGCCACGTTTCGATCACTGAGTCAACAGATGGGGATGTGTGAGAGACAACAACCACCTGCACGAACAGTACGACGACGTTTGCAGTAGCATGGACTATCAGCTCGGAGACCATGGCTGCGGTTACCCTTGACGCTGCATCAGAGACAGGAGCGCCTGCAAAGGTGTACTCAACGATGAACCTGGGTGCACGAATGGCAAAACGTCATTTTTTCAGATGAAACCAGGTTCTATTTACAGCATCATGATGGTCGCATCCGTGTTTGGTGACATCGCGGTGAACGCACATTGGAAGCGTGTATTCGTCATCGCCATACTGACGTATGACCCGGCGTGATGGTATGGGGTGCCACTGGTTACACGTCTCAGTCACCTCTTGTTCACATTGACGACACTTTGAACAGTGGACGTTACATTTCAGATGTGTTACGACTCGTGGCTGTACCCTTCATTCGATCTCCGCGAAACCCTACATTTCAGCAGGATAATGCACGACCGCATGATGGAGGTCTTGTGCAGGCCTTTCTGGATACAGAAAATGTTCGACTGCTGCCCTGGCCAGCGCATTCTCCAGATCTCTCACCAATTGAAAACGTCTGGTCAATGGTGGCCGATCAACTGGCTCGTCACAATACGCCAGTCACTACTCTTGAAGACATGTGGCATCCTGTTGAAACTGCATGGACAGGTGTACCTGTAGACGCCATCCAAGCTCTGTTTCACTCAATGCCCAGGCGTATCAAGGCCGTTATTGCTGCCTGAGGTGGTTGTTCTGGGTACTGATTTCTCAGGATCTATGCACCCAAATAGCGTGAAAATGTAATCACATGTCAGTTCTAGTATAATATATTTGTCCAATGATTACCCGTTTATCATGTGTATTTCTTCTTGGTGTAGCAATTTTAATGGCCAGTAGTGTATGTTTCTCAATTCAAAGTACATGCTCGACCACGTACTAGTAAATTATTTGCTTTATTCTGCTACAAGTCACATTTCTTATTTATTTCTTGATTTAATAATAACTGGAGCAGTTAATGGTAAATTATTTTTTTTGTTTTGCTGCGAGTTACATTATTTCTTAATTTAATATTTCTATTCGTTTTGCCCAGATTTGCTCATCATATGGCTATTTTATTACATAATAAGAAAAAAAAGTTCCTGATACAATCAAAATTAACTATTTGACGCATTCCATACTACATCTACTATAATCTTCAGGCAGTTGCTTCTTGTCACACCGACGTCCATGGGTGAGCGAGAGTGGTGGCGTCGGTAGGGAGGGGGGAGTGTAGGCAGGAGAACGTGAAAAGGGAACTGCACTATTGTTTTTGTACTGCTTATTGTTGTGATATTGAGCTGCATCTACTTCCTTGTGGAAATGCCTATTTTGGACGCATGATGATACTGACATCAATTAAAATGTTGCACTAAGTATCTAACATTCTCTTTGCACCTCTGGGTTTTCACTTAAAATTTATGCGTTCCATGCTTCGTTTCCACGTATTTTCTGGTAGAACCACTATACTCTGTAGCAGTAATGCGTCACCACATTTTAAGCATTGACCACTAAGCAGATTGCTGCAGTATTTCCTCTAATTCACTCTATAACTCAGTTTGTTACCGCAGGTCAACATTCCTAACATCACTCGAATATGGCTCAAGTACAGTTTACGTCAGCGTCGAGCCTAGCGATGATTTGGAGGCAGTCGTTTGTTTGTCACTGGCGTTACTTACATCTGTTGTATTAAACTAGACTTAAGGCATTTGAAGGATTCTGAGCTATTACCTTCTGTTATAGCATTTTCAATTATTGTATTATGAATTGATATTTCCATTTCGTTCACGATATTCATCTTTCCACTTTTTTCCATTTTGTGGAGAATTGCAAGGTGCTTTCTATTTTCATCGAGTGGCCTCTTTCTATAAGAATCTATTTCTGAGCTGCAGTGTTTCTGCAGCCTGTAACAATCAGTGTGTTCTTTAAATAGAGTCTCGAAATTTCTGCTAGTCCGTCCTATATAAAATTTGTTGCACTTCTTACAGGTGATTTTGTAGTTGCCTTATACATTCACATTTGTCCCTGCGGATTTAATAAAGTAGAGAAGACTTCTACTTCGGTTGTCTGACGTGCTGAAAATTATTCTTACATTTGTGTTTTTGAATAGCATATCTAAAGGTCTCAGAAATTACACCAAGATACGACGTTTGTCCATATTTAACTGCTATAGTACTACTCTGTGTTATTACAGTCTGCGTTTGCTTATTCAGCTTATTTCTTACATTTTGCATCATTGTGTCAATCAGAGAACTGTTATATCCATTGCTTATTGCAGTATTTTTTAAGAGCTGGGCTTCTGTTTGGAGATGTGTATGTTTAAGAGGAAACATGTGAGCTCTGCATAGCCTTAATTTATATGTTACTTGCTATGATTGTTACTGAGTGGAAGGGCTTGGAACAGTGATGTCTGTACTAGTAGGCTTCCTGTAAACATTGGAAGACAGCTGCTGGTTTTGTTTAGAGATGTCAAGGAAAGGTATCGTGCTATTATTTTTATTCTCAAGGGTGAATTGGATATTTTTATGCAGACTGTTGAATTTATTAAAAAGGATTGCAGTTTCGTCATCTGTTCTATTCAATATAATTATAATGTCATTTTTTCACATGTATAACTTGATATTGTTATTGATTAACCTTGTAATGTCAATGTTTTGTACTCTAAGTGGTTGATAAATATTTCGGCTATGAAGCTACTAAGTGGGTTTCCCATAACACACTTCTGGCAAATTTTATTTTTAAAAGATAAGTAATTGTGTGAGACTATCAAATTAATAATTTCTACTCGTATAATTCAATTACTTCTGGCCTGCTCATTACCTTGATTTTTATTGAAATGCTTCTGGTTATTTCAGTTGCCGCATCTACAGGTAGCCTGTGTCACTGTGTAAATTTACAGTATCCAGAGAGAAAACTGGCTTCAGGTGGCGTATTTACGTCACTGATAGTTTAACTAATAGGATTTACGAAATGCGTATTTTTCAACTAAAATATCATAGAACTCTTCATTAGTTTGTGGGCTCAGCTGATAACTGAGTTCACAACCAGCCTAATAAGTATGTTGCCCTCATGAAGTTTTGGCTGTACTGTGAGTGTAGGAGCTGAGGATTCATTGCACTAAGGCTTTGTGCTTCATTCTTTGTGAAAAGGAAGTTCTGTTTTCGAGATATTTTCTTATTTTATCTTGGAGTTTTAGGATAGGATCAAGAAGGGCTTCATGTATGTGGTTATTTAAAAAAAAAAACTACTTTATTGCGTATTTTCGTCTTTGTTCATAACAAATATTGTGAAACCATTAAATTAACAGAAAATACGAGGGGATGACTGTACAGATCTAAATGAAAATGTAAGACGATTAACAGTTAGGAAAAGAGAAGAAGAAACATTTCTGCATGAAAGGGGAATTGTGTGTGGAAATGTATAGCGATTTTACGCACCGTGCTGTGGAATGGCACATTTGTGACGGCCAACGTCGTTGACGATTATCAGTGGCGCCCTTCTGGGCCGGAAACCAGAGCTAGAGGGCGGAGTGGCAGTCAGTGTGAGTCGGCACGGGGAGACGGCTGGTCCCTCCTGGGCCCGCTCGGCAGGGATTGCGTGCCTACGGCACTCAGTGGAACTTGGTAGAGATTAGTGTTTATCCAGGTTTCACGGTCGGGTATGTATAAGGAGATATTGTGAAACTGTGGCCCGAGGCGTGAATTGTTGGATTTTGTACGGCTGTAGTGTGCTGGATGACCTATTGCAGCGAAGATTTGAAGCGGTACGCCTTATCATATGTTCTACGCCTATATTTCTGCTGAATAATACGTGCCTACATTTCTAATTATCACCCTGTTGTGGAAAACTTACGATGACAAATAGGTGTTCTCTTAACATATTGCTGTTAACGGTTGTAATTATATCACACAATGGACACTTTTAGCAGCAGTTGTGATTCGTATGTTAAATCGAACCGTTTCTACCTTCTCCATAACATTCCTTGTTATATGTACGTCATATGCACCTCTAGTCAGATGGATATGGAATGAGGTATTTCTGTGTGATATCAGCGCATTACAGTGACAAACATTCAGATATAGAAGCATACGGAAACTGGTTCTTATGTATGCTGAAGGTGTTTCCCTCTATTAAAATAAAAATAAAAAAGGTACATGCTTGTTTTACTCAGTCTGTTCAAAAAATGGCTCTGAGCACTATGGAACTTAACATCTGAGGTCATCAGTCAACTAGAATTTAGAACTACTTAAACCTAATTAACCTAAGGACATCACACACCTCCATGCCCGAGGGAGGATTCGAACCTGCCACCTTAGGAATCGCACTGTTCCGGACTGAAGCGCCTAGAACCGCGCCTAGAAGCGCGGCCGGCACTCAGTTTGTTAACATACCATGTATGAGTTAATTTTGTGTACAGGAGCAGTATCTGAGACTTGTGTATAGTTTTAGTGCTATAAGATGGTCTAATTTATAACTTGTGGCGACTGTGTTAATGTTTAAAAAAACATTATATCGAGGAGACTACTCTCTCAATACTGTCACTGTAACTTTCTCGCAGCTTGATGAAGTCCTGTCGGTATTTGCCCTTAGTGACATTGGTTTCCAGGAACTGATTATGGCTGTGTTCAGATTACTGGATGAAATATCTGATATAATGCATCGTTCGTGGATCTCCAGTGAATGTTGTCAATAGTACTAGCCCAACATCATTTCCAGTTGTATGCTGCGTGGCGGTTGTCTACTTAGCGAGTCTGAAGCGACTAAGGCACCCGAGTGTTCAACCAAGCTAAGGTCAAAAGAACTTTGAAGCCATTTTGGCTATTTTTCGACCGTGATTGTCACAAGAAATATGTAAAGATTTTTCTAAATTACCTATACCAGTCACAAACTTTGTCAACTATTGTATTATTTATTTAGCGACATGTTTCGAGGGTTATACCTCATCTTCAGACTAAATGGCATTACAAAAACAACCTTTAAAATAGGGTCCTACTGATGTTACATAGTCTTTTCGTAAATGATGTGGACATCCTGTGAAAGAAGAGAGAATTTAGTAATAGGCGATGTCACTTGGAAGGTGGACTGATGTTTGCGCGAAAATGTTTTGTAACGGTCATTCATTTTGTTCTTCTGGCTTGGCAGTCTCATTGTGATGCTATGCATTTTCCCATTTCCGTGGTTCTCTTGGTCACTGTTCACATATTGTCACTAACATAGCAGTAACTTGTAAAGGCGATTACAAACAGTTCTGTAGTGCTGTGGACAAGATGGTTTCGATTGGACTATCGATTTGTTGATCTATGTGGTGTCAGATGTTTACACGTCTTATCGTATTACAGCTGTAGGTTGATGAAATACATTACAAATTGAGCACCTGTTACAATATTATTGAACTCATCGTGATATAAACTATTAATTTTACATACTTCTAAACTATTTTACAATTTCACTACAGTACTCCTAGAACAAAAGTTACGTAACATGACAGTCATTTGACTCTAGCCCTCTAAATTGTACTCCACTGGTGCACCGTGTAAAACTACTACAAAACTGCGCGTACACCATCTAACAGAATAAAGAAATAGCTTCTAGAGAATACTGCATAAAAATTCAATCAATCATACACCATCAGCTGTCTGCATATGTGTGGTACACCGCTAAATTGTATGATGACCGGGAACAGTTTATGAATTCACACAAAGTTTGTTTTCCAATAGACGCATTGAAAAATCGTGCACATACAAAAATTCTATGCTTATCAAAAGTGCTGTATATTGCAACAGTTATTGTTTTCCCTCATCCTACGATCAGTATCATCCTGGTTCATGCAGTGCTTCATAGGTTACATATTAGACTTGTCACAAATGTGGAAACGGTAATATTAAAGAAATAGTTCAAATGATTTGATTGGAAGTTCTCGTGTATCCCGTTGTTTGGTTACAGTCTCCTTACGAAAAAAAGTTTTTCTCCGTTTTTCACTATAAGTACTACATAAGTATTGTATGAATCAGTAAATATTTATAATTAGCACAGTCATAATAAATCCGTTAGTATTACGTGGAAATAAAATAAGGTCTTCGCGCATATGAAACTACGCGCTTGTTCGCTTGGCTGCAATACTTGTGTCCACAGAAAGTATATAAGCACACCTAAAATTTTCAAGCTCCATTTTCTCGAAGACGGATGAGAGTTTCGTCTTCCTGTTTACTTATTGTGAAGTCCTAATCGTGTCCTACACATCATGTCAATGTGAATCACATAGGTGGGGGAAGTTCCTATGGTCCCCTTGCAATGTGGTTTTCATTACTCATTAAAATTAGTGTCAATTCAGGCGTGATGCTCAATATGGTCAAGATAAGTTCATTTTCATTCTTCAAATTCAGGTGATAACACAGATCACTCCACGATGTTGCTCACAGGTACTGTCTCTTCTGAAACCAGTGTTACAGCCACACGGAGCAGCAGTATTACACGATGGCAACTTCTGGACCCAGATAGTATCTCCAGCGCTGCGGCGTGAGCGAAGAATGCTTACTCAATAAAGACATTCTTTAGTAATCGACGCTTCTCTTATGGGAGGTCGATGGCTGCAACCCAGGCGCCGACCGCAGCTACTGGGCGGAGGGGGCCACAAGAAATACGGGGCTCCACAACGAAATTGTGACGTCACACTAGTCGACTTGTCCGTCATACTCCGTGAATGCTCGGCTCCGCACAGGAACCTGGCAAATCAGTATGTCAATGAAAAGATATCCTCTAAAGGTACAGCCTTTGTGGGTACCAATCGAGAGCTTGCATATATTTAATCACACTATCAAGAGTTGTTAAACTTGTCTGAAACAGTTACTTTCTCCCGACTGGAGATGGCTACTGCCACTCATAAGACCTGTAGTGTCACGTGCGGTGACGTACAACCCAAGGCCTGTCTTTCTCGGAGGCCTCTCTGGGCTGCGAGTGACGTAAGCTCAGGGAGTTGAATGCTGCATTAGTTTAATAGCGGCTGTACCGAGGGCTCCCTAGTTTGCAAAAGTCTACCGTCAGCTCCGCAAAGCAGCTAAAGTTTGCGGCTGAGCTGGCTTAGGTGTACGTGGCTGGCAGGAACATGCAGATGTCCAGAGTTGAGCCCAGGACTATTGGAGACTGGCTAGTGTGTAAGGCGACGCCTCTCACTGGGGCGCCTCACCTCAGTGGACCAATTCGAAGCTTGGAACCATCGGCGCTAACTGATGGGTCGTAAACCAAGGGCTCCACTGAGATGGTGACATGGCTTGATGAGGCCATAGTAGCTTAACCACACATTTGATCAATGACTGCCGCAGAAACTGTGCCCAAATGCAGAATTATGTTGGTGGTGGCTCCATGTACCTCTTAGCTAGTTGCGTAGTCCTCCTTGAAGCTCATACAGCCAAAACACACATGAGCAATACATAAGTTATTGAAGTCATCTTGGTTTAATGGTTCTTCATCTGGAAATATGACCTTACTTGAAAAATCAGGATCATTCTGGAAAATATGCAGCACTTATCACTAGTATTATATCCTTCGTGGTACTGAATAGCGCAAAGTAGGTGTTAGTAAGTTTTGGTTACTACGGCCTAATATTGATAGATTCTTGTCATATTTACCCACCAGGTTAGTCGAGAGCGCCAATGCGCTGTTTCCTGGACTCTGGTAGGCGCGCCGGCCCCAGATCGAATCTGCCCGCCGGATTAACGACGAGGGCCAGTGTGACAGCCAGCCTGGATGTGGTTTTAGGCAGTTTTCTACATCCCTCTAGGTGAATACCGGGCTAGTCCCCACGTCCCGCCTGAGTTATACGACTCACAGATATTTGACACACATTCGCACTTTTCCATGATTAACACTAGATGCAAACAGTTGGGGTACTCTGATTCCGTCTTGGAAGGTACGGGGTGGCGGCAGGAAGGACATCCGGCCACACCTTCACCTTCAAATGCCAAATCCGATTTAACCACGCCAACCCCGCGCAAAATGTGGGACAAATGCGCAAGCGGTAGATAGATTCTTGTCATATTTACGCTACAGCATACAACCTGAAACTCAATATAGAAAGTTTTCAAAGTGTTTTCTTCCAGCAGCAATGGGTGTATACAACCTTGAACTGAATTCCGTGATGACTTTCTGGACAACATCATTTTAGCCCGTTCGATTCTCTCTTCCAATTGCAGTACTAATATCCTGAAGTGTTGTAAGTGCATCTTTAAAGATTCTGCCCTTCAGATAACCCCATAAGAAATAATCAAACGGGTTGAGATCCACACCATATCTGGTGAATGCTAAGGTGTCCAGGGCAACGAACTGAAGTCTTAACTGCCTCATCTGAGAAAACGAAGAGGGCCGCAGTACGGTATGGACGTGTTCCATACCGCATGAACCAGTAGTTTCGGAGCATTCGACCGCATTTTGCAGCCGGTGCAAATTTGTGTTCCAGCACCTGTCCATATTATTCTGCTGTGACAGCTCTCACAATAAAAATGGGCCCAATAATGTATTGCACTCTGAATGCGCAACAAAAAATGACTTTTTGTTGATCAGGAGGAGCAGCAGCTGGAACGTGTGGATTCTCAGTAGTTCAGTGGCGCAACTTGTGTTTTTTGACGCACAAATAGAGATAAGAGTGCCTCATCAGTAAACCATAACTGATCCTTATCGACAATTCAATTTTTAAAGGGCTCAATCATTTCATTTTCAAAAGAATTTCACCACTTCGCATAATTGTTATTCAAACGTTGGTACCGTTGAATTTTCTGAGGGGAAAAAGTAAAGTTCCATTTTCATTGTTCTCTGGGGAGACCGTCGTGACGTACTGTGCTGCATGTCTTGTTGATGTGATGGTCTTTTCATTGAACGAGGTTCGTACTCATTTCACATTCTTCAGGCCTACAATTGAGGCTGTTAGCCCTGACTGGCCCTTGGTGGAATCTCATGTAGGGATCCAGTCTTTCCAACACGTTTCATAGACCTGTTACGAAATAGGGAAACCATTACACAGATTCTATATCAGATTATGGTTAAATTTTTTCATCACAACTTGACTTCAGTGTGCGTCTTAACACAACGGTACGCCCATAATTTGCGTAAAATGCGTTTATGATCAACAGATGCTTTTCCAATGTTAGTACTTTCGTTGTGAATGTGAACCGACACATCGGGGAGTGAGCTGTAGAATGCTGAGTACTGCAATACGACAATCACAAGGAGAATCATTTATGACATGCAATTAAACTACAGTAGACAGTAGACAAATATTTAGTAACACCTATTTTGCGCCATCCTGTAACTGCTACGCATTCCATGCGCGTACTTTTAACGGTTGGTAGGGGTGCAGTTGACTTCCGTGCAAATGTCGCCGCACTGGTGGTCTGTACATCCAATTGCAAGTGGAACAGCACGTGAGTTCGCAGGTAATCATGCGTCCACGCGATCAGACATGTCCTCTTGTAGCAATCTGCCTTGCATTGCAAGCACAGAATCTTTTTCAGCGACAATTCGCTTAACTTTTTCCAAGAGACATGGATCAACCGCAAATACTCTGGTTTCACATTCAGGAGGACGTATGTTGATATCCCCGTTCGGTCATCAGGGTTGAGATTTTTCGTCGTTTCTATAATCACTTGAGACAAATTCTGGAATGTATCCTTTGAAGCCGATACGACTGATTTCCTTTCCCATCATCCCCCAATGGGAACTTTTACTCACTGTCTCTGATGACCTGCCCGTCGACGACATTTTAAACGCTTATCTTCCTTCTGCGGTGGACTGGGGGACGAAGAATTTAGTATTTTCCTCAGTTTAGGTGCTCATTCCCACTGTCTGAGATGTTAATTATTTGTTGTGGTCTTGAGTCCAAAGACTGGCTTGATCCAGCTCACCACGCCACTCTATTCTTGTGCAGCCCTCTTCATTTCCGAGTAACAACTACAACCCTCACCCATTTGAACTTGTTTATGGTACTCTTCTCTTGGTCTCCCTCTGCAACTTTTACCCCTCAACCACTTCTCTCCAATATTAAATTCACGATTCTTTGATGACCAGACTACGTCCTATCCCTTCTTTTAGTAAATTTATGCCAAGAATTTCTTTTCTCCTCAACTCTACTTAGTACCTGCTCATTACTTACGTGATCTACCCATCTAATATTCAGCATTCGTCAGCAGAACCAAATTTCAAAACCTCTTCTTCTATGCACGGTTTATTGTCCACATTTCACCTCCACACAGGGCTACACTCTATATAAAGGCCTTCAGCTCTTCTTCAGCCTTACATTACTGTCCAAATAGCAAAACTCATCTACAACTTTTAGTGACTCATTTCCTTACTTTACTGCCCAAATAGCAAAACTCATCTACAATGTTTAGTAACTCAATTCCTAATCCAGTACCCTCGGCTCGCCTTATGTAATTCGACTACATTCCATTACCCTTGTTTAGCTGTTGCTGGTGTTCATCTTATATCCTCCTTTTATCAGGCTGTCCATTCCGTTCAGTTGCTCCTCCAAACCCTTTGCCTTCTTCTACAGAATTACAATGTCATCAGCGAACCTCATAATTGTTATTTCCCCTCCTTGAACTTTAATTCATTCTCCAGGATTTTTTTTTCATTGCTTGTTCAGTGTACAGCTTCAATAACACCGGGAACTGGCTACAACTATGACTCCGTCCCTTCTCAACCATTGTTTTGCTTTCAGGCCCTTCCACTCTTATGATTGTCGTCTGGTTTCTGTAAAATTTACAATCTTTTGTTCCATGTATTTTACCCCTACTACCTTCACAATTTCAAAGAATGTATTCCGATTGACACTCAAAAGATTTCTCTAAGTAGGCAAAAGCTGTGTACGTAGGTTTGGCTTTCTTTCCAATACCTTCTAAGATACGTCGTAGAGTCAACGTTGCCTCGTGTGTTCGTACATTTCTCCGGAACCTAATCTGATCTTCCTCCAGGTCGGCTACAGCTAGTTTTTCAATTACCGTACGTAATATCGGACTTCTTTGCTTGCGGACCCTTCCTCATTCAGTATAGTGGGTACAACTTCATGACTGCACAAAACCCCATCGTAATACGGAACGTAAACAATCAGTGGCCCGTTACGCTCATGCTCTACAAATATCCGGACGCGAACAAGGCAATGGAACAGCAGTACACTGCGTAAAACAGACAAAGTCACAGTGAACATCGCTGCAGTCAAACCAGCATTCGATGTCGGTACAATGTAGCACTCAAGATCATGCCATCGTCATATACCAACTTCGGGTCACTTTGATCCGTTCTGTCTTCAGGTTTTGCTTCTGTATTTTATCGATTAATTGTCTTTAGAGACATTGTGTAAACTTACTATGAAGCTGCACACACCTACTGAAATGTTTAGACTTAATATTGCCCTCGCACTGAGTCTATGCCATAACGAGTTGCTGGTGTGACACAAATTACGTTATGTCAATCTACGAAACGCTTTGTGAAGATATTACCAGTGTACGATATTTATATATTTTCTTTCTTCTCTTTGTCTTTTCTCTGTACTCATAGTTAGGAATCAGCAGTAGTACGGTTTTTGTAATTTTTTTCTTCTATTTGTTCTGTAGCTGTTATTTATGAAGCCGCTCTTTTGCATTTTCTCTGTTATTGTGTATTTATTAAAATGTGACTGAAAACTTTCTGCGAATGAACTACGTAAAATTGTAATCTGACTTAAAAATTTGAACGTTGTACTCTACGGATTGCTATGCGAGAAAAGTCGAGCTTTATAGTTGTATCAATAGGTGAAACGTTAACAAGAGTGTCTGTACGAGAGTAAGAGACTGAGCGTCGTGTCAAATGCGAGCGCAGGAGTGATGTATTCGTGGCTGCCATTGTGGGTTTCTCATTTTAATGTCATGCGCACGACTTCGATATTTTCCGCTGAGGATGAAGCTAAGGAGAAAACATAACCTAGTGCTTCATACCATGGACTAACACCTCGAAAGGTAAAGTTGAACATACGATATGCAGTCAGCAGAATCACGCGGCATAGAAGTGCAAGATTTTCGGTGTGCACAACACGAACTGTTTCGATACGTATCATGGACTGCACGTTTAAAATACATATTGTGGTACTTTAAAATTGTGGCTATCGGCTCCCGAAGTGAGCCTGAAAAGTACGATGTGTGGATAGTGCAGCAGGTTGTTTTCTTAGTGGAAATTTTTCACTCAGCAGAGTTAATTGTGCTGTTAATGAACACACCAGTCAAACTGGTTTCAGGGTAACATACTGCGTCATGAATGAAGAAGGTGATAGCTATCGATTTGGATAGCGAAGAAACAATTTCACCACGCTGAACGTTTTCCATGAACAGCAGAGATTGTGACCTTGTGCTAATGGAATTAACTTCTCGTCATGGACTAGCATTTCGTGAAATAAAAATCGGAACACTATGATTTTAGAATACTCGTAAGACCTGCAGTGTCACGTGCTGTGACGTACGGGGCACGGTCTGTCTTTCCCGTGGGTCACGATCAGCACGGGATGACAACACGCAGATGACTTCAACTAAGTGAATATTCACCAGACCCAACTGGACTAGAATAATAGAGGGGGTGGCAGGACACTTCCTGAGGCATCAAGGGATCAGCAATTTATTACTGGAGAGAAGAGTGGAGGGCAAAAATTGTAAAGGGGCATCAAGAGATGAATACGCTAAGCAAATTCAGAAGGGTGTAGGTTGCAGTTGTTATTCGGAGATGAAGAGGCTTGCACAGGATAGAGAAGCATGGAGAGCTGCATCAGATAATTCACTGGACTGAAGACCACCACAACAACAACAACAACAACAACAACAACAACGACGACGACGTTACATTTAGTACGTGATTCAAATCTCGAGTATTTTAAATAACACATTCAGTAATATTAAACCAAAATTCATTTACATTATTAAATGATTATCTGCACCAAATATTGTAGTTCTGCAAATACTTTATATTTTGACAATGTTTTATTCTTGTAACATTATATTTGCTCTATATTTATCGGCTCTGATACAAACTTTGGCACGTTCCGGAAGCATATACAGGTGTTTCAAAAATGACCGGTATATTTCAAACGGCAATACAAACTAAATGAGCAGCGATAGAAATACACCGTTTGTTGCAATATGCTTGGGACAACAGTACATTTTCAGGCAGACAAACTTTCCAAATTACAGTAGTTACAATTGTCAACAACAGATGGCGCTGCGGTCTGGGAAGCTCTATAGTACGATATTTTCCACATATCCACCATGCGTAGCAATAATAAGGCGTAGTCTCTGAATGAAATTACCCGAAACCTTTGACAACGTGTCTGGCGGAATGGCTTCACATGCAGATGAGATGTACTGCTTCAGCTGTTCAATTATTTCTCGATTCTGGCGGTACACCTGATCTTTCAAGTGTCCCCACAGAAAGAAGTCACAGGGGTTCATGTCTGGCGAATAGGGAGGCCAATCCACGCCGCCTCCTGTATGTTTCGGATAGCCCAAAGCAATCACACGATCATCGAAATATTCATTCAGGAAATTAAAGACGTCGGCCGTGCGATGTGGCCGGGCACCATCTTGCATAAACCACGAGGTGTTCGCAGTGTCGTCTAAGGCAGTTTGTACCGCCACAAATTCACGAAGAATGTCCAGATAGCGTGATGCAGTAATCGTTTCGGATCTGAAAAATGGGCCAATGATTCCTTTGGAAGAAATGGCGGCCCAGACCAGTACATTTTGAGGATGCAGGGACGATGGAACTGCAACATGGGGCTTTTCGGTTCCCCATATGCGCCAGTTCTGTTTATTGACGAAGTTGTCCAGGTAAAAATAAGCTTCGTCAGTAAACCAAATGCTGCCCACATGCATATCGCCGTCATCAGTCCTGTGCACTATATCGTTAGCGAATGTCTCTCCTGCAGCAATGATAGCGGCGCTGAGGGGTTGCCGCGTTTGAATTTTGTACGGATAGAGGTGTAAACTCTGGCGCATGAGACGATACGTGGACGTTGGCGTCATTTGGACCGCAGCTGCAACACGACGAACGGAAACCCGAGGCCGCTGTTGGATCACCTGCTGCACTAGCTGTGCGTTGCCCTCCGTGGTTGCCGTACGCGGTCGCCCTACCTTTCCAGCATGTTCATCCGTCACGTTCCCAGTCCATTGAAATTTTTCAAACAGATCCTTTATTGTATCGCTTTTCGGTCCTTTGGTTACATTAAACCTCCGTTGAAAACTTCGTCTTGTTACAACAACACTGTATTCTAGGTAGTGGAATTCCAACACCAGAAAAATCCTCTGCTCTAAGGAATAAACCATGTTGTCCACAGCACACTTGCACGTTGTGAACAACACACGCTTACAGCAGAAAGATGACGTACAGAATGGCGCACCCACAGACTGCGTTGTCTTCGTTATCTTTCACATCACTTGCAGCGCCATCTGTTGTTGAAAATTGTAACTAATGTAATTTCGAAAGTTTGTCCGCCTGAAAATGTACTGTTGTCCCAAGCATATTGCAACAAATGGTGTATTTCTATCGCTGCTCGTTTAGTTTTTATTGCCGTTTCAAATATACCGGTCATTTTTGAAAGACCCTGTATATATAACACAGATAGCAAAAGCAAAATAATTTATTAGAACTACAAAAATACAGAAAAAGAATTAAATACAGCGTCTCAAGGCAATGGGCAGACAGGACACAAATGAGTTTTTTGAGGAGCTGCCTTATCAGTTAACTCTCACTAAAGCCATGATGGCCGCCAGCAGTACACAGTTGACTGTCGGTGGCCTTCGATCTTCGGCGACGTGTGTCTTGGGCTGCTGTTTTGACCCTTTAATATATAAATATATACTGCTGGCGGCCATTATGGCTTTAGTGAGATTTGACTGATAAGGCAGCTCCTCAAAAAACTCATTTGTGTCCTGTCTGCCGATTGCCTTGAGTCTCTGTATTTAATTCTTTTTCTGTATTTTTGTAGTTGTAATAAATTATTTTGCTATTACTATCTGTGTTCAACTCTTGTCTTCCAGTGTATTGCACACGTTCAATGAAGAGGTGAGTTGTGGTTCGACTAATGATGATTCAGCCTGGCACCCGGTAACTGATTAATTTTTCCCTATATCCCCGATGAAAATTCCCGTTTACTGAATTTTAGTGTCCAGTGTGCGCGAATTACGAGAATACTTACTGATCCTTTTTGTTGTTCAACTACCTCATGTCTTTCTCGTACCAATGAAGGAACCAACACTTATCTAATACAATGAAGGCTTTCACGGCTGGATGTTTCAGCTGCTGAGAATTCTTTCAGGTTGTATGGCCGTGGTCCATGGAACTCTTCTATCCCTTACGTTTCGTCCAAGGCTACGTTGGACACCATCGGAGATGCTCCTGGTCCTGGTTGTGCTGAGTCTTGCTGACAGACGAGTCGGACGTCGAAGAGCTGCCTAAATGGCGTGGAAAGTGGGAGCGGTGTGGATTTCACGAGACAGCTGACATAAGCCTTGTCAAAAGATAAAATATAACTATCGATCGTAGAATGTCAAAAATAAAAATTTCTCGTCGATTTTGTAGCGCCACTGTGCATTTATCACTGAGTTTCATGGTTTCTACTTTCCTGTTAAAATCAGCCCCATGTTCATATATTTCGATGGCCTCTCTATATAGACGTGGATACTAGTACGTCATACTACATAAAACTTCAAAAAATGTCCCTGAGCACTATGGGACTTAACATCTGAGGTCATCAGTCCCCTATAACTTAGAACTACTTAAACATAACTGACCTAAGGACATCACACACATCCATGCCCGAGGCAGGATTTGAACCTGCGACTGTAGCGGTCGCGCCGTTCCAGGCTGAAGCGCCTAGAACCGTTCGGCCACTCCGGCAAATCATAAAACTTAAGTTCCCGAAAATTTCACTACGTGATCACTTGTCTGAAGAGCATGTTCCACCAAGGCTGACGTCTGTATTGCGACCGAATAACAGGAGGCCTAAAGACTAAGATAGGACTCAGCGATGGAATAACACGGTATTTCTACCGTTCATCAAAAAAGTAACGAATCAAATGGTCAAAATTGTAAGGAAACATAACGTTCGACCGATTTTCAGTCTAACTAAGAAAATAGGCCAAGCACTTCGTTCCGTTAAGGGTGGTGTATACAAGATTCCATGTACACTGGAACTATAAAGAGAAGAGAAATATATAAACATGGAGATAATTTTAACAGAAAAGAAGAAGCCACGAAACTCAGCGATATATGGACAGTGGCGCTACAGAATCGATGAGAAGTTTTTATCTTTGACGTACTAGGGTCGATAATCACATTTTATCTTTTGACAAGGTTTATCTCTGCTGTCACGTGAAATCCAGACTACGCCCATTTTCCACGGTATTTAGGCCGTTCTCGTCAGTCGGCAAGACTCGGCACAACCAGGACCAGTAGCACTTCCGAAGATGTCCAACGTATCCTTGGACGAAACGTCAGGAATAAAAGAGTTCAATGGACCACGGTATACAACCCGGAAGTATTCTCAGCAACTTCTGTAATACTTCTCACAGCCGTGATTAATACTAACTGGTTGTTGATTGCAGAGGAGACAAACACCCACAAGTTTCTCGTTGGCCTAAATTTGGTACCTGCCAGCTGATTCTGCGGCGCTCTTGTCACCGGAAGCTGCTACTAGATGCTAAGTATGAATGAAACTGATTTACTGGGGAAGATTTAGCAGTCTCAGGCTCACAGTTATCGAAAACTTTTGTAACTAACTTCCAGCTGGCCATACGTCTTAGAAGGAAACAAAACATGAAAGTATTCCTAACTAATTTATTTGTGATATTTATTCACATGTAATGACAATTGTTCTATGACAATTGCAGACTGCCTCACATCTCCGAAGACGCAGGTAAACATTCGATTGTTATTGTCATCAACCATTTACCTCAAATTCAGTATCTCAGAAGTGTTGTTTTCTAATTTCATTATCCGTAAATTCCACGAATGGCACCGCTAAGTTATTTTATTATTTCTGCACGGTCCTTTATGGTCCTCATATTATCGTATTTAATTTTGAGGTATTTCGAGTTTTAATAAAAAGTTATTTCATTTAAGCACTCTGCTCCCCAGCTGACATTTGCAGACAATATTAAACAGAGCCCTTTCAAATGCAAATTCTGTGGCTCTCCATTATCGAATTTTGTTAGAGGGCTATTCTCGCCCATCCCACAATTCGCGTGCATAACCTGTTAGCTGTGCTCATTGTAGACGGTAACAGACTGCTACACGTAGCAAATATTTCCATTCTCTTAACAGAAATTCTATTGTCACGAAGTTGCGCTGTCGTCGGATTAAATAAAAGCTGAATTTCACCCTGGCTACAATAGCATCGGGGGATTCTACTGTTTTGCGAGTAACTAAAATGAAAAGTAGGTTCTTAAACTTATATGAAATATTTCAAAAGAAAAAAACATGTTTTAACTGTTTATATGGAAGACAGTCAGTAGGAAATACAAGTATGGGAGATTTTAAGGCATCGACTATGAGGTCCTTAGAGACAGAGAACACACATCGAATTGCAGGAGACAAGGGGAAGAAAATTGCCTGCATCCTTTATAAAGGACCATCCCGACATTTACCTAAAACGAATTACGGAAACTACGGGAAATCTGAATCTGGATGGTCAGACGGGATTTCGAACTGGCCTCCTCCCAAATGTCAGTCCACCATTTTAAGACTGTCTACATCATACGGTCTGAAAGTGCAAATAATACTTTTAGCCTTCCGTTCTTAATATTAAATAGGAAGCTCTTCCTAATGTTCTAAGTTATATTTATTTAGTCACGAAACCGGTTTTTGGCCTCTTAGGCCACTGTCAGGAGTCACATGACGATCGGCTAAGATCCGAAAATCAGTTCGTGACTAAATAAATATAATTTTGCAGATCGTTAGTAAGTATCTCGTAGTTAATTTTGTTTTTATGTTTTGTCAAGCATCGCCGGAAAATTTAATCAGCCTTGCTTACTTAATTCAACTCCTACAGCAGTTCATAGCCGGAATGACTCGGTTTCGAATCCATGATATGTCAAAGCCAAGGAAAACCCACACGGTTTCTCGATCTTTTTCCTTACATTTTCAGGACTAGAATTAAAGTATATCACTATTATAATGCTCAGACACATTAATATGGCAACATTAACAGTAATAATTATTAACATTAGCAACAATAATTATTCGAAGCAGGCCGCATTAAGAAGAGAATGGTTTGCAAACTACTGTTCCGAAGATATATCTGTACAATGTCAACATTTCAAGATTCTAACATATGTAAATCGGGAGCACTGCAGCGACGTTTTGAATAGATGAATATTGAATAAAGAGTGCAGCTTCTTGAATTTTTATAGCCTTCCCTCCTGTCAACAATATTCCTTAACAAAGAGTTCGTCAACTCAAACGTTGGGATTTTAGCCTTGTAGACGAGAGCATTGCCACAGCTAGAATTAGGCTTGCTTGTATTTTTCTTAATTCAGCTGTATAAGTGCCCCTAACTCAATAAATTTTTCCCTGCAGCTCAGATATTGTCAAACCATCTATGTTATGATTTCACATGACAGTCTCAGCGGCAGCAACATGTTGCTTACTTTTGTAATCAGCATCACTGAAATCCTACAGACACTTATGCAAAGCATAGACATCCAAAAGGCGAACATTATTATCAGTTCCCCACTTCCTATTTCAGTTTCACTGTACTCTACGAACACACATAACCTCAAAATTCATGCAACTAGTGTCGCCAAAGCTGGAACACGCCGAAGGTGTTTAGTTTCACCAACCATTTGGGCAAACGCGCGGGGCGCATGCGCAGTGGCCGGTAGCGTAGTTGTCTGCTATCTGGTGTCGTCGTGTAAACTAGGCTTAACCGTTAAGGATCAACTTGCACAATCTGAGCTATAGTTTCCGTGCAAAGCGGGGTAAACTTTCGGGCTGTGAGCCACTCAAACAGTGATAACAGCATGCCAGAAATGACATATCCACTGTATTTTCACTCCGTAATTTCTAGATTTGATCTATAAAAGAGGCCTAAAATATCACTCGCTTTCCGTCATACAGATCTGGTATAAGGGTCGAAAAAACCATTCCATAAAAACGTTGATGCCTATATAACGGTGAATAATGAAGTTACGAAAACGCGTTTGTCTTTGTTTTATGAGGTTCTGGTCATTATTAATCCAGGTGAAAAGAAATTACAGATAGGTTGATATCTTTAAGGAGGCAGAAGTTATTTTATTTGAAAAATATAGGTACTTCGCCCTGTGTAGAGAACTTTTCCCGTTTTTCCCGTTTTTTCTTTTTTATTCTACTATTTCTAAGTCATCAGTCTTCTGACTAGTCTCATGCAGTCCATCACGAATTCCTCTCCTGTGTCAGCCTCTTTATCCTAGAGCAGCATTTGCATCTCTGTCCTCAAATATTTGTCGGGTGTATTCGTATCTCTGCCTTTCACTACAGTTTTTACCATCTAGAGCTGCATTTAGTAACTAGGGTGTTATTCCCTGACGTCTTAACAAATGTGGTCATCCTGCCAAACATTCTTGTTAGTGTTTTCCGTATGTTCCTTTATTCACCGATTCTGTGTAGAACGTTCTCATTTCTTATCTTGTCAATCCATTTTTCAACATTCTTCTGTAACACGTATCATGAAGGATTCTGAGGACACTAACAAAAGCTCTCGTTTTAAACGATCGCACCTGCCAGAGGGGGTGGGTCAGTTCAGCCCAGTGGGCGGATTTTAAGCACGACTCCTGGTTACCAAGTAAACGACAATGTAAGAGACACATTCAGCACATGGTGGATTTTGTTGCCGCCGGGATACGCCACATCCGCTCACACAGAACGAAAGGGGCGTCATGGCGACAATGATCACTGAAACAAAACACACATACCTATAAATATTTGATATTTAGTGTCACGCGATCCAGTAACGGTGCATTAATTCCAGAGCTACCAAACAGCACATCGATGAGCGGAGACCACTAGCATTTATCATGTTTTTACACACCAGAAACTACACATGTACAGCAATATTAATGAACGTCATTAATGAAGCTGCTGAATACGTTCAAACTTCTGACATTTCACTCCATCCCCTCGTTCGTTACTTCATTTTTTGGTCGTGGTTAACTCCTCCTTGGCTGTCTCCTCCCGGCGATGTGAATGGATTAGAAATCCCGAATCTTTTGCCAATTGAGGGATACTCATGACAATTTTTCAGTTACAGGCCGCATGTCCTGTGAATACACTTTGCCTGTCTTTACTGTAGTTGTTTTTCATTGCCTTCTGCGATCTCATGCCGTTGATAACTGCTTATTGTTCCACGTTTTAAGAGCAGTCTCACACCTCAAAGGTAAGAGAGTGTCCTTAAACACTGTCCAGTCCTCTGGCCCACAAGCCGTTGACAGAACGAGGGTAACTTCATATAGTGGAAGTCTTCGGTCGACATGACCTAATAAGGATAAACAGATGACACTATTTTGAGACACAGGTCCCCTAGCAGTATAAAGCTACGTAACCGTTCTGTCTAGTTTATTGCTTCGCCTAGGACTTTCAGAAACAGGCTCCAGGACACTATAGTCGCCTTGATTGCCCTTTGTTACCTATGCGTGACGTGAGATATTGGATAATAGAAATCGATCATCACATAAATGCTTGGGAAGCCGGTGCTTTTCCCATTGAAACAGGATAACAGCCTGGAATTATTATATGCCTTATTTGGTAATGAATCCACTTGGAAATTAAAAAGAGCGGTCCAGTGTTGTCGAAATAATTTGTGTAATAGAAACAAATTGTATAAATCAGGGAAACATTTGACGCACCTTTGAATGATGTTCGAAATCAAGCACAGAAAATGAGGTTCCTTCATTCTCTTTCCTGGTATTTGAAATGTTTCTATTGGAACATTTTTGAGATTGAACAATTCCTGGAACGTTGTTATACCTTTGGTCATAGCTGACAGAAACATGCGAAGGCCACACAGTAGCAAACTGCATGGTCGACGTAATCTTTGAAAGAAATATCCCCTAATACAGTTTAAAATCTTAAGATTAAAAGTTAAAAATTGAACTTCATGCTGTACATGGTTTCGAGCACCATTCAAATTTGTTTTGTTTCTTACTTTTAGACAAATATTTTCACAAAACTTTTGACTCTTTTTATTTACAAGTTTGGTTCAGAAAGCACGATCTTTCTGACATTTCGTGTGCTATCCTCTTTTCTCGAAATGTCCTGTATTCAGAACTTGATTTGAAGGAAGATGTTTTGATAGTTAACAAACACGCCAATACAATTTTATAACTCTTGAAGAGTTAAACTGTTTGACGCCTCATTTGCCTTACTAATGTCTTCTGTTCTCTAAATGTCATCAGTTAAGTGCTTGATTCGAAGAAAACCTTTTTGACAATTAAGTATCACTAAAATAAAACTGGAAGAGATCAAATTTTTTGCATTTTATTTACGTAGCTAGTAGCAGATAGCGAAATACTTCATTTTTCCCTTCTAATCAGTAATTACGTTTTTATTAATTATTCTGATTACTTTCAAATAAATAAACCGTTTTCTGTAGAACTAGAGCTCAGACTGGCCAGTTTGACTGCGCATTTTTCAGCTACCTACTCTTCGTTTGGCTATGAAAATTCGGACAAACACCCATTGCGTCATTTATAACTAGTTGTGTTTTCGCTCCACTCAAACATTTAACGAATTTACCATATTAATTATATGTTAAAATATTAACATTTAGGTAAGAAATAAATTTTATTTGTTGATTTGGGGCGCGAGATTACGTCCAGTGTGGAATTTCCCCCGTCTGTCTTCGATCATTCTTTGGGTGGATTGTTAAGTATAACCGGAATTTAAAATATCAGTTCATAGGTTACAGCAGCCAGTGTCAGTCCCAATAAAGTTCCTCTGCGTGTACTGCCGCATCGTCTGATGATGTACTTTAAATGGTAAATTGATACTATATGAAGCAGTGCTGTAGCGGCCTTCATCAGGGCTTATAATAATATTGCTGGGTAGGGTTGGTTGGTTGATTTAGCCGAGGATACCAGTCAACGAGGTCATCGGTTCCATCGAATTAGGGAAGTATGGGGAAGGAAGTCGGCCGTGCCCATTCAAAGGAACGAACCCGGCATTCGCCGGAAGCGATTTTAGGGAAATCACGGAAAACCAAAATCAGGATCGCCGGACGCGGATTTGAACCGTCGACGTCCCGAATACGAGTCCAGTGTGCTAGCCACTTCGCCACCCCGCTCGCTGCTGGGTAGGGGGCACTAAATATACTGCGTACCTGACAGTGTCATACGACCAGAGATGTCAAATTCCTCAGATTTCCTCGGGCCTAAAAAACCACTGCTCGGTATTAGTAGAGGCTAAGGGGATGAACATGTTACCTGGCTTAAGTAGTAGTAATTGATGTCCCATCCCGACCGGGGACGATTAGTGAGCGTTTATAACGTCCGTACTGGGTACACTGTTGGAGTTACGGGGCATTTCAAACTTCTGTGCTTCCAAAATGGTGGCTATAAGTTATAGGCCATAAGACGGGTAAAGGGACTAGTGCCTAAATATCGAAAGTAGGTCTGGAATTCTGGTGAAATCGGAAAGCGGTTATGTGACGTCCCTCGGTCGTGTGGTGCAGTCTTTGTCTTGATCGACAAATTTACGAAAGTGATGTTAAGGATTCAGCGCAGCTAAATATTTGTGACAAGCAAATTTATGAATACACTCCTGGAAATGGAAAAAAGAACACATTGACACCGGTGTGTCAGACCCACCATACTTGCTCCGGACACTGCGAGAGGGCTGTACAAGCAATGATCACACGCACGGCACAGCGGACACACCAGGAACCGCGGTGTTGGCCGTCGAATGGCGCTAGCTGCGCAGCATTTGTGCACCGCCGCCGTCAGTGTCAGCCAGTTTGCCGTGGCATACGAAGCTCCATCGCAGTCTTTAACACTGGTAGCATGCCGCGACAGCGTGGACGTGAACCGTATGTGCAGTTGACGGACTTTGAGCGAGGGCGTATAGTGGGCATGCGGGAGGCCAGGTGGACGTACCGCCGAATTGCTCAGCACGTGGGGCATGAGGTCTCCACAGTACATCGATGTTGTCGCCAGTGGTCGGCGGAAGGTGCACATGCCCGTCGACCTGGGACCGGACCGCAGGGACGCACGGATGCACGCCAAGACCGTAGGATCCTACGCAGTGCCGTAGGGGACCGCACCGCCACTTCCCAGCAAATTAGGGACACTGTTGCTCCTGGGGTATCGGCGAGGACCATTCGCAACCGTCTCCATGAAGCTGGGCTACGGTCCCGCACACCGTTAGGCCGTCTTCCGCTCACGCCCCAACATCGTGCAGCCCGCCTCCAGTGGTGTCGCGACAGGCGTGAATGGAGGGACGAATGGAGACGTGTCGTCTTCAGCGATGAGAGTCGCTTCTGCCTTGGTGCCAATGATGGTCGTATGCGTGTTTGGCGCCGTGCAGGTGAGCGCCACAATCAGGACTGCATACGACCGAGGCACACAGGGCCAACACCCGGCATCATGGTGTGGGGAGCGATCTCCTACACTGGCCGTACACCTCTGGTGATCGTCGAGGGGACACTGAATAGTGCACGGTACATCCAAACCGTCATCGAACCCATCGTTCTACCATTCCTAGACCGAGGACAATGCACGTCCGCATGTATTCCGTGCCGCCCAACGTGTTCTAGAAGGTGTAAGTCAACGACCCTGGCCAGCAAGATCTCCGGATCTGTCCCCCATTGAGCATGTTTGGGACTGGATGAAGGGTCGTCTCACGCGGTCTGCACGTCCAGCACGAACGCTGGTCCAACTGAGGCGCCAGGTGGAAATGGCATGGCAAGCCGTTCCACAGGACTACATCCAGCATCTCTACGATCGTCTCCATGGGAGAATAGCAGCCTGCATTGCTGCGAAAGGTGGATATACACTGTACTAGTGCCGACATTGTGCATGCTCTGTTGCCTGTGTCTATGTGCCTGTGGTTCTGTCAGTGTGATCATGTGATGTATCTGACCCCAGGAATGTGTCAATAAAGTTTACCCTTCCTGGGACAATGAATTCACGGTGTTCTTATTTCAATTTCCAGGAGTGTATTATTGGTGTTCGTTTCAACAAATGGTTCAAATGGCTCTAAGCACTGTGGGACGTAACATCTAAGGTCATCAGTCCCCTAGACTTAGAACTAATTACACCTAACTAACCTAAGGACATCACACACAGCCATGCCCGAGGCAGGATTGGATCCTGCGACCGTAGCAGCAGCGCGGTTCCGGACTGAAACGCCTAGAACCGCTCGGTCACAGCGGTCGGCGGTTGTTCGTTTTATTCGCGGCTGTTTACGTTGTGCTGTTAGGCTCCTAACTAACCACACCCTCGAAAATCGCGACATATCCTGAATGAACAGTAGAGTCTTGGTGAGAAGCGAGACTATAAACATGATTGCACCACGTTTTAGCCGGCCTGTGTGGCCGAGCGGTTTTAGGCGTTCAGTCTGGAACCTCGCGACCGCTACGGCCGCAGGATGTGTGTGATGTGTTTAGGTTAGTTATGTTTAAGTAGTTCTAAGTTCTAGGGGACAAATGACCTCAGATGTTAAGCCCCATAGTGCTCAGAGCCATTTGAACCATTTTTGAACCACGTTTTACTCTCAGCGACCTGAACTGTACTTTTAGGTTGCTGTCTAAACACGTCATCGGAAATCGCGACATATTCGAAAACAAGCAACCAAATACACTCCTGGAAATTGAAATAAGAACACCGTGAACTCATTGTCCCAGGAAGGGGAAACTTTATTGACACATTCCTGGGGTCAGATACATCACATTATCACACTGACAGAACCACAGGCACATAGACACAGGCAACAGAGCATGCACAATGTCGGCACTAGTACAGTGTATATCCACCTTTCGCAGCAATGCAGGCTGCTATTCTCCCATGGAGACGATCGTAGAGATGCTGGATGTAGTCCTGTGGAACGGCTTGCCATGCCATTTCCACCTGGCGCCTCAGTTGGACCAGCGTTCGTGCTGGACGTGCAGACCGCGTGAGACGACCCTTCATCCAGTCCCAAACATGCTCAATGGGGGACAGATCCGGAGATCTTGCTGGCCAGGGTAGTTGACTTACACCTTCTAGAGCACGTTGGGTGGCACGGGATACATGCGGACGTGCATTGTCCTGTTGGAACAGCAAGTTCCCTTGCCGGTCTAGGAATGGTAGAACGATGGGTTCGATGACGGTTTGGATGTACCGTGCACTATTCAGTGTCCCCTCGACGATCACCAGAGGTGTACGGCCAGTGTAGGAGATCGCTCCCCACACCATGATGCCGGGTGTTGGCCCTGTGTGCCTCGGTCGTATGCAGTCCTGATTGTGGCGCTCACCTGCACGGCGCCAAACACGCATACGACCATCATTGGCACCAAGGCAGAAGCGACTCTCATCGCTGAAGACGACACGTCTCCATTCGTCCCTCCATTCACGCCTGTCGCGACACCACTGGAGGCGGGCTGCACGATGTTGGGGCGTGAGCGGAAGACGGCCTAACGGTGTGCGGGACCGTAGCCCAGCTTCATGGAGACGGTTGCGAATGGTCCTCGCCGATACCCCAGGAGCAACAGTGTCCCTAATTTGCTGGGAAGTGGCGGTGCGGTCCCCTACGGCACTGCGTAGGATCATACGGTCTTGGCGTGGATGCGTGCGTCGCTGCGGTCCGGTCCCAGGTCGACGGGCAAGTGCACCTTCCGCCGACCACTGGCGACAACATCGATATGCTGTGGAGACCTCACGCCCCACGTGCTGAGCAATTCGGCGGTACGTCCACCTGGCCTCCCGCATGCCCACTATACGCCCTCGCTCAAAGTCCGTCAACTGCACATACGGTTCACGTCCACGCTGTCGCGGCATGCTACCAGTGTTAAAGACTGCGATGGAGCTCCGTATGCCACGGCAAACTGGCTGAAACTGACGGCGGCGGTGCGCAAATGCTGCGCAGCTAGCGCCATTCGACGGCCAACACCGCGGTTCCTGGTGTGTCCGCTGTGCCGTGCGTGTGATCATTGCTTGTACAGCTCTCTCGCCGTGTCCGGAGCATGTATGGTGGGTCTGACACACCGGTGTCAATGTGTTCTTTTTTCCATTTCCAGGAGTGTATTTGTGACAGACAAGTATATACGAGACTAAGTCAAAAATTACCCGCAATGTAGCTATACCTTTTATTGCAATACAAATAGGGCACTACGTTAACATCGTTTTTCAGTATAGTTCACTTGCTTTTCAAAACTCTTAGTCCATCATTGTACGCGATTTCTGATGTCCTTAGGAAAGAAAGTTTTCGGCTGAGCAGCGAGCCACGCATGCACAGCATCCTTCACTTGTTGGTGCGAGGTGAATCGACGGTACCTTAATGCCTCTTTGAGTGGACCGAGCAAGACGGACTAAACGGAGAATGAGCCATTACTTCAATCTTGAGTTTCTGTAGCGTTTCAGTAGTGTGGGCAGCGGTTTGTGGACGAACATAGACGTGCAACAACACATCATCTTTCGACAATAATCCTCGGCATTTGCTTAATATTAGAGGCTTCATCCTGTCAGTCCCCCCATGAACCATGGACCTTGCCGTTGTTCGGGAGGCTTGCGTGCCTCAACGATACAGATAGCCGTACCCTAGGTGCAACCTCAGCGGAGGGGTATCTGTTGAGAGGCCAGACAAACATGTGGTTCCTTAAGAGGGGCAGCAGCCTTTTCAGTAGTTGCAGGGTCAACAGTCTGGATGATTGACTGATCTGGCCTTGTATCAATAACCAAAACGGCCTTGCTGTGCTGGTACTGCGAACGGCTGAAAGCAAGAGAAAACTACAGCCGTAATTTTTCCCTACGGCATGCAGCTTTACTGTATGATTAAATGATGATGGCGTCCTCTTAGGTAAAATATTCCGGAGGTAAAATAATCCCCCATTCGGATCTCCGGGCGGGGACTACTCAAGAGGATGTCGTTATCAGGAGAAAGAAAACTGGCGTTCTACAGATCGGAGCATGGAATGTCAGATCCCTTAATCGGGCAGGTAGGTTAGAAAATTTAAAAAGGGAAATGGATAGGTTAGAGTTAGATATAGTGGGAATTAGTGAAGTTCGGTGGCAGGAGGAACAAGACTTCTGGTCAGGTGACTACAGGGTTATAAACACAAAATCAACTAGGAGTAATGCAGGAGTAGGTTTAATAATGAATAGGAAAATAGTAATGCGGGTAAGCTACTACAAACAGCATAGTGAACGCATTATTGTGGCCAAGATAGATACGAAGCCCACACCTACTACAGTAGTACAAGTTTATTTGCCAACTAGCTCTGCAGATGACGAAGAAATTGATGAAATGTATGATGAGATAAAAGAAATTATTCAGATAGTGAAGGGAGACGAATATTTAATAGTCATGGTTGACTGGAATTCGTCAGTAGGAAAAGAGAGAGAAGGAAACATAGTAGGTGATTATGGGTTGGGGCTAATAAATGAAAGAGGAAGCTGCCTGGTAGAATTTTGCGCAGAGCATAACTTAATCATAGCCAACACTTGGTTCAAGAATCATGAAAGAAGGTTGTACACATGTAAGAACCCTGGAGATATTAAAAGGTATCAGATAGATTATATAATGGTAAGACAGAGATTTAGGAACCAGGTTTTAAATTGTAAGACACTTCCAGGGGCAGATTTGGACTCTGACCACAATCTATTGGTTATGAACTGTAGACTAAAACTGAAGAAACTGCAAAAAGGTGGAAATTTAAGGAGATGGGACCTGGATCAACTGAATAAACAAGAGGTTGTACAGAGTTTCAGGGAGTGCATAAGGAAACAATTGACAGTAATGGGGGAAAGGAATACAGTAGAAGAAGAATGGGTAGCTTTGAGGGATGAAGTAGTGATGGCAGCAGACGATCAAGTAGGTAAGAAGACAAGGGCTAGTAGAAATCCTTGAGTAACAGAAGAAATATTGAATTTAATTGATGAAAGGAGGAAATATAAAAATGCAGTAAATAAAGCAGGCAAAAAGGAATACAAACGTCTCAAAAATATCGACAGGAAGTGCAAAATGGCTAAGCAGAGATGGCTAGAAGACAAATGTAAGGATGTAGAGGCTTATCTCACTAGGGGTAAGATAGATACTGCTTACAGGAAAATTAAAGAACCCTTTGGAGAAAGGAGAACCACTTGCACGAATATCAAGAGCTTTGATGGAAACCCAGTTGTAAGCAAAGAAGGGAAAGCAGAAAGGTGGAAGGAGTATATAGAGGGTCTATACAAGGGCGACGTACTTGAGGACAATATTATGGAAATGGAAGAGGATGTAGATGAAATGGGAGATATGATACTGCGTAAAGAGTTTGACAGAGCACTGAAAGACCTGAGTCGAAACAAGGCCCCATGAGTCGACAACATTCCATTAGAACTACTGACAGCCTTGGGAGAGCCAGTCCTGACAAAAGTCTACCATCTGGTGAGCAAGATGTATGAAACAGGCGAAATACCCTCAGATTTCAAGAAGAATATAATAATTCCAATCCCAAAGAAAGCAGGTTTTGACAGATGTGAAAATTACCGAACTATCAGTTTAATAAATCACAGCTGCAAAATACTAACGCGAATTCTTTACAGACGATTGGAAAAACTAGTAGAAGCCGACCTCGGGGAAGATCAGTTTGGATTCCGTAGAAATACTGGAACACGTGAGGCAATACTGACCTTACGACTTATCTTAGAAGAAAGATTAAGAAAAGGCAAACCTACGTTTCTGGCTTTTGTAGACGTAGAAAAAGCTTTTGTCAATGTTGATTGGAATTCTCTCTTTCAAATTTTGAAGGTGACAGGGGTCAAATACAGGGAGCGAAGGCTATTTACGATTTGTACAGAAACCAGATGGCAGTTATAAGAGTCGAGGGGTATGAAAGGGAAGCAGTGGTTGGGAAGGGAGTGAGACAGGGATGTAGCCTATCCCCGATGTTATTCAATCTGTATATTGGGCAAGCAGTAAAGGAAACAAAACAAAAGTTCGGAGTAGGTATTAAAATCCATGGAGAAGAAATAAAAGCTTTGAGGTTCGCCGATGAAATTGTAATTCTGTCAGAGACAGCAAAGGACTTGGAAGAGCAGCTGAACGGAATGGACAGTGTTTTGAAAGGAGGGTACAAGATGAACATCAACAAAATCAAAACGAGGATAATGGAATCTAGTCGAATTAAGTCGGGTGATGCTGAGGGAATTAGATTAGGAAATGAGACACTTAAAGTAGTAAAGGAGTTTTTCTATTTGGAGAGCAAAATAACTGACGATGAACGAAGTAAAGAGGATATAAATTGTAGACTGGCATTGGCAAGGAAAGCGTTTCTGAAGAAGAAAAATTTGTTAACATCGAGTGTAGATATAAATTTTAGGAAGTCGTTTCTGAAAGTATTTATATGGAGTGTAGCCATGTATGGAATTGAAGCGTGGACGATAAATAGTTTAGACAAGAAGAGAGTAGAAGCTTTCGAAATGTGGTGCTACAGACGAATGTTGAAGATTAGATGGGTAGATCACATAACTAATGAGGAAGTACTGAATAGGATTGGGGAGAAGAGAAGTTTGTGGCACAACTTGACTAGAAGAAGGGATCGGTTGGTAGGACATGTTCTGAGACATCGAGGGATCTCCAATTTAGTATTGGAGGGCAGCGTGGAGGGTAAAAATCGTAGAGGGAGACCAAGAGATCAATACACTAAGCAGATTCAGAGGATGTAGGCTGCAGCAGGTACTGGGAGATGAAGAAGCATCAAACCAGTCTCAGGAGTGAAGACCACAACAACAACATCCTGTCAGTAAGCATCTCACTGTAACTCGCACTGTTTTTTGTTGTTCCTGTCTCCTGAGAACATTCAAGTACTGAGTCTTGTGCATCGCAGAAAACGGTAGCACCAGTTTTTCTGCGGAATGTGGCTTTCTGGGGCATTGTGGATGTTTCCATTCCATACTCTGGCGTCTACTCTCCGGCTCGTAATGGTGGATCTATGTTTCGTCACCAGTAATAATTCTATCTGTGAAACCGTCACGTTCGTTAGCATAGCGATCCAAATGGTTTTGGCGGATATCCAAGCGAATTGGCTCATGCATGACTGAAAGTTCATGTAACGCAAGTGTGTTGTGGATGATATCGTAGGCAGAGCCATGGCTGATTTACAGGTGATGTGCCACTTCATCAATAGTCACTCGTCTGCCTGCCAGAATCGTGTAACGTGCACGCTTAAAGTTGCCACCATTTGTTGCCGTGGATGGACGCCGGTTTCTTCCTCTTGTGTAATACTCCAGCGACCATTTTTGTACTTTGTAATCCATTCTTCGACACTCCGTTGCGGCAAAACACTGTTCCCGTATTGTGCTGGAAGTCTTTGATGGATTGCGGCCCGATCACAAAAACCAGATCACCATTCGTTGTTCAACATTGGTGCACACTTATGGTGGAGCACAACAGCATAACAATAAAATAAACGAGGTCAGTGTGAACAATGTAAGAAGAGTTATGTCAAAATTGTGAATAATTTTTGACATTCCCTAACAGTTAAAGCTGTGCTCTTCGATTCCTGCCTAAGCAGATCTTCTGAAATTGCGTCATATTCGGAAAAAGGTCAAGTGTTTATGACAAGAAGGAATATGTCATTAAGACACCAAGGAATTACAGATACTGGACGCGCGAGGGCATTGATTGAAATAAGCGAGGGAAGTTGAAAATTTGCGCCGGACTGGGATTTGAGCCCGTGTCTCCTACTTACTAGGTAGCTGCTCTGACTACTAAGCCATCCTGACAGAGTGGCCTTTGCAACTGCATGCCTCCTGTCAGACTCAAGTTCTCAACTATCCCTCACACAAGTAATGTAGTGCCCTTGAACTTTGTCCTCATTGCTCGCAGCATTTCGCCGATTACCGTAAGACTTCGAGCCTGGTGTGCATCCACACTCAAGAGATCGTTGACTGTTTCGATTTAATTGCATGTACAGGGTGCTTTTTCAACCGTGTACAATCTCTAGGGATTAATCGATGAGAGGATACGGAACAAGAAAGATCTAATGAACTTATTTTCGGAAGTGCATGGTTTCCACGCTAGAGACTATTTATTCAGTCATACATTGTTAGAGAGACTGTGATCTGAAACGGATACATCTGTTGCAAATGGTTTCCACGTGCTTCAGCGCATGCGTGTACGCGTCGTAGCATGTTCTGCCTCACACGTTCACATCGGCCAGGCTGCATCAGAACAGTGTCAAAGGCAGCTAGAATACGCTGCTCCATCGTTTCCACACCTGGAATGAGCTCTGCGTACACGATACCTTTGAGGTGGCCTCATAACCAGATATCACAGGGTTGAGATCCGGTGAACGTGAACGTCCGATTCATCTACCAGGGAAGACACGATTGAGATGCTTCCGGACGTTAACGGCGAAGTATCATGCCGCTGCCAGATAATCCTTCGGATCATCCATGGCAATTCTTCCAACAAGGAGGCAAAGTCACCCGCAAGAAACGCCGATAGCTGCAGCCTGTTACGCGACGTGGACGGAAGACTGGTCCCGATATACGGTCGCTAATTATCCCGGCCCACACATTCCGGCTGCACCGATGCTGATGATTGGCTGTCACCATACTATGGAGGTTCTGCGTACTATCCCACACAAGAGTGTTAAGAAGTTGAAGAAACCACTCCGTGTAAAGGTGGCCTCATCTGTGAATATGGCAGGTGACACATCATGCCGGAATCGTGGTTGCCTGGCAAAGAAACCAATGGCAAAACTCCTCCCACTGTGGAACGTGTGCCGCTGATAAGACCTGCAAACGCTGTTAGTGATAAGAGTAGAAATTATCATGGAGCTGGTTCCACACGGTCGTCTGGCTTACCCAGAACTGGCGGGCCAACAGCCTGGTACTTACACAGCGGTCGCCTTCCACAGTGTTAATCACATTTTCCTCCAAGTCTGATTCCTAACATTTCGGGTACGTCCTTCATGCTTTGCTGCTTTCTGAAACGACCCTAATTCAGACGAACGGCGAAATACTGTCGCAAAGATTGAATGCTGTGGTTGTTGTCGGCGGGGATAGGATTCCTGATACAACGTTGCTTCCCACCGCCCGTTGCCATTTGCCTTTCCATAAGTAAACACCATGTCGGCAAGTTCTCGATTCGAATAGGGAACCATTGTGTACAACGCTGTATCACATGTATCGCAAAGTGAGTCAGCAAGAGAAGTGAATCGGACACAACATTACCAATTACTACAGCGGGAGAGGGTGCTAGGGCATGATGTATGAGGAACAGTACCACCCTCTAGGAGGAAACCATGCATACGGTAACTGTGGCTGCATGGTACAGCGCGTATTAGACAGCAGTCTCTGTAACAAACTATGATTGAATAAACGGTCTCTGGGATGGAAACCATGCTTTTCCGGAAATAAGTTCATTAGACCTTTTTTGTTCCGTATCTTCTCATCCATCAAGCCCTAGAGTTTGTACACGGTAGAAAAAGTCTTCCCGTATATATGATGGGTGCACACCAGGCTTGAACTCATACGGGAATCGGCGAAATGCCGCGAGTAATGAGGATAATGGGCAAGAGGCACTACATCAGTAGTGTGTGGATAAGCTGAGAATTTAGGTCTGACAGCAGACGTGCTCCGGTAGTTCAAGCAGCTGCAATGGCAACTCATCAAGCACTATGGAATTTAACATCTGAGGCCATCAGTCACCTAGAACTTCGAACTACTAAAACCTAACTAACCTAAGGACATCACACACATCGATGCCCGAGGCAGGATTCGAACCTGCGACCGTAGCAGCTGCGCGGTTCCGGACTGAAGCACCTAGAATCGCTGGGCCACAGATTTGTATTGCAATAAAAGGTATAGCTACACTGCAGATAATTTTTGACGTACCTTCATATATTGTTGCCTGCACGAATATTTGGCTATTTATTTTCGGATATTGAGCCGTGACTTCCTGCGATGCTCTTGGCAGGATAGTTTCTCTGAGGAAGTTACGCGCTTTTCGGCGTCCTCGTTGGCTAGCCCACTCTATTCTGGACTGTCACGACTCGCGAGGTCAGAGTCGGTCTGGGCAGTGACGGAGGGAAGACAGCGCACGGAACATCGCGAGGAGTCAGTCGGCGCTTTGTGCACTGCGAGGACGCACGGCGCTGACATTCCGGCGCCCGGGTCTGGCGGCGAGTGGAACTGGAGTGCGGAAGCAGACGCCTGTCAACATAGGCTCTGTTTAGGCGTCATGTCTGTACCCTGGCGTGCATGTACTAACTCTAAATGGTGAGCCATTTTTAGGTGGAACTTTTGGATGTAATTGCTCCGTGTAGCCACTTTTATTTTCGCTAGTCATTTCTTAAACCACTTGGACCTGGGTCCGGGATACTTGGTGTTGGAAGTCCATGTAACTGCGCTGTGCCCTGCTTCCGTTGCATTTATCTTGAATTACAAGTGTGGTCAATATTAGCCGATTCCTTCATTTTTATTATTATTGTTGATATTTTAAGTGGTCAATTTTATGAATCAAAGTTTATTTTCTGCATAGAACTTCATCCGCTAATTTGAATTGGAATTTCAAACTTCTCCTTGTTGACAACTATAATAGAAACAATTTTGTGCCCTTAAACGGCCCTTTGGTATTTAAGGTTGTGTGCGGAGTGTCTGGTCATTATCACCTTGAGGTAGTTGTGGATTATAAGCTTATTAAGTGAAACTTCACGCCACTGGAGATTGTTTAATGAACTATTGCTTTAATAGTAACTGCGGGTGTCACACTATAACGTTTAACATCTCTTCCAGCGTTTGGCGCTATCCAGTGTTTGGTTGTTGGTTTTAGTACTTTAGGGAACTGTGTACTAATACTGGGTTTGTGTGTTCTGGAAGCCGTTATTGGTGTGCACAGGCCCTCCTGCTTGTTGTTGTCACTTGAGCTCTGGAGCACGGGATTCAGACGGGGGCCGGTGTGAACGCCAAACGTCGAGAAAGTACTGATTGCTGTGTAGATCTTTCAGGCTATCTTAACATCATACTGCCGAAAGTTACCCATATCAGATACTTCACTTATTTAAGAGATTTTGCTATTTGAGTTTTTTTAACCTAATAGCGTTTACTAATTGTTATTTTTCATATTCACAAGGCCTGATAATTGACCAGTGAGCTGAGATCTTTAGTTATATTAAAGTTATATTTGCGTAAAGTATTTTTTTACAACTTAAAGTTTGGGCCATAAGGCTGTTTTTCGACAAAAAAATTTTACTTTATTCTCATTGCTTTTATACATTTGAACAATTGGTGTATATCACGGCAATTTGCAATGCTAATTAATCATTGTGTCGTTACCAGTGCTCTGTTTTAATTAACGTGCTGAAAATAAACTTTTGTATCCTCAAATGGGGTCAGCATTCCACTGGAGCAGCCCATGTGCCCTGATTACCAATCCTATACCTCACCAACTACACTCCTGGAAATTGAAATAAGAACACCGTGAATTCATTGTCCCAGGGAGGGGAAACTTTATTGACACATTCCTGGGGTCAGATACATCACATGATCACACTGACAGAACCACAGGCACATAGACACAGGCAACAGAGCATGCACAATGTCAGCACTAGTACAGTGTATATCCACCTTTCGCAGCAATGCAGGCTGCTATTCTCCCATGGAGACGATCGTAGAGATGCTGGATGTAGTCCTGTGGAACGGCTTGCCATGCCATTTTCACCTGGCGCCTCAGTTGGACCAGCGTTCGTGCTGGACGTGCAGACCGCGTGAGACGACCCTTCATCCAGTCCCAAACATGCTCAATGGGGGACAGATCCGGAGATCTTGCTGGCCAGGGTCGTTGACTTACACCTTCTAGAGCACGTTGGGTGGCACGGAATACATGCGGACGTGCATTGTCCTGTTGGAACAGCAAGTTCCCTTGCTGGTCTAGGAATGGTAGAACGATGGGTTCGATGACGGTTTGGATGTACCGTGCACTATTCAGTGTCCCCTCGACGATCACCAGAGGTGTACGGCCAGTGTAGGAGATCGCTCCCCACACCATGATGCCGGGTGTTGGCCCTGTGTGCCTCGGTCGTATGCAGTCCTGATTGTGGCGCTCACCTGCACGGCGCCAAACACGCATACGACCATCATTGGCACCAAGGCAGAAGCGACTCTCATCGCTGAAGACGACACGTCTCCATTCGTCCCTCCATTCACGCCTGTCGCGACACCACTGGAGGCGGGCTGAACGATGTTGGGGCGTGAGCGGAAGACGGCCTAACGGTGTGCTGGACCGTAGCCCAGCTTCATGGAGACGGTTGCGAATCGTCCTCGCCGATACCCCAGGAGCAACAGTGTCCCTAATGTGCTGGGAAGTGGCGGTGCGGTCCCCTACGGCACTGCATAGGATAGTACGGTCTTGGCGTGCATCTGTGCGTCGCTGCGGTCCGTTCCCAGGTCGACGGGCACGTGCACCTTCCGCCGACTACTGGCGACAACATCGATGTACTGTGGAGACCTCACGCCCCACGTGTTGAGCAATTAGGCGGTACGTCCACCCGGCCTCCCGCATGCCCACTATACTCCCTCGCTCAAAGTCCGTCAACTGCACATACGGTTCACGTCCACGCTGTCGCGGCATGCTACCAGTTTTAAAGACTGCGATGGAGCTCCGTATGCCACGGCAAACTGGCTGACACTGACGGCGGCGGTGCACAAATGCTGCGCAGCTAGCGCCATTCGACGGCCAACACCGCGCTTCCTGGTGTGTCCGCTGTGCCGTGCGTGTGATCATTGCTTGTACAGCCCTCTCGTAGTGTCTGGAGCAAGTATGGTGGGTCTGACACACCGGTGTCAATGTGTTCTTTTTTCCATTTCCAGGTGTGTATGTGGCGATTTCCGATGATGTTGTTAGACAGCAACCTAAGAGCACAGTACAAGTCGCTGCGAGTAAAACGTGGAGCAATCATGTTTATAGTCTCGCCTGCCACCAACACTTTTCTGTTCATTCAGGATATGTCGCGACTTTGGAGGGTGAGGTTAGGTAGGAGCCTAAGAGCACAACATTAGCAGCTGCGAATAAAACGAACACCTTTCATATCTATAGACTTGCTTGTCACAAATATTTACCTGCGACGAATCCTGGACACCACTTTCGTAAATTTGTCGATCAGACAAAGACTGCATGACCGCTTTCCGATTTCATCCAAATTCCAGACGTACTTCCGCTATTTAGTCACTCGTCCCTTTACCCGTCTTATCGGCCACAACTTGTGGCCACCAGTTTGAAAGCAATGAATTTTGAAACGTCTGAAGATATTATTCTTCTACCCCTAACAGCATACCCAGTAAAGACATTACAAACGCTTGCTAATCGTCCCCGGGCGGGGTGGGATACCAATTACTGGTACTTTACCCAGGTAACATGTTCATCCCCTAAGCCTCTTATAATAGCGGGGCGTGGTTTTTTAGTCCCCATAAAATCTGTGAAATTTGTTGTCGCTGGTCGTATGACACAAATAGAAACGCAGTATGTGAAGTGCCCCCTACCCAGCACAGAGGGAGGTGGCGCAATGGTTAGCAAACTGGACTCACATGCGGGAGGACGGCAGTTCAAACCCGTGTCCGGCGATCCTGATTTAGGTTTTCTGCGATTTCCCTAAAATCGCTTCCGGCAAATGCCAGTGTGTTTCCTTTGAAAGAGGAAGGGCGACTGCCTCTGGACACACCTATGGCAGGAGAGGGCGCTAGAGCATGACGTATGAGGAACAGTGCCAGCCTGTAGGAGCAAACCATGCATACGGTAAGTGTCGCTGCACGGTATAGCGATTATTAGACCACAGTCTCTGTAACAAAGTATGATGAATAAATTGTTTCTGGCATGTAAACCACAGATATCCGGAGATAAGTTCATTAGGCCTTTTTCCTTCCTTTTGTTCCTTATCCACTCTTTGATTAATCTCTGGAGTTTGCACACGGTGGAATATATACTGTAGATGCGGACACTATATATATATGCTACACCACGAATATGACGTGCTACAGACGCGAAATTTAACGGACAGGAAGAAGGTGCTGTGATATGCAATGATTAGGTTTTCAGAGCATTCATACAAGGTTGGCGCCGGTGGCGACGTCTACAACATGCTGACATGAGGAAAGTTTCAACGGATTTCTCATACACGAACATCAGTTGACCGCCATTGCCTGGTGAAACGTTGTGTCATGTCTGGTGTAAGGAGGAGAAATGCGTACCAACACGTTTACGACATTGATGATGGTCGGATTGTAGCCTATCGCGATTGCGGTTTATCGTATCGCGACATTGCTGCTTGCGTTGGTCGAGATCCAATGACTGTTATCAGAATATGGAATCGGTGGGTTCAGGAAGGTAATACGGAACGCCGTGCTGGATCCCAACGGTCCCGTATCACTAGCAGTCGAGATGACAGGCATCTTATCCGAATGACTGTAACGGATAGTGCAGCCACGTCTCGATCTCTAAGTCAACAGATGGGGACGTTTGCAAGATAGCAACTATCTGCACGAACAGTTCGACGACGTTTGCAGCAGCATGGACTATCAGCTCGGAGACCATGGCTGCGGTTACCCTTGACGCTGTATCACAGATAGGAGCACATGCGATGGTGTACTCAACGACGAACCTGGGTGCACGAATGGCAAAACGTCATTTTTTCAGATGAATCCAGGTTCTGTTTACAGCATCATGATAGTCGCATCCGTGTTTGGCGACATCGCGGTGAACGCACATTGGAAACGCGTATTTGTCATCGCCATAGTGCCGTTTCACCCGGCGTGATGTTATGGGGTGCCATTAGTTACACGTCTCGGTCACCTCTTGTTCGCATTGAAGTCACTTTGAACAGTAGACGTAACATTTCAGATGTGTTACGACCCGTGGCTCTACCCTTCATTCGATCCCTGCGAAACCCTACATTTCAGCAGGATAATGTACGACCGCATGTTGCAGGTCCTGTACGGGCCTTTCTGGATACAGAAAATGTTCGACTTCTGCCCCGGACAGCACATTCTCCAGATCTCTCACCAACTGAAAACGTCTGGTCAATGGTGCCTGAGCAACTGGCTCGTCACAATACGCCAGTCACTACTCTTGATTAACTATGGTATAGTGTTGAAGCTGCATGGGCAGCTGTGTCTGCGTCAGTGACGCTGGGGGAGGGACAGGAAGACTGGAGAGTGGTCACTATCACACAAGTTGTCGTGATCTCTCCAGTGTATAGACGGTAGGAGGCCAGGACTGCAGATCCAGAGATCAATGGCCGAGTATGTGCCATGTGCTCTGTTTGACTCAATGCCCAGGCGTATCAAGGGCGTTATTACGTCCAGAGGTGGTTGTTCTGGGTACTGATTTTTCAGGATCTATGCACTCAAATTGCGTGAAAATGTAATCACATGTGAGTTCTAGTGTATTATATTTGTATGAATACCCGTTTATCATCTGCAATTTTTCTTGGTGCAGCAATTATAATGGCCAGTAGTGTATGTATACTAAATCATTACTGGTTGTTTTACTCAGTAATTTCATCTGTCATTATTTAATCAGGCTTAAGCCACAAAATGGAAGGAACTCATTACTGAAATATCATGCTCCTATATATAAATAACATTGAACATTGCAGCACATACTTCTTCTGGTTGAAAAAGTAATTCCCATAACGAGTTACAAATATGAAGATGAAAAAAAAATGCTATTGTATGCACCAAGTTTTTAATCTGATTTCGTCAACACGTCAACAGTATGTGCCCAACTACATGACCACATCTACGGTATGTGGCAGAATTGTTTATAGCTGTTGATAGCAGGTATAGTAAACTATTACAGACGATATATCATTATGTGACATTTAATTACAACAAATGGCACCTAGAGCTAAAACTCTTCATTGCGCCGGCCGTTGTAGCCGAGCGGTTCTAGGCGCTACAGTCTGGAGCCGCGGTACCGCTACGGTCGGAGGTTCGTATCCTGCCTCGGGTATGGATCTGTGTGATGTCCTTAGGTTAGTTAGGTTTAAGTAGTTCTAAGTTCTAGGGGACTGATGACCTCATAGTGCTTAGAGCCTATTGAACCATTTGCGCCTTTGCCTTAAAATGGCGTACACTCATAAGAACCAAGTTATAATATGGAAATAGCCGAAATATGATGAACCCAATATGGCGTCTCAAACGTTAAGGGGTGATGGTCGTCACGTGACCGCTTTCCGATTTCAGCCAAGTGCAAGGCGTACTTTCGATTTTTAGGCTCTGGTGGTGAAGAGGTGGAGTGGGGCAGGGTGTGTGCTGGTTGATGTATCTCGATTGCCGTGTGGGGAAGCCCGCTGGCGCCCACAACAGGTCTCGAGGCGGCCGGATGGACGCTGCTGGCGGCGTGCGGCACCCCGAGAACCAGCCGCCGCGCCGCACGGGGCCGTTAGGCCATCTGCGACCCCGCAGCCACATTTCACGGGAACGCGGGGGTGGGGGTGGGGGTGGGGGTGCGCGTGGCTGGCGGCGCTCCAAATAGCCGGCGGTGCGTCGCGCCACGTGCCGCGCCGCGTCCCACTGACCCACAGACACACAAGCGCCGCCACCCCGGCCTCCCCTGCTGCTGCTCAGCAACAGATCAATGGCGCGCCGCGGCCCATTCACTGCCAGCCTGCTGCGCTCGCTTTCACTCACTCTCCCGCACTCTCTCTGTCTTTCTGTCGCACACTTTCACTATCACACTATTCTATCTCTCTTTCTCTCTCTGTCCCTCTTTCTCTCAACACACACACACACACACACACACACACACACACACACACACACAAGCGCGCTCGCTAACACTGTGCGTGCGTGCTTGCGTGCGAGTACGTGAATGTGTGTATGCGTATTGGGAGAGTGATGGAGGGGGAGATCTACATTCTACGTATCTGTGAAGCTTTGAGAATACAGAACGACCAAATCGACTTGAAATATTGGTCTTACCAATACCACCTCTCTGCCGGCCGGGTTGGCCGAGCGGTTCTTGGCGCTTCAGTACTGAGCCGCGCTGCTGCTACGGTCGCAGGTTCGAATCCTGCCTCGGGCTTGGATGTGTGTGATGTCCTTAGGTTAGTTAGGTTTAAGTAGTTCTAAGTTCTACAGGACTGATGACCTCAGATGTTAGGTCCCATAGTGCTCAGAGCCATTTGAACCATTCTGTTTTGACTCACGACGTCATAAAAATAGCGAACGTAATATGGGTGCCATAAGGAGAATACAGACTGTTTCTGGAGAAATAGCAAATGTTACAGTAGGTGTTCCGAATTAACATACGTCCATTTTTTATTGATTACATAGCTATCGCTGTTGGAATGTAACTCACAAATTACGAATCGTGCTAAGCAGTGGCACATGGATAAGATCAATGTAGGTCCGCTTCCGCCTTCAGTTCAATTTCGGAATATCCTCTAAGGACGTTTTTATGATAAATGTAAATGTCGCGTGAATAGGGTCTCCCGTCGGGTAGACCGATCGCCAGGTGCAAATCTTTCAAGTTGACTCCACTTCGGCGACTTGCGCGTCGATGGGGATGAAATGATGATGATTAGGACAACAGAACACCCAGTCCCTGAGCGGAGAAAATCTTCGACCCAGCCGGGAATCGAACCCGGGCCCTTAGGATTGACATTCTGTCACGCTGACCACTCAGATATCGGGGGCGAACGTTTTTATGATGGCCACAGAGTGCGGCGGGTAGGGGGGTAAAGTGTCGTTCGCCTTTCCCCTCGCCCGCCCCTCAGAAGCAGAGCCGTAACGTAGCCTAAAAATGATGTACTTTTTCGATTTATCGAACAGCTCTAAATATCCGAAATCTGTAAAAAGTTTTAGTCCCGGCGGAGGTTCGAGTCCTCCCTCGGGCACAGGTGTATGTGTTTGTCTTTAGGATAATTTGGGTTAAGTAGTGTGTAAGTTTAGGGACTGATGACCTTAGCAGTTAAGTCCCATAAGATTTCTCGCACATGTAAACAGTTCGAAGTACTACAGAGTACAGCAACCAGTCGCAAATAATGTTTATTTCATATCCAGATTTTGGTCAATGTGTGGTAATCTTCACTGCACTAAATGTAAGTTAAAATATTAAAACCATTCATAAACGCTTATACTTGCATCTGGACTATTGATGTCGAAGGTTGACTGTGAACGTAGCGTTTGACACGAATAGTCCAGTTAGGATAATGTGCATATATAAGTGCTTTTAATGTTTTAACTTAGGTCTATTACACGGAAGATGGCCACACAGTGACCGAAATCTGGATATGAAATAAACATCAATTGCGACTGATTCTGTACCCTTTACTACTTGAAACAAATGCAGCCTCTGGGCACAACTGTTGCCTCATGGAATCAAGCCTGATAAACAGCTTAATTAAGTGGTAATATACATCACCGCTCCTCCTCCTTCCACCTGGAGTCCATCCTGGATCCGTCGTTGATGAGGGCAGTGCTGTCCATAGCCCGATCGATCAATTCACCTCTTAGGTTTACCTTTCCTTTTTAGCCTTCATCTTTCAGCTTTCCACAGGTAAAACTCTACAGCGGTACTGTCCAGGCACCCTGATGGCTAAGAAATGTAACCATTTCTGCCAACTCAACTCCCGCAGAGTATTAAGTTTATAGTCTGTTACGTGTTATCTTATAAATGGAACGTGCAAGATACCCTAGCATACTGCAAGAACATAGACGGTCTTGTAGCCAAAGGAATCTTTACCGATAACCCTGAAAAGTCGTTGTCCAGAGAGATAACTTGATTCTATAAGAGGAAGTGATAAGACAGTATGCACAATCAGTTGACTGGTTATCGTACCGCACCACACACTGTCACAAATGAAAGTGAGTTCATTACTAACAGTATTAATGAAATTACCCTGAAGAGCCGAAGAAGCTGATCCACATGCCTAATGTCGTGTAGGGTCCCGGCGAACACGTAGAGGTGCCCCTACACGATGTGGGATGCACTCGACTAATGTCTGAAGAAGAGCTCGAGGGAACTGACACCGTGAATCCTGCAGAGCTGTTCATAAATCCGTAAGAGTACGAGGGGTGGAGATCTCTTCTGAACAGCACGTTGCAACGTATCCCCTAAATCAGGATGGGCTTTGAACCGTCGTTCTCACGAATGCGAGTCCAGTGTGCTAACCATTGCGTCATCTCGCTCTGTGCTGAGTAGGGGACACTTAACATACTGCGTTTCTGACTGTGTCATACGACCAGCGTGAGAATATGAGGGGTGGAAATCTCTTCAGAACAGCACGTTGCAAGGCATCCTGGATATGCTCAGTAATGTTCATGTCTGTGGAGCCTAGTGATCAGCTGAAGTATTTACGCTCAGAAGAGCGTTCCTGGAGCTACTGTGTAGCAATTCTGGACGTGTGGGGTGTCACATTGTCCTGCTGCAATAGCAGTCCATCGGAATGCACAATGGACACGAATAGATGCACGTGATCCGTAGAATGTTTGCGTACGTGTCACCTTTCAGAGTCGTATCTAGACGTATCAGGGGTCCCATACGACTCCCAACTGCACACAACCCACACGGTTACAGTGCCTTCACCAGCTTCAAAAGACCCCTAGTTGTGACACTACAACGCAGTCCTTGCTATAAATTTTTTCACTTACTTAACACAGACAACTGTTTGTATACGATGTATTGTCTAGTGTAAATATGTACTTAAATACTATGTTTAAATTATGTAATATTTGACAGTGGCAAGTCATGGCATATTTAGTTAACGTTGAAGTCAGAGAGATCGTTTTGTCGTGCCGCTGGGCGCGGAAGCGCGCCAGCGGGCAGTAGTAGCAGTGACGCCGTGCAGTCGAGTGCTGCTAGTCCTGGCTGTGTTACATCTAACGGCTAGTGTGTGGATCTAAGTGCGACGGGAAAGTAATGGTCGCCATATCTGGAAGCATGGCCGGGCAAGTTATTATGGATTAATGGGCATAGTGCTGAAGATACGAGGACTTAAATGTGAAGCGCACTGTGGGTCCAAGTCGCAACAGTAAAAGCCCGATGACACATTGTGTCGCTGCCGTAGACTTCCGTCGATTCACCGACAACGAGGGAAGTAAGATCCACGTAATTTTCGTAGGATAAAATTGTAGAAGGCTTGCCAGTGACTCTGCTTTTCTCTGAAGTTGAACAATTAATAACAAGCACTTTATAATCGAAGTGTTGCAGCTACATTCTACCAGACAATAGCACCAAGTAGGTTCCTTCTGATCCTTACCTTATTGAACAGAGTGTGTCACGCCATTATCAAGAGAAAATATGCTAATTATCAAATTATTTGTATAGACGGTGAAGAGTAAATTTCAGACTGGTTATCGTAGCTAACAGTTGCACTTAACAAGCTTACGCCAACCGTAGTAACTTAATAATAGACTGAAGCAATAAATTTGCTTATTAAGATTTATTTCAATGCATATTCAGCTGAAGTTAGTTCAAGGACATTTCTTAAAGCTATAAAGCTTATTCCACCTGACAATTCCCCAATTAATGAATTATTATCATTCAACTTATAGTTAATCAATTATTGGCAATATATTTCATTATCAGTAGATTAAACTGTGCAAAGTACCTAATTTTAAAGACAGAATGACAGTCCATTATTCAAAATCTCGATAGATAATTATCTGTGTTGTCAGCATTGCACTTAGCGGACAAATTATGAACAAAATAATTATCAAAATACTTATTGAAAGTTAACCATTAATGTTTAAGTGTAGTTAGATTGTTATGACATTGTTTTATATGACTACTGAGCCTGACACAGCACTTACGTAAAAGTTCCCGTTCCACCTGCTGCGCTACAAAGAGGCAAACTTTATTTTTTACACAATTATTCCGTACTTAACAGTACTGTAGCTCATCAGGTGAGCTGGCGACCGATTTTTTAATTGCTTTTACAACCTAATCATTTCTTTCGGCAAAATTTCCACTGGCAAAATTTATTTCCAAATTATTTCCATTATTTCATTTACCGATCGTTATTGAATGAAATTACTCATTCAAGAACGATCAAGTTATAACGTCTCCTGTTTGCCGCGGAATAATCATTATTTACTTCCGATTCGGATGCCTTATCCCGACGCGGGTCAAAATTCATAATTCACGGCCATTGTCAACTTGTAATTTCGCAAATCCCGGGAATCAGGGGGGTGTTATATACTGACATCCAGTCTCCATCGGATCATGAGGCTGTCTCCATACCCGTAGGCGTCCATCCACTCGATACAATTTCAAACGAGACTCATCCGACTAGGTAACATGTTTCCAATCATCAACAGTCCAATATCGGCGTTGACGGAAAGGTTGTGTCGCGCAGTCATCAAGGGTACACGAGAGGGTCTTTGGCTCCGAAAGCCCATATCTTTGATGTTTCGTTGAGTGGTTCGCACGCTGACACATGTTGATGGCCCAGCATTGAAATCTGCAGCAATTTGCGGAAGGGCTGCACTTCTATTGCGGTGAATGATTTCTCTTCTGCCGTCGGTCCCCGTTGGTCCCATTTTTGCATGATCTTTTTCTGGCCGTAGCGATGTCGGAGATTTGATGTTTACCGGATTTCTGATATTCACGGTACACTCGTGAAATGAACGTTCGGAAAAAATCCCCACTGCATCTCTGGCTCGGAGATGTTGTGTACCATCACTCGTGTGCCGACTATAGCACCACGTTCAAACTTACTTAAATCTTGATAACCTGCATTTGTAGCACCAGTAACCTGTCTAACAACTTTATATAAGGCTGTAATAAGGACAAGAGAACTGGGTTCCCAGGAAGAAAGCCTTATGCAAATACATATGAAGTTTAATTCGTCAGATCAGTAAAATTTTGAAGAGTAGCACATATATTTGTAGTTGACTGTGAAAAAGGAGCAGTTGGTGTGAGACCAGTAAAAAGAAACTGAAGAGGATAAAGCAGGTGTAAAAGTTTTTCAGGGTAGTCGATAAATTCATAGCTGACTGTGTAAGACGAGCAATTAGTGTCAGAACAATACAAAGAAACAGAAGATGAACAAACACGTGTACCTCCAAACAGAGTTCTCGTCTTCATTGTATAATTTGCTTCAGAGTGGAAACATCGTCAGCACAGGATTTTGCTTTAGAAAAGCCGTCTTGCTGTCGTAATAAAACTCACTCTGAGATGTGTCAAAGCCTTTCCTTAATAATTTTGCTGCAACTTGTATAAGGAGCATTCAGAAGTTTGCATAGGGATTTTTTGCAGAAGCAGACTAAGGAAACTAAAGAAAAGTAAAATTGTCCGCGTGCAAAAAGGACTCGCACACCAAAGGCTCTGTACAAACTTAAGTATACAGTCCATCTGCCCTGGAAATCAAGAACCTTAACGATTTTGTTGTCAATATTGGTCCCGGGAATTCCAAGGCTGTATCAAAATCTCTACAGTAGATCTTCCGACTAGCCGAAATATACAAAAAGAAACGAGCTGGTGAATTCAGTTTGTATATGTAGAAAGAGAAGAATATAATACATTTTTACTTACTTACACTAAACATGGCTGCAACTTGCATTTCATGTTTGCTTGGATTTACGTTCGTCTATTATGCTTTTGGCGGAAGCTGAATCAAATGAATTACAATTTAAAAAGTTGCAGATTTTTTCCTTTACTTTTACTGTGAAATCTTGCTTCTTACGGAATGTGATGGGTACCTTACAGTGTTTAATGAGTGAGTTTATGAATATCAGAATATGTGACATTTATGGCCGTTTCTTTTGACTGCATTGACTTCGAAGCTTCCAATTTAGCCTCCGCCAAGGGACTATTAGTCTCAGTGCGTGACTTAAATTTCAACTTGATGCGCCAAATTATTCCAGAGAAAAGGAGTCTTAATAGACGAGCAGACACACAAACGAATGTACACTGTGGTCTCACCATATTCAACAGCACACTGTTAGACAACTACTAAGGAACAGACATATTGTTGGACAGAAATAATCAGGACGTGCGGATGTACCGCACCCATAAACAGATGGGCATGGTCCTTGCAATAGCACTGTGCTTTAACCATCTTGCCCAAAAATATGCAGCGGTGACGGCCACTGTCTACACACAGTATAAAGCCTAGGCCATACCGATGACGTTTATAAATATTCCGTGTTGTGTAACGTGTTCCTTTCCACACTAACTGGTGTCCAGAATCACTTGCCTCAGTGAAGCGGGATTCGTCGGAGAACATCACTCTGGACCACTGTTGCTGACCCCAAACAGCATGCTTCCTACACCAACGAACTTCTTCTCGACGATGTCATGGTTGAAGTGAGATGCATTTAACAGGCTTCCGAGGTTACAAACCGCCTGATTTAATCTCCGCGAAATGTTTGTGGCAAGAAACGGATACCGGTAGCGGTTGCAATGTCTGCAGCCATCTTCCTTTTCGCCACTAAGGATACATATCGATCCTCTTGCGTTGTAGTGCTGCGCCTTCGGCCACTGGCATGCTTTCGCATAGCATTTCCCTCTATAGCGGTCTCTTTTGATCGCAAGATGATACTACTGGACACACCCATTTCTGTGGCCACGGTAATCACATTTACCGACTCTGAACAGTACAATCGCTCGTCCACGATCGTAAGCACTCAAACGATCTCTTGCAGATATGTCTCCGTACCACACGGAATGTCGCACTAATCGGTTTTACAATAACCTTCGACACACACAGCAGTGCATGAACTGTCGAATACAGAGCGTCGAATACAGAGCGTTCGTGCACAGTTTCGCTGTAATTAACACGTCCCGCCCTCTACATTTCCTTTTACTATCATTGGTCGGGTGTTTGGTACCAATTGACAGTTGTTCCGTAGCATCTGGCAGTTGTTCCTTAGCAAGCGTCAGTCGTTCCTTAGCAACTGTCAGACAGTATGCGAAGAAGAATTCTCTGTTGGCTTAATCTGAGACACAAATATGACACAAATATAAGACGTATAGGATAGATTATGGCACAATTGTAACGTATATTAAGAGCAATTGCAAATCCGGCTCGTTGCGAACTGTCACGCTGATCCGACAAGAAAAAATATAAATAAGAATGGTCATCTCTATGGCAACCAGTCACATGACATTACATAGCAATATGGTCTCAATGAGACATACCGTCACAGTTTTTTCCAATTAGATAGGTTCCTACTGCATGATAGGGGGGCGGAGAGGGGTGTCAGAGGTGAATGTTGTGGAAGCTCGTATGCATCGAACTGTTTGCGAACTAACAAGTTCATTGTGAACGTAAGCACAACGAGACCGTACACAAGCACATGTCTACCAGAGATGATCTCAGTAATGTAATGATCTCAGCTTCCCATAGCTTCTCTTCAACAAAGGCGATTCCATTGTCGTGTTGTCGTATGAAGACTTGCCAGTTACTGTCGATACAGACGGGTTATTCCAGGGAACTTAGTGTCTGACGATACTTGAAGTCTTCTAGTCTTAAATGACAATTTCTTCTTTGCCTTCTCCTCCTCCTCCTCTGTAATTGCACATGTTATTTCAACGACATGCTAATCAGCATCAACTCATTATTATTTCAAAGGTAGTGTTGTCCAAAAGCTTTGGTAACCTTGAGAAAGTTAGCATAGTTACAATGACTGTATCTCAGAAGCATATTTGCTTCGGTGTAAATAATGTTATCACACATACGCCCTGTGGCCGCTGAAATTATGCAACAATAATCGTCCATCTCGTTTGAAAGAATAATTTCATTAGCATGATCTCTGTTCACATGTTCTGGGATTTTTTCTGTGTGTTAAGCAGAAATATCGACCATTTGCATCACGATAATAAAATACGTAAAAATACGGATATTTCTGTAGCGGCCTTGTGTGCAATAATCCCTTCGGCGGGGTGGAAGAGGCAGTAGAATTTCGGTATAAAACGTTGTATGTATCTGTCACCCATTAAGGTAAAATTCGTGTTACTGTAGTTCATGTAATAATTGGGATAAGATACACACAATTCCTTACCGAAACGCTACCAGTTCTACTTGAGCAAGTACCACTGTAAATACATAGCTATAAGTGGCATCGGAAACGATGGATGTGTGTCTCAGTTCTCGCCGGTGGCTAGAAAATCACTCACACGGCTCTTCCCTGGCTGTTGGATAGGACGTAAAGGCGTTTTTATTCGACCTGCACGCTCCCCTGTATGCTGCTGGACATTTTCCCTTAGGTTCCCTTAAAGATGAAGTCTACACTGATGAGCCAAAACATTATGATCACTGCCCACCGCGACGTTGGATGCCAACTGGTGACGTTGCGGGAACATGACGCGGTAACAAAAGTATGTAAGCGGAGCAGACACGGGTTGGTGATCATCCTAGCGAAGACATGGGCAGCAAATTGAGAAATCCATTGAGGTAATCGATTTTAACCGGGGGAAGATTATTCTCACGCTGAGACTATGAACGAGAATCTCGGAAACGGCGAAGCTGGTCGAATGTTCACGTGCTACTCTCGTGAGCATCCACGCAAAGGACTAGAGGGACAGTGAAACTACCACTAGGCGCTAAATAGTTGGACGTCCACGAACTCTTCACAGAAAGTGGCGTCCGGTAGCTTGTACGCTCTGTGAAGTAGGATAGAGTGTGATCTGTTGCATCTCTGCCAAAAGAACACAATACTGGTGCACACGCAAGTGTTTCGGAGCACACCGTTCATCGTACAAAGTTGACCATGGAGCTCCGCAGCCTAGCGAAGACATGGGCAGCAAATTGAGAAATCCATTGAGGTAATCGATTTTAACCGGGGGAAGATTATTCTCACGCTGAGACTATGAACGAGAATCTCGGAAACGGCGAAGCTGGTCGAATGTTCACACCTTGATCCAACGACATCGTCAATTACGATTGCAGTGGGCACGGGAGACATTCTCCTGCGCTTGCATGCGATCTGTGGCAGTTGTCTAAGACACGGTGACAGCTACGAATAGCCCGCATCGCTGCATGTTTGATCTCTTCCCCGACGGCGATACCATATTTCAACAGTATAATTGTAGTGTCTCGGAGACTGAACAGTTCTGCAGTGGTTTGAGGAGCCTTATAGTGAACTCACGTTGATGTCTAGGCAACCAAACTCGCCTGATGTAAATCCTGTGGAACCCATGTGGGTCGCCGTTGGGCGGCATCTCCGCGTACGGAAATCAGCGGCCGAGTATTTAAGCGAATTACATGCCCTGTGCGTAGACATCTAGTGCCACATACCTCCACAAACCTACCAACAAACTGTCGGATCCATAATACGCTCAGTCAGTGACGTATTTCGTTCGAAAGACGGGCAAAGAAGCTATTAAGAAGGTGGTCATAAGGTTTTGGCTCATCAGTGTATACATGATTTCCGGCGGCAAGGAGGGTTTAGAAGGTTGTTTTGTTGCCATATGTGCAATGACACCGAAGGAATCTCTTCAGTCTTTCCAGAAGGCCTAGCACCAACGACGGCAAATACGTACTGCGGTAGACGGTGGGTATCTAGGACCATTGATGAGGTAAATGGAATTTTAGGGATATGTATAAAATGGCTCTGAGCACTATGGGACTTAACAACTATGGCCATCAGTCCCCTAGAACTTAGAACTACTTAAACCTAACTAACCTAAGGACATCACACAACACCCAGCCATCACGAGGCAGAGAAAATCCCTGACCTCGCCGGGAATCGAACCCGGGAACCCGGGCGGGAAATGTATATGACCACATTTTACAGTGATTTCATTTTTGTTCCTGTTGCTGATGCAACTTAATACTGCAACAGTAAGGGTGTACTGTGATGTTAAACTCATGGCGTGAAGTAAATATTTAAGTCCTTATAACTCTGCCCCCTGCTTTACAAATTCATTCGGTTTTTGATGTTCATCTTTCTTTCAGGACTATGACAGAAACAATAGCAGCACTGTTGCCGTTGTTCATGTAATAATTTATTCATTCAGGATCACTCACTTACCGACATTCACGCGGCAAACTATTGCCATCTTCAGGTGTGATTTAAATCAATAAATAGTTTTGTCGTGATACATTAACTCTAGTTACATGTATGCGGGACGGTATGAAAATATCATAAAATTGCAATAAAATATTTGTCATGCAGGCAGTGTTATTTCAGGATCAAAATCGTGTCTAATTAAATACATAAATTTCTTAGTCTACGTACATCTTCGTCTGTAAAGACTTTCAAGTATCAAGATATGACAGATGAAGTGTTAGCATAGCGCGGTGAAATGCTGAGAAGATCGGAGAAAACAATACAACATGCTATTGTTATTGTCTGCAACCACTCTTCCTCAGCTGCACATCAGTTATTTTAATCATGTATGTAAGAAAACTTCTTACTTTTTTCACGACAGAACAGTTCGTCTTCTTGCGTAAACTGCTAGACGACTCATTAAGAGTTTCTGCGCTAAGAGTATGTACTATTTACTGCACGTGCTGGTGAGACAGTTATTCGTGAGAGCTCGCCCTGCGTTTGCGGTGGCGATGCTTGTGCGAATGTTCCATAGAGGAGGACGTAAATGCAGGACGATATTATGGTCGGCGGTTTTCAGTTGTTTTTAATAAAACTTCTTGGCGTAATATACAAATTGTCTCTCGGGTCGTGTTTCACGTTTTGTGATTTCCACTGAGTGTCGTGCAAGACAGCAGATTCCCTGGAATTTAATATCTGTCGGCGTCCCTGTTGAAGAGTTGCAAACTTAAAAACATCTTATAGCAGATTTATGACATTATTTGCATTCTTTTGTGTCGTTTCTTCTCTCAAAGACCGAAATTTCCCTCCTAATGTTGTTAGCTCTGTTTGGTCTGAAACACATTTAGCGAATGATCTACGTTCTGCGGCACAGGCGACTCGTTGCTTATGAATTCATATTGAAATTCCGCAGCAAATAAAAGGATTGTGAGGCCTTATTGGAGGGGTTAATAGTAACTCAGGGAAGTTTCGCATTAAGAAACAGGAACTCGCGTCCTATCTAAACTTAAACGCAATATCTGGTACGGTATATATTCGGTCATAAATTTCATGAAAAACTATTTTAAAAAAATGCTGCCTGGCAGTTATCATAAAACAACAAAATTTCCCCATCCATCGATGCATTAGCACCTGTTAATCAACAACGTATAATCCCAGATTACCACATGTATTTTTTTCTGTAATATGACTGCGTGTTTGTTCAGTTCGTTACAGCTTAGCAATGCAATTGCTGGGACATCCTTGAAAGCCGCGCGGGGTGGCCGCGAGGTTAGAGGCGCCATGTCACTAATCGTGTGGCCCCTCCCTCCGGAGATTCGAGTCCTCCCTCGGGCATGGGTGTGAGTGTTGTCCTTAGCGTTAAGTTAGTTTAAGTGCTGTGTAAGTCTAGGGACCGATGACCTCAGCAGTTTTGTCCCTTAGGAATTCACACGCACTTGAACATTTTGAGCATCCTTGAAACAACCGAGCACCACAATGTCCTCTTGGTTGCGATCGATATGATGTAACAGTATTTTATTCAATAAATGTAAATAGATTCAAGCCTGCAGCCAGCGTTTCTCTACGATGCCCCCTTAATAGTTGGCCTATACGTTTAACTGCTTATTAAGTAGCTCCTCACCTGGACGCATTAGGATGAGTAAGCGCGCATGCCATGCTTCACTCATGACTTACGTACGTATGTACTCATCAGGGAGGAAGGAAGATCAGTGTCTGTCGTCGGATCGACAACGAGGTCATTAGAGACCGAGCACAAACTCAGTTTAGGAAAGGACGGGGGATCAAATCGACCATGGCCGTTCAAACGAACCATCTCGGCATTTGTGTTAGGAGATTTTAGGGAAATCGTGGAAAACCTAAATCTGGATGGCTTGACGCGGATTTGAACCATCGTCTTTCCGAATGCGAGTCCATTGTGCTAACTACTGCGTTACTTAGCTAGGCATAGTTGACATCAGCAGACAGGTTACGAACCTCAGCGTAATTACTCAACGACTGCATTCTCTATCGTACGAAAGCGTTACTACTAATTGCGCATAAGTAGGCGGAAAGAGCCATAATGGTATGGTAACACGACAGTAGAACAAACACTGGAAGCAGTCATATGCATTAAATATTTCGGGGTATGCATACGAAGGAATATGAAGTGGAACGTGCGCCAAAAATTAATCACAGCTAAGGAAGCGTACATTCCTAGAAGAGTCAATCCATATACAGGCCGAATCACCTAAAACTTGCACCGCAAGCACTGAGGAAGCGAAAAGTGCTATTGATGTGCTGTTTTCACAGAACTGGATTGGTTGTCAGGGGCTAGTTTTGTTAGGCAGTCAACAAATTGTAATAATACTTAGAAAGTGTATTTTATGCAAACAGACAAGTTTTTAAATGAAACAATGTCTACTGACATAAACAACCTAAAAGTGGGTAAATTAGAATGTTTGTGGTGGTTGTTTCAGGAGACGTAGTAGCACACTCTAAGTAACAACAGAAATGCGTACGCTAGTTACGTGGATTCTGACCTTTAACGAAACAATTACCATCACAGGTCGTATTCAAAACGACCACCGGTAACGGCAATGCACGCTTCCGGTCTGGTATGGTACGGCTGCTATACATGTGCTAGCTTTTTGGCGGAGATGTCTGAGCAGACTGCTGTAATACGTTGTTGTACACTCATGCTCGTCAATTAAGAATAATTGCAGAATGTGGTGCCACACAACGTGACGCTACACAAAGCAGGCGCTAATAGCATAGGCACATAGGGAACACAAACGACACAGATCTGTAAGTCCATGGTACTGGTGATAAGTTGAGAAAACCGTCCCGAAACTCATGTGTTACAAAACTCCACAGTTTCCTGCCCATGCACCCCGACATCAATATGGGATATGGCCACCATGCACACGTACACAGGCCGCACAACGGGTTAGCAGACTCTGAAGCAGCTACTGGGCTATAGTCTCCCATTCTTGCACCAGTACCTGTCGGAACTCCTGAAGTGTCGTTGGGGTTTGAAGACATGCAGCGATACGTCGAGCGAGAGCATCCCAGACGTGCTCGGTGGGGTTTAGGTCTGGAGAACAGGCAGGCCACTCCATTCTCCTGATGTCTTCTGTTTCAAGGTACTCCTCCACGGTGGCAGCTAGGTGGGGCCGTGCGTTCTCATCCATCAGGAGGAAGGTGGGACCCACTGCACCCCTGAAAAGGCGGACATACTGGTGCAAAATGACGTCCCGATACACCTGACCTGTTACAGTTCCTCTGTCAAAGACATGCAGGAGTGTACGTGCACCGATCAAAATCCCACCCCACACAAACAAACCACAACCTCCATACAGGTCCCTTTCAAGGACATCAAGGGGTTGGTATCTGGTTCCTGGTTCACGACAGATGAAAACCCGGCGAGAATCACTGTTAAGACTATTTCGCGACTCGTCCGTGAACATAACCTGGGGCTACTGTTCCAATGACCATGTACTGTGTTTGACACCAGGCTTTACGGGCTCTCCTGTGACCAGTGGTCAGTGGAATGCACCTTGCAGGTCTCCGAGTGAGTAAACCATGTCTGTTCAGTCGTCTGTAGACTGTGTGTCTGGAGACAATTGTTCCAGTGGCTGCGGTAAGGGCCCGAGCGAGGCTAACTGCAGTACTCCGTGGCCGTCTGCGGGCACTGATGGTGAGATATCGGCCTTCTTGTGGCGTTGTACACTGTGGACGTCCCGTACTGTAGCTCCTGGACACGTTTCCTGTCTGCTGGACTCGTTACCAGAATCATGAGATCACACTTTGTGGTGCACGGAGGGCCCGTGCTTCGACCTGCTGTGTTCGGCCAGCCTCCAGTCGCCCTAGTATTCCACCCCTCATAACCTCATCAATATGTGTTCTTTGGGCCATTTTCAACACACAGTCGCCATTAGCACGTCTGAAAACATCTACACACTTACTCGCTGCACCGCACTCTGACATGCACCAACACACCTCTGCGTATGTTGACTGCTGCCAGCGCCACGGTGCGACGACCGCAGGTCAAATGCACCGCATGCTCATACCCCGAGGTGATTTAAACCCGCAAACCGCCCACTAGAACGTAGTTTCACCATGTATCACCATTCCTTAATTTACGAGCATGAGTGTACATTAGCGGGTGTAGTTGGTGTGCCTTTGCAGAAAGGATCTTTCAGCATTCCCCATAGAAAATGGCTACAGGCAAATACGGTTACGGTCCCCCTTTGTAGAGTCCTGTGCGTGGAATCCAACGATTTTGAAGCAGTTCTTGAAGACATGCTGTAGTACTCTGTGCGCTATGGACCGAGCGGCCATCATGTTGGTACCGCAGATTCCTCTTAGTCCGCAGAGAAAAGTCTTCTAGCACTTGCGGAAGATGGTTTGTTAGGAGTCTACAACGTAGTTTCACTATGTATCACCATTCCTTAATTTACGAGCATGAGTGTACATTAGCGGGTGTAGTTGGTGTGCCTTTGCAGAAAGGATCTTTCAGCATTCCCCATAGAAAATGGCTACAGGCGAATACGGTAACGGTCCCCCTTTGTAGAGTCCTGTGCATGGAATCCAACGATTTTGAAGCAGTTCTTGAAGACATGCTGTAGTACTCTGTGCGCTATGGACCGAGCGGCCATCATGTTGGTACCGCAGATTCCTATTAGTCCGCAGAGAAAAGTCTTTTAGCACTTGCGGAAGATGGTTTGTTAGGAGTCTACAATATTTGTGCGCATTCAGTGTTCCGTCTGAGAAAAACGGTCTGTGAGCTGATGGTTCACTATCCCAAACCATACGATTCCACTACATGGACGCTGACGTTACACTTCACGAAGCAAACAGAGGTTGTTAATAGACCATTAGTGCATGTTTCGGATGTTTGCCCGGCCATGATTGGTAAATGTGGCTTCATGGCTAAATAAAATGCATGATACATTTGTAGTATCCTCTCTTAATGCCCGTGTCTTGATGGGGAAAGATGTGATGGAGATTGAACCTATGTTGATGGAGAATGCATAGGACACTTACGTGACTCTTGCCACTTCCTCTTGCGATTGCGCGGGACCTAATGTGCGAATCAACTGCAACAGCAGAAAGAACATTAATATCACCTCTTCTGTCAAGTGGTTCCAATGGCTCTGAGCACTATAGGACCTAACTTCTAAAGTCATCAGTCCTCTAGAACTTAGAACATCCATGCCCGAGTCAGGATTCGAACCTGCGACCATAGCGGTCGTGCGGTTACAGACTGTAGCGCCTAAAACCGCTCGGCCACCTCAGCCGGCCCTCTTTTTGTCGTCACTTGTGTCCATCAGTTATGTTGTCCAGGTGATACACTACCACTTTCACGTAATTGTTTGGAGAAGTTGATGAGTAATTACCGAGATAGTTGGATATTGGGATATCGTCCCGCATACACCCTACAAGAACAAATTGTGTTCTTCCTACACTCCCCATACACCATGAGCATGTCGGCTTTTTCTGCATTGGTAAGTACCATCGTCCACTCATGACCTGCTGCTTGGACTGTCACGCAGTAACTGGCTAGCATGTTGCAATGGACTCGAGGAACATGCAAGCACACCACTGTAAGCAAACATAACAACATCGTACCTAGTAATTACGCACGCTGAATGCACAAATATGTGTCGCTGTGGAAACTTTTCAAAATATATCTCGAAAACGACTCGTACTACACTCCATCAACAAACATCACTGACATTATAATTTATCCTTCTTTTAGTTTGTTAATGTCAGTAGGTTCAAAAATGGTTCGAATGGCTCTGAGCACTATGGGACTTAACGTCTGAGTTCATCATTCCCCTAGAATTTAGAACTACTTAAACCTAACTAACCTAAGGACATCACACACATCCATGCCAGAGGCAGGATTCGAACCTGCGACCGTAGCAGTCGCATCGTTCCGGACTGCGCGCCTAGAGCCACGAGACCACCGCGGCCGGCTTGTCATTAGGTACTGTTGAATTTAAAAAAGTGTATGTTTTCACAAATAATACACTTTCTGTGTATTATGCTGTTCTGTTTATTGGCTAGCAATAAGAACCCCGGACTACCAATCCAGTCTGTGAAAATCACGCCTCAATAGCACTTTCCGTTTCCGCAAGATTTGCTTTGCAAGTTTCATGTGATTCACCTGTGTAGCTTCGTCCTGTGTGTCCCTCGCGGAAGTTTTATGAAAATAAAATGAGAGAGAGTGGGACTTACACTGAATCTTACCAAGAACCATTCATCCGCAGACCATTCGCGACTGGTACAGGAAAGGGCTAAGTAAATAAAGTACCCTCCAACACAAATAACAAGATGCCTTGCGGAAAATGAATGTAATTGTACTAAGCTCTGATATTCAATTTTCTCAGTGGTCGAATGGTCACGCGCAAATGAAGTGATGGACTTCCTCCACATGTATCGTATAGTATTTTAGATCTTTTACCCTACGGTCGCAGGTTCGAATCCTGCCTCGGGCATGGATGTGTGTGATGTCCTTAGGTTACTTAGGTTTAAGTAGTTCTAAGTTCTTGGGGACTGATGACCTCAGATAGTAAGTCCCATAGTGCTCAAAGCCGCTTGAACCATTTTTTTAGATTTTTTACCAGCTGCTGTGTATAACATTCATTGGGGGTTGGTGTCAAATCTGAGATCGTTATTCAACCTCGCTATTCCGTGTGGGGAAGGTGTGCGTACGTCCTTTACGTTGTCTTGAAACATTCATTATGTGAAAAGTGTTGAGAATCTCTCGACCTTCACGAGTTTTGAAGTCAACACGCGTCAGATAATTACTTCCCTATAAGTGAATATTCTGAAAATGCTTAATTAATATCCACACAAAAGTATATCTACAGCTAATTATCATTGTTTTAAATTTTATGAGGGGTTAGTTTTATAAATTAATCGTCAACAATCGCCGTTAGGTTTACAATTTATTTTCCACCTTTACGAATTTCTAAACGTTAGGGTTTTTTCATTATTGTTCTTCTCTGCCGCAGTAGATATTTATCCCCATTAAGACTATATTGGAGGGCAGTGAATGCGCATTCATTCTGTAGTTTATTGTACCTTTTAGGGGCTTCACAGTACTTTATTTGTCAGCAGATGAAGAACACACGTGAATACGTGTTGATACAGACTGTTGGCACTAAGTACTCGCTGTTTTAGAACCACAGCACTCGTGTCACGAAAACTAGAAAGTCTTTCGTGAAGCAATAATCAAAACAAATTTGTCTTTAGAATCTACGATGTTCATATCAGACTGTTGTTTCAACCACAGCAACTTGGACTGACTGCTCAGTACGTCAGAAAAGTACCACATTATGCAGCTTGACCGTAGCAAAAATCTCTTTTGCGTAGTTATCAGCTTGAATGTTGATTGCCGAGAAAAGATAATAAATATAAATAAACGCTTTTTTGTAGCAGCCAAAGCGAATATTCTTGGCAAACCAAGACAGAGAAAAAACAAGGAAACGTACATTTAGAAACCACTGCTTCATCATCAGGGTTTCTGTTGTTGAATATGGACTTTCATTGAGATGTCAATACGCTAGAAACGCATATCTGTCAAATTTGCTGACTGCTTTTGCATTTGCCATCACAGTGAAGGAACTCCCACATATTCAAAACACACAGTCTTCAAAGAGTGACACAAACAGATGCTGTTATTGATAAACCCTACGAAGAGGTAGTCGCTCTAAATTGGTAGAAGGATAAGTTTTCTACATGGGAATGTGACTATGAGGGCGAGGGGATTATGATACCCCGTTCCTGATTACCATTCCAGGCGGCGTCATACTAGTTACATTCCAAATCCGTTGTTATCTCGTGGAATGAGGACATGTGAGGGTGTTGATGGTAATACATTCGTCGGATGAAGACGTCGACCTGGGTGATCTTCTTAGTACTGTATTAGAGAAGTTTTCTCTTTTTCAGTAAGAAGATCATTTAACCAGCACCACTCGCCATTTTATATCTTCCCCACACCTCATCTGCCGGCTTTTCCTACTTTACTTCATATTCCAAATACTTCACGTTGAAACGTCCCCTTAGAAAAATTATACAAGACTGTGCTTAAACTGAAACACAATATTTTTAGCGTAACGCAATCTGACTTCCAAAAATCCCTACGAAAGAATGGCCCTGACTAACATTAACCTATACGTTTCACAAATCACTTACCTCACAAAAATCTTCGTTACTCAAGCTACTGCAATACAGCGAGCGCCACTACTGCCAGCTAAATAAAAGATTCAAACTACTGAAGGCACTAACTACTGATAGGCATAGTTAGCAAATGAAACATTTTAATACAGAACAAACAATGTATTTACCTTAATAGTCATAATATATATATCAGTTCGTGACACCAATTCTTACAAATTTCAAAACTCCGCCATCTCTCTCCCCACGTCCACCACTGCTGGCGGCTCACCTCCAACTGCGCAACGCTACGCGCTGTTTTAGCATCCAGCTGCCGCTGCCCAACACTACAATGGCAGACAACAATGCAAACCAGCCACAGACTGCACACGGCACAGCCAGTGATTTTTCATACAGAGTGCTACGTGGCGTTACCATTAAGAAAATGTAACCAGCCTACTTACAACGTCACCTTGATTTGTTGCAGATCCACTTCCAGTTCTCACTGTAGTGCTTCACATCGTTATTCTTTATCTCTCCTCGTTGTTTTTGCCAAATAAGTTTCAGATGAGATCTTGGTACACGGCGTCAGTGTCCCACTCTCTTCCTCAGTTTTCTCTTTTTTTCTATTAATGACAGACCAGCCACTGAACACGAGAAAGAAATACAGAGGTTCGTCCCTAGGAATGCTGGAAGACTGATGCTGTGATTAATGTCTGTTAACATTAACCAAAAGAGCGACACCTGCTCTTGCTTTAAAACAGAGGGTAGAAACTTTGCAGCAGTGACAACAATTCTAAATTTAGGACTGCATTCAGTAAAGAACAGAAAGTGACCTTAGAAGAATGTCGAGGAAACTGAAAGCAAAAACTTTTGGGACTTGAGATAGTATCTCATGGCGTAAGAAAGAAGGGAATGTTTATGATCGTTGTATACGTGATATAAGAAAACAAGCCGGTTTCACAAACAAAATTCTAAAAACGTTTATATAGAAACTTCGATTAGTTCCTGAACGTTTTTTTGCAGGATATTTGTGATCTATAATCTCTGGAACGATTGAATACAGGCTGTACGTTTATTTTGATTACTGCGTAATGGCTGGGTGATGCTTCATCGTCAGGAACTCATGGTGCATGTTACTGCATGAAATAAGGGACAAATCTGGCCTTCCCGTATTGCGCGCCTTAGAAAACTGGTCACAGATCAAATGGATAAACGTGAGTCAGCGACATAACTGACAGCCATGCGTTTTCGTGGGCTCTCTAGGACTAGCAAAGGCGCAAAATGCACTTCTGCTCTCTGCCGGCATCTTGCCCATGAACGCTGGATGGCAGTCGGTCGTCACAGACATCCCGTAACAAGCGACTGCGAACCAGTTAAAACGAAAGATGCTTGTGAAATTACCTCGTCTCTCAGATAGCTTCACGACACGTTTTAACACTACCTCTCTGGGTTTCGTACACTCGTATAAATTCAGTGAAATTTCATTTGGTTCCGAGTCAGTCACGCTCAGCACTCGCCAGTTTCCTACAATTTAATTGTTTCGCATTCTAAGTACGTTAATTATACAACTGTATTGACATTTAGAGCCTCCGTATGTAAGTGTGAATTACAAAATCAAAACTAAATTTCCACGTGTAAAATTATCATGGATGCAGTTTCCGTGAAATACTTCTTTTTCTGAGGATACCAACGCGCGCAATGTTCTGACTTTATGTGCTCAATGGGTGCGTCCAATATTACATCTTTCAGATGGCTCAGCTGACCTTACCGCTTACCTTAAACAATTCCGGATCTCTCTAGAACGATTCCTTGACTTTCAGCTTGCGGTACTTCTAAGTAACGATAGTCGTCTTTAATATTTACGTTTTCCTGTCTCCCCGTCGCCTGCTAACAAAGAAGCTTTTAGAAGCTCTCTCTGCGGGAACTGTTTACACAAACACTGTCAGCGATCCTCGTTTGTTCTCGAATTAGCTCACAGTCCCCGGTAACGCATGCCGCCGTGCCATCGTCCAAGGTGAAGTCCCAGTGAAGCGAATTAGTCTGGCTCTGCTCAGAATAAAGGGGCTCTGAGAAAGAGAGAGAGAGCGAGAGACGCCAGAAATCAGTAAACTGTCTGCCACTTTGCTGTTTCTCTAAAGAACCAACAAATCTATCTCAGAGCTTTCTACAACTGAAACACTGTCTAAATTCTGCTTTCACTTAATGTTGGTATTACAGATAGTTATATGGAAGCAAAATATAAGAGTTTACTATGAAATGAAATATGTAGAATAACTTAAATGATATTTCTGCTGTGTTTCTGAGCGAGGGGAAAAGGATACTAATGGAATACCCACTGGTTCACGTAATTCATGCATCGACAAGAGCATCAATAACCTACTTCTACATCCATACCCAGAAAATCACTGGGAAAAGCATGGCAGAGGGCACTTCTCATTGTACCGCAGAAAGAGTGTCTGATTAAATGCCCCTGGGTCTTGTCCACACCATCCCTCAGGAAGCGATAGGTAGGGAATTGCAGTACTTTATTAGATTCATAATTTAAAGCTAGTTCTTGAAACTAAGTAAGTATGTTTTTAAGGGTAGTTTCTGTATGTCGTCAAGCATCTGCAAAAAAAGTTTGTCAATCTTATGGGACTTAACTGCTAAGGTCATCAGTCCCTAAGCTTACACACTACTTAACCTAAATTATCCTAAGGACAAACACACACACCCATGCCCGAGGGAAGACACGAACCTCCGCAGGGATCAGCCACAGAGTCCATGAGAACAGCGTCTTAGATCTCTCGGCTAATCCCTCGCGGCAAGCATCTGCCATTTCAGTTCCTTCAGTATATCTGTGACACCCTTCCACGGATCGAACAAACATTCGTGCTGCCCTTCCCTATATACATTTAATGTACCCTGTTAGTCCTATCTGATAAGGGTCCCACACACTTGAGCAATATTCTAGGATGGGTCGCAAAAGTGATTTGTACTTAATCTCCTTTATAGCCTAATTGCATTTAGCTAGTATACTACCAATGAACCAAAGTCTGCCATTTGCTTTATCCACAACTGAGCCAGTGTGATCTTTCCATTTCATATCACTACAATACTGTACGCCCTTGTATTTATATGAGTTGACCGATTCCAGTTTTTACTCTTGATACTGTAGTAGTATTATGTTTCTTAGTTTAGTGAAGGGCATAATTTTACTTCCCTCAACATTTAAAGCAAGATGTCAACGATTGCAACACTTTTAAGCCTTACGATCCGACTCAACGTTTGTGCAGCTTTTTTCAGACAGTTCTTCATTATAGATATCTGCACTGTATGCGAAAGGTCTCAGATAACGATTAATATTGTCATAAAAGTCACTGATATAGAAAGTGAACAGCAAAGGTCCAAACACATTTCCTTGGGCACCCCTGAACGCAGGTTTACATGTGACGATACTGTCCATCCGAGATTACGGGCTGCGCCCTCCATATCAAGATATCCTCAATCCAGTCACAAATTTCGTTTGATGCAACTTGCGACATTCCGAGCGGCGAGTCTGCTGTGCAAGGTATTCTAAAACAGTGGGTTTGTCTGAGTGACATGATAGCAAGTTGCAATGTTATGGTCGTGCCAGGCAGATAAGCAGATACCGGGCAGTGTGAACCTTATTGTTACGGTGAGCTGTGAACGGAGGTAGGTAGCGCGTTCCCGACAACAACGGTCTCGCAAAGCAAACTCGCAAGACACCATCAGCCCCAGTCAATGATATCACGCGAAAACTTGGGCCATAGTTCTGTCAGTATGTAGTTCTGGCCTCCTGAATGTACAGCTTTTAAATTTCGCGCTCACCAGTTGTTTGCCGTGTGCAGTGGTTGTTTGTTACTCGCACTCCCCCACTGCAGTAGCCTAAAGTCTGAGTGCAAAGCTTGCCACACTGGAGTGGCAACCAGAGCCTCCTCTTCACGGGATGTTGAAGGCTAAGGGAGCTGAGGGAGGAGATGTGGACAGCTGCCCAACGCGTTATGAAATGTTGTTCGTGAACACGATGCTACGGGACAGTTTTCTCAAAACTTCTGTGTAACCTAATAAATAACCGCCAGTTTGCTTTTGTTCCACAGTATTAATTTATTGTATTAACCGGGTTTCGGTCCACAAGTCCGTCATCAGACGTTTACTGACTATTACTGAATATTCTGATAAGTCTGATGACGGCGTTATAAGCGCAAAACTGGTTACAACAATAAATTAATTCTATAGAACAGAACCAAACTACCGCTTTTTTATAATGTTTTTCTGCCATTAGCCGACGGAATATTCAGTTAGCATAATTAATAAGCCAGTATTTAACACTAACAGATAAATTCATGTTATTAGCAATGAATGAAAATGTGGATGTAACTGAAACAAATACCAAAGATTGCGAATCTAATAATTACTTATCAATTTCATTTCTCTTCGTTGAAAGATGCGTAATACTTTTCTGTAATCCAGATGCACTGGCGAACTGTGGTACAGTGACGATCACAGGGGTACAGTGGCAAGCATGTCATAAAACTGTTCTTTCACTAAAAGACAGAGCTGCTAGCAGGTATATAGTGAGCGATGAATATCCTCTTAGACAGCCCCCATACCCCGGAGTTAGACACGGCAGGAGAACTAGGCTGAGCTCTGCAAGAGAACTTTCAGAGAAGATACGAATATGCAAGAGGATAGAAAGACACGACGCACTCGGAGCGAGAAGAATCTGTTCGACTGGAAACAGGATCAGCAGCAGCTGATTTTAAATTTTGTGAGGGAATCCATGGTTTGTTCACCAAAATTATTTTCGTAGCCTGGAGGAAAACGCGAGTGCGTAATGCAGCCGCCGTCATTGGCCAAAGTGTGAAGCCGCTCACATTATGGGAGAAAATTCCCTGGCCAACTTTAAGAGAGAAATTTGTATTACTCTGGTTAATCACAGCAGATTCATCAGGAGAAGGGAGATTGCTGCTATTGTTACCATAAATTTTTCATTAGTCACAGTTCGGAAGGTCTGCTGCGATTGACTAACAAGAATCCAGTGCCGGTAGAGCCAGAAAGATAATTCGGAGGAGAGCAGACTCAGACATGCTATCACGTATCTAAAGACAGCGTTGAGCTCGCAGTAGTGGGATGAGCTCCCTAACATCATTACCGGAAGTAAAAAGAGGACACTAAAGAAGTTATTGACTTTTATGTACAAAGTTGGTTGTAAAATTAATTCCAAAAGTCTCAGTTACGCCGTATATGGGTACGACACACAGTTGAAATGGTCTTTAAACAACCTATAAAGTGACCATGTTTATAATGTTGAAAAAAAGATGCAAATTGTTATAAGAAAATTATTTAATATTTTATATTGTAGTACGAAAGCAAAGGTTTCTTCACATGTACGCTACAGATTATCGACTGCATGAATGATTTATCCTGTTCTCCCATTGCCTTATGTTAAAAAAAATGGTTCAAATGGCTCTGAGCACTATGGGACTTAACATCTATGGTCATCAGTCCCCTAGAACTTAGAACTACTTAAACCTAACTAACTCAGGACATCACACAACACTCAGCCTTCACGAGACAGAGAAAATCCCTGACCCCGCCGGGAATCGAACGCGGGAACCCGGGCGTGGTAAGCGAGAACGCTACCTCACGACCACGAGATGCGTGCTTGCTTTATGTTGTTTAATAAGAATTCTTGTATTTGAGCAGCATAGTGCTGCACGACCATGGTGGATAAAGGTGCCAATTTCACTAGGATGTTGCAGTTTCGTCTTGTAGCTTGTAATATTTTAATGAAACCAATAATTTTTCTATGTACAAAATTGACAGTGCAGATTAATCATTAATGTTCAAAGATGTTTGAAATGAATGTAAAGTGAAGCGCCAAAGAAACTGGTATAGGTATGCGTATTCAGATACAGCTATATGCAAACAGGCAGAATAGGGCGCTACGGTCGGCAACTCCTATATAAGACAAGTGCCTGGCGCAGTTGTCAGATCGGTTAGTGCTGCTATAACGACAGGTTATCAGGATTTAAGTGAGTTTGAACGTGGTGTTATAGTCTGTGCACTAGCGATAGGACACAGCACGTACGTGGTAGTTATAAAGTGGGGATTTTCCCCATACGATCATTTCACGAGTCTATCATGAATATCGGGAATCCGATAAAATATCAAATCCCGGACATAGCTGTGGCTGGGAAAAGATCCTACAAGAATGGTACCAACGAGGACTGTAGAGAGTCGTTCAACGTGACAGAAGTACAATCATTCCGCAAATCGCTGCAAATTAACGCTGAGTCACCAACAAATGTTAGCGTGCGACCCCTTCAGCGAATCATCATCGATATGGGCTTTCGAAGAGGAAGGCCCACTCGTGTACTCTCGACGACTGCACTATGCGAAGCTTTGCGCCTCAATTGGGCTCGTCAACACCGACATTGGACTGTTGATGGCTGGAAACATGTTGCCTGGTCGGACGAGTCTCGTTTCAAATTGTATCGAGCGGATGGACGTGTACAGGCATGGAGACAACCTCATGAATCCATGGACCCTGCATGTTGATGCTGGTGGAGTCCCTGTAGTGGTGTGGGGCGTGTGAGTGATATGTGAGTGGAGTGACGTGAGACCCCTGATACGTCTAGATACAATTCTGACAGGTGACACTTACTCAAGCATCCTGTCTGATCACGTGCATCCGTTCATGGTCATTGTGCATCGGTGATTCCAGCAGGACAATGCGACACTCCACACTTACAAAATTGCTACATAGTGGCTCCAGGAACACTCTTCTGATTTTAAACACTTCCGTTGGCCACCAAACTCCGCAGATATGACCATTATTGAGCACAGCATGGATGCTTCCTACCCTCGTACTCTTACGGATTTTATGGACAGCCCGGCTTGCCATGCCATTTCCACCAGGCGCCTCAGTTGGACCAGCGTTCGTGCTATACGTGCAGACCGCGTGAGACGACCCTTCATCCAGTCCCAAACATGCTCAATGGGGGACAGATCCGGAGATCTTGCTGGCCAGGGTAGTTGACTTGACCTTCTAGAGCACGTTGGGTGGCACGGGATACATGCGGACGTGCATTGTCCTGTTGGAACAGCAAGTTCCCTTGCCGGTCTAGGAATGGTAGAACGATGGGCTCGATGACGGTTTGGATGTACCGTGCACTATTCAGTGTCCCCTCGACGATCACCAGAGGTGTACGGCCAGTGTAGGAGATCGCTCCCCCACACCATGATGCCGGGTGTTGGCCCTGTGTGCCTCAATCGTATGCAGTACTGATCGTGGCGCTCACCTGCACGGCGCCAAACACGCATACGACCATCATTGGCACCAAGGCAGAAGCGACTCTCATCGCTGAAGACGACACGTCTCCATTCGTCCCTCCATTCACGCCTGTCGTGACACCACTGGAGGCGGGCTGCACGATGTTGGGGCGTGAGCGGAAGACGGCCTAACGGTGTGCGGGATCGTAGCCCAGCTTCATGGAGACGGTTGCGAATGGACCTCGCCGATACTCCAGGAACAACAGTGTCCCTAATTTGCTGGGAAGTGGGGGTGCGGTCCCCTACGGCACTGCATAGGATCCTACGGTCTTGGCGTGCATCCGTGCGTCGCTGCGGTCCGGTCCCAGGTCGACGGGCACGTGCACCTTCCGCCGACCACTGGCGACAACATCGATGTACTGTGGAGACCTCACGCCCCACGTGTTGAGCAATTCGGCGGTACGTCCACCCGGCCTCCCGCATGCCCACTATACGCCCTCGCTCGAAGTCCGTCAACTGCACATACGGTTCACGTCCACGCTGTCGCGGCATGCTACCAGTGTTAAAGACTGCGATGGAGCTCCGTATGCCACGGCAAACTGGCTGACACTGACGGCGGCGGTGCACAAATGCTGCGCAGCTAGCGCCATTCGACGGCCAACACCGCGGTTCCTGGTGTGTCCGCTGTGCCGTGCGTGTGATCATTGCTTGTACAGCCCTCTCGCAGTGTCCGGAGCAAGTATGGTGGGTCTAACACACCGGTGTCAATGTGGTCTTTTTTCCATTTCCAGGAGTGTATTTCTGCCATGGTGAATTTGTTAACGTTTATCGACTGGTTGAAATTTAAGAATTTATCACAATACAAGTACTTCCGAATGCTCTTCTTGCACCGTAAAATGAAGTAATTTTGCTTTTTATGTCTATTGTGTTCAGTAAATACCTATGTGAGACCACCACCCGGAATGGATTTGGTGTGATTTGAACTTGTACATGGTTAATGCTAGTCATTCGGTTGTCAGCCACTTTACTATCCTACAGTAACACATCGTGAATATTTTCTTGTTTATTATTCACAATAATTTATCAGTTTGTTTACGTAATCTACTGCTGGCGCTATGTTAAATTGAGGTGCCTCGTGAGGGATCCTATTTTGAAAAGGCTCAAAGAACAGGACACGATGGAGCCCCTGTTGCATAGATGAGCCACATTCAGTTTTAAGATACTGTACTCGCTCTCTGGTGGTTAAGTAGCCATGAATTAATGTCGACGGCGATTAATTTCTCATCTTTTATTTGTTATCGATGTTCAATTGCACCTATACAATCGTGGTCTTGATAATAAGCGTACATGTGGTACTGAGTCAAATGCTTTTCGGAAATCGGGAAATACTGCTTGATACATGCCTGTCAGAAAGTCATGTGAGAAAAGTGCAAGTTGGGGTATACATGATCGATGTTTACGGATTCATTGCTTGTTGGAACGATGGAGATCCTTCTATTCCAAATACCTCATTACGTTTGAACTCAGAGCTAACATCCTACAACAAACGGGTATCAAGGAAGCTGACGGTAATGTTGTGGATCACTTCCGTTACCCTTCCCGTAGACGGGAGTGACCTTTGCTTTCTTCCAGCTCCTGGGCACTTTTTTTTGTTCGAGGAACGTACAATAGATTGTGGTTAAGAGAGGGGCTAACTCGGTTGCAACCTCGGTGTAGAATCTGACAGGGATTCCGTCGGATTATCGAACAGTGTTCAGTTTTAGCGATATCAACTGTTTTCAGCCCCACTTTCACTAATACCTATAGCAGTCATCTCCACAGTGGTGCGAGGATTAACGTAGGACACTATTCCTGTATTTCTATTTGTAAAGGAATATTTGGAAAATCACTTTGCGTTTCTGCTTTTGCTTTGCTACCCTCAACTACAGTTCTTGTCTTGTACATGAGTGTCTAGCCACTAACTTCGGAACCAGTAATAACTTTTAAATATAGCCAGAATTTTTTGAGTTTTGTTAGAGATCATCCGGTAATATTATGCTACGAAAGTCGTAGAAGGCCTCACGCATTGTCCTCTTGACATCCAAACGCGTATCATTTAGCATCTCCCTTTCTATTATTGCCTTATGCTTTGTTTTTATGCCTACGAGGGTTGCAGCGTTAAGAGTGACAGCTGCTTTATTATACAAAGTAGAGACACGTTCAGAGTAGTCACCAGCATTGTAGATGAACCGTTGCCAGCGATATGAGTCGTGTTGATAGTTTGAGTGGAGGGGTCTATCCCACGACGAATCTCTGTAAAAGTCCTGAAGCGAACGCCATCAAATGATTTTTTCATCGTAGGAAACAAGTTGAAGTCACAAAGGCTTAAGTGTCGGGGATATGGTGGGTAGTACGGCACTTTCCAATCCCATCGATCAAACAAGTCAGTCATGCCGTACGTCATATGCGTCCGAGGACTGACCTGCAAAATGATGGGCGGTTTGTGAGCGTATATCCCTGTAAGAAGGATCGCGAACTGTACAAACCAGAAGACTTTCACATCACTGACAACGAGTTATACCCAATGATGGTGACTATTCTGTAGAACAGTGAAACATCTAAGCATGTACGTATTTTGTATAAGTCGTAAATGAATAGTTGCCACTATTAAAGTTCCAACCATTATATTGTGCAGTAGCTTCTGTTTCTTTAGTCGTATCCTTACAGTTATTTTATTCCGTGGAGGGTCCCTCGCATTTCGACTGCCTATTCTACTAGGTACATGTGTTCCTAGTGCTTGGTCAATTGTACTTCTAAACCTGAGCCCAGTTCTTAATGTCTAAGGTTGCAAGTATTGGCACGTTTGTGTAGAGATTTTTAATGCTAGTTTAAAGTCCATAAAAAAACCATACGATCCGCCAAATTAACAGTACTTAGCCAAATTTTTGCAAGACATGTAGAAAAAATTGTTTGTTTTCCATAATAATTATTCTGTTACTAATAGTCAAGGTTTAGTTAATAAAATTAAAGACGTTCGCTGTGACAGAGATACGAAATTACTTTCGTTTGACGTTAAAAATCTCTGCACAGACGTGCCAGTACTTGCGGCCTTAGACATAGTAGAAAAAAATTTACGTTCACTCAAAAAAGACTTACCTGATGAGCAAATTACGAAGTTCATGAACTTACTTCGTACCGTGGTGAAATACAATTATTTTGAGTTTAATGGAAAGCTATGGGAAACCCCTAATGGGAATCCTTGCAGATGTATTCATTAATTCCTTAGAAGTAAAATTTTTCATTAGTTTCTCAGCATCAGCTGTAAACATTCTTTCATACGCTAGAAACGTCGACGACATCTTGATCACTTACAAAGGGCTGAACGACGGTATTGATCGAGTTTTCAAAAATTTTAACGACTTTCATGAAAATATTTTTTTCACTTGTGAACTTGATAATGAGTTCCGGCAGTTAAAATTTCTGGATCTCACTCGTATGAAAGTAGAAGACAAAATTAGTTTCCATATATTCCAAAAAGAAACCATTTCTGATCAAATTTAACCTTTCACTTCAGTACATCCACATTCTTGTAAGAAAGCTTTTTTTCATTCAGCTATCCACAGAGCCACCTCCACCCCTCTTTCTAGTGAAAATCTAATATCTGAAATTGGTCTGATTAAACTATTGCAGTCAATAATGGCTATGACACTTCGTTGGTACATAATATTTTTAGTAGTGAAACCAATAAGGGAATCTCCACCTTAGACATTTCTAATAATGAACCTAATGAAAAGAAAAAAAAAATTCCCTATACCATTTTTGTGTCCAGTTTCTTACAAAATACGGCGTCTGCTTCAAAATAAGTGTAACTATAGAGAGGAGTTTTCCAATAAAAATTCTTTAAAAAGAACATCATACCTATCTTGGAACCTACACTTTCCCTTTTGCAAAATTCTGGTGTTTATGAAATTATTTGCAACGATTGTCCCGCCCATTACATAGGGCAAACAGGCCGAGCTATTTCGATTAGATACAGAGAACACCTTCTACAGAAAAATGGCACCGATGTTCCAATGCTCATAATTCAACATTCACCCATCATTTATTAATCACAGAGCATAATCCTAAAGATTTAAAAGACGTCTCGATCTTGCACTCAGAGAAAAAAAGGCTTTAGGCTTAACATCTTAGAAGAGCTAGATATTTTTAAACCCTTATCTCTGAAGGACGGTTTCATTCTTAACTAACAGTTGCAATTAAGCAACAAAAACTTTTTCAAGTTATATAGTCGCTAATTAAAATTGCCTGAAAGGGGATAGTCTCCTCAATGCAGTATCCTCAACATCGTTTTTCCTTCCAATCTTACGTTTTATCTGTATATTACCTGAACTGTGTTTTCTTTTGTAAAAAAGACTGTTACATTATGTTGTAACTTTCATACTCTGGTTCCTACTTGTTACCAGTAATATTTAAAATTATCTTTGCAATGCCTCATTTACTTTTAAGTTATTTGTATTTCGATTACTTCCAGCTGGTATCGTGTCCACTTTGTGGCTGCCTCGGCGTGTTAGCCGTTTAGTCTGACGGTAGCGGCTGTGTTATGCCGCTCTTGGCCCTAAGCGACTTCCGGTAGTCATTATATCCTACCGAGAATTTTATCTGGTTTACAATTATACTTCTACATTTTAGTTTTTATTCCTGTGCCATTTCTGTGTGACGAGCGCTTTTAAACCATGGTGTATACGTACATTCTGTTTGTTTGTGATTTATGGAAGTAATGCTATCAAGTGTATTTTATTTCAATCTATGTCATTATACTTTTAGGTAACCCATGTAATTTTTTATTCTGATGAAGAGTGCCCTAGTGTAATCGAAACCGTGGTCAATTGACAAAATTTTGTGCAAGTGAAGTGGCTGTATATTCGTTCTGTAACTCTTAAGATACAATTAATTTTTGTCAACCAACGATACTCTTATTCTTTTATTTTCTTTCGATGTCTTTTTTCCCCTACGTAGTCTACTCTGTACCCCATGAGTCTGCTTATCGTCATTGTGGCACTTATTTCTAACACTGATGACGTCACCATGTAATCTTTATGTAACGAGGGAAACGTTATGTCATCAGGAGTTGGAGAAGGTCAGTCGTTTAAGTTTTCTTGAGAATTTTGACAGAAAGACTTCTTCTCGATTCTATGTAACGTGAAAAACTGTTGAACGTAGGTTTTTGAAAACACAGTGTTAAGTTATTCTGTCGTCTACGGTACTTGCGTTTTCATTTTTTGAAGATACACAGCATAAAAAAGAATCCACTTTCATTCCTTTCAGCACATTAACTTGAGCGTACCTGAAGTGGTGATGTTCAGCGACGCCGCTGTGTCGACCGTGTGGCCTAACGGATAAGGCGTCGGACTTCGGATCCGAAGATTGCAGGTTCGAGTCCTGTCACGGTCGATGAGATTTTTCTTTCACAATTTCGCTTAATTTTCTTCAGCTTCTCACATTCGTTCATATTTACCACTGTGTCATGATTCTATTCCCCATACAAAGAGGTGATATTTTACGTTCGTCGCTTTAGGTGATGAGTAGTAAAGGTCTCTTAGCGGTATGAAACAAGACTACGCAATAAACAGTCACTATATAGTTTTCGTTCAGAAATATGTTTCAGGTTGAAATGCTGCCATCACGACCGTATTTTTAACATGTTCCGACATAGATATCGCAAGATCGATGGTACTGCGCTGTTATCGGTTCTTCATGAAGCATAGGTAAGATAAATGCACAATAAATTTTTTGCACCCAACTGCTCCACAACACTGTGCGACTGATTCCGGCGGAGGTTCGAGTCCTCCCTCGGGCATGGGTGTGTGTGTGTGTGTGTGTGTGTCCTTAGGATAATTTGATGACCTTAGCAGTTAAGTCCCATAAGATTTCACACACATTTGAACATTTTTTGCTCCACAACAGTGTCATCGTTTGTAATTATATCACGGAAGCGTAAGGAATTACTGGTTCAACTTCATGACCTCTATTTCCATATTTTTAATCTAGTCGTGGCAGGCATAAAATAGAAATATCCTCTTTTGGGTCTGTTTTCTGTGAGAAATTTAACACCGCGATAATCTACAAACGTTATTATAAAGTGACAGGGATTTAAGCGCTCTCCTTGATTAAGCGTGGAACGGTGTTATACGCTTCGTTGTAATCATAGGAAACACCGACGATAAAATGCGACCCAGGGTTTAAAAGGTAACGAGAAGGTGAGCTCTACTCTATTAAACTTAAATATCAACGAAATTTTCACCGATCCGCCGAGCGAACCCGAGCCTCATGGACATCGCTCATACTAGACAGCTTTGATCTCTGTGCCTACTGCGACACTACATGTGACCTAGTGGAGTTGCATGCACGCGACGCGGTAAGGAAAGAGTATAAGCGGAGCAGAAACGATTGGGAAACCGTTGAGAGAATATTGGCTGTGGACGGGAAAATACTCTTAGTCGACTTTTACAGACGTCAGATGTTATTTCTTTCATCATAAACAATGTTTTCCGCAACTCTGACAAATGTCAGATTTAATTTCATTTAGCACAATCGATGACGTATGCAACTATGTCATACATTATTTAAATAATTAAATACAGAATCAGTTACGCTTTTATGCAGTATTCTTGTGTGGATCTTCCTTAAACGTGATGTGGCAGGGACTGTGGTGTTGGAGGTTATCGAGTTCCTGCGTGTCTTGAAATTGTGCATGTTTTTTTTTGGTTTTCAATGCATAAATCTGGTAAATTAATGCTACATTTTCTGTGATATTTAGCTGTGACATTTATTGTCTTGCCGGTGTTTTTCAATAAATTTATGACGTTAGTGCTGGGACACGTGGTTACCCAATTCTGGGTAACTGACTGTCTCTGCTGCTCGGTGCTGCACACCGTAGCTCGCTACGACAGCCAGTAGCGAAGCTCATTCTGATACACCGTGGTGAGTTTGTTGTCGGTGCTGTTAGCGTTTCGTTCTCCACAGCTATGTTTGCGTTGTGGTCAAGATGAACATTTTCTACAGAGTTCAGTTGGAAGTTCTTCCTGAAACCAGCTAATATGTATTTTTAAAGAATATCATATGGGACAGTAGTTTTCTTATCTGACAAACGTGTCGTCCGTAGTACACTTAAGGTTTAGGTTGTGCCTAAATAAAAGTAAGGGATGGTCCCTAAATAGCGGGTAGCAGTAGGTTGCACTGTTTCAGTTACCCAACATTTGGCGCCAGTTCATAGAAACGAATGTTCCAATTTTTATTCCAGATGCCACCTTTCCAGTGTTTGAGACATACAGACGTTGGCCATTTAATATCTGGGTTTACTGCAGAGCCGCAACAATGAAAGTGGATACAAATGGTTTCAAAAAAATGTAGTATCTGTCCTTGTGACCCTCTGGTTTCTTCGCCTATGGATTTTCCTAGTCAGAAACATGAAGAAAGAGCGCAAGGCCTCAGATGCGCAGCAGGGCCATTGTCGACCGCAGTTAATGGAATGCAAGAAACAGCGGTTTTTGCTTTTAAAATCAGCCCACGTCCTGTACTTTCAACATCAAACCCAACAGCAAGAGCAAGTAAAGCAGTATTTATGTTATCTCTTTTTATCCAGGGTTAGGAGCAGTTCCTGTCTAAAGAGAGAAAGAAAGTCAAGACTACAGGTAAGACACTACCTTCAACAAAACTTACTCCAGGAGATTCATTTGATGCATCTGATAGACCTTAAACATCTGGGACTACCAAACGCAAGCTCTTCGTAAGAGAGAATCAGAGAGTCGCCAAGAAGAAGGATCATGCGAGGAAAACTCTGATTCAAGACTTGATGAAACCATGTTGACAGACTCATCGTTTGAATATGATGATAACAAGGAGTACATTTACTGCCATCAGCTTGGTCAACCGATGCCTCTACAGATTAAGAGCATCGGTTGCTTTCGCCATTGTTAAGAGCTTCGTGCAGATGTCGACAACGATTCTTGGAACGTTTTAAATGTGACTTCTGTATCAAGAAGCACAAAGACTGAGAATTTTTTGTTGTTATGGCTGAAACGTCGGCAGAGTAACAGACAGTTATGCAGCACACATTTTAGTTTTGAAACAAACATTTGGTGTGAGTAACGGCTACGTCACTAATCCATTAAATGTTAGTGTTTATTTACAACCCGTGACTGGGAAACCCAAAAACTCGAAATTAGGAGCGATATTGTCCGGACGTAAAAATTACACATTTTAATTCTTTGTCCTGTCATTACAGAATGAGAACGTTTTCGGAAGATTTTTATGCAGTGATAGTATTTAAATACTGCCTAGTTAGAGTATAGCACATTTTCACACAATTTAAAGACTGTTAATTTACTGGTGAATTGAATTTAAGAACGTTAGCCGACAGTAGGACACTTTCCATTGCCACTTGTGTCAGCCTTGATTAAATTAAGATACAATCTTTTGTAACACTTAAAAAAAAAAAAGCAGCGCTGTTGAGTCACTGCTGGAGTACTGTTCTCTCGCCTTGTTTCACTGTAGTTGTTAATACGTATTAGTAAAAGGAGTATCGCACTGGACTAATCTGAGACTGCTCTATCGAATGGGCACGTAAACTTCGGCCTTAAAAATAATTTTATTTGTAACGGAAAACAAACGGACACTTTCCGCCGAAACTGGGAGTCGCAAGAACGATTTGATACGCAGTATTTGTCTGGGCTGACTGCAGCTACACGTTGCAAAAATCAAATTGCAAATATCTACCCGAACACTACAGAAAATACGTCTAGCGACTCTTAGGACGGATGCCTATACGTTATTATTATTACTATTTTCGATTATTCCCCTTTAGGTGAATGTGTTAATTTCAACCAATCACAGTTTCACTTTCCTTTCCTCTTTTCTGTTCTTCACAAAACCTAGCGATTAATTCAATGTCCTCTGACCATTGTTCTCTGCTATTTCTTTCCATGAAACTTATTCCATTTTCTTGTTTCTGATTTTATTTCTGAATTGTATTCTATCCTTAATTTCTTTTTCTGGAATTCTGTGTCTTTCCAAGCCTTCATATTTATCTTTCATCCAACTGGTATTTAATTTGCATGCATAAACGGTTTTAAAACTTTTGTTAGTGGGTCTATTTTCATTCATCTTAAATAGGTGTGCACAGTACCATAGCTCTCTTTTCGTAAATTTACGTTTGATGTTCTCTGTGTTGTCATAGAGTTCCTTTGTGGGTCGTCTGAGAAGAGATCCATCTTGGAGAACAGACACATTGATTTTTCTAAGAATTTTCTATTCCTGATTCTCGATGTCATGAATTTTCGTCATCCCACTAATTACTATGATTTCTGCCGCATACAACGCTTCTAGTTAAACAACCTTGTTTTAGTATCTTCGTTTTGTTTTAAGAGATATTGTTCTTTTGTTGCAGTAATTCCATTTTAGTTTGTATGTCGTCTGCCGTTTTCTTTCTGTGTTGGAGATTGTGTTCAGTCCTGTGGATTGGATGGTTTCTCCTTCGTGAGCGACCTGTGAGATTTTTCCATACTGTATTTTCACAGGGAATTTTCATGTTGATTTTGTGTTCATATACTGAGTTTTTTCATAGGAGAGATGACCTCCGATTTTACAAATTTTATGCAGTTTGTCCAGTGCTAATTTGAATTCGTCTTTGTTGTTCGTCAATATAGCCACGTCATACATACGTAATACAGTCATTAGGTTCTGAGACTGGGTACATAATGGCGGTATGGTGCACTAGAGCGCACAGGTGGCGCCGTAGTACTCGTGTGATAATTGTTCATGTCTCCCGCACCAGCAGGAGACAGCTGGGTGCGTGCGCTATAAGCAGGACTACGGTTGTAATTGCGACAGTGACTTGACTGTGCACGTCGGATCTCCAATAAGTCAGAGTTGGAACAACGGACAAACATAAACTTTCACCAAAAATTAGGCAAAACTGCCACCGAAAAATTCCAGGTGATGCAGTAAGTCTACGGTGACGATGAATTGAGACGCAGCGTTGTGTTTAGGTGGTACTGACGTTTTTCACAAGAGAGAGGTAGTCTGGTGGATGACGTGCACAATGGTCGGCCGAAAATGGTTCGAACTAATCTCAAGGTTGAAGAGGTTGCATTGTTGGTAATTGTCAACCGATCTCAAACGGTAGGTTATTTTGCAGCAGCACTAGGAAACAGCCATGACAAGACCTACAAAATTCTGACTGCTGAGCTGACCATTTCGCGTCTTACCCAGCGTGGTGTACGCCGCGTAATGCTGCATCTTGTGCGACATCCAGGTTGCTGTGCTTGCCATCTCTTCAGGCGTCAGTGTCAAAACTTAATGACTGTTGTCAAAGGCGACAGCTACGCCACGGGGGCACCGTTAAATGACTGTAGTACGGGTCTACTTTTAGTTTGAACCTCCGATCGGTTAAATCGTTCCGGTGAAGCTCTAGGTAGATGTGTTGTGCATTGCCTCTATATGCCCGTACATCGCCTCACGTGTACTTTTCGGTTTTGAGCGCACAATGGTCACGTAAAGTTGCCTAGAAAGTAATGTCTCCCGGCAAATGCGAAGTTCTGTTCAAGAGTTTCGTCTGAGTGCATGCAGCTCACGTAACTTTAGTGTCATGCGTTTCATTTTTCATGACAATTCTCAGCTGCCCTCTGCAAGTGTAACAACGACGCGCCTGTAGCGCTTTCGATGGGAAGTGTTTGATACCCACCGCACAGCCAGATCGTCGTTCCCTCTGATTTTCATCTCGTCAGTCATTTGAGCCGCTGGCTATGAGAACAGCATTTAGTTATAGGCAACGAGGTGCAGACCAGCACAGGGAAATGGCGGAAATTACTGGAGGCTGTCTTCTACGATGGGTATATCGGAAAATTAGTACCACACTTCGACAACTGTGGAACTCGTAGCAGCATCTACATACTGAAGTAGCTGGAAGGTGTAAAGAAATGTTGTAAATAGAAACTTTTTGTTTTCACTGGTTTTCCATTTCCGACCTCTGGAGATTGGAAAAAGAAATGCCATCATGCTAAGAAATGAGCCATAGGTCTGTAGAAGAGCGAAGAATTCCTGATCATTTGAGAAAAGCACAGGTCATTACCGTTTTGAAGAAGGGTCGTCGAACAGACGCACATAACTGTAGGCCTGTATCTCTCACGTAGGTCTGCTTGTAAGTAGGTTGTTTAGGTTTTTATGTTGGTAACGCCACGTAGCGCTCTGTATAAAAATCACTGACGGTATTGTGTGACGTCTGTGGCTTGTTTGCATTGTTGGAATTTGCTATTGTAGTGTTGGGCAGTTGACTGTTAACAGCGCGTAGCGTTGCGCAGTTGGAGGTGAGCCGCCAGCAGTGGTGGATGTGGGGGGAGAGATGGCGGAGGTTTGAGAGCGGATGATCTGGACGTGTGTCCATCAGAGACAGTAAATTTGTAAGACTGGATGTCATGAACTGATTTATATATATAATGACTTTTGAACACTATTAAGGTAAATACATTGTTTGTTCTCTATCAAAATCTTTCATTTGCTAACTATGCCTATCAGTAGTTAGTGCATTCAGTAGTTTGAATCTTTTATTTAGCTGGCAGTAGTGGCGCTCGCTGTATTGCAGTAGTTCGAGTAACGAAGATTTTTGTGAGGTAAGTGATTCATGAAAGGTATAGGTTATTTTTAGTCAGAGCCATTCTCTTGTAGGGATTTTTGAAAGTCAGATTGCGTTGCGCTAAAAATATTGTGTGTCAGTTTAGTGTTGATCAGAATAAGTAAAGATCGAAATGTCTGAGTACGTTCAGTTCTGCTCAGCTGCTTTAAAATCAGATAACGTAAGGGGTTTACCAGCATAGTAATTCCATAATTTTTCTAAGGGGACGTTTCTTGCTGATAAATTTGGGAACGTGTTTCATGGTCGTGTGTTGTGATAGTTGTGGAGGACGAATACGTTCTCGGTCGGAATCAACACGGATGTCGAGAACGACGATTGTGTGGAATCCAGCATGCACTGTTCGTCCACTACGTACAGAAAGCGGTAGCTACCGGCGCTCACGTAAACGCCGCGTTCCTTGACTTCCGTCAGGTGCTCGATGCGGCTGTGCACTTCTACCTAATGAACAAAATACGGTCGTATGGAATATCGAACCAATAGTATGGTTGGATTGAGCAGCTCCTAGCGAATGGAGCACAGCATGTCGATCTCAACGGAAAGAACTCACAGGCTTGAAAGTAACTTCGAGAGAACTCCAACACAGTATTATATAGATCGATAACTTTTCACAGTATACAGTGTGGTCCATCTGAAGTTTCGGATGAGATTATCTCTAAAACTATACATCGGGTAAAAATAGTGGGTATGACAAGTTCATAAGCTCAAAGGGGGACATCACATGATAAAATTGAAATTGGGGAAGAACTCTGATTTATTTAGAATGATCCGAGAAGGTCGCATCAAATCGATACAAAATGTACACCAATTGTTTCATTACGCCAAATTAAGCTATTTTTATACAAAATGTATCCTACCCGCCACAGCTTTTGATGGAGGGACGCGGAATGGTATTAAAATCTCGTTGGGGAACTCTTCACAATTGCATTACTCACCCAACTGTGGCGCTACCGTGGCCAAATTGTGAACTATGGCTCAGTATAAATGTCGTTGCTATGGGATCAGACGTCATTTCACTTTCAGATTGTGAATCGTAAACATCAACTGACGAATGTAAATAGACTGTAGCGCCTAGAACCACTCCTCTGGCCGGCAAAGCGACATGTCAGTCGCTGAAAGAGACGCGTTTGCATCACGATATTGTTTATTGTTAAAGTTCTGAGAGCCTACGTTCCTAGAAGAGCCGACAAATATATTGGTTCCTCCTATGCATATCTCGCGAAAAGACCATTAAAATAAAATTAGAGAGATTGGACCGCTGACGTAAGCTTACGGGCATCATTTTTCCCACGAAATATTGGCGACTGGAAGAGGAAGTGGAAAGTGGTAATGATTCACAAAATACCTTCCGCCACAAAACAAAAGGTGGCTTTCTGAGTATAGATATAGGTGACGATGTGTGATTCAATAAACGACGTGAGCATGTGAAATTTTTTGGTTTCTCCGTATAGTTCCATATGTCTTGTATACAGTATTTTACTTTCTAATAAAACTGACACATGTTTTTTAATTGAGCACATAAATTTGAATCGTGTACACTGATGGTCTTAAGCACGGCCATTCTGTCGGCTGTCCAACAGTTTCCCAAAACAGAGTCTTTAGGATAAAACTTTAGAACGAATTTACAAACTTTTGACGCAGGGCTCTGTGCCGTTATAAAAGTATTGAGGCAGATGAGGTGTAATCGACGGAAAAACTTTCCCGCCTGCTCTTGTTCCCAGTGTGTCCCACAGACCATCCAGTAAATGTACCCAGCAGATCAAGTCAAAAACATGCAGGACACATTTTTTGAAAGACATAATGTTTACGGCAGTGACTTTTAAACTTTTTATTTCCATTATTGCAATTTTGGCCTTGGGCCATTATCAAGTGCAGATGTTTTGGCATTAAGCCATGTCAACTTTATATCGGCTGAAAAATTTTTATGTATCAGCCTGTATAAAACATGTGTCAGCCTGTAAAAAGTTAACATGGCTTAAAGCAAAACATCTGCACTTGATAATGGCCTAAGGCCGAAATTGCAATAGTGGAAATAAAAAGTTTAACAGTCACTGGCGTAAACATGATGCCTTTCAAAAAAGTTACACATGACTGTGAATCCCAGTTACGAAAAGTTAATTAAATGCAGGACACACTTTACATGCTACAAAGTCAAGGAAAGGAAGAATTATTCTGCTGGCCAACGGACTCTGTGGTAATTAATCCTGCCACAGCAGCAAGCGACGCTTGCAAGAGAACGTAATGTACTGTCCAGAGCTGTCTCTTTGAGCGCTACTACCTTGTTGTTGAGGGGTATAGTTACGTGCCAGTGACAGAATGTGAATCTGGAAGCACAATAAAAGAAATTGAGGCTGGTGAAGCCTACAGTTCTTCCATGGCGAACATTATTTGGGGCTCCACTACTAGGCGATGCTTGCGGCACAACAGGGTCTGTACACCATATCTTACCTAACAACATTTTGAATTCTGACAGGAGACCGTTATATATATATATATATATATATATATATATATATATATATACTCCTGGAAATGGAAAAAAGAGCACATTGACACCGGTGTGTCAGACCCACCATACTTGCTCCGGACACTGCGAGAGGGCTGTACAAGCAATGATCACACGTACGGCACAGCGGACACACCAGGAACCGCGGTGTTGGCCGTCGAATGGCGCTAGCTGCGCAGCATTTGTGCACCGCCGCCGTCAGTGTCAGACAGTTTGCCGTGGCATACGGAGCTCCATCGCAGTCTTTTAACACTGGTAGCATGCCGCGACAGCGTGGACGTGAACCGTATGTGCAGTTGACGGACTTTGAGCGAGGGCGTATAGTGGGCATGCGGGAGGCCGGGTGGACGTACCGTCGAATTGCTCAACACGTGGGGCGTGAGGTCTCCACATTACATCGATGTTGTCGCCAGTGGTCGGGGGAAGGTGCACGTGCCCGTCGACCTGGGACCTGACCGCAGCGACGCACGGATGCACGCCAAGACCGTAGGATCCTACGCTGGTCCAACTGAGGCGCCAGGTGGAAATGACATGGCAAGCCGTTCCACAGGACTACATCCAGCATCTCTACGATCGTCTCCATGGGAGAATAGCAGCCTGCATTGCTGCGAAAGGTGGATATACACTGTACTAGTGCCGACATTGTGCATGCTCTGTTGCCTGTGTCTATGTGCCTGTGGTTCTGTCAGTGTGATCATGTGATGTATCTGACCCCAGGAATGTGTCAATAAAGTTTCCCCTTCCTGGGACAATGAATTCACGGTGTTCTTATTTCAATTTCGAGGAATATATATATATATATATATATATATATATATATATATATATATATATATATATATGCTCTGGTTTAAATGACAATGAGAAATAGCAATGAGAAGCGTGTGCAGAAGATTTCAAGGTTTCGCGTGTTAGGATTCCTACCGATATTAGTGACTAGGTTAGTTTAACATATATCCTCTTTTAGTCAAAGATCAATTCATCTACAGTTATCCTAAAGAGTTTTGAAATGTCGATTGCTTGTGCATTTATCTTTCAGTGTACATTTTTACTAGGAGACAGATTTTATATAAGCACTTTTAACGTCCATGTGCAGATTTGTTGTTTAATGTTTACTCACTCTCACAGTGTCTCACTCTTACCTCCTTTACATTAGTGCTCAGTCTCACAGGTTCAAAAATGGCTCTGAGCACTATGGCACTTAACTTCTGAGGTCATCAATCTCCTAGAACTTAGAACTACTTAAACCTAACTAACCTAAGGACAGCACACACATCTATGCCCGAGGCAGGATTCGAACCTGCGACAGTAGTGGTCGCGCAGTTCCAGACTGTAGCGCCTAGAACCGCTCGGTCACTCGGGCCGGTGTCACACAGGTGTTCCAAGGAATAGCTTTTAGTATGATTTTCAACAAATTCTCGTATTATTTTTATTTTACGTAATGATTACATCAGCGTGAGGAAAAGGAGTGAACTTATGTGTAGACATGCATGATATCGTGTGTGTGTGTGTGTGTGTGTGTGTGTGTGTGTGTGTGTGTGTGTGTGTGTGTGTGTGTGTGTGTTCTAATTCATTGATATGCAGCCACTGCGTGTGTTTATTGGCAGAAAATATTTAAAGAGCTTAATATCATGTGCATAAATTAACGTGCAGTTTCTCCAGCAGTTTAGTGTGGACTATAATTATCGCATGGCTGCGAAACTTGGTAGATATGTTAATGCATTAATGCGGAACCGATCTGCACTTTAAAAAATAGTAACAAGTGTCGCGCTCAGGTGCAAACTGGCGCTGTACAGCACCTCGTCGACGACTCCGGTCCTCATAATGAACAAATTGCGTTCGCGGCGGTTAATAATATCAACAATCAATATCAATATTCCTCACTTGTTTGACCTCTTCTGTCCATGTCCTGTTCCTAATCAGTTACATATGGAAGCATTTCTGTGTACCGTCGTTGTATTTATAGCGCCAATTTTCGCCGGTTGGCCATATCTAGCCGCGCGGAGTGGCCGAACGGTTAGAGGCTTCATGTCACGGATTGCGCTGCCCTCCCGCTGGAGGATCGAGTCCTCCCTCGGGCATTGGTGTGTGTGTGTGTGTGTGTGTGTGTGTGTGTGTGTGTGTGTGTTGTACTTATAGCAAATTAGTTTAAGTAGTGTTTAAGTCTAGGGACCGACGACCTCAGTAGTTTGGTCCCTTAGGAATTCACACATCTGGCCATATCTACCCAAGTTTCGCTTCCATATGGTAATTACAGCCCATACTGGACCTCTGTGAGTAGCTAAAGCTTAACTATAACCACCCTGTGTGTGTCCACAGGCCATTGTCCCGAAAGACTGCTACCGAGGAGAGACTTTATTTTCTCCAAGCAATTGCTTCACGTTCTGTAAGGGCGCTGATAACAAAGTCACTGAGCACCTTGAAAACAGCGTCACAAAACTCACCACCACCATCACCATCATATCTAGCAACGGAAAATAAAAAGATGAACCACTGTGGAAGACTTGTTGAGAAGTGAGCTACTGGAATTGTTACGGGTAATTTTATTTACGTTTCCGCTTCGTATTTTAGCTCGCCGCCAGAGAGTTACGCCCGGAGCAGGTTGCTCATTAGCCGCTCTGGCAGACCACACTCAGCCCATATACCTGTCCGCTGCCGTCGCCACGGAAATGAGAGCGGTGAGCGGTGTGCGACCACGCTGCGGTAAATCCCGCACCGCCGGAAACATTACATACGTCACGCCGTCAGCAGCCAAAACAGCTCGTTTGTCCCCGCTGACAAGCCCCCACACACCACTTATTGATGAGACAGTGTGCCCGTCTCGGATCGCAGGGATCGGCAAACTACAAATGCCATTGTCATATACTACATCAAACAGAGTGCAGCTATGACGTACAGGTTTCCTCCAGCAAAAGCTCCTGCAGAACGAGTACCGTAATTCCACTGGAGTGTCCGCTATTGTAATACGTTAAGACAGGATAAAACTGCTGGCTCACTAGGACTCGAACACGGCGCTTGACATACAATGTTCTTACCCTCTGAGCTATATGGACACGACTCGCGACCCTGTATCACAGCAAGTCACGCTTTGGAGTAGTATCAGTGTGGTACACAGTTCGTTCAGAAAGCAGCATATTTTTCGTAGTGTCTTACGTTTTATATTGTTTTGCGAATTCACAGTAAGTTACTTCCTGCAGATTAAAACTGTGTGTCGAACTGAGGCTCGAATCCAGTACCTTGCCTTTGGCAGACAGTGCTCTGAGGCAGGGGATCTTTGAGTAGCTTTTTGGAAAGCAGACGAAAGGTAGTATCAGAGTTTCAAAAAAAGGTAGTAAAAGTAATCCACTAAATTACAGGCCCATTTCATTAAGGTCAATATGCAGCAGGATTTTGGAACATATGTTGTGTTCGAACGTTATGAATTACCTCGAAGAAAACGGTCTATTGCCGGCCGGGATGGCCGAGCGATTCTAGGCGCAACAGTCTGGAACCGCTCGACCGCTACGGTCGCAGGTTCGAATCCTGACTCACGCATGGATGTGTGTGATATCCTTAAGTTAGTTAGGTTTAAGTAGTTCTAAGTTCTAGGGGACTGATGACCTCAGCAATTACGTCCCTTAGTGCTCAGAGCCATTTGAACCAAAACGGTCCATTGACACATAATCAATGTGGATTTAGAAAACAACGTTCTTGTGAAACCCGAGTAGCTCTAAAATTGCATGAAGTGTTCAGTGCTATTGACAGGGATTTCAGATTGATTCCATATTTCTGGATTTCCGGAAGGCTTTTAGGGAAACTGCGTGCTTGTGGAATACCTTCTCAGTTAGATGACTGGATTAGTGATTTCCTGTCAGAGAGGTCACAGTTCGTAGTACCTGAGGGAAAGTCATCGAGTAAAACAGAAGTGATTTCTGGCGTTACCCAAGGTAGTGTTATAGACCCTTTGCTGTTCCTAATTTACATAAACGATTTGGGAGACAATCTGAGCAGCCGTCGTAGGTTGTTTGCTGACGACATTGTCAAATGGCTCTGAGCACTATGGGACTTGACATCTGAGGTCATCAGTCCCCAAGAACTTAGAACTACTTAAACCAGACTAACCTAAGGACATCACACACATCCATGCCCGAGGCAGGATTCGAACCTGCGACCGTAACAGTCGTGCGGTTCCGGACTGAAGCGCCTGGAACCGATCGGACACCGCGGCCGGCTAAGAACAACTTAAATTGGAAGGGGAAGGCTAACCAAAGAATGCGTTTTATTGGCAGAACACTTAGAAAATGTAACAGATCTACTAAGGAGCCTGCCTACACTACGCTTGTCCGTCCTCTTTTTAAATATTTGTGCTCGGTGTGAGATAATTATCTTATAGAATTGACGGAGTACATCGAAAAAGTTCGAAGAAGAGCAGCACTTTTTGTATTATCACGAAATTGGGAAGAGAGTCCCACTGAAATGATACAGGATTTGGGTTGGACATCATTAAAACAAAGGGGTTCTTCGTTGCGGCGGAATGTTCTCACGAAATTCCAATCACCAACTTTCTCCTCTGAATGCGAAAATATTTTGTTGACACCAACTTACGCAGGGAGAAACGACCACCATGATAAAATAAGGGAAATGAGAGCTCTTACAGGAAGATATAGATGTTTGTTCTTTCCGCGCGCTACACGAGATTGGAATAATAGAGAATTGTGAAGGTTGTTTGATACACACTCTGCCAGGCACTTAAATGTGATTTGTAGAGTATCGATGTAGATGTAGAACTGAAGCTGTCAAAGAGTTTGCGCCGCGTCTGCATAGCTCAGTCGGTAACAACATTGCCTGCGAAAGGCAAGGTTCCAGGTTCGACACCCTGTGTGGTACACAGTTTCCATCTACCTGGAAGCTTAGAAACAGCGCACTTTCCTTTGCAGAGTGAAAGAATCATTTTGAATACCTACGTAATTAACTACGAGGGTTGGTGTACCGGATAGCCCGGATGTGGGTTTTAGGTGGTTTTCTACATCCTACTAGGTGAATAACAGGGTGGTATCTCACCTACCTCGATTACGCGATTCACAAACATTTAGATAATTTTCGCCCACTTTCACAAGGATAAAACTGCACTACCATCACCGGGGAACGGGAGGGGCCGGGGGGGGGGGGGGGGGGGAGGGGAGGAAACGGGGGATGATAGGAAGGAAGACCATCCGGCCACCCCTTAAAATAATCAGTCCAGATCAGTTTACAACCATGCCGATATTGGGCAAGGTACACAAGAAAGCATAAACATTCGATCCTTACGAAATATGATAGTTATGTTTATTTAGGTTGTAGGACCCAGCTGTTTAACCAGTTACGTTGCTGTTTAACCTGTTCATAAATTACAGTATCATCTGATAAGTCTACATTTACATTTTTCTACATTGCTCTCTCCTGATCGTATTAAATATTGGCACTGCAGGGAATGCAAACTCAGTATGGTACGGTGCTCGTACAAGTTTTACAGGTCCGTAAAGACTAGAGATTAACCAGAAGAGACTGAGGATCAACACTGTGAAGAAATAATCATTAACAGAGACACTACCTAAGGAGAAGCATCGGGGCACACCCTTGTAATGCGGAACTGACTACTAGATGTCACCCACCAGTGAAAAGGAGTCGGGCAGGAATACAGTGTTGGAGTAGCTTCTCATAAGCCAAACGTTTCTGCTGTCAGTGGAAAGCGGCGTTCGAGGTGGTGTAAAGAGCACCGCCACCGGATGATGGATGACTGGAAACGAGGGATTTTGAATGATGCATCACGCTGTACACTGTGGCAACCCAATGGGTGTGGCGTATGCGTGAATAACTTTACCTACCATCATGTATAGTGGCAACAATGATTTATGGAGGAATTAGTGTTATGGTTGTAAGTAGGCTGTTTAGGTTTTTTTATTGGTAACGGCACGTAGCGCTCGATATGAAAATCAATGGTTGTGCTGTGCGCTGTCTGTGGCTGGCATTGTTGGAATAGTCGCTATTGTAGTGTTGGGCAGTTGGCTGTTAACAGCGCGTAGCGTTGCGCAGTTGGAGGTGAGCCGCCAGCAGTGGTGGATGTGGGGAGAGAGATGGCGGAGTTTTGAAAGCGGATGATCTGGACGTCTGTCCATCAGAGACAGTAAATTTGTAAGACTGGATGTATCAGTAGTTAGTCGCTTCAGTAATTTGAATCTTTTATTTAGCTGGCAGTAGTGGCGCTCGCTGTATTGCAGTAGTTCGACTAACGAAGATTTTTCTGAGGCAAGTGATTCGTGAAAGGTATAGGTTAATGTTAGTCAGGGCCATTCTTTTATAGGGTTATTGAAAGTCAGATTGTGTTGCGCTAAAAATATTGTGTGTCAGTTTAGTGTTGATCAGAATAAGTAAAGAGAGTAATGTCTGAGTACGTTCAGTTTTGCTCAGCTGTTTGAAAAGCAAATAATGTAAGAGGTTTATCAGCACAGTCATTCACTAATTTTTCTAAGGGGACGTTACATGGTATGGGGAAGTTTTTCATAGACAGAGTGTGGTCTCTTTATTGAGCTGCTGAGTACTGAAGGATACATTTTAGACATTGAGATTTTCATCCTGCAGCGGAGTGTGCGCTGTTATGAAACTTCCTGACAAATTAAAACTGTGTGCTGGACGAGAAACTCGACCTCGGGACCTTTGCCTTTCGCGGGCAACTGTTCTACCAATTGAGCTACCAAGCACGACTCACGACCCGTCCTCACAGCTTCAATTCTGGCAGTACCTCATGGTAGAGCACTTGCCCGCGAAAGGCAAAGGTCCCGAGTTCGAGTCTAGGTCCGGTACACAGTTTTAATCTCTCAGGAAGTTTCACATTTTACAGCATTGTTTACCACATACAGTTGAGGAACTGTTCGGAGTCGATGAATATTTGTGTCGGTATGAGAATGCAACCTGCCATAACGCAGCAATTGAGGTATCGAATTGCGAATATTTACATTCCTGAAATGGACTGGCCTACCCTGAGTCACAACCTTAATGCAATGGAGCACCTCTAGGATGAGTTAAAATGTCGGCGTCGCTGCAGACATTATCGTCCAACGTTACTACCTTCCCTGGTTTCGCTCTCGAAAAAAAATTGGCTGCCGTTCCTCCACGGACATATAGACACCTTACTGAAAGTGTCCCCAGGAGAGTTCAAGACGTCATACAGACGAAGAAGGGACACACACCCCATATTGATACCTCTGATGTCCAAATACGGTTGATGAGGTAATGTAAACGACTGCAGACGATTCGTCTTTCCGGTGTCAACTGACTAGCATGCTCTGCGGGGTCAATCCAATACTGAGACTGCCCAGCATCTTCTCATCTATAAATTTTTTGTAAATATTTTGCAATCTGGACGTAGATTATTCGTTGACTGGCGATGTTCGTGACACTTGCAGGTAGAGGAATGCCCAGTTTCATGATTGCGCTGCCGGCCGCGGTGGTCTCGCGGTTAAGGCGCTCAGTCCGGAACCACGCGACTGCTACGGTCGCAGGTTCTAATCCTGCCTCGGGCATGGGTGTGTGTGATGTCCTTAGGTTAGTTAGGTTTAAGTAGTTCTAAGTTCTAGGTGACTTATGACCTCAGATGTTAAGTCCCATAGTGCTCAGAGCCATTTGAGCAGGCCAGAACTCAAAATATTTTTAAGAGGGCATGTTTTTGATAAACAGGCGGAAATCAATTTTGCCTATTTCCTTACAATAAGCGAACAAGCACACTTTTGATACAAATAAATATACTAATTCCATCATTATTACAGAGATTATTTAATTAAATTAAGAATCTTAATACAAAACCTTAAATAATTACAAAATCAAAATATAAAATAATGAATTAATATTATTTATATTCACTGTTTAAATACTAATATACAGATTCAACAGCGCAAATGACGTTACTTGCACTGAAAACCTGAAAATGCGTTGATAATCGTTTCAGTATCATTCAATTCATGAGGAAATAATAATTCAAATGGCCCTGAGCACTATGGGGCTTATCTGATGTCATCAGCCCCCTAGACTCAGAACTACTTAAACTTAACTAACCTAAGGACACCACACACATCCATGCCCGAGGCAGTATTCGAACCTGCGACCATAGCAGCAGCGGGGTTCAGGGTTGAAGCGCCTAGAACCGCTCGGCCACTGCGGCTGATTAAATAGTAACTACAAATTTTAACTACTGTCAATGCTTATTGAGGAAATGACCGACCAATCACAAGCGCGCCATGGGGAGGTCAGGCACCAAATTGCTAAGATAGCTCACTACTGATCTGCGATCGGGTTCCGAGGAGGTTATGCACGAATCAGTGTATAAAATATATAAAGACGGAACAGTCTATTGAAAAATTGCCTCGGATGGATTGTTGATCCAAGTCAGTCGCCGATTGATTTTCGAGGTGGCAACATGCGAACTACTGGATGAAGTGCAACTCCGCGTAAAGACGTAATTAATTGTTCAATTTTCCTCGGAAAACTTATTTGTGCGATCTCATATTCATTCTAAGATCGTGTGCAATACTGTTGTGACTTTTACAGCGCTCGGGAACTAATGATTGACTGGGAATTTTGTTATGAATAGCAACGATAGACTGGCTATAGAAAATTTGTGGTAAAATCTTATGGGACCAAACTGCTAAGGTCATTCGGTCCCTAAGATGACGCACTACTTAATCTAACTTAAACTAACTTACGCTAAGTACAACACACACACACCCATGCCCGAGGGAGGACTCGAACCTCCGACGTGGCGGAGCCCCGCGGACCGTAACAAGGTGCCACAGACCGCGCGGCCACCCCGCACGGCACTGGCTCTAGAAACTGTTTTGCTAATTTTGAGATTTTTGAAATAAAACAAAATTATCTGGCATCCTAACATTTTACAATTCTTAATATGTTTCCAATTCCAACCTACCCACTAGTCACGTTATTATGCACTGTTTATATTGCGGGCTTTCAAATAGAAAATGAATCAAATGAGGTGGCCCTCAACTACGTACTCTCTGACTCAACGGTGAAATATTAAAAGTTTTTGCTGGTTTCGTTATCTAGGGGCTGGGATGCGTAGTTGCCGCATTGCTGTCAAATACTGCAGAGTCTACAGTATACGATACGAATACGCACATTGAATCGAATGGTCGAAGGTTTCTATCACTTGGCAATTGCGAATTATGAATGTAACATATAAATTTATAAATGAAAGATTCTAATTAAATAAAATCTGCAGGTACTATCTTAATGACCTTAAATGATGAGTACGATAGTAGAAGTACTTGTGTTGATGGTCCAGCAATTAAGTAAAATATAAGTTGAATAAGAGGGAAACAATAGATTCCTACTTCACATAATTGGTTATGAACAACGACATAGTTCGCGAGTATTCACTTCCGAACGCATACTACGTCTTCACTGCAGAAGCCACGGTAATGACAGAAGAGCACACGTCGGCACTCCGAAATATTTCTATCCTCCGTGACCACGCGCATACTGCTCCACTCCAAGTCTTTCCCGCGACTGTGTTCCGTGCCGTACTGTCACGCCACGGTTTTCCAAACTCTCTCGTGTCCTCTCCAGAAACGATCCTCCTCTCCCACTTCCATATAGTCTCACCATTAACGAGATGGCTGGAGCGCTCCCTCCATGTATCCAAGCCAACGTACACTCACAAACATATTTAAGGGAATACGAAATACTGGTTTTACATTTAAATACTTGAAATTAAATAAATATTCCTATGGCTGGACCATAAACACGCTCTAACACAATGTAAAACAATTTAAATAAACAAATATCAAAGGAATAGAACAAAAGGTTGGCCAGTAGCCTAATGTCTCTGTGCTTTCTAAAACACGGTAAATATTTAACCAATTCCTTCATGAATAGCATATATCGGATATAAAAAAGTCATAGATAAATAAGTATATTTATAAGCAAAGCTGCTACCGTTTTTGTGTAGCTGTGGAGTACTTAAGGCCTAACGCGATCAATAGTGATTAGCCACTTTGACCTTCAATACCTCATGTTGTATTCAAGTTCCATGCCTGTAATTCACACCAATTTAGGTTTACACTAATAGCGTTCTAAAGACACGTAGATCGATGAAATCGGATGAACTGTTTAGATTTTGGTAATTCATTGCTGCGTGTTACTTGTATAATTTACAGTCAGATAATAAACTTTAAACTAATAAAGATACTGAAAATCTGATTACACCATCAGAATCGTCGTGTAAATAATAGTAATGTGCATGTTTCTTTCTGACGTATCGTGATTCAAAAATGGCTCTGAGCACTATGGGACTCAACTGCTGTGGTCATCAGTCCCCTAGAACTTAGAACTACTTAAACCTAACTAACCTAAGGACATCACACACATCCATGCCCGAGGCAGGATTCGAACCTGCGACCGTAGCAGTCGCAAGATTCCGGACTGCGCGCCTAGAACCGCGAGACCACCGCGGCCGGCATCGTGATTCATCTGGCTACTATTAATTTCTATATGAACTGTGAAATGTCTGCCGTTAAGGTTTCACAAAGTCCATCATCTTTGACACTCCCGGCATGTTACCTTCATCAACAAACAGTCACCATGGAATTCACAGCCATGTGGCTGGTCCGGCCATTGTGCGGCATTATGCGGTTGCTAAGCTAACGTTCGGCACCACGTGGATGCTGCCGGGCCACGACCCGCCGAAAGACCCCAGCTCGGAACTTAGAAATTTTCAGGGCGCCACAACTCTCTCGTTACCTCACAATATTTATAAGCGGTAGAGCTCATGAGTGACGGAAGAGAAATCAACTGGGGCAACGTCTACAAAACGCTAAGTAAGTAAGTTTTTCTGCGATTTACTTACGAGAAGTAGAGGGCAGGCGTACTAGAGTCTCATCCGCAAATCACACGTAGCCTCACCATGCGTCCCTGTGTACCTATTGTGGTGGATGACAGTTCGAGCATTCATTCCTTTGTCTGTTGTGAAAGCGTTATACTGCGGTTACTCTCGTATCGGGTATCACTGCTAATACTAACAAAAATTCAGCAGTATATGATGCGGCCGGACATTTGATTCGTTGTGGATGATTTGTTGCAGATAAACGCAGATTTCCGTCTGTCGAGAGGGAGGAGGTATTAGCGGGTGTGGCGTCGCCCTGGCGAGCAAGTGGCGGTAGCGTTGGCGTCTATTTGTGGAGCGCGTTACGCGGAAATCCATAGCGAGGGCGATGCACAGTCACAGGCAGAGGGCGGAGATGCGGGCTGTGTGCTGTGTGCGCCTCGCCCCCTGTCGCCTTCTCCTTCTCCATCTCCTCCTCCTCCTCCTCCTCCTCCTCCTCCTGCGCCCTGCGGGACGGTTTTAGCCGCGCAGCGCAGCCACGGCAGAGACCGACGCTCTGTCCCTTCCAGCCGCGCCAGGCCGTCGTACTCGCGGTGCGTCGTTGCGGTCTGGTCACTTTTAGCTTGTTGTGGGGCGGCGGGTGGAATAATAGAATAAATGTTTTGTATTTATGCTGGTTGTCGTTATCAACACTGGCCCTCTAACTGCAATATTGGCAACCAGAAAGTGATTAGCAAAACGTGAAGCCTGTAATTAGAATTCCTAGTGCCCACATCATTTGAGAAATACATTTAGAGCTACAGCTTATACCTCTGAATGTCACAGACCAAAAAGAATCCACACAATCCAACTACCAGAGCAGTTCAGAGTCTAATGCGCTGAAGCCACTATAACTGTTCAAATTAAATGTTTAGGTGAATGCTCACCATAATTTGATGATCATGTTCATCAAACGCCACGCTAATAATGGTAGAATGTCTGTCCTGCGGCGGCACGTGATAATACAACATACGCAAACTAAAGATAGATCATTAACGTCATCCCAAAATTAGCACTTCACTCGAAAACGATTTCATGGTTACGCGTATCCCGAGTATCTTATTACTGCATCCGAGGCTGTTTATATCAACGATACCGACGCGACGCGACTCCCGGCACAGGTGGTGCGCTAATCACCGTCTGGAGAGAACTGGGGCCTTCTTTTCTCGCGGAGCGTTCTTACATATAAAGCCCCGGTGCTGACGGCTAAGGGACGCCTGATCAAATCTGCTCTCCCGACTAGCCGCTGGTCTAGTAATGCACCACTTTAAGTTATCGAATAAATCATTGCTTCCTTTGTTGATGGCCGATGAAGCTATCAAGTTAAATGTGCAGTCAGCACACAGGTAATAATCATAATAAAAGTCCGACGTGGCTAAGACAAATATTTTGGGCGAGATGATTAATTTAATTACACTACACGCAGTAGACAAGCTCAGAACTTGCCCTTTGGAGATACGCTATCGCTATAGTTTTATAGTTATTCAGTTGAAACTTCTCACATCTTTATGATTATAGCGGGTCTCCCTTCTACTTAAATTTAAACATCCTAGCTTTATTTATTCGCCTGCTTACTCTATCTTGTTTCCATAGTTTCTAAGACAAGAACCAGAAAATCATGAATTTCAACTAAAATTTTAATTTGTGAGATCCAGAATACTGCTTCTACTAAATTATTATGCAAAAGGAATCTAAATATAAATTTTTAAGTTTCTAGCTCTTTTGCGCCAATGATTTTTACAGAAAAACATCCAAATTTAGAAAATGGTTGAAGTTATTGAACTGATACCCAACACATATTGATTTTGTATTACTCCTGACATGCTAGAAACGTTTCAGGTTATTTACTTCATTTTAAAGTATTGCGCAATATTTATAACGTCAGAGCTAGTTACAGCGGACTAGGCTGGCACACAACGGAAAGACTGATGTGAATTTTATAAGGCGTGAGTATGCTGCTTCCCTACAGTCTGTCGGAAGAAACCCTATAAGCTTGGGCGAGCGACCTACTATAAGTCATCGTTACGCTTTGCACACAGTATTTTACAAAGAAACCGCATCGGTTCAGGTTGTGTGATGCAAGGTAGACGTTGTGCCGGCTTTCTTGTATAGGCTGTCTGAAATTATGAAGTTGGTGCATAAATTCGTAGCGCTTTTAACCTTCTCGTGCCACTTCTTGAGTACACCGACGCGTATCATTGTGCATTAATGCGTTTAAAAGATCTGCACGAAATTCTGAAGCTTTTTCTGGATGTGGAGAGTTACTAATGTTAAAACGATCCTCGTTAAAACGAGAAAACCATTTTCTTGCGGTTCCTTGTCCCCATACATGCCGAAAATGTTTCAGGCTGCCTCCACTGCTGTCACCCCTCTATTGAACTCAAACAAAAGGAAACTGTCGGAAATGTTCCGATTTCTCCAGTTCACACTCCATTTTGTACCGTCCACAGCTCCACTCATTATCTCCAAATGGCAAATTGCCTAAGTAAATTCCGAAAGCAACAGTGAACTACAGATAAAAAAATGGCAACTGGAATACCTGACATCCAAAACGACAATGCTACGGAGCTATGCATCAACCTATTATTAAACCCAGAGGTCGTACGGAGCAAGGCTGCCATAATGGGAAATTACATAGACAGCTGAGAGGGGCAGTCACCACACAGTCAAGGGGGTATTTTCCTGTTGTTAATGTTAAGTGAAAATTGTTGCAGAAAGCCTACAATAAGTAATGAGGAGGCGTGGCCGCTGAAGAACGTTCGATGAACCGATTAGCTGCTCAGTAGCAGTTGGCAGCCGACAGCTGTGCAATAATAACGCCACCAAAGATTCCACCAGCGCAGAAACAGATTTAAAAATGTTAAACAAAAGTTTCGTATCTGTATGTGCATTGATTATGCTTAGTACCGCGCCATGTGTGATAGATTATGTTTAAAATGTAATGAATGATAGTTAATGATTTTCGGCGGCGCCTAACTCTACGTATTACTTTTAATACAGTTGGGTAAAACTTAATTTCTGCTGGTAGTCATCTTTGTATCTTGGCTGTGGGAGGTATAATCTGTTAACGATGGTATTACTACAGGCCTGTGACTGATCTGAACGGCTGGACCGAGTAGAGTTGGTTTTGAATGGAAGATTGACGGTGTATGTATGGAAATGACAATTCATTTATTCTGTGCAAGTGAATTGCTCTTATGAAGGTGTGATTTTACTTAAGGTTCGTAACATTAAAGTTCATCTTCGCCAGTTTCTCTGTAACCAGACAAATTATTCATTCAGGACTGGATTACTTTGGTGAGATAGTACAATATAAGGGGATAGTTATACAGGATCAATATTCGTGTGGTGCCGTCGTACGCCGATAACTCGTACTGGGTACACCAAGGTTCTTGCTGGACAACTAGTTAGCAAAAATGATTACTCCGAGCATAGTAAGAAGCACAACAATATAAGAGCTCCGTCACAACGTGTTCACTTAACAGGGGAAAAGTAAGTCATCAGGGAATTTAAGTAAAAGTTTTCTTGTTCTTACTCTTCGTCACTCTTCATAAGACAAGGTACAAAGACAGCGTTGGAAATAGTTACAGCAACTTGGTGCATTAGGTTAACTGAACGAGAGCAACCTGAAAAGTCACGCCCCTAATTTCTTACGTGAAAAGAAAAAGCCAAACATTATTAACGTTCTACATCTTTATTCTTCATGTCTACGTATTTCCAGCTCTTTACCGCTAGCGCGCTCCGAATTACAGGGTATAGCTTGGCGGTGTGTAACGTAACTTCGAGGGCGTTCAATAAGTGCAAATGGTTCAAATGGCTCTGAGCGCTATGGGACTTAACAGCTGGGGTCATCAGTTCCCTAGAACTTAGAACTACTTAAACCTAACTAACCTAAGGACATCAAACAAATCCATGCCCGAGGCAGGATTCGAACCTGCGACCGTAGCGGTCGCGCGGTTCCAGACTGAAGCGCCTAGAACCGCTCGTCCACTCCGGCCGGCGTTCAATAGGTAATACGACACATTTTCTTTCTCCTTCACTCTCTGTTGAACAAATGTGAAATCTGCTGTGGGACATCGTGGAATATTCCCGCTTCAGCCTGTATAATTTGATGAACTTTCGTCCGGAGGGAGCGTCATACTTAGCCCTCACAAAGGGATCTGTAACGGGGGTGCATTCGAAACAGAGATGTCATTGTGCTTCTTTTGGCGAAAAACCAATTTATCGCAAACATTGACAGGTACTTGCAGAATATCTACGGAGACCTGGTAGCGAACAAAATCACGGTGAGTTGTTGGGCAAGGCGTCTGTCACCACTGAACTAGGTCACACAAATGTGTCCGAAGTCCCGCGTGCCGTGCCGCATATTTTCTTTTCCTTATTCCATAACAAGCAATACTGCCTTGAAACGCGCACGGGCATGTAACGATAATTCCCTCTCTAAATCTCGCGTTCTTCAATCGAGACCTGGTTTCAAACACAAACACGTAATTAAGGCGATGCATGAAATATAGCCATGAATTTCGTGCGCTTATTTCACGTCACTCGCTTTTAGTCCGTCAGTCACGATTGTTTTGCATTGAACAGCGTTTGAGGTTAAGTTTTTAACTTGTGCTGTCGGTTAATATGAAACTTTTGAAAGACATAGTTGGTGATATTGTGGAAATATTTGAAATTGTAAAATATAATGGAAACAATGATAGTTGCCAATGTAAAATTCAATGCTCTTTATCTTGCGAAGCTGATTACCACGCAAGGTGCGGTTATTTCACTGAAAAACTTTCTGAATTATCTCAAACAAATTGGATTATGATGAGACGTTATTCGCAGCAACTACGATATGATTTTAGAAAAGCATATAATTTTAATCTTTCAGAATGAAAACAGAGAAAAAAGAACAAACGCAACTAGAAACTTTATTTGTGAACAAAATATGGGATCAACATTAGCGAAGCGAAACGTGGACTGAATGTCCTACTAGAGATTAACTATGATCATTCCCATCGAGTCAGTGTCGCCCAAGCACTGAGCTTTTTCGTTGTTCTGAAGACACTGTAACGCAATTTGAATCGTATCTTGAAGGTGACATGACAGATGCACAGCCAAATCTTATCATGAAATGACTGTCACTAAGAAATAAGAGAAAAACGCTTATATTACGTCGTGTAATGAGCAGCAACATCCACTTGACCGCCTAGTTATGGAGTTACACGGAAGAGTCAAAGAAACGGGTACATTTTCCTAATAACGTGTAGGCAGCGGCGAGCATTCAGAAGTGCCGCAACACGACGTGGCATGGACTCGACTAATGTCTGAAGTACCACAGGAGGTAACTGACACCATGCATGCTGCAGGGCTATCCATAAATCCGTGGGAGTACGAGGGGCAGATATCTCTTCTGAACAGCACGTTGCAAGGCATCACAGATATGCTGAATAATATTCATGTCTGGGGAGTATGGTGGCCAGCGGAAGTGTTTAAACTCAGAAGAGCGTTCCTGGAGCCACTCTAGCAATTCCGGACGTGTGGGGTGTCGCATTTTCCTGCTAGAGTTGCTCAAGTCCGTCGGAATGCACGATGGACATGAATGGTCGCAGGTGATCAGACATGATGATTACGTACGTGTCATGTGTCAGAGTTGTATTTAGACGTTGAAAGGTCTCTGTTGGATACCTTTCATGTTAATTTCTTAAATCTGTTGTCATTTACGGCATAAATTCCTCTTCTAAATTTACTGTGGTGTTTCTGACTCTATCTGGGAGACTGGGTAGTGGAACGCGTTACTTTCACACATAGGCAAGAACGGACTGTCACACTAATACACTTTAAAACACAGTTTATATGTAATTCATGACACACAGTCTCATACGGAACCTACATCCGCTTTCTTTAATGTACTGTATATGATAAGATACTGTCATCCCCCTTCCATTCTGTGTGAAAGGATGAATGAGCAAATGTATTTCTAGTTGTATGCTTGATGATAGCAGACAAGGCTGTCTGCTAGAGAACAGTAGGACAAACGTCAGAACAGGTAGCTACGCTTTCTAAAAGCAAAGAAGTTTCTATTCTTAGTATGGTCCTGTCCATCCGTTGTCACGTTCGTATAGGAAGCTGCCTCTCTGGTCACTTCCGTTTTGTATCTGGAAGCACCCTTGGTAGGGGCCCACGGCAGTATGTCCGCGGCGAGCGTCTGAAGTGGTAAGATCTCCGGCTAAGCGCGTATCTGCTAAGTCCGTAGGACAATGGATTTCTTAAGTTCAGCCTAACTGAAAATTTAATCACTTTTATTTCAGGTTTAGATCTAAAATATCCAATGTTATCTTAAATTGCAACGCAGTGTACTTCGAGTGTGAAGTTCAGAATATCTTCCTGTAGTTGCTTTGTGACTACTTTGTGAGTAAAGTGGAACCACGTGTGGATGATCCGTAACTCTAACTAAGATCATCAATCTTAAATGCGAATGTGCGTGAGATTATAACGTCTCGTCTTGACAATATTTTTCAACATAGAAACATTTAGTTATGTTCAACCCACGTGGGGTGTACTTTGTGAGACCAGTACCACGTGCTTATACAATTGTTTGACACATCAGGTTAATAGAAAGACGATAGTAACCAGTTCGAGGTTTTTCTTTTGTAAATTGCTTTTCGATGTAATTTATTTTAATCATCAAAATTATTGTGGAGTTACACTCTTTGTGTAAACCAAGTTGACCACGTGATGCATGTGTTGTAAGCATCAAAGTAGCTCTCAGCTATTCTTTTCGGGAAGATTTCACAGAGAGTTAGTATGAATTTAGTATACCAGTGTGTGGTAATTTCATGACGGACAGAATTGCGCTACGAACGTAACTTCTTTGGATGAAAATTGAATCGGTTGGTTGTGGTTAATTTCCTCTTGCGTATGTTTCAACGATCTTCGTGTGTTATTTTATGAATGCAGTCTCCCAATATTGGCTCCATATTTGATGTGTTCCGTAAGATTACAAACTCACATTTTCATAATCCTAAATAGGGCACCAGTTTAGTTATGAATCAAGTTTAATATGCTGAAATTTTAACGGAACAATGATCAATGTTAAAATAAATGTCCAAATATAAATTGATTTATTTCTTTTTATTGAAATTCTCTTTATATATATATATATATATATATATATATATATATATATATATATATATATATATATATATAAAATCACCGGTTGTCGTAAGATGACTATTATAAGATTATAATTAATGTTAGCCTGGTTGACAATTTGATAAACTAGACTGGATACCTGGTGAAACAGTTGCTCAGTAATGCAAGGATAACTTCCCCAGATATCTCACAGCTTTTAACCCGCTTTTATTATCTTGAATATCAGCACCACTTTCAGAACAACTTAATGCATCAACTTTACAACGTATCAAGGGTCCCAACTGCACACGTCCCACACCATTACAGAGCCTTCACCATCTTGAACAGTCATCTGCAGCCATGCAGGGTCCATGGATTCATGAGGTTGTCTCCATACCCGTACACGTCCACCCTGTCAATACAATTTGAAACGAGACTCGTTCGACCAGGCAACATGTTTCTAGTCATCACAGTCCAGTGTCGATGTTGACAGGCTCAGGCGAGGCGTAAAGCTTTGTATCGTGTAGTCATCAAGGGCACACGAGTCAGCCTTCGGCTCCGGAAGCCCAAATCGATGGTGTTCCGTTGAATGGTTCTCACGCCGACATTTGTTGGTGGCCCAGCAATTAAGTCTGCAGCAATTTGCGGAAGGGTTTCGCTTCTGTGATGTTGAACGATTCTCTTCAGTTGTCGTTGGTTCTGTTCTTGCAGTATGCTTTTCCAGCCGCAGTGATGTCGAAGATTTGATGTTTTACCGGATTCCTGATATTCACGGTACACTCGTGAAATGGTCGTATGAGAAAATCCCCACTTCATCGCTACCTCGGAGATACTGTGTCCCATCGCTCGTGCGCCGACTATAACTACACGTTCAAACTCACTTAAATCTTTATAACCTATCATTGTAGTGGCAGTAACCGATCTGACAACTGCGCCAGACACTTGTCTTGTATAGGCGTCGGCGACCGCAACGCCGTATTCTGCCTGTTTACATGTCTCTGTATTTGAATGCGCATGCCATTATCAGATTCTTTGGCGCTTCAGAGTACATAAACAATGGCGTCATCGAAACCATGGGAACCGCGCGACTGCTACGGTCGCAGGTTCGAATCCTGCCTCGGGCATGGATTGTGTGATGTCCTTAGGTTAATTAGGTTTAAGTAGTTCTAAGTTCTAGGGGACTAATGACCACAGTAGTTAAGCCCCATAGTGCTCAGAGCCATTTGAACCATTTTTGAAGCCATGGGGCGCGAGACATCAGTGATGTTATCGACGTTTCAAAGCAGAACATTGAGTTAGCCGACATGAATGTATATAATTCTGTCAAAGAAAGACTAACTGTGTTCGTTATAATAATCACTTATTACGCAAGGAATGTTTATGTCTGGTTTGGCTGAGAAAATGGTGTTTAATGCTACAAGAGTGTCCTGCGATGAAAGAAATGCCTATGTTACATTAATATGCACTGCATCGAAAATTGGTTCTTTGCCTGTTGTTGCCATTTTGCGCACAAGTCAGTCTCCAGAAAATTATATACATGCTTTTCAGTCTGCAAAATATTATTTAGAAGAGATTTATCAGAAGGTTTTTTCACCCAAAAATACGGATGACAGATGGCAGCAGCGTAGAAGGAAATGCTTTACGAGCTGTACTTCCAAACTGTAGGCTACTTCTCTACGTACTTCATTTTAATCATGTTCTTTGGCGTTTTTGTGCGAAAGTGATCATGACTATATTAAAGACGATCGACGGTCAGTTTGAAGAAATGCAGAACTGTAATGTGTCCAGTACAACACAAGAAGTAGCAGTCAGTGTGTCTGATTCACTAAATGCGGAGAAAATGAAGAAAAGTAGAAAGCTAGAAAAGCACTTAACACGTTTGTGGGGACGGCGTGAGGAGTGGTGTTTAGCATATCGCACTATTGTTTTAACCCGAGGGAACAACACAAATAACTACTATGAATCCTCAATACGAATTTTTAAAGACGTAATACGGCAACGCTATAAAGTTTGTAATATATGTGCGTTAGTGTACTTTAACGCGAATCTTTGAAGCATACCACTAGGTACATACATAAATGCTGCCTGTGCAGAATACAGATTTTAAGACTTTTCACCGAGGACGATCCAGATCGTCGGATATACTTACCAGAATCGGCGGCACGCAAGCTGGGTGAATACCATCGTTCCCCGTATGACGTGCTATTTAAGGAGGAAATTAATGTCTGTGAGAACGGAGAGGTAAATAAACATAATCACAATTACTGGGCAAATATCAGCCTTCACTGGATGGATCCAACGAAGGTAGTTGGTGCATCTAAAGTGATCGTTTAGGGTAGACTATGGACTATGGACTTTCGAGCCCCTTCCTCATTCAGTGTACACTAACAGCATCCCATTATCTGCATGTTAGACTAAGTTTTGTTGCCGTCGCTGATTTCTCAACACGTGACAGTCTCCGGACTTAAGTCAATTAGATTCAGTCTGTGGGAATATGTGACGGCAATTGTGTAAGCGGCGTGGATCAGAAACCTGTGTGCATCTTGGGGAGCTAGTTGTTGATGCTTGTGCTCGCATTCCGGTACGTGTGTTGCTTAAAGACCGTGAGCATTGGGTGAATGGTTCAAATGGCTCTAAGCAAAATGGGACATAACATCTGAGGTCATCAGTCCCCTAGACTCAGAACTACTTATACCTAACTAACCTAAGAACATCACACACATTCATGCCTGAGGCAGGATTCGAACCTGTGACCGTAGCAGCAGCGCGGTTCCGGACTGAAGCGCCTAGAACCGCTCGGATCATTGGGTGAGGCTTATAACATACACCTTATAAGATGCTGAATAACACGCAGAGCACATCTTCTAGCCTTTACGTATTATCACCCCCGTTTGCCTCGTTCTGTACAAAAAGTGCCACGCATCGCAAATGAATAAAGCTGTGCTTAAATAAGAGAGAGACCATTACTTTCCTCGCGTAATTATCTGTCTCTCTGACAGGTCATACGACCAATTTGCATCTGAAAATTAAGATTTGCATCCAAGATGGTGGTTTCCAAAATGACCCCCCATGTTCATAACACAGCGTCACATGTTTTCACCCTCTACCACCTAATAAAACTTGGCATTACATATATGTTTAATTACCTCTTTTTGTTTTAGAAAGGTTGTTCCATGCCTATGGACTGTCCTGTAAAGGGGAAGGGCTTCACATTATCAAATATGATTGCATTATAGCGCTATTACTAATTGTAAAATAATTTAAAACAATAATTTTATGAGTTTCTGTGAATCTGTTGGTCAATGGAACCCTAACGGAAGTTCCTTATTTGAGTCTGAAACGCACCACATTACGTACAAGGATTTTACATGCTCTGCCGTGTTGAGTACATGTGCAACCATACATATGACTCCGTTTGGTACTACTTTTACGCCCTTGCAAGGGTTATTTTTGGTCCTAGTCTTCATTCCCTTTGGTTAAAACAAATAGTTGTAACGACAAAGGATATTAGTGAACATAAGGTTTATAATTTGAAAACAATCATCCACAATTATGGTTATCAAGGTTTATTTGGATCAAACCATGACTGGTTTCAGATATTTACAAATCCATCTTCAGATGGTTGTTACATTTTTCGTTGTTTTCTTGCTGGGGCCTCGTTTTGTATCCGTTACTAGCTTGTTGTACGAGGATAGACAGGTTATTAATACGTGAAATTTGGTGAAAATTTACTTGTTATGTGCTTCTGCCTGACGAAATCACCCTGCGTTTTTGTTGTGAATTTTGAAATTAACATAGTTGTGGACGTGCGCTATGCGAATGCTGTTCAAATCACTGAAAAAATCTTACATCCCACCATTCTCTGTTTAATGGCAGCACACACGATAAAAGTTAACGAAGTGTGGCCCAGCTTGACGTGAGTAACCAAGCAATGTTTTCAAAAATCTTACAGTACCCGAAGCTAACCCCCATGAACCATGGAGCTTGCCGTTGGTGGGGAGGCTTGCGTGCCTCAGCGGTACAGATAGTCGTAACGTAGGTGCAACCACAACGGAGGGGTATCTGTTGAGAGGCCAGATAAACGTGTGGTTCCTGAAGAGGGGCAGCAGCCTTTTCGATAGTTGCAGGGGCAACAGTCTGGATGATTGACTGATCTGGCCTTGTAACACTAACCAAAATGGCCTTGCTGTGCTGGTACTGCGAACGGCTGAAAGCAAGAGGAAACTACAGCCATAATTTTCCCGAGTTCATGAAGCTTTATTGTATGGTTAAATGACAATGGCATCCTCCTTGGTAAAATATTCCGGAGGTAAAATAGTCCCCCATTCGGACCTACGGACGAAGACTACTCAGGAGAACGTCGTTATCAGGAGAAACAAAACTGGTGTTCTACGGATCGGAGCGTGGAATGTCAGATCACTTAATATGACAGGTAGGTTAGAAAATTTAAAAAGGGAAATGGATAGGTTAAAGATAGATGTAGTGGGAATTAGTGAAGTTCGGTGGTAATAGGAACAAGACTTTTGTTCAGGTGAATACATGGTTATAAATACAAAATCAAATAGGCGTAATGCAGGAGTAGCTTTAATCATGATTAAAAAAAAAAAATAGGAGCGCGGGTAAGCTACTACGAACAGCATAGCGAACGCATTATTGTAGTCAAGATAGACACGAAGCCCACACCTGCGACAGTAGTACAAATTTATATGCCCATTAGCTCCGCAGGTGACGAAGAGAAAATTTAACAGTCATGGGAGACTGGAATTCGTTAGTATGAAAAGGAAGAGAAGGAAAAGTAGTAGGGGAATATTGAATGGGGGTAAGGAATGAAAGAGAGGATGGTAGAGTTTTGCACAGAGCATAACTTAATCATAGCTAACACTTTGTTTAAGAGTCATAAAAGAAGGTTGCATACGAGGAAGAGGCTTGGAGGCACTGGAAGGTTTCGGAGAAATTATATAATTGTAAGACAGAGATTTAGGAACCAGGGTTTAAAATGTAAAACATTTCCAGAGGCCGATGTGGACTCTGACAGCAATCTATTGGTTACGATCTGTAGATTAAAACTAAAAAAAAAGAACTGCAAACAGGTGGGAATATAAGGAGATGACCCCAGGTAAGCTGAAAGAACCAGAGGTTGTAGAAAGTTTCAGAGAGAGTATTACGGAACGATTGACAAAAACGGAGCAAAGAAATACAGTAGAAGAAGAATATGTATCTTTGAGAGATGCGATAGTGAAGGCAGCAGGGGATCAAGTAGGTAAAAAGACGAGGGTAACAGAAGAGATATTGAATTTAATTGATGAAAGAAGAAAACATAAAAATCAAGTAAATGAAGCAGATGAAAAGGAATAGAAACGTCTTAAAAATGAGATCAACAGGAAGTGCAAAATAGCTAAGCAGGAATGGCTAACGGATTAATTTAAGGATGCAGAGGTGTATATCGCTAGGGGTGAGATTGATACTGCCTACGGAAAATTAAAGACACGTTTGGAGAAAAGAGAATAACCTATGTGAATATCAAGAACTTAAATGGAGAACTTGTTCTAAGCAAAGAAGGGAAAGCAGAAAGATGGGTGAGATATACAGAGGGTCTATACAAGGTCAATGTACTATGTATTATAGAAATGGAAGAGGACTTAGATGAAGATGAAATGGGAGATATGACACTGCGTGAAGAGTTTGACAGAGCACTGAAAGACCTAAGTCGAAACAAGGTCTGGGAGTTGACAACATTCCATCAGAACTACTGATAGCCATAAGAGAGCCAGCCCTGACAAAACTGTACCATCTGGTGAGCAAGATGTATGACTTCAAGAACAAAGTAACAATTCCGATCCCAAAGAAAGTAGGGGTTGCCAGGTGCGAAAATTACCGAAGTATCAGTTTAATAAGTCACGGCTGCAAGATACTAACACGAATTCTTTACAGACGAATGGAAAAACTGTCAGAAGGTTAGTTCTGATTCCGAAGAAATGTTGGAACACATGAGGCTATACTGACCCTACGACTTATCGTAGAATATAGATTAAGGAAAGGCAAACATACGTTTCTAGCATTTGTAGACATAGAGAAAGCTTTTGACAATGTTGACTGGAATACTCTCTTTCAAATTCTGAAGGTGGCAGGGGTAAAATACAGGGAGCGAAAGGCTATTTACAATTTGTACAGAAACCAGATGGCATAATCGAGGGGTATGAAAGGAAAGCAGTGGTTGGGAAGGGAGTGAGACAGGGTAGTAGCCTATCCCCGATGTTATTCAATCTGTATATTGAGCAAGCAGTAAAGGAAACAAAAGAAAAATTCGGAGTTGGACGTAGAATCCATGTAGACGAAGTAAAAACTTTGAGGTTTGCCGATGACATTGTAATTCTGTTAGAGATAGCAAAGGGCCTGGAAGAGCAGTTGATTGGAATGGACAGAGTCTTGAAAGGAGGATATAAGATGAACATCAACAAAAGCAAAACGAGGATAATGAAATGTAGTCGATGCTGAGGAAATTAGATTAGGAAATGAGACACTTAACGTAGTAAAGTAGTTTTGCTATTTGGGGAGCAAAATAACTGATGATGGTCGAAGTAGAGAGGGTGTAGAATGTAGACCGGCAAACGCAAGAAAAGCGTTTTTGAAGAAGAGAACTTTAACATCGTGTATAGATTTAAGTGTCACGAAGTCGTTTCTGAAAGTATTTGTATGGAGTGTAGCCATGTGTGGAAGCAAAACATGGACGATAAATAGTTTAGAGAACAAGAGAACAGAAGCTTTCGAAATGTGATGCTACAGAATAATGATGAAGATTAGATGGGTAGATCACAAAACTAATGAGGAGGTACTGAATAGATCTGAGATAAGAGAAATTTGTGGCACAACTTGCCTAGAAGAAGGGATCGGTAAGTAGGGCATTTTATGAGGCATCAAGGGATCACCAATTTAGTACTGGAGGGTTGGTTGGTTGGTTGGTTGGTTGGTTGGGGAAGGAGACCAGACAGCGTGGTCATCGGTCTCATTGGATTAGGGAAGGATGGGGAAGTACGTCGGCCGTGCCCTTTCAGAGGAACCATCCCGGCATTTGCCTGGAGTAGTACTGGAGGAGAGCGTGAAGTGTAAACATTGTAGAGGGAGCCCAGAGATGAATACACCAAGCAGATACAGAAGTACATATGTCGCGGTATGTACTGGAAGATGAAGAAACTTGCACAGGATACAGTAGCATGGAGAGCTGCATCAAACTAGTCTCTGGACTGAACTTTCATATAAAATTTCCTACCTAATCAAAAAGAAAAATGATAACATCTACATTCTACCAACAATAAACTTCAACAGAGTGTTTACGCAATAATAGACAGGAAACGAGGCCCAAGAAAGGAAACAACAGAACGTATAACAACCATCTGAAGATGGATTTGTAAAAAATCCGAAACTGGTGTTGGTTTCTTCCAAATAGAGTTTGTTAAGTCATACTTGTGGATGGTTGCTGTTTTAGAATTTTGCCACTGTAATTTGAGTTTCACAAAGCAATAATACGCTACTGGTCATTAAAATTTTTACACCAAGAAGATGAAGTGCTACAGACGCGAAATTTAACCGACAGGAAGAGGATGCTGGGATATGCACTCAAGGTTGGCGCCGGTGGTGACACCTACGACGTGCTGGCATGAAGAAAGTTTCCAACCGATTTCTCATACACAAACAGCAGTTGACCTGCATTGCCTGCTGAAACGTTCTTGTGATGCCTCGTGTAAGGAGGAGAAATGCGTACCATCACGTTTCCCACTTTGATAAAGGCCGGATTGTAGCCTATCGCGATTGCGGTTTATCGTATCGCGATATTGCTGCTCGCGATGGTCGAGATCCAATGACTGTTAGCAGAATATGGAATCGGTGGGTTCAGGAGGGTAATACGGAACGCCGTGCTGGATCCCAACGGCCTCGTATCACTAGCAGTCGAGATGACAGGCATCTTATCCGCATGGCTGTAACGGATCGTGCAGCCACGTCTCGATCCACGAGTTAACAGATGGGGACGTTTGCAAGATAACAACCATCTGCACGAACAGTTCGACGACGTTTGCAGCAGCATGGACTATCATCTCGGAGACCATGGCTGCAGTTACCCTTGGAGCTGCACCACAGACAGGAGCGCCTGCGATGGTGTACTCAACGACGAACCTGAGTGTACGAATGGCAAAACGTTATTTTCTTCCGATGAATTGATGTTCTGTTTACAGCATCATGATGGTCGCATCCGTGTTTGGCGACATCGCTGTGAACGTACACTGGAAGCGTGTATTCGTCATCGCCATACTGGCGTATCACCCGGCGTGTTGGTATGGGGTGCCATTAGTTACACGTCTCGTTTACCTCTTGTTCGCACTGACGGCACTTTGAACAGTGGACGTTACATATCACATGTGTTACGACCCGTGGCTCTACCCTTCATTCGTTCCCTGCGAAACCCTACATTTCAGCAGGATAATGCACGACCGCTTGTTGCAAGTCCTGCACGGGTCTTTCTGGATACAGAAAATGTTCGACTGCTGCCCTTGCCAGCACATTCTCCAGATCTCTCACCAATTGAAAACGTCTGATCAATGGTGGCCGAGCAACTGGCTCGTCACAATACGCCAGTCACTACTCTTGATGAACTGTGGTGTCGTGTTGAAGCTGCATGGGCAGCTGTACCTGTACACGCCATCCAAGCTCTGTTTGACTCAATGTCCAGGCGTATCAAGACCGTTATTACGGCCAGAGCTCGTTTTTCTGGGTAGTGATTTCTCAGGATCTATGCACCGTAATTGCGTGAAAATGTAATCACATGTCAGTTCTAGTGTAATATATTTGCCCAATGAATACCCGTTTATCATGTGCGTTTCTTCTTGGTGTAGCAATTTTAATGGCCAGTAGTGTAATAACCCATGACTCGCCACAAATCTCACTCAGTGCTGCCAAATAAACTACACCATTATGGAATGAGGAGAATATCAAATAGTTGTTTCACTCGTATGTGGTTCGAAACAGATGCCGTTTCAATTGTAACATTACTAGCAGCGAACATCCGTCGGTACAGGGCACTGCAACTTGACTGTAAAAGATATCGCCAAACTTATTTTATTTGCCAACGATACAAATAGTAGTTATAAGTTCTAGTCAATAGCGGAACGAAAAAGCACACGATATATTGGAAGGAATCATTCTGCGGCTGAGAGTTAATGATATTTCATTATCCACAAGATAACTTTTCGAATATAGAAAAAATTACATTTCTTTCCATGTGAAGTTGAAGTGTTTGTGGAGTCTGTCGGATGCGGTTGTTGAAATCCTGCTGAAATTCTAAAATTATATGTTGACGTGGGTATAGTAACAAGTTTAACTGTATCTCACGGGTTAAGCTCTGGCTAGCGACTCTTTTTAGCCTTGTTTTAATAGAGTATCATTGCAGTAAACCGATGCATCTCCTCTCCCAGTGCGCCGGGATGGCCGTGCGGTTCTAGGGGCTACAGTCTGGAACCGCGCGACCGCTACGATCGCAGGTTCGAATCCTGCCTCGGGCATGGATGTGTGTGATGTCCTTAGGTTAGTTAGGTTTAAGTAGTTTTAAGTTCTAGGGGACTGATAACCTCAGTAGTTGAGTCCCATAGTGCTCAGAGCCATTTGAACGATTTTGAACCTCCCCCAGTAAATTTTCTCGAGGCCATTTAACTGAGTAATCCATCGAGTAATTTGCATGCGCGCCGCACATCACTGCGGCCAAAGGGATCGCGCGTCTTGCCCATCCTGAGTTCAACTGTCACGCAGGCGCTGTTAGAAGTTCGGACGTCTTCCTGACGTGGCACGCCAGTCTTTTCCAGCGGAGAGAGGGCCTCTGTATCACCAACAAAGCGGCTATCTGTAATGAATTTGCCTGCATGTGTATTCCAGTGACCAATCGTAATAGCCAAGCGCATTTCAGAAGACCGTAGACACTGCTGAAAAGCGAAAGATTCATTCCTAGCTCATATTAGTGAACTGCGAGTAACAAAAATTTAGCCTTTTCTGGCCAGTCAGTGCAAGTCTGGTGCCTGTTATTTAGTAACACTGTGAGACAATGTTTCAGTAGAGAATTGTAGCAATTTGATTGCAATTCAGAGTACACCGCGGATCCAACGACTGGTCTGTAACATAAGACATTGTTTACTGTCTCCACTTGGCCTTATGCTCTTGTTCAAAAAAACGACCTTGAAACTATCGTTTCTGTTGTGGATAGTAAACTGAAGATGCGGTTTACAAACAGTAGTTTCAATTTAGACTTATTGTCGCTTAAACAAGTAACGCAGTGCTTAAGGCATTGGATCATTTTCTGTAGGACCGGGATTTAAGTGCTGGTTCATAATATCTAACTTTCCCTTGGTTTGCCTAAATCTGCTATATCAAATGTCTGGAAGCTTGTTACATCCTTTTACGGCTATCAAGATGGTATATGTTAATTGATTATAATTCAGTTTCTATTTCCTACGCGTATTTTTCATTTTATCTGCAGAAATGGAATTGCTGTGTCCCACATTCTACTAAATTTGTCCTTTAGAATACCGATACAAATCTCTCCATTTTTTTCGGTACATTTGTATCAAATCATATCATTTTGTACTCACTAACAGATGAAGTCCTTCTCTGTATTTTGTAAACCGTTTCGGTCGTCAAGTTTAAACATCTCCGCTCGACATTTCTGCCGAAAACACGCTGATGTGGAACATTTCACATGAGCTTTTAGGATAGATATGCACACTTCAGTTAAGCATTACGTCTTCCATGGTTGGGTCCCTTACGCGAAGATATTGTGCTGTCGTACCCCGGTGACAGAACGCAACTTGACTGTTATGAGGATCACTAGAATATCCATAAGTAACTTCGCTAGCGGTAATGTAGTTACACGTTTTTAGGGGCGCTATGAAACTTTTTATTTATCGCAAGAATTGTCCTTGTGGAAGTACACTACTCGTAATCACGATTTGAAACAATAATGACATACAACGAAATTAAAATGAAACCCACTCTCGCAAAGTATACGACTTGCTTCATACGGATTCACTCTGAGGCTGACACCAACCCTTCATCTCGGGCAGTTACGGAGTTCCTGTTCTCAAAACTGGCCGATCAGAGGCCGGAAAAGGCTACGTTCCTTTATAAGGACCTGCTCTGAATAGCCAGTGGGGGGCGAGAAAAGGCATTTCTCAGACGCTTCACGTGATCGACGACGCAGCCAGCGTGTGATCATGACACAATACATGTCGCCCAATTAATGTTATTCCATACTGCCTAACTTGCAGTTTCTATATACCGGATTATCTGTAAGGATAAACTGTCTTCTCAGTAAACAAAAATTATCTACATCTACATTTATACTCCGCAAGCCACCCAACGGTGTGTAGCGGAGGGCACTTTACGTGTCACTGTCATTAACTCCCTTTCCTGTTCCAGTCGCGTATGGGTCGCGGGAAGAACGACTGTCTGAAAGCCTCCGTGCGCGCTCGAATCTCTCTAATTTTAATTTCGTGATCTCCTCGGGAGGTATAAGTAGGGGGAAGCAATATATTCGATACCTCATCCAGAAACGCACCCTCTAGAAACCTGGCGAGCAAGCTACACCGCAATGCAGAGCGCCTCTCTTGCAGAGTCTGCCACTTGAGTTTGTTAAACATCTCCGTAACGCTATCACGGTTACCAAATAACCCTGTGACGAAACGCGCCGCTCTTCTTTGGATCTTCTCTATCTCCTCCGTCAACCCGATCTGGTACGGATCCCACACTGATGAGCAATACTCAAGTATAGGTCGAACGAGCCCCCTCCTTTGTTGATGGACTACATTTTCTAAGGACTCTCCCAATGAATCTCAACCTGGTACCCGCCTTACCAATAATTAATTTTATATGATCATTCCACTTCAAATCGTTCCGCACGCATACTCCCAGATATTTTACAGAAGTAACTGCTACCAGTGTTTGTTCCGCTATCATATAATCATACAATAAAGGAACCTTCTTTCTGTGTATTCGCAATACATTACATTTGTCTATGTTAAGGGTCAGTTGCCACTCCCTACACCAAGTGCCTATCCGCTGCAGATCTTCCTACATTTCGCTACAATTTTCTAATGCTGCAACTTCTCTGTATACTACAGCATCATCCGCGTAAAGCCTCATGGAACTTCCCACACTATCTACTAGGTCATTTATATGTATTGTGAAAAGCAATGGTCCCATAACTCTCCCCTGTGGCACGCCAGAGGGGATAACAACATGCTGTGTTCTGTTTGCTAAAAACTCTTCAATCCAGCCACACAGCTGGTCTGATATTCCGTAGGCTCTTACTTTATCAGGCGACAGTGCGGGACTGTATCGAACGCCTTCCGGAAGTCAAGAAACATAGCATCTACCTGGGAGCCTGTATCTAATATTTTCTGGGTCTCATGAACAAATAAAGCGAGTTGGGTCTCACACGATCGCTGTTTCCGGAATCCATGTTGATTCCTACAGAGTAAATTCTGGGTTTCCAAAAACGACATGATACTCGAGCAAAAAACATGTTCTAAAATTCTACAACAGATCGACGTCAGAGATATAGGTCTATAGTTTTGCGCATCTGCTCGACGACCCCTCTTCAAGACTGGGACTACCTGTGCTCTTTTCCAATCATTTGGAACCTTCCGTTCCTCTAGAGACTTGCGGTACACGGCTGTTAGAAGGGGGGCAAGTTCTTTCGCGTACTGATATTCGGTAGGCTCTTACTTTGTTATATCTGTGACATTTTCAGATCTTAGCCTAGGGCCAGTTACGCATAAAGGCTAAACCTGGGGATGTATCCTGCTCGTTTATGTTTTCAATATAACCCGTCCACCTTTCACTGTATAGTAGCCGCTGTCTTTTGTAATCTCTTCTGTTTCGGCAAAGAACTTACTTCGTCCAACTGTCACTGACTCTCTTGTGCACATGTTACACTCAGCTCTACTCCATTTTCGCTACAGTCATAAGTATGTTATCCAGTCCATTACGTTCCCTGAGCTATAGGATTGTCATCCGTTTTCTGCTAGTAATTCCCAAGAATTCTCTCTGAGCAACCTTCAGTTCTTAAGCGTTCATGCTCCGGCCGTCGAAGGTTAGAGTCCTCCGTCGGGCATGGTTGTGTGCGTTGTTCATAGCGTAAGTTAGTTTAAATTAGATTAAGCTGTGTGTAAGCCTGGGGACAGATGACCTCAGCAATTTGGTCCATAGGACCTTACCACCAATCAACATTCATATCTCACTGTCATATGTGAAAACTGATTGTAAACTGTCTATTTCAGACACATCGAAATCACAATTTCGGAAACTCTGCTTAGTTTAAAAAAAGTATTCCAGGGCATTCTTGTATTTTAATTTATTTCCTGTACAGTCAGTCGTCTTCAACTGGTCTCATTAAAGAAAGAAAAGGCATCAAAATGTTTTATGTCTTCGTTGTTAATAGCACTATTTTCTTTTCCTTGTCTTTGATTATACAATATTTTAGCCGCGTTATAACTGACATTGCGGTCTACTGTGGTCCTACATTATTTGTTGAAGTTTATCTGCAATAGAAGCAAACAACACACTGTCATCAGAAGGTAAGTGAGTCGGACATACTACATTAACTCGTATCGTTACTTCGTTTTGCCAGTTTAAGGATCTGAAGACTTACTCTCTGCAGCTGTACATTAGTCCCAGATGTTTTTGTCTGAACATTTGTTCAGAGTGCGTTCTAACAGTCTGGCGCCTTAATGTTATCACCGTAATTTGGTTTGTTCAAAAATGGTTCAAATGGTTCTGAGCACTAAACGATTTAACTTTTGAGGTCGCGGTCACTCGGTTCCAGACTGTAGCGCCTAGAACCGCACTGCCAATCCGGCCTGCATTTGGTTTGTGTATTAAGCCATAAACCAAATCGCTGTGATGAATTCAAACTGCCCGGCTTTTATAAAATCATTTGTAGAACTGTGATTACTACTGTGTAAGACAAACAGAAAGGAATTTTCCACAACATTATAGGGATAGTATGCTTAGGTGCATTTACAGTACAGTACTCCTCCATTTTTCTTCCCACCATTCGTTCTTTCCTACTAGCAACTTCTATTACACTCCCTCATATTGTTATATCAATCAATAATTATTTTCTGCTGTATTACTACGCAATACTCTAGTATAGCGGCCAAAGCCTGTATCTAACTGCAGTGGTTGCTCATTAATTCACAGGTTCTGTATTCTGTAATACTAATTTTCATGTTTAATTTCAACCTGTAACAAAAATTGATGATATTAATGTCTTGCATGATATTTTGGTAAAATTTGTTTAAAGATAATGTTGTGGTTACGTGGAATGTAAGTTACCCAGTATCTGTACAGTACTAGAATATCCATTGAATTTCCAGTGTTCTTTTTAACTTGTAGCATCGAGTCCCAGCCGTAGTATAACTTTAATTCATTTCTTCTGCTTCAATCATTATCATAGATAAAGTAGACTAAATGTCCCAGGGAAAAATATAAGATTTGTAGTATCATGTTTAAAAAGTGTGTATATGTAATTTTGCATTGAGTGCCATATTTAACAGAAAGCAGCAAAATTCACAGTTACATTTCACGTTTTTAACAAAATCTGCATATATTCTTTAGTAAATTTATGATACTCGGCAAATTTCAGTGAACAAAGCACTAAACCTACCACAGATGGGAGTTTCTGGCTTATTGACATCACTGTGAATGCCCTTCGAAAACTAACTCAAACCGTAAAGGTAACGAAATACGTCAAAATGTACACTGGCATATAAAATACGTCACTGAAAAGGCAGTAGATAAACTTTGTTTATATATTTTCCATTCATTTAACTGCCTCGGTTTGCCAAGAACTGCCTCTATGGCTACTATGAAAGGTACACATTTCTCTACTAGTGAGCGGAGTAATTTGTTGTTTTGAACAAACCGTGTAAGAACAACCATTGACTTGTCTCGAGTCACAATTTTCAAAGGATGGTGGTGACCGCTACATTAAGAAATTATTCCGGAAATAGCTGTAGTTATAAGGGTTTGCATAAACAGATCTCGTCTTTGTTCGCACACGTTTGAGGCGTTTCCAGCAGAAAGTAACGTACAGACTCGTAGCCTTTGCACAACTAGTTAAGTGAGTCAGTCATTTTCCCTCGCACTTGTCTAATTATAACATACCCCAGGCACAGGTCCAGAGGTCGCCGCTGGGAGTTGTCCAAAGCGTAGGGAGGTTGGAAGCCGCTATGTCAAAATACGCGTTAGTGCTCTCCGCCGCATTGCCTCTTGTCTTCCGGCAAAGACTCTCTCCTTGCCGTTCGGCTAAGTTTTTATATACTTTCCTATAAAAAAAACTTGAATAGCAGTAATCTAAAATAACTCAGCCGCTAATCGTTGCCGTAACATCTGGTGCGAAGTCGTAAAGCAGAAAGGATAGATGCAGTTGCCGTAAACGTCGCTGGTACCCAAAAAATAAGTTTTTTTAAGTTTCTCTTCCGTTGATTCTTGTTGTTTGGTTGACTTGTTTTAGTTTTAAGTTTTTTCATGTTAGATTTTAATATGTGACAGATCGATATTTTCGTCTGTAGAGGACATTAAACGTGCGTCAAATCTGCTCTTTCTCGTTTGTATGGCAGTCCGTGAGACTTCTTTCTTATCTTATTGAGAATGTATTGACTTTAATCGCTATCGTGAAAACTGAAGCTGGTGTCAGTGGGTAGCTTGTTTACAGAGGACGTTATGTAACTTATTAAATAAATCTGTGACTCGCTTACGGGAATCAATCCCATGATACCTCATAGTTATGTGTCAGCTGATATTCGTTAAACAGCGCGCGTAACGAAGATTTCACGAGAGTGTCTGAGGAAGATCTGTAAAGAAACGGCAAGGGCACTAATCCACAATATCTTCCAGGCACCCATAGTTAATTACACTCCTGATAACTGAAATAAGAACACCGTGAATTCATTGTTCCAGGAAGGGGAAACTTTATTGACACATTCCTGGGGTCAGATACATCACATGATCACACTGACAGAACCACAGGCACATAGACACAGGCAACAGAGCATGCACAACGTCGGCACTAGAACAGTGTATATCCACCTTTCGCAGCAATGCAGGCTGCTATTCTCCCATGGAGACGATCGTAGTGATCCTGGATGTAGTCCTGTGGAACGGCTTGCCATGCCATTTCCACCTGGCGCCTCAGTTGGACCAGCGTTCGTGCTGGACGTGCAGACCGCGTGAGACGACGCTTCATCCAGTCCCAAACATGCTCAATGGGGGACAGATCCGGAGATCTTGCTGGCCAGGGTAGTTGACCTTCACCTTCTAGAGCACGTTGGGTGGCACGGGATACATGCGGACGTGCATTGTCCTGTTGGAAGAGCAAGTTCCCTTGCCGGTCTAGGAATGGTAGAACGATGGGTTCGATGACGGTTCGGATGTACCGTGCACTATTCAGAGTCCCCTCGACGATCACCAGAGGTGTACGGCCAGTGTAGGAGATCGCTCCCCACACCATGATGCCGGGTGTTGGCCCTGTGTGCCTCGGTCGTATGCAGTCCTGATTGTGGCGCTCACCTGCACGGCGCCAAACACGCATACGACCATCATTGGCACCAAGGCAGAAGCGACTCTCATCGATGAAGACGACACGTCTCCACTCGTCCCTCCATTCACGCCTGTCGCGACACCACTGGAGGCGGGCTGCACGATGTTGGGGCGTGAGCGGAAGACGGCCTAACGGTGTGCGGGACCGTATCCCAGCTTCATGGAGACGGTTGCGAATGGTCCTCGCCGATACCCCAGGAGCAACAGTGTCCCTAATTTGCATGGAAGTGGCGGTGCGGTCCCCTACGGCACTGCGTAGGATCCTACGGTCTTGGCGTGCATCCGTGCGTCGCTGTGGTCCGGTCCCAGGTCGACGGGCACGTGCACCTTCCGCCGACCACTGGCGACAACATCGATGTACTGTGGAGACCTCACGCCCCACGTATTCAGCAATTCGGCGGTACGTCCACCCGGCCTCCCGCATGCCCACTATACGCCCTCGTTCAAAGTCCGTCAACTGCACATACGGTTCACGTCCACGCTGTCGCGGCATGCTACCAGTGTTAAAGACTGCGATGGAGCTCCGTATGCCACGGCAAACTGGCTGACACTGACGGCGGCGGTGCACAAATGTTGCGCAGCTAGCGCCATTCGACGGCCAACACCGCGGTTCCTGGTGTGTCCGCTGTGCCGTGCGTGTGATCATTGCTTGTACAGCCCTCTAGCAGTGTCCGGAGCAAGTATGATGGGTCTGACACACCGGTGTCAATGTGTTCTTTTTTCCATTTCCAGGAGTGTATTTTCTCATGGCTTACAGTGCAGATTTAGCACAGTTTAAACGACTGGACTTTTGAATAAATTAGTTACGAATATCAGTATAAATCTGGCGCGTTTTCCCTCAACTAGCACTTCTCCGTGATGCACTCGACCGATTTACTCTCCTGACGTTCTGGGTTATTACGAAAAAGGGAGATAGTTCTCCGTTTTTCCACACGATCTACATCATTCTTTGTTACATTTCTATAAGCAAAAAAGTGACGTTTGATCGTTACTACGATATCAGTCCGTGGACACATCAATATTTTACTTACATCGCTGGAATACATACATGTTTATTTTTAGTGTTTCATTTTCTGTATTCTTTGGGGTAATGAAGTGCAGGAAAACTAATAGTGCTTTACAAAACAGAGCTTAAGAGAGAAACCTAGATTATAAAAAGACGATTTAATGATGTGTCCGGGCATAGAATGAAGGAGGGATCTGAGAACTGAAAGGAGTGAAAGGGGGGGGGGGGCTGTTCAGTCTGCAGTTTCTGACGGTTAGAAGCAAATGGCAAATGGAGAAAGATAAACTTCCAGTGATGGCAGCTGACTGCTTGGATCAGCGTCATACACTGTCACAGGGCACCTACACGAGTTTCGGATTTTGGGACTCGATAAGAATAGTTGCAGCAGACTAAAGTTAATAAAGGCCCTAAAACCACTTTTTTTACTACATTCAGACTAAACTATTAGTTTGAAGTCTGTTTCTGAACAATAGAAAAATCAAAGGATTAGACTACTATCACAGCAGAAGTCATTGTCTGAGTCCGCGGATGGGGGTTAAACGAAGCAGCAATCAATTGCAGCACCGTAAAGTGCAAACATTTGAGAGCAGCACGGCAACCTAGAAAACAGACTTAAATTGGAGCTTCCCCGAGGCTGGCGCCGAGCAACGTGGAGTCGGCGACCCAGTGATCTGACGAAGAACTCTACTGAATACGAAAATACGTGGTGATTAAAAGAACTGTGGTAGCGCACTGTTTTTCCCTATCAGCACTTTAGAGGCATCGGCCAATCTGACTTGTGGCTTCTTAGTGCTTCCGCCAACCACATTCAGGTCTTTTACCTTCTCCTACTCAGTATGCAGGGCTGTTCGTGGCCTTAAAGTAACAAACTCCAGGTTTGATAGCAACAGCGTTTAGCCGAAAGCTAAACATAACTGCCCTTCTAAGTAGAGTTAGCAACACTCCTGTTTTACGTCACTTGACTCCTCGCTAACGGTGGAGACGTCTCCCTCGCGAGTGGGGAGCTCTGTTCCAGCAATCGTGCTCATTATCCGTCTCAATCTAACCTGTGTTTATCCATTGACGTTACTACTCTCAGGAGCAAGGGCCATGCTTGCTGCATACCCTAAGGCGTGCCTGTTTGCGACTAACGTCTACTGTGACACTTTACAACAGCCTGTGGGCGGTGTGTGGAGTTACCAGTTAATTTTCTCAGCTAAAAATTGTACCCTGGAACTGCTTCCCTGCGAGTCTGGAATTCGCAATCTCCTCCTGCCACTGTTTACCTCGTGTAACCTAAACGCTACGGCCTACGCCTGCCACCTGCGTTGTGTCTTCGGTTTCCAGTCTTGGAGTGCTCTACAGGGCTTCCATCAGCCTCGAGCTTAACAACGGATAATCCAATAAGATGTCAGTGTATGACATTAAATCGTATGAAATCGGCTGAGAAGATTCTCAAACCAGGGAATCCATAAATTTTTCATATTGTGTCTCGTTAACCTGGAACAAGTCAATGACTGACAGATTGTATCTTGTACGAAATGATTTGTGACATCACCGATGTCCCTACTGTTGTCGCTTTTCTTGCCGTAAAAAGTAAATATTCAACAAATGAGTTCCAAATAGAGCTTTATATTGTGCAGGAATGACTGCATGAGTAACACCTTCAGCTATTGAATCAAACGTTTCTCGCAACCGGTTTCTTCAGGGCCAAAAGCTGAAATTCATACATGTACGTCAGTAATATATCATTGCCACAGGTAGTTGTAATACAATAGGAGGCATCCACAACTCCATCGCTAATGTTGTGACTGAATGTATGGAAGCTTCCATTGCAAAGTTTTCTTCAGTTTATTGGCTTTCAGAACGTGCTCATAAACCATCTCAACGTTAGAAATGGTATTTTATAGTTTTTGTGGCTATTCAGAATAGATATTGAGTCGTATCCTGGTACGAAGTCACATGGGCTTCATGAAGGACTGACTCCGACATAAAACAAGGCTTACAACCAGACTGAGCCTTCCATATTCTGCTGAATAACATGTGGGAATACACTCACTTAATTGAGCTTTGGTTTTCCCCTCACATTGTAATTATCAACAGCATTAGATTATCAACGCAGGGAGCCGTATTTTGATGAACGTACTGCTGACGGAGTCGCACGGTAGTTTATATATTGCTGTATCGTTGGATGCTAACGAGGTTTGGAAGCTGCACCTGAACTGATGACCAAGAGGCCGAAGATTTCTTACAACTACATTTATGTGATACGTATTCGGAGGATATTGTAGCAATATATGGTCTTGATCTTCCTGCTCTCTGCAAACATATAGAGGGATGGCTCTGAGGTTGAGACGAAAGCGGTGTTTGATGAACTACCAAATCATAAAATTTCAACCTTGCTATAACTGTTGTGAAGCTTCTTGGTGTTTGTGTCGTATTATACCATGGTACCCTTGGAATCGTGGATTGAATTAGTGCATGGTGACTACCTTTGACTTTCGGTTTCCTCGACTATCCGTCTTGTTAATGCGATGATTATCGCTTTCTAAGTATGGGTACCATATCTGTAAGAACGAGTTTATCACATTTAATAGCTCCACGTAGGCATGCTAGCTTGGCAGGACATCTACTTGTTCATTTCAAGATATCACAGAGTGGTTTTTCATCCATACCATCACGATGTTGCGATAGGTCCGCTGCACCCGAAACACAAGGTCGACAGTTGCTGCAACTAAGGAGTTGGTAGTGAGACACGACGACTTTTTCACACCTTACGCCTGAATTACATTCAGCCGCGACGGGTTGGAGTTGCTTAATTAGCCAACGTCGTCCGCCCACACAGAATGAAGTTAATTCCCGTTTTTTTCATCAAGGGGCCGTACTCGCAGAGAAAGAGCAGCAGGAGAAAATTCTTGCAGGGTAATATTCGGCGCAGCTTTAACTATCGTGAAGTTTACTTCAGTCAGTGTTCACAACACGTTTTAGTACTTGTATAGGTTTCTGCTTTCTGGTCAGTATTTTACTGAGGGTACTACTACATGACTGCAAGTGCGAGGAAGTTAACACAACAATATTCCGAAAGCTGCGTTATGATTTGGGAGCGGAACGTATTTTGTATACCGATGTCGCTTACCCTCTTTCCAGTTTTACTCGCGAAAAATCCGCAGGAAGAACTATTGTTGGCACACCTCCGTGTGAGCTCTAATTCCTCCAAGTTTACTCTTACGGTTTTTTAGCGAGATGTACATAGGCGGGAATAAACCACACCGTGATGCACAACGACCCTCTTGTAGCATCTGTCACTGTAATTGGCTGAACTCCGTGTCGCTATCTCTTACTAAATGAACCTGTTACGAAACACGCTGCGCTTCTTTGGATCTTGTATACGTCCTGTATCAATCCTATCTGGTACGGATCCCAGAATGACGAGCGTTTTTTTTTTTAGTATTGGTCGACCAACGGTTTTGTAAGCTACCTGCTTTATGGGTGCATTGCGCTTCCTGAGGATTCTTCCAATGAATTTCAATCTGACATCTGCCTTACCTGCCATAGTAACATCGCTCCGTTGGCATGCTCCCACACATTTAGTGCATGTGACCCCTGGCAACAATTCTGTAAAACGCAGTCATCGATCAAGCAATATTGACAGTCGATCCGGTATAGCTATTAAACAATTGTTTGAGCATTGAATGAAGTAAATTTTATTGTGATAAAGAGCTCACTGATGTGCTGAGCCAAATATGAAAGAGAAATGGAAGTTTGCTTGTTGTAAACTTGTTTGGCTGCTGTTGTTCCGTGCTTTCATATAGTGTGGTCGCCGCACGTAAGAGGCGGCCACCGCCTCCTCGAGAACTGCGTACCAAAGTTCCTGTGTCAGCAGCGCCGCATGCTTCAAAGTGCACACAGCGGGGGACGCCACAAGAGACGCAGCAATCTTAACGCTGGAGTCGACGGGGTCAATCAGGATTAAGTTTTGTCGTCGCAGCCCGGTGGGAGAATCGACTGGTTGGCCTCCTGGAGTACGGAGCGGGTCTCCTCCCAGTCTCGACGCTGTTACTGTGATAGTTTTTGCGGGAGATGATCTTTGGCTACGGACCTGGACACGAATGATGAAACTGAGTTATGTTTCACCTGTTTTTCAAAATAAATCTTCTAAGTCGTAATTAATTCCGACTTCCCATTTGGTAACTTGTACCTGGGACACAACAGCTGATACGTTCCTGAGCCGTGGTAAAAATTGCTGCTTTGAAGAGCGCGCCGCAGCGCGTTGTGTGAAGCAGTCGCCCGTCGCCCTCCGTTTCTGGCGGTGGCGCCGCTGTGGTAATCGCAACTTTGGTGTCTCCCTCCGGTGAACAAGTTGAAAGGTTGCCTGTTCACGTGCATTTAAGGGGCGCTATGAGCTCGCCATTTAGTCAGTCTGGGTGAGTCTGGAGTCAGTCTGGGGTCAGTCTCTCGCCCCCAGCTTGCTAGTCTGTCTCTCGTCCGAATTTGTGGCGCAGTGAGAGAACTCAACGAGTGGCTCAGGCAACGGTCATTGGCGGTTGGATCGATCGGTTGGTCGGTCGCTCACTGATACACGAGATGACTTGACCGCCGTGAGCGTCGGCGCAAGTGAGCTCGCCACGTGAGTCCAGTGGGCGTATAGCGAGGGGTAGTGGCTTCGCGACCGACACGAGAGCAACAGGAGTCAACCCACGACATTGCTCTGGCCGGTGCGAGCTGCAACACCGTGAGACGGGAGATCGGCGCGCCTTCCTGAAGCGGTTGGCAGCGGGCGGTTCGGGAGAGCGTTTTGGGGGTGCTGCGCCAGGTCTTCACCAGAAATCGTAGTTTATTAGAAGTTAAATGATTGGTGATATGTTGTTTCATTTACTTGTTAAATTCTACTTGTTTTCTTGGTGAGGTCACCAGCCGCTTTGTTTTGGGGTCGGCCCACCATTCTTCTCCGTTTTCCCACCCGCGGGAAGGTGGTTATTTATGAATTGGGTGCTCCGTTTTTCCCTTGTGGAGTAGGGGCGGGTTAGAGCAACCTGAGGTTCGGGTTGTTCGGCAATCTCGCTATCAATCTGCCGTACGTTAATAGCTACCTCTGTCATGTTTGTCAGATTCGGTGTATTATTGCTAGAAGTGTAACGACCTAAATCCTGAAATATGTTTTTATCTTGCCTATCATCTTGAAAGGCGGTCTATGTGTACTGTGGAGCATGTTTGGCCAACCTTGTATAATTTTATGTAAGACTGCATTTCATGGGTTTTTATTTAAATGGTCATTTCAGTATATAAAGTTGCCACCCTACCACCGTAGCACTTTTCTTAGAAGCTAAAATCAAGTTGCACCTTCTATGGCAAGTTAATCTTTTAATTTCAGTGTTTTGTACCATTTTCATCCCTAGTTGCATAGTTTTTGTGCTTGTGTGAATTGTTAAAACATTTACTTTAAGGTAATCTGGTGTGTTCCAGATTTGCACCAGTGTAGTCTTTCAGAGGTTGTTGTGAGCGGTCGTGACTACGGCCGTGTCAAAAGGGAGAGGCAAGGTTCTCAGCCCGAAAGCTCATTCACTCAAAAATTTGTTTCTTTCTGCCTCTGACTAAATTGTAACTTGATATTTAGTGGGTGATTTCTGCTTATAATTTTAAATGTTTCTTAAAAAAAAAAAAAAAAAGAAAAAGCCTTTTAGAAATAAAATTCCCATTTGTTAAAGGCAATTTCATTTTTATTTCAGCAGTTACTCCCTGGCAACTACTTCCACGCACACATAGTGTGATTAAATGTGTTAATGTTCTTGACGAATGGCTAGTAAATACATTCTTAATAAAAAGGTTTGAAAGTAAATTCAAGGTTCAGTTCCGTTGGCAAACAGTACCCTACACCACAACATGCGGAAGAAAGGTGATAGTCTTTTAGCAAGATGATCATGGCTTTAGTCTGCTCGAAACAATGTTATCAACGTTGTCACAAAATTTTTATGCATGCATTCCACGAGGCCTCCCGTAACGTCGCCTCAGGAGGGGATATCTACAACATTCCCTCTCATCATTGGGCAGTCGACAGACATCCGCCTTACCTGCCATGACATTAAAGCCGGTGGAGAACCATTCAGATTACTGCAGTGGCAAACAGCTTTGACGAATCAGCCCTGGCCGCGTCAGCCGGCCGGTGTAGCCGAGAGGTTCTAGGCGCTACAGTCTGGAACCGCGCGACCGCTACGATCTCAGGTTCGAATCCTGCCTGGGGCATGGGTGTGTGTGATGTCCTTAAGGTAGTTAGGTTTAAGTAGTTCTAAGTTATAGGGGACTGATGACCTCAGAAGTTAAGTCGCATAGTGCTCAGAGCCATTTGAACCATTTGACTAAGGATCTTGGGGACACATCTGGTTCTGATACTCTTGTGGTCTTACAGTCCTCGTTGCGACACTGTACAGGCGATTTCTTGCAAAACAAGGTGCCTGGAGGTGACTCAGGATAACTTCCTGAATAATGTGTCTAAGTGGTTGCTGCTTCTTGGAAATGGTCGGACGTACAGGGCGACAATTGTTGAACTATATGAAATAAAATTGTCATAACTTCTGAACGGTTTGCATTAGGACGTTCATACTGCATGGTTGGCCGCGGGGCATGATGGGAATTAGTATGCGGTGTATGGTTTGGCTTAGCGACGAAGCCCACTTTCATTTGGGTGCGTTCGTCAATATGCAAAATTGGTGCACTTTGGGGACGGAGAATCCGCAACTAGCGAGCGTGTAGTCTCTCATCCTCATCAGGTGTCTGTATGGTGTGCAGTGACCAGGCACGAAATAATCGATGCTTTATTCTTTGATGGCTTGTTGACTACAGAACGGCAGTTGAAGATTTAGGGGGATGATTTCATCCCCATTATCCAAAGAGTTCCATATTTCGACAAGATAGGTGTCATTCGTGCAAGACGGAGCTCGACCCCATCGAAGCAGGAGAATGTTTGATGTCCTGGAGGAGCTCTTTCGGTGCCGCATACCAGCTCTGGGGTACCCAGTGGTCATCTGGCATGGACCTCGACTGGCCCCTATATTCTCTGGACTCCTTTTTGTGGGGCTATATTGAAAACAAGGCGTACAGTAATAACCCCAAAACCATTGCAGAGCTAAAACCACCCATTCAGGAGGGTATCGGCAGCATCGATATTCCGACACTTCAGCGGGTCATGCAGAATATCGCTGTTCGTTTGCGCCACATCTTCGCCAATGACGGTAGGCATATCAAACATGTCATAACCTAAGTTCGAATATCTGTAGTGATGTTTACATGTTGAGTAAAGCGTGTGCACGCCGCTGTTTGTAACTAATCTACATTTTTGGTATAGTTCAACAATCGTCACCCTGCATCTCGAATGCCAGCTGTGGCCTTTGGTAACAGCTTGTGGAGCATGGGCTGAGGTCGGTGTACTAAGAACAGCTCGACGGGATTGCAGCTGTTGAATGGTGTGGTACTGTACATTACTAAGTAAAGGTGTTAACGTTGTCTCCGTCTCGGTGACAACTTTGCGTATTTCTCTTTTGTACGTCCGCGCCCAAGGTTTCTAATCACCGCCAGGGTAAGAGGGCGCATGCATTAGGTGCATGACACGTCCTGTGGCAGAACTTCTGAAAGAGTTGGAATGAAGTGTGTGGACCGTTTGCCAATGCCGGTAATCCTTCCATTTCCTGTGCTTTGAGAAGTTCCTTTATTTTAGCTTCGGCGGTTGTTAACCGTTTATGGAAGGTATGTGTCCGCAACCACCAACCATATTGTGGAGGGAATTTGCCTGCTATATGGAGTTTGCAACTTGCGGCCTTCTGTGAAATTGTGTGTGCGTGTATGTGTGTGGAGGGGGGGAGAGTGCCGCCTAATGTGTGCTGTTAGTATCTTTGTCGCCATGCGATCATTCAGTGATCTCGTACTCTTCCTGGTCTTGGAACACAGAACTTACTCTTGCCTGCAATGTCGCAGTGTCTACATCGTTAGCCATATTATAGTTAGCCTCTATATGATTAACGGTCATTTACTACTTATTTCTGGTTATAAACCATGTGTCACTGACTCTAATAGCACCTAAATCAGGGAACCACGATATCATAACAAGACTGCAATACTTCACTGGTAGACTCTCACATAACCAGAATAACTGGTTTCTTTATATGACTGTAATTTTAAGTGAAATTGTATCGTTGTCATTCTAGTTTTAACTCTTTTAACCACTTTCGTCTTGGACGATTTTAGTAAGGGTGCTAATAACCTCGTTGTTGAGCATACACACACACGCACACACACACACACACACACACACACACGCACACACAGACACACACGCACACACATACACACACACACACACAAACACAAACACACACACACACACACACACACACACACACACACACACACACACACACACACACACACACACACATATTCATCTTCCCATAAGCCGCTAGTTTTAAAGTCACTCTTGTTATTTTGCTGTTCTCCAAAAGTACTTCTTGTTGGTTTTTTTCCTATTGCGCAGGTAATATTTCCCGAAAATTGATAGTTAAGAGATAAATGTTGTTGCATTTTCAGCTCGTTTCCATGAAACTGAACGGCTACAGAAATGCTGACAGAGTATACATTCACATACCTAGTACGTGTATTGCGCCTTTAGCGTGAGAAGTAAGTACCCATCACATTTTAATATCAATTTACTTTTAACGAGTGCTTATACTGCACCACAGAAATGGATATCGTTCGTAGTGGCTAACGATGTCAACTTCGATCAAAGAGGAGTTTGCATTATTTGTGATATTTGTCGTTACGGATTATACTTACAGGTTTGCCGATATTGTAGTACCTTATACATAATTTCTTATGCGTCTCATGGCGATGTGGGTATGAATAAAGTTTAACTGAAGCAAATGAAGTAAATTTTCTAATAAGCCTGTGAATGTACGAAAAAATCCGCAGTTTTTGACAAAACTGTCACCATTTTCTACTCTAGTTTTGAAAGAGCTCATTTTATTAAATTATATATATCTGGAACATCCAGTTAATAGGTTCATGCGGAAATGTATGAAAAGGCTTTTTCTTTTGCTTTCTAGGGAAATTCTTCGTTACCATGTTATAGTTTGGGAATATGCAAAATACAAGATTCTTTGGCCAGCACACTACACTTATACATTCACTTTAGCCAGAGATCAGTGTGGCAGTAAACGTCAGCTGTTTCATGAGCGTCATTCTCGTCTCCTATGTAACAACTGAAGCAATCCATCCTCGCGAACCTGGCGCAGTTGGTAGGTGGCTATTTTTTCCGTTCTGTAGCCAGCTGGATCACATCTCTGCTTAATGAGAACACGAGGCTCCGTCAGAAGGGTAAACGCATGCTCGAGTTTCGGACACGGACAGACACGAAACAAAGCTTTTACAAAGGTAGAGCACATGTAACTCTGCTGTGGAAGCCAGCGTAATAGATTGTTGGGCTACTTGCCTCAATCAGAAAACTGCCTAATACTATTTGGTATGACATGTAAATCTTAAAAATTAGGTTCTTCGGTTTATCGCTCTCTGAAGTTGACCCAATTACCAGCATAGATAGAAATACACGTGTGAGTGCTTGTCTGAGGACAACAAATTGATTTTGCAACGTACCAAGTTGTGTCGTAATGGAGATTATAGTAATAAATGAAAAACAGTCTTTATTCATCGACACAACCATACAAATAATTTCACTTTTTGACGGTCACATATACCACTGTCAAACTCAAATAGAATTCATAACAGTTCGAGTTTCGGCGTAGAGAAATATGTTGCAGATATTGTGTTGGCTCTTCTGGGAGCTGTCAGTGAAGCCGATCTACAGCAGTAAGGAAATTGTGAACTATGGGTAGGTTATCACTCGTTCCATTCAGAAGAGGCGGCGTTATTCTCTGAAGCGAAGTCATAGTGGCCCAGACCTTGGCGTCCTCTTTTTGTGTGACAGGACGTCTCGGAAACCATGTTGACGACCTTCTGCTGTCACGGTTTTCCCGGTGGATAAACCAAGGCCTTCAGTAAAACAGCCTTTTCTTTTTTTTTTTAAATTTAGTGTATACCGTTTTGCATGCTGACCTTTTCTTACACATACGTTGACTGCGGCTGCTTTTGGTGTGAATTTTTCGTAACTTTATATTTTTCTGAAGGAAGACTAGAGTTCTATCAGCGCAGAGGAAATTGGCAAATCCTAGATTGCCTCGAGATTGCGTCCCTTGGGGCGAACCTTTTACTGCCAATGGCTTGTCCCAGATACTCTAAAGGTACCCTTAGTCAGATGCCGAACAGCGCCTTATACTGCCGATACAGTGTCTTTGATTTCCGAAAAAAGAACACAGTATTCGTCGCCCAGGCGACGCGTAACGCGATATCGATGGGCGGTCAACAATGCGCGGGGTACGTTACGCGGTAACGGCTTGCCTCCCCTGAGGCAGTTCTTTGTAGACAGTGGCCAAGAGCAGTCGCGATATTGAAAGTTTCCATTAACACAGCTGATTACACTGTGAAATGTATTTCACTTAGTAAGGAATGCCTATCTGACATGGCATTTCTTCGGAAAGTAATCGTGAGTACTATATTCCAGTACATCATAGATAGTTATAACTTTTCGAATGCGCGAAAGGTTCATAAGTAGAGTGCGTCTTTCTATTGTGCTAATTAAATTTCTGCCTTGAGATGTTTTAATACAGATAGCTTTCAACATTAAAGTAACTGCGCTATCGTGAAAGTATGGACAATTGAAACACGTAAAAACTTACGATGTAAGTGATGGCTAGTGCTCGAATCAAGGTTGATATTGTAGTAAGGATGGGTGGGTGTGGACTACAACCAGTTTAACACTGCCATGATGCCGGAAATAAATTCATTAGAAATAATTCTTATCGGATCATGTTAATTTGCTTCACGTTAATCTTCATGTGACAACTTTCATCTCAGTGTCGGACATGAGAATTTAAGAATTTTAATTAGCACGCAGAAAGAGTAGGGAGGCGTACAGGTTACAATATTATACTTCGTTTTTCAAGAACTGTAATTTTCATAAATTGTATCATAAATCAGAATCTTACTATGTATGGAAGAATTTGCGCAGGCTTTCCCGGGATGTCACTGTGTCTGTATCTCTCAAACAGTTAACATAAGGATGTATGGCTTTTGTCGCCTGTTCCGGGAATACTTAAAAGGTAACTGGGGAGACGGCTACACCAAGCGATAGCTTCTTGTGTGTAGATTAGTGATAACAGTTGCATACCTGCGTCTGTAGCCGTTAAGCAGATCTTTTTAACGCATTGCAGTAGTTATGCTGGCTGTGGTATGGGGTATATGTTACCGATTACAATCTGAGAATATGTGGTCATTCTAAAATCACAACACAGGTGGATTTGTAATGCTGCTCCTTTGACTCGACGGAATTGGTCACTCTTTAAGCCTGTAATATTCTCGCCTTAAGCATTTTTAAGGGAAACTGAACGAAGCGAAGCGATACGAAAAAGTATAAATGTCAACGTATATAAACATTTCATGTAATTACCATGATTATTATGGACTTCTTAGAAAGATACACTACGTGATCAAAATTATCCGGACATCCGGCTGAAAAAAAAAGTTCAATCGGGTTCTGGAAGGTTTCTTGGGAAATGGCAGCCCATTCTTTACGGAGTGCTGCACTGAGGAGAGGTATCGATGTCGGACGGTGAGGCCTGGCACGGAGTCGTCGTTCCAAAACATCCCAAAGGTGTTCTATAGGATTGAGTTCAGGACTCTGTGCAAGCCAGTCCATTACAGGGATGTTACTGTCGTGTAACAACTCCACTTCAGGTCGTGCATTATGAAAGATGCAATCGCCCTCCCCGAATTTCTCGTCAACAGTGGGAAGCAAGAAGGTGCTAAAAACATCAATGTAGGCCTGTGCTGTGATAGTGCCACGCAAAACAACAAGGGGTGCTAACCCCTCTCCATGAAAAACACAACCATACCATAACACCACCGCCTCCGAATTTTACTGTTGGCGCTACACAAGCTAGCAGATGACGTTCACCGGGCATTCGTCGTGCCCATATCCTGCCATCGGATCGCCATATTGTGTACCGTGACTCGTCATTCCACACAACGTTTTTCCACTGTTCAATCCTCCAATGTTTTCGCTGCTTACACCAAGCGAGGCGTCGTTCGGCATTTAGCGGCGTGATGTGTGGCTTATGAGCAGCCGCTCCACCATGAAAGCCAAGTTTTCTCACCTGCAGCCTAACTGCCATAGTAGTTGCAGTGGATCCTGATGCAGTTTGGAATTCGTGTGTGATGGTCTGGATAGGTGCCTGCCTATTACACACTGCGACCCTCTTCAACTGTCGGCGGTCTCTGTCAGTCAACTGACGAGGTCTGCTTGTACGCTTTTGTGCTGTACGTGTCCCTTCTCGTTTCCTCTTCACTATCACATGGGAAAGAGTAGACCTAGGGATGTTTAGGAGTGTGGAAACCTCGCGTACAGACGTATGACACAAGTGACACTTAATCACGCTACCACGTTCGAAGTGAGTTCCGCGGAGCGCCCCATGCTTCCCTCTCACGATGTCTAATGACTACTGAGGTCGCTGACATGTTTGAACCTGGCAGTAGGTGGCAACACAATTCATCTAATATGAGGGTGTCCAGATACTTTTGATCAAATTGTGTAGGCAATGATAAACAATTATGGTACTTTGTTTTTGTAATGTAGGTTTCAAAGATGATTTTGGATGAATAGATCGATATGCGATAGTATTTTCTTTGCTATATCTTTTTATAGGCAAATCTTCGTTCTTGTTTAGTTCGAATATGTATATGTTGAGTTAGCTTGGAGGCTGATCTTAATTATACTGTGAAGTGCAATAAAATATATCTATTTGAGAACAGAGACTCAACCAGCGTTCATTCCATTTAAGAACATGAAGCCGAGCATGCCTTAGAGCAGTATACAAAGCTGCATCTCAGAATCTAGCATGGACATGGATTTCGAGCCTATAACTTTCGACAGCAACGAAGAACAATAACAGATGAGTGCCATGAAAACTGTGCATTTAAACACTACCGTTGCTACCGCTCTTTGCAGTGCGGCACTATGTCAGGATGCGAAGTGCTGTGAAATTTTGACCAGCCTCCCAAATTCAAACTTACTTAAAGGCTAATAAATCTGTTCCACAAAATTTCGGGAGAACTGCCGGATGTTTGTAACTTCCTGCCACAATATTTCGGTGCAGAATCTTCTGGCCATGTTCAGGTGATGCTGGTGAAAACTCCCTGAGCTCTGGTATTTAAGGCCCCCCCCCCCCCCCTGCGGGTCCGGGGCTTAGAATAGGCCCGCGGTGTTCCTGCCTGTCGTAAGAGGCGACTAAAAGGAGTCCCTCCCCCTCAAGGGGGTAGTTAGCGCCTGCGTCCGGAGACGGACGGTTTCACGCCCTATATTTGCGTTCATTTTGGTTTTTCACTTCTTCTGGTTTCTTCCTTCCTTTTGTCGGTTCCTTTCTTTGTTCTTCTCCATCTCACTGTCTTACTTACTCTTCTCCTTGCCTTCTTATCCTTCTCTGGTCTCCGCTTCGGCGTTTGAGACAGTCTGTCCTTTCTTTCCCTCTCTCCTTTCTTTTTCCTCTTCTTCCTTCCTCCCTGTGCGTGCATGAAGGCCGACCCACGCGTTCGCACGTGTAGCCGGTGACGGGGTAACGCGTAATTCCCCGCCCTGGGCAGACAAGTAAGGCACGCACGTACCCCCTGGTAAAGGCTAGGCCCAGGGTGGGGTGATTGCCTGAGCTGACACCGTCCGACCATGCCAATTCGTCCCTCCGTCCGTTTCTCGGGAGGTGTGACCTGAGGTCTGAACAATCACCTAAGGCGGGAGTGCCCTCTGAGAGGGTCCCCACAAGGAAGGAGCGCGCCATCGGAGACGCTGGTAATCATGGGGGATTCCTCCGCAATGGATTTCTCTTCTTCTTCTCTCTCGACTTCTGCCCCAAACGGAAACTTGACCAGCCACCAGTGACAAAAGTACTACCGCCTGCCCCACAGTTCCTCGTAGTTTCTCGATCTGAGGACGGAAAGGATTTTTCCTCTGTCAACCCTTTCGTTATCCAGAAGCCGGATCTGTCAAGTCTTGTACCAGGTTGCGTAATGGTACCTTGTTACTAGAAACTGAGAGCGCCTTTCAGGCACAAAAACTGCTTCGGGCCACACTCCTGTACACGTTCACTGTCCGGGTAGAGGCTCACCGCACTTTGAATTCGTCTCGTGGTGTGGTCTATACTAGATCACTCGACGGATTGACTGACGAGGAGATTCAGTCTTTCCTCGCGGAGCAGGGCGTGACGGCTGTCCACAGGGTCATGAAAAAGGTCAACAATGACCTTGTACCGACCCGGGTACTTTTCTTGACCTTTGATAGTGTTCAGCTGCCGTCGCGCATCAAAGCGGGCTACGAGGTTATTTCTGTTCGTCCCTATGTCCCGACACCTACGCGCTGCTACCAGTGTCAGCGTTTTAATCACACTCGCCATTCTTGTTCCAATGCGGCTACATATGTGACTTGTGGCAGGGATGCCCATGAGGGTGACTATCCACCTCCGTCTCCTCGTGCGAACTGTCGCGGTGACCATGCAGCGTCCTCCCGCGACTGTCCCGTCTGCAAGGAAGAACGCTGTATCCAAGAAATTCGGGTCAAAGAGAAAGTCTCCACCTCGGCTGCTCGCAAGCTATTCGCTAGTAGGAAGCCCACGATGCTCCCAGCGGGGAAGTACAGTACTGTCCTCGCCTCTCCTCGGACTACCAGGGAGGTGGCGACGCAGACATGCGATCTGACCTTCAGCACTACGGTAGTCCGTTCGGCCAGTGCTAAGATCGCCCGGTCGACATCTCCTCTTCCTCCCGTCGCCCCTCCGACACAAGCACCTTTATCGGCTTCTGCCAGGACGAAGACCCAGAAGTCAGAAGCACGGGCCTTCAAGAAAGAACCGTTTCGTGCAGACCCTCTACGTACCTCGAACCCTCAGCCATCGACCAATCCTTCCACAAAACGACCTTCCAAGAAGGCTCATGGGAAGCACAGTTCTCCTTGCCCGACGGCGCATTTCTCCTCCTGCGCCCCCCAGCGGTTGCCGCCCCAGGCCGTCATCCGTTTCGCCTGGCCGCACCGCTGGTAGCCTAACATCTAGCCGTTCACCAGAGGAGGAAGCTCCCCCTCCCGGCCATCTTCACAAGATGGCCGATGAACCTATAGAACAAATGGACGATGACTGTCCGCCTACTGCTAGCGGCGGCAGTGCTCGCTCGAAGCCGGGCCCTCAGCGGCCTTCGAGATGACCCCTTCTTGCATCTTCTTCTTCTCACAATGGCACTTATTCACTGGAATATTCGCAGCATTCGCTCCAACCGAGAGGACTTGAAATTGCTGCTCCGCTCGCACCGTCCGCTCGTCGTAGCCCTCCAGGAAACGAAGCTACGCCCATGCGATCAAATTGCCTTGGCACGCTACATCTCTGAGCGTTTTGACTTACCCCCTGTGGCAGGTATTCCGGCTAATGCAGGGGTTATGTTGCTGGTCCGGGATGGTATCTACTATGATCCCATCACATTGCACACCGGCCTGCAGGCAGTTGCCGTCCGCATTACTCTCCCCAATTTTACATTTTCCATCTGTACCGTTACACTCCATCGTCGTCTGCCGTTACCAGGGCAGACATGCTGCAAATTATTGCTTAGCTCCCTGCACCATTTTTGTTAACTGGAGACTTCAATGCTCACCATCCTCTTTGGGGCTCTCCAGCATCCTGTCCGAGGGGCTCCCTGTTAGCAGACGTTTTCAACCAGCTCAATCTTGTCTACCTCAATACTGGCGCCCCTACTTTCCTTTCGGACACATCTCACACCTATTCCCATTTAGACCTCTCTGTATGTACTACCCAACTTACACGCCGATTTGAGTGGTATGCGCTTTCTGATACATATTCGAGCGACCACTTCCCGTGTGTTATCCATCTCCTGCATCATACCCCCTCTCCGTGCTCAACTAGTTGGAACATCTCCAAAGCAGACTGGGGGCTCTTCACTTCCAGGGCGACCTTTCAGGAGCAAACCTTCACAAGCTGCGATATTCAGGCCGCACACCTCACGGAAGTCATTCTCACTGCTGCTGAATATTCCATCCCTCACACTACTTCTTCTCCACGCCGCGTAACGGTCCCCTGGTGGACCGCAGCGTGTAGAGACGCCTTACGTGCTCGTCGACGCGCTTTACGCACCTTTAAACGCCACCCTACAGTGGCGAATTGTATCAGTTATAAACCATTACGTGCGCAGTGTCGTCGTATTTTTAAAGAAAGCAAGAAAGCTAGCTGGGCTGCTTTCACCAGCACCTTCAACAGTTTTACTCCTTCTTCTGTCGTCTGGGGTAGCCTGCGCCGGCTATCTGGCACTAAGGTCCACTCACTAGTTTCTGGCTTGACGGTCGCGAATGACGTCCTTGTGGCCCCTGAGGATGTCTCCAATGCCTTCGGCCGCTTTTTCGCAGAGGTTTCGAGCTCCACTCATTACCCCCCTGCCTTCCTCCCCCGAAAACAGGCAGAGGGGGCTCGGCCACCTAATTTACACTCCTCGAATTGTGAAAACTACAATGCCCCATTCACCATGCGGGAACTCGAAAATGCACTTGCCCGGTCACGGTCCTCCGCTCCGGGGCCTGATTCTATTCATATTCAGATGCTGAAGAACCTTTCTCCTGCGGGTAAAGGTTTCCTTCTTCGTACTTACAATCGCATCTGGATCGAGGGACATGTTCCCGCATGCTGGCGCGAGTCTATTGTTGTACCGATTCCTAAGCCGGGGAAGGACAAGCCCTTGCCTTCCAGTTATCGACCCATCTCGCTTACCAGCTGTGTCTGTAAGGTGATGGAGCGAATGGTTAACTCTCGTTTGGTTTGGCTGCTCGAATCTCGACGCCTACTTACCGACGTACAATGTGGATTTCGTAGGCGCCGCTCTGCTGTTGACCATCTGGTTACCTCGTCGACCTTCATTATGAATAACTTCTTGCGGAAGCGCCCGACCGCGGCTGTGTTCTTTGATTTGGAGAAGGCTTACGACACCTGTTGGAGGGCGGGCATTCTCCGCACCATGCATACATGGGGCTTTCGCGGTCGCCTCCCTCTTTTTATTCGTTCCTTTTTAATGGATCGACAGTTCAGGGTACGTGTGGGTTCTGTCCTGTCAGACACCTTTCGCCAGGAAAATGGGTTGCCACAGGGCTCCGTTTTGAGCGTCGCTCTCTTCGCCATAGCGATCAATCCAATAATGGATTGCCTCCCAGATGATGTATCAGGCTCCCTTTTCGTGGACGATTTTGCCATCTATTGCATCGCGCAGCGTACATGTTTCCTGGAGCGCTGTCTTCGGCGTTCTCTTGACCGTCTTTACTCCTGGAGTGTCGCCAATGGCTTCCGTTTTTCTGCCGAGAAAACGGTCTGTATTAACTTCTGGCGCTACAAAGAGTTTCTCCCACCGTCCTTACGACTCGGCCCCGTTGCTCTCCCATTCGTGGAGACAACAAAATTTTTAGGTCTTACATTTGACAGGAAACTTAGTTGGTCTCCACATGTGTCCTATTTGGCTGCCCGTTGTACCCGTTCTCTAAATGTCCTCCGTGTTCTCAGTGGCACGTCGTGGGGAGCGGATCGAACCGTCCTACTTCGCCTATATCGGTCGATCGTCCGCTCCAAGCTGGATTATGGGTGCTTTGTATACTCCTCTGCACGGCCGTCCATCTTACGCCGCCTCAACTCCATACAACATCGGGGTTTACGGCTTGCGATCGGAGCGTTTTATACTAGTCCCGTCGAGAGTCTTCATGCTGAAGCCGGTGAATTGACACTCACCTACCGGCGCGATATACTGCTTTGTCGTTACGCCTGTCGGCTTCTGTCAATGCCCGACCACCCATCGTATCGTTCCTTTTTTGACGATTCTCTCGACCGTCAATACGGGTTGTATGTCTCTGCCCTGCTACCCCCTGGAGTTCGCTTTCGTCGCCTCCTTCAACACCTTGATTTTTCACTCCCTGCAACCTTTAGAGTGGGCGAGAGCCACACGCCACCTTGGCTGCAGGCTCAGGTTCGCGTTCACCTTGACCTCCGCTTGCTCCCAAAGGAGGTTACCCCCGATTCAGTATACCACTCCCGTTTTGTCGAACTTCGTTCGAAGTTCATTAATATGACCTTCATTTATACAGATGGATCTAAGACCAATGACGGGGTCGGGTGTTTTTTTATTGTCGGGGCACAAAGTTTCAAATACCGGTTACATGGCCATTGTTCGGTCTTCACAGCTGAGCTCTTTGCCCTCTACCAGGCTGTTCTTTACGTCTGCCGCCAACGACATTCTGCTTATGTCATGTGCTCCGATTCTCTGAGCGCCATCCAGAGCTTCAGTGATCCGTATCCGGTTCACCCTTTCGTGCACCGGATCCAACGCTCTCTTCAGCTGCTGGTGGACGACGGGTCTCCAGTTAGCTTTATGTGGGTTCCTGGCCATGTCGGTATCCCTGCGAACGAAGCTGCAGATGCCGCGGCCAAGGCTGCGGTCCTCCAGCCTCTGACGGCTTCTTGTTGTGTCCTTTCATCAGATTGTAGCACGGTCATTTGTCGGCGCATTTTATCGCTGTGGCATGCCGATTGGGCTGCACTTACGGACAACAAGCTTCGGGCCTTGAAACCTCTTCCCGTAGCTTGGACGTCCTCCTCACGTCCTTCTCGGCGGGAGGAGGTCGTTTTGGCCCGGCTACGAATTGGACACTGCCAGTTCAGCCATCGCCATCAGCTGACGGTAGCGCCGGCGCCGTTCTGTCCATGTGGGCAATTGCTGACGGTCCGCCACATTTTAACGTCCTGTCCGGATTTTACTACGCTGCGTCTTGATCTTGGCCTGCCATGTACTCTGGATGCCATTTTAGCGGATGACCCAGGAGCTGTTGCTCGCGTTCTTCGTTTTATCAACTTGACACACCTGTCTAAGGACGTTTGATTATGCTGTAGTTTTTTAATCCTATGCCTGTTAATACGTCTTTTATAGCGTTGTCCCTTTTAGTTGCTGTTTTAACCTTGTGCCTCGCGGTACATTCCTAAATTAGTCAGGGCGCTAATGACCATTGTAGTTGTGCGCCCTAAAAACCACAAAAAAAGGCCCCGCCGGCACATGCGTGGCGGATTCACTTGGGAGTTGCGCGTGCGCTACTTAAGCGCGTTCGACTCTCTTGCGCCGCGCGCTCTCAGTGGTGAAAACTCGCCGCATCGATGTCGATTCTTTTATCTTCCTGTGGTTCCATCACATAACTACGCCAGCTACGGAGGACACTAAATTTTTCGACGATTTGATTCGATGACGAATTCAACTTGAAACCGCCGTCACGAATAATAATTGGCTCCCTGTCAGACAGCCGTATTTCCACGGATTCATGAATAATAGAACTCCAAAAGTTAGACGTATGGGACACAATTTTTGTCTGATTGTAATTCATGACACTACCAGTGGGAATAAAGTGTTCGGTGAAGGCAGACTTTCAAGGCTGAAGAAGGCGAGTATGCCGCTGATGTTCCACAATGCGATCCTGCACAGTACGCGTCGTTTGCCCTATATACGAATTGTCGCATTCACACCGAATCCTGTAAACACTTGCCTTTCGCAGCTCTAGGTCGTCTTTGATAGATCCCAACAGCGACGAAATTTTTGCAGGAGGGTAAAGGATTGCCACCTGAAGATGGCCAGAAGACTCCCTGCCGAAATATTGTGGCAGGAAGTAACAAACATCCGGCAGTTCTCCCGAAATTTTGTGGAACAGTATCTACGCCGGGAAAGTTTTAAATCTCACATTAATAAATCTACTTTCAGTTATGAGAGTGGTGACTGCTAGACTACGGAACCATGCTTGTACCCGAGGGTACACTTACTTTTCCGAAGTAAATCAATGACCACGGATGACTTTCTTTAGGGCCCCAGAAATATGGAAATGGCATGGGGAGAAACCGGGACATTATAGAAGATGTGTATGGGCTTCCCAGCGAAATATCTGCAGCGTACCCTGCTACACGTAGCCAGTGTTGTCTGAAGTACGCTTCCTCCACATGTTGTTAAGGTTGTTTCGAGTAGTTTCGCTGGGAACCATTTAAACATGATCCATACATTCCCGATCTCTCCCAATGCTATTTCCATATTTTTGAAGCCCTGAGGAAAGAAATTTGTGGCTGTCGATTTGCTTTGGACGAAGAAATGTGTGCCTAGGTACAGTCATGGTTCCGTAGGCAACCGCAATAATTTATCCATGAGGACATTCACCGTCTTATCTCACAGTCGGATAAATGTACTATTAACAATTATAACACTCACTTTTGGAATAATTAACTGTTTACTTACTCATTTTTCATTTATTACATTTTCATTCGTCTGCCACTTACCCTTTATACTATGGATTTGTTGACTGTTATGATGTGGAATGTTCCTGTATGATATTTCAGGGGTTGTTATGCAGTAAGCTGGAATTCACTGATCTCCATATCCTATTAGTCGATATTGTGTGCACGGTACGGATGGAGACGACAGTAAGGATCCAGAATTGTCTGTACTGAGGCACACATCTCGACTTTGAACTGGATTTGCGAACTACGAACGTCGAGCGGGATGTAAAGTCGCCGCGGGGCACAGCCGTCAGTGCTGAAGCGTGACAGTAGAGAATTTATGTCCATCGACTGTGTCGTTGGCGGACGTTCGGGGCTGGCAGACAGCGAGGCGACGTGGCGTAGGCGGCAGCGGCAGCTCACTGAACGACATGTACAGTGGTGGTGGTAGTTCTGCTTGTCTTGTTGACGGAAACAGCCTCGACAGGTTTGCAACTTAAACCTCCCGTGGGAAAATGACGATATCATCGGTAGAACGACTTACGTCATCTGTACTACGTCTTTAACTGTTTGTGGGTGAATTTAACGGAGGTTTTGCAGCACATGCATATTCCTTGGTTGGGGGACAAATATTTCGAAGAATGTTTTTCAGATTTGCAAAATGTCTTCAGAAAATTTCATTTTTTCTGTAATTTTACTACTCATTTAGAACTGTGGTGTTTTGGTACAAAATGACTCTGAGCACTATAGGACTTAACGTCTGAACTCATCAATCCCCTAGAAATGAGAACTACTTAAACCTTACTAACCTAAAGACAGCACACACATCCATGCCCTCGGCAGCATTCGAACCAGCGACCGTAGCAATCCCGCGATTCCGGACTGAAGCGCCTAGAACCGCTCGGTCACAACGGCCGACTGTGATGTTTTGATCTTAATTAGATTCCTGCCATATCCTTTGTGTCAGGCAGGTCATCTATAGTCGAAACAAGTAATGCGTTGCATGTATTTGTTTTTTTTTTTCTCTCAAAGTTGTTCATTACTCAACTCTATAAAAAATAACAACACACGTGGACGTTTGAACATTTGGGCGGAGCGAATTAAGCTATGGCAGCTATTCCATCGACCGACGACAAACTAGCAGACAATATGTGATACTCCCTGTGTTCAAATTTTGCACTTTCTTAACACTACTTTTGTCCAGAATGCAATACCGAGTATTCTTACACGTGCAAAACTCAGGTGTTTCTCGCAAATCATTTTCTATTAGTGGCAAGGCTTCAGAAGACCTTGCAAATAATGGTCTCACTTATCCTCAAATTTCGTTGTCACCCTTGAAATAACATACACTGCTAACCATTATGCGGTCACAAAGTCTGCATGTGTTAAGCACCATTCTTCTGCACCAGCTTCGAAACCGCAGTTGCAGAAGCTATGAACAATATCGCAAATACTTATGTTTATAAATGTAATGTGGAACTGGATGAAGTCAGTGACTGTCTTAAGAATATTATAAACGTCAGCATTTTCGCTTCAGTGACCACTTAATGTCAATATTTATAATGTGCACGACGAGTGCCTACTGAATGCATGTATCATTCTGTGACTATGTATTAATTATACATTGCTTCGTATGATTCACCTGCTGTACATTAAATGTCTTTTTCGTCTTCTGTGTGCCAGTGAAGACAGGTGGCGAAATTTCTTTGCTAGAAATATACATTACATTTACGACCCATTAGGTTTCATGTACTAGAGTGGTTGTTCCGAACGCCACATCATTTTTTGATTACTGCTTACGTCATATGCCATGCCACCTGCACCCGTATGAAAGGATTCCGTGTCTTGTGGTATTTCTTCCTTCGTCTCGTAGGTCTAGGTAGTCTAATTAGTTTTGACCAGGCGCACCTTTGCCCTGTCCTTCGCGCAATTAGGAGAGGTGGACCTTTCAGTTTGTGGCTCTTCAATTGGGTATTCCAAGTATCATTTCCATTAAATCTAAATAAGTGGGTAATAAAGGATGAAAATGGAAAAATAAGTAAAAAATATAGTTATAAAAATATTAATAAAAGAATCGATGTATTTAGTGAGTATGGTAGCCATTTGCTGTTGAAGGGTGAGGACATTCAGAAGAACTTCAGAGACTTCTATCACTGACTGGCCAAACACTGTATTAATATTTACAGGAGATGTTCCTTTACGATTCAGGGCGTCTCCGAAATAATACAATCGCCACACTGCGCTCGGAGATACGCCCATGGTTTATTCTACTCTCTATTGCTAGTGTTGCTGAAGTATGACATTCTCCTGCCAAGTATGTCTATGATCTACGTCAATTCTAAGTTCTGAAGTATTAATATTCTGAACGTTTCCCTTTGATAAAGACAGTCAGACACGATTTAACCTATGACGTATTTCTACTGGCACTGTTCAATGAGTCCATATGCCAACAACTGGTCACGGTTTAACCTACATTAGCCTAATTGTTTAGTTATTCTACTGTGTGAGCATGTGCGTATGTACACTCTAAAACATAAAGGATGCACCACGATTAAATTATCCAAACGGGACGTAAATCTGTCGATGTGGTGTACATGTACAGACAAAATCGCTCTCAGCACTATGGGACTTAACTTCTGAGGTCATCAGTCACCTAGAACTTAGAACTACTTAAACCTAACTAAGCTAAGGACATTACACACATCCATGCTCGAGGCAGGATTCGAACCTGTGAACGTAGCGGTCGCGCAGTTCCTGACTGAAGCGCCTAGAACCTCATGGCCACAGCGGTCGGCAAACAAACGATTATAATTTCAGAAAAAATTTGATAACTTATGCAAGAGAAAGAGCTTCACAAATTGAGCAAGTGAATAACGCATTGGTCCACCTCTGGCCCTTATGCAAGCGATATTTGACGAAGTATTGATTGATCGATTTGTTGGATTTTCTCCTGAGGGGTATCGTACCAAATGCTGTCCAGCTGGCGCGATAGATCCTCAAAATTCCGATCTGGTTGGAGGGCCCTGCCCGTAATGCTCCAGACGTTCTTAACTGGGATGGACATCTGGCGACTTCGCTGGCCAAGTTAGTGTTTGGCAAGCATGGGTATAAGGAGTAGAAACTCTCGCCTCGTATGGGTGGGAATTATCTTGCTGAAATGTAAGCCGAGGATGGCTTGCCTTGAAGGCCAACAAAACGGTCCGCAGAATATCGCTATAAGGACGCCGAGGATGATAATCAAAGTGGTTCCGCTATGAAATGAAAAGTAACACCAGACCATCGCCCAAGGTTGTCGGGTTGTATAACGGATGACAGTCAGGATGGTATCCCACCACTGTCTGGAACGTCTCCAGACAGGTCTTTGGCCTGGAATCTCATTGAATGATGTAGCATTGTCTTCAGTGATGAGTTCCGCTTCAAATTTAGCCTTCAAGACCAGCGAAGACGCGTCTGGAGAGACCCCACACGACGGTGGAACAGTAATCTGACTCTTGTCCGCCATACGGCCCGACAACCAGGAATGACGGTCTGGGGTGCCATTTCTTTTCACAGCAGGCCCCCTTTGGTTGTCATCCGCAGCGTCCTTACAGCATGGCGGTACTTCGATGATATTTTCGCCCTGTTTTATTGCCCTTCATGCCAAGCCGTCCTAGGCTTACATTTCGACAAAATAATGTCCGCTCGCACACGGCGAGAGGTTCTAATACTAATCTTCGTGCTTGACAAACACTATCTTGGACAGCAAGGTCACCAGATCTCTCCCCAGTTGAGGAACTTTGAGTATTGTGGGCAGGGCCCTTGAAACAGTCGGAAATTTGACGACCTAGCGGGTCTCTTGGACAGAGATGGGCACCATATCGCCACGATGACTTCCAACAACTCTGTCAATGTCAAGTCGAATAACTGCTTGCATCAAGGTCGTAGATGGACCAACGCGTTACTGAGTAGCTCAATTTATGAAGCTCCTTCTCTTGAATAAATCATCAATAATTTGTCCGTACATATACATCACAACTACCGATTTCCGTCCCATTCGGATAATTTCGTCGTGGTGCGCAGTGTTTTTGAGTGTATGTTAGTTTTGTGTCCGTAGTAGTGTTTCTATTCGATGTACCTGTTTTGATGACATGTGGGCCTGAGTTGACGTGTGCTGGTCTGTTGTAGTCTGTAAAGCTATGGTACTGTTCTATCGTAGTACACAGTCGTGGACGTAAACTATGTATTACCGTCTGTAGGGTGCATCACAACTGAAGGCATATATGTTCCAGTAAACATGGGCCAGGAACGAGCCGTTTGCGAGACAATCTGGAATGTTCTGAGGCGCCACTGACTTTAGCATGAAATATTAACATAGTCAGTACAAATTTATTTAAAATATAAAAGTTTCTAGTAAGTCTCTCTTGAACTGGACTCGAATTTCACCTGCGGCCTACTTTAACAATAAATGCGCAACTACTTTAGCACGTTACTTGTCACTCGTACTTCTTAAAGACTCGTTCCACATGACATTCTCACACTTGGAGCGAAGGTAGCACTCATCTCTGCCGTGTGTTACGAATTCCTTCAAACACTTTTTCTTATCGCAAATCTTGACAACTCTGAGCGATTCACTGCTACATTTCTTGAGCCAGATCGGCGGGAGTGCTGCATACTTCACTTATAAGATGACCTCAAACAAAAACATTGAGAGTATTGAGGTCAGATGATAGTGTAGGCTAAGGTACAACTCCTCCTCCACCTGTCCATCTCAGGGGACCACACTGTTCATTAGATGTCGTCTTGTATCAGTAGCAAAATATGCCGGTGCCCCTTCGTGCGCGGACCACATTCCCCAACCATGAGCTGTGGGTTAAATCTGAGCGTAATTAGATAGGACGATTACACTGTCACTGTCATAATTTAATGATATTATTCTTTCCAGCGTGCCATCGGCCTTGCCACAGTGGTACCACCGGTTCCCGTCAGATCACCGAAGAAAAGCGCTGTCGGGCTGGGCTTGCACTTGGATGGGTGACCATCCGGTCTGCTGAGCGCTCTTGGCAAGCAAGGTGCACTCAGCCCTTGTGAGGCAAACTGAGGAGCTACTTCATTGATACGTAGCGGCTCCGGTGTCGGAAACTGACATACGGCCAGAGAGCGGTGTGGTGAGCACATGCTCCTTATCCGAAAACTGTCTTGAGCAGCTAAATCGACAGCCAACGCGTAATGGAAATATTTTAGATCCGCTAGCCACGAACAGACCAGACCTCATCCTCGGTGTCATTGTTGAGACAGGGATTAGTGATCATGTTGTTGTCATTACGAATATGGCCACGAAATTTAAAAAGTCGGTCAAGAAGGCTGGGAGAGTATCTTACTAGACAGAGCAGAGAAGCAGTTGTTTGCATCCCACTTATTAAATGAATCGACTTCATTTACTTTCGGTACGATGGACGTGGAAGAATTATGGGCAAATTTTAAACACATTGTAAATCACGCATTGGACAATATGTGCCGAAAAAGTGGGTTACTGACGCAAAAGACCCACCGTGGTTTAACAGCGCAGTTCGGAGAATGCTCAGAGAGCAAAGACAGTTGCACTCCCGGTACAAGAAAGATCGGGAGAATGAGGACAGACAAAAGTTAGTAAAGATTCGTGCTGCTATAAAAAGAGCGATGCGCGAAGCATACAACCACTACCACCGTCATACCTTAGCAAAAGATCTTGCTGAAAACCCAAGGAAATTCTGGTATTACGTAAAATCAATAAGCGGGTCGAAGGCTTCTATCCAGTCACTCACTGATTCGACTGGCCTGACAACGGAAGTCAGGAAAACGAAAGCTGAAATTTCAAATTTAGCATTTGAGAAATCTTTCACGCAGGGTAGTGAAGCAGCTGAGTGGGTTGAAAATAAATAAATCGCCTGGTCCTGATGAGATTCCAACTCGGTTTCACAGAGAGTACTCTACTGCATTGGCTCCTTATTTAACTTGCATTTATCGCTAATCTCTTGCCCAACGAAAAGTCCCGAGCGACTGAAAAAAAACGCAGGGGACACCTGTATATAAGAAGGGTAGAAGTACGGCTCCTCAAAATTACAGACCAATATCCTTAACATCGGTCTGTTGTAGGATTCTCGAACATATTCTCAGTTCGAATGTAATGAATTTCCTTGAGACAGAGAAGTTGCTGTCCATGCATCAGCGCGGTTTTAGAAAGCATCGCTCCTGCGAAACGCAACTCGCCATTTTTCACATGATATCTTGCGAATCGTGGATGAAAGGTATCAGACGGATGCCATATTCCTTGACTTCCAGAAAGCGTTTGAGTCGGTGCCCCACTGCAGACTCCTAACTAAGTTACGAGCATATGGGATTGGATCCCAAATATGTGAGTGGCTCTTAGGCTTCTTTACTAATAGAACCCAGTACGTTGTCCCCGGGGGTGACTGTTCATCAGAGTTGAGGGTATCATCTGGAGTGCGCCAGGGAAGTGTGGTAGGGCCGCTGTTGTTTTCTATCTACATAAATGATCTTTTGGATCGGGTGAATAGCAATGTGCGGCTGTTTGCTGATGATGCTGTGGTGAAAAGGGAAGGTGTCGTCGTTGAGTGAATGCAGGAGGATACAAGATTGGACAGGATTTCTGATTGGTGTAAAAAATAGCAGCTAACTCTAAATATACACTCCTGGAAATTGAAATAAGAACACCGTGAATTCATTGTCCCAGGAAGGGGAAACTTTATTGACTCATTCCTGGAGTCAGATACATCACATGATCACACTGACAGAACCACAGGCACATAGACACAGGCAACAGAGCATGCACAATGTCGGCACTAGTACAGTGTATATCCACCTTTCGCAGCAATGCAGGCTGCTATTCTCCCATGGAGACGATCGTAGAGACGCTGGATGTAGTCCTGTGGAACGGCTTGCCATGCCATTTCCACCTGGCGCCTCAGTTGGACCAGCGTTCGTGCTGGACGTGCAGACCGCGTGAGACGACGCTTCATCCAGTCCCAGACATGCTCAATGGGGGACAGATCCGGAGATCTTGCTGGCCAGGGTAGTTGACTTACACCTTCTAGAGCACGTTGGGTGGCACGGGATACATGCGGACGTGCATTGTCCTGTTGGAACAGCAAGTTCCCTTGCCGGTCTAGGAATGGTAGAACGATGGGTTCGATGACAGTTTGGATGTACCGTGCACTATTCAGTGTCCCCTCGACGATCACCAGAGGTGTACGGCCAGTGTAGGAGATCGCTCCCCACACCATGATGCCGGGTGTTGGCCCTGTGTGCCTCGGTCGTATGCAGTCCTGATTGTGGCGCTCACCTACACGGCGCCAAACACGCATACGACCATCATTGGCACCAAGGCAGAAGCGACTCTCATCGCTGAAGACGACACGTCTCCATTGGTCCCTCCATTCACGCCTGTCGCGACACCACCGGAGGCGGGCTGCACGATGTTGGGGCGTGAGCGGAAGACGGCCTAACGGTGTGCGGGACCGTAGCCCAGCTTCATGGAGACGGTTGCGAAAGGTCCTCGCCGATACCCCAGGAGCAACAGTGTCCCTAATTTGCAGGGAAGTGGCGGTGCGGTCCCCTACGACACTGTGTAGGATCCTACGGTCTTGGCGTGCATCCGTGCGTCGCTGCGGTCCGGTCCCAGGTCGACGGGCACGTGCACCTTCCGCCGACCACTGGCGACAACATGGATGTACTGTGGAAACCTCACGCCCCACGTGTTGAGCAATTCGGCGGTACGTCCACCCGGCCTCCCGCATGCCCACTATACGCCCTCGCTCAAAGTCCGTCAACTGCACATACGGTTCACGTCCATGCTGTCGCGGCATGCTACCAGTGTTAAAGACTGCGGTGGAGCTCCGTATGCCATGACAAACTGGCTGACACTGACGGCGGCGGTGCACAAATGCTGCGCAGCTAGCGCCATTCGACGGCCAACACCGCGGTTCCTGGTGTGTCCGCTGTGCCGTGCGTGTGATCATTGCTTGTACAGCCCTCTCGCAGTGTCCAGAGCAAGTGTGGTGGGTTTGACACACCGGTGTCAATGTGTTCTTTTTTCCATTTCCAGGAGTGTAGATAAATGTAAATTAATGCAGATGAATAGGAAAAAGAATCCTGTAATGTTTGAATACTCCATTACTAGTGCACCGTTTGACACAGTCACGTCACGTCGTTTCAATATTTGGGCGTAACATTGCAGAGCGATATGAAGTGTGACAAGCATGTAATGCCAGTTGTGGGGAAGGCGGATAGTCCGGTTCATTGGTAGAATTTTGGGAAGATGTGGTTCATCTGTAAAGGAGATCGCTAATAAAGCACTAATACGACCTATTCTTGAGTACTGCTCTAGCGTTTGGGTCTGCTAGAATTGTTACTGGTAGGTTTGATCAACACGCGAGTGTTACGGAAATGCTTCAGGAACTCAGGGGGGAGTCTCTGGAGGAAATGAGGCGTTCTTTTCGTGAATCGCTACTGAGGAAATTTAGAGAACCAGCATTTGAGGCTGACTGCAGTTCAATTTTACTGAAGCCAACTGCCGCGGAAAGAACACAAAGATAATGTAAGAGAGATAAGGGCACGTACAGAGGCATATAGGCAGACATTTTCCCCTCGAAAATGGTTCAAATGGCTCTGAGCACTATGGGACTTAACATCTATGGTCATCAGTCCCCTAGAACTTAGGTTGGTTAGGTTTAAGTAGTTCTAAGGACATCACACAACACCCAGTCATCACGAGGCAGAGAAAATCCCTAACCCCACCGGGAATCGAACCCGGCAACCCGGGATTTTTCCCTCGTTCTGTTTGGGAGTGGAACAGGGACAGAAGATGCTAGATGTGGTACGAGGGACCCTCCGCTACGCACCGTATGGTGGATTGCGGAGTATGTATGTAGATGTAGATGTAGATGTAGAAAAAAATGGTTCGAACGGCTCTGAGTACTATGGGACTTAACATCTTAGGTCATCAGTCCCCTAGAACATGTTGTTGTGGTCTTCAGTCCTGAGACTGGTTTGATGCTGCTATCCATGCTACTCTATCCTGTGCAAGCTTCTTCATCTCCCAGTACCTACTGCAGCCTACATCCTTCTGAATCTGCTTAGTGTATTCATCTCTTGGTCTCCCTCTACGATTTTGGTGATCTCTTGATGCCTCAGAACATGTCCTACCAACCGATCCCTTCCTCTGGTCAAGTTGTGCCACAAACTTCTCTTCTCCTCAATCTTATTCAATACTTCCTCATTAGTTATGTGATCTACCCATCTAATCTTCAACATTCTTCTGTAGCACCACACTTCGAAAGTTTCTATTCTCTTCTTGTCCAAACTATTTATCGTCCATGTTTCACTTCCATACATGGCTACACTCCATACAAATACTTTCAGAAATGACTTCCTGACACTCAGATCTATCCTCGATGTTAACAAATTTCTCTTCTTCAGAAACGCTTTCCTTGCCATTGCCAGTCTACATTTTATATCCTCTCTGCTTCGACCATCATCAGTTATTTTGCTCCCAAATAGCAAAACTCCTTTACTACTTTGTCTCATTTCCTAATCTAATTCCCTCAGCATCACCCGACTTAATTCGACTACATTCCATTATCCTTGTTTTGCTTTTGTTGATGTTCATCTTATATCCTCCTTTCAAGACACTGTCCATTCCATTCAACTGCTGTTCCAAGTCCTTTGCTGTCTCTGACAGAATGACAATGTCATCGGCGAACCTCAAAGTTTTTATTTCTTCTCCGTGGATTTTAATACCTACTACGAATTTTTCTTTTCTTTCCTTTACTGCTTGCTCAATATACAGATTGAATAACATCGGGGAGAGGCTACAACCCTGTCTCACTCCCTTCCCAACCACTGCTTTCCTTTCATACACCTCGACTATGCCATCTGGTTTCTTTACAAATTGTAAATAGCTTTTCGCTTCCTGTATTTTACCCCTGCCACCTTTAGAATGCGAAAGAGAGTATTCCAGTCAACATTGTCAAAAGCTGTCTCTAAGTCTACAAATGCTACAAACGTAGGTTTGCCTTTCCTTAATCTTTCTACTAAGATAGGTCGTAGGGTCAGTATTGCCTCACGTGGTCCAGTGGTTCTACGGAATCCAAACTGATCTTCCCCGAGGTCGGCTTCTACTAGTTTTTCCATTCGTCTGTAAAGAATTCGTGTTAGTGTTTTGCAGCTGTTGCTTATTAAACTTACTGTTCGGTAATTTTCACATCTGTGAACACCTGGTTTCTTTGGGATCGGAATTATTATATTCTTCTTGAAGTCTGAGGGTATTTCGCCTGTTTCAAACATTTTGTTTTGTCAGGACTGGCTCTCCCAAGGCCGTCAGTAGTTCGAAATGGAATGTTGTCTACTCCGGGCGCCTTGTTTCGACTCAGGTCTTTCAGTGCTGTGTCAAACTCTTCACGCAATATCATTTCATCTTCATCAACATCCTCTTCCATTTCCATAATATTGTCCTCAAGTGCATCACCCTTGTATAGACCCTGTATATAGTCCTTCCACCTTTCTGCTTTCCCTTCTTTGCTTAGAACTGGGTTTCCATCTGAGCTCTTGATGTTCATGCAAGTGGTTCTCGTACCTCCGAAGGTCTCTTTAATTTTTCTGTAGGCAGTATCTATCTTACCCCTAGTGAGATAAGCCTCTACATCCTTACATTTGTCATCTAGCCATTCCTACTGAGCCATTTTGCACTTCCTGTCAATCTCATTTTTGAGACGTTTGTATTCCTTTTTGCCTGCTTCATTTACTGCATTTTTATATTTTCTCCTTTCATCAATTAAATTCAATATTTCTTCTGTTACCCAAGGATTTCTACTAGCCCTCGTCTTTTTACCTACTTTATCCTCTGCTGCCTTCACTACTTCATCCCGCAAAGCTACCCATTCCTCTTCTACTGTATTTCTTTCCCCCATTCCTGTCAATTGTTCCCTTATGCTCTCCCTGAAACTCTGTACAACCTCTGGTTCTTTCAGTTTATCCAGGTCCCATCTCCTTAAATTTCCACCTTTTTGCAGTTTCTTCAGTTTTAATCTACTGATCATAAGCAATAGTTTGCTGTCAGAGTCTACATCAGCCCCTGGAAATGTCTTACAATTTAAAACCTCGTCCCTAAATCACTGTCTTACCATTATATAATGTATCTGATACCTTTTAGTATCTCCAGGTTTCTTCCATGTATACAACCTTCTTTCATGATTCTTAAACCAAGTGTTAGCTAATGATTAAGTTGTGCTCTGTGCAAAATTCTACCAGGCGGTTTCCTCTTTCATTTCTTTGCCCCAGTACATATTCACCTACTACGTTTCCTTCTCTCCCTTTTCCTACACTCGAATTCCAGTCACCCATGACTATTAAATTTTCGTCTCCCTTCACTATCTGATTAATTTCTTTTATTACATCATACATTTCTTTAATTTCTTCGTCATCTGCACAGCTAGTTAGCATATAAACTTGTACTAGTGTAGTAGGTGTGGGTTTCGTATCCATCTTGACTACAGTAATGCGTTCACTATGCTGTTTGTAGTAGCTTACCCGCATTCCTATTTTCCTATTCATTATTAAACCTACTCCTGTATTACCCCTATTTGATTTTGTGTTTATAACCCTGTAGTCACCTGACCAGAAGTCTTGTTCCTCCTGCCACCGAACTTCACTAATTCCCACTATGTCTAACTTCAACCTATCTATTTCCCTTTTTAAATTTTCTAACCTACCTGCCCGATTAAGTGATCTGACATTCCACGCTCTGATCCGTAGAACGGCAGTTTTCTTTCTCCTGATAACGACATGCTCTTGAGTAGTCCCCGCCCGGAGATCCGAATGGGGGACTATTTTACCTCCGGAATATTTTACCCAAGAGGACGCCATCTTCATTTAACCATACAGTAAAGCTGCATGCCCTCGGGAAAAATTACGGCTGTAGTTTCCCCTTGCTTTCAGCCGTTCGCAGTACCAGCACAGCAAGGCCGTCTTGGTTATTGTTACAAGGCCAGATCAGTCAATCATCCAGACTGTTGCCCCTGCAACTACTGAAAAGACTGCTGCTCCTCTTCAGGAACCACATGTTTTTCTGGCCTCTCAACAGATACCCTCCGTTGTGGTTGCACCTACGGTAGGGCTATCTGTATCGCTGAGGCACGCAAGCCTCCCCACCAACGGCAAGGTCCATGGTTCATAGAACTTAGAACTAGTTAAACCTAACTAACCTAAGGACATCACACACATCCATACCCGAGGCAGGATTCGAACCTGCGACCGTAGCAGTCGCGCGGTTCCGGGCTGCGCGCCTAGAACCGCGAGACCAACGCGGCCGGCGATGTAGATGTAGATATCCTCATCCAGTGACGCCTATCAGCTGAGGATGAGACGGCAGCTGCTCAGCACCATTGGGACTGTGTGACCTGTTCGGGAGGAGATTCTTTCCTGCACTGAATTTTCTACAACTGCTTAATTTTATTATACTTTTCCCGGGATGTGTTCTGTATTACAAAAGAATTTTCTTCTAGTTTTCAAATACTGGTTTCCTCACAACTTTGTTGCTGAGTGCTTCGACCACACACAAGAGAATTTTCTTGTTATTGCTGATAATGGAATCTTTAATTTGGGCACACATCACTTCTAGTGGATAGAAACAGCAGTGATACAATGGTTAGATGACTGACTAATGAGTGTATGCCCATATATATTTTTGCCAGTTCGTCGGTTTCTTATCTGGAGAACAGTGTTTCATGAAGCGGTATTACTTCGATAAACTCCATTAGTTCCATAAGCTCCACGTAACATGTGGTTCATCACTTATGTAAGAATACTGTATACATGGAGACACGGAGACAGTGTAAGGTTTCCGATTAATTTTGTAACGGTAAGACATGTATTTGGAAACCACATTTCAAACTGTAAGACATTTCCATAGGCAGATGTGCGCCGTGACCATAATTTACTCGTTATGAGTTGTAGTTAATAACTGAGGAAACGATAAAGACGTAAGAAGTTAAGAAGATGCGACCTGAATAATTTGAAAGAACTGAATCTTGCTGAGACTTTCGGAGGAGCATTAAGCGATAACGCAAAAACAAACGAAAGGAATCCTCTACGAATGGATAGCTTTAAAAACCGAAATAGTGGAGGCAGAAGATATCAATTAGGTAAAAAGACAAAGCCTAGTAGAAATGCTTGGCTCACACAGGAGATATTGAATTTAACTGAAGAAAGTAGAAAATATAAAAGTACCCAAAATGAAGCAGGCAAAAGAGACTAGAGACGTCTAAAAAATTCGATTGCCAGACGACACAAAATGATTAAGCAGGAATAGTTAGGTGGAAGGCTGTAGAAGCATGTACACTGGCGTGGAATACTTGAGAACGAAACTAAGTTTCGCAAGATGTGTCACTGCAAAGTAACATAGCTCGATGAAACTTGGACCGTAGGTAGAAAAATCTTTTAAAGTATAAGACAGAAGGTAAATTAAAAAAAAGACATGCAATGAGTCAAATAGAAATGGCACCTTTATCCAAAGACAATATTTACCCTGAAATGACCGCGATTCGTGATGGTTCCCTGGACATTACACACGGCGTGGCAGGGCTCTTAACAGGTAGTGTGATCACCAAGGAGGACAAGGGATGTCCTGCAACGTGCTCCCACGCTAGCCACAAGGATAGTGAGGATTTCTTGTGGCAGGGCGTTCCGTTTCTTACAAGCGCGATTGCCATCTGCTGGATGGTCGTTGGTGCATGTGGACGTACTGTTTCGATCGGACTTAAATAGGGAGAACGGCAGCCCAGTGTATTCGACGATTATATAAGATGCGATCAAACAGTTTCCGTGTGAGGGGGTTGCAGCAGCGTGTATGCTGTGTAGCACGACTCTGTTGCGGATATACAGGGTGGTCAGAAACAGTCCGGAAAGCTTATAAGGGTGACGCAGAATAACTGTGTCGAGAAATAACTATTAAGAAAATAATTCGGTACGTTAGATGTTTTCGAGTTAATTAGCAGCCTAGTGCGCTGTCTTCTACGCTATGAAAAACACTAACACTAATTTTATCTGGGGAGAGGGGAAGGAGGGGGGGGGGGCGCAGCAGCCTGATTGGCTAAATTCTACGCCAATTAAATCGGACATTGCGCAACGTATCGAAATCTTTTCTTAAGAATTATTTCTCACGACAACCTAGTTTGGAGCACCATTACAAGCTTTTCGTATTATTTCTGTCTACCCTGTATATGCACCGACATGAAGGCAAGGATATAGCGTGTCTTTCGTGTCTTCCCGATGTGTGTGGTAAATGCGGACGTTTTAACAATTGTATTGAAACAGGACCAAATTGAAACTTCCTGCCAGATTAAAACTGTGTGCTGGACCGAGACTCGAACTAGGGACCTTTGGATTTCGCGGGCAAGTGCTCTACCAACTGAGCTACCCAAGCACGACTCACGCCCCGGCCTCAGAGCTTTACTTCTGCCAGTACCTCGTGTCCTACCTTCCAAACTTAACAGAAGCTCTCCTACGAAACGTGCAGAACTAGCACTCCTGAAAGAGTGCTAGGAGACGTGGTACTGGCAGAACTAAAGCTGTGAGGACGGGGCGTGAGTCGTACTTGGGTAGCTCAGTTGGTAGAGCACTTGCCCGCGAAAGGCAAAGGTCCCGAGTTCGAGTCTCGGTCCAGCACACAGTTTCAATCTGCCAGGAAGTTTCATATCAGCGCACACTCCGCTACAGAGTGAAAATCTCATTCAGTGTGTAGATACTCCCTTTAGAAACAATATTTTCATTTCTCCACATAATTTCCATCCCTCTCTACTGCCTTACGCCATCTTGGAACCAGCGCCTATATACCAGCACGGTAATATTCTGGACCAACCTGTTGGAGCCACTGTTTGGCAGCATGCACAAGGGAGTCATAATCTTCAAACCTTTTTCCACGAAGGGAGTCTTTCAGTTTCCCAAAGAGATGATAATCACATGGAGGCAGGTCAGGACTGTAAGGCGGGTGTTTCAGTGTTGTCCATCAGAGAGTTTTGCGATCGCTTCCATGGTTTTTTGACTGAAAAAAAAAATCCTGCTTTTGCCGATGTGGTCTTCGGTGTCGTCACATATGCATCATAATTTATGGTGGTTCCTCTAGGCATGATGTCCACAAGGAAGAGTCCTTCGGAATCGAAAAACATCGTAGCCATAACATTTCGAGCAGAAGGTGTGGTTTCGATTTTTTTTTTTTTCCTTGGGTGAATTTGCACGGTGCCACTCCATTGATTGCCTCTTCGTCTCTGGTGAAAAATGATGGAGCCATGTTTCATAATCTGTCACAATTCTTTCAAGAAATTCATCTCCACCATTTTCGTACTGTTCCAAAAGTTCGCTGCATACCGTTTTTCTTGTTTCTTTGTGGGCCACTGTCAACATCCTGGGAACCCACCTGGCACAAACCTTTTTTAACGCAAACATTTTCAGTATTCTGCAAACTCTTCCTTCCCTTATCCCAACGTACTGTGACAATTCGTTCACTGTGATGCGTCTGTCAGCAGTCATCAATTCGTTAACTCTGTGCACATTGCCTGGAGTGTGTACAGTACGAGGCCTGCCGCTGCGAGGACAATCCTCAATATTGCCGTACCCCCTTTCATCACGTAACCTGCTTGCCCACCAACTAACTGTACTGCGATCCGCAGCAGCATCTCCATACACCTTTTTCAACCTCTTGTGCATGTTTCCCACTGTCTCGTTTTTACAGCACAGGAATTCTATGACAGCACGTAGCTTCTGACTAACGTCAAATGTAGCAGCCATCTTGAAGACATGCTGTGACGGTGCCACTCACGGGAACAGGTTGAACTAAAATAAAGTATGGCGTTTCAGCCTTCGATCGCTATTCTTTATTTTCAATTACCGGTTTCGGGCTAGCTGCCCATCTTCAGATCATATATTGGAGTTACAAAGTAACTAGTCCGTACAGAACACTCGGTTCGCTGTCATAACAGCGAGTGTTCTGTACGGACTAGTTACTTTGTAACTCCGATATATGATCTGAAGATTGGCAGCTAGCCCGAAACCGGTAACTGAAAATAAAAAATAGCGATCGAAGACTGAAACGCCATATTTTATTTAATGAACGATCGCGGAATTCCCATTGAGACAATCATGTCTAGTTTTGATAAGGGTTGAACTAAGTTTGAAAACAAGCGGGAAGGATGTATCTACACACTGTAAAACTTTCACACATTCAGAATGAAAACTGTATTTTTACAAAAATAGTGTGCATTTCTTTTGGAGTGATCCTCGTAAATGGAGGTATCCTTTAATTGCATTGACGTAGAAGCTTGAGTGTTTTACAGAGACCACAGACTCAGTAGGTGACATAAATTTTAACTCGATACGTCTACTCGTTCCTGAGAAAAAGGGTCTTTAACAGTTGGACAGACAGGCAGACAGACAGAGAACAAAGTGATCCTGTAAGGATTCCGTTTTTATTGACTGAGGTATGAAGCCCTAAAAATGAAATCGGGGCCGAATGCAGCCCCTCTGAGACGCACGTGGGAGGGTGTACAGTGTCACTGTAACGTTGACTGGTGACACTACCGTGGAAGTCGGTACGCCCGCGCAACTAGGTACCTCCCTCACGCCATTGCTCCTCGACCACCTAGAGGATCATGTTCGACAATGCACAACTCTCGTCTCTTGTTCGACAATGCGCATTACGTGTGCGCAACTCTCGCCCCTTGAGCATAGTATAGGCAACATTGCGACCAAAGCCCACATCCGTCATTAGATTGCGTGAAGGAGCCACAACTTTTCGCCTGCGGTGGCGGTGTCCCCCGTGTGTGGGGCGGGGAGCGCGTGTGATGTCTCCGCGTCTATTCCTGGCGGCGGCTCGTTGGCTCGGAGCCAGCGTCGCCACCGGCTGACGGAGCGGGGCAGCGGCGCGCCAGTAGCGAGCGAGCGTGCGAACGAGCGACACGGCCCACCGCGGATGGGGGACGCGGACCAGGCCGTGATCAGGCTGCGGCTGCGCAAGCCGCCCCACTGGCGCTGGGCGCTGCACACCTCCAGGTCCGCCCCCGTCGTCCGCGTCCTCGAAGACGGCGCCGGCGGCCGAGGCGACGAGGGGGCGCCCGCCGGAGGAGTGGAGCTGCTGGTGGACGTGGCGGAGGCGTCGGAGCGCCGCTGCTCGCCGAGGGTGCACGCCATCCTCGCCGACGAGCGCCGGCCGCCCTCGAGGACTGCGTCCGCCAGGCTGCGCAGCATGGCCGCCGGGAGCAACGCGGTGCTCAAGCAGAAATCCGACAGTTCTTTAGAGCGCAGGGCTAAACGAACAGGTTTCGGACCACTGGCGCCATCACGGGAGCCACTGAGGAGAGACCGTGACGCCCCTGAAGAAAAGTGCAGCGACGGTCAGTGTTCTTCTATCACGGGCGACAGGATGCCTCGTGCCACATCAGACACCCCGGATCGGGCAAGCAATCGAACTGATCCCTCTGGTTCGCAAAAACCAGAGCCTGGAGAGTCGAAATTTCAGAGCAGGATAGCGAGGCCAGTAGTGGCAAGGAAGAAGCTACCGGATTCCAGTTGTGTCTCCAGTGTCGAAGAAAGCCGGTTGCCCTGCTTGCGCTCAGTTGGTAGAGAGAAGAGCGGGAAATTAGCGGACGTCACGAAGCGCTACTCCGACAGCTCCTTAGGCAGCCTCTCCAAGGTGATGAAACTGCGGAACAGACTCTCTCAGAGCAGCACAGGGACAGACACGCCAGACACCACGGAATGCGTACTTTCTGACAGTTCTCTGCCGACAGTAAGAGGCCTCAGAGGCTCCGCATCTGCAGCTGGGACGTATAGTGCAGAAAGTATCAGCGTTACGAAAGACCCACCGAGTAGAGTACCAGTACAGAACAAAAGTTTCTCAGATCGCAGTAGTTCTGTGAAAGAAACAAAGAAGCAATATCCCGGAACAAACTCTTTGCACCGCAAAGATCTGTCACAGCAGGTGAAGAGCAACAACAGAAACAAGAACGATTTACATGAGAAGGTTCAGAAGGAAGTGCCGGCACAAACAGCTGTTGACAATGTTGTTAAAAACCAGCCTGCAACCCGTCATACGCTCACTAGAAAGGGAAGGACTTCAGATCCGAGCAAAGACTGCTCGAGAGATCCAGGTAATATCCGCTCGGAAGTCGTGCGGAACACTTCGTCACTGAGGAGCCAGACCGCGAAAGCGGAAGAGCCTAAGGGGGTCAGACAGCCCCAACAGCGTTCCAAAACGTTGTCCGAAGTCCAGTCGTCATACCAAAGACGACTCGCAACGTCGCGGTCGAAAGACGCTGCAGCAGAGAGGAAACAGTCGCGTGTGAAGAAGCAGAAGTCTGACAGTTCCTTGGACTCGGCTTTTTCTTCGACTGCAGCAGAAACAGGTGGACAGGGCAAATCGAAAATACCACTGGGTCACAGAAAGCTGGATACGAGAGCCAGGAGTCCATCCCGTTTGGCGACAGGTGCATATGGGCGGCGCACGGAGCTGGCATCCGCTCGGCCTGTGGGCGGCGACGCTGCAAATAAACCTTTGCGACCTACCGTCATCCCACGGCTCGGCTGCAGTTTGGTGAAGCCCAGCGGGGAACGTCGACGCACGGAAGAAGCAGACAGCGGTGGGCTCTCCTCCTCCGTAGACGAACTCGATGCAGCCTTAAGCAACGTCCCTAGAGCATCCTCTGTAAAACGCGAAGAACAACGTTGGTCGGGCATTCACACCGAGGATATGGACGACTCCTGTCAGGATGTGACTATAGAAACAGCGTCGTGTGGTGGCAATTCTGGGAGCAGGGGTCGGAGTCCAGAATGTGAAGGGATGTACGTGGCCTACGTCGTGACGACTCCGGACAGTGAAATAGGCGCACCGGTGTACAGGGTTGACAGCCCGTCCGTGTCAACCGCCTGTGATGTGGAAATCGTTCCTTTTGACGAGGATTTGGAAGCGGAGCCCGTGTTCAGACCTGCCCGTCATTACTTTGGTTACGGCGGCAGCTTTAAGAGAATCTCGGACTTGGACGAGAAGGATCTGGCTGCCGATCGTAGCGAGAGGCGGAGCTCCTCTTTCGGTTCACGCCCGAGTAGGCCTTGTAGTAATAGTGGTAGCAGTGTAGGTGGTAGTGTAGATACTAACAAACCAGGACACAGGGATGGGCAGTACAAAAGTCGGTTGGAAAAATTGTTCAGGGACAAGGAAGGTACGACGAGCTCTGGAAGAAACGTAGAACTTAGAAGGACAGATCAGCAGTCACGGACCAAAGCAGCTGAAGAGGCAGTATTAGATGACGCTGCGACAAGGAAGAGGTCATGTAGCAAACATTCTAGTATCCCGAGAATACGAGTGAGTCCACAGAAGGACGATGCCAAGCAGGCCGCCGGGAGGAGGAACCCCAAGCACAGTGCCGGCCTGTACAGCTATTTGCTCAAGTACCGACCCTCTGGCGAGCAGTTCAGCGACCCAGAAGTGCTCGCTGTGACCACGGAGACCCAGGCCGGCGCCAGCAGGACGAGCCACGCGCGGGGAGACTCCGGAGTGTACTCGCTGAACGGCTCCCTGCGCGACCGCCGCAAGCAGCAGCTGCCGGTGCCGGCGCAGCAACATAGCCAGCAGCTGCAGCAACAGCACCAGCAGAAGCAGAGTAACCGTAAGAGGCGGCGGCGGGTCAGGCAACGCACCGCACGGTGTCAAGGTACGTCACAGCTGGGTGCACCGCGGCGTTGTTGATACGGTAAAGATCTATGTGACACATACTCTCTCTTACGCTGGATGTATCCTTCGACTATGGCTCAATTCTTTTATCTTGGCGGCTCGCGCATGCCCGCCCAGACGCGGGAGATTGTTGCGTTGCCAGTTGCACGCGACGCACGCGCCGAGAGAAGCAGCGCCATAGAATAGTATAGATCGCAAACTTACGTTTAGGGGGGGAGCGCGCAGTTTATGAAGTAAAGCCACCACGGCCGCATTTACCCTTTCGCTGCTACAGAGACGTGCTCCCCGCATTCCACGCTGTGCGCGATTTTGTCATCACTTCACTGCTCGCCTGTGCAGACACTTGGTGTTCCGACTGCCATGACACACTTATCAATCGATTTCACAAGAACTATTTGGCCCAAATATTTGATTTTTACCTTTTTTTTTGACTGACACCTTCCCCCCATAAATGATTTAATTTTGTTTCGTTGTTCAACGCAGTTATTGTGCACCATTAAATGTAGTAAACCATTGGACGAAATTTTGAAGAGTTTGCAGAGGTAAAAGTCCACAGCGTATACTTTCCGTATGGTCGATTTTAGTTGCCACTAGGAATTCCAAAAAATTACATTTAAACGAATAAAATTCATGAAACAAGACGCTTGGATATTGTTTTTAAATAGAGAAAATATTAAGCACCAAACAAGGTTTGAACTCAGAACTCTTTACCCATCAGCCAAACACTTTTTTTAAAAAAAATCTCATTTTGTCCTGTTTCGTTCGTTGCATCTGCTCGGGGCAGACGTCGTAAGACGTCCATTTATGTTCTTTGTTGATCGATTAACTCAGTTTTTTTTATTACATAGGGATGCTAACCCTCTGACCGAACACGCTGAGCTACAGTGCCGGCTAGCACCTTAACCATTACGCTAACACAACTCATCAATTTACTGACTTACTGGAGGACTTTAAAGACTCACCCAAAATACTGTGAATTACTCACGTTTTGTCGAAGTACAACAGGAAATAAACAATTACCGCTGTTCTTTATTGCGAAAAAGCGGTTAGTGATAATGTATTTCCTTGCTATTGCCTGAATTAGGAGGCTTATTGCTTGTTTGGTTTAATTAATTAATAGAATATGAAGCAATTGGTATAAAGAACGCTTTTTTCAAACTTTCTTTTATGGAAAGTCTGGCATCAAGACATTGCTTTTGTTCAATCACTTTATTTATGACTGAACGTTTCTGAAACTGAAGACAGTCGTCCGTGCTCTGCACTGCAGTCGAGCTCTGGCAACGTCGTTCTCTGTTCATTGGTTGACTGTGTTTTGTGACGTCAGATGTGCAGAACGAACCGAAGCTCGGACGCCGTCGTAAATGACGTGCACTTTAGTGTCAGAGGTATCCCATCTTCTCTGCCACAATAGTAGGGCTTTTGATTGAACCGTAGATTATTAAACACTCGTAAAATTTACGATTACAACTGATTCCAATTCACGGTTCTTGCCAATCTGGTATTACCAGTGTGAGGTGTAAAACAGAACATTTTGACTTATTTTGTAGGTGACGTACCACTGGAGATTTAATAAATGTAATTAACCAGCACATAAATTAAACAGGAGACAATCAGAGTACTCGTCTTAGATTGTTTGCAGATGATGCTTTCATTTCCCGTCTTGTAAAGTCATCAGATGATCAAAACGACTTGCGAAATGATTTATTCTAAGATATCTGTATGGTGCGAAAAGTGGCAATTGGCCCTGAATGAAGAAAAGTACGAAGTATTCACATGAGTACTAAAAGAAATCAGCTAAATTTCGATTACGCGATGAGTCACACAAATCTGAGGGCTGTAAATTCAAGTAAATACTTAGGGATTACAATTACAAATAACCTAAATTGGAACGATCACATAGATAAAACTGTGGGTAGAGCAAACCAAAGGCTGCGATTCATTGTCAGAACACTTAGAAGGTGCAACAGGTCTACCAAAGAGACTGCTTACACTAAGCTTGTCAGACGTATTCTGGAGTACAGCTCTGCGGTGTGGGATCCGCATCAGGTGGGACTGACGGATGTCATCGAGAAAGTACAAAGAAGGGCAGCTCGTTTTGTACTATCGCGAAATAGGAGAGATAGTGTCCCAGACATGATACGTTAATTGGAGTGGCTATCATTAAAACAAAGGGGTTTTTCGTTGAGACGGGATCTCATGGAACTTCAGTCACCAGTTTTCTCCTCCGACTGCGAGAACATTCTGTTGGGACCCACCTACATAGGGAGAAATGATCATCACGATAAAATAAGAGAATTCAGGGCTCGCACGGAAAAATTTAAGTGCTCATTTTTCCCACGTGCCGTTCGAGAGTGGAACGGTAGAGAGAGAGCATGAAGGTGGTTCATAGAACCCTCTGCCATGCACTTTATTGTAAATAGCAGAGTAATCACGTAGATGTAGATGTATACATTATTATTTTCTTGGAATAAAACATGGACTAGTAAAAGTTACCTTGGATTAGTAACAATGCAACTTGTTTTACGTGTAGTGTGCTAGGATTACTCTGCTTTTGTTACAGAACATACCATCTTCCATAATTTCCCTGATCTTCTCATACTCTTGTAACCGCGTCGATTAAATGGCAGTTTGTTCGTATTTCGCGAGATAAAGGTAGCAGACCCCAATGGTCATTAATAACGCAACGCGTAGTCACGTACGTTCCATTTCAGCGCAATATTACGATTGCTTCTCTTTACTCTTCTGATGGTCACAGCGGGATTAGCCAACATCAGTCTGTGGTTTAGATTCTAGAACCATAGCCCATGATGGACCTGAGTATGCTGTTATGATATAGCTAGCTTCACCAATCCAGAGGGAGGGTGAAACTTACTGTTGCTAATAAATATTAGTTTACATTTTGCCTGTTGGCTTTTGTCTCTGATTTCAAGCGAACTTTTGGTAGACAATTTTTTCTGAGGTTTTGCTAACACGAGTGGCTGGCAGTGTCAGTTTTACCCTCCACTGCTGGCGGCAGACAGACCGCCTCCAGCGATGGAGGATAAAGCTTTTATAACGCCAGCCACTCTTGCTGCGAAGCGTCAGAAAAATTGTCAAAGAAACGTCGATCGAAGAATCCATGAGAGAAGCCAACAGGCAATTTGTCAACAAGTGCTCACGAAAGCGTCAACATTTGTGTAAATATTAATTTACTTAGCAACTACAGTGCTTTTGCGTACTATTTCTGTGGAGGCCACGAAACTCCATCATTCGTCTGTGATCACACCAAGGTATCTGGTTTCCTTTCGCCTAAGAAACGGTGCATTACCGACCATGACGGCAGAATCACGTGCGAGTTTCGCTTTGAGCAAGATGTAATTTGATTTCTGTGTTGCTATCGCAGGTTCACATCCGTTCAACAGTTGTGTTAAAATTTTCGTAGCACAATCTGCTTCGTCTTGTTCGTCTGCCAGCCCACGATTAGGCCTTATGGCCTGCTCCGCCGCACCGTCGCTTCCTCAGACTTCATACATTCCTTCTTCCAAGAGGATTATATTCCATCGCTTGTCGAGGGATTCTCTTTTCAATTCTGATTTCGGTGGATTACCTTTTAGTAATGGCTGTACCCCTAATTCTTTTCTTATTTATTCATTTTTTATTCTGTGTGTCTTGTGCAGCCTTTCGCTGATGTAAGGAACTTCCTTTCTCATGTTTCAAGTTGCCTTAGTGCTTTTGATCTGAATGTGCAACTTCCTGTTTCGTACAGTACTGTGGATAGTGCAATGACTTTATAAAATTTTGCTTGGCCTTCTCATTTTACCTTTCAACGTTGTTCTTATATGTTCATAGCTGTTAATTTTCTTATTTATATCATTCTTGTCGTCAAAAGTTATATCCCATTCAAGGTACTGGAAACGGGACACCTGTACTCTTATTATATTGTTGATGATTGTCTTAGTTCTTATGGGGTATTTTCCTAGAAATGCCGTTGTTTTTATTTTTGTTGTTGATATCTTCTGTACCGCAATATGTAATTTGTTTTCACTGTCTTCTATGATAACCTGTTCGTCATCAAAAAGCATTGTATTTAGTTTTGCTGGCTCAGTTCTTATAATTTCAGGTATTCTGTCCTTCATCCAATCCCTGACCAGGTCATCATACTGGACTGCTTAGGTGACTTACCTCAGCCTTGCCTTGCTTCCTTTTTTGTCTCTATTCCTACCGCCCGCTCTTTGCCAGTATCTATTCTTATTCTGTCTCTCTACTTTTGGTTCGATTTCTTGACTAGTGTCCCCTGCGACCAGCAAAAGCTGTCACTTCCTGTATAGCTCCTTCCTGTTATAATTGCCACGAGAGTGGTTCCATTTTTATACATCAGAATACAGGGTCCAAGTCCGAGCTCCACCTACCTTAACTGGAAAAGGAACGAACCAACTGCACCACTGATGTCAACTATGATTCGAAATATATGACTGAGGCGATGACGAGAGGTTAGGCCCGGATTTGCCAGTTCGGAAATAGAAATGCCTCCCGTTCATTGCTCACGGTACCAGTTGTACGCCGGCCTATGCGGCCGAGCGGTTCTAGGCGCTTCAGTCTGAAACCGCGTGACGGCTACGATCGCAGGTTCGAATCCTGTCTCGGGCATGGATGTGTGTGATGTCCTTAGGTTAGTTAGGTTTAAGTAATTCTAGGTTCTAGGGGACTGATGACCACATATGTTAAGTCCCATAGTGTTCAGAGCCATTTGAACCATTTTATATCTAATCAACACCTGCCTATAGCGTCACCGAAAGGCAGTAATGAATGGGCACTTCGCCAACATGACCCGAGCGCCATCGACAAAATTTCGGGAATAATTTTTGTTCCGTTGGATCGTTAAAGAGACAATGCATTTCAGTTGCTTTCTCACCCCCATTTCTGACGAAAATATCTACACAACAGTACCATTGGCTATGTCTCTCTTGTTTTGAAATCATCTTGTTCCACTCAACCATGGTGCTTGCAAAGCCCACGAGAAAGACAGGCCGTGGCGCGTACGTCATATCAACGTGAAAATGCAGGTCTACAGCTACATCTACATCCATACTCCGCAAGCCACCTGACGATGTGTGGCGGAAGATACTTTGAGTACCTCTATCGGTTCTCCCTTCTATTCCAGTCTCGTATTGTACGTGGAAAGAAGGATTGTCGGTATGCTTCTGTGTGGACTCTAATCTCTCTGATTTTATCCTCATGGTGTCTTCGCGAGATATAGGTAGGAGGGAGCAATATACTGCTTGACTCCTCGGTGAAGGTATGTTCTCTCGACTTCAACAAAAGCCCGTACCGAGCTACCGAGCGTCTGTACTCTTGCAGAGTCTTCCACTGGAGAGTATCCATCACCTCCGTAACGCTTTCGCGATTACTAAATGATCCTGTAACGAAGCGCGCTGCTCACCGTTGGATCTTCTCTATCTCTTCTATCAACCCTATGTGATACGGATCCCACACTGGTGAGCAGTATTCAAGCAGTGGGCGAACAAGTGTACTGTAACCAACTTCCTTTGTTTTCAGATTGCATTTCCTTAGGATTCTTCCAATGAATATCAGTCTGGCATCTGCTTTACCGACGATCAACTTTATATGTTCATTCCATTTTAAATCACTCCTAATGCCTACTCCCAGATAATTAATGGAATTAACTGCTTCCAGTTGCTGACCTGCTATATTGTAGCTAAATGATAGGGGATCTTTCTTTCTATGTATTCGCAGCACATTACACTTGTCTACATTGAGATTCAATTGCCATTTCCTGCACCATGCGTCTCCTGGGTTCGATTCCCGGCGGGGTCAGGGATTTTCTCTGCGTCGTGATGGCTGGGTGTTGTGTGATGTCCTTAGGTTAGTTAGGTTTAAGTAGTTCTAAGTTCTAGGGGACTGATGACCATAGATGTTAAGTCCCATAGTGGTCAGAGCCATTTTTTGCACCATGCGTCAATTCGCTGCAGATCCTCCTGCATTTCAGTACAATTTTCCATTGTTACAACCTCTCGATATACTACAGCATTATCCGCAAAAAGCCTCAATGAACTACCGATGTTATCCTGTTATCCAGAAGGTCATTTATATATATTGTGAATATCAACGTTCCTACGACACAGCCCTGCGGCACACCTTAAATCACTCGTACTTTGGAAGACTTCTCTCCATTGAGAATGACATGCTGCGCTCTGTTATCTAGGAACTCTTCAATGCAATCACACAATTGGTCTGATAGTCGTTCATTAAACGACTGTGAGGAACTGCATCAAACGCCTTGTGGAAGTCAAGAAACATGGCATCTACCTGGGAACCCGTGTCTATGGCTCTCTGAGTCTCGTGGACGGGGATTCACACGATCGTCTTTTTCGATAACCGTGCTGATCCTACAGAGTAGATTTCTAGTCTCCAGGAAAGTCATTATACTCGAACATAATACGTGTTCCAAAATTCTACAACTGATCGACGTTAGAGATATAGTTCTGCACATTTGTTCGATGTCCCTTCTCCAATCCTTTGGGCCGCTACGCCCTTCTAGAGACCTACGGAACACCGCTGCAAGAAGGGGGGCAAGACTTGCCAGCAGCCGTCTCCAGCCGGGAGCGAGTAACTATTTCAGGCGAGTTTAATAATTATTGAGTGCCTCTTTAACTGTATGCAAGTTCTCGATAGCCTACGACAAAGACGTTTAGTGGGTACCAGTTGACTTAAATATTGATTTCCTGTGGACCGTGCACGGAGTGGAGCGTTCGCGAAGTGTGGCGGAGAAGCCGACTAACGTGATGTCACAAGTTCGTTCCAGGGCGCATGTACCTCGTGTTACTTGCAGCTGACAGCAATAATGCCAACTTTACTCTTTACCCACATGCATGCGTTCAGCAGTGCTCTGTCTCTCGGGGTTGTTTTTCCAGCAATGTTAGTCGTAATTTAGCACACACACGGCAGTGTGGTCGTATAGTCATTTGGTCACGTGTACTCATGAACAGGCGGCTGATATGCACCTCTTGTATCGATCCACTGAAAGCAATGAAAGAGCGGCGCAGCGGTGCTTTGCTGCGCTGCTACCATAGGGACGGTTGCGACGCCACAGTACTTTCTCGTCTGAACACGGCCGCATTGCTCTGCGTTCCGCTGTTGCAAAGGTATTCTCACAGCAAGGTAACTGCGGTAACAAAGCGAATAGTTACGTTAATACTTTGTAACGGGCCACCGGAGGCAACGAGTCGTTCATATCAAAATACTCAGACAGTAGCTCTGAACAACCTCCGACATTTCGTCGGAGTAGTCTGGGTTCATCTGCATTCGTGCTCCACAAGCCACAGTACGCTGTGTGCACAAGGTTACATAATACTGTTGTGAAAGTAACCACTATATTTTCTTGCGCACGCGTTCGATATTGTGGGGGAACATACTCGATACAAACTATTCGTTACTCGTTACTTTTGTAACTGAACGTCGTCACATGTAAATGTCTTTTGAAATTTGCTGTGGATTCTCCTCTGAATGAGTATGATGCTCAACTCAGATTACACTTCGCTTTATTTCCTAGCTCTTTTATGAAAAAACATTAACAAATAGACGCTGTTTGCTTCTGTTCCAGTACATGATGATTGCACTACATGATGGGAACATCTAAATTATCATTAACGTGAATTCATAATATATAGTACAACAAATTGTCATAAAAGAGAAATAATCTCTCCACTCAGATAAGATCATAATCTTTACATTTGAGCAGAATATTTTTTAAGACGCGTGGGTAGTTCGAACTTAATTGTTGTCAGAGACATACAATACCCATTCAAGCTACTCGCGCCATCTGCTGCTCGCGGGCGTTGTTTGACTATCGGACAGTAAGAAATTGGAGGCTTACCGACGCTATCGACACAGACAGATCCGGACATGAACTGCATGCGAAAAAGAAAACCTGGTGATATACAATACGTTTTCGGTAATCTATGTAACTACCCACTTGGCGCACTGAGAGAAAAAATTGGAAGCACGTGTAAGAAGAGCGTCTAAGAAGAAAACGTAAGAGTAACGAAAAGTCTCAGGCAGTAACGAAACCCTACTTAGAGTCTCGTGGCTTATTCGTTACTCACAAGCGGAGGTCACGACGTTTGGAACGCGGATTTACTGTAAACTTCGTACACTCATAGTACTCCATGAGGACAACAAAATGTGTAAGCAGTAGCACGTACCTCTCAAGCTTAACTGAGAAAATCGCAAGATAATTTCGATCGTAAAATATATATCTGTGCGTGGCCATTTTAACCATAAAGCGGCTCCAGGCGAGTGGTCCCGGCACTGTAGCTCAGCGTGTTCGGTCAGAGCGTTAGCTTTCCTTTCTAATAAAAAACTGAGCGAACGGATGAACGAAAAAACTGAACTGATGTTATCGGACGTCCGCCCTGAACAAATTCAGCATACAATATAGAACTTTTTTTAAAAAGTGGTTGGCGTTGAAGCCGCTAGATCGCTGGATTGATTTTCGTTCGTCGTTTTTTTTTTATTTTCAACAGTCATTTTCTTTATTGTTTATATTACAGTTGATATAATGGGAAAAATACGTGCAATCGGATGGACTTTTATTAAATTTAAAATTTTATTTGGCAGTCTACTAATTTTTATTATCACAAATAATATAATATTCATAACTATCGACTAGTAAACGACCAAACGCATAAAGTGAAACTGAAAATGTATGCTTGTCCGTGTCTTCAAAACTGTTCGTATTTAATCGAAAGAGAACGAGAAATTGCTTCTTGGGAGACGCTATTAAAATACTGCATAACCAATTATTACTGCCGATTTTTAAGGAAATACTGCGTTATGCATGGCTTGCTTCCAAACTATCGCCTGAAAGAGCGGCTTTTGAAAATGTTAACGAGGTTTGTTTTTCCACGGAAAGCTTCCCACGCCCGGGTTCCCGGGTTCGATTCCCGGCGGGGTCAGGGATTTTCTCTGCCTCCTGGTGACTGGGTGTTGTGTGATGTCCTTAGGTTAGTTAGGTTTAAGTAGTTCTAAGTTCTAGGGGACTGATGACCGTAGATGTTAAGTCCCATGGTGTTCAGAGCCATTTGAACCATTTTTTTCCACGGAAAACGTCAAAAGAGCTTGCGTATGAGGAAACATAGCATTTATTCAATGCAGCTGGTGCCGTTTAACTTCACGTTTTCCATGTTTTTACGAAAAATACCATCCTCCAACTGGTACCTGCAAAATAGAAAGTGACCATTAATAGTACATCTTTCGAAAGCCGTCTGTGGTGATTAAAACTTGGAGGTAACAAGTCGTTTCGGGCTCCTTCCAGGTATAAGGGAGTTCTCAAATCACGGACAAGGAAACATTTTCAGTATAACTTTATGCGTTTGGCCGTTTACTAGTCGATAGTTACGAATATTGCATTATTTGTGATAATAAAAATTATTAGACTGCCCAATAACATTGTAAATTTAATAAAAGTTCGTCCGGTTACACGTATTTTCCCCATTATATCAATTGTAATATAAATAATAAAGAAAATGACTGTGCTGAAAATAAAAAAACGGAGGAACGGAACTTGATACAGCGATCCAACGGCGTGAACGCCAACTACGTTTTCTTTTTTTTTTTATATATTCTGTTCTATATTCTTCATTGAATTTGTTCAGGGTGGACGTCCGATGATACCCGTTCAGTTTGTTCGATTGTCCGTTCGCTCAGTTCTTTTATTAGAAAGGGAAGTTAACGCTGTAACCGAACACGCTTTTTCTTTTTTTACTCATTTTGTTCGATTTTTTCTTTGCATCTGCTCGGAGCGGACGTCGTTAGACATCCGTTTAAGTTCGTTGTTGATCGATTAACTCAGTTTTTTTTTTATTACAGAGGGAGCTAACCCTCTGACCGAACACGCTGAGTGCCGTCGCCACTCTGCTGCCGTCGCTTCATGGTTAAAATGGCCACGCCCAGATATATATTTGACGACAGAAATTATCTTGCGATTTTCTCAATAACGCTTGAGAAGTGCGGGCTACTGCTTACACATTTTGTTGTCCTCATGGAGTACTATGAGTGTACGAAGTTTACAGTAAATCCGCGTTCCAAACGTCGTGGCCTCCCCTTGTGAGTAACGAGTACACATGGTATCCAACGGCTGTGCCAGTATTATCCCCCGTCCCTTCATCCTTCCGTATTCCATTCGCGGGCGACTGCGAATATCCATATATACGAACGTGAAATTGTCTTATTTTGGTATTGCGTTCATTACTTGAGATTTGGTAAGGATCTCATACACATCTTCAGCGCAGAATAACTCAGACACTACGAGATCAAAAGTATCCGGACACTCATATTTAATGCGGGATTGACCACTAGATGCGGCGGGGGTGGACCTGCTACTATAAAAGGAGGCGCGAGGTGTTATGTTTTCAGTAGAGAAATAGTAACAGCAGAATGAGTCTGTCAAGAGAGCTCAATGACTTCAAAATGTTGAAATGTGTATGAATTCCTAGGGACCAAACTGCTGAGGTCATCGGTCGCTAGACTTACACATTATTTAAGCTAACTTACGCTAAGAACAACACACACAGCCATGCCCGCCACCGGCGGGAGGGACTGCTCAATTCACGACGTGGCGCCTCTAACCGCGCTGCCACTCCGCGCGGCTCAGTGACTTTGAACGTGGACTAGTCATTAGATGTTATCGCTGATATTTCAAGCCTTGTAAAGCGGCCAAGTCTCTGTTAGTGAAGTGACTGTGGAGTGGGAACGCGAAAGAACAACAGCACCTAAACCGAGAGCAGGCAGACCTAATACAGTCATAGACAGGAAACGTGCAGCATTGTGGAGGGTGGTGGTGAAAAATCGAATGAAATCAACGGAAGGAATCACTCATGAGTTCGAAAATGCTACCAGCAGTCGAGCTAGCACAAAGATTGTGAATAGGGAGATAAAAAGAATGTGATACAGTGGTCGAACCGCTCCCCAGTTCCCCTCATTTCCGTAATCAATGGCAAACGACACCTGAGGTGTTGTAAAGAGCCGTGCCACTGGACGCGAGTGATTTGGAGTCACGAATGACATTATACCCTATGGCAGTCCGATGGAAGGGTTTGGGTTTAGCGAATGGTTGGAGAACATTACCTGCCATCACGTCTAGAGCCAACAGTACAAAGGAGAGGGTGCTACGGTATAGAGGCGTTTCTAGTGGCTAGGGTGTTGTGCTCTTATTACGCTTAAGAAAACGCTCAGTACAGAATGACATGGACACATTTTATAGCATTGTGCACCGTGTACAATTGAGAAACAGTTTGGAAATGATGATTATTTCAGCATGACAATGCACCCTGTCATAAAGCAGCATTCCGTAAATGGACTGTCCTGTCCAGAGTCTCGACCTGAACCCCAATGGAACTCCTTTGGGATAAGCAAGATTGTCGACGTCTCTTTAGTCCCCAGTGTGCAACACGACAGCCTTCTCTGTGTTCGGTTTTTAAGGAAGAATGGGCTACTATTTCTCCACAGGCACCCAGACATTTCACAGACACGGTCCCCAACAGAATTTAATCCGTCATAAACGCAAAGGATGAATACAACCAATATTAACGTCCAGTAATAGCTGATCAGATACTTTTTACCAGATCATGTATAACGACAGTTTTGACAGAGAATCGCTTCATGCTTGAGTTAGATTTAGTGGAAGATTTACGAGAAAGTTTGAGTGTGACACTGTTGCTTTTTGCAAGACTATCTTTACTTAGTCAGTCCTCTGTAATTTTCTCTAGCCTGAAACAGGTAGATAGTTGTTTTATATTTAAAGACGGTTCTAATTTTTGCACCACGTGTAACAGATATTCAACAACATAACTGACTGCTGCCTGTAAATGTGTGCTGTTGCGGAGGCCGAGAGAGGGAATACTAACTGATTCTTAGAGAGCACGTTTCATTAAATGTTGCGTGAAATAGTACTTCAGAAAGGAAGTCTTTATGGGAATTCAGTATTCAATTCATGAGATACGTCTGGCTAAACGGGTCAGGAAAAAGACACAAATAATTTTAATATCGCATCAGCATCGAGGCCAATTCTCAAATTATAGTCGTTTGCAGAATGAAGGGGAAAGGAAGTTATCATTTCCTTTTGATGGAACTCTCCAGAATTCACCTGAGGTGACATAGAGAGACTACAGACCATTTCAATAGCTATGTCCCGACACGATTTCGATCCCTTTTTCTATCGATATGAACTTAATGCCTTAACCACTGCAACTATTTAACAAATAATTATTAATGGCCAAATACATCTCGACTTTACAAATTGTTGTATGATGTCGGCAGAAACGCGTATCGAGCACCAGAATCAATTTGCCCCATTCCTGTCTCATCCGAAGATGGTAGACGGGAAGAAAATTTCTCTGTATCTCTCGTCATAAGACAGAACTTGGCATTGCCACACTTACAACAGATGAATGTCGGAGGAAGGAACGTGTTTCTTGAATGAAAGCGAATCAGTGACTCCATTTCGCTGAGTGCACAAACGTGTTGGTTATTGACATAATTGTTTGTATCCTCTCTACATCATCTGTTAATGTAATTACCTGTAGCTATGAGCAAGAGACGCTATTCATGATATCGATCATATGAGGATTTCACAAGCGGCTTCCTTCGTGGATGCATTAAAATACTTACAATTCCTCCTATAAGTCAGTCTGTCATTTGACTTCGTCTCGTCCAAGAATCTTATTACATTTACTTTTGTCACGGATTGGCTGCCAGTCTTCGAATTAAGCATCTAGCGATAATTTCCCAAAGAGGTGGACTTCCTATATACAATTGTATCGCCTGAATTTTTTTTTTTTAATTTTTAGCTTTCGGCGCGTTCACGTCTGTACGTAAACTTGTGTGAGCCGGCTTTACGTCCAAAGAGTGAAACATGTCGGGCGGTTGGGTGATGATTTGGGCAGCCATATTGTCGATTTCATGGGCCCCTTGGCAACTGCCAAGGATTATGTGATTATTTTGGTTGATCAGGTCCAATTCTATGGTACAGCGTTTGTTCTCCACTGTTGATGCAGTGTTCCAAGACGAGAGGGTCCCTGTAACACAGCTCGCGTCGTCGAAGGCAGGTTTTTTCAGCACGAGGATGAATTGTCGCTTTTCCCCTCGTCACCGCAGATCTCAATATTATTGAGGTTTTGTGATCTACCTTGGAGAGAAGGGCGCGTCATCGCTGTCCACCTCGACCATCGTTACCTGAACTTGCCTCTATTTTGCAGAAAGAATGGCATAAGATTCCCTTGAAATCCATACAGGACATGTGTTTGTCGATTCAGAGATCACTGGAGCTTAATTTGAATGTCAACAGTTTTCCTAAAAAAAATGGTTCAAATGGCTCTGTTCACTATGGGACTTAACTTCTGAGGTCATCAGTCCCCTAGAACTTAGAACTATTTAAACCTAATTAACCTAAGGACATCACACACGTCCATGCACGAGGCAGGATTTGAACCTGCGACCGTAACGGTAACGCGGTTCCAGACTGTAGCACCTGGAACCGCTCGGCCACCCTGGCCGGAACCGTTTTCCTACTCCTTATCAGGCGTGGTAATCTGATGAGTGTTTGGTGTTTCCGCATTTTTGCCCACCAACTGTAATATGGAAAGGCTGAGAGAATCTTAAGAAAAAGTAATTGATTCTCGAAAGAAATGCCTTACAAATATCTTTTCGACAAATTGTTGAGTTTTGGTTATTGTTTACTTTCTGCGATCTTACCCCGTTGGAATAACACAAGAGATAGAGAAGACCCAGCAAGGAGCGGCGAGTTTCATCCCTGGATTGTTTAGCCGGCGCGAGAGCGGTACAGAGAAGCTCAGCTAACTCCAGCGACAGATGCCGCAAGTCAAGCGTTATGCATCACAGAAAAGTGAGATATCGAGAGCATACCTTCCAAGAAGGGTCAGGGGTTATGTTATTTCCTCTTACTTTACTGACAATCATGTTTCCCACGCGCCATTCGTCAACGGAACATGGTAGGGCGAGAAATACAGTAATACTATGTGCACACTTTGTCACACACCTTTAGGTGTGTATACAGGGTGGTCCATCTGAAGTTTCGGATGAGATTATCTCGAAAACTATACATCGGGTAAAAATAGTGGATAAGACATGTTCTTAAGCTCAAAGGGGGACATCAAATGATACTACACCTGAAACCCCTCCCCTTGGGTGGGGCGAGGGGCAACTTTTAAGTCTTAAACAGAAACCCCCATTTTTTATTGCAGATTCGTATTCTCCATGAAAAAGTAATCAAGTTTTGTCTGAAACCTTTTTTAAACCATTGACATATGGCACTGAACTCGAGAAAAATTAAATTGGGAAAGAACTCCGATTTATTTTTAATGATCCGAGAAGAATGGATCAAATCGATACCAAATGTGCACCAATTCTTTTATTACACCAAATTAAGCAATTTTTTTTTTTTTTTTTTTTTTTTTACAAAACGTATCCTACCCGCCACAGTTTTTGATGGAGGGAGGCGGAACAGTATTAAAATCTAGTTAGGGAACTCTTCACAATTGCGTTATTCACCCGACTGTGTCGCTACCGTGGCCACACTGCGGACTATGGCTTAGTATAAAGGTCGTTGGAACGCGATCAGACATCATTTCACTTTCAGATTGTGAACCGTAAACATCAACTGACGAAAGTAAATTATTCTTCAGCGAAACATTTTTCACTATCTTCCTACAGAGATTGTTGATACGATCTTAATTTTAGGTGAATGCCATAAAAATTACGCAGCAGCAGCGCAGTTGTATGCGGATCGTTTCCCAAACAGGCAACACCCAAGCGAAAACATTATTGGAAATTGCACTCAACGAGCACGAAATGGATACATGCACCGTCCACCTCGTCATCGTGAATACAATGAAAATGACGCTCTTACCCTTACCGTTCTCGCCTTTGTTCAACTGAATCCCGAAATGAGTAGTCATGCGATTCAGAGACAAACTGGAATACCGAAATCAACTGTTTTGAGGATTTTGAAGGCCCTTAAATATCATGCCTATCATATAACACTGACAGGGATTAACGCAGAAAGATGTGCAAATACGCATTCATTTCTGCCAATGGTCCTTGGAAATGAAAGAGCTGACAGTGATTTTTTGACATATGTTATGTTGACCGATGATGCCATATTCAAAAATAATGGCGAATTAAATCGTCATTGGTCCCCTGTCAGTCCACAGACGCGCTGACAATCAACACAAATGATCGTTAATGGTTTGGTGTCGAATTTTAAACGGCTACTTGATAGTACCGTATTTTTTTTTTACCAGAATGTTACTGGGGAATCTTAGTTACAACTTCTCCGCGATGATCAAATGGTTCAAATGGCTCTGAGCTTATGGGACTTAACATCTGAGATCGTCAGTCCCCTATAACTTAGAACTACTTAAATCTAACTAACCTAAAGACATCACACACATCCATGCCCGAGGCAGTATCTGAACCTGCGACCGTAGCGGTGGCGCGGTTGCAGACTGAAGCACCTAGAACCGCTCGGTCACTCTGGCCGGCTCTCCTGGATGATTCGTTGGAGCAAATGGAAGATGCTGATTTAGAAACTAGGTAACGAATGTGGTTCCAATAGGGCGGAGCAGCTCCCGATTATGCCAAATATGTGCGGAAAGATTTAAATTTACTTTACACTGGTCGGCGGATATGACGCGGCGGACCAATTTAGTGGCTTCGATGTCCAACAGACCTAACATCTCCTGATTTTTATCTTGTGGGGTTATTTAAAAAATATTGTTTATTAAAGACAGCCCACAACCCGAAACGATATGGAGCAACGCATTCGATGAGCGTGTACAGCCTTACTACAGAATGTGCTACTCAAAACTGTGGACAACTTTCTCAGACGATTGACTTTATGCAATGAAGCAAATGGGGATAGTTTTTCATCAAGTAAGCACCCGAAACTGTGAGATTCAAGGGGACTCACACTAATGGAGCACCCCAACATGTGAGAGGCAAGGGGACTCACACTAATGAAGCACCCCAACATGAGAGAGGCAAGGGGACTCACACTAATGAAGCACCCCATGGGAACATTAGTACGTCCATGTAGTTGTTCCTGGGTAACGCTTACAGTCGGATACAGTACAATTTGTACAAAAATAGCTTAATTTGGCGTAACGGAAGAAGTGGTGCACAGTTTGCCCCCTGCCCCACTCAAATAGGTGGGTGTTGGAGATCACGTCAACTATCATTTATATCCCCTCTTTGAGCTTACGAACTTGTCTTACCCACTATTTCTACCCGACGTATAGTTTTCGAGATCTCATCCGAAACTACAAATGAACCACCCTGTATATATGTAGAAGTACGTGAGGATCGAGTCTGGGGTGCCGCTGACGGCAACCGTTATAAACTGTCCACTGCAGTGCACTTAACTTTAGCGTTGTGCTATCGTTGCTCACATACGACGGACTGGACAGTCCACAATCAACTTTATGTGCAAACATCCGTTTATATTGAAGGCCAGCTACAGATTCTTGCACCAACTGAAAAATGGCTCTGAGCACTGTGGGACTTAACATCTGAGGTCATCAGTCCCCTAGAACTTAGAACTACTGAAACCTAACTAACCAAAGGACATCACACACATTCATGCCCGAGGCAGGATTCGAACCTGCGATCGTAGCAGTCGCGCGGTTCCGGATTGAGCGCCTTGAACCGCAAGACCACCGCGGCCGGCGCACCAACTGATAATCGTCTACCGCTCTCCCAGCACTTCGTAACAGTTTTCCGCTGACACGACCTCTCTGCACGCAACAGCGTGGCCAGCGAACGGCGCTGCAAATATTATCTCTTTTGAGGTCATTTATAAACACCGTGTCGTATCACAATCCCATGAAATTCAACTGATACTGCTTTCGCTTTTGAAAGTGTGGTCGCACTGAGAACGTTGTACTGAATTCTCCTTGCGAAGAATGTACTTCATTCACCGTAAAATTAAACATTTAAAACCCCTGACACAAAAACATCTACAAAGTAAAAAGTAACATGTACTTGTCATTTAATAGAAGTACTAATATAGTGATCCATGGGTCGTCGCGTTGAGTGACCGCCGATTAAAAAAATAAATAAAAATACACAGGTACACACGTTAAACTTATTACACCCCTCTGTTAAGGTCGTGCGTTAAAAATACAAGAGCACAGGCTCGTACCGTGAAACCTCTCCAGATGAAATTTCTATTGACGCTTGTCCGCGTTGTAAATGCCTGGATTGCGTTCGCAGCTGTGTAATTCATTTTGTAGGCGGAAGATATCCACCGAAGAGCTATAGTTTTTCTCGAAATTTGTTCTGAGAGTGATTTCGAAAACTTTTATTTCCATCGTCAATACCAAATTATACACCAGAACGACTTCATACCACATTTGAGTATTTGGCATGCTGCGCTACAGTCACATCATGGTTAACAACGACCACAGCATTGTTTATAATTTTTTTCGTTGATTTATGGCTGTGGCTTTTATATGTGGCATGAAGTAGTTCTGACACATCACACAGCATTAATATGGGAAATATGTTTGCGGAACCGGTCTGATAATAAAACTGAAAGAAACACTGTTGCTGTTCAGTGGATCTTCTCCATCCTCCCCCCTTCCCCTGCTGTCGCTCTGTCGCCAAATTCCCAGGCCCTATCACATAGTGAAGGCAGAGATACGTTCTTAGATAATCTGTCACAGATGGCACATTTTATTTTTCAACATGCAGGTTATATTCGAAACGAAAATGGAATCCCAAGATACAGTACACGAGGAATTTCACAGCTTTGTTGTTGTTTTCAATTGTAATGATCTTTTCCTAAGCGTTTCGTGCAAGGCAGTCCGTTAAGAAAACTGATTGGTGAGATATGTATAAGTATAATGCCTTCTTTTAAGTCATTATTTGATATATTTGAATGAGTTGTGAAAATAAAAATCAGCATTAGTTATTATCAGTATCACTGTTCTGCAGATTTTGGTCTTCCACTACAACGTCACTTTATCGAAAGAACGACGGTAGTGCGGGTTTACCACCTGTTAACGATTGTAGATAATAATGAGTGATTCACTAATTATTGCAGAGACAGGAATTGGTATGAGGGACTGAGCAGCATCACGGCATGCTGACCACGCGTGGCAGGTGCACCCCAAAGCCAAAGGCAGTGCGGTATGCCTGCAAGACACAGGTTGCGGCGTACCTCCGCCTTGTACGGAGAATCCGTCAGTCGGAACACAGACTGGTACCCAGCCACAAAGCTGGAACTCCTCTCTGCTATTACTGGTACCAGCCAGTACCAACGCCATTTGACGGGTTGAATTCCATAGGTATGTGACTTGTGTAATCCGGTGTCTGCAGTGGGAGGTTACAGAGCTATTTCATTTAGCTTCATTTCTTCCCTACATTTATCTTTGTACCTGTGTTGTAATGAAGATACAGGGTGTTGCAAAAATTACCGCTATATTTGAAACGGCAATAAAAACTAAACGAGCAGCGATAGAAATACACCGTTTGCTGCAATATGCTTGGGACTACAGCACACTTTCAGGCGGACAGACTTTCGAAATTACAGTAGTTACAGTTTTCAACAACAGATGGCGCTGCAAGTGATGTGAAAGATATAGAAGACAACGCAGTCTGTGGGTGCGCCATTCTGTACGTCGTCTTTCTGCTGTAAGCGTGTGCTGTTCACAACGTGCAAGTGTGCTGTGGACAACATGGTTTATTCCTTAGAACAGAGGATTTTTCTGGTGTTGGAATTCCACCGCCTAGAACACAGTATTGTTGCAACAAGACGAAGTTTTCAACGGAGGTTTAATTTAACCAAAGGACCGAAAAGCGATACAGTAAAGGATCTGTTTGAAAAATTTCAACGGACTGGGAACGTGACGGATGAACGTGCTCGAAAGGTATGGCGACCGCGTACGGCAATCACAGAAGACAACGCGCAGCTAGTGCAGCAGGTGATCCAACAGCGGCCTCGGGTTTCTGTTCGCCGTGTTGCAGCTGCGGTCCAAATGACGCCAACGTCCACGTATCGTCTCATGTGCCAGAGTTTACACCTCTATCCATACAAAATTCAAACGCGGCAACCCCTCAGCACCGCTACCATTGCTGCACGAGAGACATTCGCTAACGATATAGTGCACAGGACTGATGACGGCGATATGCATGTGGGCAGCATTTGGTTTACTGACGAAGCTTATTTTTACCTGGACGGCTTCGTCAATAAACAGAAATGGCGCATATGGGGAACCGAAAAGCCCCATGTTGCAGTCCCATAGTCCCTGGATCCTCAAAAAGTACTGGTCTGGGCCGCCATTTCTTCCAAAGGAATCATTGACCCATTTTTCAGATCCGAAACGATTACTGCATCACGCTATCTGGACATTCTTCGTGAATTTGTGGCGGTACAAACTGCCTTAGACGACACTGCGAACACCTCGTGGTTTGTGCAAGATGGTGCCCGGCCACATCGCACGGCCGACGTCTATAATCTCCTGAATGAATATTTCGATGATCGTGTGATTGCTTTGGGCTATCCGAAACATACAGGAGGCGGCGTGGATTGGCCTCCCTATTCGCCAGACATGAACCCCTGTGACTTCTTCCTGTGGGGACACTTGAAAGACCATGTGTACCGCCAGAATCCAGAAACAATTGAACAGCTGAAGCAGTACATCTCATCTGCATGTGAAGCCATTCCGCCAGACACGTTGTCAAAGGTTTCGGGTAATTTCATTCAGAGACTACGCCATATTATTGCTACGCATGGTGGATATGCGGAAAATATCGTACTATAGAGTTTCCCAGACCGCAGCGCCATATGTTGTTGACAATTGTAACTACTGTAATTTCGAAAGTTTGTCTTCCTGAAAATGTGCTGTTGTCCCAAGCATATTGCAACAAACGGCGTATTTCTATCGCTGCTCGTTTAGTTTGTATTGCCGTTTCAAATATACCGGTCATTTTTGAAACACCCTGTACCTGTTGACCGTATATCCTGTGCGCCTTGTTTGGAAACACGCTTGTTTCATTAACGCATGGTATTTGCTGCTGGCAGTTCAGTCTTCGCCATCAAGCTTGCATGCAGTAGTCTTCGGTTCTATCTCCAGTTTGATTTTCTATCACTGTTAATTCTGCTCTAACAGTGATACAGTGGTATGGATAAGTTTACTGATGGAAGGGTCGTCGATGTGTGCGTTATGTTCAGATTCACTAACTGCGACATTAGCACGCTATGTTGTGCTGTTGCGGCAACCTCATCACAGTCCTTTTAAATCTGCAACTTTTGCAACGTATCCATACTGCAGTGTACCACTGTCAACGTACAACTAACACTGCTGGAGAAACAAAGCCGAACAGAACTGAGCAGTCCTGAATTCTAGCATGAGGATGTAGAGTTCAAATGCCTCTAAGCACTATGGGACTTAACATCTGAGCTCATCAGTACTCTAGAACTTAGAAGTACTTAAACCTAACATCACACACTTCCATGCCCGAGGCAGGATTCGAACCTGCGACCGTAGCAGCAGCGGAGAGGACGTAGAGTAATGTGGGCATTACTTTTATCAACAGCAAGTACCGTAAATGAATTAAACAAATTGGCATCCATACAGGGCACATGCTGCATACCGGATACATTGTGCAGAAATTTTCTGTGCAGTACAGATACAGATATAAATGGAGATAAAAAAGCAAACGAAACGTGGTAACTCTGTAACGAACCACCGTAAGCCACAGGTCCTTCATACTAAAACGTTGAGTAGATGTCGCTGAACAGCCTCCGAAATTTTGTACCGTGGAGTTCGTGTGCATGCTGTACATATTCCTCAGTCCTCGGTCTACTCTAGGATTTTTTCTGCCATTAAAGGCTTTTTTCATTCTTGGCTCATTGCCAGAGGTAAAAAACACGTGGTCCAGACCGAGGTTCTGAATTAATGTCAAAACCGAACGAGGCGACGCGGTGGTGACACACTGCACTCGTTTCCAGAAGGATGGCGGTTCAAGCCTCAATGCAGGCATCCAGAAAATCAGTATTACGTGATTTCCATAAATCGCTCAAGGCAAATGCCCTGACGGATTTCGTGAAAGCCACGGTCGATTTTCTTCTACATTCATTCCCAACCGCCTGCATCTCGTGGCCATGTGGTAGCGTGCACGCTTCCAGCGCCCGGGTTCCCGGGTTCGATTCCCGGCGGGGTCGGGGATTTTCTCTGCCTCGTGATGGCTGGGTGTTGTGTGATGTCCTTAGGTTAGTTAGGTTTAAGTAGTTCTAAGTTCTAGGGGACTGATGACCATAGATGTTAAGTCCCATAGTGCTCAGAGCCATTTGAACCATTCCCAACCCGCGTTATGCTCCTTCCCCGGCCTCGAAGGACGTTAAACTGATGTCTAAGTTGGATTGTAGCCCGCCCCCCTCCTCCCCCACTAGACCAATCTTCAGGTTAAGGACAGCTGTATAGGTAGGCTTTGCACGCTGGAGCGAGCGTTTTAATAAAATCTCCATTAATCAGGATTGGCAACAACGCTTGTGGTTAACAGCCTGACGTATCCGTTGTATTTAATTTTTGGAGGAGGAAAGAAAATTATTTGACTAAAGGCTGTTGTGCATTTCATTGGTGATATTCCACGCTGCCCTCGAAAATAATGATGCTGAAATATTTCTAACAATTTCTTGTGTCCACCATAGATTTAGTTTTTACCGCGAATGCTACAGCTCTTCGAGAGGCTCTCAAATTCGGTCCTTAGGTGAGATCCATAACCTATTTATAGTGTCAGATTCAAAAACTGTATAGAAATCTATCGAAATCCGGAAGTGGGGCAGTAAGACATATGTTCAGAGTCATTGCTAAATGAACGAAGAGGAATGAAGTTGTCCTTTCTATGGTCCCCTGCTCATGCTGGTATAGTCTACAATCAAAAGGCTGGTTAATCAGCTGGCGAAGACGTCAGTGTTTCCAGCATTTAATGAATGTCAGTTTACCGTCCTCCGATTTCAAGTTATGGATGCTTGAAATGTCCAAACAATAATGGCAGAGTATTCGAGGCTTTCATTCTGCAATGAAATCAGTACTAAGCTGCGATTTAATCGGTAACTAGAGGCATCCCCCGGTTTCGAAAATATCAGACGAACAGGAAGCTGATAAATACGTTGGTACGACAACGTACCAACCATGGTGCAATTCCTTCCCACTCACATCGGATAGGCATAAAGGATGATAACGTGCTGCAAGCGTCAGAAGGAGGCGTCAACCAGATGTTGTCTCCCCGCAATTTCTTCGCAGCAGTGTAAACCATTGTGAAATTTAACGGTTCCTCTTCCAACAAACGCACCTGGTTTACTGTGTCACTGCGATTCCCAAATATACAAAGCCCTTTGTAGTTTTCTACGAGACTGTAACATGTGTACATGAAAGTTTTTGTTTTATCTTTGGTCGCTTATCACTCTAGTTTGTGGTTGTATTGTTCTCAATCTCTCTTGAGTTCTTTCTATTTTCTATTTCATCTTTGATGAATAAGTTTCCTTATCTATACCGACGGGGAAAAAATTGCAATGCCAAGGAGGAGTTGTGCAACATAAATGAACGATTACAGGCGTGAGTCTACATCTGAAATATAATGTCTATTCAAATTTGCGCGGTCGAGAGCGCCTTGCCACGGTTTGTGCAGCTCCCGCCGTCGGAGGTTCGAGTCCTCCCTCGGGAATAGGCGTGTGTGTTGCCCTTAGCGCAGGCCGTAGTGGCCGAGCGGTTCTAGGCGCTTCAGTCTGAAACCGCGCGACCGCTACGGTCGCAGGTTCGAATCCTGCCTCGGGCATGGATGTGTGTGATGTTCATAGGTTAGTTAGGTTTAAGTAGTTCTGAGTTCTAGGGGACTGATGAACTTCCATGTTAAGTCCCATCGTGCTCAGAGCCATTTGAACCATTTTTTTGCCCTTAGCGTAAGTAAATTTAAGTTAGATTAAGCAGTGTGTAAGCCTAGGGACCGACGACCCCAGCAGTTTGGTCCCATAGGAACTTACCAACACCATGTTTGCTCCAGTTGCGTAATAGTGGCGCTAGTAGCGGCACTTTGAGGACGCAAATCGGATTTGTTTTAAATACATGCTGTAGCGGTTGTGATACTGCGTTACTGCGGAAAAACCTGGGAGAAAGCAGCCACAGTACACCATCGCCGGCAGCGGTGATTACGACAATGTACTGTCACAAGCGGAGTGGGCTCCGGACGGCCTCGTGGCACTACGAGAGGGAAGAAAATCGTGTGCGACTCTGGCATATCGTACTGCATCTGTAGCAGTAATCTGAGCAGCAGTTGGCTCCACAATGACACTATGAACTGTTAAAAATCTGTTACTTCAAGGACAGCTCCGAGCCAGACGCCCTACAGCGTGCTTTCCACTGACCCCACACCACCGCCATTTGCGACGTCAGTGGTGTCAAGCGAGAGCTCATTGAAGGGCAGGGTGGTGGTCTGTTGTGACGTCCGGTGAGACTTGCTTCTGTCTCGGTACCAGAGATGGCCGTATGTTGGTTAGGAGGAGTCTAGCTGAGGGCTGCAACCAGCATGTCCGTGTGTTAGACGCACAGGACCTATACCTGGAGTTATGGTCTAGGTTGCGATTACGTATGACGTGAGGAGCACTTATCCCACGAACCCAGAGTGCAAATATGAAAACCCGCTGGTAATTCGACCTATTGTGCTGCCACTCACGAAGAACATTCAAGGGGATTTTCCAACAGGATAGCGCACGTCCACATACCGCAATTGTAACCCAACACGCTCTAATAGCGAGCCTTGGCCTTATCGATCACCATATCTGTCTGCAATGAAGCACATACGGGACATCATCGGACAACAACTCCAGCCTCAACCACGAACAGCATTAACTGTCACTGTACTGACCGACCAAGTGAAACCAGCATCGAACTCCATGCCACAAACTGTCATCCGGCACATGTACAACACAAAGCATGCACTTTTGCACTCATTCAACATTCTTGTGGTTACATCGGTCATTAATGTACCAATATTTCACATTTCCAATGGCTATCTCGTTATTACTTTAATCTGCCATCTTACAATATTAATCACTTAAGTATGGTACCTACACGAATGTATTCCTGAAATTTCGTTGTTCTACATTAATTACTTTTTGACGTTGCGATTCTTTTCCGTCAGCGCGTGTATAGTGTGTTGAAAGTCGCGTGCTCTATCTACTGAAAACCTCGTGCTTGTACTCTTGTTAACTTTACTACTACAGAGATCGCCTAAACTTTATTTTTTAAAATAGGTCCTGTGCGCAACAAATAACTTACTTGGTCTTTCTGCTGCCACTGCTTGATCAGCTGCATTCCATTATTTAACAAAAAACATAAGAAACCTATTATTCATGTTGAGTGCAATGCATGTTCTGTATGGCGGCTCCTGCTGTTGCTGCGGCTGCCGCTGCTTACTACAACTACATATAATTCAAGAGAAAGGGTTTGGTCAAATCGACTATATTCTGAAAGCAATTCTTTCTCATTCAATTAACAAAACGCTAGAAGATCTTTGAACAATCGCTTCGTATGTAAATCTGTCTCCAGTGGCATTTAAGCAATATTACAAATTAATCAAACTCTTGAGACAGACTGAAATACTTCTCAGTTAAATGCATAGTGGAACAATTCCCTGACAGTTACAAAAGAAATTAATGACAAAAATCAATACTTAATCTAGTCGCCTAACATTGGTTTCCCTTAAGAATTCAACTCCTATCATTGTCAAAATTACCGTCTGCTGCTACTTACATACACAAACCCTTTTCTTTAAATTAATAAGCGCGCTGCAAATTATAAAAAAATATCAGCTCAATATCAAATCATGTGTCGCTGCTGGCGGACACAGCAGTACGGCAGCTCGGCGACAACCCCTCGCCCAACACACGTGCGCACCACAGCAGGCGGTCTCCTATACTGGCTTCAAAACTGCCACTAGTTAATCCGTGCGCTGCGAGGCGCGACAACAATATCTTAGATTCCAGATCTTGTGTATGCGGGCTGTAGCCAACCTTTACATCGTAAGAGAGTATTGCCAACTCCCAGTGTTATTAAAATACATTAAGTCGAGTGGCACCCATAACTGTAACTCCGCTGTAATGAATGCATTGTACGTATGCGAACATTGTAAAATAATTTTAAGTTATTGTTCCAACTTTTTACGTTGTTACTTCTTTGTGCATATGGTTTACATTTCCACAAAGCTGTTGGCAGTAAGGTTCAATAAACCAAATTCAAATAAAAATGTATCTGGTATATCCCACTGTGATTTAGTGATCGAAGCAAAGAAAATTAAGGTCTTTATAAACGATACGTCCTCGTTAGGCAAGACATGAAGATAACGAACACATGTTGCATAGAGAACAATATCATCTTTTTCACAGCAGAGTAAAAATTATTGTATAGAGCTGAAAGTCTGTAGCTTACTGTCCCAAAAGTTTAACACTTGGTTAAATTTATTCGTTGCGAGCCGTCGTCAGTACTGATGTACCGTACAAAAGTTAAGCAAGTCACAAAATAAATCTGTCTTCCCTCATAGTGTTGTTTCTATGTTATTTAGAAAACCGAAGAAATGTTCGGAAAATTTCTATAGTAATCTCTCTTATTCTAGCAGCTCTGACGTTAAGTCAGCATTAGTCAAATTTTCCTTTACGACTTAATGTTAAGGGATAAAGCGTTCGATCATCTCTTTTCCAAATGTACGTCTATATCTATACATACGCTGAAGCGCCAAAGAACTGTTATAGGCAATGCGTATTCAGATACAGAGATACGTAAACAGGCAGAATATGCCACTGCGGTCGACAACGCCTATATAAGACAAGTGTCTGGCGCAGTTGTTAGATCGGGGTCGGTTACTACTGCTACAATTGCATGTTATCAAGATTTAGGTGAATTTGAACGTGATGTTATAGTCGGCGCACGAATTATGGGACACAGGATCCCCGAGGTAGCGATGAAGTGGGGATTTTCCTGTACGACCATTCCACGGGTGCATCGTGAATATCAGGAATCCGGTAAAACATCAAATTTCTGACATCGCTGCGGCCGGAAAAGGATCCTACAAGAATGGGACCAACGATGACTGAAGAGAACCGTTCAATGCGACCGAAGTGCAGCTGGAGTGATATGGGTTCCATGATACATGTAGAAACCGACTCTGACAGGTGACACGTAACACGTACGTAAGCATCCTGTCTGATCACCTTCATTCATTGATGTCCATTATGCATTCCGTCAGATTTGGCAATTCCGCCAAGACAATGCGGCACGTCCAGACTTGCTACAAAGTAGCTCTAGGAACACTCTTTTGAGTTTAAAGACTTCCGCTAGCCACCAGTCTCCCCAGACGTGAATATTATTGAGCATATCTGGAATCCCTTGCAACGTGCTGTTAAGAAGAGATCTCCATCCCCTCGTCCTCTTACGGATTTCTGGACAGCCCTGCAGGATTCATGGTGTCAGTTCCTTCCAGCACTACTTCAGACATTAGTCGAGTCCATACCATGTCGTGTTGCGGCACTTCTACGTGCTCGCGGGGATCCTACACAATATTAGGCAGGTGTACCAGTTTCTTTGGCTCGTCAGTGCACTCCGCAATCCACAATAAAGTGTATGTCAGAAAGTAATTCCCGTTGTACAGTGTATTAATATTGCTTCTGCTCTGTTCTCGTATGGGTAACGAGAGGATGGATTGGTCAAATTTTCTGTGTGCAATCTAATTCGTGTAACATTGTACTCATGGTCCGTTTGCGTGCGATACGTAGGGGGTTGTAGTATGTTTCTAGATTCCACACAATTGGTTCTTGGAACTTTGCAAATAGGCTTTCGCAGGATAACGTTTGGCAGTTCACGGTTTTCACCATTTCCGTTATGATGTTTGAATTTGGGGGACAAGCCTCTGATCATGCGTACTTTCCTTCTTCGATTACCTGCAGTATCGCCTCTTAGTCCTACCTGCTATGAGTCCCACAGACAGATGAGCACTAGTCTTGGATAATAATTGCGGCAGGTCAATGGCCGAGAGCAAGTCTTGCAATAGGGCGCATAAGTGTTTTAGCAAACTTTTTTACACTGACTCAAGTCTCCCAGCACCCTGTCAGTGAACCGAAGTCCTTCAACCGCTTTGTCAGTGACTGAGCCTGTGTGAAAACACTGTTTCACATCTCTACAAATCGTTATAGTTTGGAAATTGTGCGAATTGATTGTTTCCAGTTGTGATATTATAATAACAGTATACTACATTTTTGCGTTTTGCGAAGTGCAGAATTTTAAATTTCCGAACTTTTGAGAAAGTTGGCAATCTGTACACCATTCTGAAATCTTATTTTGAGCAGACTGAATACGTATATGGCGAAGAGGAAAGCGTCGTACAGTTAACAAAGAGTGAAATCTGATACGTGATGTGACGGCGCTACTTTTAGCAGCTACTAATCCGTCTTTAAGCGTCTCGAATACGTAATTTTGTCTGATGTTGTTGGAGTCGCGTTTTGAGATAATTTCCTAAATAGTTACCATCGTCTTGTTTTAATAACTGACTTATCTTTTCACGTATTCTGATCATGTGCGAGTACTGCAAGTTCCGTTAGTAACTGTCTGCACCAATGGCATTTACTCTCATTAGCATTCGGGGCGAGCTGTTCGTGACCGAACTGCGAGGAAAATGGAGCAACTATAAGCCGTGACACAACTGCGATAACATTGAAAATGAGTCCTGCATCACTTTTAGCTTCTTTTCTTAGTACAGTGAGTTGTATAAAACCATTTAATACCCTTTATAGAAAACTAATGTTCTTAACGCTAAAATTTTCATTTCAGTTTCTGTGAAATACGAAGTGCCAAGACAAAAAATAAACGGAAGAAAGGAGCAAAAGGAAGGAAGGAACAACATACATTCAACTAAATTGACACACAACAATGGAAATGTCGAGAAACTTGAAATATCGAAATTTAGTTCTTGCAGCACTTTATCGTTTTCTTGTAAATCATCCCGCTTCCATAAAATTTTACATTCCTTGTATAGCTTAGTTCAATGTTTCTAAAAACTGATTTCTCTCATTTCTGCCCCGCCATTAATGTCTACTGAGCGTATGGTCGTGTCAGTGCAAGGCTTCATGTACCTCTTACTGTTTTCGTCGGGGTTTTCTTCCACTCTTTTCACACTTAGCACGGAAAGAACCAGCGAGACTTGGTGTATATCACAGAGCTCATCTTCCTTCTTCGATAATCGTATTTAGTAACTTTTTCTGCTGTGGCTTCCTGCTGCTGCTTCTAGCCAGCAAGTTTTACTAGTTAAGCAGTTAACTGAAATGCTCTATAAAAGGAGGAGCAGGAAGAAAGATCTATATCTTCGCTGTACGGTGTTACAGTTGGATATACATATATATCCCTTACCAAAGAACGTAATATGAGTTATTTGTTGATGAAAATATTATAATTTGTAATGGTATGGTACTGGTTTGATATGTCTGACTGCAATAGCCTTTGAATGCTATAATAAAAGCTTTTGTTTCCAATATACGGTATAGAGATTTTGGTGCTATGCGCGTCATAAAACGCTTTTTTGACAATCATTTCTTTGCTCATAAAACTCAGCATTTTTTTTTTTTTTCGAACGACTGTCTCGCCCCAGAAAATACCGTACAATCACGACGAGAAAATTTTAAAAGACTGAACACCTATCTTAAAACAATTATCGTATTTCGTTATACATGGATACCTTCTATAGGAGAAAGCAAATGATTTGAGACTGGTTGGAATGACTGAAGGTAATTTTGTGAGATTATACTATTCTTCACATGGAATCGACACAAAGATAATTTGGAGCTGTCTTTTGTCTTGCACTCCTTTTATCGTAACTGTAAGTTAAACTTCGAACCTGTGATGAATGGATGATGTTACGTTCTCTCTTCTGTTTTGCCAGTGGTTTCGACCTTTCTCTATTTCATGATGTTTGACTGTGAGGTCACAGTAATTGGCGATCAGTAAGTCCTTCTTTTTAAAAGAAAGAAGGACGATTAGCGATTAACGACCCGTCGACGTCGAGGTAATTTGAGGCGGAGCTCGGACTGTTCCAAGGATGGGGAAAGAAATAGGCCGTATCATTTCAGAGAAACCATCACGGTATTTTCCTGGAGCGATTTAGGAAAATCACAGAAACCCTAAATGTGGATGACCGGATACGGGTTTGAACCGTCGTCCTCCCGAATGCTAACGCAGTGAGCACTGCGGCACCTGGCTCGTTTTTGTTCTTGAAGTGTTATCCAGTTGAAAACTCTGTTTCTTACAGACGTAAAATCTTAGATTTACTTGTCTCAGAAATCATACAATAAGTTTTAGGATTAAATTATATGACGATTCCCACAATATAGTGTCAAAATAAGAAGTCCTCCCGGCGTATGGATAATGGCGGAAGTTCCATGCGCTTTCTGCAGATGATGCTGCTATATATGGAGAATTCCCAGCAATAGAAAACTGTACTGAAACGAAGGAAATCCTGCACATGATGAACGCTTGGTGCGGAAACTGGCAGTAGGCTTCCAACATAGACAAATGTAGCGTATTGAATATGAAGAGGCAGAAAGCCCCAGAATTGTATGCTTACGCGATTGCAAAGGTATCACTGGAAGCTGTCACGTGTATTAAGCATCTGGGAGTACGGAGCGATGAAGAATGAAACTTCCACATGAAAATAATAACCGATAAGACAGATGCCAAACAGATTCGTTGGAAGAGTGCTCAGAAGTATCGTCCACAAACGAGGTAGCTTACGAAACCCTCGTTCGACAAATACGTCAACAGTGCACATAAATCTGCGGTCCGTACCACATAGCATTCACAGAATAAATAGAGAAGATATAAAGAGAAAAAGCGCGTTTGCATCGCAGGATCGTTGAGTTAGTGTGACAGCGTCACAGAGATGCTTAACCAACTACAAGAGAGGCTGTGTGCAATGCGGTTTACTTCTCCGAGAGCGTACATTCATAGAAAAGTCAGTCGACGCATTATTGCTTCGTTCTAGCTTAATCTCGCAGGAAGACCATGAAGGTAAAATTAGAGATATTCAAGTTCAAACGGAGGCTCACAGGCGTTGTGCTCCCCGCGGAAGATTCGCCAGTGGAACAGAAAAGAAGAAGTGGCAGTGTTTGCAAAATGTACCCTCCAACACAGAACAGAGATCACTTGCAGATAATACATGTACACGTGGAACTAGTGGCCAAATGTACATCATAATCCGCTACCACAGCTCCGCTCCCTTGCCTTTAAAATGTCTGAAGCATGAGCTACCTTCTAAATTGAAGTCTGTACTGAATATACACCGGATTTAACACTCGAGAAAAATTGGTAGTGAGATAGTAGTGGTGAGATGGTTTCGAGCTAATGTCGTAGGCAAGATCGCGAACCTCATCGGTGTGTCTCACGAGTAATAGCATGTGATGCTGTTGGCGATGTCATATTCTTCTGATGGGTATACTAACCTCGTTAGTCCCGTTGGTGCTGTTCGAGAGGAGTCGGCAACGTCACAGCTCTGTGTTATAAAATTCCATATTTTCTACACTTTGCACAAAATCATCGTATACATGCAAGTCGATACATTTAAGACACAATGCTAACATGTACCTAAGGTAACGAATTAACGAGCTCGAAGTTAGAAACAACCCTATCCTCCCATTATTTCCACAAAATGTTACAATCCCAGCTATCTTCCTCCGGCGTCAGGGAGCCATGTTTGCTATCTAGCACCGCAGAAGCAGTATACCGATATAATAAAAGTCATAGAGAGCGATATGCGCATATACATATGGCGCTAGTATCGCGTACACAAGGTATAAAAGAGCAGTGCACTGGCGACGCTGTCATTTGTACTCAGGTGGTTCACATGTAAAGGTCTCCGACGTGATTGTGGCCGCACAACGGGAATTGACGCTTAACGCGAATTGTTAGTTGTAGCTAGACGCATGGGACATTCAATTTCGGCAATCGTTGTTGTTGTTGTTGTTGTTGTTGTGGACTTCAGTCCTGAGACTGGTTTGATGTAGCTCTTCATGCTACTCTATCCTGTGCAAGATTCTTCACCTCCCAGTACCTACTGCAGCCTATATCCTTCTGAATCTGCTTAGTGTATTCATCGCTTGGTCTCCCCCTAAGATTTTTACCCTCCACACTGCCCTCTAATACTAAATTGGTGATCCCTCGATGTCTCAGAACATGTCCTACCAACCGATGCCTTCTTCTAGTCAAGTTGTGACACAAGCTCCTCTTCTCCCCAGTTCTATTCAATCGTTAAGGAATCAATATTTCGAGATCTACAGTGTCAAGAGTGCACCGAGAATACCAAAGTTCAGTCATTACCTCTCAAAAGGGATAACGCAGTGACCAACGGCCTTCACTTAACGACCGATAGCAGCACAGACCGCACAAAGCCAAGGACCCAATTTGCGATGAGACTCTGAGGAAGCTGGTGATGCCTCCATAATGGTGTGAGCTATGTCCACGTGGAATGGACTGGGACCTCCTGTCCAGCTGGACTGATCTTGGACTGGAAATGGTTATGTTAGGTTACTTGGAGACCATTTTCAGCCACTTATGAACTTCATGTCCCAAAACAACAATGGAATTTTTATGGATGACAGTGCGCCATATCATAGGACCACAGTCGTTCGCTATTGGTGTGAAGAACATTATGGACAATTTGAGCGAATGATTTGGCCACAGATATCGCCCGCCAAGAACCCCTTCGAAAATTTATGGGACATAATCGAGAGGTCGGTTCGGGCACAAAATCTTGTACCGGCAACACTTTCGCAATTACGGACGGCTACAGAGGCTGCGTGCCTCAATATTTCTGCAGGGGACTTTCAACGAGCTGTTGAATCTGTGCCACTTCGAGTTGCTCCACTACACCGTTTAGGAGATATCCCATGACTTTGGTCACATAAGTGTACCCCATACTTTTCTTTATATTGTAATGATTAAGCTTTTAAATGTTGATAAATTACGATGTGCAGTTGCTATTGCTGTCATCCTCTGCAAACAATGCTGCGTTCCTTTCTGCATAATGCGAATATTTTGTTCAAAATTGACGCAAATTTTAGTGTAATCATTTCCACCTGCGGTTCAACAAATTTTTGTGGGTAATATCGGTTGTTAACTTATAATGCCTACGTTTTAAGACCCTTAGCGTTTTTACGAAGTAAAATCATTGTTACAAGCCATCGAACGAAGGCGAAATTGAAAGCTTTTGAAGCACGAGACGCTTGTTAGCTGTAATTACGCGTCAAAGTTAGGCCGTATTCCGGCGCATAATGACCGCCATTTTCATGTAATAGGCACATTATCAGCAGGATGTAAGCATTAAGAGCGTTGTCGCCCTCACTCTTATTTTCGTTTTCACCTCTTGTCTTAAAGGCGAACGACGACGAGCTGGGTTAGTGCATCACAATCTGACAGTCGTGTGATGTGATTCAGCTATATTTCTAACGATGAATTCTGTGTTTTAATGGTAACGTTTCATTCTTGACATTTTACTTTTCTTTAAATGGAAAGTCAGCAATATGCTTTTGCAGGGATAGTTTTGCGTTTTACGTTTTTGTCTTTATTAATTCTTACGACTCCGTAATTGCCGACATCTTTATTCAGTCGATCGTCATACTGGTATTGGTTTTCTTTCGGGACTGGCAAGTATTGAACCAAACTCCTACGTACATTTATTGCACAACGCTACTGGACCGTTTGTTTCCAACAAAATAACTTTCAGGCTCAACCATTACATTCAAAGTAGAATAAATAAAAAGTGAAAGAAATCATTTTTACTGTTAGGTTTATTCTATTGGACCTAAGATAGTACTTTATGAAATCATACCTTACTTATGTATGAAAATTTTAGTAAAATGTATACTAAAAATGTACGATGTAAACTCGTAAAATCTAAAATTAAATAACAATCAGCGACAAGTAACGTTACGTCACTTTTGCAGGTTTGTGCTCGTAATATTTGTTAATGAAAATATTGTGCCAATATTGATAACTACGTTTGTGAACTTCTTGACAACTCCAGAATGAGAGTAACCATTACTACTGGAAGTATGCTCGCTCTTTAATCGTTGCAGCTTGATAGTAGACGTAATACCATTAATCTTTTTTGTTTCAATAAATACCAATATTTCTTTCTTTTTTTCAAGGGAGAGTGGGAGTACACTCCAGGACAACGTTGTTCCTTAATAAACAGCGAAATGCGTAGAACGTGGATATAGGAATCATAATATAGTGACCGAAAATGGCATGAAATTGCATATATTCTAATCAGTTTGCGGAATGGGTAGTCTGTCATATACTCTGTTAAAATATTAATCTGTACAGTTCGTTCATTCGAGTTACGTGAACCTGAAAAAAATTGTAAAGGGAAAGTAATTTATATGAATCTGCTGCGTGTGTAAGCTTCGCTGCGGTTTTTTTTCGTATATACGACAGCGTTTCTAGAATCTCCGGGTGTAAATTTATTTGACCGTTGTACTACATATACTGCGGCTACTTGTGCTTCAGTTCGAGAAGAAAAAGCGGATGGCTAACAAAGAAACTGCCATTTCTTATATTTCTCTTCTATTGCACCTGAGAAAATTCACAAATACTAAACTTGAAGATAATGTTTGCTCCAGAAGCGGAGTAGACTGTATGTCCCTGAGGGAAACTGATTTTCGGAAACATATAAGTACACTGAAGGAAAATATCTAACCTAAATACAAGATCAGCGAACGGACAGCAGTTTCCTGAAGCAATGTGATGCAGTTAGGATAAAAAAAGAGCCCCATGGAAAAAATGAATTTTGAAGATTAGAACATTTGCCTGCGACGTTAAATACAAAAAAATTTAAGCATTTTTTTAAACGTCGTCGGTACTTGAGAGTGGAGCGCAGAAGATTTGTATTCATAAAGTTGTCAGTTAGATTCTCGTTAGTGCCAACCTTTAACTCTTAAATAAATTATTTATTAATTATTGCAGGGTAATGCTGACTAACAAGTATTGAATAATTCGTTTTTAATGAAAGTGACGTCTTTTTATTTTTAATTACTGGGTCATGTGAAGAGAAATTGATATTCGATACAGAGTTGCGAAATGGCTTTTTGTTAAATGAAAAAAAGTTTTCACCGATAATTGTTGTTGACTCTACAAATAAAACAAGAATTTTATTTTCTGTTTGATGTTTCGCTATTTCCCTCCAATTTTAATTTACTGCAAGTACGCGCATTTTTTTTTTTTTTTTTTTTTGCACATAACAACTAAAAATGAAAAATTGAAAGATGTTATTTCTGTTAAAAATATAATTCAGTAGTTGTAAATTAACGTTTCCATTTCGTAGTAAATACGAAATTTAAAGGAAAGTAGAATAAGAATTTCCTACCAGAGAGATTTGAACAAATTACTTTGTGAGTTTCAGACTTTGAAGGGACAAGTTTCATAAACTAGGAATGATGTACATTCAACAGTATTTGTAGATCTAGTCTTCCAAGTTGATTCTTCCCAGTTATTGCACTGTACTGCTTTACGAAGATGAAGTCTGGAACTGAGGTTTGAGTCCTAAAACTCCAAAAAACAAAATGGTTCAAATGGCTGTAAGCACTATAGGACTTAACATCTGAGGTCATCAGTCCCCTAGAACTTAGAACTACTAAAATCTAACTAACCTAAGGACATCACACACATCCATGACCGAGGCAGGATTAGAACCTGCGACCGTAGCAGCCTTGCGGTTCTGGACTGAAGCGCCTAGAACCGCCCGGCCACAGCGGTCGGCAGAGTCCTAAAAATCTGAAGAAAATCGAAGACGTCAGAGAAGCGTACCTGCCCTGTGGAATCGGAAGCCTCTGTAAACTCCTCACGTTACTGCAACAGAAGACATAGGCGCTGGAATAAGAAGAAGAATAACTATAGTGTCCGTCACAAAAATAGTCAGCTCAAGGTCATACCTGCGGCTTGACGTCTCCAAGTGCGAAGCGCTGTGATTTGTCTGCTTCACAGCTTTGTTGCCACATACCCGCTGTAACAGCAGATGATGTCACCGCTATCTGTATGTCGAGTTTTCCTATGAAATATTACTTTCAGTCTTCCATAGAAAAGTACACTTACTCGTGTTTTGAAGAGTGCATAATGCAGGATTAAGGACCTAAATGTAGTGCTAAACTAGTCGGTGTGCATACAGGGCGACAAAACACTCGAAAACAAATTGAACCGTCGTATCGAACCCACTGAATTTTTTTACTGGTATGGGCAACAGTAAAGAAGCCAGAGTCAATAAAAAATTTTGCACTCATTCGTAAACCTACAGCAGGAACATGTGGTATTCCCAAATCGAGTGTATGCTGTATTAGCAGTGCAGTAATACCGGCAGAATCTCCAGGTATGAACAGATATCCAGAGAACTTGATGATTTCAGTAAAATATTAGTACTGGGTTACAATTACTGAGGACAGTATCCAGCGGTTAGAAAAAATACGGTGTGATCTCCGTTCTTCATCTTTTTCCACTTTGTTTTCGATGCAGGAAGTGCAATGGTTGGCGAAAATTATTAATGGAGGGCAGAGACATTACGAACTTGTTTTTCACAAAGCCATACGAAGAAATATATTTTGCTCGACTTCAACGGCAAAAGTGACCTGAAAGTACCTACAGCTACTTTTTATAGCTGTTTGGTGCAGGGACGGTGGGCCTTAAACAGCTGAAATTTTCGGGAGGAGGAGAATATTCTCGGCCTATAAAGGCGAGCCGACGGAACAAACTACCGGGTGGTGGCATACAAGTACTACACCGCTGCTGCACACGGGGTCTCTCGTAAATAAATTGCGTTAACAGGTAACACGAAATCATAACGTAGTCTCAGATGCTACTAAAATTAATTTTATGGTTTCCGTGACAACTTCCTCGCTGGAATTGTCTACAAGGCCCAACAGAGTGCAAATTCATCAGCGATGACGTTTTTCGTTACACAGGCGCAACAGTTTTCCAACTCTTATGGTATTTCCTTTTACTTTCACGACAAAATAAACATGAGAATGTTCATATATCTCTTTCAAACCAAACACTGTAGTGCGATGTTTTCTTTTTCGTCGGTTAAATTAAAAAAATAATTTTTCTTGAAAATTTATTGTAGCGTTAGTTCTTAATTTCTTCCTCAACGACTGGCAACAACTTTTATTTGGAATACACTCAGTCATATGTAGACTCGATATAGATATGTCTAATATTTTTTTCGAAATTTTTACTAATATTTGAAGTTATCGATAAGTAGTAATTCAGTAAAAGGTGGGATTATTTTAATTCGCCTAGTTTACTGACAACGATTATAGTATTAATTTCAGTTGAAAAGAACAGTAAAGCACACATGACCCAAATAGATAAAAGTACGAGGGGTTGTAAACTTTCACTACACGAGAGGGACCCCATGACAAAGGAGTGATTGTACGGCAGTAAAACTTTCTCGAAACACTTGTTAAAATATGCAGGAGAGGAATAACGAATAAACCACTGAAAGAAACGCAATTTAATTTCCACATTAGATGGTATCATTTGTTAATTGCGTGCCATGTTTACGTTTTTGGTTACAAATTGTAATGTTACATATCCCGCACTATGAAAATGCTCGTAGACGTGCAGAAAGTAAATATCCTACGTTGAACTGACTATTCTAGTGTTGACAACGTGCTACGGTCGCAGGTTCGAATCCTGCCTCGGGCGTGGATGTGTGTGATGTCCTTAGGTTAGTTAGATTTAAGTAGTTCTAAGTTCTAGGGGACTGATGACCACATATGTTAAGTCCCATAGTACTCAGAGTCTTTTGAACAATCTGTTGACAACGTTCATAAAATTTCGTAAGGGTAGGAGCATTGTACACTACTGGCCATTGAAACGGCTACACCAAGAAGACATGGAGATGATAAACGGGTATTCGTTGGACAGATTTATTATACTAGAACAGACGTGTGATTACATTTTCACGGAATTTGGGTGTATAGATCCATAGAAAACAGTACCCAGAACAACCACCTCTGGGAGTAATAACGGCCTTGATACGCCTGGGCAGTGATCAAACAGAGCTTGGTCGTAACACATCTGAAATGTAACGTTCATTGTTCAAAGTGCCGTCAATGCGAACAAGAGCTGACCGAGACGAGCATGGCGTTGACGAATACACGCTTCCAATTTGCGTTCACCGCGATGACGCCAAACACGGATGTGACCATCATGATACTGTAAACAGAACCTTGATTCATCCGAAAAAATGACGTTTTGCCATTCGCGCACCCAGGTTCGTCGTAGAGTACACCATCGCAGGCGCTCCTGTCTGCGATGCAGCGTCAAGGGTACCCGCAGCCATAGTCTCCGAGCTAATAGTCCATGCTGCTGCAAACGTCGTCGAACTGTTCGTGCAGATGGTTGTTGTCTTGCAAACGTCTCCATCCGTTGACTCAGGGATCGAGACGTGGCTGCACGATCCGTTACAGCCATGCGGATAAGATGCCTGTCATCTCGACTGCTAGTGATACGAGGCCGTTGGGATCCAGCACGGCGTTCCGTATTACCCTCCTGAACCCACCGATTCCATATTCTGCTAACAGTAATTGGATCTCGTCCAACGCGAGCAGCAGTTTCACGATACGATAAACCGCAATCGTGAGAGGCTATAATCCGACCTTTATCAAAGTCGGAAACGTGATGGTACGCATCTCTCTTCCTTACACGAAGCATCACAACAACGTTTCGCTAGGCACGCCGGTCAACTGCTGTTTGTGTCTTAGAAATCGGTTGGAAACTTTCCTCATGTCAGGTCGTTGTAGGTGTCAAAACCGGCGCCAACCTTGTGTGAATGCTCTGAAAAGCTAATCATTTGCATATCACAACATCTTCTTCCTGTCTGTTAAATTTCACGTCTCTAGCACGTCATCTTCGTGGTGCAGCAATTTCAATGGCCAGTTGTGTATTAGCAGATAAATGTGATTAATCTTGCTATGGTTGTCTCGTTGCCTAGGGTGTGAATTCCCGTTATTGCTTTACAATTAATAGACCAATGGTGCTTTGTTTCACTAAAAATCGCTGGTATATTGTTGCTTTTTGGCATCATCAGTGTTTATTCATACATTCTTGACATTTTCTTCAACGCCACTTACTAAGTAAATGGATTGTGCCACATCGCAAAACAATACAGAGAACTTAATAGTTACACTGACGATTCTCAGCAACAACTTAAACTATTATTGCGCATTTGGCGCCTAAACGTTCTGTAAGTATTGTGTGCATTGCTTCCAGATCCTTCTAGAACAGAATGTAGTTCAAATGACTGTCTCAATTGAAGTTAGTTTTCAAGTATAATTTATACAATGTTTTCTGGAAATTATTATTTATATAAGGATTTGTGAGCCTAATAATTAATAATAAAAGTTGCAAATTTTGACAATACAAAAAATGGCAACTTCCTGTCTTGGTATAGTTGTTCATTGAACTTTTGATAGTAAAATCAGAAAAATAAAAAATGAATCAAATTTTGTTTGCATGAAAGCTAGAGGATAATAATATTAGTTTCATTGTAAAGTGGTTTTGACTCATGTAAGTTAACGATTTTGATTGTAGTTTTCATAATTTAAGATCGATGTTGCCGAATGGATCTATATGAGCAATAAAAATTATGTTATCAGAAAAATAGGGTTTTGATGAAAAATTTTTGGAAAATTATCTTTAGACGTGGAATATATAATTTAAGTGTAAAAATTGACAAAAGTTAGGCCGACATTTATACGGAGTAGAGCATTTCAATTGAAGTACGAAAGTTCTGAGGAGGCTAGATTGTTTACAAAGCGTTGCTCAATGTCGCGACCACTTGCATCCAGCACAGCGTGGGACCGCTCTAGAGGTATCGTTTCACAACTGTTATCAACGTTTTTCGAAAAGTGGACGATGGGATGTTCAGCTGCCACGGCAAAGCTCGTGTACTGCCTGAAGATCGCAAATTGCGTACTGCATTCTCAGCTATGCCAGTGGTTCAAATGGCTCTGAGCACTATGGGACTTAACATCTGAGGACGTCAGTCCCCTAGAATTTAGAACGACGTAAACATAGCTAACTGAAGGACATCACACACATCCATGCCCGAGGCAGGATTCTAACCTGCGACCGTAGCGGTCGCGCGGTTCCAGACTGAAGCGCCTAGAACCGCTCGGCCACATCGGCCGGGCATGCCAGTTGTAACTTCTTCAACAATTCGTAGCGCAACTGGCCGTCGGCCTTTCCTAGGAGCAATTGCGAAATCGCGAATTAATACGTACTTTCGACTCGTGTTCCTCAACTCCGATGCAGAAAGAGGACTTTGTCGTGTTCCTTTAATGCGTCTATATTCGTGAAGTGCGCCCGCGCTATTCTACATCTACATCTACATCCGTACTCCGCAAGCCACCTGACGGTGTGTGGCGGAGGGTACCCTGAGTACCTCTATCGGTTCTCCCTTCTATTCCAGTCTCGTATTGTACGTGGAAAGAAGGATTGTCGGTATGCTTCTGTGTGGGCTCTAATCTCTCTGATTTTATCCTCATGGTCTCTTCGCGAGATATACGTAGGAGGGAGCAATATACTGCTTGACTCTTCGGTGAAGGTATGTTCTCGAAACTTTAACAAAAGCCCGTACCGAGCTACTGAGCGTCTCTCCTGCAGAGTCTTCCACTGGAGTTTATCTATCATCTCCGTAACGCTTTCGCAATTACTAAATGATCCTGTAACGAAGCGCGCTGCTCTCCGTTGGATCTTCTCTATCTCTTCTATCAACCCTACCTGGTGCGGATCCCACACTGCTGAGCAGTATTCAAGCATTGGGCGAACAAGCGTACTGTAACCTGCTGTTGCTGTATAAAACTGCTATACGAGTAACGGCGTGATCAACTTGTCCAGAGCCGTTTCAACTGCCTGCCACTGTAATGCAAGTAATGCTTGTGTTTCATACCTAGTTCGCAGCACCAATACCGACACTAACGCTACTAACAGCGTGAACACTACAGCGCACAGTTTGAACATCATTCCTATAATGCTAGGTATCCATACGGTAAATGGAAATGCCGTATGACTGGGGCCTCCCGTTGGGTAGACCGTTCGCCTGGTGCAAGTCTTTCGAGTTGACGCCACTTCGGTGACTTGCTTGTCGATGGGGATGAAAGGATGATGATAAGGACAACACAACACGCAGTCCCTGAGTGGAGTAAATCTCCGACCCAGCCGGGAATCGAGCACTGGCCGTTAGGTATGACATTTCGCCGCGCTGACCACTCAGCTACCACGGGCGGACATCCATACGGTAAACAGTTTTCTATCTACACTAACTCAAGTAGCGAAAGTTTAATTATAACCACCGTGTGTTAGTGCAAGACTGAGATAGAGAGGCGGCAGTGGTTCAACAAAAAAAGTGACTTCAAAAAATGAACTAATTCAGTCTATTGTTGTTGCTGTTGTGGCTGTCAGTCCGAGGACTGGTTAGATGCAGCTCTTCACGCTACTTCATGCTATGCAAGTCTCTTCATCGCCAAGAAACTACTACAATCTACTTCTTTCTGAATCTGCTTACTGTATTCATCTCTTGACTTACCTCTGCAATTCTTACTCTCCACACTTCCCTCCAATACTAAACTGGTGACTCCTTGATCTTTCAAAATGTTCCTATCAAACCGTGCTTCTTTTGCGCTAGCTGTGCCACAAATTTCTCTCCTCCACCATTCTATTCAGTACCTCGTCGTTAGTTACGACTCATCTAATCTTCAGCATTCTTCTGTAGTACCACATTTGACAAGCGTCTGTTCTTTTCTTGTGGAAACTGTTTATCGTCCAAGTTTCTCTTCCACACATGGCTACGCTCCAGACATGTGTTGCTTAGTGGAAGAGATTTTGCCTTCCATAGAGAAAGATCTATGTTACTTACGCCCCACCGGTGTCTCCGCAGCAGGTAGGTGGCTGTCCCTCCCTATTCAGTATGAAGAGGTTGCATTCATTTATCACGCAAAGTACTTGTTGTCCTCTGTCGTCAGTTCTACCTGAGTTACACAAGGGGATTTTGCATTGATGTCGGTTAGAATGATCAGTCTTTCTTCTTTTTGAGTGTCGTGGGACGTACTTTATTTTCTCTAAAATGTTCTGTAGCATACGAGTATGGAACGTATATAGATGACATGAGCAATACGTCCTGTCCACATATTATTTCAGCTGTGGCGATGTGTTCAGATCAAAGCTGAGTGATCTCTGTTACTATGAGGTTTTTATTAACTACAGTTATCGCAGCTTTCAGATTTGGTGTTTCTGCTATTGTGATGTAATGTAAGGAGAGTCGTGAAAGCTTCCTGCCTCGCAGAAGGGGTTCTTGGTGATGCCTGCTGTTGTTTCATCCAAGAGCCTGCCTAGTTCCACGTTTACTAGGGTTCTACTCTGGCAGTTTAGTTGTATTGTCTTCAGAAGGGGTATTTAGTGAAGGAAAAACACTTGGGTGTGGTTTCTTTAAAATCCAGAAACATACGTCCATGTGTCCTCACGAAGTCATTGTATACTCCCCCTAGGTTTAGGCCATCTCCCATTCACATGCATGCCTCCCCTAAACCTTTACACAGTTGTTTGTGGTTCGTTGGGAGATTTTCAAACGTTAGGATCATCGTATCAGTTTGTGTAGTTGGGAGCAGGTTCAATCCCCGTTTCGTCTTTAGTTCGTATTACACAGCGAAGAGCTGTTTTAAATTTACCCTTGTTGTTTAGTTTGCTAAGCCGCAGGTTAGCTTCTAACTTATCATAGTTTACGTGATTAGCGGTATTCAGCTTGAGGTCCTCGGTTGTGTCTGGCTGGTGTTGTTGACTGTTCGTTTGTTGCCCAGATTTCGCGTAATTTTTTAGTGTAGCATGTTATCCGAGCTTTACAGTTTATGACAGATAGGAGTTTGATGTGTTTTCTCTGAGCATTTTCCTTGATAGTGACTTGCTCTTTTTGATCTCCACTGGGGACTTGTTGTTAATGAAAGCTGACTGTCGTATGTCCGTTTCTGGGATAGTTGTGTCTGGTGTTGTGGCGGTGCAGGGTGTGTGCTTTTGTTCAGCTACCTTACTGTTTTGTTCTTCATATTGACTGTGTGTGCTATTCCCGTAGACAAAAAGATCTGTTGTAATATAGGGTCTGCATTTGGTTGTATCATATTCTACTTGTTTGGCAGGTAGTGTGCAACTGTCTATGTTTGTGTTTGCCTATGGCGTTGTATTTCTTGCGAACTCTGTGACAACTTCATCCTCAGGATGTTCAAGGATGTCGCTGCGTTTATCTGTACCGTCTCGTAATATTGCGTCTTCCATTTCGTCAACTCGTAAAAGGAGACCAGCCTAGAAGGTGGCCTAATCAGACAGGTGATGTTTAAGGTGCCTGGCTCCTTCATATTCAATTACACCCAGGGGGGTTGTCGGCAGATGCGAAGCTGAAGCTCGCAGAGCACGCCTTGTTTTCAACTCACTTTTGCTGTCTAGTTGGCCAACAGCCGTACGTCCTGCGCAGGCGGAGGAAGCTTCTGACGGCGCTGCCAAGATGCAAGATGCGAGCGAGGGCGTAGGACGCGACGAGCGAAATTTGACTGCGCGCGTGGGAGGTAGAGTACAGCCGCACCCGTGTGGCCTAGTTCAAGAAAGCACCGCAGCTGATGAGGGGGAGGGGTAGGGGGAGGGGGAGGAGTAGGAGGAGGAGAGGGTGGGGAAGGTATTGGCTGGCTGCGGCGCAAGGCGCCACCTGTCGCGGCTTCGCCTTCACAAACTGCCGCCGAAGCTTTTGCCAGCGGCGGTTTGATATTTCGAAATGAAATCTTTGGGGAACAGGTGTGAGCTGTTGCCCTTCTAAAAAAGGTAAACACGAACTGTGAACGTAGCCCCCTTCTAATTTTTTTGTTTACGCGTTTTCGACTTTAAAGATCTGTGTCAGACACCATCGAAAATTAGTATTGTAGTGGGAAGGTGTGTTGAGGAAAGCGGAAAATGAAACTTATTTTCGGTGAGCAGGTGGTGAAAAAAGTGTCGTGTGGTTCCTATTGTGTTGCAGGACGTTTTGATTTCGCTCCATTTTACCACGATTTTATTTAGGATGCACACAAAATAACTTCGCCTCTAGCTTCTCAGCCGGCGTGACCGGGGACGGGACGACGGCAGTGGTGGGGCCTCCGTTGTATACGAGCACTTGGCAGGAGGAGAGATGGACTTCCACAACCGACGCCCATGACTTTAAGCTGAAGCTAGCGGATCTCACTAGTATTGTAGGAACAGATTGTGTAGGTATGACCAATAATTCGACAAATATTGATATTCTAAGTAAGTAGTCTCTCACTAGAGTACCAAAAAGGAAATAGTCACGTAAACCACTGACCATAACGAAATAAGTCCGACCACATGCTGCCAAAAAACATCTCATAAAAAATAAACTGACGGAGTGTGAATAGCACTTTCACATGGAGGATTCTGTACAAACTTAACTGTGTATATAGGTAGTTCACCTCATTTGCCTTTTATTGGCATCAATACTGGCAAGATATTTGTTCTAAAAATCTCTAGAGTAGTTCCTGAGACTAGTGCAGGCATACGAAAAAGAAGCAAGAAGAGACTTCAGTTTGGATATGTAGACGGTCAAGATTTAATGAACTACGTTTTATTTACTTACGAGGGTTGCCGAGAAAGTAATGCACTCCACTTTTTTTCTTCCACAATTCTTTATTGAACATAATGAGAATTACACACACGAAAGAATGGTGTTTTATCTACACAACCTGTTTTCCCACATAATCTCCATCCCGTTCTATGGTCTTCAAAAATAGTTCAAATGGCTCTGAGCACTATGGGACTTAACATCTGAGGTCACCAGTCCCCTAGAACTTAGAACTACTTAAACCTATTAAACCTAACTAACCTAAAGACATCACACACATCCATGCCCGAGGCATGATTCGAACCTGCGACCGTAGCGGTCGCGCAGTTCCAGACTGAAGCGCCTAGAACCGGTCGGCCACTCCGGCCGGCCGCTATGGCCTTCCTCTAGAACGAAATAAGGGCGTGTATGCCCTGTCAGTACCAATCCTTGTCCTATGGCGGAGCCAGTGCTCCACTGTGTGAACTTCCTTCGCTGATTGGCAGATGCAGCGCCAACTGCCGAGTGGAATGCGCCGATCCTCGCGGATGACATCATCAGCTCGCTGCAACATGTCAGCTTGTGACTGCCGTGGATGGTCGCCACGACCGCTGCAAATCGTGGAGCTCCGCCGAACCGCCTTCTGATGGCCTCACCCTCCGTGGCCAGCGACTAACTGTACTTATGTTGACAGCAGATGCTCCATACACTATGCACAAGCGTTTGTGATTATTCCTCACAGTTTCTTTCTCTGCAATGAGAAATTCAATGATGGCACGATCGTTGTAACGTACATCACCTGCAGACGCCGTTTTGGAACTGTCCTGCACCTACGCTATCTGTCGGAAGTGACGGAAACTAGGCACGCTCACTAAGGAGACTTCAAATAATACATACGTAACCTTTCGCATTCGTAGCATTGTTTTCGGTTGGAAAAAAAATCCTGTTAACAAACTGTCGGATTCCTGATATGCGGAGCAGTGATGTACTTTGTTCCAAAGACGGACTAACAAGCTATGAAGCAGGTGGTCATAAAGACGTGGATAATCAGTTTATACATTTGTATTTTTAATTGCTTTTTTTTCCTTTTGACACTAGCATCGTTATCGACAGAAAACGGCTTAAAAAGTCAGAGAGGCTTTTGCACCAAATGCAAACCAGTGTGCTTCCTGCGACTGGTTAAATTCGCGATATCAAAAGCTGATGCCAACATCTCTAGAGGTAAAACACTGTTACGGCGAGAAACTGTGCAAGTCAGTGACTTACGTAGTTTCAAAACAACAGCAAATATTCACGATCCCTTCACGGCCATTGTACACAGCATACTTACGCTGTTTCTAAACATAATGATGAATCCCTCCTTCGACTTTCATTTTGTTACATGTAACAGAATTGCTAAAGAGAATGACAGAGTTTTAAAAGTAATGGTTCATTTACTCACGGTGAGGATCTGGGTAACCGATGGAATATTGTCGTTAGTCGTCCGAAGTCACCCCTGGGATGAGCGTCGACAGACTGTAAAACGTGTTTTGGACAAGTATTTGAATGCATTTGGCATTTCCGATGACCTTTTTCTTGGTGTCCATGAATGATTTACTACCTTTCTGTTTTATTTCTGGTTTTTCTTTTAATCGACCTTACTCATTCTTACAGATATTGCGATGTTGTATTGGTCCCAGGTTGCCTTCTTCTTCAACGGAAAGTATATGAACCTGAACCCTGGTTCTTTAATTTTGCAATAACGTAACTTTAATCGTGATGATATAAGTTCAGTAAAGAAAGCAGTATAGTAAAGATTATAAGGAGAAAGGATTCCCAAATATTCTTGCAGCCAACAATTAACAGTAGGAGCAATTGTAAAGAACAATTCAGGTTTTAAGTTTTTAGTTTTCTCTTATTTTAGCAGTGTGTATCATGGATTGTACTTAAGTCCTCTTTGCTACAACTTCTATGAAAATATTCTGAACAGTAGTCAAAAGAGCTTAGACAAATTACGGAAATGCACATTTGTGTGTCAAATCGTTAGTGTGAATTTACGACTTTTCACTATTGCTCTGTAGTGTATTATTTACAGTTATTGCGCTGCTGTGTTTGAAAATAGGTACTTAAAAATTATCAGGCACAGTTTTTGTCTCGTGAATTGAATTAGTATTTTGTTACGTCCATGAATAAATTTGTACATTTGGCAGTTAAGTTTTTGTAGCACACGTGTTCCTCAAAGTTGGGTAACTCTCAGTATAACAAACTAGTTAATGGGAATGAAATTTGTCAGTTGTAGATGACTTTCGGACGAATGTCTAGTTTTCTAAAAAAAATGGTTCAAATAGCTCTGAGCACTATGGAACTTAACTACAGTGGTCATGAGTCCCCTATAACTTAGAACTACTTATACCTAACTAACCTAAGGACATCACACACATCCATGCCCGAGGCAGGATTCGAACCTGCGACCGTAGCAGTCGTGCGGCTCCAGACTGTAGCGCGTAGAACCGCTCTGCCACTACGGCCGGCTCCAGTTTTCTAAACTGTTACACACGCCATTATACGCCGGCCGCTGTGGCCTTGCGGTTCTAGGCGCTTCAGTGAGGAACCGCGCTGCTGCTACGGTCGCAGGCTCGAACCCTCCCTCTGGCGTGAATGTGTGTAATGTCCTTAGGTTAGTTAGGTTTAAGTAGTTCTAAGTCTAAGGGACTGATGACCTCAGATGTTAAGTCCCATAGTGCTTAGAGCCATTTGAACAACACCATTATACAGTCTTTCTGATGTTCCGGGAATGGTTTAGTGCATATCATAGCCTGAAGCCTTAACCATTGATGGATACTTCCATTATAGTACAGACACAGGTCCGTAAACGTGGATGCTCTTGGTAATGCTTTTTTATTGTGAAAGCCTGATGCAAACACTTCTTTTCCGAGCTTTTGCTGGGTGTTCTGCAATTAGCCGTATTATCATTCCATACATTTTCACTCCAAGCTGTTGAGCAACCAGTGTTGTAATTACCATTTCTGCTGATCATTTCTTGTGACCGCTAGCACCTGACTGACGCTACCTGTATAGGACGGTACAGTGAAACGGACTGGAATTCATAATGAGTAAGCTGGCCGCGATGGCCGAGCGGTTCTAGGCGCTTCAGTCCGGAGCCGCGCAACAGGTACGGTCGCAGGTTCGAGTCCTGCCTCGGTCATGGGTGCGTGTGATGTTCTTAGGTTAGTTACTACGGGACTGATGACCTCAGAAATTAGGTCCCATAGTGCTCAGAGCCATTTTCATAATGAGTACAATCGTATGCTTGAGCAGCGTAAAATGTTGGTACGCCTTTCAGTACACAAATTACCAGCCAAATCTTAATCGATGGGACTCAGTTATTTTATCTATTACAGTGTTGGTTGTCTATTATAACACACTATCTCCCGCAAGATAATTAGCTAGGCCACATCCTTAACGTTACTGTAATTGGAACTACAAATAATTCAATTCTGCTTTTAGATGCAATGTAAAATATATATCTAAATTAAAATTTAAGTGTGTTTAGAGATGTTTTACTCTTCAGAGGTGGACGACCTTTCCGTTGCCTCCTTAAAGCTACGGCGAGAACTATATTCAAGGTCTTTTTCCACGAGAAGTTGTTAATGAGCCACATTGTGATAAAAAGTAGCGCCGATTGTTTTTGCATGTCAGAGCCCTCGGTATTATATTAACATTGAGAGCACTGGTACTTAGATGTTTTAATGAACCTTCCATTTCATGTTTTTTTTTTTTTTTTTTTTATTTTTATTAACAAGGGTTGGTGGACGTTGTTGGAATGATCTCACGGTAAATCTCAGAAAGCTGCGTCTTCCACTCCCTCGTCTAGTATTTTCGTTGTGAGATTCGCCAGTTGGGAAGCGCCTTGCACAATGACATTATTCCTCATCTGAATCAGTGAAGCATGACTTTGTGTGGTGTAATGTGGGAGCCAGACTCATCAGATATCTAACAATACACATTGAAAACAGCCTTCCTTTGCGACTTGGCCTAGAGTTCAGGTGACATGCTGTTCAACACGCTTTTTTCAATGTTAATAGCTCAGTTGACAGCAAAAAGTATCAGCCACAAACTTGTTGAAGGTAACTGTAACACTGCAAGTAGCATTATTGGCGTGTCAATAGTAATAACAAAAATGTTGACTTCATTGTTGGAAGTGACTTGGTGGTCCACACCGAATAGACTGAATGAGTCAGCCCAGACGATTCAGTCTAGTGTGCAGCACTTCTTGCCCTAACGACAGGGCAGTCAAAAGTTTCCGTAAGCTACAACCGAGTGGCCCTACCACAACATCCCTAGCGTCCTGATTTGACGGCTCGTTTGTGGTAGGCTGCCGTGAGTTCAGTAGCTTCCATTGGAGCGTGACGGTGACCCAGATCCCAGCTGGTGGAGGCTGACATTAGCACGCGTGAGGTAAGCAGGTATGGCGCCCATTTGCTGGGAACATGCCAGCAGCGCCCGTCTCGTCCAACCCTGCTGCTAGTTCGTAGCTTCCAGCTTTTGTTTGTGTCGTGTTGGCGCTTCTTGTCCACACAGACAATACCAGTGTTTAATGTTTTATTTAGACGTACAAGTTTATTCATAACCTTAAAGAACCATATTCACCAAGATAATCTAGAGGCTAATAATTAAAAAAAAAAGTGTTTCTATGGGACAGATCGTAGTAACGTAAGTAGGTAATCCAGTGTACTTAACATAACGCAATGGCATCAGTAATTATATATGACCTGCGGTATTATATTAAAGTTATAAGTACTCACTGACGTTCTCCATGCTCCCTATGATAATGAAGTGGTTTCACTTCTGCATAACTGTAACAGTCATGGGCTGAAAACACTCTTTTCGTATTCTAGGTGTTATCTGCCCATGCATTTTAGCCTTCTACTAAACCCTTGAATACTGAAATCTTCCTGGTTGCCTTGGCACATATCTCACAAACTTGTCACTTACATGGTAACAGTTTAATGAGGTGACTCGATAGGGCTGGCATAAATTTATTTTCTACCGGCTTATGTCATAGCAACCATCTTCAAAGGAGCTAAGAACGCTATACATTAGATGGATATGTAGTTCACCTACTCTCGGTCGTTAAGGAAAGGCCGTCGGTCACTGCGTTGTCCAGGACGACGGGTAATGCCTAAAATTTGGGATTCTCGACACACTTCGGACACTGTTGATCTCGGAATACTGAATTCCTAACAATTTCCGAAGTGAAATGTGCCATGCGTGTAGCTGCAACTACATTCGCTTTCAATGTCTGTTAATTCCCGTCGTGCGGCTATAGTCACGTCGGACCCCGTTTCACGTGAGTCACCAGATGTGTATGATAGCTTCGCCAATGCACCCCATGTGTACGCTATACTACCGCCATCTGTATATGTGCATATTACAACCCCATGACTTTTGTCGCCTCAATGTACTTTGTGCTAGCATTTATGATGGTGAAACTAAGACATATATGCTTCAATATCTCATAGCAGTGTCTTCTCAGAGCTGTAGAGAGTTTCCTCAATGAACCAGAAATCGCTTCATTATTCACTTCGCAACAGTAAACAAACTAATTGATGACAAAACACAGTAGTAACTATGTAATGTCCACTACACTGCTGTAGGGCCTACACGGTACTAACAGTTATTATTACCAATGATAATACACGAAGCATTGTCAGTCTGAAGTACTCTAGTTTCTGCGTGTTCAAAAGTAGGGAGTCTAGAAATCAAGCGATTTCCAAACAGTAAATACAGAGCACGCATTTTAAGTTCGTTGATTTTAAATGGGGGTGCAGGTTGTTAGTGAAGCAAGTATCGCTAGAGATGCAAAGAAAGCACGTTTTGTAACAAGTCTGTACCCTAAATGTGAACTGTTAACTTCCTTTTCTGAGAGGGAGTTGTAGGTCTCATTCATGATGCTAAGCGAATTGCTTCGTCATTCCATAAAAAAAAAAAGTTTTCTCTTCTATAATGTATCTGGGCGCTAATGTTTATGATTGTGTGTGTGTGTGTGTGTGTGTGTGTGTGTGTGTGTGTGTGTGTGTGTGTGTGTGTGCGTGTGTGTGTGGACGGGAGTGGGCGGGGGGGGGGGGGGTAGGAGGAGGGGGGTACAAGCTAATACCTTTATGCACTCAGGGATAGTGGTCTCAGAAAAGTTGGGAAACAGTGCTGTAGAAGCTCTTTAAACAGTTGGAGAAACTTGTTGGCTGCAACACTCATTCTTCCTCACCCATGACCAGGTCACACCAATACGCTGTCGGCAATTACTGACAATTACTGGGTGGCATACGCAGTCTACCCTATGCAGAAAGATGTTATACTCGACAACATACATGACATCTTAGAAGCCATGGCGTAATGCAGTGAGGTGGATGCAGTATTTTTTGAGTTCCGTATAGCGTTTCACTAAGTACTACACCTACTCTCACTTTTGAAAGTACCACATAAGACGAAGAACTGCTATGCTGGTACAGATTAATTACCTTTTTTCTACTCGTTTCTGTCGAAGCCACAATCTTAACAGTAAGAAAAACAGCTGTACAATAGATGAATTGTATATCCACCTTTCTACTGGATAAATTGAAAACCACGAGAGTCATAAAATGTTTACAAAACCACGTCTACCAGGCCGTGATTTCCGTACCAGCTCAAAATTGGTTTTACTTTGATTAAACAGAACCATCTTCCGTATTAAAGCTCAAATGATCAAGTAATCAATGGAAACTGGCAGATCACAATCCGATTGCTCAGGTAGGATTACAAGATTAATTTTGTACTGTATTCGGTGACGCCACTCAGCAACACCAGTACTTTCTCCTGCAGTTATTTACATGATTACACAAACCTTACTTACACCATTTGCTGTTATACGCTGCTAAAAGTACACTTAGGCTACAAAAGGCATGGGATAGCAATATACACACATACAGATGGCGGAAGTACAGATTCTGAATGTCGAATGGTAGTTGGAGTTAGAATCAAGGGACATTCGATTTAGGAAATCGTTAGGGAATTCAATATACGTGTTCCACAGTGTGAAGAGTGGGCCGAGAATATCAAATTTCAAGGATTACCTCTCACCACGGACAATACAAAGGCCAACGTTGGCGAATTAAACACCGAGAGCAGTTATGTTTGCGTGGGGATGTTAATGCTAACAGACAAGCAAGACTGTCTGAAATAACCAGAAACCAACGTGCGGCGAAATTTGGTGTTAATGCGCGGACTACTGCACGACATCGCCTGCAGCGTCTGTCCTGTTTTCGTGACCATATCGATTGGACCCTAGACGGCTGGAAAACCGTGGTCTGATCAGATGAGTGCCAATTTCAATTGGTATGAGCTGATCGTAGGGTTCGAGTGTGGCGCACATCTCACGAAGCCTTGGACTCAACAAGGCACTGCGCAAGCTTATGGTGGCTCCATAACGGTGTGGGCTGTGTCTACGTGGATCATTGATCAGAAGTGATTATACTCAGAGACCATTTCCAGCCATTCATCGCCTTCATGTATATTTATGGCAATGAGCCATGTCACCGGACCACAGCTGTACGAGATTGGTTTGAAAAATATTCTGGACAATTCGAACGAATGATTTGGCTACCCAGATCTCGCGACATCAATCCTACCGAATATTGACGGGACATAATCGAGAGGTCAGTTCATGCACAAAATCCGGTACTGGCAACACTTTCGCAGTTATGGACGCCTATAGAGGCAACGTGGCTCAATATTACTGAAGGGGAGTTCCAACGATTTGTTGAGTCCATGCCATGTCGAGTCGTTGCACTATGCCAGACAAAACGAGGTCCGAGACGATACGAGGGTTATCTAGAAAGTAAGTTTCAATCGGTCGCAAAATGGACGCCACAATGAAAACCTGATGAAGCTTTGCACAGATGTGTTGGGTAGTGTCTCTAGTATGGTCGTCGATAGCATCAAGGGGCTCTTTTCATTTGTGAGCGCACTGTGGGCGAGTATAGGTGCCTAGAACAACGATGTCTCCCGCCAAGCAGGAAATCCCGCAGAGAGGCATCGGCCGGCCGTGCTGGTCAAGCGGTTCTAGGCGCTCAGTCCGGAACCGCGCGACTGCTATGGTCGCAGGTTCGAATCCTGCCTCGGGCATGGATGTGCGTGATGTCCTTAGGTTAGTTAGGTTTAAGTAGTTCTGAGTTCTAGGGGACTGATGACCACAGATGTTAAGTCCCATAGTGCTCAGAGCCATTTGAACCATTTTTTAGAGAGGCTTCGCCTTAATGAATGCAGCCCACCTAACACAACTGCCACACACTTCCTTCTTCATGGCAATTCTCAGCCGTACTCTGCAGGGGCAGTGAAGACGCTCCTGCAGCCTTTTCGATGGGAAGTGTTCAATCGCCCATAACACAACCCTAATTGACTCGTCCTGCGTGTCATCTCTGTTTACATGAAACGCTGGATACGAAGACAACACTTGGGCGCGGGCTACGCGCTAAAGACCAGCGTAGAGAATTATCGGAAAGCGCAGGTGGCTGCCTTCTACGACGATGGTGTTGTAAATTTGGTATAACGCTCCGGCAAATGTCTAAATCGGAGCGGCGACTATGTAGAGAAGTATCTGGAAAGTGTAGCTACCTCTTGCAAATAAAATGTTTCTGATTTTCACTGTGGTTTCCATTTAGCGACCGATCGGACTGACTTTTTGGACAACCCTTGTATCAGGAGGTATCCCGTTGCTTTCATCACCTCACTGTAATTGCTCTGCTACTGAATATCCGTGGGAGTAGGGTGGAGATCAGAAGGCAGTCACAGTCCGCTCACACCTGCTTCACAGGCGCGATTCGCGAAACTGACCATTCTAGTCGTGCATTTTGTTTAAGAGGACAGCGGGGCGTCTGTCCTTCAGTGTTTTGGATTGCTACATGACTATTCTTTTGTGGTGTCTGGAGCGTTTTGTTTAGGTAGTGTATTCTGGAGCTGATTCGAGGTATGTAACTTTTTGTTCTTTGTATCATTAGACAGAGAAAAGTAAAACTATTTCTTAGTAGCAATTGAAGTACATGAATGCTGATCCTCTTTTATGGTGCAGTAACAACGCTATCGATAGCATTATTTCTGTGATTACTGCTGAAACTTTGCTGTTGACAATATTGATTCCCACAAGACTGGACACACAATCTGCTTGTTTTTCTGCCTTTGACCCACATCGGCGCAGGATCGACATGGATATTAACGGATGTGGCAATGGTAAGTTTAAAGATTGGCCTGGTGCCCATTCTGTCCCCACCTCTTTATCCCTGAGAACGGAATATGTGTACCTCAGGTGTCTGTGAGTAGTGTGACTCATAAACGAAGTGAGCGACAGTTTTCAAAATGTTTGTGAATCGTGTAACCGAGGCTGGTCTTCGGTACCAGCCCGGTACTCACCTTGTGGGACCTGGAAGACCTCTTAGAAATCACATCGAGGTTGGCTGGCACATCGACACGCCCCGTTAATCCACCGGGCGGATTCGATTCGATACCGGCGTACCTGAAAGCGGCGCTTTAAGACGCACGGCTACTTGCGCAGGTCCACACGAGATCATAATTTCCGCTATCTATTTCCTTGCTAGTGTTACACTGCAGCATCGATTTTCTCTTGTCAACACAAGCAGCAAAATGTAAATCTCTTATGTTTTCGCTGAATTCGCATGTGGGGAATTGCGCCACCCTCCTAGTAATTATACTTTTCAAGTAAGACATTTTGCAAGGAACATACGCAGTTCTTGTAACTGTAGCTAAAGAACTGCTGCATTGTGTTCCTCGAGGTTTTCTTGGCGTATAGAATATTCCATCATCTTTCGATCGTGTACCTGTGACAGAATTATTTCTTCTTCCGATATGTCGTCTGATAACCTTAGACGCGCCTTCAAGACGAGTTCAAATGGTTCAAATGGCTCTGAGCACTATGGAACTTAACTACTGTGCTCATCAGTCCCCTAGAACTTAGAACTACTTAAACCTAACTAACCTAAGGACATCACACACATCCATGCCTGAGGCAGGATTCGAACTTGCGAATGTAGCGATCGCGCAGTTCCAGACTGACAGACCAACATCTACATCTACATCTTCATCTACATCTACATGACTACTCTGCAATTCACATTTAAGTGCTTGGCAGAGGGTTCATCGAACCACAATCATACTATCTCTCTACTATTCCACTCCCGAACAGCGAGCGGGAAAAACGAACACCTAAACCTTTCTGTTCGAGCTCTGATTTCTCTTATTTTATTTTGATGATCATTCCTACCTATGTAGGTTGGGCTCAACAAAATATTTTCGCATTCGGAAGAGAAAGTTGGTGACTGAAATTTCGTAAAAAGGTCTCGCCGCGACGAAAAACGCCTATGCTGTAATGACTTCCATCCCAACTCGTGTATCATATCTGCCACACTCTCTCCCCTATAACGCGATAATACAAAACGAGCTGCCCTTCTTTGCACCCTCTCGATGTCCTCCGTCAATCCCACCTGGTAAGGATCCCACACCGCGCAGCAATATTCTAACAGAGGACGAACGAGTGTAGTGTAAGCTGTCTCTCTAGTGGACTTGTTGCATCTTCTAAGTGTCCTGCCAATGAAACGCAACCTTTGGCTCGCCTTCCCGACAATATTATCTATGTGGTCCTTCCACCTGAAGTTGTTCGTAATTTTAACACCCAGGTACTTAGTTGAATTGACAGCCTTGAGAATTGTACTATTTATCGAGTAATCGAATTCCAACGGATTTCTTTTGGAACTCATGTGGATCATCTCACACTTTTCGTTATTTAACGCCAACTGCCACCTGACACACCATACAGCAATCTTTTCTAAATCGCTTTGCAGCTGATACTGGTCTTCGGATGACCTTACTAGATGGTAAATTACAGCATCATCTGCGAACAGTCTAAGAGAACTGCTCAGATTGTCACCCAGGTCATTTATATAGATCAGGAACAGTAGAGGTCCCAGGACGCTTCCCTGGGGAACACCTGATATCACTTCAGTTTTACTCGATGATTTGCCGTCTATTACTACGAACTGCGACCTTCCTGACAGGAAATCACGAATCCAGTCGCACAACTGAGACGATACCCCATAGGTCCGCAGCTTGATTAGAAGTCGCTTGTGAGGAACGGTGTCAAAAGCTTTCCGGAAATCTAGAAATACGGAATCAACTTGAGATCCCCTGTCGATAGCGGCCATTACTTCGTGCGAATATAGAGCTTGCTGTGTTGCACAAGAGCGATGTTTTCTGAAGCCATGCTGATTACGTGTCAATAGATCGTTCCCTTCGAGGTGATTCAGAATGTTTGAATACAGTATATGCACCAAAACCCTACTGCAAACCGACGTCAATGATATAGGTCTGTAGTTAAATGGATTACTCCTACTACCCTTCTTGAACACTGGTGCGACCTGCGCAATTTTCCAAACTGTAGGTACAGATCTATCGGTGAGCGAGCGGTTGTATATGAGTGCTAAGTAGGGAGCTATAGTATCAGCGTAATCTGAAAGGAACCTAATCGGTATACAATCTGGACCTGAAGACTTGCCCGTATCAAGAGATTTGAGTTGCTTCGCAACCCCTAAGGTATCTACTTCTGAGAAACTCATGCTAGCAGATGTTCGTGTTTCAAATTCTGGAATATTCCATTCGTCTTCCCTGGTGAAGGAATTTCGGAAAACTGCGTTCAATAACTCCGCTTTAGCGGCACAGTCGTCGATAACAGTACCATCGGCACTGCGCAGCGAAGGTATTGACTGCGTCTTGCCGCTTGTGTACTTTACATACGACCAGAATTTCTTCGGATTTTCTACCAAATTTCGAGACAATGTTTCGTTGTGGAACCTATTAAAGGCATCTCGCATCGAAGTACGTGCCAAATTTCGCGTGTCTGTAAATTTTAGCCCATCTTCAGGATTTCGCGTTCTTCTATCTGAAACTATTAATTACACTATTAATGTACTATTACTTATTGCTATATTGTTCGAAAATGTTTATTTATTTATTAAGCATTCTTTCATGAATTCTTTGATATGGGATGCAGCTTACTTTGAACAGTAATACACAGTTTTAAATACTCCACTCCAAAAGAAATGCACACTATTTTTTTTTATATCCATCTTTTATTCTACATGTTTGAAAGTTTTACAGTGTGTAGTGTAAGAAGGCTGTTTAGGTTTTTATATTGGTAACGCCACGTAGCGCTCTGTATGTAAATCACTGGCTGTGCAGTGTGCAGTCTGCGGCTGGGTGGCATTTTTGTAATATTCGCTATTGTAGTGTTGGGCTGTTGGCTGTTAACAGCGCGTAGCGTTGCGCAGTTGGAGGTGAGCCGCCAGCAGTGGTGAATGTGGGGAAGTGAGATGGCTAAATTTTGAGAGCGGATGATTTGGACGTGTGTCCATCAGAAACAGTACATTTGTGAGAATGGATATCATGAACTGCTATATATATTATGACTTTTGAACACTATTAAGGTAAATACATTGTTTGTTCTCTATCAAAATCTTTCATTTGCTAACAATGCCTATCAGTAGTTAATTCCTTCAGTAGTTAGAAAGTTTTATTTAGCTGGCAGTAGTGGCGCTCGCTGTATTGCAGTAGTTCGAGCAATGAAGATTTTTGTGAGGTAAGTGATTTGTGAAACGTATAGGTTAGTGTTAGTCAGGGCCATTTTCTTGTAGGGATTATTGAAAGTGAGATTGAGTTGGGCTAAAAATATTGTGTGTTAGTTTAAGCACAGTCATGTATAATTTTTCTAAGGGGACGTTAGGTAGATACATCCTTTAGGAACAATATTTTCATTTCTCCACATAATTTCCATCCCTTCTCAACTGCCTTTCGCCATCTTGGAACCAGCGTTGTATGCCTGTACGGTAAAATTCTGGACCAACCTGTTGGAGCCTCTGTTTGGCGGCGTGCACAAAGGAGTCATCATCTTCAACCCTTGCTCCACGAAGAGAGTCTTTCAGTTTCCCAAAGAGATGATAGTCACATGAAGCCAGGTCAGGAGTGTAAGGTGGGTGTTTCAGTGTTGCCCATCCAAGTTTTGTGATCGCTTCCATGGTTTTTGACTGGCACGTGGCCGTGCATTGTACTGCAACAGCAAAACATCCTGCTTTTGCCGATGCGGTCGAACACGACTCAATCGAGTTTGAAGTTTCTTCAGTGTCGTCACATATGCATCTGAATTTATGGTGGTTTCACTTGGCATGATGTCCATAAGCAAGAGTCGTTCGGAATCAAAAAAACACGGTAGCCATAACTTTTCCAGCAGAAGGTGTGGTTTTGAATTTTTTTTTATTGGGTGAATTTGCTTGATGCCACTCCATTGATTGCCTCTTCGTCCCTGGTGAAAAATGATGGATCCATGTTTCATCCCCTGTCACAAATCTTCCAAGAAATTCATCTGCACCATTCTCGTAATGTTGCAAAAGTTCGCTTTTTTTTCTTGTTTCTTTGTGAGCCACTGTTAACATCCTGGGACCCCACCGGGCACAAACTTTTTTATCGCCAACACTTTCAGTATTCTGCAAAACACTTCCTTCCCTTATCCCAACGTAGCGTGACAATTCGTTCACTGTGATGCGTCCGTCAGCAGTCACCAATTCTTTAACTCTCTGTACATCGTCTGGAGTGTGTGCAGTACGAGGCCTGCCGCTGCGAGGACAATCCTCAATATTGGCGTGCCCGCTTTCATCACGTAACCTGCTTGCCCACCGACTAACTGTACCGCGATCGACAGCAGCATCTCCATATACCTTTTTCAACCTCTTGTGGATGTTTCCCAATGTCTCGTTTTCACAGCACAGGAACACTATGACAGCACGTTGCTTCTGACGTACGTCAAGTGTAGCAGCCATCTTGAAGACATGCTTGGACGGCGCCACTTGCGGGAACAGGTTGAACTAAGTTTGAAAACAAGCTGGAAGGATTTATCTGCACACTGTAAAACTTTCACACATGCAAAATGAAAACAGTATTTTTACAAAAATAGTGTGCATTTCATTTGGAGTGACCATCTTACATGATACATAACAGTAAAATTGATTCAGTAATTTTAAGAACGTAATACAGTACGGTAAAGTAATGAAATATAAAACATAATAATAGTAAAATCTGATATATAGTACAACATACAACAAAAGGAGTTTTAGATACGACACATAAAGAAGGAAATAATTTAAATTTATTTCAGCAGGTATGCACTTTAAAGTGCGATAGCACGTATCTCGCAAATGTGTTTATGGGGCCATTTTCAGTTTTTGTATTTCTTTTATTGTCTTCATTTGGCGGGGAAGAATATTGTAAAGTTTTTTGCCAGTATACAGTGGTCAATTTCCTCTGAGAGTTATGTTTGCATATTCTCTGTGAAGGTCCAATTTTTGCCTAGTATCACGAATGTGGAGTCCTTGCTTTGTCATAACTGCTTAATCTGCTCTCAATCTCAAGTAATAACATATATCTTGCAGCTCAACATATAAATGTTGTCATCCGTTGCTAAGACAACCAACGATATTAGCACAAGCAGCTAACCAGCCATGATTAACACATACCTCTGTGCTAACGTTACGTGAGAATCAAAAATCACGGAACCATTTCTATTTTGAAATATTATTAACGGATTACACGGTCGGGTCAATTGACGAACACGGTGAAGAAATAGTATGTGCACGTTGCCCCGCCACGCTGTACATCCTCTAGTTAGTTACTTACATAAAGACTACGATTTCCTCTCCTGTACCATCTTCATCATCTCAGAACAGCACTTGCAACCTACGTCCTGGATTATTTGCTGGATGTGTTCCAGACTCTGTCTTCCTCTACAGTTTTTACCCTCCACAGCTCCCTCTAGTACCATGGAAATTATTCTGTGACATCTTAACTGATGTTCTATCATCCTGTCACTTATTCTTGACAGTGTTTTCCGTATATTCTTCCCTCTCTGTCTCTGTGCAGAACCACCTCATTACTTACCGTATTAGTCCACCTGATATTCAACATTTGTCAGTAGAACCACACCTCAAATGCTTCAATTCTCTTCCGTGCCGGTTTTTCACAGTCCATGTTTCACTACCACACAAGGCTGTGTTCCAGATGTACATTCTCAGAAATTTCTTCCTCAAATTAAGCCCTTTGTTTGATACTAATAGAATTCTCATGGCCAGGAATACCCTTTTGCCACTGCTGTTCTGCTTTTTATGTCCTCCTTGCTCCGTACGTTACGGGTTATTTTACTGCCTAGGTAGCAGAATTCTTTACTTTATCTTCGTGACCATCAGCCCTAACGTTCTCACTTCTGCTGCTTCTTATTACTTTCGTCTTGTACTCAGTAGACTGTTCTCTCCGTTCACCAGCTCTTTTACTTCTTCGGTTTCACTAAGGGTAGCAATGTCATCAGCGAATCTTATCACTGATATCCTATCACCTTGAATTTTAAATCCACTCTTAAAGCTTTCTTTTATTTCTATCATTGCTTCTTCGATGTGTAGATTGTACAAGTAGGGTCTCCCTATAGCCGCGCGCAGTGGCCGGGCGGTTTGAGGCGCTATGTCACGGATTGCGCGGCCCCTCCCGCCGGAGGTTCGAGTCATCCCTCGGCATGGGTGTGTGTGTTGCTCTTAGCATGAATTAAAGTAGTGTTAAGTCTAGGGGCCGATGTCCTCAGCAGTTTGGTCCCTTAGGAATTCACACATATTTGAACATTTTTTCTCCCTATAGCCTCCCCCTATTTTCTTCAGAATTTAGAACATCTCACTCAATTTGACATTGTCGAAAGCTTTCCAGGTCGAAAAATCCTATGAACGTGTCTTGATTTTTCTTTAGTCTTACTTTCATTCTCAATCGTAACGTCAGAACTGCCTCTCTGAATCTTTTGAGTTTGTAATTTCTAATTGTTTAGTAAATAGATTTACAGCGGGGATAATGGATGTTTGTCTTGTGTCGTATGTGAAAGTGCACTGTTTTTCTGTGTTAACAAGATTGTTAGTGGTGAACCATTCTGAAACGTGTGGGGTGCAATTTTTATATTTCATATAGTAGTTCTCCAGTTATGGATGTGCTGGTGAAAGATGTGAAAAAGGAAGCAGCGTGGAATATGATGTTTGCGGATGATGTGGTTCTTTGTGAGCAGAGCATCGACAACCTTGAGGAAAAGCTGGAGGTTTGCAGGAAGGCACTAGAAGAAAGAGGGATGAAAATAGCAGGACAAAGTCAGAATATTTAGCACTGAAGGATGTGCAGATGAGGTCTCGTAAGATCCAGGATGATGAGCTGAAATCGGTCTGCAAATTTAAATACCTGGATTCATACATAAAGAGGGATGGATGACTGGAAAGCGAGATACAAGACCGAATAAATTGAGGTTGGAACAACTGGAGGAAAGTGAGTGGTGTGTTGTGTGACAAGAAGGTACCATTGGGTTGAAAGAGAAAGTGTACAAGTCGGTGGTAAGGCCTGCTATGATATACGGTGCAGAGACATGGCCAATCACAGTAGCTCAGGAAAGCAAGATGGAAGTGGTGGAAATGAGGATGCTGAGATGGATGTGTGGGGTAACAAGGAACGACAGAGTTAGAAATGAATTTGTTAGAGGAGCTGTGAAAGTGGGTCCCATGGGGAAAAAGATACAAGAAAGCAGACTAAGGTGGTACGGACACTTACAGAGAAAAGGGAAAGAGTATATCGGAAACAGAGTTGAAGATACACTCCTGGAAATTGAAATAAGAACACCGTGAATTCATTGTCCCAGGAAGGGGAAACTTTATTGACACATTCCTGGGGTCAGATACATCACATGATCACAATGACAGAACCACAGGCACATAGACACAGGCAACAGAGCATGCACAATGTCGGAACTAGTACAGTGTATATCCACCTTTCGCAGCAATGCAGGCTGCTATTCTCCCATGGAGACGATCGTAGAGATGCTGGATGTAGTCCTGTCGAACGGCTTGCCATGCCATTTCCACCTGGCGCCTCAGTTGGACCAGCGTTCGTGCTGGACGTGCAGACCGCGTGAGACGACGCTTCATCCAGTCCCAAACATGCTCAATGGGGGACAGATCTGGAGATCTTGCTGGCCAGGATAGTTGACTTACACCTTCTAGAGCACGTTGGGTGGCACGGGATACATGCGGACGTGCATTGTCCTGTTGGAACAGCAAGTTCCCTTGCCGGTCTAGGAATGGTAGAACGATGGGTTCGATGACGGTTTGGATGTACCGTGCACTATTCAGTGTCCCCTCGACGATCACCAGAGGTGTACGGGCAGTGTAGGAGATCGCTCCCCACACCATGATGCCGGGTGTTGGCCCTGTGTGCCTCGGTCGTATGCAGTCCTGATTGTGGCGCTCACCTGCACGGCGCCAAACACGCATACGACCATCATTGTCACCAAGGCAGAAGCGACTCTCATCGCTGAAGACGACACGTCTCCATTCGTCACTCCATTCACGCCTGTCGTGACACCACTGGAGGCGGGCTGCACGATGTTGGGGCGTGAGCGGAAGACGGCCTAACGGTGTGCGGGACTGTAGCCCAGCTTCATGGAGACGCTTGCGAATGGTCCTCGCCGATACCCCAGGAGCAACGTGTCCCTAATTTGCTGGGAAGTGGCGGTGCGGTCCCCTACGGCACTGCGTAGGATCCTACGGTCTTGGCGTGCATCCGTGCGTCGCTGCGGTCCGGTCCCAGGTCGACGGGTACGTGCACCTTCCGACCACTGGCGACAACATCGATGTACTGTGGAGACCTCACGCCCCTCGTGTTGAGCAATTCGGCGGTACGTCCACCCGGCCTCCCGCATGCCCACTATACGCCCTCGCTCAAAGTCCGTCAACTGCACATACGGTTCACGTCCACGCTGTCGCGGCATGCTACCAGTGTTAAAGACTGCGATGGAGCTCCGTATGCCACGGCAAACTGGCTGACACTGACGGTGGCGGTGCACAAATGCTGCGCAGCTAGCGCCATTCGACGGCCAACACCGCGGTTCCTGGTGTGTCCGCTGTGCCGTGCGTGTGACCATTGCTTGTACAGCTCTCTCGCAGTGTCCGGAGCAAGTATGGTGGGTCTGACACACCGGTGTCAATGTGTTCTTTTTTCCATTTCCAGGAGTGTATAAAGATTGAAGGAGCGAGGAGGAGAGGGAGACCGAAGATGAGGTGGAAGGATAAGATATCCGGGGACCTAAGGGAGAAAGGATGGAAGAAGCAGTTCTCCAGCAGTTTTGTCTTTTATCAATACATTTGTGTCATCTGCAAATTTTACGTGTTTTAGAAGGTTGCTGGGTGACTCTAGGTCGTTGATAAATGTCAAGAACTAAACTGGGCAAAAAAAAAAAAAAAACAAAAAAAAAACTTGGGACACACTGCACCTAATTTCTTTCCTTGTTTACTGGTAGGTGAACATAATGTTTTCTTCCTGATACATGATTTCCGTTATCTACTCTTTGCTTTTCAGGACATCCATTCATATGGCAACCCTCTGACTCTTGCATATAGATTTTGTGGCGACCGGAAAAATTGTCGATACGTGATTGCTGTCTGTCCCATACTATTTGGTATGACAGTGGTTTCATCCTATTTTTAACTCTGTTTGCAAGGAGCATTTTGCAAGAGGATCTTCAAAGCATCGTGTCCGACAGAACAACGTTCCTGCAACTCGGTGCTTCAAAGCTATAGTAAGGAAAGCACTTATAAAACGGTAACGGCATAAAAAGTGCAACCTTAAAATTAGTAGTGACTGTTCCTTGACGCAGTAAATGTGTCGAAACACGTGTAGGGCAGCTGTGCAAATACACACCTAGCCTCAAATAGTAGCCCAAGCACTCTGCGTAATGCAGACGTCGCTTTGAGATGGAAATCTAAACTGCTTTGCCGAGCTAAACGTTGCATATGATATTACTGTATGGATGTCGGAAATGGACCCACAAGTTCATGTGTGCGTGCGTGCGTGCGTGTGTGTGTGAGAGAGAGAGAGAGTGAGTGAGAGAGAGAGCGAGAGCGAGAGCGAGAGCGAGAGCGAGAGCGAATCGCAGCAGTGCCAACTTCCGGGTGCGTTATTACAGCTCCTGACCTCTTATCGAATGGGCTTCCGAGAGAGCATCAGCTTTCAGCTGTTTTATGTAAATCGTATCGTGATACTTCAGACAGTATAATTCAAAAACAGATGTAGCCATCATATTCAGTATAGGTATCGGAACACTGGTGGCAGTTAGTAAAATAATAACAAAAGCAGCGACCATCGTTGATTCTGCGAGGCCCTTCAGTGAGTCTTCAGGTGCCAAAGCAGCTCAACAAACTTTTAGTCCTGTTCTCTTTTCCTATTTCAAAGAGCAAAGGAAATTAATGCAAGTTTTATTGTTAAGGCAAGCTTTAGAATTTGGTTAATGTGTCTGCTCTTAACCATTCTAAATAAGAGTTCGAAATTTTGGTCGAGGTGTCCTGATAATGTATGGAACTGTGTCTATGAATCGAGAGACTTTTTTATTTCTTTTGTGGCAAATGCCTAAAACATTACTGAGCACTTTCTTTTTCCGGATTTTTTGTCAATATCACTTGCTAAATACCTTAGCTTCAGTAGTGCCAACTGCTCCCGTTTTGCCAATAGAATTATTGAATTTTGCTTTCAGTGACAGAGATTCTATTGCTGCATCTGATCCATGTAAATGTTGACACATATTGTAATTTTGCAATTGCTTCTTTGTCAGATTTAAGACTTAGCTCCGCAAGTTCACACATTTTGCATACTTGTATCTGTCGACATAGGTACATTCTACGAAGTCTTCAATTGGGAGCGGTTTGTTAGCTCTTGGTGTGGCTTCTTCCGAATACAGCGGCTTCAAATATGAATTCCTGAGTTCAAATTTTGTTGCTATTTCAAAAAGGATATACACAGTCATGATGGCTTTTTTATATTAGCGAAGGGAACTGTAACATTATCAGCGATTCAAGATGCATTTTGTTTCGTGGCATATGTCAATAGATACAAATGTTTTTTCAATTTTACGTTTTACCATCTTTTTCGTCAAAACTAAACTGAACAATGTTGAAGACAAACTATCCTCTTGTCTGAAACCTTTCTGTAATTCTAAAAGTTCAAATAATTCTTCCATACATTTATTTCTATGGGTGTGAATTTCATCATATTATTGATGAATTGTCTCTGTGACGTTCATTTTCTCTGTCTGTTTCTCGAATTGAATTTGTTTCTGGATTCATGATTATCATTTGTTTGACTTTATGAATCTTACGAATGGCATTAAGGTTTAGTATTTGTTCTGCGCACGATCACCTTTTACGAAATTCTGAAAGATGTTTTTCACCGAGTGGTTTTATTGCTGTATTTTACCTGTCTAGTTTTAATGTTCCCTTGAGGGTAGATGTGCTATGAAATAAGAATAATTAAGGACTGGTTTAGAGGACATTGGCGATGGCTGAGAAGTTTGCTTTAAGCTGTTTAGGAACGTTACTGAAATCCCCGTATCTCTTAAGAGATCTTCATAGCTCTCTTCATATCTCCAAGTCAAGTCTTCTTATCAATTCGTTCCATCGCTCGGTTATCATCTCTGGGTACGGAAGTGACTTTGGTTGTCCTTCACCAACTTATAATCACATCACTTTTTTCCGTTGTACACCGTGAGTCCAAATATTTCGACAATGGATCAATAAAAGAAAGAGAAAGGTTTAGATTGCTGTATTAATACTAGAGGTGTTCTGCATAGTCTGCCGTGACTTCAGTGCAACGCACTAATCGTTCCTACAACCATGTGAAACTGTCGGAAAAGTACTACTTTAGGATGTTGTTCAACTCACGCATTACATTGGTTTTAATATCGCCTACGTCATCAAAGCGTTGCCACTTCCACATGTATATGTAAATACATGCTCCGCAATTCATCGTACGGTGCGTGGTGGAGGATACCATGTTCTTCCCGGTTCCACTTGCAGATAGAGAGAGAAAAAAAAGACCGTCTATATGCCCCCGTACGAGCCCTAGCTTTTCGTATCTTCGTGGTCCTTACCTGAAATGTAGGTTGGCTGCAGTAGGATCGTTCTGCAGTCAGCAGAAAGGAACGTCGCTTTCCCTCCAGGGATTTCCACTTGTGTTTCCGATGCATCTCCATAATACTTGCATGTTGACCGAAATAGCCGGTAACAAAATTAGCAGCCCACCTCTGAACCGCCTACCTCTAATCCGACCTGGTGGGCATCCCAAACACTAGACCAATACTCACGAATGGGATGCATTAGGGTTCTACACGCGATCTCCTTCATATGTGAATCACACTTTAATAAAGTTCTCCCAATAAACCAAAGCTGACCATTTGCCTTCCCCATTACAGTCTTTACATGCTCGTTCCATTTCATATCGCCTTCAACGTTACGCCCACATATTTAATCGACCTGACGATGTCAGTCAACATACTGCTAATGCCGTATTCGAACATTACGTGATTGTTTCCTATTCATCTGCATTAACTTACGCTTTTATACATTTAGAGCTAGCTGCCGTTCATCACACCAACAAGAAATTTTGTCTAAGTCATCGTGTATCCTCCTACAGTCACTCAACGACACATTTCCGTGCACCGCATTATCATCATCTAATAATCCTAGATTGTTGATCACCCTGTCCCCTAGATAATTTAGTCTTTTGTATACGGAAAATAACATCGGTCATTTCACACTTCCCTGGGGCACACCTGACGTTATCTCTGTCTGGAGTGAACATTCGCCGACCAGGACAACGTACTGGGTCCTACTACTAAAACAGTCTTCGAGCCACTCACATACCTGGGAACCTATTCCGTATGACCGTACCTTCGTTCACAACCTTCAGTGCGATACTACACTCCTGGAAATGGAAAAAAAGAACACATTGACACCGGTGTGTCAGACCCACCATACTTGCTCCGGACACTGCGAGGGGGCTGTACAAGCAATGATCACACGCACGGCACAGCGGACACACCAGGAACCGCGGTGTTGGCCATCGAATGGCGCTAGCTGCGCAGCATTTGTGCACCGCCACCGTCAGTGTCAGCCAGTTTGCCGTGGCATACGGAGCTCCATCGCAGTCTTTAACACTGGTAGCATGCCGCGACAGCGTGGACGTGAACCGTATGTGCAGTTGACGGACTTTGAGCGAGGGCGTATAGTGGGCATGCGGGAGGCCGGGTGGACGTACCGCCGAATTGCTCAACACGAGGGGCGTGAGGTCTCCATAGTACATCGATGTTGCCGCCAGTGGTCGGCGGAAGGTGCACGTGCCCGTCGACCTGGGACCGGACCGCAGCGACGCACGGATGCACGCCAAGACCGTAGGATCCTACGCAGTGCCGTAGGGGACCGCACCGCCACTTTCCAGTAAATTAGGGACACTGTTGCTCCTGGGGTATCGTCTAGGACCATTCGCAACCGTCTCCATGAAGCTGGGCTACGGTCCCGCACACCGTTAGGCCGTCTTCCGCTCACGCCCCAACATCGTGCAGCCCGCCTCCAGTGGTGTCGCGACAGGCGTGAATGGAGGAACGAATGGAGACGTGTCGTCTTCAGCGATGAGAGTCGCTTCTGCCTTGGTGACAATGATGGTCGTATGCGTGTTTGGCGCCGTGCAGGTGAGCGCCACAATCAGGACTGCATACGACCGAGGCACACAGGGCCAACACCCGGCATCATGGTGTGGGGAGCGATCTCCTACACTGGTCGTACACCTCTGGTGATCGTCGAGGGGACACTGAATAGTGCACGGTACATCCAAACCGTCATCGAACCCATCGTTCTACCATTCCTAGACCGGCAAGGGAACTTGCTGTTCCAACAGGACAATGCACGTCCGCATGTATCCCGTGCCACCCAATGTGTTCTAGAAGGTGTAAGTCAACTACCCTGGCCAGCAAGATCTCCAGATCTGTCCCCCATTGAGCATGTTTGGGACTGGATGAAGCGTCGTCTCACGCGGTCTGCACGTCCAGCACGAACGCTGGTCCAACTGAGGCGCCAGGTGGAAATGGCATGGCAAGCCGTTCCACAGGACTACATCCAGCATCTCTACAATCGTCTCCCTGGGAGAATAGCAGCCTGCATTGCTGCGAAAGGTGGATATACACTGTACTAGTGCCGACATTGTGCATGCTCTGTTGCCTGTATCTATGTGCCTGTGGTTCTGTCAGTGTGATCATGTGATGTATCTGACCCCAGGAATGTGTCAATAAAGTTTCCCCAACCTGGGACAATGAATTCACGGTGTTCTTATTTCAATTTCCAGGAGTGTATGTCAAATGACTTTTGGATATCTAAGAATATGGAATCTACTAGTTGGCCTTCATTCATAGTTCACATGATATCATGTGATAAAAGGGGAAATGTGTGTTTCTCACGAGCAATGGTTTCTAAAATGTGTCGTTTTATTGACAGAAACTTTCCGTCTACGCGAAGTTTATTGTGTTAGAATTGAGAGTATGTTCAATAATTCTGCAGCAAACCGATGTTAAGAATATTGGTATGTAATTTTGGAAGTCTGTTCTCACCTGGAGGCTCCGACATTACGTCTTCAGTAATCTGTCTCCAATAATCCATTGCTATTAGATGACCTTTTGTTATTTCCTTGATTTCTGATCCACATATACGTATGTTGACTCTTGTTGTTTTGTATATTATCTGATTAGTTTTACGTTTGAGCTCAGCACTCCAAACGATTGGGGCAGAGTCTTTTTCATATTGGGCTGTCAGTGGGCATACAGTCTCTCCCTATTACAAATCGTCTACGTCCTCCAAACTAGGGAATGCTTGGTCACAGTAGCTTTTTAATGCGCAGTAGCGCCTGTAAAAAGCACGGTATTTGATGTAGTTTGGCTTTTCCATATTCTGTTCTGTGTATCAGATTAGCTACAACTCATCATGCTGATGAAAGTGACAGCAGATTTGGAAATAAAATTCATTTTCCCTTGAAAACATGGCTGTATGCTGCTCTTGTACGCAACTATTTTTTAAATAAATATTAATCAATAACCAAAATTGATAAACATAACTCAGACACATAGATAGTATCTACTTAGAAACGCATCTTGAGATTAGAAGCAGTAGCCAAGTAGAAATGATTTCAACTTTTTCCTGATTGTGATATTATCTGCGAAGACATTAATTCTCAAGGGCGGTGGTCATGTATTTCTGTGGTTGCATACTTTGCTCCTTGCTGTGCAAAATCAAGATTCAGTTTTGGATAGTAGTGGCTGTTTCTGTTCCCAGTGTTATATTTATGAATGCTGTAGTAATTTTGAAATTGTGCTTGATTGTCCATACCGAACTTAATAAGAGAGTAAATGAATTGTGGGACGTTCCTGGTATCAATGCAACGGAAAAACAGCGAGTTTCACTTTTATTTACTTGAGGACTCATTTCGGGTTGGCACCCATTTTCAAACCATCTAGATTGTCAATATGGTATTTCCTAAAATATACGAACGATGTCAATAAACATGCATATACGTATAACAAAGTGCAAACCAAGAGTTACAGAGCATTCAGATAACTGTTGATTTGCAATGTTACACGAATATGTATGGTTCTTATGATTCGAGAAATACCATTTTGACAATCTGGATGATCTGAAAATGGGCCCCATCCCGAAACTAGACATCAACTAAATAATAGAGATATTTGCAACTTGGGCTATTTTTTTCGTTCTCTTGATTAACACAAGTTGCTGCACAACAATTACTCCAGAATGCTGGAGGTTCGTGTTATTGGTATGCCTAATTTTTTAAACAGTTGCCTACATCATGTTAGAGGATGGATGCCAGATGATATCCTTGTAGCACGATTCTTTGCAATGAATACTTTGTGTCAGTATCTGAAGTTGTCCTAGATAATTTTTTCATGTGACGGCAATAAATTGAAATAAGCAACAGAAACTAGTTTTCTGATTCTTTTATCATCAAAATTAGCAGTTACACGCACAGAAATTTTGCTGAATCAGCTGTTTGGTAAAATCTGTGACAAGTGATTTCCAACCTAAGCCTCCAACAGTACGGACACCTATCAATTTTGAACAATCATTTCTATGTATTTTCCATCCTTCCTGATGTATTGACAATGATATATCTGGCCTGGTACAGGACTGAATGAACTCTGTTTTATCGAGACTATTTACCAAGAACCGACAAAGAGCGCTATTTCTGCTTTGTCAGTGTAAAATACACGTAGCAAGAAAAAGTGATCCGTGACTTGAACCATGTGGAACTCCAGAAGCAATTTGTCACCTCACAGATGATGATTCACCATGAAAGGGGCACGGGCTGTCTCATACAACCTTTCGACTCCTATGAGCTGAATGTTTTACTATTAAAATGGCAAACAGCAAATGGTTTCATTGTGTATTTCGAAGTGGGGAAAGTAGAAGTGGTGACTCGAGGTGCTTGTGCAGTAAGCCTGCCACAGTGGTTCTCTGACGCCTTCTGGGTCCACTTTTGAGAATGCTCTTGCGCTTAATGGGCGGCGCCTAGCAGCCGGGGCCCGGCCAGCAGGCAGAGTGCTCGCACTCGGCTGCCAGCTCTGGCTCTCAGCTCTCTGCTCTCTAACCGCAGCCTCCAGCTGCCAGCCGCCTCTCGAGTGCCACTCGAGGACATCAGAGGGCGCCTCACCTCTCGCGCCGCGCTTTCATCTCGCTGCAACACCTCCCAACACGGCCAAATAAGCCCTCAGCAGCCGGCTCTAATTCTAATTTGACTGCGGTGTCGGTTCCTCACCTCTGTTAATCAAGAAATTCTTGCCTCTCGTATTTGCTTTCACGGTAATTATTTCGTGGATTGGTGTTTCGCCCTGTATCCAACAAGTACATGAAACTCTCATGCACCTTAAACTCTCAGCCAAGCAAAACGTTATTAAGTGCTAACCGTTGTGTCGTTGTTCTCGTTGTCGTCGTTGTTGTCCCAAGCAGCACTCCACTTCAACCTTAATACAGTAGTGGAGAACCCCCCTCCCTCCCTCCCCCGTGTGTAATTACTAGCTACTCCATCTTCGAACGTAATCATTCTCCAGTAACGCTATATTTGTAAAGGTGTGTTCAACACAAGACTACACAAGAGACAAGGTACTTTTAGAAAAGTCTTCCTGGCTTAAATCTGAATTCGATTTTAGTTCAAAATGGTTCAAATGGCTCTGAGCACTATCAGACTTAACATCTGTGGTCATCAGTCCCCTAGAACTTAGAACTACTTAAACCTAACTAACCTAAGGACATCACATACATCCATGACCGAGGCGGGATTCGAACCTGCGACCGTAGCGGTCACGCGGTTCCAGACTGAAGGGCCTAGAACCGAAAGGCCACACCGGCCGACTCGATTTTAGTAAATTTATCTTTCTCCAGAAAGGTTTCCTTGTCACTGACAGTCGCCATGTTCACTACTGGACATTAAAATTGCTACACCACGAAGATGACGTGCTACAGACGCGAAATTTAGCCGACAGGAAGAAGATGACGTGGTATGCTAACCATTAGCTTTTCAGAGCATTCACATAAGGCTGGCGCCGGTGGCGACACCTACAACGTGTTGACATGAGAAAATTTTCCAACCGTATTCTCATATACAAACAGCACTTGACCGTCATTGCCTGGTGAAACGTTGTGATGATTCGTGCAAGGAGGAGAAATGAGTACCATGATGTTTCCGACTTTGATAAAGGTCGGATTGTAGCCTATCGCGATTGCGGTTTATCGTAACGCGACATTGCTGCTCGCGTTGGTCGAGATTCAATGATTGTTAGCAGAATATGGAACCGGTGGGTTCAGGAGGGTAATACGGAACGCCGTGCTGGATCCCAACGGCCTCGTATCACTAACAGTCGAGATGACAGGCATCTTATCCGCATGGATATAACGGATCGTGCAGCCATGTCTCGATCCCTGAGTCAACGTTTGAAAGACAACAACCATCTGCACTAAGAGTTAGACGAAGTTTGCAGCAACATGGACTATCAGCTCGGAGACCATGGCTGCGGTTACCCTTGACGCTGTATCACAGACAAGAGCGCCTGCGATGGTGTGCTCAACGACGAACCTGGGTGCACGAATGGCGAAACGTCATTTTTTCGGATGAATCCAGATTCTGTTTACAGCATCATGTCAGTCGCATCCGTGTTTGGCGACATCACGGTGAACACACATTGGAAGCGTGTATTCGTCATCGCCATAGTGGCGTATTACCCGGCGTGATAGTATGGGGTGCCATTGGTTACACGTCTCGGTCACCTCTTGTTCACATTGAAGGCATTTTGAACAGAGGACGTTACATTTCATATGTGTTATGACCCGTAGCTGTACCCTTCATTCGATCCCTGCGATACTCTACATTTCAGCAGGATAATGCTCGACCGCATGTTGCAGGTCCTGTACGGGCCTTTCTGGATACAGAAAATGTTCGACTTTTGCCCTGGCCAGCACATTCTCCAGATCTGTCACCAACTGAAAACGTATGGTCAATGGTGCCTGAGCAACTGGCTCGTCACAATACGCCAGTCACTACTCTTGATTAACTGTGGTATCGTGTTGAAGCTGCATGGGCAGCTGTGCCTGCACATGCCATCTAAACTCTGTTTAACTCTATTGCCCAGGCGTATCAACGCCGTTATTACGGCCAGAGGTGGTTGTTCTGGATACTGATTTCTCAGGATCTATGCACCCAAATTTCGTGAAAATGTAATCCCATGTCAGTTCTAGTGTAATATATTTCTCTGATGAATATCCGTTTATTACCTGCATTTTTTCCTTGGTGTAGCAATTTTAATGTCCAATGGTGTACGTCTCATTCAGTATACACATACCCATTTGTGGAAATTCCAAGTATTTCTACAGGGGTCTGATATCCATAAGTGCTTGATCCAATAGTCGAGATGTATAGTTCCCAGCACTGCTGCTTCTGTCATCTGATGAGCTGATGGACTGGGCACAGACCCATTTGATGTTGGAGGGCCTGCCTACGGTCTCTAATAGCTGTAGCGATTCCTGGCGACCACCAAGGCACTGTCTGCCATTGGTGGCAATCTGAGCAACAAGGGATTGCCGACTCAGCTGCTGCAACAATGGTAGTAACGGTGGTGTGGATCACCTCATCGATTTCGCAATGCAATGGAGATTCGTCAGTGGTAGTGGAGGTGAAAGCACCCTTCAGTCAGGCTTAGTAAGAGCTCACCTGGGTAAAAGCTTAGCGTCAGTGACGCTGGGGGAGGGACAGGAAGACTGGAGAGTGGTTGTTGTCGTGATCTCTGAAGTGTATAGATGGTAGGAGGCCAGGACTGCAGATCCAGAGATCAATGGCCGAGTATGTGCGATGCACCATATTGAAATGATTGTGGATACCTGTATTGAGGAGGCATAGATAGAGTTGAATTATTAGATCCTCGACATGTTTACTATGACCAGTAATCTTGGTTCCACCCCATGGGAATTTTGGACATTAAAATCAATCAGAATTAGAAAAGATGGAGGGAGTTGGGAAATTAGTGTATCCAATACATGGTATGACACTTCACCATCTGGAGGAAGGCAGATGTTGCAGATGACAATTTCCCGCATTGTCCTCACTCTGACAGCTACAGCATCTCTATGTCTTTGAAGGGGCACAGGTTCACTACAACAGAGGTAAGGACATAGATACAGACTGCACCTGACATACTGTTAAGTCATCATGGTTTTTGTAGTACTCCCAATAGCGGGGGTTTGCATTGCGGGAAACGAAACAAAGTTTCCTGATGGGCAACGCAAAAAGCAGTTATAACGCTTAAAAGTTGTCGTAACTCAGCCAGGTGGGAGAAAAAAGCGCTGCAGTCCTACTGGAGGATGACGCTGTCGGTCGTCTGGGAAGGCTTGAAAGGACCAAGGAGGCAGTTTATCCCTCAGGGTCACCTGCCGCCACCGGTTGAGTGCTGTATCCAGGGCCATTGTGTCTTAAGTGTCGGCAAGATCTAAGTCCTCAGGAAAGTTTGGGAATTGTGGTGTGTGGCTAGTGGAGTCTCATGTATCTTAGGCGATTTCTTCTTCATCGATTTGCCCTCTCACTGCTCTTTAGGGGCTTCTTGGGAAGGTTTCCCTGAAGTAGCATCAGGGACAGAGGAAGGACATGAAACCCTTTTACCAGCAGCTCATGGCTCCTTCAGTTCTTCTGCAGTTATGGACACCTTGGAACGGAAAGTCTCGAGGGACCTCTTCCATGTGAGAGGAGTCGGCGTAGGCTGTTGCTTCTACAGCTGGGGCGTGGGTACTGATGTCCTTGGCGTTTTGGGAGGCATTGCCCCCAAAGTAGAAGCTCTGGGAGCAACAGAAGGAGAGGTGCCCACCACCAAGGGGGAGGATGGAACTGGGCTGTCCTGAGGGCCTACTATACAAGGCAGGACGAGGAGGGTGATGTCAATGTAACTGCAGCGTTCGGAAATGTCAAGCGAATGGGGTGCGACCGTTCATATTTCCATTTAGCCTTTTGATAAGTCATTCGGACCAGGGTCTTGTACTCCATAACTTTCTGCTCATTTTGGACTACTGTGCAGTCTGGGGAGCATGGTGATTGGTGCTCTCAAAAATGTTTCAAATCGCTCTGAGCACTATGCGACTTAACTTCTGAGGTCCTCAGTCGCCTAGAACTTAGAACTAATTAAACCTAACTAACCTAAGGACATCACACACATCCATGCCCGAGGCAGGATTCGAACCTGCGACCGTAGCGGTCACTCGGTTCCAGACTGTAGCGCCTAGAACAGCACAGCCACTTCGGCCAGCCTGGTGCTCTCCACAGGTGACACAGGTGGGAGGAGGTGCACATGGAGTATTCAGATGCAGTGGACGTCTGCAATCTCGAGTGACAAGTGATGCTGGAATTGAAGTGAAAATACATGTGCCTGAATTTCCAGCACTTAAACACCGCGTAGGGGGAGAGATGTATGCTTTCATGTCACATTGGTATACCATCACCTTTACTTTAAAGACCAAGATGAAGGCACCAGTAGCAATTCTATTATCTTTTGATCCCGTATAGACGCGCCAGATGAAGAGAACACCCCACCGTTCTAAACTGGCGCGGAACTTGTCACCGGACTGGATTGTGGCTTTTATGGGGGGCTGTCGGAAACGAGAATATCACCCAGCTTTCCACAGGCGAGCAACGGTTGGGGCTGGGCTGAGGATGCAATCTGAAGGAGGACTGACCCATTTCTCATTTTGGGCAGCGCGGTCACTTTCCCAAACTTTTCCTCCAGGTTCACACAAAAATAGAGGCTTCATAGACAGAAAAGAGTCCCCGTCTGTTCTGCTACAGTTAGACAACGTACAAAAGGAGGGCTTCTCTGACAGTTTCACATGGTTGTGTGAACATTCTGTGCGTTGTACACAAGTGGGGGGAACTAAGTTGAACATATGAAGCATTAAAACCACCATCTGGACGTTTGTCTGTTTTTTATCAATTCAGTCTTGAAACCTTTTGGTCTAACGGGTTAGTACACTGTGCAAGCAGATTTATTCCTAAGCCTGCGTTTTATGGAACTTCTAACCAGTGGGCGCGCGTAGGACCGACTGGTTTACGGACGTGTTCCATCACAGAGTGAGAGATAAACGACAACGGGCGAAACACACGAGCAGCGGTGGTGGGTGGCCCCTGTGTTTGGTCAGCCGGTGCGGTGTGCCTGTGATGGATGCCTGGGTGGCTACAGGACTTGTGGTGCCTTCGGTGTCAGCACAAACTGCTCTCGCACCTACACTAGCGGCACCTATTGATCTTGTTGAACAACTGTCAGCGTATATCGAGCTTGCTGCACAATCCCTAATACCAAGTGAAAAATAAATAAATAAATTGTATTGTTCAATTGATATATGTGAGAATGAGTCATAATGCGGGAGATGTGTTTTCCGGAGTAAACCAAGAAGAATAATCTGTGCCGACCTCCCTGTGCAAGAAGGTCGGTGCAGCAGAATGGTAGGTGTCGTAGCTAACAGTTTTCTATGCATTTAATTTACTTCAAAGTTTCTACACTTTTAACAGTCCTTTAAGACAATGTCATGTACGAGTAGTGAGGTGGACTACTTAGGTCACTTCGAGAAACCGCAGGAAGAAGTTCCGCGCTTCGAACGTCTATTGGTTTTCCAATACCGCTTACTCCAGTCTCGGCCACCCAGTCAGTGTAAGCCACTTCTCCCACTCAAGACTGGAAACAAAAGGCGCGCTACTGAACTGTACTGGGAATATAGTTTTATTGTCTCTTTCATTTCACTCGTACGTAGCAATGTCCTGTGATCAAAGGAGGCTTGAGAATGAAGTTTCCGATCGAGAAGGCACAAACTATTCAAGATACGGGGTCGGCACAAAACTCCTCCTGATCCGTTAACTTTTAACGTAAAGGTTTTCTTGGTATGGTCAATGTTTTAAAATAAGCAACGGTATTTAGTTCAGCTGCATTATGACCACGCTGGTGGTCCAGATATGTGAACGACACGTTCGCTTTGTGACCCCAGAGATACATTTGCTTCATGAATATTTCAGCAGCCTACACAATGATATTCAGTTCACGCTCGAAACAGAGAAGCTTCGTGCAATTCCATTCATAGTCCTGGATGTATATACGGCGATTCAGGAGGTAGTGCAAATAGGTTATATGTAATGTTTTCTTCGATTTACTCTATACTGTAACCTCCTGAAATATCTATTTCCCCTGAAAGACTCTGTGTAGGACACTGTATAGCATATTAGGACTGAGAGGATTTCGGAAGCCGACACACACGGAGTGGGATTTACATGCCAAATCACATCAGCGCAGAAATCAGGCATTCGCTCGCTCACCACACACGTCAGTGTCTTCAGTGATGCTCAAAATATAATATATGAACTTAAAATGCTGCTAACAACGTTCTTGGCTCTTAGCTGTAACATGATATTACAGTGTATGCAGTGCGGAAACTGTTGTGAAATACATATATGTATTCGCAGTTGCGAATATGAACAACCATTAGCTGTATAATGAAACGACGACACAGAAAATTTGCTACCTGCCGAACACTTTATGTTATTGGGCAAGTGTTTTAAAATTTTTGTTACCACCTATTCAACTCCTTCCTAAGTGTTCTAGGTATCGACATCACTATTCTTCCGAAATTGGGATGGATTATTAATGACGAATTTAATTAACATATATTTATATATTATATATAAATGCCTCATTCCTTATATCTCTGAGTACATGACAAAAGCGAGTGAACACGATCAGTACTTGGTTTCGAAGCGATGAAATACCACAAAAAACATTATACTGGAATACATCACTGAGTGGAAATATATCACCAGACTGATTAACTTCTTTTCAAGACTAGGAATTATACCAAGAGTAAGAATATTAAACTGAATTGTTTGAACAGCTCAATAATATGCTTCTTCCCGTTCAACTTTTCGTCAGTATGTACACACAAAAATTTGGAACATTGTACACTATGGACTGACCCTTGTTCATAAGCTGCATCAGTCGTTGGTATGAATGTTCGTTGTACATAACTGAATATAGCGTGTTTTCTCAAAATGAAGGGCAGTCCATTTTCAGATAGCCACTTAACAATTCGTCGAAAAATGACTTTAACAATTTCAAGTTTGTCTAAGAGAGTGAAATGATCTAAGCAATCAAACTCCTTGGAAATATCGTACGAAATACCAGCTGCTGATATTTTATTATTTAAGAGGTTGAAAATCTGCCACACTTGCCAGGTAATTAGGGATGAGGAAGGGGAAGATCAGGGAGGTCATCGAAATATTAGAACATGCTAATGATATGAATTGCGAGGGTGGCCTTAAGCTTTGCCATCCTGTCTGCCAGCCATGAGGTAGCAATAGGCCGCACAAACAACAACTGCTGGAATTACCAAGTCCGTCAGAATACACAATTGACATGAATGGGTGCAGGTGATCAGACAAGATTCTTATGTACGCGTCACCTGTTAGAGTCGCATTTAGACGTACCAGGGGTCCCATATCACTCCAGCTACACGTGAGCTTTACTTTCGAATAACTGTCGCTACGTGACCTACACTGTAGAGCTAAAGAAACTGGTACACCTGCCTAATATCGTGTAGGGCCCCCGCGAGCACGCAGAAGTTCAAATGGTTCAAATGGCTCTGAGCACTATGGGACTTAACATCTATGGTCATCAGTCCCCTAGAACTTAGAACTACTTAAACCTAATTAACCTAGGGACAACAAACAACACGCGGCCATCACGAGGCAGAGAAAATCCCTGACCCCGCCGGGAATCGAACCCGGGAACCCGGGCGCGGGAAGCGAGAACGCTACCGCACGACCACGAGATGCGGGCGCACGCAGAAGTGCCCCAGCACGACGTGGCATGACATGGACTCGACTAATGTCTGAAGTAGCGGTGGGATGAACTGACACGATAAATCCTGCAGGACTGTCCATAAATCCGTAAGAGTACTAGAGGGTGGAGAACTTTTTTGAACAGCACGTTGCAAGGTATCGCTGATATACTCAATTCTGGGCGTGTGGGGTGTCGCAGTGTCCTGCTGGAATTACCAAGTCCGTCTCAATACACAATTGACATGAATGGATGCAGGTGATCAGACAGGATGCTTATGTACGCGTCACCTGTCAGAGTCGCATCTAGACGTACCAGGGGTCCCATATCACTCCAGCTACACAGTCCCCACTCCGTTACAAAGCCTCCAACAGTTTAAACAGTTCCCAGTTGACATCCAGGGTTCATAGATTCATAGGGTTGCTTCAGATCCGTACTCGTCCATCCGCTCGATACATTTTGAAACGACACTCGTCCGACGAGGCAACATGTTTCCAGTCATCAACAGTCCAATGTCGGTGTTGATAGGCCCAAGCGAGGCCTCATGATGTCATCAAGGGTACACGAGGGGGCTTTCGGCTCCGAAAGCCCATATCGATGATGTTTCGTTGAACGTCCAGAAATGAAAGCTGTAGCAATTTGCGAAAGGATTGCACTTCTGTCACTTCTCTTGAGTCGTCGTTTGTCCCGTTCTTGCAGGATCGTTTTCCGGCGGTAGCGATATCGGAGATTTGATGTTTTACTGGATTACTGATATTTACGGTACACTCGTGAAATGGTCGTACGGGAAAACGCTTACTTCATCGCTACCTCGGAGATTCTGCGTCGCATCGTTCGTGTGCCGACTGTAACATCGCGTTCAAATTCACTTAAATCTCGATAACCTGCCATTGTAGCAGTAGTAACCGATCTAACAACTGCGCCAGACACTTGTTGTCTCATATAGGCGTTGCCGACCGCAGCGCCGTATTGTGCCTGTTTACAAATCTCTGTATTTGAATACGCATGCCTATACCAGTTTCTTCGGCGCTTCAGTGTATAACAGTGTTTAATTCATAGTTTTACCATTTGACGATATTTATTTTATATTTCACCTAACATGAAGCTGGAATATTTTTATGAATCTGATGATGGTCAGTCAACCGAAACTGATTGTGTAAATAAAGAATTTTACCATCAGTTCAAGGAAGACGTTTTTTAAATAGTAAGGTCGGTAAGCGAAAGTGCGGTGAAGTCGCCAAGACGGGAAAAGTCTCGACTGCATTTTTTTTTGTCCCAAACGGCGCTGCTGTCTGCCGAGAAGTGGTCAGATTAGGTCTGGCATAAAATGTCGTGGCAGATAAAAACTGTGTGCCGGATCGAGATCTGAACTTTCACGGGCAAGTGCTCTACCGACTGAACTACCTAAGTACGACTAATGACCCCTCCTCACACCTTTTCTTCATCCAACATCTCATCAGCTACTAGTTCTAATATACGCCGCCACTGTTGTGAGTGAGACCGATCGAAGAAGCTAGTTTCATTACTTTTTGGTGAAAACATTTTTGTATGAGAGTCGTCTGATGTAAGACAAGTCATTTGTATTATTCTTATTAGCTCATTTAGATGGAGAGTAAGAACTTTTTAAGATGTCAAAGTGTGAACAAGGTCTCTTGGTTAACAAATACAGTTATTGTTATTTATTTCAGTTTGATAATTTATTCTGTGGATCACTATGCTGACATGGCATCCGATTGGGGAATGTGGTCTCAATACACGTCGAGAAAAATAACCAAAGTGTTCACCGCAATAACAGCCAGTTACTACACAAAAAAACACCCATAATACAAAAGACAAGCTTGACTTCTAAATCGTTCTATATGCAAAGCTATCATCCACCATTCTATTCCTTTGTGACAATTTTGAATTAATTTAGTTATATTATTTAAAACTGTCTCTGTAATTTTATTTGGCCCAATACAAAAGTCAGCTGGAAAACGGCACTGCAGCCGCTCGGCATTCTTTCGGACACTAGATTGCAAAGATGTCTGGAAAAAGTACCCGAAAATTAAAACAAAAAAAAACAATAAAAAACATGGCACTCTGTTGCAGTGGCACTGTCCACAGGTACGGAAAATTGGTCATTATCTAAGCCTTCATTAAAATGCTTCTAGATCCAATATATTATTTCGTTATTCACTTAAAAATATTTCTTGTAATACCTTAGAATATGTAGATTAAAAATGTGTAAGACTTTATCGATAACTATGGTTTGAGTTTGGTGAAAACTGAAGTTATTTTGTGTGGCCACTTTAACCGCCCTCGCTCTTCTTCCCCTTCCATGAGACCCGAGGTGCTTTCCTATAATGTCACTGTTGGGCCTTAAGCAAAATAGTTTGACGACTACTGGTACAAGCAGTAGCAAATTCCCACTTCGTCCACCACAGGAAACCAATTTAATAAAGTTTCCCATTCTTTCCACCGCAGGCACTCAAGAAAATAAATAGTTATCTAAAACTGTGATGTAGTACAAGGCAATAACAAGATATAAAGGATTGTGTATAACGAAGTCGCAAAGGATGGCCGCTGTGGCTATGGTCCAAACGTCTGTTTCATTACGCCACAGTTATTTTACGATACGACGCAGCACCATATCCAGAAAACTTTTACGTCATGTGACTGGCCGCGAAGGCTTGCACACTTACATTTTTTCCGATCAGTTTACACTGAGCTGGCCATGAACTCGGCGACACCTCGCTTTCGCTCTGAGAGCAGGCCCGTGTAACTGCGCCGGACAGTGTCTCCATCCTGTCCAGTCCCTCGGGACCTGGTGACAGTACAGGACAGGACAGGACAGGACAGGCCGGTAATCGTAGATGAGACAAATGGACGCCGCACAGCGGGCCGGCCCCGAGGGATCAGCCTCCAGCGTTCCTCCAGGAATAGCACTGCGCAGCGGCAGCCACTGGAGAGGGGAGACTCCACGGTGATGCTGGTCCAGCGCTCTCTCGTGCTTCCAGCAGCGCACTCAGCCGACCGGTCTCCGGACTGGCCTCTCCAGCGTTAAGCCTCACACCAAAAACTTGCTCGTCTAGTGATGGGTTCGCGTCACTTCCCAGCGTGTAAATCAGCCGCGACGTGAAATGACGTGGAGCCGCTGACGTCAATCATCAACTGGTTTTGGCAAGTATAGCGTTTTGAAATTCTGAAAATGCAGTTGGCGGGTATGGACTATTAAAATTCTACTTAAGCCCCAGGTTATTAACAGCGGAAACGACAAAGTATTGATTGTGGCGGTGTCACCGTCTGCCAACATCGGAAGCTAACCATACCTCGTCATGCTCCCTCGTACATATTGTTGTCTTAGTCCTTGAACCGGTTTTTTAATAAAATTTGTGTTAGTGAACCATTCTGAAATTTGCATAAGAACTTGATTTCTTCCTACGAATTTACTTCCACAACAGCGATCAAATATCCGGAAGCAAAAAAGATTTAGATTCTTCAATAGCGTGGCAAAAAAGTCTACGTGGTACATAAAAAGACCATAAACTGGTTAAAAACATTTTCAAAATAGAAAACGACTGCTCTGTTGAACCTGATAAATATTTTATCGTTATTTGGCACATATAAAAGTGTCGTAAAGGATAAATTAAAAATATGCTATTTATTGTACTGCAAATATTGTGTGACGTGTTTGTATGAACCTAGGGTTTACCTCAGAGGCCAGAGTAAAGAAAGGCAGCAAACGTACGTTTATAGCATTTGTGAATATTTAGAGAAAACTTTTCGCAATACTGACTGTAATACAACCTTTGAAATAAAGAGAACAGTAGTGATAAAACGCACGAAGTGAAATGTTGGCTACAACATGTACAGAAACCAGACTGCATTTACAAGAGTCGAACGGCATGAAAGGAAAGCAGTGGTTCAGAAGAGAGTGAAACATGGTTGTAGTCTATACCTGATGTTATCCAACTTGTTCTTCGAGCAAGTACTGAAGGAAACCTAGGAAAAATTTAGAAAGGGAATTAAAAGTTTTAGGAGACCAAATAAAAATGTAATGTTTGCCAATTACATTGTTGTAATTCTGGCGGAGATGGTAAAGGACTTGGAAGTTCAAATGAACGGAATGGATAATTTCTTGAAGAGATGTTGTAAGATCTATAAATGTAAAACAATTGAAATGAAATGTAGTCCAAACAAATTTGATGATGTTGACAAAATTAGATTAGAAATTTGGACATTAAATGTGGTATATGTTCGCTAAATCGGAAGTGTTCTGAAATATTAGGGCTGTATTTTTCCTGACTTTTTGGTTCTCAGTGCTATAGAAAATTTGTCATACTACGTCAGTAATAGCTGTTATGAATTTTACTTTTGTTGTACATAAACTCTACAGCTGATGCTAGTTACTATGAGGGACATTTAGTAATGAAGTAGAATAAACCCCTCAGAGTCCCAGAAGACCGTCGCCACGACTCCAACAGCTGAGAGTACGGCTTTGAACTTTTCCTTCCGAGGAGAGGTGGAGGGGCGACCAGTCCATGGATTGCCGTTTTCTTTCCGGTTCGAAACGATGAACCGTTGTTTCGTCGCCTGTGACGATGTTCGACAAAAAATTGTCACGATTAGCCTCGGAACGTGCAGCAATTCCACACAGATGCTCCTTCGTTGCTCTTTATGGTCTTCTGTTTAGGCAGCTAGGATTCTGGTGTGCACACACCTTTCAGTGCCCTCCTCTCCCCCCCCCCTCCCCCCTCCCCCTGGTCGACAGTTGTATCAGCGCATTCAACAGAGATGTCCAGTTGTGCAGCGAGATGTTTGATTGTGATCCGTCGATCACTTAAAATGAGAGTGTCCGCACGTTCCAACACTGCAGGAGGCAACGTTGTGTGTGGCCGGTCGGCACGTGGGAGATTAGACAGGAGTGCGCGACCTCGTCGCCATGGTGACAGAAACCTCGCCCAACATTCACCGTGCTTTTGCTCTCTCCCGGGTTTACGTAATTCTGCAAGCGTCTATGAATATCGGCGATCCTCTGGTTCTCACCTTGGAACGCACCTCCGTTACAGATGCCATTTTGAAGGCTACGTATAGGGACCGCCACGTATTCGAATTTCATGTAACTGTAGGAGCTGAAGCAGGAATATTCCACAATGTACCACAACAAATTCCGCAAATTTTCAACTGTAATTAGTCGTGAAGAAAGATTGTTGCATTACCTACTGAGCGCTCCTCGAATATTCAATCTTTTTTCAGGACGGTGTCTCGTAATCTCTGTTACACAATTCAGAACGAGACTAAGTGACTGAGACCATGTTGACGTTTCGTCTAGTGTGAACACACAACCATGTGGCTGTGACTTTCCCTTATGTTCCATTTACTTCCCTTGTGAATTGTCCTGGGCCCTGCGCCAAACTGCACAGCAGATATCATTCAGCACACATGCAATTTTCGTGCTACCCGTGTATACGCTATCACTCGCACCAAGTGAGTCCCAGTACGGGAATAATGCGACAGGTGCGACTCTACTATTAACTCAAAAATTCTCTTCATACGTCTGAGGTTGTACAAGTACTGTGCCCTGCGAACGCGATATCAGAGCATTGCCCCAGTGTCAATCAAAAAGAGTGCACCCCTCATTTGTATACTGGAACATGTTCATCCAGGTACGTATAATTGATGGGCAGTTATATTTCTTTAATGATAGATGCATTGCATCCCAGCCATAGATATTTGAAGATTTACTTGAAGGAGTGATGGGGGGAATCTCACGTGTGTCCAATCTCCTGCAACTCACAATAATCGCCAAAAATGTCAGTACCGTCTTGGAGCCTCCACCTTGATACGTTTGTATTTTCTGGTGCAACACCTGTTCGTACTCTTTGGAAGCCTACCGTGCAATGGAAAAGTACAGGGCCTTACCAGCTACTCTGGGGACAGTAGGTTTTCCTCCCCACTTACTGCGTGTAAGTTCCTTCAAACTGCTATTCATCATTACTACTTTCTTAGCACTTTGAATGGAGTGATTTTTGTAGATCAAAGATCTGACAAGGAATACCACTCGATATTTAGGTGTGTCTGTGTGTTCTGTTTGCTGATCCTCCCAATATGTTTTGAGTTTTTATCTTACCAGATTAGATGTTAAGTGAAATACACAGATGTGTGTTTAGAGAATTTAATCTCAATGGATTTTGTTTGTAATACGTCGTCAGGGTAGACAGAGGCTCTATTAGTTGGTCTTCAACGAATTCAAAATTTTTTGTTTTTTCACCAAGAGTAGGGATATGTGACCAGTGGAAATAGTTCATTTCACAGCTATTTGCTTCATCATTAGTTTACAAATTGTACATATCTGTGCCAATACACTTCCCTGAGGTAGATTATTACGTTGTCTTCTCCACTTACTTTTTTCTTTATCGAAGCATACATAAAGCTTCGGTTTTCAAGAACTGACCGAATACCTTGAACTAAATGGTAACCTTTGAAATTGAGGTACAGCTCTTCCAGTAGGATTCTATGACTTATCGCGTCGTAAGCGGTTGACAGATCCACCAGAACAACTCCTGCGATTAATTTATTTCGTACCCCTGTTCAGTGTCTTCTGTAAGGCTTAAAATGTAGCATGTGCTGCTCTTTATAGGCCTGAAACCTGCTTGTTAAGGTATAAGTTTTCGTCCTGTGAGATGCTGGAGTCTTCCTAGTATTTGTCTCTCTTATAATTTGAATATATGGCAGGAACTAGTGATTATTACAAAAGTAGGGGGCTGTGTGTATACTTTAATTGATGTTTATGAACTAGGTTACATGAAGTGTGATACATATTTTCATTCTTACATGCACTAGAATCAATATGCGCCAATGTTCAAGGAGTTTGTATTCGTTGCGAATGCCGATGGTAAATTGGTCTTACATAACATTAGTGCACTACTTGTGCATCGCCAAACAAATTAAATTGAGTGCTCTACGCCGATATGTAAATAAACAAATGTGGTAGGTGCGTGATAAAATTATTTTCCCTTGTGTAGCGTAGATCGTTTCAGGGGGCCCATAGCGCTCAACCAGGCCACAAGTGTCATCAGTTTAGGGCCGTCTACATCAGCGTAGAGTTAAACAAGTTACTGTTATTTCCAGAATCGTGTACAATTCTGTCAGTGAGCACAACAGCAAATCCCCGCCTACCAGACCTTTTCGGTGTTGTTTTCACCGATGAATGTTCCTTCTCAAACAAAGAACAGTTAAATGCACAGAACATGTATTATTGATCCAGATGGCTTAGACAGGCAAAACATCAGCATAAATAGAGAGTTCGTATGTTCATATATGTCGTGCAAAACTTGGTATTAAAATTATTGACCCTCATTTCTTCATTGGTAACATAAAGGGGGGGGGGGGCTTTTGCCAACTTTCTCAAACGAGTTCTTTCTTGTCATCTGAATGAAGTGCAGCTAAGGAGGGGAATTTTTCTATGCTAACAACGCGGTAGTTTCCCAGCACATATCTTGCGTGCACGTCGGGTTCTGATCCGAACGTGTTCTTCCTGATGCATTATTCGTGGAAGAAAATTGGATTGGCCTGAGAGTCTACTGACTTAACACCCCTTTGGGAATGTATAAATGCCATTGCCTGTCACCATATCCCAACAACTCTAGAAAATCTGCAGGAACGTGCCGTGTTTTTCTTTAAGTCACTTCAGTAGACAACAGTGGAAGCAGCGATGAAATCTTTGATCGCACGCTTTGATCAGTGTACCACTGTCCATTGTCACCACTTTGAACATCTCCGAATGTTCTACCTTTTTTTGCCCATAATGGATTATAGTACTACAAAATAGTTTTAAGGATACAAGTTTCTGTTTCTCATTAAGTTTAATATCGTGTCTACGTGAGTAAGTGATGCGTTTCTGAAGAGTTCCTGAAGAGAGTAAGTGGATTAACGAGCAAAACTTGAGTGTTACTTAAGTTTTTAATTTTTACAGTTTTAAGTGTGTAATATCAAATTATAAAGACGTAAAACAAGGCTGATGGTGGTTTTTAAGTGAAGCCAGCAACTAACTTACAAATAACTAAAATTTTGACTGCTTCTGATAAATATTTTATTGTAGTTATCTATTTTACAGACAAAGGATTAAAATAATATAATAAAAAGAACATTAACACAACGGGAAAGGCTGACCTAAATTTGAATAGTGTGAATGACCATGTGAACAAGTGGTGACACTCTCCTTATGTTACACTGAATGAACGTGGGTGTGTTAGGTCACACTGACTAATTCCACGTGTGGTGACATTAATTTAACTGTGCAACTCACAAGCGATAAATCTGTACTCACCTACTTATCTTGTATCTTTACCAAACATGCAAAAGCATTCTCTTACTCTCTGGCCACATGTGTAGTTGCCACATGTATATACTGTCAATGTTGTTGAATAATAAGTATGAATGCACCTAGAAATGCACTCATTTACTCGAAATACGCGTATACAGGCGCGCCCAACCCTTGCACCTCGCGTAGTGGAATATACAAACCAGTCCGACACACGGGAACAACAGCTGTCAAATTCGAATATAGTGCGGACTGGTTTGCACATTTGCTCGCTTCAGAAAGTTATGTATTTATTAAGCGACAAATCAGAATCTTAGTTTATCCACGAAGAGAACTACAACGTACAGCTCATTCAGTATTAATTACTTCACGTTGAAACGGTGCAGATATTAATTTAAAGATGCATCCTTGTCTTTATGCACGAAAACTAACATCCTAGCCATGCTGTCACATCAACAGTAAGCGTATCCTGCTAGTCACCACCCTATCAGTCGGTTATTCAGTTTAGATAATCGAAAAAGACTTTCTTATAGAAAAGAAACATTGAAACATTTATGTTCTTGTAATATTTGAATGAAGTGCCATCTTTTCTAAACAAAACGAATAAGGCAAAATGATAAAAAAGAAAAAGTATTTATGTAGGTTCCCTAGAGCTATGTCTTTGCCCGTTGTGTCGCTGCGATTTGGCCCCACTGAGCGAGATAGTGTAGTAGACAAACAATAGCTTGGGAATGAGAGGTGTCACATCCTCATTGTTTTGTCTCGTTTTTATTACTTCCGTTTGACACCGAGAGCAAAGGACCACTTTAGTGTTACTCAAATGAATCCATCGCGAAGGTACACTGTACTAACGGGAAGTATTGACTTAGACCCATCCATGCCGTAAACTCTTCTGCACACGCAATTACGCACAAGAAGAAATACTGAGTGGTTTTAATGTAACTGGCAGTGATAAGATCGCTGCAGTGCGTGCTATATACTACATGGCATGACCCTGAAATATCGTAGATGTGTTCAATAGTCGGTGCGCTCGCGGAGTATGCTGAAAAAGTAATAGTTTCACTTACGTCCACTAGTCGGAAATACGGCGCTGTAAGCAGTCAGAACGTAGCGTGGGTGCAGGAAAAGCGGATGAATGATCAAACACATGATTACGTGGTTCTGACACGATTATTAGCATACAGTCACAAGTTACAACATGTATTCAATATGACCTTCCGAGTCAGCAGCATGTTGGATCCGTAACATGGCGTGGTTGGTTGGTTGTTTTGGGGAAGGAGACCAGACAGCGAGGTCATCGGTCTCTCGGATTATGGAAGGATGGGGAAGGAAGTCGGCCGTGCCCTTTCAGAGGAACCATCCCAGCATTCGCCTGGAGTGATTTAGGGAAATCACGGAAAACCTAACTCAGGATGGCCGGAAGCGGGATTGAACCGTCGTCCTCCCGAATGCGAGTCCAGTGTCTAACCACTATGGCGTGGTCGTCGGCTGAAGCATGTCCGGTGTAATCTGAGCGGCATGTCGTCGCATGCTATCTTTCAGATCGGGAAGAATCCAGATAAATCCCTGACAGACACGATCTTTCGGATATCCCCACAGCGAGAAGTCACTTGAATTTACGTCAGGGGATCTGGATGGCCACACATCTGAAAATAGCGTAGAGGTGATGCAAGTTTTGCAGAAGATTTCTCGAAGCAAATCTTTCATCTTGCAAGCGAAGTCTGATGTCACCCCATCTTGCATGAAAATAATGGTGCGTGCACAATTGCATTCTCGCATAGCTGGAATTACGCATTGCATAAGGAGAACCTAATAATGTGAAGATATCAGATAGGCTCGCGACGTGTCATCTCGTAGGAGAAAAACGGAAGGAGAATGAAGGACCTTGTGAAAGCGCACCACACAATGACGTAAGCTGAATGCAGCGGGTGCTCCTGCACAATATGGGAAGGAGTAGAACGCCTTATGCGACAATTTTATGCATTCATGGCACTGTACTGAGTAAAATGTGCCTTATTCGTCCAAAGAATATCATCCATTTCCATGTGTGCTAAAAATCGGAGGGCAAAGTCACGCCGTTGTAGCCTATATTGGGGCTTCATTTGGTGCACGTTCTGAATCTTGTAGGGATATCAGCGTAAAATGCGCTGCAAAATCTTTTGAACTGTTGACCAGGGGTGAAGAGACAATTTCTGTGACAGCTCGAGCATTGGCTACAAAATTTGATGCAAGTGCTGCGCGGTCAATTAGAACTACAGCAACTTAGTCAACAACTACTGTGGGAATCGGCCACCTTCCTCTCCGTCCTACTCGACCAAATTCACCTATTTCTCCAAATTTCTTGATCATATTCTTTTGCGTCTTCGCAGGTATTTCAGTCGGTGATATTTGCACATTGCAGTACTGTTATTGCTGCCGTTCTGATAAACAACTTCAGCAGCTGTGCACCGTCTTTCTTCTCAATGTCCAATGTGTTTCTTACAAAAAACTTCAATATTCTTAACCCTTATACCAACAGTTTGAAATCGACTTGCGTCGACAAATGACAATCAGCAAACTGACGTCAAAACAAGAAACTTTTCATATGCTGACTGCTTACAGTGCTATGTTTTCACTTGGTGGCAGGAAGTGGAACTATTATTTTTTCAGCATATCCCACGAGACCACCGACCCCCCTCCCCCCAGATTAATGAACATATCTACAATGTTTCAGCGGCTTGCAATGTATAGAGCCCGCCTGCAACTCTCGAAACACCGTCAGCTTAATTATAGCCATCCAGCATGAAGGAAGAAACATTGAAGCTGTCTTAGGCAGTGCTGAAGATTTCACCTCTGAAGTTTGCTGCCTTATTTTCTTTTTATAATTTTATGTCGACCGTTCGTAATTTATAAAGTAGCGCTCAGAGCGGACCAACTTTAGATACTTTCATAACATAAGAGAACAAAAGTCTGTTTCTTAGATAATACAATAACTTTCTGTTAAGGCACTTTATTTCTGTACAGTTTACGATTCATAGTGAAACTTGAAGTTAATAAGCAATTGTGATAGTGAATAGTATCTTTTTGACCTTGAGGCATGCAAGCGAAGCCATTGGGGGTTAATTACGTGAACATGACGCTCAGCGATTTACGTAGTGGGATGACAGCGAATGTTATTTAGCGCAGTAATTTTTTAATCACTTTACAACTGACTAAACCAACTAATCGTAAGCATCACTGGAGGACTACAGTAGAACATACTTAATCACAGCGACATGAATAGTGTCATTTAAATCCAACATCCTGTTTAAGATCGCTGTTTTCAGTTGAGACCTGTTACTGGACGTAGTTGTTACGTTATATTACTTTATTTGAAAGTTGATTACTTGTAATTCTGAAGTTTATTTACCACAATAAACTGAAATATTGCGTAAATTGGCTCTTAAAATTAATCAAATAGAAAAGCTGTAGCAGTTTCTGTTAAAGCATTAGGCTTACTCGTTTTTAAACTTCGTATTCAGTAAGTGGTTTTGCTAGACAGTGGAAGAGGTTTGGTATGAAGTGTTCCCAGTGTTGATTCTCAGACGTTCTACGGCACTTGAGCATGTGACAGTTACAGTTTTGAAATACTTCTTTAAGAAAGTTGTGAAGGGAAGGTGAATAGTAATTTCTCATTCAATTTCATAATGAAAATGTCATTTAGAAACCTGGTGTATGCTAAGAAACAGTCCTGTTTCTTACAAGAACGTGGAATTCAATTGTTTTGGTACTGTCTCTTATTGGGCAAGATAATACAGTAGACGTCTACAATGTATTCGTCGGAGGATCGAGTCCTCCCTCGGGCATGGGTGTGTGTGTCGTCCTTGGCGTAAGTTAGTCTAAGCTAGATTAAATAGTGTGTAAGATTAGGGACCGATGACCTCAGCAATTTGGTCCTATAAGACCTCACCACAAATTTGCTGTTTCCAATGTATTCGTGAAGCATTTGATGAGAAGAGGAGTGTAATTAGAGTAAGACGGTGTTTCCATATTGCAGACTGTAATGAATCGAAATCACCATATGTAGAATCAGACAACTGCTTGCAGAACATGAGATGAGTTCTGTATATATGCATTTTATTTCCTTCTGTTTTTTTTCGTAAATAAAAGTTTTCGTTACTCTCTGTTTATCTGAGCAAGGTCTTGACCTTGGCTGCAGAGCGTCACTTAACCATGGTCGATAGATTCCACTCGCGAGCGAGAGTAAAATGAAAGGGAGGTCAGTGTCGGCAGCTGAAGACAGCGAGGCGAGTGCTTTCTAAATGTCAGGGAACGTTGAACCGTCCCCCTGGCTGCAGAGCGCACATTCACGCAAGACTTTTTCCAGCCGTCCAGGCATTGTCTACGGCGCCAAAATAACTCACGGCAGCCTCGTTCGCCAACCCTGGCGCATTCCAGCGCCACTTGCCGCCATCTGCTGGAACGCAGGAGACCACTCGCTCACAGCGCAGTCAGACCGGCGTACCTGTGGCAGGGGGCGCAGCTGGCTGATTCCTTCCACGTGGCAACCGCTGCCTCTGTCTCTGACCCTGCGTTCATGTGTTCACTTCTGTGACAGAAAACACATGCGACGGAGGGTGCTGCGAAAGTCGAAAAGCAGCTAGAATTATGAAAATTAAGTGCCAGCACAACGAGTACTTTACCGTTTAATTTTGAAGGTAAGAAAGAGGAAAAGACGAATTCCATTGCGTTTAACGTAATGTTACAAAACCGACCGAGTGCAGGAAAATTTCGTTGTGGAGGGACTTTAGAATTGAGATAAAGGGTTGAAAGGGTCCTGTAGCCACCTTTTATTAGCCCGGTAGCCCATTTTCATCACCATTTCGCTTTCTTTTCCTTGTTTCTCTTTGCTCTCAGAGTGGCGTGATTGAATGAATGGTTGTGTGTCACGTTGCTAGACGGTGGCGTAGTCTGCTGCAGAAAGTCTGCGATAGTCGTACAGATTCAGCAGGAGTGTACAGAATAGCCAACTCTAGTAGTGGTCAAGTAGCCAAAGAGGTTTTCGCTACTTGTGAGAAATCCACCTGCGTTAGGTTGGTGGCAGAAATGCCAAAGGAAGCGGGAAGGCAGTCTGCCGCCGGTATGGGAAGCGTCCACAGCTGTGCTCCAGTCGAAGAAGGGTGAGTTAGACTGACCGCGTGGCGCGCTGTTACTTGGCGAGAGAGAGCTGTTAGCTCTTGGTCTCGCTTTTCAGATCTGGAAGATTGTTTTGCCTTGTCGCAGCAAGGAATGCAAAACTTTGGCAGATTTTTCTTTTAGAAAATTTCTGTAGCAGACTTGGATCTGCCGGAAGAGCGCCACACAAAAGTGTCGATAAGAAGTGAGCACTCGCTTCTGTATGAATGTCTGTTTGCCTTCAGCTTTGTCTGTATAAGCTTTCATCTTTCTAAATATTTTTAGCTTTGCCTTCTAGTAAATTTTCCTTGCCTTATGTGTCTTTCGCCCGTGGGGAGCCAACCACGTGGTAGAACATTATAGTTGTTGGGCTACCGGCATCACTAGCTGTCCGATCGCATGTTTGTTTTGGATAATGTTAACCTGATTGTCTGATGTGATATTGTTGGAATTTGGGCACTATACCTAGAAATTGTGTCTCCACAAACCACGTGTTACCAGGAATAAATGATTTTATCTACAATTTTCTCTTGTGTTCCGAGGTTATGTTTTTGCACCTAAGCCACTCACCTCGTAGCTTTCCCGTTAGCACATCCAATGCGTTTCCTTATGCACAGGTCCAATGATTAATCTCCCCTTGCATTTCATAACAAATGCTTTAGATTAAGTCTGATTTTCAGGTGTGTTGCTGGGAGCTGATCTTATGCAGCGTTCATGCATTTTCTATTTTATTTAAAAAAGTTTGATTGTCGTGAACAGTGCACAGGCAATACTATTAATTGCATCGTATCCGATATGAGCGACCTCACAACGTATGCATTTTTGTGAGTTTTTGGTCTGTGATCAAATTAATTTATTTTCCGACTCGACCAAACCTTCGATTAGTTGTATGGTTAGAGTCGGTGGCGACCCTAATCTTCTCAAGTTAACTGCACAAGCAATAAGTATTTACATTCCCAATAATAACGTAATAACCCGTAGTAACAGGTTAGTTACAGGGTTCTGAAGGACAATTTACGATAGTCTGGTAACGTTCTGGTTCTACACTCATGCTCATAAATTAAGGATAATGTTGATACATGGCGAAACAACGGTCTGGTGGGCGGTTTGCGGGTTTAAATCACCTCTGGGTATGACCATGCGGTGCATTTGACTTATGGTCTTCGCACGGTGGCGCCGGCAGCAGTCCACGTACGCAGAGGTGTGTGCATGCCAGAGTACGGTACAGCGAGTAAGTGTGCAGACGTTTTCAGACGTGCGAATGGTGACTGTGTGTTGAAAATGGCTCTAAGAACACATATTGACGACGTTATGAGGGGTAGAATTCTAGGGCGACTGGAGGCTGGTCAAACACAGCAGGTGGTAGCACTGGCCATCCGTGTGCCACAAAGTGTGATTTCAAGATTATGGCAACGATTCCAGCAGACAGCAAACGTGTCCAGGCGCTGCAGTACGGGACGTCCACAGTGTACAACACCACAAGAAGACCGATATCTTATCATCAGTGCCCGCAGACGTCCACCGAGTACTGCAAGTAGCCTCGCTCAGGACCTTACTGCAGCCACTGTAACAGTTGTCTCCCGACGCACAGTCTACAGACGACTGAACAGACATGGTTTATTCGCCTGGAGACCTGCAAGGTGCATTCCACTGATCCCTGGCCACAGGAGAGCCCGTAAAGCCTGGTGTCAAGAGAACAGTACATGGTCAATGGAACAGTAATCCTAGCTTATGTTCACGGACGAGTCCAGGTATAGTCTGAACAGTGATTTTCGCTGGCTTTTCATCTGGCGTGAACCAGGAACCTGATACCACCCCTTAATGTCCTTGAAAGAGACCTGGATGAATGTCGTGGTCTGATGGTGTGGGGTGGAATTATGATTGGTACACTTACACTCCTGCATGTCTTTGACAGAGGAACTGTAACAGGTCAGGTTTATCGGGACGTTCAAATGGTTCAAATGGCTCTGAGCACTATGGGACTTAACATCTTAGGTCATCAGTCCCCTAGAACTTAGAACTACTTAAACCTAACTAACCTAAGGACATCATACACATCCATGCCCGAAGCAGGATTCGAACCTGCGACCGTGGGAGTCCCGCGGCTCCGGACTGCAGCGCCCAGAACCGCACGGCCACCTCGGCCGGCTATCGAGACGTCATTTTGCACCAGTATGTCCGTTTTTTCAGGGGTACAGTGGGTCCCACCTTCCTTCCTGATGGATGATAACGCACGGCCCCACCGAGCTGCCATCGTGTAGGAGTGCCTTGAAACAGAAGACATCAGGCGAATGGAGTGGCCTGCCTGTTCTCCAGACCTTAACCCTGTCGAGCAAGTCTGGGATGCTCTCGGTCGACGTATCGGTGCACGTCTTCAAACCCTACGACACGTCAGGAGCTCCGACAGACACTGGTGCAAGAATGGGAGGCCATGCCCCAGCAGCTGCTCGACCACCTGATCCAGAGTATGCCAACCCGTTGTGCAGCCTGCGTATGTGTGCATGGTGATCATGTCCCATACTGATGTCAAGGTACATGCGGAGGAAACAGGGGGGTTTTGTAGCACATGTGTTTCAGAACGGTTTTCTCAACTTATCACCAATACCCTGGACTTACAGATCTGAGTCGTGTGTGTCCCCTATGTGCCTACGCTATTAGCGCCAGTTTTGCGTTGCGTGGCACCACATTCTGCAAATATCCTTAATTTATGAGCATGGGTGCATTAGTTAATAGGCCACTAAATTCGAATATAAGCACCTCTAATAATATTACATAGGGAAAAATTCAATTTGAGTAAGCTATTGATTAAGAAATGTATTTTAAGTTTGTTTGTTATATGACATATGCTTCGTACATCATCACGATAACTCATTACATGAGCTGTTAATACCGAATTAGAAACTGACGTATATTTCATCAAGTAAACATATAAAAAAATTAAAATTGTAGAGTGTACCATGAGAATTTATGGCGCAGTAAGGTTACAACTGAAAAAGATTAAGAAATGGCAACAAGTAAGTCTAATATTTCCTTAGATCCGTTGACACTGTTAGAATTGAAAGAAGCACTAATGTAGGCTACTCCAAAAACAGGAAAGCTAGTGGACCGGACGACCTAAACATAGAGATGCTCTGATACGGAGAACTGTCCCAAGTGCCAGAATTTCGTCATGTAATAGATGGTTGTTTGAAGCGACGTGATACTCCATTCTCGTGACTAATAGCCGAGATAATTTTCATTTTTAAAAAGGAATACAAATATGTGAATATCATCGAAGGATAAAATTGTTTAAACTGGCTTATAAAAGTTAGTTACATCGAATTAAAGACCAAGTATGCTACCTAATAAGACCTCGTTCCTCCACAGATACCATTTTTATTCGTAAACTAAGCACATAAAGAGTCCAGAGTACGAGTTAGGGACACATGTTTGTCTTGCAGATTTGAAGGATGCCTTTGATAAACTGAACAGAACCCAACTGCGGGATATAATCACAGTTAGAGCATAGCTTCATTATAGTTTTCGGTTTATAAAAATATTGTATGCATTGTTTTTTACACACAAAGCGAAAACCAGTTTCTTACTTTTTTAAAGAGTTTATTTTTGTTACTCTTGGCTGATAATATATTTGTGTTCTACACATAGCAGCGTTTTGACTCTTTAAGATGAAATTTTTAAGTGTATTAAAATGGTCAAGCGTGGCTTCAAAAATATTGTAGTCACCCCGGATTTTTGTCCGGTTTTGAGTCATTAGGAGTTCCAGTGGGAAGAATTCATTTTTATGTGGATCTGAATGGTTATATGATTGAATATTTATTTCAAAGTGAACTTAAAAACTAATAATGATCGCATATCTAATAGATCAAAACACAAGACGCATGGTTGCTCTGTCAGAAATAGTTATTTGCATTCATCCAGTTGTACAAGTAAACTTCGCTTTTCAAAAGAGAATGCTCTTGGCGTTAGGTTATTGACGCTCACTTGTGGCATTGATGAAATAAACAATATTAAATTAAATTTTAAAAATGCGGTATTTTGTTTTATTTTGTGTAGTAGCCGGCCGCTGTGACCGAGCGGTTCTTGACGCTTCAGTCCGGAACCGAGCTGCTGCTACGGTCGCAGGTTCGAATCCTGCGTCGCGCATGGATGTGTATAATGTCCTTCGGTTAGTTAGGTTTAAGTAGTTCTAAGTCTAGGGGACTGATGACCTCAGATGTTAAGTCCCATAGTGCTTAGAGCCATTTGAACCTTTTTTTTGTGTGGTAAACGCCACGAACTGAGTGTCAACAACCTGATGATGAGACCATTGTCCCTTGAAACGCGCAGTTAAATTGTTTCAAGTACCATAAAAGTGATTTAATGCAAAAAATTAATCCTGCCAGTGTATAACCGTCGCTATCTAGCACTTGAAAAATGGATAACATTAAAGTATGTTTGGTCTTTCCATTAAGCACGTGGTAAAACTTCGTTTCTGTTCTGGACGTTGTAAAATGAATAGGTAATAAAGTTAGCGAAGGTACACAGCTGGCCATTAAAACTGCAACACCCGCACCGAAGTTTCACTTATGTGCATGCACTGAGTGATACAAAAGTCGCGACGTAGTACAACGACGTTAGTTTTGCAGGTACGGAAAAACGATACAGGGCAAAATTGTTGAAAATACATTCTTTTAAATCATAATCTTAATTGTTGCGACGTAAGATTCACCATTCAGGTTAATTATTGGATTACTTTATTAGTCTGCTTGAAATCACAAACTTAAAACAAAATTACTGTAAAAATGGCAAACTGAAAGAAACAAAAGGAGATCAATATCATATTCATAAACTGTTTACTACTTGACAGAAAAATTGACAAATACAATAGCAAATTCGCGGAGAGGCAACTGAAACAAATTAATGACTTGACCCGCCATGTACTGTAGCCGCACCGCTTGGACATTACTAGAGGAGCTGTTGAAATTGATTGCCATCCTGTTGGCAGCACATCCGAATGTCTCTCACATAACTCATGCAATTTACTTAACATTGGTATTTTTGCTGCATAGACTGTTCTGATATTTTCCTGCAGTGTTTAGGGCATGTTTCTGTACACTACAGATTTGAGATGGCTCAAGAACAAAGAGTCAAGTGGTATAAAATCTAGCGACCTAGGCTGCCAGTCTACTGACCTCTTCGAGCTATCGAACGCTCAGGTAAAACATCATTCAGCAATTCGCGACATGCTTGTCCGCAATGAGGCGGTGTTCCGTCTTGCTGAAAGAAAAACCCCCATCGTGCTGGAAAGGGTAGATTTTCCAAAAAGGGAGGGGTATCACCCCGAGATGTTGTCTCTGTAGTTCAGCACTGAGTATGTTGTCCCTATGTATGCCACGACGCATATTTAACCTTGGGCCAGTCTGATGACGAGCATCTGCAGTAATGTACGGGTTTTCGGTTGCGCAGTAAAGAGAGTTGAGCGTATTTACTGTTCTGTTTAGATGGAAGCACGCCTCATCGCTGCAAGTAATATCAGCTTCAAGATGTAGTTGTTGCGTTCGTCTTTCTGTAAACCACTCACAGAAATGCACCGATCTATCTGTGCCATCTCCAGGCAGTTTCTAGAAAAATGCTTACGATATGGGAAGAAACAATTTATGAATAATATCCTGGACAGGGATGCTTGACTGACGCCACATTCTTGCGCCTCTTTTCTTGTTAACGGTGTTGGACTGACTGTCAGCTTCGTTAGTTCGCTGACTGAGGTTGCATGATCTGTTGCCGTACATTGTCAACAAGACCGTCGCCTGTAAAGGATACTACGTGCCTTCCTGAACCGCTCCAATAAACGACCCAAGGTTAGGTGGTGTAGCGGTGGTTGATCTGAACATCGCCTGTGATGTTGCTACGTAGCTCCTCGTAGACTCATACCTGCAGCATGATTAAGAACCACACATTCCTGAATTGCATACTGGGACATTGTCTTGTTTACTAATAAAAAATAAATAAATTCAATATTAAGGTCATGGTTTAAAAAGTAATTTCCTGTAATTTTGTTGTTGATTACTGACAAAAAGAAAAAAATACAAATTCGACGTCAAGATCATGAGTTAAAATATATGGCCGGAGGTTTTGCATTTTATCGCTTTTTCGGTACCTGCACACTCAACGGAGTTGTCCTATATCGCGCGGCTTACGAATCACCCTGCACACTACAGTGGTAAGAATACATTATTAAATTTGGAGGAAATATAAAAATATTTACTGAGTAGAAATCTGCCGCCTCTGACAGTAACAGTGGCTCTGACTTGACTGGACATCGAGTCGAACTGAGCTTACGTGAGCCGGCTGGGGTGGCCGAGCGGTTCTAGGCGCTACAGTCTGGAACCGCGCGACCGCTTCGGTCGCAGGTTCGAATCCTTCCACGGGCATGGATGTGTGTGATGTCCTTAGGTTAGTTAGGCTTAAGTAGTTCTAAGTTCTAGTGGACTGATGACCTCAGAAGTTAAGACCCATAGTGCTCAGAGCCATTTTTTTTTAGCTTACGTGATGGACACAGGTACGTTTCAATGTGGCTTCAAATCCACACCAAAGATCATTAATTGTCATGAGCACGTCTCGCGGTAATAAGGAGCAAAAGTTTTCATTACTTCTGGAGAACCTTCTGACTAGGACAAGGGCCGAACACCCTCTGTATAGATGTAGGTCTTGCGTTATCTGGTTGAAAGATAACGTCACGGAGGTCTTGGAGAAAGGGGCACAGTCAGCGGCCTTAACACTACAGAACGTAACTGTTGCTGTCCATATTACCCAATATGCGAACCAGGGGTGATCATGTTGTGCACCCAGAGGCACCCCGTCTTACCAAGCCAGTTGATGGGCCTGCAGTCTGCATAATGGTAATGCATGTAGTCTGGCAACTTTTGCTGTATGCAGAAACATGACTCGTCTGACAGGACGACGATTGTCCACTTCTGTGTCCTGTGCCGTCGTTGGGCACAGCACTCTCGGCGCCCTATCTGTGCTATCACGTCGATGGAAGCCGCAACGATGATCGCCGTTATGATAATCCCTGGTGATGGAGATGTGGTCGTACTTTCCGTGTGGGTACTTGTCTAGCTACAAAGGAACCAATTTCCTCACTCAAGGTATTTGACGTGGCTGTATGAACCCGCATGGACGAGCAAACTAAAGTGTGGTCGTAATTAAAGTGCAGCTTCTCACAGAGGTCCAGTGCGGGCTCTAATTATCATATGGCCGCGAAACTTGGTATATATTTTAATGCGTTAATGAGGAACTGATGTACACTGGAAAAAAGTTAGTTCCAATTTTGGCCCCCAGGTAGAAATCTGGCGTTGGAATGCAAGAAAGACGTACAGAAATGTTGGATAGGAAATGGACGTGAGCGCGAAAGTTCAACAAGTAGGAAAGGCACAATATTGAATTTATAATTAATGGTCGTTTTCACAATTTGTTCAATACGGGCACTGGAGACGTCGGCGAGATGTATACCGCCAAATTTGCACCTGGTGGGCAAAATTGGAACTATTTTTTTCAGTGTAAATCGATTTCGCCTTAACGCATTAACATATCTTTGTTGACATATGATAATTACAGATCTTACTGGACCTCAGTGAGTAGCTTCACTTTAATTACGACCACCCAGTGTCTGTCTTTGCTCTCGGTCTCAAATCGGGTGCTGCCGTAGAGAACTGCACGGCGTTGAGTATGGTAATTATTGAACCATTTATTTCCTTATCCGCATGACAGCCGTGGGATCCCGACCAACGTGAGCAACAGTAACATCGCAAAGCGATAAGCCATGCTTTTGCTGTCGCTTTTTTCTTTTTCTTCGAGCCATAACACCAACCTCTTATAAAGACCCAAAAATATGATTTCTGAGTGAGAAATCCGCCGCGTAATCTTTCCTTACATACAAAAAGTGGGTGGCAATACTCTTTCTACTTTGTGCAGTTGCGGTGAGGGATAATCATTTGCGTATCGAAGCATGTAGCACTTACACTTCATGAGAATTTGACATTTATTGAATACCGTCTTCATGATGTTGCAATTTTTATGGCAGGTGGTGTAATTTAAAATTTATTCTAATTTGTGACTAAGGCACTAATTTGATTTTTTTAAAAAAAGGGAATCGTTCACGAATCATTTAAAGTTGTGATTAAGGTCTTCATTTTCCTTTTATACAGGATGACTCAAAAGAAGGGGATTTTTTGGAACGTTTTCTGGCAACGCTGCAAGGTAGGTGGCGCCGAATGACCTACCGAATCATGCTCGCACTGTCTTGTCATTTAGTAAACAGTAACCAGGGAGGAATGGAACGGTGTGCACCGTGCATATTACAAGAATGGAGGTGTGGAGGCCGCGCGTCGAGAATTTCGACGTCATTTCAACATCGGACGACACAGCCGTGTCTCTCGGCGCATGCAGTCAACACATTGGTCTGCGACTTTGAAACAACCTGTTGTGCATTGAAGAAGCAATCTGCGGGGGACAGCCCAAACCGTACGGGAGACTATATTGAGGTTGTGCGAACTGCTTTCGTAAGAAGCCCATAGCGTTCTGTTCGACGTCACGCAGAGTCACTACAGTAGCATCGTCCGAGTGTTCAACGAATACTGAAATTGAGCTTAAAGTTCCACCCGTACAAGCTGCAGATAGTTCAGCAACTTCAACTCAACGCACTGCTAATGCGTTTACAATAAGCTGAACGCATGTCAGCAGAAGTGCACGATGACGATAATTTCACTGACGACCTGTGGATGCCGCACGAAGCTCACTTCCACCTCAGTGGCTTTATCAGTTGACAGTAGATAGACTTACCGCTATTGGTCCCGACAAAATCCACGTCAAATCCATGAGCGTCCACTGCACCGCAGCGAGGTTACTTTATGGTGAGCCATGTCATCTAGCGGCGTTATAAGCCTCTACATTTTGGAAGATGATGATGGTTGCGTAATCATTCTAACGTGTGTTCCATAAGTTGCCACGATTGAAAGTCTTTTTCCGCAAGAACTGACCCATTTTCCTGGCAACAGTTGGTTTCAACATGTCAGAGCAACGGCACAAACGGCACTGATGTCCATGGGAGCTGTGCGACGATTGTTTGGTAACCGTGTCATTTCAAGGCACGGTGACATTACACGGTCCCCAGAAACGCCTGAACTGGCAGCGTGTGATTTTTCCTTGTAGGCCATCTTAAGGGCACAGTTGACCGTACTTTACCTGCTATCACCGAAGAACTTAAAGCAAGAATTTCCTGGATTCACACTGAAATGTTCGGACAAGCCATGCATAGCGTTCCTATCAGGTTGCAGAAATGTTTGTACGAGGGGGGAGCTCATCTGTCGGATATCATATTCAAGAAATAAAAATGTTTGTGACATTCAATAATGGCACACTCTGTACTACACATTGACATAGATAAATGTGTGTAAGGTAATTGTGGACATCCATTAATCCCTATTCCAAAATATCCCGTTCTTTTAAGTCACCCGGTATGAGAAGCTGATTCCTAACTTCTGTTACAGTGATGCAATTACATCGATGTAGCCGTCATTGTAAGTGCGTGGGAGTCATTTGTGTAAAATTTATTTATACAGAGTACTTTTTCTCATGTGTATATAGTAATGTAGTTTATCGTTACTTAAATTTCCTCGTCATTTCTGTGTTGCAGGTACGTTTTGAACGATTTGCTGATGTGCTGCTGTGCTTTAAATAAAGGTAACATTATTTTTTACGTTCTGTTACATTAGAACTTACAGTTCATTTTCATTCAGCACATGACAGTAGTCATTGAGAGACGAAATATGTAGAAACAAAATCAGTATGTGAGAATGCAATCCATGGAGAACAAACTATAGAACTGCGTAAAATTAAGTAACATTTAAGCAGACTGTAGAACTAAAATTGTGAAACAGGTACCATCATGTACAACGCTCATGCAAAAATAAACGGAGAACTAACGTTGGCACGATCATCAGTGTGTAGTTCGATAGAATCCCAATGACGGAAGAGCATTGCGATTCGCTTTGTCCCCAAACAACGCTAAAAAAAAAGAACAAAATGGCGCGGTCGGTTGGAAAAGCGCGATTATATGTGCTGAGCAGCTATCAGCTGAAAATTCTATCTCGGAGTGAAATGTGGAGTGCGACATTCAGAACGGTTAACGGGGATTCGTAAGTGGGGTAAGCGAAAGAGAGAACGTTTTGCTTGTGGAGGAATGTATTGTGCTGTTTGGTTTAGGTACTGTGTGCAGCACGTGGCAGAATGCGGTGTAAACGGGCAGTCAGTTCCATTCTGCACTCTGTCCCCTTACACTTTAACGCGCTGCCTTCAGGCTCGAGGTTCTGGAAGAGAAGAAATAGCGGACCATTATTCTTAATACCTCAAATGTAGCACGAATCACAAACTCAGTTAAATTCCGCATTCATTCTATTACTTTTACGTACTGTAATAAGGTCCGAGATCTTCTACCTGTTTGTAAATTACTTAGAAAGAATTCATCTCTTACCATTTAACTACTACGCACAATGTTAAGAAAAACCGTGAATATAATTTCATTTCTGGCGAAGTAATAAACCATCTCTAGTTTTTGATTGAATTAGATACAAATTTTACTTAGAATTTATAAACAGAGAAAACAATTATCATCGTCGTGCTTCAGCCTGCAACTACTGTATCGGATTTGATGCTCTATACTTCATTGCCTACCTCTAGGAATATACAAACATTAGTAGACAATGGTCAAATATGCGCCCCAGTGTTTCCTTTCAGGTGTGACTCACCTCTCAAAAACAGAAGAATGTCACGTTCCTAAGTCTAATCCCTCGGAGGGTTTCATTCTTCACGCAGAAAATTATTTACGACAAATGTTGCAGTAGATTTTGGAAAAGTCACGAAAGGCTTCCTGCCTTAAATTTGTTCACTTCGCGAATGGCTCTACACCTCTAAATGAATGGAAGTTAATTTCTGCTCATCGTTCCTGCTGTTTCACTTTCTTTATTTTCTCTTAATTTATCTTATTACTATGTCACTTCTGATACGAACTATGCACAAACCTTTATTTAGTATAAACTGAGATCCCACGTGAGGTAATCATTATCCATGAAAACCACTCAAGAACTGATTAGCGATCTCTGCCTGTGTTAACAGGTGTTCTAGACAATTCTTCCATTAGCTAAGACAATTGGCTTACGTAGCACTTCATTGTCATACACACATACATATATACAAACATACTCCACAAGGCACAGTACGTAGTTTGGCGGAGGGTACGTTCTCCTACTAATACTCATTTCCCTTCCTGTTGCCGTCGCAACTAGATCGAGGAAAAAATTAATTTCTATAAGTCTCCGTACGAGACCTAATTTCTCTTATCTTGCCCTAGTGGTTCTTATGATAAATGTACGTAGCCGTCAGTAGGATCATTTTACATTCACCCTAAAATGGCGGTGTTAAGCGCTGTTGATCGTGGTCGTGGTCGGCACTTGGATGGGTGACCATCCAGCCGTCATGCGCTGTTGCCATTTTTCGGGGTGCACTCAGCCTCGTGGTGCCAATTGAGGAGCTACTCGACCGAATAGTAGCGGCTTCGGTCAAGAATACCATCATAACGACGGGAGGCGCGTTGTGCTGACCCCACGCCCCTCATATCCGCATCCTTCTCTGAGGATGACACGGCAGTCGGATGGTCCCTGTAGGCCAATCGTAGCCTGAAGACGGAGTGCTTTTTTAAAATTACCGTTCTCTAAATTGTGATAACAGCGTTCCTCGAAAATGACTCCACCTTCCCTCCAGCAATTCCCATTTCAGTTCCCGTTGCATCTCCACAATACTTGCGTGTTGACTGAACCGACCGCTGCTGAATTGCTTCGATGTATTCCATTAGGCAATACTCTAGAACGGGCCGCACTAGCGCTCTACATACGGTCTCCTTTACAGATGAACCACACTTCCGTTAAACACACCCAGTAACCTGAAGTCGACCATCCGCCTTCCCCACTACGATCTTTACATGCTTGTTCCATTTCATATCGCTCAGCAACATATCGCCTAGATATTTAATCAACTTCACTGGGTCAAGTAGCACGTTACTGATGCTGTATTCGAACAATATGGGATTGTTTTTCCTCCTCATCCACATTAACTTAGATTTTTCTACATTTAGAGGTAGCTACCATTCCTCACATCAATTAGAAATTTTGTCTAAGTCGTCTTGCATCCTCTTATAGTCACCCAATGACGACACTTTGTCGTACACCAGAGCACCATCAGCAAAGAGTCGCAGATTGCTGCCCACCCTGTCCATCAGATCAAAATGGTTCTGAGCACTATGGGACTTAACATCTATGGTCATCAGTCCCCTAGAACTTAGAACTACTTAAACCTAACTACCCTAAGGACATCACACAACACCCAGCCATCACGAGGCAGAGAAAATCCTTGACCCCACTGGGAATCGAACCCGGGAACCCGGGCGTGGGAAGCGAGAACGCTGCCGCACGACCACGAGATGCGGGCCCATCAGATCACTTACGCTTATCAACCAGAACATTATCTCCACAGACCTATTATCGGTATAAACTTGTCCGGGCGAAGAATGACTGCTAGTCAGACACTCGCACGGCGCATCCAGTATCAGTGGGCGTGTTGCCCTTGTGTAGAATGGGGAAGGCGCGCGATCTATCTGAGTTTAACCCAGGGCAGATTGTGATGGCCCAGAGTCTTGGCACGAACATTTCGGAAACTGCATGACTTGTCGGGTGCTCTAGCAATGCTGTGGTGAGTGTCTTCAACATGTGGTGAAACCAAGGTGAAACCACGACCAGACGTCGTAGGGTTGGGCGGCCACCACTCATTGCAGACATCAGAGGCTGGGCTAACTGGTCAAACAGGACGGGCGACCAACTAAGGCGGAATTAACGTCAGATTTTAATGCTGGGCAGAGTACAAGTGGGTCTGAGCATACTGTGCACCGAACACTCCTAACAATGGGTCTCCACAGCCTACGACTCACGCATGTGCTAATGTTAACACCACGACGTCGGCAATTGTGGCTGAAATGGCACGTGACCATCAGCAGTGGACGTCGGCGCAGTGGCAGAGCGTTGCATGGTCTGATGAATTCCGACACCTTCTTAGTCATGCTGATGGGATGGTGCGAATCCGTCGTTTTCTAGGGCAACAGCTCCTTCACACATGCACTGCTGGATGAAGGCAAGCGCTGGCTGCATTATGCTCTGCGGAGCATTGATGTGGGCATCCATGGGTACAGTTGAGCTCGTGCAAGACACCATGGTGGCCAAGGGGTATCGTTCACTGGTTTCAGACCTCGTGCACTCCTTCGACGGCAGTGGCATGATTCACAAGGCCAGGAGTGTAGTGGAGTGGCTCGAGGAACAGAGCGGCGAGTTCCAATTGATGTGTTGGCCTTCCAACTTGCCAGATCTGATCCCGATGGAACACATCTGGGGTGTGATTAAATATGGCGCCAGAACTCATCGCCGCCTGCCCGGAATTTACGGGAATTAGGTGACTTGTGTGTGCAGATGTGGTGCTAACTCCCTCATTGCCTCATTGCTTCCTTGCCACGACGTGCCGCCGCTATTATCCATGTCAGAGGTGGAAATACCGGCTGTTAGGTCGGTGGCCATAATGTTCTGGCTGATCAGTGTATGTATAGGGAAAATATCTGCGGTCTTATCACACTTCCCTGAGTAATTCCAGACCAAACCATTGTCTCTGATGAACAATCGCCGTCAACGACAACATTCTGGGTCCTATTACTTGAGAAGTCTTCGAACCACTCACATATCCGGAAACCTATTACGTATGCTCGAACCTTTTTTAACAGTCTGCAGTGCTGCATCATGTCAAACGTTGTTCGAAAATCTAGGAGTATGGAATCTACCTGTTAACCTTCATCCGTAGTTCGCAGTATATCATGCGAGGAAAGAGCAACCCGCGTTTCGCACGAGCGATGCTTTCTGTAACTGTCTTGATTTGTGGACAGAAGCTTTTCTGTATCAAATAAATTTATTATATTCAAACTGAAAATTTGTTCAAGACTGCTGCAGCAAACCGATGTTAAGGATATAAGTCTGTAATTCTGCGGGAAGTTCTTTTATACTTATATAAAAGACTCACCTGCGCTTTTTGCCAGTCGCTCGGGACTTTGCTCTGGACGAGAGATCCGCGCTAAATGCAAGATAAGTAAAGGGCCAGTGGCGTAGAGTACTCTTTGTATAAGCAAAATGGGATTCTACTCGGACCTGGAGACTTTTATTTTTTCTTCAATACTTACAGTTGCTTCTCCACGCCAGGAATGCCCATTACTATGTCGCCCATAGAGGAGGGTAGGCGAAGGTCAAACGTCGGTATGTTTAAGAACGATTGCTCAAACGCGAAGTTCAGTACTTTAGTTTTCCTTTTGCTATCATCTATTGCCACGCCAGATTGGTCGACGAGTGGCTGGATAGAGCCGTCTGATTCTTTAGCGACTTTACGTAAGACCATAATTTTCTCGGGTTCTCGTCTAGATCATTTGCTAAGTTGTGGTAGTTGTTGTATGCTTCAAGCATCGAATCTCTACTAACTTTTCCCTGTAATTTTCGCCCTCTCGTTTGAACAGAGGTGCAAAGTCTTTGTTTCCTCAACATTTTGCAAATTTTGTTATTGAACTACTGTGGGTCTTTTCCGTCCTTAATCCACTCATTCAGCACATACTTCTCCAGAGCGCGATTTAAGATCCATTTAAACTTTAGCCATGAGCCCTCTACTTCCATCATCCTTGAACTAAATGATTGCTATTCATTGTCTAAGTGGGTTCCTAACAATTTCTTATCTGTTCTTTGTAGCAAAAATACTTCTTTAACCTTCTTGATTGATTTATAAATTTTGATAACCATCGTCGCTATGATGATATTGTGATCACTAATCCCTGTATCTATATTGTCACTGTTGGTAAGGTCAGGCCAGTTTGTAGCTGCAATGTATATAATATTTTCATTGCGTGTGGGCTGTCGAACTAACTACTCAAGACAGTTTCCAGAAAAGGTATTCCAAATTATTTAGCAACACTGGCCTGTCTGCGATCCCTGCAATGAATTGATAGACGTACCTGTCTATATTCGATAGGTTAAAGTCGCCTCGAACCAATATTACATAATCTTGGTATTTCCGCGTTACTGAGCGTAGACTTCCTTTGAATGACTCTAAAACTGTCACTGCGGAATGGGGTGCCCGGAAAAAACATCGAACAATTATCTTTATTTCAGCTAGACCTTTTACGCGCGTCCAGATTAAAAAATGGCTCTGAGCACTATGGGACTTAATTACTGAGGTCATCAGTCCCCTAGAACTTATAACTACTTAAACCTAACGAATCTACAGACATCACACACATCCATGCCCGAGGAAGGATTCGAACCTGCGACCATAGCGGTCGCGTGGTTTCAAACTGAAGCGCCTAGAACCTCTCGTTCATTGCGGCCGGCTCGTCCAAATTACTTGATAGTCACACTCAAAATGGACCTCATTAGGAACAATGTTTTTGCCAACTGCAATGAACACTCCCCCTCCTATGGCGAATAAGCTGACTTTCCGATGTACGTTTTATGACTTGCCAAATATTCAATGCTTTCTAATTCAAGTTTCAGCGAGCTTTTTTTTAGATCCGATAATTTGAACGCGACAAATTTACTGGAGGGCAGTAAATTTGAGAACTTTGTTAGGAATACTTCGACAATTTACTGACAAAATATTGTCAGTCGAACTGTGCTTATTCTGAACTTTGTCAGATTTAGCTATTTCTTGCGTCGACTGGCGAGTGTTCATCAGAGTACCGCAAACTACCGCCTAGCCTTAAAAATCTCTCATGTGCACTACGCACTTAACTGGCTACCTGAGTAGGTGCTTCGTTTGTGTAGTCCATCCCCGACCCATCAAGAGGAGTCCTACATATGTCCACGCAATTACGCAGGTCTAGAAAAATGCAGCCGAGATCATCACTGAATCGACGAAGTCTCTGGTTGAGACCCATCACTCAGCTCCATAGGAAAGAATCCTGATCAACTGTGGGAACAATGCCACAAATTTGCTTGCATTTCATTGCTTGCACCCAATTCGTGAGGCCAACAGATTTCACCACTTTATCCAGCTGACCGTATGAACAGAGGAAGGCCTCAGGACCCAAGCGACAGGCGTCATTGGTGCCGACATGAGCCCCAACTTACAGACAAATGCACCCTGCACCTTGGTAGCCGCATGCAAGGCCTCCTCCACATCTCGGATGAGGCCCCGCGCCAAACACGCCGACTGCACATTGGCTTTCTTTCTGGCGCGAACGCTATGCTATTTCCATGATGCGCCTATCATTGGAGCTGCCGATAACTAGCAAATCCCTGCCCCTGCGTGCCTGCTCCGACTCTGCTGGAGGAGCGGCCACCTCTCAACTAACAGGACGAATGGGCGAGGCCAGACGGCCAGTCTCCACATTGATACCCCACCTCGAGGGACGCTAACACATAACCACCCACCACTCACCCTGCAGTGAGGGCGGGTCCCCCGCGTCGGATCCACTGGAATGTGCCTCGGCAACAGAGTTTGTTGGCGGAAGAGGCTATACCTGAAGCACCTCATGTGTCGCGCCAGCTGCCACACCACTGCAGTTGCTTGAAGACGGCTGACTATAGTCAGTACTGCCTACAGCTGTTCTCGATCTGTGACCAGCTCTTCTTCCATCCGCACGTTTATAGTTATTATTTTGTTGAAAAGATTGACTCCACTGATTTGGATGCTTATGTTCCCGATTTCTTCTAATCGACGTGAACTCTACTCTGTGAGAAAGTAAATCAGTTTTGGACTTTCTGAATGTGACATTCTGGCATTCACTAAACTGTATCCGCCACCTCACTTCTTCTCCAATGCCACCACACGCGAACACAACACCGATCGCTGCTGAGGTTGGAGAACCTTCTTGTCACTTTAATCATGTTTTACATAAAACTGCGCTACCTAAGTACCATCAACAAGTATATTTAGAAATGGGGGGAAATATATTGTTTCTACCAAAACATTATACATTTGGTCTGAAGCTACTTTTATAGCCAGCAAAATAGTGCATGTAAACGTGTCTTTCGATCAAATATTGCGGAAGCGGTCATACTATCTCGTAATATGTTGGACAGATACACCTCGTATGGGACCTGCATAATATTAGATGCACCGGAAAACTATTGCTCGAAGAATATTAACTCCACGTTAAGGAAACAATTCTCGTAAACGTAATTACTGGCTGACTCTAAGACACTGAGGATTAGCAACATCTGAACAAATATGCATGTGCTCCTGTGCCCTGTTCGAAACCACACAATTTTTTCCAGAGGTGGCAGAACTTTATCGGTTCAAAGGAGAAAGCTTTTTAGCGAAGTACATCCTACTCTGCGCTCTTTCGTTCTTCCTTTGGTCGCTTTCCGTTTCACCTCCGTTAGTGTTTCACAGAATTTACGGCGCACTGAAAAACAGCCGGTGTGCAGAACCTCGCCAGACCACGCTTTTTGTTTGCTTGTTTGTTTGTCTGCCTGTCAAGCCCACGCGTCCCAAGCCCACTGGGGTTTATTTGGGCGATTTACTCATCTCTGACACAGTCTGCGAAGTCCGCCAACAGACGAGGAACTTACGTTGACACGTAGCAGAACTTCAGAGCTGTTCTGTCGTCTGTACGGTAGGCTACGTGCTACCTCCGTGAAGGCTGAAATACTCATACTGTACTGCACGTAAAAGTCTGACTGTAAATGAATCACGACATGAATTCAATCGATGTTTTGATTTCATAAAATCTTATCTGGCCAAGTTTTACAAATTACAGACTGTTAATCTGCAGTCATTGTCAGTTGGTAACTATCGACTAAGGTATTTTGACGTGCTGTCGGTATACAGCAGTGCTATAGGTTGTGTGACGTAGGCTTCATGTCAGGTTTTACATGTATACTGTTTTCACTCCGCGTGCGATTTAACCTCGTAATGAGATCTTACGATGAAACTTCCTGGCAGATTAAAACTGTGTGCCTGACCGTGACTCGAACTCGGGACCTTTGCCTTTCGCGGGCAAGTGCTCTACCATCTGAGCTACCGAAGCACGACTCACGCCCGGTACTCACAGCTTTACTTCTGCCAGTATCCGTCTCCTACCTTCCAAACTTTACAGAAGCTCTCCTGCGAACCTTGCAGAACTAGCACTCCTGAAAGAAAGGATATTGCGGAGACATGGCTTAGCCACAGCCTGGGGGATGTTTCCAGAATGAGATTTTCACTCTGCAGCGGAGTGTGCGCTGATATGAAACTTCCTGGCAGATTAAAACTGCGTGCCCAACCGAGACTCGAACTCGGGACCTTTGCCTTTCGCGGGCAAGTGCTCTACCAACTGAGCTACCGAAGCACGACTCACGCCCGGTACTCACAGCTTTACTTCTGCCAGTACCTCGTCTCCTACCTTCCAAACTTTACAGAAGCTCTCCTGTGCACACTCCGCTGCAGAGTGAAAATCTCATTCTGGAAACATCCCCCAGGCTGTGGCTAAGCCATGTCTCCGCAATATCCTTTCTTTCAGGAGTGCTAGTTCTGCATGGTTCGCAGGAGAGCTTCTGTAAAGTTTGGAAGGTAGGAGACGAGGTACTGGCAGAAGTACAGCTGTGAGTACCGGGCGTGAACCGTGCTTCGGTAGCTCAGTTGGTAGAGCACTTGCCCGCGAAAGGCAGAGGTCCCGAGTTCGAGTCTCGGTCGGGCACACAGTTTTAATCTGCCAGGAAGTTTCATATCAGCGCACACTCCGCTGCAGAGTGAAAATCTCATTCTGAGATCTTACGATTATTGCAATGTTATTTTCGACTATATGTACCCACACAGCAGGCTCTACATGTCGCTGCCGCCAATAGGACGAAGCTTTTGAAACGAATCCGTTTTTCCTGCAATAACTGAAAATTTCGACTCACATTTGAATTGTTTACGTTTTCTCCTCAATGCATGATATCTGTGAGAGAAATAAAAATTGAGAATATACTTCGTCCAGGAACGACTGAAATTTTTCTCAGAAGGTATTCCATAGAAGTGTGAAAAATACACTGCTGGGAAAAAAATGCATCAGCCTCAACGACTGTGTTCAGCGGTACCAGGGTGTAGTACATGTGCAAAGTGAGAGATAGTAATGTTAATGTGAAATCAGCCGCTGAAACTGCAACTGTTTCAACTGACTGTTCAACTTCAGCTGATGGTGCTGTCTGGAGATGGCCTAAGCCACGGCCGAAACCGGTCATTAGTAACATCGCGATGTAGACTGTTTTATCACTGTTTCCCGAAAATGTTACCGAAAGCTTTGTATTGTTAGTCATTCATTTGTCACGATCACCGGCGATCAGATGATGCTAATGAGGCCTCTCTATGCTTCTCTATGTTGACGTAGTGTCACTGCTTTCAGCAGTCGGCTGAAAAACATTCCCACGCCTGTAGGCCAGGTCATGGATGTTCGTTTAGTACAGATGTAGGTGAAAATTGACGCATTATGCGAGCTGCGGTGGCCGGCCGAACATCATCGAGGGACGAAATCCGAGCACAAGCTACACCTCTCGTGTCATCAGAGGTCACTGGGAACCATCTGCTTGCAGCAGGATCAAGATCACTTGTGCCAAGCCCGTTCAATCTGTTGTCGCGGAAGAGTTGACTGGAGAGTGGAATGGCGCTGTGTTGTGTTCGGTGAGGAGAGTAGGTTCTGGCTGTACGCGAGTGATGAACGTACATGTGTTTGGCGAACACCTGGTGAGTTGCCTATACCAGAGTGCAATCGCCGTCGACACAGAGGTGTCGTTCAAGGCTTCACGGTGTGACGGGTAGGGGGGCATCAGTTACAATTCGCGGTCACTTTTGGTTTTTGTGCAGCGTAAAGTAACAAGGACCTGCTACAATGGACAGGCTGTCATCGCCACACTACTGCCAGGAAGATGATGCACCTTTTCAGCAGAACAATGCACGTCCACACACGGCTCCTGCGACGCAACATGCTCTTCGTGGTGTACAACTGTCCGCGCCTACAAGACCACCAGGTCTCTGCCACTTGAACACGTATGGGACGTGGTGAAGCGGGTACTTACACGTTCCCAGACGTGCAAGAGTTATTGTATAATTGCAGCAAAAGGCATGATTGCGACAGTCTATCGCACGGTGCCATTTGTTACCACTATGATTATTTGCATGTGTTAATTAAGTTCATACTGACATCATTTTGAATAACATTCAAATAACAAGAGACTGTAAGTTATTTTTTGAAGGCTTTCGCGCAGTTAGTATGGGTAAAAAGATAAACTCGGTTCGTAAATGGCTTCATAAATATGTGAGATTTCAGCTTACGTGACTCATTCTGCATTACTCGTCTGAACAACTATTACTGACGAAAATTGAAAGTGCTGCTTTTTTCCACAGTAGTAGCACAATATTCGACATACGGTGGCTGCTGGTACACTTCGTGTTGACACTGACGTGAGAGTTAGAAGTACATTTGATTTATTTCTCAGCAACTAACAACTATGTATTGGTTACTTATAAATCTTCTAATCGAACATTGGATATAGTCTTTAACTGCGCATTCAGTAGCTAATCTATAGTCAGACGATCCCTGAAGACTGTACCTCCCTCTCTTCGCGTATTACTCTCCCTTCTCTCATTCGCAGCCTGTGAATTCTTTAAAGGAACTAAATTTCGCCTTAGCGAATTACAACATTCAATACTTCAGTTGTCCATCTTATTCATTACTTTGCTTGTCCATGTTCTTAATTACTTTACTTGTCCATGTTATCCATAACCTACAGTACAAATGCCTCTCTAAGCCAGACTACAGATGCAAAGCATAAAATGCGAGTGAATACGCTCAAGTGTTTACCTGTTTCGTGTTTAATTACATAGGTAGATATATGTTACAACTCTCAAAAGGTAAACAGAGAGTAGAATCTACATGACGGAAACTGTGAGGATACATTTCTTGCTAACAGCTTTTCTTTTTTGTATATAAGGCATCAAAAGTCTTAGAATCGCTGTTGTACATGAAACTGCTTTTCTTCGTCAATTTGGTGAGCAACTTTATTCTAATAATAGCTACAGGATTAATGAAATTTTGCAGCTATAGGTTTTCAATATAAAATAAACGATGTTAAAAATAAAGAAAAAATGTATTTTTTTTTTAATCTTGCATGTGCTTATTGCTGTGAATCACGAACCCTGGGAAACCAAGAAAGGAGAAAAGTATGTTACTTGAAATTTAAATACGGTTGGAGAAGCTCAAAGAAGGCGTTATATTGATGTAAAATTCACTGAGTCGATACTTAAAGAAATTGCATTGATTGATGCAAAATATTGAAAAAGGTAATTGGATGCAAGTTTTCAAATAACATCACAAAGAGCATCCAAGGAAAGAATAATTAAAGGGACAGACCCATAGTATAGGTACTGAAAGTAGTAGGGTAACGGTTCTCTGGGTGCACTTTTGATATCAAATTGATAAGCAGATAAATTAAATCCTCAGATGACACCATGTGCTTTCTCCAGCTGCCAAGTGGGCCACCGCACCCACCCCCTGCCCATCGCTTCCCCTTCCACTCCCCATCTACACTGTTAGTGGGAATTTCAAATTTTAGAGGAAATTTCGAATTTTTGTGCGAAATTAAAAATATGGTGGTAATTTCAAAAATGCAGGAATTTCTTTGTCTCCATGCGTTGATGTCCCACCCAACACTCACCAGCTAACTGGTGGAAATTCAAATTGGCGATGCCCTTCTTTGGACTTGAACCCCCAGACCTTTTAGACAGAAATCTCAAGTGCGCCCCCCCCCCCCCCCCACTCAACACAGGGAAACCCCCAAGATGGAAGAGAGGAAGGTTAGTTTAGCGTCGTTTATTTTGGGTGGGGGACTTTAGTAAACATCGGTCCTACTAATGTAATTAATCTTAAGATGGGTCCTAATTATACATTTATGTGCATAGCTCTACACAAGGAGCACCTGGAATCGTGATACAGCTCAAAAATTGACGAAAAAAGGCCAGAGTGAAAAGCACTACTTTCATTTTTGGCAGGAAATGTGTTCAACTGACGAGATGTTGGTGTTGTATACCGCTGATGATTGTGTATATTTCTGTTTGATGTCAGAGTTTGGTGCAGATGCCTCCCACTGCATTTCTCGGCAATCAACCTGCAGTCCAGATGCTCGAAATTTAGGAAGGCCAATGCACACTACCACAACTGATGGAAAATACTTTACTGTCCTACTGACACATCGAAACAGTCGTGAAAAGAACCAGCACTCATAAACAACAGATCATAATGCAACACACGTACTGGGGATTTGGAAAATCATTGTACAAACGCAACTACCACAAAAACCAACCCCAAAAGGTTGCACCAGGGGAGAGGGGCAGCAGTTGTGCGTGTTTTCTCCTCAATGTGTTGCTCGAACTATCCAAGTTGGAGCCAGTATTACCTCCCACCTACCATCCCTCATCCCCCCGTCTCCTCACCATAAGTAGGGGTACAGGCCTGTTCTATCTTGCCACTGATGGTTCACAAAGGGTTCCATCTGGTGGCAGTGATATACTGTCTCCAGTCTGCGGAAATCAGTCACATATGGATGCTTCCTGCACGCTGTTAAACATTTTTGATGGAAAGATTGGACCACCCATGGAACAACAACGTAATTCCAGACAACTTTGCAGACCACTTTTTCAAACTTCCTGTGCTTGGGGAATGGACAGCTGCTACCGCTTCTGCTTGCAGCTACACAATCCGCCCCGCCAGGCAGGGATGGTTGGCTGTCACCAGAGGTGCAGGCACTCCGCATGGCCAGTCAGCACTATTGATGCCTACATACACAACAGCCCACGCCACACAGCAAAGCGAGATAAATAACATCTACTCCGAAACTTCCTGGCAGATTAAAACTGTGTGTCGGACCGAGACTCGAACTCGTGTCCCTAGTTCGAGTCTCTTTCCGGCACACACAGTTTTAATCTGACAGGAAGTTTCATATCAGCGGACACTCCGCTGTAGAGTGGAAATCTTATTCTGGAAACAGCTACCCTGACTGATAGTTGTTTGTCTAAAAGTGCAGCTGCAGACCCATGAGACATGCCCACAGCATCCCACTCCCACAAGCACTCGTCATACTCAGAGGGAAAACACTTCACTGTTACAGTTGTATTTAATGTCAATGCACCACTTATAAGCAAGTATCTATTAAAAAACACAATCACAACAGCAATAGAAAAACAGTTTGTTTCCATGAAAATAGGCTCAGTCCTTTTTCTTTGTGTTTATAAGTAAAATCGCTATAGGTTGAGAGCACTCCTTCTGTTCAAGCTATTAATTGACATGCACAAGGGTATTAAATTCATTTAAAACGATTGAATTATCAATATTTATACAGTCATTTATTTACGTTAGACTGCAGGATACTGTTTGCATCTCTCTCTCTCCCCACCCTCCTGCTGTTTTATAACATCCAACAAAGTGAGAAAAAAAAGCTACAGCTCTGCCGCCGATCACAAATGACCAAACTGCAGAGATCGAAGCTCTATAGCAATACATTTGACAGACGTGCTAACTTTTCTCGCATCTCCCTAACATGTCCACAATGCATAAAATCGGAAAAAACTTCAACTATTTTGCTGCAAAAATTACCGATCACTGAGAATGTCCTCATTATTTCGAAACTTTAATTGAGGTACAGAAAAAGCATAAATTTAAACTCTGAAGTACATGGCTTTAGAACGTCCCAGGCTTTCAAATCAGTATCTCCAAATAAATTGTCATGCATTTGTATATTACTGACTTCTCAGACAATTGAAATAACGTTACAGAATACAGTCCTTTATGCTATGCGTTGACATGCAGGTCCTGTTTTATCAGTGTGTTAATATTTTGTGTTGCCATTTACGAAATGTAAAAATAAATAACGAGAGCGTGCCTTGTAATAAACACTCTTAACATCGCCTAGTAGAGAATCCTGTAAGAGTCCAACAGTAAATTGAAAACTGACGTTTTTGCTCCATAACTCCCCTCTATCAGTGTGAAGTTTCTGTCTTCCAGCAGAGTGACATTCACAATAGCAGGAAATTCATGTGTTGTAGTCCGCAGCTCGTGGTCGTGCGGTAGCGTTCTCGCTTCCCACGCCCGGGTTCGATTCCCGGCGGGGTCAGGGATTTTCTCTGCCTCGTGATGACTGTGTGTTGTGTGATGTCCTTAGGTTAGTTAGGGTTAGGTAATTCTAAGTTCTAGGGGACTGATGACCATAGCTGTTAAGTCCCATAGTCCTCAGAGCCATTTGAACCATGTGTTGTAGTTTAGTAAGGAATTTGGTTATCACAGAACAGCTGCAATCTACACTCCTGGAAATTGAAATAAGAACACCGTGAATTCATTGTCCCAGGAAGGGGAAACTTTATTGACACATTCCTGGGGCCAGATACATCATAAGGTCACACTGACAGAACCACAGGCACATAGACACAGGCAACAGAGCATGCACAATGTCGGCACTAGTACAGTGTATATCCACCTTTCGCAGCAATGCAGGCTGCTTTTCTCCCATGGAGACGATCGTAGAGATGCTGGATGTAGCCCTGTGGAACGGCTTGCCATGCCATTTCCACCTGGCGCCTCAGTTGGACCAGCGTTCGTGCTGGACGTGCAGACCGCTTGAGACGACGATTCATCCAGTCCCAAACATGCTCAATGGGGGACAGATCCGGAGATCTTGCTGGCCGGGGTAGTTGACTTACACCTTCTAGAGCACGTTGAGTGGCACGGGATACATGCGGACGTGCATTGTCCTGTTGGAACAGCAAGTTCCCTTGCCGGTCTAGGAATGGTAGAACGGTGGGTTCGATGACGGTTTGGATGTACCGTGCACTATTCAGTGTCCCCTCGACGATCAGCAGAGGTGTACGGCCAGTGTAAGAGATCGCTCCCCACACCATGATGCAACAGTGTCCCTAATTTGCTGGGAGGTGGCGGTGCGGTCCCCTACGACACTGCGTAGGATCCTACGGTCTTGGCGTGCATCCGTGCGTCGCTGCGGTCCGGTCCCAGGTCGACGGGCACGTGCACCTTCCGCCGACCACTGGCGACAACATCGATGTACTGTGGAGACCTCACGCTCCACGTGTTGAGCAATTCGGCGGTACGTCCACCCGGCCTCCCGCATGCCCACTATACGCCCTCGCTCAAAGTCCGTCAACTGCACGTACGGTTCACGTCCACGCTGTCGCGGCATGCTACCAGTGTTAAAGACTGCGATGGAGCTCCGTATGCCACAGCAAACTGGCTGACACTGACGGCGGCGGTGCACAAATGCTGCGCAGCTAGCGCCATTCGACGGCCAACACCGCGGTTCCTGGTGTGTCCGCTGTGCCGTGCGTGTGATCATTGCTTGTACAGCCCTCTCGCAGTGTCCGGAGCAAGTATGGTGGGTCTGACACACCGGTGTCAATGTGTTCTTTTTTCCATTTCCAGGAGTGTACTTATATGTTGGGAAATCCATATCATTTCTATGTTCCACAACGGGCTATAATTCAAGTGATGGCTACATTATAATTAGAGGTTATGGTGTGTGAAATAACACAGGACTTGTGTTCAAAAATATTTTTAAACAATAAACATTAAAATAATAATAAAAACAGCCATTATTCCGCAAAAATAGAGACAGTCAATTTCTATTAGTTTTATGAGTGAAATCGGTGTAGTTTGTGAGCATTCTGCATGTTCAAATTACAGTGTGTCATGCATGAGGGCATTACTTTTTATTTCAGACATATGAAAAACCGATGCAGATAAGCATCTACACAGTCATTTAGTACATTCGAGAGCACTCTTCATCGTTATTTTGTAACTTACAGAGTATGAAAACAACTACAAACTATCTGCATCCAAATTTAGACCAGTCACACCACTCCTTGTAACAGAAACTCCTATAAGATTTTACCATGTCTCTAGCTTTCCCAACATATATAAAAAAAACTACAATCTGTGTGTTAACACTGGACATGTTAGATGTACATGTATTGGTCAATTGAAGCAGGTGGTCAGTGATCAAAGTCACTTGCACAGACCTGTGTAAAGCTTTGCCGCCTATACTGGAGGAAGACCTATCAATCACAAGAGAGGGTTCCTGTGTTGTTCTTTCATAAGCAGTTTTATACATTGTTTTTCAGCTGCAACACATCCTAGCAGCGTATGACCACAGTTTTGTACACTGTCATACGTTTGTTTCTCTACCATGACTTCAACGCCTGTGTCACCTGTTAACCGGCATTATCATAATTTGATCCACTGGCTCTCACAGAAAGCAGGACACCATACGGTGTAGACTATGTTTATTACACAACACACAGGATGGTAGAAATGAAATACAGAGATTGTTTTTTGACAAAATGTAGAAGATAACATAGCATATGGAAATTGCAAGAGTTTGTGGTATTGTGGAGAGTTTCCAAACAGCTGTCCAAAGGTGATGTAATCTCATCTTACACAGCGACAGTGTAGCAGATATCTGAGTGTTATTTTTCAAAGAGCATTGTTTCCTCGCTTTGCAGTCACGTACATGATCACTGTTCTGGTCTTGACCATCCCTGGAACGTGCTGTTCACAACATGCATGGGGTAGCAGAAATAAAAAGAGGTACTGATATGCTATTGGTTAAAAAAATGTTGAGGGGATCACAGTATAAAGAGATAGGACAAGTCTGCAACACTGAGGACTGTCCCGACTAACTGTCTGAAGGTCTTGACATCTATATTGAATCCTATGTTCCACAGTGACAAGTAACTGATGTCCAGTGTTCTGCCAATGCTCTCTCTCTATATCAAACAAGTGGTATCAATCAATCATTATATGGTAATCAACAGTATACCAGTGGATCAGTATGGGATGATGTGCTGTAATAAGCACTACAGTTGATACTGCGATCTATTCTATTTACCAATTGTTCCATAATTCCAATGCCAGACAATGACACAGCAAATGCTTCCCAATTTCTGTATCATCGCTAAACCACCCATCCACTACTTTGTGAGTACCATACACCAGACTGCAAATGCAAATAGATGACTGTGTAATATGTCCATTCAGTCATATATACCGAAGTGCACCAGGGAATGCAGTATGCCAATAAAGTTAGGTTATCTACACGTTTCTACCTCATCGATCATAGTGTAGAATTTATGATTATGACTGACCGTCTTTCCCTTTGTGGATGGGAGCCAAAGAGTATTCTCGCATTCCTAGGATAAAGTCATAAACTGAAAGATCTCCCTGCATTGTCCTGGACCAACCCTCCCTGCAACATGGCAGCCAATTTAATCTGCAACTGACCAAAGTAGAAGGGTAGTATACCTACCACATTGCATGCTGTTCAGTGAAGACTGTTCTACACCAGTTTTACTCATAGCACACATCTATTTGCACAAGTTCTCTCCAAATATGTGCAAGTCGAGGATGTTAGCACCCGTTATCAGTGTATAGTAGATTTAAGCGTTGTGGTGACATAACAGACCGTTAAGAAGAAACGTGTGATATATGCATGTGACCAAGCTGTTCCTCACTATGAAGGTTTCGTTGGTGAATATCCACCACTCGAACTGCTTATAACCCAACTAGAATGAAGTCGGGAGACTACTGTTCTATTACTTAGGAAATTTACAGATTTTACTGGTTCATAAGTTGGAAGCGTACGTAACCTCAATCACATTTTCCACACCAGTGTTGCTTATTAATAGTGGTAGCGGATATACACGGTGCTTGTGGGACCGCGACACTGGGGGTGTGTCTCATGGGGTCTGCAGCTGCACTTTTACACAAACAACTCGCAGTCGAGGTAGCTGTCATTTATCTTGCTTTGTTCTGTGGCCCACCGGCGTAGCAGCCTCTTGTGTGTGACGGAATTGGTATCACTGATTGACCATTTGGTGTGCTTTTACATCTGGTTATGTCCGTCCACACCTGTCTGCTAGGGCAGATTTTATTTTCGTGGCTACACGCGGAAGCAGTAGCAGCAGTCCGTTTCCCAAGCAGAGGAGGTTGGAAAAAGCATTATGGAGAGCTCCCTGGAATTTCGTTGTTCTTTCGTGGGGGAGGGGGCGGGGGGTCCAGTATTCCCGACAAATAAGTTTCATGGCGTGCAGGAAGCGTCTACCTATGAGTGATTTGCGTAGACGGGAAACAGTATATCAAAGCAGTCTCAGATCTGAAGACTACAACAACAACAACAACAACAACAACAACAACAACTGTAGGTGGGGGAGGAGGAGGGGGAGGGGTTGGGAGGGGGAGGGAACAGGGACCCATGTGGTGGCTGGTGAAGACCCGTGATGTCATCCAGGTTGTGGGTTGGGAATAATTATTTGATCAGTTTTAATGATTTGCTTATCAATTTAATATCAACTGTGCACCCACAGCCCCATTTCCCTACTACATTTGAAATGTGTTGTGAGTGGAATAAACTGAAACCATTCCCACAGAGTTGTTCAAATGTCAAGAACAAGAAGATTGGGCATTACCTCTAGCAAATTATGGTGATAAGACATATAACTTGTCAAAACTATGTGTAACGTCTAACGAAAGGGTCACTATTGGGAAATTTTTTTTTTAATGCTGAAGCATAGTTAGAATAAAAGAGTGACTCATAAAAAAAAAAGAAAAATGGAGAAATTAAATCGGGCCTCGGGAGATGAACACAGTTAATTGTAATCCCACAATTTGTTATTATCTTCACGGCTTCTAAAACTCAGAGATGTTTAATATGACTTATTTCCACTCCGAGTTGGTTTTTAGGCCAAATGCTAGTGTTTCTCATTACTGTCTCATACTCTCGTCCGTCGTAGCCGTGTTAGTGAACGATAGGGTTGAAAAGATGTCTTAAAAGGTTAACTTAGTTTAACTGAATTACAATAATATGAATTTTTACTTTATTTATTTGTGTTATTTAATTTTCTTCTTGTCCTCGTCTAATAATTTTTAATGCTTTCCAGCAAATATTCGTTGTTAGTCATCTTAATACGATGATGCTGTGGATCGGCCGCCATTGTTGCAGCCTTAAGTGCGCACAGCACGTCCAAGAAAGCGAACTTATCTTCATTCTGTTCTATGATAACGATGTCCTATGCCGATATGTAAGCGTCATTTTATTGCAAAGTTAATTCTGACGCACAGAATGGGTAATCGTCTTCCCACGGTCACACATCGTTGTGTTAAATATAAGCACAGGCTTCGCCGGTTTTCATCACTTATCTCATCATCAAAATCTGACCTTTATATTCACTTTATTCACTACAATCAATATCAAAAACTTGCTAACGGAGAGAGCGATTATCTATCAGTGAACTGTCGACTCAGATGACGTAGTGCTGTACAGTTCGGGGAATATTTGGGTCTCATTCCGAACAGGTACCCGATTCTTTCAGTTATACTTGGAGGTGACTTCAGTATACCAGGATATTTTGGCGCAAATACATGTTTAAAATCGGTTGTAGGCAGGAAAAATCGTTCGAAATCTTACTAAATGCGTTCTCCGAAATTTTTTTTCAGCAGTTGGTTCAGAAGCCCACAGGAAGTGTATATGTTTGCGATAACGTATTGGACTTTTTCGAAACAAGCAGTCCTGAGCAAGTATAGAGTGCCATGATGGATATAGGGTTTAGTGACTACAAGGTCGGTGTACCAAGATAGAATACTATAGCATCTAAATCCACCAAAAATAAATGTAAGATATATCTATATAAAATAGCAGGTAAAGTTATTTTTAGGTCTTCCTAAGAGACAGCCTCCATTCCTTCCAAGCTAACTAAGTTTAGACTAGATGTGGCCTCAATTCAAAATATTCACAGCAGTTGAGAGAGACACACCAATTAAATTAATTAGAGATGGCACACATCTCCCGTGGTATAACAGGTCCGAACACTGTTGCAAAAAAACCAAAAAAGAGCATGCCAAATTTAAAAGAATGCAAAGCCTCAAAAATTGGCGACGTTTTACGGGAGCTCCAAATGCTTTTAATAGTATTCACAATAAAACTGTTTCGAGATCTAGCAAAAAATCCAAAGACATTCTGGTAGCATATATAGTACACCGGCGGCAATATACAATGCCCTCACTGCGCAAAAGCGATGGTAATCTTACCGATGACAGCGCCACTAAAGCGGAGTTTTAAACACTGTTTCCCTAATTAATTCACTAAACAATACGAAGTAAGTATTTCAGAATTCTAATCAAGAAGTGCTGCCATCAGGAGTTACTAAGGTGTGGATATCGGTATCCTCGGCGTAGAAAAGAAACTGAAGTCACTTCATAAAGTCAGTACATCTGATCCGGATCGTATATCAATTAGGTTCCTTTCGGCATATGCTTTCGAAATAGCTCCGTATTCACCAATTATATACAACCACTTTGTCGGCGAAAGATCAGAACCTAAGAATTAGAGACTTGCGTAGGTCACGCAAAAACTCTAGAAAGGAAGTAGAAGTAATCCTCTGAACTATATAATCATATCTCTGACAAATTTGCCGTAAGCTTTTGGGACATACACTGTGTTCGAACGTTATGAAATATTTCGGAGCAATCGATCTCCCAACCCATAGTCAGCGTGTATTCAGAAAATATCGTTACTGTGAAATGCAACTGGTTCTTTATTCACACGAATTACTGAGTGCTATCGACAGGGGTCTCAAGTTGATTCCATAATTCTAGGTTTACAGAAAGCTTACGACACGTTCCTCAGGAGCGGCTTTTAATCAAATTGCGTGACTATGGAATATCATCCCAGTTGTAGGACTGGTTTCGTGATTTCCTGCCACAAAAGACTCACGGGGAGTCATCGAGTGAAACAGAAGTGGTGTCTGGCGTTCTGCAAGGAAGTGTTATAGGCCCTCTTCTGTTCCTAAACTGTATGAGTGATTTGGGTCCAATCTGTGAAGCCATCTAAGATCGTTTCCAGATGACGCTGTCTTTTACCGTCTAGCTCAGTTGTCAGAAGATCAGTAGGAATTATATGATTTAGACAAGATGCATGTGCGGTGCGAAAAGCGGCAATTGTCTCCGAAGAATAAAAAGTGTGAAGCTCTCCCCATGAGCACTGAAAAAGACCGTTAAATTTAGGTTTCACAATAAATAGTATAAATTTAAAGGCTGTCAATTCGACTACATACCTAGGAATTACGAACACCTTGAGTGGGAACCATCACACAGGAAATGTTGCGGGGAAGGCGAACCACTGACGGCGTTCTATTGGCAGAACACTTAGAAGATGCAACAAATGTATTAAAGAGACTGCTTACACTATGCTTGTCCGTCCTTTGCTAAAGTGCGACAGGGCAATACGGGATGCTTATCAAATGGGATTGACATAGAAGTTCAAAGGCCGGCCGCTGTGGCCGAGCGTTTCTAGGCGCTTCAGTCCGGAACCACGCGGCTGCTACGGCCGCAGGTTCGAATCCTGCCTCGGGCATGGATGTGTGTGATGTCCTTAGGTTAGTTAGGTTTAAGTAGTTCTAAGTTCTAGGGGACTGATGACCACAGATGTTAAGTCCCATTGTGGTCAGAGCCATTTGAAATATTTTTTAAAAAAATTCTGTCACCAAAATTCTCCTCTGAATGCGAAAATATTTTGTTCACTCGCACCCATGTATCGATAAATGACCATCGTAATAAAATAACAGAAGTCAGAGATCGCACGGGAAAATTTAGGTGTTTTTTTTATTTTTTTTCCAGATCTAAATGACCGAGAAATAGTCTGAAAGCGGCTTTGTCAGCCATCTGCCAAACTCTCGGATGCGAACTGCAGAGTAGTGATGCAAGTGTAGGTATACTTATCAAGAAGTTGAGCGAGTAGTAGTTGGCTTGTACTGTGAAGTATCCTCAAGCACACCACGTGAAATCTCAAAGTCCTATCTCATAAGAAAATGTTTCAGACATGATGAAATCGCTATGTTAGCCTACATAAATACATTCTAAGACAAAAACTACGCACAGCGGAAGAATTATCCTTATGAGACAGAAATCTCTAGGTGTGGCGTACATCCACAGAAAAAAATGACCACAATTCAAGAAAAATTGGATGATTTATTCAAGAGGAAAAAACTTCACAAATTGAGAAAGCAACAACCCGTGGCCACACACTGTCCAGTAGGCGCGTAGATCGTCAGACCCCGAGATGGCTGGATGCCTCTGCCCACAGTACTCCAAACGTTCTCACTTCGGAAGAGATCCGGCGACGTTGCTGGTCAACGTAGGATTTGGCAAGCACGAAGACAAGCGTTAGTAACTCACGCCGCACGCGGTCGGCCATCGACAAGCTGACTTGTAAGCCCAGGATGGGCTGCCATAAAGGGCAACAAAACGGGGTGTAGCATATCGTGGACATACCGCTGTTCTCTAGGGATGCCGCCGATGACAACCAAAGTGGTCCTGCTATGAAGTGAAATGGCAACCCACACGATCACTCCTGGTTGTCAGGCCGGATGGGGAGACAGTTGGGTTGGTATCCCACTGCTGTCGTGGGCGCCCAAAACACGGTTTCGCTGGTCATCAGGGCTCAGTTCGTAGCGGGACTGATCACTGACGACAGTTCTACTCCATTGCCTGAGATTCCAGGCTGAAGACGCCCTGGACAGTGGTGGGTTCCAAATCTGAGTGTCCCACGCCATATGGCCTGACAACTGGGAGTGGTGGTCTGGGTGCCACGTCATTTCATAGCAGGACCCCTTTGGTTGTCATCCTTGGTATCCTTACAGCACGGCGGTATGTTGACGATGATGTACGCCCCGTTTTGCTGCCTTACGTGTCAGTTCGTCAGTGCCCACCTGCACACGGTGAAAGTTACAGCTGCTTCTTTTTTTTTGCTTGCCAAACCCTTCCTTGGCCAACAAGGTCGCCGAATCTCTTCCCAAATGAGGACGTTTGGAACAATATTGGGCAGTGCTCTCCTATTTTCTTGGCGATTTTACGATCTAAGGCGCCACCTGGACAGAATGTGACATAATATTCCTCAGGAGGACATGAAACAATTGTATCAGTCAATATCAAGCCGGATAACTGCTCGCACAAGGGCCAAACGTCGACCAACGCGTTACTCAGTTGCTCAACTAGTAAAGCTCTTTCTCTTGAGTAAATCATCCAATTGTTCTGAAATATTAATCATTTGTTTATCTGTACATGTACGTTACATCTAACGATTTCCGTCTCATTCGGATAATACCTTCATGAGGCGTCGTTTTTTCTTACCTTGAAGTGTACTCAGTCCGGAACCGTAATAAGCATGGAAGGAGAACAAGAGGCGTCAGGAATACGTGACTACACTGGTGTTCCTCTCAAGTCCTACCGTCCAGGACCACCACAGTTACTCGTTCAAGTGCACTCACTGACAGTTTGAGGAAGATAGGCATCTCAAGACGTATTACGACACACAGGCGCTCAAGACCTGCTGCGCCACACAGGCGCTACTGAAATGCAAAAGGGTAAGGTACTGAGAGAGAGATTAGGGGGAGGGAGAGGAAAAACAACTTTACTATCTTAAATAGGGATGATGAACGGACTGGGTCAGATTTCTTCCAACGCTACTAAGCACACTGGACAAAAAGTTATTCACCCCCCAGAGAACGTTACCACGTTAACACGTTAACACCTTGTAACACAGGCTCTTGCCTTGATGATAGCACGAATTCGGGGAGGAAGAGGGTCCACAACGTGAAGAAAGTGACTCAGTAGTTTAACGAAATTGAGCCATAACTTGGAGTGTTACTCAATCCTGTCACGAACTGAGCCACCAGTGAAGAAAATGGTTGTCAGAGACCTACTTTGCGTAATTGTGACCATGAATTTTGATCATTTAAACGCAAAGAAACCGTTTTACTTCCGAACTTAACGGCAGACTTTGTCAACAAGCAGCAGAAGAATATAAAACACAAGAACTCCCTTAAATAAGTGAGTAAAAAATACGAACTGTTTATAATTTTGTTCAGTTGTAACTGCCAGAACCAAATAAGCTCTCCCTTGGCCGTTCGTATGTCGTAATATGGCAATGACACATATGTAAATACAGCTTACGTGGTTGTCAGTCATCAGATTAAAAAGTCCCACCAGCAGCGGACGAGTCACGTAACTTTCATTGCCTAGCGCTGACAATTTACACAATTTAACGGCGGACCCACAACTTACGTGAAACGCCATCTACCACAACAAAATACGTAAACGCGCCTGGTATAAATTGTAATACGGTCGTATCGAAAGTCACCCGCGGCGCATCTCTGATGCAAAGTTTTAAGACTCCTGTTGGCAGGCATGCGTGCGCTCTCGTGAGGTAAGTTCTTAAGGAGCCGCGGGTGAACGGGCAGGAGGTCCGTTGGAGTACACGGACTTCTGCAGCAAACCTTAGGCGTCAGGTGGGTCACGTGGTTGATCGCTGGGTTGACGTTCTGACGCTGTACAGAAGTTTTTTGGTGTCTGCCGACGGCTGTTCGGGGAGACTTCTGGATCAGCATGTCACTGTGATGCTGTCCTCTCGGGAAATGAAGTGACAAGCTGCACGAATGGGCTTATGCGCTGAACTGCGATTCTCATGTCCGTGAACGTATTTGTTCCGTCTGTGTAGCCTAGTGCTCTTTAGGTTGCAGGCTGCGCAATTTTTGCTTGGAGATTCCTGTGTCTATGCACGCTCTGCATCAGAAGAGTACGACTGCTCTGCGTGTAGTTTTAAAAATTTATTGTGGAACTGAGACGAGCGACCGTCCCTCCTTACGGTAATGCAAGATTGTTTGTCCTATCTTGTGTTGTTTTGAAAGGGTACGAGCCCCTTATGCGTATAACGTGTTTTGCCTGGCTGAATATGGCCGTGTTGTGCTCTCGGACAACGTTGAGTTTATGTAACGTTTAACTACGTGTTTCGTCAATTGTAGAAACTTGTGCAAATTTGGATTGTATTAAGCGTGACAACAGTGCGACAGTGTGAAGAGACGAGCTGGGTTCAAATTCTGTGGTCTTATGTATACGGTGGGACCCTAATTGCTGGTTGGGTGACACGAAAATTTATTTTAAAGCTGCGTTAAGTCCTTGCCCTGCTTAAGAACTGCTCATAATACGTACACTCCTGGAAATTGAAATAAGAACACCGTGAATTCATTGTCCCAGAAAGGGGAAACTTTATTGACACATTCCTGGGGTCAGATACATCACATGATCACACTGACAGAACCACAGGCACATAGACACAGGCAACAGAGCATGCACAATGTCGGCACTAGTACAGTGTATATCCACCTTTCGCAGCAATGCTGGCTGCTATTCTCCCATGGAGACGATCGTAGAGATGTTGGATGTAGTCCTGTGGAACGGCTTGCCATGCCATTTCCACCTGGCGCCTCAGTTGGACCAGCGTTCGTGCTGGACGTGCAGACCGCGTGAGACGACGCTTCATCCAGTCCCAAACATGCTCAATGGGGTACAGATCCGGAGATCTTGCTGGCGAGGGTAGTTGACTTACACCTTCTAGAGCACGTTGGTGTACGGCCAGTGTAGGAGATCGCTCCCCACACCATGATGCCGGGTGTTGGCCCTGTGTGCCTCGGTCGATGCAGTCCTGATTGTGGCGCTCACCTGCACGGCGCCAAACACGCATACGACCATCATTGGCACCAAGGCAGAAGCGACTCTCATTGCTGAAGACGACACGTCTCCATTCGTCCCTCCATTCACGCCTGTCGCGACACCACTGGAGGCGGGCTACACGATGTTGGGGCGTGAGCGGAAGACGGCCTAACGGTGTGCGGGACCGTAGCCCAGCTTCGTGGAGACGGTTGCGAATGATCCTCGCCGATACCCCAGGAGCAACAGTGTCCCTAATTTGCTGGGAAGTGGCGGTGCGGTTCCCTAAGGCACTGCTTAGGATCCTACGGTCTTGGCGTGCATCCGTGCGTCGCTGCGGTCCGGTCCCAGGCCGACGGGCACGTGCACCTTCCGCCGACCACTGGCGACAACATCGATGTACTGTGGAGACCTCACGCCCCACGTGTTGAGCAATTCGGCGGTATGTCCACCCGGCCTCCCGCATGCCCACTATACGCCCTCGCTCAAAGTCCGTCAACTGCACATACGGTTCACGTCCACGCTGTCGCGGCATGCTACAAAGACTGCGATGGAGCTCCGTATGCCACGGCAAACTGGCTGACACTGACGGTGGCGGTGCACAAATGCTGCGCAGCTAGCGCCATTCGACGGCCAACACCGCGGTTCCTGGTGTGTCCGCTGTGCCGTGCGTGTGATCATTGCTTGTACAGCTCTCTCGCAGTGTCCGGAGCAAGTATGGTGGGTCTGACACACCGGTGTCAATGTGTTCTTTTTTCCATTTCCAGGAGTGTACATCCGTACTCAGCGACTGGTTGGCAAAGCGAATTCTGTAACATGCACTCCTTGTCTTGAGTTTCTACCACTGTGCGCTGGCATTGTTTAACTCATTCAATGCTAAACTGTCTGCTGAATCCTTGTCTAGATGTAAGCAAGTTTCCTGCAGGGCTTTGCCCGTAAATGTCTTTACCTATTAGTTCCTTTATAAATTATTTTCTGAATTTAACTGATGATAGCGTGGCATTTCTTGCCTTTTATAACTGCTCTGATTGTTGTTCTAAGGAAAATAATGGTTCAAATGGCTCTGAGCACTATGGGACTTAACATCTGAGTTCATCAGTTACACCAGATACACCAATAGCATTCACAGGATGGTCGTGGGCACATCCACACACAATAGGTCGTTTTCACGTCAACCCAGCCAACTTTTGATTCCATACAACCGACTGGCAGTTCACAGCAGGTCACAGCCGTGACTTAAGACTATTTCAGTGGTGAAGGGTTCTGCGCTACCCAGAGCGCTCCAAAGTAATCATTGGGCTCTTTGAAAGGGCTGAGTAGTATCTTATGTGGTGAGCGCTGTGGTAAATGTACGAACACCCTGCATCAAACTCGTTTCTTTTTTGACAGCCATCGAGTGCAACATTTGCTTGCAGGCGACAAAAAAAAAAAAAAAAAATGCTCTGAGCACTATGGCACTTAACTGATGAGGTCATCAGTCCCCTAGAACTAAGAACTACTTAAACCTAACTAACGTAAGGACATCACACACATCCATGCCCGAGGCAGGATTCGAACCTGCGACCGTAGCGGTCGCGCGGTTCGAGACTGAAGCGCCTAGAACTGCTCGGCCACAGCGGCCGGCGTTCTAAGCAAAGGGCAGTGCTCGATGTCTAGCTTAGTGTTGTCTGTTTTCTTGAAAGGGTGATGCCCGCTGAGTTAATTATTTTACAGTGGTTTATAGCACTGGGAATTTTGGTTATTAGATTATTTTACGATAAAAAGGCTAAGGCCCATTAATTCAGTGTATTCCTTCGTACTTCTTGTGTATTTTTTAGTGCTCTGATAATTGTCATAAGAAGTGGCAGGGCCCGACGTCTAAGTCAGGGTGTGCAGTTTTTTGAAGGGCGACGAGCGCAAACTTGGTCAAATGTTGGTCGGTTCGTTCCTTAGGGGTAAATGTTTTGGAAGTTCTAATGATTCTGTGGATTGATAAGCAAGGCGTAGTGTCTGATGTGTGTTGTTCGCTGTAATTGGAGCCTTTCCTGAGGTGGGGTTAATGATTGGTTGGTGAAAGAGGCACGTGCCCGTGCAGTAATTAAATATACAACAGTTCATTGCTAAAAGAGCTTTGGCCCGTGATTAAGAGTAAACCTTATCTATCTCTTGTGTACCTCGTCTACCTGGATTGTGCAAATAATTTCTTAAAGAAGGGGCAGTACTAGATGTCTAAGTCAAAGTGGATTTGGGCCTTTTGGGTTCTGTGAAGCAAGTAAGGTTAAATAGTTGATTAAGTGCAAACTTGATTTAGCTCTTGTGTACATCTCGTGTATTTTGCTTGTGTAAATTATTTTCTGAAGAAGGGGCAGTGTTTGATGTTAAAGTCAAGATTAAAACTGAAATTATAGTGCCACCTAAGGTGGGCGTCCATAGAGTAACTCAAGATTTAATTTAAGGTTCAACAACAATTACACTGTTTCTGTTATGCAGTTTTCGGCTTATTAGGCCATCTTCAGGAACCAACTAATTGGCGTCTGAAAAGGACACTACGTCTTAGGTAACCAATCATTATAAGCGAAGATTTAAGAACCTTTGATATAGGGGCTAAGGTTCGCTGACTAAGTGTATCTACTATTAAAATTGTCCATATTTGTACCAAATTTGGGTTGGGTTGGGTTGTTTGGGGGAGGAGACCAAACAGCGAGGTCATCGGTGTCATCGGATTGATGAAGGACGAAGAAGGAAATCGGCCGTGCCCTTTTCAAAAGAACCATTCCGGCATTTGCCTGGAGCGATTTAGGGAAATCACGGAAAACCTAAATCAGGATGGCCGGACGCGAGACTGAACCGTCATCCTCCCGAACATGAGTCCAGTGTGCTAACCACTGCGCCACCTCGCTCGGTAGGGTTCCTGTGTAAAGGAAATAGTTTGCTAAATAAATATTATATTACGACGTTCAGAAGCTATCCACTGAAGCACCCTTGCGTTAAAGTCTGACCACCTCCAGATTTTGACTCCAGTTCCCTATCGCTGTCCAGGAGGTATAACGTTGCACAAATTGATAAAAATACATCTCTCAAAAAGATACATGAAAACACATGCAATAACAGCTACAATAAAATGAAGGTGAAAGATGAAGGTAATCATAAAACCAACAATGTCAATACAGATAGCAAATACACTTCACTGAAATCACGTTTACTTTTCAAGAAATCAAATAGTTCATAACGTCTGTTACAAAGGGAAAAGAAATTTTAATTGAAATAGTGTGAAATATTTTGAGTCTTTACAGTTGGAGAGCGCTTTGGATTACAACTTTTCCTCGCAGTCTGTGCGTTGTCACGTCAGCCGTAGCTTTTTGGTGCTGGCGGCATAATTAATACAGCTTCCTCAATCACGAATTTTCAGTGGAAATATCCTCTTGCTTAGAAAATGATTGTCCTGGCGGTAATATTATCCTCCGGTATTTCCTTTGGTGACAGCCAGTCAGACGTAATTGTTCTTGTGTACACAATTTCGTATGTGCTCGTCAATGACGTCTTTTACACTCACGGCTCCGTCATCAACGTCCCGTACACAGTTCCAAAACAATATAAAAGTCACTTTGACTCGCCCACCAAGAAATCACAGTCCGTCCACTTTTTACACGTGTGCCACGATCGCCAAATCACAGTTCTGGCGAAAAACAGTACCACACACAACAAACAGTTTAAAACTCTCCGCAGCAACAGTTAATGACTCAGCATGCGCGGCAGCTCATTATGTTACACACAAGATAAAAGTTTAAAGTACGTTAGTTCGTGCAACTCAGTTACTTGTAAAACAGTTCGGTTCTAGCCACAACAAACACAGTCCATCCACGTAAACATTGTTACTGCTGTTTTTAGTAGTTAACGAAGCCAACAGTATCCACAGTCTAACATTTTATTTCTCGACGTCCAAGTCGAAATGTAGCTTATACTTTGACCGAAAACACGGTCGCAAGTTTTCGCGTGCTTCTGTTTGGCACGATTACACAACACAGTCGCATACGCCATGGTGCTGTACAGCCACTCAATGCTACTGTTCGACTGCCAGCTATCGATATCGCTCTTGCATCATAGTTCGTACATCATTGCTGCATATTGCATTTACTTTCACACAGCGCACTTGAGGAAAGCATTACAGAGAAGGTCAAACATACAATGACACTTCTGCGTACTCAACTAAAAGAGATTCATGTAGCAATATTTATGAAATAAGATATCTACTTTTCATACTATAGAAAAAACAACAAATATTCTAAACAATCAAAGATATGTGTAAGGAGCATTTTTATGAAGCAGAACAAGAGAAAGAAGAAAAATATCTATCATAATTAGCAATATCTTCACAACAAGTGGAGGACGACCTCCTTTAAGAAGTTAAGGGCACCTCGGTGTCCGTCAAATCAACAAGGTATGCGTGCATCCCTGAGAAAACTCCTGTTCTCACCCTGAAAGATAGGAGTGTCCGCCGGCCGGTGTGGCCGAGCGGTTCTAGGTGCTACAGTCTGGAACCGCGCGATCGCTACGGCGGCAGGTTCGAATACTGCCTCGGGCAAGGGTGTGTGTGATGTCCTCAGGTTAGTTAGGTTTAAGTGGTTCTAAGTTATAGGGGGCTGATGACCTCAGAAGTTAAGTCCTATAGTGCTCAGAGCCATTTGATTTGGAAGTGTCCACTGGATACTAATCATGAAGATGTAAAAGAAAGGGCAACACTTGGTCATCGGTAACATTAAAGAAAACATTCTTCATCTGGCCCGTATCTAACACGAGGATCCAAATCCTAGTGCAAAAAATACCTGCAAAAACATCACGGATCCAAAAGGCGAAAGCTCCAGAATCTTAGGTCATAACCCCTCAGCCGTTCAACTTTCGAAGAACTCTACATGGAGGGGCAACTCTTTGTTGTTGCCAACGTGACGAACCGAAATATCATTTATTTCACATAAAACTGAATGTAGCAGAAACTTCGCACTGTATGCGTAAAAAACGCACATTAACAAACACAACGTTGGCACTGGCATGGAGCAGTGTCCCAGCGAGTGGTCAACCCCTTGGCGCCAAGCAATGTGGCGGTGGAGGCTTATTGAATTGGATACACCATAATTTTGGATGGAGAGAAAGCAACCGGTTTTCTCAGGCTGGTCGGGCGGCGCCATGGCAGCCTGACATATAATATCCGTACAGAAGAGGTTAAATGTGCTCAATTACCTTCTGTGGAGAAAAGCAGTGGATTGCCAGTCCTTGCCACCAGAGTGAAGAGGTGCTGACTCTTAGCCAACAAAAGCACAGAATGGGCCGTGGGTCAGCGTCTCCGAAACTCCTCTGCGGTCCTTGCCTATGTCACTGAAGCTCATTGATTGCCCTCTGGCGACAAGCGGGAGCCTGAGACCACACTGGTAGCACACCTTCCTAGTGATAAATACGTAAAACTTTCCCTCCAAACAAAGGTGCCCAGCATTCACAATAAACTAGCCACGAAATAGTGCCATGTAATGAGACAATAAGGCATAGCGATATGCGACAGTTATGCCACAACGTCACGTCACTGCCATGATTTGCGATGGACATTTAATTAATAATCCAACTTTTATCTGAATGCAAGTTGGTTTTATTCAGTATTCCAATACAAGTGACCATATTATTCGCTACTCTTTTGACTACCAAACACTATTTTTCAACATAATCTCCGATCAATGCGACGGCATTACGGCACCGAACTGGTAGGGCCTATACGCTCGCATTGTACCACTGTGCTGGTCATGATCGGAGCCAACGTCTTACTGCATCAATAACCTTCCCTCAGAGCGCATCCTTTGTTGAGCCAAACAGATGGAAGTCGCAATGTGCGAGATCAGGGCTGTATGGTGGATGAGACACGACCGTCCAATGACGTTTTCTGAGCTCCTCTCTGGTGCGCATGCTTGTGTGAGAACTAGCGTTGTAATGGGGAAGGAGGAATTTCGTTTGCATTTTTGCGGAGACGAATGCATTGAAGTCGTTTCTTCAGTTTCCTGAGAGAAACACAGTACACTTCAGAGTTGACAGTTGCACCTGGCGGGAGGACATCAAACATAATAACCCCTGCAGGGTCCCAGAACACAGTCGCCATGCCTTTAGCGTCTGAGGGCGCGTCTTTGAATTTCTTCTTCGGAGAATAGGTGTTATGGTGACACTCCATGGATAGCCGTTTTGGTTCCGTTTCATTGTGATGAATCGACCTTTTATGGCCTATGACGATGTTTGACAAAAATTTGCCACGAGCAACCTTGTAATGCACAAAAAATTCCGCACAGATCGTCTTTCGTTGCTCGTTTGGTCTTCTGTTAGGCGGCGAGAAAACCAGCGAGCACACACCTTTGAGTACTTCAACTGTCGATGAGTATGCCGGCACTACCAACAGAGACGTCCAGTTGAGCAGCGAGGTGTTTGGTGATGATCCGTGGATCACCTCGAATGAGAGGGCCCGCACTTTCCAACGTTTCAGGAGTCACAGCTGTGTGAAGTTAGCCGGTACACGGAAGATCGGACAGGTCTGCACCGATTATGACAGGCGCCTCAGCCAACGACTCGCTGTGCTTTTGTTCACTGCCAAATCTCCGTAGACATTCTGTAAGCGTAATTTTTTTAATGTGGTGACCCGTTTCGATCTTATTATAAGATTATCTTCAGACCTACAGTGAACAAGAATCCTTATAAACATATTAAGGACGAAATCGTATATTGATATTATTACCTTTTTATACTGTACTTTATAAACTATAAGATTTTAACTTGTTTTATAAGTTCTATATATGGTAATGATGACTTAATAGTAACTATCACGTTACTTTCTCAAGCGGCAGAAATGCAACTTACATGGTTGGCTACTCATGACGTTATGCCGGAGACTGTGGGCGGGTCTTTAAGTATTTAACGAACAGCTGTGGTCCTTCACGTTGCAGTACGTCACCAGCCACAAGCAAGAGGGTTGCCATACGCCACCGCCTCCAGCAGATATCTATGGTATATCAGCGTTATTTACTGTTTTATCAATATACGACTTCGTCCTTTATATGTTTATAAGGATTCTGTTTCATTGTAGATCTGAAGACGATCTTATAATAAGATCGAAACCGGTCACACATTAAAAAATTTATGCGATCAAGACTGCTTCCAGTTTATTTATAATAATTGTAGATTGCTGTTTCCTATAATAAGAACTGTGTTCTTTAAAATATTGTGTAATAGCCTATGAATATCTGCAATGTTCTGGTTATCGCCAAAAGAAACTCAATGACAGCTCTCTGCTTGGAACGCGCCTTCGTTGGAGACGCCATTTTGAAGGGTACGTATAGCGCCGCCATCTATCGGAACTTCATGGAAGTGTAGGGGCTGAAGCGGGAATATTCCACGATGCCACGCAACAAATTGTGCATTATTTCAAATGAAATCGGAAGAGAGAAAACACTGTTTTGCATTACTTATTGAACGTCCCTTGTACGTCATCAAGGAGAGTCACGTGCCTGCTTGGTACTAATTCTAGACCACGTACAATGCTCTGAGCGACCAGTACGCTTCTGTAAGTGGGTGAGTAATAGCTTATCCAGTGTACTTAGAGGGAGAGAGAGAGAGAGAGAGAGAGAGAGAGAGAGAGAGATTAATTCAGACAGAGACTGGGAGAGCGATGCTGAGTTTGTGTGTAGATGAGGAACGTGTGTGGCGTGAGACAGCGAGGAGAGCGGAGATGGGGAGGTAATTCTCGCCGCGGTGCGGTGTTTGGAAAGCCCGTTGCGGCCACAGTTGAGCAAGCCTCTGCAGAGCTAAAGTTAGCTGTCAGGCCTACTCGTCGCGAAGCACCGGCCCGAGGCGTCTCGTCTCCAGCGTCGCCTGGCTTCCCTGTCCCTGTAAACTTGATCAAAGCAGGCGCTGCCCCACTATGCACCCAGCACCTCGTTCCGACCGGCACAGCAAGATGGTTGCTCAGTGGAGGCTACCATATCCCTGCTTCACTGGTCACAAACTGCGTCTAACGTGCTGTTTGCACGTGCTTCCGAGTACCGTCGCACACGCACCTGAAAGCTTGTTTACTTCGTCTCCCTCAACACCGTATGCACGATCACTTTCCATTCAGTGTCTCACGATATGAAGATCTGTAAAATACAAAGCTGCGTAATAGTCATATCGTTGTTCCCACATAACCTCATTTAATCTATATACATTATAAAAAAGTGTGTGTGTGTTTGTTTGTGTTCCAGATTTCCTCCTGAACTGTTGGTCCAAACTTGGTACACATATACCTTACTGGCAGGGGGCTATTACCGTGAGGGTGAGGGCCATGTACCTATCAAAGGGGTGAGGATGGAAAAGAAGCTTTGCCCGCGACGTGTAAATTCCTAGGTTTTATTCATCCATTGTTTGAGAATGAGAGCACATTTCGACATGCAGTAACCTCTAGACATAATTTTAAACCTTTACGAAATTTTTTCCTCTGTGAAAAATCCTGCAAAATACTGCAATAAAAAATGTTTATCCCTTATTACTTTCTCGCTGTTCATGAAGGACAGATACCACTTAAGGCATGACGCTATAATTTGTTACTTCTTTACTACTAATTGTATTCGCAACACGTTTACAGATAGTATGCACATATACCTCTGAATGCAACTGCAAAATTACACTTTTGTTTGACACATAGTTCAGGAGATCGGCGTCACAATCATTAAGTACAAAACTAGACGCTGACTAACGGACGTCGACTCTCAGCTATAAATTAATACTTGGGCAACGCCGGTTTTCTCCGCTAATAGTTAAATATAATTAATGAAACAGTTTGATTCTACCATACATGTCAGTGCCATTAATAAAAAAGGGAAAAAACAATAATTTTTGCACTGTAATATGTCATAATTTAGTTTCTTAATGTTGTACTACAAGTTTCGAGGTTTAATACCTTATTTCCGGTACATGTCGCTTCCAATATCTTGGATGCTGTCCAGTTCAGCGAAGTGATTATGTTGCGCTGCTGAGCGCACTAAACCTGCTGCAAATGTGAATGCTTGAAACAATCACAAGGGACCTATTGAACTTCAGTAGAAATTAGTATAAATGCCGATTTTCTTCCGGAGTCGAATATTCACTTAGTTTGCCAAACTCGTATTGTCATACAGTGACCAACTAATGACTATATTACATTACCCGATGAATAGTATTCTCCTACTACACTAAAGTGTAACTACGCATGAAAGAGAAAATGTTGTGAAGACTTCGGCTTTGAGCAGTGACGAGGGAAAATTTCGTTGTTTTTCAGAAATTTCACGGCAAAGTACTAATAAACTCTCATAAAATAAGATATTTCTAGTACATTCATTACCATTTTTAATTCAGGTAAATCTTTATTTTGGAATATTTCTAGAGTAAAGACAATGCTAAAATAGTAAATGGTGCGCAAAATTTTATACTTAAAATGCATCATTGGGTACTTCACATTGTTTGCTTCGATACTGAGTACTTTGAACATGGGTTAACAGTAGCTTACAACTGTTCACTTGCTTCGCGAATTAAACAAACGACACTGTGAAACCTCTCAGACATACAATATGTAAAGGTCCTAGTTGTTTTAGTTTATAATATTAAGACTTGCATTATCATTTTTCACAATTATAAAGTATAATAAGCTCAAAATCAGACTCTGATACTGCACGATATGAAATTAATTTTATTGTCACCGTACTTAAGGGTTCAGTGTTAAGAATGACCCTCGACGTATCTGCTATGCAACTATAACTTAAATTCACGTAAGCAGTGGTAAAGGACACAACACTGTTTATGTGCTTGCATAATTATTCGCGTGTACCTATTTGGCAACATGTTTTGAAGCGCATTTGCATTCAGTGACATATTCAGGGCCTATATCTGAAACGCAGCTGTCCACATCATCCTCGGATTTGTACAAATCGTACCGAAGAGCATTTTCCTGGCCACGAACACCGCACAGGTTCTACGATCGGATAAAAAAAAAAAGAGAGAGAGAGAGAGACTGACAGCTAGTTGTTTAAAGGACAGCTACCATAGCAACATCAATCAGAGCACGAGTGTGGTAATGCCTTCTGTCCCGTGCACAATTGTCATACCGTTCTCCTACCTCAACTGCCGGTTACCAGTCAGACGAGAACAATTATTGTCTTTAACAAGATTGTTGTGATTTGTTTTATATGCGTTGTATATTTTCGAGGTGTGTTTCTTTTTCAGAATAAGCAGAGATAGCAGCGAAATTGCACAGGAAAGTGATAAGACTATTACAATCCTGCAAAGTGATCTCAATGTTGTATTTTGAGGTAGAACATGTGACCGTATTCAGTACAGAATGTCGAATCTGATGTTACCAGAGCCGTACTGCCCTCAGCCGAAATGGCGAACCGACAACATTTCCCCCTTGTATGCTGAACTATCACTCATATTGTGATTCTGATCTAGGAATTCTATAGGTATCCAGGACATTGGCACTTACTATTGTTTACTAGTACACATCGTGACAAAGTTTCCATTAGTGAGAATCTGTAACTGGAGACAGAGTTGCCCTTTCTCTCTTTATAGTAGCACTATCAACCAACATAAATAAAGTACAATATTTACCATGTTTGACATGTTTCTGTTTTTCATTGATTGTCCCTTACCATTGTTTACAGCCAAGGTCTACGTATAATCAGACCATTGCTCGATTTGGGCTTTTACCACAGGAGGGATGTCCTAGTGAGTCAGTATAAAGAAATGTAGCGTGTTATGAATATAAAAGCGTATATTCCTGTTGGTGACAGGACATTGTACTGTACAACATTACGAGTACATCAGTATTTACGTAATTTGCGGACTAATGATAATAGCTGTTACAAATAGCGTGTTTATAGGTTGGTAGTACTGCAAGTTACCTATAAAAATTTATCTATAAATGAAAATACTAAATATTCTTTTTTCAGAAACTTTCTCCTCGTGTAATATGTGCTTTAGATATCGTGTTCAACTGTTGAGTAATAATGACTGTTGGTTGGCCCTGTGTTGCTCATGTGAACAGTGTCGTGCAACAGAACTTTGCACTTGGTGAAATACTGAATTTGAAATAATGAAAACTAATTTAATTAAATGGAAAGTAACTAGTTCGTACTCAGTGAAAACCATTTAACCGAAACTCATAATATACTGAGGTATATTATGGAAGTTGTGTGACATGAAGTGCAATTTCTGACTTTAAATGTCTACAAAAATAAAATACTGCTCTGTTCATAAGAAAAATATCTGTTTGATTTTATCTATTCTGTTCACTGTAAATTGCTCTGATTGCTTAGCACAACAACTGATAATTTTGACCACAAACTGTTTCCTTATAAGAATGTAAAGTGAGAAATGACCCTGAAATAAAAGTAACTTACCTCATGCTCATCATTTTATTTTGTGTCTGATGTGCTGGCGTTCTCGAAACCAAATACAAATCAGCAACTTCAACAGTTAAAAATAAGAGAGAGAATAAAAGAAAACCCACTACAAAATTTGCTTTTTTCTAGTCAAAAATAATCTGTGGCTTTGTGTGCAGTGCACGCACAATAACACATTCAGAACTTTACTAAGAATTATGGATCAGGGTTTTACTTTAGAGAAAGTCGTTCTCCAAAAATTAAACTCTGATTATTGTCAGAAAATACTGAAAACAGAAGAAGATACTAAAAATTACGAAATTCTCTCAATACAAATATTACAGACTTCCAACCAGGTGCGTTATTTGTGCCATAGTAAAAACAAAGCTATGAAATGAACACTAATCACGAATGTTAGTAGTTACCTGAAGGACAAAGATTTCCTTCCCTAATAGTTCCGACAAACAAACATTTTATTCTCGCGGATGCTTTGGTTGCCTTGAAAAATTACTCAAAAAATCTTCCCCATCTTCACAGCAAAGTATTCCAGATGATTTCTCTCTGATTCATAAACGTCAAATTTCCTTCTGTGAAGACGCAGCTGCCTGCTGCTAGGCATGCCCCACTGCTGCACAAGTGACTGGCGACTAAGCGCACCGCGGATTCCATTCAACACAGGGTCAAGGATCTTATTCGCTTCTCGAGCCGTGCGGTCATTCATCTTTGTCCCATTACTGTAAAGGTGAACTACAATGGCAAATACATACGAGTACCTTACAGTACTTTCAAGTACGGACTACTTGTGGCAAGAGCAAGCCTGTAATAATTATTTTCCCATGGGAATCATGTCAGGTGTTGAAGTGTGGACAGATAGAAGCAAAACTTGTGGCAAGAGCAAGCCTGTAATAATTATTTCCCCATGGGAATCATATCAGGGGTTGAGGTGTGGACAAATGAAAGCAAAACTGTCAGCACTGACAGACGTAGTCGACTTAGTTGTGTAGTTATTACCACCTAGAAAACATCAGGCAATGGATGTATGTATGTGTGTGTGTGGGGGGGGGGGGGGCAACTATATTACAAACTTTTTGTTGTATATGTGTGGCAACTACACTCTAGTTGCCAAAAGTCATGGGATACCTCCTAATATCGTGTTAGCCTCCTTTTGCACTGCATAGTGCAGAAACTTGACGTGGATGGACTCAGAAAGTCATGGGAACTTTCCTGCAGAAATACGGAGTTATGCTGCCTCTATAGCCGTCAATAATTGCGGAAGTGTTGCTCGTTCATGATTTTGTGCACAAACTGATCTCTCGATTAAGTATCATGAATGTTTGATGGGTGGGCAAATCACATTGTCCAGAATGTTCTTCAAACCAGTCGCAGTGGCCTGGTGATATGGTACATTGCCATCCATAAAAATTCTATCGTTGCTTGGGAGCATGATGTCCATGAATGGCTCCAGGTCGCCAAACATAATAATTCCCAGCCAATGATCGGTACAGTTAGAGCAAAGGACCCAGTCCATTCCAGCCCACACCATTATGGGGCCACTACCAACTTGCACAATGCCCTGTTTACAACATGAGTAAATGGCTTTGTGGGGTGTATGCCATATTCAACCCTACCATGATCTCTTACCAACTGAAATGGGAACTCATCTGACCAGGTCACCGTTTTCCAGTCTAGGATCCAATTGATATCTTCACGAGCCCAAGAGATGCGCTGCAGGTGATATCATGCTGTTAGCAAAAGCACTCGCTTGAGGCGTCTGCTGCCATAGTCCATTAACGCCATATTCCGCTGCACTGTCCTAACGGATATGTTCGTCGTACATCCTACATTTCTGCCGTTATTTCGCACAGTCTTTCTTGTCTGTTAGTGCTGATAACTCTATGTAAACGCCACTGGTCCGAGTCGTTAACTGAAGGCCATCGGCCTCTGGATTGTCCATGGTAAGAGGTAATGCCTGACATTTGGTGTTTCCGGCATGCTTCTGACACTATGCATCTCGGAATATTGAATTTACTTTTTTCCGAAATGGAATTTCCCTTGTGTTAAGCCCCAACTGCCAATTCGTGTTCAAAGTCTGTTAATTCCCACTGTGTGGCCATAATCACGTCGAAAGCCGTTTCACATGAATCATCTGTGTACAAATGACAGCTCTGACAATGCACTGCTCTTTTATACTTTGTGAACATGATACTACTTATTATACTAAATTGCTACGATAATTAATTGAATTCTGCCACCTCATTGATTTATGAGGTTAACCTATTGTTCTGTCCACACCCAGTAGACGAGTGTTCAGCATCACAGAATGTCAATCCCAATTCCCGGGTTCGATTCCCTGCTGGGTCGGAGATTTTCTCCGCTCAGGGACAGGGTGCTCTGTTGTCCTAATCATCATCATTTCATCTCCATCGACGCACAAGTCGCCGAAGTATCGTCAAATCGAAAGACTTGCACCCGACGGATGGTCTGCCTGATGGGAGGTCCTAGTCACATGACATTTTTGCCTATTGCTCAGCTATGTTGCTTTTCATGTGAACCCCATTCCTACTCATCCTTAAGTCCCTTAACCTATTGTTATGCTAACTGATTTATGACTCCCCTGGGGTCTGATTTATTATCCCTGGGGTTAATCTGTCCTTCTGAGAAAATCCCACCTCAGTGAGAAAAGGGACACTTATTCAGTTCTGAGCCACTTGTCAACCTCCTGGGAAGTTCCCCAGCCTTCGTCTCCCTCCAAGTGGAGGCAAATCTCTGCTATTGATACCTGGTAAATTCCTTTGGAACACATGCTTTATATTTTTCTCTCTGTCCCTCTCTTTCTCTCTCAAGTGGCTACATCCTGACCAGTGAGTGTTGGTAACGTGTCCTGCAAACCACACTGACTCCTCTTTTGTCTTGAACAAAGTAGTGGATACCTTGTAAATCCCCAGTCCTCCTCAAAATGCTGGACTGTTGTTGTCTTGGAAATAGTCGATTTGCACTAGCACCACCCTACCAAATTGATAGACTAATTAATCGATACCCTCTGCGAAGAACAGTTTTTCTTTGTTCCCTGCTGGTGGGTACTGGGACTGGCATATTTGACAGTATATTCTGGAGCTATCCAGTATTCGACGCCAGTATACATCTACATCTACATCACCTGGTTTCCAAGCCTTACTCTTGCCCCTTCTGGATTTTACTTTCCTACTGTTAGTGAATACAGGTAAAATTATGTCATTTAGCGGAAAATCCATTACGTTGGAGATAGCTGAAAATGACAGTGAGAATTTAAAATCTCGGCTGAATTGCACTATATTTGGAAAACAGTTTTCAGGAGACAGGGCAGGAGGTTTGACTGGAGTGTGCTCACAATACCATTATTGGAAACAATAAATCGATTACTCAAGAATTTGACACCATAAATGGAAGTGTTGCTGTATAAAATTGTAGTTGTAATTTAAAATTACGGCGGGAGTTAATGCCATCATGGTTGTGCAATTCCTGGCCACCTCCAGGTCAGCTAAGTGCATTTTTTGAAGCACTATAAAGTTCTTAAGTTGATTCGCTCTGCTACACCAGTAAGCAAAAGAAGGGGAAAACTCCTACCACATGATAGGATAGTGACAAAAACGACTCCATCTTTACTTAAATAAATACCACTCCACCTTCCTGCTGCAAAGCTAAGTCAACTGGGACTTATTGAGAAACACTCAAATGTCGCACACAGCGGCCATCGGCAAATGGATAGGGCACTCTGTAAATACACACACTCGAACCATAATCCATTCCATACTAGTTGCCATGGGTAAATATCAGAGATTGCGGAAACTTCTGTAGGCCACTCCTGCTTGTTATGTTTGAGCCCCAGATCTCCTGGCATACACACACAGATGCTCAAAGGCCAGAGAGACTGTAGCCTGTCCACCAAGTCATCAACTGATCAGTTTACATGAGGGACTGATCACCTAGCGCAGACATTTGCCATACTGAATCTACTTACACAGCACACGTGATCCTGAAGGCTGTCCAATACGTACTAACTATTAGTAAGCTATTCACCCATCCAGAGGGCGACAAGGTTAGGTCAACTGCACCCTCGTACCCCACTTGCCCGGTTTGGGAGGTTCAGCGGCGACTTGCGGCATAAGTCACAAATGTCCATTTGTTCCAGCCACCGGCTACCTCAGCCACAAGCCTGGACCCCAAGCGTTGTCGTCCTAGTAAACAAGCCACGTATTTATCAATGTAATTGCAATTAACTATTACGATTGCAGCACAGTCTGGTGACATTCAAAAAGGAGCGACGTATTGGAAATACCTCCTCAAGACGACTGTGACTCCGTAAATCCATATCGTTCTTATGACTGGATATAATTTTCCACGTAAAATCCATCATACCCCTTAGAGCTATCGACACAGTGAAATCATAATTTTCCTTGTAAAATTAAGAGAATCTGTATCTCCACTACGACCAGACATAGTCCCACCCACATAATTTTCTTTGCACATGTCAGGACACTGACCATAGTAAGTTTACGCTCCTACACGTACAGCATCTGAAAAAAATTATGGTATGTCGACACTGACACTGGCTAGGGTTCTCAATTCTATAAAATTATTTGACATTTAGGTCTTCTAGCCAATCAGATTCGAGACCATGCAGCAGGTATTTTCAGTCAGAGCTTCTGGAAGGTGATGAATCCCGCCAAGTCTCTCTCAAATGAGTGCTGTAAAGCACAAGCGCCCGGCACTATGTGATAATCGACAGCGCACCTGCGCACGAAAGTATTGGAAGGACATCATCTATATGGATTGGTGAAGTCTAATAAATATCACAGTCAATATTGTGACAAGGAACAAGTTAGGATCTGCTTCGGGGAGCCGATAAGAGGACGTTCTGCAAATGTATGACGTTACAGCCTTATTGCCTGCTCTGTACACAATGGCAGATCCCATTGAATCCTTGCATTGATATGTTGTGCAAGTGTTTACAGAATGAATCTAATACCCTTATGGTTGGATATACTCGTCAATGCTTCGAAATCACTATTCCCCATATCAAATATATCTTCCCATATTTTTTTTTTATGGGAATAGTAATCTGATTACTTGCCACACATGTCTGATTACATGTCAGAGTACAAACCACAGTAGCTTTATGTTGCAATAGCATAACATCCCGACAAGTTGCGTGATTGCCAGTTATAGGTGCATAGCATCCAAAAAATCATGGTATGTCTACATTCAGATCAGCTGGGTGTCGGTTTGCATGGCCTACCATAGCTTCCCAGCAGCAAAATCCTCGCTTCACGTTGTCGTTATAACATATTTGTCGAGGACTAAACGGTGTAATTACAATTAAAAAGCCCTAGCGTTCTATTTATGTTGCGTACGTTCTTGCATGATAATCAGAGTATGCTAGAACAGGGAAAACTGACAAATTTAATGTAGATAGAGTATCTTGGAAACGTCGAGATAACTTCTATGAAAACATCACATTAGCCCCCCCCCCCCCCTTCCTCCAGATGTCACATCCTCACGAGATGTCTCGATTTCGCCACTTCCAGGAAATGATTTAACATGTAGGTCTTCCAGCCAATCAAAATCGAGAACAGACTATAGGAATTCTGCTCTTGGGATGTTATAAAAGCACTGAGAGTTGAGCATCATCATACACTGATGTGATAGATAGTGGCTATGGTATATTCCCATCCACACACTGTGCTTGCGGTATCCCTGGAATTATCCACAGTTCAATGGGTGCTGGAGTCCATTGCTGAGCTGCACCATGCTGTTTGAAAGCCTCAGTGCACTTCCATTACTCATAGCCACCACAACAGAGAGAGGAATGGAACGGAATGACTTTCATATATCCAAAAAAACATGTAACTGCCCTCAGTTTTACGTATCTTTCACCAATTTCGCTATTTTACCAGGTTTTTCTCTGGACAGATATGCGAGTCCTTGTAGCCATCAATAGGAAGCAAGAAAAAACTGTACAACACAGAGGGTATAAATTTAATTGATTAGTCAATCAACTTGATACAATGAGGGTAGCGCAAATCGACAGTTTCTAAGACATCGACAGTCTAGCATTTTGGGATGGGCTGCGGATTTACCAAGTATTTGCCATTATGTTCAGGACAAAGGAGGGCCTAGTGTGGTTTCTGGTGGTATACAACAGAAACTTGCTGGTCAGGAAGTAGCCCCACGTGCGAGAGGGAGGGAGAGAGAGAGAGAGAGAGAGAGAGAGAGAGAGAGAGAGCATGTGTTTCGATACATATTTCCCAGGTACCAGTTTCAAAGAGTTACCAGCACATGACACATTGGCTAACCAGAAGTAACCGGGGGGAAGGGGGCAGGCGTAGGAGCGGAGGAGAGGATTGGAGAGGGAAAAGGGTGGGTCGGTTGCTTCTTCCAGCAGTCTATCAATCAGTATCAGCACAGAAGGGCGAGCACATGCATCAGCTGCTTCCGCTGACCTGATGTGGAAGGCACGTGTTTGAGAACAAAACAGGAGGTGAGTCTGGTATCAAATCTCGTAGGTAGTCGACATCCAGCATCACGCATTCCTCCTCAGGTGACAAGTACATCCCAATGTAGCACTCAGGACTCAGTGGGTAGCTGGTGATGCAGCATGTGTGGTGCAGTGCAGTACATGTGATGATGTGATGTCCCAGCTGTAGGTTCCTGAGACGTATGAAGTCGGTGAATGGTCCGATTGGAAGCCTTTCTTTTTCACCAGATATAGGTTGCCATGAGTGTCTTAAGTGAGATTTCTTTCCGAAAATTGTAATATCTCGCACATTCAATAAATTTGATGAGATAATTCCCATCAAATATGCAAATGAGCTGTAGTGATCAATTAGAAGTGCCTCAGTATTGCCAGGGAACCAGTGGGTTGTGGGATAGATGCAGTAAGGATTTTGACATCCACCAACAGGATGTGAGGTGAAGTCCTAAGAGTGGAGGTACCGCAAATGAGCTATTTTCCACCGATACTTTTGTATCGAAAGTGGCACATGGTTTCTGAGAAGAGAGGTGGTGGAGTGGGGAAGAAGGAAGGTTATTATGTCACTTTACATGAATTTCAATCTTATGTCATGAGGTCCTTCACCCCAGCAGCTCAGCACAGACTGAGTCTCTTTCCCACCAATTTCCAGGTGGGGGAGAGGCGCAGGAAGTGGGGGAGGAAAGAGGCTTAGAACTGAACTGTGAGGTTTTCTTAGAAAGACTGATGACAACACATCCAAACTGGAGCAGTTTGATTATGTAATTGGAACATTTAGTTGCTGGACACGGTAATACTTGCACCCCCCACAAATAGCTCTGCACAGACTGGTCGATTATCCTACCAAATGTTTTATGGGGGTAAGGGTGAGGGGGAAGCTGGGGTTTTTCTCAGGAGGGTGACAAGTGGCTTAGAACTGGACAAGCGTCCCTTTTCTGAGAGCAATGGGGGAAAGGAGGGAGGAGGAGTGGTGGGGGGGGGGGGGCTCCTCAGAGGGACAGATTATCTCCAGGGGCTCATAAATGTATGCACAGCGGGTCATAAGTCAGTTAACATAGCAGTAGGTTAAAAGACCCCTGGAGTGAGGGGTTACATGAAACACCACTCAGCAGAACAATAGGTTAAGTTCATAAATCAATAGCTGTCACAATTTAATTAATTAGCATATCAATTTTAGTTACAATTTCAATTGCTTTCTCAAGTTGTTTTGTGGAAGTGGGTGGGTATTGAAGATTTTCTTTATGGGTTTGGGAATCTTTAACTGGTGATGCACACATTTCCTACAACTCTAGTACAATCATTCTGATTTAAAGGGAGCCATCTCTTCACAATGTTTCAAGAGCTTTTATAGCCACATCCATTTCTTGTTCCGCTTTAGGGATTGAAGAAATTCTGTTTCGCATAGAGAATGATATTATTAGCAGAATGTCCAGTAGATTAGAGATTAGATTAGATTAATACTTGTTCCATAGATCGTGAATACGACACTTCTTAATGATGTGGAACGTGTCAGGTTAATGAAAGATGTCTGCACAAGATATTACATTACACAAAATATTGCATGACACTAATGCTTAAGTTAGTTTTTTTCCCTCCCTTAATTTGTATCTAAAAATTCAGCCAATAAGTAGAAGGAGTTGTCATCTAGAAATTCTTTTAATTTATTTTTAAATGTTGGTTGACTATCTGTCAGGCTTTTGATGCTATTTGGTAGGTGACCAAATACTTTTGTGGCAGCGTAATTTACCCCCTTCTGTGCCAAAGTCAGATTTAACCCAGCATAGTGAAGATCATCCTTTCTCCTGGTGTTATAGCTATGCACACTGCTATTACTTTTGAACTGGGCTGGATTATTAACAACAAATTTCATAAGTGAATATATATATACTGTGAGGTTACTGTGAGGATCTGTAGATCCTTAAATAGATGTCTGCAAGATGACCGTGGGTGGGCTCCAGCAATTATTCTGATTACACGTTTTTGAGCAATGAATACTTTTCTACTCAACGATGAATTACCCCAGAATATGATACCATACGAAAGCAGTGAATGAAAGTAGGCATAGTAAGCTAATTTACTGAGATTCTTATCACCAAAATTTGCAATAACCCTAATAGCATACGTAGCCAAACTCAGATGTTTCAGCAGACCATCAATGTGTTGCTTCCAGTTTAACCTCTCATCAATGGACACACCTAAAAATTTTGAAAATTCTACCTTAGCTGCAGACTTCTGTTCAAAGTCTATATTTATTACTGGAGTTGTGCCATTTACTGTACAGAACTGTATATACTGTGTTTTATCAAAATTTAAAGAGAGTCTGTTTGGTGAGAACCACTTAATAATTTTGTGCAAAACATCATTTACAATTACATCACTTAGTTCTTGGTTTTTGGATGTTATTACTATACTTGTATCATCAGCAAAAAGAACTAACTTTGCATCTTCATCAATATGGAATGGTAAGTCATTAATGTATATCAAGAACAGTAAAGGACCTAAGACCGAACCCTGTGGGACCCCGTGCTTGATAGCCCCCCAGTTTGGGGAATCGGCTGTTGTTTTAACATTACACGAACCACTTATTTCAACTTTCTGCATTCTTCCAGTTAAGTATGAATTAAACCATTTGTGCACTGCCCCCCTCAAACCATAATGATTTAGCTTATTTAAAAGAATTCCATGATTTACATAGTCAAAGGCCTTTGAGAGATCACAAAAAATACCAATGGGTGATGTCCGGTTATTCAGAGCATTTAATATTTGATCAGTGAAAGCGTACACAGCATTTTCTGTTGAAAAGCCTTTCTGAAAACCAAACTGACAGTGTCTCATAAAGTAAAACTAAGCCCATTTTAAGCAACCACTATGAAGTTATTTAGCAACCCTTCAAATGTAGATTTTCCACACGTTTATTGCGAACCATTATGGCTGTTGTTCAAGAAAATGGACAAGAGAACTGTGTAGTAACTGATTCACGAAATTTTGCCAGAGAAAAAAAGATTATCACTCAAGTATGAATATTAGCTGTAAGCCTTGTAACTCAGGAGAGGTCTTCAGTGCAAGCTGCTATTGTCAGTCAGTTAAGACATCATACGCATTGAGAAACTACTGATTTCATTCTCACTGCTTGCGAATGGAGGTAAAAAGCGACGCAGTGACGTATCATCTGTAAGGAAAAACCACCAAATGCCATACATGGAGGTCCTCAAATGCCAAGCAAGACCGAGTTCTACAGAGTTTGGGAGCTTAAGAGTCCAGCGATAAGAAGAGTTCCAGCCTCGGAAGACGATACTAAGCAGATGCTGTGTAAGTGAGTAATCAGGCACAGTAATTTCGCGCACTAAGGAGTTTGCGCGCAACTACCTCTGGGCTGACGTTACTGTTTTGGATTCTATTAGAACAACAGAATGTGGCACCACTATGATTAGTGGTCTTTAGTACTATACATTGCTGTATATACTCGAATCTTAGTAAAGTTATAGACCAGGGTGCTCACTCTAGTAAGTCTTATCTATCTTTTTGTAAACCAGTGCTCTTCCGCATGTTCATTGCTAAAACGTGAAGAAGCAATCAAAAGCATACTAGTAAACCAACCAAGAGTCTCATTTTCCCTGTCATCACCATATCGACCTACTTAGCCTGACGTCCAAATCTTTCTGTACCATCTCTAACCACAGAGACCTGAAAAATCTTAATTTGATCGCGTCGCCATTTCACTCCTGTACACACCCGCTCGCGTAGCAAGAAACGGATGACCTCAGAATCCCACGTCATCTCTGATCTGAGAGTGAGCTTTTAAGTATGTTGTGTCACACTTCGGTTTGCGATAATTTTTACTTTCAGGAAGAGGTCGAGCAGCAATAAACGATGAATCGACCCAACGTCCGTGAAAAGCACGGCCTAGTTTTACTAGCCGAGAAGATGACTTTTGTGAATAGCCCAGTGGTTGAAATTTCCTGGCAGATTAAAATTGTGTGCGGGACCGAGACTCGAACTCGGGACTTTTGCCTTTCGCGGGCAAGTGCTCTACCATCTGAGCTACCCAAGCACGACTCAGGCTCCGTCCACACAGCTTTACTTCTGCCAGTACCTCGTCTCCGACCTTCTAAACTTTACAGAAGCTCTCCTGCGGACCTTGCGAAAGTAGCACTCCTGAAAGAAAGGATACTGCGGAGACATGGCTTAGCCTCAGCCTGGAGGATGTTTCCAGAATTCTGCACCCAGTTGGTGTCTCTGATTTTTGGCGCTTTGAGAAAACACAGAATGTGACGAATCTAAAGACGTCTGTGTGTGGTACACATCTGACACATCATTCAGAACATGGACAGCTAATTACTTTTTGCGATTCATGCAATGCACGACAATTGAATCCTTACGTAAATGATTATGCAGTAGACTGGCTACGGCTTTGTTGATGCACCATCTAAAAATGTTCAAATGTGTGTGAAATCTTATGGGACTTAACTGCTAAGGTCATCAGTCCCTAAGCTTACACACTACTAAACCTAAACTATCCTAAGGACAAACACACACACACACACGCCCGAGCGAGGACTCGAACCTCCGCCGGGACAAGTCGCACAGTGATGCACCATCTGTTGGGATACTTACGCGGTGGTTTGTTTAGCACATCATGTTCAGAGCTATACTCCTCAAGACCTGCTAACAGTGTACTGAAAATATCTTGTCCTCCCTCATTTTATAACTGAAAAATACCATTAAAATATTTGCAGACAACTCTCTCTAAGCACAAATGTACATTTATTGTAGAACAGACTACAGGAAATCGTTGTACTTTCGTCCATCATGATACTAATTTTGTACCTGATTGCATTAGGAAGTGGGAAAGATTCTTTTCATTTCTTCTCCTATAAACATAATGTTATTTCGGCATGGAGATTCAGAATGATGCGTATCACCGACTTACAAACCGTTAAACTTTTGTAGTTCGATTAGTGCAGGATATGATTTAGGTAATAATTTCCTATTAGTTATTACATGTGCAGCTCTGAAGGGCAATGAAGTTGTGGTTACTTTTTCATGGTTTTGCTTTCCCCAAAACTTTTCACTTTCACTGACTCATTTTTCTATACGTTGCCTTTCCTTGTTTCTGTGCTTTTGGACCCTTGTTGTTCTCAGAACGTCAGTGAGAATAATAATGAATATTTAGTATTTTAATTGAGGATATACTCGACAGCACATTGCGTGTAGCTTATTTTCCAAGAATAGTGTTTGAGAAACCAAGCTTCTTCCTCATGAATGTGTGTCGCGTCAAAGCTTTTTTATGTTGTAACAATAGTTTTCGTTTTTCAAAATTAATTAATGGTAGTGTGGTATTTTTGAAAAATCTCAGATTATGAAAAAATGTTGATTATGCAGTTTTCAGGACAGTTAATTACACTTCAGCTTTTATATGAAATACATTTTTTTGTATAGTATGGTTTCTAAGCTATTCCCTCTAAACCTATTATACCAAATTAGCTTTTGGGCCGTATTTTTTGCCTTTAAAGTGTAGTTGGGCAAAAACGCAAAAATACATATTGCATATTTTCACCCATATACAAACCAGCCAAATTTCTTCCAGATCGTTTATCCACACCTGGGAACGTTCCCATGGAAGGAAGGTGATATTATGGTCAAATTTTGATGTGGTGGCGCATTTTACGAATATACCTATCAAATACTCGTTGGACCTAGTATTGTAGTTCTTTGAAAGAACCGTAATGGAGCTATTTACTCAAACTCTTACTTCATATTATTATCAATACGACAGCCAGTATTATGGTCAGAAAGACTGCTTCGCACTGAGAAGCCCGATGACTTCAACTGTTACAAACCTGTTTTTAGGAAAATTCGAACCTTAACAACACGTTTGTCATTTGAACCATGGACAGCAAAAACTTGAAGTGTTCTTGGAACATTTCAACAGTATTTATGTGAGATGTTCATGAAAAGCACACACAATTTAAAAGATGCACCAGATTCACAGTTTTAAAATACAGCAATCAAATTTTCTACCATGCTTTACATGAAATTAACACATTTACTGTTAAGTTCATCGGGTTATATATATTTAATTTTCTATGGAATTTAAAAACTGTTTATTTTCTACAAATAACGTATGTACCTTTTTCTCAGAAACTATTCAATACATTTCTACAATATTTTTGTCCGTGGAATCTCTTTACCTGTAGTTAGCTTCTCTCATAAAGTATTTTTAGTATTTTTTTAATTTAATTATGTAAGTATAATATAAAATTCATGCAAAATTCCAAGCACTGTGTCTCACATCTCAGGTTACATTTAAAATTTCGAAATTTACTTTTGAGACAACACTGATTGGGTCTATAGAAATAAGTGAACAATATCACGTAATTCTAGCCTTAATAAATTCTAAGAAAAAGGTACATAAACTTTAAAAACTATAATTTTCAGAAAACGATATTTAAAGTTCAATCTAACGTTTTTTCTTATCTCACGTCTTCAGAGGGCCCCCAGATTTGTACTCAGGGCCCTCTTTCCCTTTAGGGCTTTTCTTCTGGTTTCTTGTTTTCTGAGATTGTTTGAAATCAGTCCAGTTGTTTAAGAGAAGATGTGGAACACACACGCATTGATTGTTTAGAAAACTAAGTTTCCGAGATTTCCGAAAGGAAAGATTATAATCAATGCCTATTATCAATTTTGACAATGGCTGTTCCTTATGAACTTTTAACACGAACTCCATTAAAAACTGAAAATTACTCAGAGAGTAATGGAGAAATCCATGAGAAACAGACAGACAAATAAATAAATGTATCAGGATACAGGCTGAAGTATTTGATGTAATTATAATGACACCGTAGATGCAACCACAGTGGAGTGATATCCGTGGGACAACAAACCTAATATGTGGTACCTGATTCGGGGCAGCAGCCTTGTAGGGGTAACAGACTGGATGATTGAGTGATCTCGTCTTGTAGCATCAGCCAAACGGGATTTACGATGATGGTACTGCGAAGGCTGAAAGCGAGGAGAAAATACAGATGTTATTTTGTCCGAGGGCATGAAACTCTGGTATACGTCTTCATGAAGATGACATGCTCTTGAATAAAGTATTTCAGAAAGGAAATGGTCTCGATTTGGATCTCCGGAGGGTGATGCCATAAAAAAACACAAAATTGGCATTCTACAGGTCGGAGAGTGGAATGTTAGGTCTTTTAAATGGGTAGATAAGTTACAGAATTTAAAAATGGAACTGTATAGGATGAAGTTATACACAATGAAATTAGTCATGTGTGGTGGAAAGATAACAGGGCCTTTGGTCGGATGAGAACAGGATTATACATACACAATCAGAAAGGGAAACTCCAGGAGTATGTCTTATCAGGAATAATAAAATAGGAATGTGAGTGAATTACAGCATAGCGAAGGTATTGTAGTAGCCAAGACAGATATGAAAGTAATAAGGTAATACCCACCACTGTGGCACAAGTTTTTATGGTTACTAGCTCTACAGATGATGAAGAGATTGAAATAATTGTGACGAAACCCACCGCTTTTCGTAGAATCTTCTCTATCTCTTCTGTCAGTCCTACCTGGTAGGGTCCCAGGCTGATGAACAACGCTCAAGAATCGGTGGAAGAAACGCCTTATAAACCACTTCCTGTGTTGATGAGTTACATTTCCGTAAGAGCCTACCTAAGAATTCGAGTCTGCCATCTGCTTTTAATTTTTTATTGGGTCGTTCCGGTCGCTCTGGATGATTAGCTTTAGATGTTCTATGGTGGTTACTTTTTTCCAGAAATTTGTGATCAACTGCGTAGTTGTACGGTAGTGGCATGCTTTTCCTATGTACTAGCAATATGTTACACTCCTTCGCGATCAGAATCAACTGCTATACTCTGCATCATTCATGAGTTCTCTGCAGGTCATCCTACATATCGATCCTGTCCTCTGGCGTTGCTCGTTGCTGCTTTCTCATAGACAACCTATCATCTGTAAACAGTCTTAAAGAGCATCCGACCCTTTCTACTACTTTATTTATGTATATTGTAAACAGTAAAGGTTCTTTGGGTACTCCGAAAATGCTAGAATGAAATTTTCACTCTACAGCGGAGTGTGCGCTGATATGAAACTTCCTGGCAGATTAAAACTGTGTGCCGGGCCGAGACTCGAACTCGGGACCTTTGCCTTTCGCGGGCAAGTGCTCTACCAACTAAGCTACCCAAGCACGACTCACGCCCCGTCCTCACAGCTTTACTTCTGCCAGTACCTCGTCTCCTACCTTCCAAACTTTACAGAAGCTCTCCTGCGAACCTTGCAGATCTAGCACTCCTGAAAGAAAGGATATTGCGGAGCCTGGAAGTTTCATACCAGCGCACACTCCTCTTCAGAGTGAAAATTTCATTCTATAAACATCCCCCGGCCTGTGGCTAAGCCATGTTTCCGCAATATCCTTTCTTTCAGGAGTGCTAGTTCTGCAAGGTTCGCAGGGGAGCTTCTGTAAATTTTGGAAGGTAGGAGACGAGGTACTGGCAGAAGTAAAGCTGTGAGGACGGGGCGTGAGTCGTGCTTGGGTAACTCAGTTGGTAGATAACATGCCCGCGAAAGGCAAAGATCCCGAGTTCGAGTCTCGGTCCGGCACACAGTTTTAATCTGCCAGGAAGTTTTCTCCGTAAATTACCTTTACATCTATCGATTTTGTTCCGGTAAAAGTAAATTGTGGAGTTCTACTGCAGGGAAGTCCTGAATCCATTCGCAAATCTTGTCCGATACCCGATAAGATCTTATTTTTCACTAAACGGTTGTGCGGGGCAGTGTCAGGTGCCTTCCTCAAATCGAGGAACACGGCATAAAGGTGAGCGCCGTTGTCTCCAGCTGTATGGATCTCACGGAGGAAAAGTGCGAGCTGAGTTTCACAGGATCACTGTTTGCGGAATCATTGTTGATGTTATGGAGGACATTTTCATTCTCCAAAAAATCATAAATTTTGAGCATAAAACATGTCCAAAATTCTACAAAAGACTGATGTCAACGATATTAGCTTGTAATTATGCGTATCTGTCCTGTACCCCCTCTTAAAAACGGTTTTTTCAGTCAGTAGTTACCCTAGTAATTAGATTCGCTGAGGACATTGCTATCCTGAGTGAAAGTGAAGAAGAATTACTTGATCTGCTGAATGGAATGAACAGCCTAATTGTTCAAATGGCTCTGAGCACTATGGGACTTAACATCTATGGTCATCAGTCCCCTAGAACTTAGAACTACTTAAACCTAAGGACATCACATAACACCCAGCCATCACGAGGCAGAGAAAATTCCTGACCCCGCCGGGAATCGAACCCGGGAACCCGGGTGTGGGAACAGTATTCAATGATATGTATAAATGCTGCTCCTATTTGTTTTCAGTATCACCAGATACAAGGATTCGTGTGATATTATTCTTGAATGTCTTATCCGAAAATTCCTGCGAGGAGATAAATAGAGAACCAAGTCTTGAACGAAACATCTTAGGCCTCCTAGCAAGACAGACTTGAACTTATCGAAATAGTCAACGTAGAGGAAGATATTAGTACTCAAAATGCTGTGAGAGCAACTACGACTATGGGATTTACAAGGAGTGGTAAGAAAGGCAGGAAAATATTTTTACTTAGCAAGAGTGACAGGATACAGACTGCAGAGTATCTGAGTAGCCAACAACAAATATTCAGTGTTGAGGACGAAGATGTGGAGCATAAATGGAAAAAAATCAAAAGCATCGTTCAAAAACTAGCTCTGAGCACTATGGGACTTAACATCTGAGGTCACCAGTCCCCTAGAACTTAGAACTACTTAAACCTAACTAACCTAAGGACATCACACACATCCATGCCCGAGGCAGGATTCGAATCTGCGACCGTAGCGGTCGCGCGGTTCCAGACTGTAGCGCCTGGAACCGCTCGGCCACTTCTGCCGGCAAATATGATGCATAATTGCAATCATACACACATGAGCAAGTGAGTCAGAGATATCCATCTTTTACCGTCGAGGCCACTTTTGCATCTTGATAATGACGGCAACGTGTTTTGTAAAGGACCCTTACGCCCGAAACTCCAGATGTCAGGCACTAAGGTCGGTGCCAAAGGTTATACGTCGATAGAGTATAACCAAAGCTCCGCTTTAGTTCGTACCATGTGCTGTCGTCCAGCGGAAAGGGCTTAAAAATTAATTAAGAACTACGGATCACATCGACTGTAGAACTCCGAGTGAGATATGTTGCTTCCGTGGAAAAGTCGGTAGAGAGATCCTCGTATCAGGGGTCCTGGGTTGAAAACACAATGACGACAAACTTTTTTACTGTATTATGAGTGGAAGTATTATATGGGGCAGCTTGTTTATGAGGAGTTCACAACAATGTTCTCTTGACGCTCTACTTTCGCTTCGTTCCTTTGAAAGTCGTGAACCTACAGAATACATTTTCAGTTTCACAGAATGTAGAAGCAGAACAGAAAAGGAAAGAAACAATTGCATAACGCATAATAATTAATAATAAACAAAATAATAAGATCAATAATGTGCGGTGTGGGATCCGCATCAGGTGGGACTGACGGATGACATCGAAAAAGTACAAAGAAGGGCAGCTCGTTTTGTACTGTCGCGAAATAGGGGAGATACTGTCACAGTCATGATACATGAATTGGAGTGGCAATCATTAAAAAAGGCGTTTTTCATTGAGACGGGATCTTCTCATGAAATTTCAGTCACCAGTTTTCTCGTCCGATTGCGAAAACATACTGTTGGCACCCACGTACATAAGGAGAAATGATCATCACTATAAAATAAGAGAAATCAGGGCTCGTACAGAAAAATTTGAGTGCTCGTTTTTCCCGCGTGCCGTTCGAGAGTGGAAAGGTAAAGAGACAGCGGGAAGGAGGTTCATTAACCCTCTGCCAGGCACTTTATTTTGAATAGCACAGTAATCAGGTAGATGTAGATGTAGTACATAACGCTGAACTAACGAAGCGAAAGCAGACTGTCAGAAACAGAGTACCAAAAGCTCCGAAAAGTCATTTTACACGCCTAGAAAATGTTCTCCCACATAACAATATAACGCGTAAACAGTCAAAAGAAATAGTCATCAGAGGGCCGGTCGGTGTGACCGAGCGGTTCTAGGCGCTTCAGTCTGGAACCGCACGACCGCTACGGTCGCAGGTTCGAATCCTGCCTCGGGCATGGATGTGTGCGATGTCCTTAGGTTAATTAGTTTAAGTAGTTCTAAGTTCTAGGGGACTGATGACCTCAGATGTTAAGTCCCATAGTGCTCAGAGCCATTTTGTCATCAGTGGGATCTGAACGCGGGACTTTCGCTACGACAACAAAACGCCCTACTATCTAACACACGCGAGATCTACAACACAATTACTCACACATATGCTTCTCCTGTGCTCCATAGCTCTGGTGATACTTTTAATTACCGCTTACTCATATTCTATTGGACGACAGAACATAGCACAAACAAAATCGGTGTTTTTGTTCATACTCTATCTACATACAACGTTTTGTACCGATCTGAGTGTCTGACATATGGAGATTTGGGTGTTAGAAATTTATGACCTCTCAGGAGGTACTCTCAAATCAGTATTTCGTTGGAGCAATATCACGAATCCCACATCTTGCTCCGTGAGGTCCCACAAAATCAGAGATGCAGAGCCGTGTTCATGGACAGTTCGTCAGACCATTCCATTTTATGCTATGGGCACGTACAAGGCAAGCACATCAGTAGTAAGTGTTATGGGATGAATACTTGCATATGAAAAGTATCTGACACAGTACGCTGTTGTTGTCACCATCACCACGGCAGTGTTCACTTAGACCGATATAGTTCTATTCAATGTCTAAGCCCTGAGAACAGTTCCCGGTTTTGCTCATCGTAACACAGGATTTGAAGTGATTTATAAAAACAGTGTTAAACAAAAGTATTGAATCTCGAGAAGCATGTTAAATATCTCGTCTCCTCGCCACTAGTACAGTGTGTTGCTACTCTGCGTCTTTTGTTAAAGACACGAGCGTCTAACTCTCTCATCAGCTAAGCGACACAATTGTCATCCTGTAGCACGCCGATTTTGCGTGCCAGGAATAACACCGTATGTAAACTGACCAACTCAATGTAGGTTGTGCTGCCAAACACGTGCTCACAGCCTTGGCGCTACGCTGCACTCCAATAAACTACGCAGCACCAACCCGCGGTATTTTGGCAGCGGCCTTTCAGCAGGTGAGAGGAGACCGTAGGGAAGCGCTACTGTGCACACGTTTCGTAGTTAGCGGCGCACTCCGCAAACATTTCTCCGCACCGCGAGGCTGGCTATGACGAAGTTAGCAATCAGAAAAACAAGCTACAAAGTAAAAAAAAACCGCCGACCATTCAAATACGAGGGTCGTTCAGTAAGTAGTGACCCACATTTTTTTTTAAACATTAATACACATACACAAATATCCTTTTTGGCGCTTCACATTTAATGTTGGTTCTGTGCGCCGGTGAAGTTTCGAACCGTTGTGCCAAATGGCAGAACCGTATTACAGCGTCAAAGTGGCGCCTACATACGACTCAACTTACGCCTACAGGACAAGAGCTTTTACCGGCAGGGAGTACATACTCTTCCAGAACGTTGGCGCACAGCCATAAAACGTGATGGCGACTACGCAGAAAAATAGGATATGGACAACACGTCTTGCTGTACATTGTCACCAAATTCTGACTCTGTACAGTAAATATGTTCTGAGAAAAAAATGTGGGCATTACTTATTGAACGCCCCCCGCACATCAGCATTATCACCTGCGAAATCGGGACACGATGTTTAAGATTCGGCTTGCGAACCAGAATGAAAGTGAATGTAATACGTGATAGCAGGTATCATTGGACGCCAAAAAGCTGCAGTTACAATGGCGTAACGACAGCCTAATTAGAGTTTCAAAACACTGCGGACCAAGAAAACAACTTCAAGGTTAACGAGAAAGGTCCTACTGACGATGTGGGAAGCAGACATCCAAAACGGAGGATCCAGAGTCGATAAATTAAATGCTGTCCGTAAATGGATGTTCGACAGATTCGTTGAAGCCAAAGCACAGGCAAAGCACATAAGAACAGCAACTCTTCAGCAATGGGAGATAGCAGCAAGTATGCACTATAAATAAGAGGAGAATGATTTTCAGTTCATGACATCATCGTGAGCAGGGAGGATGAAAGCGATACACAGGTCAGTTTTCTCGTGGCACCATTTGAATTTACCAAATACTGTATTTTCTGTATTTTATCAGTGTCCTCCTTCGCTCCATGAGTCGTCTACATAGCGTATATGACATGCTACGTTTCCTGTTAAAGGATCATAAGATTTTAAAACATTCTCTTCCAGGTTTTTGATAAAAATAGCCACCATTGTGCCCAAAATGCTTGATCCCATAACTTGCCCATTTTTATGGATTAAAAATTTCACGAATGAGAAGTACATATTAATCAGCTATTATTTAAAGCATGTACTAAGGAGCAAGAAGAGCAATTGTGAACAGGAAGGTGTTTATGAAATAAAGCGTGCGTCTTGTCAAGCGATGTATGTTGGACAGATGGGGAGGAAATTTTCGTAAAGATATATTGAGTATGTAGACGCTTTTACATGAGCAATTACGGTACATCGGTGGTTGCTAAGCATATGCAAGGTAGTCTGAAATGCATGTAAGGATGTAGTAGGGAAGCTTTTGCTGAGATATAATTCTTACGGAAACAGTTCGATGCGTTGGCTGCTTCCGAGTTATATAGCATTGAATTTAAGCAGCCAGGTCGTTACGAGCGCAAATTCAAGCCCTTCCACTCGCTAAAATGCGATGACACACAGGCAACTTTGGATCCATGAGCTACCTCATGTTCAAATGCTCATTACCATATAGGCCCTACCTTTTTCAGAAGCGATAAATTGAAGCTAGGTGATAAAAGCTACGTACGGTCTGAGGAAACCAAGCGAAGAATATGTTTCATGACACCGTCTCTGGGAGGTTGCGTGAATTTGTGCGAGGGACAACCTGATTGGCCAACTTCAATGCTAAATGACGCGGAAATGGCGCAACCAATCTAAATTTTCTTCTTAACGATTTTTTTTCAGCGCATCCTCCCTTGCCACACTCTTACAAGCTTTTCAGACACTTTCTGACCACTGTGCATATGAGACTTGTCACCCCCTGAGAGGCATTGAAGTGGGTTTAGACCCGCTCGAGGAAGCTAAAATAGCTCTTCGCCGAGTTAGGTTTGATAACGTACTTAATCTACAAACAAGAGACAGCGGAAATGCTTTCTTCAGTTTTTTTTATCTTTCCTTGTAGTCAGCATTAATACGGTAAATATGAGCGGTTTTGCATCCGTAACTATTACTATGTTGTCCCTTCCTGTCGCTTGTGACATATGAGGAATGCAGGGGACGTCTGAGGCTCACGGCAGTCTGTTGGAAGCCGACCACTTATTTACTGAATTATCCGCTGCACGGAGGGGCAGCTAATGGAATTTGTAGGTAATGTGACTGGTTTTTACGGCTATACGAAAGGCACGCTTTGGTTTATGAACGGTAAGACGGATAAGCGGAGCGAATATCTGATGTTGCCGTTTTTAATATAAGACGAGTACTTCATGTTTTTATTATTTGCCTTTGTGTGCTTTTTTGGTGCATGTGTAAGCAGCGTTAAAACAGACAGTCAGATGATGGGATCTTGTTGCTAAATACACTCCTGGAAACGGAAAAAAGAACACATTGACACCGGTGTGTCAGACCCACCATACTTGCTCCGCACACTGCGAGAGGGCTGTACAAGCAATGATCACACGCACGGCACAGCGGACACACCAGGAACCGCGGTGTTGGCCGTCGAATGGCGCTAGCTGCGCAGCATTTGTGCACCGCCGCCGTCAGTGTCAGCCAGTTTGCCGTGGCATACGGAGCTCCATCGCAGTCTTTAACACTGGTAGCATGCCGCGACAGCGTGGACGTGAACCGTATGTGCAGTTGACGGACTTTGAGCGAGGGCGTATAGTGGGCATGCGGGAGGCCCGGTGGACGTACCGCCGAATTACTCAACACGTAGGGCGTGAGGTCTCCACAGTACATCGATGTTGTCGCCAGTGGTCGGCGGAAGGTGCACGTGCCCGTCGACCTGGGACCGGACCGCAGCGACGCACGGATGCACGCCAAGACCGTAGGATCCTACGCAGTGCCGTAGGGTCCGCACCGCCACTTCCCAGCAAATTAGGGACACTGTTGCTCCTGGGATATCGGCGAGGACCATTCGCAACCGTCTCCATGAAGCTGGGCTACGGTCCCGCACACCGTTAGGCCGTCTTCCGCTCACGCCCCAGCATCGTGCAGCCCGCCTCCAGTGGTGTCGCGACAGGCGTGAATGGAGGGACGAATGGAGACGTGTCGTCTTCAGCGATGAGAGTCGCTTCTGTCTTGGTGCCAATGATGGTCGTATGCGTGTTTGGCGCCGTGCAGGTGAGCGCCACAATCAGGACTGCATACGACCGAAGCACACAGGGCCAACACACGGCATCATGCTGTGGGGAGCGATCTCCTACACTGGCCGTACACCTCTGGTGATCGTCGAGGGGATACTGAATAGTGCACGGTACATCCAAACCGTCATCGAACCCATCGTCCTACCATTCCTAGACAGGCAAGGGAACTTGCTGTTCCAACAGGACAATGCACGTCCGCATGTATCCCGTGCCACCCAATGTGCTCTAGAAGGTGTAAGTCAACTACCCTGGCCAGCAAGATCTCCGGATCTGTCCCCCATTGAGCATGTTTGGGACTGGATGAAGCGTCGTCTCACGCGGTGTGCATGTCCAGCACGAACGCTGGTCCAACTGAGGCGCCAGGTGGAAATGGCATGGCAAGGCGTTCCACAGGACTACATCCAGCATCTCTACGATCGTCTCCATGGGAGAATAGCAGCCTGCATTGTTGCGAAAGGTGGATATACACTGTACTAGTGCCGACATTGTGCTTGCTATGTTGCCTGTGTCTATGTGCCTGTGGTTCTGTCAGTGTGATCATGTGATGTATCTGACCCCAGGAATGTGTCAATAAAGTTTCCCCTTCCTGGGACAATGAATTCACGGTGTTCTTATTTCAATTTCCAGGAGTGTATTATGTTCCTAACATTAGTAAAAAGTACAACAGAAACTCCGCGAATAGGCCCTGTACAACACGGATTGGTCAGCTGATTGACATGACATCCTCAGCCATTCATCATCTGATGCTGCATGTAGAACTTGAGGTCAGCACGCTGGAATCCTATCCTTTGTCGGCGTTTGGACCTTGCAGCCGCTACCTCTCATTCAGGCCGCTTCTCAGTTGTAATAACGAGACTAAATGCACCCGTTCCAGTCATCCCACCAAGGAAAAATCCATGGAGTCCGGGAATCTGATCCGGCTGACCCTTGGCTACGAAGTCGGATTAACGTTAGTATGCTAAAGTAATTACAATGATTACCTTCACAAGTGCTACATCCAGTCCTGAAGACAGACAATACTAGAAAACAACCTTGCTCATAAGGCGCAGAATCTCATTTGGCTTCTCGATTGGTCCGTTAAATCACCTTATCTCAAACCTGTAAATTTGGAAATTTGTGATAAGGACTATGGGACCAAACTGCTGAGGTCATCGGTCCCTAGGCGTAGACACTAATTAATCTAACTTAACATATTTTACGCTAAGGACAACACACAACACCCATGCCCGAGGAAGGACTCGAACCTCCGACGTGGGGGGAGGGAGGGAGGGGGGAGGGGGGGAGGGGGGGGGGGGGGGAGCGGGGAGCCGCGTGGATCCTGAAACCCGTAGAAAATGCCTGCGACTGTTGTGAACAGTAGGTGAAGGGTAGCAGCTTGGTTGCTCTGTAAGATGCAGTCTCTTCAGCTTTATGACATAGATGAAAAAACTTGTGGATTCTCTTTACCGTCGAATTGAGGCTGTTGTTTAGGCTAGAGGCGATGCTACACAGTGCTAGTGACATGCCTCCTGCGCTTTGTTCAGTGCTGTTAATCCAATTATTGGTCGTCGTCTTTCAAGTAGGGCCCATTTCAGCACGGGTTCGTCCCTTTCCTTGCAAAAAAAAATTGTGAATGCCGTTTTCCGTGATGATGCATAGGACTAGCGTCATCTTTGCCTTCCTGCACAGCACATCAACAAATTTCTGCTAAATTGCTAGTCCACATTTAGTTAGTCGACAGATTTTGAAAAAATTTATCGCAGCGTTAAGTACTTACTTCATTGTCAAAGAACAGTTGCGCGCTAATATGGCACGACAGATAGGTCATCAGCATTGTCAGGTCTCGTTTCTTTTGTGTTGAAGTGGTATGTGTTGGTTGTCAAATCACCTAGCGTATGTTTAGTTTTTTGTCATTGTTCTGTAAAGCCCTATTGCAGTGGTACCCGTATCTCTGGGCCCGCCGAGCACGCTCTCTTGATGCTGCGCGGACCACTTTCTGAAGACTGATTGCTGTGCCCTTAATGGCTACCACCACGAAACGATGCACGTGCTCTTTCTTTCATCACATGGTCCACTGGACCCGTGCTATGCATTTGTCGTCTATTCTCCCTGAGTCTGTAACCTTACCTTATATTATGTACATCCGATCTACATGCACCTATCCTTTTCTAAAATTCTTATGAATTATTTATTACTGGGCAACACACGGAGTTTTTGCCAACTAATAACATGTCTATAAAATCTACTCCAATGAAAGTTGGTTTCCTTACAGTTGTCTTTTTTATTTTATTTTGATGTTTATCTCTCGTCTCATGTTCAGGATCCTGCTGGACTTGCTTCATAAATTGGATGCAGCAAGTACTATAACTGTCGTTCTCTGATGCGACGTGAAAATAATGTTTCCCCCGGACAATTTCGTGTCAACCACCCTCTACCCTGTGCGTGAGTTTTTATCTCTATGCACAGAGTAGAGGATGTTTGACTCCCCAGCCCCCCACCCCCCCCCCCCACCCCCCCACCCCCCACCCCTCCAAAATAAAGATAATGGCAGGGAAATAGCTTATCGCTCACTATATTTTCACTGGTCACGCGGTTAAACTTGAGTATCAGGTATTACGTTTTAATTTATTATTTCTTTACTACTAACTCTATTTGCTACACATTTTACAGTCAGTATCTACATATGCAACTGAAGATACCTACAAATTTATATCCTCGTTCTAGACATAGTTAAAGAGAAAAAGTAGCTCTTCTAAAAAATGTAAATAGTTCTCAATATCTGTTGTTTGTAGTCAGATGCTTGAAGCTCTTTTATATGTGGGAGTTCGATTCTTCAATGAATCGGGTGTGGGGTTATTGGTTTTCTAGTAAATGCTCGCACTTGGAACTGACATCCTTTAACACAATTTTCGCCTATAACGACGCACCATTATCGCCACATTTTTCAACTAAAAATCCTAGCTCTATGCTATCACAAACGACTAATCACGTCAGCAAGATAGTAAGAAAGACCACAGCTCGCGTCCGCCCGTTCTCAAAGAGCTGGGCCCGAAACGCTGCGGTTCGATTCGTTTCATTCCACTGCAATGGATGGACGAGGCACAGGGAGTGACAGAGCCGAGATTAAATTCTTTGTGATGGATGGCTCTGTGGCTCACTAAAGGATGCGTAATTTTCGATAACGTTTGCGTCCCCTCGGTAGCAGGCGGTGTTTGCATCATCAGGGACGTGTTCCCTATCTTCGTTTCTTACCAAAGTTCATAGAACGGGATGAGCGACTTTCTGCACAGAAACGGTGATTGCCACCTGTCCTCCTTAAGGCGCTTGTTCGATGGGTATTGGATCTAGTCAGATCCCTACGACAGGCAAAGATAACAAATGATACCTTCCATCAGACTTTTTGTGATTCCGGTCACCACTTTACCGCAACGTTTAGTGAGTCACAGCAAACGAAAATATGCACAGCGCAAAACGTTTAAACTTATAACAGTCAGTTATGCTACTCTACCAATAAGCCATTACTATAAATTTTTATACTAAAAGCGATCAATGTTACAGTCAAAGGAAGTATCTGCAAACGTTCATAGTACCACATTCAGTGAGTTTATCATCCAACTCCACTTTCAGAAAGTATTTTAATGTTTTTTCATTCATTAGAGCACATGAAGTCTTTGGAAACCTTACATTAAACATATTAGAACCTACATCTATATGTTAAGGAATATTTTGAGTGAACACTTATTGCATCAAATTTTATGGAACTCCGTGGTACAGACACTGCTGTTAATGGGTGAACTGATGAAACCCGACAGCAGAGTAATGTTTGTTTCTTCATAACTGATTCCACTCTTAAGCTCATCTCTTGATTTTGGCACATCTACTTTGGAAGATGTGTACTGTGTTTAGAAATTGATCTACATGTGTGAGTAGTTAGATAAAGCCCTGATATAAGAAATAGGAAATATGATACTGCGGGAAGAGTTCGACAGAGCTAAGTCAAAACAAGGCCCCGGGAGTAGACAACATTCCATTAGAACTACTGAAAGCCTTGGGAGAGCCAGGGCTTACAAAAGTCTACCATCTAGTGAGCAAGATGTATGAGACAGGCGAAATACCCTCAGACTTCAAGAAGAATATAATAACTCCAATCCCAAAGAAAGCAGGTGTTGACAGATGTGAAAATTTCGGAACTATCAGTTTAATAAGCCACTGCTGCAAAATACTAACACGAATTCTTTACAGACAGTGGAAAAACTGGTAGAAGACAACCTCCGGGAAGATCAGTTTGGATTCCGTAGAAATGTTGGAACACGTGAAGCAATACTGAACTTAAGACTTATCTTAGAAAATAGATTAAGGAAAGGCAAACCTACGTTTATAGCATTTGTAGACATAGAGAAAGCTTTTGACAATGTTGACTGGAATACTCTCTTTCAAATTCTGAAGGTGGCGGGGGTAAAATACAGGGAACGAAAGGCTATTTACAATTTGTACAGAAACCAGATGGCAGTCATAAGAGTCGAGGGGCATGAAAGGGAAGCAGTGGTTGGGAAAGGAGTGAGACAGGGTTGTAGCCTCTCCCCGATGTTATTCAATCTGTATATTGAGCAAGCAGTAAAGGAAAGAAAAGAAAAATTCGGAGTAGGTATTAAAATTCATGGAGAAGAAATAAAAACTGCGAGGTTCGCCGATGACATTGTAATTTATCACAGACAGCAAAGGACCTGGAACAGCAGCTGAACGGAATGGACAGTGTCTTGAAAGGAGGGTATAAGGTGAACATCAACAAAAGCAAAACGAGGATAATGGAATGTAGACGAATCAAATCGGGTGATGCTGCGGGAATTACATTAGGAAATAAGACGCTTAAAGTAGTAAATGAGTTTTGCTACTTGGGTAGCAAAGTAACTGATGGTGGTCGAAGTAGAGAGGATATAAAATGTAGACTGGCAATGGTAAGGAAAGCGTTTATGAAGAGAAATTTGTTAACATCGAGTATAGGTTTAAGTGTCAGGAACTCGTTTCTGAAAATATTTGTGTGGAGTATAGCCATGCATGTAAGTGAAACGTGGACGATAAATAGTTTGCGCAAGAAGAGAATAGAAGCTTTAGAAATTTGGTGCTACAGAAGAATGCTGAAGATTAGATGGGTAGATCACATAACTAATGAGGAGGCTTTGAATAGAATTGGAGAGAAGAGAAATTTGTGGCACAACTTGAGTAGAAGAAGGGATCAGTTGGTAGGGCATACTCTGAGGCATCAAGCAATCACTAGTTTAGTATTGGAGGGCAACGTGGAGGGTAAAAATCGTAGAGGGAGACCAAGAGATGAATACACTAAGCAGATTCAGAAGGATGTAGGTTGCAGTAGGTACTGGGAGATGAAGAAGCTTGCACAGGATAGAGTAGCATGGAGACCTGCATCAAACGTCTCTGGACTGAAGATCACAACAACATAAGAAATTATATTCAAAAACATGAATGTTAATGCCGTCTATTCAACTGAAAATGTGTCCGACCTCAAGTAATTAGGCCCTCAAATCCTGAATAAACTTCTATTTGGAAGAAAAAAATCAAAAAACGTAGTTCATAACTAGTAATAAAGCGTTATATAGAGCATAAAGTCAAATCTAAGATATGTTATGCCTGTCAGGTGTAACTCAGTACGTCACATATTTCCAACAACCGCCGTTTGAGAAATTGAAGACATTCAACACTTAATTTAGTAAAAGATTTTTATTTAACGTTATGATGATACATAGCTAGGATTTACATGACTAAAAATAAAAAACGCGTGGTTGTATACATTTAAAATAATAATATACAGGGCGTGTCAAAAAGAATCATCAGATTTGGCACGACTGTATTTCTGAAACTAATCAACATATATTATGAATGTTGATTTTTGATAAACAGGAAACTCAAAAGTTTTTTTTTTCCATCAGCATATGTCAATGGGGTATTCAAATTGTTCCCACACTGCAGCCGAGCATGTCTTGAGTTACAGCTTCCACAGCTGCTGTCATGCGATGTCTCCGTTCATTCATTGTTGTCAGCAATTGAGGTACATAAGCAGCCTTTAAAAAAAAAAAAACCACAAGAAATTATCAAATACAGTTAGGTCCGATGACCTTGGAGGCCAGCGGGGTGGCCAGGGTGTTGGAACGTTCCTTCCAAGCCACCGATCCGGGCATTACTCCCCTCTCCAGACATTAGCCTCTTGACTTTTTTTCTGGGTTTATATCAGGAACAGAGTCTTCGACACACCAGTTGCTGACGTCGACGAACTGAAGAGTAGGATACAAGCTGCTGTGGTTACTGTGACAGCACACATGTTACGAAACACCTGGCGGGAACTGGGATACTGCCTCCACATTCTCCGAGCTACCAAGGGAGGACACCTTGAGGTTTACTAACGTAAGTGGTCTTAATAAAAGTAAAAAAAAAAAAAAAAAAAAAAAAAAAAAAAACTAGGAACACTAACCTGTGAAACGGCCTCAGATGTAAATTATTATGTCAAACGGTTATTCTGTAACAAATTGTTATAATCAGGCCAAGACTTTGTGCTCACCCTCTACATTGTTTACATTGGTGTCATAGACAAGGTGAATGATATGACCTTAACATTGACACATTTTCGTCAGGAAGGGATAAATAATTGATATGCAGCAGGAAATAATGAAACGAAGTTTTTATTTAAAAATCCTTTGAAATCAAAATATTTCTTATACTTTAGATTTGTTTCATAGATAATGTACTAAAAACAGAGGAGGTATGTATTTGTGTCAGCAACTGGCGCAATTTATTTGTCTGTCCTATGAGAGGGAGAAGCATTAGGAAGTTTTTCAGGAAGTCATTGTTAGTTCGTTCTGTTTGTTCATTGAGGATGCCTTCAGCGTTATGCTTTTATTTTTAAATATTTCGATTTCTTCAATGATTTTCATAATATTGCCCTTGTATGCGTGGTGATCTATAGGTTGTTTTCACTGATTTGAACAGAATGTTTCTCATCTGCAATGTGAGTAGCAAAGGTTTCTTAAGTTATTTAGTCGAATTGCCCTGAGGTGGACCTTCAGTTTTATCTTGAAGCTTCTGCCTCTCTGACCAACGTAGTATTTTGGACAGGAATCACATACTACTTTGTATATATCAGATTTCTTAAGGAGTGAATGGAAGCACCTGTATTATTAACAACTTGATGTTGCACCTTATTGTTTGCGAAAAAACTTAATCTCATATATGTACTTTTGAAGAGACGCTATCTTGTGGGACAGGCTTCCAAGAAAGGATATAGCAGCATTTTTGGTGGTGCTTTTAGTAGCTTGTTTTGGCGGTAGACGGGTTGTGTGTAGCTTTTATGTCATCTGGAAGTTTATCAGTAAGGTAGGGATTGTAGTAATTGTTCCTGGTTACTGTTTTAATAATATTAAATTATTTTAGTTCCTCTGTATTATCAAGTGGGATCTTCCCCGTCTGGTTGAGCATTGGTCTGAAATACGCTATTTTATGTTGTTGTGGATGACAAGAAATGCTGCTCATACTTACATCGGTGGTTGTTGATTCCTTGAATATACGAGACTAGTGTTTTTCATTTTTATTCGTATCTTTTATGTCAGTGAAACTTATGCTTTTATTATTTTCATGGTGTACAGTGAAGGCAATATTTTATGCATATTGCTGATTTAGCTGCACAGTCAGTGCGACACATTGCTGACTGAAGGGGTCCGGACTCAGTTGCTTGCCGGATCGGAGATTTTCTCCACTCTTGGGTGTCCTTACTTTCGTATTGTCATGATCGACATTATCTTTGCAATGGCTGAGTGGGCACAGCCCTAAAGCCAATAAATTGAAACAGAAAACGTAGATAACTTTCTCAATAAGCTGGTGATTTGTTGAGAAAAATCGCTGCACTAGGTTACATGCATACCGGGTTGTAGGCCAGCTGGACTATTATCCATAGCTAGGCCATCCTGCTGTTTGTAAAATTTATCACTGAAATTGAACTAACTGTGTGACAGAATGAGTGCCAACAATTCTATCAACACATAGTCCGCCCCGTCAGAGGGCTAGCTGCCCTCTGTAATAAAAAACTGAGTCAACGGCCCAACACTGAACTTGAACGGGTTCGTGGTACATTCGCACCGAACAAATGCAACGAACAAAATCGAACAAAATAAGAACAAAAAAAAAACTGGTCAGCGTGACGGACTGCCGTCGTATGGGGGCCCGTGTTCGATTCTCGGCTGGGTCAGGAATTTTCTCCGCTCAGGGACTGGGTGTTGTGTTGTTTTCATCATCATTTCATCCCTTCCGGCGCACAGGTCGCCCAATGTGGCGTCGCATGTAATAATAAGACCTGTAACAAGGCGGTCGGACCTATCCCGTAAGGGGCCTCCCGGCCAATGACGCCAAACGCTCATTTCCATTTTTATCAACACATGTATTTCTGGTAAGGTGAACCTTTTAAATTCAATCAGATTGTTTTTTCATTATTATTTCAACAGTTTCTGTAACTAGCATGTTTCTGTGAGATTGACTGTGTCTAAGGAAGCAGACTTTAGCGTTAGTGGTGTCTAAATCTCTTTAATATTCTCAATTATTTCATAAGGGATTTTGATGGTGTTTCTTTTCGAAGATGAAATTGGCTGCAATTAGGTCGTTCAGTTTCCTAGTGATCTTATATTGGGGCTTCGTCTGGAGTTCACAGTAGTATGTACCGAGCAATCTGGTTTATCAGTTTTGAATTGTGCACACAGATTTCAATGTAAGTTAAAAAAAGTGCTAATCAGTTGTTGGTTTCTGTTCACAAAATTTGAAATATATGGCGTCACTGCTCCAGGATTGTATGTACACCTTTATCTCCAGCTAAAGCTATAGAAGGTAACACATATACCAGTGTAGTTGTTAGATGAATTATTAGATAAATTCATTTGTTTAGATATTCACGGTGAACTTTATTTTCAAATTCACCAATACAAGAGTACAGTATCAGAAATCTGGTAGTATAATTTGTTCAATGACCTCACACTTTTTAAACTTACTTTTAACTGTACAGAGGATGTATGTTGACAGTATAAGTACAGTTATATACTACATAAGTTATAAATAGACTTTAAATATCTGTAAAAGAACATATGCTTAGCTTCATAAACAAGTATATGCGCCCTCAGAGCCCTAAAATAATTACAAAATAAGAGTTTTAGTGATTCTGTAGCGACTAAATTAATGAACAAAAAGTTTCCGATCTTACATGTTCATTGTATTTTGCATCATAAAACAGAATACTGGAGAATCAGAACTGCTACCATACTGTAATTCAGTATTTGTATAAGACTTGGGAAGACACTAGTGAGTTTTTGCTAAGTGTAGTCACAACATTAATAAAGCTATTCTGGACCCTCATTTTCTTCGTTAGTCACTTAATGACTTTCGAAATAATAATGATTTATAGGTGATAAGTGTCTACATTACTTATTAACTCTTGATAGGATGTGTTCCATCACATTTTCTTGATTTCTAAATAGTAGCGATTGCCTACCTACTTCTTTTTGGTAATTAAATATTTAGCAAGTCTGCATCCGCTTGTTATTTTTAAGTTCACTCATATGGGGTTAAATGTTCTCATAGCTTTTGAAGGTGATGTCTTGGCCATCATCACAGTCTTTCTTTGCTGCGCTCAGCTGTATTGTTACAGCGTAAAACAAAACAGTAACTGTAACAGAGGTTTATTGATATGTATTAGGCCTCCATTGTATTTATTTGCTCGTAACGTTCAAGAATTCCTTAAAATTTTTCACAAATGCTCTGTCTAAAAGCTGGCTAATGCTAAGCCGCTATCTTCGACGGTGGATATATTTCCTGATGCGTAAAAGGATCTACATTTCTGTCTTCAGTAAACGCATCACCTTCAACCCTACGTTACTAAATCCTCGTGACATTTACGATTGCAGTAGGGTATAAAACAGGACATTTTGTACTTTATTTGGTATGTAACATACCATTGGAGATATAATAATTGTAATTAACTAATGCATGACCTATAAATTATGACTTCCTTTGAATCAATTTCGACTGGTACAGTTTATGATGGTTTAGTAGCAACGTAACATTTTTCCCTATTTAGTGTTCGAGGGTTAACATCCTCGCCAAACATTCATCTTTGCACTCTATTACAAGACTGAGACGTCACTGTCACGTTGATACTGTGGCATGCCACTCTTTTCATCTAAAGGCACTGGTATAAACATATTAAGGCAAAACAGGGTATTCAATCAATAAAACTTTCTAGCGGTTCAAATGGAACTTCTTGTTGGCACATGTTCTGCTTTTAAATCCCAACAGGTAACACAATAATGCTAATTTTCACTAAACTAAGGATTATCACTTCCTTCGTTCGACCCCTTTAGGTGTGGTGGAGTAAAAAAGAAGTGTGACCTTTTTAAAGGACCCATTATGGTATAAGCACGACGTACTTTAGGAAAATCACAGAAAAATAGATAACAGTCCCAGGCTTCTGTTTGATTCTGCTGCTAGCAAATGCCAGTCTAATATCGTACCCTGTGGCCAATTACACCAAGTTTGAGGAGGAATGTAGCTTGGAGGGTGTAGAATACTTACAGCTTCCAGTCAAAATAGATAATCGTATTTTACACACGACCGGTTTAGGCCCTGTACCCATCTTCAGGCGGCTTACATTCATGTAGCTGTTTCCATCATCATCTTGATTTTAAATGTTCTGAATGCACTGACAGTTTCTGACGCCTGGCTAGGCGACATTAAATGTTTTTATCCATAGTGTATGCAGCTGAACTCCGTGACTTACTTTGTAGGGTGTAGAATCAACACAATGATGGAAACATGTAGGCCACACACGAATGTACACTACTGGGCACTAAAATTGCAATTGCTACACCGCGAAGATGACGTGATACAGACGCGAAATTTAACCGACAGGGAGAATATACTATGATATGCAAATAATTAGCTTTTCAGACCATTCACAGAAGGTTGGCGACGGTGGCGACACCTAAACCTGCTGACATGACGAAAATTTCCAACCGATTTCTCATATACAAACTGCAGTTGATTGGCGTTGCCTGGTGAAACTATGTTGTGATGCTTTGTGTAAGGAGGAGAAATGCATACCATCACGTTTCCGACTTTGAAGGTCGGATTGTAGCCTATCGCGATTGCGGTTTATCGTATCGCGGCATTGCTGCTCGCGTTGGTCGAAGTCCAGAGCCTGTTAGTAGTATATGGAATCGGTGGGTTCAGGAGAGTAATACGGAACGCCGTGCTGGATCCCAACCACCTCGTATCACTAGCAGTCGAGATGACAGGCATCTTATCAGCAAGGCTCTAACGGATCGTGCAGTCACGTCTCGATCCCTGAGTCAACAGATGGGGACGTTTGCAAGACAACAACCATCTGCACAGTACGACGACATTTGCAGCAGCATGGACTATCAGCTCGGACACCATGGCTGCGGTTACCTTTGACGCTGCATCACAGAAAGGAGTGCCTGCGATGGTGTACTCAACGACGAACCTGGGTGCACGAATGGCAGAACGTCGTTTTTTCGGATGAATCCAGGTTCTGTTTACAGCATCATTATGGTCGCATCCTTGTTTGGCAACATATGGGTAAACGCACATTGGAAGCATGTATTCGTCATCGCCATACTGGCGTATCACCCGGCGTGATGGCATGGTGTGCCATTGGTTACACGTCTCGGTCACCTCTTGTTCGCACTGACTGCACTTTGAACAGTGGACGTTACATTTCAGGTGTGTTACGACCCGTGGCTCTACCCGTCATTCGATCCCTGCGGAACCCTACATTTCAGCAGGATAATGCACGACCGCATGTTGCAGGTCCTGTACGGGCCTTTGTGGATACAGAAAATGTTCGATTGCTGCCCTGGCCAGCACATTCTCCAGATCTCTCACCAATTGAAAACGTCTGTTCAATGGCGGCCGAGCAACTGGTTCGTCACAATATGGTAGTCACTACTCATCATGAAGTGTGGTATCGTGTTGAAGCTGCATGGGCAGCTGTACCTGTACACGCTATCCAAGCTCTGTTGACTCAATGCCCAGCCGTAACAATGCCGTTATTACGGCCAGAGGTAGTTGTTGTAGGTTCTGATTTCTCAGGATCTATGCACCCAAACTGCGTGTAAGTGTAATCACATGTCAGTTCTAGTATAATATATTTGTCCAATGAATACCCGTTTATCATCTGCGTTTCTTCTTGGTGTAGCGATGTTAATGGCCACTTGTGTAAACCACCTGAAGATGTGCACAAGTCCGAAACCGGTCGTCAGTTAAATAAAATCACGTTGTCTTGTGTCTGGTAGTGGCTATTATTGTACGCCCTATAAAGGAATAGTCACAGAGCTCAGCTGCATCCATAATGGATGCAGCTTGTCTGTATGTAGACAGAATTTTAAATTATCGCAGACAATACTTAGAAATTCTTACGACTTACGACTCTGGCGAAATACAGAGTAAAAAGTCTAATATTTCGCAAGAATACGTCCACCTTTACACTTAATATAATTAGCAACGGGTCTGCACAGTCGCTTCGCGTTTGGGCAGTGCTGCATTTCTCGCTCTGCCTGCCGATATTGCAGTATCGGTATTAATGGCTACTGCTGGCTGTTAGTTAATATCACTAATGCAGTTGGCTTGCGGGCGAGCGGCTGTGTTTATTGACCCGGCAGGACAGGGGACCACTTAACGCACGGCGCCGGCAGCGGTGGTGCTGGTGTTAGAGGAGCGTTTGCGACTACGCGGCGCAGCCTGAAGCAACGACGTAATTACGTTCCCTAGTTTCTATGTAATCTATTCTCGATGGGAGAACATAGCGACGAATTAATATTCCCGAGTGTTTTCCCCCTACCAGCTTAAAATGAACAAAGAGGATAAATTTAATAGTCCCTTTATGAAGATACGAGGCTCACCCACCGAACGTAACCTGTGCTGATGAGGTTGCAGCACTTTGTGCCTCGTAAATGTTGACTGGAATAAACTCTTTGAAATTATAAAGATAGCAGAGATAAAGCACAGGGAGCAGAAGGTTATCTACGTCATGTACAGAAACTAGATTGCTATTATAAGGGTCGAAGGGCATGAAAGGGGACCAGTGGTAGCGAAGTGGGGTGCCTCTTTTCTTACGTTTAACAGTTTTTACGTAATTTTAATCCTTTCTTAGTTACGTATATGTTATAATAGTTAATGTTCAGTCACAATGGCTAAGATTATTTAAGAACGAGGAGAAACTAAACCGTAGAGACATAATACGGACTACGTCATAACGTGACGAGAATTAGTTTTTCACGACTGATACATAATTGACGACACCATGTAGACTCTTTCATTGTTGTTGTTGTTGTTGTTGTTGTTCTGGTCTTCAGTCCTGAGACTGGTTTGACGCAGCTTCATTAGCATTCGCATTCACATCGCATTCCTTTACTGTTTTGATTATGATTGATTAGTGTTCACAAAGTGTTACTCAAAGACTCTTCTATTATTTATGCAATGCTGATCACAAAACATTGTGAGACAAGTGACATATGTTAAAGACGAGGTTTTCGTGGAGAGTTTTCTGTCGGCATCATCGACATTTAACCATACTGTATATATGAAGAAGCAAAAATGGTTCAAATGGCTCTCAGCACTATGGGAGTCAAATTCTGAGGTCATCAGTCCCCTAGAACTTAGTTTTACTTAAACCTAACTAACCTAAGGACATCACACACATCCATGCCCGACGCAGGATTCGAACCTGCGACCGTAGCGGTCGCGCGGTTCCAGACTGTACCGCCTAGAACCGCACGGCCACACCGGTCGGCTATCTGAAGAAGCAATCTGCACTTTTCAACATTACGTTAAAGAAATTCGATTGTTTCTTGATTGGTTGGACGGGGTGGCCGAGCGGTTCCGGGTTCTATAGTCGAATCGCGCAACCGCTACGGTCCCAGGTTCGAATTCTGCCTCGAGTATCGATGTGTGTGATATCCTAAGGTTATTTAGGTTTAAGTAGTTCTAAGTTCTAGGGGACTGATGACCTCATCAGTTAAGTCCCATAGTGCTCAGAGCCATTTGGACCTTTTTTTTGTTTGTTTGTTTCTTGATAGGCGCACGGTTAAATACTTTCAGTGGCCTTGTTCAAATGCCACAAACTTTGGCTTGGAGTGGACTTATTAACATAAATTAAGAAATTTACAACGTTTAATTTCATTAGTATTTCATATGAAAGAACATTTTCTTGATAAGTGTTTATGTAGCAAAGATATAACACTATCGCATTCCACCTTAATCTAGGATTTCATTGTTATAGCTAAATGTAAGCTATCATTATCTCCCACCACGTACAATATTTAAGCGTGAGTGCTAAAATTAAATAATTTTTCGTAATTTTTTTATTTAGCTATTTTTGTATCCCATCCGTGATGTAATTCAGTTTGTGCATTGAGCAAGCAGTAGAAGAAACCAAGGAGCTATTTATGAAGAAGAATGTGAAACTCCGAGGTTTTCCGATGACATAGCGATTGTGTCAGAGACAGTAAAGGACTTGGAAGAGCAGTTGAACAGAATGGATAGTGTCTTCAGAAGAGGTAGATATGAGTAACGACAACAGGAAAACAGTTAATGAGAAAGTAGTCGAATTAAATCAGGTGGTGCTGAGGGAATTAGATTAAAGAATAAGGCGTGTGATGTAGTAGATGAGTTTTACTGTGACTAAACTAAACACCGTACAAGCAGGCCTCCGAAGTCAAAACGGTACTGACCGACTGCCTTGTCTTCCTCAGTCTGTAGGCGTCATCGGATGCGGATATGAATGGGATTGTGATCAGCACACCGCTGTCCCGCCGTTGTCAGTTTACGATACCGGAACCGCCAGTACTCAATCAGGCAGCTCCTCAATTTGCTTCATAAAGGCTGAGTGCCTCCCCGCTTCCCAACAGCGCTCGGTGGGCTGGTCGGTCATTCATTCAAGTGCTGTCCAAGCCCGACAGCGTTTAACTGCGGTGATCTGAGCGGAACTGGTGTTACCACTGCGACAAAGGCATTGGCGGAGTTTTACTGTTAGCCAAACAAAATGCGTGAGGATGGCCGAAACAGAGAGGATATAAAACGCAGGCTGACTATAGAAATGAAAACAATTCGGAAGAAGAGGACTCTGATATACACTACCCGATAAAAAACTGAAATACCTAGAAACATGGTAGGATGTCATAACATCGTTCGCGTGCACATCATGAGCGAGTATGTACACTGAAACTTCCTGGCAGATTAAAACTTTGTGCCGGACCGAGACTGAGCGCGGGACATTTGCCTTTCGCGGGCAAGCGCTGTGCCGAGTGAGTTACCCAAGCACGACTCACGACCCGTCCTCACAGTTTCAGTTTCGCTAATACTTCGACTTCCACGTTGCAGACTTCAATGAGGCTCTCCGGTGAACCCAGGAGAGCTTCTGTGAAGTGTGGAAAGTAGGGCACAAGGTAGTAGCGAGTCTGAAGCTGAGGATAGGTCGTGAGTCGGTAGAGCACTTGCGAACGAAACTCAAAAGTCCTGAGTTCGAGTCTGGGTTCGACAAACAGTTTTAATCTGCCAGAAAGTTTCATATCAGCGCACATCCCTTTGCAGAGTGAAAATTTCATCTGGGTTTATACGCTATCTCAACGAAAGTATCTGGTCACCCATTAGCGGACATTAACTTGGACCGGCTTCGGTGGCCGATCGGTTCTAGGCGCTTCAGTCCGGAACCACGCGGCTGCTACGATCGCAGGTTCGAGTCCTGCTTCGGGCATGGGTGAGTGTGATGTCCTTACGTTAGTTAGGTTCAAGTAGTTCTAAGTCTATAGGACTGATGACCTCAGATGTTAAGTCCCATAGTGCTCAGAGCCACTAGAACCATTAACACGGACTGTGTCCACCCTTCGCCTCTATGATCCTTGAACCCTTTACATCTATATCTACATTTATACTCCACAAGCCACCCAACAGTGTGTGGCGGAGGGTACTTTACGTGCCACTGCATTACCTCCCTTTCCTGTTCCAGTCGCGCGTGGTTCGCGGGAAGAGCGACAGCCGGAAAGCCTCCGTGCGCGCTCGAATCTCTCTAATTTTACATTCGTGATCTCCTCGGGGGGTATAAGTAGGGGGAAGCAATACATTCGATACCTCATCCAGAAACGCACCCTCTCGAAACCTGAACAGCAAGCTACACCGCAATGCAGAGCGCCTCTCTTGCAGAGTCTGCCACTTGAGTTTGCTAAACATCTCCGTAACGCTATCACGCTTACCAAATAACCCTGTGACGAAACGCGCCGCTCTTCTTTGGATCTTCTCTATCTCCTTTGTGAACCCGACCTTTGTTGATGTACTACATTTTCTAAGGACTTTCCCAATGAATCTCAAACTGACACCCTTCTTACCAAAAATTAATTTTATATGACCTTTCCACTTCAAATCGTTCCGTACCCTTTATTACGGCTTGAACTCTGCAGGGGACACTTTCAAAGAGCCGTATGAGTATCTGTCGAGGAATGGCAGTCCATTCCTCCTCAAGAGCTGAAAACAGAGAAGACAGTAGCGGTGTTAGACTCTGGAGTCTGAGGCGAATTCGGCGTTGTTACTCATCTCAAGAATATCCCTTGTGGTTCAGGTTCGACCTCTGCCCAGGCCATTCCATTTCACGCATGTTACTGTCCGTAAACCATTGCTCCATAGGTGCTGCTTTTGACAGTTCCTCTACTGCACGCCCTGTACAATACTGTAAGATGTGTTCAAAATCTTCCGCATTTTGCACGAAACACACTCCGTATCATAATACCACCAGGTCTGTACGTTACTATTGTCAGTACACACGACGCCAGGTAAGGTTCTTCAGGCATTCGCCAAACCCTAACAATTCCACTCGATTGCCACAAGTTATAGCGTGATTTGTACTCCAAATAAGTCCTTTACTGTCATTTACTGCTTAGTGGAATCACTCCGTACACCACTTGAAGTGTCGCTTGGCGTTTACTACGGAAATGTGCGGCTTATGGAGAGCTGCTCTAGCACCCTAGAGCATTGTTTTTAACTCCGTGCGCACAGCCACTGTGATAAATGGACTGCTGGTGGCACTTTGGAACCCGCGAATGGTATCTTCAGCTATATGCAGCAACCCTCCGTAATGCTCGACAGTACCTACCTAGGAGAACAAGAGGTCTGCACGGTCTTGATTTTGCTGTGGTTGTTGCTTTGTGTCTCCACAATCAAATCATCAGCAGCCCACTTAGACAGCTTTAAAACGGTTGAAATTTCTCTGAAAGATTTACTTGTTACTCAGGCTACCTAAAGTGAATAATTCACGTTAGAAATCACTGAGCTCTGTTGACCTACTCATTCTGTTGTTACTGCTTCCTTAATGACAGCACAGTACACCTACCCTCCTTTTACACTCTCATGCTCATAAATTAAAGATAATTGCAGAATGTGGTGTCACACAACATGACACTACACAAAACTGGCGCTAATAGCATAGGCACATAGGGAACACACACGACACAGATCTGTAAGTCCATGGTATTGGTGATAAGTTGAGAAAACCGTCCCGAAACACATGTGCTACGAAACGCCACTCTTTCCTGCGCATGAACCCCGACATCAGTATGGGACATGATCACCATGAACACGTACACAGGCCGCACAACGAGTTGGCATACTCTGGATCAGTGATCGAGCAGCTGCTGCAGCATAGCCTCCCATTCTTGTACCAGAGCCTGTCGGAGCTCCTGAAGTGTCTTAGGGGTTTGAAGACTTGTAGCGATACGTCGATCGAGAGCATCCCAGACGTGCTCGATGGGTTTTAGGTCTGGAGAACAGGCAGGCCCCTCCATTCGCCTATCTTCTGTTTCAAGGTACCCCTCCACGATGGCAGCTCGGTAGGGCCATGCGCTTTCATCCATCAGGAGCAAGTTGGAGCCCACTGCACCCCTGAAAAGGCGGACATACTGGTGCAAAGTGACGTCCCGATAGACCTTGTTACAGTTCCTCTGTCAAAGACATGTAGGGGTGTACGTGGACCAATGATGTCCCACTCCACACCATCAACCTCGACCTCCATACAGGCCCCTTTCAAGGACATTAAGGGATTGGTATCTGGTTTCTGGTTCACGCAAGACGAAAACTTGGCCAGAATCACTGTTCAGACTATACCTGGACTCGTCCGTGAACATAAACTCGAAGTAATGTTCCAATGACCATGTACTGTGTTCTTGACACCAGGCTTTACGGGCTCTCCTGTGACCAGGGGTCAGTGGAATGCACCTTGCAGATCTCCGGGCGAATAAAGCATGTCTGTTCAGTCGTCTGCAGACTGTGTGTCTGGAGACAACTATTCCAGTGGCTGCGGTAAGGTCCCGAGAAAGGCTCCCTGCAATACTCCGTGGCCGTCTGCGGGCACTGATGGTGAGATATCGGTCTTCTTGTGGCGTTGTACACTGTGGACGTCCCGTACTGTAGCGCCTAGATACATTTCCTGTCTGGTGGAATCGTTGCCATAATCTTGAGATCACACTTTTTGGCACACAAAGGGCCTGTGCTACGACCTGCTGTGTTTGACCAGCCTCCAGTCGCCCTAGTAGTCTACCCCTCACAACGCCATCAATATGTGTCCTTTGAGCCATCTTCAACACACAGTCACCATTAGCAGGTCTGAAAACTTCTGCACACTTACTGGGTGCACCGTACTCTGGCATGCACCAACACACCTCTGCGTATGTGGACTGCTGCCAGCGCCATCGTGCGAAGACCGCAGGTCAAATGCACCTCATTGTCATACCCCGAGGTGATTTAAACCCGGGCTGTGGCTAAGCCATGTCTGCGCAATATACTTTCTTTCAGGAGTGCTAGTTCTTCAAGGTTCGCAGGAGAGCTTCTGTAAAGTTTGGAAGGTAGGAGACGAGGTACTGGCAGAAGTAAAGCCGTGAGTACCGGGCGTGAGTCGTGCTTCGGTAGCTCAGTTGTTAGAGCACTTGCCCGCGAAAGGCACGAAAGGCAAAGGTCCCGTGTTCGAGTCTCGGTCGGGCACACAGTTTTAATCTGCCAGGAAGCTTCATATCAGCGCACACTCCGCTGCAGAGTGAAAATCTCATTCTGGAGTACTGTTAGTGCTTAGTGTTGTTAGCAGACTTGGTAAGGAATTACAAAGGGCGTGAACAGCATCAGATGTTGAGCGATCACTGTTGAGGACACGGAAATGCCGTGTACTCGAGTGAAACAGCATTATCAGAGCCTGACAGAGTTTGAAAGGAGTCCCATTGTGGGTCTCATTAGAACGGCTAGTCAAATCGTGCCATATCGGGATCTTTGCGGTATTCGTATGTGACAGTGGACTGGTGTGGGTGTGGCACGTCAGACCGACACGCGGAAGAAACGCCATAATGTGCATCAAGCACATCGTAATCTCTTCACATCCGGGCATGCCACCCGAAACAAAGTAATGGAATCCCTGCGACATTCTGTGTCATCCCACATCGCTCGGAGAATAACAGCAGCCAAATTAAGAATTTACTGCCATATGTGTAGTCTGCCGTTAACATCACAACATAAACGGCTTGTTTAGATCGGTGTCGTGACCCAGAGGGATGGAACACTGTTCAATGCCACGGTCTTCACTTCAGACAAGAATCGCGGTTCAGCACTACCCCATTTGACTGTCGTCAGCAAGTATGGCGGCAACTTGTGGCGAGGCCTCAGTTTTGAATTTTTGGAGGGGCGCAGTGGAGTTACTCCAGGCGCTACGGAGTGGGAAGCCATCGGCATGACTTCAGGCGACGGCTGATAGTAAATGTGGGATCTGTGACGGGGGAACGACGCATCAGGGATATCCTGCGTCATCTCGTGTTACCTTTAATGAGACAGGTCGTAGTGCCTCTTTTTTTATTGGACAATGTTCATCTACATACGGCTCATGTCTCTACGAACTGTCTGCGTGGTGTCGAGGCACTGCTGTAGCCAACAAGATCCCCAGACCTGTCCCCAGCAGAACGAGTGTGGAATCAGATCGGATGTCAACTCCGCCTCGATGCCTGTGTGGAGCGGTTACTACAGCTGTGCGTCAGTTTGCCTCAGGCTAGCCTACAACGGCTTTATGACACGGTTCACAACCGAACGAGCGAATGCGTCCTCGCCAGAGAGGTGCAACGTCATACTGTTTAGTCGATTCATACTACAAAGTTCTTTGGAAATTTGACTGGGTTTTGTAATTACTGAAGCATCATCACATACCCAATCAACGCTTGAAGCTTCACTCCGTTTCCTCTTCTCCTTCTCCTTCTGTCAGGGAGTGTGTATTTAAGCGTTAGGAACTCGTTTCTGAAGGTATTTGTCTGGAGGGTACTCTTGTGCAGAAGTGAAACTCTTGCGATAAGCATTTGAGACCAGAAGTGAATTAAAATCTTCGAAACGTGGTGCTGTAGAAGATTCTTTAAGTCTAGATGGGTAGATCGAATAACTAATAAGGAAGTACTGAATCGAACTGAGGAAAAGAAATTTATCACACAACTTGACTAGAAGGAGGGAACGGTTGATGAGCAACATCCTGAAGCATGGAGAAATCGTCGATTTTGTTACCAAATAAACTATGAACAGTAAAAATTGTAGATGGAGGCCGAGGGATGCATACGGTAACCACAATCGAATGGGTGTAGGCTGTAGCAGTTACTGGGAAATGAAGAGGCTTGCACAGGATGGAGTAGCGCGGAGAGCTGCACCTAATCAGTCTTCCGACTGAAGACCCCAGCGACAACAACAGCCTACTGTAATTGTCGCACTACTTATATTTACTTCTTTTTCTATTTCTTTGAAATACAGTATGCGGAAATAAACATGGTTTCATGTTCTTGCATGCAATACAATACCTACAGTTCTAATATCAAGCTCCTTTCATGAAGCATGCATCACAATTTAGGGTGTCTATTTACTTACCTTTGGTAGCATTGCCACCGATTTCATTAAGCGCGATTTCGTGACTACAGTGTGTCACATTTGGTATCACAACACTGCCGCTGCCTCATAAAGATGAGTCGAGTCCCAGCTCGTGAGTGTAAATTGGCATCAAACGTGCAAGTCTCCTGTAAATGCGTTAGAAAGTAATGCGATACAGCTGACACAGATTTCATATTCATTACACACGCAAGAACTGGAATATGTCAGAATACCGACGAGTGTAGATGACAATGTTACGCTTTCCATTAGAGTTCGTCAGAATAATGAGAAATTCGTAACTGAAAGGGGAGTCAGACAACGAGATTCCACTATGGAGTTATTGTATGCAACGAACAAGAACGTAAATTCAGAATGAATATCATATATAAAATACTAACTATTAACTTCTCTGTATCCATTACTACATCATGTCTGAGTTTTGGGCTGCCTTATATTCGTCGACAAACAAGTGTAACAGCGATACAACAGAAACCAGGTTCCATGTAAATCTGAGCTATGATTATCGGAAACACTCCGAGATTGTTTTCTAATTGTGCTCTTTCTGGATGCCGATTACAATACATTGGAATGTAATGTGCAAGGCAAGTTAAATTTGTTCGGTCTTCCACTGGTTAAAGCTTATTGGAAGAAGAATATTTTGAATTCGTAGAACCTAAGTTTGTGTGTTAAATTTCTTACATAATTGCCAGTTAATGAGAATGCCAGTTATGAGGGACATTCAATAATTAAAGATACAAATTGATGTAAAAATTGAAATACTTCTTAGGAGTTGTTTTGTGCTTTCATGACTTTAGGTTTGGTATCATTGGGATGAGCTGAGGACAACTGACGAATAAAAACTGTATTGTTTACAACCCCAATATTTCATTTAATGATAGCGTGTGCCGTTGATGTTTCCACATTAGTTGAACAACGATCAGAGATCACATTTTTTTGCTTCCTGGTGGTGAAAAAGCGGACATCTTTTCTCGAATGATTTTACAGTATGATGAGAGTTGTATGAACCTCGTAAATTTTTGTAAATGGGCAGAACAGTTCAAGAAAGGTACCCAATCTTCCCTTTGCCGCTTCCTTCTACAGCCCTAAATAATCTACAGAAAGTAATAATTCCGACATTTAGCACAATATAAACACGATTTTTCTTACACTCTGTGACAAGTCGCAATCTTTTTATAAGCAAATACAGAGAGGAGTTGTGGGTAGTTCTTAGCGACAACAACAAAGATAATTGTTGAAGTTACCTTAATGTACTAAACTGTAATTATATGCTACAGAGAATTTTTTCCTAGATTTTTTGTGAAACTAAATTTATTTTACTTAGCGTATGGTATATTTTGAATAATTTGTTACAGAGTGTTAGTATAGAAGACGTTGTTTCGAGAAAACGTACACTGAAGAGGCAAAATATCATGGCCACTGGTCACTGTGAGACTGAATTTCACCTGGTAGCGTTGTGGGCACATAATGCAGTAATCCCTGTGTATAAGTCGAGCAGAGACGAATAGGAGGTCATCCTAGGGGTGACACGGGCCGCTAATAAGGAAATCCACGGACGTAAGCTACTATGACAAAGTGCATATTGTAATGTTTCAGGCTGGGAACGAAAGGGCGAACCCATCGCGTGCTACTGTCGTGAGCATCCATGACAGGTAGGTGAAAGACATTGAAACTGCGAGTAGGCGACAATGTGTTGGACTACCATACATCATCACAGAAGGGAGGTTTTCGCACTCTGTGTAGCAGAATAGACGGCAATCTGTGGCACGTCTGATGACAGAATACAGTGCTGGTGCGGGCGACACTATTCACTGCACACTACGGAACGTTGGGATCCACGGCCGACGACCTCCTACGACTTCCAGCGTTACCGAACGACCTTGTCAATTACCACTGCAGTGGAGATAGGTCGGTGGATCAATGGAAACGTGTCGCCTGATCGGACGGATGACACTTCTTGTTACACCAGTTCATGTCACAGAGCCGGAATCGCGCTACAGCAGTTTGTGGAACGTGATAGTGAAGTCATTTTGAAGTTTGGACCACCATATTCACGTGATCTGAATATGATGAAATATAATTGGACTGCTAATGATGACCATTGGCACATAAATTACGGTGTCCTGTAAGTCACCATGTGGCGCCACATACCTATCCAGGACTTGTCGAATCCATGAAATGCAGAATTACTTCTCTATTGCGCTTTAAAAGTGGGCCAACACGCTGTTAAGCAGGTGGTAATTATGTTTTGTCTCAACAGTGTATGTTCCGTCATTATTTGTTAATTTACAGTGTCGGTAAGTGATAACCATGAGTTCCTTCTTGTTTCTTTTCTAGGTAGGCCACGATGTCCGCTCATCTATTATCCATGTCGAGTGGCTCGTCTCTTCAGTCTCAGCTCGATGGTATGAAAATATTTAAAAATGTCTCTGCTTGCTGAAATATGTTGTGAACTTGTTGGATGTGGGAGCTCGTGCCAGTGAATAATAGGTAAAGTTGAAAAGAAGAATGTTGTGAAGACAATGTTCGCAAATTTTTGTCCTTATGGCTAAGAGGGAGAATAGCTTTTGATAGACATGCTACCCTTGTACATCTCATCTGCTTTTTTTTTGTACACAATGAAAGTGTTTAACCTTAACCAATGCTCAATCATCGTCCACGAAAATTAAACATAATATTTATTCCGTCCATAATGAACAGGTTTCTTTGCTAGTGTAATTTATTAACAGAACAAAAGCAACAATAATTTTATTTACCAGCCACATTTTATTTATATTCACTAAGCATTTCACTGGCTATATATTATCATTAGAGAGCGAGGTGATCTGATTTGCTTTCGTAACTGCAATTGTGGCATGTGCGATGCGATTTGGTTTTGCCAGCTTGCGATATAGCGATAGAATAAGTTTCATTTTGTGCTAGTGCTACAGGGGTGAGTTGCTCCATACATCCGCAGCCTTTTTATTTTGCGTTTCGGCACACCACTTGCGAATCATCAACTGTCATTTTTATTTGAAATGCTTACATTGTGCTCCAGATCACATACTGAACTTTGCTTACTGTAAGGTAATGACTTTTGCCGGGGCGGTATACAATGAAGAGTGATGGGGAAGAAGTGGAGCATTTCCCAAACATTATTCTCGTTGAGTTTGCCAGGATTAAGGCGACGAAGGAGAATGTAAATTCTTGTGGTCTGTGTGGAACGATTCCCATCATGGTACTTACGGATCAGAAAGGGCTTTTATTGTTTTAAGGAGAGTCGTCTGCTTTTGAATGCTTATCCCTCTTCGATAAGACGTCTGCGCTTTTATTAAGACCCTTTAAACATTTTTATCCATAATTCTCCGCGATAGCGTAGCAAAGATCTGCCAAAGGTGATGAACTGTAATAAATCTATACTACTGTGTCACATCCGCATTTAGAAAATGGGCCTGCATGTGTCTGATGCTCTAAAGTAAAACATCAGCTGTCGTCGGGTAACAATATGTACCCGTTTGGATGACTAGTTGACCTGTAAACATTATCGATCGTTCCGATACAGTAGCTTTGTTACTGTTAAGAAATTCTGTCTTTATCTTAACTTACGAGAGGAGTGTATAAGCCCTGTATAAAAGCCTCACCCATGTGGAGACCAGGATCGTTCCACAACACATAATGTAATGCATCTGGTTAGACCAAGAAATCGGGTATTACAAATCGATTTCTAAGGGATTACTCTCTGCTGCTGATGTTTACTGCCATCGACGCTCGAAATCGAAGCAAACTGACGATGAAGACTGTTTGAAGTTCTGTTTACGATCGTTTTTGGGAGATTAGCACATCCAACACTTAATCTCCTCACCTTGCTTCCTCGATTTTCATCTTTTCCTCTCCCTGTCGTATTATCGTCAAGGTAACTCGTCATCAAACGAAAATATGACGTTTGTCTGCCACCATGCATCGATGCACAACTATAGGCTGAAAAGAATTGGGAAAACATGATTCTGGGCGCCTTCATACTCCATTGAACAATAACTGAAGACTGGACATGTTACCACATTATACCTTTACTTTCACAAATTAAGTACGCATCAAAACATCAGTACATCCTCGATCGTTTGCATAAAAGGAATTGAAAAGTCCGACAGGTGTCGAAAACAAAGTGAATGTATTCATTCATCACGAAATATGGGTGCTTTTCAGTGAACTTGAAAATGTTCAGTATGGTGTATGCTCTTCGCGAGTGTCTAACATCGCCTGACACGTGTAATGCTCCGTATAAGTCTATGGAGGTCACCCTGTGGAATCCGTTTCCATTCTTAAATAAGAGCCATGAGATTTCGTGGAGAATCTGTGGTGGAATAGGACGACCACGAACACATCGCAAGCATGTCCCATACGTGCACGATGGGGTTTAGGTCGTGACTCACCACCGGGCATTCCATTCGCAAGACGTCCCAACTGATGCCCGCCACATAGGCCCTGGGATTACAGGGAATTCAGGGCTACCATCATGTACAGCACCTACAACACTGCAGAATGTTGGAAATCTGTCGATTTCTTGGACGAATTTTGGCAGGTACCGTTCACCACAGGTCCACACACGAACACGGCCATCGCCTTGCGTTAGAGAATATTTGGACTACTATATGAATAACACGTTTCGGCAGTGACGAAGTTGCCACCAGCCATGGGAACGGAAAAGCTTAAGACGAATCGGAAGACGTCGTGGCAAGCGGGGTACTCGAACAGAACGTCTGGCTCGGAAGGTCCTTTCTTGTAACCTTTTCATTACTGTCTTATCGGACACAGCAGCTCCAATGGCCCTTCTGAGACTGTATTGCAGTTCTCTGGCTGTATCAGAGATGACCAGATGACGGTCTTTACGTGGTGTTGTAATACGTCGGCAACCTTTTCTAACTCGCTTTGTGTACAGACCCGTTCCCTGCAGCTCGTCCACAAACTATGGATGACACATGGAGAGGCATTGGCATCTGCAGCAACACGACTGAAAGTCCATCGTTTTTGTATCGAATAGACCGCCCTTCCATCCTGCACTGCATTAAGATATCGCATTGCTGGCTGCATAAAGCGTCCAGAAAATGCAACTGCCATCTACATACCTCAGTAGAAAACACTGGGACACCGGTACTCACTTCCTTCTGAGGAGTCACCTGACACTGTAATGCATTATACAACCATTAGATGAAGAATAATTTTGATTGTTGCCTACACTGAAAGCGAAGATCTCAAGCAATGCAATAAGAACAGAGCTACCGTCTGTATAAAAGTAGGTTTAACGTACCGGACGTTGTTCGCTAATTCTTTTGAACAAACAGTGTAATATTTTGAAGCTCTTACCCAGCAACGATATTGATGGTTGAATCACAGTTTTAAACTGAGTAGAGCTACTCCACGGATTTCGGGACGTAAACCATATACTCTTCATAGTTTCCATCTTATATCCCTTTTAATGTATACGGAAAGTATTATTTTTAATGGTGAAGAAAATGAGCGTGGTGGAAACAACGGGACATTGCAGAAGACCTGGTGCATCCCACGGGATTTGCCCGTCAGCAGAACCGTCCGAGGTGCTGTTGCAGCCTCATAAAGTCCCAAATCAAGCTGGCTCTGGAAACGACACCATTGTGTTTGTGGTTCATTGTATTTTCTTTTGTCACACTGCTGCTACAGACGGAGGAGAGAGTGGGTAGCTAATCGTTGCGAACTGGGTAATCAACGTTACAAAACCGTCACTCAAATGACGAAGTTTTTCAGTGTCTTGCCTATGAGTATGTTGACTATGCAATGTTTCCAGACTTTCTTTGTGAATCAACACGGAGAGGACTCTAAAGACGAAAATGGAGATTCCCGCTACTAGCCGATGGGGATGGTTTTGGCGACGCGAACTTTACACGAATATGTATCGCTGCAGCCAAACTGCGAAACTGTTATACCTCATCACTCTGTTATCACAGTTTCGCTTTCATTCCGTAGCCGGTAGTACCTACGTCACGATTTGCAAAGTGAAAATACTGATGGTAGTGTGCTGACTTTCCTGCTCCCCTTACAGATTACTCTCAAGGCCTTCATATGTATACGCGACGTACGCTGAGGTGATACGTTCCGCTTGTGGCAGGGGAATGGATGTGGTAGGGCAAAATCTCCAATGTAATACGAACGTCTTCTTTACTGACAGACATATTAGCGCGCAATAACGATAAGCTGTTAAAATTTTAAAGCAGACGTGAATTAAACCCCGTGTGGGTAATACATACGCGTTAAAAAGCTGTCTCGTTGGCCATTATTAGATTCCGCAAAAATATAATATTACTTGTGCCTTATCGATATAACCGTTCGGCTCGCAGCTCAGCGAAAAGAAGAGAACCTGACGATGGTCCTTCTCTCGGAGTACTTTGCTTGTGTTGTCAATCGTTAGACTGAGATCCTCGGGCACACTCTGGCATTGGATCAGATACTTCAGTCGTTTCAGCAAACACATACGTACTTTTACATTACAATTAATGACAATGAATGAGAGTTTGAAATCGATTTGTGTTATAATTTCTTTCCTCCAAACACACTGACGGAAATGAAAAGTATTACACCGTGAAGCGCCAGTCCTATATTTATCAAACACTGTGGAGATATTCACTACATAATGGATATACAACGTTTAAACTCACTTCCTTCCACTCATCAACTTGACAAGGTGTGACCCTCGATCACGGACGCATCCGGAGTTCTCGCTTCCCCTCGCCCGAGTTCCCGGGCTCGATTCCCGGCGGGGTCAGGGACTTTCTCTGCCTCGTGATGACTGAGTGTTGTGTGATGTCCTTAGGTTAGTTAGGTTTAAATAGTTATAAGTTCTAGGGGACTGATGACCATAGATGTTACGTTTCAGTTTCCTCTAGCACATTGAGCAGTGTTCCCTTGGTTGCTGTATGTAGCACTTTCATGTTGTGTTTTGCGTTTGTTGTGAAGTGCTTCTTTGAGCAATGATAGTAGGAAAGGGCTTTTCATTTTGGGAATATGTATGCTCTTTGTAATGTGTATTGAATAAACGTCTTCTTTGACCTATGTAATACTGATAACAGTCAGCACAATTCATCTAAGATACACCTGAGTTCAGGAACTTGCCCATGTTTAGGTATTATGTTGTGAATCATAAGTGATTTGAAAATATTGGCTAAAAGCCAATTACAGCGTTTGATTTATTGAAACAATGCTTAAGTTTTCTGGTCCCTGTTCGTGACTGGTTTATCTTGTTGTGATTCGTTTAGTTTCTTACTTTTTCTATAAATGTTAGTAACATCCGTGTATTTATACCCCTTCACTATACGAGATTGTTTCAGTGTTCTTCATTTATTTATTTATTTAACTTTTAACCATAAGTTGTCTGTTATTTTCTTTCCTTTCTGTACAGCACATGTTGTTAAAGGGATAACTCTTTACGAACAGTATCTTTTCAATCTATACTACACCTGAAGATGGTTTCTTGTGCAATGCAAACCTGTTTTCACTATAAATGAGTAGTGAAGACAAACCAATTTTATATAATTTTTTCGTAATGTTTTCAGACAGCCGCGCGGTGGCGACGGTCGCAGGTTAGAATCCTGTCTCGGGCATGGATGTGTGTGAGGTCCTTAGGTTAGTTAGCTTTAAGTAGTTCTAAGTCTAGAGGACTGATGACCTTAGATGTTAAGTCTCATAGGGTTGAGAGCCATTTGAACCTTTTTTTGTTTCGGAGGAAATCATGTTACTCCTAAAGTGATAACATTTCAGGAAATTACACGTTTTCAGCTACTTTTTTGTTATATATTTACTTGCTCGCAACTTGCATTGTTTTTTTAATTTTTGGTACGCGTTTGATACTACGAGGGCTGTCCAGAAGCTAATGCACTAATTTTTTTTTTCTTAACCGAAAACAATGTTACGAATGCGAAGCGTTACAAATGTATTACTTGAATTCTCCTGAGTCAGCGAGCCAAGTTTACCTCACTTTCGACAGATAGCGTAGCTGCAGGACAGTGTCAAAATTGCGTCTGTAGGTGGAGAACGTTACAAGCAACTCACCGTTATTGAATTTCTCAATGCAGGGAAAGAAACTGTGGGGAATATTCACAAACGCTTGTTCACAGCCTATGGAGCATACGCTGTCGACAGAAGTACAGTTAGTCGCTGGCCATGGAGGATGAGGTCATCAGAAGACGGTTCGGCGGAGCTCCACGATTTGCAGCGGTCTGGGAGACAATCCACGGCTGTCACAGCTGACGCATTGCAGCCAGCTGATGATGTCATTCGCGAAGAAAGACGCATTACGAGTCGGCAGTTGGCACTGCATCTGTCAATCAGCAAAGGAAGTGTGGATGCAATTATCCACCCTCTCGGAGATTCAAAAGTGTGTGCAAGATAGGTACCGCGGTATCCAACAGTGGATCACAAATAGCACAGAAAAAAACGTTTTTCTTGATTTGCTGCAACGTTTTGAAGCTGAGGGGGAGGCTTTCTTGTCCCGGGTTGTGACATATGATGACACCTGGGTTCACCATTTTGAGCCCGAAACAAAACGACAGTCGATGGAATGCCGCCGACCCCACTCCTCACAGAAGAAAGAATTCAAAGGTACTGCTTCGCTGGTAAGGTCATGATCACCGAGTTCTGGGACTCTGAAGATGTGAGTCTCATTGATGTGATGCAAGAGGCGATACCATTGATTCAAAAGCTTATGCCAACGTAGTAGCAAAGCTCAAGCCGCGCTTCCGGCGATTTTGGCACCACAGCATCCAAGGAGATGTTTTGCTGCAACACGATAACGCTCGGCCCCACACAAGTCTGAGGGCTGCTGAACACGTCGCAAAACAGGGTTGGGCAGTCTTACTCCATCCACCCTACAGCCATGACCTAGTCCCCTCGGACTACCATTTGTCTGGGCCATTAAATGATGCCATTCGTGGAAGACATTTTTAGGACGATGAGGAGGAGGTTAACAGAGTGAAACACTGGCTCCGCCACCAGGACAAAGATTGGTACCGAAATGGGCTTTTAATTTAACAACACTAAACCATGACGAAATAAGTGGTTCAATTTAATTTCCTTTCTTCACAATTTTGCATCTTCATCTTACATTCTTATGACCCGTTCTTTACTTTTGTAGAGGGGCGCTTGGTCATAAAGAATCGACCATGAAAGCAGTTGTAACTAAATAAAGAATGAAAAAAAATGTGTGTGTAAAGGTGAGAGGCTGCAGTTAATCCACCTTTCATGTGATACTGTTACTTTATCAGGCTATGCAGAGTGTTTTTTCTCTACCCGTGTTTTCTCATACATCTGTCACTCCTGGGTGTGGGGTGGGGGAGGTCGCCCTGCAAACCGAACTGATTGATTGATTTTTGTGTTCATTTTTATTCCATTTGATATTCAGCATCCCACGTACATTTAACCACCTTCTCTGAACATGGATAATTGCTAGATTCTACGAATGGTGATGTAACTGCAAACGCATGCAGATTGATAAATTCAGGTGGACTTCCTTGGTTCAGCTTTGTAGCAGGGCCTGGGAGTGGCCAGTGAGTTTAATCCTTGAAGCCGGCTTGGGGTGCTCCACTGGCTGGGCGTCTGTCTGCCCAAACGTTCTCACGTTACAGCCTCACCATTGGTTCCCTCAGACCCACACCCAAGGCTGTTGCTTCTTAAAAGTTTAGACGTTGAACTGAGGGAAAATTTTGAGCAGAAAAACCTGGCGATGTTTCTTCTATCATATGACAGGAGGAGACGCCATGTATCACTGCAAAAATCGTGTTGTCGATTGGTTATTTCATCACTTCCATGTTTATTCCTGTTCCTGTCCACGGAGTCGAAGCATGTTAGATTTTTTACAGAGTAACAGCCGCTTTGCTGGATTATGGTGAGTATAACATGCCGCTTCTGTATGCACTTGGAAGGTGATTTTGGATGGTAGTTAGTTCAAAATTCCGTGTTAGGAGATTTCTTTAAGTTTTTAAGTCAATTGCCGGAAGCATTATGGCGTTCTTGCGAGAAGTAACTTTGCTGTCGTTTAACTGTGTTGAGGCAGGGCCGACTTGGTTCTTTATCCGGTCACGACTCGCCTCATTCATCTTGACCCCGATAAAGTTTCATACTTCCTTTCGGTCTGCATCGCAATCCAGTTTTGACGACTTTACTACAAAATGGTGAATTCTGTCTTTGATTATTCTTTGAATGTCTGAAGAGCGCCCATGCTGCGTTCCTTAGTTAACCTCCCCATGCTGAATAATGATGATTAAAATAATGACAAACAATTTTCCATTACGGAACTACAGTGTTAAGTTGTTATACGTATTAATTGCTCACTGAAGGTGAGGCATACCCACTATTTTGTGAATAAATATCAATTATGAATGGACGTAGTTCGGTAAACGTTTCGCCAGTGTGCATACCAGCACGCCGTTCCATCCCTTGTTGTCGTTAACGTCATTTACCCTATAGGAGAAAAATTCTAGGAAGCACTTAGTACTTAGTGAAGTTCATTCCCTGATCGGTCGATCTGACGTCCAGTAGCTAAATTTCCGTTGCACGGTTTCTCTGTGATAGAGCAAACACACAAATTCAATTAATGCTTATGTGATTTCAGACGGCTTGGCATTCAGTGGAAGTTAGACAGTGGCAAGCGAATCTTTTGTTCAATAGGAAGCTCGGGGCTACGAAAAACTCCATCTTATATGGACGTCCCACCGATGATCCAGTTACCAATGTTCAGACTTTTTCAGTAGTGTAAAGCGCTTTTTCTGAAAGTCTGACACAGGTATGCAGAACGACGTATAACTGTAAATAGGCTAATTTAAGCTGAAACCAGCTGCTCCCTGCAAAAAAACTTTGAGTGGTTTTGAAAAATGAGTCGCCCTTCAGCACACAGCTGCAGAATTATTTATATGGTCACCCATAATTACACCCATATCTACAACTCAAGAACTGAAATGAATTTCTCTAACTATATGGAACGACAACGATGGTAAGGAATGGACCCGCGAAGTGAGAGGTGAAGATTGAATAAGAAACTATGCAAATTGCTCGCAATTTAGATTGTTTTTCCTTGTCCAGCCATTAATGCGTCGGGGAGTTTATTTTCCATAAAATATCTAGCTAGTGTCAAAATTTCCTGTTTTGGCATACAAAACTAATTGAATTATACCTCGGCCTTGACAGAGACTTCCATCACCATTATTTTTCAACTACCGGCTCAAAGTGCAAGCTTTACTAAAACCGGGAAGTCTTTATATTGCAGTACATATGCAATCTCTTTTGTCAGCGAAGTCGTGAATCTCTAATGTTTCTGATGACCTGATTGCCAAACATTGCTAAAGGAAATTACTTTATACAACTATTTAGAGCCTCTTTTTAATCCAGCATGGCAATCTCGAGACATTAGGCAAAGAGCTGAACAAAGTATATCTGAAGAGACATTTACATTTGACCTACAAAGGCACATATATATCATGAGGCACGTTAAAAGAATTTGCGTGATACCGGTTGTATATACAATCGAAACATTTAGTCAGTGAGACGAGCTCATGTTTCTTCAGATCATCGGCTTTCACTGAACTTCCACGTGGTATTCAACTAATGATCGACGTGACACAGTAATTACAACCGACGCGTGGGATTAGCCGAGCCGTCTAGGGCGCTGCAGTCATGGACTGTGCGGCTGGTCCCGGCGGAGGTTCGAATCCTCCCTCGGCATGGGTTTGTGTGTTAAGTAGTGTGTAAGCTTAGGCACTGATGACCTTAGCAGCTAGGTCCCATAAGATTTCACACACATTTACATTTTAATCACAACCACTGCAATCGTGTGCAGAGTACATCTGTTCAGAAGATAGCTTTCTCGTTATAATCGCGTATGATTTCGAGCAAATCTAAACTGATTGCTCTGCACAGAGACAAATAGTTTTTTCCTCCATCCTTGTTGAGATAAGTTAGTGCACTCTCTCCGGTGAAGTGGATATGGCGGACACTAATTCGTGTAGTGGTTTCTCAGGTAAAGAAAAGTTCTCCTATTTGTAGTACTTTCTCTTTTCTTGTAACTCTTGACAATATGTTTAAAGTAGTAATGTGACGCAGCTTGGTGACCGATGTTTGACTACTTTGCAACGGCGAGTAAAACTGTTATCTGTAATGGCCGAAATGACACTCGGCTTTAACGCCCACGGCTGCATGCAAGGTGCAAAGGCTCGCAGTGTTGGGACGGTACCAACACCCAGGCTACGTCTCGTGACGGGAACTTCAGAGGTTGCCACAATAGCAAGTGGCGTGGGCCGCCAGCGATTCTTCTCGGCCAGCGCAGTCTGGGCGGGTTCTTGGCTGGAGATCAATGTCCGGTTTTGGGTGGCGCCTAATTGCTTCCCGATAGCAATTTGTCAGCGCCGGCCGCCCCTGATTGGGCGAGACCCCAGCGGCTCAGGTTGCCCACCGCCCTGATTGAAGACGGCCTGCCGAAGGCGGCCGCGGCGAACTCACGTTTGCGCCTCCACTCAGAGCCACTGTCCTAACTCCTCACCTCCACATTGATAGTAACCTTGCGGAGAACTGTGTCGTACGCCTATTCGAGTCGTAATTGTAGGGGTAATGTCGGCTGAATCGGGTGAAAATTTTTACATGAATAAATTTTCATTGTACATACTTAAGAACCAAGTCCTTTTCCCTACAAATTCTACGCAGTATTTACTGTAGCCCCAAAGGAACTGGTATAGGCATGCGTATTGACATACAGTGATATGTAAAAAGGCAGAATACGGCGCTGCGGGCGGCAACGCCTATATAGAAGTGTCTGGCGCAGTCGTTAGATCGATTACTGCTGCTACAGTGCCAGGTTATCAAGTTTTAAGTGAGTCTGAACTTGGTGTTATAGTCGGCGCACGAGCGACAGGACACAGAATCCCCTAGGTATCGACGTAGTGGGGATTTTCCCGTACGACCATTTCACGAGTCTACTGTTAATATCAGGACTCCGGTAGTACATCAAATCTCCGACATCGCTGCGTCCGGAAAAAGATCCTGAAAGAACGGGACTAACGACGACTGAAGAGAATTGTTCAACATGACAGAAGTGCAACTTTTCCGCAAATTTCTGCAGATTTCATTGCTGAGCGATCAACAAGTGCGACCCATACAAGTAAGCTTCATCAATATGGGCTTTCGGAACCGAAGGCCCACTCGTATACCCTTGTTGTCTGCACGACACAATGCTTTACGCTTCGCCTGGGCCCGTCAACACTGACGTTGGACTGTTGATGAATGGAAACATGTTGCCTGGTCGGACGAGGGCTGTTTCGAATTGTATTAAGCGGATGGTCGTGTATAACCTCATGAATTGATGGACCCTGCATGTTAGCAGGGGATTGTTCAGGCTGGTGGAGGCTCTGTATGGGGCGTGTGCAGCTGGAGTGATATCGGACCCCTGATACGTCCGACAGGTGACACGTGCGTAAGCATCCTGTCTGATCACCTGCATCCATTCGTGTTCATTGTGTATTCCGACGGACTTCGGCAATTCCAGCAGGACAATACAACACCCCCAGGTCCAGAATTGCTACAGAGTGGCTCCAGGAACACTCTTTTGGCCACCAAACTCCCGAGACATGAAAATTATTGAGCATATCTGGAATGTCTTACACAGTTCTGTTCAGAAGAGATCTCCATCTTCTTTCACTCTTACGGATTTATGGACAGCCGTGCAGATTCATGGTGTCATTTCCCTTCAGCACTACTTCAGGCATTATCGAGTCGCCGCGTGGAGTAGCCGTGCGGTCTGTGGGCGTCTTGTCACGGTTCGCTTGGCACTCCCCCTCGGAGGTTCGAGTCCTCCCTCGGGCATGGGTGTGTTTGTTGTCTTTAGCGTAAGTTAGTTTAAGTTAGATTAAGTAGTGCGCAAGCCTAGGGATCGATGACCTCAGCAGTTTGGTCCTGTAGTCCTTACCACAAATTTCCAAAATTAGTGGATTCCATACCACTTCCTTTTGCGGCATTTCTGCGTGTTCGCGGAGGCCGTACAAGATATCAGGCAGGAGTATCAGTTTCCTTGGCTCTACAGTGCATAACACTACATAAATGTTGTTCATAGTTTCACAAAATTAGTCTGAAGAATGAGCTGCATGACCCTATTTGCCTTCTTCAACTTACGCGAATCGGACCGTAAATTCGGCGAACAGGGTCAATATAAAAATGCTCGTATGAATCAGATTAAAGTAGCAACATATTTTCTACAAATAAAACTCTCCTTCCCCTCTGTTCCAACGAAGTTCTCAAGGTACCATTCCCTGTCACTGTCTTGATCGCTGTATTTAATACAGCAGAGTTCACAAGAAGTGTCATTATAATCATCTGTTTCTTCGAAGGATCCTGATAAACCTGACCCTGATGATTCATGTTTAGGTGTTCCCTCAAAATGTCTGGCTGGGATGACATTTTCCTTTTCTTTTCCAATCTTTTCTCTTTTTTTCCTTTTCTTGTATTCATATTTTCTGGGAATGTAAGAAGCACTGCTTTCTGTTTCCTGACAGTAGATATTGCTGTAGTCTTCTCTGGAGACGGCAACAAATCGTGGAATGAAACACGGAACTCTGGTATGTCATTGTTTGGCTTGTCATGAACTGGACTAGCGGGAGGAGACACAGACTGAAGTTCACTTTTCTTTAGTGTGTTTTCGTGGCTCTACAATATATTAGAACTCATGTTCAGCCACTGTGTCGTTTTCATTCAACGGGAAAACGTCAGTTGAACGAAATCCATTTTCTGCCCTCACCCGTGCGCTCTTGAAAATGTTTCCAAGCGTCAGCTTGTTGATCTCCCTTGTTTCTCTTATGTTGCGAATGAAGTTTTTGCATTCACTGTCATAATGTGATTTTTGTGGCTTAAAAAATTACCTGTCTAATGACTGCATGTGGTGAGCTTTGTGGTTTGGAAGGCGTATCGTACTTACGTTATTTCGAAACTTCCTGCCAGATTAAAACTGTGTGCCAGACCGAGACTTGAACTCGGGACCTTTGCCTTTCGCGGGCATGTGCTCCACCAACTGAGATACCCAAGCACGATTCACGCCCCGTCCTCACAGCTTCACTTCTGCCAGTACCTCGTCTCCTACCTTCCTTATGTTATTTTCTTTGCAAAACTGGAGCACTTCTAAAGTTTTGTGAGTCGCATGATCATCTACAAGTTAAATGCAGTACCCAGGACATCTGTGTATTTGAAAGTGTTTCAGCTGTTTGACGAAAGCTTCTTCAGTAATCTATCCGGATTCTGTCATTGTCATAAGGGGCTCATTTGAAAAACCGTCACGAAATTCTGGAAAAAAATATTTTACCTTTTAATACTGCCGTAGGTGGGATAAAGTTTCCGGTGTTATCACAGGCTAAGGTGGTGACAAGCTCTCCTCTTTCTACAGTAGTCTACACATAAACAGCTGTGCCCCTCTTTTTCAGGAAAAACTTTTCTTGCCTGCTTGTTGGTCATTTAGCTACGTGATTCATCAGCTTTATAAATCTGCTGATATTTGTCCATTAAATCAAGATCCTCCATAGCTTTCCTCGACAAGGAAAAGAAGTTAGTCACATCCTCTTTATTCGAACAACTGCATCTAGCTAGGGAAAGCCCTTCCGCTTTTCTCAAAGACAAATTTTGGTTTCGTTCCCTGAACCCTTTTAGCCGCTTTTTACCTGCCATGTTGTTGGTGTCTGAAAATGTCTACTTCATTTTACTGGATTCCGCGAGCTCTCCTTAGAGTATCTGAATCTAAATGGATGCCACATGCATATAACCTCAGTATTCTTGAAACGAGTTCTTTTTCTTGTCCCTTATTAAATATTGGTTGAACAGCTTTTACCTTTGCTAGAGAATCTTTTCCCTTTGCAGTCGTCTTTGTAGCAAGGAATGCGGCACCGCCAGCCGCTGTGGCCGAGCGGTTCTAGGCGCTTCAGTTTGGAACCACGCTACTGCTACGATCGCAGTTTCGAATCTTGCCTCGGGCATGGGTGTGTGTGATGTCCTCAGGTTAGTTAGGTTTAAGTAGTTCTAAGTGTAGGGGACCTATGACCTCAGATGTTAAGACCCATAGTGGTTAGAGCCATTTGAACCATTTTTGAATGCGGCACGACAAACAGTTCCGCTGCATGGCACTGACTTCCCTCTGGGTAAGCTGTAATTGCATTTTGCATGTCATCCTCGGATCACAAAGTAAAAGCGCTTCCTTTGTATTTTCCCATCTGCAATAAAGAACGAAAACAAAAAAAATCAAAACGAGAAAAGTATAATAATTACAATGAACCGAAATTAAAGTATTGTCCCTTTTCACTCTGATTGTTCCGACCTGATTCCCTAAAACGAAGAATATTTTTTATTTACATTGGTAGTCCTGCGCAAGCATATTTATGAGTCGATAACACCATAACCTCTTCTCCAGTATATACACTTACTGCGTAACGAATGCTTAACAAATTACTAAACGAATCATCATCCAAAGCTGCTTTACAAAGTAGAATATTTTCAGAACTTACAGCAAACAACACAAATTTTTATACAGCATCGAACACACCTGACAATATTTTCCACTTTTCAACTCATATGCAGAGTTCCAACACTCACCGCTATGTGGCACCACCTCCTATACCGCTTCGTATATGACTATCAGGCGGGAATTACCTATTCGTCTTCCGAGCCGATTCGACCGACCTTACACTATGGGTGATGGCAAGGAGAAAATATCTCGTCCTTTCAGTCAAAGACTCTGTTTTCGGATCAAAACGGACATATTTTGCAACATTTTTGAATCCGGCCGGATGACCAAAAAATGTGCGCAGTTGACTTGCAGCCCTCTGTTCCTGCTTTAGTACATTTAAGTTTTGAGCGTGTAGTGCGAGAGGAGTCACTGCCCTCCCCTTGTTTTCATTCTCAATAATTAGAGCGAAGACAACATTTTTGATATATGAACACTTCATTCCGTATTACTTTCCAGGTGCTGTTCGGCAAGTTGCAGCCCTTGGCTAGACGTCCTTTTGCTCGCTGCAGAGTCTCCGGGCTCTCTGCTGCCCACTTACAACGGCCGACCAGCCTACCTGCGAGCACAAAGGGCCTGGGAAGTCCACTTCTGCACACACAGTTACAATGTCTCCCAAAAGGTAGCAGTTATACCAGACAGTCTGACCTGCCCAGTTTTCAAACTGGCGCTAGATGGCCCTTGCCGTGGTAAGTGAGTTACGGAAATCAACACGGTAATTGTCTTTCACTGCGACGTGTAAGTTTGAAATTTCGCTCAAAGATGCCTGCAACCTTAGTCTGTAATGGTTCAAAGGCGTGACACCATGCGACGGCGCACTCGGAGATGACGACACAGGCAGAAAAGAGACCACAGCTCAGTGACGTGTCAAGTGCAAGGATGTAACGTTGGCATCAAATTTCACCACAGCTCTGCCCAACGCCATCGTGTCATACGGTCGTAATTCACTCCTTCTTTTGACGCCTCCACTGTGGAAGTCAGAACCGCTACATGCAGAATTGAAATCATGCAGTTTTCGTATTGGCAGTCGAGGAAAATATTTCAGAGACACTGCCGCTCAGAATCGACCCGAAAAGCCTTCAGGAAGTGACATAATGGCGTCAACGATATCACCCCTTCCCATTGGGATTTATTCCTGCCAATTTCGCAGTCGGAAACGACAGTTTGCAGTGTGAATAGCGACAGGACGTCGTTCTTGACAACGTTCGACACGGTTGAAATCACCCTGAATGATACAACCCTACTCTAAGGACTTCATGGAACGTGATCTGACCCCTCCTGTTTCGCGCCCTCCTGTGGGTGATCACTGACGGCTGCAACACTGAAATGTATGTGAATAAAAGGGAAAGGGGTCCCTCTAAAATCCCTCAGTTCGCCAACAGCATCAGTACCACTCTCCCAGCACTTTAAATCGTACACGTCAGAGACTTCGACACCCATCCAGCTGGATGGTGCCTCGCGGCTGTTCTTGTAAAAGTCTGACAATTCCTTCCTGGAAATATCTGCAATCCCAAATTTTCGTTGACGTGTCCTTATCATTCCTTTCATTAAAATGTTAAGAAATACAATGTAATGAGCATTATTTCGGTTTATTCGGGTTTGTAAGTAACGTAAGAATCGAAAATAAAAAACAAGCTTCTGCTACTGGACCCCGTGACCTTCGGATTGCCGTTTGGTATTCTTTCCGCTGTCTGCGAATGACGCTAACACAAAAGGCTCATACCACGTCCGATTGGCGCCAAAAATACTTTATCTAAACACTCCCGCTTCTGTTATTTTCATCTCTGGCCAAGTCCTGCTTTTACCAGAAATTTGGAAGACATCGGTGACGACGGCTGGGCGCGCTCCCAGGATGAAAGCAGACAAGAGGCCTCTCATTGGCGGGGAACTGAGAGGCAGGTTGAAACAAATACACTTCATGTTATATAAACTGTCACACTACTGTGTTTACCACTAAATAAAAATAAAATGTGTTTTGTTTTTGGCAAAGACAGTAGATAGTAAAATTTCGCATTATTCTGAGCCATGCAAGAATCGACGCTCGCTCCTTGGTCTCTGTTTGCTGCGTAAACGAGCCTGACCAGTCTGTCTTCGTACCCTTCAACAGTATTGCGCCAAATTTCGTAAATTTGATGAAAAAGGATCATCATGTCAAAGTACAGCAGAACGGTTTCAAAACTGCTTATAAGCTCACATGGTCGTAGTTATCAGAAGTGTGTTCACAATATTAGAGATAAGTGAAGAACTGATAATGGCGAGCACACAGTTCCATTTTATAGCGTATAATTGTGAAGTTATCGAGGTTGCGAATGTTTATTTCTGTTAGACTATATTTCTTAAAACAACTGCGTGACACAGGGATCTGCTAAATTTTTGGTAAAATGCTTTCCAGATGGTGTAGTCATCTGAACTGTAGTTTACTGCAGTTATACTGAAGTGATGTGCCAAGCACTGATGTAAATACATTATATAGAACTTCTGAATACAGTAATAATAATAATAATAATAATAATAATAATAATAATAATAAAATATTATTATTTTACTGTTAATATTAGTCTCATACAAATACATTAACATCGACAATCGAAGCACCGACTTTAGATTTTAATTAGACAAAGAAGCCAATGAAATTGATGCTATAATTCGAAAGCTACTTTTTCAGTGATGCTCACAAAAAACTCACGTCTGTACGGAGCCATAGAGAGAGGTAAAAGGAGGAATACATACAAAAACATGCCTCTGTCTCGCTCACATTGCCAGCAACCTCTACCCCGCAAATCGATCAAGTGCTATGAGAGACACGAAAGTAACAACGTTTCGTGAGAATGCATTCTAGGGACGTCCGTTCATGTTTAAATGTTTCCGATGGTTCATTTGCATGAACACGCGCATTCCAGGCAGTTACGATGCCACAACTGCTGGGTCGTTATTGTCAGCAGTGGTAAACAAAACAACGCAGTAACGATGGTAATTATGATAATTCTGTTGTTGTTTTGAAAGATAAGGAACGTTTAAATGTGCACTGAAGGTACTTCCAAATAATTTTCAGATCTATAACTGCGGTTTCATGCACTTACAGTGCAGTTATTTTAATGCAAAATATTTCGTATTTGAGGTATTTTTACGTGATAGTCATTCACGCTGTGTTGTCTTAAGAAAAAAATTAATATATACCCGTTAACACAAAATTTATTTTTCAACGCACTGACCAAGGATCAACTAACGATCAAACAATTGAAGAGAAAAGAAAGAGTTATTTCAATAACATTCGTAGTTACAATGCAGAATTTGCTACGGTTATTTGTGAGGCTAAAATTTCAGGTACAGTTTTATATGGAGTGTATCACTAAGACATTGACTTCTACGTTTGGTCTTTCAACATGTTATGCGTTGTTATATTTTATACCGTCGACCACAGGAGATATTAGTTGTTATATTTTAAGGGCAGAGTGACAGATAAAACAGTGAACTCTCCAGAATCGAACTCTGGATCCGACCTGTGTAATATCACTAGTTGGAAAGGCGAATGGCAAACTTAGGCGTGACGTAAAGGTTCTGGAAAAGAGTTGTGCATCTGTCAGGAAAATCCCATCCGTCGTGATTGTCCGATCAGCTGTAGATTAGAGTGCTGCGTTGGCATTTGGAATCATTATCAAAAAGGCATGGAAGGGGATACAGAAGTGGACATAAGTATAATGGCAGGGTTTCTACGGAAGTTCTAGGACAATGTCTGAAGCATACATGAATCGAATTTATTATGAAAAAATTAGATACATCAAGACGGAGGTAGATAGTTTCTTTCATAACACGAATAACAAAATAATGCATTTGCATTCCTTGGATGGAAATTAGTATAAACGCACTCACTCTCCTGTTGTGTTATTGCATTGTCACTACTTTGTCCAACCTCCTTTCTTCCTAGTTATCTCAGATACTCGTCGGCATTGATTTTGTTAGGACTTGTAGTTCTTGCGGTGAAATTGTCTCTCACTCTTCTCGCATCGCTCTTTTCAGCTCACATACGGCCTAAAATTAACTTCCATTGCGATAAACATGCCTCGCAGTCACTTGAATTGATCGTTTGATGATTTTACTAGACAGTAAATTACAGAGTCATCTGCTAACAATCCAAGGCGGCTGCTCAGATTATCACCTAGATTATTTATGTAAATCGGGAGCAGCACAAGGCCTATATGACACTACCTTTCGGAACTCCAGATATCACTTCTGTTCTATTCAATGATTTATCGTTTATAACTACGAACTGTGACCTCTCTGAAAGGAAATCACGTATCCAGTCACACAACTGAGACAGTACTCTATATGCACGCAATTTGATTAATAGTCGCTTGTGAGGAACGGTATCAAAAGCCTTCTGGAAATCTAGGAATATGGAATCGATCTGAGATCCCTTATCGAGAGTACTCATTACTTCATGGGAATAAAGAGCTGGCTGTGTTGCACAAGAACGATATTTTCTGAATCCGTGTTGGTTATGTATCAATAAGTCATTTTCTTCAAGGTGATTCATAACGTTCGAGTACAGTATATGCTCCAAAATCCTACTGCAAATTGAGGTCAGTGATATGGGTCTGTAATTCAATGGGTTACTCCTATTTCCTTTCTTGAATATTGGTGTGACCTGTGCTACTTTCCCGTCTATAGGAATATATCTTTCGTCAAGTGAGCGGTTGTATATGATTGCTAATAAAGGCGCTATTGTGCATACTCTGAGAGGAACCGGATTGGTGTACCATCTGGACCGGAAAACTTGCCTTTCTTAAGATATTTGAGTTGTTTCGCAACGCCTAAGATATCTACTCTTATGTCAGTCATGCTAACAGATGTTCTGGTTTCGAATTCTGGAATATTTACTTCGTCTTCTTTCGTGAAGGAATTACGGAAAACTGTATTTAGTAACTCCGCTTTAGTGGCACCTTCATCGGTGACGGTATTGACTGTTTTTTGCCACTGGTGTACTTTAAATACGACCAGAATCTCTTTGGCTTTCCTACCATATTTTGAGCCAATATTTCATTGTGGAAACTATTAAAAACATACCGCATTGACTATCGCACTAAAATTCGAGCTTCCGTGAAACTTAGCCAGTCTGGGGATTTTGCGTTGTTCTGAATTTGGCATGCTTTTTTCGTTGCTTCTGCAGCAGTGTTCTGAAGTGTTTTGTGTACCATGGTGGATCAGTCCCATCTCTTCTTAACTTATGCTGTATGAATCTATCTATTGCTGTCGATACTGTATCTTTGAATTTGAGCCATATCTGGTCTACACTTACGTAATTAGCTTGGAAAGAATGGTGCCTCTCTCTTAGGAAGGCATCAAGCGAATTTTTAACTGCTGTTTTAAATAGAAATATTTTGCGTTTATTTTTAGTGGTTTTGGTTGATATGGTTTTGAGCCTCGCTACAATGACCTTGTGTTCACTGATCCCTGTATCCGTCATGACGCTCTCTATTAGATCAGAATTATTTGTGTCTAAGAGGTCAAGTGTGTTTTCGCAACCATTTACAATTCGTGTGGGCTCATGAACTAATTGTTCAAAGTCATTCTGAGAGAAGCATTTAGTGCAATTTCGGGAGGCGTTTTTTGTCTGCCACCGGCTTTGAACATGTATTTTCGCCAACAGATCAAGAATAGATTGAAGTCTCCACCAATTATAACTGTATGAGTGGGGTACTTATTTGTAATGAGATTCAAATTTTCTTTGAACCTTTCAGCTATTATTTCATCTGAGTCGGTGTACTTGTTAGAGTTCGTTCTACTGTTCAGGTTTCTACAGTGTTTCTTCAACGCAAGATCTCTGTCATTTGACAAAATCTGTTGCACTCGTGCGGCGGTTTCTAGCAACTGCAAATCAGCAACAAGCTGAGAAGAATAATACTTTGTGAGGCTTGCTTTGCGCAAAAGAGACCGTTTCGGCGCCTCAGATAATCATCTACTCTGTCCATTTTTCCGTTCTATCCACATTGTGTACCGATTGCAGCTAAATTATCTATCACTATACTTGAAAGGTTTAACTTCTCGGCGATTTGAGTATTAGACTGTCACATTTGCTCGTACGCACCGATTTTTGATTTTTCATCAAAGTCACTAATGGTGTCTGTTGCCTATCTGCAATAAATGCATGTCCGCACACACGAACATCGCACAGAGCCGACAGCCAATTATTCCGGGTTCCACCCACAACCACCTGAATCCTTGACGTCTTGTTATAGACTGTACCACTAACATCAAATGCGATACTGAATCTCGTACTACTGCATGTACACTGTGCGTAACTATTCCAACCGACAATGTTAATTTCCCTCCAAATGTCCATGCATGGATACACTAGTGAAATACTTATTTCCACTACTGTATCGAACAAATTCAGAGAAACGCGGCGAACGAGACTTTGCATTAGTAAGAAGTACACTTGTATTCCGCAGAACGACGGTTCACAGTCTCTTCCTGCTACCAGAATTGAGATTTTAATAGATTTTCTTAAACTGGTTAAGGTTAATGTCGTTGTTGTCCTTTCAAAAGGGCACGGTAGATTTCCTTTCACATCCTTCATCAATGCGAACATGAACTCCGTCCCTAATGACGCCGTTATCATCGGAAGTGGAATTTTATTGACTTGGGTAGGCGCACGGCTACGAACACAACACGTTGTTCTGTTCCATGTGAAAGTCTAACACAGATGCTTGGGGAATTTAAATGTGAATCTGTGGAAGATAGGCGACGTTGATCTGTCGATGCAGTGTTGATTAAATGTAGATAACTGGTATTCGAGGATGATTGTGCGTTATCTCTGCTGCCAGCTTAGTAATCGCGTGAATAACATAAGGGATGTTAGGACTCATATCGAGGCATTTTTAGGGTTTTGTAACTCAATCAGTAAAGCGTAAACCTTATGTAATCATTTCTTTGTCCGTGTGTCTGCCTGTCCGTCCGTCCGTCCGTCAACACCCCTCTTTCTCAAGTTCAGGCAGAGGTATCAAACTGAAATTTATGTCAAAGCCTAGGGCTTACGGTCTCTCGGCAGTGTAAAAAAATTTCAGCTTCTATCTCAATGAAATCAACAGATACGGCCATTTATGTCAGATACTTTGATACTCGCAAACTCGCTCCTCAGAACCTACTGATGAATTATCTTTATATAGGGCCACACAGTTAAGTATGTGCGGAACCCTCAGATTGCGATTCCTACTCTCACTTGCAGGGTTTTCGTTTTTTCTCTGGTTCAGTGCACGAATGGGGAAGAAGACCACTAATTCCGACACGAAGAATCCCCCAACATTCTTTGCATAGTGGCTTGCAGAACACGTACTACCTGGTCAAAAGTATCCGGACAGCTATTAGTTGACATTGATCTACATCTAGATGACTACTCTGCAATTCACATTTAAGTGCTTGGCAGAGGGTTCATCGAACCACAATCATACTATCTCTCTACTATTCCACTCCCGAACAGCGAGCGGGAAAAACGAACACCTAAACCTTTCTGTTCGAGCTCTGATTTCTCTTATTTTATTTTGATGATCATTCCTACCTATGTAGGTTGGGCTCAACAAAATATTTTCGCATTCGGAGGAGAAAGTTGGTGACTGAAATTTCGTAAAAAGGTCTCGCCGCGACGAAAAACGTCTATGCTGTAATGACTTCCATCCCAACTCGTGTATCATATCTGCCACACTCTCTCCCCTATAACATGATAATACAAAACGAGCTGCCCTTTTTTGCACCCTTTCGATGTCCTCCGTCAACCCCACCTGGTAAGGATCCCACACCGCGCAGCAATATTCTAACAGAGGACGAACGAGTGTAGTGTAAGCTGTCTCTTTAGTGGACTTGTTGCATCTTCTAAGTGTCCTGCCAATGAAACGCAACCTTTGGCTCGCCTTCCCGACAATATTATCTATGTGGTCCTTCCAACTGAAGTTGTTCGTAATTTTAACACCCAGGTATTTAGTTGAATTGACAGCCTTGAGAATTGTACTATTTATCGAGTAATCGAATTCCAACGGATTTCTTTTGGAACTCATGTGGATCATCTCACACTTTTCGTTATTTAGCGTCAACTGCCACCTGACACACCATACAGCAATCTTTTCTAAATCGCTTTGCAACTGATACTGGTCTTCGGATGACCTTACTAGACGGTAAATTACAGCATCATCTGCGAACAATCTAAGAGAACTGCTCAGATTGTCACCCAGGTCATTTATATAGATCAGGAACAGCAGAGGTCCCAGGACGCTTCCCTGGGGAACACCTGATATCACTTCAGTTTTACTCGATGATTTGCCGTCTATTACTACGAACTGCGACCTTCCTGACAGGAAATCACAAATCCAGTCGCACAACTGAGACGATACCCCATAGCTCCGCAGCTTGATTAGAAGTCGCTTGTGAGGAACGGTGTCAAAAGCTTTCCGGAAATCTAGAAATACGGAATAAACTTGAGATCCCCTGTCGATGGCGGCCATTACTTCGTGCGAATAAAGAGCTAGCTGCGTTGCACAAGAGCGATGTTTTCTGAAGCCATGCTGATTACGTGTCAATAGCTCGTTCCCTTCGAGGTGATTCATAATGTTTGAATACAGTATATGCTCCAAAACCCTACTGCAAACCGACGTCAATTATATAGGTCTGTAGTTAAATGGATTACTCCTACTACCCTTCTTGAACACTGGTGCGACCTGCGCAATTTTCCTATCTGTCGGTACAGATCTATCGGTGAGCGAGCGGTTGTATATGAGTGCTAAGTAGGGAGCTATAGTATCAGCGTAATCTGAAAGGAACCTAATCGGTATACAATCTGGACCTGAAGACTTGCCCGTATCAAGCGATTTGAGTTGCTTCGCAACCCCTAAGGTATCTACTTCTAAGAAACTCATGCTAGCAGATGTTCGTGTTTCAAATTCTGGAATATTCCATTCGTCTTCCCTGGTGAAGGAATTTCGGAAAACTGCGTTCAATAACTCCGCTTTAGCGGCACAGTCGTCGATAACAGTACCATCGGCACTGCGCAGCGAAGGTATTGACTGCGTCTTGCCGCTTGTGTACTTTACATACGACCAGAATTTCTTCGGATTTTCTACCAAATTTCGAGACAATGTTTCGTTTTGGAACCTATTAAAGGCATCTCGCATCGAAGTACGTGCCAAATTTCGCGCGTCTGTAAATTTTAGCCCATCTTCGGGATTTCGCGTTCTTCTCAACTTCGCATGCTTTTTCCGTTGCCTCTGCATCAGCGTTCGGACCTTTTTTGTGTACCACGGGGGATCCGTTCCATCTCTTACCAATTTATGAGGTATGAATATCTCAATTGCTGTTGCTACTATATCTTTGAATTTGAGCCATATCTCGTCTACATTCGCATAGTCAGTTCGGAAGGAATGGAAATTGTCTTTTAGGAAGGCTTCTGTGACACTTTATCCGCTTTTTTAAATAAAATTATTTTGCGTTTGTTTCTGATGGATTTGGAAGAAAAGGTATTGAGCCTAGCTACAACGACCTTGTGATCACTAATCCCTGTATCAGTCATGATGCTCTCTATCAGCTCTGGATTGTTTGTGGCTAAGAGGTCAAGTGTGTTTTCGCAACCATTTACAAATCGCGTGGGTTCGTGGACTAACTGCTCGAAATAATTTTCGGAGAAAGCATTTAGGACAATGTCGGAAGTTGTTTTCTTCCTACCACCGGTTTTGAACAAGTATTTTTGCCAACCTACCGAGGGTAGGTTGAAGTCCCCACCAACTATAACCGTATGAGTGGGGTATTTATTTGTTACGAGACTCAAACTTTCTCTGAACTGTTCCGCAACTGTATCATCGGAGTCTGGGGGTCGGTAGAAGGAGCCAAATATTAACTTAATTCGGCTGTTAAGTATAACCTCCACCTATACCAATTCGCACGGAGTATCTACTTCGACTTCACTACAAGATAAACCACTACTGACAGACACAAACACTCCACCACCAATTCTGCCTAATCTATCTTTCCTGAACACCGTCTGAGACTTCGTAAAAATTTCTGCAGAACTTATTTCAGGCTTTAGCCAGCTTTCTGTACCTATAACGATATCAGCTTCTGTGCTTTCTATTAGCGCTTGAAGCTCAGGGACTTTTCAAGCGCAACTACAACAATTTACAACTATAATTCCGACCTGTAATTGCCAAGCACCCTTTGACATTGCAGCCCATCCCGCACTTTCCCGAGGCCTTCTAACCTAAAAAAACCGCCCAGTCCACGCCATACAGCCTCCGCTACCCGTGTAGCCGCCAGCTGAGTGTAGTGAACTCCTGACCTACTCAGCGGAACCCGAAACCTCACCACCCTATGGCGCAAGTCAAGGAATCTGCAGCCAATACGGTCGCAAAACCGTCTGAGCCTCTGATTCAGACCCTCCACCCGGCTCTGCACCAAAGGTCCGCAGTCCGTTCTATCGACGATGCTGCAGATGGTGAGCTCTGCCTTCATCTCGTAAGGAAGACCGGCAGCCTTCACCAAATCAGATAGCCGCTGGAATCCAGAGAGAATTTCCTCAGATCCAAAGCGACACATGTCATTAGTGCAAACATGTGCCACCACCTGCAGCTGGCTGCACCCTGTGCTCTTCATGGCATCCGGAAGGACCCTTTCCACATCAGGAATGACTCCTCCCGGAATGCACACGGAGTGCACACTGGATTTCTTCCCCTCCTTAGCCGCCGTATCCCTAAGGGGCCCCATTACGCGCCTAACATTGGAGCTCCCAACTACTATGGGGGTGTACCCATTCTCGGCGTTTATGACGGTATGATCTCTACTGGGGACACTTTCAACAACGTGTCTGAATGTCTGCGGAGGAATGGCAGCCGACTCATCCTCAAGAGCCCAAACCACAGGAGGTAGTCATGTTGGAGATTGGGGTCTGGAGCTAAGTCAACGTTCTCACACATCCCAAAGCTGTTGCACCGGTTTCAAGTCTGCTCTCTGGTAAGTCCATTTCAAGAATGTTGTTGTCCACAAACCACTGCCTCCCAGACACTGTTTTATGTCAGCGTGTATCGTCATGCTAAAACTGTACAATCATCATATCCAAACCTTTCCTCTACTGTACGCAGTGCACAGTGATGTAAAGTGTGTCCATGTCCCTTCACATTTAGCGGTTTCTTAAGCGCAGTGAGGGAACCACATCATAAGCACGAATAACCCACCCATACCACAACACCACTATCTCCGTACTTCACCATTGGCTCTGTGCATGATGGCAGGTGACGTTTTCCGGGCAGTCGCCAAATCCAAACCCTTCCATCGGATTGCCACTGTGTACAGTACGATACATCACTCCAAACCACTCGTTTAAAGTCAATCACAGTCCAGCGCCGTCTCTCTTTATGCCACCTCACTACAGAAACGTGTAGCTTACAAGGCACCGCTCCCAACTGTGCCCTATTCTTTTTAATTCCTTACGCGCAGTCATTGTAATAACTGGTCTGCTAGTAGCACCTGGAATTCGCGAGTGATTCCTTCCACTGATTTCATGAGATATTTAGTACCCACCCTCCGCGATCTTCGTCCAACCTTGTCCGTCAGTACGTGAGGTTCTCTGTGTCTTGGTTTAGATGTGGTTGTTTCTTCGCCTTTCCACTTGACAGTCACATCACCAACAATCGACGTGAGCAACTCTGGATGGCTTGTAATGTTTCCGATTGTTTTGTGACTCAGACGACATCCTGTGGCTAGTCCATTTCGGAAGTCAATGAGCTCTCCTGACCGACCCAGTGTTCTCTTAACGCTCTACTGATAACACAACAATATCCTCCTTCGTTTATACTGGTATGTCCGCCTGTTATGACACCCTATGGTCAATTACGTATTATTTTGGGGTCTGCCGGCCGGGGTGGCCAAGCGGTTCTAGGCGCTACAATCTGGAACCGCTCGACCACTAAGGTCGCAGGTTCGAATCCTGCCTCGGGCATGGATGTGTGTGATGTCCTTAGGTTAGTTAGGTTTAAGTAGTTCTAAGTTCTAGGGGACTGATGACCTCAGAAGTTCAGTCCCATAGTGCCCAGAGCCATTTGAACCAATTTATTTTGGGGTCTTCTTAACAGATGTCGTGTATGTGGGTGTAGATCCTACAGTTTATGTTAGTCATAAAAAGTTTGTAGTTCTAAGGGATTTCAGTGTGATGGATTCTTAATTTTTTTTTCCTTATTTGACAACGCTTTTGTATATTCCCGCGTGTTGACTATGGTATCTCTTTAATTTTGTACAAATTCATTTTCGTTTTTCCTTTTGGCTTTACATTCCAAGGTATCAAGGTGCTGAGAACTGCTCGTCGTTCAATTTAAAACCAATACGCTTTATTAAAAAAAAAAATCACGAAGAACATAATTTAAAGTCGAGAAGAATTCCAGAATGTCGCCATTTATTTCCGTTGTAGTTCAAACAGTAATACAACCAGCGATAATACCAGCAACAGGAATCAGCATCACCATGAGAAACCAAAATAAAAAATGCGGCTTATATAACAGGTTACTAAAAATGTATAGGCCTTACCACTCATCCTTGGTATACAAAAACCTAAATGGAGTACACTTTCTTTATACACTACTGGCCATTAAAATTGCTACACCAAGAAGAAAGCAGATGATAAACGGGTATTCATTGGACAAATATATTATACTAGAACTGCCATATGATTACAATTTCACACAATTTGGGTGCATAGATCCTGAGAAATCAGTACCCAGAACAACCACTTCTGGCCGTAATACCGGCCTTGATACGCCCGGGCATTGAGTCAAACAGAGCTTGGATGGCGTGTACCGGTACAGCTGCCTATGTAGCTTCAACACGATACCACACTTCATCAAGAGTAGTGACTGGCGTATTGTGACTAGCCAGTTGCTCGGCCACCATTGACCAGACGTTTACAATTGGTAAGAGATCTGGAGACTATGCTGGCTAGGGCAGCAATAGAACATTTTCTGTATCCAGAAAGGCCCATACAGGACCTGCAACATGCGGTCGTGCATTATCCTGCTGAAATGTAGGGTACCGCAGGGATCGAATGAAGGGTAGAGCCACGGGTCGTAACACACCTGAAATGTAACGTCCACTGTTCAAAGGGCCGTCAATGCGAACAAGAGGTGACCGAGACGTGTAACCAATGGCACTCCATACCATGACACCGGGTGATACGCCAGTATGGCGATGGCTGTAAACAGAACCTGGATTCATCCGAAGAAATGACGGTTTGCCATTCGTGCTCCCAGGTTCGTCGTTGAGTACACCATCGCAGTCGCTCATGTCTCTGATGCAGCGTCAAGAGTAACCGCAGCCATGGTTTCCGAGCTGATAGTGCACGCTGGTGCAAACGTCGTCGAACTGTTCGTGCAGATGGTTATTGTCTTGCAATCGTCCCAATCTGTTGACTCAGGGATCGAGACGTGACTGACGATCCGTTACAGCCATGCGGACAAGATGCCTGTCATCTCGACTGATAGTGATACGAGGCCGTTGTGATCCAGCACGGCGTTGCGTATTGCGCTCCTGAACCCACCGATTCCATATTCTGCTAACAGTCATCGGATCTCGACCAACGCGAGCAGCAATGTCGCGATACGATAAACCGCAATCGCGATAGGCTACAATCCGACCTTTATCAAAGTCGGAAACGTGATGTTACGCGTTTCTCCACCTTACACGAGGCATCACAACAACGTTTACGTTTCACCAGTCAACGCCGGTCAACTGCTGTTTGTGTATGAGAAATCGGTTGGAAACTTTCCTCTTGTTATCACGTTGTAGGTGACGCCACCGGTGCCAACCTTGTGTGAATGCTCTGAAAAGCTTATCATTTGCATATCCCAGCATCTTCTTCCTGTCGGTTAAATTTCGCGTCTGTAGCACGTCATCGTCGTGGTGTAGCAATTTTAATGTCCAGTAGTGTATGATTTTTGGAGCACACACTATATAACAGTCTGAATGATCTTGAGTTGGGGAAATGGTATGTTGACATCTCAATATGACCGAAAAATATACATTTACTGCTGGAAATTTAGCTCTGTTTTCGGCTGCTAGATGGCTACGTATGTTTCATTCTTAAAAATGTTCTTGCATTGCTTTGCTTTTTGTGAAGCCAGTTTCACTAAATAATAACAAGATAAAAGAACATGACGAATTTTACTATATTCTAAACGTAAGAATTTCAAAATGCCGAATACTTCACCGAACCTAGGGAAGCAGTGTAGTGATATTTACGACAGCAATCTTAAATTTTCGTACCAGTTTTCCCTTTTCTTTAAGACGTTTAAAATACTTTCCTAACTTATGCAAACTGTGGCCGTCAAAGGATACCACAACGGTCGGTCTGCCAGCTGTTACAGTTAGGCAGATTGCAATTATTTCTACGAGATGCGGATACGTTGTTTCCACTCTGCATCATTAAGCGTTGCTCAAGTTCACTAAGTTCACTGAAATTTATCCCCATTCCATCACGCACTTACTATTGTCGTATTATTCTCCCTTTCCGAAGTGTTATCATACCCTCGACTACGTCGAACTTGGCCTTCTGAAGGTAATTACTTTCAAACAAACGCCTGAATAGAAAGGTTAATGAGGTGTCTCTGAAAGGGGAGGAACTGCGGACTTCATTTTGCGCTTCTGTTTGACCTTAGAGAATAAGAGAGGCACTCGACAATATTATAAAGCGAGGCTATCTGAGTACAGTAGTTAACGTTTCTCGAAGAAAAAAAAGTAGCGATGATATTATTCCAGCTCTGTTGCATTAATCCCAGGAATCTAAGGAAACTTCGGTGTTATCTTTTCTGAGGAATCGGGAAACGAATATCATTTGAATAGTAAGAACACGAGCGTTCTCTAAAATATCACAGAATAACTTCACATAGTGCCTGCTCAGCGTTTTACGACATTTTTACGAGGATCATTCCGTGGAAGATCTATGGCAATGGAAAACCTGTTAGGTATAAAAAATCGAAAATCAGTATGGTGAAGCCAGTAACTCGCTAGATAGAATAGTTTAGTTTCCGCAGATCTCCAAAGGCGATATTAGTGGCATGTCTGAGGGCTTCGATGCAGAAAAGTCAGTAAATCCACGTCACAGAACATTAGTCAGACAAGAGCAACTTTCAGTTTTCAGTGTAGTCACGCTCTCAGTTTTTTCTGTATTACCGCGAAGTTATTTAATTATTTCATCAAGGTGGTGAAATATCAGTAAAATGATTAATTTCAAACCGATAAGTAAGACACTTCTTGTCGTTTATTTCTGGCTAAACATCGTTATTTTCTTGTTATCTTTGGCAGTCACGTGAAAGTGTCGACTCATAAAAGACCTTAACGGGCGTAAACTGCATTGTGAACTTTGGAAACAAACGTCGCAAATCGAGGATTTTATTAGGCCACACCATGGTACAGCAGTATCAGATGTGATGAGATGGCGACTGTCTCTCAAACAAGCTGTTTTCGGTTATTCATTTTTTTCTTTTCCATTTCCAATTTAAGATGACTCTTAAAATCACTGCACCGGTTTCTGAAACATCCGACTTTCAGTTTTCGATTTTTTGTTGCCATTATTTCCAGAAATCAACGTATATTTCGAAAGGAAGTTGGAAAACTCTGAGACTCCCTCAGATTTTTACATTATACGTTTCAAGATATGTAAAATAAAAATATCAAATAAAATAGGTAAATAAAAGAAACTTTAACCGGTCCACTATTCGCTGCTTTTCTCGAAAACTGATTAGTGGCTCAGTGCTACAGAAGACCACCGGTATTTACCTACTGGTTCTTAACTGGTTCTTACTTTTTTCAACCCTGCTCAAAAATTATGTTGTAAACGAGAATCATACCTGTACCTTGGCATTACGAAAAGTCAGTGCTAAACGGCGAAAGCTATTTTTCGTGTTACGTTGTCCATTTCCAAGGTCTACGACCAGATAAAGACATTATTACGTGGACATACGCAGCAGATCAGCAACTTGCTGCTTTTATTATAAAATACTAATGGATTAGTGTCTTCAGCAATGATAGACCAGGTGTGGGCAAGTCTTTGATGCTGCACGTTTTCTGCTTAGTCTAATTAGCCATGGCACATAGCAACAGCCACAGTATTGTCTCAACAATGCTATATATCTTATGTCATGTATTGCTCGTTTCTAACTGTTGGCATCGTTACTAAAACAGCACAGCTCGCTTTCCTATTTTCTTCAGTGAGCCGACATTTCAAAACAATAGAAATTTAACAGTAAACACTACTACCTTTTTTTTTAAAGTTTCGTTGAAACTCAAAAGTTTGGGCACCATCTCTATGGCAAACTGTTATACTGGTCTATTACCCAGTTTCTAGTAAAAGACAAGAAATACCCGGTCAGAAATAAAAAGTCGGTATCGGTTTTCAATGGTTGGTTTTCCCTATTCATACTTTAGTGACGATCCCGAATCTCGATTGTCTATAACTAGTGAACTAAACTTTACGAACGCCTCGTAATCACTTTTTAATATGCGGCAATTCGTTTAAAAATATCTGGAGACCCTCCAGCAACCGTGTTAGGACCTTTATAAAAGAAAGGGGGAGGTACCATTTGTGAAAACGCCTGAGAAAGAAATGCTCCGTACAAGTTGATTACTGCAAAAGAGAAAACATAAACCAGTCACTGCTTATAGTGCCATTTATTTACACAAATAGTAGTGTTACTGATGTAGAACCAACCGGTTCATTTTCAGACGGCTTTCCACTTTTGGACTACATTTGTTGTTGTTCACGTTTCTTGGGGTGGTGCTGTACTGGAGCAGGAAATGATGTGAGGAATGGCCTGTTTAACTGTATCTGTATATGATGATGAATTAAAACAGTATAAAGAAATCTCAGTGGTGGAGCAATTTTTGTCTTAGGTTACTTACGTCGAAATTCCTGTTACACTGTTGACTGCTTGGTTCCAACATAGTTACCGAATCCGGGTATGTGACTGCTGCGTAACATTTTCTAGAAAGACGTGGCAACCTGCGAAGACTCAACGCAGATAAAACCACATCTTCTTAATTTTTTTATTTTTCTTATGTTATGAACATTGTCAAACTGATTTTAAATTTTATGTTGTGTTCCAGACCCTCTCAGTGTGTACATTTGTGTATGCACTGTCACTTTTCAGGCTGCAGAACTGTTAGGAGTAGACGAATTTCCAAAGAGTTGGAAGGCCTACTCTGGCCCTCTCCTGGCGTTGATTCTGAAGAAGCAGGTACACGTAGTTGTCGCCACTAGGTGTGAAGTTTACTGGAATAAATGCGGAAATAACAGAAGTGTGTATGAAATCTACAAGTTCGGCAATGCTCAGGTGATTCTGGAAAGGGGGAAAAAGTAATTAATGACAATATTTGTGATAAGTTTTTTTTCTTCTTTTTCCAGGCCCGGATTCGAACATACAAATAGGATTCTGCTTGTCATCGTAGTTCACTGCGAATTGTGCTATCTTTTCTTTTTTGGGACCAGCCATCCCTTTATTGGTACACCCCAATGTCAGGAAGATAAGTTCAAATAATTTTCTGCTTCTACTATAAATACAAAGTTGGTTCACAGTCACTGATGAGCCAAAACATTACGACCACTGACGATAGCGAGACTGAATTCCGACTGGTAACGTTTCGGAGACGTAACACGGTAATAAAAGTATTTAAGAGGACCAGAGACGAATGGGGAGTCATTCTAGCCGACACGGGCTGCAGATGGGAAAGTCCAGTGACATAAGCGACTTTGACAAAGAGCAGTTTGTTATGGTACGCCGACTGCGAACGAGCATCTCGGAAATCGCAAAGCTGGTCGACTGTTACCTTGCTACAGTCGCCAGCACCCGTGGGGATTGGTTGAAGGACGCCGAAACTGCCAGTTGGCGGTAGGGCGATAGGTGTTCAAAATCCACAGTTCTTTCAAAAATGGTTCAAATGGCTCTGAGCACTATGGAACTTAACTTCTGAGGTCATCAGTCCTAGAACTTAGAACTACTTAAACCTAACTAACCTAAGGACATCACACACAACCATGCCCGAGGCAGGATTCGAACGTGTGACCGTAGCAGCGGCGCGGTTCCAGACTGAAGCGTCTAGAACCGCTCAGCCACACCGGCCGGCCCACGGTTCGTCACGGAATATTTGCGCTCTCTGTAAAGCACGCAGGAGGCAATTTACGGCGGGTCTGCTTTTGAGTACACGGTTAAACTGACATTCCGTGGGATTTGCGGTGGTAATCGAAGACAGTGGAGTATGTGAACATTACTGCGGAGCTCCCCTCATGCTTGATGTCTTCCGCGATGCCGATGCTATATTCCAGCAGGATAACTGTCTGTCACAATGCCTGAATGATTCAATAGCGGTTTAGAGGATTATTTATTTTATTTATTTATCCCACTCCATTGTGGCAACGGCTGTGCCGCAGTGGTAACACCGATTCCCATCAGATCACTGAAATTAAGTGCTGTCAGGCTAGGCTAGCGCTTGGATGGGTGACCATCCGGTCTGCCGAGCGCTGTAGGCAATCGTGGTGCACTAAGCCCTTGTGAGGCAAATTGAGGAGCTACTTGACTGACAGGTAGCGGCTCCGCTCTCGTAAACTGACGTACGGCCGGGAGAGCGGTGTGCCGACAACTTGCCCCTCCATATCCGCATCCTGCGACGCCTGTGGATCAAGGATGACACGGCGGCCGGTCGGAACCGTTTGGCCTTCATGGCCTTTTTCAGGAGGAGTTTAGTTTTTATTATAGCCTGTTACCTCTAATTTAAACACTGAGTGTATATATTCTTGCACAAATTTTGCAATATACATTAATACCTAATTTAATCTTACATAATACTACCTCCCATCACCATAACTATCTCTCCTACTACTGTTACTACTACTACTACTACTACTAATAATAATAATAATAATAATAATAATAATAACATAAGCTATTTCTAATATAAATAAAAATATGACAACTACACCTGTTACCAAATCTGTGTCTACTATTGCTATGATACCTTCAGTTATTGTCTGTCACAATCTACAATCCACTCCATCAATGAACATTCCACAGTCTACTCCATCCATAGGTATATCCTGCCGGTTCCTTGAGCGCTGTGGTTGTATCTGCTTCGTCCATTGTTTCTTTGGTTCCCTGGCTGCACGGAAGGATTTCCCTATTCCGCGGGAGCATCGGTGTTGCCACACGCCGCACACGTCACACCGATTCTGGTTCCAAGGTGGCGAGACACGACTCACGGCTCTGTTTCTCTCTGGTATTGTTACGATGGCTGCACGTACAACGACGGGGGATGGTTGATAAGATAACACGCTACCCAAGCCTTTCTTGAAATAGCGTCAACAACGTTGTACAAGATGGCATTCTGTTCCGCAACCCAGCATCTCCTCGACATCGAGTCTTCCGTTTCTGTTCAGTTGCTGCCGATCAGCAACGTCGGCATACGGCGGTCATCCACAGACAGTATGTGCTGGCGTATCTTCTTCACCACAGGCACACTCGGACTTCCGTCTTCTAGTATTTCGATGCCAGTAGGCTGTCTAGGGTCCATGACCAGTCAAGAAGTGTGTCAGGCCTCTTGACAGATTCAGGTGCTTCATTCCAAGTCTCCATTTTATATTTTTCAGAACGCCAAAAAGGTGCCTCGCTGTTTGTGCATCAGTCCATTGTTTCTCCCATAGACAGAGAATCTGATTATGAATTTGCTGCTTGCTTGTGGCCTGTACTCCTATTAAATTCAGTTCTCGTGATACTGTTCTTTTTTCAGTCAATACAGCGCCTCTTTTTCCGTATTTTGGAATTGAGTGGACACATCCCAAGTATTACTTGCAACGCCTCAGTTAATACTGTGCCAAAAGCCCCATCAACCGAAGAAGCATTGCACGTTGCAACCGTTCAACTAACCGAGCTGGTGGGCCAAACACTCGCTCAGTATCTCATGACCGCAGTTAAGATAGAGTTATGACGCGTTTATATTACGAGGGTTGTCCAGAAAGTAAGTTCAGATCGGTTGCGAAATGGAAACCACAGTGAAAATCAGAAACTTTTTATTTGCAACAGTTAGGTACATCTTTCACCTACTTCTCTACATAGTCGCCGCTCCGTCGTAGTGTTGTATCAACTTTCCAATATCCTAGTCATAGAAAGCAGCCGCCTGTGCTTTCGGCCAGTTATCTGCCCTGGTCTGCAGCTCGTTGTCTCTGGAAAAATTTTGCCTTCATAGCCAACGGTTATCGTGAGCAGAGATGAGACTCAGGGGGAGCCAATTATGGACTGTATTGCGGGTGATCAAAAACTTCTCATCGGAAACGCTGCAGGAGCATCTTCATTGCCCCTGCAGTGTGCGGCCGGGAATTGACATGAAGGAGGAAGTGCTCTACTGTTGCGTTATGTTGGCTGCATGGCACAGGCGAAATCTCTAACCAGGCCCTTATTCTTGGCGGGAGACGCTAATCCCTACGCATTTTTATGTGCTCACTGTTCACTCAGAACTGAAAAGGGCGACGCGACACGATCGACGGGCATACTAGAGACACTGCCCAACACACCTGTGCAAAGCTTTACAGGATTTTCCTAGTGGTTTCCATTTTGCGACCGATCGTAACTTACTTTCTGGACAATACTCGTATTTGCATTGGGAGCTTATGATCTAACTTGCGAGACTAATTATTTTTTCATCGTGCTCCTGGCTCTGTTGCTCATTTCTTCAATACGTGCACCGTAATTTTGTCTTTCGTCCAAGAAGAGGCCTAAGTCTTTGGTGAAGGACTTTCTCTCTTCGGACCTGTCACTTAATTTCATGATGGGGTCTGTTAAAAGATTTCCTTTTAACAGCATGTACTTGCTCTTTACAGGCGCAACAGACAATTTGATCCCTTGCCACCACTGACATAATTATTGAAGGAGAGCATGACAGTGAACTAAGTTTGATATCTTGGCCGTGGTACCTACCGGTGCTGACGGTGCAATGGATCGGCTGCGTGGCGTGCTTACAGGACCGGTGAACTCCATGGGAGTGAGTTGCGACCGTGCCTCTGAGTTTTTCTCCAAATCGGTACTCAGGCTGGATGGGGAATCCGAATCACTGTCGAATACTAAAGCCAGGTCAGTGGAGCATCTATAACAGAAGAAACTGGCTGACATAGAAGGAATACTGGGAAAAGAAGTAGTGGTGACAAGCAATATCGAAAACAGATTATCAGGGATACTCGATTATGTTAAGACAACCGCAGGACTGTCACATACAATAGAATAATTATATACATTACCACGTGCTTTGAACCAGATTATATACATATCATCGGGATACGTGTTACACATACATGTGAACGAACTGATGAACAACAGAAACAGATAAAGGTGTTTTTCGAGCCTACGTCCATGTGGCTTCTCAGAGCATCGGCGTAGTATACCGAAAGATCACGAGGTGCTACGCACTTCAGTGCAGATTGACCGGCCGCTGTGACCGATCGGTTCTGGGCGCTTCAGTTTCAGGTTCGAATCCTGCATCGGGCATGAATGTGTGTGATGTCCTTAGTTTAGTTAGGTTTATGTAATTCTAAGTCTAGGGGACTGATGACCTCATATGTTAAGTCCCGTAGTGCTCAGAGCCATTTGAACCATTTTTCAGTGGAGATTGACTGTTTACATTGCGTCTATCAAACGAACTAAAGCAATACTTACCGAATTTTAGCTACTCGTTACTTCGACATGACTAAAAGCAAAAGCAGTCTTACTTGCCATTGGTATATAACGCAAGCAAACATAAATTATTTTAAAAGAATTTTATTTTATAGCCATAACCTGTTTCAGGTATTCACTTTCAGTGTAGACCAATACATTCTAAATCAGAAACTCGAGTTATCTAATAGACAATTTCTACATAATTTCCTTGAGCTGTTAACAGAAACTGATCACAACATGTACCCCGAACAGTCATAATTTTAACCAACAATTACTCACTGAAACAGAATAGCACCTGCACCACAAAGCCTCATAAACCTATAGCAGAAGGAAACAGAATCTTAACTCAGCGCACTAAATACTTTCTCAGAATACCCGAATAACATATTTTAAATTTTTAACATCCCCTAAAACTAATTATGAATATAAATGAAATGTATCACAGTTGTCAGTATGGACAACCACCAGCTGTATGATGGAATAACGACAATGAAAGTTCGTGCCGGACCGCGATTCGAACCCTCATTTCCAGCCTATGGCGAGCGGTTACCATTAGGCTGACCGAGTACATCAAACTGCATGAGCCAAACTTCGATATGTCGTCAACCATGTCTGACCGTGTGTCGTGTTCGGATAGCCGAATGGTAAGCCGACTGCTCGCGATAAACAGGAAATCTGCGCTCGTGCACGAATTTTCATTATCATCATTCCATTATACAGCTGGTGGTAGTACATGTTGACATCTGCGAATACATTTCAGGTATATCATCAATGCCTGTTTCTTCTGACATGCATCATGTCTGAAGGGACATTACATCTTATTCTGAACAACGCAGGCACTGCAATATCGTATTATAAATATAATTTCAGAAGAAACCCTCCTCTGACAAAGAGATAAGGGGGTGCTACAGCTTGAAAGGTCCAGAGTTTCTAATGAAAACGAACCAACTAAAAGGAAAGTTTTCCTTCCATTTGTAAAAACTATCACAGATTATAACAACGAAGTACTCAGAAAACACGGAACCGATACCTCTTAAAACCAACAAGGAACGTACGCGAATATTTGAGCATTGCGAAGGACCTATGCCCGCCGCTTGCCATAGCAAGAGTGTATAAAATCCCTCACACTTAACAGCCAAATGTACCCAGCAACTAAAAAAAAAAAAAAAAAAAGAAAAAACGCCTCAAGGAACACAAGAATAATTGTCGCCTGGGCAAGATGAATAAATCAGCAGTGTAGATCACCCACTGGGAGTGGAAAACCACCAAATTCGTTTCTCTAACACTAGGCTGCGGAGAGAGGTCATTGAAATTCAAGAGCGCAATAACAATTTCAACAGAAGAGAAGAAGGAATGAACTTAGACAAGTTGTGGACTCTAGTGTGCTGTTTCCTCAAACTCTTTTTCACTACGAGCTCCACAGCGTACGTCGCCGAGACTCCGCGATCCTAGCGACTACTCTGATGACGTCACGGAGCGGCCGTTGCGTCGATACATATGCAAACAGTTCGGCCTGCTGAGCTTGTTTTTAGTCTGTAACAGCTTTCCTTAAAGCTTCCTCGATCTTAGGACCAGTCTGATGACGTCACGGACCGGCCGTTGCGTGGATACATATATAACAGTTCGGTCAGAGAGTTATGCTTTGGACGACGACCTCATGCCCATAAATCAAATATCAGCAGTGGCACGATTACCGACCGTGAAAGCCTACATTGTACAAATATTTTTAATTCTTAACAGTTCCTAAAACTTATTATAACTTTCATATATTTATACGAGAGCATGTTGAAAAGTAATGCTTCCGAATTTTTTATTATATTGTCAATGTCGATTAGTGCATTACATCACATGCCTATTACTCCGTCGACTACCCCGCTTCATCTACATCTACATATACGTGATTACTCTGCTATTCACAATAAAGTGCCTGCGGAGCGTTCAATGAACCACCTGCAAGCTGTCTCTCTACCGTTTCACTCTAGAACGGCACGCAGGAAAAACGAGCACTAAAATTTTTCTGTGCGAGCCCTGATTTCTCTTATTTTATCGTGATGATAATCTCTGACTATGTAGGTGGGTGCCAACAATATGTTTTCGCAATCGGAGGAGAAAACCGGTGATTGAAATTTCATGAGAAGATCCAGTCACAACGAAAAACGCCTTTGTTTCAATGATTGGCACTCCAATTCACGTATCAGGTCTGTGACACTATCTCCCCTATTTCGGGATAATACAAAACGAGCTGCCCTTCTTTGTACATTTTCGATGTATACCGTCAGTCCCACCTGATGCGGATCCCACACCGCACAGCAATACTCCAGAATAGGGTGGACAAGCGTGGTGTAAGCAGTCTCTTTAGTAGACCTGTTGCACCTTCTAAGAGTTCTGCCAATGAATCGCAGTCTCTGGTTTGCTCTATCCACAATATTATCTGTGTGATTGTTCAAATTTAGGATATTTGTAATTGTAATCCCTAAGTATTTAGTTGAATTTATAGCCTTCAGATTGTGTGATTTATTGCGTAATCGAAATTTAGCTGATTTCTTTTAGTACTCATGTGAATAACTTCACACTTTTCTTTATTCAGGGTCAATTGCCAGTTTTCGCATCAAACAGATATCTTATCTAAATCATTCTGCAAGTCGTTTTGATGATCTGATGACTACAAGACGGTAAATGACAGCATCATCTGCAAACAATCTAAGACGGCTACTCAGATTGTCTCCTATGTCGTTAATATAGATCAGAAACAACAGAGGGCCTATAAAACTTCCTTGGGCAATGCCGGTTATTACTTCTATTTCGCTCGATGACTTTCCGTCTATTACTACGAACTGTGACCTTTCTGACAGGAAGTCACGAATCCAGTAGCACAGCTTAGGCGATACTCCGTAGGCACGCAGTTTGGTTAGAAGATGCTTGTGAAGAACAATGTCGAAAACCTTCTGGAAATCTAAAAATATGGAATCAATTTGACATCCCCTGTCGATAGCACTTATTACTTCATGAATATAAAGTGCTAGTTGTGTTTCAGAAGAACGATATTTTCTGAAACCGTGCCGACTATGTGTCAATAAATCGTTTTCTTCGAGGTACTTCATCATGTTCAAATATAGTATATGTTTCAAAACCTTCCTGCAAATCGACGTTAGTGATATAGGCCTGTAATTCAGCGGATCACTCCTACTTCCCTTTTTCGATATAGGTGTGACTTGAGCAATTTCCCAGTCTTTAGGTACGGATCTTCCTGGAGCGAGTGGTTGTATATAATTGCTAAATATGGAGCTATTTTATCAGCATACTCTGAGAGGAACCTAACTGGTATACAATCTGGACTGGAATTTAGGAATATTTGCTTCGTCTTTTTTGGTGAAGGAGTCTCGGAAAATCGTGTTTAATAACTCTACTTTAGTGGCACTGTCATCAGTGACTTCACCGTTGCTATCGCGCAGTGAAGGTATTGATTGCGTCTTGCCACTGGTGTGCTTTATATATAACCAGAATCCCTTTGGGTTTTCTGCCAGACTTCGAGACAGAATTTCGTTGTGGAAATTATTAAAAGCATCTCGCATTGAAGTACGCGCCATATTTCGAACTTCTGTAAAACTTTGCTAATCTTGGGGATTTTGCGTTCTTTTAAATTTGGCATGCTTTTTTCGTTGCTTCTGCAACAACGACCTGACTCGTTTTGTGTACCATGGGGGATCAGTGCCATCACTTCACTGACACAAATTGCTTTTCTGTGCCTCTAGAAGGCTCCGAATTGTTGCATGTAACAATACGGTGTGTGATGTACCGATGTGAGAAACAGCGTGATGTAATAGAGTTTCTAGCCATACACATAGGAAGCACCATCTTCTTCAGCAATGCCAGACCACACACGAGCGCTATGACATCTACAGCAATGCGATGTCTTGGGTTCATTGTCATCGATCATCTCCATACAGTTCCGACTGTACAGTTTTCAGCTCTTTCCAGAACTTCAAGAACGTCTTCGAAGACTTCACTTTGATAGTAATGAAGCGTTGCAAGCAGAGGTGAGGCTGTGTCTCGGTCAACAAAGTGAAACGTTTTACAGTGACGATGTCAACAAATTGGTCTGTCGTTGGGAGGAAAATGTTCGTCGCCAGGGTGACTATGTTGAGAAATAGATACGCAGGCATGAAGAATGAAAAGGTAGAATGCATCAAAGTTGCTTTTATTTAAAAAGCTTTAAGAATTTTCATATAAAAAATTCGGAGATATTATTTTTGAGTTCTCCCTCGTATTTGAAAATGTCTTTTTATGCTGCTAGTATTTGAAATAAGTTAATTATAAACTCCAATATTGAGCAATCGACCCTCTACCTTTTTAATTTTGTGTGGCCTTCAGTTAACTTATAAACTCTACTTACCATCAGAATTTCTGTATTTAATATAGGTATCCTAGAGTCTTCAAAGAATAAATTCAAATTCGTTCTTCGACTAAAAGCTTTTACTATTTTTATTCTTTTGCGCCTTCAACATAATTTCTTTGCTTAGTTTAGTTCTTTGCTCAATTGATTAGTGAACGCTCTTTGATTTGTAAATAGAAACATAGAGTGCAAAGCATATGTGCGAAGCTCAAACTGACGTGATTACTATTCTGAAGTGAGTTTTACGTGCCACAGCGATTTGTTTAAAATATGTATCCTGTTTACAATTCAACAACTCTTACATTGCCCTGAAAGAGAATAGGGACAATGGCAAGACGAAACACCGTTCACTGGAACATGTGTAAGTATATACAACTGTTTCGTCTTATATCTAAAGAATGCAGACATCATGGTATGTATGTTTTTTTTAATAACTTAAAAGTGGCACTAAATATTACAATAGTCGGCGCTGACGACATGCTGCTGCTGACAACATTCATGTAACTGAAAACATTAGCCACCTGAAGATGGGTATGAGTGCCCGAAACCGGTTTGGCTCCAGAATAAAAGCACTTCATAATCAAATGGCTCAGATGGCTCTGAGCACTATGGGACTTAACATTTGAGGTAATCAGTCCCCTAGAACTTAGAACTACTTAAACCTAACTAACACCCATACCCGAGGCAGGATTCGAATCTGCGACATAGCGGTCGCGTGGTTCCAGACTTAAGCGCCTAGAACCGCTCCGCCACAGCGGCCGGCACTTCATAATCAACTGTGGCTATTTGCGTTATTCAGCAACATTCATTAACGGCGGCGGAGTTCACAAGATCCAACATGGATGAAATAAAACTTAACAGATACTTGATTATCGAGTGTCACGCGATACTAATACACTCGTGTCTTATGATATAAAAGCAAAAAGTTAGAGAAAGTCTTGTTAGTGGAATTATTAAATACAGACACAAGGTTTTTGGAATTGAAACATCTGTGAAGTTATTATAATAAGTTTTATTGTCATTGTTGCTTAAATTTTTCAGATAAAGAGGTGGAAGTTATTTGTCATGTATAAAATGGTGTGCATTTTAAGAGTTCTAATATGAGAAGAAATACGCTGTGTGATAGTGAGTTTAACTGTTGTGAGACGATCAAATTAGTTTAGAGGGTATTTACAAGAATGTTGCTTTTGAAACCATAACTTCGACGTGATAATCCCCTCACGTCTTCATAGGTAGTTACGTGTTGTTTACCTTGTGGGCATCGGTTAGCAAATAGGCGCCTATTAAAAAACTGTTGTTTTAAATTTTTTTGAAATGAAAACGAGGGAAAATGAAAATGAACAGGTGAATAAGCAGCAGGAGCTGAACTACAGCGCACCTTTTCTAGAACGCAAGTGGCGTCAACGATCGCTAGTTGCAGCATCCAGGAGATACATCCCGCACATTCCACAGTGGCTGCATTCTCCGCGACCTGGCGCGCTCTGCCAAAGACGCCGTGCGTGCTGTTCATGCCGCAGGAGGTACGAAACGCGCTGTGTATACGGCAGCGTTTGCCTCGGGATTCTGGGAGGCAATAGAGACACAAATACCAGAGTGCTAGAAGCACGCGCCACTGAGCCAGGACAGCGAACCATCGGTAGGTAAACACGTGCTGCATTGTGGGGGAATTTATGTCTATAACGAAGAACAAGAAGCCGACAGTACCCAGTTTTGTGATTAGTGGTAAACATCTTGAGCACGTCAAACTCTATAAGTATTTAGGCGTAACGCTACGAAGCGATATGAAATGGCTCTATTATCTAAGAATAGTATTAGGGAAAGCGAATGAAAGACCTAATTTTCTTGGAGGGGCTTGGAAGAACGCAATGAATCTGTCAAGAAAATCGTATGGCAGACTCTCGTGCGACGAATTATAGAGCACTGTTCCAGTGTTTGAAGTCCTCATCGAGTGGATATGACGACTGACATCGAAATAATTCAGAGACGCGTTGCTAAAATTATAACTGAGCAATGTAGTCTATACAAAAGTGTAAAATGAACCGCTCGGGAAATTTAAAATTTAATCTAAAAGCAAGATGACGTTGTACTAGCGAAACACTGTTGGATGAATTCGGAGAGGACTATCCGTCCATTATGCTGTCACCAAGTGTACTTGTGCTTGGGAGCATGAGAACAAGATACGCGGAATAAGTGTGTGTACAGGGGCACAGAGACAGCCGTTTTCTCGCGCAAAAAACCTAGTGAATGTGGCCAGAAAATACACAATACTAGTACGAAATGTCTTCCGCAATGCGCTGTAGAGTGACTTGTGAATTCCATATGTAGATGTAAATGCAGAATTAGCAAATTAAGGAAATCAACGTGCTTTCGAGGAAACAATGAATTCGTAAACGTGTACTATACAAAACGATGAATATGGAGGAATGTTAAACGCTCGCGTTGTCCATGCTGCCTGCAAACACGATTCAACTGGACACGGCTATTCAGTGGCATCGGATCTTTGAATAATGAATGCTATTTCGGCCAGATGCCCACATTGCCGTTTAACTGTACCACCGGTTGTCGAATTTTTTGTCTCGGAAAACTGTATACTGGATTACCGTACATGTTGACTGGTTTAAATATACAGGGTGGTCCATTGATCGTGACCGGGCCAAATATCTCACGAAATAAGCGTCAAAAGAAAAAACGACAAAGAACGAAACTTGTCTAGCTTGAAGGGGGAAACCAGATGGCGCTATGGTTGGCGCGCTACATGGCACTGCCATAGGTCAAATGGATATCAACTCCGTTTTTTTAAATAGGAACCCCCATTTTTATTACATATTCGTGAAGTACATAAAGAATTATGAATGTTTTTTTTGTACCACTTTCTCGCTTTGTGACAGATGGTGCTGTAATAGTCACAAACATATGGCTCACTATTTTAGACAAACAGTTGGTAACAGGTTGGTTTTTTTAAAATTAAAATACAGAACATAGGTACGTCTGAACATTCTATTTCGGTTGTTCCAATGTGATACATGTACCTTTGTGAACTTATCATTTCTGATAACGCATGCTGATACAGCGTGTTTACCTGTAAATACTACATTAATGCAATAAATGCTGAAAATGATGTCCGTGAAGCTCAATGCCTTTGGCAATACGTGTAACGACATTCCTCTCAACAGCGAGTAGTTCGCCTTCCGTAATGTTCGCACATGCACTGACAATGCGCTGACGCATGTTGTCAGGTGTTGTCGGTGGATAACGATAGCAAATATCCTTCAACTTTTCCCACAGAAATAAATCCGGGGAGATCAGATCCGGTGAACGTGCGGGCCATGGTATGGTGCTTCGACGACCAATCCACAAACCGCACACGAGCTATGTGCCAGACATCAATCATGTTGGAAGTACATCACCATTCTGTCATGCAGTGAAACATCTTCAAGTAACATCGGAAGAACATTACGTTGGAAATCAGCATACATTGCACCATTTAGATTCCCATCGATAAAATGGGGGCCAATTATCCTTCCTCCCATAATGCCGTACCATACATTAACCCGCCAAGGTCGCTGATGTTCCACTTGTCGCAGCCATCGTGGATTTTACGTTGCCCAATAGTGCATATTATGGCGGTTTACGTTACCGCTGTTGGTGAATGACGCTTCGTCGCTAAATAGAATGCCTGCAAAAAATCTGTCATCGTCAGGTAATTTTTCTTCATAGAAATATGGAAGGGGGCAATCGATGTTGATGTAGCATTCTCAACACCGACGGTTTTGAAATTCCCGATTCTCGGGCAATTTGTCTGCTACTGATGTGCGGATTAGCAGCGACAGCAGCTAAAACACCTACTTGGCATCATCATTTGTTGCAGGTCGTGGTTGACGTTTCACACGTGGCTGAACGCTTCCTGTTTTCTTAAATAACGTAACTATCCGGCGAACGGTCCGGACACTTGGATGATGTCGCCTAGGATACCGAGCAGCATACGTAGCACATGCCCATTGGGATTTTTGATCACAATAGCCATACATCAACACGTTATCGACCTTTTCCGTAATTGGTAAACGGTCCATGTTAACACGGGTAATGTATCACGAAGCAAATACCATCCGTACTGGCGGAATGTTACGTGGTACCACGTACTTATACGTTTGTGACTATTACAGCGACATCTATCACAAAGCGAAAAAAGTGGTCCAACTAAAACATTCATATTTCTTTACGTCCTACTCGAATAAGTAATAAAAATGGGGGTTCCTATTAAAAAAAAACGCTGTTGTTATCCGTTTGACTTATGGCAGCGCCATCTAGCGGGCCAACCATAGCGCCATCTCGTTTCCCCCCTCAAGCTAGACGAGTTTCGCTCTTTGTGGTTTTATCGTTTGATGCTTATTTCGCGAGATCATTGGCCCGGTCACTATCAATGGACCACTCTGTATACCCCCCCCCCCCCCCCCATGAACCATGAACCTTGCCGTTGGTGGGGAGGCTTGCGTGCCTCAGCGATACAGATGGCCGTACCGTAGGTGCAACCACAACGGAGGGGTATCTGTTGAGAGGCCAGACAAACGTGTGGTTCCTGAAGAGGGGCAGCAGCCTTTTCAGTAGTTGCAGGGGCAACAGTCTGGATGATTGACTGATCTGGCCTTGCAACATTAACCAAAACGGCCTTGCTGTGCTGGTACTGCGAACGGCTGAAAGCAAGGGGAAACTACAGCCGTAATTTTTCCCGAGGACATGCAGCTTTACTGTATGATTAAATGATGATGGCGTCCTCTTGGGTAAAATATTCCGGAGGTAAAATAGTACCCCATTCGGATCTCCGGGCGGGGACTACTCAGGAGGACGTCGTTATCAGGAGAAAGAAAACTGGCGTTCTACGGATCGGAGCGTGGAATGTCAGATCCCTTAATCGAGCAGGTAGGTTAGAAAATTTAAAAAGGGAAATGGATGGGTTAAAGTTAGATATAGTGGGAATTAGTGAAGTTCGGTGGCAGGAGGAACAAGACTTTTGGTCAGGTGAATATAGGGTTATAAATACAAAATCAAATAGGGGTAATGCAGGAGTAGGTTTAATAATGAATAAAGAATAGGAGTGCGGGTAAGTTACTACAAACAGCATAGTGAACGCATTATTGTGGCCAAGATAGACACAAAGCCCATGCCTACTACAGTAGTAAAAGTTTATATGCCAACTAGCTCTGCAGATCATGAAGAAATTGATGAAATGTATGAGGAGATAAAAGAAATAATTCAGGTAGTGAAGGGAGACGAAAATTTAATATTCATGGGTGACTGGAATTCGTCAGTAGGAAAAGGGAGAGAAGGAAACATAGTAGGTGAATATGGATTGGGGCTAAGAAATGAAAGAGGAAGCCGCCTGGTAGAATTTTGCACAGAGCATAACTTAATCATAGCTAACACTTGGTTCAAGAATCATAAAAGAAGGTTGTATACATGGAAGAATCCTGGAGATACTAAAAGGTATCAGATAGATTATATAATGGTAAGACAGAGATTTAGGAATCAGGTTTTAAATTGTAGGACATTTCCAGGGGCAGATGTGCACTGTGACCACAATCTATTGGTTATGAACTGTAGGTTAAAACTGAAGAAACTGCAAAAAGGTGGGAATTTAAAGACATGGGATCTGGATAAGCTGAAAGAACCAGAGGCTGTACAGAGTTTCAAGGAGAGCATAAGGGAACAATTGACAGGAATGGGGGAAAGAAACACAGTAGAAGAAGAATGGGTAGCTCTGAGGGATGAAGTAGCGAATGCAGCAGAGGATAAAGTAGGTAAAAAGACGAGGGCTGCTAGAAATCCTTGGGTAACAGAAGAAATATTGAACTTAATTGATGAAAGGAGAAAATACAAAAATGCAGTGAATGAAGCAGGCAAAAAGGAATACAGATCGACAGGAAGTGCAAAATGGCTAAGCAGGGATGGCTAGAGGACAAATGTAAGGATGCAGAAGCTTATCTCACTACGAGTAAGATAGATATTGCCTACAGGAAAATTAAAGAGACCTTTGGAGAGAAGAGAACCACTTGTATGAATATCAAGAGCTCAGATGGAAACCCAGTTCTGAGCAAAGAAGGGAAGTCAGGAAGGTGGAAGGAGTATATAGAGGGTTTATACAAGGGCGATGTACTTGAGGACAATATTATGGAAATGGAAGAGGATGTAGATGAAGACGAAATGGGAGATAAGATACTGTGTGAAGAGTTTGACAGAGCACTGCAAGACCTGAGTCGAAACAAGGCCCCGGAAGTAGACAACATTCCATTAGAACTACTGACCGCCTTGGGAGAACCAATCATGACAAAACTCTACCAGCTGGTGAGCAAGATGTATGAGACAGGGGAAATACCCTCAGACTTCAAGAAGAATATAATAATTCCAATCCCAAAGAAAGCAGGTGCTGAGAGATGTTAAAATTACCGAACTATCAGTTTAATAAGTCACAGCTGCAAAATACTAACGCGAATTCTTTGCAGACGAATGGAAAAACTGGTAGATGCGAACCTCGGGGAGGATCAGTTTGGCTTCCGTAGAAATGTTGGAACACGTGAGGCAATACTGACCTTACGACTTATCTTAGAAGAAAGATTAAGAAAAGGCAAACCTACGTTTCTAGCATTTGTAGACTTGGAGAAAGCTTTTGACAATGTTCACTGGAATACTCTCTTTCAAATTCTGAAGGTGGCAGGGGTAAAATACAGGGAGCGAAAGGCCATTTGCAATTTGTACAGAAACCAGATGGCAGTTATAAGAGTCGAGGGGCATGAAAGGGAAGCAGTTGTTGGGAAGGGAGTAAGACAGGGTTGTAGCCTCTCCCCGATGTTATTCAATCTGTATATTGAGCAAGCAGTAAAGGAAACAAAAGAAAAATTCGGAGTAGGTATTAAAATTCATGGAGAAGAAATAAAAACTTTGACGTTCGCCGATGAAATCGTAATTCTGTCAGAGACAGCAAAGGACTTGGAAGAGCAGTTGAACGGAATGGATAGTGTCTTGAAAGGAGGATATAAAATGAACATCAACAAAAGCAAAACGAGGATAATGGAATGTAGTCGAATTAAGTCGGGTGATGCAAAGGGAGTTACATTACAAAATGAGACACTTAAAGTAGTAAAGGAGTTTTGCTATTTAGGAAGTAAAATAACTGATGATGGTCGAAGTAGAGAGGATATAAAATGTAGACTGGCAATGGCAAGGAAAGCGTTTCTGAAGAAGAGAAATTTGTTAACATCGAATATAGATTTTAGTGTCAGGAAGTCGTTTATGAAAGTATTTGTATGGAGTGTAGCCAAGCATGGAAGTGAAACATGGACGATAAATAGTTTGGACAAGAAGAGAATAGAAACTTTCGAAATGTGGTGCTACAGAAGAATGCTGAAGATAAGGTGGATAGATCACGTAACTAATGAGGAGGTATTGAATAGGATTGGGGAAAAGAGAAGTTTGTGGCACAACTTGACTAGAAGAAGGGATCGGTTGGTAGGACATGTTTTGAGGCATCAAGGGATCACAAATTTAGCATTGGACTGCAGCGTGGAGGGTAAAAATCGTAGAGGGAAACCAAGAGATGAATACACTAAGCAGATTCAGAAGGATGTAGGTTGCAGTAGGTAGTGAGAGATGAAGAAGCTTGCACAGGACAGAGTAGCATGGACAGCTGCATCAAACCAGTCTCAGGACTGAAGACAACAACAACAACCCTGTATACTATAGCATGGCAATAATTGAAGTGCACCTATTCATAGGTCCAGTGTGGGCTGTAATTATCGTCCGGCAGCGAATCACCGAGCATATTCTCATGCATTAATGTGGAACCAAGTTCCGTCGGAAAAAAATTAGCTCCAGTTTTGGCCACTGTGTGTATATCTAGTGCTGTGAATACAAGCAGACGTATATAAATGTTTCCATATGTATTGGATTAGGAACGGAACGTGTTCAGAAAAGGTCAAACAAGTGAGGAAGGCGTAATGTTGATTTTATTACTAATAGCCGCTTACACAATTCATTCAATATGAGCTCCAGATACGTCGACGAGATGCTGTACAGCGCCAGATTTGCACAAGTTGGCCAAAACTGGAACTGTTTCCAGTGTAAATCGGTTGCGGATTAACGCATTTGAATTGACGCATGGTGCAGGGAATGGCAATTGAATCTCAATGTGGACAAGTGCAATGTGCTACGAATACATAGAAAGATAGAACTCTTATCATTTAGCTACAAAATAGCAGGTCAGCAACTGGAAGCAGTTAATTCCATAAATTATCTGGGAGTAAGCATTAGGAGTGATTTAAAATGGAATGATCGTATAAAGTTGATCGTAGGTAAAGCAGATGCCAGACTGAGATTCATTGGAAGAATCCTAAGGAAATGCAATCCGTAAACAAAGGAAGTAGGTTACAGTACGCTAGTTCGCCCACTGCTTGAATACTGCTCAACAGTGTGGGATCCGTACCAGATAGGGTTGATAGAAGAGATAGCGAAGATCCAACGGAGAGCAGCGCGCTTCGTTACAGGATCATTTAGTAATCGCGAAATCGTTACGGAGATGATAGATAAACTTCAGTGGAAGACTCTGCAGGAGAGACGCTCAGTAGCTCGGTACGGGCTTTTGTTAAAGTTTCGAGAACATACCTTCACCGAAGAGTCAAGCAGTATATTGCTCCCTCCTACGTATATCTCGCGAAGAGACCATGAGGATAAAATGAGAGAGATTAGAGCCACCCAGAGGCATACCGACTAACCTTCTTTCCACGAACAATATATGGATGTACATGTAGCTGTAGGTCTATAGCCGGCACGGTAGCTCAGCGTGTTCGGACAGAGGGTTAGCTGCCCTCTGTAATAAAAAAAACTGAGTTAACCGATCAACAACGGACTCAAACGGATGTCTTACGACGTCCGCCCCGAGCAGTTGAAACGAACGAAACCGAACAAAATGGGATTAAAAAAAAGCGGTTCTAGGCGCTACAGTCGGGAACCGCGCGACCCCTACGGTCGTAGGTTCGAATCCTGCTTCGGGCATGGATGTGTGGTATGTCCTTAGGTTAGTTAGGTTTAAGTAGTTCTAAGTTCTAGGAGACTGATGACCTCAGAAGTTAAGTCCCGTAGTGCTCAGAGCCTTTTGAATCATTTTTTGAACCTTACGATAATTACATCCCACACAAGATATCAGTGACATGCTGCAAGTTAATTAAAACCACCCTGTAGATGTATACTCTGCAAGCACCGTACGGCGCGTGCCGGAGGGAACTTGTACCTCTACCAGTCCTTTCCTTTCCCGTTCCACTCGCAAACAGAGCGAGGGAAAAACGATTATCTATATGCTTCCCTACGAGCCACAGTTTCTCTCGTCTTGAAATTCCAGTCACCAACTTTCTCCTCCGAATACGAAAATATTTTGTTGACACTGACCTACATAGGGAGAAACGACCACCACGGTAAAATTAGAGTTTGTACGGAAAGATACAGGAGTTCGTTCTTTCCACGTGTTATACGAGACTGGAATAATAGGGAATTGTGGACGTGGATAGATGAACCCTCTGATTTGCAGAATGTCCCTGTAGATGAAGATGTAGATCTTATTCTCGCGGTCCTTACGCGAGATGCGCTTTGGAGGCCGTAGGATCGTTCTGCAGTCAACCTCAAATTACGGTTCAATAAATTTTCTCAATAGTATTCTCGAAAAGAACTCCTCCTTCCCTCCAGAGATTCCCATTTGACTTCCCTAAGCATCTCCGTAATACTGTTGGCTGAATCCGTAGGTAACAAACATAATAGCCCCCGTCTGAATTGCTTCAATGTCTTCCTTTAATCCGACCTGATGGGGATCCCACACACCAGAGCAATACTTAAGGATGGGTCGCACTAGGGTTCTGTACGCTGTCTCCTCTACAGATTTCTAAAATTCTCCCAATAAAGCTTACTCGACCATTCACCTTCCGTACTACAATCTTTATCGGCAGTTTACGGCACTTTGCATTCCTCACACTAGAGACTTTTGAATTCAAAACTGGTTCAAATGGCTCTGAGCACTATGGGACTTAACATATGTGGTCATCAGTTCCCTAGAACGTAGAACTACTTAAACCTAACTAACCTGAGGACATCACACACATCCATGCCCGAGGCAGGAATCGAACCTGCGACCGTAGCAGCCGCGCGGCGGCTGACTGAGCGCCTAGAACCGCGAGACCACCGCGGCCGGCAAACTTTAAAATTCTCTGGTGAAACTAGGGAAATTTAGCGAGACGGGGCATACTTAAATAATCTACCAGGTGCGAGTAGGGCTCGCACATTGAGAGGTCCGTGCAAACTTAATTACGTGTAGACAGTTTTTCCATTCCGGAAGTTGAGGACCTCGATGGTTATTGCCTGTTATCTACATTGATATTGGCAACATATAGGCCCCAGTGAATCCAAGACTTTCGAAGGTGTTTTGATCTCAAGTTCGAAGATGAATAACAATTGATAAAAGACGTTTTTTCGAGTGATGTAATTACAGACTAACAATTCTGATTCTCTTCCTTTATTTATACTTCGAAACCTTTGTCAGATATCATGATTTTACGTCAAGTGAAAGTACCCTATAGGTTTCAATGACTGAGTTTGATAGTATCGAAATTAGTGATATAAATGTCTGCATCTTTTGATTGCATTGACTTAGAAGCTTCAGTTTTTACATCGCTAATGGACCGTAGACGTCAATAATAACATAAACTTCAACGTGATATGTCACCCCTTTGCTGGCTTTTGAACATTGGGACAAACAGAGAGACAACTAAGTGATTCTCGTAAGGTTCCGTTTTTACCATTGAGAAGGGAATTCTGAAAATTTCACTTTTATATTCGTATTCGCAATGAAAGGGGTTCATATCATAACACTAACGTTTATCACTCTTCTCTAATAATTGAACCTTTAGTCCTGTCACGGGAAAAGCAACGTATAAGACTCTAACATGCCGTGAAACTTGCCAATGTTACCCTCGAAGGGAATTCAAAGTTTGACCGCGCGTGTATCTAACTGACAAAAGTATCGAACTAAAATTTCGATTTTGGTGAAATAACAGAAAAACGAAACGGCCTTTGATCCTGAGAATTAACGGAAGTGGTAAAATCATAAATGCATGAGAAAAATGAACGGTCGCTAGTCCAATTAGGCACATTAATTTGGAAATATATATTTGAGAAAATTGAGTATTGGTTATTGAATTTAATTTTGTTGAGCTTTCCCTTTGAGAAGCAAACAGGATACAAACTGACGCAGTGCACTCTGTATTGTGTGTAGGAGGAGTTACCAATAAGATCCACACCAGTAAATTATGGAGAGCAAATTTGATCCAAGTTCATACTAATGACAGCCGTACTCGAGAGACTTACTTAACAAATACTGAGATGTCACTGCATGAAGTGCAGAACTAAATTTGGACATGCGGGGCTTATATCTTGACTGCCACGAATAACTCAAATAAATATGAAGAACACCGTAAATAAACAGTTTAAGTTCCTCGAAATATAGCAGTTTTCCTTATTAACAGTAATAGCTCGATATTTTACTAATAGGAGGAGAATATGATGGGGATCCATAAACTACACTCCTGGAAATGGAAAAAAGAACACATTGACACCGGTGTGTCAGACCCACCATACTTGCTCCGGACACTTCGAGAGGGCTGTACAAGCAATGATCACACACACGGCACAGCGGACACACCAGGAACCTCGGTGTTGGTCGTCGAATGGCGCTAGCTGCGCAGCATTTGTGCACCGCCGCCGTCAGTGTCAGCCAGTTTGCCGTGGCATACGGAGCTCCATCGCAGTCTTTAACACTGGTAGCATGCCGCGACAGCCTGGACGTGAACCGTATGTGCAGTTGACGGACTTTGAGCCAGGGCGTACAGTGGGCATGCGGGAGGCCGGGTGGACGTACCGCCGAATTGCTCAACACATGGGGCGTGAGGTCTCCACAGTACATCGATGTTGTCGCCAGTGGTCGGCGGAAGGTGCACGTGCCCGTCGACCTGGGACCGGACAGCAGCGACGCACGGATGCACGCCAAGACCGTAGGATCCTACGCAGTGCCGTAGGGGACCGCACCGCCACTTCTCAGCAAATTAGGGACACTGTTTCTCCTGGGGTATCGGCGAGGACCATTCGCAACCGTCTCCATGAAGCTGGGCTACGGCCCCGCACACCGTTAGGCCGTCTTCCGCTCACGCCCCAACATGGCGCAGCCCGCCTCCAGTGGTGTCGCGACAGGCGTGAATGGAGGGACGAATGGAGACGTGTCGTCTTCAGCGATGAGAGTCGCTTCTGCCTTGGTGCCAATGATGGTCGTATGCGTGTTTGGCGCCGTGCAGTTGAGCGCCACAATCAGGACTGCATAAGACCGAGGCACACAGGGCCAACACCCGGCATCATGGTGTGGGGAGCGATCTCCTACACTTGCCGTACACCTCTGGTGATCGTCGAGGGGACACTGAATAGTGCACGGTACATCCAAACCGTCATCGAACCCATCGTTCTACCATTCCTAGACCGTCAAGGGAACTTGCTGTTCCAACAGGACAATACACGTCGGCATGTATCCCGTGCCACCCAACGTGCTCTAGAAAGTGTAAGTCAACTACCCTGGCGAGCAAGATCTCCGGATTGAGCATGTTTGGGACTGGATGAAGCGTCGTCTCACGCAGTCTGCACGTCCAGCACGAGCGCTGGTCCAACTGAGGCGCCAGGTGGAAATGGCATGGCAAGCCGTTCCACAGGACTACATCCAGCATCTCTACGATCGTGTCCATGGGAGAATAGCACCCTGCATTGCTGCGAAAGGTGGATATACACTGTACTAGTGCCGATATTGTGCATGCTCTCTTGCCTGTGTCTATGTGCCTGTGGTTCTGTCAGTGTGATAATGTGATGTATCTGACCCCAGGAAGGTGTCAATAAAGTATCCCGTTCCTGGGACAATGAATTCACGGTGTTCATATTTCGATTTCCAGGAGTGTAGTATAGTTTCACTAGTCAACGCTCTTTGATTATTACAACAGTAGAGGCTAACTCTAAAAGCTAATCATCACTTCACTTGGAGTAGTTCATAAATTACTTTCAAGATAGTAAAATTTACACTGGGCTTAATTAACTTCAAAAAATGATGGCTACCAAAATTACACCTTCTTTAAAATTGTGCATAATTTTTCGTTTAACAATACTATCGTAAATCTGTTCATTAAAGATTTGTACTTGGACTTTAATTACCTGTGAAGCAGGTATTCTTTGCAATAATATTTACACAATCTTGCACAGAAATCCTACAAAACTCTATTTTATAATAAAATAAGAATTCATTAACAAAAACCAATCCAACTTCACTTTTGTGGTTTTCACTTTAACTGTGAATACTCCTTTTACTTTAGGCAAAAAAATCACTTTTAAAGACATGCAAAAATTGTTCTTTTAAATCAGGATACTCGGTTTTAGCAGCACTTAGGTGAGGACATCCGAGGCAAATCCCTTATAATGCAGCTTCCAATTACCTTAGTGTACCGTGCTATGGTTAACCACATACTGCCTGTCGTTTACACAAAGGAGCCGCTCAGTACGACTGCCAAACCCACCTTTTACATCACGCCATGGCACTTGGTTTGCGGAGGGACTTCGTTACAGCGTTTACATGTTACAAATACAAGTGCCCTAAGCATTAACCAGCTTTTAACAAACCTTTTTTCTTATAAACATATTCATATTATAATAATTTACCATTTCAATATATTCTTTTGTTTTTTACATATATACATTACACAACTCTAATTTTCTTGCCATAGATCAAGGAGTATAAACAATACAGAATACACAACCATAAATTACAGATACACAGTTACATAATATAAACCTGCTTCTAATCTTATAAGTATTACAATATCTCTGTTACGCTTTCTGATACAGATTGTTCTTTTATTTCACTACATTGCATCAGGCAACTAATGTGAAATTCGTACAAAAATCCCATGACGGATTCCTGGTAAGTTATTTCTACTGGCGTGAGGTTATAGCATTACCTTCCCGTTTCTTGTTCTGGTGTGGTCGTCGCAGAAATTTGATCGGTTTTACGGCTCGATATAGAGATAATGTTTGCCAGTTTGGTAACTCCATTGACGTGTCAGTTTACTTTTCATAACAGGAGCTGAGTTTCTCAAAGTTCTTTGTAGAAACAATTTCTTACTTATGTACGAATATTCAGCTAATTTTACCGTATAACTTCAGTTTCATGATTTTGCTTACCTAGAATAGCCATACCAAAATGGACCGCAACTGTATTTTCGTAAGAAGAAAGAGACTATCTGTAAAATATCCAAAACGATTTCCAAGACAAGAAAAAAATATTTGTGTGAAACGTAGCCGAGACAAACAGTGACAAACAATGATCTTGTGCAACCCAAGTCGCTTTGTTCGTCCGCGAGACGCAGAAGGCAACAGGCAACCGCCCAGGGTGATGCTGTATTTCTTGACTTCTGGAAGGCAAAAGAGTGTTGCACTATCGCTTAATCAACTAAATATAAACGTACGAAGTATCTGATTAGTGTGGTGATTTGATTGAAGGTTTCCTAGCACATAGCTTTCTTAATCGAGAGAATCATTCAGATATATAACACGGTTCTTATGTATCCAGAGGAAATCTTACAGAAACATCAATGTTCATACTTAGGAGGCTCCGTGAGGCTTTTCGCCGATGACGCTGTTACATATAGAGAAAGCTTAGAGAATTGCGGAAAGAGTAGCAGCGAATCGACGCTTGATCCAATGACTGGCAGTTGATCCTCAACGTAAGCCGACGCAACGTATTGCGCTTAAGTAGCGGAAAGGGCCGTTATTACATGACTACAGAATTGAAGAACAATCGCTGGAAGCGGTAATAGCCATTGGAAATGGAAATGTCGTGTGGCTAGGACCTCCCGTCGGGTAGAGCTTTCGCCTGGTGCAGGTCTTTCGATTTGACGCCACTTCGGCGACCTGCGCGTCGATGGGGATGAAATGATGATGATTAGGACAACACAACACCCAGTTCCCGAGCGGAGAAAATCTCCGACCCAGCCGGGAATCGAACCCGGGCCCTTAGGATTGACAGTCTGTCACGCTGACCACTCAGCTTCCGGGGCGGACGGTAATAGCCATTAAGTATCTGGGAATATGCATCGTGCTGATTTAAGCTAAAATAAACACTTAAAACTAATCGTAGGAAATACTGGGATTCGTTCGAAGAATGCTCAGTGTGTATGGTCCGTCCACTTGCGCTGATATGAAACTTCCTTCAGATTAAAACTGTGTGCCGGACCGAGTTTCATGTTACATAATTTACGGTGTATCCGGACTGCAGCAGCAAAAGCCCCAATAATTACTCTACCCAGATCTATGTTGCATTCCTGTTCCGTTCCTCTGTGCTGTTTTCACTTCATATTTGCACTTCGAATACGAATAAGGAAAGAATGTACGACAACACAAAACTATCCAAACGATTCAGTCACAGTGATGTGACCACCGCCTATGTTCAAAGTCAACGTGCAGCACTAGCGGTGGACGTGTATAAAGCGTGTTGGGCGGCGGCGGGGTTGGGGGTTAACAGTGTAGACGTTCTCGTAATGCTGAAACGTAGCGATTTCTCTGATGTCCAAAATGGGAGCTTTCGGATCACGGTGGAATCACTTCCAAAACAGCTAAGACTGTAAGCTGTCCACATGCCACCTTGGTAAAAGTCAAATGGTTCAAATGGCTCTGAGCACTATGGGACTTAACATCTGAGGTCATCAGTCCCCTATTACTTAAACCTAACTAACCTAAGGACATCACACACATCCAAGCCCGAGAGAGGATTGGAACCTGCGACCGTAGCGGTCGCGCGGTTCCAGACTGAAGAACCTAGGACCGCTCCGTCATAGCGGCCGGGAGAGGCACGCCCACGTATGTTTAAATCATTTACGTTTTAGCCGTTTTGTTCGTATTCCCTTGTCGGTGTGTGACGCTTACTGTGTAGCGTTGATAGAGGAAACATAGACGGCACAAAGAAGAGCTGAGTATTTCGTTACGTTTTGTTTAGTAAGAGCAAAGTTTCACGGAGACATTCTTCCAACTCCAGTGATAGACGATACAAGAGAGCATTGTGAATTCTCGTGTGATTCACTTTTAAAATTCAGAAAACGTAACTTCTTGGACAAGCCTCCGAACATATTGCCTCCGCGTACACATATCTCGGGAAAAGAGAACAAAGGGGTTAGAGGGATTCCAGCTCACACAGGTGCTTGGCAATAGTCGTTCCACCTGTACACTATTAGCGACTGGTACACAAAGGGGAGAGAACTATTTAAGCGGCGTGGTGTACCCTCCGCTACGCCCCGTAAGGCGGATTTAAAATTTAGTTGTTTACTTCCGTGTTGTTTCATACATCGTATTCGTGACAAACGTTATGATGTGGTACGTGACAACTAAACCACAAAAGACAAGAAAAAAAAAAGAAAACTATTTATACGGCTGCATGTTTGTCACTACAGGTCTTTCCTGTGCAAAATAACTAATTGTATTCATGGATTTCTCTATGGTATAGAACGAGTTGTTAAGGTCAAATACCAGTAATCTAAATCTGAAAACACTTTTACTGTCTGTCAGACAGCATATTTCCATGTCATATTTTCAAAGAGTTTTTTATAGCTGTATATTTCACTTCTTTCTGTGCCAAAATTAGTTATATTAAAGAGGAATGCGGACTATTTATCCTTCAAGTGTTGTAGTTATGTATATCTCTGTTACCTCGAACTCAAATGGGTCGTTGACAATAAATTTCGTAAGTGAATGAACGATGAGTCAAAGATGTCTGTTTGTGAACCACACGCATAATTCTAATTACATCCCCTTCTGCAATAAATATGTTTTGTCTAAGTGAAGTGTTACCACAGAATATTATTTCGTAAGACATCATTTAAGGAAAATATACCTAATATGTTAACTTTTTGACTTAACAATCCCCATATTTGGCAATTATTCTTATAACAGAAGTAGGCAAACCTAAATGCTTCACGAGGTCTACTTCATGGTTTTTCTGGCTTAAATTTTCATCATTATGCACATCTAAGAACTAGGAACATTCTGGCTGTAGAGCATTTTTGACAGTAAGTAAGTGAAAGAGGTTTTTTCATTAGTTGAAAGCTAAGCTACTTGTGCATAAGCAGACTGTAACTTTCACATTATCATTAACCATTGTCTGTATTGGTGCTTCTTTGCTTGGCTTTACAACCATGCTTATATCATCAGCAAACACAATTCTGACTCCTGGTCAAAATAAAATGGCGTATTGTTAACACAAAGCAAGGACAGTAATGAGAAAAGATCGAAACCTGTAGCACTCGCATTGTAATTTCTTCGCATTCCGATGATGCGGCATTTTGCTTTGTATTACTCGAACAGCCTAGAGTAACAGTCTGCATTCTGTTTCTTAATTAAGAATATAAACAAAGGCACAATTTTTAGTGCCTTACATAAGTTATTATCCACTCCATATTAACTTCTACGTTGTGGTCATAATGGCATTCCTTAATTATGATGGGGTTATGAGATTAATTTTTATTTCACTAAATATGCTCTGTATCGCTTTCTAAGTGTACTGTTTGGCTTTCTCCTCAGAACTGTTTTCACAATTTTTATCATCTGTTTTTAAAAAGCAATTGTTGGAATTATCTGCCACAAATGAACTGTCTTCTACAGTTCTCCCGTCCTCTTTAATAGAAACAGTGTCCTCCTCTATCGCTTCTTTCCTTGTCTCTCTTTTAACAATACTCCAATCTGATTTTATATTATTGTCAGATCTATCAATTTCAGACAATATGTTCATAATTTTGGATTTTTCAACTTTGATTAACATTTCATGAATGAAATTGTCTAGATAACTTACTGATTTATTTATTTATTGCATTTCTGCTATTGCCCTCATCAGAAATCGGCAATTACAATGAAAGCAAAGTAAAGGGAGACAGGCGTTTGTTATGCAGCAAGTTAACAGGAGGTAATAAATTAAAGGGTTAAAAAGGCAAACTGACGAAAAGCTAAGGACTTATAAAAGAAGGTACAGTGTCTGTAATATATCTAATTGGAGCATCAGATAACGACTTGGTTTGAAAAAAATGACAAAGATATAATGTTTTGCTGACAAGTGGCTCTAGTGTTGGGGATGCTGCCTTCAATTTTATTTATTATCTATACGTTTATGCTTTTTTATACTTATTAGAAAACGAACGCATTTAAAATGTAAACACTTAAACTCAGATCATAAAACACGACTTAAATGACTATAATTGTGTAATTGTCAAATTATCTGTTCATAGCCTGTGTGGAGTTCTCCAAGCTACTAAAAAATATTTATTAAAACTGTTACACACTAAGATCTATGTAACAACAGCATGAACGTCACCACTGAAAATATTTTTTACATAAACACGATGTAACGATTATAAAAGTAGTACTAGCTGTTAAAATTACGCGTGTCTGATAATTAAAAAGCTGCGCCCTATAAAATAAAACATAGTCAAACAATACATTAAAATTTTATAAGTTTGCATGTTTTAATGTATTATTTGAGTATGGTTTGTCATTAATCAGCATCACTATTCTCTTCTGAGCTGTAAATTCAGCTAAGTTCCGTAAAATTATTAACTGTTACTGATAACCCGTTTACCTCAGGATAAACATGTGTTTCATTAACTTTCGCTTGTTGTGTGAATACGTGTTCTGTGTGAATACTACTATTTTGGGCAGCTTGGGAACGGAAATTTATGATCATTATCATCATTATCATCATCATCATTTAAGACTGCTTATGCCTTTCAGCGTTCAGTCTGGAGCATAGCCCCCTTATAAAATTCCTCCATGATCCCCTATTCAGTGCTAACATTGGTGCCTCTTCTGATGTTAAACTTATTACTTCAAAACCATTCTTAACCGAATCCAGATACCTTCTCCTTGGTCTGCCCCGACTCCTCCTACCCTCTACTGCTGAACCCATGAGTCTCTTGGGTAACCTTGCTTCTCCCATGCGTGTAACATGATCCCACCATCTAAGCCTGTTCGCCCTGACTGCTACATCTATAGAAGTCATTCCCAGTTTTTCTTTGATATCCTCATTGTGGACACCCTCCTGCCATTGTTCCCATCTACTAGTACCTGCAATCATCCTAGCTACTTTCATATCCGTAACCTCGACCTTGCTGATAAGGTAACCTGAATCCACCCAGATTTCGCCCCCATGCAACAAAGTTGGTCGAAAGATTGAACGGTGCACAGATAACTTAGTCTTGGTACTGACTTCCTTCTTGCAGAAGAGAATAGATCGTAGCTGAGCGCTCACTGCATTAGCTTTGCTACACCTCGCTCCCAGTTCTTTCACTATGTTGCCATCCTGTGAGAATATGCATCCTAAGTACTTGAAACCGTCCACCTGTTCTAGCTTTGTTCCTCCTATTTGGCACTCAATCCGTTTATATTTCTTTTCAACTGACATTACTTTCGTTTTGGAAATGCTAATCTTCATACCACAGTCCTTACCTTTCTGATCTAGCTCTGAAATATTATTTTGCAAACTTTCAATCGAATCTGCCATCACAACTAAGTCATCCACATATGGAAGACTGCTTATTTTGTGTTCACATATCTTAATCTCACCCAGCCAGTCTATTGTTTTCAACATATGATCCATAAATAATATGAACAACAGTGGAGACAGGTTGCAGTCTTGTCCTACCCCTGAAACTACTCTGAACCATGAACTCAATTTACCGTCAACTCTAACTGCTGCCTGACTATCCATGTAAAGACCTTTAATTGCTTGCAAAAGTTTGCCTCCTATTCCATAATCTCGTAGAACAGACAATAACTTTCTCCTAGGAACCCGGTCACATGCCTTTTCTAGATCTATAAAGCATAGATACAATTCCCTGTTCCACTCGTAACGCTTCTCCATTATTTTCCGTAAGCTAAAGGTCTGGTACTGACAACCTCTAAGAGGTCTAAACCCACACGGATTTTCATCCAATTGGTCGTCAACTAATACTCGCACTTTCCTTTCAACAATACCTGAGAAGATTTTACCCACAACGCTGATTAAAGAGATACATCTGTAGTTGTTACAATCTTTTCTGTTTCCATGTTTAAAGATTGGTGTGATTACTGCTTTTGTCCAGTCTGATGGAACCTGTCCCGACTCTCAGGCCATTTCAATTATCCTGTGTAGCCATTTAAGACCTGACATTCCACTGTATTTGATGAGTTCCGACTTGATTTCATCCACCCCAGCTGATTTATTGCACTGCAATCTATTGACTATTTTCTCCACTTCCTCCTACATATGGACCTGACCTCCTGCACTTTCGGCCTCACAATACCAATTTCACTGCAGATTAAATAGTGATCAGTGTCATCAAAGAATCCCCTGAATACGGGTGTGTCCCTCACAGCCTTCCTGAATTCCTGATCTGTTATTATATAGTCAATGACAGATCTGGTTCCCCTGCCTTCCCAAGTATACCGGTGAATGTTCTTATGTTTAAAAAAGGAGTTTGTAATTACTAAGCCCACACTGGCACAGAAATCCAAGAGTTGTTTCCCCTTTCCCGTTGGACTCCATATCCTCTCCAAAATTTATGACAGATACAAAATTAAAAGTGGGTAACAGAACCTATAGATCACTTTTTTTTTGTCAGAGTCTTTAAAGAAATTTACATTTAAGTTATCGCGAAGTAGTAACCACTTCTTTTTGTCTGACAGGGAGGACAATAATTCATCAAAATTTTTCACGAAAGTTCCCAACCACCCAGTGGAGACTTATATATCGTAACATTAACAAATACTACTTTTCCCAGTACTAACTGACAGTCACATGCATGTATAACCTGATATAGTCAGAATTTACTTATTTCCACATTTTTATATTTAATTTATATTTATGAATGTGGGAGCTCCATTTTTATCCATACTGTTTCTATAGGAACATGTCGTTAATTTATATCCACTTTCATTAAGTATTACTGTCCCTGCAGTAGTTACACAGATGCAGATATGTGAACTCAAAGAACACGTACCATTGTGCATCACAAAATTGCCGTAAGTACGTTGAACAGCCTTTGCATAATGTTGTGATTGGAATTCGATGCGCAGTTCCCGAGGCAGTTTTATCCAGTCGATGCTGTTCATGTGGATGTGCTGAACACTACGGTGTATGATTGATGGTTGATTTGTGGGAGGGGACCAAATAGCGAGGCCATCGGTCCCATCGGATTAGGGAAGGATGGGGAATGAAGTCGGCCGTGCCCTTTCATAGGAACCACCCCGACATTTGCCTGAAGCGATTTAGGGAAATCGCGGAAAACCTAAATGAGGATGACTGGACGCGTGTTTGAACCGTCGTCCTACCAAATAGGAATCCACTGTGCTAACCGCTACGCCACCTCGCTCGGTGTTTGAGTGTAGACGGAGCGCCTAGAACGTAGGCAACCAAAGTGCCGCGCTTGCGTGCCACCTGCCGGCATTCGAGGCGCGCACGCTGCGGGACGGGTAGGGGCGGCCTTGGCCGGGGTCCAGGCCGGTGGCAGCGGTCCGCCGCCCACGCCGGGTCAAGGTGAGCCGCGCTGTGGCCAGGCCGCTGCGCCAGCTGAGCCACCGCCGCTCACCTGCCCCCGCCCTAGGTCACGGCGCCGCTGACTCAGCACTCGCGGTCGCCATTCAAGTGCGTCCCACAGCAACACCTCTGACAGTGGAGCCGTTCGCAATGCTTTGCCCAACCACTATCCTCATGCTAGCCAGCCACTTGGAGTATCAGTATTGAACGTCGAAGTCAGACAGCGTCTTCAGTACCACGAAGCAAAACAATGAATGAAGTTTGCTTCATTGCTAACCTCTAACTGGGAACTTGACAAAAAAAAAAAAAAAAAAGTAGGAATCGTTCGCTAAGGATTCCAAACAAACTTGATTATGTATGTAGACAGTTCATCCATTTTGGGATCGAGAATCGTGACCTTTTTTCCTGTTACCTACATTTATATTGGGAAGACATCGGTCCAAGGGATTCCAGTACCTCCAGCATGTTTTAATTTTAGTAATATAATAGTGACAGCAACTGATGCAGTTGGCAACGACCATTATCACAATAATCAGAATTTCTACATTCAGGCTGACAGGGTCGCAATGGTAAATGTCAGACATCAGACAAGTAATGATTTTATTCCTCAGGTCACGTGTTTCGGACTAGTCTGTGAATGTTTGTTTGACATACAACTCGAAACGTTGTATCTACAAGTAGTAATCCTTCCTGGATATATGATGATCGATATCCGAAACGCCAGCCGGGGTGGCCGAGCGGTTCTAGGCGCTACAGTCTGGAAACGCGCGACCGCTACGGTAGCAGGTTCGAATCCGGCCTTGGGCATGGGTGTGTGTGATGTCCTTAGGTTAGTTAGGTTTAAGTAGTTCTAAGTTCTAGGGGAATGATAACCTTAGAAGTTAAGTCCCATAGTGCTCAGAGCCATTTTTCGGTACCCGAAACATGTTATTTAGGCAATAAAGACAATCCTTGCCTGTCTGAGTTTTACCATTCTGGCCCTGTTAGCCTGAATGCAGAACTTCTGATTGTTTTAATTTCAAGTTTGACGTGGGACGACAATAATTCTTAGTCCACAGGAAGGGCACTTTAAGTTCTGATGAGTGGGTTTCCGAGTATCAAAATAAGTGACATGCATGACATTATCTTTTGACCGCGTTGACGTAGAAGCTTTAATGTTTTACGCCGTCAGGAATAAATTTGAATGTGATCCGTCCACCCATTCCGAGGAAAGCGAGATCTTAACTGGTGGACGAAGAGACAGAGAGTCAGATAAAGAATGACAAAAAATTATTTTCATGTGACTTAATTAGAAATTTACATTTTTACGATTTTTTCTTTGGTTTTATTGTGAAATGTTGCTTTTTGCCAAATTTTGTGATTCTAGGACAACAGGAAAAATCCTTTACGTTTTGGTGAGTGAGTTTCCGACTATCAAAATACGTGACTTAAATGGCCATATCTTTTGACTGCTTTGACTTAAAAGCTTCAATATTTTACACCACCAAGGGACCATAAATCTCAGTGTGTCATAAATTTCAACTTTATACGTCCATCCGTTGCTGAGAAACTGGGTTTTCAACAGTTGAACGGACAGACAAAAACGGACGGCGAAGTGATCTTACAACGCTTCCGGTTTCTCTTTTTTTTTTTTTTTTTTTTTTTTTTTTTTTTTTTTTTTTTTTTTGCAGCTGCGTTGCGGGATGCTAACACTGGGCCATGTTCATATTGTGATTTTCCGGAAACACGGAATTGTGAATTTTTGTTTGTTTACTGAAAATAATACAAAAAGCACACACGATAATATTCTTTTACTGTATCTATCAGAATAATATTAACATTCTAAAATTGTTGTTACGGTGAAAATTGGCCTCCAGTGGTTCCTTGGGCAGAAAGAAATTCTGACTGTAGAGCAGCTGTGCTCTCAAGGGAGAACTGTACCAATCCACATTTCGTATTTTCATTACAAAAAGTTTTTTACGAACGATCTTAAATTGAGAACGCACACAAAAAAAATCACGGGACTACAGCATTTCTTTCGTTAGCAGCAGTGTAGCAGCTGGTTAATTATATTCAGCATTGTATGTCTCATCTTCTTTACTAACGCAATCTTCCGATTTCAGTCAGGTATCCGGCATAGTACCCAGGGGACATATGAGGGAGAAGATTCTTGACGTCTTCTAGCTTTGGTTCTGTAATTTTTTTGTTTTCTTTCTTCCAGCAAGTGCCACAATTTTCGAGTGTTCGGTGTCAGCCACAGAGTGTTTGAATTTAATTACCACTGGACAGGTACGTCATATGCGAAGTCTCTCAGCTTGCTTTCACCTATTTTCCTTAGAAGTAAATAAGTGTTAAGCACTGTGCTGAATATACGTCGTATCCTATTACAAACAAATTTTTACTTAAAAAATGGAATGTAGAAGTATGTAACGCACTGTTACTTTTTAGCCACTTTTATCTTCTCCAGAATCACTGCAAATTTTTAGCTGCGAACCGCAGTCTGCCACTTTCAACACTCGATGAGCAGGGCGCATTATATGACTGAATAAGGAGAGCTCACTTGATACAAGTATCAACTGGAACTACAGATTTGTTCTACCAGCAACAATTTATTTCCATTACTCGTTTGAGTAATGGAAACGGCCGTCAAAGGTGGATTTGTGTGAATTAATACAACATGTATATATGTCTCTATGTCTTTGGGGTAATCTATGTCATTGTCTTCAGTGGTTACAGGTTCTCTTTACTTCAGTGTTTACGCAGTGTGTGTAATGTAAACATGACAAAAAGAGCCTGCAACCACTGGAAGCAGGGTGTAAGGCGCCGACTGGCGGTACCGAAGATCGAACTTAGAACGACAATGTATCGTACTGTACCAACGTCGCTATGCCGTTAATGTATGGCTTCCTGCCCCCCAAAATACTTACGCGAACCCATCGACCACTACAGCTTTAACTAGGTACAGTTTTTAATTTCACAGTCGATGGTATGACTGTGGATCGCTATCTGAGTTTAGAAGATTTCAGTCATAGTGGAGAGCCTAGCGACTACTCGAAGTCTAGCTCGCACCGTAACCGCACTCTCAAGGAATAGATTTAAGACAGATCACCCTTAGTATAGTTACTACTGCGGCAACCTCAACCACTGACTACGCAGCCGGCTCGAATATCGAATAATGAAAGACAGCACCCTTACTTTACACAAGGTCGTGATCGAACAATGACACGATTACACTACGAATAGACACATCCAAACATTCTAATGGCAATGATCACCAATATCAAGCAGTAATTACGAGATAGGCAAATTCAGATAACAACTCTCGTCATCTAAACCAGTAGCCAAATCAAAGCAACAAATCTCTTCAAATGCAGTACCTATTTATATTATGTCGAGATAAATGTCACATCTAGCGTGCAACTGTTCTCCCACACAACGAAATTCTCACAACGCAGTACATTATCTCTGGAAAAGACTCGTAACTTTTCAATTACTTACAAAATTCCTATTCCATACACCGTCGTGTTATGACCAGTTTGTATTAAGACGCTTCCACCAATATCGATAAGAACTGAAGTATTTCTAGCTACTTATCCCAGCGTTGCTATGTAAATAATACGACGTCTCGTACCTCACAGATTTCATAATCTTTGTCCTTGGTGTAATCGTTGATCTTTCCGTAATAAATTATGATTTCAATTATACTATCATTTACTTCGACACTTTTCCGAGCAATGAAATCGTTTTAACTTTTTAGAATATCTACCCTCTGTAGGTTTATCGTGGTTCCACTCAGTCAATGAACTTTTAATTAGGTGAACTTACAAATACCAGCATATACTTGTGTCCTGCAACGGGGTATTAAGATCTCTGGAATTCACCCTTTTATTTTCTCGTAAAATATATATACACACACACCAGATACTAATTAAATACACGTGTGCTTTATGTTAACCCAAGAAAACTTGAACCTATTTTCTCTAGGTATTTCAATACAATTTCATTGACGTAAGTGAGCGAATGCCATCAAAAACTACACCCCGCAACACGTAAATTCAATAATAAAAAATTAAACAAAAACCCTAAGTGCCATCGCCACTTTAAATCTAACCTTAAGTGAAAATTTAAAACAATTCTGAACCTCTTCAGGCGTTGACGATACGCCTCTACTTGAATTCGACCACTCGTCACTTTGGCTAATCAAGTTTTTGTTTATCTGTATGCTCCTTGTAAAAGGTTCCTTTATTTTCTCGTCGCTTACCCACTCATCTACTGGTGCACTCTATCACAATATAGTGAAACAGTGCGTATTTATTCGAGGCAATTCTCGGTCCGCTGTAGGATAGTGGTATTTAAACAACAACTAAGTACATGTGTTCGAGGCTTTCCCTTCTCGACTCACACACCGACCACCACCAGACCACTTCAACAAAACGGCTAACAACCCAATTACCTCTGGGCGAGCCGCGTCCACTAATCGTACAACACGGACAGGCTATGTTCCACCGATTCCCAAAGCCTCAGCACCTACAAATTTACTTCTCTGTCTAACCAGGCTCACGCTGGATTTACCACAGCAAACTTTGTGACCGAAACTGACCACAAGACGACAATCAATTGATATCTCGTGCACCTAAATTCGCCAAAACCGATGTATCACCAGTGACTATTCATAAAATCCCACAGAACCTCTGTATATTCCGTTGCTCAGCTTTGGAAGGAAACAACCTTCACAGCCACTTACATGAGCAGGGGCTAACAGACTAAATAGCCAGGCTGCCTCGGCGAAGTGTACCAAAATTAAAATACTGGTAGTACCAATCAAAACTCGTTTCCCTCTCCCAAGCCTTAACCGCCAGCTGCGGTGCCTCACTACACCACGCAGTGGGTCGCTCTACTATCGGACCTAGACGAACACCGATATATCCACTTAGTCGGTGAGAGGTCGACATGGGAACTAGCTAACTTTGTCATAACATAGGAAACGTTTAAAACGAACAAACACCCAGCGCCACGCCAAATTTTGTCAACTAATTAATTATTCGTTGCTGCTGTTGGTTCTCTACGACAGCGTCCGGCTGCTGCGCGTCGCTGAGGCAGCACATCTGGACCCAGCGAAGGCGAGTTGTTGCATCGCTGAAGTCGCGCGCGCTCACCACCTGATTTCTCGTCGACGTTCGCGGCTCATCTGCAACATATTGTTTTTCCTTAATTCATCGTACACGTATATTTACAGTAACCACCAGGTGTTATCAACTTATCGTGTAGGATGCTTAGCACTAGTAAGGGCGAACGTAACCCGCGCGTTTTGACACAGCACAAGGGCCCTACGGTACTCCAAAGTTATACATAAAACGCATACATGTCTTATTAATACATATAAATCCACTTGTTGATGAATGTTTAAACCTCTGAAATGTTTATTGGGAATAAAATGTATTACAGCTAATAACAGTAAACTTGCAGTTTCAGTTGATGTGAATATCAGTGGCCGTAATGCCTAACCGAAAACGTTAACAACATAGTACAGACATCTGTCAGTAGACGGCAGGTCTATGCCCCGCGTACAAGGAGCAATGAATAACTCAAAAATGGTAGAAATCTTTTACTCAGACTCCCAGTTAAGAGAGTACGGTGGTAATGCAGTCCGTGGATTACCCGAACCAGTATAAATGGGTTGCTTGTAAATGTTGCTCTTGCCAAGCAATCTGACCCTCAGAGGAGCTAAAGCGAGATTTCGGACGCTAGAAGGTGGAGCAGGTAGGTTTTCATTAAGATAGTAGCAATACGCATATTTGTAAGTTCAAAAAGGGTTCAAATGGCTCTGAGCAATATGCGACTTAACTTCGGCGGTCATCAGTCCCCTAGAACTTAGGACTACTTAAACCTAACTAACCTAAGGACATCACACACATTCATGGCCGAGGCAGGATTCGAACGTGCGACCGTAGCGGTCGCTCGGCTCCAGACTGAAGCGCCTAGAACCGCTCGGCCACTCCGGCAGGCTATCTGTAAGTCTAGCAGGTATTTCTGTGTAGCCTTCTGATTTGAGGAACCTGCCAGTTTAACCCGGAACGCAAATTACTAAAACGTCCGCAAAACATCGTGTAAACTACTCCAGTTTGCAAAATAACCTGGTAAGTATAATGAACGTAACGATGAATGTAATTCATGAACACTCACAAACTTGAATCGTCTCGTTGCCAACTATAGCAAGAAAGAAGTTTGTGCTATAGCTTGAAACTCAGCTCCCGTGTATGTTTACGCCAAAGGGTTAGGGGAGATCCATTCTTTACGTTCTGCGGTAGTTCGTGCGTCATGGCGAAGAGATTTGTATCTACGAATCGAAACGACGCTATGCGGTAGTGGTCTGCTATGGTCGTATTCCGCTTGGAATTATGACGTGAATTCTTCGCAGACTGAGTTGGATTCTTTATCCTCCCGTTGCCGCGTTCACCACCTCAGTGGTTCGTCTCCTACTGCTTATTTGAAATCTATTTTCCCTGTGAATAACGTCAATTCTTCTTTTTTCATTTTATGCAGCGATTTTGACACAGAACACATCAGAGCAGCATGGTAGTAGATAAGGACGTAAGAAGTGACATTTCTGCTAAAAAAAAGAATGATACAACATTTCTCCTCCCGTATTTTTGAAGTACTTATGTGAGAAAAAAAATAATTGTTTTGGAAATGTGACTGCATTTCCATTTTATCCACTGTAACGATTTTGAAAGTTCGTCGATGGATATAGCCTCTGTTCGTCTTTGTCTCGACTCTATAACTTCATTAATTTTTATGTAATTATTTTATCACTTCATTAAGACCTTCCCTCTTGAATTTTTGTGGCAGTTCATTTGAGACTGTGTATTAAAATACGTTATTGTTCAAATTAAAATCCCAAACTTAGCTGTCGGAAGGCAATGTTTACTGTAAGATTAAAAGGTAAATGTGTCACCAACCTGAAGGTTGCTTTGATCACCACAGTGTTCTGCTAGTAATGGTCCTACTGGATGAAGGTGATACGCCGTTGCCTCCCTCTAACATTCGGACTGACTCACCCAGACCGTTACTGGGAGACTTGCAATTAAAGATCGACTTCTAACCAAAGTGATGCTCGGCATTTGTCAGATTAGCGAATTCCCCGAGTTGCAAGTAGTGATACGAGACAAATGGCAAACAATGTGTTGATTAGGGTCGGACCTTAGAACTTCGAATTTGTAGTCTGGCATTTTACCACATATTTTATGTTTTACACATCATTTTTTACTACTTACTGATGAACTCGGTGGTCGCTCAAGACTTTGCTACTGAACCGGACAACCACGTCTGGATGCAGCCGAAACACACGCACCGCCCATCGCACACGCCCTGCCACCACATACTGCAATCGCCCAAACTCACCCACGCTGAGCTGGATTTGGGAGCAGTGAAACTACAGCCGAAGTTTTTCCCGAGGATATGGAGCTCTTCTATACGTTTAGATGATGACGGCATCCCCTTGGCTAAAATATTCCAGAGGTAAGATAGTGCGCCATTCGGTTCTCCGGGAGGAGATTACTTAGACGGTTGTCGTCATCAGGTGTAACAAAACAGGGTTGTACGTATTGGAGCGTGGAATGTCAGATCCCTTAATCGAGCAGGTAGGATAGAATATTCAAAAAGGAAAAAGGATAGGTTAAAGTTAGACATAGTGGGAATTAGTGAAGTTCGGTGGCATGATGGCCATGACTTCTGGTCAGCTGAATACAGGATTATGAACACGAAATCAAATAGGGATAATGCAGGAACAGGTTTAATAGCGAATATGAAAATAGAAACGCTAAGCTGCTATGAACAGCTTAGTGAACGCATTATCGTGGCCAAGATGGAAAAGAAGCCCACGCCTATCACAGTAGAACAAGTTTATGTGCCAACTGGCTCCGCAGATGATGAAGAGATTGAATAAACGTTTGATGAGATGAAAGAAATTATTCAGATAGTTAAAGGAGACGAAAATTTAATAGTGATGGGGGTTACGGAGTTCAACAGTAGGAAAATGAAGACGAGTGAATATAGTAGGTGAATATGGATTGGGCAAAAGGAATGACAGAATAAGTCGTCTGCTTGTATTTTGCACAGAATATAATTTACGCATTGCTTATAATTGATTTGAAAATCATAAAAGGAGGTTATATACGTGGAAGAGACCTGCAGACCTCGGAAGGTTTCAGGTTGATTACATAATGGTTAGACAGATTTAGGAACCAGGTTATGAATTATTTATAAGCCAGGGGCAGATGTAGACTCTGACTACAATTTATTGATTATGAACTGTATATTAAAACTGAAAAAAATGCAAAAAGTTAGAAAATTGAGAAGATGGGATCTGGATAAGCTGAAAGAGCCAGAGGTTGTTGAGAGTTTGAGAGAGAGCATTAGGCAACTGTTGATTAGAATATTAATACAGCAGAAGAAGAATGGCTAGCTTTAAGAGACGAAACAGTTAAGGCAGAGGAGGATCAAACAGGTAAAAAGACAAGACCTAGTAGAAGTCCTTGGATAACATGCAAAATATTGAATTTAACAGAATAAAGTAGAAAATTTAAAAATGCAGAAAATGATGCAGTAGAAAAGAAATACCAACGCTCAAAAAAGAGACTAACAGGAAGTGCAAAATTGATAAGCAGGGATGTCTAGAGGGAAAATGTAAGATTAAGAAGTAGATGCCACTAGGGGACAGATATATACGGCCGACAGGAAAATTAAAGCTCCTTTGCAGAAAACAGAAGCAGCTGTGTGAATATCAAGAGCTCAGAAGGTAAACCAATCCTGAGCAAAGACGGGAAGCTGAAAGGTGGAAGACGTACATAGAGGATCTCTCAAGGAAGATGAAACTGAAAGCAATCTTATAGAAAAAGGAAGTGGACGTACATGAAGGTGAGATGCGAATTGTGGTGCTGCGAGAAGAATCTGACAGAGCTCTGAAAGACCTAAGTCGGAACGAGGCCCCGGGAGTAGACGATATTCCGTCACTACTACTGATAGCCTTCGGAGAGCCTGCCATGACAAAACTCTGCCATCTGGTGTGCAAGATGTGTGACAAGGAAATGCCCTCAGACGTCAAGAAAAAAGTTGTAATTCCAATTGCAATGAAAGCACTTGCTGACAAGTGTGAACATTACATTACTATCAGTTTAATAAGTCATGGTTGAAAAATAATATACTATATATACAGAAGAATGGAAAAACTGGTAGAAACCAACCTCGGGGAAGATCAGTTTGGATTTCGGAGAATTGTAGGAACACGCGAGGCAATACTGATCCTGCTACTAACCTTAGATAGTTTAAGGAAAGGCAAGTCTGCATTTATAGACTTAGAGACAGCTTTTAACAATGTTGAATGGAATACTCATTGAACGTCTGAGGGTAGCAGGCTTTAAATACAGGGAATGAAAGTCTATTTACAATTTTACCGCTAGCTTGAACGGTAGCTCTGTGTGAGTCGAGTCTAGATAGCAATATCACAGCATGGAAGGGCGTCTATGTGTGGAGTCAAATTAAACCCAGACAGAGGGAAAAAAGTGAGTAAATTGTTTACTCCTTCAAAAGAAGTCGCCGTAGCTGTTGATGCCTTTGTCGCACTGTGAGACAAGAGGAAAATGCCGTCATTGAAAAATGTTTGCGGTTACCTACAGAAAATAATTTGTACTCTTGCGTCACCTGATCAAAAGTAGTTGACTATACTTCTCTGTTCGATATCATTCATATTTTGACGATGCTTCTTTGAAAATTCCGTATCTTGTTTCTGTTGTATGAGTTTTCGAGATCATTATATTGTTTGGGACATGATACTTGAAATTTTATTCATCCTTTCATATTTTTTTTCTTTTATATATAGAAAAGCTACTTCTTTCATTTTCGTGTCACTTTTGGAAACTTTAATTATCTTATGAAATTGTAGTTATTTCTTTCGTCAGTAGCCGGGAAACAATTATACATTTAACTTTAACCAAATGATGAAATTTCATTATCAAAAGTTATGTTTAGGAATATATAATTGTTTTTTCCCCGTAAAATATGTTTGTGGACTTTCTTTATAGTTGTCAAGCCAACGGCCTTGCCGCAGTGGTAACACCGGTTCCCGTCAGATTACCGAGGTTAAGCGCTGTCGGGCTGGGCTAGCACTTGGATGGGTGATCATCCGGTCTGTCGAGCGCTGTTGGCAAGCGGGTTGCTCTCAGCCCTTGTGAGGCAAACTGAGGAGCTACTTGAATGAGAAGTAGCGGCTCCGGTCTCGGAAGCTGCCATACGGCCGGGAGAGAGGTGTGCTGACCACGTGCCCCTCCATTTCCGCATCCAGTGACGCCTATGGACTGAAGATGACGCAGCGGCCGGTCGTTACCGTTGGGTCTTCAGGTCCTGTTCGGGAGGACTTAAGTTTTTTTATAGTTGTCAACTAAGAGTTGCTGTAATGTTACCATACAAATTCTGTCCACTGCTATCTTTGTTTACTGTATTATAATGTTTTTGAGGCACTCTCTTTGTTGTGTTGAAGGAGGACGGACGTGAGAAGCGAAGTCTGTGATTGCTTCCAGGTTAAATAATGTGAAGTTCTTTATTGTGAAATGCGCACTGTACGACCAGACTGTATCAAGAATGTCAATGATTATATTACATCTCTGACAGCAGGAAATATAAAACCAGACCATCTTAAAAACACTGTTTAGTTGGAAAGTGACAATTTTAACCCAGTTTCATTTATTACGTAAATGAAGAGAACCATACGTATTAGTGTCCAAGCAGAATTCACGAATAAACTGCCATTATTCAGCGTTAACAGATTATGTTTTATTCGAAGCGTGTGAAGACCAGGGCGTCTGAAGGAATCGTACTCCGAATGTTACAGGAAAACGAGCTGAGGCAACAATTTTAGAGGAGAGATCAAGATGAGTATATTTCGTTGACTGCTAATTGATGACACTATTAACTTGGGATCAGCATCCCTACAATTCCGTTTTCCCGCCTACAATATTATACATTTCTATGTTAGTTGACGCCGAGAGAAATGTTGAAAATTACTTATCTTTAACTGTCACCGTGATTATTCAATTAAGGGAACTGGGTTGTTAGAATATGGAGTCATGATTGTACCCAGCGTGCATCTCTCCGTCCGAAGCAAATCGGTGGTCACGGTGGGCTCACATGTTGCCAACATTGTTTCAACTACGCTGCAGGTATTTCGCCGGGAAGCCCTTTACACATCGTCCATAGAGTCCTGATCCTACCTATGTGACTCATATTTTTGGAGCCCTGAAGAGAGGCAAACGTGGCCGCCGATGTACTTTGGACGAAATGTTGCACTCCTTGGTATAATCACGGTTTCGTAGACAGCCGCAAATATTTTCCATGACGGCATTGAGCGTCTCGTCTCACAATGTGATAAATGTATAACAGTTCCGGCGATTACATTTCAAATAACAGTTTATTTACTTTTTTTGAATCTGTCTTTTACATTTGGCTGCCCCTATATGAATTCTGTTTAGCATGTGTGGGCGAAAGAAGGAAGGATGCTCCGAAAGACTCCGTCTATGTCCGTCCCCCGTCGCCCCCCCTTGGTTTGGGTGAGTTACGATACAACTTAGCAGCAAATAGTGACCGCAATGACTCAAGACGCACTTGCAAAAGCTTGGACGTATTCGAATATCGTCTGGAGGTTCGTCTTTCGTCTAGTGGGAAGCACACTGCACATTTGTGAAAAGTAAATTAATACGTGTAAAGTATGTACAGTTGTATGATTCTTTTGAAAATAATTTGCAGCTCACGTTGTAGTGGCCAGCGTTGCTGCCTCTGGATCACGGGGTCCCGCGTTCGATTTGTGGCCACGTAGGGGATTTTCTCCGTCTGGGGACTGGGTGTTTGTGTTGTCCTCGCAGTTGGCGAGGCTGGCAAATGGTAAGATTGGGAATTTGTACGAGACCTGATAACACGCTGTTGAGCGCCTAACAAACCAAAAAATCATATTTTGAAAACAAAAACTTGATAGTCCCACGAGTAAGTTAAAATTCACCCTAAGTTTCTGTCTTTATTAATGTAGAAAATGTACTGCTGAGGAATCACGTGATTGTTTTTTGAAGCATCCTGTACTTTTAAACAACGTTATTGTTAAGCTGATGCGACGAAATGGATCCCAGAGGAAGAGGAGAACGACTGAGTTGCACAAGCGAATAAAAAACTGCGTTGCATTTGCGAGTGTTCCGACAGTGCTTTACTGCACAAAACGAAGCGCAATTCGTATGCCCAATAAGGACCAAGAGTGTCGTGTCTTGTACAGTAGGGCACTGTTCAGAGGCTGTCAGTCTCAGCAAATGCGACGAAGCGAGCGCCACGGCTGCGTACAGTGGAGTCCTTGATTGCGTCTGGCATTCGACAGCCGTCGCTCACTCCGCTTCTCTCGACGTCGCCTTGCGATTCCACCCTAGCTTCGACGTGCGATCGCTAGCACCACAGCTATGGCTGAGTAACACGCACCTGTTAATGACGAGAAACCAGCACAATTTGATGTATCTTTTCTTGACCTTTAGAGAAGTACTCTTAATTTATCTATTTTGTAGGAATACGTGAAAATACGTGAAAAACGTAGAGTGCAACCATTAACTTAGCCTAGAGGGCTGATGATCTCACGTTTTCTAGCAACGGCAAAAAAATGTTCAAATGTGTGTGGAATCTTACGGGACTTAACTGCTAAGGTCATCAGTCCCTAAGGTTCACACTATTTAACCTAAATTATCCTAAGGACAAACACAGACACCCATGCTCGAGGGAGGACTCGAACCTCCGCCGGGACCAACCGCACAGTCCATGAATGCAGCACCTTAGACCCTAGCAAACGCACACTCACTGAAATTGCAATACAGTGAGCAATGACGCAAGCACAACACTGTTTTGGATTTGAATGTTCGGAAGAAAACAGACAGTAAAATATTGAGCGGACCTACAGTATTGGCGTCATAAGTCATTCAGGACTGTACAAAGAAAAAAAGAAAGAAAACGAAAGCTGGGAAGGCATACACCTTAATACTCCATTCTGAATAGGGTTTTTAATGGCTTTCCGGTTTTCAAGCATTTGTCACAGTATGATAGCCCACAATGCTAGAGAAGAACTAGTAGTTCGAATAGGAAAATAAAAGGAACGTCACATAAACAGGTCAGTTGCTAATAATAGAATCTTATGTGTAGCTGGAGATCCCACATAAGCGCTAACGTTTTCTGCCCTAGCCTCTTGCTAAGTCGCTCATGGAATTTATTGTGTATACACAATTGATATTGTTGACTATCTGCAGCATGTCCGTAGCTTCTGTTACCTTACTATGTGTTGGGAGGGACGCAAACACGGCCATGAAGATCCCTGTGTGCCACTACACGCTCAAATACCAGTTGCTCGTGAACCTCAGCCAGCATATTTATCAAGAAATCTGGTCAACAGCCCTTATACTCCACAAAGTAATTTTTCTTTCGTTGCTGAGTAGTTATAGGTCTGTAGATCTTCCAAAATAATAGCACCCTTCCCAACCAAGAAATACTGACGCAACATGAATTCAACGTTCTTTCTAACATGTGGCATATTTGTGGGATTAGCCGTTCTGAGATAAAGAATGTCATGATATATTTCGAAGTAATCGCTAAACTAGGTATTGTATAGAGGTATACGTTTCAAAAACTGGCCCAGATATGTTCCAGATTCGTCTAGCACTAAAAACATAAATTTGTTTTGCGAGAGAAACAGCACAACTGTCTCACTAAAGGCCGATTGTAAGCGTGCGGTCATATCATTGATTACTGCTCATATCTCTTCCGTGCCCTCTTTAAATACGTGACTGTAGTCCTTGCAAGTACACGTCTAAAGCTCTGCTTCCCGAGCTCGAATCCGTCCGGCGGATTAGTGTCGAGGGCCGGTGTGCCGGCCAGCCTGTAGATGGTTTTTAAGGCGGTTTTCCATCTTCTTCGGCGAATGCGAGCTGGTTTCCCTTATCCCGCCTCAGCTTCACTACGTTGGCGAGTGCTGCGCGAATACTTTCTCGACGTACGCGTACGCCATGATTACACTACCACGCAAACATTTGGGGTTACACTCGTCTGGTGTGAGACGTTCCCCAGGGGGAGGGGGGGGGGGGGGAGGAATCTACAGCGGGCCGAATCGCACAATAACCCTGGGTAAGGCGTGGGGCGGCGGTGAGGTGGGTGGACTGCTGTGGCCTGTTGTGGTGTTGTGAACCATTGAGGGCTACGGCAGGACGAAGCGTCTCCGTCGTTTCTAGGTCCCTGGCTTAATATGCATACACAATACATACGTACGAATTACGGTTAAAGAGTAATGACTAATGGGACTTGCCCATTACCGGATGTGTCTATGGCTTGTGCTCCATGGCCAGTAAAGTCATTTCCAAACGGTCGCAAATCATGCTGAAATATACTATATAGCTATGATACATATGCTCCGTCTGGAATATGTAGACGAATAGTTATACAGATATTGCTATTTTCTTGAAAAGTGAAATTTTAAGCCCGTGGCTGTGTACAAAATAGAGGTTGACTCTTACTGAGAAGATAACAGCAACCAGCCACTTTTTATAATGCTATTTATTTATTTAAATAGCACCGTTACCGGTTTCCAACTGATAGGTTCATCATTAGACGGCTTGTTCGCGTTGAGATACATTTCACATTAGCTTTCACTTTTTGATCTCCCAAATGATGAATGTAAAATGTGACTCAATGTGAAGAAGCCATCTGATGATGAACCTATTGGTTCGAAACCGGTAACGGCGCTATTTAAGCAAATAAATAGCATTATAAAAATTGCTGTTTGCTGTTATCTTTTCTGTTAGAATCGACCTATGTTATATAGATATTATTACCTTTAAATACGTATGCTTTGTGATGGACGTTAATAATCACGCACGCCGGTGTGTCTCTTGGGAGATGTGAGCCCGTGCGGACTTGATGCTTTCGTGTGAAATGTCAATACAAGCAAAATGTACGACAAATGATAAGGCTTCACGTGTGGATGAGCATTAGATTCGTTATCGTGTTGTAGCGTCTACATACATAAACCCGTGTCCCGAAGGCTGTGTATGCTCTCGTTAATAAGGACAGTGTGCCACGGAGTTATTATGGGCTCTGCATGTCAGGACGTGACCTATCTATTACAAAACTGTGCCCATGAGGTAAAATGACTAGTGGATACCAATTGTCTTTAGCACACGGCCGCTGCGTACAAGTAATTGTAGACTGCATAGAGGAGTTCTCATTTATGGATGTTATTTCTGTGGGGGGAAGATTCTGTGCTTAGCCCTGGGTGTTGCAAACGCTCACACTTAACTGTAGGCAATAACCCGTGCGTTTGTCTTTCCGTGTGAGGAAAGACATTGCCAACCAGAAGAATCGCGCCTGTTGTCTGAGGTCCAGGATGCGCAGCTAGCGCAATGATAATCCCAACAGGACCGAACAATTTTAGAAATTTTACACTCTGCACGTCAAAAAATCTACAACTTGCAACTGCTGTACGTAATGCGCAGATCCATAAGAAACACTTAGTATGTGCGCCGCCTATTGCTCGTCACACGACGATCTTCGTGGAATATTTTTTCCATGCGTAGCAATGTGAGATCACTGGGAAACTCAGCAGTCTCGTCCTTTGTTGAATTCCTGTAGCCATCTGAACGCAAGTTTCCGTGGAGTACAGTTCTCAGTAATGAGTGATGCATTCCGCGTAGATCGTCCTCAGTGGACGTCTTCTTGGCCTACAAAACATACACAGCTGCGTGTTGTTCAGGTGTGGTACCCCCTGTAACGCAGCTGACATCTACCACTGGTAACAATCTACTAACTGTCCATAGCGCAATATTTTTTAGCTGTTACCTATGACCCAAAATGTATTGTCACGCTCTAAACACAAAGGGGTGCAAAATTAAAATGGTACGCAGTACTCTGGCGTTTGATACTGATTTACTGCCTCACCCTCGCGATAACAAGCTGAAGTATGCGAAAAAGATTAGGGTTCAAGCTTCTGTTGACGAGGTGGTCATTGGAGACGGAGAAAATTCTCCAATTGGGAACATTTGGGAAGGCAATCCTCAAGTTCTTTTCGAGGAAATATTCGCAGCTTTCTCTTTAAGAATGGGGGAATTCTAAGTCTGCACAGCTGAAGGAGGGGGAGGGTTTGAGCCGCCTTCCTGCCGAAAGCAAGTCTAGTTTCTCACCACTAGGCCACCTCGATAAGCTGATAATTTAAAAGAAGAGGAAACGAAAACAATACAGCGGAAAGAAAAAAAAAACATCCTACTTCATTGGAAAAAATCGCAAGAAAAATATTCATGGCACTCGTAATCAGTCTAAGAGGCTGAAAGGGTGTTCAGGAGACATTGCGCCGAGAAATGACTGATAAGAAAAAAATTCTATACGTCTCACTGTATCTGAGTTAATCAGCATTGAAGTTAGCCAAGGAGGTCGTCGTGTACGCAAATTCATGCAGCCCGCCAGAGGCTGTGGCAGCAGACATGTGCTTCATTTGGTTTCCTCAGTTCGAAAATGTAGCATTTGCTCACCCACCTTAAATTCATCCCTTCCAAAAAAGGCGAATTTTAACTGGTAATGAGCATTTCAATAAGTGGTAACTTGTAAACCCACAAATTTCTGCGCATTACCGCTTTTAGCGGGTGCACGTGCTTGAATTCGCACGCGCAACTACCTGGTAGCCCAACTTCAATGCTAAATACCTCGGGAACGGTGCAACGTCTCGACTTTTTTTGTAAAAAATTATTTCTCAGCACAAGCTCCTGTGCAAAACCGTTACACAAGGTTTTCAGATTGTTTCCGACCACCCTGTATTTAAGACCGAGGAGTATGCAAAGTTCAGTGCGGGAATAAAAAATGCAACAACAGACAGATAACTATTATTTACTTACTGCGCGTACACAATCTAGTAGGAATAATGTTTGATTAAGTTGGTAGGTGATTTGCGGATGTGCGCCGTACGAAATATACAGTAAGTCACAGTTGCAATTAGGACTGTTGAAATGGCTCTGAGCACTATGGGACTTAACATCTGACGTCATCAGTCCCTTAGAACTAAGAACTACTTAAACCTAAGGACATCACACACATCCACGCCCGAGGCAGGATTCGAACCTGCGGCCGTAGCGGTAGCGCGCTTCCAGACTGAAGCGCCTAGAACCGCTCGGCCACAGCGGCCGACAATTAGGACTGCGGCTATGAAAGATAAACACTGACGAGCCAGAACGTTATGGTCACCTGTCTAATAGCCGTAATGTCCATCGTTGGTACAGATATCAGAGGTGACGTGTCGTGGCATGGGAGCAGTGAGGTCATGGTACGTCGCTGGAGGGAGTTGGCACCACAACTGTCCCCACAAGTCGGCTAATTATCGTGAATTCCGGGGAGGGGCGATGAGCTCTGACGCCACGTCCAATCACATCCCAGATGTGTTCGATCGGGTTCAGATCTGGCGAGCACCACATCACCAGGAAATCGCCACTGTGTTACTCGAACCACTCCATCACACTCCTGGCCTTGTGATAAGACGCACTACCTTGTTGAAAAATTCCACTGCCGTAGAAACATGATCGTCATGAATGGGTGTACGTTGTCTGAAACCAGTGTACTCTTTGGCCGTCATGGTGCCTTGCACGAGCTCCAGTGGACCCGTCGATGCCCCCGTGAATACTAGAGCATAATGGAGCAGCCGCCAGTTGCCTCCATCCCGCAGTACAAGTATGAAAGAGCTGTCGCTCTAGAAGAAGACGTATTCACCCCCTCTCGTCGGCATGACAAAGAAGGCATCGGGATTCATCAGACCATGAAATTCTCTGACACTGCGCCAACGTCGTTCTGACAGTCACGGGCCCATTTAAGTCGTAGTTGCCGATATCACGGTGTTAACATTGGCACATGCATGGGTCGTCGGCAGCGGAAGCCCATCGTTAGGAGTGTTCGGTGCACAGTGTGTTCAGACACACATGTATTGTTCACAGAATTAAAGATTGGTGTTAGTTCCGCCGCAGTTCGCCACCTGCTCTATTTTACCAGCCTGCCTAGTCTACGACGTCCCACATCTGTAATCAGAGGTGGCCGCCCAAGTCTGGAACCGCGCGACCGCTGCGGTCGCAGGTTCGAATCCTGCCTCAGGCATGGATGTGTGTGATGTATTTAGGTTAGTCAGGTTTAAGTTGTTCTAAGTTCTAGGGGACTGATGACCTCAGAAGTTGTCCCATAGTGCTCAGAGCCATTTGACCCATTATTTGGCCTCGCAACCCCACGATATCTGGACGTGGTTTCACTTTGGTTCCGCCACGTGTTGAGCACACTCACCGTAACACTACTCGAACACCCGACAAGTCGTGCAGTTTCCGAAATAATCGTACCGGAGCTCCAGGTCACCACAATCTGAGATAGAGCGGGCACACGAACTGCACGCTCACTGATGCTACATGCACCGTGCCCTTTTCTGACTAGAAGTCATTCCTCGCCAGATGACGCTGCTATTGCCTGGCCGCATTTATATGGATAGTAGGTCGGTGGTCATAATGTTCCAGGTGATCAGTGTAAGTCATGAATTATGTTTACAAAACCACTGCATTTATTGAAAATAGTCCCCCCGCCCCTGAATCAGAACACTTGTGAAATCATTTTAGAAGTGTTTTGAAACAGTGATTTTAGTCCTGTATTGGAATCGCGTTTTGAACTGAAGTACAGATTCCCTGGATGTTCTTAAATGCGTCATAATCGTGCCCTTCATCGATAATTTCAATTTCGAGAACAAGCGGAAGAATACGGTGGATGATCCAGGACTGTTATCCGTTTTCTGGCCAAAAACTCACGAACTTTGCTCTGTGGGTTGCGGAATTGTCGTGGAGGACAACGAGGAACCAGCATCTCGGTATCTGGATTAAATTCGAAGAATTCCCGTCCAAGGACACTAAACTTGACACGTAACTTGATGTTGCCTCGCTGCTCTGCCACCATTTTCCGACGAGTGTCAGAGTACTGTTACATTCGCGACCAGCATGCTTGCTGAAGTGATGCTAGTGCTTTGATCTTCTACACGGCTGTTGTTGAAAGTTCAAGGATCGTAACGCCACAGCTCTCCACAAGATGGTATTGAAGTTACGAATTTCACACGAGCAGTCCTAACGAACTGGGACTCACATAGTACTAAGTGCTGCCACGTCTAGCAGTTATATCCAGACTGGGCGCCGAGTGGAGGTAAACTTTTGCCATGGATGAGGGGAAATCATTCCATGCTGACTCGGCTGTATGGCATAATTCATGAACCGTAATCGCTGGCGGGTGACGGTGTGCCAGGGTCTCGGCGTCACACGACTAGAGGCTTTCAGGTGGTGAAAATTTGGAAAACTTCCTGGTTAGGGCAACATTCGAACACAGTCTGCATCGAGGAAGGTCAAAACAGAACACGCCAATACGATATTGCGTAATCTTGTTGAAACAAACGTTACGAAGACCCCTAACCACAGTAATCGTGTTCCTATCCAGTGACACCTTGTACCATTAACTCAGTTGCTGGGCCTGTGTGACGATGAAGGAAGCAGTCTCGTACCGTTAGTTCTCCTTGTATCCTCCACACAGAGGTACGTGGAGGCATCCATGCATGAAAGGGACTCGTCTGAAAAGACAACATTTTGCTACTTCTGAGTCCAGTGTCGGGGTTTCTACTGTGCCTCTGCTTACAGCCTCAAGGGAACTCGCAACAATCTCGCCATGCTGGCAGTTCTCGATGTTCCAGGCCCAGTCGTATTGTCTGCGTTTATAGTTTTATCACTGGAAACAAGCCTATATCTTGACTCAAAGTGCGTAACGTGAGTGTACAGTCTTGCACCTATGAGCGGACAACATGAGTGTCTTCACTGGCGCTGGTGGAGTATGGCCGATGAGAATCTGCAAGGCGTTGAATCCTGTGCTACTGGAGTCACTGCCTCCATATTCGAATGACAGTCGTGGGACCCCGACCAAAATCAGCAGCAATTTCAGGCAGGCAAGGTAAACCGCCGTCTTGAGAGGCCATGACTCTGCCGCTGTCGAATTACGACACGTGATTGTGGACGTTTCTGTTTCTTATGCCTGGTCCACTCGTGATGTTTTGTCGTCAGTCTTGTACGATCACGCAAGACTGACGACAGGACTGACACAAATCGCGCAGCTACGCTCTACAAACTTTCGTTCAGTCTTTTTCTCAGTCGTTCCGAAATAATCATGGGGAAGAACTATTAGTGACGCCAGCTGCGCTACGTCCTCTTAAACTGAAGAAGAAAACAAGGTCCGCTCGTCGTTGACTATGGTCTCGAGATTGGTTACTGAAGAAAGAGACCAGGAAATTGGCACAATACCTTACGTGTGGACATAGAACCGTACAGTAAACTTTACCAGAAGTTGAGAAAGAAGTTAGTGTCATGAGGTTGGCTATCGTCCCTACAAGAGACGTTAAGATTTTTAGTGACTGACGGGAACTACTAGCGCCATGAACTGTTTAATTCTGTATGAAGGACGCAGTAAATAATGGTTGTTCGTCACGAAAATTAAAAGTGACATTTATTACTGAACTCCTTCCAGATCCTTCTATGTCTGTTGTAATCTTTGGCATTCAAGAAGGGAACTAAATGAAACTACCACAAAGATGGTTTATAAATTTCTTACGTTCCAGCTCCAGATCTTATGGTCGCTTTTATTTTCGCACTCTCTTTGCTGTAAACAGTTCGAAATGAGTTGACCTTTATAGTGACAAAGTCTTATGTTACTTCACGATCCACTTCATGCTACTTATTAACCAAAGTGGCGTATGCCTAATTTCTTCCTCTCTTGGTTACTGTAATAGTTAGATTTTACTTGTCAGAGCGAAACAAAACTTTGGTACAGCTCTACGAACTCTGTGAAAAATCCGTGAGTCCACTGTCGCAAGCCTGCCATTTTCTTTGGCCACTACACACTCTAAAACGACAAATGGAACCTTTAGCTTCACAGAGAATAGATTGGAAGCAGAGCTAAATTTGAGCGATAGCACAAACCTGCGTCTACATGCACAGGATTTTCGATAGTCTTGCATGTGCACAAAGCTTCAGCCAATCAGTCTTCTGCAACTTTGTCAGACTTCATTCACATTAAGCAAGACTCTCAAACTTCCATCCACAAGCAATGTTTTATTTGACAAACCTGGCATGACCACGCAAGACTCGCGACGAAACGTTACGTGTAGGGGAAGCTTTACTCGAGGCATTACGCGAGTTTCCTTGAAAATAGCATTCAAATAGTATCTCTGAATGACAAATCCACATCATTATCTTTGCTTATTTATTTATTTACCTATTGCTCATCTAGCCTCACTAGATAAGGGCCTTAGAGCCATATCCTTCGTTTGACAAGGCACAACAAAATGGCTCGAAGAAGTATGGGACAAGGCACAACACATGCCAAAACAGTATTACATAATAATCAGAACAATACTAATTTGCGTTTTTAATAAAAATAATAATAGGTAATAAAAATAATAATAACATTGACAATAAAATATAAGGTGCGATCAAAAAGTTTCCGTTTGGGGGCGTTGCTGCAGCGTATATGCAACGCAGCCCGACTCCGATGCGAGTGTGTACGCATCGACACTTACGTAAAGGCAAAGGATTAATGTGGCATTCGTGTCTTTCCCACGTGCGTGCTGTAAGTGAGGAAACGTGAACTGTGGCGATGTTATTACGAAATGCGCCCAAACAAGACAAAAGTGTTGCTGTGTTCTTCTTGGCTGTTGAAGAACAACCACCGGTAGACATTCATCGGAGAATGGAGACTGTGTATGGGGAGAAACTACGACTTGCAATTAAGGCTAAACGTCCGGGAAAACTACGATAAGAGGTGCGGCTGCTTCGTGATAACGCACGTCCACACATTGCAAAAGGCGTAAATACAAATTACGCCAACTCAAGTGGGAGACACTCGAGCAGCATCCCTATAGTACTGACCTCGCCCCGAATGATTATCAAGCCTTCGGTCCCTTGAAGAAGGTCTTGAAGGGTCGGCGATGCCTGTCGGAGGAGGATGTCCAGCAAGCAGTTACGGACTTATCCACGTAGCAGGACACGATGTTTTACCAAACGGGTATCTTCAACCTGGTGTGTCGGTCAGATGATTGCATCAGTGGCCACGGCGGTTTTGCCTGTGTGAAATATCAATTGTGGGCTGTAAGGCCATAGAAAGGAAACTTATTGATCGCCTCTTATAATAGAGGGCATGAAGGGTGATACTTACTAGTTTAGCACATTAAAAGCTGTATTTAGTAGTATTAGAAGTGAGAAAGTTAATGTAAGGAAAAGGTTGAAATGAAAGTCACAACGGCTTTTAGGAAAGAACAGAATTTTACTAGAGTACACTGTAGACAAATGGGAGCGAAAATTAGTGGGGAAGGGAGGGATGACGAGAGTGAACTGGAGACAAATATTCGGTAGGAAAAGCTATGGTCTTAGAATTTAGACCATTAGTTGTTGTCTTTTGAAGTTAGAAAGGATTTTAAATTCTCTGATATTTTGAGGAATATTGATTCAAAGTTGGGTTCCTGATACAGAAAATGATTTAGAGGAGATGGCAGGATGGTGTAGCAGAACGGAGGGGATTTTACTTTGTCGAGAACGAACATTCCTGCAACGCTGTTTAAATAACAGTTTAAGAGTTATCGATACACTACTCTCCATTAACATTGCTACACCACGAAAATGACGTGCTACAGACGCGAAATTTAACCGACAGGAAGAAGATGCAGTGATATGCAAATCATTAGCTTTTCAGACCACTCACATATGGTTGGGGCCGGTGGTGCCACCTACAACCTGCTGACAAGGGGAAAGTTTCCAACCGATTCTCATACACAAACAGCAGTTGACCGGCGTTGCCTGGTGAAATGTTGTTGTGATGCTTCGTGTAAGGAGGAGAAATCCGTACCATCACTTTTCCGACATTGCTCCTCGCGTTGCTCGAGATCTAATTACTGTTAGCAGAATATGGAATCGGTGGGTGCAGGAGGGTAATATGGAACGCCGTGCTGGGTCCCAACGGCCTCGTATCACTAGCAGGCGAGATGACAGGCATCTTAACCGCATGGCTGTAACGGATCGTGCAGCCACGTCTCGATCCCTGAGTCAACAGATGGGGACGTTTGCAAGACAACAACCATCTGCACGAACAGTTCGACGACGTTTGCAGCAGCATGGACTATCAGCTCGGACACCATGGCTGCGGTTACCCTTGACGCTGCATCACAGACAGGAACGCCTGCGATGGTGTACTCAACGACGAACCTGGGTGCAAGAATTGCAAAACGTTATTTGTTCGAATGAATCGAGGTTCTGTTTACAGCATCATGCTGGTCGCATCCGTGTTTGGCGACATCGCGGTGAACGCACATTGGAAGCGTGTATTCGTCATCGCCATACTGACGTATCACCCGGCGTGATGGTATGAGGTGCCATTGGCTACACGTCTCGGTCACTTCTTGTTCGCATTGACGTCAGTTTGAACAGTGGACGTTACATTTCAGATGTGTTACGGCCCGTGGCTCTACCCTTCGCTCGATCCCTGCGAAATCCTACATTTCAGCAGGATAATGCACGGCCGCACGTTGCAGATCCTGTACGGTCCTTTCTGGATACAGAAAATGTTCGACTGCTGTCCTGGCCAGCACATTCCCAAGATCTCTCACCAACTGAAAACGTCTGGTCAATGGTGGCCGAGCAACTGGCTAGTCACAATACACCAGTCACTACTCTTGATGAACTGGGTATTGTGCTGAAGCTGCATGGGCAGCTGTACCTGTACACGCCATCCAAGCTCTGTTTGACTCAATTCCCAGGCGTATCGAGGCCGTTATTACAGCCAGAGTGTTTTTTTTTCTGGGTACTGATTTCTCAGGATCTATGCACTCAAATTGTGTGAAAATGTAATCACATGTCAGTTCTAGTATAACATATTTGTCCAATGAATACCCGTTTATCATCTGCATTTCTTCTTGGAGTAGCAGTTTTAATGGCCAGTAGTGTAAATAAGAGTGAGTGCAATAATACGGCAAACACAGGGAATGATAATCTCTACGCTTATCGGCATGTACCATGATAATTGTTTGTAGGCAGGAGTGATTTGTTCGAAATTGCGTACGTCACACAGAAGCATTCATCGCCAGTTCCAGCTGGCTTAAGTTCTCATACGAAAGTCCTTGTTCAATTGGATTACCATGTTCCAGAATGGGGTAAAATAGTGACGATACGAGTTTGTTTTTAAGCTCGACAAGAAATATATTTTTGTACTTCTCTTGTGAATTAAGTGACGCTGACACCACCTTACACACTGCAGTCCAATGTAAAATTATCGCCTAGTTCTTTGCAGAAGAAGAAAAGGTTACTTCTGTGACCAGTAAGCGACTGTGAGCGACTAAGATTGCTTGCGTTTTTGAAGGGTCAATTTTGATTCCTAGGGTCTGCCACCACTCTGACGAAGCAAGTAAGTCAGCATTTACGTGCTCGATGTAACGGGAGGGTTTGTTGGATTTACACTTAAGCCGTCGGCACACTGTAGTAGATAGCTAACGTTGACATTGCGCACTACGAGTTTTGTGACGTCACTTCCTGCTGTTTCATGACGTGAAACACAAAATAAATTCTGTCATTTTTCAGGAACGTGCCATGTGAAGCAGAACCGATAAGAAGCACGAATGCTCTTTGCGTCACAAGCAGGACTTGCGAGACGCCATAATGTATTTTTCATGCTCAGCTGAAGCCCATATTTGGCGAGTTTTATGTTATATCTAACTTCCATACGACTGTAAGCTCTTTCTAAACACTAGCACATCGATTCTCTTTCGAACGTGTCGTTTCTGTTTCGATTCGTTTTAAAAAAGAAAAAAAAAACATGTCGTTGTTGATATAATTCCTCAAAATTAAGTGTCAGTGAGTACCCTAACATAAAATATAAGGTCACTCCTGACAAAACTTCATCGCGACGTAGATGGTAGGAGCGTGACGTTATGAAACAATGGGTATTAGTTTCGCTTCCCGTTGTATCCGTATTTTTTTCACCTTCGCATTTTCTAGAAGGATGGGACACACTCTTATTAAATTAATAGAAATAATTTCCATAGTATTTGTTGTTATGTAAGTATAAGTGAGCTCCTTGTCAGTAGTGAGTTGCTTACATTTAAGATTTTGTGAACTTTTATGAGCTGATGACTAGAGCTGCGCTTTAGCAAAACAACGGTTCAGTAATTTTGGTGCACTACGTAAATGCCGTAGTAAATGGTAGGATTACCAACAGTATTGGTAGCGCTAGTAAAAAGAGAGACATAAGTGAATGTGTAAGGAGAGAAACTGGGAGCCGACGATTTCTCTTTGTTGTTTTGTGTGCTTCGTTGTTTGTTTGGCACATAATTCGATCCGCACATCATTTAGTGTTAGAACATTGTGAATTTTATACCCTTACAGAATATAAATTGCACTTTATAAATAATAAAATTAGATGATCTCGTAACTTCTGCACTTTTGTGTAATCAAAGCAATTACTTTTGATGCAAGAAAAGTTCGCATGCATAAACATAAAAAATTATATATATATATATATATATATATATATATATATATATATATATATATATATATATATATATTGTTGTTATTTTGTACTCAGTAGGATATGCTTCATCATGATCAAAGGCAAAAGTTTCATTTTATTATTGATAAATGTGAAAGTTTTTATGAATGACGGGAACATGTTTTATATAGGTTACACGAAGTATTGAAGTGATGTTTGATATATTTTTGTTTTGCAATTTTATTTTTTTTTATTTAATCTATTTGTTGAGAAATTGCGTTTGACAAATTGCGTGTAATAAATCTGTGTTGGTTTCTTTATTTTTACTAAAATATTCCTGTGTTTCACGTTACAGATCGATAATTTTCGAGTGAAGTCTAAATTAAACATTGACAAATTAAATTTTTCTGTGAATACTGTTTACTTTCAAGCAACAGACAGGAGGATAAATACATAGAACAAAAATTTTTAGTGGTTACCCGGCCCTTTGTGTATCCTCACTCAGTTTCTAAATGGTTCATCATTTCTGGTTTTTAGGGGAATGTAGGAAGAAACAAATTGCTTATGTAAAGAAAGCAGTTGATGTAAGGTAACTCCCAACAGATATCCAACACACTTAATGTGCAGGTATCACAACTACGACCTTAACTGACCAAACCTGCTAGGATATAACTGTAGTGTACGATTATTTATTGTAGTCTGCTGTAGCTGTCAGTAGTTTTACAACCCTACTGATGTCCTTAATAACTTCACATACGTGGTTCCTTCTTGTCTTATCATATGTTCATGAGTATTGCTGTGTTTATTTATGTATACTACAGACAGAACAACATGACTAACATACGGGCGACGGAGGAAATCTGCGATTTAATAGAGCTGACGTAGGAATTTTATGCGCTTTCATTTTCGTAAACAAACTGTGCTGTTTGCCAGACAAATAAAGCTGACAGTTGCCGCTGGAGAGCGCTGAGAGCATAAAATCACTCTACCCAGCCCCTCCAACGTGCCGATGGCGCTGTGTCTCGTGACGTTGGATTTGGCGTCTGACTCCACCTCAGTGATAGTTGCCTTTTCCCGTGTGACGACAGCTTTAAGCTGACGTGACATAAGTAATGGGATAGCAATGTGCAAATATAGAGATGATGGCAGTATCGTGTACACAGGGTACAAAAGGGCAGTGCTTTGACAGAGAAGTCATTTATACACAGGTGATTCGTGTGAAAAGGTTTCCAACATGATTATGGCAGCACGATTGGAATTAACAGACTTTGAATGCGGAATGGCATGGGATGACATGGGACATTCCATTTCGGCAATTGTTAGGGGATTCAGTATTCCACGATCAAGAGTGTGCTGAGAATACAAAGTTCAGGCCATACTTCTAAGCATGGACAACACAGTGACCAACGGCCTTCGATTAACGACCGAGAGCAGCAGCGTTTGCGTGGAGTAGTCAGTGCTAACAAACAAGCAACATAGCGTAAAATAAGCGCAGAAATTAGTGTGTACGATGGACGTAACTGTGCAGTGAAAGTAGATGTTAATGGTCTAGAGAGGCAGATGGCTGATGCTACTGACTTTGCTAACAGCACAGCGTCGCCTACTGTGCCTCTCCTGGGCTTGTGACAATCTCAGTTGGACACTAGACGACAGGAAAACTATGGCCTGGTCAAACGAGCCCCGATTACAGTTGGTAAGAGCTGATGGTAGAGTTCGAGCTTGGCGCAGACCTCACGAAGCCATGGACATAGGTTTCGGCAAGACACTGTGCATCCTGGTGGTGGCTCCATAATGGGGTGGGCTAGGTTTCGATGGAATGGGCTGGATCCTCTAATCCAACTGAACCGATCATTGACCGGAAACGGTTATTTCGGCAACTTGGAGACATTTGCACACATTCAGCAGTGGAATTTTTATGGATGACAATGCGCCATGTCACCGGACCACAATTGTTCGCAAAAGGTTTGAAAACCGATTCGAGCGAATGATCTGGCCATCCAGATCGCGCGACATGAATCCCATCGAACATTTATGGGGCATAATCGAGTTCGCGCTCAAAATCCTGCACTGGCAAACACTTTCGCAATAATTGATGGCTATAGAGGCAGCTTACCTCAGTATTTCTCCAGGAGACTTCCAAAGTCTTGTTGAGTCCTTGTCACGCCGAGCTGCTGCACTACGCTGGCCAAAAGGAGTTCCGACCCGATATTAGGAGGTATTCCATCACTTTTGTCGTCTCACTGTAGTTATACCGAATGTCCATTGCGTTCCTCCTACCTAGTTTGTGTGGTTGCAGTGAAATTCTTATGATTTGCATGTTTTAGCATGTCGTATCCTTCATACCAGACTGACTACTGCCGTTCGCCGTCTTCGTGGTGTTGCAGTTTTAATGGCCAGCAGAGTAATAAACAAGCCAGTAGAGGCGGTGGCCGCAACCTCCCTGCCGCTATGAAGGATGCTGCCTGGTTGTCCAGCTGGCCGCCTGGCTCATCCTGATCGCTGACCGCAATAACGCGACCAAGCCAGGCCGCCCGCCGAGGGCGCGCCGGCCCGGCCGCCTGCGGCGCCTCCCACGCAATAACAGCGCGCGCGTCGCCGCTCCACATATTGGCTGCCCTGGCTTAATGGCCCTCGCGGGCCGGCCATCAAGCGCCGCCGTAAAAACGGACGCTCCGAGTCGTTCGTCACATAAATTAAGCGGAAAAAGTGCCCGCAAATCTAGTTCCAGAAATGCTGACCGAGCACAAGTGATGATTTGAGAAGTCTGGGCCAACCGCTGAAATGATGTCGTCACCACGTGATACCTGCGTGCATCCTAACGACGGCAAAGCTTTTTGTTTAGAGACATTGCTGATAAAATACCTTTCCCTACCCTTTCACCCAGATTTGGACGGATGTTCCTACTGTCCTCAATTTGGCAAAGTTTTACAGAAGTTGGAAATATGGCGCGTACTTCAATGCGAGATGTTTTTAATAATTTCCACAACGAAATGCTGTCTCGAAATCTGGCAGAAAACCCAAAGAGCTTCTGGTCATACATAAAGCACACCAGTGGCAAGACGCAATCAATACCTTCACTGCGCGATAACAAGGGTGAAGTCACTGATGACAGTGCCACTAAAGCAGAGTTATTAAACACGGTTTTCCGAAACTCCTTCACCAAAGAAGATGAAGTAAATATTCCTGAATTCCAATAAAGAACAACTGCCAAGTTGAGAAACAAAGCAGTAGATATCCTCTGTGTAACAAAGCAGCTTAAATCACTGAATAGAGGCAAGGCCTCCGGTGCAGATTGTATACCAGTCATTTTCCTCTCAGAGTATGCTGATAAAATAGCTCCATATTTAGCAATTATATACAACCATTCGCTCACAGAAAGATACGTACCTAAAGACTGGAAGATTGCTCAAGTCACACCAATACCCAAAAAGGGAAGTAGAAGTAATCCGCTGAATTACACGTCTATATCACTAACGTCGATTTGCAGTAGGGTTTTAGAACATATACTGTATTCGAACATTATGAAGTACCTCGAAGGAAACTATTTATTGACATATAGTCAGCATGGATTCAAAAAATATCGTTCTTGTGAAACACAACTAGCTCTTCATACTCATGAAGTAATAAGTGCTATCGACAGGGAATGTGAAATTGATTCCATATTTTTAGATTTCTAGAACGCTTTCGACACCGTTCCTCACAAGCGTCTTCTAAACAAACTGCGTGCCTACGGAGTGTCGCCTCAGTTGTGCGACTGGATTGGTGATTTCCTGTCAGAAAGGTCACAGTTCGTAGTAATAGACGGAAACTCATCGAGTAAAACAGAAGTACTATCCGGCGTTCCCCAACGAAGTGTTTTAGGCCCTCTATTGTTCCTGATCTATATTAACGACATAGGAGACAATCTGAGTAGCCACCTTAGATTGTTTGCAGATGATGCTGTCATTTACCGTCTTGTAGTCATCAGATCATCAAAACGACTTGCAGAATGATTTAGATAAGATATCTGTATGGTGCGAAAAGTGGCAATTGACCCTGAATAAAGGAAAGTGCGAAGTTATTCACATGAGTGCTGCAAGAAATCAGCTAAATTTCGATTACGCGATTAATCACACAATCTGAAGGCTATAAATTCAACTAAATACTTAGGGATTACAATTGCAAATATCCTAAATTGGAACAATCACATAGATAATATTGTGGGTAGAGCAAACTGCGATTCATTGACAGAACACTTAGAAGGTGCAACAGGTCTACTTAAGAGACTGCTTACACCACGCTTGTCCACCCTATTCTGGAGTATTGCTGTGCGGTGTGGGATCCGCATCAGGTGGGACTGACGAATGACATCGAAAAAGTACAAAGAAGGGCAGCTCGTTTTGTATTATCGCGAAATAGGGGAGATAGTGTCACAGAAATGTTACGTGAATTGGAGAGCCAATCATTAAAACAAAGGCGTTTTTCGTTGTCACTGGATCTTTCCATGAAATTTCAATCACCGGTTTTCTCCTCCGATTGCGAAAACATTCTGTTGGCACCCACCTACATAGGGAGAAATGATCATCACGATAAAATGAGAGAAATTAGGGCACGCACAGAAAAATTTAAGTGCTCGTTTTTCCGGCGTGCCGTTCGAGAGTGGAACGGTAGAGAGACAGCATGAAGGTGTTCATTGAACCCTCTTCCAGGCACTTTATTGTGAATAGCAGAGTAATCACATAGATGTAGATGTGCTGTAGTCACCAATTGGTACTGTATCGAGGCCAAAGCATGAATTAATTTGGTTGAATTTTCTTATGTTCTGAAATGAGAAGGAGCGATCTGTTTTATTTGGTAAAGAAAACTTTCTACAGCCAAAATCGCTTAAAATATTACTTTATTTTCAACAACGGGTTTCGACAGATTTCGTTGTCATCTTCAGGTCTTCAAAATTTTTGTTAAGAAACGTGTTCATTGCGAGTTGGAACCTCCCGTCAAGTTGTCGTGTTAGTTGCTACATGAACATCACAACTTCGCGTGAGGTTCCAACTTGCAATGAACACGTCTCGTAACAAAAATTTTGAAAACCTGAAGATAACAGCAAAGTCTGCCGAATCGCGTTATTGAAAATAAAGTAATATTTCAGAAAGTTTTTTTTAGCCTATTTCAATTTTCAGAGCATCTGATGATGTCTAGGTTTACCTTCCGTTATATTGTGGTGCTCTTTAGTATCTAAAAGTAGAGACATGTTTAGAAAAAAAATGTTCAAATGTGTGTGAAATCTTATGGGACTTAACTGCTAAGGTCATCAGTCCCTAATATTACACACTACTTAACCTAAATTATCCTAAGGACAAACACACACACGCAGGCCCGAGGGAGGACTCGAACCTCCGTCGGGACCAGCTGCAGAGTCCAACAATGCAGCGCCTAGACCGCTCGGCTAATCCCCCGCGGCAGACAAGTTTAGATGGTTCAAATGGCTCTGAGCACTATGGGACTTAACTTCTGAGGTCATCAGTCCCCTAGAACTGAGAACTACTTAAACCTAACTAACCTAAGGACATGACACACATCCATACCCGAGGCAGGATTCAAACCTGCGACCGTAGCGGTCGCGGAATTCCAGACTGTAGCGCCTAGAACCGGTCGGCCACTCCGGCCGGCACATGTTTAGATCTATGACTTTTATTTATTTTTGTCGTTAAAGCGAAGCGACAGTTTTATTGACGAAATAGTTCACGGATGAACGGCCGGAAGTCTATCAGCAAACGTCCACGTTGTCATCGTCAGGTTTGCTTATGAACTGACTTCTTGGCGTTTTTTTTTTCCATTCCCTTTCTCTGAGGGAGGACAGCGGGCTGTTCTAGAGTGTCTTAAGTGCTGTTTTCAGCCGTCCATAATTTTTTCCTCTTTCTTTATTGTTTTATCAGCTTTCTTTAAGTAACATTTATTTCAACGTTTCTTATCAGTTGCATTATTTTCAAAATTACTCGATGTTTATAAAAGGCGCTTATTTCTTATTTTTATATCTTAGTTGGTACATTGTTTGTTGTCGGCATTTTTTTGTTGAACGATTCCTAAAATTAACGGTCTTGTACTGGATATCTTGGTGGTTTAGATATTTGTTGTTACACATAATTTGGTTATATGTCTCTTGTTTTAGCCCCGTTTGTGGTGACGTTTATCTTAATATTATTTAGTTACAGCATTTTACAATTTTTCCCGCATTATGCGCGTTCAGGAAGTTCGGTATACAATAATTTCTTAGTGCCTAACTTATTGTTTCTGTTGCTGGGATGTTATCCTACGGTGTTGGTGATTCACGTGGTGGGGGGGGGGGGGGGGGGGGGCTTCAAGGGGTGGCCGCTTGTCTAGACGTTCAGGTGTTTGTTCGTGTTATATTATAACCGTTGTTATAAGAGACAGTTACGGAAATATTACTTTTGTAGCAAATTTCGTCCATTGTCCGTACCCCGCACCTACTCCCCCCCCCCCCCCCCTTTCGCCGACACCTTCTGCAGTACTCGATTCGCGCCCAGGGACGCGTGCTGCCGGCACCCCTGCTTTTCCTCTGCACCTCCCCCCTCCCCATGTCAGTTCGTTGTAGAGTATCTCGTTCCTCTTCTGGATCGTACTAAGATTGGATTTCCAGGCCTTATTAAGTATGTAGCCACTATTACGGTTGATTATCGGTTCCCTTGCACGAATCTCGATAGATTCTTTAGGGAGACAGTCCCAGAAACTTAGTATCGTCGTAATCCATTCCGGATAATTCCTGTGGGCAAAGTTCCGCAATTGCCCCCTTGGTAGGCTGCTGCAGTCTGATGTGCCGTTGGTGTTCTCGGCAGTACGCATCGTCTCACCTACACATGTCTTGCCACATTGGCAGTATATCCGTTAGGCTGCGATTTCCGTAGTATGAGATCGTCTCCAACCAGTGCCTGGGATTTAGCTGGTTGGTGGACTACTGTCTTCATTTCGTCTTTTATTTTTGTATACTTGGCAAGAAGTGTTCTCCCACATAAGTGAAATCATTATAAGTCTTTTCTTTACTTAATATGTGTCACATTAAAATATATATTCCAACCTTCACAAAAACATATATTGAGAAGCGCACTTTTTGTTGTTATTATTTTTAAAATTTGTCCATGTTAAAAAGAGTTCGAAGAGGTCTGCGACAGTATTGCGAAATTTATAAAATAACACTTTGTCAGCTTCAGTCACTTTTATTTTTCAATATTTGGCTCAATTGGCTCTGAGCTCTATGGGTCTTAAATTCTGAGGTCATCAGTCCCCTAGAACTTAGAACTACTTAAACCTAAGGTCATCACACACATCCATGCCCGAGGTGGGATTCGAACCTGCGAACGTAGCGGTCGCACGGTTCCAGACTGTGGCGCCTAGAACCGCTCGGCCACCTCGGCCGGCTTCAATATTTATTCGCACGATGTGTTTAGCAGTATGCTGCCATCAGGAGCCTAACTGTTACTTATGCAACAACTGGCAGTAACAGATTCTTGTGAAGTGAGAAGACATTTTACTGTATGTGCCACAGATGTTACGTTCTGAAGTGTTGTTGCTCCTCTTGGCACGTAAACAAACAAGAGAAAGTATGGACTGTTAGCGTTCTGTTTCTTTCTGTGCCACGGGTCCCAGATAAGGATGTACTCCCACAACACGTGCGATATTATTTCTAAATATAACCTCACTGGTGCACACAGTGAGCCGAGGCTCACTCTGAAGATGGCTGGACGCTATTCAGCCGAAATATTAGAAGAAGAAGTTGGCTGCACGCCCGAAATTTTATAGATCAGTCATTGCGCCGCGAAAATATGAAGATGCACATGAAGGCCCATAGTCTCCCGTGGCTCGATACTCAGCGATGGTGGTTTATCTTTATATCTGAATCGCCCTGAAAAATCTGCACAACAGTGCAGATGTAGATGGTAATGTGCTGTGCATCTTGTTTGAGATCGACTTCAATAATTTCGCTAGCAAGATATCTAAACTCGCCTACTACTTCTAGTGTCAAGTTTCCTAAACTAGTCCCCTCGACTTCGGCTGATTTAATTCGCTTTGTTGACGTTCATCTTATAAACTCTTTTTTAAGACAGTATCCATTCCATTCAGTTGATCTTCTCAGTCCTGTGCTGTCTCTGACAAAATTTTAATGTCACCGGAAGACCACAGAGTTCTTATTCCTTGCCGGCCGGAGTGGCCGTGCGGTGCTAGGCGCTACAGTCTGGAACCGAGAGACCGCTACGGTCGCAGATTCGAATCTTGCCTTGGGCATGGATGTTTGTGATGTCCTTAGGTTAGTTAGGTTTAATCAGTTCTAAGTTCCAGGCGGCTGATGACCTCAGAAGTTAAGTCGAATAGTGCTCAGAGCCAGTTCCTCATCCTTCTACCTAAATTTGAATTGCTTTTCCAATTTTTTCCTTTACTGCACAGGCTGGATAATACAGAAGAAGGCTAAAACCAGCTTCACTCTCTTCTCAACTACTAATCCCCTTTCAAGTCCAGTAACTCTTATAACTGTTGTCTGGTTTTTGGACAAGTTGGAAATAACTTTTAAATAACTGTTTTTTATCGTTATGCACTTCAGAATTTCGAAGAGAGTACTGGAATCAACTTCGTCGAACACTTTGTAACTCTATATATCCTATAACCGAAAGTTTTTTTTTTTGGGATAACTTATAGGGTCCGTATTTCCTTGGGTTTTCTTACATCTCTCGGGAACTTAAGCTAATCATCCTCCAGATTGGCTTAATCAGTTTTTCCACTATTGCGTGAGTAATTCGTGTTAGTATTATGCAAGAATAATTGATTGAAGTGAGAGTTTGTAATATTCAGCATCTGCTTTCTATGGAGTTGTAATATTGTTAAATTGTTCTTTAAGTCTCAGACTCTTTCACCGGCCTTATGAATCTTGTGTAACAGGCGGAATAGCTCTGTCATGCTTAACTTTCCCAAGGACGTCAATGATCCCGAGGGCATTGGTCAACTCCAGGTGCCTTGCTACTGGTTAAGTCATTCAGTACTCTGTCAGGCCCGTCTCGCAGTATTGCATCTCCTTTTTTATCTTCATGTAATTCGTTCTCCTCTATTGTAACGCCGTTTTCAAGTTCATTTCCCTGAATAACCCTGTTCTACATACTGCCGGAAAAAAGATTAGTACACCTGAAAAGGCGACGATGATTTTGATCCGATGATAACACACGCCACCTGAGGGATAGTGGATGTATTGATAACAGTTTAAACGTCGTCTGTCAAGAGATAGCGCAGTGGTACAGCTAGCAGAGCGCCATCTGGTTCCACTTTTTAGTAGGGAATGCTCATAGCTAGAAGGCTCAGTGTGGCGCGAACGTGTGAAGCAAGCGGGCAACCACGCCACTGAGATGCAAGCTTCCTACAACAGCCAACTGATCGAGTTTTGGGGTCAAATTTGGCCTTCCGAGTGATGCCATCTTCTATTCTGAGAACTGCCACACAAATTGGAAGCATTGTGACAGTTGTGGAACGATGCTGGTATCAGTGGTCACGTGAATATTCTAACGCTCTTAGACGAGTTATTGGGTGCCCAGGCAGCACAGACCCGGCCCGGATCGTCGTATTGTAAAGGGAGCAGTGGCAGATCGTGCAGCTACCACAGCAGAGATAAGAGGGTTTGTGAACCACGGCGTGTCAACAGGAACTGCTGCGAACCGGCTATTAGCAGTGGGACTACGGGCACGCACATCCCCAGACCTTCCTCACTCCCGACACAGCTACGACGTGCACGACTCGACTGGTGCCGTCAGAGGGTCACTTGGAAGATAGAATGGTGCGCCGTTGTCTTCAGGGATGAAAACAGATTTTACCTGCACGCACGTGATGGTTGACTGTGCATACGTCATAGGTGATCATTGTCTTGTAGAGAGCATTCGTCGAAGACACACTGGATCCACCCAAAGCCTTACGGTCTGAGTTGCAATAAGCTACAACTCTCGTTCACTTTTGTTGTTTATGGAGACGACGCTAACCAGCGCTTGGTACGCGCAGAGTGTTGTTAGACCCACTCTTTTGCAATTCTTGTAACAGGATAATGCTCGCCTAAACACCACCCGTGAAACTCAACGTGCTCTGCAAGATGTGCAGCAACTTCACTGGCAAACGATCTTCAGGCTTGTCTCCAGTCGAGCACGTGTGGGATATGATGGGACGAGGAGTGACTCGTCAACCACCACCTCTTACAGAACTACGTGAATAGGTCAAGCAGGCGCGGCACAACATGTCCCAGGACAGTATCCGGCGTCTGTGCGATCGACTGGATGCCCGAGGCAGCGCTTGCATTGCCGCCCGCGGAAGCTGATATGGATGTTGCAGAATGGGTCGATATCTACACTACTGGCCATTAAAATTGCTACACTACGAAGATGACGTGCTACAGACGCCAAATTTAACCGACAGGAAGATGATGCTGTGATATGCAAATGATTAGCTTTTCAGAGCATTCACACAATGTTGGAGCCGGTAGCGACACCTACAACGTGCTGACATGAGGAAAGTTTCCAACCGATTTCTCATACACAAACAGCAGTTGACCGGCGTTGCCTGGTGAAACTGGTGAAACGTTATTGTGATGCATCGTGTAAGGAGAGGAAATGCGTACAATCACGTTTCAGACTTTGATAAAGGTCGGATTGTAGTCTTCGCGAGTGCGGTTTATCGTATCGCGACATTGCTGCTCGCGATCCAATAACTGGGTAATACGGGTAATACGGAACGCCGTGCTGGATCCCAACGGCCTCGTATCACTAGCAGTCGAGATGACAGTCACCTTATCCTTATCCACATGGCTGTAACGGATCGTGCAGCCACGTCTCGATCAGTGAGTCAACAGATGGGGACGTTTGCTAGACGACAACGATCTGCACGAACAGTTCGACGACGTTTGCAGCAGCATGGACTACCAGCCCGGAGACCAAGGCTGCGGTTACCCTTGACGCTGCATCACAGACAGGAGCGCCTGCGATGGTGTACTGAACGACGAACCTGGGTGCACGAATGGCAAAAAGTCAGTTTTCGGATGAATTCAGGTTCTGTTTACAGCATCATGATGATCGCATCCGTGTTTGGGGACACTGCGGTGAACGCACATATTCGTCATCGCCATACTGGCGTATCACCCACCGTGATGGTATAGGGTCCCCTTGGTTCCACGTCTCGGTCACCTCTTGATCGCATTGACGGCACTTTGAACAGTGGACGGTACGACCCGTGCCTCTTCCCATCATTTGATCCCTGCGAAACCCTACATTTCAGCTGATAATGCACGACCACAGATTGCAGGTTCTGTATGGGCATTCTGTATACAGAAAATTTTCGACTGCTGCCTTGGCCAGCACATTCTCCAGAACTCTCACCGACTAAATACGTCTGATCAATGGTGGCCCAGCAGCTCGCTCGTCACAATGCTCCAGTCACTACTCTTGATGAAATGTGGTATCGTGTTGAAGCTGCATGGGCAGCTGTACCTGTACACGCCATCCAAGCTCTCTGTTTGAGTCAACGCCCAGGCGTATCAAGGCCGTTATTACGGCCAGATATGTTTGTTTTGGGTACTGATTTCTCGGGATCTATGCACCCAAATTGCGTGAAAATGTAATCAAACGTCAGTTCTAGTATAATGTATTTGTCCAATGAATAACCGTTTATCATCTGCATTTCTTCTTAGTGTATCAATTTTAATGGCCCGGAGTGTAGTACTTCAGAACCGTTTGTGCTATTGATCTGTAAGTATTCTCATTTCATGTGGTCCATATGCACTGTTGTAAGAATGGAAATGAAAATGAGCGTTTGGTGTCATGGGCCCGGAGGACCCTTGTGGGGCAGGTCCGGCCACCTTGGCGCAGGTCTTACTACATTCGGCGCCACATTGGGCGACCTCCGAGGCTTGGGGATGAAAGATGATGAAGACAGCACAACACCCAAGTCTCTTAGCGGTGGAAATCCCCGACCAAGCCGGGAATCGACCCTGGGCCCATAGGACGCCAATCCGTCACGCTGACCACCCAGCTGTCGGGCGGAGGTTGCAACAATAAATTGAACGGACTGGAAACCTCTAAAAGGGTGTACTAATTTTTTCCGGCCGTGTACTGAATGCACATTTTATCTTCCTCTTTTTTTGCCCATTTCTGAGTATCTCTCATATATTTTGATCTCTATAGACATTACTGCCTCAGTAATTATTTTCCTCGTCGTTTCTCGTCTTGTAGCTAGTGTTTTCCACACACTGCTTTTCTCTGCGATTTGTGGATATACTAATTTCTTGTCTAATGAGCTTAGTTACATTTTAGCACCTTTCTTTATTACCACATCCAACCACAGATTCCGTACTTTTCCAGCATTTAGCCACGCTTTGTTAGTTGTTTGTAGCGCTTTTCCGCTCGCCAAGAAAATGGCGTCGCGCACCTCGTTAGGGGCCTAGTCTGCCTAACTGCTGCCTACATTTGGGTGGGGGATGGAGTGCGTGTCAACCGTGGCGGCAGACCTGGAGCGCTGAGCCCGCCGTTGTTGCCGCGGGCGGCTGGTAATAACAGCGCCGGCTCCAGCGCCAGCGCAGGCACGCCTGCAGTGGTTGCGAGTAATTTCCATGCGGAATGAGACCCCCTCCCCCCCCCCCCCCCCTCGTCCAGCAGTAGCAGCGGCTGCCGCGCCAGGTGCGCCCCGCCGGTCGTGCTTCCGCTTCCCTCCCCCACATCTAGGTCACTGCCGGGCCCGGTTTACCCAGCAGAGCTCTCGCGCACGTTCCCGGATGGACTCGGTAACCGCTCATTCCTCTAATTTTTCGCTGACGTTCAAAACATCTTAAACGTCCGTGTGGTTTGGTGCATTGACCAACTGCACGTGGCCCATGTGATACACATCAACGTAAGTTAAAAACCTTGCTCTTGAAGCAATGTTACTTCTCTGGTGTATACGTTTGGGGATTGTTCCTTCTACACTACTCACCATTAAAATTGCTACACCAAGAAGAAATGCAGACGATAAACGGGTATTAATTGGACAATATATTATACTAGAACTGACATGTGATTACATTTTCACGCAATTTGGGTGTAAAGATTCTGAGAAATCAGTACCCAGAACAACCACCTCTGGCCGTAATAACGGCCTTTTTACGCCTGGACATTGAGTTAAACAGAGCTTGGATGGCGTGTACAGGTACAGCTGCCCATGCGGCTTCAACACGATACCACAGTTCATCAAGAGTAGTGACTGGCGTATTGTGACGAGCCAGTTTCTCGGCCACCGTTTTCAGTTGGTGAGAGATCTGGAGAACGTGCTGGCCAGGACAGCAGTCGACTATTTCCTGTATCCAGAAAGGCCCGTACAGGACCTGCAACATGCGGTCGTGCATTATCCTGATGAAATGTAGGCTTTCGCAGGGATCGAATGAAGGGTAGAACCACGGGTCGTAACACATCTGAAATGTAACGTCCACTGCTCAACGTGCCGTCAGTGCGAACAAGAGGTGACCGAGACGTGTAACCAATGGCACACCATAGCATCACGCCAGTTGATACGCCAGTATGGCGATGACGAATTCATGCTTCCAATGTGCGTTCACTGTGATGTGGCCAAACACGGTTGCGACCATCATTATGCTGTAAACACAACCTGGATTCATCCGAAAAATGACGTTTTGCCATTCGTGCACCCAGGTTCGTCGTTGAGTACACCATTGCAGGCACTCCTGTCTGTGATGCAGCGTCAAGGGTAACCGCAGCCATGGTCTCCGAGCTGATAGTCCATGCTGCTGCAAACGTCATTGGATCTCGACCAACGCGAGCAGCAATGTCGCGATACGACAAACCGCAATCGCGATACGCTACAATCCGACCTTCACCAAAGTCGGAAACGTGATGGTATGCATTTCTACTTCTTACACGAGGGATCACAACAACGTTTCACCAGGCAACGCCGGTCCACTGCTCTTTGTGTATGAGAAATTGGTTGGAAACTTTCCTCATGTCAGCACGTTGTAGGTTTCTCCAACGGTGCCAACCTTGTGTGAATGCTCTGAAAAGCTAATCGTTTGCATGTCGTAGCATCTTCTTCCTGACGTCTGTAGTACGTCATCTTCGTGGTGTAGCAATTTTAAGGGGCAGTAGTGTATGAAAATGCAGCGGACCACGATCAGCAGATATTAAAAACACTGAATCCCTGAACAGCCCTGAAGAACTACTCGGCCTGGCACGTATTGGACGATCCAGTATTCAGGAAGGCCAAGAAGTACTCCACGAGTTATTCAACCACGCGACACCGTACTTACTCACTCCCAGTAAATATTTACTACATGAGATCGAAGTTTCCCGCGATGTCATCGTTATATTAGGTTTACAAATTTGCCTCCGCCGTTTCGTTATAGATGGCAATAGTGGTAAGTGGTGGTGCAGTGCAAAGATCGTATGTATCATGCAATAAGCTAAGCCATTTATCAACAAAACGCTATCGAAATATTAGTCGATTTATTATTGTTGGATCATAAAGTTATTCTCGATTGAACATGATAACTTAAGAGCCCGCTTCTCGTCATTTGCGGGAAGTTTTATTTTATGCTTTAACGTGAAGATATCTGCTGCCGAGTCTCATAAAATGGTGGGTAAAATCTATGGTGAGGCACCTATCAGTGAAGGAACATGGAGAGAATGGTTCAAACGATTAAAGAACATGGATTTTGACGTGCGCTAGAGAGAATGTTTTTTTAAGCTACTGAAACCGACGGAAACAATCATCGTAGATCGTTTTTGAAAGATGGTGATGCGTTTGGTCCGAGTACAGAAAGACAAACGGCCACACTAGAGGAACACACATGAAAAGGTGATTTTGCTGATGATAGTCATCTACGCCATGTCGCAAAACCCTTCAAAACATATTTGGAAAAGTTGAAATGGGAAGACCTACACGACCAGCCGTATTCTTCGCATATTTATCCCTTTCACTATCACTTTTCTCTTTCAGCGGCACACGTCCTGGCTCACCAGGCTTCCTGCCATATGAACAAGAGCAAAATTGGATAGATTCGTGGGTCTCTTCAAAAGACATCCCCTTCTTCCGCGTCGGAATTCGTATGCTGCCCAAAAGATGGGAGAAAGTGTTCCTCAGGTACGGCCAATAATCTGAAACGTAAATTTTTCTACGTTGTTTACTTTAAAGTCTCGAACTTCGAGAAAAAACGACAAAGGTTTAGACCTAATACGAAGTATTAAAATCTGATTAAATCTTGAGCTTTTCCCGAAATTGTGCATCATATTCGTCAGAAACAACTGATGGTCGTGACTGCCGTTGTGGTGACCATTTATAGCCAATAGAGCTTGTGCTTGGTCGGCGTACGTCATTTGAGGGTTGTAGCATCGCGCCTTAGTACCTGAATAGTGCAAATTCGCATAGTCGTCTGTCTTCTGTTTTTGTTTTGAACAGCCAGTGTCGGTTGGTCACAGTCATTGTGCTCCCTGCCGCCGTTGGATAAGCAGCTGCAGCAGCAAGTCGTATAACCCTAGCTTACTTATTTGTTAGATAGTGTAATTAATTTCTTTGCGTATTTTTGGGTACTTGCATTGTTTAATTCATATATTTCGGGCGTATTATAGTATTTGAGGGTTGTAGCATCGCGCCTTAGTACCTGAATAGTGCAAATTCGCGTAGTCGTCTGTCTTCTGTTTTTGTTTTGAACAGCTAGTGTCGGTTGGTCACAGTCATTGTGCTCCCTGCCGCCGTTGGATAAGCAACTGCAGCAGCAAGTCGTATAACCCTAGCTTACTTATTTGTTAGATAGTTTAATTAATTTCTTTGCGTGTTTTTGGGTACTTGCATTGTTTAATTCATATATTTCGGGCGTATTATAGTATTTGACAGTTGTAGCATCGCGCTTTAGTGTTTACTTCGTAGATTCATATTTAAATTGCGTGTGAGTTTCGTATAGGAGGTGCAATTTCGAGTTTTAGTTACTGTAATCGTAAATTCAGCAGATTGTAGCGCGGTCGTTAGGCATTTGTACAGGTTAGTTGATACATTCTTTGCGTGTTCCGCTTGCGTTATCTAGGCACGGACTCGTGTTTCGGTAACTGTTGTTAAACATCGATTAGAATGGACAGGGACTGCGATTGCTGTGTTCGGATGAGGGCTGACTTGGCATCCCTTCGCTCACAGCTGCAATCGGCGCTGACTTCGGTCTCGCAGCTTGAGGCTGTTGCCAATGGGCACCACTGTGGGGAGCCGGACTCGGGTATCACGGGGATGTCAACCTCGCCCCGTCTGTCCCCAGATCGGTCTGCCGCTGTGGTTGCCCCGGTTGCTGCCCGCAGTGGGGCTGAGCCCTCGCCTGTGGTTGATTGGGAGGTCGTTCCTAGGCGTGGCAGGCAGCGAAAGGCGTCCCCGGAGGCTGATCAGAAAGCCTCCCCGGTGCGTCTGACAAACCGGTTTCAGGCACTGTCTCTGGCTGAGCCAGATGCAGCTGTCTGCCCTGTTTCAGAGGATCATTCTCAGCCTTCAAGGTCCGGGCAATCGCAGAGGGTGGGCTTACTGGTAGTTGGGAGCTCCAATGTTAGGCGCGTAATGGGGCCCCTTAGGGATACGGCGGCTAAGGAGGGGAAGAAATCCAGTGTGCACTCCGTGTGCATTCCGGGAGGAGTCATTCCTGATGTGGAAAGGGTCCTTCCGGATGCCATGAAGAGCACAGGGTGCAGCCATCTGCAGGTGGTGGCACATGTCGGCACTAATGACGTGTGTCGCTTTGGATCTGAGGAAATTCTCTCTGGATTCCAGCGGCTATCTGATTTGGTGAAGGCTGCCGGTCTTGCTTACGAGATGAAGGCAGAGCTCACCATCTGCAGCATCGTTGACAGAACCGACTGCGGACCTTTGGTGCAGAGCCGGGTGGAGGGTCTGAATCAGAGGCTCAGACGGTTTTGCGACCGTATTGGCTGCAGATTCCTTGACTTGCGCCATAGGGTGGTGGGGTTTCGGGTTCCGCTGAATAGGTCAGGAGTTCACTACACTCAGCTGGCTGCTACACAGGTAGCGGAGGCTGTGTGGCGTGGACTGGGCGGTTTTTTTAGGTTAGAAGGCCTCGGGAAAGTGCGGGATGGGCTGAAATGTCAAAGGGTGCTTGGCAATTACAGGACGTGCTTGGATCAAGGAACAGTCGGAATTATAGTTGTAAATTGTTGTAGTTGCGCTGGGAAAGTCCCTGAGCTTCAAGCGCTAATAGAAAGCACAGAAGCTGATATCGTTATAGGTACAGAAAGCTGGCTAAAGCCTGAAATAAGTTCTGCAGAAATTTTTACGAAGTCTCAGACGGTGTTCAGGAAAGATAGATTAGGCAGAATTGGTGGTGGAGTGTTTGTGTCTGTCAGTAGTGGTTTATCTTGTAGTGAAGTCGAAGTAGATACTCCGTGCGAATTGGTCTGGGTGGAGGTTATACTTAACAGCCGAATTAAGTTAATGATTGGCTCCTTCTACCGACCCCCAGACTCCGATGATACAGTTGCGGAAGAGTTCAGAGAAAGTTTGAGTCTCGTAACAAATAAATACCCCACTCATACGGTTATAGTTGGTGGGGACTTCAACCTACCCTCGGTATGTTGGCAAAAATACTTGTTCAAAACCGGTGGTAGGCAGAAAACGTCTTCCTAGATTGTCCTAAATGCTTTCTCCGAAAATTATTTCGAGCAGTTAGTCCACGAACCCACGCGAATTGTAAATGGTTGCGAAAACACACTTGACCTCTTGGCCACAAACAATCCAGAGCTGATAGAGAGCATCATGACTGATACAGGGATTAGTGATCACAAGGTCATTGTAGCTAGGCTCAATACCATTTCTTCCAAATCCATCAGAAACAAACGCAAAATAATTTTATTTAAAAAAACGGATAAAGTGCCACTAGAAGCTTTCCTAAAAGACAATTTCCATTCCTTCCGAACTGATTATGCGAATGTAGACGAGATGTGGCTCAAATTCAAAGATATAGTAGCAACAGCAATTGAGATATTCATACCTCATAAATTGGTAAGAGATGGAACGGATCCCCCATGGTACACAAAAAAGGTCCGAACGCTGTTGCAGAGGCAACGGAAAAAGCATGCGAAGTTCAGAAGAACGCGAAATCCCACAGATGGGCTAAAATTTACGGACGCGCGAAATTTGGCACGTACTTCGATGCGAGATGCCTTTAATAGGTTCCACAACGAAACATTGTCTCGAAATATGGTAGAAAATCCGAAGAAATTCTGGTCGTATGTAAAGTACACAAGCGGCAAGACGCAGTCAATACCTTCGCTGCGCAGTGCCGATGGTACTGTTATCGACGACTGTGCCGCTAAAGCGGAGTTATTGAACGCAGTTTTCCGAAATTCCTTCACCAGGGAAGACGAATGGAATATTCCAGAATTTGAAACACGAACATCTGCTAGCATGAGTTTCTTAGAAGTAGATACCTTAGGGGTTGCGAAGCAACTCAAATCGCTTGATACGGGCAAGTCTTCAGGTCCAGATTGTATACCGATTAGGTTCCTTTCAGATTACGCTGATACTATAGCTCCCTACTTAGCACTCATATACAACCGCTCGCTCACCGATAGATCTGTATCTACAGATTGGAAAATTGGGCAGGTCGCACCAGTGTTCAAGAAGGGTACTGGAGTAATCCATTTAACTACAGACCTATATCGTTGACGTCGGTTTGCAGTAGGGATTTGGAGCATATACTGTATTCAAACATTATGAATCACCTCGAAGGGAACGATCTATTGACACGTAATCAGCATGGCTTCAGAAAACATCGCTCTTGTGCAACGCAGCTAGCTCTTTATTCGCACGAAGTAATGGCCGCTATCGACAGGGGATCTCAAGTTGATTCCGTATTTCTAGATTTCCGGAAAGCTTTTGACACCGTTCCTCACAAGCGACTTCTAATCAAGCTGCGGAGCTATGGGGTATCGTCTCAGTTGTGCGACTGGATTCGTGATTTCCTGTCAGGAAGGTCGCAGTTCGTAGTAATAGACGGCAAATCATCGAGTAAAACTGAAGTGATATCAGGTGTTCCCCAGGTAAGCGTCCTGGGACCTCTACTGTTCCTGATCTATATAAATGACCTGGGTGACAATCTGAGCAGTCCTCTTAGACTGTTCGCAGATGATGCTGTAATTTACCGTCTAGTAAGGTCATCCGAAGACCAGTATCAGCTGCAAAGCGATTTAGAAAAGATTGCTGCATGGTGTGTCAGGTGGCAGTTGACGCTAAATAACGAAAAGTGTGAGATGATCCACATGAGTTCCAAAAGAAATCCGTTGGAATTCGATTACTCGATAAATAGTACAATTCTCAAGGCTGTCAATTCAACTAAGTACCTGGGTGTTAAAATTACGAACAACTTCAGTTGGAAGGACCACATAGATAATATTGTCGGGAAGGCGAGCCAAAGGTTGCGTTTCATTGGCAGGACACTTAGAAGATGCAACAAGTCCCCTAAAGAGACAGCTTACACTACACTCGTTCGTCCTCTGTTAGAATATTGCTGCGCGGTGTGGGATCCTTACCAGGTGGGATTGACGGAGGACATCGAAAGGGTGCAAAAAAGGGCAGCTCGTTTTGTATTATCGCCTTATAGGGGAGAGAGTGTGGCAGATATGATACACGAGTTGGGATGGAAATCATTACAGCATAGACGTTTATCGTCGCGGCGAGACCTTTTTACGAAATTTCAGTCACCAACTTTCTCTTCCGAATGCGAAAATATTTTGTTGAGCCCAGCCTACATAGGTAGGAATGATCATCAAAATAAAATAAGAGAAATCAGAGCTCGAACAGAAAGGTTTAGGTGTTCGTTTTTCCCGCTCGCTGTTTGGGAGTGGAATAGTAGAGAGATAGTATGATTGTGGTTCGATGAACCCTCTGCCAAGCACTTAAATGTGAATTGCAGAGTAGTCATGTAGATGTCATGTAGATTAATATATCACGCTGTCATAGATTATGTATGTCTGCACTGGTGGTGCCAGCGGCTTCGTAGAAACGAAAACAATTCAGCGCATTCTTCTGTGTCCTCTCAGCGTCGAGAGTTGCTAGGATTACTGCAGTTGTTCTGGATGAAGCTGTTCTCGCACATTCTGTTTCCACTGCTTCTTTAACAACAGAATCCCAATATCGGGAAGTGTGCGACAAAATCTTACTTTTATCAAATGCTCTTCTCTGTCTATTTGTCAGGCTGTGAAAGGAGTCAAGTCCTTTAGACTCGCCTTTCTTTCACTTTATTTTTTCAGTTTATACGGACACATGCAATTAGGGCACTTGTATCGAGTTAGGACGACACTGTGACCTATATAATATTTGTTAAAGAGGGCTGACTGTTTTTGCTTTTTGAGTCCATTGGCAGCTAATTTCGCGGAGTAATTTTGAGGTGTCGGGACTCAGTTTATGTTTTGTTGCACAGTAATGGCTGCAGGTGGCGAAGGGAAGCTTCTCGGACGTAGGTGGCGAATAAGGCCGCTTTATTGGTACCAGTTCGGAGAGAAAGGAAGAGATGCTGACGCGGGTATAGCGACTGGGTCTGGGAGTCTCAGTCGCTGCTTTCACACAGAGGAAGTCGGCTGGCATACACGGCCTGCGAGCAGGGGGACCTCTAGATGTGGGCAGGGAGTTGCTCTTAGCGGGCCATAGTACATGCCCCAGAGGCCTGCGGCTGAGTTTCTTACACCTTCCTTAGCCCTGAAACGACGGACCGGTGTCCTGACAATTGTTCTTTCACTCTTCATGTTATGCAGTTATTCACCTGATGTTTTCTGGCGGACCATCTGCGAGATCCACATCAGTTAGGATCGTGAAAACATTGGCTGACATAGGCTGGCATGACAATACACACCACAAAATGGCGCTAGAATAGTCATTATGTTTTTTAGAGTCACGTAGGCACCACGGCCAAGTTGCTCCCTTCATGAGCAGAGAAACAGCGTCCGAATTCGGATGCCAGCGGTGCCATTAGGAAATGAACCACCGGGCGCCTGTTCTACGTCATAGAAAGCATTAGGACTGGAGGAACGGAATTTGCCTGACTTCTGGAGGGAGGCTGTACTGAGAGTTGTGACACGTTGATTTAGCTTTTCAAGAGTCCTCAACTGTGGTGTTTTTTGGAAATGATAGTAGAGAGACTGAGGAGTTAGGTAGATAGATTCGGTCTCTGGTCACGAGTAGGCTTTGTGATGGTGGTTTTATTCATTCGGGTGTTGAGTGCAAGGCGAGTCTCATCGCACCATTCGGGTTTGATCCAGAGACACGGTCACATATCCTGGGATGAAGAAAGGAAGGAAGAGTGGAGTTTAACATACCGTCAACATAGAGGTTTTAGAGACGGAGCACATGGTTGAAATATTTCAAGGAAGGGGGAAGGAAATCGGCCTGCCCTTTCAAAGGAACCATCCTGCGATTTGCCTGGAGCGATTTTGGGAAATCACGCAAAACCTAAATATGAATGGCTAGTTGCTGATTTGATATATCGTCCTCTAGGATGTGAGTCCAATGTGCTAACCACTGCTCCACCTCACACGGTCCAGGAACGAGAGGAGACGGAGGTCCATAGTTCGAATTGACACAGATGCCAACTGGTCACAACGTTTCAGACTCCCACAGGTGTATGGTGAGAATTTCACAGCTCAGGCATATTAGGAATCTTTAAGCCTATGTTTTACAGTACACGACGTACTCTTTGAAACGGCACCAGGCGCTGTCCAACATATGCATGTTGTGGTACTTTACAGCTTTGTAGTTCACAATCACTGACAGATGAAATATTCAGTCAGATCGTGTTATCCACAGTCGGAGTCGAAATCAATTTTTCACCACTCCCCAACTTTGTCAACCGTGCACTGGTACATACTTTATTTCATTAAACAAGAGCTTGTATGCTTGTGTGTAATCTAGGTTGTTTGTGCCTATTCATTGTCCCAAGTCTTTTTTCCCCTTTTTGTACCAAATATGTCGTGATACTGAATTATCTGTTCTTTCAAAATATAACATTCCTTGATGACTTATTGGTTTGATTCATTTATGTGGGAGACAATAAGTTATTTTGGAATATTATACATTGTATCAACGTCAGTTTCACTGTTAGGGGTTCAAATTAGTCATATAAATATAAATATCCAGTTGCGTTTAGTTTCACAGTAATGTAACTTAAGGGTGGTTCTGTGCCGTAGAATATTCCAGAGCAGAGGTTCAGTTGAAGTATCCCACACACCTTCTTACAGAATGAGACAATTTCTAATTGCGTTCAGCAACTGCAGATTTCTCAAGTTCTCAATTTTTAATGTGCCTTTGGTGCTAGGCACTGTATTCGGCAACGGTACGAATTGACTGACTAGTGTAGTTGGTTCCACATTCACAAGAGCTGTTATAAATTCCAAGGACCCTGACAACGAGACTGCCCTGCGAAGAAAAGACATGAGACCTGTTTTCGGACCACTCAAGAAGATAAAGGAGATGCAGCTTCTGTTTGTTAAAGACGCACTAGAAACTAGAACGCGGGGGTATAACTTCAACTGAGACAGGCGCTGGAATGTTAGTAGCTCCAGAAGCTGAGAAGAGAGAGTGAAATGGGATAAACTGTTTACGTTCTTATGAGAGCGCTGGCAGGTGCGCACCCCAGTGCACATGACACGTGGCAGCATGACGTAATGACGACGTACGCCGACCAGACACAAGCCGTCTATGGGCTGTAAATGGTCACCATAATGGCACCTATGACTTTCAGTTCTTACTGAGGAAGAGAGTGGATGATTTCGTCCAAAGGTGAATACTTTAACAAGATTTGACGCTACAAGTAGACCGAGAATGTTTCTTACAACATTCCGCAAAGATGGAGAGAAGGCAACTGGGGCGGCGACCGGTGAAGATAACGGTTTTAATGATTGTCCATTGCGTTAATGCTTACAGAAATGCAAATTCTAAGGTAGTACAGTGAAGCGTGGAATCGACTGTCATAATTTAAACGCTGCATATGTGCCGCCCTGTGCCCAAGAAATCCAGCCTACAACGGCTGGTGTTTGCAGTAGTTTCACAATGAATGCATGACCTATTTTAGCTATCCAGATAGTAAGGTATAATTGTGAAGATTAAATAGATTCGTAATTGTAGTTCTATTTTGTACCCCTAATCTGGGTAAGCGTCATTTTATAACTACTGCGTACGTCACGTGACATACCAGTACACTAGCGAAGTATGTATGTAAGTGGAATGACAGTACGTCTGCAGCAGTTATGCCCACTGGTGCCATATGTAAAAGAAAATTTTTATATAAATTTAAAAAAGACATGTTACGGTGAAACTGATTAAACCACAAACCAGACAGACTCGATTCGACCTCAATAGCTCAGTGAGTGGGTTCCGAAATAGATGAATTCATTAAACGCACTCATAATAACGTCGGGTTGGTGACGGGGAAAATAGAATTTCCTCGTGATTAACAGAATTAGACGGCTGCTGACTTCCCTGAGTGCCTCTTCCTCACTTCATAGGACTGACAGGCGTCAGCATGCCAAGCGAAAAAGTTCAGCTCTCTGCAGATAGCAACTGCTTAGTATACTCATATGATTTGTGAATATGTACAAACATTACATACGATCGTCTATTGATGTGGAAGGCGCTCTTGAGCTATTTTGCTATTTTGTTGAGGAATCGGCTCCCGAGCAGTACTATCTACGCATCAAAACTGTCTTCGTTGAGAAGAGCGATATCTTCCTGTAAGATCATGAGCTTCGGTATATGGCTATAGTTTCCACATATTACAGACAGCACGCAGGAGCGACATGTACAGAATAACTCCAAGGTTCTTGTTGATAGCGGATTTACCTGCGAGTAGACATGGCGTATCCTTCTCGTCTCTTTAGGCCTAACTGCTTCGACATCTTGGCTCTAAGTAAGGTACCAACCAAGTATGACAACTAGGTAGGTGACATAGCTTCCCTATTCCTCGGTTCCACACAGAATGCTTATCTGTCTCTTCTCTACATTGAGGACTAACTTGCGTTTTACCATTCACGGCATCAGATCGTCACTAGGATGCACAGCGAGGGACCCAACCGCCGTTCCTTTCAGGACTCCCAATTACACCGTGGACTTTATTAAGGGCAAAAGACGCTCGAAATTCTCTGGAAAATAGGTGGAAGGTATCAAGAAAGATAAGTAAATATACAATAGTTACAAGAACCAAAAGGGAAAACATAAGAAAAGAAGGCCAACAGCGAAGTGCTAGGGTTAGGAAATGTTTAAGAAAGGGATGTAATCTGTTCACTTTTTACGTCTAAGAAGCAATGTCGGAAATAAAAGGAAGTTCACGAACAACACTAAAATTCTGCGCGAAAGGATATAGACGGAAAGATTCGCTAATGACATTGCCACTCTCTGTGAAAATGAGGAAGAACTGCAAAAGCTGTTGAATGGAATGAAGAGCCTAACGAGAACACGCTATGGACTGAAAGTAAACGGAAGAAAGACAAAAGTAATCAGGAATAGCAGAAATGAGATTTGCGATAAAGTTAGCTGTATAACTGATGACCACAAAGTAGGTAAACTGTAATAATCCTGCTATATTTTAAGCTACGTCACAAATGACACGTGGAGCAAGGAGGACATAAAAAGCAGACTACAGCAGGTAAATAGGACGTTCCTGGCAAAGAGACGTTTCCTAGTATCAAACATAGGCCTTAATTTGAGACAGAATTTTCTAAGAATGTACGTCTAGTCTGTAACATTGCATGCAGGAAATGCGGGAAAACCGGTAAAGAAGAGAATCGACGAGTTTGAAATTGATGGTGGTACAGGCCGGCCGCGGTGGTCTCGCGGTTCTAGGCGCGCAGTCCGGAACCGTGCGACTGCTACGGTCGCAGGTTCGAATCCTGCCTCGGGCATGGATGTGTGTGATGTCCTTAGGTTAGTTAGGTTTAAGTAGTTCTAAGTTCTAGGGGACTAATGACCACAGCAGTTGAGTCCCATAGTGCTCAGAGCCATTTTTTTTGATGGTGGTACAGAAGGATGTGGACAATTATATGGACTGATAAGATAAGAAATGAGCAGGTTCTCCACAGAATCGCCGAGGGGAGGACCATACCAAAAACATCGACAAGAAGAAGGGAGACCACGACGAGACATCTAGTCAACGTCAGGTACATGGTACTAGAGGGAGCTGTACAGGGTAAAAACTGTAGAGGAAGACAAAGTTTGGAATATATCCAACAAATAATTCAGAACGTTGGGTGCCACTGCTACTCTTGACATGAGAAATTTGTGGTGGGTCGTATCCTTTGTAAAGGATGACCTTAGTTTGCATAAAGCGGGTGTCTAACACATCTCTTGCAGTTATGGCATGTCGTAGATTGAAGAGACCAACAGGACAGTGGAGGACCTATCCAATGAGCATAAGCACTACACACACTTACAAAAGCTGAGCAAACGTGTTGATGAAAAATATTGCCTTATCATCAGCCATCCTGTGGAATATAACAACAAGTAGACTCTGGCATGCACCTCCAGTAACTGGGATAGTGTTATTAAGGAAGTAGGTGAGATTACAGTAGCAAAATATACTATAAATGGGGATGGTAATTTTGCCTAAGTTCCACTTGAAACTGCCCTCTCTCCCTGCTCAAACAACAAAAGGACAGAATTAGTGCCACCTCTGTGAATCAGTGTTGTGGCCTCCTCCAGATCCCATCGACGCAAGTTCTCACAACTGCACAAATATAAAACAGAAGCGATTATCACGGCCATGGCGGGCTGCTGAGCTGCAACACAGCGTGAAAGGAAGCGCGATGTGGCGCATCCGAGAGCCCCAGAGTACACATGGGCACTGCAGAATTAAACAGGGCACTGCAAACGTGGCCAAAGATAGTCAGCTGACTGTTTCAGAGAACACTAGCCACACTGCGCTGCTGTTGTCCCTGGAGGCTGGATACAACTTTGCAGTAAAAAATGGTTTCTGGTTTTCAATGTGTAATGCCATTATGGTGAAGACACTAGCAGTGGGACAAAGCCAGCATTGCCCCACTCTGCATTGTTGCCACATTTATTGAAGATGGTGCCCATAGATGTGCCAGTGACACACTGACTCATGGTGGGAAATAACAAAGTTTGGCGAGAAAATAGTTGAATTGTGCTACCTCGACTAACTTAACTCCATCCTGTCCCCCCTGCCCCCCCCCCCCCTCCCGCCATTCTCCTCCACTCCCCCATCTGGAAATTGGCGAGAAAAGGATTCAGTCTGTGCTGGGCTGCTAGATAGAACAGATATATGTTTTGTATACAGTGCAGTGTACTGTTTATTTAAAGAATTTGAGTTGTCATTGGTCAACCAGTAGACAGTGGCTCTATCCAGTGTGTTGTCCTTGAGATCTTGATACCAACACCTAGTTCACAACACCACCACAAGAAGGCGCTGTTAGTCCTCCTCCTCCCCTCGCCCCCCTGTCATGTGACGTAATCCAAGATGGCAGCCCAGAGAGAAACGGTGGGAAAATTGCTCAGTCTGTGTCGAGCTGCTGGACTGGGAGGACCTCATGACGGTACGTTAATATAACATACATAAGGCATTGTTTAATCAGTTTGTTTAAGAATAGTGTTTATTTATCTCTGAAATCGCAATAGACCTCGAAACTGACACAGGTTTTTAAACAGTTTAGACGATGTTAAGCAATTGCTTTGTTTTTATTCCGCTAGCGAAAGGAAGCAAGTAATTACACTGTCTTGGATGATGCTAAAAATACATGAAAAACTTTCTCGCACATACTCCGTGCATTAGAGTCGAGCTGCTATAAGGAGCCATGCACTGTGCCAGTCTGCACCAGCTACCGGCCAGCGGCAACTGCAGGGCCGCGCTAAGCACTTCCTGTGTTGCTAGAAATACTTCAGTCTTCTTTCTTTCTTTGTGGCAGACGGGTACCCCTTGTCGTTGAACACGAACTGATCCAGGAGTTATTAAATCTGTTGTATGGTAAACAACGGGAGGAATATTGTCGCATGCATATCTTGAAGATGTCACAGGTACTAAGTGTACCACTGCATAAAGGGAGAAAGAAGAGCTTTGCAGATGATACAAGAATATTTAAACAGTTCGCAATGTAATTACACGTTTTATTCCGAGTAATACCGTCGCACTTGAACACAGACTCTCAAAAGATCGCGGAGGCTTCTGCCACCTCTTGTGAATCCTTCCAGTCTTTACCAGCATTCCTCCCTCAGACACTTCGCGCGCTTTTATGGGAAACAGATCCGAAACCCATATCAGCAGCAATATCCGATTTCACACGTCAAAACGACGATATTTGGAAGTCGAAATAAATAGCTCTGTAACTCTAGACAGGTCGCTCACCACTTTTCAAGTCTTAGCTGCTTGTTTGAAGGCACAGCCAGAGAGAGAAACATTTTTAAGTGCTACAGCTGCAGTGAATTTCATCTCTTTTCTGAATCGTTGAATGGGCTTAGTTTATATTCTCATGCTAAGTCAGGGATGTTAAGGCTCCTTTTTTTTATTTTCCTCACTTTTCTAAGCACACTAATGTCTATGCACAGACGGGAAAATTAGAACAATTACGTATCTAAGAGTTCATGACGTATTTCGAATCCCACAACAGATCATGAAAAAAAAAAAAACACCACAGAAACAGAATTCGAAGCACTGTCGTGCAGAAGAGAAAAATGGTTGGAAATTTGGCTGAATTTTCGATGTCCTACAACTGCTGGTCTGGAGATGCTCTAAAGCCACCATGGTAGATGAGGGTAGTATCCCACCTGTCCGAAGTCTGGAGATGCTCTAAAGCCACCATGGTAGATGGGGGTAGTATCCCATCTGTCCGAAGTCTGGAGATGCTCTAAAGCCACCATGGTAGATGGGGGTAGTATCCCACCTGTCCGAAGTCTGGAGATGCTCTAAAGCCACCGTGGTAGATGGGGGTAGTATCCCACCTGTCCGAACTAGAAGAGGATTGTCTGCTTGGACTTGTCTCTGAACACTCCAGCAAAAGAGGCATCACGTGATTCTCAGACATTACAGAACTTTTCGTAGATACCTTTCCCCAGTCTTGTTTAAACCAGTCTGTAGAGGCTCCTATACCCCACACAAAGGATGTCTTGTGACTCTCTGATGTCATGGAGCATTCTGGAATTGGACCATTCTGATTGGTTCTTACTGAATTTACCCACCAAACTGCCGCAGCGTGTGTGAGAACACTGTCTACAACTTTCTGTAGGCAGACATATTACGAGGCTTTCGCCAGCAAACTATTTTCTACAGTTTAAAAAAAATATTCAGCAGTCATGTTGCACTGACAGCTAAACCCTGAAAAATGGTTTCATCATGAAATATGGAAACTACCGTCAAAGACACTTCCTCAGTTATACTGCTCTGCTACTGTCAAGGAAATATTGAAATTTTCGGAGTGGAACCGATCTCCAACCAGGCTACATCACCACAAATGATTGCGCCATAATACTGTATCGATTTAGTAAACAAAGTTCGTACCCATACAAAATCATCACTTCTGTATCCTGCATATACCTATCGACCACTAGACACTCATAGAACATAAGCACATGCACCATATACCGTCACAGGACTAGCTATTTATTTCCCATGAAGTCGGTCAGTGTTCCACTGTGGACAATGGTCACGAGGCAACTGCCACTGCACACACTGGCCTGATGCGTGATCAGAGCGCCCTCTGCAGACAACACCCGCTCTCCAAACTGGTGTACAAAGGCTGTGCTGTTTCCCCGGCTCAAGTGGCACAAAGCGTCCACTGACGGTCCTGTTTCCAGCCTGGCCTGCTTGCTGCCGTTGTTTGTGCAATGAGTGCGATCATCTCCAGATTCTGGTATTAAAAGAAAATATGTATTTTCAAATGTTTTTCGAGAATATCATACTATTTACGCGATAGTTCTCGATACTAATCACATAGCAATATGCTACCGATCGTTTTCACAGCATTATTCCGAAGATAAAGAGTGGAAATTGTATCTCTAGAAACCCGGAAGTTTAGTGATGTCATTATGTGGGAATGCTGCAAACCACTGAGTAAATAGAAGCTTATCCCGTCTGTGAAGATCTTTACGTGAAAGCTCGAAAATAGAGGAATCTGGTAGTTCCACTCGTATTTTTTAACGTATTTCAATGTAAATCATGTAACAGATTGGAGATCATCCTTGCACTTTACAAGGTCAACAAAGTTTCCAATACTGATAATTTTTAAAGAACCAAAAAAACATCTCTTCCACCAGTTTTCACCATCTACGAGGAGTATTCGGAAAGTAAGTTACGATTAGGTGCAAAATGGAAAACACTGAAAATCCTATGGAACTTTGCACAGATGTGTTGGGCAGTGTCTTTAACGCACCTGTCAATCGCTTCACGTCGCTCTTTTCAGTTCAGAGCCCAAAGTGATCACATAGATATGGATAAAACAACAGTGTTTCCCTCCAAGTATGTGGATCTGGTGAGAGATTATGCCTGGTGCTATGCAGCCCACATAACTCAATGCCTTGCGTATTTTCTACAATACAATTTTCAGCCCCATTCTGCAAGGGCAATAAAGACACTCCAGCAGCGTTTTCGGTGGGAAGTGTTGATCTCTGCTCACATGAACCGCTAGCATCGAAGACAACATTTTGACACAAACAAGGAAAGGCAGACCAGTGTAGAGAATTGGCAGAAAGCACAAGCAGCTGCTTTCTGTGATGAGAGTACTGGAAAGTTTGTACAACGCCAGGACGAATTTCTGTGTCAGAGCAGCGACTCTTTAGAGAGGTAGCTGGAAGGTGTGGCAAAAGTTGAAAATACAGAATTTTTGATTTTCACTGTGGTTTTCATTTCGCTCGGACCTTACTTTCCGAACAGCCCTCGCTAGATACACTCGACACACATCACAATCGATGTTTCCTCAACCAAATAAAAATGGTAAATACGTGTAACGGCAGTGCAAGCAGTCAAGCAGACAGTTATCATGGGGAGGAATAATTGTCTAGCGCAAATACTCGACCATATTGAATCTTCTTAAATTTCCACAGAGAATTCTCACAGCACACGTGATCACGAAGAATTCCCAATACATATCGAGTATTATTTCGCTATTCATCTATCCAGATGACGCTTCTGGGACTTAACCCTGTAGCTGCTGGAAGAAACAACTAGCTAGCTAGTCGCAACTTTCCTTTGCACCTGCAGCTAGCGAGAGCCTTAAGCTGAAAATGCCACAGGCTACCTCCGCCATGGGCCTAGTACACCAAATGGTGTCGTCTAGGAAACCAGCCACATATTTACAACTGTAATTACAATTAAATATTGCAGTTGCAGCTTCAATTTCATAACATTCGACAATGAGTGAAGTGTCGGAAATACCCACTCCTGACGACTGTGGGTCTGGAAATGTCAATATGCCCCATAGTTTCTCACATAAAATCTTTCATCCCTCTTACGATTGTCAATGCGCTGAAATTACATTTTTTTATATCAGTACCATACCTCCATTACGATCAGACATACTGATTTTCTGTGCTCATGTCGAAACAGCAACCACACTAACTTTATAAGGCTACTGATCACAGCGAATCTATCACACAACTACTATTAAGTGTAATACTTTGCTGGTGACAACAATAATACTGAGCAAAAATTCGCTTTGGATTTCATGTCTAATGTAATTGTATTATAAGCGACCAGCTATTAAAAACACGATAGCAGCAACTATGTTATTGTCAACCTAAATCGAAAGGAATCTTTGTTAACAGGATCGCCCAAGTATTGCTAACCACATCCATGTTAAAAAACTATACAGGCCTTACAAATCAAGACATGATATTGCTTCCGAATGAAGTGAATGCAAAATCAAGTCTGAACATTCAACCACACCCACTTGCGATTGATTCTATGGAGATGTCTTTTAATTTAATGATTACAGCCACTAATAAATCATATCCCTGCAACTTTATCTGTGTGACCATCCCAATTTAAAATGAAACTGCACTGAAGTCACGGAGTGCTATATCTACAACCTTCAGCAAACTGTGGACAAATAGGGTGAACTGAGTTAATGCTACATGACCATGTTCTGATGACTTGGCGGAAAAGGCAACGTGTTGTTGTAGCGCCGCCAACCATGTGCAATGTGTACAGCCAGCGCAAAACGAAGCTTTCTCCTGCAACACCGGGTAGTAGAAAAGACAGTACTAGTAGTGACAGTGGTGTTTTTTGTAGGGAAAACATAATAAATAATTTATAATAATAAATAATTTATAATAATACATAATTCATAATAATAAATACTTTTATACTATTAATTTGGAAGGAGTGGGGATTGTCTCTGAGGAAGGCGTCAAGTGAATTTTTATCTGCTGTTTTAAATAAGCATATTTTTCGTTTATTTTTGGATAATTTGGGGTTACAATATTCAGTCTCGCTACGACAACCCTGTGTTCACTAATTAATGTATGGGTTTTGATGCTCGTTATTGACTCAGGATTATTTGTTGCTAAGAGCTCAAGTGTGTTCTCACAGCTGTTTACTATTCGCGTGGGATCATAAACTAGCTGCTCGAAACAAATTTCAGAGAATGCGTTTAGCACAATTTCGGATGATGTTTTATGCGTACCTCCGGAATTAAACATGTATTTCGCCAACATATCGAGGGTAAATTAAAGTCACGACTAACTATTATCGTATAAGTCGGGTACGCGTTTGAAATGAAACTCAAGTTTTCTTTGAACCTTTCAGCAACTGTATCATATGAATTGGGAGGTCTGTAAAAGGATCCAATTATTACTTTAATCTGGTTGCCAACGATGACCCCTGCCCATACTAACTCACAGCAACTATCTACTTCAATTTCGTGACGGATAAGTTACTTCTAACAGCAACAGCCTACGCTTTCGGAACTTCGTTAAATTCTTCGCAAAAATTTCGTCTGAGCTTATATCAGGCATTAGCTAGATTTCAGTGCCCATAACGATTTGAGCATCAGTGCTTTCTGTTAGGACTTGGAGCTCTGTTACTTTCCCAATACAGCTATGACAATTTACAACTGCTATACCGTCTGCTGTATCGACGTTCTTCCTGTGTTCGGTCTGCACCCTTTGTGACGGAAGCCCTTCTTATATTTTCCCGAGACCCTCTAACCTAAAAAACCGCCCAGTACACGCCACACACCCCCTGCTACCCGAGTAGCTGGCTTCTGCGTATAGTGGACACCTGACCTATTCAGCGGAAACCGAAACCCAACCACGCTTTGGCTCAAGCCGAGAAATCTGCAGCCTACACGGTCGGAGAACCGTCTCAACCTCTCATTCAGACTCTCCACTCGGCCTCAGTACCCGAAGTCCGCAATCGGCCCTGTCGACTATGCTGCAAATGGTCTGCTCTGCTTTCATCTTGCAAGCAAGACTGGCAGCCATTACCACTTGTCTTAGCCGCTCGAAACCAGAGAGAATCTCTTCTGATCCAAAGCAACACACATCATTGGTACCGACGTGAGCAACCATCTGCAGTTGGCTGCACCCTATGGTCTGCATGGCATCTGGGAGGACCCGTTCCACATCTGGTATGACTCCATCCGGTATGCACAAGGAGTGCACATTAGTTTTCTTTCCCTTCTTGGTCGCCATGTCCCTAAGGGGCCACATAGGGCGCCTAGCGTTGAAGCTCCCAACTGTCAATAATCCCACCCTCTGTGACTGTCTGGATCTTGCAGGCTGAGAGGATTCCTCTGAAACAGGACAGGCGACAGCATCTGGTTCAGCGACAGTGTCAGCCCCAGACAGTACCTGGAACCTGTTTGTCAGATAAATCGGGGACGCCTTACGTGCGGCCGCCTGGGAAGTCTTTCGCCGCCTCCTACGCCCTGGGGCGACTTCCCACTCGGCTACAGGTGAGGGGTCAGCCTCAGTGCGAGCTGTAACTGGGTTGGCCACCGGTGAGAACCGATCGGAGGACTCGGACGCGCTGGGCGTGCGGTGGATCCCCACGGCCGGCCCACAGCAGTGGTGCCCATCCACTGCAGCCCCAAGCTGTGTAAAAGAAGCCATCACAGGCTGAAGCTAAGAGCGAAGTGTCACCAACTCGGCTCGCATCTGCACACAACAGTCGCAATCCCTGTCCATACTAAAAACCGTGGAAAAGCAAACTATGCACATAAACGGACTATCGACGCCTGCTGTGCAACTCGACTGTAAAGCCTGACGAAAACGCAGGAACTGTGTCTAATAAATTAGATTAATATGCAGAGATTAAAGAACCGTACTATTGAAGAACTTAAATGAAACTAAATAATTCGCTCCTGATTAGGAACTTGAAATATGTCACAAAATCTGTTCACTTTCCGACGGAAACGAAAACGTGAGAACTGTAGCTATTAGATATTAAATTAACACACAGAATCTCAAGAAACTAAACTATTAAAGCACACAGATACTATTATAAAATTCGCTCCTGGTAAGGAGCTCGTAAAAGTCACAAAATCGGTTACTTCCCTGTTGCTGTAAAGAGAGAAAATATTATGTAAATGTTTCTAGCATTATTATTATGACTTTGTAGATTGATCTTTACTATAATGTGGTAGGCTGAGTATGGTGCTGTGACCGAAAATGGTAGCCGAAGGCAAAATAAAGGAAAAGTACAATTATAGGCTAATACAATATTCTTTCCTGACACACTGATCCAATTGGTAGTATGTCGGAAATATATAAAATAGACAAGTTGCATAAATATAAATGTGAAACTGCACAAGTAGGAGTTGCTGCAAGTGACATAATATTGTGAAGCTTTTTATTAATTTAGATGGACTAATGGTATAACGCAAGGAGGTGACAAAAATCATGGGATACCTCCTAATATTGTGTCGGATCTTTGTTTCCCCAGGGTAGTACAGCAGCTCGACTTGGCATGGACTCAACAAGTCATTGGAAGTCCCCTGCAGAAATATTGAGCCATGTTCCCTCTATAGTCATCCATAATTGCGAAAACGTTACCGGCGCAGGATCTTTTCTACGAAGTGATCTTTCGATTATGTTACATAAATGCTCAATGGTATTCATATCGGGTGATATGGGTGGCCAAATCATTCCCTAGAACTGTCCAAAATGCTCTTCAAACCAACAGCGAACAATTGGGCCCGGTGACATGACACTGTTCTTTGGAAACAAAAAGTCCATGAATGGCTGTAAATGGTCTCCAAGTAGCCGAACAAAACCATTTCCATTCAGTGTTCAGCTGGACCAGAGGGCCCAGCCCATTCCATGTAAACACAGCCCCCACCAGCTTGCCTTGTTGACAACTTGACTACATGCCTTCTCGAAGTCTGCGCTACTCTCCTACCATCACATCTTAGCAAATGAAGTCGTGACTGATCTGAGGAGGCTAGGGTTTTCCAGTCGGCTGGAGTACAACAGATACTGTCACGAGCCCAGGAGAGGCGTTGCAGGCGAAGTCGTGCCGTTAGCAAATGCACTCTCGTCGATCGTCTGCTGCCATAGCCCGTTAACGCCACATTTCGACGCCCTGTTCTACCGGATGCGTTCGTCGTACGTCCCTATACAGATTTCTCCGTATATTTCATGCGCTGTTGGTTTCCTGTTAGCACTGACAACTCGACGTAAACGCCGCTGCTCTCGGCCGTTAAGTGAAGGCTGTCGGTCACTGCATTTCCCGCGTGGGATGTAATACTTTAAATTTAACATTTCCGGCAATTCCTTGACACTGTGGATCTCGAAATATTGAATTTTCTGGCGATTTTCGCGTCAAAATCAATTAATCCCCATCGTGTGCCATCTAGTCACGTCGGAAATCATTTCACATGAATCTACATCTACATCTACATGATTACTTTGCAAGTGCTTGGCAGAAGGTTCATCGAACCACAATCATACTACCTCTCTACCATTCCACTCCCGAACAGCGCGAGGGAAAAACGATCACTAAACCTTTCTGTTCGAGCTCTGATTTCTCTTATTTTATTTTGATGATCATTCCTACCTATGTAGGTTGGGCTCAACAAAATATTTTCGCATTCGGAAGAGAAAGTTGGTGACTGAAATTTCGTAAATAGATCTCGCCGCGACGAAAAACGTCTTTGCTTTAATGACTTCTATCCCTACTCGCGTATCATATCTGCCACACTCTCTCTCCTACCACGTGATAATACAAGACGAGCTGACCTTTTTTGCACCCTTTCGATGTCCTCCGTCAATTCCACCTGGTAAGGATCCAACACCGCGCAGCAATATTCTAACAGAGGACGAACGAGTGTAGTGTAAGCTGTCTCTTTAGGGGACTTGTTGCATCTTCTAAGTGTCCTGCGAAAGAAACGCAACCTTTGGCTCGCCATCCCCACAACATTATTTATGTGGTTTTTCCAACTGAAGTTGTTCGTAATTTTAACACCCAGGTACTTAGTTGAATTGACAGCCTTGAGAACTGTACTATTTATCGAGTAATCGAATTCCAACGGATTCCTTTTGGAACTCATGTGGATCACCTCACACTTTTCGTTATTTAGCGTCAACTGCCACCTGACACACCATACAGCAATCGTTTCTAAATCGCTTTGCAACTGATACTGGTCTTCGGATGACCTTACTAGACGGTAAATTACAGCATCATCTGCGAACAACCTAAGAGAACTGCTCAGATTGTCACCCAGGTCATTTATATAGATCAGGAACAGCAGAGGTCCCAGGACACTTCCCTGGGGAACTTCTGTTACGACGAACTGCCACCTTCCTGACAGGAAATCACGAATCCAGTCACACAACTGAGACGGTACCCCAAAGGCCCACAGCTTGATTAGAAGTCGCTTGTGAGGAACGGTGTCAAAAGCTTTCCGGAAATCTAGAAATACGGAATCAACTTGAGATCCCCTGTCGATAGCGGCCATTACTTCGTGCGAATAAAGAGGTAGCTTCGTTGCACAAGAACGATGTTTTTTGAAACCATGCTGATTACGTATCAATAGATCGTTCCCTTCGAGGTGATTCATAATGTTTGAATACAATATAAGCTCCAAAACCCTACTGCAAACCGACGTCAATGATATAGGGCTGTAGATATAGATGGATTACTCCTTCTACCCTTCTTAAACACTGGTGCGACCTGCGCAATTTTCCAATCTGTAGGTACAGATCTATCGGTGAGCGAGCGGTTGTATATGATTGCTAAGTAGGGAGCTATTGTGTCAGCGTAATCTGAAAGGAACCTAATCGGTATACAATCTGGATCTGAAGACTTGCCCGTATCAAGCGATTTGAGTTGCTTCGCAACCCCTAAGGTATCTACTTCTAAGAAACTCATGCTACCAGCTGTTCGTGTTTCAAATTCTGGAATATTCCATTCGTCTTCGCTGGTGAAGGAGTTTCGCGTTCAAGAAATCCGCTTTAGCGGCACAGTCGTCTGTAACAGTACCATCGGCACTGCGCAGCGAAGGTATTGACTGCGTCTTGCCGCTTGTGTACTTTACACACGACCAGAATTTCTTCGGATTTTCTACCAAATTTCGAGACAATGTTTCGTTGTGGAACCTATTAAAGGCATCTCGCATTGAAGTACGTGCCAAATTTCGCGCGTCTGAGTACAAATGACCGCGGCGCCAATGCACTGCCCTTTGCTACCTTGTGTAGGCGATACTGCTGTCATCTGTATATGTGCGTATCGCTATCCCACGACCTTTGTCATCTCAGTGTAATTTACACAGATCTCTTTGCATATGTACCGAAATAAAGAAATCACATTAGCAGGTATTAGTTGAAAATTAACCAAATGTAAAGACGACCAATACATATTTGATCGTTATGAAGAGGTTATGTAAGTATACTTGCAATGATGTCATTGATACAAAAATGATGAAACGGCAATAGATATGACAAATGTTATGATGCAGCTAACAGATGAAATCTAAAATAAGCAAGACTCACACAATATGTTCCTGAAGTAGCGAAATTTTGCATAATGTGAGGCTCTGGATTACAACGGTATCGTAAAATAAGAATAAAGATATAACAGAAAAACCAACATTCACTGAAATAACAGAACACTGTCTTTGCACTGTCAGTGCCTAGTAACTACCATATGTATATGTTAAATGTTCAAATTGCGATGAAGTATTGCTTTGTTCGGAATATTCATTGCAGTTAGCTCTCGCGCTTGTTGTTGTTATAATCCCTTCTTTCTAGTGCCCCTGCGTAATTTCTGCCTTGTCTGCTGTAGCGGGAAATCCTTCCCAGTGATGAATCCTGCCTCTCGGAACTTGCAATAAGTGCTGCAGGGCTTTCAATATTCGCGCGAACGGGGGTATCGCAGCAGCGACGGAAAATATTGCAAAGGGAGGATGGAGGGCGAGCGGACTATCTACTTAGCATTCAATCTGCAACCAGCGATTTACCGCTTTCATTGTTGCTGTGTATTAAATTTAAGCGCCAACTGTAAAGCTAGCAGCGGGAAGCTGTACAAGTAAAATTTATCGAATATGCAGAAAATACCGAGTAGCTTCGGGGATAAAGACGTCTGAGCTCGTTTTCACTTCTGAAATGATCTCAGATCGTATGTAGAGAAACACAGAGTTTTGCAACATAAGCGAAAACATTAGAATGAAAATGAAATATATGAAACTTGGTCGAATGTTTTATTGTAAAGTACTTTGTTACAGTTGTAACACCATAGCTCTAATACTCCAGTGATTTATTTTGGCTTTTGTTTTATTTAATGTTACATCGTTGAGCTTCTGTAAATATGTTTGATTGAATAGATGCCACAAAATTGTATACTCTTTTCTTTGTTTAAAACTTTGATGTCATGATTTGATTCTATGCAATGTAGTGTATCTGTCATTTGAATTCTTTGTCCCATTTGGAGGGAACAAAACTTACTGTATATAATTTTAACTTTGTGTGAATAATTTTTGGTAGAAATGTCAATATGTGCAAATGTTCTGTTTTATTTATTGTATTTGTTTGCTGTTATGTAAACTGCTAATCCTCACTTAGTTAGTTTGTATGTAAAAGGTGTTGTGGTTCCCCTCGGGGACGGAACTGTGTAGCACGCGCAAATTGTGGTTGGCCTAGGTAGAAAAGGTGGAACTAAGAGTCAGTCGGGGGCGAGTCACCAGTCGGAGACGAGCTACCAAACTGTGCACTGCCATGTAAATGTTGCATATTGTGCTGGTCCCGAGAGAGGAATTTTCAGCCACTTTCCAATGCCTCGGATGGATGGATAAATAGCTGGAACTATTCTGGAATTTGTATCTATCATCGGCACCAAGAAATGACTGAGTCCAGCAATTCTACCCGTAATTCCACCTACCGACATGCAATCGCCACCACATTGCGCAATCACTGTAATGGAGCACTATAGCAATGTACAGTGAAGGATCAGCTTAATGGATGTGTTTGTGTGCTCAAATATAAGGTAATTTATAACTGAGTTTATGTACCTACCTTGATTTTTCTCCTTATCATAACACCGCTCAGGTTCCTCTCCGTTTGAACTGAAGTGATTTTCCGAGTGTCCTTACTGAAATAACATTAAAGCCCAGTGTTTTGCTAATTGATGCCTCTTGAACATAATTAAATAAAGAAAAAGTTAATGTGCCAAGAGAGTGAATTACAGTTAAAGATGCTTGTCGAAAATAATTTTCCTAGTAAAACTGCTTATTAATGTATTGTTACCAACTTCAAATTAAAAGTTCTTAAGACTGAGGCTTATAAAGTTTTGCTTCGGAAATGATCTCATTACTGCCTGTTGTAAATCACAGAAGGTGAGTCAGTATCTTACATATATGTTAATTTTGTTTCTCAATGTAGTAAGAGTGGAAAACTGCAGTATGAAACGTTATATACTCATGTTTGCTAAGTGTTCGTCTCTCTTGTGTATTAGAAGTGCATATGAATAGTATACCAGGATCCACAGTCTGTCTGTTGTGTTAATGCTCGGTAACAAGTAATGGAAAGACCATTAATTATGAAAACCATAATTTCTTTATTGAAGTGATAGTGAGAAGCAACCTGTTATTGGATTCCAATTAACTTTCATTTTAAATAGTGAAGTATATAACTGAGAGAGACTTAACCTATATCCAATTAATGATTCTGCAGTGAATAGTAATAATAACGTTATAAAGACCATTCAGTTGGTGTAAGCCCTTAAAGTAACAGTGTGTTTCGGTATCTGTTATAAATTTGTAAATAGTTTGTATTGCTCCAGTTAGCTTCAATCTTAAAACATACGTATGTGTCAAGAGTTCCCTGCACTCGCGTGTGACAAAGTATAGGTTGTGTTTATCCATTAAAGTTACTAATAACTATTTTCTTGAACGAGAATGTTAATCATTCTCTTGCCTAGTTATGCTGGCGACCGTTTTCTTTACCCGTTAAACAGTACAGATAGGCAAAATTTTGTTTGTTACTGTTCAAATATTTCCGTAATTCTGACTTTCACTTCCGGTAAGCCACCTCCGTTAGGTACAACACGGTCAACACAACAAAATTCCTCTCAGAGGGTAACACTGCTCTGTTGCGTTATACCATAATTGCTTTAATAAGATTGTTTTATTTCACAACCTGCTTTAAGGTTATGGTACAACAGCAGTAGCAAATTGCAATGACAGACACTAGTGTTATACAGTGATATTCTGCTTTAACTATGAGCAGTTTAAGTCACTGCTAATGGAGTGTCTGGCACTGCAGTACTTTTTTTATCACCGGCACATTTAATCAATAGTTAGTGTTCTCCACTCTAACTTTTTTCCTTCTTGTTTAGCATCTGCGTACAGAATCATACATATATCAACATGAGATATTTGAACCAAAATGCGTAATGCAAATGCACACAAGCACAGCTGTATCCAATTACTGGTGATCTGCGCTTCAACTGAAAATGAATGTAGTGTGGGGTGTACATTACATTCTTTTAGGCTTAAGAACACGATTAAAGACGCAGTTTTTTCTTCGAAAAATTGACTCCAAAATTCAGGCGCGTTTTATACTGGAAACTGATATAAAATGTCCAGTGTATGATTTAAAATTTTCGCCAGTCTTAGCAATGTTCATATATCTTAGTCTTAAAAATGATCTATCTCTTTCTGGCAACAATGTGTTTCGCTGGCACCAGCAGTGCACCGATGCGATGAACAAGAGTTTCGGGGATTCGCAGGTTTACCGGCCGGAGTGGCCGAGCGGTTCTAGCCGCTACAGTCTGGAGCCCAGCGACCGCTATGCTCGCAGGTTCGAATCCTGCACCGGGCATGGATGTGTGTGATGTCCTTAGGTTAGTTAGGTTTAAGTAGTTCTAAGTTCTAGGGGACTGATGACCTCAGAGGTTAAGTCCCATAGTGCTCAAAGCCATTTGAACCATGCGCAGGTTTGCTAACACTGTCTTCCTCCCGCCCCGCCATCATAAATCCAGAATAGTTTCTAGGCTACGGGGCGTCATTGTAGACTATGGTGTCAGTGAACTTGAATTGAAAGTGATTTTTGTTATCGGTACCAGTACAATATCTTTTGTCAGTAGCTTGTTTCGTAATGGACAAAAGTAAAAGATATTGATATAATGCGGGCTATAATTTTAAAGTAACAGCATATGCAGAAGAAAATGGGAACAGAGCAGCTGAGTGGCATTTCGACCCTCCTCCAACAAAAGAAACTTATTCGCGATTGGTGTGGGCTAGTAAAAAAGAACTGAAGAAAATGAGGAAGACTAAATGTGCAGTTAGGGAACGGAATGCAAAATGACCTAAAAGAGGAGATTGCAATTGAAATGGATTCAAGGACACCGTCAAAATGGCATTGAAATTAATACAAGAATGATTCAAATATACGCTCGTCAGTTAGCGCTACAGTGGAACATGACAGACTTCAAGGGTGGAGTTGGTTGGTGGTACAGCTTTATGAAGCGTCATGGACTTAGCATGCGAACCAAAACCAAAATTTCTCAAAAGTGTCACAAGAGTATGGAGAGAAAATATTATCTTTCCATTGCTTTATTATTCAACATCGAAAGAAACCCAATGTGGAAGTAAGCCAAATAGCGAATATGGACTAAATTTCTCTGACATTTTATGTGACGAGTAACAGAACTGGTGCTAAAACTGTAACTGTAAAACAAGTGAACATGAAAAAATGTTGTCCTTTCATGTTGTGCTGACGGTACTAAACTTAATCCAGCTATAATTTTCAATCATGGATTAACAGAGCGTGGGGAGGGAAGGAAATGTGCATTACCGAAAAGAATTATCTTCTTGTGCTAGATCAGTTTAGCAATCATTTGAAAAATTCTGTGAGATGGTTCAAAAAATAGCTCTAAGCACTACGGGACTTAACATCTGAGGTCATCAGTCGCCTAGACTTAGAACTATTTAAACCTAATTAACCTAAGGACACCACACACAATCAAGCCCGAGGCAGGATTCGAACCTGCGACCATAACAGCAGCGCGGTTCCCGACTGAAGCGCCTAGAACCACTCGCCTGTGAAAGGGGAATTGAGACAGTGATATACAGAGCTTGCTGTTATTCCAGGAGGACTTACTTCACAGTTGAAACCTTTTAATGTCTCGATAAATAAACTATTTAAAGTATTTCTGAGAGAGGAATGGCAAAAATGGTTGATGTATGAAACCCAGAGAAGCCGTTTTAAAATCTTTCAAGAAGTACGGCATAAGTAACGCTCTCGATGGCAGTCAAGACCATCTTGTATGTGAAGAGGACAGCGATGAGGAAGAGGAAGAAGGAGAAGAGGGAAGTTCAAATGACGATTTTCAGGGATTTTAAAGGTCAGTTCCGTTTGAGAAACTAAGGATTTTTTTAGTCTGTCTTTGCAATCTTGTAACAAAAATTGTAAAAAATGTTATTTTTTAAAGAAATTCTTAAAACTAAGTTGCCTCTTATAGCCCGTAGCGTCTTAAGTTTGTAAAATGCGGTGTAGAACTGAGCAAATGGTGTAGTAGTTCACTTATAGCAAAGTATCTGTTCGGACAGCCAAAGAGAATGTGTAAAACCTTGTAGGTTTACTTATCACGTCAAATCGTAACTGCAGCAATGACAGTCTGTTGTTCCTGACGAAGGGGTATTTCGTCGAAACGTCGAAATCGTGCCAAGATTTGATTGCGAGCAACTTCGAGATCATCGAGGACGTGGTTTGCATCCTCTTCACCACAGTCGCATAATAGAGATGCCATTAAGTCAGTGAGACGTAGTTGTAGAAGTTGAACAGTATGCGGATTATAGTGCTCTTGAATCCCGTGAATCATTGATGATACTTGTGTCAGTACTTGGTCGCGAGTTCCCTGTTAATTTTGGCATAATCTCTGTCCATGTATTTGGCTGCCTCTTGATATTCTGCCTAACTCACATTTCTAGTTTGAGGGTACAGGATCCGAAGCTGATCGTGCTACATATTCTCTCTCCCAGTTCTAAGTAGCTGCTTTAGCTGTCTTCTCTCCCTGTTTCATTCCGGGAATAGCTCAGAGAGCTTTTACTCGGTACGTAGTAATATTCTGATCCCTAGCCGGGAGATTTAATACCAGATTTACCATGCTGAGCGCCACTGAATGAATGTTTCGTCCTTTGTAGTGGTATGTCACTATATCAAACGGTAATCTGCAATGAGAGTCTGATCATCCAGATGTTCCTCAGCGTGTAGCGGCTCCTGTTGTATAGCCACAAGTTTCCAACAATTCTCATTCCGATAAGCGACTGCAGATTCGTTTGCGTCTATTTCCTATCCATCAGCTATTCTTCTTTTACTCCATGGAATTATGTCGCTGATGCTTCGTTAATGTTTAATGTCACCATCACGAGCCACGCATTGAACCGATAGGTCTGTTTTGCGGAGTATCTAAACTTGTAGACTCTGAAGGGCACGTTTTCCAAGGCTGGCCACATCTTAAATCTTCCGTTCAAACAACTACTGCAGTAGTAGCTGTACGTGGTACGAAAGAGCGAGAACAATACACAACATAGCCTGCTGAACAGTATCCCGGCCGCACGTAATGGGCTTTCAGTTTGAAAACGACTACAGTTTTGTGAATGTATTGGGATGTTTCCTTTGGCACATCGCAGTAATATCTTAATAATCCTGTACATGAAACAAGGAAACTCAAGAAAAAAATGTTTTACACATACCGTTAGAGAGAGTTACTTTACTGTTTGCTGCTGCGTGTTCTGAAAGATGGGTGGATCTATGGCACCCCTGGATTTCCGCCTTACAGTCGGACGGCAACTCATCACTAAAAGAGATCATTGTCTTGAGGACGGTGAAACAAAAAAGAAAACGTCGCTGCAATTAGCCTTTTTCCATTCGGTCAAACCGTGGGAGGTGGCGTTTTTAGGACACTGAACTTCCATTAGAGAAGGCGCTGTTCAAATCCACGCCCGATCACCCTGATTTGTGTTCTCCACGGTTTTCTCCAGTCACATCACTCAGATGCGTCCTTTGAAAGGATTTCCCTACCCATTGTTTCCCCAATTCCGAGATTGTGTTCCACTTCTATTGACCTTGTTATGAATTGGACGTTATTACCTAATCTTCCTTTCATCCATCCAAGATCTGCTAATCAACGACACCTTAACTGGCGTGTGGCTTTGGAGCCCGAATCAAAACAAACTCGAGCTAACAACAAACAAGTTAACTGCGTTTTTCAATATAGCGTAGTGATGGAACAGCACCAGTGTGAAGTCTGACAGTCAGCCAAAATACCATCCACTAATTTAGTAAGCGTGCAAGAATACCATTGCCGGCCGTTGTGGCCTAGCGGTTCTAGGCGCTTCAGCCTGGAACCACGCGACCGCTACGGTCGCAGGTTCGAATCCTGCCTCGGGCAGGGATGCGTGTGATGTCCTTAGGTTAGTTAGGTTTCAGTAGTTCTAAGTTCTAGGGGACTGATGACCTCAGATGTTAAGTCCCATAGTGCTCAGAGACATTTGAACCATTTGAAGAATACAATTCGGTGAAATGGAAGACCTATCGGATTAGCATCGAGGAGGAGAACGGAAATCCATAATAATAAACTGTACAATGCATGGTGACCTATGAATCTGGTTCTAAGAGTTAACGTTTCAACACGCGTTCATAGGTGCACAATAAAGCGTTTCATATTACCATTTTTTGCCCTAATTTTTATTCTCATAATTGGTAATGCAACAAGGAAAACCATACCTCGTTTGTGAAGAGCATGTTTGTGAAAAATATATTCGCTATATGTTCAAAGTTTGTATTTAACATAGCAGAACTTCCAGAAGCTTCCATCTGACACCTGCAACAGTCGTGTGCTATCCGGTGGACCCAATGGAACACACCGACTGAGTCACGCCTCCAGTGGCGCTGGACTATAAGCGCCATCTGCCAGTGCAGTGCAGGACCTCCGGTGGCAGCTGCTCAGCCGGCTTGCGCGTAGACCACTTCACTATGGGAGGCTTCGCAGACGATACCTAGTAGCGGCACCGATGTCACCGTCCATGCTTCAGTACACAGACTTTTCCTTGTTGATATCGATAGGTGGACTCTGTTTCTAGTTGCATTGTGTGCAATGAGTCTTCGTTCGCTTGGAGAAATACAAGTTCAGTCAGTCTTCTGCTTGTTGCGTTAACACGTTCGCTAATCGTTTCTGCTTCTGTCAGGCTTTCCTACGACGATAGTTGCCATACCACTCTGGAGCTCACATCTTCTTACCATTGTGTACGAAGTTGAACAGAACAGAATTAGTTTCACATTCTGAAGAATTTGCATTACTTACGTTCTATTGATATGCATCAGTTGTTGTACGCAAGTGTAATTACACTTAACACCGAACACGTGGCTCTCACGTTTCTGGTTCTTACTACTGTACAAGGTACACCAAACAGAATATTTTCGTAGTGAATAGTCACTGCATTTTGTGATACAACAGCTTATGTCATACATCAGATACCGGCATTTTTTATCATCGTCCAAAAACAACCCGGTAGCGCACTTGTTCTGTAACACAACTAACATACCAACAGCAGTTCTTGCGACACAGCATTGACTATACACTTGTACTGTTACATAGGTATTAACTTGATCTCCATCTAGTTCTGTCGTGGCAGATTTCCAACGTAAGTCCCAGCGAAACTATTCTGATAGAAATGGGTATCGAGTATATATGATATTTTAGGATAACATTTTGCCTACTTTCTACTGTTGTTATGCGATAAATTAATTGATAATAGAAGATACAAAGTGCTTACAAAGAGCATTAATACAGACCTTACGTGTATTAGGCAACGGCCTTGCCGCAGTTGTTACACCAGTTCCCGTGAGATCACCGAAGTTAAGCGCTGTCGGGCGTGGCCGACACTTGGATGGGTGACCATCCACGCCGCCATGTGCTGTTGCCATTTTTCGGGGTGCACTCAGTTTCGTAATGCCAACTGAAGAACTATTCGACCGAATAGTTGCGGCTCCGGTCTTAGAAAACCATCACAACGACCGGGAGAGAGGTCTGCTGACCACACTTCCCTCCTATCCTTTTCCTCAACTGAGAATGACACGGTGGTCGGATGGTCCCGCAGGGCCACTTGTGGCCTGAAGACGGAGTGCTTTTCGTGTATTACATAGCAGGTTACACGAACACTTACGTCTTTCAACAACACTACTGCAATACATATGTTAAAAAATATTAATAAGGTACCGGCTTTATCACAAAACCGCAAATGTGATTACATACTGTATAATTAATGTTGTATATGGTGTATTTATTCTCTCTTGGACACCGTTACTGGCAAGTCTGTGAGACCATACTATGCAATGAACAATGACTTGATAGCGAGTAGATACAAGTTCTGCCATTAAATTTATGCCCTCGTCCCACAATCTGTGTTTTTGGCTCAGACAATAAGTCGAGCTACTTCGTGAATATTACCAGACGCTACTGGCAATGACATTTACTCGCAAATCCCGAATGTTAACTACAGAGGAAATATGAAAGTATTTGCAAACCACTGATGACATGCTACCATATACTCTAGTGCCACTGATGATTACACAAAAGAAAAGGAATGAGCTTAGCGCCAATCTGACTGCAGTATCGCATGAGATACGTCATACACTTTGGCTGGAAGACGACCAGGAAGTAAATGTAAGTGACCTGCCTAATTACCCAGCGTGATTTACGAGAAGCTCCGAAATTGAAACTCTGCTACTACCGAAAACGAGTTGTTGTGTAAGCCACTCTGTCAGTGTGTACAGCGGATGATGATTCATGAATCATTTTACTGGAAACAATATAATTGTTCGCCTTAGCCGGTTAAGCGAAGTAATTACTACTGTAGAACTGTGCCAAGGGTCCAATAAACTGCTGGTTGAGAAGCGCACAACATGTAAAAGATGAGGTTTTACTCTTCTGAGTTACGAACAAAAGATAAATTTTTGAAGTTAGTCCAAGTAAAGACGAAAATATTGCGTTTGAAGAAACCTAATGTTAAACTAATTTAGAAATGAAAAAACAAACACTGACATGAGAAACAAATGTATCGTGACTACGCCAGAAATACGTCTTACCGACGTATTAAGAGAACCGGCTGCATCTTAGCGATCAGCAACACGTCGTCGTCGGTCGGTTGGAGTGAAATGAAAAACAGCCGCAGTGCCGAAACGAGAGGAGTCTGAAGGGAATCGACCCGTGGAGCAGAAGACCTCGGCGAGCCTCCGCTGTACCAGCTCACAGCCGATACGCGCTCTTCTTGGATCTGCAATGCTTACACCTTCCGCGACAGTCTTTGTTATACTTATTCGTCATCCCGCAACATTACCAGGTCTTCAAAGGGCACAGTGCGTACACAGTAGCTGTGGCCGAGCGGTTCTAGGCGCTTGAGTCCGGAACCGCGCGACCGCTACGGTCGCAGATTCGAATTCTGCCTCGGGCATGGATGTGTGTGATGTCCTTAGGTTAGTTAGGTTTACGTACTTCTAAGTTCTAGGGTACTGATGACCACAGATGTTACGTCCCATAATGCTCGGGGCCATTTGAACGTACACTGTATCCTGCAGAGCAGATGACACTTTCTCCCACTTAAGGAAGAGCAATAGTTGAGGGAGCCTTTAGTGGTAGGGCGCTTCAGACAGAACTTGCAGAATACCGTTAATAACTTTCCTGATCACGCCGTTTTAATAGGGGGTGACATCAACTTGCCAGGTATAGATTGGGAGTGACATGATATAAAACTAGTGCCAGAAACAGGAATTCGTGACATTTTTCTGGTAGTCTTGTCCGAAAATTACTATGAGGAGATAGAGAAACAACTCGTGAGGGTAACGTCTTAGGCCTCCTGGCAACAAACAGACCTGAACTTATCGAATCAAACAACGCAGAGGAAAGTATCAGTGATCATAAGACTGTGATAGCATGTATGACAACGGGTCTTACAAAGAATGTTAAGACGGAAGATATTTTTGCTTAGCAAGAGTGACGGGATACAATTGTCAGAGTATGTGAGAAGTCAGCATCAAGTATTCGGTGATAAGGACACAGATGTGGACAACAAACAGAAAAAATGCAAAGGCATCGTACGATATGTTCTAGACAAGTATCTTGGGAATAAAGTCTCAAGGCTATTTAGGCACGTGGTCGGTGCGGGCTTTCCGCTTCGAAGGTAGCGCCGTGGGTTATGTGGTGGCTTCCTGCGGGGTGCCGCGAATAATTCGGACTGCGATGACAGCGACGGGGGAGCCGGCTGTAGTGTTTCTAAGGCGGCTGTTACTTGTATAGTAGTGTGGTCCAGCTTGCCATTGCTAGAGGCACTTGTGTCTCGAAGGGCTCTGTTACTATCCAGAAGAGCAAAAAAAAAAAAAAAAAAAAAAATTGCTCTGAGCACTATGGGACTCAACTGCTGTGGTCATCAGTCCCCTAGAACGTAGAACTACTTAAACCTAACTAACCTAAGGACGTCACACACATCCATGCCCGAGGCAGGATTCGAACCTGCGACCGTAGCAGTCGCACGGTTCCGGACTGCGCGCCTAGAACCGCGAGACCACAGCGGCCGGCCAGAAGAGCAGATGAGGAGACTGTGTTCTATTTTGGAATTCTGTGGAGCGGACTCTTGTGGATCCTGCAATGAATTGGTGCCATTGTGGCAGACTATTGTGGGAGTCTTGTCAGTTTCTTCTTACTCTGTTATCCAGTCACCACTGTGTTGATTCTAGCTCGTCTAGAAAGCTAAACTAAGTCCCGGTGGTTTTCTTCTACCGAGTCCTCAAGAAAGCAAAGAGAATTTTTGTACAACGTATACTGTTCCCGCGCTCTGATTACATCTGGAAGTCGGATTATGTTTATTCTCGTGTCAGTGTTTGAACAGTGCTGTGACCTCAAGTTGTTCGTATTTTGTTCATATTCAAATCAATTGCTATTGCAGCTAGCGAGTGTGTAAGTGCCACCCCTATATTTTGTTGGTTGCTTGTGTCCATGTTTCAGGTATTTTTACCCAAATGTTCTTATTTGTTAACGCATTGTAAAGGCCATGTTGATGACTGATGTAATATTAGAAACCCAAGATGCAGCCATTTGACGATGGGGCTTGTACCGTGTGGTATTATTTACACCCAGGAACTTAAGTTTAGTAATCTAGGTTTTAATTTGTCGTGTCGTAATCTAGTCAGTGTTTTCAAAAAAATGGCTGTGAGCACTATGGGACTTTACACCTATGGTCATCAGTCCCCTAGAACTTAGAACTGCTTAAACCTAACTAACCTAAGGACAACACACAACACCCAGCCATCGCGAGGCAGAGAAAATCTCTGACGCCACTGGGAATCGAACCCGGGAACCCTGGCGCGGGAAGCGAGAACGCTGCCGCACGACCACGAGATACGGGCAGTCAGTGTTTTAATTTGTCATACTGCAAGATAATCAACGGTAATTATACTTGGTGTCAATTACAGATAATCGTTTTTTAATTCTAAGCTGTCACTACGGTTTTCTTAACACCTTCAATGTTTCTATTGAAATGCGTAAGCTCTTTTAGGAAGACACTGTTCGAAAAGCCTGTGTGCCCGAGATTTAGAGTACATGGTATTTGTCTATTCACGACTAAATTTTAAAGCGCTCGCTAGCTTAAGCTATATGATTATTGTTGCTCTTTTAAAAATCTCTTCACGCAGACTTCTCTTCTCGCATAGCATCCCCGAGTTTGTCCTCGACATCCTATGGGCAGGTCACCACAGTCGTATAACACCCAACGGCGGCGGTTTGGAATTTAATTCAGTAGACGCGGTGAAATTTCTAGTGATCAGGAACTAAAACAATCCAGCCTCCCAAACATGGGAATCGAATCAGTTGAGTGTAACCAACATCGATTACAGATCTCACTGTTGGAGCTACCAGAATAGTTTTATAATCACCTTTGGACATAGAGTAAAGCAACTTTCTCAATACCGTGTCTTAATGAAAATGCTCTTAATCCAATCCTTCCCACGGAAGGTAGATTGGGTTTAACGTTCCGTCGACATCGAGGTCATTAGAGACGGAGCACAAGCTCGGATTGTGTCAAGGAGGGGGAAGGAAATCGGGCGTGTCCTTTCAAAGGAAACATCTAGGCATTTTCCTGGAGTGATTTAGGGAAATGACGGAAAGCTAAATCTGGATGGCCGGGTACGGGTTTGAACTGTCGTCCTCCCGAGTGTGAGTCGAGTGTGTTAACCACTGCGCCACCTAGCACTGTCCAAAACTTTGTACTGGTTGTACTGGTCGCCTTACTATGCCTTACTGAAACCGGTGTCCGTCTTAGTCGATAAAGGCCGTCCAGCAGAAGAAGCAAAATAGGTATAAATCACCTGGTACACATCTTGCATACCACCTTTGTGCCATCTTCAGTGGGTTATGTTTATTTAAATTTCTAAAATCTGAACATATTATAAGTGGCAATTAATCTACAAAAATTAATCCTGTAACAATTTTTGTTTGTTGTTGTCATTATCTTAATTATTTTGCAGTATGAGTTTATACAGGACCTTCCGTAAACTATCATGTACTGGTAGGTTGTCATCTGCAACTGAATTGTGTTAACGTAAATTTGAATGGAGAGTTAACACATCACTTTATGTCCAAACATAATGTTGTTGTGCTAAGTTATTTTGCTGCTGTATTTGCGATTATTTACGTTTGGTTCTCGCAATCCTTTGTCATTATTGTTGTTAGCTGTTGCGAAACGCCGGCCGGAGTGGACGTGCGGTTCTAGGTTCTGCGGTCTGGAGCCGAGCGACCGCTGCGGTCGCGGGTTCGAATCCTGCCTCGGGCATGGATGTGTGTGATTTCCTGAGGTTAGTTAGGTTTAAGTAGTTCTAAGTTCTAGGCGACTGATGGCCTCAGAAGTTAAGTCGCATACTGCTCAGGGCCATTTGAACCATTTTTGTTGCGAAACACACAAAAGCACAAATTTTGCAGAACTCGCCAACCAAGTTCACATTAACATAATTTAGTTGCAGATGACAATCTATAATTACAAAAAAAAAAAAAAAATGTGCAGTGGTCCCTGTACAACCCTATAATGAAAAAAAGGGGTAATGACAATAACGAATAGAAACTGTTACAGGCTTAGTTTTTGTAGCTTAATTATCTCCTAAAAAGTATTCAGATTTTGCAGTTGTAAGTAAAGCAAATCCACTGAAGGTGGCACAAAGGAGGTAAAAGCCGTCTAAATATTGTGCTAAATCGAAACTGAAATTGCCTTATGTATTTAAATGTTGGGCAAAAATAGTAACGCAACACCTGTCGCAAGGTAAGGAAACAGTACGAAACAGAGTGAAGTACAACACAGCATCACGGCATACAAAAATGGCTAGGTAACACTGGCGGCAGCCAAAAACAAATGACTACCGGTGGAAGTTGTGGTGTCACCGCCAGACACCACACTTGCTAGGTGGTAGCCTTTAAATCGGCCGCTGTCCGGTAGTACACGTCGGACCCGCGTGTCGCCACTATCAGTGATTGCAGACCGAGCGCCGCCACACGGTAGGTCTAGAGAGACTTCCTAGCACTCGCCCCAGTTGAACAGCCGACTTTGCTAGCGATGGTTCAGTAACTAAATACGCTCTCATTTGCCGAGACGATAGTTAGCATAGCTTTCAGCTACGTTATTTGCTACGACCTAGCAAGGCGCCATTATTAGTTACTATTGATACTGTGAATCATGTAATGTCAAGAGCGACGTTCGCCATTAATGGATTAAAGTTAAGTATTCCACCAGCTACGTCCGTTGTTTCTAAATTCTAATTTCCTTGCCCTGTTGCAGACCTCACGTCAGCCTGCGTGAGCTAAATCGCGTGCCTATCGGCCTCCTCTAGTAACACGGTGTTGGCTCTCCTGCCAACCACAAAAGAAGTCTTCCAAGTTCTACTGGTTCAGGACCAGAGAGCTGATCGACCAACTTGCACATTGTACATTCAATTTGCTGTATCAAACACGTCTTTCCTTTTCCATTGATATGACAAATGTACTTGATTCGACAACTGGATTCCCAATTCAAGGACAAAAAGAGCATGTAGTCTTTTTCTGCGTCTGCCACATATTTCTTCTGCAACTTCTGGACTGGAGCGCAAGTGTGAGCTGGTCGCGGCCAGCTACTGCCGACAGCCAGAAATGACGTCGCAGCCTGCGGGCCGCGTTTCGTTTGGTGGAGCGGCTGCTCTGACACCCAGACTCGACGCCTTACGGCGAAGTACTGGTCCGAGGACTGTCCAGAAGCGGCGTCTGCTGATTAATTTCTCCGGCTGTGCCGTCTTTCTGCTCCGGGTAGGGAGACAGACGCCGCTGACGGAAAGAGGAAAATGTGACCAGCTGCCGGTGCGCGAAAAACGGTAACGTCTGAAAAGACGCGGACAAAGAGCGGTAGGAAATTAGCGCTAAGCGAGAGACAAACTGAGTAACGTAACTGTAGAAAGGCCGGGCCAGATGGTTCTTTCTTTTGTAATTAAAAACATGGGAGCTTCACTCGGAAGTCCCCTTATGAGCTAAAATAGTTGAAATTCAGTCTCCTGTCACTCGGTTACACTTGCAACTGTTGAATCCATATGATCAGTATTATTTATAGAGAAGTATAGAATACGAGCGCCACACAACTTGTCTTTCTTGTGCCTGTTGTTTTCACGGAACAAAATGCGTCAAGAATCCCACTTAACAGAATTTACTTCTATACATAATATTACCAATTGTTGAAGAGATGAAGTCAGTATAACAGTACGCTATCGGCTTTGGTAACAATATAACCCTAATTTTTAGTTTAGATTGCATGGTGACATCTACACTTCGCAATATTACCGATTTTGACCTAAACAGCCGTCAGTCAGATAAAGAAAATCAAGAGATACTAATGCAACAAAATATAACGGACATAGCATACCGTACTGGACTGGTGTTCTGATACGGGTGTCAACATCGGTCTCGGGTGTTCACACATATTTGCCAAGAACAAAAGCCAAGGCTGTAAAACATTTTGTACAGCTCAGTCACAGGTACATTTTAAAAATCGTTTTAGAGAGCATTTTTATGACAAAAATGCAAAGGTACATTTCATGCACATTTGGACACTGAAAAACACACGGCAGGAAAAGTGTAGAATAATCTGGAGATATGTATTTACTTGTCAAAATCAGCCTTCTCTTACATTTAACCAGTAACTCTACACGTTTTACGTTACATTCATTACAAAAAGCATATTACAAGTTAGATGTGATATATAATGTTACAAAACATTTAGTGCGTGAGCATTTCTTTTTTCAAGGTCCGATCGGTCGAGAAATGATGACCTCAGTGAAAATGCAATGAAGCTTTAAGGCCGGCCGGAGTGGCCGAGACGTTCTAGGCTCTACAGTATGGAACCGCGCGACCGCTACGGTCGCAGGTTCGAATCCTGCCTCGGGCATGGGCGTGTGTGGTGTCCTTAGGTTAGTTAGGTTTACGTAGTTCTAAGATCTAGGGGACTGATGACCTCAGTCCCATAGTGCTCAAAGCCATTTGAACCACTTGAAGCTTTATGCACATATGTTGTATAGTGGCTCTAGTATGTAGTCGGTCAAGTCACATAGCACTTTTCAGTTCTGACAAGGGAGCCTCCCCATCGCACCCCCCTCAGATTTAGTTATAATTTGGCACTGTGGATAGGTCTTGAAAAACTGAACACAGATCAATCGAGAAAACAGGATGAAGTTATGTGGAACTATGAAAAAATAAGCAAAATATACAAACTGAGTAGTCCATAGTCAACATATGCAACATCAAGGATGTTATGTGCACAGGAGCGCCGTGGTCCCGTGGCTACCGTGAGCAGCTGCGGAGCAAGAGGTCTTTGGTTCAAGTCTTCCCTCTCCAGTAAAAAGTTTAAATTTTTATTTTCAGACAATTATCAGAGTTCCGGCACTCACACGTAATCAATTTCGCTCTCCAAAATTCCAAAACATGTTCAGATTTGCTTGGACATATGCAGGATTTGACGGTCTACACACGGAAAAAGTTGAAAACGTTAAAAACATATGTTTTGACAGAGCACAGAGAAAACTATGCGACTGTAAAACTTGCATTCATTTGTTGCAGTTTATGTGACATACTCTTACGTTTTCATCATTTTTTTGGGAGTGATTATCACATCCACAAGAAAATCTAAATCGGGCAAGGTAGAAGAATCTTTTTACCCATTCGCCAAGTGTGCCAGTTAGGTGGGTCGACAAAATATTCCTGTCATGTGACGCACATGCCGTCACCAGTGTCGTATAGAATATATCAAATGTGTTTTCCTGGATCAAATGTTTTCGGTTCCCACTGGAGAGGCACGTCCTTTCGTCTAATAATCGCAAAGTTTTGCGGTGCGGTCGCAAAACACAGACACTAAACTTATTACAGTGAACAGAGACGTCAATGAACGAACGGACAGATCATAACTTTGCGAAAATAAAGTAAGTTAACTTTTCACTCGAGGGAAGACTTGAACCAAGGATCTCTCGTTCCGCAGCTGTTCACGCTAACCACGGGACCACGGCGCTCCTGAGCTCATACTATTCTAGATGTTGCCTATCGTCCACATGGACTACTCAGTTTGTATATTTTGCTTATTTTTTTCATAGTTCCACACAACTTCTTCCTGTTTTCTCGATTGATCTGTGTTCAGTTTTTCAAGGCCTATCCACTGTGCCAACTTATAACTAAATCTGAGGGGGGTGCGATGGGGAGGTTCCCTTGTGAGCGCACTATGAGTGCGTAAAGATTCCTAGAACAACAGTGTCTCGCACCCTGGGTGAAGTCCGTGGGGGCATTCGATATACTCATGCAAAGTAGTTCCGCCTCATTTCATGCAGCCTAAATAACATAATTGACATACGTGACAGCAAAGTTATTCTTCAGGACAATGCACGGTAGCTCACTGCAGCTGCTCTTGCAGCGTTTTCGGTGAGAAGCGCTTGATCACCCACCGTGCAGCCCGGACTTGGCTCCCTCTGATTTTCATATCTTTAGTCACATGAGCCGCTGGCTATTAAGACAGTATTGTGGCATAGTCAACGAGCTGCAGACCAGCATAGAGAATTGGTGAAAGCTCGAGCGGATGCCTTTTATGGCAGGGGTATTAGAAAGCTGATTCAACGCTACGACAAATGTCTATGTCGGAGCGTCGATTATGTAGAGAAGTATCTGGAAAGAGTAGCCAACTGATGCAACAAATGAAACATATTTGATTGTCACTGTGGTTTCCATTTCGCGACCGATCGGACATTGAGAAAACAAAAAGCCCTTGTAGTTGTTATGGTGTAGAAAGAGAAAGAATAAACACAGTTTACATTTGCCCATAGGTAGAAAAGGGGGACACGTTAGAGGAAGGCCGATTTGAACGGTAAGTGCTTCCAGCAGTGGGGTGGAGGGAAAGAGGAATGTCATGAAACACAATATTAGTGGTAACGGGAAAAAGAAAGTAACATGACTCCTTGAGGAATAAAAAGCGTAACTGGAAAAATGTGGGAGTATTTACTTCACTGTTTGAGTCAGGGAAAGAGTGCATTTACATTAATTTTCTTTGGAAACGCTATGAGGGTGACAGAAGGAGGAATTTCACGTTTTTCTTAAAAGCAGCACAGCATTTAATTGTGAGCAGAGTGCAGGATAGTTTGTTCCAGAGGCAGACATCAATAACGGAAGCGTAGTCCGCGAATGTTTTTGCTTTATGGATGAGACGAGCTAAGGTACTAGTCAGCTGAGACACAGAGCACTCAGGTATTCGACTTCTTAGAAGAAATGGAGATTTTAACACGTAGAAAACGAAAACCATAACTATTGACTAATGAAAGGAGCAATTTGGTCTCCGGTTTAGAAGCGGTCATGATTATACCAGTATTTACACTCCTGGAAATGGAAAAAAGAACACATTGACACCGGTGTGTCAGACCCACCATACTTGCTCCGGACACTGCGAGAGGGCTGTACAAGCAATGATCACACGCACGGCACAGCGGACACACCAGGAACCGCAGTGTTGGCCGTCGAATGGCGCTAGCTGCGCAGCATTTGTGCACCGCCGCCGTCAGTGTCAGCCAGTTTGCCGTGGCATACGGAGCTGCATCGCAGTCTTTAACACTGGTAGCATGCCGCGACAGCGTGGACGTGAACCGTACGTGCAGTTGACGGACTTCGAGCGAGGGCGTATAGTGGGCATGCGGGAGGCCGGGTGGACGTACCGCCGAATTGCTCAACACGTGGGGCGTGAGGTCTCCACAGTACATCGATGTTGTCGCCAATGGTCGGCGGAAGGTTAACGTGCCCGTCGACCTGGGACCGGACCGCAGCGACGCACGGATGCACGCCAAGACCGTAGGATCCTACGCAGTGCCGTAAGGGACCGCACCGCCACTTCCCAGCAAATTAGGGACACTGTTGCTCCTGGGGTATCGGCGAGGACCATTCGCAACCGTCTCCATGAAGCTGGGCTACGGTCCCGCACACCGTTAGGCCGTCTTCCGCTCACGCCCCAACATCGTGCAGCCCGCCTCCAGTGGTGTCGCGACAGGCGTGAATGGAGGGACGAATGGGGACGTGTCGTCTTCAGCGATGAGAGTCGCTTCTGCCTTGGTGCCAATGATGGCCGTGTGCGTGTTTGGCGCCGTGCGGGTGAGCGCCACGATCAGGACTGCATACGACCGAGGCACACAGGGCCAACACCCGGCATCATGGTGTGGGGAGCGATCTCCTACACTGGCCGTACACCTCTGGTGATCGTCGAGGGGACACTGAATAGTGCACGGTACATCCAAACCGTCATCGAACCCATCGTTCTACCATTCCTAGACCGGCTAGGGAACTTGCTGTTCCAACAGGACAATGCACGTCCGCATGTATCCCGTGCTACCCAACGTGCTCTAGGAGGTGTAAGTCAACTACCCTGGCCAGCAAGATCTGCGGATCTGTCCCCCATTGAGCATGTTTGGGACTGGATGAAGCGTCGTCTCACGCGGTCTGCACGTCCAGCACGAACGCTGGTCCAGCTGAGGCGCCAGGTGGAAATGGCATGGCAAGCCGTTCCACAGGACTACATCCAGCATCTCTTCGATCGTCTCCATGGGAGAATAGCAGCCTGCATTGCTGCGAAAGGTGGATATACACTGTACTAGTGCCGACATTGTGCATGCTCTGTTGCCTGTCTCTATGTGCCTGTGGTTCTGTCAGTGTGATCATGTGATGTATCTGACCCCAGGAATGTGTCAATAAAGTTTCCCCTTCCTGGGACAATGAATTCACCGTGTTCTTATTTCAATTTCCAGGAGTGTATTTTATTTATTTCATTAACAGTATAGAGTAACCCACCGCCTTGACATGTAAGGTGAATCGGATGCTACTAAATCTGATAACAGAGACTTCTTATTATTACCGTCTTATTAGCATACAAAAGTATTGTAAGGTTACAGAGAATTTAATGCTTTACTATTGTTAGAATGGTTCTGTATAACTGGTTTCTGCCTAGTTGAAGAGAATATAATTGATGTAACGCAAATTTAAAAAAAAGTAATACAATAATAGTGGTAGAAATAGAGTGCAATACGTAGAGGAAAGTGCTGTGATATATTTAGAAGTGTAATATAGTCTAACTAGCCTATTTCTCCCTATTTCAGGTGAGAAGGGCTCTGCAGAACCTTGAGCTGTTCTCACCTTAAATAGTGTGTGTTTATGTAGGTCTGTTGTGTTTGCGTGTATTGGTGTATTACGTAGAGTATTGCGTGTCAGAACACCACATGATATTCAGTAATTGTTTCTTTGTCTACTTGTTGGTAACTGCAGTACCTTCTGTGTGATACCTTAGATACACACGCATCTAGTGTTATACAGGTTATATATTGAGTTGCATTTAATACTTGAAATATATGAATTTTAGCTTTACTTGAAGAGTAAATTGATGGTCGTAAATTCATTAGTAGAAACAGAATGTAGTTCATTTCTACTTGAGTGCAGTATTCCTTATATAGCTTAATACATTGCTTTTTTAGCTTTATATATAATTTATACAGAAAATATATTTGATATATAAAATGCATCGCTCATAGCTTTAAATAAAGAAGCGAATATGCTTATACTTATAAATAATAAGACGAATAACACATTACTGCTTGTATACAGTAAACTGTATATAATATACAATGTGTCGTTGAGGAGGAGGAGCTTCTGAACATATGTTCTTCGAGCCTTCTCCTCCAAAGCGACGTTTGCCTTATGACTGGAGTCTTAGTATGTGGTGTCACTACTTGTGTCAGCGCTTTGTTTGTTTCATGACTGTTACTGCTTCTTGTGTTGTTTGTGGCTGTGTTATGGCATTCAGTGTCATGTGTTGTTGGTTCGAATCCCATTTGTGTTAACCCCTTCGGAGCGATGTTCACTTAGCTCGTTGGTTCCTTCCTCGGTTTCTGACACTGTGGTCGTCCTTGTATTCTCCCATGTGGTTAGTTGTGTTGTTTGTGCTTTTCTACGCCTCCTTCCACATGTGCTTGTACCATATTCTTCGTGCAATGTGTTCGATACAGTATCGGTTACGGTATTTACTGTGTTCCAGTCACGGGATTTCGTATTATTCTGGCTGTATCTTTGTCCTTCTGTATAGGTGTCACATGTGCTAGTGTGTTGAATAGTAGTTTGACATTTTCTGGTGTCCCAGTTTCTCCGCAAGTTCAAATTCATGGTTGGTTAGTCCCATGCGGTTTAAGTATACCGGGTACGGTCCATGGCCGGTCAGGAAATGGGCCATTCCCGGGCTTGGGTTGACATGCTTTGTTTGTAATCTGCGAGTTAGCTTTTCTCATCAAGCAATATCACGGCTAAACGATCCGCAGAGGGAGAAGGGGTGCCGCCAGCTGGACCACCCACTAAATGGGCCATCAGCTCTCGAGGATTTTTAATTAAATTAGTACAATTACATTTAATCACTGACCACAACACCTGGCTTAAACGGCCCTTAAACGGTTTACTACTTGTAGTTGGTATAGTAGTTTTATTCATCTCCATTCTGTTTTTAAGTACCGATGTTATTGGTGTGTATTACATGATATGTTGTATTGTTTGGCACACATTTCACTTATTTTGAAATCATTTGAGTATGCTCGCAGTTGTTACAAATCAATGAATTGGTGATGTTGGTCACTCGTTGTTACTTCTTGACTTCCGCAAATCTCATCAAATGGTACTATTTCTTCATGTTGTAAATGATGTTCTGTCATAAAGCTAAACGTGTGTCGTGAAGAACTGTGAAAGATAGTGTTGCCATACTGTGCAGAAGTGTCCACAATAGTTACAAGTTTATTTTGTTTCTGATCCATAGGTATAAAGGCATATGCAGCATGGTAGGCAGAAATCATCGTATTCACCATCTTCCGTGTTGGACACAGGCCTGGCGTATTAAAACTTTATAAAGTATGATTCATGTACCGTTAACCTTTTTATGATTAACATTTATTTTGCATATAGTTGAAAAGTAAAACATCAAAACCTGCCTTAATTTGTTGTAAATAACACAGTTTCACAGCCAAACAAATTTTAAGTTGACGTATTTTGAAAATCTGTGAAGTGGGACACATGTGTCACAGAACCTAACTAAATGCATGTTTTGGTGTGAAACTAGGATTTTAAGAGTTAAATTTTTAATTTTAGAACGAGCTAATCAGGTTCGCAATTTTGGAAGGCAGTATAACGAATCAGTAGCAAAGCACATGTTTTTCTCCTGACAATAAAAATCATAAAAAATCGCACACAAGTTTTCAACATAACATTTGAAGATGGCTTTCATACACCACATATAAATACTTTCTCCACTCTATGAAGTTTTCTGGAACATATGCGTCCCACTACAAACACATTATGTAATTACGTAGGTGCTTAGTAATGTATCAAAACAATGTCTATGATGTATAAGAGAACACAGTTAGTTACTTCAGACATTCTTGGAATGGAGAAGACAGTGATCTGATTTGATTTTAGTGACCCAAACATACTATCAACACGCACAGCCCCATTTGATCTCTCCTAGTTTTCTATATATCCTCCCCATGGTCCGTAATATTTTTCTCCAAGTTCCGAAAGGATCTCGCTGCACACCAGCACTAGATAGATATGAGATATAGACATCCAAACGCTCAAAACTGCCTATTACTTTAGTGGGACGTGTATGTCCTATCTTACACGTAATAATGATTGTATAATGACTGTCTTATGAAATAAACTTTTCGTTTTATTAGCCATGTATCACATTCAAAATACAAATTCTTAACGTGACTGAAGTCTTTCATTGTTTTTGGTCTCTTTTTGCATCCACTTCTGCGATTCCGTTTCACGGTAATTTTGTTAAACGTCGGAACCGGTGACTAAGCGATTAAACCGAGTTTATTAAACTAATTTCGTTTTCGTTCTCCCGAATTATTCATTATGATCTGTCGTCTCGGAATAAATCGGGGCAGAGATGCTAATTCCGCCTCCTTGCTGTTGATACAATAAAGTAATTATATCATTTTCCAATCCGTTTATTAATTTGGAGTTGCTAATCTCCTGGGTCGTCCTTCTGTCGCAAAGTCTTGAGAAGAGGTATCCATATTCGTCCTACTGCAGTCATATCCCTGCTTACCAGCTTCATTTTCAACTCACTTCCAAAATTGTCATTATTCATCTGCAGCTAGAGCTTTAGCGATGTTGTGTTTGCATCGTCTTCCTCGGATATCTCTTCAATCTATCTAAGTGTTGAAGCGGAAGAGCAAGAAAATGCAGCTACTATTCCTTTTCTTGGTGGCTACGATTTGTAAGAGAATTTTCCAAATTAATTTATTACATGGAATAGATTTCATAGTTCGCCCTATGTATGCTGTTTGCCTTTGTTTAGGTGGAAAGTTTCATATACAATGTATTAAGTAGTTCTGTTCAACCTTCGCGTGAGTCTTCATACCACCACAACCGGACGCCCTGTCGGAATGCATCTCCAAGAGTTTTATAAAACATTAGCGACACTAACGTCTGCCTTAAACAGCTTAAAGGGAGAATGAGTTGGTTGAAGCCTATAATTAAATAAAACAATATTACTATTATTCAAACAATTGAAAAGTATTTCAATTTACGAGACAATAAATCTTCTGTCATCCACATACCATCGACTGCAGGGGAAAAATGACGCATAACAAACAACGCTTGTTACGGGTGGCAAGAGCGATGGGCGGTGTTGGGTAGCGCAGGGACTGGAAGAGAAGAAACGAACGTGGTGCAGTCTGCTTCATCTGGAAAGACCGCGATGTGGCAATCAGTCACTGCCTTCTTCGGGCTGTCGCTCTTTCGCAGACTGTGTTTGTGGAATGTGACGATTTAGAGCAGATATGATGTTGTACTAGTACCAAAGTGTGGTTGTCAGCGATGTGCACTTAAGATCAGACTTGTTCGATGAGATTCGATAGGCAGTAAAGAAGGGCAGTTTTTTTGTAACCATTGCCAAGTATAGCAAATGAGCCGGCCGCGGTGGTCTCGCGGTTCTAGGCGCGCAGTCCAAAGCCGTGCGACTGCTACGGTCGCAGGTTCGAATCCTGCCTCGGACATGGATGTGTGTGATGTTCTTAGGCTAGTTAGGTTTAAGTAGTTCTACGTTCTAGGGGACTGATGACCACAGCAGTTGAGTCCCATAGTGCTTAGAGCCATTTGAACCATTAGCAAATGGAAGAATTTGTCCTTAATTTGTCAAAGTGCACACAAAGACGACAATCCTTCCTTTAGTATTTTAAGTCTGCTGATGAAACTAGCCACTGCGATGACAGCTTATACAATACGGGCAGGAAGTAATTGTCACTTTTTTTATTCATAAATGAATGTCAAGATCGAACTGCACAGCAGTGAAAAAGAGAAGCTAAAATTAAAATTTAAAACAGTCTTGATCGCAGTAATTTATTGGAGTGAGTGACCGGTTTCGACTCTTTCATAGAGTCATCTTCAGACTCCAGAGCGGTGGGTGGACACTGCCAGACGAGTTCTGTACGTTACACGAGCGTCGACAGAACTCTTATGGCAGTGTCCATTCATCACTCTGGAGACTAAAGATGACTCCATGAAAGAGTCGAAACGGGTCACTCACTCCAATAAAAAATTGCGATCAAGATCGCTGACTATGTTTCCAAAAATTTCAAAAATTTTAGAAAGACAATCGTTTGTAAACGACTATCATAGGGAGTTTAGTTAATGCATTACGTTTCCAAAGAAAATATTAGAAAAGCCTCTGCTTACATTGAAAGATCTTAACAGAATGTAGCTCGTCCACTTGAAATCGAAATAATAGGAGCTACACATGAATTGAACAGTTGGGCAGAAATTTTCATCTTCCACTCGCTCCCTGCTTAACCCACTTGACTTTATCGAGAAGTAAATTACCATCTATCGGCTATGGATTCAGGTCTCTCCAACTTGTCATTCCGTTCTTATCCGTAAAGAGCTAGACATCTGAATCACATGCTACCTTCCAGTCAGTTGCAGGAGGAGTAAAGACCACGTTGCGTAAGTGTAGCTGAAAGTACTATGCGTGGAAATAAGGTTGTAGTTTACCACCATGTCAGCATCGAACTCGACAGTCACTTCCATTGAAAAAGGGCAGGAAAGTTCCAGCTTATGTCTAAAGTGATTTAAAGAAACCACAGAGAGCAAAAATCACAATTGTTTGATACCTTCTCCTATCCAGTACAAATGCGCTACCTTCTTACAGGATCACAATTATTGAATTATACGGAAAAAACGTACATTTGTTACAAATTAATTTTATTCCACATGTAAACGTCACTACAGATATTCAGTTTTAGGTTATGACATGTTTGATATGCCTGCATCATTAGCGATGATGTGGCGCAGACGAACAGCGAAATTCTGCATGTCTCGCTGAAGTGTCGCAATATCGATGCTGTCGATGACCTTCTGAATGGCTGTTTTTAGCTCATCAACGGTTTTGGAGTTATTGCTGTACCCATTGTCTTTAATATATCTGCACAAAAAGGAATTGCCTGCCTTCAGATGCAGAGAATGTGGCGGCCAATCGTGACCCTTGCTAGTGGCCTCTGGGTGCCTCAGAGCCAGAATGCTGTCCCAAAATGCTCCTACAGGACATCAAACACTCTCCTGCTGTGGTGGGATCGAGCTCCGTCTTTCATGAACCACATCTTGTCGAAATCAGAGCCACTTTTATAATGAGGATGAATTCATCTTCCAAAACATTGAAGTACCGTTTGGTAGTCATACTGCCATCAAGGAATATCGTACCGATTATTTCGTGGTTGAAATTGCATACCACACAGTCACCCGTTGAGGGTGAAGAGACTTTTCGATCGCGAAACGCAGGTTCTCAGTCCCCCAAATGAGCCAATTTTGCTTATTGACGAAACCATCCCAATGAAACTTGGCTTCGTCACTAAACCAAACCATACATCCTAACACAAACCATTCAGATATTATGACGATTTTATTTTATGTAATAAAATAATGTCAGCCTGTACCTATGTGCAGTGTTGATGGCTGCTTCAAAAATGTAGGGCGTGTTCTGTGATGCTGATTGATAGTGTGATGGATGTATTACTACGCGTAATACGATGTGTGAGTCACATTATACAGTGTGCTTCAAAGGATTCATCCAGTTTCACAAGACGGAAGCTTCTACTTGAATGAATATATGAACTTGAGGTGAATTTTAACCTACGCAGCTAAACTAAAATTCATATTGGCGCTATTTGTAAGGTAGTACTTCATGTGTTTGCCAGTATGGGTCTTCCTGGGGCAACAAAGTCGCCCACTTGTACCTTACATCAGTGGAAGAGCATGCAGAAAACCTCAGAACGGAACGCCACCACACTGGCGTCTACCTACAAGTGCAGCTGAGTCAGTGACGGATCGACAGTAACGTCGCACATTGCACCACAGACCTCCAATGTTACCTAATCTCACTGTACGTGGTTCGTTTTAGTTTTTTAAATCCATGAAGTTTCCCTCTCTGTGTTTCCCGTTGCAACAACTTCGTGTGAACTACACCAGCACAAGTCAACAACAGAGAACACAGTATCTCAAGATACGCTCGCAAAACTATGGGACGAGTCTGACTATGGTCTGGGTGTTTGCCATGCATGCAGTGGAGGGCACACTGAGCATGTGTGGAAAGTACATGAAAACTGAGAACGTAAACATAATTGTAAAATGTGCCCCAAAGCTGCAACTGCATGCTTGTACGAGATGTATCATGTAAAATCCGATACCTCAGCATCGATACTCGCGCTGATATTATATTCTTACGTGGCGTTGAGTTCCTGGTTCCGGAGCTATTCAAGGGTTAAAATCCACTGCCGCTTTTAAAAGTGATCCCCTTGCGACAGCCGTTCACTGATGCTTGATTTGTTAACAAATCTAATGTAGCAACATTTCTCATAGCGTAGTGAATAACCTTTTTTCCCCCCTATAGAACGTTAATCATATACCGTTGATATTCCTGAGAAATATTGAGTCTCAGCTCTGTCCATGATTATGATATGTGCTGAAACAGTGATTTAAAATTTATACCAGCGCTGAAATTCGAACTCCGACAGATGTGCCGTCTGCTACGCCACTCTGACACTACAGCCACCATACCTGCACAGAGTACCTTAGTACATCTCCCTTGCCGATACAAATTCCAGATTATCTACGATAACCGAGTAGAAATAGGTGAGACTGAATATGTGTCACAAATGTCAACTGTATACGATTAATATGTTACCAAGAACGAGAATTTTGGTTCAAATGGCTCTGAGCACTGTGAGACTTAACTTCTAAGGTCATCAGTCCCCTAGAACTTAGAAGTACTTAAACCTAACTAACCTAAAGACATCACACACATCCATGCTCGAGGCAGGATTCGAACCTGCGTCCGTAGCAGCCTCGTGGTTCCGAACTGAAGCGCCTAGAACCGCTCGGCCACCGCGGCCGGTGGGGAATTTTTATAGGGAAGGGAGACTTACTAGGGTATTCCACGTAGATGTATTCGCTGCATGTGAATGTGGCGCCGCAAATAGCGCTTGTACGTAGTAGGAGGAAGACCTGGGATTGAATCCCAGTGCTGGTACAAATTTTAATTCATTGCTTCAGCCCACATCATTATCGTAGCAGTTAAGTGTTATTAAAGGACAAGGCGTGTGCCGCATTCGTACTAAATTTAACTCTGCAGTAACCTTTTGGGTGCGCAAATTAATTTTTATAGCTGTTGTTCAAATTTTATTAAAAACGCAAGGAACTGGCGCCGGGAAACATAATTGTGTAGGTTTCCTTATCGGTGCAGCGAACAAGAGTTGTTTTATTTAATGGTCATGTTCGTTAAAGTGCAAGATGTTTGCTGTGAGTAAAGTTAAGAGTAAAGCATTTTTCACTTGTGCACTACATAACCTCGCATCATGTTTGTAACGAGTTGGTAATGTGCTTCCGTGGTGTGTTATCCTCTCTCAGAGAGTTAGTGATTGTTTTTCTCTGGTTTAGAAAGTAGTATTTGCTACTTTGAGATGCCCTGTCTGCGAGCATGACTAGCTGTATGTTTAGTGAACGCATTTTGGAAGCATAAGATGCGGCCGCCTGACCCCTGTCGTGCATGTCTGCTGCTGGGCAGGTACGCGGCTAGCATTATATATGCTGTTTCTGAAATTGTTGAAATACATTCACTTTCTTCAAAATTTCCTCGCCTATAAAATTTCAATTGATTTGGTGGGGATGCCGTTGTTTCTGGTTCTGGATGATGTGCGTGACTCTTTATTTGCATCAGAATGTTTTTAAGTAAAATTAATGTTAAATTTGGAATTTTTCTTGATAAGTTTCTTCTATTAATAAGATTTATAAAGTGGGCCTTTCTTTAAAATAAATTGTAACTACGGTCTTTCTTTAAAATATTACACAGTTACAGTAAATGGTAAACCAGAATATGTAGTTGTAAGCTAGATTGTTTCTTGCCTACTCATCTTATGTTTATATGTACTGTTGCTGCGATCCATTGTCAAATGTATTTATAACAGGCGTGTGCAGCGTAGACATTTTGTGAAACGAAGATTGCTAACCGTTTTTGCCTCTGTGAGCTCAGTAGCCTGCACCCCAGGATCCCAATGTCCTGTTATCAGAATCGGATAATCCTTTACAAAATTAAAACTTTGTAGTCCTACGAGTAAGCTAAAATTTTTCGTAAAGCCCCATTTTTATTGAAGTAGAAGGCAAAACTTTGTGATGCAGTATGAATATTTTTGAAAACCGCTGTATATTGCATCATGTTTTACTGACGTACACTATAAGTAGGGTACTCATGGCTGTTGTCTGTCGCCATTGTTGTCAGTCGCAGTCCAATTCCAGTTCGACGTAACAGCAGAACAATACTGGAGCGGACACGAAATTAGACGGCGTGCTGCCATTGTGCCTGTGGGATACAAAGCGACCATCTGCGAAGCCGGCTTCCGCGTAGACGCAGGCGCTAAATCCCTGCCGGGGCGACTGTGGGGCCGCAGGCAGGCGGTGGGCCAGTAGCCGAGCGTCGCGGAGGACGTTCTGCACTGTACTCTGCTGGCCATGAAGTGGCAACGTCGTCAAGGCGGCATGCAACAAACGCCAACCAGGCATCAAGTATTCTACGTGCTTGGATATGCGAATCATTAGCTTTACAGTGTAGTTCTGTGTGCAGGGTGCAACGGGCATAAGTCAGATATTTTTTATATGGTACCTTATAAGTACAAACATCAGAATGTTGGTTGTTTTTTTCTATGTGTCGAACAGTCTTCCCGCAAACACATTAAAAACTTTACGACCTGATGTTTTAGTTCGAGGTCCCAAGTTCTGTCCTGAGTACGGCTCATTTGAAAGTGTTAACAATTATGACAGGAAAATGTTAGCTCCTAGTAACTCCCCATGTCGATCAGTAGGGCGACAGTAAATGAGAGTCCGGGAGGTGCGGAGATCAACTTTCTGTGAGACTTACATATAACACTTCACAAAATGGACATCGTCGACACTCAAGATATGTCCAAAAAAAAGCATCAACCTCCAACATTAATACACTACTGACCATTAAAATTGCTACACCAAGAAGAAATACAGATGATAAACGGTTATTCATTGGACAAATATACTAGAACTGACATGTGATTACATTTTCAGGCAATTTGGGTACATAGATCCTGAGAAATTAGCACCCAGAACAACCATCTCTGGCCGTAATAACGGCCTTGATACGCCTGAGCATTGAGTCAAACAGAGATTGGATGGCGTGTACAGGTACAGCTGCCCATGCAGCTTCTACACGATACCACAGTTCATCAAGAGTAGTGACTGGCATATTGTGACGAGCCAGCTGCTCGGCCACCATTGATCAGACGTTTTCAATTGGTGAGAGTTCTGGAGAATGTGCTGGCCAGGGCAAAAGACGAACATTTTCTGTACCCACAAAGACCCGTACAGGACCTGCAACATGCGGTCGTTCAATATCCTGCTGAAATGTAGGGTTTCGCAGGGATCGAATGAAGGGTGGAACCACGGGTCGTAACACATCTGAAATGTAACGTCCACTGTTCAAAGTGCCGTCAATGCGAACAAGAGGTGACCGAGACGTGTAACCAATGGCACACCATGCCATCACGCCGGGTGATACGCCAGTATGGCGATGACAAATACACGCTTCCAATGTGCGTTTACCTCGACGTCGCCAAACACGGATGCGACCATCATGATGCTGTAAACAGAACCGGGATTCATCTAAAAAAGTGACGTTTTGCCATTTGTGCAACCAGGTTCGACGTTGAGTACAACATCGCAGGCACTCCTGTCTGTGATGCAGCGTGAAGGGTAACCGCAGCCATGGTCTCCGAGCTGATAGTCCATGCTGCTGCAAATTTCATCCAGAAGATTGTTGTCTTGCAAACGTCCCCATCTGTTGACTCAGGGATCGAGACGTGGCTGCACGATCCGTTACAGCCATGCGGATAAGATGCCTGTCATCTCGACTGCTAGTGATACGAGGCCTATGGGATCCAGCACGGCGTTCTGTATTACCCTCCTGAACCCACCGATTCCATATTTTGCTAGCAGTCATTGGATCTCGACCAACGCGAGCATTAGTGTCGCGATACGATAAACCGCAATCCCTCTGGGCTACAACTCGACCTTTACCAAAGCCGGAAATGTGACCGTACGCATTTCTCCTCCTTACACGAGGCATCACAACAACGTTTCACCAGGCATCGCCGATCAACTGCTGTTTGTGTATGAGGAATCGGTTGGAAACTTTCCTCATGTCAGCACGTTGTAGGTGTCGCCATCGGCGCCTACCGTGTGTGAATGCTCTGAAAAGCTACTGATTTGCATATCACAGCATCGTCTTCCTGTCGGTTAAATTTCGCGTCTGTAGCAGGTCATCTTCGTGGTGCAATTTTAATGACCAGTAGTGTACCGAGTGAATAATGGCGGGCCACAATCATCACAAAAGTTTGCATCATCAGGATCGAAGGCGGTCTTCTTGGGAGCTACAAACCGTACAGGATGTTCAGGTAGGTCCAGTCTTAAAGAATGCATATAGAATCATATTTGTGTGGTGGGGTGTTGAGAACTGACGGAATGAGATGGCTTGCAACCGAATGCTAAACAGTCTGTCGTGGACCTTATCGTAAAACTGGCTGTCCTTTAAGGCGTAGATGCTGATAGCGCGATAATATTTTTTACAGGCACGAAAAACACAAACATCCAGAGTTTGGATCTGTCCATTGGTTCTAGGTGGCATGAACTGCAATGTCACACACTTTTCAGGAAGAATAGTTTGCTCTAAAGGAATATGATTTTTATACACAGACCAGGAATCAAACAAAAGCAAGTTATTTTAACCAGCTACTGCACAAAAGCAGTGCTCGTACCTTAGCTGTAGTTTCCTTACTCCCGCTTTCCCGCAGGCGTAATCCCTACTGCCCTTGCAAGTTCAGATGCACGGGAAAGAATCGTATGTTGCAGAGAACTTCCAACTTCTCACAGCTCAAGAAGCAACTTTCCAGTCACTTTATAATCCACATTAACAGTCGGCATAATTGTATACGAATGCGTTAAGGCATTGATGTTTATTGATCTTGATACAACTCTCTGGGTATCGCTAGTTTCCAGGATTCCTTTCATACGCATTTCCTCCTCAAATCCCGATTGGTTTCAGTTGAAAACAATTTCATTACTGACCAAGTTCGTTATCTCATTTACAAGTTTTTCGCCCTATTCCGCACTTTGCTGTGCATCGTTAAGTTGATGCTTTGTTTAAAATTTCGTTGTCTTACGTCTTCCAGTTCGGTAACACGGATTAAAGTTATGGAAGTATCCACTGCTTCTCTTGAAATCTCTGTAATCTACGCAGCGCCCAATTTGCTGTGCATAACGCAGAGGGTCACTTACTCGTATATTCTGTAATTTGTATCGAGACGCGGAAACATGTTTTTGTAACATGTCGACCTTGAATATCGGTCATTTTTCTTATACCCTACATAATCATATTGCAGCTTACTTTTTAGAAATCTGACCATAACTTTTTTTTTTTTTGCTGTGATGAGGATGATCTTGCGTGTACATAATTATGTTTAGTGCACGCTCCTTGGACAACGGTTATCCTTTACAGTGCTTGACTGGAGACGTGATTTTTGGCTCCGTTTTCGACAAAGATGTTGAACTACATGGCTCGACACGTGCTTCAATATCTGTTTCACTTGTTAAGCACATATCGTCAATGCAATACTCCTCGTGTACAGTGTCCGCCCAGTCGACCGTATACGTCACCATACATTCCACTGACTCTTGTAGAAGCGTTAGTATTTCATCTTTCAGTTCTTTCTCATTCTGGGAAATTCTTTGGATTCCTTTCTGGCGATATGTCAACTTCGGCAACTGTCGTTGCAGATACTACCGTGAGTCAAATGAAAACCTTAAATTTGTAATAACAAATCGAAATTTCGCGCCGTTATCCTGTAAGTTGGTAAGCGTGCTACAAACAGCGTGCAGAATGGCCTGTAGCATAATGCAGATGCACACATACCGTCTCAGCATCAGTATAAAGATGGCCGTCCCACTTGCACCTTGTACCAGGGAAGAACAGCGTTCTGTTATTCGGTTTTTGTGTAGTGAAGGTGTGAAACCTATTGAAATTCATCGACGCATGAAGGTTCAGTACGGTGATGCTTGTTTGTCGCAGCAGCAAGTCTACGAGTGGAGTAGGAAGTTCGCAAATGGTGTGACTTCAGTGGAAGATGCTCCATGTCAAGGTCAGGCACAACGAGTTGTGTCTCCATAGAACACTGCAGCAGTTGAAGCCATAGTGAAGGAAAACTGCCGAGTGACACTGAATGACATTGCAGCATGTTTACAGATTAGTCACGGGTCAGCGCACCACATTGTGCATGATGTGCTCCAGTTTCACAAAGTGTCTTCAAGATGGGTGCCACGGCAGCTGGCTCCTGAAATGAGAGAACGGCGTGTTGATGCTTGTGAAGAACTTCTTCGGCGCTTTGAACGAGGAGGTGATGGGTTCTTTGCAAGAATCGTTACTGGGGACGACACATGGGTTCACTTCCACCAACGGGAAATGAGGAGAGCGAGCAAGGAATGGCGCCATTCCTCATCACCAAAACCAAAGAAGTTTCAAACAGAACCATCAGCAGGGAAGGTTATGCTGATTCTCTTTAGGGGCCAAAAAGGCGTCATTTTAGAGCATTACATGCCTAGAGGGGCCACTGTCACCAGAGCGTGACACACAGATCTCCTAAAAAATCATCTGCGCCCTGCAATGAAATCAAAGCGACGTGATTGCTTTCAGCAGGTGTCCTTTTGCAACATGACAATGCAAGGCTCCACACTGCCTGTACGACAGTTGCAACAATCACAGACCTGCATTTTGAATGTCTTCCTCATCCACTATACTCACCAGACATTGCCCCAAGTGATTTTCATATGTTCGGACCACTCAAAGACGCAATGGGAAGAAAGAAATTCCGCTCTGATGAAGAGGTACACCACGCGGTGTATAAGTGGTTGCGCGGACTACCAAGAGAATTTTTATATGAAGGAATTTATGCACTTTGTAAGCGCTGGAGGACTTGCATTGAGCTTGGAGGAGATTATGTTGAAGAGTGATACAGCTTTGTACCATTTCTGCATAATAAATAATATTTTTAAAAATATTTAAGGTTTTCATTTGACTCACTCTCGTGAAATACAATGTCTGCTTTGTTTATCCTTGCCATAGCTCTGCTTTCTATCAACGCCACTAGCACTTTAGTTTAAAAAAAGCATGGTCCTGCGGGTGTGAGCATTCACCTACATGTAGAACCTAAAATATAAGTTATATTCCAAAAATAAAAACACTGTGACAAAGTTATTTAGGTTACTAAATTAATAGCGGAAATGCTTGAAAGATACGAGTACGCTAACACACCTTGTAGATATATTCGTCGATCGCACGCTTCTCTCCAACCCGTCTGGCTCCTAGCGTTGTTATGAGTTACTCGCCTACTAAATAGTTCAACTACGCTCACTGTTGGATGCCTCCATTCCCGCCCCCTGTTGTCATTATCGGCCAATATTGTGGTTGCATGGTAGACAACATGTGAGGCGTCGAATGCCTTTTGCGACCTCGCACTCAAGGGGTTCGTTGTAAGTCGACAACATTTGTCAGTATAGACTAACCGTTTTGCACCCGACCTGCTGCGAACGGGAAAATAAGCAATAATGGCTTGCTCTAGCCACATGGTCTTGGAGGTACTAACCAACCTAAAAACTTACGATTTGTAAGGGCTATAATCATTAATCTGCAAATTACGTAAATACTGGTGTAATGTTGTTTAACACACTGTCTTCAGTCACCAACAGAGATATCTTCACATATACCCATTACACTATGTAGCAACTTTCTCATTCAGGAATCGCATCTGAATGTTGTTTATTTCGAAGAAGTCCACCGATAGATGGCAGCATCGCGGGCCTACTTATGCTAGTTTGTCGTTCCATGATACTGCTGCCCGCTCGCTTTGATCAGGATCCTACAACTGTCGTGGCAATATGAAATTGATGGATTGCGGAAGTACATACTAAACATCAGCATTCGATCAGTCTCTTTCCGAAACAAATCAAGAATTTAAAACACACATGTTTCAAACCTTCGTGCTGTCGAGCAATAATAGGTTTTTCCACATATTTATGCGCAGCATTTATTCATTGATCGACTGCCAGTAAATGAACAGATCGTCGATCCTCTGCAGGTCTCCCCGTATTTCTCTACAATATTCGGCTCTGCAGTTTTCCTGCATATAGCCGCGTCATCGTGGACAGCCTTTACGAGACTTCCGACGTTACCCACCAGATCGTTTATACAGCGTGTACAATAATTAACGGCGGAAACTGACATGCATGACTGCATACTACAATGGGAGCCAAAACGTTCCAGTAAACACGAGTCCGCAAACAAGCCGTTTGCAATATAATTGTGCATATCTGGTTACGAAGCATCACTCACTTCCTTATGAAATAGTGTGTAATTAGCGCAAATGTATTTGTAATGTAAATTTTTCTCTTAAGTTTGCATCAAACTGAGCTCAAATTTCACCTGTGACATACCTTAGCGAAAAATACAGTGCTGTTTCAGCACGTAACGTGGGCGACACTGACAAATTTCTAGAATATCAGGAAACGAACAGTTTTTAAAAAATTAGATGATTTTATTGTTTTCTAAAATATTCGCCTTTGAGGTCATTCCATTAAGCGTACGATGCAACCAGTCCTTAAAGCCATAGTGGCAGTCCTACAGAGGCACTTCACGATGTTCCACCACTTCATCTGATGCCAAAAAAAGTGATTCCTCGCATTTCATCTTTACTTTCTGGAAACAAAAAGAAATCACAGAGTGCTCTATAGTGGAGCGTCCATGTTGCATGGCTGATCTTTACAGCAATCAGATATTCAGATTTTAGTTTTGCTGCATGCTACGATGCTTTGCCGTGACGATTTTTTTTTTTCCTTTTAGCGCTTTTCAAAAATTTACTATTACAGACATTTGTGTACCAATCGGTACTAACGGCACGTCTATCTTTTGATGCTATAGTAGCATTAAGACCCGTTTTATGAGAAAAAAAAACCAAGAATAACACAGTAACAATAATATTGTTGCCAGTACTACGAATTCAACGAACTTTTGTTTGAGAAGCTCAGTGAGCCGATAGACTTTTCTTTTCAGAATAATAAAAATAAATCTAAGTTTCATATAAGTAACGACGTTCAAAACCAAATTTGAAGTGCTCCTTGGAATTTTTCCAAAGTCTTACCCCACCAGTCGGTAAGTTGTTGTTTTTGATTTAAAGTCAGTTGTCTAACTATTGGTGTAAGATGTTTTGCATTTTAGCAACGCCATTGCCCAGTGTCTTTCGAGTAGATTCATAAGTTGTCTGCTGGTATTCTTAAATCGTTGCTCGAGCGGTACCCTTTTATCAACAACAACGGTTTTCGGATCACTAAGAAAAACCCTATCTCATTTGAATCCATTTTACCTATAAGTTGTTGCCATAGATGTGGCTTCTTTGCCAAATGCATTTCTAAGCCAAACTTCTCACTGATTAAGAAGTAATGTCGAATTAAAGGCATTAAAAATTCATAACACTGGAAGTATTCTGTGGTCAAATTATTTTTCCGTGCGCAGAAAATCTTTAAATAATGATAATTATCAAACTAAAAGGTGGAATCCAAAATTTTCGTGATTGATGCTGCCATCTGAAAAGTAGGAGTAGTAGATCTTTGCACGCTAGGTGGCGAGAGCTGCATATTTGATTGATGTGTCAATGTGCGGAGTGGCATTAAACTGGGAGGACGTGCTGCGTGTCTCCGGTGATTTCCGTAATACTCTTTGTTTTGTGTGTGGTTCTTTTACGATGGATCCGCGAACAGAACATCGCGTGTGTATCAAATTCTGTGCGAATCTCGGGAAAAGTGCTACGGAGACCCTTGCAATGATTCAACAAGTGTTTGAGGGACATTGTTGCCAAACTTCGACAATTGGTTCGTGCGGGTCGACGTCGAACCATTCAAGACCTTGCGGATGAAGTGGTTATTGGTTATGGGCCATCTCAACGAATGTTGACTGATGAATTGGGCATGCATTGTGTCGCCACAAAATTTGTGCCAAGGATCTTCATTGCCGATCAGAAGGCACAGCGTGTTGAAGTGTGCAGACCGCATCTGATGATCCAACCTTCTTGTCACGGATTATCACCGTTGACGAGAGCAGGTTTTACGGTTATGACCCAGAGACAAAGCAAGAATCGTCCCAGTGGAAGAGCCCGGGCTTTATAAGACCCAAAAAGCGAGACAGGTGAAGAGCAAAGTGAAGAGCATGATCATCGTTTTATACGATACCAAGGGAATTATGCACAAAGAATTCGTCCCACACAACCGAAAAGTGAATTCTGCGTACTACTGTGACGTTTTGCGATGGGCTCCATGAAAACGTGCGGCGATGACGGCCCGAACTTTGGCGTCAAGGCAACTGGCTGCTGCATCACGACAACGCGCCCTGTCACACGTCCTTGCTGACCAGGCCTTTTTTGGCAAAAAACAACATGGCGGTTGTACCCCGCCCACCATACTCGCCAGATTTGGCACCTTGCGACTTCGCGCTATTCCCAAAACTGAAACTCAAGTTGAAAGGCCGTCGGTTCGACACTCTAGAGAGGATTAAAGAAGCATCGCTGGCAGTGATAAACACCCTCAAAGAACAGGACTTCCAGAAAACGTTAGATCAGTGGTAGAAGCGCTGGGACCTGTGTGTACGTGCAGATGGGATCAGCTTCTAGGGTGATACTGATCATTTGTCCAAAGGTAAGGTTTTCAATAGATGGCAGCGCCAGTCCCGAAAGTTTTGGACAGCACCTCGTATTACAGCTAATCGAGAAGACTATGAGGGCTGTTCGGAAACTAAGGTCCGATCGGTCGCAAAATACACTCCTGGAAATGGAAAAAAGAACTCATTGACACCGGTGTGTCAGACCCACCATACTCGCTCCGGACACTGCGAGAGGGCTGTACAAGCAATGATCACACGCACGGCACAGCGTACACACCAGGAACCGAGGTGTTTGCCGTCGAATGGCGCTAGCTGCGCAGCATTTGTGCACCGCCGCCGTCAGTGTCAGCCAGTTTGCCGTGGCATACGGAGCTGCATCGCAGTCTTTAACACTGGTAGCATGCCGCGACAGCGTGGACGTGAACCGTATGTGCAGTTGACGGACTTTGAGCGAGGGCGTATAGTGGGCATGGGGGAGGCCGGGTGGACATACCGCCGAATTGCTCAACACGTGGGGCGTGAGGTCTCCACAGTACATCGATGTTGTCGCCAGTGGTCGGCGGAAGGTGCACGTGCCCGTCGACCTGGGACCGGACCGCAGCGACGCACGGATGCACGCCGACCGTAGGATCCTACGCAGTGCCGTAGGGGACCGCACCGCCACTTCCCAGCAAATTAGGGACACTGTTGCTCCTGGGGTATCGGCGAGGACCATTCGCAACCGTCTCCATGAAGCTGGGCTATGGTCCCGCACACCGTTAGGCCGTCTTCCGCTCACGCCCCAACATCGTGCAGCCCGCCTCCAGTGGTGTCGCGACAGGCGTGAATGGAGGGACAAATGGAGACGTGTCGTCTTCAGCGATGAGAGTCGCTTCTGCCTTGGTGCCAATGATGGTTGTATGCGTGTTTGGCGCCATGCAGGTGAGCGCCACAATCAGGACTGCATACGACCGAGGCACACAGGGCCAACACCCGGCATCATGGTGTGGGGAGCGATCTCCTACACTGGCCGTACACCTCTGGTGATCGTCGAGGGGACACTGAATAGTGCACGGTACATCCAAACCGTCATCGAACCCATCGTTCTACCACTCCTAGACCGACAAGGGAACTTGCTGTTCCAACAGGACAATGCACGTCCGCATGTATCCCGTGCCACCCAACGTGCTCTAGAAGGTGTAAGTCAACTACCCTGGCCAGCAAGATCTCCGGATCTGTCCCCCATTGAGCGTGTTCTGGACTGGATGAAGCGTCGTCTCACGCGGTCTGCACGTCCAGCACAAACGCTGGTCCAACTGAGGCGCCAGGTGGAAATGGCATGGCAAGCCGTTTCACAGGACTACATCCAGCATCTCTACGATTGTCTCCATGGGAGAATAGCAGCCTGCATTGTTGCGAAAGGTGGATATACACTGTACTAGTGCCGACATTGTGCATGCTCTGTTGCCTGTGTCTATGTGCCTGTGGTTCTGTCAGCGTGATCATGGGATGTATCTGACCCCAGGAATGTGTCAATAAAGTTTCCCCTTCCTGGGACAATGAATTCACGGTGTTCTTATTTCAATTTCCAGGAGTGTAGAAACCACTGTAAAAATCCGATGAAACTGTGCACAGATGTGTTGACCGGTGTTTCTATTGCGCCCGTCGATGTCGTCACGTCGCTCTGTTCAGTTCTGAGCGCTCAGTTAGCACGTAAACATTCCTAGTAAATAGTATCTCCCGCAAAGTATGAGATTTCGTCTGATTTCGTGAAGCCCACATAACGTACCTGTCATACATTTCCTTCCTCATGACAATTGTCGGCAGCACATTGCGGAGGCACCAAAGACACTCTTGCAGTGTTTTCGACGATAAGTCTTTGGTCGCCCTACATATAGACCGGACGTGGCTCCCCCTGATTTTCATCTCTGCGCACATGAACCGCTGGCTAACCTTTGACATAGACAGTGAGCTGCAGGCCAGCGTAGAAAAATGGCTGAATGCAAAGACGTTCTGTGACGAGGGTATTGGAAAGTTGGTACAACGCCACGAAAAATGTCTACGTCGGAGCAGCGACTGTTTAGAAATAGCTGGAAACTGTAGCTAACTATTGTAAATAAAACATTTTTTGATTTTCACAGTGATTTCTTTTTCACTACTGATCGGATTTCGTACATGACTATCAACTCTTAAGACATTACAAAGAAGCTGTCATATATAAGGGGCGATCAATTGAGAAGTTTCTGCAGTGTATATGCAACAAAGTACCACTCCTGTGACGGTACACAAGCACCGACATCAAGGGAAGGGATTAATGTTGCATTCGTGCACGCGGTAAATACAGAAACATGAACTACGACCGCGCTATTACAAAATGCTTCCAAAAACACGACCAAGGTGCTGCAATTTTTTTCCCCGAAAACCATCGTTGTGGAATGGTGTGCCTCGTTACGTGATACAAGGAGGCCTGCTGCTTCATAATAACGCACGTACCCATATTGTAAATATCGTAACACACAAGCTACGGCAAGTGAAGTGGTACACACTCGAGCACCCGCACTATAGTCCTCATCTCTCCCCTTAAAAAAGGCCTTGAAGGGTTGACGACTCCTGCTGGACGAGTATGAGCGGCACTTGGTTTTGGACCTCTTGACACAGCAGTACACGGAGTTTTACCACACGGGTATCTCCCGTCCGGAGCGTCGGTGGGATGGTTTCCTTGCTGCTCACGGTGATTCTGCCTGATTGGCGTATCGGTATTGGACTGTACGGCCTTCCAACGGAAATGTTTTTATCGCCCGTATACACTAAAGAGCCAAGAAAAGTGTTACACCTGCCTACTAGACTCGATTAATGTCTGAAGTAGTGCTGGAGGGAACTGACACCATGAATCCTGCAGGACTGTCAGTAAATCCGCAAGACTATGAGTGGGTGCAGATCTCTTCTAAACAGCACGTTACAAGGCATCCCAGATATGCTCAATAATGTTCATGTCAGGGGAGTTCGGTGGCCAGCGGAGGTGTTTCAACTCAGAAGAGATATCCTGGAGACACTGTAAAGCAATTCTGGACGTGTGGGATCTCGCATTGTTCTGCTGGAATTGCCCAAGTTCGTCAGAATGCACAATGGACATGAATGGATGCCAGTGATCAGACAGGATGCTTACGTACGTGTCACCTGTCAGAGTCGTATGTAGAAGTATCAGGGGTCCCATATCACTTCAACTGCACACGCCCCATAACGTTTACAGGGCGTCCATCAGCTTCAACAGTCCCCTTCTGATATGCAAGGTCCATGGATTCATGAGGTTGTCTCCATACCCGTACACGCCCATCCGGTCGATACAATTTGAAACGAGACTTGTGTCACCAGACAACTTGTTTCCAGTCATCAATAGTCGAATGTCAGTGTTGACAGGCCCAAGCAAAGGGTAAAGCGACATGTCGTGGAGTCATCAACGGTACTTGAGTGGGCCTTCGGCTTCGAAAGACCCTATCTACATCGTCATCTGCCCGCATCTCGTGGTCGTGCGGTAGCGTTCTCGCTTCCCACGCCCGGGTTCCCGGTTTCGATTCCCGGCGGGGTCAGGGATTTTCTCTGCCTCGTGATGGCTGGATGTTGTGTGATGTCCCTAGGTTAGTTAGGTTTAAGTAGTACTAAGTTCTAGGGGACTGATGACCATAGATGTTAAGTCCCATAGTGCTCAGAGCCATTTGAACCATTTTTACATCTTCATCTACATGGACACTCTGCAAATCACATTTAAGTGCCTGGCAGAGGGTTCATCGAACCACCTTCACAATTCTCTATTATTCCAATCTCGTATAGCGCGCAAAAAGAAAGAATACCTACATCTTTCCGTATGAGCTCTAATTTCCCTTATTTTATCGTGGTGATCGTTTCGCCCTATCTAGGTCGGCGTCAACAAAATATTTTCACATTCGGAGGAGAAAGTTGGTGATTGGAATTTAATGAGAAGATTTCGTCGCAACGAAAAACTCCTTTCTTTTAATGATTTCCAGGCCAAATCCTGTTTCATTTCTGTGGCACTCTCTCCCATATTTCGCGATAATACAAAACGTGCTGCGTTTCTTTAAACTTTTTCGATGTACTCCGTCAGTCCTGTCTGGTAAGGATCACACCGCGCAGCAGTTTTCTAAAAGAGGACTGACAAGAGTAATGTAGGCAGTCTCCTTAGTAGGTCTGTCACATTTTCTAAGTGTCCTGCCAATAAAACGCAGCGTTTGGTTAGCCTTCCCCACAACCGATGATGTTTCTTTGAAAGGTTCGCACGCTCACACTTGTTGATGGTCGAGCATTTAAATCTGCAGAAATTTGCGGAAGGGTTGCACTTCTGTTCACGGTACACTCGCGAAATGGTCGTACGGGAAGATCCCCACTTGATCACTGTCTCGGAGATGCTGTGTCCCTTCGCTCGAGCGCCGTCTATAAGACCACGTTCCAATTCACTTCAATCTTGATTACTTGCCATTGTAGCAACAGTAACCGATCCAACGACTGCGCCAGACACTTGTTGTCTTATACAAGGTGTTACAAAAAGGTACCGCCAAACTTTCAGGAAACATTCCTCACACACAAAGAAAGAAAATATGTTATGTGGACATGTGTCCGGAAACGCTTACTTTCCACGTTAGAGCTCATTTTATTACTTCTCTTCAAATCACATTAATCATGGAATGGAAACGCACAGCAACAGAACGTACCAGCGTGACTACAAACACTTTGTTACAGGAAATGTTGAAAATGTCCTCCGTTAGCGAGGATACATGCGCCAACCCTCCGTCGCATGGAATCTCTGATGCGCTGATGCAGCCCTGGGGAATGGCGTATTGTATCACAGCCGTCCACAATACGAGCACGAAGAGTCTCTACATTTGGTACCGGGGTTGCGTAGACAAGAGCTTTCAAATGCCCCCATAAATGAAAGTCAAGAGGGTTGAGGTCAGGAGAGCGGGGAGGCCATGGAATTGGTCCGCCTCTACCAATCCATCGGTCACCGAATCTGTCGTTGAGAAGCGTACGAACACTTCGACTGAAATGTGCAGGAGCTCCATCTTGCATGAACCACATGTTGTGTCGTACTTGTAAAGGCACAGGTAGAGTATATCGTGTCAAATAATGATAACGTGCTCCATTGAGCGTAGGTGGAAGAACATACGTCCCAATCAAGACATCACCAACAGTGCCTGCCCAAACTTTCACAGAAAATCTGTGTTGATGACGTGATTGCATAATTGCGTGCGGATTCTCGTCAGCCCACACATGTTGATTGTGAAAATTTACAATTTAATCACATTGGAATGAAGCCTCATCCGTAAAGAGGACATTTGCACTGAAATGAGGATTGACACATTGTTGGATGAACCATTCGCAGAAGTGTACCCGTGGACGCCAATCAGCTGCTGATAGTGCCTGCACACGCTGTACATGGTACGGAAACAACTGGTTCTCCCGTAGCGCTCCCCATACAGTGACGTGATCAACGTTACCTTGTACAGCAGCACCTTCTCTGACGCTGACATTAGGGTTATCGTCAACTGCACGAAGAACTGCCTTGTCCATTGCAGGTGTCCTCGTCGTTCTATGTCTTCCCCAGTCGCGAGTCATAGACTGGAATGTTCCGTGCTCCCTAAGACGCCGATCAATTGCTTCGAACGTCTTCTCGTCGGGACACTTTCGGTCTGGAAATCTGTCTCGATAGAAACGTACCGCACCACGGCTATTGCCCCGTGCTAATCCATACATCAAGTGGGCATCTGCCAACTCGGCATTTGTAAACATTGCAATGACTGCAAAACCACGTTCGTGATGAACACTAACCTGTTGATGCTACGTACTGATGTGCTTGATGCTAGTACTGTAGAGCAATGAGTCGCATGTCAACACAAGCACCGAAGTCAATATTACCTTCCTTCAATTGGGCCAACTGGCGGTGAATCGAGGAATTACAGTACATACTGACGAAACTAAAATGAGCTCTAACATGATAATTAAGCGTTTGCGGACGCATGTTCACATAACATCTTTTCTTTATTTGTGTGTGAGGAATGTTTCCTGAAATTTTGGCCGTACCTTTTTGTAGCACCTTGTATGGGCGTTGCCGAGGGCAGTGCTGTGTGCTGCCTCTTCCCATATCTTTGTATTTGAATACGTGCCTATACCAGTATCTTTGGCGCTTCAGTGTATAAACAAATGCCATTTGTTCTTACAACGATGCCATTCTAAAATCTTTAACCGTGTCCCTCTTATATGTTACAGTTTACTTTAAACGCGTGTCTGTTAAAGGAGGCGTTTCATGTGTCTTCCGCGCATTTGGATGTAACACTGCGCTCGTCTCTGCAGTGAGTTACGAATTCCAGAAAACACCGGCCGTAAGGATTGACAAGAGAGTGCAGCTCATTGCGTAAGTTCTTCAACCGCATCATCTGTATACTTAACTTCTAAGATCATCATAATTGGAAAAAAATCCAAAGATTGGAAGTCAGGTGATCTTTGTAGGTCAAGGTACTGTCCCATAATGACGCGTTGGATGACCTCGTATATGTGCAGCAAAATGAACCGGTATCCCATCATCAATCTTCGTTCTCCAGCCATGGTTCATGTTTAAAATCTGAGCCCAAGCAAATGGAGACTTTACGAAGAGTTTACACTACAAGTATTTGTATTAACTATGGAAATATTTTATACCTGCTTCGCGGTGTCAACAAATTTAACCAATCATTTACTTTTAAAATAACTGTAAAGTTGTGTGGCGTTAATGGTTACGATACCACTAAGGGCAGGTTCAACCGCCACATTGGAAAGGTTTTTACTGTCCTTTGCGCCCGCAGGGCATCTTTCCTTCGCTGAGTATGAGAGCTGTGTGGAAATGAGTTAAATGTAGGTGACAGTGATGATGTTTGTGAGCAATGTAGTGCTATCTTCGCGTTGAAGATGACGAGAGGAGGGAGAAGGTGAAACCCGGTGCTGATTCTCAGCATACATCTCTCGAAGCGCAGCGAGTGGACCGCCGAGCTCAACGTCTCCGTCCGACGGGATCCTGCGGAGAGGTATAGAATTGAATACAGAACACTGGCGCTTTCGCCACGCTCCCTGTTCCTTCCGCCGTAAGACATTTGCGTCAATTAGGTCAAGATTTCATACTGAAGTCAGACCCAGGTTTACTATGCGATATTACGGTATACATTAACCTGTATCCTTTTAAATACTAATAGCGATACATCTTGTATACCCGGCCGCTGTGGACAAGCGGTTCTAGGCGCTTCAGTCCGGAACCGCGATGCTGCTTCGGTCGCTGGTTCGAATCCTGCCTCGGGCATGGATGTGTGTGATGTCCTTAGGTTAGTTAGGTTTAAGTAGTTCTAGGGGACTGATGACCTCAGATGTTAAATTCCATAGCGCTCAGAGCCATTTTTGAGCCATGTTATGTATAAATGATGTGGAGCGTGGCGTGCTGTTTTTATTTTGTATTTCTTCCGTTGTGAGTTTTCCAAATTTTAATTTATTGATAGCTCTGTTTCGTGCCTTCGCAGATAATATGAAATAAATCCAAAAATGATAATTAAATAGATAGTATAGATTTTATGTTTTTATTTGAAATTCGATGATGGAAATAATAACAGGGACCATAGCTTCTCCTTTATTTTATAGTCTTTGCCATCGATACATTCTTTGACGTTATCCACTGTTTGTTACCCGATGTGACGTACTTGTCGTCAGATTATCAATTTTAAAGTATAAGTAAGTACCAGTAACTTCATTATCTTCAAAGTGACGAATGCTGACCTCTAGAATATTCACAAAGATGTATAATATACTCGCGAGAAGTATTGAGTTGTATCATGATACGATGTAATGAGGAGCACGCTTAAACGCCCGTGAATATGTGTACAATAGGCGGATTATGGTGAGTTTCTGATGACACTCAGAGGTTAATCTGGATTACTTGGAGTTCATTAGGAATGTGTCAATATTTTGCAGCGTTGTAGAATTATCGGGAATCTAAGCACCTTCGAGATAAGGAATTTAGTTTTAATATCTGGTTTGCTTTCTTTGACCAAGAGCAACGGCTAACGGTGTAAGTGGGTAGCCTGCAGGTATGGATGAAGAAGTGACAGTGCGCCCGAAGTCGCACAGCCGCCGCAGCGGAGGTTTGGCTCAGGGCCAGTCGACTTTCTCTGCTCCAGTTGGAGGTCGGGTCTTGCAGGCTCGACTCAGCCACCCAGCTTGCACTGTCAGAGCAACTGGGGGCGTAGCTCAGATGGTAGAGCGCTCGCTTAGCATGTGAGAGGTACCGGGATCGATACCCGGCGCCTCCAGCTATAATTTTAAGTTTGTTAACCATACTAAAAAACCTCTGTATGACTCACGGATAAATGATTTAAGAATTAAAGTTAACAACTCATTCATCAGTTGAGTTGCTAAGTCGTCGTCATATAAACAAACCAGATCATTGCTAGCTTCCGGACGAGTCTTTCTCCGAGATACGTATATGTAGAGTGAACACCTATGCACGGTAGTCAGAAACAGTCTGAAAAGGCTGTTAAAAGCCTATTTCAGGGTACGTTGTACTGGGAAATAATTTTTTGAAAACAAACTTCGATTCGATGCACGGAGTTATTTAGCGTTGAAGTTAGCGAATCAGGCCTCTACGCTTGTGAACTCAAGCGGCCCGCCAGATACAACTCGTGACAGTTGTCCTCACAGCTAAACTGATAGCGCACGAGAGGGCTCAGTCTTTGTCTCCGGTTCGATTTGTACTACCGTCCCAATCCAGTTACTGTATCGCTCTCTTATTCGGTTTTGGCAAACCAAACGCAGAACACGCTTGGTGACGCCGCCTGTGGTGGCCCGCTTGAATTTGCGCGTGCAAGGGCCTGATTGGCTAACTTCAGTGTTAATTAACTCGGAAACGCCGCAACGTATCAAATTTTTTCTGCCGGCCGCGGTGGCAGAGCGGTTCTAGGCGCTTCAGTCCGGAACCGCGCGACTGCTACGGCCGCAGATTCGAATCCTGCCTCGGGCATGGATGTGTGTGATGTCCTTAGGTTAGTTAGGTTTAAGTAGTTCTAAGTCTAGGGGACTGATGACCTCAGATGTTAAGTCCCATAGTGCTCAGAGCCATTTTGAAACTTTCTGAACAATTATTTCTCAGCACAACTTACCCTGCAGTACCCTTACAAGCTTTTCAGACTGTTTCTGACCACCCTCTGTACATGCATATACAGCTGTACGGTGCCGTTATTTCGGCTTACTACTGGGACAATGTGGCCGTACTGATGTATGGGTGAATATTTATAAGTGTGCGTGTATGTGGTCTGTTTAGCTCACCTTGTATTGTATTGAATACCATCGAGTAGGTCAAATAATTATATAGCACTGAATAGTAAATAATAATAATAATAATAATAATAATTCAGACGTCTGTAGACGTGTTAAGCGACTACAAAAGACATTAAGAGAATTATGAAGTACTGCAGTGCGCTTGAATAACACATCAAACTAGAAAAATAAATATTATTACAGCAGTGCTGCCCATGGTCTCTGACTGCACACTATGTCATCAACTATAAATAAATTTTATTATTGGTTTTAAAAGAAAGAATATCGATACACGTTCGCTCCAGGTCCACACGCCTGCACGTTAGATATTCCTAATTTATGTCAGTTGTCTTTTACATAGAGGTGGAAGACGTGTCCTCCTCTGATCTAAACTGATACTTGATTGTCCGTGACAATAATGAAAATATACTACAGCATTACGTTTGTGCCTGCAACTAGGTACAAAACTAATTTGGTTGAACCTATAAACATATTGCTAGGTGGATGTGCACTAAATTACTTTAATATAAATTGATTACAATAGAAGCATAGTCCATTAATTTTTTGATACTTCGCATGCTAACTAAACCAAGATTGATTGTATAAATTATGCCCTTTCGCTGCACATCAGCAAACACAACAGCAACACTTACAAGACAGTGCTGGCACAGTTTTCTTTTATTTATTTTCGTTTATATGTCTGCTGACTACACGGTGACCTATTACATATACACTAAAGCTGGAGTACATCACGATTCTTAGGGCTTTCCTGAACTGGGATGCTCTATGAAACGTCCCTGATTTCCAAATGCAATTACGAAAAGCGTGATACTTGAGGGATCAAGTACAGAAACTCAGAAAGTTTTGTGTAAAAAATTCTTACACTTTTACATGGGCTCCTTTCGCAACCCTCAAAAGGTCTAGATGATACACTGTCGCAACTTACGTGCGCTCAAAGATGTCTAGGGTGATGGACTGTATTGCATCCACAATTCTTGTGCACAGATCGCCAAGATTACATACGGCCAAGGCATACACAATTTCTTTCACATAAGCACACAGGAAGAAATCCAGAGCGCCTATGGGTCTATGTCCGGACATCGCAGTGGCCACTTGTTTGGTCTATCAGGCTCCATCTATCGCAGCCGGAAAGCTCTGTCCAGGAAGTCACAAACAAATAGATTAGATTAGATTAGATTAGATTAATACTTGTTCCATAGATCATGAATACGACACTTCGTAATGATGTGGAACGTGTCAGGTTAATAAAAGATGTCTGTACAAGAAATTACATTACACAAAATATTGCATGACACTAATGATTAAGTTTTTTTTTTTTTTTTTTTTTTTTTTACTTACTTTATATCTAAAAATTCAGCCAATGAGTAGAAGGAGTTGTCATCTAGAAATTCTTTTAATTTATTTTTAAATGTTAGTTGGCTATCTGTCAGGCTTTTGATGCTGTTTGGTAGGTGCCCAAAGACTTTTGTGGCAGCATAATTTACCCCTTTCTGTGCCAAAGTCAGATTTAACCCTGCATCTTCACGATCATCCTTTCTCCTGGTGTTATAGGTATGCACACTGCTATTACTTTTGAATTGGGTTGGATTATTATCAACAAATTTCATAAGGGAATATATATACTGTGAGGTTACTGTGAGGATCCCTAGATCCTTAAATAGATGTCTGCAGGATGACCGTGGGTGGGCTCCAGCAATTATTCTGATTACACGTTTTTGTGCAATGAATACTTTTCTACTCAACGATGAATTACCCCAGAATATGATGCCATACGAAAGCAGTGAATGAAAGTAGGCATAGTAAGCTAATTTACTGAGATTCTTATCACCAAAATTTGCAATAACCCTAATAGCATACGTAGCTGAACTCAGACGTTTCAGCAGACCATCAATGTGTTGCTTCCAGTTTAACCTCTCATCAATGGACACACCTAAAAATTTTGAAAATTCTACCTTAGCTACAGACTTCTGTTCAAATTCTATATTTATTACTGGAGTTTTGCCATTTACTGTACAGAACTGTATATACTGTGTTTTATCAAAATTTAAAGAGAGTCCGTTTGCTGAGAACCACTTAATAATTTTGTGAAAAACATCATTTACAATTACATCACTTAGTTCTTGGTTTTTGGATGTTATTACTATACTTGTATCATCAGCAAAAAGAACTAACTTTGCATCTTCATCAATGTGGAATGGTAAGTCATTAATGTATATCAAGAACAGTAAAGGACCTAAGACCGAACCCTGTGGGACCCCGTGCTTGATAGCACCCCAGTTTGAGGAATCAGCTGTTTTAACATTACACGAACCACTTATTTCAACTTTCTGCATTCTTCCAGTTAAGTATGAATTAAACCATTTGTGCACTGCCCCACTCAAACCATAATGATTTAGCTTATCTAAAAGAATTCCATGATTTACACAATCAAAGGCCTTTGAGAGATCACAAAAAATACCAATGGGTGATGTCCGGTTATTCAGAGCATTTAATATTTGATCAGTGAAAGCATGTATAGCATTTTCTGTTGAAAAGCCTTTCTGAAAACCAAACTGACATTTTGTTAGTACTTTATTTTTACAAATATGGGAGGCTACTCTTGAATACATTACTTTCTCAAAAATTTTTGATAGAGCTGTCAGAAGAGAGATTGGGCGGTAGTTGTTGACATCCGACATATCCCCCTTTTTATGCAATGGTTTTACAATGGCATATTTCAGTCTATCAGGGAAAACACCCTGCTCCAAAGAGCTATTACATACGTGGCTGAGAATTCTACTTATCTGTGGGGAACAAGCTTTAAGTACTTTGCTGGAAATGCCATCAATTCCGTAAGAGCTTTTACTTTTCAGTGAGTTTATTATTTTACTGATTTCAGAGGGAGAGGTTGGTGGAATTACAGCTGTTTCAAACTGTGCAGGTATGGCCTGTTCTATTAATAGCCTTGCCTCTTCTAGTGAAGATCTAGATCCTATTTTCTCCACAACATTTAAAAAATGATTATTCAAAATATTTTCAATTTCTGATTGTTTGTTAGTGCACTTGTCATTCAATTTTATTGCACTAAAGTCTTCCTGTGCTCTTGGTTGCCCTGTTTCCCTTTCAATAATATTCCAAATTGCTTTAATTTTATTATCAGAGTTACTGATCTCAGACATGATACACATGCTTCTGGACTTTTTAATAACTTTTCTTAGTACCGCACAATAGTTTTTATAATATTGAACAATTTCGGGGTCAGTACTCCATCTTGCTGTTAGATACAGTTCTCTTTTGTGGTTGCAAGATATTCTTATTCCTTTAGTTAGCCAAGGTTTTTTATATGTTTTCTTGGAATTATGTTTAACTATTTTCTTGGGAAAACAATTTTCAAATACCCTTAAAAATGTATTGTGAAATAAGTTATATTTCAAGTTTGCATCGGGTTCCTTATACACTTCATCCCAGTCTAGCTGCTGTAGGCTTTCCCTAAAGTTTGCAATATTTATATTGTTAATTGAACGCACTGCTTTGAAAGTCTGATTTATTATACTGCATGGAGCTATGTCATGTACTGTAACAAGCTGTGCACTATGATCTGAAAGACCATTCTCAACAGGATAAGCATTTATGTCCTTAAACTTATCTTGGTCTATAAAAAAGTTATCTATCAATGTACTGCTGTTCTTTGTTATCCGAGTAGGAAAATCAATGACGGAGCTCAAATTGAAAGAACTGAGTAATACTAAAAGGTCATTCTTCCTATTACACTCTTTCAGGGAATCAACATTGAAATCCCCACAAATGATAATTTGCTTCCCCCTGTCTGACAGATAGCACAACAAAGCATCCAAGTTTTCCAGAAATAGCTGGAAATTCCCTGAGGGGGACCTATACACTGTTACAATTATGAAAGTGCCATCCTTTAGTTTAAGTTCAGTGGCACATGCTTCCATATGTTGCTCTACACAAAATTTTTTAGTTTCTAAATTTTTTGCACTGTGGAAGCTTTTGACATATATGGCAACTCCTCCTCTCATCATATTATCTCTACTTACATGTGCAGCTAATTTGTACCCATTGATGCTAACCTTTTGCATATCAGTGACAATGTGATGCTCAGACAGGCATAGTACATCTATTACATTCTCAGTTTCTATATCTTCTAAACAAAGCAGAAGCTCATCAATTTTATTGTTCAATCCCCCAATATTTTGATGAAATATACTAACATTTTTGATTTTACTTTTGCAACTATCTTGAACTTTTTTGACATCTTTAGTACTTGCATGGCTGAGTTTCCCACTGGACACTGATCTTACACTAAAAAAGAGTTTCCACCATGAGATGTAGTTCCTCCCCCCTTTAAATTTCCTGCTATCAGCCCAGCCAGTTTACCCTTCCCTTTCCTGTTGAGGTGTAGGCCATGTCTAGTATAGTCCCACCTACAGAGTGAATCAACACGAACCACACCAATGTGTGACCCCGCATCAGATCCAAGTAGCCGTTCCAACTCCAAATTAACTCTCCTGACAGAAGAGGTCAAATGAGGTCGGTCGTGGCGCTCCAGAACCGACACAAACCCAACACTGGTATGATTCGATGCCGATGCAATATTTGCCAGGTCACACTCTATGCTGTACCCCGGATCTCTGTCAATACTGTTGCCCGGCCCACCCACAATAACCACGGTGTCTTCCTTAGTAAAACCTTTACATAGTGAACCTAAATCCTCTGTAACCTGCCCAAGTTCAGCACTAGGTTTGAAAAAACTTGTGACCTGGTAATCCAACCCTAATTCATCCTGCAGAAGTTGGCCCACACCCCTAGCATGCGAACTACCTAGCAACAAGACTTTCTTTCTCTTTGCAGACTTCCCTACATTCTTAATCAATTTGCTGCTGAAAGCTTGTTGAGCCCTGTGTACATCTACTTCTGTGAGAGGCTCATCAGTTTCTGACTGAGGCAACAGGTCAAACCTATTTTGTACATTAATAACAAAGCGGTCAGAAGAATTTCTTGGCCTGTTCCTCATGCCTGTTGCCACTTCCCACCCCTGTTTACCCTTCTCCCCCCTTAACCTGCCCAGTTCTCGCCTAGCCTCATCTAACTCAGCCTGAAGGGCAGCAATTTTCCCCTCCTGTTCCACAATCTTCCTATCTCTACTGCATAGCCTACAGAACCACTGATGAGTCTCGCTCATTTTCCCAATTCCCACGCCACTACAGTCGCCCCAATGAAAAAAGTTACTACATCCATCACACCAGACCCCGGAGCTAACGATCCTACGGCACGTCAGGCACTTTACACTCATGGTACAAATCTATTTTAGTGACAGAAAGACAATTAAGTTACCGGAAAACAATGAAAATACGTGTACGAAAAATTAGGCCTACTCGCGACTATGTAAACAGTGGTTCAGAAGTTTTTTACTGGAAATTACTTAAGAGATGACGATACTCTACAGATATAAATGGGCAGCAAACGTATTTAGCACACTAAACTATCAGTAAATGCACTTAAGATTGCGGTATGAAGTTTAATCTGAAAACTCAAAAGTTCGGCCTGGCCGCGATATGTAAACAAAATGAACTTTACGTGATTACTGTGAATAAATAAATTCCATCCTGCTGAAAGATCACATTTGCTGAAGGGGAAGCAGCTGAAGGACTATAAATTGCTCAGTTACATCCTGCTTAACGGTGTATAACAGAACGTAAAATCATGTATGTCAGTAATTTCTTTACATGTAATGTTTTATGTAAATATAGCCTTTGACTGCGAGTGTAACAACTAAGAGACTGTTATCTTTGGTCATGGGGGAAGGATGTCGAGCTTTGAAGGTGGTGATTGATGGTCTTTGGATCGGGAGCGTGGGTTGGAGGAGGTGGCGATACAGATGTGGTGTAAAACAATGTCTTATTTCATATTGTTGTAGAAGTGTTAAATGTGAATAAATGAATTAAATAGTGATGAACAAATATAATGTAACGTTTGCTCTCTAAAAACAAAAATACCACGTCGCCCTACAAACCAGTTAGTCTCATCCAAACACCCGCGGGAACATCGCAGTGGAATCACCTCTAGACTTCACGAAGACAACAACGCAGCCATCGATATGAGTTAAGTACCAAACTGTTCGTACTTGTTAACGACCTCGGCCTATAAATTTGAATCTCCTGTAGTGCCTGAAGTCACCATGTGGACAAAGGAGTAGGACAACTTATATATTGTGGAAATCTTAGGAAGAGATCCGTTAAACTTGGGGCTCGTCCGCGATATTACAGTTAAGTGCGATGAGACTAATTGTGCTTCGTTTGCGATACACTATCAATTTTATAATTCGTAAAACATGAATAACATTGTACACGTTTCCTGGACCAGAAAAAGTAGTGTGAGGATCAAGAAAGTGCTAGCTTATCGGAGAGCTGGACCTGTGATCGACGTCGTGGTGTGATGGTGTGAAAAGATAAGTACAATTCTGCTTTGTTTTAAACTTTTCGTCAAAACTGTGTCCAAACACGTGGTGCCATCATGACGCTATCAGAAGAAATTAAAAATGAAGTGGGAGAAACGTTAGACTCGAACGTGTGTGGTGTAAGTGACGATCCAGATGACTCACAAAATGAAAGAAAACCGGATCAACAGGACTGGATAAGTTTACTCTTTGCCAGAATGGGACAAATGCAGTCCGAATTTACAATGGCAATGAATTCAAATAGTGAATTCCTAGAATGAAAAATAAATGCATCCAGTGAGTCGCTAGAAGCGAAATTAAACTTAACTAGTGAATCGCTGGAAGCAAAAATGAAAAGCAACGGTGATGTACTGAAAGAAGAGATCTCAAATTTGAAACTTCAATTAGAAGAAAGTTTGAAGGGCGTGAACTCCAAAATTGAGGCTATAGAAAATAAGTTTGTGACTTCAGAAAATAAATTGGCCACAGTTAGCTCAAGTCAAGGAAAAGAGATTGAAAGGTTAACTGCAGCTCAAAGAACTGTGGAGGAAAGAGTAGACAAATTAAGTCTAGATACAGAATCAAAAGTTAACACCTTAGATGCTGAATTAAATAAGATAAAAGAGTCTGTAACGTGTAATTTAAGTGTAATAGACAAGAGATTCACTGAAATGCAAGATAATTTTGTGTCTAGAAATTTATGTATGAATGGTGGGAGTGTGTGGAGTAATTCACCTTTAAAAAGTTTTCCTCGTGATAATTTATACCCTGTAGACTTTTTACAACACTGCTCTGACAACCTTATCCCTGGCATGTCTGATAATCTAAAGATTAAGTTTGTAAAAAAGTTCCTTGAGGGAGAAGCTTTGTCTAGGGCAAACCAATATTTTGATGAGTGGAAAACATTTGATGATTTTAAGAAGAGTTTCTTAAATAAGTTTTGGTCTGAGACTGAGCAGGGTAGAATAAAAAGTGAATTTTTAAATGGGCCTAGTTTCAGGGGCAGAAACCGCTCAATGAAAGACTTTTGCAGGGATCAACTTAGGAAATTGGTGCATCTAGATAAACTCTTCGACAAAAGGAGGTTACCTCAAAGAATACAGTGGGAATTAGTGCATGGATCTGATGACTGTTTAGACCAGTTTCTAAAATATATAGACAAATTAGACAGGGCAATGGAGAGAAATGTGCAACAGTTTAGTAATGGAAACCATTACAGTGGGAGGTGGAATTCTGATTACCGTGGGGAGAACACTAGAAGAGATTTTCGGAATGAACACCAATATGATAGAACAAGAGAGTACAATGATAATGGAAGAGGGAGTAACTGGGAAAACAGTGGTGTAACTAGGAACAACAGGTGGGAAGGTAACAACAGAATGAATACAAATTGGAGGGGTGACAATAGATGTAGACATCCGGAAAACTCCGTGCCACCTCAGTGAGGGACCACAGCTTTGGGGTGAACAGATTTAAATATAATAGGACCACTAACGTTCACACAAAACCCAATAGTGTAAATAACTGTACCATTAACAAACAGGTTAAAAACCAGGAGTATCAAGTGAATTATATAAATTTTGATAAAAAAAAATTGGGATGCTATGTGGCACAGTAGACCACCACAAAATAAACATAGGGTAGATCAAAGTTCTGACTCAATTCTGGATGAGGAGATGTTAAATGAATTTTACGGCTGGGCAAAAAGGGGAGAGCAAGCTACTGATGAAGAGAGTAATAAATGTTTTATTTCAGAATTGGGGGGGTTGTTCACACAAGAAGGTAATAGTGAATCAGCTGATGATATACATAAGCAACAGGAAAAAGAATCAACCATAGAAAGTGAGAAACAGAGAGAAATAGATGAAACTGGCAGTAAAGTATACCATAGTAGTGATGATGTTAGTATAATTGATGTGAAAAGTATGGTAAGCAAACCAGAATGTGAGTACAATGTTTTTATTGAAATAAATAATGAATTGTTGAAACTTGATGATACTTGTGATGAACCAAAGGAATATGACAAGAATAATGAAGTGACGGCTGAAAATCAATTGCTACATGTTTGTCCTGATGATCTCATGGTTAATCAAATTGGTGATAACAAAAGTGAAAATATTGTGAAAGAATTAGATTTGCGTGATATTGAAAGTAAAGGAAGCCAATTTTTAGAAATCCTGTGGAACCAGTATAATGAGAGTGGTAGTAGCAAAGTGTTTTGGTATCATCTAAGTGTAATTAGTAGAGTTTTATGCCCACACTGGTGGGAGAATAAAAGAAAGAGTCTGAGTGAAAGGTACATAAACAGTAGGGAGATATTTTGTGTGCAGCCAAAGTGTGAACTTGACACTGGTAACTTAGAATCTGAAACTCAGGTAAACCTGATGAAGACTGAAAGGGAGGAAGTAGATGGAAATTATAAAGAAATTGAAAAAGATTTATTATGTGAAGGCCCTGAGGGGAAGGCAGATGAAAAGGAATTAGACTGTCCATACATTAAAATAAGAGTCAATCAATGGGAAGGACACAGTCTTATTGATACAGGAAGCCCCATATGTGCAATATCAGAAAAATTTAGAGATAAAATTAGAGATGGTAAGAACTTTGTAGAAATGCCGGTTGTAGGGGTAAATATCAGAGGTGCCACTGGTAGACAAAGTAAGGTAGTTAAGAGTCAAGTATTGTTAACGTTTGAAATTGAAAATGTGGAGTTTGAGCAGGGTTGCCTTGTGGTCCCAAGGTTAGAAGAAAATATCATTTTTGGCATGGATTGGGTCTTAAAAGTGGGTGTAAGCTTCTCTTCGGAAGATAAGAGTGTTATAATTACTGATCCTGAGAAAAATAGTATTCTGAAAACAGAAATGTTCATTCTTAACTGTAGTAATTCTTGCAACCTTATCGAAGCTGTTGTAAGCGAGGTAGATAATCAACCCATAAGTGATAACACACCCTCTGACCTTATAAATGAACAAAATTTCGAAGAATTAGTCGAAGTCAAATTGAAGGAAGCTGCAAATCTAAGTGAAAGTCAGAAAAATCAGTTAAGAGAAGTGTTATGGGAATTTGAGGATACATTTAGTGAGAGACCAGGGAAGGTAAAAAACTATCAGTGCAGACTTCAACTCAGAGATCATCATCCTTTCTTCTTAAAGCCATATGGCATTCCATTCTCCAGGAAAAAGATGTAGAAAGGGGAATTCAAAAAATGGAAACTAGGGGGATTATAGAAAGAAGTAGAAGTGCTTACAACAACCCAATAGTAGTTGTGTCTAAGAGAAATGGTGGGATTAGACTTGTGCTTGACTCTATTCACCTTAATAAGTTCTTGATTAGAGAAAATGACCATCCTGACTATATGGATGAACTTCTGCACAAATTTGATAATGTAAAAATTATGAGTAGCCTAGACTTGACATCTGGTTTTCACCAAATACCACTTGAACTTGATTCTAGGAAGTATACTGCCTTTTTGTATGGTGGCAAAAGTTACCAATATTGTGTTGTCCCTTTTGGATTGAATGTATCTGTGGCTGAATTTATCAGAGCACTGGATTTTGTATTAGGTGATGAATTGTCTTCAAAATTAATAGTATATGTCGATGACATTCTTGTAACTGAAAAACCTGGGAAGATCATCTAAACCTTCTGAGACAAGTCTGTTCAAAATTGAGGGAAGGGGGAATGACTGTAAAATTGGAAAAATGTTGTCTTGGAGTTAATGAACTGAAATTTTTGGGGCATAATATTTCAGAAAAGGGAATCTTACCTGATAAGGACAAACTTGAGGCCATTGTAAACTTCCCTACCCCCAAGAACAAAAAACAACTAAAGTCCTTTTTTGGTCTCACTGGATTCTATAGAAAATTTCTTAGTACCTAAGCTTGAAATGCAAACTGCTTATGTAACTTACTAAAAAAGAATACTGTTTGGGATTGGACACAAGAATGTCAAGATGCATTCGTGGAAATAAAACAACAACTGTCCCAAAGTCAGATGTTGTATAGACCTGTTATGTCGTTGCCATTCTGTATAATGACAGATAGTAGTGAGACAGGTTTAGGGGCACACTTGTTTCAAAACATAGAAGTAGAAGGAAAATTAGAACACCATTCTATTGCTTTTGCTAGCTGGGTTTTACAAAAGTATGAAAAATCATATGCAGTCAAAGAGAAGGAACTACTTGCCATCCACTGAGCATTTAATAAGTTTAAAAGTTATCTGTTAGGGCACAAGGTAATTGTTTTCTCTGGCCATAAAGCTCTATCTTACATTCAGGACTGCAGACTCTGTCATTACCATATAACAAGGTGGGTTTTATTCCTTCAACAGTTTGACTATGAGATCAAATTTATTCAGGGTAAACGTAATGTCATTGCAGATGCCCTTTCCAGACTACCATTAGGTGCAGATGTTGAAAATACTTATGGAAAAGAGGAGAAAGAGTTCAAACTATGTACTTAAAGGGTGTAAAAGATGAAGCTGAAATATTGAAAATCTGTAATGATATTCGTAGAAACCAAAACCACGATGAAAATTGGAAGTTGGTTAAAAGTTATATAGGGAAAAAGGGAGGAGAAAAGGTAGATCAGTATTATAAAGTACAAAAAGGGATTTTGTTTAGGAGACCTAGACCTGACTTAGACAATTGGAAACTATGCTGACCTGAGCAATGTATTGACACGTTAATCAGGTACGTACATGAAAGCTTCAGACACTGCGGAGCAACAAAATGTATACAGAAGATACAGGAAAATGTATACTTCTATAATATCAGTAGGAGAGTGAAGAAAAAACTTGAAACCTGTGATCGTTGTCAGAGGGTAAAAGTGAGTAACCAGACTTCTAAAGGATTGATGCAAAACATTTTACCAAATAAAAACCTTGAATTGACAGCTGTTGATCTATATGGACCACTACCAAGATCAAGGGGAGGGTACAGTTTCATCTTCGTAATAGTTGATGTTTTCTCTAAATTTATAAAATTGTATACATTAAAAAGAGCAACCAGTAAACAAATTATCATCAAGCTGAAGAATCATTATTTCACAAATGTTGGTATACCCCAGGCCACCATGTCTGATAATGGGTCACAGTTTACATCTAAATTATGGAAATTTATTATTGAAGATACAGGAATAAAACATATTTTGATTTCGGTTTTTCACCCATCAAGTAACCCAGCAGAAAGGTACATGAGGGAAATTGAAAGGCTCTGCAGAACATACCTTAGTAAAAATCATGATAATTGGATTGAAAATGTTACTGACTTCGAGGATATAATGAACAGCCTACAGCATTCATCCACTGGTTTTTCACCTTATGAAGTAATGTTTAATAGACAACCTGCAAATTTGATTTCTGAGAATGTTGATTTCCCACCTTGTCAAACTATGACACCCCAGGAAAGAAAGACAGCTGTTAGGAACACTATGAAAAGGCAGGGAGAGGTAAGAAAATGGAGACATGATGCAAGAAGTAAAGGAGTACAGTTCAGGATGGGAGATCTGGTTTTAGTAAAAACACAGGAATAATCTAAATTGATGAGTTCTGAAATAAAGAAATTTTTCAACATCTATATAGGCCCCTTTGAAATCAAGGAAAACCCACACCCTAATGCCTATAGGCTAATCTACCCAAAATCCAAGAAGTTATTTTGATTGCACAATGTTACAGAGTTAAAACTCTACAAACATGACCCATAAAATAGACATTAATAAGAAAAATGGTGCTCGGAAAGAACTAGTTGACTGGCCCAACTATATCACTTTATTGCTTTATCATTCAAGGAAAACTTCATGTCAAAGTGTGGGACTATGTCAACTGAAAGTATGAAGTAGATTTTGTGTATGTGAATTACGTCTGTATTAATGTTTCTTTGTTCTCTAATATACCCATTCATTAAAGTTGGTATCAGATTAGTGTGTCAGACTACGAATCAGTCTTCAGTGTCATAGTAATGTCTCTTAACAAAAACCAAAGTTAATGATGTGGACACTTTTAAAGAAATAAGATATGAATAATGATTGTGTGTAAGAAGACAAAACCTTGTCATTTGTAAACTATGTCAGATGGGACATTATTTAATGGATAAAGCAAACTGGAGGTACTTGTCAGATTATGAGAGTGTGCATTGAAAGACCAGACATATTACATTGTGTTAAAAATATAGTGGATAGTCATGAAATTTAATTATGCAAATTAAGAATATATTGAGGTTTAGAGCATTATGGAGACAGATGTTGGTGTGTTATGTTTGAAACCCCTGTGATGGATTGAAGATTATGTGATACTAATTTTGAAGTTTATATTGTGGGAGAATATTTTGTAATAGTTTAGATAATTTAATGCTAAAGTGAATGAAGAGCTGTTAGGAATTTATCCCATACCCTGTTACACAATTTGAAATAATTTCTATTCATGGCAATATGCTATTTGAGCATAAGAGGGTGAATAAAAATGAAACACTGTTTAATAATTATGTAAAGTTAAGGTATAAATACCAGCAATCTTACACAATTTAAGTGTAGAGTTTGTCATAGTTTGACCTATAAAGCTGACATAGATGTACAACGTGAGGATACTGCATTGATAGTCACAATCATATATGGAACGTCTCAGCTACCTCATTATAAATGAACATTAAATCATAAATATATAAACCAATCTGACTCTGAAAATACAGTGCTGATCATACATAATTGAATGTGCACTGGATCCACCATGTGATTATATTCATCACATATACATGAATTTTCCCTAAGAGTCAACCATTTAACATTGTGTATAAGTATTACAATATTTTGAACTATGTCTATTTTATGTACATGGTTAAAAGAACCTGTTTATTTTAGAATAATGATTTCTTTAGATTTAATGGTTGTTTTGGGCACAAGCTATACCATAAGGTATTTTATCGAAGCACTAATATTAAAAGATTGTGAGAGATACATCATTTCACAGTTCACTTAATACATTCTAAAGAAACCACTGATAATGTTAACTAAGATGCATTAAGTCAGTATTGAAGTAAACTTGAGTGTATACATATACTGTATAATTATGCACCCATCTTAACACAGCACTGCAGGTACCATGATCAATTAAATTTAAGGTGCCATATTTTATTGTTAGTTATAAACTCATTACATTTATTACTCAATACAGCCAATGTAACCTTCAAATTGTATATCTTGGAAAGTATATATATATATATATATATATATATATATATATATATATATATATATATATATATATAAGATCACTTGGGAAACCAATTTTATTACTAACTTTCGGAACTGGAAATTTTATCATGATGTGTGTATTAGATTATTTTATTCCATAGTGACACACAATCCCATGCATGCCATGCATGGACTTGTGTGTGTGTGTGGGGGGGGGATTATTATAACAGTACGTAAAATCATGTATGTCAGTAATTTCTTTACATGTAATGTTTTATGTAAATATAGCCTTTGACTGCGAGTGTAACAACTAAGAGACGGTTGTCTTTGGTCATGGGGGAAGGATGTCGAGCTTTGAAGGTGGTGGTTGATGGTCTTTGGATCGGGAGCATAGGTTGGAGGAGGTGGCGATACAGATGTGGTGTAAAACAATGTCTTATTTCATATTGTTGTAGAAGTGTTAAATGTGAATAAATGAATTAAATAGTGATGTGCAAAAATAATGTAACGTTTGCTCTCTAAAAACAAAAATACCAAGTCGCCCTACAAACCAGTTAGTCTCATCCAAACACCCGCGGGAACATCGCAGTGGAATCACCTCTAGACTTCACGAAGACAACAACGCAGCCATCGATATGAGTTAAGTACCAAACTGTTCGTACTTGTTAACGACCTCGGCCTATAAATTTGAATCTCCTGTAGTGCCTGAAGTTACCATGTGGACAAAGGAGTAGGACAACTTATAGACTGTGGAAATCTTAGGAAGAGGTCCGTTAAAGGTGCCTATTACTGTCTGCTCGATGAAAGGTCGAACTGTGTTGTCTTTCAACATCGCACACCACACATTCACCTTTTCGCTGTCTCTGACGTGTCCCCATAAACTTTGCGAGTTTTGCGAAATCTATAAGCGAGTGACATGCCGATTTATCTTTCCACCTTGTGGAAGGTTTCTTCGACAGACAAAACATTTACTAGATAACTGGGATCTGTCCAGTCCAGTCCAACAAACACTCCTGGAAATGGAAAAAAAACACATTGACACCGGTGAGCCAGACCCACCATACTTGCTCCGGACACTGCGAGAGGTCTGTACAAGCAATGATCACACGCACGGCACAGCGGACACACCAGGAACCGCGGTGTTGGCCGTCGAATGGCGCTAGCTGCGCAGCATTTGTGCACCGCTGCCGTCAGTGTCAGCCAGTTTGCCGTGGCATACGGAGCTCCATAGCAGTCTTTAACACTAGCAGCATGCCGCGACAGCGTGGACGTGAACCGTATGTGCAGTTGACGGACTTTGAGCGAGGGCGTATGGTGGGCATGCGGGAGGCCGGGTGGACGTACCGCTGAAGTGCTCAACACGTGGGACGTGAGGTCTCCACAGTACATCGATGTTGTCGCAAAGTGGTCGGCGGAAGGTGCACGTGCCCGTCGACCTGGGACCGGACCGCAGCGACGCACGGATGCACGCCAAGACCGTAGGGGACCGCACCGACACTTCCCAGCAAATTAGGGACACTGTTGCTCCTGGGGAATCGGCGAGGACCATTCGCAACCGTCTCCATGAGGCTGGGCTACGGTCCCGCACATCGTTAGGCCGTCTTCCGCTCACGCCCCAACATCGTGGAGCCCGCCTCCAGTGGTGTCGCGACAGGCGTGACAGGGTGACGAATGGAGACGTGTCGTCTTCAGCGATGAGAGTCGCTTCTGCCTTGGTGCCAATGATGGTCGTATGCGTGTTTGGCGCCATGCAGGTGAGCGCCACAATCAGGACTGCATACGACCGAGGCACACAGGGCCAACACCTGGCATCATGGTGTGGGGAGCGATTTCCTACACTGGCCGTACACCTCTGGTGATCGTCGAGGGGACACTGAATAGTGCACGGTACATCCAAACCGTCATCGAACCCATCGTTCTACCATTCCTAGATCGGCAAGGGAACTTGCTGTTCCAACAGGACAATGCACATCCACATGTATCCCGTGCCACCCAACGTGCTCTAGAAGGTGTAAGTCAACTACCCTGGCCAGCAAGATCTCCGGATCTGTCCCCCATTGAGCATGTTTGGGACTGGATGAAGCGTCGTCTCACGCGGTCTGCACGTCCAGCACGAACGCTGGTCCAACTGAGGCGCCAGGTGGAAATGGCATGGCAAGCCGTTCCACAGGACTACATCCAGCATCTCTACGATCGTCTCCATGGAAGAATAGCAGCCTGCATTGCTGCGAAAGGTGGATATACACTGTACTAGTGCCGACATTGTGCATGCTCTGTTGCCTGTGTCTATGTGCCTGTGGTTCTGTCAGTGTGATCATGTGATGTATCTGACCCCAGGAATGTGTCAATAAAGTTTCTTCTTCCTGGACAATGAATTCACGGTGTTCTTATTTCAATTTCCAGGAGTGTATTAATAGCAAACTCGTGACGAAGCAGGAAATCGCTTCGCTTCAGTGTTTGAATGCTTGCACAATTTGAACTTTTTAAGCATGCAGCACCTTTGAACTATTGAGTGAAGGTTATTTAGCTCTCGTGATGCTCAGCGAACTGTCTGGCGAGCTGTTTGGAAGATCCCTATGATTTCGTCCACCATTTCATCAGATGTACATTTCCTACGAGGGCCTGACTGATTACACTCCCAGTGGCCAGGAACTTGTCATAACAAGCCGTAATTGTCGAAATGTCTGGTGGATCCATTTGAAATATACGTCGGAAATTTCTTTTTGTAGCAATTGGTGATTTCATTTCCACATACTTCACCATGAATTGCGCTCTCTCTTGAGCTGTAGTCATTTCCTGTAATTTTTTAGCACCTGAAACAAAACATAAGGATTAATTTAGAAAGAGATCTACACGAAACTTATTGAGTTGCCTTACATGATGCCTCCAACGGCAAGTATCTATGTCTCATAGTTTACCTTAAATGCAGTTTTCATGTGGACGCTCTGTGTTATTGTGTTACATAAATATACTCTAAATTTGGTCTAATGCGATAATACGTTACTTGTCTGAAATGACAAAATTACTTGCTGCAGACAGTTGCTTACTCAGTGCGCCTTACTGTCACTAACACATTATTAAAGATTGTACTCATACCACCTGGCAGAACTTACAACAATTCTCCGAATATGAGTGAATGGTGCGTTTCTGCAGTCGTCACTTATTACCTAAACGACGCCTATTGCATACGGCGAGGACTAAAACCTACGCAGAAGTACATTGTGACGAATTACACTAAGCTGAAGTACAGTACTACAGCTACTACTGCTATATTACTACTACTACTCGTATTACAACTCATGTTACTTGTGGAGAGAGTTGTGCTTAAGCTTAGAGTTCCTAGGAACACATCATGTTTGTGGAGTCGCTACTTCAATCTAGTGACTAACTTGAGAATGATTTTAGAAATGAAGGAACATCAAATGGTTCAAATGGCTCTGAGCACTATGGCACTTAACATCGATGGTCATCAGTCCCCTAGAACTTAGAACTACTTAAACCTAACTAACCTAAGGACAGCACACAACACCCAGTCATCATGAGGCAGAGAAAATCCCTGACCCCGCCGGGAATCGAACCCGAGAACCCAGGCGCGGGAAGCGAGAACGCTACCGCACGACCACGAGCTGCGGACTGAAGGAACATCATAAGCATATTGCGCAAATTTCTGCAGTTTTTGTTGCTATTTGAGTTCTACGTATTTAACTGCTGCATAATATATTAAAGCTATTTGGAATACATCGCAAATTTTTGACAAGTAAAATTATATATATTTGTGAAACTAGTTATATTACGTGTGTACGATTAAGCAAAATTTCGTCGGTAGTGCAGTAACTTGTACCTTTAAACAGAAGACGATCTTTTACCATGGAATATGTTATATTCGCAAATTAACTGAGTTTCGTTGATTTCTTAGCAGTTTTACGTATCTTGAAAATGGAAATTTGAGTTAGTTTCGAACAGTTTCTATCTCGAAATCTGTTTACCTTTTAGTAACTTCTTAGGATTTCGGGGCGTAATGATTTTTGGCAGTCTCCTCGGGTCTGCTGCCGGAATTGACTTGTAACTGGTTTTTGATAACACTCCTTCTTAATTTAATTTTACTTACTGATTATTGGTATGTAATAGAGTAGTAATGTAACGAACAGATGACTAAATGCAATATTGACGAGGTTTTCCCATTGCAACGCTTTTAAATTTCAATGAAATGTTTGTTCTCAGATTCATGTTCTGCCTTGGGGCATGTTTCCATATTTGGAAAAATCTTAATTTTCCGAGTTATCCTTTTTAACTTTGTTGAAAGACTGCAGCTTATAAAAAGTGAATGCCATCACTTAAAAATGGATAAGAAAATGTAATAAACTTCTGTTACATTTGCGGAAGTCTGAAAAGTGTTCGACGGCCCATTTTCCTCTACTATTACCTTCGTATTACATTCTTATTCATCTCTTTTTATTTATCTTTCCTGGTTTGTAGTATCCTTTCTTCATAGTGCTTAAGAACTCCATCTATCACTGCCCACATCGAGTGGTTGTTATTGTAACAGGAAATCTCCGGGTGCTATCTCCTGATCACACCCAAAGTACCCTAATGACTAACCATCGACTTCATACTACAGTGGTAAGTTCACTATAGTATACCAGACTGACTATGCTACACATTTTGCTGTAGTTTTCCTTGTTCCAGACATCCTGAGAAATGCCTGATAAACTGTTTCATTTGAAAAGATGGTCTTCTGTTGGCATGTTATGCCTTTTACATTGTAAGACTTCCAAAAGATGTGAGGAGGGAATCATTTTTTCTGAACAGCTGGAAAGAGTAGTTCACATTTAAGAGAGACCGCATATGAGACGCCGGAGAGACCGATTCTTGAGTACTGCTCGAGTGAATGGGATCCGTGCCGGGTCAGACTGAAGGAAGACGTCGAAACAATTCAGAGGCGGGCTGCTAGACATGATACCAGTAGGTTCGAACAACACGTAAGTTTTACGGAGATGCATTGGGAGCTCAAGTGGGAATCGACGACGTTCGTTTCGAGAAATACTATTGCGAAAACTTAGAAAACCGGCATATGAAGCTGACTGCCGAACGATTTTACTGCCGCCAACATACATTGCGCGTAAGGACCACTAAGATAAGATACGAGAAATTAGGGCTCATACGGAGGCATATAGACAGTCGTTTTTCCCTCGCTCTGTTTGCGAGTGGAACAGTAAAGGAAATGAATGGTAGTGGTGCAGGAGGCTACCCTCCGCCACGCATCGTACGCTAGCTTGCGTAGTATCTGTGTAGATATAGATGTGTGATATCGCCACAGTGCTGTTCATGCTTCTGATGCTCTATTAGGTACGGTGCCTGTAATATCGCGAGTTCTGAATTAAACCCTTTCTCTTTCACACATCTCCCTTTCGCCAGCGTATAATTGCTAACAAAAATCATTGTAGCATTGCGTCATAACTGCCAATTATTGTAATTCTGGTTCTGTTCGGATGCGCATTGTACCCATTAACGACAAATAAATGCCACACACTTTAATTACACACGAATGCGCAATTAGCAAACGAAATAATGAGCTACCGCCATCTCTCTCTACCCGGTCAATGGCAGTATCATATAATGTGATTGTGGAAAGCTGGCGAATATTTGTTCAAACTGTGAGACTGGCGACGCCAGAGCCAAGGTTAGTGACTTTCAAGTATTTCGCGGATGATACGTGAGTTCATTCTTGTGAAGTTAAAGCTCTAAGTAATCTAACAATAAAAGGAGGAGAAACACGAATATGGAAACGAAGTTTTGTTTATCAGGAAGTTAATTTTCTAAAAGATTTTCAGTTTAACGAATACGTAAAATTCCAACACGTCTTCAAAGTGCCCCGATTTTTCGACTGCTGATATTCTGCTTGGCTATAAACTTGATAAAAACTGCCTTGTTCTTTTTCCTGACCTTATCCGTTATCCTCCCGGGGTCGCACTATTGACATGTATTTGGCAATGTTACTGGCGGAGGGTGGACTGGACGGGTATCCTACCAGTCGTCACCCCTTCTTTCAGGGACGTAAATTGTATACCCCATCTGTTTCGTCTAGTGTTTTCCATGTGAAAGTACAGGGTGTTTGAAAAATGACCGGTATATTTGAAACGGCAATACAAACTAAACGAGCAGCGATAGAAATACACCGTTTGTTGCAATATGCTTGGGACAACAGTACATTTTCAGCCAGACAAACTTTCGAAATTACAGTAGTTACAATTGTCAACAACAGATGGCGCTTCGGTCTGGGAAACTCTATAGTACGATATTTTCCACATATCCACCATGCGTAGCAATAATATGGCATAGTCTCTGAATGAAATTACCCGAAACCTTTGACAACGTGTCTGGCGGAATGCCTTCACATGCAGATGAGATATACTGCTTCAGCTGTTCAATTGTTTCTGGATTATGGCGGTACACCTGGTCTTTCAAGTGTCCCCACAGAAAGAAGTCACAGGGGTTTATGTCTGGCGAATAGGGAGGCCAATCCACGCCGCCTCCTGTATGTTTCGGATAGCCCAAAGCAATCATACGATCATCGAAATATTCATTCAGGAAATTAAAGACGTCGGCCGTGTGATGTGGCCGGGCACCATCTTGCATAAACCACGAGGTGTTCGCAGTGTCTTCTAAGGCGGTTTGTACCGCCACAAATTCACGAAGAATGTCCAGATAGCGTGATGCAGTAATCGTTTCGGATCTGAAAAATGGGCCAATGATTCCTTTGGAAGACATGGCGGCCCAGACCAGTACTTTTTGAGGATGCAGGGACAATGGGACTGCAACATGGGGCCTTTCGGTTCCGCATATGCGCCAGTTCTGTTTATTGACGAAGCCTTCCAGGTAAAAATAAGCTTCGTCAGTAAACCAAATGCTGCCCACATGCATATCGCCGTCATCAATCCTGTGCAATATATCGTTAGCGAATGTCTCTCGTGCAGCAATGGTAGCGGCGCTGAGGGGTTGCCACGTTTGAATTTTGTATGGATAGAGGTGTAAACTCTGGCGCATGAGACGATGCGTGGACGTTGGCGTCATTTGGACCGCAGCTGCAACACGGCGAACGGAAACCCGAGGCCGCTGTTGGATCACCTGCTGCACTAGCTGCGCGTTGCCCTCTGTGGTTGCCGTACGCGGTCGCCCTACCTTTCCAGCACGTTCATCCATCACGTTCCCAGTCCGTTGAAATTTTTCAAACAGATCCTTTATTGTATCGCTTTTCGGTCCTTTGGTTACATTAAACCTCCGTTGAAAACTTCGTCTTGTTGCAACGACACTGTGTTCTAGTCGGTGGTATTCCAACACCAGAAAAATCCTCTGTTCTAAGGAATAAACCATGTTGTCCACAGCACACTTGCACGTTGTGAACAGCACACGCTTACAGCAGAAAGACGACGTACAGAATGGCGCACCCACAGACTGCGTTGTCTTCTATATCTTTCACATCACTTGCAGCGCCATCTGTTGTTGAAAATTGTAACTACTGTAATTTCGAAAGTTTGTCCGCCTGAAAATGTACTGTTGTCCCAAGCATATTGCAAGAAACGGTGTATTTCTATCGCTGCTCGTTTAGTTTTTATTGCAGTTTCAAATATACCGGTCATTTTTGAAACACCCTGTATGAGCACATTTTCGAAACGTTTGCGAATCGTATAGCCTGCGGGACGTGGACACGAGGCTACTATTCATCCAATCGAATGTGGGAAACTGTCTAAAAACCACATCCACGGCTGGACGACTTACCGACCCTCGCTGTTAATCTGCCGGACGATTTCGATCTGGGGCTGGGGCGCCTCCCCGAATCCCAGAAGGGGCGTTCTAAAGCGCGCTGCTAGCCGCGCCAGTCAGAGTTTGCAAAGTGTTGTTTATAATAGTTTGATTATCCGGCATTATTACAAAATTAAAATTAAAACAAATGAGCCCTCGGTCACAATTTTTTTTAGTCTTATGAACCAAGTTTCAACACTTCTGAGAGTGCCTTCATCAGAATGTGAACGTTTAAAGTGGTCTATAACATAATTACAAATTTATGTGAAATGAATTTTTTTTGTATAAAATGTAAGTACTGAGTAACAATACAGTATTTACATGTCACGTACAAAAACAACAGTTCAGAAGGGGTTTGGTCACAAAATATTTTAAAAAGAATCCATGAAGGCGAGCCACTATGGGCTGCTCATACTTGTACAGCCATAGGTTGCAACGGACTAAAGCGCTCGCCTTAACAAGTGCGGTCAGGTGAACATGACATTGCATCGACAGTGCCATCTAGTAGCCGCAAGTACAACTTGGCTACTTGACATTCAAGTGTAATTATGAATAATGAATATTATTCGATACATAATGTAAAAGGCAATATTTTGTTTGGCAGCGATATATAAAGTAACAATTTGTCTACATCAGAACTTAGAAGTACATTTTGAAGCATAAAAACGTCATTATAGAAAATACAAAAAGGGCTGGATGACATAACCTGTAGAAAACGATAAAACATGAAATTCACCAATAAACCATTTAATAAATGAAAAATTATGGGTTGACTTAGATGGAGAAAAAAAAAACATTTCGGTAAGCTGCACGAGGAGACCCGATATTAAAAGTCAAGTAAGGTTCTATACCGTTGAAGAAATTTTTATTATGCAACTGGGTCTGCTCACTGAGAATGAGGCTATCATTTCAAGAAAGATGTTTAAAAATCTCTAATTCTTCAAGACTATGTAATCTACCCCCTTTCTTCTCGGTGTGCAAAATGTTGATATCGTAAATAGCTTTAGGCGCGTGACCTGTAATCAGAAGACGGTCGGCAAAAGACGAGTTTTGGGAGCTAGCGCCATTTTTCCTTAAAAGATGTTCTTTATATCTGGTTGTAAAGGCACGTCCTGTTTGTCCTATGTAGTAAGAAGAGCAGGTATCGCAGAAACTCTTATACACGCCAGAACTTTCTAAAGGGGAACGAATCGATTTTAAATTATGAATGAAGTTGTTTTTTTTTTTCAAATTATTATTGGTAGAAGAGGCGACGTTGCAGTTGTATTTATTACGAAGAAGGCGTTGAATCTTATAGGAAAGGGACCCCAAGAAAGAAACAGAAAATTTTTTTTTGGGTTACACTCAATGATAAAGGTGCCGAGCGTAGCAACTCTTTTAATAGTTTTTCTTTTAAGGATGTCATCTACTATCCCAGGTTTATACTCGTTATTAACTGCTATCGTTTTGAGTAAACTGATTTCGTCGTTGAACTTTTTTTTCGAAAGTGGAATGGAGGTAACGAGGTGAATAGCAGAGTGAAAAAAAAAGCGTTTTTATGAGACTGTGGATGCATAGAAGACGCAGGTATGATCTGATCAGTATATGTTTCTATACGAAAAATATTAATGAAATTCGCTCCCGGGTTCGATTCCAGGCGGGGTCAGGAATTTTCTCTGCCTCGTGATGGCTGGGTGTTGTGTGTTGTCCTTAGGTTAGTTAGGTTTAAGTAGTTCTAAGTTCTAGGGGACTGATGACCATAGATGTTAAGTCCCATAGTGCTCAGAGCCATTTGAACCATTTTTATTAATGAGATTTAATTTTCTTCTTTTGTAAGCGTCAAGTCAAGAAAGTTTAATTGGCAGGCCTCGTTTTCAAGTTCGATGTTAAAAGACATTTTCTCATGAAATTCATTTAAGAGATTAAAAATACGGTCAGTGTCATCAGCAGGTCCCTTGCAGATAATTAAAATATCATCAACATATCTGAAATTTGAGGGAATGCTTAGTGCTGCAGCTGAAAAACAGTTAAAAAAACTTTGCTTCTAGAGAGTTGATGAAAATATCGGCAAGAATACCAGATGAGGGACTTCCCATAGCGAGACCGTCGCATTGATGGTACAATTGTAAATGACGTAATTTTTTTCTACGATTGTAAGCGTTTCCTGTACAGTTACATTAATATAAAGATTTTTGATGTCTAATGAAAACAACTTGGTGCCTGAACTGCATTCTAAATCTTTTATTTTATGGACTAAGGCGTGACTATTGGGGTTTGAATAATTGTTCTCGAAAACGAATGATTTTTTCAGAGTTTCATGTAAAAATTTGGCCAAATCATGGTACGCGCTATTCATACTATTAGGTATCGGCCGTATCGGATTTTAAATTGAGACCGATGTTTTGGGGGCTGAGGGTTCATGTTAATAAGCACTTTCTTCTGAAAAGGTTCGGTTAGAAATTTTGCTTTATTGATGGCTAATCTGACTTCTTTTTGCAATTCTGGCGTCGGATCCTCATGCAATTCTGAAATACTATTTTCGCTTAAAAATGTAAGGTTTTGGAAATAGGCAATAACTTAAGAGCAATCTTTGTCAGATTTAGTTATTAGAGCATTTGCTTTTTAAGTTTATTATTAACGGAATTAACCAGTTTTCTATCGCTGTACGTAACATTATGAAGAGAGGCTATATTTTTACTGAGAATGTTAGCTTCATCATAAGCAATTCTAGTTTGACATGAATTATGTGCTTTTTTTTTTTTTTTTTTTTTTCAATCAAGACCAATTTTTAGACCGACAAGCATTCTTTTTCACATTTTTGTCTGACGAGATCCCCATGCCATTGTGCTTCAACCCTTTTTCCAGAAAGACAATTCCTTTCTGTGTAAAAGGAATGCTAGTTTCATTTAGAATGCTTTTATAAAATACATGACTACTTTTTTTTAAAATTACTTTGAGGACATTTTTTTCCAGGAAAAGACAAAAAAGCTTGCTAAGTTTCTTTTCGTGCTTATGCCTTATGCCTTGTTTACAAATTTCTAAATCTGTATCCAGAAATCATCAATGTTAAAATTACAATTAATACGAAAAATATTTGTTAGTTCTAAATACAGATAATATGCCTTTTCATTAAGAAGGTCTTTTTTAGGTTATAGCTTTTTAACATTATCAGAAATGAGATTTTTAGTCATAGGTCTGAAGTACTTGGGATCTTCCTTACAAGTAGCGTGATTGATATAGGCTTTCGCATAAGTAGAGACTAGTCCCTTTTTTCACATTCCTTATTAAAATGAGTGGCAATACTTGTACTTCGTTGTTTCTTCTTTAGAGCTTTATATTTAGAGGTAGACTTGGATGCTTGGGCAGGCAAGAATCGCGAAGTTTTAAACATGGCTGTTTTGCTCAGTGACCGTTTATAAACGGTCACTGAACCAAGCAGCCTTCTTTATTACATTTATTTCTACCGAAATTACTGGTTTCGGCGTTCATCGGCGATCCTCAGAGCGTAAAACACAGGTCGTGATTCAGTCCCACCACAGGTTTCCTCAGTTCTGGCACTGAAACACGGCGTTATTTCGTTAGAAATAAATATGATAGTGCTGAATAACTAAATTATTCTAAAAATAATCAATCAGTGTGGTATCCTCTCGACAGAAATTTCGTTCTTTGCAAAATAGTGTGTGGTTGTATCTGAACGTTATAAAATTTTCTTCCCTTAGCGATGCATTTAAGCATATTATATATTTCGATTAACTTAATAATATGGAATCATTCTTTTAGAAAGAGATATCTTACCGGAATCTGATAAAAAGTTTTTCTTGTTTTCTCTTGCACCTTTTCTACTGGTATACCAGCGTCTACTATTGCGTGTGAACATCCTGCTATTGTGGCGTATTTTAGGAAAAATGTTGTAGTAAAGGAATCAGTTTAGGCCTCACATTTGAGGTTAATTGTTATTTAAACATTTACTAATTACAAAGAAATTGAGATAGAGAGTGACATTTGAATATAGAATCAAATAGAAAGTAAATGGATAAGGTGCATCAGTTGTCGGAAGTAGAGTACACCACAGTTGCATTTATTCTCACAAAATACACACATCAAAAAAAGTTTTGCATTACCCAGGTCCCCAGAACTCCTGAACATAGACGTCGACTGTGGATATTGTATCACAGACACAGTTCCTTTGTTCAGAGATGTCACTAAGCCCTCCCAACGATGTAAACAACCATGCATGAGCAGCACCTATTACACGGAGGGGTTCCGACAGCCGATGAGTTCCAGGCGATCCACCAGAAAGGAGGTACACGGATCGTGTTGTTTATGGTTCAACCATGCCTAGACGGTCAATACCGCTAATCTATGGCGTCCGCATTGTGCCAGAAAGGGCTCTCAACAAGGGAAGTGTCTCGGAGTGAACCAAAGCGAAGTTGTTCGGACATGGAGGAGATACAGAGAGACAGGAAATGTCGATAAATGTCTCGCTCAGGCCGCCCAAGGGCTACTACTGCAGCGAATGACCGCTAACTGCGGATTATGGCTCGGAAGAACCCTGACAGCAACGCCACCATGTTGAATAATCCTTTTCGTGCAGCCACAGGACGTCGTGTTACGACTCAAACTACGCGCAATAGCCTGTATGATGCGCACTTCACTCCCTATGTCCATCGCGAGGTCCGTCTTTGCAACCACGACACCATGCAGAGAGGTACAGATGGGTCCAACAACATGCCAAATGGACCGCTCAGGATTGACATTTCTTTCTATTCACTGATGACTGTCGCATACGCCTTCAACCAGATAATCGTCGGAGACGTGCTGGGAGGCAACCCGGTCAGGCTGAAAGCCCTAGACGCACTGCCCAGCGAGTGCAGCAAGGTGGAGGATTCGTGCTGTTTTGGGGTGGCATTATGGGGGGCCGACGGTTGCTGCTGGTGATCATGGAAGGCGCCGCAACGACTGTACGATACGCGAATGCCATCTTCCGTGGGATAATGCAACCATATCGGCGGCATAGTGCCGAGGCATTCGTTATCATGGACGACAAATTCGCGCCCCAAACGTGCACATCTTGTGAATGACTTCCTTCAGGATAACGACATCGCTTGACTAGAATGGCCAGCATGTTCTCCAGACATGAACCCTATCGAACATGCCTGGGATAGATTAAAAAGGGCTGATTATGGACGACGCGACCCACCATCTACTCTGAGGGGTCTACGCCGAATCGCCGTCCAGGAGTGGGACAATCTGGAGCAACAGTGCCTTGAAGAACTTGTGGATAGTATGCCACGACGAATAGAGGCATGCATCAATGCAAGAAGACTGCAATCTGGGCCACCACCTCTGAAGGTCTCGCTGTATGGTGGTACACCATGCAATGTGTGGTTTTCATGAGAAATGAAAAGGGCAGAAATGATGTTTATGTTAATCTCTATTCCAATTTTCTGCACGGGTCCCGGAACTGTCGGAACCGAGGTGACCCATTTTTTTTATGACTCATTGTTAGCTGATTTCAGTTAACCGTTGCAAAACACAAATACGAAACATTTATTATCTTTCCATCACACAGTATGATTAAAAAGAAGCAAATGACGTGCATGTTGCCTTCTTCTTCTTCTACCTCACTTCATGGACGGATTAAGCATTCTTTCCTGTTCCGTTTTCACATGTGACTTCTACGTGTTCTGGGTCGTCCTCAGTCTCTTCCTCCCTTCGGCATGTAATCTAATGCTGCCTTGGGAAGTCTGGTATTTTGGATTCTTTGTAAATGATCTTTGTAGTTGTACCTATTATTTAATATTTTATTATGTACTGATTTTGTAGTTAATATTTTATAGTTCATTGTTTTGTAATATCTGCATTTTGTATCCTATCTATCCTCGAAAATCCTTTAAAAAATGTCTCATTTGTGGTGACTGTATTTTAGTCAATTACATTTGAGTCGGCACTCAGGCTTCGCTGCCGTAAAGCAATGTGGGTAAAGACATTACTTTATTAAATTTCAGTTTCGTGTCAGATATAACTCTATTTTAAAAAGTTATTTCAACTGTGCCATACACAGTTTAAAATTTAATAAATTTTTACTCAATTTCCCCGTCATTTTAAAAACTTACGTCACAACAAAATTCGATACTTGGTCTAAAAACGTAATTTTCTAGCACAATGTTTGATCAGACAGCTTCCTGTCTTATAGCAACCATGATTTTCCTTTTGTTAACTGAGATTTTAAAGTTATTCTTTTATCAACTGAGATATTAAAATTACTCTTTTACTAATGAATATCTCAGTGTCAGTTTACCTGACAATGAAGTATTACTTTGTGTCAAACACATCGCTGTCAAGCGGGGACTGTTACTGGAGTAGTTTCGAACAAGTTATCACCAAACGAAAGCGGTCTGCCGGAGGCATGGCCATACGACTCGACGCGACACCCTGGAGAAGAGGAAGCTCTTCTTGCCGCGGCTGGGAATACCTGCCGTGTTTGAATTAAAACAGGTCCACTATCTTTAGTAGCAATGACCGTCGCTGACTGCCAACGCGTGCCCCATTTACCAGAACCGCGTGCAAACCCTCGGCATCCGTGGACGATCATCATGTGAGGTACAGCACCAAAATGTCATCAACTGCAGTAAAGGGTATATAAAGCATGTTGGGTGGGAGGGGGAGGGGGGAGGCGCCGGTTGAGGAGAAACAGTGCTGTCGTTGTCATAATGCGGAAGGGGAGAAATTGATATGACATCCAAAAGGGTATGATCATTACATTTTATCTTTAGAGCTAAGGCTGAAAGCATTTCAGAAAGGGCTAATTTGGTAAACTGCTCGTCTGCTGCTGTGCATCGAAAATTCCCGCTATCCAAAACCGTCACAGGGGCAACGATGGTGAACCAAGGGCCAGAGATGACGTGGGTGAATAACGGCTGCGGATATGTATTCGGGCGAGTAGAATGGAACTGTTGCGCAACTTACCGTGCAGATGAACCAAGAGGATATCAAAGGTGTTTCCTCAACGATTATAGAAATGGTGCAAATGGCTCTCAGCACTATGGGACTTAACGACTGAGGTCATCAACCCCTTACTACTTAGAACTAATTAAACCCAACTAACCTAAGGACATCACACACATCCATGGCCGAGGCAGGATTCGAACCTGTGACTGTAGCGGTCGCGCGGTTCCAGACTGAAGCGGCTAGAACCGCTCAGCCCCAACGGCTGGCAACGATCATACAGTGTAAGTAGGGTGTTTAGGTTTTCTTATTGGTAACGCCCCTTAGCGCTCGGTATGAAAATCACTGGCTGTGCTGTGTGCAGACTGTGGCTGATTTGCATTGTTGTAATATTCGCTATTGTAGTGTTGGGCAGTTGGATGTTAACAGCGCGTAGCGTTTCGCAGTTGCAGGCGAGCCGCCAGCAGTGGTGGATGTGGAAAGTGAGATGGCGCATTTTTGAGAGCGGATGATCTGGACGTGTGTCCATCAGAGAATGTACATTTGTAAGACTGATATATATATAATATGACTTTTGAACAATATTAAGATAAATACATTGTTTGTTCTCTATTAAAATCTTTCATTTGCTAACTATGCCTATCAGTAGTTAGTGCCTTCCGTAGTTTGAATCTTTTAGTTAGCTGGCAGTAGTGGCGCTCGCTGTATTGCAGTATTTCGAGTAACGAAGATTTTTGTGAGGTAAGTGATTTGTGAAAGGTATAGTTTAATGTTAGTCAGGGCCATTTTTTTGTAGGGATTATTGAAAGTCAGATTGCGTTGAGCTAAAAATATTGTGTGTCAGTTTAGGCACAGTCATGTACAATTTTTCTAAGGGGACGTTTCAACAGTAAACGTTTCTTGCGTATGAGCCTCCATAGCAAGAGCCTTGTTCATACACCCTTGCTGACTGCTAGGCAACGGTAACGAAGACTGGAATTTGCTCGCTTGTACAATAACTGGACATCCACTGAGTGGCGACCGGTGGCTTTCTAGATGGATCACGTTTTATGCTCCATAGGGCACATGGCAAACACTCTGCAATAACCGTCGGAGGATCATAGTTTGGGAATGGTTTCGTGGCTTGCCCTAGGTGATATCGTATAGGAATGTATCTACTCTTGGAAACCATGTCCACCCCTACAGTTAGTTTGCTTTTCTTCAGCATGATGGCGTCTACCAGCAGGACAGTGCAGGGTGTCACACAGCTCGCAGTGTACGTGCGTGGTTCGAAGAGCTACAGGATGATTTATTATATTCCCCTGGCCACCAAACTTCACGGATTTAAGCACTGTCGAGAATCTATGGGCCCCCCTCGATCGGACTGTTCGTACCAGGAATCCTCAGCCGAGAATCCTAGATCAACTGACCACGACAGTGGAGTCGGCATGGCTTCCACATCCCTGTTGGTACCATCCAGAACCTCATTGACTCTGTTCCTGCACGTCTCGCATCAGTACGCAGTAGAAATTGTAGCTATTCAGGCTTTTGGTAGGTGGTCATATTATTGTGACTGAACAGTATAGTTTCCCTAATTCCTCCAAACTCCATGCTCTCTCGGGTCCGCAGTTTGTCACTTGTCTTTAACTGTTGTCTTGTCTGCGGGCAATAAGAAGCCTTAGGTCAGATTGCTTTGGCCTGTATCTACGATGAGCTACCAAGAGGTGCCTGCACCATCTTTGTCGAACGAGACGCCTCTGTGTGGGACGGTTTTGTCTTGTGAGATAGCATTTTCTCCCTCTGTCTTGGAATAGCTGGTGTCCCTTCAGCCGACACATTACGAGATGTATATCTGATAACTCATGTCATTATACAATAAATTTCTCTAATTTGCTCTCCCTATCAGCATGTTCCTAAGAAAATGGACTGTCTCAGAAAGCAGTTCTGAAGTAAAAGCTATTTATAGCAGCCACAGGTGGCCGCAGCCTTTCTAAATGTTACTCTACTACTTATCAAACGACTACGGTACCAAAGAATGGAGAAGTACTGAACACACTGTGTTTCTTCTGATTACCTACACAAAAACCAAATATCTTGTATAATATGTGATCAGAAAATTCAATAGAGACGTTTTCTGCTCGTGTACTGAATATCAGTTGGTCTTAAATATGGATAAAAAATTCATAGCTAAAAGCAAAATAGTGGATGTAAGCAGTAATAATAGAAACCAAAGCAAAGTGTACAGCTACAGCAAAATTAGTGATAAACATTTGCGCTGTGTCACTTCTACAAGATGCAGTCAAATGTAAACCAGACAGATAGAAAAAAATAAGTAAACTGTTTAGTATTTCAAAAGTAAAAGCTTCAACTGCTGATAAATTTACCGCACTGTGATACAAGATGGTCAATGCCTCCATGGAAAAATGTTTGCGCTTGAGTATGGAACCATGACAATATCCAGGGTGCCTCCCTTCGATCGAAGCAAATCCCCTACACAGTCCCGATCTCTCACCATGCTATTTCTGTTGTTTGGGAGCCCTGATGAAACATATTCGTGGCCGTCGATTTGCTTCGGACGAAGAGGTGCGCGCCTGGGTACCACTACGTTCTGTAGACAACCGCAAACATTTTTCCACGAAGGTATTGCCCATCTTTTCTCACAGTGGGATGTGGGTATTAACAGCTGTGGGGATTACTTTTGACATAATAAACAGAGTCTTGTTTTCATTTGACTGCCCTTACATGTCCGATTGTTTAATCTAGCTCGTCTCTGAATTACTTCGAACTCTTCCTTTATTCTACTACAATGGAGGTTCCTCGTACTCTATCAAACACAGGAATACTTTCGTACGTGACCTTTTTCTGTAGATTTACTTAAGTTTCCCATAGTTTGTGACTCCAACTGCATAATTGATTTTGTTTTTCACTTCTATTTCATTTCTCATTGTTATCCCCAGTTCTTGGTCTCATGTTACAGTGCAGGTCATGTTACTTCTAACGAGATCCAAAAAAAAAAAAAAAAAAAAAAACGCATTCCTATTACTTTAGATCGAAACAACAATAAACACACTTCAGTGTAATTAATATTAAAATACTTTTAAAAGATTTTGGTTTACATTTTTATGTTTCATTTTACTTTTAAAAACATGCAAATAAGCTATGTTTGTTTTTACGCTACAGACTAATTGATTCATTTTCCTAGCTGACTGGAGACAGAGTAAATAAGCACCCGGGAAACGTTAGGCACTCAGCTAGTTTCATAAAAAGGAGTATTGCAGATCTGCTGCAGTTACATCTGTGATAAAGCTCGGAGAACTGCCTTGAATTTGCGAAGCTCCCCACGATAAATTAAAGCCTTGATTTCACCCCCAGAAGCCAACGGTCTTAATTACAGACCGTTCTGGTTACAGCCCATAGAGAAGAGCGGGCTAACATTCCTCCGGGAGCCTCAGACACCGCTAGCTCAGGCCAGCAGAATTAGGATTATCATAAAAGGCGGGAGCCGTATTAATGGCACCTGCTAAAGAGGAAACCCGATTACCGTTGTCGAGTTTCCAGTAGTTCTTGCTATATTGCGTTGCAAGTGGGGAAAGTAACAAAGGGAGTCCAATTACAGCACGTTCTAACACAGTATTGTAGTTACTCACGGATGTTGTACGTTTAACCGACTGATTAAGAAATAAGAACAGACTGAGAGCAGGACAAACAGTCACAAACACCGTAAATCCGGTAAGTGAAACTGTTCGTGTTCGCTGTCTATTTGAGCGTTAGTTTTTCCCAAAAGCTAACAGCAAATACACCAGGGTTCCTCTTTGCAATTAAGAATCAAACTAACGAGAGGAATACGGGAAGCCCCGTAACCCGATTTCCCAGGAACTTCTCTCAACGGAAGAGGGGTCAAAATAACCGAACATGGGTCCTGGCTTATACGCAGATACTTGACTGTTTCTGAAAAAGGACGGTCAAAGCTTTCGAAATATTTTCGAGGTACTTTATGTGCCTTTTACCGTGCGAGCTGCTCAGGCGAAGTGATGGTTCACTGGTTAATATTGCGTCTCCTTAATTTTGCGCCACGTGTTCGAATCCCGATTAATGTTTTTAATTATTTTATTTTGTTTTCATTTAACAACCCATATCAGTTGAAGGTTGTTACACGAATGTTACTTATTAAATTAGGGGATGAAAGGACGTTATATTAATTGAAAAATTACAAGTGAATTTCACAATAGTATATATGTATGTGTGTGTGTGTGGTGTATGTGCGCTATATTGTTGGGTTACGCTCTTTTTAAATTCTCATATTTTCATATTTAATTCTCATAGCAATTATTATATTATATTAATCTCATACTTTACTCATATCTTCATTCTTCAGGAATATTTGGCCTTGGATGATATCTATCGTAGAAACATTCTAGACACAGATGTTCCGAACATTACGATCATCGCGAGAAGGTAGGTCTGCCGTAGTAATGTTTATTCGTATGAATCTCACACGGGAAAGAAACGTCATTAAAATTGGTGATGATTTCGCACGTTGGCAATAATTTCGCGGAAAATCGTGTATAATGGACCACTTTTCCGATAGCTAGTTCTTGCAGTTGACTATCGGTCAAGGTACACTACAGAAATTATCTCACTGAAAACAATTTCAGATAATTTTCTCATTCTTTTCTTGTTTTTTCCTTTTTTTTAAGTCACTCACATGACACACGATCTGTAGATGGATAATCACTGTGCCGTCATTTCGTCCGAAGACATCGCTTGGTAAAAGGCACATAAATTACCTGTAAAATACCTCGAAAACTTCGATCGCCCTTTTTTTTCAGGAACGGTCGAGTATATACGGATAAGACGAAATGTGAACTCGGCTTATGACACTTTGCGTGTTCCTCTCGTAAGGAAGAAAAATTATACCCTAGCTATAAGTTGTTTTAATAACTTGCTACAATATTTTCACCATTTTATCATTTGTATCACGTTGGCTGACCAAACAATCCTTAGAAATTGCCAGCCATATTGCCCTATCCCCACACCGTCAATCCAAAACCTTTCGAGACTGGTTTAACAGAAAACGGATAAAAGGTAAGTTGGTGGTTTTAGTGCATCAGACGTTGTACATTGTTTGTGATGTTGCTCAAATCACGCGTCCCGTTGGCTTGAATGTCTGTTATGTCGTCAAAGTGTTGACTTTTCACGTGAATTTCTGCTATTTGTCGTTTTGTGGTAGGTGCGTATTGCTAACCTCGTCACTCGCGTTGATTTTTTTTTTTTTTTTTTTTCAGGAGAGAACTGTCTGGATTTTGCATTTCAGTCAAATTTTCCACACACTTTTCTCTCCTTCAAACGTTCTGCACAATATCTTGAACACTTGATTTGGATTTTGTCCAATGCAATTTATGACATGACAATGTTGACACTCTCCGACCATACGTCCACTACTTAATACTGCCTGCTCACGATTGCCTAATAGAATGCAAATCTATTGTTTACAGTTGTTAGTTTACGCTAGCACCATAGTTAATGCACTGCCGTCGCTTATACTGCAGGTAGTCTCACTTTCTGTAGGTGCTGAGACAGTAGCGTGTCCACATTCGACCAGCTTCGCCGTTTTCGAGGTACTCGTTCACAGGCTCTGTGTAATAATGATCTGCCATTAAGCAAAGTAGCTTATGTGAATGGCTTTCCCCATTGGAGACCATAATTATCTTCGCTAGAATGATCCCCCGTCCGGGTATTCTCCGATTACATACTTTTTTTTTTAACCGTGTAACATATCCGCAACGCCACCAGGCGGCATCCAAAGTCGCGGTGGGCAATGATCATAATGTTTTGGCTTATGAATGGATGTATGAAGTTACACACAGGAAGCTTTCACTATCATAAAACTTCCTGTAAAATAGATGTACTTATCTCCGGGTTTATGGACTGGCTCATATTTGTATCTTGTCAGTAAATATCTTTTTCAGTTATGGAGAACAGTTTCGAAAACTTCTTCTCTTCCATTCGAATGAAATTACGAAACGAATCTCTATTTGAAATGTATGTGATGAAGTATGTAATTTCAAAGTGATGCTAGTCATTGCAACATCAAGGATTTGGATATCAGGCATGCGGAAACTGACATTAATCACTACACCTTAGATATGATAAGTGTAAATGCAAAAATGTATGAAAATTCGATTCAGTTAGCGAACAACTTTGGTAGAATGTATCCCTGATGCCCGCCCGGCTAGCCGTACGATCTAACGCACTGCTTTCCGGGTGGGAAGGCGTGCCGGTCCGGACACGAATCCGCCCGGCGGATTAGTGCCAAGGTCCGGTGTGCCGGCCAGTCTGGTTTTTAAGGCGGTTTTCCATCTGCCTCGGCGAATGGAGGCTGATTCCCCTTAATCCCCCTCAGTTACAGTCTGTTACACTCTGTTACAGTCTACACCATAGTTACTCTGTCACCTAAACATTGGGGTTACCCTCGTCTGATGTGAGACGTTGCCGGAAGAGGGATGGGAGGAGGTCCACTGGGGGCCGAACTGCACAATAACCTTGGGTTCGGTGTGAGGCGGCGGTGGGGTGAGTGGACTGCTGTAGTCCTTTTGTGGCGTTGTGAACCACCGAGAGCTATGGCGGGGATGAAGCCTCTCCGTCGTTTCTAGGTCCCCATTTCCATACAATACAATGTATCCCTGATCGCTGTACAGCACACGCAGTGTTACTGTACCAGAAACCCTGTTCCAGCTATTGACGAGTCCAGAATCATCTTACCGACTTTCTCCGTTCTTCTTCGACAATGGCTAGCACAGTTAACGCAGATATTTTATGCGCGACTATTTTCGGAAAGAAACTATATAATTTGTGAGCTAAATACAGCCGACAACGTTCGCTGGAGAGCGCTGAGAACACAAATAAAGTTAACCACCTCGTGTGGCGACAGCTTTGTTTCACGTGAGGGCGGATGTCGCGTTCGCGTCCGGTGACAACGTTAGCTGCCTCGTTCCGTGTGAGGACAGCTTTATACCATGTAACGCGGCGTCTAGACTCAATCCGGCGAGGAAAACCATCCACAAGTTTTCTCAGGCCTGCAATAGCCCTCTGAAGCAGCTCACTGATGTTTACTTCCTGCAGAACTACCGAATTACTTGGGTGCAGATTCATACATTTCACCTGCTGTAGGTCAGGTGATTCAGTGGGCCAGTCGTTGTGTGGTGAAGCACGTGAGTGTCTGTCAAACGAGGAATATCAGCATCCAGATCAGTGAACACGGCTGTTGTCACGTTAGACGATCAGTGTGTCCACGGCAGGCTCAGCGTGAAGACTGTGACAGAACATACTATAGGAGTCCTAACATGAAGTGTTCAGTACCGCACAAAAATACGATACACAAGTCACAGTACAGCAAATGTTAAAATACAGCTTTTGCTGCTGTGTATTGTATAAAAAAAATGGTTCAAATGGCTCTGAGCACTATGGGACTTAACTTCTGAGATCATCAGTCCCCTAGAACTCAGAACTACTTACACCTAACTAAGCTAAGGACATCACACACGTCCGTGCCCGAGGCAGGATTCGAACCTGCGGCCGTAGTGGTCGCGCGGTTCCAGACTGTAGCGCCTAGAACCGCTCGGCCACACCGGCCGGCTGTATTGTATCAATAAGCATTGTAAACGAGATATATAAATTGTAACTCACCTATTTAGTCAACTGCAAGTCACTTAAATACAATTAAAAGGGATATTTAATTAGTGAAAAAGTATCTTATTGTAATCATTAATGTTGCTAAATTTACAGGAAAACTAATTATTTTGTTTATGTAACTATCAGACAATAATCATATAGAAATGTTAATGTTGAAATCATAATTGTCATTAAATGGGCAATTAATTGTCAGAAATCGATTATTCCACAATACGTGAAAATTAATATTTTGCATAGATTTCTGGCTAACTGATGAACTGAAATTTACGTTTACCCTCAAGAGATTATCTTTCTACAAAAACTCACATCAGATTCATTGTAATAAATTTTGTAATTACGAGTTCTACAACTTTCTATCGTAAAGAAACTATTATTTCGATCGTATGGTTGAAGCGGGATTGTTAAATAAAATTTGAACCTCAAAATGTATTTCCACATTATGTAAAGGACTCCAAACTATGTTAGCATTACAATTACTATTGTAATTAACGAGGAGATCATTCCAAAGTCTGGGAGGCAGCGAAATACTTTCCATGAGGCTGATGGGCTGATCCTAAGGCCTCCCCGGTTCGTTTGACGAACAGGTTTCGGGCGTTATCTGTGGCTAACGATGTCTCTAAGCCGGATGCAGTCGTCCACCCTGTTCCAGAGGAAGCTTTTCGGCCCGCAAGGTCTGGAAACTCACAGAAGTTTGCTGGTATTTGAGGTTTGCTGGTAGTTGGGGGCTCCAACGTTAGAAACATGGCTGCCAAGGAGGGGAAGGAAGTCAGTGTGCACTCCACGTGCATCCCGCGGGGAGTCATTCCGCATGTGGAAATGGTGCTTCCGGATGACATGAAGAGTACAGGGTGCAGCCAACTGCAGGAGGTGGCTTATGCATGTTCCAGTGACGTTTGTCGCTTTGGATCAGAGGAGATTCTCTCTGGTTTCGGGCGGCTAGTGGAATGGTAAAGACTGCCAGTCTTGTTTCCGAGATTAAGGCGGAGCTCACAATCTGCAGCATTGTCGATAGAACCGACTGTGGTCCTTTGGTGCAGAGCCGAGTGAAGGGTCTGAATCAGAAGCTCAGGCGGTTCGGTGACAGTGTAGGTTGCAGTTTCCTTGAATTGCCCCATCGGGTGGTGGGTGTCCGGGTTCCACATAATAGGTCAGAAGACCATTACACACAGGAGGCGGCTACAGAGGTGGAGGTGACTGTGTGGAAGGGACTGGGCGTTTTCGTCTTTTTTAGAGGGTCTCAGGGACGCACAGAAAGGGCGTCCGTCTAAAATGAGTCAGGTTGTAAGTAGGATGTTTAGTTTTTTTTTAATTGGTAACGCCGCCGCCACGTAGCGCTCTGTATGAAAATCACTGGCTGTGCCGTGTGCAGTCTGTGGCTGGTTGGCATTGTTGTAATACTCGCCATTGTAGTGTTGGGCAGCGGCAGCTGGATGCCAACAGCGCGTAGCGTTGCGCATTTGGAGGTGAGCCGCCAGCAGTGGTGGACGTGGGGAGAGAGATGGCGGAGTTTTGAAATTTGTAAGAATTGGTGTCATGAACTGCTATATATATTATGACTAGTGAGGTAAATACATTGTTTGTTCTCTATTAAAATCTTTCATTTGCTAACTATGCCTATCAGTAGTTAGTGCCTTCAGTACTTTGAATCTTTTATTTAGCTGGCAGTAGTGGCGCTTGCTGTATTGCAGTAGCTTGAGTAACGAAGATTTTTGTGAGGTAAGTGATTTGTGAAACGTATAGGTTAATGTTAGTCAGGGCCATTCTTTTGTAGGGATTTTTGAAAGTCAGATTGCGTTGCGCTGAAAATATTGTGTGTCAGTTTAAGCACAGTCGTGTACAATTGTTCTAAGGGGACGTTTCATATAGACCAGTCGTGTATAAATTGTTCTAAGGGGACGTTTCAAGGGAAAACACAGTAAGGTAGTTTTAGAAACGATCGGTAATGTAAATTGTCCTAGCTGTGTTAGGAAAGAACCAGAGCTATAAGCCCTAATAGAAAGCACCGAAGCTCGAATAGTTATAGGTACAGAATGTTGGCTAAAGCCGGAAACAAGTTAAGCCGAAATTTTTTTAAACGATTTAACAGAGTTCAGAAAGGATAGATTAAATACAGTTGGTGACGGAGTATTTATTGCTGTCAGAAGTAGTTTGTCTTGTAGTGAAATTGAAGTAGACGGTTCCTGCGAAATAGTATGGGTAGAAGTTGTACCTGAAAATCTGACTAAAGTGTTAATTGGATTGTTTTACCGACCCCCCAACTCAGAAGATATAGTTGCTGAACAGTTCAAAGAAAACTTGAGTCTCATTTCAAATAGGTACCCCACTCACACAATTATAGTCACTAGTGAGTTTAATCTACTCTCGATGTGCTGGAAAAATCATACGTTTAAAGCCAGCGGGAGACATAATCCGAAATTGTACTGAATGGTTTCTAAGAAAATTATTTTGAACAATTAGTCCATGAGCCCACTCGAAGCGTAAATGGTTGCGAAAGCATATTTGACCTCTTAGCAACAAATAATCGTGGACAAATAGGGAGTATCGTGAGGAATACAGGGATTTAGCGACTGCAAGGCAGTTGCTGCTAGGCTGAATACCGTAACACCCACGACAAACAAAAAGAAACGCAAAGTATATCTACTTAAAAAAAAGCTGATAAAAGTGCTCCTAACACCTTTTTAAGAGACAGTCTTGACTACTTCCTATCTGATCATGTACGCGTAGAAAAGTTGTGAAATGATTTCAAAGACATAGTATCGACGGCAATTGAGATGTATACCACATAAATTAATAAGTGATGGTACTGATACCCCATGGTACACAAAACGGGTCAGATCGCTGTTGCAGAAGCAGCGAAAAAGCATGCCAAATTTAAAAGAGCGCAAAATCACCAACACTGCGAAAGTTTTTCAGAAGTTCGAAATATAGCGCGTACTTCAATGCGAGATGCTTTTAATAATTTCCACAACGAAATTCTGTCTCGAAATCTGGCAGAAAACCCAGAGCGATTCTGGTCGTACATAAAGCACACCAGTGGCAAGACGCAGTCAATACCTTCACAGCGCTATAACAACGGTAAGTCACTGATGCCAGTGCCACTAAAGCAGAGTTATTAAACGCGGTTTTTCGAAACTCCTTCACCAAAGAAGACGAAGTAAATATTTTGAATTCGAATCAAGAACAGTTGCCAAGATGAGAAACACAGACGTAGATATCCTGGGTGTAACAAAGCAGCTTAATAAAGCCAAGGCCTACGGTCCAGATTATACCAGTCAGATTCCTCTCAGAGTATACTGAAACAATAGCTCCATACTTAGGAGTTATATACAACCGCTCGGTCACAGAAAGATCCGTACCTAAAGACTGGAAAATTGCTCAAGTCACACCAATACCCAAAAAAGGAAGTAGGAGTGATCCGCTGAATTACAGGCCCATATCACTAACGTCAATTTGCAATAGGGTTTTCTAAAACATACTGTATTCCAACATTATGAAGTAACTCGAAGTTATTGACACACAGTCAACACGGATTCAGAAAATATCATTCTTGCGAAACACAAATAGCTCTTAATATTCGTCAACTAATGAGTGCTGTCGACAAGGAATGTCAAATTGATTCCAAATTTAATATTTCCAGAAGGCTTTCGACACAGTTCCTCACAAGAGTCTCTAACCAAACTGCGTGCCTACGGAATATCGCCTCAGTTGTGCGACTGTATTCGTGATTTCTTGTCATAAAGGTCACAGTTCGTAGTAATAGACGGAAAGTCATGGAGTAAAACAGAAGTAATATCCGGCGTTCCCCCAGGAAGTGTTACAGGCCCTCTATTGTTCCTGATTTATATTAACGACATATGAGACAATCTCAGTAGCCGTCTTAGATTGTTTGCAAATGATGCTGTCATTTATCGCCTTGTAAAGTCATCAGATGACTAAAAATAATTGCAAAATAATTAAGATAAGATATCTGTATGGTGCGAAAAGTGGCAACTGACCCTGAATTAAGAAGAGCGTGAAGTTATTCACATGAGTACTAAAAGCAATCCGAAAAATTTCGATTACGTAATAAGTCACAAAAATATGAAGGTTGTAAATTCAACTAAATACGTAGGGATTAAAATTACAAACAATCTAAACTGGAACGATCACATAGATACTGTTGTGCGTAGAGTAAACGAATGACTGTGATTCATTGGCAGAACACTGAGAAGGTGCAACAGGTCTACTAAAGAGAATGCTTACACAACGCTTGCCCTGTCTATTCTGGAGTATTACTGTGCGGTTTGGGATCCGCATCAGTTGGGACTAACGGATTGCATCGAAAAAGTACAAAGAAGGGCAGCACGTTCTGTATTATCGCGAAATAGGGGAGATAGTTCCAATGACATGATACGTGAGTTGGAGTGGCAATCATTAAAACAAGGCGTTTTTCGTTGCGACGGTATCTTCTCATGAATTTTCAATCACAAAATTCCTCCTCAGCTTGCGAAAATATTCTGTTGGCACCCACGTACATAGGGAGAAAGGATCATCACGGTAAAATAAGAGAAATCAGAGGTTGCACAGAAAAATTTAAGTGCTCAATTTTCCCGCGCCCCTTCGGGAGTGGAACAGTAGAGAGACAGCTTGAAGGTGGTTCTTTGAACCCTCTTCCAGGCACTTTATTGTGAGTAGCAGAGTAATCACGTAGATGTAGATGTAGAAATTAACTATGCACTTTGTGAGGTGGTCCTTACGAATTATCAACAGGTGTGGAACAAGGTCAGTGCTGTCTGTGTCTGACGCCAAGTCCTAGCACGGATTTCAGCCTACGTCAGTTGTTCCTGCGTTGTCACATGGTACTGCTTTTGTTCTTTGTCTGACTTGAGGGCTAATAAACAGCCATGGGTCATTCATTCTCTGTCTCTCTGCGCACATGAACATGAGAGGATCCAGGTGATCAGACAGGACGCTTATGTACGTGTAAACCGTCAGAGTCGTATGAAGATGTATCAGGGATCCCATATCATTCCAATTGCACATGTCCCACACCATGACAGAGCCTCCACCAGCTTGAGGAGTCCCCTGTTGACGTGCAGGGTCCATGGAATGATGAGGTTGTCTCAATACCCGGACACCCCATCCGCTCGATACAATTTGAAACGAGACTTGACCAAGCAGGCAGCATATTTCCAGTCTAATGCCGGTGACGAGCCCAGGCGAGGGGTAAAGCTTTGTGTCGTGCACTCATCAAGTGCAACGAGTGAACCTTTGGCTCCGAAAGCCCATATCCATGATGTTTCGTTGAATGGTTCGCACGCTGACGTTCGTTGATGTCCCAGCATTGAAATCTTGAGAAATTTGGAGAAGGGTTGCTCTTTTGTCGCGTTGAACGATTCTCTTTAGTCGTCCTTGGTCCTGTTCTTGCAGAATCTTTTTCCGGCTGCAGCAATGTCAGATATTTGACGTTGTATCGGATTCGTGATATTCACAGTAGGTTCGTGAATTGGTAGTACGGGAAAATCCCCAATTCATCGCTACCTCGTTGAGGCTGTGCTCCATCGCTCGAGCGCCAACTACAACACCACGTTCAAACTCACTTACATCTTGATAACGTTGCCGTTGTAGCAGTAGTAACCGATCTAACAACTGCACCAGACACTTGTTGTCTGATATAGACGTTGCCGACCGCAGCGCCGTATTGTGCCTGTTTACATATCTCTGTATTTGAAAACTCATGCCTATACCAGTTTCTTTGGCGCTGCAGTGTATATCAGGAAGAGTGTTAGCCACATTCAGTGTGAGCAAAGAATTTATGGTTTTTAATTTGATAAAGCAATTGGCGTGGTCTTTTGATACTGTTTGCCAGTGTTGTGTTTAATTAAATTAAAAGTACGACTGTAAGAAATGAACACGCTGAAGTCGTTTCTTTAGTTTCCTGAGGATAGCTGTGTGCGGCCGGCCGGCAGACGGAAGATCGGGCAGGTTGGCGTGACATTGTTGCGATGACGACAGACGCTTCGCCAAATGACTCACCGTGCTTTCGTTTACTACCAGGCCCCCACAGACATTTAGTGATTTCTGCTTTTCTACCAAAAGAAATTCAGTGATAGCTCTTTGCTTAGAACGAACGTCCGTTCCGGAGGCCATTTTAAAGGCTATTTATAGCGCCGCCACCTATGGGAATTTCATGAAACTGTAGAGCCAGATGCGGGAATATTCCACAACAAATTCCGCATTTTTTTTTTTTTTTTTACCGAAATTGGCCAATAAAAAAAATGTGTTGCATTGCTTATTTAACGCCCCTGGTGCTTTATCTTGTCAGCTAACTGTCATTTTTTTCTTTTTAATTAGCGTTAACTTCGTCTAGAATGGGCTCCGCTGTACTCAAGATTTGGCAAATTTATTTTCAATACATTTTTTGTCCAGATGCCTTTCCTGTCTCCGCAGTCGTCAACGTAACCCAACGGTGAGATGTTGTGTGCACTTTATTCTGTATGTTACAGAATTTTAACGATTTGTGTCTCTTATTTTGTGATCCAGCTCAGAATTTACCTAAACGATGGTGAGAAACCGCGTACACCCACACTCAGACTCGCCGCTGCATGTTACCCTATACGACGAAAAAGGAAGAAGTGTCCCATCGATGCAGGGCACTCCAGATCATGTGCTGTATGAGTGCCCCTTCTTCGAGGATGTTGCATGTCAACTTGGGCAACAACTTCCTAACCATGACACGCACCGCCTGCTCCGTCTAGAGGACACTTCCCACATGCTGAACAAACTATCAGATGAAACATCAAGTAAAGTTCTTAAAGAATTCTTAAGGAACAATCGACAGTGATCCAAACCCGAATTAGACTCCGTGCACCTGTCCTGTTCCACCGAGTCGTGGACTTAGCCAGCCGCTTCGTTACTGGGATCCGCCATGTCTCGGATTAGGGAGGAGGGTGTACATCTCTAACCGATCGTAACACTCACCGACAATGACAGTAGATATAAGAAATAGGTTAGTTGTAGGACAAGACAGGAAAATTCATTAGGATAGCACTGCAGCGATTCAACGTCTTGGGCCAGCCCAGTGCCAGGGTCACGAGCACTGGGGCTAGCTCGATGGGCATGGCAGACAAGGTGGGTTTGTAACATGCTGGCACACCTGTAACGCTACAGGTAGTGTAGATCAGTTCAGATATAGATGAAGTTGAATATACCTAACACAAACAACAGCTGCAGAGAAGTAATCACAATCAACTAGCAACCAAGATACACGTAGAATAGAGAAATAGTAAATAGTTAACCAGAAATGCTAGTAGTGGTGAAATAAAAGAAGTATAAACACACCTGAGTATTAGCTAATTAAGGTGCAGTAATTGTAATATGACTGTAAATGTAGGACGCACTAATGTAGTTAGGTAGTGGGTTGACATGTATCATTATAGATAGCTTTGAATAAATAATTTTTAAAAAAATGTCCCATCGCCAGCGAGGTCATTAGAGATGGTTTGCCTATTCAAGCAGGTCAGCAAGCAACTATCACTGTAAAGGAAAATTTGTGTACATGACATGGCGACGAACGCCACCGACTATCACCTTAGGGAAGATTTAATCGGTTATTCAAAAATTTCTTCTTTTTCAAAAGATCGTTATCCGAAGCAATAAAATGTGTCGTTAACAGCGAGGTCATGCTGAAAACTAATGCCTCCGAATTTTATGTGTAAATTATTAAATATTTTAAAATAAAACGAAAGTTATTAACATTATACATCTTCAGTCTCCATTTCTAAAAATTTTTTTCTCAACGAAGTCACACTGGCGATGAACACATTTCTCCGATCGTGAGACCAATTTTTTGATACCGTCAATGCTGAATGTTTGACATTGTTGATGCAGCCACAACCTCACCTCTGCTTGTACTGCTTCATCATTATCAAAGTGGAGTCCTCCAATGTGTTCCTTAAGTTTTGGAAACAGATAAACTCCGATGGTGCCAATTCGGGACTGTATAGAGGATGATAGATAATGGGCACAAGGTGTTGGATTGTCGCCGATGTCGCAATGCTCGTGTCTTCTCTGACAATATCATGCTGCAGGAGAGGGTACTCCACCTGTAGACGAACTCTTGCTGTTTCTCATAGTCCGCAGCTCGTGGTCGCTTCCCGAGCACGGGGTACCGGGTTCGATTCCCAGCGGGGTCAGGGATATTCACATGCCTCGAGATGACTGGGTCTTGTTGTGTCGTCTTCATCATCATCATTCATCATCATTACGGTCGGAGGAAGGCAATGGCAAACCACCTATACTAGGACCTTGCCTAGTACAGCTCTGCGGCTCTCTCGCATCGTTTCCTATGCTCTGTCTAGGAGTATGGGACTTCATCATCATCATGTTTCTCATGCTCAGACAAACACTGACCTAAAAATGGCAACACCGAAAAATAAGTAATGTGTAATAATAAAATTTCTGAAATAGGTTTGTCTAGGTAACATATTTAAGGGATTAACTTTGCAAGATCACAGGTTAATGTAGGCGGGAGATAAATCATTGCGGTCTCAAATTGTAGTACTGTAATAACCTACGCAAGCGCCAGACTGTTGACTACAAGCATGCAAGTGCCGGGTGCCAGTCTGTGGGATGGAGTTCCATTCCTCCTGCATTAGGCCGGTTAATACACGGATGGTTAACGCTGTTTGTGGTTGACGCTGAAGTTGTCGTAGGGTGATGTCTCATATATGCTGCCGGCCAAGGTGGGCGAGCGGCTCTACTCGCTTCAGTCCAGAACCGCGCGACTGCTACAGTCGCAGGTTCGAATCCTATCTCGGGCATGGATGTGTATGATGTCCTTAGGTTAGTGAGGTTTAAGTAGTTCTAAGTCCCACAGTGCTCAGAGCCATTTGAACCCATATGCGCTGGACTGGTGACAGAGCTGATGATCGAGCAGGCCAAGGCAACATATCGACACTCCACAGAGCATGCTGGGATACAACAGCGTTACTAGGAGAGCGTTATCTTGTTGGAAAACACCCCCCCCCCCCCCCAGAAAGCTGTTCATTAATGGCAGCACAACACTTCGTACACCAGATACACGCACAAATCTGCAGTTAGGATGCGTGGTATAACACTAACGTGCTCCTGCTGTCATTCGAAGACGCAACCCAGGCCATAACTCAAAGTGTAGGTACAGTGTATCTAGAACGTGAACAGGTTGGTTGTAGACTCTCCACTGCCCTCCTTCTAACCAACACGCGACCATCGTTGGTACCGAGGCAGAACCAGCTTTCATCAGAAAACACAACAGACCTCTATCCTGCCCTCCAATGAGCTCTCGGTTGACATCACTGAAGTCACAAATGGATGTGGTTTGGGGTCAGTGGAAAGCTCGCTACACGGCATCTGGGTCGAAGCTGGCCTTGAAGTAGCCGATTTATAACAGTTCGTTGCGTCACTTTGGTGCCAACGGTTGCTCAGAGTGTTGCTGCAGATGCAGTACGATGCGCCAGAGTCATACGCCGAACACGATGGTCTTCCCTCTCCGTAGTGCCGCGTGGCCGTCTGGAGCCTGCTCTTCTTGCGATCGTACATTCTCGTGACCACTGCTGCCAAATCATATATAGTGGCTACATTGCGACCAAGTCTTTCTGCACTGTCGCAGGAGGAACATCCAGCTTCTCGTAGCCCTATTACACGACCTCGTTCAATATAAGCGAGATGCTCATAACGTAGTCTTTCTCGTCTTAAAGGCGTTGTTGTCGAACATCAGCTCACCACGTCCAATCTCAAACGTAACTAACACTCACGACCGTTACGGCGTGTATTTTAATCTGATTGTCATCCTCACAGTGGCGCTACTAGAACCACTCTAATGCGACAGGCGCGAGATTTTGAGAGACATCATCGTTCAGTTGTAGAAACACGCCTACCAACTCTCGTGTATTCCGCGTAACTCCCTCTTGGTATTGCGATCTTTTTCGTCAGTGTAGTTACGTTAAACACAGCCATGTTACACTCTAGAATTCAGAGCCCTGCAGCGGTAGAGGATTGCAAACATGTAGACACGAAGAATAAAAATGTAGAATGTTGATGACGTTTGTTTTATTTAAAAAGCTTTAAGAGCTGCTACATAAAAAATTAGAAGGCATTATTTTTCAGCACCACTAAATCTTCGTACCTAGGTAAAGAGTAGTGTGGAGTCATGTGTTTCTGTGTGTGTATGTGTGTGTGTGTGTGTGTGTGTGTGTGTGTGTGTCACAGAGGAACGTTGATAAAGAATGGCGAGGGGTAGTGGTGCGCGGTGAGTGTGTGTGTGTGTGTGTGTGTGTGTGTGTGTGTTTTTGGAATCCTCGTCCGTGGAGCGGCCGTTGCGTATTTATAGCCAGCCGTCGAGTTCCCCGCGTAACAGACGCGCTAGCCCGCGCTGATGGTGGGGTGGCAGCAGGTGTTTTGGTGGTCGCGATAGCAACCGCCGCACGCCGGCTTGTCGACACGCACCCAGCAGGCGCCAAGCACGGCCCCAGCGGTCGCCACACGGCTTCGCCGCGTAAAGTGTTTTTGCTCCTCAATTCAAGGCAGTCTAGCACAGAAGTAGGGGAACAACGGCTCACACCAGTCAGCCACCTTTTTCTAGGGCTGTTTTGCTGTGATCCTATACTTATACGTTTGAATCGTCGCTGGTCTATTATTGTCCGGTTCACGAGCCATGTCGGTCTGCGCATGTCGAGACATGAACGTGGATTGCATTGTTTCCCGTTCTCCTGTTCCGAGCGACGGCTGCGATACACGCATACGCGTGCTTTGCGCTTGAAGGAAGCGAGTATCCTGTAAATTACGTATCTCGCTCGCTTGTGCAGAATTTGTCACTTGCCTCCATCATCAGCGATGGCAGCTCGCAAGAAATAGAGAAAAAGTTCGCTAAATAACTTGTTACGATCAAGTTCAACACTGGCATTGGCTACTACATTCACAGCAGAGTGCTAAGAACATTACTGAACGTTCAGTGGCTATAGGAGAATGCGTGACGCAGGTGCGTAGAACAAGCTTGAACTCAACCGCCATCGTTCATAATTCTGACTATAATAACGCCAAAACTGGCTTGATGGGTACATAAATCCACCCTGGCATGTGACAGTTTGTAAAAATTAATGACAGGGACGTGACCAGAATCATATTGCATTGATGTAAGTACGTATTCGCAAAGGATTTTTATGTAGAGAATCCAGGACTGAAGTTGCTGTTTTTCTGTCCGTAGTAGTTTGTAGTACAATGTTTAAAATTTCCCCACGTTATTAATTATTTGAAAGACTATTGACAGTTTAGCTTCATTACTACCACGAGTGCTACGTCGATGAAAATACTTTCCCTTTATTGAGAAATATGACACACGAGATATAGTACAATAAAGATCTCTTTCAAGCCTTAATTCAACCAGGGTAACGGTAATTGCCCTCCGTAGCTATTCGTAGGATTACTTGAACAAATGTAGTAGCCAGACACTTTGTTCACAGCTTTTTTATGTCAAGACACGTTCCCGATTTTCAGTCAACTACAGATATCGTTATATATTTATGTCTTCGTCAGTACAACATTTTTGTCGACTGCGATTTGACCGGTGCATCTGCTTTTGATCTGTAACTTATACATTATCTTCCGCCTTTGTGGCGCAGGGAAAGGAGTTTAGCAACTTAATTTCCTTAGCAATATCAACCATATAATTACCAGAGCGCATGCATAAGACAAAACAGACCTGGAATTCATGCATTGTCCAGTGACTTAACACATCGTGTAATGATACAGAAATTCAGAGAAATAAGCGGTCGCCCCGCCAATCCAATCGAGCGTTAAGGGTGCACCAATCAATACTCAACCAGAAAATCTTAACCCGATATACGAATGTCCCTGAATACTTCACGCCGCCGAGATTAACGTTACAAATCGGGTACTCAGTACCTACAACTACACGCATTACTCGACAAGGCAGCACAAAAGTATCCCACTACGACCAATACCTTAAGCAATCACCGACGGACAACACGAGCAACATACAACAATATACATAGACGCATTGACCAACATCACTTACCAAGGCACCTGGAAACGCAGCTTGAATCATTGAAAGCTTTTCACCAAAATACAATGACCCCCTCTTGTAGCCGAGTGATCAGCGCGACGGTATGTCATAGTTAACGGCCGGGGTTCGATTCCCAGCTGGGTCGGAGATTTTCTCCTCTCAGGGACTGGGTGTTGTGTTGTCCTTAACATCTTCATTTCATCCCCATCGACAAGCAAGTCGCCGAAGTGGCGTCAACTCGAAAGACTTGGACCAGGCGAATGGTTTACCCGACGGGAGGCCCTAGGCACACGGAATTTATACTAAAATACAATTCCCCAGATAATTCGCTACTTTACAATATTAAGGCCCTGCATGGCCGCACCCTGTTTCGTGAAAATACGGGACACTTTTACATGGCGTTGCCCTTATTTACAGGCCCACTAGCAGCCCTGCCGTTTCGTCAGTTCAAAATCTTGGCAATACATTAATGTCACAGCAGACTAGGCCACCACAACAAAATGACATAAGTCACTCTCAAGCGCAGCCTTCCACTTGTCGTAACGGTAATCCTTCTGTAGCAGATTCTTCCTGTCTCCCAGCTACCGTGGCCAATGAGCGTGTGGAGGCAAACACTGTCTGCTGCTCCAGCCAAACGATGCGTCCCTTTATCACCAGGGCACACCCACTGTTGTCTGTCGGCAAGATGGCTCCTCGTCACCCGCTCTAACTCCAGTTGGTACTGATGCGCATCCTCCAGGATCTACTCACCTTTTCTAGCGGATTCCACTACATCTCCGTTCACCGACCATGGAGCCGTTCACGAAACTCGCCCAGTGCTGCTGACGAGCTCACACGTGTGCCACCACGGTATCAAATCGAACATGTCCAGTGGCAGGAAAGACATATGTGCTGCAATATACGGCACACTTTTATATGCGCTATTGCATTTTGTATATTAAATCTGAGAGAACTAGAATGATAACACAAAGTTGACCCACGAGAGATTGAATGGAAGGTTTGGATCAATTCTTTAAGTATGACCAATTCTTCCTAGGTTCAAATGGCTCTGAGCACTATGGGACTCAACTGCTGTGGTCATTAGTCCCCTAGAAATTAGAACTACTTAAACCTAACTAACCTAAGGGCATCACACACTTCCATGCCCGAGGCAGGATTCGAAACTGCGACCGTAGCAGTCGCACGGTTCCGGACTGCGCGCCTAGAACCGCGAGACCACCGCGGCCGGCTTCTTCCTGGGTCATTGTGATACATTACACCAGGATCTGGCTCCGGAAAATATTATAGACCCAACTAATGCCCCTTCTTAAGGATGCACGAGTTGATATTCATTTTCCTTTATCACTTAACATGTAGTCATTTTGTAGCGCAAGTGTAGTCGTCTCTGTTTATGCAATATTATCCGAATGGTAGTCTTAAACCGCCAAATCACCACCCGAGCCAGAAAAATAGAGTGATATACTCTCCTAACGCGAGGAGCAACCCCTCAGACTAGAGATGCAACACCTAGGAAGGGTTTTGAGGAGTAGTGGGTACTCAGTAAGTTACACAAGAAGAGGCACAGAATCAAACACTCGATGAAGTGACACATCTGAAAAAGAAATGTCGGATACGGCCTTCTCCCATACACTCCCAGAGTGACGAACAGAATTCGCGTGTATTGTGCAGACATACCGGAAACACTATTTATAAACCGACAAAGAAGATCAAAGACAGAGTCAGATCGGCAAAGGGGAAAAGGGGTCCAATTACAATGTTGGGAATATACCGACTACCAAGTTCACGTGAAAAAGTCTGCCTTGGAATGACTGGGCGGTCAGACAACACCTGGATCACCGAACATAAGCGTCGTTGCAGATTGGGGCAGGTGGAGAAATTGACCGAGGTGGAGCACTCGTTGTGTGAGACCGGCTACATAGTAAAATTCGCTGACACGGAATCTCTTCTTGTAGACAAGAGCCATTACATCCGCCAGTTCACGGAAGCTACAGAAATACGTAAACATGACAACAGCTCCATCAAGAAAGAAGAAAGCCTCAAGGCGACCGGATCGTGGATTCCCGTGCTGCAGTGAACGACCATTGCAGGTAGCAACGGGAGAACCGCAGCGGTAAAGACCACGGTAAAGGCCTTGGGTGTTTTCGCCCCAGGTACATGTAATCTGGGGCCACAAACTCTACTGCAGTCCACCACCAGCAATGGAGGGTGAGGCTTTCACAATGTCAGCCACTCACGCTGGCGTAACATCAGAACCATCATATTACAAATGTCGGACGAGGAACACGAGACGAAAGCGAACAGGCAGTTTGTCAACAAATGGCCGCGAAAGCCTTAATGATATTGTGCGTCTGGTATTATTTTACTTTGAACGTACTTATCTAGATCTCGGTTTATATCGTCTATTAGCTTTAAGCACAATCATCCTGCGTTTCTCAGATATGAACTAAATGTTCCCAGTTCTTCTCACCAGTAAGTCGATAGTGAGCTTTAGTATTTCACCCATACACAAACACTCTTCTAGATTTCTTGACGATTTTTTTGAGTTTGGTGACTGTCCTTCCAGTAAGCGCATCGTGGTCGCTAACCTCTTTCAATTAGAAAAAAATGCCAAATTATGCTGATGATCTGAAGATAACCATTTAAACGTGCCGACACCTGTTATTTCAATAAATAAGGTATGCAGTGATGTTGACTTTTTTTTCTAATTGATATTCAAGAACACATTGCTTTTACCTCCTTACCATATTCATTAAAATTATGAACTCTCTGTCTTTGATTGCACTCTCGAAAGGATTGGATCCGTTTGTAGTGAGAAGCTACAGAATATTTACTTCATCCTTGGACTATCAGACTAATTGTTCAAGGCAGTTGTCAGGCAAACTGTTCCGTATTACTTCGCAAGAATATCCGAATTTGACGCAGATAACGTGTGCTTAGATTTCCCAGTCGATAATGGTCAAGTCGTAGGCCACGATCTACTACCAGAATCTTCTTTTTCTTGTGACTTTGTCCCACGTCGGAGCAGAGTTGGCATGATTATTAACGGATTTGACACTATTAGTTTAAGGGGTGGTCGGAAGCCCTTCCTGTTGCCTGCCCGTTACCCCCCTGGAACGGGATACGTGTACCCCAATAGTCTGCGCGCTATGTAAGTGTCGTGAAAATGAGTGGAAGTTTTCTATATCGCTGCGAATCGTGTAACTGAGGCGGAATTTGGGTATGAGCCCGGTATTCACTTAGTGGAATGTGGGAAACCACCTAAAAAACACATTCAGATTGGCCAGCACATTGACACTCGTCGTTAATCCACTGGGCGGATTCGATGTGGTGTTGGCGCAAGTACTCATCTGGGGTCATCAGTACCCTAGATTTAGAACTACTTAAACCTAACTAACCTAAGGACATCACACACAACAATGCCCGAGGCAGATTTCGAACCTGCCACCGTAGCGCTCGCGCGGTTCCAGACTGAAGCGCCAAGAACCGCTCGGCCACACCGGCCGGGTCTAGTTTAGGAGGAATACCAAGTGGGCTGAGACGTGAGTTGTGCAAAGTTGCTGAGCTGGGGTGGTGTACTGGTTAGGGCATCTGCATACTGATCAGAGGACCTGGTTCGAGTCCCGGCCTTTGTACAAATTTACATTCATCGTTTCAGGCTGCATATATACACTACTGGCTATTAAAATTGCTACACCAAGAAGAAATGGAGCTGATGAACGGCTATTCATTAGACAAATATATTATACTAGAACTGACCTGTGATTCCATTTTCACGCAATTTGGGTGCATAGATCCTTAGAAATCGGTACCCAGGACCACCACCTCTGGCCATAATAACAGCCTTCATACGCCTGGACATTGAGCCATACCGAGCTTGGATGGAATGTACAGGTACAGCTGCCCATGCAGCTTCAACACGATACCACAGTTCATCAAGAGTAGTGACTGGCGTATTGTGACGAGCCAGTTGCTCGGCCACCATTTACCAGACGTTTTCAGTTGGTGAGACATCTGGAGAATGTGCTGGCCAGGGCAGCAGTAGAACATTTTCTGTATCCAGAAAGGCCCGTACAGGACCTGCAACATGCTGTCGTGCACTATCCTGCTAAAATGTAGGGTTTCGCAGGGATCGAATGAAGGGTTGAGCCACGGGTCGTAATACATTTTAAATGTAACGTCCACTGTTCAAAGTTCCATCAATGCGAACAAGAGGTGATGGTGACGTGTAACCAGTGGCATCCCAAACCATCACGCCGGGTGATACGCCAGTATGGCGATGACGAATACGCGCTTCCACTGTGCGTTCACCGCGATGTCGCCAAACACGGATGCGACCATCATGAAGCTGTAAGCAGAACCCGGATTCATCCAAAAAAATGACGTTTTGCCATTCGCGCACCCGAGTTTTGTCGTTGAGTACACAATTGCAGGCGCTCCTGTCTGTGATGCAGCGTCAAGAGTAACCGCAGCTATGGTCTCCGAGCTCATAGTCCATGCTGCTGCAAACGCCGTCGAACTGTTCGTGCAGATGGTTGTTTTCTTGCAAACGTCCCCATTTTTTGACTCAGGGATCGAGACGTGGCTGCATGATCTGTTACTGCCATGCTGATAAGATGCCTGTCATCTCGACTGCTAGTGATACGAGGCCGTTGGGATCCAGCACGGCGTTCCGTATTACCCTCCTGAATCCACTGATTCCATATTCAGCTGACAGTTATTGGATCGCTACCAACGGGAGCAGCAATTTCGCGATACGATAAACCACATTCGCGAAGGCTACAATCCGACCTTTATCAAAGTCGGAAACGTGATGGTACGCATTTCTCCTCCTTACACGCTGCATCACAATAACGTTTCACCAGGCAACGCCGGTCAACTGCTGTTTGTGTATGAGAAATCGGTTGGAAACTTGCCTCATGTCAGCAGGTTGTAGGTGTCGCCACCGGCGCCAACCTTGTGTGAATGCTCTGAAAAGCTAATGATTTGCATATCACAGCATCTTCTTCCTGTCAGTTATGTTTCGCGTCTGTAGCACGTCATCTTCGTGGTGTAGCAATTTTAGTGGCCAGTAGTGTACATTTTTAATCAAAATTAACGTGCTCACTAGTGCTGTTTGCCAATAATGGGGTAAACACGAACCATGAATCGTTGTTTGTACACTGTATGATGTACAGATTCTACGTGAGCGAACTGACATTATTTTCTATATGCAATGAAAAGCTGACCCTCGCAGCGTAACGTATCCTCATCCTGTTAAGTACTCCTGTACCAAAATTTTTCTCCAGTCGCTGCAACTGCTCCTTCTGTTGAAAATGTTCGTTGATGAAGTTCCTGCTCCGACCAACTAGCGGTACAATGTCTGCATACTGTCTGATAAGGGACGTTACAAAATAAGTCTTTCCTGCTGCACTATATTCACGCCGAGTACGTATTAATTGTATCGGCCATTTCAAATAATCGTACTCTCCCTGACGTGTACGAGCACAGTTACATGTAGATGTATAGAAACTGCTATTATTGCACTAATCATAGTTACAGTAAACTGAAAACCATCCAGCTTTATTGACGTCAAGAGTAGCATACATTATACAGTCAACAGTAAAATATACTACATAGTTCATCAACATTCGCATACTGTCAGCAGGCTGCACAGTCGTCAGTGTGTAGAGATAGTGAGAGTATAAGAAAATAACCGCATCCTTCTTGCGTGGACTTCCTCCATTGGATCTGCCTCGTTACGATTAGTTCTAAATGGCTTTTCAATTTCAGATAGCTCCAACGCATGCTTCCACATATTTAGCGGACTGCCACGGACTGTTACTATTTAAAATTATAATGAAGCTTTCAAAGTACTACTATGGTGAATTGATAATAAATCACAGTATCAAGTTTGCAAATTTGACATTGTGGAAGTGATGTGAATATTTTGTATCAATGGAAAATTCGTTCGGTGTAAAAGTACTACTTCGCAGCATGTTTTAAAATGCTTCTTGCCGTACGAGCAATCTGATGTGTTGTAGTAGGCTAATTTATTCGGTAGTATTGTGTGATATTACGGAGGTGTCTCTAAACTATTGTTTTCTACTTGCAGGTGAGTTCTGTTGAGTCGCATCTGCCGCTGGAAACTTCGGTACGGTAGGATGATAATAACATCAGTAGTAGCCTAGAATAGCTATCTTGTTATTTGGTACACACAATTGAAATCGTTGTACGCAGTTGTGGAGATTCTGTCTGTAGATTTGCAGCTGCCGTTGCCTGTTTGAACTTGATCTCTTAAATTACAGCGCAGAAAAGACATGATCTACAAGATGTCTACAGCTTTATACTGTAATTATGAAGTGAGCAGTTGTCTTCAGAAACATGCTTCTCTCTTGTGAATTGAACCACAGTTTCTCAAGTTGTGTCCTTCCTTTTGTTATATTCTTACTTTAGAAATGCTATTGTAAGCTGATAGTGAAGTGCTTTCCTAATGTGGGAACAGCTACTTTCAGTCCCAAAGACCAGCCTCCGCCATTACGTGGAGGCCCCGCACGTCCGTCTCATTTCGGAATTGTGTTTCTCCACTAAAGTTTTCACTTTACGTAAGCTAAATAGCCTCAACCAGTACGATAACCTTTTTTAGAGCGGCAAAGAATATGTATCTATATACGCAGCGCTCTGTTGTTAATCTGTATCGTTGCACTGATAAAATGTTTCGTAAGCACGTAATATTATTTGGTTGAAATAAATGGTTCAAATGGCTCTGAGCACTATGGGAGTCAACTGCTGTAGTCATCAGTCCCTCAGACCTTAGAACTACTTAAACCTAACTAACCTAATGACATCACACACATCCATGCCCGAGGCAGGATTCGGACCTACGACCGTAGCAGTCGCACGGTTCCGGACTGCGCGCCTAGAACCGCGAGACCACCGCGGCCGGCTTGAAATAAATGTCAAACACAGTAAGTTGACGTTATGCTGGTTTATTATAGTCTAAGCACATCCTATCATTGTCTTAAAGAACTCACCTTTCCCTAAACTGGGTGGAATATCTTGCTTCCCCCTACTTATACCTCCCGAGGAGATCACGAATGTAAAATTAGAGAGATTCGAGCGCGCACGGAGGCTTTACGGCAGTCGTTCTTCCCGCGAACCATACGCGACTCGAACAAGAAAGGGATGTAATGACAATGGCATGTAAAGTGCCCTCCGCCACACACCGTTGGGTGGCTTGCGGAGTATAAATGTAGATCTAAATGTAGATGTAGATACAAAAGGGGCTCTATTTTACTTTCTTTTGCAAAAATACTAAGTTACTTTATATTGGATTTCTTTTCTATTTCTTTTTACATTGTTTCCCATCAGTATATTTGCTACTCTTCAAGTGATTCTATCACAGTGGTGACGTACTTGAGGACAATATTCTGGAAAAAGAAATAAAAACTTTGAGGTTCGCCGATGACATTGTAATTATGTCACAGACAGCAAAGGACTTGGAAGAGCAGTTGAACGGAATGGACAGTGTCTTGAAAAGAATATATAAGATGAACATCAACAAAAGCAAAACGAGGATAATGGAATGTAGTCGAATTAAGTCGGGTGGTGCTGAGGTAATTAGATTAGGAAATGAGACACTTAAAGTCGTAGAGAAGTTTTGCTATTTGGGGAGCAAAATAACCGATGATGGTCGAAGTAGAGAGGATATAAAACGTCAACTGACGATTCTGAAGAAGAGAAATCTGTTAACATCCAGTATAGATTTAAGTGTCAGGAAGTCGTTTCTAAAAGTATTTGTATGGAGTGTAGCCATGTATGGAAGTGAAACATGGACAATAAATAGTTTGGACAAGAAAAGAAAAGAAGCTTTCGAAATGTGGTGCTACAGAAGAATGCTGGATATTAGATGGGTATATCAGATAACTAATGAGGAGGTATTGAATAGAATTGGGGAGAAGAGGAGTTTGTGGCACAACTTGACAAGAAGAAGGGACCGGTTGATAGGGCATGTTCTGAGGCATGAAGAGATCACAAATTTAGCATTGGAGGGCAGCGTGGAGGGTAAAAATCGTAGAGGGAGACCAAGAGATGAATACACTAAGCAGATTCAGAAGGATGTGGGTTGCAGTAAGTACTGGGAGATGAAGAGGCTTGCACAGGGCAGAGTAGCATGGAGAGCTGCATCAAGCCAGTCTCAATAACAAATTCACAGTGCGGCTTTGTTTTCTTTTTTTATGAAATTTGGATCTTGGGTTTGGGGCTTGTATTGCGTTTTGGTTACTATTTTGATATTTTCATCTTTGCGTCCGAAGCGGCGTTATTTCGCGTACACACATTGCGCAGCTAGTGGTACGCAGTAAAATGCGAGGAACGGGAAAGAGAGCGTATCGATAGTGACGTCACGGTGTGCCACGGGATTAACTTCGCAGAAAACGCGTGCAGCCTCGTGGCTAGGCCAGATTGCCGAAGGTCAACGCAACGTTGGCGTACAGTTGCTGTTAACGAGAATTAATAGTGGTAGCAATTAGACGTACGATGCGAAAGCGTTTGTCGTCGCGGCGTCTGCGTCGGCGTAGGCAATCGATGTGCGCGCCGGCGGGTGAGTGGTGTGTCTGCGTGGCTGGGTGCGCTTTGGCGGCGCCCGGGCCAGCGGCGCCGCGGCGGCCGGCGTCAGTAGTCAGTAGTCTGTGGCGCCGCGACGCGTCCACACGGCGGGCCAGGCGTCGCGCGCAGGGTGCCAGGCGTCGCGGTTGCTGCGCTCGCGGCCCGACGCGTCCGTCGGAAGGTGCCAGCCGTCGCGGGCGCCGCTGTGTTTACAAGCGCGGCTCTCGCAGTACGTCACTGTCCCGAGTGACAGCTGTCTTATCTGTCGAGTGACGTGCTTTGCCACCTGGTCTAGAAAACACAGGCGCCGTGAGTGTACGTATGCTTCCCTCTGGGGAGCTGGAAAAGTGTATCAGCTGTTTCTCTCTCTCATCACGAGTCTTGGTGTTTGGAACAGTTATCGTAGTTTGCGGCAGTGTTTCACACTCTGAATAATAATTGTGGCAGTGGACGTACCGCATAAAAATTGTCCTGGAAAACTTTTTAAGTCACGAAGGTGGTGTTTACAGATAAAGGCAATTTCTCTTTAAGCTTCTGTAGAGCATCATAGTGTTTGCATTGGACTCAGTAAAATCCGTTTACGGACAATCGTTGATGAAATGCAGATCTCGGCATTCATATGAAAATAAATGGATACAAATAAATAAATTTCGCTTGTGATTTCGACAGGCACTCTAAGACGCGAGTGTTAAATATTAGCCTCCTTGTAGAAGGTGACATTTGTTGATTCATTTTTAGAAAATTCCAGTAGTGATTATCCGTGTAGTGTACACTCTGGCACGTTTATCCAAGGTGGATAGCTTTACTGTCTAGTATTTCCATCCACATGGTGTCTTGCAGTATGTCACACGTACTGCACCTTTAATCTTTCTACCTCGGTTCCCTTGATTGTCATAACAGAAAAACCGTGACGTAGTTTTTATTCACCGACAATGATGCAACTAGAACAGATGTAATGTAAACATTCTAATAAAGAATAGTATAATAATGTTATCCAACACTCTGTAATGTCATTTCCAAATTTGGAAAATGAATAGTGTCTTTTATACTGCACGGATGTGTTAAGCTTTCAATCTTCAACAATCGCTTCTGTTACTGACACGAAAATTTTACCAAGACGGCGAACACTCGTACCAAGTGGGAAAGGTCAGTGATATTTCGATATCTGTTCCACAGTACGAGAGCCGCAGTTGTTTAATAACATGTAATGCACGTTCTTAAGAACTCTGAGTAGAGCAGTTTTGTGGACCAGTATTTGAGGAACTTTACCCGATTTATTACTTGTGATAGGAACCTAGTGTTGCTATAACGCGTGTGACAGTGCTTTCATGATCGTGCCTCAGTGTTTTGACGGGCGGGAAAGGCAGGCACGTTCTTATTCGTAGGTCACTGTAGTTCCGTGTTGGTACCGCCTTGCCCTTGAGGCCGGCGCCCAAGTGAAACTAGAAGTGACGAGAAGTGAAGAAGTGTCAAGTGGCGGAACGCGCCTTCCGCTGCGCGAGACAGCTGCGGCGAGAGGAAGCGAGGCTCGGCGCAGACGTTAGGCGTTAGCAGGCATTAGCGGCGGCCCGATAAGCCGGTGAGTCAGCGACGGGCAGCCGCGGCCGCCAGTGGGCCACGCCGACGCCGACGCCGACGCCAGCGGACACCGGCGTCCCAGGGGCCGCCGACGGCGCTCGCTCCACGCCGCACGTCATTGCCGAGGTACGCGCAACCCACATTCTGTGCTCCCTTACTTTATGTCTGGTACGCTCTCGGGCGTATGAAAGCTCTGGCAGTGATTTCAGTTAATCAAGGAAACACCAAAAATGTAACGAATGCTCTGAGGTTACAACAGTTATGGCACGCCTCCTAATATCGTGCCTGTCCTCTATTTGCCTAGCGTAGTGCAACAACTCCACGTGGCATGGACTCAAAAAGTCGTTGGAAGTCCACTGCAGGATTTTGTGCACGAACTGACCTGCCAGTAATGTCCCACAAATGTTCGACGAAATTAATGCCGGACCATCTGGGTGGCGAAATAATTCGCTCGAACTGTCTAGAACTGTCTTCAAACAATGTCAAACAGTTGTGGTTCACTGACGTGGCGCATTTTCATTCGTAAAAATTACATCGCCGTTTGGAAACGTGAAGTCCATGAGCCGCTGCAAATCGTCTCCACGTAGCCGAACATAGCTATTTACAGTCATTCAAATGGTTCAAATGGCTCTAAGCACTATGGGACTTAACATCTGAGGTCATCAATCCCCTAGACTTAGACCTACTTAAACCTAACAGGCTTTCCGGACGGCAAGGAGCGCCTGGTCCCCGACACGAATACGCCCGACGGATTTGTGTCGAGGTATTGTGAACCGACCAGTCTGTGGATAGTTTCTAGGCAGTTTTGCATCTGTCTTGGCGAATTCTGGCTGGTTCCCCTTATTCCGCCTCAGTTAACTATGTCTGCAATTGCTGCGCAAACAAGTTCTCCACGTACCTTACTCTCCCATGCAAAAATAGGGGTTACATTCGTCTGGTGTGAGACGTTCTCTGGGGGGACCACCGGGGGCCGAACTGCACAATAACGCCGGGTTCGGTGTGGGGCGGCGGAGGGGTGAAGTGGACGGCGGTAGTCGTTATGGGGTTGTAAACCACTGTGACTGCGATGGGGACGGAGCTCTCCGTCGTTTCTAGGTCCCCGGATAACATACAACACAATACAATACAAAACCTAAGGACATCACACACATCCATGCCCCAGGGAGGTTCCGAACCTGCGACCGTAACAGCAGCGCGGTTCCGGACTGAAGCGTCTAGAACCGCTCGGTCCCAGCGGCCGACGACAGTCATTGATAGATTCAGTTGGACCAAAGGATCCAGCCTATTCCATGTAAACACATGTCACACTGTTATGGATCCATCGCCATCTCGCGCAGCGTCTTGTTGAAAACGTGGCATCTGCGCTACACTCTAACCCCAGTATCAGCTGTTACCAACTGAAATCGGTGCTCATCTGACCGGGCCACTGTTTTCCGGTCGTCTGGGGTTCCCGATATAGTCACGAGCGCAGAAGAGGCGCTGCAGGCGATGTCGTTCAGTTAGGAAATGCACTCGCGTCCGTCGTCTGCTACCGTAACCCATTAACGCCCAGTTTCGCTGCACTATCCTAATGGGTATGTTCGTCGTGCGTTCCACATCGATTTCTGCGGTTATTTCACACATTGTTGCTTGTCTGTTAGCGATGACAGTTCTACGCAAACACCGCTGTTATCGGACAGTAACTAAAGGCCGTCGGCACTGCATTGTCCGTGGTGAGAGATAATGTCTCCGACTTGGAATTCTCGGCTCACTCTTGACGCTATGGATCTCGGATCATTGACTTCCCTAACGGTTCCTAAAATGGGCCGGCCGGTGTGGCCGAGCGGTTCTAGGCGCTTCAGTCTGGAACCGCGCGACCGCTACGGTCGCAGTTTCGAATCCTGCCTCGGGCATGGATATGTGTGCCATCCTTTGGTTAGTTAGGTTTAAGTATTTCTAAGTTCTAGGGGACTAATGACCTAAGATGTTAAGTCCCATAGTGCTCAGATACATTTGAACCATTTTGAATCTAAAATAGAAAGTCTCATGCGCATAGCTCTAACTACCATTTCCCGTTGAAGGTCTGTTAATTCCCGTCGTTCGGCCATAATTATGTTAGAAACATTTCACATGAATCACCTCAGTACAAATGACAGCTTGGTCAATGGACTTCTATTTTTGTACCTTGTGAACGCGACACTACCGTCGACTTTTTATCTGTGGATATCGCTATCCCATGACTTGTTTCTCTTTAGTGTACTGTGTCGAATGTGATGGAACTTATCAGACGTGTAGAACCAATGATGCGCAAGGAATAAAACACGACACCACACTTCCACGCGAACAACTTCTGTTCGAACACAGAATATGTCTGAAAAGTACATAACTGATACGGCAGTTTGATGTACCATAAATTCATTGACAATCCGTTGTGCTCCATTGCTGAGTGTCGCGAGCCCGTGAACCGAGCATCTCAATCCCTGACAGTTGAGCTGCCCTCACACGGGAGGAGGTGGCTAAGGCTGATACGGACGCGGACGGCAAATCCAGCCTCGCGCCAGCAGCTCACGGAACGAGTTTGTTAACGTAATGTGCGACCTCAGCGCTCCCCAGCGGCAGTTGCCAGCTTTATTTGTCACGCAAAGCAGTTTTTTCGTGGAAATGGACACACGTAAAATTCCTACGTTAGCTCAATCACAACGAACATTTCCTTACTTGTCCGTATTCTAGTCATATATTTCTGTCGATAGTACACATAACTAAATCCTTTAGTATGCGTGAACGTGTTATAATACAGAACGATATGTTCCGTGTCCAGTCAGTGAGAACATAAGCTCATAAAACTTCACAAAGTCGGACCAACTCACTCCTGAGAGACAGCGCACTTATATTTGCATAGCATAAAATATTACGTAAATTATTTTTATTAATTTGATAAGAAAGTGCCACAATCTTTTAGAAAAATAGAAGCTGGAAAAAAACTGTGTACAGCGGGCTGAAAACCCACTACACATTGCTTCCTAACTCTGTGTCTATACCTACCACACCACGCTGAAATTTTGCAATGAATGATCTAGCATTTTATATTACGATCTTGTGAAGGCTTCAGTCGCTGTTATGATATAACTGACATTTAATTATAAGAAATGCTACCAAGAACAATGCGTTTTTGATTAACCTCCAGTGTGCAGTTACCTTAAATAGTGTGTTTTTATAACACGTGAATTATAACACGGAAATAACTACATACAAAAATGTTTTATACATGAAGATGGTATTTGTTCTTTCGGACTTAGTTAAAGCTCACAGGCCATTTGACCATCTTCTTCTGTGCAGGTGCACAAACAGTGCCCGAACTCTTACGGGAATCGGCAGTAAAGCCGCGAGTAATGAGTGTGATGGGCAGGGGTACTCTGAATATCGCGCGGGACAACAAGTTGCGAATGTGGGCCTCACGGGAGGCGTGCCAGAGATAAGTCCCTGCAGTCGCACTACCCTCTGTATCTCAGACGGATTGTCCTCTTTAATAAGAAAACTGAGTAAAGGAATCAACGATCAACTTGAACGGATGTCACGTGACGTCGGAGCAGGCCAAACGAAACTAAGAATACCGAAAAAAAGACGGATAGAGCGTCTGCCATGTAAGCAGGAGATCCCGGGTTCGAGACCCGGTCGGGGCACACATTTTCAACTGACCCCGTTCACTTATATCAACACCTGTATGCAGCAAAGGGTATTCATTTCATTGTAAAAACGTTTTAATCTCCAATATGACGTGTTCAATCATTTCATTATAACAAATTAGTGTCAACAAGGGTACATTTTCGAGAGGCTGTCAGTGTGCTGGTGTTTGGAAATAACTTACATTCGTATGATGTGAGCTATAAATCCCCCAAATGCGACCTTCAGCTGAAACAACAAATACGCTGTGGGTGGCGTATCGCAAATTTTACTTGGGATGTAGAAAGCGTTCTTGCTTCGCGTTGGTTTTACTGAGCGTGGCACGTTGCCGAACTACTACGAAACATTTTGTGTTTCACGCGACGGAATCATCCCTCAGCGAGAATTAGGAAGAAGGAAGTGGCACAAAACTCGTACCACTTCAGGTCAGCGCTTCGTAACTCTTCCCGCATGATGCTCTTCATGAGCTTCTCTCAGAGGAGGAGGAGGAGGAAATTTAGTGTCCTGTCATCAACGTGATCATTAGAGACGAAGCACAAGCTCGGATTGGCGACGGATGTGGAAGGAAATCGACCGTGTCCTTTCAAACAAACATCTCGACACTCGTCTGAAGGGATTTAGGGAAATCACGAAAAACTTAAATCAGGATGGTTGGACGTGGGTTCAAACCCACGTCCTCCCCAATTCGAGACCAGTGCGCTAGCCACCTCGCTCGGTAGCTTCCTTAGAGCCTGCTGAAGAGGATCTTCTCGGTTTGATCCATACACCTCGTTGCTCTCCCCCCCCCCCCTCTCCCCCTCGCTCTCATATCCTCCATCCTTCCTGCCACGGTTGTTTTCTCTAGTTTTTCTCCATCTTTTCAAACCTAGAGCCAAAGAACTGGAGAAATTTTCGGTTGACACAAGAAGAAATGCTTCTGGAGACAGTGAGTTGCTCAATAACGGCCATGTTTGTACTTCTTTCGGTCCATTTTATGCATAGCATCCTGCACCAGTGCCAATACGCTGCTTGTCTCTGGCCTTAAGAGTTCGTGTTTCGCAACCGTGCTAAGATAGAAAGCATGAATGTTTGAACACCCCGGATCTTTGTGCTGTTCCTTGTCGCTCTGTTCTGACAAACCTTGTGAGTCTCTTCATAGTCACTAGCCCTATCATGGTCCGTTTTCTTAACTCATCTACACAACTTCCCATGTTGCGTATGGTTCAACCAAGAGAGATGAAAGATAGCACGATTCCTTTAATCGATCTGTGATTTGGACCTGTGCTCCTCGATCAATTATCGTGTTTGGCATTGCTGACATTGATGTCTAACCGCTATGACACTAACGTCATTTACTTTTGCTAGTAATTCAGAAAGTTCATCTTCGCTGCTAGCTAGAAGCAAATCGGACATTGTTAATATTCTTACATCAACTCAAATGCCTTTCTTCAGCCATTAAGAGCTGATACCTCTGGAATACTGAAGGAATCAGACGTTCACCACTCGCCTTCACAACATTAATTTCTAGGATACAGTAAATACAGTGATCGGTCATTCAGCCCAATAATTATGGCGTCTGTGAATTAAGTACACGATGAATGCCTTGATTTTACAAAGTCGCTATGGTAGAACAGATGCCAGTAGCAACACCCCTAACTTAAAATTCCAGAATAAGCTATCGTCTCAAGTAGCAGTAGGAAATAACCATTCTATTCCCTGCATTGTTTGTGAGCGAAGATATTTGTATACGAGACGAGCCCTCGGATTTCTAGCGTCATTATGCTTCTGAGATTTAAAGAACCATACCACTGGCAAAATGACCAAAGTAACTGTAAATAAAATCATCTCTATAGCTTTCCCGCAAATTTATGCTATTTCACACACACACACACCGATCCACGCACCCACCCACCCACCCAAGAGAGAGAGAGAGATCAGCACGGAAAAAATAACAAACGCAGAATTGTTTTTCCCATGAAAATGCCACTGATGTTCATAAAATCTAAAACTGCATAAGGAATTTTAGTCTTTCTGTGGATCTGCATGAGTCAGGAGGAAAGAGCGGTGGGATGGCACAACTTCCCCGCGTTGCAAACATTTCTCATTCGAGCCGTCGGCCGCTCTGTTCGTTTACTGCCCAAACTTTACGTCACGCAGACTGTACACCCCCGTCACTTTCAGCAACGTGTGCATCAAACGTTCTTATACGGCTCATTGTAGTCTTAGGTAAGTTTTTCCCAGATTTAAAGTTTTTCACTGTCTTGTCAAAAGACGATTTTTTTATTTTTTATTTTGTGAACACTACTATCAGGAAAAAAAGAAAGGTTCTTTTACGTAGCAGCATTCGATTCGTAGAATATTTTTTATCACTTATACCATGCCTTATAAAGCGTTCCTGCTTTTTAGCAAGTCGAAACACGTTTTCTACCTCTGACCTTAGGCTAAAGCAATGTTCATCCGTGAAGGGAAGGATATTCGAGTGATGGACAGTCCTTCGTTCACTTCAAACGTTTGTTTATGACAACCAGTGAAGCAAAGACACCTGGCAAGTAGCTTCTCATACGTCCAGCATCTACGAAGCCGTGTCCGCACGGTACTCGCTGATGCCCAACTCTCGTTGGCTGCGGAAAGAACACACTATTTTGAATGGAGTCGCAGTCAATTTCCTTACTGTGCATCTTCCATCCATGTTACGCCCGTTTGCAGCCGATGGCTGAAAGTAACGAATCTCACTTCTCCTTTTAGAAACGACTGCAGCAGTTTGTGAACAACCAAGACCGCTAGCACAGCTGTCATCTCTTACTTTTGTGGTTACCAACTGCCTTCCAACCTGCAAATAGGCAGGTCGATACGAGTGGTGCAAATGGGTTTTATCATTGCTAGTTTTGCGCTCCACAGTTTAATTTAGCACAGAGGTTCCCAGACTTTACCTCTGACGGAGCGCTTTGAGAATTCCAAGTGCTTTGAGGGAATACGTAGTTTATTTTGAAGATTAATAAAATATTTAGAAAAGAGACAAGCTTGTTTTATTCAGTGATTACTTCAATTTTAAATCGTAATTAAAAATACAAATTAAGAAAATAATTAGTATTTTCATAATATTGGAAAAACCGCCATGTTATTAATAGTTTCTGCGGAGCACTAATTCACTTCCAGCGGAACTCCAGCGACCTGCGGGAGAGATTTTGGGAAATCCTGGTTTATGGAAACAGCGGTGCTGTTGTCTTTGTGGCCTTGAGACCGAACACTAGTTTTATGCAGCCCTCCATGCTACTCTGTTTTGTGCAAGCGTCTTCATCTTCGAATAACTACTGCAGCCTACAGCCTTCTGAATCTTGTTTACCCTACTCATCTTTTGGTCTCCGGCTACGACTTTACCCCCAGACTTCCCTCGAATGCTAAGTTGGTGATCTCTTTATGTCTTAGAACGTGCCCTGTCAACCGATCCCTTCTTCTAGTAGCGTATAACCTTCTATGAGGGCGGCCCTCAATTGTCCCTCTGCCCTTCCCTTGAATCCTGTTCTACGATCCCTATCCCCTACCCTAAGCGCTCCCCCTGTTACGCTTTTGGCGTTTTTGCTAAATAGGATGAGATCATACCGGATAGCTTCCTCTCACATCCACGCCCAACTCAGCATATGCTCCTACTGTAACAATCACGACGCTAAACTTTAATCCTAGCTTCTTACCGTTCTCTCTCGTCCAGTGAGTGAAATCACGATTTGGACCTGGCGATGTCTTCACTGCTGTGACTTCAATAAAGGCTCGCCTGCTCCTGTAAACAAAGTTTTCACTGTCCTGTTGAAGACACGACCGTTGACCACCGTATAAAGTTGACATGTCGCTTCAGCCAGTTTAACTTGCGAATTCCATTTCACATTAACTGATAGTTACAATTCATTGCAATTATCAACCAACCGTCTTCGGCCATGCTACCCTCATGTCCTATGCTATCTTCAGTAGATGGGCACGGTTTTTTGTTTGAGGCTTTTACGATATATTATAGATAAAAGAGCGGCTAACTCGTCTATAGCTTCAGTACAGAATCTGAAATGATTCTGCCGGGTTCTGCAGTTTTAAACAGTTCAGTTGTTTCTCAACGCTACTGACACTAATACATGTTTCTCTCATATTCTCAGGGGTACGAGGATTAAACTGTGGTAATTCTTCTCGGTTTTCTTTTGTAAAGAAACATTTGAAAACTAAGTTAAGAATTTCTGCTTCCGTTTTGCTACCTCAATTTGCTTCTGTTTCATCCGCGTGTGCTAAGAGTAGGGCTAATGCGGGAATGGTTCCTTTGAGTAGGCTACGATCTATTTCTTACTTTTCATTGTCCAGTCAACAGATGTAGCTATCTCTGATGACCGAATGCTCAACGAGTCGTTAACCCGTAATGTTCTTTCTTTCTGCCAAGACGTGGTGTTCTCCGCCAGTGATCCATTAATTTCCCGAATGATACCCTTCCTCCTCCACGGTAACATTAAGCCTAACGACGCGATGGAGCTGTTGAGAGCCCCACTGTCTTGCTGTGATAGGCACGCGTTTCGAAAGCGTTTCTTCCACTCCAGCAGGCGTGAACCTGATGGACGGCGTTTGTCACACAAAACAAAACTTTGACTACTGTCATAACTATCAGTTTTCAAACACCAACGTACATGCATCAGTTCTTTTTTTTTCATTGCCACAATTCCTAAAGTTGCACTACCAAATTATAGGTACTGTGACTTATCGTAGACTAAACAATAAGTGTGAGTGGACAAGATATGAGTGTGTGACCCGCCGTTCACACTTCTATAATTGTAAATTGTGAGACATTTGACAACTTTTGAATGCCTTCAGGCATTTGCGTTGTAACCTACTTTGCACTCTCTGTCAAAAACATATCACAATTTTGTTGCAGCGTCGGATAGATCTATCTATCGCATGCTCTTCACCTGTAACATTTTCAGCTCTATGACCCCTGTCGTGTTTGCGTAGTTCACTTTAAGAAGTGGGATATACTAATGTTAGGTAAATAGTATCACGTATCAACTTTCTTACTTTTATTCCATAGCAGTTCTTGTTGTGCGGTGACAGCAAAAATGAAAATGGAAAAAAAAGCGGGAAGTTGTGGATGTCACCAAAGCCAAAGGAAAGACCTATGGAATAAAAATCAATATAAATAAAATAAAAGTAATGCTGACATTAGGAAATAAAAGGGCAAAGACAATGTGTGAAAGGAGAATCATTAGAGCCTGTGCGAAGCTTAAATACGTACGAAGCAAACAGAAAGAGACTGGAAGCGCAACATAGAAGTTAGAAACAAGATAAAGTGCCGAAAGGTATTTTGGAAGAAAAGAACAGTCTCGACAAACAGTTGAGAGAAAAGACTGGTAGAGTTTTTTTATACGGAGCGCCCGCCCCTATGGTGGCGAAACGTGGACAATGACGAAGTAGGTAAGAATGGAGGCTTTTGACATATGGACTTGGTGGAGGATGGAGAAAATAAGTTGAATGGATAGGGTAAAATATGAGGAGGTACAGAAAAGAGTGATAAGCCAGAGATAGTATGAAAGAATCCTTGAAGCATATGTGGAAGGGAAGAGGATGAGAGGGAGGACGACGTTTCATATCCTGGACGATGTGCCGAACAGCAGCACGTTCAGCAAAATTAAGGAAGAAGCAATGGAATTGAGATGCAGAGGGCCTGCCAACATAACAGAAAACTTATGACAAAAAGTGACAGTAAAAATAAAATAAGAGTTAACTGCAATTTTTTCCATCTTTTGTAATGTCACATTTTTATTTTTTGAATTTACGAAGCGCCTTTCAATATCTGTTCTCGTGTGAACGTAATGAAGCTTGTAATTAACAGATTATTAGCTTAATCACATCACAGGCAACGTTGCCTATCGACGGGATGGCTCGCTGTGTGGGAACAATGGTAATGAAGTTCAGAATTTTTATTAGCTTGCAACGCATTGCCGCAATGCTTCTAATCAATTTTGAAATGGAATCACCGTTCTTAATCAGTATTAATAGTAGGAAAAAAATGTAAACTGTTGATACTGAGGCAGCGCTGTGTTTGATGAGGTTATTTGCTGGAAGCTTCTGGTTCTGTTGCCCGGCTGAGTGGCTTAGAAGTCAGTTTTTTAAATGACTGCCAAGAGGAAGATCAGGGTTGGACCCGAACGAATTTATCTTGGTTGGCGGGTCAGACTGATTCCTCTATGCTTTGTGAGGACGCATGACAAGTTGCTTCTGCAAAGGCCGATCAATTTAATTATCTTGACGTCCTACTAAACTCTGACAAAGACACAATGGCTCAAATTGATTCACGAATTCAAAAGTTTAAGGACTATGACCTTATGCCAGTCCTCCGAATCAACATGCTTCAAATAATATAAAAATTTAACATGTACAAATTATGAATTGTTGAAAGTCAAGTAAGTACATCTTAACGCAGCGTCGTAAGGTAAACATTTAGGCCCGTAAGAGACAGCAAAAATAACGAATGGAAAATTCTGTATAATGCTGAATTATATAATTTATATAGAGAGTCTGATGTTGTAGCAAACATTAAAGCGAAATGACTGCAAAGGAACAGAGCATGTTATTAGAACACTATGACATTTGGCTATTAAAAGACAAAAGCCCTCCCTGCTGAAATCCGCCCCTTTGGACGGTCGCGTAAAAGATACCTCGATAGCATTCTGAGTGATTTGCAAAAATTAAGACAGCGTAGGGCCTGGAAAATTATCTTTGAGTACAGAGAAAGGTGACTGAACATCGCTCATTCTGTAGTGAAGAGCCTTCATGGCTTATACAGTTTAACAAAAATATTGCATTCCTTTCTTCGCCGATTTAATGGACCTACTAATTTCTTATCTTACCACTCCTCTTGACTTCGTCATCCTTCTATAGCATAACATTTCACACGCTTTTCATAGCTAGGATTCACAGTCATGTGAAATTTCTTGAAAGACATCATGTTTACGCCAGTGACTGTTAAACGTTTTATTTCCACTACTACAATTTCGGCCTTAGGTCATTATCAAGTGCACATGTTTTGGCTTTGTCATGTATACATTATACACGCTTAAATATTTATATGTCGTTGCCATTTGCAACGAATGTATACAACAGCAAATGACTTCCTGTTAATGACAAGGATTATGTTCTTAAGTTGACACATTTAATCGAGAATAACTTTTTGATGCGATCACAAAGTGACTAACATTTGGGTTATGTTTACAAATAGCTAAGCTTGTTTTGTCACGCTAATGACCTACCACCTGCACCACCACTTACAGCTGCTGCCATATACTGCAAAACGGCGGAAGCAAAATTGTAGACCCAATAATTCTGAGTTTGGTAGATATGTTCTTCACAAACTCTGACGATATTAAATGCTATGAAACTCGTGTTCGAAATCGCCAGCTATGTCCATAAGCGCTCCCTCCTGCTCACCTTCGATAAGGGCTTGTCTCAAATTTGTGTAGAACTCTGTGAATACATCTGTACGCGAGTGACCTAGATCATTTTTACAAAAGGTAAATCAGTGGAAATTCCTTGTAGTATTTATCCTTTACGAGCAGCAAGAGAAGTTGCCAGTATAGTAAACCCGTCATAGAACCCCTGAAAATATCGTAGCATCAGTACGTCGGGTGCCTAATAAAATGTTAAGCAGAATGAGCCATAGAACGTATTCCGGAGCTTCTCTGTAAGTATCCAGGACATGGGATGGACTGATACACATGTGAAGCAGCGCTCCACTGTCTTTTGGCGACGAAGTGCCAGCCATGCGTAACGGCGCTTAGCGAATCTTCAGCGAATTCTCAGGGCTTTTTGTGCTCCGCGTGGCGAGTCTGGACCACGTCCAGGCGATTTGTTTCGACGGCAGGCGGACCCTGGCGGGTCGCCGTCGCCAGCAGACACACGCCGTGGGCTCCGACCCAGCGCGGCGGCTCCGCTGCGATGTCGCCTCCCCCTCTCTGTCCACCGTAAGCAGCTTCCGCGTTTCGCCGCTCCAGGGCAACCACTGGAAGCGTTTAAGCGTGCAGTTCATCTGGTGTGCTAACTTGTTGAATCAACGCGAGAACAAATCCAGATTCATGCCAAAAAGCCTCTGTTGTTTGTTAATGAAGTGTCTGCAAAATGTTAGCAAACTTAGGTTTTGGAACAGCCCATAGCCAAATCTTTTCTGCATCTGAATGATCCAAAAATATAATTTCACAGTGCCTTCGTGGGTGATACGCGGCCTATTCGGAAAGTAAGGTCCGATCGGTAACAAAATCGAAACCACTGTTAAAATAAAAAATGTTTTATTTGCAACAGTTGGCTACACCTTCCGCTCCGATTTAGACATTGTCGTAGCTTTTTACCAACTTTCCAATACCCTCCTCATAGAAGGCAGCTGCCTGTGCTTCCTACTAATTCTCTATGCTGGTCTACAGATCGTTCTCTGTGCCAAATGTAATCTTCATAGCCAGCGGTTCATGTGAGCAGAATTGAATATCAGGGAGAGCCAACTACGGGCTGTATTGTCGGTGATCAAACACTTCCCATCGAAAACGCTGCAGAAGCATCTTCATTGCCCCTGCATAGTGCGGCCGAGAATTGTCATGCAGAAGGAAACGCATGGCAGCTATGTTATGTGGGCTGCATGACATCAGGCGAAGTCCCACACCGGGCCCTCATACTTGGCGGGAGACTCTATTGTTCTAAGCATCTTTATGTGCTCAATGTTTGCACAGAACTGAAAAAAAAGTGCTGTGACGCGATCGACGAGCATACTAGAGGCACTGCGCAACGCAACTGTGCAAAGCTTCATCGGATTTTCACTGTGGTTTCCATTTCGCAAACAGTCGGACCTTACTTTCCGAATAGCCCTCGTACTTCGTAACCTGAGCATAGAGTATTAAAATTGCACTGTTGCTCTATTTTAGCCATAAAGCTCACAACAAGGATGACGCAATAAAACACAAAACTCGTCTACGTTTCATCCTCAGCTTAAGCTCAATTTCGTCTGTCATGCGCGATGTTTGTCTTAAGCTTTGCATATCTGTCAATAATGATATAAATAATAAAGTTGTACACCAGTCAAGATTTTTCATGCGTAGGCCGCAACTTTTCACGAATTTATTTCTATTTCCGTGTGCTGTAGGAGAGAGCCAGTATAGTAGATATGTTGCTCTGCCTCTATTGCCCTGCAGTTGTCGTTTTATGTTCTGAAGAAACAGTCTCTCTCTCTCTCTCTCTCTCTCTCTCTCTCTCTCTCTCTCTCTCTCTCACACACACACACACACACACACACACTCCCCCCCCCTTCCACGCACGCACTCGAGAACGCCCACCACGTCATTCACAGAATTTAATTACGTCAAATCATAACACAGTACAATCGTAACGCTAGATTATCCTGCTGCAGAAGCATTCTGGAAATTAGGTTGATTCATACGATAAGAAACGAGGGGTTTCTCCGCAAAATCTGCAAGTAAAACAAGATGTAAAAAACACTAACTATAAGAAGGAATAAGATGGTAAAACATGTGTACTTGCACGGTATTTCAGGGAATTGTAAAGAGTAAAAGTGTAGGGGGAGATAGACATTGGAATATATACAACACATAATTCAAAATGTAGGGTATAAGTACGTACCTGAGATGGCGAGATTGCCGGCACCCACTCAGCCCCCTCCCCTCTTCCCCGACAACCAGTACCATCTCTCCCTCAAAACAAGAGGATGTATTGATTTTATGTCCCAAATCAGAACTGCGTTAGAGCCAGGTTAAAAAAATGGGAATATCCTTTTACTCAGGTTTATGTTGTCGAGAATGCTAAACTTCCAATTATTTACTGCACTAATGAGAAATAGTAAATCAAGGTCGAAATTCTTAGGAGATATGGTGATAAAATCGCAAACTCTAAGACCGTACAAAAACACCAACCAACACACTGAATTTCAGCTAGTTTGGCGACGGATAACACTAAAGTTGTGGAATGTATTTCTACTGTGTTTTAATTAAACGTTAACAAACACACTGTTGTATTTGTGTAAATGTCTGCATTCCTAAAGAATGCGATCCCTCTACTGACAAACAGACTTCACTACTCCTCAGGCTTTACCTTCTGCTTGCTTGTTGCTGTCACTACGAAAACTGTTTGCCACCTCTGTACTAGCTGTTAGCCACGCGGCACTTACTCTACTTCCTAAGGATTACGGATGCAACAGAGCAAGTGAAGTGATAATGGCTGGTCATTCTTGCTTGGCAGCAACATGCGACACAGAGTATTCAGTCTCAGGTCCGATCACAGTGTAAGGCCGCAAACTTTCTCACTTTGTGATGGTCGTACTGTGCAACCTCAGACTCTTACATAGATGATATCACTGCTGTGCCTGATGACTGAGATAACGTACTGGTTAAGGCACTGGACTACTATTTTGGAAGGGTGATGTCCAAATTCACTCGCGTATCTCCATTTAGGTTCTTACAGTATCCACGTCAATGGTGCAATCGTTTTCCAGGAGACAATGGTTTATTTCGGCGCCTGTCTTCTCCCAACTGTGCTACTGCTGTCTCTTATGTCATGGAACATTCAACTGAAAACATCGTTCCATTTCTCTTGCGTATATCAGTTTCACAATAACTTCAAGGTAAGAAAAATTTCACTGTTATGAGGAGTAAAATGTGAGTGCAGTCATTAACATTAGATACGAGTCGATTTTGCATACGCCGATACAATTAACGTTCAGGCAAACCACTCTATGCTGATGTACCACTATTGCTGTTAGTAGAAATACTTTGGCGACTGTGAATAAAACACGAACTTGACCTCTCCTTCTCCTCCCACTTTCCTACTCCTCCTTTCGTTCTATCTCACCGCACCTCTTCACCCTCACCTTACAATCCCCTACATCCTCCTGCTCCCTTCACCATACCCTACACTCGAAATTATTTCCTCCCATTCACACGCCTCTCCCCCGCTCCTCTCCGCACCTTTGCCCGTTTTGTGGAAACAAGTGAGTTACTGAGCTTCTAAGCTAACACTCACATTTAGCACTTCTAATAACAGCTCAGTATTAAGTCACATTTCTCAAGGCCTTCGGAAGGCACGACCCTGTTTCGCAAACAGGACATTCAAGGAGCATCTACGAAAAGTAATTCACAGCTCGTGCCTCTTCACCTCCCTTTTCCTCTTTTTTCTAAGTTACACTCCTCTTCTGGAAACAGACCAGCCAAAGAACACCCAAGCCATATGTGTTACACATATTTAGCCCTCCCAGTTATTTTTACTCCATTAAAACCAAACAGACACACAGATTTCTCAGTTGCTACGTAAACTACAATCTTTTTCGGAAATAGGCCAATCATAGAGCTTCTAAATATTCTGTTAAATCTACTTAGTTTCTATGCCATGATATACACACATAAAAAAATATTTTGCATGGCCTCGGTTCAGAGAGTTCCGGAACCTGTACAGACAATTGGAATAGAGATCAACATACACATAATTTCCGCCCTTTTTATTGCTCATGGAAAGCACACATTGCATATTGTACCACCATACAGCGAGACCTTCAGAGATGGTGGTCAACATTGTTGTACACACCGGTACCTCTAATACCCAGCAGCACGCCCTCTTGCGTTGATGCATGCCTGTATTCGTCGTGGCATACTATCCACAAGTTCGTCAAGGCACTGTTGGTCCAGATTGTTCTACTCCCCAACGGCGATTCGGCGTACATCCCTCAGATGGTTGGTGGGTCACGTCGTCTATAAAGATCCCTTTTCAATCTATCCCAGGAATGTTCGATAGGGTTCATGTCTGGAGAACACTCTAGTCGAGCGATGTCGTTATCCTGAAGGAAGTCATTCACGAGATGTGAACGACGGGGCGCGAAGTGTCGTCCATGAAGACAAATGCCTCGCCATTATGCTGCCTACATGGTTGCACTATCTGTCGGAGGATGGTAATCAAGTATAGTACAGCCGTCACGGTGCCTTACATGACCACCAGCGACGTACGCAGGCCCCACTTGATTACCCCCCCCCCCCCCCCCAAAAAAAAAAAAGATCAGGGAACCTCCAGCTTGCTGCACTCTCTGGACAGTGTAAGGCGTTCAGCCTAACCGGGTTGCCTCCAAACACTTCTCCAACGATTATCTTGTTGAAGGCATGTGCGACACTCATCGGTGAAGAGAACGTGATGCCAATCCCGAGCGGTCCAATCGGCACGTTGTTGGGCCCATCTGTACAGCGCTGCTTGGTGTCGTGGTTGCAAAGATGGACCTCACCATGGACATGGGGAGTGAAGTGCGCATCATGCAGCCTACTGCGCAGAGTTTGAGTTGTAACACGACTTCCTGTGGCTGCACGAAAAGCATTATTCAACATGGTGGCGTTGCTGTAAGGGTTCCTCCGAGCCATAATCCGTAGGTAGTGGTCATCCACTGCAGTAGTAGCCTTTGGGCGGCCTGAGTGAGGCATTTCATCGGCAGTTCCTGTCCCTCTGTATCTCCTCCATATCCGAGCAACATCGCTTTGGTTCACTCCGAGACGTCTGCACACTTCCATTGTTGAGAGCCCTTCCTGGCACAGAGTAACAATGCGGACGCGATCGAACCGCGGTATTGACCGTCTAGGCATGACTGAACTACAGACAACAAGAGCCGTGTACCTCCTTCCTGGTAGAATGCCTGGAACTGATCGGCTGTCGGACCCCGTCCGTCTAATAGGCGCTGCTCGTGCATGTTTGTTTACATCTTTGGGCGGTGCAGTCATGGACTGTGCGACTGGTCCAGGCGGAGGTTCGAGTCCTCCCTCGGACATGGGTGTGTGTGTGTGTGTGTGTGTGTATGTGTGTGTTTGTCCTTAGCATAATTTAGATTAAGTAGTATGTAAGCTTAGGGACAGATGACATCAGCAGTTAAGTCCCATAAGATTTCACACACGTCTGTGGGCCGGTCTACTGACATCTCTAAACAGTCAATGGGACTGTGTCTGTGATACAATATCCACAGCCAACGTCTATCTTCAGGAGTTCTGGGATCCGGGGTTACGCAAAACTTTTTTCGATGTGTGTACATTTTCAGCCCAGTCACAGTAGTTTACTGACATATCAGCTTCTGTCAACACATTTTTCTACTCTTTCATAAGCCAAACCTTGTTTTTTGGAAACGGGCCAATCAAAGAGCCTCTTACGGCAATGATGATGGGGTATAAAATCATTCTCGTCCAGAGTGTTGGCAAGTACACAATGAATTCATGGCGTCGTACATATTCGCATCGTCGCCAGCATTAGTTCGTTTTCTTTACACCAGGGCGAACTAAAAAAAAAGAAATATTACACTACAGCCGGCTGCGGTGTTCTCGCGGTTCTAGGCGCGCGGTCCGGAACCGTGCGACTGCTACGGTCGCAGGTTCGAATCCTGCCTCGGGCATGGATATGTGTGATGTCCTTAGGTTAGTTAAGTTCTAGGGGACTGATGACCACAGCAGTTGAGTCCCATAGTGCTCAGAGCCATTTGAACCTTTTTTATTACACTACAACAGTTTAACAGAATAAAATTGAAGTTATTCGGATAGAAATGTGTTAACCTTGCAGGCCTCGCCATTGCCAATGTTACTTAGTTTTCCGTACGCCATGGGGGTTAACCTGAAGATAATGACAAATTCTATCTATCCCAGTGAAACGTAACCTCAGCTTGGACTAAAATCGAAACTAATATCAAGCTGTATGAACCAGTCAATAACGTTAATTATATTTTTCTGGTGTAGAACATTAACAATTACCAATTTTCCCCTAAAATATTGTTTGATGAAGCGAGTCAGTACTGAAAAACGTAAAAGCATCACCGTTTAAGGTTTCATTTTTATACTTATCGTACCTTGAGCATTATTTGTATTAACAGATCCTCCCAACCTCTCCCCCAACATCGCAGACAACACAACGCATTTTAGTTGGTGGATAGTGACTTAACAGCGCAAAAGTGTAGTATGTAATAAATAAACAAAACGTTTTACATTTTTCTCATAAATATTCTCAAAAACAGCTGTAATTTCAACAAACAAAAAATAGGTTTTTGATTTAGCTGTGGAAGTGTTTGTAACTTCAAACCTTTTCTCTCACAAAATGTTAAAAAAACAAAATAAAACCAACTAGAGCATTATGCTAGCATCTGTTCACGACGCCAATAGGCCCAAGACACATCTGTTTAATCACATACTGCTATTAATAGCAATACCGAAAACTGAAAACTCTAGCAAAATAAGCCAATAATATTCTCTCCAATTTCTCATAGTATAATATTGCATCTTTTTAAGCCCCCTGGTTATGGAAAGCAAACTAATGTTGGCCATGTTGTATGTTTAATGACGTACAGACATTGTGCATTTGCCAATAGTAATGAATGAAAATGATGTAATGCCCTGCCCATCCTGTTCACAGCTGTCTGAGTAGCTTATGAAGGAACTGAGAGATGCGATTCCCTGTTTCGTCGTTAATGTAGTTAAATACTGAGTTGCTACTGGGCGAGCTACGTGTGTGTATGTGCTTAGTAGCTCTCTTGTTGGCCTATATCCTAAACAGAGGCGTGGCTGAGATATGGTAGAGGTTTGGAAATGGCCGAGATGGACGTGGAGGGGATGGAGGAGTGTGGATTGTGAGGGGTGTTGGGAATAGAGGAGGGGGATAGGAGAGGTGAGGTGAGGTTGAGAACAGAGTGGCGAGACGATACCGGAAGTACGTTCAAGGTTATATTCTATCTAAAGTTACCATTACCTTCCTAGTGTTGCTGCTGTGGTCTTTGAGCCGGAAGACTGGTATGATGCAGATCTCCAAGCTAGTCTATCTTTTTGCAAGCTTCTTCATCTCTACATAGCTGCTACGACCTACACTGTTTTGAACATGCGTACTGTAGAGATGCCTTGGTTTTACTCTACAATTTTTACTCCTCACACTTCCTTCCATCATAAAATTGCATGCATCATATGTGCCATCTCAAGTGATGTCTCTCTTTACTAAAGTTGAGCCATAATTTTTTTTCTCAGATTGAATCAGTATCTCTTCATTTGCCATTCGACTTCCTCATCTAGTTTTGAACATTCTTCCTTATCACCGTTTATGAATAGCTCGTATTTTATTTGCCCTGAACTGCTTATCATCCACGTTTCACTTCCCTCGTAGGCTAAAATTACCTTCAGAAAATATTTGGTAACATTTAAATTTATATTCGGTGTTAGCAAATTTCTCTTTTATTGCTGTTGTCATCTCTGCTTTGGCCATCATCAGTTTTTTTTCTACCTATCAAGTAAAACCCATCGACTATGTTTAGTGTCTCATTTCCTAATCTAATTCTACTGCCGTTACCTGATTTAATTTGTTTACATTATAGCACCTTTGTATTATTTTTGTTGATATTCATCCTCTTGTCAAAGCACAGTCCGTTCCTTTCAACTGCTCTTGCAAGTCCTTTTCCGCCTCTGACAAAATTACGTCATCGGCAAACCCCAGATTTTTTATTTATACTGCTTGAATTTAACTACCTTTTTTTTCAATTTCTCTTTGGTTTCCTTCACTGATAGCTCAATGCCAGATTACATTATATAATTGAGAGGCTGTCAGACTCCCTTCTCAACTGTTGCTTCTCTTGCATGTCCATCGACTATTTATAACTGCAGTCACTTGTGTGCCGCTATTACTATATGTATGTGTTGCAGACGTTCTAGCGACATGGGCAATCACAACGAAATTTCTTTCGGATACGTTTTAAGATACGAGTATATGTGGAAAGTTGCCTGTAACACACAAAAATTGAATGGCATGGAATATACCACTAATGTTATGGGTATATTACAGGCCATTCATACCCGTGTAACTAGTTCTTCTAACAGATACGATGAGTGCATTCTCTTTATTGCCGTTAAACGAAATTGTAAGTGGATAGGAACAATCTGTACATTAGAAACTGTCTTTCCTGATGGATGTCTTGCATGAAACATTGTCTGACATCCCGTCAGATGTGGATATCAATGTGGCACGAAAAGTAGATGTCACACCAGGAGAATTTCATCAGGTGTATATGGCTCTTAAGTATGACATCGAAATCTCGTGTTTCTTTTTTCATGTTATTTTTCCTGCAGGCCATACTGCCATAATCGTGACTTTGACACTCATATCTCGCCTAATCCCAGACATTTTCCCACGTTTTGCATTGTTTCCAATATGAAATGGCCAATAATGTTCCCGGAGACTTTTCACACTTCTTTTCGGCATTGAATAGTTGTCGGATGATGCAATGATTATCTCTGAAACAGAACGTGAAATGATGGCATCAGCTAAACCTCTGTTTCAAAAAACGCAAATACGAGCAGGCTTGCATTTACTGACGGGCAGTACCACACTGATCTGAAACAGTTTATTTGAAAGATAATCATTAGTTAACGCATGACTTATTCCGGCATCCTTCCAAATAATTTCTTTCAATTGTCTGATCATGTAGAACTCTCCATTCTTTTTCCAGAAAGAATTGTTGGATATTTGTCCAATATGTACTACGACAATGAGTTCGGAAAGTCGCAGTGCACTGGTCTACGGACTACAGATGTATATCACGTTGGAAGTTCGAAACGAATAGTAGAACACAAGTTGGTAGAATTGTTGTTACATAAGCGATTGATTTTTAATTCTTTCTACTGCTTCGTAACATTTAACTATTTGTTCAGCTGATGAAAGCTATTGACGTTTTGTGTAATCTTTAAATGTTCGGTTTATTTTTGAATTATGGTTCTTTCAACTGAGCAACGTATTTTTCTTGTTGAACACACTGTCCGACCAGGCGATAAATATGTCTACATGGACTTAATGCAGGAATGATTTGCTGAAAAATTCCCGTCAACAGCTGTACCTCATTGCAACGTGGTTCGTCGACATACTGAGAAATTTAGCGACAATGGCTCAGTGTAAGATGCCGAACGAACTGGAAGACCACCTAAACTAAACGAACATTGTCCATTCAGCAGAGGTGCGGGTAGAAAAATATTCCTCGGATCTAACAATCTTGCGTAGTATCTTCAGGGGACTTGTTACCGTAACTCAACAAGCAATCAACAATAAAGATGCGCTCTGTGCAAGATTTTACCCCAGGGAGCATTTAATCTCCCATTTCCAAGTAAATGAAAAGTAGGCTTTCGGATTCTGGGGATCCGCGAAACTGAGCAAAGAATGAGTCGGAGCGTTCTGAAATCTTCCTTAAAAAGCAAACCCATAAAATTAAACACAGAAACATAAATCACCTAGCCATTTTCATTGTAAATTAATTCTGAAACACGGGAAAATTAAAATCCTTAATAAATCCTTAATAAATAGTATAAATGAAAAGCAATATAAAATAACAGCACTGCAAGAAAGTAGCTTTTATGATGAACATTCTTTCGATTCAGAATTATCCAAGATATTTAATGGAAAATAAGTTTTGAAGAATGTACCGCAATTTGGAAAAGGTTTCATTGTAAACAAAAACGTATTGAACTGACTAACAGAATTTAAATCAGTTTGTGATACACTTTCCACACCAACATTTAAATCATTAAGCAAAGTTTATACTGTTTTAAATACACATACACCAACGAATGAGAAAAACATAACACAGAAAGAGGAAACAGAACATTTTCGGCGAAATGTGTCAAACGTTCTAGATCACATTCCATCGAAAAACGTAGTAGTACTACTTAAAGACTGTAAGGCACAAACTGGCAAAGAACGTGAGCACAGATCCATAGTGGTAAAATAGCAAGTGGAAGAAACAACGCTAGTAGAGAAAGACTTTTGAACCTGTGCAGATAGCATAACATAATACTAAAATCTGCATTCTTCAAGAAACTTCATAGAAAACAACCCACATGGGTATCACCAGATCCAATTTGTGGTGAAAAGCAACTCAGTCATGTTGCTATATGTAGACACTCTGCAATGGAGGTACTCTATGTAAAAGTTGCCAAGAGCGCCGGTTTAGATACAGACCATAGCTATCATTAAATTAAAAGTTAGAGCAACATATAGATAAAAACCAACACCAACGCAAAAATATACCATACAGAAGTTATCTATAAAAAATGATTACAAAATGCACTTGGAAAAAGGAATACCTAAATGTTGGGAAGAACTACAGAAGGACATTATTCAGACTGCAGACTCCTAAAAAGAAATGGAAACATGCATGGTGGGATGATGATTGTGATGAGTTAATTATAAAGAGACAACGAGCTTGGAATATCTGGGAAGCAAATAAAACTGATATGGAAAGGGAAAATTTTATAGAAGCGAGGAATCGTTGTCATAACGCACATTGTGTCCAAACATACATATTTAAAGGCTCACTGTCAAATCAGAGGCGACGTGGGATTTTTAGTCACCCGTTTCTTGGTACAGATGCGGTTGTGTACAGGATTAAAATGCCAATAGTGTCAAGGTGATATTTTTGAGGTCTCTGTGGTTAGAGACAGTACAGAAAATTTGGACGTTAGGCTAATGCATGTTAATACATTAAGTATTACTACTGTCAAAACAACATATATAACAGATGCAACCAGACACGCAGAAGGTATAAAGGGAAGAACTGTCACAATATATCTAAGTCTAATAGCCATCTCTTGTTTCTTCCAGTAAATATACTTTTAATTTAAATTTAAAATATATCCACAACAGTGAGTGTGATATATATATATATATATATATATATATATATATATATATATATATATATGTGTGTGCGTGTGTGTGTGTGTGTGTGTCTAATTACATTTTTAATCCGTTTTTTTTTTAATTTACCTTTTGTAAAATATTGAACCAAAAATGTGCTTGAAATGAAGCTGAATTTGTATGATGTAACAAGTAAACTCACACAGTGTACGGCTTGCTATATAATAACAGGCAGCAGGTCTTTACTTGAGAAATAAATAAATAGATGTTAGGCTAAGGAGGTAGATATGATGATAACATGAAATGAGACTCTGGGTTGACTTAGTTTTCTGCTTTTTGTTGTTTCTTCATGAGTTTGCTAGGGACATGCAGAAGAGCATAGACATTGGTATATAACTTCAGTAAATGTAAGACATGTATGAGACTTACTGGAGTATTTAATCACTTGCAACAACAAACGGCCGCTCCGTTTTACAACTTTGTTCAGATTCGGGTTGCTGTAATAGAATCCATTGTTTCAAGTACTCGTCACAATGGAGGTGACATACAGACGTAGGTACGTGCAGATAAATGTACGAGGGAAACCGATAATCCTAGTTCACAGGTATGTAAAGGCAGGATTTTTGCAAATCATTCGTAGTGTACAAGTTTAACTGTAGATAATGCTCACTCACCTGGAGTACGCTGTCAACTGTTGGTCATCCGAGGCAGGAACTCTTCTGATGGCTGGACGCTTGAACTCTCGAACTATGCCTTGTGGGCCTCTCTATATACGGCGTCTAGGGTTGTTTGTTTACAAATGGGAGGTGACAGCGTAGATTTTTATCTCTAATTCGGCAATTAGTGAGTGTGAAATCAGCGGTTTCTCAGTGCGTATAACCTCTTGATGGAGTGGTGATAGCAGTTTGCACTGTACATCTGTACCTAAGTTACAAAGCTTACACCTATTATTCATACTTGATGATTTGTATCTTTTTCCTGGCAAACGTCTTCGGTTCGGTCATTACAACGTGCATCAAAATGTCACAAAAAACATCGTACAACATATTAAAAATAACGTCAATTGACACATACTTTAAGCAGAACAACAGATTCAAAAATAGTTTAAATAAGTACAGTGTGGTTATAATTAAACTCCTCTCGCTACTCGAACCAGTGTAGACGGAAAGCTATTTACCGCACTGGTACCCAACTTTATAGGAAAGATTTTCAGACAGCAGGCTGCAGGATTTTTTTTTCCTGTTAGAGCTAGTGTCAAAATGGTTCTGAGCACTATGGGACTTGACTTCTGAGGTCATCAGTCCCCTAGAACTTAGAACTACTTAAACCTAACCAACCTAAGGACATCACACACATCCATGCCCGAGACAGGATTCGAAACTGCGACCGCAGCGGTCACACGGTTCCAGACTGTAGTGCCTAGAACCGCTCGGTCACCCCGGCCGGCGCTAGTGTCATGACTTGCTATTAGGCGCCGGTACTTGTATGGCGACGTAGGTCTGAAACACAAGCATCAGCGTGCGTTCTGTTGCAGACAGTCATGGCTCTGGTGGAGGTGAGCAGGGCTTCACTCGAAAATCTGTTTCGTCAAAACAATAGGAACAGTGCTGCTGACCTTAGCTAGTATCGACGCATTAAAGGAATACGTAGAGGTCCTCTTTCTGCACCGGGGTTCAAGAACATGATTTAGAAGTTCGGATTAACTGGCGATTTTGGAATTTCTCCTGGGAGAGACCAGCGCGCCACAAATTGATGTAGAAGTTACTGTTGACATGACTGAGACTGGTGAACGCAATATGCGAACTTCAAGCAGTACACAAGCTGTGTCACGTCAGCCGAACATTCCATGGTCCACCGACCGAATTATTCATTACTTCTCTTCCACATACCCGTACATATGTTACCACAAAGTTTCACTCTCCTGCGGTCATTCGTTTTTCAGGGGGGATTGTCAAGCAGCGAAAGTTTAATAATAATCACCGTGTACACACCACCAAGTTTGCAGTTTATAGATCCAAAAATACGCAAGACTGCAGAATACTTGCGGACTACTGCAAAGAGCTACATAACTCTGATTCACCAAAAGAAGAATTTCATTTTGACAAAGTAAGCCAAATTCAACCAGACTCGAATCCACCAACAGCAGAGGAACTGAGAGATCATAAAACAACTTGAAAGGAACGAGGCATCTGGAGAAGACAGTGCAGTTGCTGATTTCTGGAAACACTCTAGTGACAACATTATTCTATGTCTAACAGAAATTTCGGCAACAAACAGATTACCATCAGAATAGGCAATAACACACCCACAACTTTAAAAAGCAAAGAAAACTGATCCTAACAATTATAAAAGGATTTCCCTCTTTCCAATGACACGTAAGACCTTGTCCAGGAAGCAAATACTAATTCGAATTAACATAACAAAAATGAAATATGTGAAAAATTGTAGCAGATGACTCAGTTGACAGAAATACTCTAATCGACGTTATAAAGCAATTCTGAATCGACAGCAAAACATCAGAAATAATTAAACACAACACCGAACGTAAAATTTATGGGGTGACTGTCAAAACATTTTGAAATAAAACCAGAAGTAAAGTGGATAGATGGTTTATCACCTCTACTTCTCAGCTGCATATTAGAGACATTAGTGAGAGAATGGAGGAGATCCACAATGTTAGGGGTCTTCAACTAAGAAAAAAAAGCAAATAAAATCACCATAGATTGTCTAGTTTTTGGAAATGACATGACATTAATTACTGACTCATTGGATGGCGCAAAACAACAACTCACAAAAGTAGAGAAAGGAGCACACAATATGAGACTAGAAGTATCATTTCAAAAGCAAACTTCTTGTCAGATATAAGTAACAAAACAATATCTAAATCAAATTGGTTTAAATATCCACGAGAATGATAACAAGCAAAATATAAAAGGAAACATCGCCATAGAAAGTAGAGAACATAAAATGGAAGAGACATTCCTTATGACAAAAAAGGATAGAACAAAAAATCTTTATCCTGGAACACAAAACTAAGATACAATCAAGCAGTGGTAAGACCTGAAACAAAGTAAGCAGGAGAAATACTTGAAGTGCCAAGATTTAGGGATTTTGAAAAAATGGAAAAGTTAAAATACGAATTCTAAGTAAAATAATGGGACATAGAAGAAATACTAATGTTTTGTATAAATTAAGACGCAACAGAGAGCTCTAAAAATTAGAAAGCTAACTGATATAATTACTAAAAGAAAACAACAGTTTTATGTACACATATACCGAATGGATAATAACAGACTAACTAAGAACTTACTAAACATCTAGAAATCTAGACCCATATAGCTCACTGAAATGGACAAAGCTATCAAAAACACTGGATTAAGAATGGGCATAATAGATAGCAGAATACCCTTTCGAAAAGCAACAGAAAAGGTAGGAATTCAGGAAAGAAAGAGGTATGTGAAAGGAAGAAAGTGGATCCTCGAAGAGAAGGATGAAGGCAGTCTGGGAGCAACGAAAATTAAACACAAAGCAGCAAAATCAAAGCCGATTTATCGTACCTTCCAAAAGGGTTACTCGGATAAATAAGTAAATAAAAAACAAAAGTGGTTGGATATTCTTGATACTATGTAGCGGAGCCCAGCAAAATCATTGCGCAATAGGCACAAGAAAAATATATTAGGCTTGCAACCGCTCAGTAAGCTGTTAAAGAAACATTGAAATTGTGTACGTTTATAACGACAGCAGAGAAGGAATTGAATGATGGAGATCATGAAAGGCGAATCCGTTACTGCGAATGGTTTACATCTTTTATTGAGAAAAACGTTACTGATGTTCTTAATGTTACCTTCTACACAGAGGAGGCCTGATTCCACCTCTGGTCGAGTTAACACACAAAACACACGATTATGTTCAATGGAGAATCCTCGTGCTGTGCTTGAAACGACATTGCATGAAAAGAAAATTGTAGTACGTGCAGCAGTATCCAGACAGTGTATTACTGGACCTTTATTTTTGAAGAAGCCGTGCATAGTAAAAGTTACTGTTTCAGATCCACGATTTTATTGGCCACGTAAAGGAAGACGGATCAATTACTCACGATTTCAACAAGATGGTGCTACTGCTCACACAGCTAACAATGCTATACGTCTTCGGGAAGCACAGTGTCATCTCAAAACCTATGCCCCCCTAGCTTTCCGGACCGTTGTCAACCAAACTGTTTTCCTTGTGGAGCAACAAAGTCTCTTGTGTATGGTAATCGCCCATGTATGCTTTGTGATTTAAAAAGAAATGAAATTGCTTACGTCAAAAGTATATCGCAATCAGATCTACAAAAAGCTTTTTTCCAGTAAAATTAAGCGACTTCAGAGGTGTATAGCGCTCTGTGGACGTCATTTCCTACACACGTTGTACCTGCACAGCAACTTTCCGAACACCGGTACAAAGAAAAATAATGAAGAGACATAGTATGTAAGTAACGGCAAATTTATAGTATTCGCATTGGCAGAAGTGGATGAAATCTTAAAGAACATGATTTTTTTTTTAAGAATATGTACACTATCGCCTTCTGGGAATTATTTTGTATGTCTGTGAATATCACTGCTCGACCGAAGAAATCCTCTTTGGAGTTTAGGCAATCCTTGATTCCTTTCGCGATTTAAATAAAAAATAGAGCCAGATTCCCGGAATTCTTGAAATATTGAACAGGTCTCTGAGAGACGGATCGCTCAGATTACGTAAATCCTTCGTGCCTTTCTCCACGGCGTTCTATTTGCGGTTGAAGACTTGCTGGAAAAAAGGACGGGACAGTTCCTCCATTCACGCGCCAACTTCTGCCATCATCTGCACGCCTTATACTTGCAGGCAACATTTAGTGCTGCACTTTAAAAACGAAACCTATGATGCTGATCGAAGATGTTTAGCTTTTTATCCACTTACAACCAGAGCGAATTACTACAATGAAGTAGTTTGAGGTTTGATATATTATAAGCCTACGTATCATCTTCAGTGTGTACTGTGTGTGTTGATACGATTAGTGTACTCTAGCAGATATGCTTGTGATGGAAGAGGTTTGTAATTTACTTGCATATTTTTCCCCTCTTTTATTATTTTTAACCCAAATAGTGTGCGTTATTTTATCGCTTGTTAGTGTTTATAAAGCAGATGTTACGTTATTTCACAGTACGGCAGTCACTTAGATACAAAGCTTCGGTAAGTTGAAATGCATGCTCACGTGAGACAATAAAATATCATAGAGTGGTAAGTTAAATGGGTTTCAGAATCTGTGCCGAGCCCAATCTTCTTAGAAACTGAGAAGAACGAAACATCACTGTTTCTATACAGATCGTCTGTTCTGAGCATGTTATTGTAGTCTTCAGTCCAAACACTGGTTTGACGCAGTTCTCCATGCTACTCTATCCTGCGCAAGCATCTTCATCTCCGAATAACTTCCGCAACCTACATCCTTGTAAATCTGCTTGCTAAAGTCATCTCTTGGTCTCCCTCTAGGATTTTTACTCCCTCACACTTCCCTCCAGTACTAAATTAGTGATGACTTGAAGTCTCAGAATGTGTCCTGTCAATGGATCCCTTCTTTAATTAAGGTTGTGCCGCACGTTTCTCTTCTCCCCAATGCTGTTCAGTATCTCTTCATTAGATACGTGATCTACCCATCTAATCTTCAGCAGTCTTCTATTCCGAGCGTAAGTGGCTAAAACAGCATTGTTTTGAAACAACAGGACGAGAAACTTTCTTCGTCTGTGCCAAGTTCGAATTTGATCCGAAACCGAGCAGAATGAAATATCACAGTTTTGAACCTGGCGCCGGCCGCTGTGACTGAGCGGTTCTAGGCGTTTCAGTCCGTAACCGTGCTGCTGCTGCCGTCGCAGGTTCGAATCTGCCTCGAGCATTGATGTGTGTGATGTCCTTAGGTTAGTTAGGTTTAAGTAGTTCTAAGTCTAGGGAACTGATGACCTCAGATGTTAAGCCCCACAGTGATTAGAGCCATTTGGACAATTTTTGAATCTGGCAGACTTGACACAGTAAAACAGCTCCGTGTGCCGCTAAACCTACATTGTTTCGAAACATCCAGTGGCCAACTCTAAAAATTAATGGTATACCTTATTACAAGAACTCCGTTGTTTCTTACTTAAATCTGACGTGTCTAGTACCCTTTACTTACGATCCTTACAAAACGCTAGTTCATTCTCTGCTTTAGATTTGAAAAACCTTAATCTCGTACTTGCCGTTGAAACGTCCCCTTAGAAAAATTTATACACGACTGTGCTTAAACTGACTCACAATATTTTTAGCGCAACGCAATCTGACTTCCAAAAATCCCTACGAAAGAATGGTCCTGACTAACATTAACCTATACGTTTCACAAATCACTTACCTCACAAAAATCTTCGTTACTCAAGATAGTGCAATACAGCGAGCGCCACTACTGCCAGCTAAATAAAAGATTCAAACTACGGAAGGCACGAACTACTGATAGGTATAGTTAGCAAATGAAAGATTTTAATAGAGAACAAACAATGTATTTATCTTAGTAGTCATAATATATAGGATAGTTCATGACATCCAGTCTTACAAATTACAAAACTCCGCCATCTCTCTCCCCACGTCCACCACTGCTGGCGGCTCACCTCCAACTGCGCAACGCTACGCGCTGTTAGCATCCAGCTGCCGCTGCTCAACACTACAAAGGCAGACAACAATGCAAACTAAACACAGACTGCGCACAGCATTGCCAGTGATTTTTCATACCGAGCGCTAAGCGGCGTTACCAATTTAAAAAAAAACCTAAACATCCTACTTACACCGTACGCCCGAGATTAAACATTATGCGTGCGTACTTTGAACAGTTATTTAGCAAAGGTACTCGGGCTAACAGCAAGTATGTTGCAGGTACAAAGAAATAAGCTGATGCTGAAATCTGAAATGTAACAGCGCAGTTACGGAAAAGTGAGCGTTTCAAGCACACGATAATAGGAACATGACAGACTTTTAAAATGCAAGTTTTCACGGCCGCTATTTGCCTTGTTGCTGATATTTGTTTTATGCGCATTACACCGTAGTCCAAGGTGTAATTCTATGCCAAGCGTTTCATTTTCGAACACTGGAGACATCGTAACAGGCATTACCCACTCGAAAAGAGCTAACAGTCCCAGACAAGCTAAGCAAGCCGAACTGCTTTTCTGTATGCACGCAGCAGACAGTTCGTAACGTCATCAGAACGCTGCCCAAGTACACGGAGTCGGGCCGACGTATGTTAACAAGCTTTTAGTGGGGAAGAATTGGCGCTGTCTGTTTTATTTAGCAGTCAGCCCCGTAACTTGCCCACTTTCAGTCCTTCATCTCGTCTGTTGTGCTGATGAGTGGCACATCTTCGAATTATGTCCTCTTTGAGCCACGCAGGTGGCGCCATCTCGAATTTTAAACAGATGCAGTGTGTAAGTAGTGCAAAGTCGAAGGGAAGGAAAAAAGATTGCCTTTAACGTCTTGTCGACATCGAGGTCATTAGAGACGCAGCACAAGCTCGAATGGTGCCAAGGATAGGGAAGGCAATCGGCCGTGCCCTTTCATGGAAACCATGGCGGTATTTGCCTGGAGCGATTTAAGGAAATGTCGGAAAATCTAAATATGGATTGCCAGTTGCGGGTTTGAACCGTTTTGTTTCCAAATACGAGTCCAGTGTGCTAGGCATGCAAAGACGGGTGGTGTAGGCGTCTGCGGCAACACAGTGACGTCCCAGTATACGAGTAGTACTGGTTTGTTAAAGGAACTGTCTGGCGAATAGCACTGGTTTGGGTTTTGAACTATGCCTGTTCTTACCTGGATTGGTGGCTTAATCTACATGTAGAGATGTCTTATAGTCGACTGAGAAGTCTGAGGGTTACTGAGCTTCCTTACCAGGAGTAATACGATACTATATTCGTGGCCAAAAAAAAAAATGGTTCAAATGGCTCTGAGCACTATGGGACTTAACATCTGTGGTCATCAGTCCCCTAGAACTTAGAACTACTTAAACCTAACTAACCTAAGGACATCACACACATCCATGCCCGAGGCAGGACTCGAACCTGCGAAAGTAGCAGTCGCGCGGTTTATTCGTAGCCAACAGACGACTGAGCGTGGTGGTACTGAATAACTGACATTATGATATGGCATTCTGTGCCACTTAATATCGTTCTCATCTCACCATAGTCTTTCTGAACTTCATGCAGTCGCCTACATTTGTTAGTCACATGTGCCACATGCTACTCTGCGTGGAAAAAGGTATAGTGAGTGTGAAAACTTGTACTACGTACCAGGGTCCTCACAACGGAATTAGGTGCTAAATCCTGGACTGAATATAGTGCTGATGTCACCCACAATATTCTTGTACAGAAACAAACTTACCAATTGTCCCCACTCCGTATGAAAACACTAAAGCAGTTTATTCAGGAAATGTTGGAAAAAGAGGTGATTAGGTCTTCGAAGTCACCTTAGGCAGCATCTATATTTTTGGTACTAATGGCCAAAGCAATTCAGAGGTAGACTGTATAGAATAAAATAAAATAATTGTAGTCGGCTCAGTTCCACTTCCAGATTTACATTCGAGTTTGGCTGGTTCAAAGACGCTTAAGTTTTCATTGCATTGGACCTTGATCAGGCATGCAGTAGAGCTCCTTTAAATGAGAACTCCAGATTTCTCAGTGTGTCCGCTATGGACTGGAGGGTATACGATTTTATCAGAGGGCCGTTCCAATTGACGACCGGAGCCGCAGTTCTTTCTTTCTTGATGGATCTTATATTCCACGATGTCAAATTTAATTATGTATATAACAGTTTAGATGATTTGGTGATGTACAGTACGGATATTGAGACACATATGTTACATGTTCAGGAAGTATTTTCACGTTTACGACAAGCAGGCCTAACTGTAAAGCGGAATAAAATGAATATATTTTGTTCCACCAAACACTCCGGCCACTTACTGAGACTGCTAGAGAAGTAGCACGTTTCGTCGGAATGGCGATTTTTTTCAGAAAATTTCTTTATTTAAGTGACCTCCGAAAGAAACGACGTAAATTTAAATGGGGGGAGCACAAAGTGTAGGCGACGAAGGGATGGGGGGATGCACGAAGCGTACTGTTTGAGGATATTAAAAAAGCATTGAGTAAAGCACTTGTTTGGTGCTCCCTGATTTCAATAAGCAATTCGCTTTACAAATGGATTCCTCAGTGTTGATTCTGCAAGCTGGTGAAGAAGGGCGTCGACCTATGGCTTTCGCGTCGAAGGTCCTTAATGATTTTGGAAATAAATATTCCGTTTATAGTTATATTACTTAGAACAACCATTTCTGCTGAGATACAGTCAACGAAGCACTGATTTGGGTCTTGGGCAGGCCAAAAATCTGGACGCATATCGATATGGGCGGTGCGTATACTTGCGTTTAATTTTTACGGCGTCAGCCAATGGTCTGGATTTCATTTTAATCTCATTCTTCGATAGCTGCACGATCACCAATGATATCTGCTCTTTGAAACATGTACTAAAAGCAGGTACCATCTTCATAAAGGTCAACATAGGTTACCTTCATGTTAACTGACGTGGCACAGTTTTTTAAGAGAGTCCAGGAGTATCAGGACAGGGACGCGGAAATCTGTAGTGTTACAGATAGAGTAAAAAGGGCTCAAGTGAGTAAAACCTGTTTGTTACAGAAGAAAGTGCTTTGATGTGTTTCACGTTACGATAAAAAACCGAAAATTGTGGTTTCCCAACGTATTCCAACATTATCATGAGCCACCTGCTGGCGGGCACCTGGAAATATTTAAGAGAAAGAGTAAGATAAAAGAAACATTTATATGGAACAAAATGGACCGCGATATGGAAAACAGAAGCGTTACGTGTAAAGCGTGTGCAGAGATTAAACCTGCGCAGAATACCAAGGTGGGACTGCTTGTATCTAAACCTGTAGAAACGGTATGGTATGAGATGTACATGGGTTTGACGGGCCAGCTCCCACGGTTCAAAGAAGGTAACTCCTATTCACTAGTTTGTGTATACGCCTTTTTTCGATTTGCATGGTTCTTTCTACTAAGGCCGTCCTCAATAAATTTCAAAGTTTGGTTGCTATGTGTGGCATATCGCAAGCCTAAAAGACTGATAATGCTACACGGCTTACATCGTATATGTTCAAGAATTTTTATATCGGCCTAGGGATACGCCGTAAGACTACCACTCCTGCTCAAGCAGAACGGATCAATAGTAATTTACGTTCAGCCTTGATCGCTTGTCGTAGTCGTAATCAAACGTTATGGAACCAATCTCTATCATGGCAGATGCTAACCTATAATACAAGTCGCCACGAGTGTCATCAGGCCACGAGCAACGAACTTTTCTTTGCCTTTAAGGCTATTTCAGTGAGCAACCTGTGGTCCGTTGGCGATTTGTTGCCTGACAAGGTTCTGTCAGAGCAACTGATAGCACAGTGGAGGAAAGCACGCACCAAAATTCGAAGTGCTCATAGGCGCGAAACACGTAGGCATAACGAAGGTCAACGGCCTCGTATTTATCAGCTAGGAGATACGGTCATGATGACGAACTAGAGGGCCGCTAGTAAGGCTATAGATAAGGTGTCTAAAAACTTCTGGCACGATATCATGGGGCTTGGGAGAATGTGGCTTTTATTACACCCGTCACCTTGTTGCTATTTGATGCTATAAGTAAACGAATACCAAGAGCTCATCCACCTCAGTTGCAAAGGACTTGAATTACTGAGCTGTAATAATATTTGGTGTTCAAACATTATGCGCAGTCTGAGATTTGGGGTGGGGGTTGGAGAAGCACTTGCTGATGAGTGACAGACTGCGAGTTATCTTCTCCTCGGCCCGCGCTGATAGCGCGATCGGCAGTCGTAGAGGGCGTAAGTGAGCAGGTAATGCGAAGGTCGAGTGGTGAGCCCGGTGCAGCAGCACGGTGAAGTCCCGGTGTGCGAGTTGAGCTTCCAAAAAAAAAAAAAAAAAAATTATGGGACTTAACTACTAAGGTCATCAGTCCCTAAGCTGACACACTACTTAAACTAAATTATCCTAAGGACATACACACACACCCGTGCCCGAGGCAGGATTCGACCCTCCGCCGGGACCAGCCGCACGTCCATGACTACAGCGCCATAGACCGCTAGGCTAATCCCACGCGGCTGGTGAATAGTACTGATTTGGATGGTGCAATGAGTCCGTGCATAACTGGATTGGTGGCTTAATCTGCATGTGGAGATAGATGTCTTATAGTTGTGAATTGAGACGGAGAAGGTTCTACACAGCAAGATGTAGCCGATCGGTTAAATGTCACTTGAACTGGTGTGTCTAACGTGTGGAGGAAGTACAGAGAGACGGAAAATGTGAGCGATAGACCTCGCAGTGGTCGTCGTCATTTCCTCCAACTGTCGGCTCCCAGACGACAAACATCAGCTGCCAAAAATAGTGGAAAAGACCTCTTACGGGCAACAGGGATTCGTATCTCAGAGCAAAAACTGCATAGAAGATCGCATCAGGGTGGTCATTATTTCAGAAGACCAATGAGAAGTTTTGCGCTGAATGAATGGAACCGAACGCAGTAGAAGGAACTGGAATCTTGCACATCAACGTTGGGCCATTGCAGAATGTCACGTTTGCTAACGCGACCAGGCTTGGTTTGCATCCAGACAGTAGACGTGTTAGGGTTTAGAGAATCGCTAGAAGGCAAGAGGAAGGCCGATACGTTCAGGAAGTTCATCCGTTTGCAGGTGTAAGTGTAATACTCTATTCGACAATAATGATAGGACGGAGGAGCCCTCTAATTCATATTTACGGCAACTTGACTGGTCCCCGGTACCTCCAAGAGGTCCTACAGACGACTGTAAGGCCTTGCAGACGTGAAGTCTGTGACAACTTCATCCTAATCGATGAAAAGTGCAAGACCGCACTGTACTCTACCACTGTCTCGGTATCTTCAAAGATGAAACATCAACCGAATGAATTGGCCAGTGCAGTCCCCTGACGTGAATGGAACAGAGCATTCATGGGACCTGTTGAACGTGGTCGTTGCAAAGCGTTCAAATCCACCTGACAATCCCCAGGACCTCACTGAAGCTGCCGCTGAAGAGTGTGATCTCATACCCCAAGATAATCTCGACGGTCTTATCCAGAGTATGCCTCGCTGAGCGGAGGAACTCATCCATGTGCGGGGAGGACACACTAGCTAGATGCTGATAATCATCATCATCAGATAAAGATTTTCTTTGCTTTATCTTCAAGATGTGCACTTACGAGAGAGTCTGCTTGGTTTTATAACGATTTCTTGTAACTACAAAAATTGTTATTATTTTCAGAAGAAATTATGTTATTTTGTTAGTAAGGTATCGTACAAATCTCAGTTGATGTACCATAAGAAGTCATTGTAGTAAATTGTATGATAAAAAATGGTTCAAATGGCTCTGAGCACTATGGGACGTAACTTCTGAGGTCATCAGTCCCCTAGAACTTAGAACTAAGTAAACCTTACTAACCTAAGGACATCACACACATCCATGCCCGAAGCAGGATTCGAACCTGCGACCGTAGCGGTCGCGCGGTACCAGACTGTAGCGCCTAGAACCACTCGGCCACTTCGGCCGGCTAAATGTTATGATATTCCAAACTTTGGTTGAGATGTGTACATATTATACATACGCTTGTCGCAAACATTTGTGAAAAACATTGTTACATGGAAACTAAGCTGGTACGTGAGTTATGAAGTTACGCGTGGGTTAAGAAGCGAATTATATTCCAGAAAGAGTGTATATTGGTTTCTCAAATGAAAAAAACGAATTCTTGACAAGTGTTATTAAATATTGTTTCAAGAAAATACTAAAGAGAGATTTGGCAGATTTTACATGAAATTCAACCTGCGAAACAAATGTTACTCCTAGTTACTCTGTTTTATTGGTTCGCTATGCAAATGTCTGAATTTTACGTGAGTTTTACAGTCGACGGCTAGCTGAGTATAGAATCTTCGGATAACTGGACAGTATTTCAAGTCCATTCCTTCTGGCATACGTTTCCGTTCTCGGAATTATTTGCCCATCTCGTTATGTAAACGATATTTTTAACGGTGAGAAGGATGGGAGAATGGCTGGCAGAAGGGAAAAAAGCTCTGTATCTGTTTCTGGTAAATGTAGCTTCTTTAAAAATTTCCATTTTGCGATATGTCATTGTGTAAGAACCACTGCAACCCAGTCTCAGACTGGTCACTAAACTATCAAGATGGAAGTTTGCTCCATGCCTCTACAGCGGCGAGGCCACACATTATTACTCTGCCTGTAGGCCTGGCTGTGGTTTTCACCCCGCTATTCTGGGCCGGACGCAATTCATTTCCTGTCCGAATCTGACAGCACGCGGCCGTGTGGTAGGTCAATCCATTCGTTTTGAGCAAGCAGTACATCACTGTCAGGAACAGATTGATGAGCGCACCAAAAGTTAAGTTCGATGTGACGGGTCTGCGATTGACGAAGATGTGTGAGGGCATTTTTCTTGATCTGGGTGAACGACAGATGTGGTGCCAAACGTGTACTAAATAAGACTGTTGCCTCTCACAGCAGTTTCTTGTATGTACTAAGATGGTCGTAATTTTGGGACTAATTTGATGCCTTCGTGAATAATTATCAAGCAACGGGATTTTATAAAACTTGGAGTAAATGATATCATAGTGCTAAGGAACCTCTTGTAACTGAAATATTTGATCGTGGTTCTAGCTGCTAACAGATACCACTTACAGAGAGAGAGTTTAGAAGATGTGGAGAGGAACTAGTAAGAAGATGTAGCTGTCTATCAGACTATTAGGCCCATTAGGGTGACTTGACTGAAAGAAACGCAGGACTCTGGTTCGCACACACGTCCTATGTACAGTTTTAATGTGTGATGAATGATCAAACAACGTAATCGTCGTTTGCCATTTTTATACTTCGTGTAGCTGAAAAAAGAAACTGTTTTTCAAATACAACAAATCAAGCGCCCGTCCTCCTCCGGAGTCCACGGAGTACCTGCATACATTCTCCTTAAATGCTTCTTTATAATAAGTGTAAAATGTCTGAGGTAGACATTACCGACTACATCGTTTGAAAGCTAAGTCACACAAGCATTTTATCGCATCACATGGAAAGACGTCACCTCTTCTTCTTGCATTTATTTTCGATATCGCACGTAATATTAGTAACGGGGCGTGGTGTTTAGTGCTCTAAATTATGACCCACCGGTATTATTCTGGTGAAAATCCACGCGGACAAGCTGGGAGGTTGGTCGAGGATGTTGTTGTAGTTGTTGTTGTTGTCTTCAGTCCTGAGACTGGTTTGATGCAGCTCTCCATGCTACTCTATCCTGTGCAAGCTTTTTCTTCTCCCAGTACTTACTGCAACCTACATCCTTCTGAATCTGCTTAGTGTATTCATCTCTTGGTCTCCCTCTACGATTTTTACCCTCCACGCTGCCCTCCAATACTAAATTGGTGATCTTCCAAGTGTTGCTAAGTCCATAGCCGTTGTCTGTTAAAGTTATTATCGCCAAGTCTAATTTTGACTGCTTCCCGGATCACAGAGTCCCAGTAATTCGATACGTGGGCTATTACTCTGGTTTCTTTAAATAAAATCATATGCTTGTTAAGCAGGCTATGTTCAGCCACCGCAGATTTTTCCAAATACCCGTATTTTAGGTGGCGCTGGTGCTCGATGCAGCGGTCGGCAACGGTTCTTACAGAGTCTGTAAGACTCCCTACGCACAGTCACTGTGATCGCTAGACTCCTGGTATCATTTTGGCGCTCCCTAGTGATTCACTCCCTTGATTTCAAGAGATTTTTTTTTTTACAGACATCCTCCGTAATGCTCGACAGTCCCTGTCCATGAGTACACGACGTCTGTACGGTATTCTTTTGGTTATGGTTGGCCCTTCGCGTTTCCACCTGAGAATCACATCGGCAACAGTCGATTTGGGCAGCTTTAAGAAGGGCAGAAATGTGACTGATGGATCCGTTACTCAGGTCACATGCAACGACCAGTTCACATTCGAAGTCACTGAGGTCTTCTGACCCCCCTCCTCCCCCCCTCCTATTTTACTGCTACTGCTTCTCCATTCATGCTCATAAATTAAGGATAGTTGCAGAATGTGGTGCCACACAACGTGGTACTACACAAAACTGGCGCTAATAGCATAGGCACATATGGAACACACACGATACAGATCTGTAAGTCTATGGTATTGGTGATAAGTTGAGAAAACTGTCCCGAAACACATGTGCTACAAAACGCCACTGTTTTCTGCGCATGTACCCCGACATCAATATAGGATATGATCACCATGCGCACGTACACAGGCCGCACAACGGATCGCCATACTCTCGATCAGGTGGTCGAGCAGCTGCTGGGGTATAGCTTCCCATTCTTCCACCAGTGCCTGTCGGAGCTTCTGAAGTGTCGTAGGGGTTTGAAGACGTGCAGCAATACGTCGACCGAGAGCAACCCAGACGTGCTCGATGGGGTTTAGGCCTGGAGAAGAGGCAAGCTACTCCATTCGCCTGATATCTTCTGTTTCAAGGTACGCCTCCACGATGGCAGCTCGGTGGGGCCATATGTTATCATCCATCAATAGAAGGGTGGAGCCCACTGCACCCCTGAAAAGGCGGACTTACTGGTGCAAAATGACGTCCCAATACACCTGACCTGCTACAGTTCCTACACCGGTGTACGTGAACCAAAAATAATCCCACCCCACACCATCAAACCACGACCTCTATACAGGTCCCTTTCAAGAACCGTACGTAAATTCGCAGGACGTTCATCGTTGGAACTGTGAAAATCCTCACCAGCTACTTCAAGAGCCTCTGCATGATGTAAAAAACGGAAGCTTGATGTGCAACAAGATCACGCATTATTGGGCCGAGCTTTTACCACGACACCACAATCCTGATAGGTATGTGAACTGAATTAGTCAATCAGTGTACTACATTTATATAGGATGACTGCAATTGCAGTTTGTACGAGCTCTTTGTTCAGATGATATGGATTCCTCAGTTTGCATTACGAAATGCCGCAATAATTTTCTCGGACTTCTTTACAAAGCCGCTGCTACTTTTTATCCGGCTTAACCGGTATATCACCTTCCAGAGCCCGGCGACCGAAGCCTGCCTCCAAGAGGGAGCACAAAGCTTTTTTTAATCAAATCAGCCGTGTCATCCTCAGCCCACAGGCCTCACTGGATGCGGATACGGAGGCGCATGAGGTCAGGACACCATTTCCCGGCCGTGTATTAGTTTACGAGACCGGAGCCGCTACTTCTCAATCAAGTAGCTTCTCAGTTTGCCTGACAAGGGCTGAGTGCAACCCGCTTGCCAACACCGCTCGGCAGAGCGGATATTCGCCCATCCAAGTGCTATCCCAGCTCGACAGCGCCTAACTTCGGTGATCTGACGGGAACCGGTGTACCACTGTGGCCAGGCCGTTGGCGTTACGTGTCGTCTAGTCACAATTATACAACTACATCGGGCTTCGAAATAAATACTTCAATGAAACTTTTTTAATTTGTTATTTAATCATTCTGCTCATCCTTTGTAAGGAGCGCCGGCCACTGTGGCCGAGCGGTTCTAGGCGCTTCAGTCGGGAACCGCATGCTGCTACGGTCGCAGGTTTGAATCCTGCCTCGGCATGGATGTGTGTGATGTCGTTAGGATAGTTAGGTTTAAGTAATTCTAAGTCAAGGAGACTGATGACCTAAGGTATTATGTCCCATAGTGCTTAGAGTCATTTGAACCATTTGTAAAGGAGCAGATGGCATTTCCAGCCGAAATGTGGTGGCGATCCATTAATGTTTCCATAGCATAACAGTTGCAATGACAAAACAGTTCGAAGTCAATCAGTTTGTACTCACAAAAAACACCACACTTCAAGTTTCCGCTCAGACATATCTAATGTATTGCGTACAAGCCGATTTGGCCAACTCTGACATTTTCATTATTCACTAACTCTAGCTAGATAATAGCTCGACGATTTGATACGAGGCCTAGGCCTTATTCTACCGAAAACGCAAACGCTTACTAAATTGCCACACTCGCCTAGTATGCCAAAAAGTGACTAAACAGAATGTCACCTTGCCTCCTACACCCTACTTCGCGAGCTCCAACCAGCTCCAGGAAATTATTTCACTATTCAGGACTTTCAGCCAGTCAGCCTTACGAGCAGAGCGCCGGCATTTCTATTGGTAAATTGCTGGTCCTGCTTCCTAACAGGTCTTCCGCAAGTTTATTTTCAACAGGTGCTGGAAAACACCTCCTGTGGTGTGAAACTCATTATTACTTAAGCCAACCTAGAAAGTTCCGACCACACAGTACTTTATGCAGATTACTCACATACCAACCCCTCAGCTCCAGACTGTACACAGGCCTCTTCCACGAGGTGCCTGAAAGATGCTCTGGCGTCCTTAACAGCCAAAAGGACGGCCCTTCAGTGAGGCCACTCGCGATATTCACTGCTAGGAAAAATCAGTAATCCCTATCAGTGGTTTCCAATTCACTGAAGATTTATTGTTGCAACTATGCATATGGAGTATATGAAATTATTATACTCACAGATCAATTGCACGAGCGGTTCTGAGGTACTGAAATAGCCATATTAGTACATGCTGTAGTCTCCACAGGCGACCATGCAGGCGCTGGCTCTGGCATCCAGTCGATAGTACCGATAACAGATACTGACTTGAGACATGTTATACCATGCTTGCTCCACCTGCCCACGTAGTTCTGTAAGAGTTGTTGGTTGACGAGTCGGACGAGTTACCTCTCGTCCCATCACATCCCACACGGACACAAGTCAGGAAATCGTGCTCGCCAGGGAAGTTGCTGCACATCTTACAGCGCACGTTGAGTTTCAAAGGCAGTATGTTGGCGAGCATTATACTGTTGGAACGACAAATCACCTTCCAGACCACGGCGCACCATTCCGTCTACCAAGTGATGCTCTGACGGCACCAATCCAGCCGTGCATGTCGGTGCTGTGGTATGAGTGGAAGGTGGGCTACAGGTGTGCTTTCCCATATTTCCACCGCTAATAACTGGTTCGCAACGCTTCGTGTTGACACGCCTGGGCTCACAAGCCCTCTTATCTGTGCTGTGGTAGGTGTACGATCTGACATTGCTACCTTTAAAAAAACAACGATCCTGCCGGGCGTCTGTGCAGCACTGATGTCAGGAACCTCGTCTACGGGTGTGTGGATGTTCACATGATTAATGCTATCAGCATCGTTGCACACAACTGACGCAATACGTCCGACTTCTGTGGCAATTCTCCGAAAGGACCACAATCTGACCTCTTTCAAACGCGCTCTGTTGGCTGTAGGAAGCACGAGTGAGTCTCTGGGGCATGGTTCCCTGCTTGCTTCACGCGTTTGCACCACACTGTACCTTCTGGCTGTGAGTATTCCCTATAAAAGGGTAGAATAAGACGCCACGCCGGTAGCCATGCCACTACGCTATCTGTTGGCGGACGACATTGAAACCATTACCAGAGCATCTACTGTCCTTCAGGTGGCATATACCGTCTTCGAATCAAAATTGAGGTCTTTCCTGGTCAACTAATTTTTTTCCAGCAGTGTATTCAATGTTGTAGATCTTCTTTACAGAGGGAGGTGAATGATATGGTATGATACTTTCAAGACCAGTTGTGATGTCTTTTCTCTTTTTTAAAAAATAAAGAAAAAACTACATTCCTAGTGTCCTCTGTCCTCTTTCATAACCTGGTAATATTTTTCAGCTCATACCTTCTAGCCAAGAACGAAGCTAATTGCATTGCCTGACGGAAAAAGGGGAGGAGGAAACGGAAAGAAACCTCATGGGTTGAGAGGGTATGTGTAGTTATTTCAATTAATACAAAACCAAGCCAAATTTGTAAAGAGCTTAGCAGAATGAATCCACTTATCAATATGAGGTTGCACCATCTCTGGCCTGGATGCGTGCGCTGATTTCACTGGGAAGGGCGTCGTAAAGCTGTTAATCCTCTCCTGAGGCAAGCTGATTCACAACTGCTGTAACTGGCCATTGATTTTCTGAGTAATCGCACTGCAACATAGCTAAAGTCCGAGATCGTCCCGCACATGTTCCATCGGGGACAGATACGGGGATTTTGCTGGCCACAGAAGAACCTCAACATACCGCAGATACTTCATACAGACACGTACCGTGTCTGGACGAGCATTGCCCGGCTGAAAAGTGGCACCACCATGCAGCCGCGTGAGAGCTAATACATGAGGACGCAGGATATCGGTTAATCGTACCGTTGCAACCGCCAGATTTCCCTTAACAGATAACACGTGTGACACGAAGTCATACCTGATGCCTCCCAACACCATCACACCAGGAGTAACGCAGGTCTGTCTTTCCAAAGCATTGAATGAATGGGACCTCTTCCAGATCGTCGCCATACGTCGCCGACGATAATCGCCTAGGGTAATGCAGAACCGTTATTCATTGCTGAGTACAATACGCCAACGTTCATCAACAATCCGTGCAGTTGTTAGCGCTGTAGTGTTAACGGGATCCTATGTATGGGGCGCTAATTACTTAGTGTAGCAGCTGTTCATAATTTCCGACCAAGGGTGCGGTATGGTACAGAATGTTGCAGGGAGTCAGTTACTTACAGTCGGATGGCAGCCACACACGTGGAGGGGCTTACGACGTGCTTAGTGCGCAGTTCGGCGATCTTCCCATGTGATGGTCAGACGGGGACAACCGGAACCCTGACGAAGAGTATGTCTGCCCCCACGTTCCCATGCAGTCCAAAATCGGGTCACTGTCATATCCGAATTCCCCACAAATCTGGATATTGCACGATTCGATCACCCGGCTAAACGAGGCCTCTTTAAAACCCTGTCGGATGCTGATAAGACTGTCCCACGCGAATGAACGGCACCTCCGTGTTTTTCACTGTGATCGCTCAACATGTGACACTGTCACGCTCCCAAACGTACCGTACCAGCCCTGGTACCAACCCTAAACGAGAACAGCACTAAAGCACTCTCGTGGCTGTTCTAGCTGTCACAGAGAATTGCAACACATCATTTGCATAACTGCTGATGGTGTATTAGACTGCTATCCGACCATGTCTTCTCGATACTTCACTTTTTTTGTCAAGCAGCGTAATTACAAATTGAATTTGGAATCTGGGAGGGACTCTACCGTAGATTGCTTGTTGAGTTTAAGCACTTCCAGCTTATTTACAGCATCATTAACAGTGACAGTCATACCATTCATGTTTGCAGCAAGCGTTATCAGATCTTCCCTATACATTCAGAAACCGTTTATGTACGCGTCGTATTCCCGCCTTCAAGTTGCAACGATGTGACTCTTTTTTATATAAAGGAAGGGGGAAGAGAGAGAGAGAGAGAGAGAGAGAGAGAGAGAGAGACTGAATGGAAACGGTGGATTATTATTACTAATATACATGTAGTAGACTCGTTGTGGATCACGTGAAGCTTCAACAGTTCTTCCTGCTGTTTTTCCACGAGATCTTCATTTTCTCGCTCATGGCTTTCTTTCTTTCATAGGGCCAATTTGTACCGGTCTTATTGGCTCTTGTCTCTGCCTGGACTTCCCACTTGTTTATTTTGCTTCTGTATATGTTACAGTCTGCAGTATCCTGAATGCTGAGTTGAGCATCAGTAAGGTCTCTCCTTACTTGTTCGGCCCATGTCATACATTTAAAGTTTTCAGTGGCTGTCAGTATCTGGCGTGTATCGGGAGTCTGTATGTGTCCATAGAATTTAAGGCGTTTTTTTCTAATGTCAGCAACTATTTCCTCTTTAGTTTTGTCTGCAGTCCTTTTCCAGATTCAGGTTTTCGTGGTCCAAGGATTTTCCTAATGATCTTTCGTTCTTCTTTTTGTAGATTTTGTAGTAGCATCTTGTTACGGAGTGACAAGGTTTCTGTTCGTATAGCACCTCTGGTTTAATTGGGGGGGGGGGGGGCGGAGGGAGACACCAAGCAGTCAAACAGCGAGTCATTTGCCCCACCGGTTTGGGGAAAGATGGGGAAGGAAGTCGGCCGTGCCCTTTCAAAGGAACCATCCCGGCATTTGCTTGAAGCGATTTAGGGAAATCAAGGAAAACCTAAATCAGGATGGCCGGACGCGGATCGTCGTCCTCTCGAATGCGAGTCCAGTGTGCTAACCATTGCGCCACCTCGCTCGATGTAGTTCCTGATTTTTGGGTGAATGGACATGCACTTTTTGTTGTAAAATTGGTGTGTTCGACCATAGGCTCTCTTTAGTTTCTGTGCTCGAGTTTCTTGAGATTTTTTTTTCTAATCCAGCGGGTTCCAAACTTTCCCACAGGTATTTAAAACGTGGAACTCTGTTTATGCAGCCATATTTTGTGGCGAGAGGGTAGACATAAATTCTGTTTTCTCAAAATAAATTTGCAAGCCAACCTTCTCGGTGCATTCTTTGAGTGTTTCTATTTGAAGTATTGCATTTTGTTCATTATCTCTCAAAATTTCAATTGGCGTTAATCAAGAAACTCAGGTGAGAGCCTGATTATTTTCATTCGTTACATCAAATTCCGCGAAAGTTAACTATGTTCAGAGCACCGTAGTGAGACACAGTCTAATGATTTGCAGTATTACGAGGTGTTTAAAACTTCACACGACTTTTTACCAACGCACTCTTCAATACGACAAATCATTTTCGGTAACTCGTTACACTGTATCGTCCGAAGCACATGTTGCATTGTTCGTACCTGACATAAAATTTCTAGTGCGTTGTTGCACAAAAAGGTTTTGAGAGGCACTGCTAACTGTGACGATTAATTATCAGTATTGTATTCCACGTGACCGTCCCGAAGTGTGTTGCCTCGCTCGTATCCGGCAGTAGACTCGTAACAATCTGGTGTCTGGTTACTCAGTGCGCGCTTCTGATTGGTGCTTCTTACTAGACCAATAACAGCTAAGTTAAAATGCTCCTCTCATTTACATTTTTAATTTAGTTGATGACTTCACGAAATTATTATTAATCTTCTATCAGTGCAACTAATGTTGGTGATATGACTGGAGGAGCACAGCAATGTTAAGACAATAAATATTAACTAACAACATTATATTACTTCGTGCCACGATCAGTATGTGATTCCTGGCCGTCTATACGGTACTCCAGCATGATACAGTCACCGCTAGCAGGCGCGTTCCTACACTCTGATACCATCTGCCGCACAACTCAGTGCTCGGTAGTCTCTGAATGCTCTTGAATGTTCCTGTTTGACCGATACCAAGTAGAAGTAACATAAAAACGTAAAGTGGGCGAAAAATGTAGCAGAAACGCCACAAGGTCGATGAAGAAATGTTCTTTGGCATGGTGGAACAAAACTGACGATAGCTCATGACCATCTCTCGAGTCATCATGGCTTTCGTTTCATCCTGCTCTTCTTGCAATCTCTTCTCATCCAGTGCTACACAGTTATAACACAAACATCCTGTTCAAAACCATTTACAGGGTGAAACTTCCTGGCAGATTAAAACTGTGTGCCCGACCGAGACTCGAACTCGGGACCTTTGCCTTTCGCGGGCAAGTGCTCTACCAACTGAGCTACCGAAGCACGACTCACGCCCGGTACTCACAGCTGTACTGCTGCCAGTATCCGTCTCCTACCTTCCAAACTTTTAATCTGCCAGGAAGTTTCATATCAGCGCACACTCCGCTGCAGAGTGAAAATCTCATTCTGGCATTTACAGGGTGATTCAAAAAGAATACCACAACTTTAGGAATTTAAAGCTCTGCAACGATAAAAGGCAGAGCTAAGCACTATCTGTTGGCGAATTAAGGGAGCTATAAAGTTTCATTTAGTTGTACATTTGTTCGCTTGAGGCGCTGTTGACTAGGCGTCAGCGTCAGTTGATGCTAAGATGGCGACCGCTCACCAGAAAGCTTTTTGTGAATCGAAGACAGTTGTTCAGCGTGCATTTCGAACGAAGTATGGTGTTAAACCTCCTGATAGGCGGTGTATTAAATGTTGGTATAAACAGTTTACAGAGAATGGGTGTTTGTGCAAAGGGAAAAGTTCTGGACGGCAGAGAACGAGTGATGAAAATGTAGCACGCATCCAGCAAGCATTTGTTCGCAGCCCAGGAAAATCGACTCGCAGAGCTAGCAGAGAGCTCCAAATTCCACAATCAACTGTATGGATAGTCCACATTGGCACTTATCTGTCCGTAACTACCTGAACGTCAACTACCCGAGGCGATGGATCGGCCGCCAGGCAGCCCGTGACAGAGCACTTCATCACTGGCCTCCAAGAAGCCCTGATCCTACCCCCTGCGATTTTTTCTTATGGGGGTATGTTAAGGATATGGTGTTTCTGCCATCTCTCCCAGCTACCATTGATGATTTGAAACTAGAAATAACAGCAGCTATCCAAACTGTTGCACCTGATATGCTACAGAGAGTGTGGAACGAGTTGGAGTATCGGGTTGATATTGCTCGAATGTCTAGAGGGGGCCATATTGAACATCTCTGAACTTGTTTTTGAATGAAAAAAAGCTTTTTAAATACTCTTTGTAATAATGTATAACAGAAGGTTATATTATGTTTCTTTCATTAAATACACGTTTTTAATGTTGTGGTATTCTTTTTGAATCACCCTGTATTTTTACCGCAGCCACAGTACAAGCTATTATACCTCCGCTCGACATTCCTTTAAGGCTGCTACAGAGCAGAAATAGCAGGCCACAACTGTACCAGCTGAAAAAAACACGCACACGGGAGCAAATACTAACAAAACCGACGATCTACGTCGTCTGCAGATATTTTTATTGGCGAGGATTAGGGGTGATATTAGGAGTTGCGCCTCGCCGGCGTGTTATGGCGCTTATTCATTCCGCGCATTCCGGCCGCGATTTGCGCTGCGGGAAGACTGCAATTACGACCGTTGATCAAATTAGCGGCCGCCGTGCATCATGTTAACAACGTAATTGCGAGCGCAGCGCCGCTCGTGCCGTCGAATCGTACTCCGCGGCGCGCCGTCGCATAGTGTCATTGTTGTGGCTGCGTGCTGTCGTTCTGGACAGAAGAAGTGTCCTGCGGATATGCAGCAACAGACGGCTGAATGCTGCAAATCAGTGCGTGAGTGACGCGCAAAATATCTATCGCCTGGAAATACAGTTGGTGGTGTGTACTCGTGCTAGTAGCAACATTGAGGTAGTAATACCATGAGAAATACCGCCGGGCTTTGTCCGTGAATGTGGGGACGTTCGCATACATACGACAATGCACACATATTTTCAATTCAAAACGTCAAGTCCACTTATTTAATGTTCTGGCATTTTTAGAGATTATTCATGTTTCAAATGGCTCTGAGCACTATGGGACTTAACATCTATGGTCATCAGTCCCCTTGAACTTAGAACTACTTAAACCTAACTAACCTAAGGACATCACACAACACCAGCCATCACGAGGCAGAGAAAATCCCTGCCCCGCCGGGAATCGAACCCATGAACCCGGGCGAGGGAAGCGAGAACGCTACCGCACGACCACGAGATGCGGGCCAGAGATTATTCATAACTTGTAACATTTTTTCTGCAGTTTGCCTCGGTATTCATTATGTGATGTTAGAATTCAGTGGAGGAGTAATAATCATCGAATTAACGTAACAATTGCGTATTATATTAATCAGTGTGTGTCCTGTAATTCATGTTGAATCATTATTTTCAGTCCACGGAAATCGGAGTCTTTCAGAATAAATAAGTTCCTTCATGTCGATGTTATTTGGATTTGTTAGGTGTGTTTCCATACTGCTGCCATACCGGGCCGGCGTTTCCGAACGCAAACCTGTCAGTTATGCAGGGTAAATCGCCTAAAACTAGGACCGCAAGCGTTGCGAAAATAGAAAGCGCTATTGATTTGTGGTTTTCACAGAATGAATTGGTAGTCTTGGGCTCGTACTGTCAGCCATAAACAGTTTGTAAAAATACTCAGAAAGTATAATTCTTTAAACATTCACTTTTTAAACGGAAAAATACCAATTGACATTAAAAAACTGAAAGCAGGATAATTTAGAATATCAATGGTGTTTGTTGCAGTATTCTAATGCGATTCGTTTACGAGATATCTCAGTCTGAAATGTTCCCATGCCGACAATTGTTTGTGCCATTCAACCTGCTTAGTTGCTAGGTACGATGTTGTTACGTTTGCTTACAGTGTGTGTATGTGTTCCTTGAGTGTATTGCGACTTGCTAGTCAGTGTAAGACAGTCCAAGTAATAAGTCGTGAGTGGACGATGAGATTTACGTATGCATAAAAAGCCGACACGGTCGTGGTGTAGGGTGATTGTAGGAAGAATGCGGTTCGTTCTTGTAGAGTGTATGCGGCAAGATATCGCGAGAGACGTCAACCATCTCGGCAGTTATCAACCTCTTCATACAGTTACGTGAAAGTGGTAGTGCAAAACCTAGACAACGTAACAGAAGGAAAAAAGTAACCACGGAAGACGGGGAAATTGAGGTTCTTGGTGCTGTTGAAGCTGATCCGCACGTTAGCTCCCGCTTAATCGCACAGGCATGTGGCATGAGTCAGGCAAGTGTCCTATGAATTCTCCATCGACATGGGTCGCGTTCCTATCACATCTCTCTCCATCAAGAGCTGCTTGGAAACTTATTATGAGAACCGTGTTAACTTCTGAGTATGGGCAAAAAGACAGGATATTACATATGTACTATGTACCCTGTTTAGTGATGAAGCCGCATTTACCAAGCATACACTATTAAACTGTTAACAATCCTCTTTGGCTTCGTCAGTTGGATCGTTAGCGTCCATGAAGTGTAAACGAGTGGATAGCGAACCATCAGCTAATAGGCTCATTTTTCACAGACGGAACACAGAACGTGCACAAGTATCTCAGCCTCCTAACAGACGTCAGCATGATAGCTCAGCGTGTTCGGTCAGAGGTTTAGCTGCCCTCTGTAATAAAAAAACTGAGTTAATCGATCAACGATGAACTTGAACGTTTTCTCACGACGTCCGCTCCGAGCAGGTGCAACCAACGAAAACGAACAAAATGAGATTAAAAAGATAAATCTTCCACAGATGGTAGACGACATTACTACAGAGACTACGAGGAACCTGAGGTACCAACATGACGGCTGTACAGCCAATAGTGCACGAAGTACTACGGCATGTCTTCACAAATTGTTTCGAAGTCGTTGGTTTCGACGCAGACGACACGTGCCTTGGCCGACCCGTTCCCTCAATTTGACGCCTGTAGACTTTCTCCTGTGGGGAAAGCTGAAAGACGCCGTCCACAAGGTGGTACCAACTACACTACATGATATGTAACGACGTATTACAGCAGCCTGATCGGACGTATCCGCTGAAATGCTAGCACGTGTGCAGCAGTGGTTCCATACCAGACTGGAAGCGCGTATCGCCGCTGCCGGTGGTCGTTTTGAACACAACCTGTGATGGTCAACTGCCTCGTTACTGGTCAGAATCCACAATACTAGCGTATCGTACTGTTTTTTAGTGCTACCACAGGTACTGTGCAAGTGTCGGTGTGGGAGCATTTCAAAATACGATACCTCGTAAACTGCTCGGACTTCAAAACAGCAACAAATAAGACGGACATTATAATATACGCTACTTTTAGCTTATTAACGCCAATAGGCATTAGACGTTTTTCTATTGTGCGTTTGGAAAAAAATACTTTCTAAGTATTATTACAATCTGTTTTCGGCTAACAGAAGGAGCCCCTGTCTACCAACCCATTCTGTGAAAACCGCACTTCAGTAACACTTTCCATTTCCACAATATTTGCTTTGCAAATTCTAGGTGAGTCTTCTGTATAAGGGCAGTCGAATGAAACCCGAACATCTTCCACAACGGGAACATGGAGTGGCTCCATTTGTTTCGTAGGAAGTGGTCAGTCTCTGACGGATCCATAGCTGCACACACTCTTGCACTTCTTCGTCCGACTGAAACCTACGTCCGCGCATGTCTTTCTTGAGGCGGCAAAAGATTTGCAAATCACATGGTGAAACATCCGGGCTGTTCTGAGGATGTTCCAATGTTTCCCAACCAAATGGCCGAACCGTAGCCTTCGTCCTATTGGCAACGTGGTGACAACCGTGCAACAGGATGCTTCCTCTTCTCGTCCAGTTTCTCGAGAGTGGATTCACGGTCACTGCGGAGCGCAAAGAAGATAATTTTCAGAAACTGCGGCGTATCGTAAAATTAAAACTACAGGAATGCTGACGGACGGAATCATCATGTTGCACGTTAACACCCGTACCCACATTGCCAGTCGAACGAAAGCTACTTACGCTTCAGCGATTTGGTTAGGAAACATTTCAACACCATCCGCACAGCCCGGATGTATCACCGTGTGATTTTCACACCTTTGGCGAGGTGAGAAAAGACATGCGTGGTCGTATGCTTCAGTTGTGCGTGGAAGTCCAAGAGCGGGTGCCGTTGAGGATCAATCAGCGGCCGAGCGCTTTCTACGAAACAGGAATTGATCGTCTCGTATCCCAGTTGGACAGACGTCTTAATGAGTGTGGTGAATACGTTGTGGCGGGTGTTCACTTTTAGTTTCACTGCTCCTCATAATATCCATTTGCTCTCAAATCTCGCACGCAGATGTAAGCCACGGATTTATATTGATCAATTTCTTGCACGTCGGATTTTTGTAGTTTACAATGAAGTACCACTGTGATATTACCGGTGATGGTTGACTTGTACTATGAACATTTCTCCAGATAATACACCGCTTCATCAATGGCCAACTCTCTTCAACACGACTATTTTTTTTTCGGTCTCAATCAGAAACTCGTACACTTAAGAGTTGGTTATGATTTCAGAAAGTTGCTGACGTTGTGCACATAATTGTAATCGAGATGTTACGTTCTGACGTGTAAGTGAACTAAAGGTATCGTTACTACGTCTTCAGTCAGCTTTGTTTTCTCCGTCTAGCTATTAGGTTCACGGTCAAGCTGGAGTTCTACTGATTGACGCGTTTCTCATGCGGCTAATTAGAACAGTTCTGCCTCACTGGCGCACGTTTGTGAGACTGAGATCACCTTTCGTTAAGGTAGTGTTACAATGTCAAACCGTATTTTGAATAAGTTGCTTCTTAGAAACCAGCACAACGCTCGTTGTACACTATTTGCGAGATGGTTCGAGACAAGGGCAATCTGCGTGAAGTAGGTAACTTGCTGTCTACCATCTATTATTGATACCGAGGCAGGGAAACCCTGTGTCTAGATTGCCCTGTTTGATCTAGCTGGTGTGTGAAAACTGTCCGAACCTATGATGCCAGAAGTGGATGAGTTCCAAAATGTGTGAACCGGTTGTGTCGACATGCCCCGGGATGTATACTCAACGAGTTTCCGAAGACAAGAAGACAGGACAGCCTAGCTCGTAACAGTGGCTTTGTATTTCAATAGTAGGTGTAGATGAGGGACGTGGACAGAGAACTTGTGACAGCTGATCGTAAAAAGCATCAGTGAGAGGAACTAGGGAACACTAAAGTGATTATTGATAACTCAAAGCAGTTAGTATCATTCCGTATGTCCACAGTAGATAATTTTAGAACGACATACTGTTGAGTACATTCAAGTGTGCATGCAGCTCAAATTCTTTTATTTCCGAACTGCCACAGCCAATAGCCCGATAACTGGGAATACCCTCGTGGACAGTTCGAGGAGAAGGAAGCTCTATTTCCTTGTCGTGCAGAGAAGTTTCTATTTACTTCGGATTATCAGAAGAACTGGAGATTATAGCAACAACTTTTGAACGTCACTGAGAACATTAAGTTTTATGTACATTTAACATAACACCAATGGTGTATTAAACAAGATAACAGTTATTCACAACTGCCACAAATTATTTAATTATTCATGAAACGCACACTTTTAACATTTTGAGTCCTCATAACTAGAAAATTAGTAAAGAAGGTAAACAAACCTTGTTAAATTTTTTTAACCCCGGATATAATAACTGCAATAAATAGGGATAGATTATCTGGGAGTTCCCAGAACCACGTCTCCACCTGCTCTTCCTGAGCACCTTTCGATACGTAACGGAGAAGGACAGTGTACCACATCTCCCTGACTCTCTTAGAAGTTCGTACTCGGAAATTTAACTGAAAACATTCAGTGATTTACAGTGGCTGTCTTGTAGCGTCTGCCAGTGGAAACTGATGACAATTTCTTCTACGCCATCGCGATCATTGAACAAATCCGTAACTAAACCTGCTTCTCTTCTTTGGATCTTCTGTATTATTGCCCCATACTGATGATTAGTACTCAAGAATCAACAGAACCAGGATTTTGTGAACGTCAATTTTCTGTACGTTGTTCTGTATTTCACTGCAAGTGTCGGGCTTTGACTTGCAATACTCTCATCCGTTCCCACGATGCACATCCCCCCCCCCCCCCCTCCTTTTTATTCTAGTAATGACATCTCCAAACGAGAACAGGTCAAAGGAACACCAGTCGTGTTTTGCCTAATTGAACAACCACGCTATACTATCCGTAATACCACATACGACAAAAAAGCTAGTAGTAGTATATTAAACGAAAGTGCGATAATATTTGCTAACAGAAATGACTCTCATAGTCAGCAAGTATCTTTCAAATTCATTGGGGACATAAAGTCCTTTATCTCCTGATTACGGAACAGCAGGCATTGATGATGCTCGTAACAAGAGACGGATGTTCATATGACATATGAGAGGAATCTCATGCTTTGAACAGTTTTTCTGCAGAGTTATCTCTGTAAAATCGATGGTTTAGTAATGATCCTCGGCGTGCGTTGTTTACAGCAAATGCACTTTGGCGGCTTCATGTGCAAAAGTCGATGCTTGGCAGATATTCGGTGAGACACCCACTCTTTTGGATTTCTTATAGGATTATGCAAATGCATCTCTTATAGGTTCAGCGAGTTCTGTAGAAACACAAGCACTACCTTTGCATCCCGGATTACGCATCCTAATATGCCCTTCTAACTGAGCCTTCAGCTTTTTGCGGCGTAGAAAATGAGTGAAATGCCTCGAGCGAGCGTGGCAGAGTACGCTACGTTTCTACGTTTCGAAATATTGTGCACGTCTGCCACACCATCCGGCAGTCTGCCAGATAAGTTTTCTCTCATCTTCAATAACCATTTTTACACTAGTTTACACATGTGACGAGATGGAAGTACGCTACTGGAAAACAGTATATTCTTTCGTTTTTCCTGGAAATTAGAAATTGTTCCTGAACTACCTTTTTTGTAAGAAAAGAACGGACCGCTGCAGCTGTTTCGTTTTGGGTTTTATGCTGCACGAGATCGTACTGACGACTCTGTTTTTTTAATAAATTTTGTGACCTAGTACGCCAAAGTGAAAGCGTACCGAGAAACATCGAATTTTGAGCAATACCCTGTAGAAAATGATCTTTTTATAACGTCATGAAATATTTTTTGAGATGAAACACTTACGTTTTTACTTCCTACGAGGTATGTTCAGCCTTCGTTCACTCTTAGGGAAACTAAATTATTTATCACACATACTCATTCTCCACGTCACCAGTACTACAGTTTCTTACTGTGAATATTTTACAATAAGCATGATGGTCTGGAGATTTGTGCTGTTCGAAGGTAAATAATAACTCAAACTGCCACATATACATCTTATCTGTACGCTAAAATTGCTCGAAAGACATATCCATTCAACTGTGCTGGCAGCACACTCTCACACTACCGACTTTATGTAGCACTTGTCTCATAAATACATCGTCACATATTAACATAAATTGGTCCTACGATGTTAACTCATTATTACTCTGCCTCATTATATTAATGAACACATAAAGAGCCTCTTCCTAGTATAATACACAACTTTCCGTTAGAGTATAGTGTGCCACGTGATACTTTACGTAACCCTCTGTATACTAACTACAAGTAACGAACTGCATGAGTGTATTTTTTGGATTTTGTAGTATCCTATTTCTGGAAAACACAATGATATCTATTTTTCCTATTATTTTCCTTAGCATTTGTCATATTCGGTGGGTCTTGTTGTCATTTCTGCAAGTTATTCGAACTTCTGCATTTATTTATTTATTTATGTATTTATTCCTTTAGATTACTTGCCGAAACTGCGTTAATTTAAAGGCTATGGTTTACAGGGTAGTCTGTTATTGTGCATTTTATTATGAGTGACAGAAAAGCAGTAACAAGCGAGTTAAAGGAAGATTTAGCGCTACTATAAGGCTAATACGGTAGCAGACAGTAAGAAATAGAAAAGGTATCGATCGACTCATGATTAAAAAACCATTCTGGCATTAAAGTGATTTAAGGAAAAGTAAAGGAAATCTCGGGACTTTTGAATTGCCATATACAACATTGCGTTAGCCACTGCGCTACTTCGCTCAACAGCCACGCGGGTTCGCCGTGCGGTCTGGGCCGCCTTGTCACGGTCCGCGTGGCTACCCCGCGTCGAAGGTTCGAGTCCGTATGGGTGTGTGCGTGTTTTCCTTAGCGTAAGTTAGTTTAAGTCAGATTAAGTAGAGTGTAAGCTTAGGGACCGATGACCTCAGCAGTTTGCTCCCATAAGACCTCACCACAAATTTTAAAAAAAGAACTTCGCTCAACACTGTTGCAGTGAAGTCTTTGACTTCCTTAAATTCCCAATTTTATTCATTCTCTGCAATTCTACTAGATGACAAACGCTGCCTTGCCTGGGTTTTCATTTTGCCAATTTTCAATTAGAAACTAAAACAAAAAGTGATTTGTGTTTGTAGCGGAATATTTTAAAAAATTCGTTTACATGTATCCATGAGAACCTCTCTGAAATTACGAAACAGTCGTGCAAAGAAATATGCATAATGTACAAATGGGTGAGTGCAGTATCCAAATTAAGAAAGATAGTTTCTGTACGTCGGACGCAGCTGCTTAGCGTATCTACAGCGCGATTGTGTAAAAGTCTCTGTGGCGAGGCCTCGTCTTAGCTCGAAAGATAGCTTATGTTCTCGCCTACAGCCGTTTTCCCTTAGCAGTAGAAAGCTATCAAATGGCTCTGAGCACTATAGGACTTAACTTCTGAGGTCATCAGTCCCCTAGAAATTGAACTACTTAAACGTAACTAACCTAAGGACATTACACACATCCATGCCCGAGGCAGGGTTGGAACCTGCGCTCGTAGCGGTCGCACGGTTCCAGATTGTGGCGCCTAGAACCGTTCGGCCACTCCGGCCGGCAAAGCTGTCAAAAGCGCTACCAGGTATTAGGGATTTCTTTTCGTTGAATCGACTGTAGGAGTGTCTTAGTAGCAACGAAAAATTATATTTAAACTTCACGCACGATGTGGCAGTTGTGAATAGAGTTAGTAGCAAAGAAGTAATAAATTTAAACGTGATGCACGAGGCGGCTGTTACTGACACATCAAATTGTTTATGACGTGAAATCTCCTGAACTATAAGAGGTTGGTAGTTCTTACCTACACAGCGATTGTTGCTGACAGCAAGGGATATGTATACCAAGCTTAGTTGAAATCTGTCCGGAGATTTAGGAGAAGGTGTGGAAAACACACACACACACACACACACACACACACACACAAACACACAAACACACACACACACACATACACACACGCCCAAGCACACATAGATACATACATCTTTTATAATATCTGTGGACTGGTTATTCTGTTCACTTCGCATATAATGAAAACACGTAAAGAGTTAGCTGTACCCTCGTAGTAAACGCGGTACTTAGAGATTTATTGTATCAGGATGCTTCGGTACTTTTTACTGGAAGCAATCCCAATAAAAGACGACGCCAGCTCGACGTTGCGGTAGTACGAGTCCCGGCGACGCTGCTCGTCTGGAGCTCTTAAATTCTGATGCGCTGATTAACGTTTCCCATTAGGTAATACGGCTTTCTGGGGAGTCTGAGACGTAAAGGGCCTCGATGGCATCACGAGGGCCATCACGACTGCGCATGCGTGCTCTCTCCACACACCGCGCCCGTAAGTGTCTACACGTGTGCCGAAACGGCAACAGCCGGGCTCGCTTTAAAGCTTACGTCGCGCTAAAACTTTACAACGTTGCTTCTCATCCGAATGCGGCCGCATCTCCACAGGCGCACAGTGACCGACTTATTTTTGCCCGTACGAAGCGTACTTCGGTTGCTAACTCGGTTTCGATTGAGGGGCGCGGAACGTTATCGTCATTTTGCCCGTGCCCTTCGCTTCCCACTACTGCCAGCCATACCCATGTTTCCCCATTTACAGCGCGGAGGCAAATTTTTAATTTATATGTCTGTTGCTCGTGCGCTACAACTGGAAGTGATGACGTCGATTTTTAATTGGATGTTGTCGGTTTACTTTTTGCTGTGTGAGTTTTCCCGTTTAGTCCTTGTGTCGTGCTATGAGCGGAATCTATATGTCATCACTAGCGCATTTTCTCTTCAACGTTTTGGCGACCAATACACCCAAATAGTTTGCTTTCGAAGTTCCACCTTTCATTTAACTGCCTCTCTCTCTCTCTCTCTCTCTCTCTCTCTCTCTCTCTCTCTCTCTCTCTCTTCCTAGCGTTCGGATTCGATCCGTGTCTCCGAGACTAGAGCCCCGCACGATGATCTATGCGAACTAGTTTCCAACTTTCACTCAACATGACAGCTATTTTCAGCCGTTACCTTATTTACATATTTTCATTCCTCGTTGCCTTATGGAAGTGCCGTCTGGGGTAGGGCATTTAAAGTAAATAAAGTGTTTATTCATCAGAAGCGAACAGTAAGGATATTGCGTAAGGCTTATAAACACAAATATTGCAAACGACTGTTTAAGAAAGTTGAAATTATTACATTCACTTCCCAATGCGTTTATTTGTTAATGGTTTTTGTTGCTAAAGCGATAATCAGTTTCAACTAAAGTGTGACACAATCAAAATCACAATAACGGGTACTAAAAACATTTTATGTAGACATTGGCTCCTTGTATAGGATTCAGAGCGAAAATATTTACCGTGGTGCGAAGGTGACCAGCAGTCTCCCATAAACAACAGTAAGATATTAGGAATCCCAGAAGAATCTTAAAACCATACTTCATAAACTAGTCCATATCTACATTCACAGAATGAAAAGTTCTGTTACCTACTCGCCAAGTAGTAGTGTAAAGTTGCTTGACAAGTATTTGCGTACGGTAAACAGTATTTAGAAATATTATGTGGACACTGTATCGTGGCGGTTTTAGGTGGGTTACGTAAGATACCGGTAGAGGTCAGGCCTGAACCACCACTGCCAACAAATAAACAAATTTATGATCAGACAAGAAGAGCGAGTGAATAATCATAATTGAGTTTGGCCACTGTGCACAACTCTGTCATCACACAGAACTATAAGCCTTGGCGTGCACAAAATTACAATTATTTTTAGTCGGTCGCCTAACCATGGAAAAATTGTAATACAACTTAAAGCATCTTGAAATCTAAGTTCAACAAATATTCATGTGCTCTGATGGCTGGCAAGAATCAGAACAAAATGAACAGACAAAAAAGTTCTCTAAAGCTCAGATCAAATTACAAAATTATGCTACCAGTGTTGGGAGGTACCAAAAAGTGTTCAAAAATGGTTCAAATGGCTCTGAGCACTATGGGACTAAACTGCTGTGGTCATCAGTCCCCTAGAACTTAGAACTACTTAAACCTAACTAACCTAAGGCATCACACACACCCATTCCCGAGGCACGATTCGAACCTGCGACCGTAGCAGTCGCACGGTTCCAGACTGCGCGCCTAGAACCGCGAGACCACCGCGGCCGGCCCAAAAAGTGTGGAAGACTGTTTGAATAAAGTGCAACAAGATAAGTTCACCTGGGTAGCTCGTGAAATCAAACTTAACAGTACAACAAGAAGCCGCAAATTATAACCAAATTAGTCAACTCTAGGTGCGTGACACAAAACACAAGTTACAAGCTGCTCAGAATCTGTATAACGCAACCACAACTGCGACATTTACACTACTGGCGATTAAAATTGCTACACCACGAAGATGATTTGCTACAGACGCGAAATTTAACCGACAGGAAGAAGATGATGTGATATGCAAATGATTAGCTTTTCAAAGCATTCACACAAGGTTGGCGCCGGTGGTGACACCTAAAACGTGCTGACTCGAGGAAAGAAGCCAACCCCTTTCTCATAGAGAAACAGCAGTTGACCGGCGTTTCCTGGTGAAACGTTGTTGTGATGCCTCGTGTAAGGAGGAGAAATGCGTGTCATCAGGTTTCCGACTTTGATAAAGGTCGGATTGTAGCCTATCGCGATTGCGGTTCATCGTATCGCGACATTGGCGCTTGCATTCATCGAGATCCAATGACTGTTGGCAGAATATGGAATCGGTTAGTTCAGGAGGGTAATACGGAACGCCGTGCTGGATCCCAACGGCCTCGTATCACTAGCTGTCGAGATTACAGTCATCTTATCCGCTTGGCTGTAACGGGTCGTGCAGCCACGTCTCCATCCCTTAGTCAACAGCTGGGGAAGTTCGCAAGACAACGACCATCTGCACGAACAGTTCGGCGAAGTTTGCAGCAACATGGACTATCAGCCCGGAGACCATGGCTGCGGTAACCCTTGATGCTGCATCACAGACACGAATGCCTGAAATGATGTACACAACGACGAACCTAGGTGCATAAATGGCAAAACGTTATTTTTTCTGATGAATCCAGGTTCTGTTTACAGCATCATGATACTCGCATCAGTGTTTGGCGACATCGCGGTGAACGCACATTAGATGCGTGTATTCGTCATCGCCATACTGGCGTATCACCCGGCGAGATGGTATGGAGTGCCATTGGTTACACGTCTCGTTCACCTCTTGTTCGCTTTGACAGCATTCTGAACAGTGGACGTTACATTTCACGTGTGTTGCGACCCGTGGCTCTACCCTTCATTCGACCCCTGCGAAACCCTACATTTCAGCAGGATAATGCACGACCGCATGTTGCAGGTCCTGTACGGGCCTTTGTGGATACAGAAAATGTTCGACTGCTGCCCTGGCCAGCACATTCTCCAGATCTCTCACCAACTGAAAACGTCTGATCAATGGTGGCCGAGCAACTGGCTCGTCACAATACACCAGTCACTACTGTTGATGAACTGTGGTATCGTGCTGAAGGTGAATGGGCAGCTGTACCTGTACACGTCATCCAAGCCCAGGCGTATCAAGACCGTTATTACGGCCAGAGGTGGTTGTTCTGGGTACTGATTTTTCAGGATCTACTCACCCAAATTGCGTGAAAATGTAATCACATGTCAGTTCTAGTATAATACACTCTTGGAAATGGAAAAAAGAACACATTGACACCGGTGTGTCAGACTCACCATACTTGCTCCGGACACTGCGAGAGGGCTGTACAAGCAATGATCACACGCACGGCACAGCGGACACACCAGGAACCGCGGTGTTGGCCGTCGAATGGCGCTAGCTGCGCAGCATTTGTGCACCGCCGCCATCAGTGTCAGCCAGTGTGCCGTGGCATACGGAGCTCCATCGCAGTCTTTAACACTGGTAGCATGCCGCGACAGCGTGGACGTGAACCGTATGTGCAGTTGACGGACTTTGAGCGAGGGCGTATAGTGGGCTTGCGGGAGGCCGGGTGGACGTACCGCCGAATTGCTCAACACGTGGGGCGTGAGGTCTCCACAGTACATCGATGTTGTCGCCAGTGGTCGGCGGAAGGTGCACGTGCCTGTCGACCTGGGACCGGACCGCAGCGACGCAGGGATGCACGCCAAGACCGTATGATCCTACGCAGTGCCGTAGGGGACCCTACCGCCACTTCCCAGCAAATTAGGGACACTGTTGCTCCTGGGGTATCGGCGAGCACCATTCACAACCGTCTGCATGAAGCTGGGCTACGGTCCCGCACACCGTTAGGCCGTCTTCCGCTCACGCCACAACATCGTGCAGCCCGCCTCCAGTGGTGTCACGACAGGTGCGAATGGAGGGACGAATGGAGACGTGTCGTCTTCAGCGATGAGAGTCGCTTCTGCCTTGGTGCCAATGATGGTCGTATGCGTGTTTGGCGCCGTGCAGGTGAGCGCCACAATCAGGACTGCATACGACCGAGGCATACAGGGCCGACACCCGGCATCATGGTGTGGGGAGCGATCTCCTACACTGGCCATACACCTCTGGTGATCGTCGAGGGGACACTCAATAGTGCACGGTACATCCAAACCGTCATCGAACCCATCGTTCTACCATTCCTAGACCGGCTAGGGAACTTGCTGTTCCGACAGGACAATGCACGTCCGCATGTATCCCGTGCCACCCAACGTGCTCTAGAAGGTGTAAGTCAACTACCCTGGCCAGCAAGATCTCCGGATGTGTCCCCCATTGAGCATGTTTGGGACTGGATGAAGCGTCGTCTCACGCGGTCTGCACGTCCAGCACGAACGCTGGTCCAACTGAGGCGCCAGGTGGAAATGGCATGGCAAGCCGTTCCACAGGACTACATCCAGCATCTCTACGATCGTCTCCATAGGAGAATAGCAGCCTGCATTGCTGCGAAAGGTGGATATACACTGTACTAGTGCCGACATTGTGCATGTTCTGTTGCCTGTGTCTATGTGCCTGTGGTTCTGTCAGTGTGATCATGTGATGTATCTGACCCCAGGAATGTGTCAATAAAGTTTCCCCTTCCTGTGACAATGAATTCACGGTGTTCTTATTTCAATTTCCAGGAGTGTATATTTGTTCAATGAATACCCGTTTATCATCTGCATTTCTTCTTGGTGTGGCAATTCTAATGGCCAGTAGCGTATATTTCCCTAACAACAGCTACCATGTGCAATCACTCACCAGACAGACGCTTACAGAGGAATCGCCCAGGACGGTGGCCTAGAATCTTACTTCCAACTTCTTGAAGACACCATAATGGAGGGGACGACCCATTGCTATTGCCAATGTGACGAACGAGAATGTCGCTTATTTCGTGGAAATACATGGGTACACAGCAGGAATTTCCAACTCTCGGCTTACAAAGTGCACATTAACCGTCACAAGATAGGCAGTGGATCTTATCAATGTCTCCTCAATTGCTCCGTGTCGTCATCGTCACGTGGTGACTCAATTCGATCGAACGACCAAAATTTTTGTGCGAGAGGAACCGTTTTTCTCGCGCTGGCTGAGCAGTGCTGACATCTGGGCCTTTTATTTTTATGCAGAAAAGGCAAAAATGTCAATCTCAATTATTTCGATAGGGCAGTGGTGGCACAGCGCTCCCAGTCCTCGGCCACGTCAGGCACTGACTCTGCTGACAAAAGTCCGAAATGAGGCCGCATCCTCGCTTTCACGAAAACTGCTGTCCTGTTGGGGAAGTAAGCCACAAACTGCGATCTGCCAACAACAGAACCATGAGACCACACGGTGAGTGCATCTTCACACTGCAAAAAATGAAAAGTCTTTCTCCCAAACCTACATATCGAAAACTCTCTCATACCTCACTCTTGAATATTCCCCTACTTGATGGTATCTACAAAAAAATATATCTCCGAACAGCCATATTACTTTATTCGAAACCTGTTGGACTTTGCACTGGAGAGGGCTGCGGTTCAAATCCCCATCCAGCAATCCAGACTAAGGTGTTCCGTAATTTCCTAAATCACTCGTGGCAATGGCGCGATGGTTTCTCTAGAACAGACATTGCCAGATCCCTTTCTAAATCCCAGCTACAGCTCCGTCTCTAATGACGTCGTTGTCAATGGTATACTAAATCCTAATCATGGTTCCCTGCTTGCTACTACATCAACTCCATATACCCCTAACAGCATCCTGGTTTTGTTTCAGTACCCTCAAATCTCTACGATCTGACATCTAGCCAGTGTCTGTAACACCACTAAAATAAAATCCTATTTATGCTGAAAACTGATTTGGCGTTGCTTCTGATGCTATAACACAAAGAAGAATTGCCGCCTGACAGGACTTACCACAAGTGATAAAGAATGGAAAGTGATTTCGTTTAGTAACATGTGGCGCAATTGTGCTTTTTGCAGTCGCTGAGGATCGCACAAGCCACATTCAACCTTTATAGTTAAGTCTAGAATTACCTGTAAATGTGGTTTTCAGTTGCCTTCAGAGATTAATGATTTTAGATACTTGTGTTTGGTTCAAGGTGCATGTACGCGGCTTAATTCGGTAAACTTATTAATACTCATAAATGGAATAAATTCCTAATATTAGTCTGCGGTCGTTATAAACTTTAAAATAAAACATTCTGGATGGTTTAATCATTTTGTTATTTGTTACATTACTTTACGTGACATGCTTTCGCTACGGAAATGATGGGGCACAAACGTGCAACTTTTGGAGCGAAGTTCAGCGTCAGTGTACACCACTTATATTTTTAATGTTTAAGGTAAAAGTACGCTGAGTTAGGTATTTTGAGCAGCTGAAACACAAATAAAATTCAGGTATGTGGAATCTACACAAATGTTAAAAGTATCCATCAGCACTTGACAATAGCTCATAACTGCACTAAAACGTTAATAAAATTGGCTTGAAGCAATGTAAATTAAGCGCAGTCAGATGAAAACGAGACATGGAAAGAAGTAATTAAGCTCTTTAGGGGTTCAAAAGTAATCGCTAAAATATTAACACATCTCTCTGTGAGGCAAGGTCAGTGCCTTTATGGAAAAAATCATTGCTGTTGGCATCGGAACCTTGACTGTATCCACGCGTGCAACTCTCCGTCCGAAGCAAATCGGCCGCCATGAATGTCTGTCTGCAGAGCTCCGTAAATATGGGAATCGCATGGGGAGAGATTAGGAACGTATGGAGGATGTGTGTGGGCTTCCCAGTGAAACTTCCGTACCGTAGTCGAAATAAGGTTGGCAAGATGTTGGCGGCCATTTTATTAGCAGGTTGTTTCGACTACGCTGCAGAAGATTCACTCGGAAGCCGTTACCACTTACACTTCACAATCTCTCCCCAAGCAGTTTCCATATTTCTGGAGCCCTGAAGAAATACATTCGTGCCCGTCAATTTGCTTTGGACGAAGAGGTACACTCCTGGATACAACCAGGGCTCCATAGGCAACTGCACATGTTTTTCCATGTCTCGCATTGGAATGAATGGATTAACAGTTTTGGCGATTACTTTAGAAATAATAGGCACTTTACTAACTTGTTTCCATTTCTCTCGTTTTCATTTGAATGCCCTTTATACATTTGGTAGAAGATGAAGTTAATTTAAAAATTCGCATTTTGGGATCTTGCCTGTCGTCAGATTTTGATCGTAACGACAAAAAATGTATATATCTACCACATGACAAGTGCTGCTGTGTTAATCGTAATGTACTGACACTGATACAGTAGTCCGCCCCGGTAGCTGAGTTGTGCCGGCACGGTAGCTCCGCGTGTTCGGTCAGAGAGCTACGTGCCCTCTGTAACAAAAAACTGAGTCAAGGATTCAACGATCAACTTGAACGGATGTCTTGTGACGTCTGCCCAGACCAAACAACGCACTATACCGAAGAAGTGGTCAGCGCTACAGAATGTCAATCCTAAGGGCCCGGGTTAGATCCCCGGCTGGGTCGGAGATTTCGCCGTTCAGGGACTGGGTGTTGTGGTTTCCTAATCATCGTCATTTCATCCCCATCGACGCGCAAGTCGCCAAAGTGGCGTCAAATCGAAAGACTTGCACCCGGCGAACGGTCTACCCGACGGGAGGCCCTAGTCACACGATATTTTTTACTGGTACAGTTGAGTGCCAATTTTAATGTAGTGATGTAATTGAAATGTACACTTGACCGTGACAACAATTTAATAACTGATTGATGTGAGATACCTATATCGAACGATCCAGCACACCTGTCGAAAAAAGATTTTTACTTTCCACATCGGTTATGCTTGTTACGATATGTTAAAGAATGTTTCCAGTTTTTACTTTGGTTGTCATAAATAACATTCATTCTTTGGAGAATCGTCTGAAGAGCCACCTAAAAATTATTTGTGTTCAATCCATTTCTAAATGTCACAAACATCACAAAAGCCTGTGAAACCATTCGGCCAGTGCGACAGTCCGTGATCTGATGAGGTCATGCATACGCTGTAGCATGATGATACATATTTTTACATGAGTTTCCCACTTGAGAACATCGCAATATTTTATTTCATTGAGGACTCAAAAACGAAGGATATTCGGGCACACGATTATCTGCATTTTGTTGCTTGTTGTTGCGTAAGCAATTCGCTCTAAAAATTTGTAAAAGTATTCCCGGTACGCCATGTATATTCGATACGCAGACATTTTTTCTCTGTATCTTGAAACAGGCTGCGGGTGACAGTGATACTCCTGTAGTCGCCCACACGGCTCGCTCGTGCGCGGCATGTCACTACGCCATTCCAGAGAGGGAGGTTCTCCTTTGTTGGCAGTGGTTCCAGCCTCGGTGCCTGGAAGCAGCGGCGAGCTCCATTTGTGTGTCTGGCGGCGCTGCCACTCTCTCTCTAGCGGCAGCTGACAAACGCAGGGGAGCCAGCCTCACATGCCCATATGCCCGTAATTGGTTTTACACTGTGTTAAATATTCCGAGTGAGACGATACGTAACACACGAGAAACCTCTGCAGGTGTAGTTGTCAGTGGAACGTTTGGAAGTCGGGAGGCACAACTAACGGGAGTGCCATTAGCAGTAACGAGGAGCTCGGAAGGTGCAGGCAGTAACGGTGGCAACTTCCTTCGGAGCGGCAAGTGACGGACCGGTTGCCCACTGCCTAGACTACCTCCACAAGACAGTCGACAGGTGAAAGAGCCAGCGAGAAGTACGCAAAAACTCCAACGTATTGCTGAGGTGCTGGAATAGTGGTTTATTTACAAGTCGATCGCGAAGGGAAAACGCAGGACGGTAAAATAAAATAAGAAACTAACAAAGGTGCCGCAGCAAAACGTGGCATGGATTCTACTAATGTTTGAAGTAGTGCTGGAGGGAACTGACAAAATGAATCCTGTAGGGCTATCTATAAATACGTAAGAGTACCAGGAGGTTGAGATCTCTTTGTCCATTATACTTATCCGGGCTGTTATGCCGTGGTTGGTTGATGAATTTTGTCTCTATTCCCAACGTTTCGTCTCCGACTGCGGGAGACATCTTCAAGGGGGTCCGTAGGTCGATAGAAGGTCCAACACACTCACTGGCTCGCTACTGACTGCCGCTAAATTCCGTCTCCGCGAGCTCCCGCGCCGCGGTGTGACGTCACGTGTTTTGAAAACGTCAGTGCAATTGGCCGCTGTCCGTCGCCGTCGATCGCCATTGCCATCACCCAGTAGTGGACGGGTGGTACACATCTTCTGTAACACCGGCATCCATATACCGTTTAATTTCATGCCCTCCTCCTATCGGTTGAAATTATTTGGGTGTTTAGCGATTTCGATTGCCTCCCTGTAGAGCCTTTCGTAGTATCCGCTTGTGGCCGCTAGTACTTGCGCCTCCTCGAAACGAATATTGTGGTTCCCTGGCTGGAAAGCATGCTCCGCAACAGCTGATCGTTCCGTTTCTCCTCTTCTACAGATCTCTTTTGAATAACACGTTGCAAGGCATCCCATCGCTCAACAGTGTTCATGCCTGGAGAGTTTGGTGGCCAGCGTAAGTGTTTCAACTCAGAAGAGTGTTCCTGCAGCCACTCTGTAGCAATTCTGGACGTGTGGATCGTCGCATTGTCGTGCTGGAATTGCCCAAGTCCGTCGGAATGTACAATAGATATGAATGGATGCCGGTGATCAGACAGGATGTTTACGTACGTGTCACCTGTCAGGTTCGTATCAAGGCGTATCAAGGGTCCCATATCACTCCAACTGCACACGGCCCACACCATTACAGGGCCTCCACCAGGTTGAATAGTCCCCTGCTGATATGCAGGGTCCATGGATTCATGCGATGGTCTCCATACCCGTACACGTCCATCCGCTCGATAAAATTTGAAATGAAAGTCGTCCGACCATATGTTTCCAGTCATCAACAGTCCAATGTCGGTGTTGCCGGGCCCAGGCGAGGCGTAAAGCCTTGGGCATCCGGTCATCAAGGGTGCACGAGTGAACCTCCGACTCCAAAAGACGATATCGATGATGTTTCGTTGAATGATTCCCACTCTGACACTTGTTGATGGCCCAACATTGAAATCTGCAGAAATTTGCGGAAGGGTTGCACTTCTGAAACGTTGAACGATTCTCTTCAGTCGTCGTTGGTCCCGTTCTTGCAGGATCTTTTTCCGGCCACAGCTATGTCGGAGATTTGATGTTTTAGCGTATTTGTTATATTCACGGTACAATCGTGAAATGGTCATACAGAAAAATCCCCGCTTCATCGCTACATCGGAGATGCTGTGTCCCATCGCTCGTGCGCCGACTATAAAACTCACTTAAATCTCGATAACCTGCAATTGTAGTAGCAGTAACCGATCAAACAACTGCTCCAGACACTTGCTGTCTTATACAGGCACTGACCACTGCAGGGCCGTATTCCGCCTGTTTACATATCTCTGTATTTGAATACGCCTGCCTGTACCAGTTTCTTTGGCGCTTCAGTGTATGTCAGTAAGAGTAGACTATACGCAGATCACAATGAATGTAAAAAAGAGTGGACTAAATGCAGATCGAAATACTATTATAGATTACACAGTCTTTTCAAATTTTAAATCTCTTGTGGCGTTCCTACCTGTAGCTCTTAAAATACCAGTGTACTTCCAACAATTCCGTAAGCTGCAGAGAGGAACTATATGTAAAAAAAGATTTGTGCTTAAGATCTCGTAAAAAAGATGTCATCTGAGGCGGTGGACCATTGCAATCGAGGAGTGTTTGCTGCTGTCTGAAATCATGATCGTTATGTCACTTATTTACGGCGAACGTACTTTGAAATTAGCGCAACTACATGTCTCACAACGCTTCAAGTGACGAGGTCGTTGGTTCAAAACATTAATATTTCTTCAAGCTATACTGTCTCTTTTATTTTTACTTCATAAATGCATTTCATAACATTTTTCACACGTGCTCCAGTGCCTAACGGTAAAACCGCCTCCAGATGATTGTATCTACACGATATCAGTTCACCATCAGAGCAATCAAGTTAGAACCTGTCCCTGCTGAAGTCATAATGACACTTGCATTCTGTAATCTTCATTGCCTTAAAAACACCACGAAAATAGTCCTTAAAATTATTTGTTCCTGCTAAGATTTTAAAATACCCGTTTACACCTGAAGAGAATGCTGGTAGTTTTGCGAAGATGGTGACACAAATTTACGTGTTGTTATTCGTTTTGAAAATCTTAGATATAAGACATGGCGCCAAAATAAAGAGAAAAAGTAAAGCAAACGTGTTCTGTGCTCCTTTGGAGTTTATATAAACATGGTAAAAGCATATAAAATAAACTGTTACAGTTTTATTTATTCATACATCTCCATAATTTGGCCTACAGCTCCTGTACGTTTTGTAGCTCCACCTAACTCCGTTCAGTTTGAATGTCGCCTCAGTCTTTTATTACCTCTTGGAATCCAACAAAGAATCTGGTCCATCTACCACCCATTCGTGTGGCTAAATGTTCCTAAGTCCACTGTTTTATTTCATTCCAATCCTAATTACATCTTACATTCTAGTCCCTCCTCATAATTTCCGCCAACCATCTTTCCAGGCTCTCAGACCACTTGTCATTTTCTGAATGATTTTCGCGCTAACAGTCAATTCCCACTTCCGTAATTCAAAACTGGCAACACGTACTGATGTTAAATTGTACTCTTCGACCAAGTTAGAGAATTAGTCCCGAAAACCATATTAGGTTACCAGAAACATTCATCACTTTTACTCTTCTGTTTCTGTTTCTGCGCATCCATGTCTCATATCAGTATCGTTGTTAATATGCAATGAGGTGACAAAAGTCATGGGGTACCTCCTAATATCGTGTCGGACGTCCTTTAGCCCGACGTTCTGCAGCAGTTAGACGTGGCATGGACTCAACTACTCGTGGGAAGTCCCCTGCTGAAATATTGAGCCCAATTGCTTCTGTAGACCGGCTATGGCAAGAAGAAGAGAAATTTGTTAATATTGTGTATACATTTAAGTGTCAGGAAGTCTTTTCTGAAAGTATTTGTATGGAGTGTAGCCATGTATGGAAGTCAAACATGGCTGATAAATAGTTTAGACAAGAGGAGAATAGAAGCTTTCGAAATGTAGTGCTACAGAAAAATGCTGAAGTTAAATGGGTGGATCACGTAACTAATGAGGAGGTACTGAATAGAATTGGGGAGAAGATGCATTTGTGGGACAACCTGACTAAAAGAAGGGATAGATTGATAGGACATGTTCTGAGGCATAAAGGTATCACCAATTTAGTACTGGAGGGAATCATGGAGGGTAAAAATCGTAGAGAGAGACCAAGAGATTCAATACACTAAGCAGATTCAGAAAAATGTAGGTTGCAGTATTTACTTGGAGATGAAAAAGTTTGCACAGGATAGAGTAGCATGGAGAGCTGCATCAAATCAGTCTCAGGACTGAAGGCCACAACAACAACTGCCTGTATATCCCTTCATAATTGTGAAAGTGTTTCCTGTGCAAAATTTTATGCATATCTCTGTGTACGGGGGATATTTGCAAAGTAAGATCTGATCGGTCACGAAATGGAAACCACAATGAATATCAAAAATGTTTTATTTGCAACCTTTTGCTTCACTTCGCAGCTTCTTCTCTTGACAGTCACCGCTCCGAGTTATGCATCTGTTACAACGTTGTACCAGCTTCATAATACCCCGGTCATGGAAGGCAGCCTCCTGTGCTTTCCGATACTTCTCTACGCTGATCTGCAGTTCGTTGTCTGTGCGGAAATGTTGTCTTGATAGCCAGCGGTGCATGTGAGCAGAGGTGGACATCAGGGGGATCCAAGTCTAGGCTGTATGGTGGGTAATCAAACACTTTCCATCGAAAGTGCTACAGGTACGTCCTCATTGCACCTGCAGTGTGAGGCCGAGAATTATCATGAGAAGGAGATGCGTGACAGTTACGTTAAGAGAGGTAGCATGAAACCAGGCGAAGTCTCTCAGAGGGCACCCTTGCTTGGTGGCAGACATTAATGTTCTCCGCATCTTTACGTGCTCACATTGTGCTCAGAACTGAAAAGGTCGACGTGACGTGGTAGACAAGCCCAGTACATTTATGCAAAGCTCCATTGACTTTTCACTGTCGTTTCCATTTCACGATCTGTCGGACCTTACTTTCCGAATAGCCCTCGTACAATACTGACACAATATGGCAATTGCTGTGCGCGTGCTATGCAGAACTACAGCGAGAGTGTATCAGTTTCTGAAGTCCCGTTGTTTTGTTGAAATAACGCTCAGATTAATACATGGACCAGTGCAGTAATAAAGAATTTATTAGAACAGATTAGCAGAAAAAAATATTTGTGGAGTTATATCGGGCACCCAAATCAATATCTGATTAATTTGATTCTGCTCTAGAAATATTTTGCCGTATCTTTAAGTGTCTTGTTGAAAAAAAAAAAAAACGTGTAATCCTCTTGACTGAAACACGATTATTTCTTCTCGGTAACGTTACTGTCGTGGAGTGCGAAAAATCTTTGCTTATTCAGATCTGTTCAAATGGCTCTGAGTACTATGGGACTTAACTTCTGAGGTCATCAGTCCCCTAGAACTTAGAACTACTTAAACCTAACTAACCTAAGGACATCACACACATCCGTGCCCAAGGCAGGATTCGAACCTGCGACCGTAGCGGTCGCGCGGTTCCAGTCTGTACCGCCTAGAACCGCTCGGCCACCCTGGCCGGCTTCAGATCTGTTCGAGCATATATTATAGTAGTTTTATTTCCAGAGTAGCTGCGGTGAGGACGGATGGTCAGTCTCGGAATATTAAACATTTCTTCCCTGAAGCCGATTCTTGCTTCTTGTTGTCCATTAGGATGGAACTGGGGATTGTCTGCGCTTCCGAGATAGTCAGCCATTTCTTATTTTACAACACTTTACACCGCAAACAATCTTACGATCATTTGTGCAGTCAAGAGAGTTTACATTAGAGACAGCTGCTGGGATTGGAGAGACAGCGCTTCCGTCACCACACCTCCAGCACTCGCACTCTCTGAAGTGAACATAGTGCAGGTTTTGTAACGTGTAACTGACGCACTCAAACTAAGTATCAGTAAAACGATTTTGCCGTTACAACGCGGAAACGCTGTAATATGCTTAACCACACGCAGAATCGCAGTTTGGGAAAGGGGGGGGGGGGCGTTTTGATGCTTGGCAGTTCTAATTTGAGCTAGGAACTTACGCTAAAATAGTTTTGATTTAGGTCAGACCAACAGCTATTTGAACGTCTTACTGTAGCTATGTTACAATATATTAAAAAGATTTGAACGACGAATCGGAGCTGGCGCTCAGGCAAATAGTACGAATCGATTAATTTCTTTTGCAAAATGTATAAATTTGGCTAATGGGCTAAAATTAATGCTCAGGTAGTGGCACCTTCTGTATGCGTACCGTACCAATTTTCCGTGCAAAAACATGCGAAAAACAAGTATTTCTAATAGATTTATGAAGCGCGCCGTTTCTATATTTTCAGCTTACAAGAATCGGTTCAAACTTTGCACTAGGGTAGGTGAATGAATAAACACAAAACAATTTTGTTTTCACCCAACAGTCTTTATCCGCTGTCCAGAAACGGTGGTATAAATTCGAACTAAATGTTGCACGTAAAATTCGTTCTTGCATGAATTGAACACACAGAAACGATTTAAAGTGATTCAGATGAATAAAAATGAATTCTCACGATGAAACTTTTTTCAAAAATCTAACCTCTTTTGGATGTCGTTGTTATTGTGGTCTTCGGTCCTGAGACTGATTTGATGCAGCTCTCCATACTACTCTATCCTGTGCAAGCTTCTTCATCCCCCAGTACCTACTCTAACCTACATCCTTCTGAATCTGCTTAGTGTATTCATCTCTTGGTCTCCCTCTACGATTTTTACCCTCCACACTGCCCTCCAATGCTAAATTGGTGATCCCGTGATGCCTCAGAACATGTCCTACCAACCGATCCCTTCTTCTGGTCAAGTTGTGCCACAAGCTCCTCTTCTCCCCAATCCTATTCAATACCTCCTCATTGGTTATGTGATCTACCCATCTAGTCTTCAGCATTCTTCTGCAGCAAACTTTGCACTAGGGTAGGTGAATGAATAAACACAAAACAATTTAGTTTTCACCCAACAGTCTTTATCTGCTCTTTTGGATATTAAGTACAAAAAAGCTCCTTTTATGAGTTTCGATGTTTCAAATTACGCGCAAGATACAAATTTTTCTGGGAGAGTTTTGAAGCGCGCCACTTCCGTACTTCAAACTTGCACAAATCGATTCAAACTCTGCAAGAAGGTAGGTAGATGGATCAAGTCATAAAGAAATTTTAATCCTATAATCTTTATCCAATGTCGAGATACGACACATTAGCACACAAAAACATTCTTAGGTGAATCAAATGGCTCTGAGCACTATGGGGCCTAACATCTGAAGTCATCAGTCCCCTAGAACTTAGAAATACATAAACCTAACTAACCTATGGACAGCACACACATCCATGCCCGAGGCAGGATTCGACCCTGCGGCCGTTGTAGCAGCGCGGTTCCAGACTGAAGCGTCTAGAACCGCGCGGCCACATCAGCCGGCTTATGTGAATCGAACGCGCGAGACCTGTTTGAAGTAATTCAAAAAATACGAAAATAAAATAAAAATACATTCTCAAGATAAAACCGAGAACTTGCTTCATTCGGATTTTACATGCAAAAAGAGTCTTGTTGTAGGTTTCTTTGCGCGCCCCACTTACATGTTTCGCGCCGCTCCCCCCGTCGGAGCTTCGAGTCCTCTCTCGGGCATGTGTGTGTGTGTGTGTGTGTGTGTGTGTGTGTGTGTGTGTGTGTGTGTGTGAGTGTGTGTGTGTGTGTTGTCCTCAGCGTAAGTTAGTTTAAGTCATATTAAGTGGTGTGTAAGCCTAGGGAAGGACGAGCTAGGCACTTTCGTGCCATAGGAACTTACCACCATATATATGTTTCATATTTGTACGAATTGGTTCTAACTTCGTGAGAAGGTAGACAAATGCCTTTAATTAATGATCGCATTGTTGTTTAGTGAAAGCTTCATCCGTTGCCACGACATAAGCAAGGTGGTTCGAAAGATCATTAAAGAGCCTATATCGCATCAGTCGTCGCGCGAGTGGACAAAAGTCTGCATCGGTTGCCAAACTATGGCGGTCTAATGTCAAAATTATCGTAGAGTAAAAGTTGTGAACCAGGATGAGTAATGCTTCTGTCGTAGCCTCCACAAAAGCGAATATGACTTGGACAGAGCTAAGGATGTAAAAAATTTGTCTAACAGCTGAAATCAAAACATATTCGCGCTGTTTTACGATTTAACCATACTTCCCCTCTGCACCGAGCTCTCTTAGCTGAAAAGTGTTGGGATAAAATGGTTGAGATGGCTCTGAGCACTATGAGACTTAACTTCTGATGTCATCAGTCCCCTAGAACTTAGAACTACTTAAACCTAATTGACGTAAGGACATCACACACATCCATGCCCGAGGCAGGATTCGAACCTGTAGCGGTCGCGCGCTTCCAGACTGTAGCGCCTAGAACCGTTCGGCCACCCCGGCCGGCAGTGTTGGGATACCGCATCTCGCAATTTATGCACTTAAGTCCCTGATCCCGTCCCCAGGATCCAGAACATTCACTAGCCATATTAAATAATGTATATCACATGCCTGAATAGCATACGCGTAATATCTAAAAATGTTTCTCTGGGGGAATAAAATTTTTGGGGAAGAGTTTATTCCTTGGAGGGGTGGGGGATGACTTTACTTGACACAATGAATTATAACACGTGGCATGGGTACTACTACCAACAAGCAAAAATCACGAATATGTTAATGTAAATGTCTCTGAAGCTGCCAGATAAATCCAAAACCTAGTTCCCGTCTTTTACATCCCTAGCTCTGCCGAGGACGTATTCGCATTTTTTGTGCTACGATAGGAGCATCTTTCATTTTGGTAACCCTGATGGCCTATCGCAATAAGTCATAAAGAACTGCCTACTTAATTACTTCGTTGCTACCTTCCAGGAAGCAGTTGTTTGTCCTCTTAGTCACGTATTGCACTTCAAAGCAAGGGGAACTATTCAACAGTTTGATTTTTCGCTGTGCTTAATCTTCACTATTAAAGCTCTGACTGGGTCGTATTTACGCACGTTAAACGTGTACTGTCCAAAACTGCTTCTAGCGGACGCGGCGCACTACACTATTTTACGGCTTCTGGAGCCCCCAGCGGCGCTGGCCGCCACTGATAGTGTGTTTCCCTTTAGTTTTCTGTTTTCCAACCTCGGCAGCGCTACCCGGTATTGAGTCCTAAAGGTTTACGACCGCTATCAAACGCGTCGGAAGAAGTCGGACCCTACTCGCAAATAAGGACGCATTCAACGCACCTCCCCTCGCTACCAGCAGCTTCGATCTCACCTGTTAGTGTACACACAGAGTGCCTTACATTAGTACAACATTCGAAAATGAATTACAGATAACATGTATCTCATTGTAAAACGGTTATTGACAGTGCTGTAACACTTCTTAACGTTATGTAACCTGGTGACAATATGTCAACCTGCTATTCCAAAAAGTCACAGTTTTATCCGTGAAAAATACATACTTATTTCTGAAACTGAGACGGAAACTCCTCTCTGACAAATCAAGAATGCCACGTTACAATGTCGTTCGATTTTTTTGGTTAAACTATTGATCTCTCCACAAAGGACTGGGTTAGTTGGTTCAAAGTTTCATTGAAAAAACATGGCGCCTCAAACCACTCGTCCACTCCACGCGGCAAAGGTTCATTGAAGCCAAGGCGTATTATCTCCAGTTGACACAGATTTTGATGTACGTCTTTAAAACAGTTTTTATATGTGAATGTGCGAGCTGAATGGAAGCCACACTACTGGCCATTAAAATTGCTACACCAAGAAGAAATGCAGATGCAGACGGGTGTTCAGTGGACAAATATATTATACTAGATCTGACTTGTGATTACATTTTCACGGAATTTGGGTGCATCGATCCTGAGAAATCAGTACCCAGAAAAAGAACCTCTGACCGTAATAACGGCCTTGATACGCCTGGGCATTGAGTCAAACCGAGCTTGGATGGCGCGTACAGGTACAGCTGCCCATACAGCTTCAACACGATACCACAGTTCATCAAGAGTAGTGACTGGCGTATTGTGACGAGCCAGTTGCTCGACCACCATTGACCAGACGTTTTCAATTGGTGACAGATCAGGAGAATATGCTGCCCAGGGCAGCAGTCGAACATTTTTTGTATCCAGAAAGGACCGTACAGGACCTGCAACATACGGTCGCGCATATTCCTGCTGAAATGTCGGCGTTCGCAGGGATCGAATGAAGGGTAGATTCACGGGTCGTAACACATCTGAAATGTAGCGTCCATTGTTCAAAGTGCCGGCAATGCGTGCGAACAAGAGGTAGCCGAGACGTGTAACCAGTGCCACCCCATACCATCACGCCGGGTGATACGCCAGTATGGCGATGACGAATACACGCTTCCAATGTGCGCTCACCGCGAAGTCGCCAAACGCGGATGCGACCATCATGATGCTGTAAACAGAACCTTGATTCATCCGAAAAAGTGACGTTTTGCCATTCGTGCACCCAGGTCCGTCGTTGAGTACACTATCGCAGGTGCTCCTGTCTGTGATGCAGCGTGAAGCGCCACCGCAGCTATGATCCCTGAGCTGATAGTCCATGCTGCTGCAAACGTCATCGAACTGTCCGTGCAGATGGTTGTTGTCTTGCTAACGTCCTCATCTGCTGACTCAGGGATCGAGGCGCGGCTGCACGATCAGTTACAGCCATGCGGATAAGATGCCTGTCAACTCGACTGCTAGTGATACGAGGCCGTTGGGATCCAGCAAGGCGTTCCGTATTTCCCTCTTGAACCCACCGATTCCATATTCTGCTAACAGTAATTGGATCACAACCAATGCGAGCACCAATGTGGCGATACGATAAACCGCAATCGCGATGGGCGACATTCTGATCTTTTCAAAGTCGGAAACGTGATGGTACGCATTTCTCTTCCTTACACGAGGCATCCCTACAACGTTTCGCCAGGCATCGCCGGTCAACTGCTGTTTGTGTATGAGGAATCGGTTGGAAACTTTCCTCATGTTAGCACGTTGTAGGTGTCGCCACCGGCGCTCACCTTGTGTGAATGCTCTGGAAAGCTAATCATTTGCATATCACAGCATCTACATCCTGTCGGCTAAATTTCGCGTCTGTAGCACGTCATCTTCGTGGTGTAGCAATTGTAATGGCCAGTAGTGTGTTTAACACAGAGTCCACCGGAGGATGCTGCTGAAAACTGGAAGATCGAATGTAATTTGTTTATCGAAACTTGAGATGGCAAGGTCAGCCTTTCAGCGGTTTTCAATGCCGTTAGCCGCATTTTGAGATTGTGCCGGACTGGGATTCGAAGGCGAATTTCTTGCTTATCGCAAGCTATCCCTTTAAACGTCTCAGCCATTCATGGCTGGGAAATGAATGGGAAGTTGGGTCGGATGGCAGCGTGTTCGGAGTGCCGAGCAGATTAAAGTGATCGCTCGTGTTAAGCAGAACATCAGGGTTCGAGTCCTAGTCCGGCACTAATTTTCACAAATCGAAAGACTTGCACCCGTCTAACGGTCTACCCGACGGGAGGCCCTAGTCACACGACATTTATATTTACCGCGGCCTCCACTGAGTTGGCGTGTTCTCGGAGTTGCAGGCGCCCGCCCAATGCGGAACGAAACTAGACGGTCGTACGCCTTGGACTCTGTCCGCCTGCCATCATTTTGCGGGGTTTCCAGGGTTCCGGATGGGTGTGTGTGTGTGCAAAACAAATAAATAAAATAAAAGTTCCTGCCAGATTAAAACTGTGTGCCGGACCGAGACTCGAACTCTGGACCTTTGCCTTCCGCGAGCAAGCGCTTGGTAGAGCACAGGGATGGGGGATGGTGGAGGGGACGAAGAGGCATCGGTCAGGCCTCGGGATTCGAACCTTGATTATGTTAACCAAGGCCACAGTGTCACAGTCAACTACAGGCTGGAAAAAAATTTAAAAAATTAAAAAAAGAAATTAAAAAATTAAAAAATCATTAAACAAAGAGACAGATGGTTTACTTGTTTTAAAGAATTCAGAAACTGTAGTTAGTTTGTCACTTGTAAAGCCCTCTCAGATAAATTAAAGAGAAGACATGGTCAATGCATCTGAAAAAAAGTGTGGATGGCCAAGGCAGCAAGGAGAGCGCTCGCGTTAAGCGGGAGACACGGCTTCGTGTCCCACTCTGGCACAAATTTTCACCTGCTACCACTGAATCATTTCAGTACCCAAATGCGGCTAACTTCACCTGATACCTTTGTAGAGCATTTGTATGGCCACATGTCCGACAGATCACACACCACATACACAGGCCGAATCACTTAAAACTTACACCGCAGTTGTTGCGGAAACGGAAATTGCTATTGATATGCGGTTTTCACAGAATGGGTTGGTAGTTAGGGGATTGTATTGTTAGACAACCAAGAGATTGTAATAATTGTTATAAAGTGTATTTTTTGGGCAGACATACGCTTTTTAAAAGGAAAAATGCCTATTGACATTAACAACTAAAAGTATAGTAATTTAGAACATCGAAAGTGTTTGTTACAGTTTTTTAGTGCGATTCGTTTACGAAATTCCGGTATGTGTGCACCAGTCGTTAGACAACAGCCTGGTTCAAATGGTTCTGAGCACTATGGGACTTAACGTCTGAGGTCACGAGTCCTCTAGAACTTAGAACTGCTTGAACCTAACTAGCCTAAGGACATCTAACTAAACTAAGGACATCACACGCATCCATGCCCGATGCAGGATTCCAACCTGCGACCGTAGCAGTCGCGCGGTTCCGGACTGAAGCGCCGAGAACTGCTCGGCCATCGTGGCCGGCAGACAACAGCCTGGAAGTGTTTTTTGCCGCTGCCGGTGGTCATTTTGAAAACAACTTTTGATGGTCAGTTGTCTCGTTACTGGTCAGAATCCACATAAAAGTGTACTCACTTGTGTTGTTCTTAATGTGTGCTACCACAAGTATTGTAGAAGTGTGGTAATTTTTCAAAATACGGTATCTCGTAAACAACTCATGGTAGAATCTTGCAAAAAATTACCATATTTTTAGTTTGTTACTGTCTGTAGGCTTTTTCAATTTAGAAAATTATGTGTTTGGACAAAAAATACGCTTTCTAAGTACTATCAGGATACGTTGATTGGCTAACATTACGAGCCCCTGACTACCAGTCCGTTCTGTGAAAGCCGCATATATGCCTTGCCCTGTGTATGGTCATTTGAAAAGCGGATCACTAAATGTATTGACGTTGCTGGTACTACGTCTGAACACTTACTCTAATTGGGAAAGCCGTTAGCCGCGGCCACAGTGGAGCGTCGAGTGGTTCCCAGTTCGATATGTCCGAGGAGTACAACGCTGCGAATAGGGCTTCCAATTAGATGTTATGAAATACTGGCCTGTCCTGCGCCTGTAGCGTGGAGGTGTGGTTTTACGTGTCGTTGGATATTCAAGAACTATTGAGAAGCACGTCGTAAATTGTGATTGTGTATCCATTTATATTCCTCCAATTACAGCGCCATCTGTGGCGAAACGAAGACAATGCTTCAGGCAAAACGTATGTAGATTCCGCCGTAGAGCCGTAATCATTAATAGAAAGTGAGTATTCCCATTGAAGATTTCAAAGTTGCCCCCCACCACCGACGCACGGGGTGAATTTGGGGGCGGGGGGTGGGGAGAGAGGTAACTGCGGTTGCGTTGGATGTCACCTTACGAGACGAACAAATTGGAATTATAACTTTTTTTTGATCTGATGAGCGGTTTTCAAGATCCATTTCAATGTCTTCAGTTAAAATGAACACCCTGCATAAGGTCAGCTTTGCCAAATAGCGCGCTGGGACTACATCTCAGATCTCTCAGCAGTGCGTGACGTAGCGAGGACACAAAGCGCAAGCGACGGCTGTACGCCTGCTGGATGAACATGTTTAATTTCATGGCCCCTTTCGTGTTTCCCGCGCCAGAAATGTGGCCAAAGATTTCCGGCTACTGCACGTCCCCTGTGTGACGTCACATTTTGAATATGTGGGTATGCAAATATGTAAACATCAAACGTGTTTGTCGTCACAAGGGTACGGAAAGAACATTTGTTGTAACGGGGCAGAAGTTGAAAAATTCTGCCTGAAAGATTTTAGAGGAAGTATGTGTCTGCCAGCTTCACTCGAAGCGATGTTATTGAAATGTGAGAACATCAGGGAAACAAGAAACTTAATTATCGCTCTGTTGGTCTAACAAACTAGGCGAAAGAGATGCCGAATTCCCGTGTGAACCGTGTACACACCTCATTGGACGTACTCGTACTTTTCGAAGGCTTCCGTTGCAACCTATGAGCAGAGGACACGGAGAATGTGCTCGAGAGGCGGTTTTGGTGGTCGTGCTACTGCCAGCATGCTACTGATCAACAAATGGGCGCACGACGTCGTTCAGATACGTGAAAACGCAGGCATCACTCGTCTTTGAGGCAGTGGAAGGGATATTTGTCAAATGATGACCCACGCTGTGTGATCTGCGCGTCTAGCGAATACAACTTAACTGATGGTCTGGTGGACCTGGTATGATGAACTAAGGCTATTTTGTTCCTATCTTAGTCTCAGTGACAGATAATACAACGAATGCTGTTGTATTTCAAAACACCTTATACAACGGAACGCTTCTAGCACTCTGGCGGCCATTTTGACACCTCACCTTTTTGATGTCTGCATTCTTAATGACCTCGTTGTTAAGCCATAATCTTCCTTTCTTTTTCTGTAACAGGACGATAATTCTCCTACGCACAACGATAGAACCATGACACTACATTCCACAGCACGTTCATAGAATTTTATGACACTAAAATGTCATGATGAATAAAAAACTAAAATACCAAACTGAATTCCACCTAACGTAGCAGTATTGTTTGTTTACAGAATGATGACAAAGCGCCATAGCCCCTGTCGCGTACCTGTATCATACACTCCTGGAAATTGAAATAAGAACACCATGAATTCATTGTCCCAGGAAGGGGAAACTTTATTGACACATTCCTGGGGTCAGATACATCACATGATCACACTGACAGAACCACAGGCACATAGACACAGGCAACAGAACATGCACAATGTCGGCACTAGTACAGTGTATATCCACCTTTCGCAGCAATGCAGGCTGCTATTCTCCCATGGAGACGATCGTAGAGATGCTGGATGTAGTCCTGTGGAACGGCTTGCCATGCCATTTGCACCTGGCGCCTCAGTTGGACCAGCGTTCGTGCTGGACGTGCAGACCGCGTGAGACGACACTTCATCCAGTCCCAAACATGCTCAATGGGGGACAGATCCGGAGATCTTGCTGGCCAGGGTAGTTGACTTACACCTTCTAGAGCACGTTGGGTGGCACGGGATACATGCGAACGTGCATTGTCCTGTTGGAACAGCAAGTTCCCTTGCCGGTCTAGGAATGGTAGAACGATGGGTTCTATGACGGTTTGGATGTACCGTGCACTATTCAGTGTCCCCTCGACGATCACCAGAGGTGTACGGCCAGTGTAGGAGATCGCTCCCCACACCATGATGCCGGATGTTGGCCCTGTGTGCCTCGGTCGTATGCAGTCCTGATTGTGGCGCTCACCTGCACGGCGCCAAACACGCATACGACCATCTTTGGCACCAAGGCAGAAGCGACTCCCATCGCTGAAGACGACATGTCTCCATTCGTCCCTCCATTCACGCCTGTCGCGACACCTCTGGAGGCGGGCTGCACGATGTTGTGGCGTGAGCGGAAGACGGCCTAACGGTGTGCGGGACCGTAGCCCAGCTTCATGGAGATGGTTGCGAATGCTCCTCGCCGATACCCCAGGAGCAACAGTGTCTCTAATTTGCTGGGAAGTGGCGGTGCGGTCCCCTACGGCACTGCGTAGGATCCTACGGTCTTGGCGTGCATCCGTGCGTCGCTGCGGTCCGGTCCCAGGTCGACGGGCACGTGCACCTTCCGCCGACCACTGGCGATAACATCGATGTACTGTGGAGACCTCACGCCCCACGTGTTGAGCAATTCGGCGGTACTCCTCCCGCATGCCCACTATACGCCCTCGCTCAAAGTCCGTCAACTGCACATACGGTTCACGTCCACGCTGTCGCGGCATGCTACCAGTGTTAAAGACTGCGATGGAGCTCCGTATGCCACGGCAAACTGGCTGACACTGACGGCGGCGGTGCACAAATGCTGCGGAGCTAGCGCCATTCGATGGCCAACACCGCGGTTCCTGGTGTGTCCGCTGTGCCGTGCGTGTGATCATTGCTTGTACAGCCCTCTCGCAGTGTCCGGAGCAAGTATGGTGGGTCTGACACACCGGTGTCAATGTGTTCTTTTTTCCATTTCCAGGAGTGTATATCGTCACACTGTTTTAATGTGGGATCATAATTTGAGGTAGTGTGACTGTTCTGTATTATTTATTCCAGAGTGTCTGTGTGCACACTACCGTTTTCACAGTACGATTCTCCTGCATGTACGATATGAAATTCTCCTCACCATTGCTCGCATGATGGCAGTAAATGCACGTCCCACAGTATTGTTAAGTTCCTCAGCTATCTCACAACGTGTGTCAGCAATCTTCTGTGTAATGAACCCCCTTAATGCATTATCGCAAGATGACAGATCAAAACTTCGTGGTGGCCATTCCCAAGATGCGGGAAAATGGGCGGAACTACGGCCAATCTGCTTATCAGGAGTTATTCTCTAAAGTCAGTAGCATAGTGGGCTGGTCCTCCATCCTACTGGAACGACACTCGATTATCCAGCCCGATCTTGAAGCTGTGCAGCAAACCAGTCACATAATATGCTGAGATACTCAACGTGATTCACAGCCTCGTCAAAGAAATATGAGCATACCAAGTGGGTTGCAGACGTTGCAGTCCATATCATGACATATGGCGGGTTATGTTTAAGTTATTCATAAAAATTAGGGTTTTCATTACTCCAGAAGTAAATGTTTCTCGTTTCTCCACTACGATATAATTCACACTTGTCTGAGTAAAACACTTTCTCCATTAAAGAAAGAGTTGTAAGGACATCGAGCATTCACCCATAAGCATGATGACGTTTTTGCATGTAGTTATAACTCAGATTTTAACCTCAAATCGTTCTTTATATGTTTTGGTAATAACGAGTACGGAACTTTCAACTCCTGAAACCGCTAACGAATGAACTTTCTTGGCAAATGTTCGGGAAGCGCTGGAGCTTCAACACACGTTCTCAGTTGTACTGGTAATCGTCCTGAGCGGGAATTATCTTTTATGCTACCAGCTGCAAAGGCTTCTTTTTCTCATCATAGAATTGTTGGTTTTGGTGGGATAGGTTTCTAAAACCTTACAGTGGAATCATGCTGAATACACCTCATTGGCTTTCCTGTATGGGATCGTTCGTGAATCCACGAGCTCATTACGATCCGTTCCTCCATGATGTAAGCAGACTCATCAGCCATAATCTGGATGTGTATCAGCACTTGTAACAATAAGAAACAACAATCAATTTGCATCTATATAATATAAAGAGGCAAATGGACTTTTTGATCACTCTCTACAGTTCAAAATGCACCAGAAACTATTTTAAACCATTTCTCAGCGGTTAATCACTGTAACTGTAATAAAAGGAGGTCCTACATTTTATTGGTTTTATGGCTGGCGTCTAAGGATCGAACTAGAATGACTGTCCTGTGACGTTAGGATATGCAGTGTACTATATACGAGCACTGAGTTTCATTCATATTTACCCATAACAGAGCAAATACAACGATTTAATATACAAACACAATTATAGACCTGGTAACGATATGATGTTACCATACATAATATTGCATTTTTCTTATGTTGGTAGCGGAAAGTATTCGTCCACGAAAGAAGTGGCTTACAAAACAATTGCATGGCTAATTATTTAGTACTGATCATCAGTGTGGGACCTTCACCAAGAAGGATTAAGAGAGGAGATAGAGAATATCGAACAAACATTTGCGTCCTTCGTCACTGGATTGTTCTGTAAGCGTGATAGCAACTTTAGTGGCAGACGCTGCAAGAGAGGCGTTGTGTGTCACAAGAGGTTTATTGTTGAAATTAAAAGATAGGCGGATTACTTCCTCTCACACACGTATCGTGAAACAGCCGTGGCTAGAAAATCGGAGAAATAAGAGGTCGTACTAATGTTTAGTCGTTCTTTCTACGTGCCATACCCGAATGGAGCTTGGAGGGGGAGGGGTGATAGTGCCACTGTAGGGTGGATGGTGGAGAAATATGTATATGTAAGAAGTGTAACTACGCATCGTTCAGACAGTCCTACTTTCTGAAAACTTAAATGTTTAGTTCCTAAAGTATGGACTCAGCAGTAGCCCGTTTCCACCACCCGCACACTCATCTGTTCGAAGGCTGCTGACTGATATCGAGTTGTTTACGGAGTCTCGGTCTGGACAGCATCAGGTCAAGTTAAAGGCAGACAGTCAGAAAGTCCCTGTGGGTCACAAAAGGACGGCTGGGCTTCATCGGGAGCGTCGGTTTGAGACCTCGAGCCACGCCCTATGTAGTCGCATCCGGCAGAACAGTTCCGAGTCTCTACCTTTGTGAGGCACTCTTGCTGTTGCAGTTGTTCTCTTCCATAAAATCACTAGGAAAATTAACTGAGCTCGCTCACAAGTCTGTAAATGCTTTTGTACACCGTTCTCGAATAAGTGGTAGTCAAGCCACGTCTCCTTCTCTAAGAGTTAGCTTTCGTCTCCGCATTTAAGGGCACTCGATGTCCAGGAGCCGCCGTCTCTCAACCTATAGATACATAAGTCTGGTGTCATCTTGGTTTTCCGAGTTATTTTATTTATACAACAAAGAGAGAGAGAGAGAGAGAGAGAGAGAGAGAGAGAGAGATACTGACGCACCGACATATCCGAATGGGACGCAAATCGGTAGACGTATTGTACGTACACATACAAACAAATTATTACAACTATAGAAAAAAAATGGATGATTTATTCAAGAGAAAGAGCTTCACAAATTGAGCAAGTCAGTAGCGCTTTTGGCCACGTCTGATCCGTATGCAAGCAGTTATTCGGCTTATAATCGATTGGTAAAGTACTTGGATATTCTCCAGATGGATATCATGCCAAATTCTGTCCAATTGGAGCGTAGATGATCAAAATTTCGGGCTGGTTGGAGTGTTCTGCCCATAATACTGCAAGCGTTCTCAAATTCAAATGGCTCTAATCACTATGGGGCTTAACATCTGAGGTCATCAGTCCCCTAGACTTAGAACTACTTGGACCTAACCAACCTAAGGACATCACACACGTCCATGCCCGAGGCAGGATTCTAATCTCCGACCGTAGCAGCAGTGCGGTTCCGGACTGAAGCGCCTATAACCCCTCGGCTACAGTGGCCGGCCAAACGTTCTCAGTTGGAGAGATATACGACAACCCTCGTGGCCAGGGTAGGGTTTGCCCAGCACGAAGCCAAACAGCAGAAACTCTCATTTACTCGTATGCGAGCGCGCATTATCTCGCCGAAATGTGAAACAGGATGACTTGCCATGAAGTACAACAAAAAGGGACACAGAATGGCAACCTATCGCTTTGAGGTACAGGTGCTGCGGATGACAGCCTTCCAACCAACGTAGCTGACTAATAATATACATAGATTGTCGTCAAGCTTCGTTGCTCTTTGAAGTTGCAGTGGCTGTTACTTTACTGCTTTTCCTTCTTCCCTCCTCTATAGCTGACCATCTCGTAACTCACACCGTTGCCACGAGATGTTACTCCAAACGCCATCTCTAATGACGTCATTATGTACGGGACGTTAAACCCTAATCTTCATTTTTTTCCTTCCTTTCAAAGGCCATTTAAATACGTGACAGATACCACAATATAATTTTTACATTTATTTTTATTATAAACAAATTACACACACAGAGCTTCCTCGTGAATCTGCATCTATTAATGAAAACCGTATCAAAATCTCTACCGTAGTTCTACATACAGATGGAAAAACGCAGCGGGGGACCTTAATTTGTGATATACGTATATAGATGTGTAACTGAGTGTAGACAGAGGAGACGCTGGGGCAATGAGGGCATAGCAGGTGGAGTGATCTTGAAGTTAACACAAAGGAATGGATAGATGAGAGAGATAGAGGAGATGACCGAGGATTTATAAACGAAATGAGAGAGAGAGAGAGAGAGAGAGAGAGAGAGAGAGAGAGAGAGAGAGAGAGAGACAGAGAGAGAGAGACAGAGACAGAGAGAGAGAGAGAGAGAGAGAGAGAGAGAGAGAGAGAGCGCCGGGGTGACCGAGCGGTTCTAGGCGCTGCAGTCTGGAACCGCGCGACCGCTATGATCGCAGGTTCCAATCCTGCATCTGGCATGGATGTGTGTGATGTCCTTAGGTTAGTTAGCTTTAAATAGTTCTATGTTCTAGGGGACTGATGACCTAAGAAGTTAAGTCCCATAGTGCTCAGAGCGATTTGATTTGAGAGAGAGAGAGAGAGAGAGATGGAGAGAGAGAGAGAGATCGAGAGAGAGAGAGAGAGATCGAGAGAGAGAGAGAGAGATGGAGAGAGAGAGAGATGGAGAGAGACAGAGAGAGATGGAGAGAGACAGAGAGAGATGGAGAGAGAGATGGTGAGAGAGCGAGAGAGAGAGAGAGAGATGGAGAGATGGAGAGATGGAGAGAGAGAGAGAAAGATGAAGACAGAGAGGGATGGTTCAAATGGCTCTGAGCACTATGAGACTTAACATCTTAGGTCATCAGTCCCCTAGAACTTAGAACTACTTAAACCTAACCTAAGCACCCAGTCATTACGAGGCAGAGAAAACCCCTGACCCCACAAGGAATCGAACCCGGGAACCCGGGTGTGGGAAGCGATAATGCTACCGCACGACCATGAGACGCGGGCAGAGAGAGGGAGAGAGAGAGTCAGAGATGCAGAGAGAGTCAGAGATGGAGAGAGAGTAAGAGATGGAGAGAGAGAGAGATGGAGAGAGAGAAATGGAGAGAGAGATGGAGAGATGGAGAAATGGAGATGGAGAGAGAGAGAGATGGAGAGAGAGAGAGATGGAGAGGGAGAGAGATGGAGAGAGAGAGATGGAGAGAGAGATGGGGAGTGAGAGAGAGAGAGAGATATATATATATATATGGAGAGAGAGAGAGAGAGAGAGAGAGAGAGAGAGAGAGATGGAAAGATGGAGAGAGGGAGAAAGAGAATCAGGGGAAGAGAAAGGGAGACAGAAATGGAGGAATGTTCTTCGATCTCTAGCTAATATGACATTGTAACAGATATACAATTTTCATTCCCCTGATGGCTCTTTTTATTAAAAGATTGGGTGAATTAATTTAAGTTCAATCTTATTTATTCGTTTACTATGAGTTCTGCATTTTATCCTGTCATTAATGTAAGATAAGGGATTTTAGTATCTTTGAGACCGTGCTTCCTAGGTTTGTACTGTCCTTAGCTGTTTATTAACTTATGCTCTTCTGCTAGCTTTTTAAATCTTTTTGCAGCTCGGCAACGTTCGATGCGGCCCACAGTGGGCCAACTCACTTCAAAACCTCGACATAATAGAAAAATGGATATGAAACCCTGCAAAATTATTTTCTTTTTAGATTCTTTGGGTCTCTGATAAGGAATCCGATGTCGGCATCATCAAATTCAAAACTTTAGAACTAATTTGCCGGATAAAAATTATAAATTTAACGAATTCGAATAAAACATCGGTGTAACGTATTTCGAGGTCGCTGATAACGAAGTGGAAGTCGAAATTGCTGTATTGCAGCCATTTATTCAATATTTTACATTTTTAGTCGAAATCACAGACACACTCATCACTTGCGTCATTACTGCTTTCAGAAGGGTCGCTGTCGAAATGTCCACTATAGGGCGACCAACATTTGATCATGGTTAAAATGGCGGTGACCAACATCTGAACATTATTTTAAGGGGCGTTTAAGTGAGCTTTAGGTGCAATGAATTTCAGCTGCACAACTACATCGCAGTTTCTTGGAATAGGTGATAATTGAGATACAAATATTTTTAAAAACTTGCGTATTTTCCTTACTTTTAGTCTAGTACGTCATGCGGTATTATATTCTGAGCACCGAAACGTTGTTGTGTTGTGTGAGTTACTTGAGAAATAAACAAAGTAACGAGTGTGTTTAAGCACGATTGTTTTTATAATCCGCTTTCGCGAGTCCCCTTTACTTCTGTGTGTTATTGATACCATAGCAGCTGGCTGGTGCGGGGCGAGCGCATCGGAGTGTTGCCAGTACTGACCGAGAAACGAGCAAACATTCCCCCTCTTACGGCTCGTTTAAACGCATAGGCTATACTACTCGTACTCCCTTGAGCCTAAATCGTCTTCTTTCCGTTAAGCAGGAACACAAAAATGTCGACAAGTTATCGATTATTATACTAAAATTCTTCGAGATCTGTTGATGAGGGAATCTCAACTGTAAGTAGTACTTTCCATTATTAATACTGTTTATAACAGTGATCACTGACGAAATATAGGGACAAAAATGCGGTCAATAAGGAATATGGCGTGATTAAAATAAATTGCTATAATACGGGAGATCCCGGGAAATGCGGTAGAGGCTGTCGTCGTGGTCCACTGGGAGATGGTTCGAAATGCAGATCATCATAGAAATGTTTTAGTTCTAGATTCGACTGTACAAAATTTGAATAGTCCTGGAGCGTTTAGCAAAAAAAAAAAAAAAAAAAAAAAAAAAAAAAAAAAAAAAAAAAAACTATTTACTGATTTTCGAAAAAAAAATTATGATCACAATTCTGAATTGCTCCCCAAGAATTCTACAGAAATCCCAAATGACATTTTTCATTTATATAATCGTTTATGAGATAAATGTGGCGCACTGCTGCTCTGTGGGAAAATGACGGACCACTGAAAACGTGCAAATATGGGCATACAAATACATTTGAACTCGTTAAATATACTATAAAGGTAGTAGCCGAGCCATTTACAAAAGTGAAGCCACGCAGAGGAAAATTAGTAACCAACGACTTCGGATAATATCGGTAGCAGTACAGTTTTAAGTCGACACACGTCATTACACCGGTTGAAAATGTCACAAACATAGATTCTGGAGTGCTACCCATGTTATTTTATTCTGACAAGTAGACAGGAACGCTGTCATATATTACGCAGGCCACACTAACAATGTCTGAAAAATGTGTCGTTGTCCGATTCACTATTTATCGTCAACTGACAACGCTCGTATCATGTCGAATTGAGACTGGACTGATACAGCAGCACTGGGAAAGTACGCACCACTACAGTCTACACAAGATTGCACTGGGGTAAAGTCAGAAATCGCAACTTCTCTTCTTTTTTTCTATTCTGTCTAGGTTTTGAAGGATTTGGCCAACTGTGCGGCTTGGAGCTGGCCGAAGTGGCCGAGCGGTTCTAGGCGCTTCAGTCTGGAACCGCGCGATCGCTACGGTCGCAGGTTCGAATCCTGCCTCGGGCATGGATGTGTGTGATTTCCTTAGGTTAGTTAGGTTTAATTAGTTCTAAGTTCTAAGGGACTGATGGCCTAAGATGTTAAGTCCCATAATGCTTAGAGCCATTTGAACCATTTTTGTAAATGTTCTCCATAAGAGGAGGAACGATGCCACGAAAAAAGTTGGGGAGAAGAGAAGTTTGTGGCACAACTTTACTAGAAGAAGCGATCGGTTGGTAGGACATGTTTTGAGGCACCAAGGGATCACAAATTTAGCATTGGAGGGCAGCGTGGAGGGTAAAAATCGTAGAGGGAGACCGAGAGATGAGTACACTAAGCAGATTCAGAAGGATGTAGGTTGCAGTAGGTACTTGGAGATGAAGCAGCTTGCACAGGATAGAGTAGCATGGAGAGCTGCATCAAACCAGTCTCAGGACTGAAGACAACAACAACAACAACAACCTAAACAAAACACTAAATTAAACTTACATTCACCTGCAAACTGGGCTGACACTGGTGGATGGGTGACGCTTCAATTTCACGTCCCACTACAGCTGCCATAGGTCAAACGGATATCACCTGCTTTTTTTTAAATAGGAACCACCATTTTTATTAAATATTCGTGTAGTACGTAAAGAAATATGAATGTTTTAGTTGGAGCACTTTTCTCGCTTTGTGATAGATGGCGCTGTAATAGTTACAAACATATGGCTCACAATTTTAGACGAACTGTTGGTAACAGGTAGGTAAATTAAAATACAGAACGTAGGTACGGTTGAACAATTTATTTCGGTTGTTCCAATGTGATACATGTACCCTTGTGAACTTATCATTTCTGAGAACGCATGCTGTTACAGCGTGATTACCTGTAAATACCACATTAATGCAATAAATGCTTAAAATGATGTCCGTCAACCTCAATGCATTTGGCAGTACGTGTAATGACATTCCTCTCAACAGTGAGTAGTTCGCCTTCCGTAATGTTCGCACATGCATTGCCAATGAGCTGACGCTTGTTGTCAGGCGTTGTCGGTGGATCACGATAGCAAATATCCTTCAACTCTCCCCAAAGAAGAAATCCGGGGATGTCAGAACCGGTGAATGTGCGGGCCGTGGTATGGTGCTTCTACGACCAATCCACCTGTCATGAAATTTGCTATTCAATACCGCTTCAACCAAAGACGAGGTATGTACCGGACATCCATCATGTTGGAAGTATATCGCTATGCAGTGAAACATCTTGTAGTAACATCGGTAGAACATTACGTAGGAAATCAGCATACACTGCACCATTTAGATTGCCATCGATAAAATGGGGGCCATTTATCTTTCCTCCCATAATGCCGCACCATACATTAACCCTCCAAGATTGTTGATGTTCCACTTGTCGCAGCCATCGTGGATTTTCCGTTGCCCAATAGTGCATATTATGCCGGTTTATGTTACCGCTGTTAGTGAACGACGCCTCGTCGCTAAATAGAACGCGTGCAAAAAATCAAAGTCGTCGCTACGCAATTTCTGGTGCATAGAAATATGGTAGTGGTGCAATCGATGTTGATGTAGCATTCTCCACACCGACGTTTTTGAGATTCCCGATTCTCGCGCAATTTGTCTGCTACTGATGTGCGAATTAGCCGCGAAACTAGCTAAAACACCTACTTGGACATCATCATTTGTTGCAGGTCGTGGTTGACGCTTCACATGTGGCTGAACACTTCCTGTTTCGTTAAATAACGTAACTATCCGGCGAATGATCCGGACACTTCGATGATGTCTTCCAGGATACCGAGCAGCATACATAGCACACGCCCGTTGGGCATTTTGATCACAATAGCTATACATCAACACGATATCGACCTTTTCTGCAATTGGTAAACGGTCCATTTTAGCACGGGTAATGTATCACGAAGCAAATACCGTCCGCATTGGCGGAATGTTACGTGAGACCACGTCCTTATACGTTTGTGACTATTTGAGCGCCATCTATCACAAAGCGAAAGAAGTGGTCCAACTAAGACATACACATTTCTTTACGTACTACACGAATGTGTAGTAAAAAATGAGGATTCCCATTTAAGAAACGCAGTTTATATCCGGTTGAACTATGGCAGCGCCATCTAGCTGGCCAGCCATAGCGCCATCTGGTTTCCCTCTTCAAGCTAGATGAGTTTCGTTCTTTGTAGTTTTTTCGTTTGATGCTTATTTCGTGAGATATTTGGCCCAGTCACTATCAATGGACCACCCTGTATATGTATACGTACACATACCAATGTACATAAATATACAAGGGGTTACCCCCCTACCCCCCAAAAAAACACCAGTTGCCGGAGATTGTGTAGCACGCATTTCTGCCTCTAGGCGTGTAAAGTGCAACTCAGTGTCGCCCGTGTTGTAGACCTGGCTTGTTCTGTTTATTTGCGGTGAGTGTTTTTGTTAGCGCTGTTTTGTTCTCTGTTTCGTTTTTATGATGGCAAGTTAAGTTAACAATGTTCAATTGTGAAATTTTGTTTTCTACGAGGTAAAAATGCTGCTGAAACAGTTTTAATGTTGAAAACACCTTACCAAGATGGCGCTGTGGGAGAAACTCAAGTGTACCAGTGATTTGCTGATTTAGAAATGGCGACATATCGATTGTTGACAAACCTCGTTCTGGACGTCCATCAACTGCCCGAATCGCTGAACATAATGAAAAAATTCGAGATTTTGTGCAGACAGACCGTCGACAGGCAACTGATCAACTGTCAGAGATTAGTGGGTTATCTTGGAGCTTGGTTTAATCGAATTTTGCCGGATGATGTGGGAATGGAAAGGGTTGCTTCGAAGTTTGTTGACAAGTTTGTTGACAATCAAAAGGAACGTCGAGTTTAAACATGTCGTACTTTGAAGCAACAGCTTGCAACTGATCCAGATTTTCTGTCAAAGTTCATTATTGGTGATTTCATGGTGCTATGGTTACGACTCGGAAACAAAGCAACACTCAAGCCAATGGAAGACGTCATCGTCACCTCGTCCAAAAGAATCTCGTCAACTGAAATCAAACATCAAAACAATGCTGAATTTTTCTTGATGCCAAGAGCCTAGTTCATGCAAAGTTTGTTCTCGCAAGTCAATCAAACGTTTTATATGGTGGTTTTAAGAAGATTGTGCAACAGTGTTCGCCAAAAAAGACCCGATTTGTGGCAGACAGTAGGCTGGTTCTTCCACCATGACAACGCATCTGCACACATAGCCATCTCTGTGACATAGCTTTTAGCTAAAAATGTCATAGTTCCGCTGCCCCACGCACCTTAATCGCCTGACCTGGCACCGTGCGATTTTTCTTATTTCCACGCAAGGATAGGATCGTGAAAGGACACAGATTGGGCAACATTGAAGAAGCCAAGAAAAAACAGGGAAGGAGCTGTCAGCCATTTCTAAAGATGACTACAAAAAATGATTCGAACAGTGGAAGCACCGGTAGGACAAACATATTAGTTGTAACGGAGAGCATTTTGAAGGGGATAAGGTTGTTTTGTAAGAAGTTTGAAAATAAATAGCTTTTAAAAATAATTTGATTTCTTTGGGTACCCCCTCGTAAGTATAAACATAACAATATTCATTGCTAACCGCTCAGTCATTGTCTTAGCATATAATAATCGTAATGCCCAGCACCTTCATATGAAGGGCTTATTTCAATGATGGTACAAGTCCATTTTTGTTCATATTGAGATACAGAGTCTTAAAGTTAAATGAGCACTAAAAAATCTGCAGATGAGGTGCCAGAAATATTGAAGCATATGGCTTCTTGCTAGAGATGAACCTTTCTTTCTGTTTGTTTGGCTCATTAATTTCAGAAGCATTATAGACAGAAAAGTGGAGATAATGGACTTGTACCACTATTGAAATAAGCTCTTCATATGTATGTAGCAGCGGTGCTGCGAGTAGTAGGCTGTACTTGCGCACTCTTTTTCTCTCTCTCCTTTCTGCGCGGTTGTAGTCCACTTGTACCGACAACAGTCTCAAGTGAAGAAGCACATGCTAAATGGGCAACCGCGGAAACTGGCGAGACGAGATCCCAAGCGTGCAGAGACAGCGAGATCGACGGTGACGTCATAGGACCCACTGAAGAGTTTAAATCGAGTATAAAGGACTCATTTCTGCTTTCTACTACCTAGAGTAGAGATGCAGGACTCTTTTTACATCTCTATCCTGCATGGTCCGCAAGCATTTCGTATGTGTTTTGGGAGCCCGTCGCTACACAGGGTATCGAGCGTTGGAGGCCCCTTTAAATGCAGCCGCGGGCGAAGGCGCCGTGGCCCCTGTGTTCCGGAATTCCGGCAGCGCAGCCCCCGGCCTGTAGGTGTAGCGGGGGCGGCGGCGCGGCCGGCCGCAGCCGCAGCTGGTTAATTGGCTGCGGCCGCCCCCGGTCGTTCTCGCAACTTCTGCCCGCCCGCACTCCCACCCAACTTCGGCGGCGTAGCTGAAATGCCTGACCGGTCGAATCCGGAAGTATGGCCCCTGCGTGCTTGCATCGGAGACCCATGTAAGCTGACCGATGTGTTTCGGAAGCCTCATTAAATCTCGTAGATTTTCTTCTTCGCCAAATTACTTCTGTAGATTACTCCGCCCTTTAAGCAATTGGTTACTTTTAACTTCTTTCGTATTTATTGCCCCTAAACACTCTCGATTATCAGCTTGTTTGCAATGTATTACATACGGAGCTTTAAAAAGTTACACATGTTGAGAAGTGTTAGTACGGACCAAAACAAGACAAAGCTCTGTAAATATGCGCTGTAAAATCCATACCCTGAGAGCTATGGTCACTTGGGCATCTCCACTACTGTACATCACCTCACTTACACTGAAAGCTCGTTGCTATTGAGAATGACCTACAGGATGACACATTCGTCTGAATACAACATGCAGCAAACATCTCGTAGTGTGTTACTGTGGACCTCATTCGCTGTTCTGGGCAAGTATAGCTCATGCATTAGTTCGAATGGAAACAGTTTGTTTCGATGAGTGTATGAGACGCTTTTAGAGTGCCCTTACCAACATAATATAAGCCTATTATTCCACACTGGAAACAGCAGACATGACCTTGCCTCATGGATTGTCAAATGGAAACAATCGTGGAGCCCTGCCTGCATGCTAAATATCCCTATCACATGGTACCACCTGCACATTTATTCAGTTGTCTTTTTCAACAATTATAAGACTCCATATTATTGACAACGATGGGGCAGACCTCCAATCATTCGTGCTCCTCTTGTGGAGGAGTGAGTGTTTCAATGTCTGTAAGAAGTTCCTGGAAGATCAATCCGTCTTAATCATTCTCTAGTCTGGGTAATTCTAAATGAGCACTTGTTATCCTAATATTGTGCACAGCGTGTCCAAGTCCTTCCTCGGCAAGTTCACGCTCCCAGAATGCTGTTCTGACAATGGCTGTTGCGAAGATGTGAAGATCCACTTTTGTCAACGAAGATACTGTTTGCAACGAGGCTGGTTTCACTTGTGATGGTTTTGTCAATTTTCATAACCAACATGCGTGCGCCGATGCAGATCCACACGCAGTTGAAGAAGCAGTGCATCAGCGCCGATTTTCAGTCAGTGTATCGACAGGAATCATTGGCGATGGGGTGGCAGGACCTTACATAGTACCGAACACGTTGACTGGGGCAAGGCTCTGTCAGTCGCTATAAAACGATTGCCTGTCCTGCTAGACAAAGTACCATTCCAACAGCGGCTGGAGATAGGGTTCATCCATCATGAAGCATCATCCCATTTCCTTCGAAAAGTGCGAGAACACATCGTACACACCTTTAGTGGGCAATGGATTGGTCAGAACGTTCCCACGATCTTATCCCTTGGATTTTTCATTGTGAGGCCACTTGAAATCTCCGGAGTATGCAAGCCCTATTAATGACCTACAAACACTACAGGAATGAGTCATCATTGCCTGTCAGTACACCCTAAACTAACGGAGTGCGCGATTCCCCAAGAAGTCGGACAGAAGCATGCCTTACTATGAATAGTCACTATATTGAGCACCCCTTTTAGCATTGGTTCACAAGTGCAAGAGGTCGTGTATCAACAAACAGATTTCATTCGGGCCTCTGATGTTCCACAGAAATAGAATAACGTGTGTTTATTCATAATATTTACAGCATTCTGCAGGTCCTTCGTAATAGATGGAAGAGATGTGATATTTTCACAATAGCGAAGATTAACAAATTCTCGTAGCTCTTAAAGTATGCATTTTACAGAGGATGTGTTTTTCTTCTTTTCGTCCCCTCTACCACCTCTCAGAATGCGGAACCTTTCATTTTTAACAAAATTGTTCAAATGACTCTGAGCACTATGGGACTTAACTTCTGAGGTCATCAGTCCCCTAGAACTTAGAACTACTCGAACGTAACTAATCTAAAAACATCACACACATCCATGCCCGAAGCAGGATTCGAACCTGCTACCGTAGCGGTCGCGCTTTTCCAGACTGTAGCGCCTAGAATCGCTCGGCTACTCTGACCGGCTCATTTTTAACACTCTGTAGAATTAACACGACAGATTAGTAAGCCCACATAGGCTCTGAGTGAACTAGTGAAAATTAACAATGACTGCTGAAAGCATACTGACTTGATACCTCACTTGTTGACATGTGATTAACATAATAACTCCACTCTTTGAATTATAACTGTCGACTGAATGTGTCTTAAGGCTCGAAGCCTTTACATAGGCGCACTTAGGACAGAAATTATAAAATGTTAACACACAAAGCAATTACGGGTTAATAATTAACATAAGAGACAGGAAAACCAAGGAATACATACACACATTAAGCAGAAACTGTTTAGGTTACCTATTCGATTGATATCCTTAAGGGGAGACGAAAGGCAAATTTTATCCCTATTCTGTCAATGCTATTTTACCCTTTGAATAGGTACACGTTTCAAAAGAACTATAAGTGATAAAACAATGAAATTTTTACTGCGTATATATATATATATATATATATATATATATATATATATATATGCCTCAATTTACAACTAAAATGAACATAATACCTCATATGGTTTTGAAGAAAAAATTTATTCTTTCACTAGTAAAATTTAACTCTTTTTTGTACATTAATTATTATAAATCAGTTTCTGATTGTTTGGTGGTTCTCAATTTACTTGTAATAACTTATTACCATCTGCAGTACAAATTTACCACATTTCATGTTTCGAACCCCATTAGTTTATCAAATAATGGTACCTGAAAGTAAAAAATGTAGTTTTGAGAAAAATTCATTTAAAGTTTAATATTGCAATTCTTGTATAGTTATTGATGAGAGGTACTTACGACTAATATTTTCCTGCACCTTACTGAGCATCATCTGAATTATACTCATTTTCTTTTCTTCTCTTGGTCCCTCTTCTTGCGTATTCTCTCTTTATCTGTTTGCACCAAGGATTTTGAAGTATTTCCATTAGATTTTATGCCCAATAATTCCAAAACATCCAGTTTTCTAATTACATCATTACTGAAGCATAATATAGCCTCATAAACACCAAATTTGAGGGTTTTAATCTGAACAAACACAGTTTTCGGTAACCCGTTCCAAATGACAGAATTCACATATTCATTTAAATTTTGGGTTTTCCCATGAAGACATTTCTTCAACAAGGTATCTTTACAAAGGTCTCTGAATATGGCTTTAATTTCATTCATCACTGATGCAGGTAAAGAATGTTTGTGGTCATATCTGGCACTTCTCCTGTACTTGCACCAAGTGTCAGGATCATTCGGGCAAAGACCGTGCACTGGATTTTCATTTGTGGAAAGCTTATGGAAAAAGATAGCCCATGCAGCGTTTTTCATGTTTTCCACATTCCCTACATTTCTTCTTATGGCCAATCCATAGTAATTCTGTAAACTACCTATTTCAACATTTGTCAGGCAACATTTACCACCTATCTTCTTACCATCTTCGAATACTATTTTTGACTTTTCTTTCAATAATCTTCTCAACCTGAACCCCATTCTGTTCTGGACATGCCGAATGCACTCTAATTTAGAAATTAAGACATTAGGATCATAGGGTTGTTTTGCACATACCCGGTCATAAGCCTTGCTGTCACCATCCCCATATTGCACAGAGCGTCAGGAAAACCATCATATCTCACCAAAAAATTGTATTTATTTAAAACAAAAACTGTTTCACGCAGGAAAGACCAGGCATTTCAAACATGCTAAAATCAAAAAATCGAATTTTTGAAGCCCACTTGCCTTCCGTCTCCCCTTTATTGGTAAAAATAACGGTACTATGAAATGAAGCAGAAATTTAGGTGCAAAAGCGACCCTACAAAGACCGACCAAGAATTTTCTGGAAACTCTAACATTGTAATTGAAATATTTCGCAAATTGACACGTTGGTGTAGGAAAGCTATACATTTTTGGAAGCAGAAATTTAGGGCTTCAAGAAAATAACACTGAAATTTTGAAAGGATCACTTTTTAAGATCTGAATATTCTAGAATACGGTAACTTTTGAAATACTGAATTTTCGGAATATGTGAAACATTTGTTTGAAAGAGGAGAATGAGAGCTTTGAAATAAGCTACATCAGCCCTAAAACAAATAATTAGTAGAAGGATAGAACTTTGAAGTACACATGGCTTCAATGCATCATCAGTTCAGGATATTTTTAAAATAAAAAATTTTCCACTCTATTTGCACTACAGTTATTAACAGACTGCAAATTATATGCTGAATAATCAAGTTTCCAAAAATTCAGTTTATGTAGGAATTTGCTGATTAGTTATATTCCAAGTACATGTGTCGCGCATGGAACAGAAACCACAAAAGAATGTGAAGAAAAGAGTGATGTTTATGTTTTGAGTGGTACTACAACAAATGTAGCTACCACACGTCGAAAATATTCCGAATGATCTGCCGTGATTAGTAGCAGATCTTTGATGTATTGAGTTTCTCCCGTGAGAATCTACAGGCACCTTTTGCTTGGTGATCGTAAAGACATTTTCAATTTCGTTTTTCCGATGTGTAGGTGGAATCACTCCAAAACAAAGACGCCAGGCGGTGGTTAAAATCTGTGTACGACTGCCTCGATTTAGATTTTCCGTGGTTACCCTAAATCGCTTAATAAAATTGGCGGAATGTAACTGTTGAATAGGACACTGCCGATTTTCTCTCCCGTCATTCATCGTTTCGATCCTGTGTTTTGTCTATAAAGACCTCGTCGCCGAAGGGACTTTGTTAGCTAATCTTCCTTCTCTTCGTTTCCAAACAAAGACGCTATTCGAGTATATAATGCGACACCAAGTTCTGAGTCTCTTTTCAAGCAAGATGACGCACAGGAGTAATGTTATGTGTCCAGCCGGTAGAGCAGGTTCCAATTCTCCAGACCACGACAGAAAAATTCTATATTCCTCATCTTTCTCTGTCGCCACTACTAAACATTTGTGTGTAGAATACCTCAGCAACATAATTTTAGATCATTGTACAGACATTTGGAATTACACTCAAAAATTAAAATATTTGCTGGTAATGGGAAGCAGAAGGACGATTTTGTGAGTTGACACTCGAAAGGAAGTTTCATTAGGGTTTTTACTTCCATTCGGAGTCGTAACCATCTGAGACAGAGCACAAACTCAGATTGCTGAATATTTGGGAAAGGCATAAGTACTCCGACAGTTGAAGTTTGCAGACTTGATTAACAAAAATTCACAGAAATTTTGGTTTTCATGCTTCAGGATTCCTACATAATTTCGGTTCCTCGTCTCCCCTTCCATGAGTACAAGGCACATAATGTCCTTACAACCATCTGTTACTGTCAGAAGAGTCCTTGTTTAGGATGTTGTTCGACTCGCGTTAGATTGCTTCAATGTTAGTTTTTCAGTCCAGTTGAAGTCGTCCTCGCGTTGTAGTTTGTTTTTTTGAGTCAATGTCTGTGCAACTTTACTCACTCTTTTCTATTCTTCGAAACATTTTGGAGACTGTCTTGAACACTTGCGATTTCCACCACCTCGGCGTTGACACTCTACGGCCGCACGTCGAGTACTTAACTTCTCCAAAAGCTCTCACAGTAGTTGTTGCGCCGACGTCCATATACGCCATCATAAAATCATTCTCGAAAGGTTCGGACGAACTGTGTAAGACGTGACCAGTTCTGAGGAACCATCCATGACAATGGACGTTGTATGAAACAGCCCAGAACTAGTCTTTCGTAATACTTGCTAGAGCTGTAGCTTACTAAAACAGTTTGAAAATATCTTCAGAAAAGTCGTACAAAAGGGACTAGGGCACTCTAAAGAGATAGCTGGTATACGTAAAAGACAACAATGGATCAAGAAAAGAACTTTGAAGAACTTTACCGAGCGAGGTGGCGCAGTGGTTAGCACAGCAGACTCGCAATTGGGAAGTCGACGGTTCAGATCAGTGTCTGACCGTCAAGATTTTCGTTTTCCGTCACTTCCCTAAATTTCGCCATGAAAATAGCGGGTTGTCATAATTAAAATGCAGCTGCTCACGGGGGCCCAGTTTGGACTGTAATTATTATACGGCAGCGTAAACGTGGTAGATACGCTAATGCGTTCATGTTGTTGTTGTTGTTGTTGTGATCTTTGGTCCTAAGACTGGTTTGCTGCAACTCTCCATGCTACTCTAGCCTGTGAGAGTCTCTTCATCTCCAAATAACTACTGCCACCCACATCCTTGTGAATCTGCTTACTGGATTCGACTGTTGGTCTCTCTTTACGATTTTTACGCCCCACACTTCCCAGCAATGCCCATCTGGTGATTCCTTGATGTCTCAGAATGTGCCCCGTCAGCAGATCCCTTATTTTGGTCAAGCTGTGCCACAAATTTCTTGTCTCCCAAATTCTATTCAGTACCTCCTCATTAGTTACGTGATCTACCCATCTAATCTTCAGCATTCTTATGTAGCACCACATTTCGAAATTTTCTACTCACTTCTTACCTAAACTGTTTATCGTCCATGTTTCACTTCCATACTTGGCTATACTCCAAGTAATACCTTCAGAAAAGACTTTCTAACACTTAAATCTGTATTCGATGATAAAAATTTCTCTTCTTCGGAAATGCTTTTCTTGCCATTTCCGGTCTACATTTTATATTCTCTCTACTTCGGCCAGGCACTTAGATGAGATTTGCAGAGTATCCATGCAGATGTAGATGTAGATCGTCAGTTATTTTGCCGTGTATATAGAGAAACTGATCTACTACTTTAAATACCTCATTTCCTAATATAATTCCTTTCGTATCACCTGTTTTACTTCGACTACATTGCAGTGTACTTGTTTTGCTCCTGTTGATGTTCAACTTATATTCTTCTTTCAAGACACTGCCCATTCCATTCAGCTGCTCTTCCAAGTGAGTGTTATCATACAACGTTGTATAACCTCGGAAATAGAGTACAACACTGTCTCACTCATTTCTCAACCACTGCTTTCCTTTCATGCCCCTCGACTCTAACAACTGCCGTCTTATTTCTGGACAAGTGGTAAAAAGTCTTTCTCTCCTTGTATTTTGCTCCCATTACCTTCAGAATTTCAATCAACATTGTCAAAAGCTTTGTCTAGCTGTACAAATGCTATAAAAGTGGGTTTGCCTTTCCTTAACATGTCTTCTGAGATACGTCATAGGGTCAGTACAGCCTCGCGTGTTCCTACATTTGTCCTGAATCGAAACTGATCTTCCCAGAAGTCGGCTGCCATCAGTTTTTTCGTTTTTCTGTAAGGAACTCATTAAGTATTTTGCAACCAGGGCTTATTAAACTGATATTTCGGTAATTTTCAGACCTGACAGCAACTGCTTTATTTGAAACTGGAATTATGAAACTCTATTTGAAGTGTGTGGAACCGATTTACGCTGGAAAAAAGATCCAGCTGTGGGCAACTGGTTCAAATGAGGCGCTGTACACTGTTTGTTCGACGATATTAGGTCCACGCAGTTATTTGACAAGCCAGAACTTGAGTAAACAGTATTGCTATCGAGAAGAGAGGCCCTGCGCTGTTAGTGAAACTGTGTTATGTGAACAGCAGCAATTACGGTGCTGCATTGAGAGAGTATCGCCGACCGAAAGATCTGAGGAGAGGCACGATTTCATTAAATAGTTTAAAGAAGAGGACAATGAAATTCGAAAACATGGTTCAGCTTTATGTGGAACCGGGAAGAGGAAGGCGTCCTATCCCATTGGAAGTTGTTGCTGTTGCTGTAAATGACCATGCACAACGTGCTTCGAGTAGCAGTAGTCCTCCTGCAGTGTCACGAGAATTTCCCATGCCAGTGTCAAAATTACGGAAGTTTTGCTATCTATGTTACAGTGTTACCCGTACAAGAACCAGACGGTGCAGCGACTGAGACCACGTGAACCGCAGCAACGTTTTGAATTTTCTCTTCGGTTTTTGGCGCTGATCGAATTTGATTACATGTGGCCAGGTAATCTTTTGTGGAATGACGGAGCACATTATACCCTGTAGTGTGCACTGATTACACATAACTGCCGAACTCGGGGTACTGTTAAACTGCAAGTTTCGTACCAAAAGATATTGCACTCGCCGTATGTGACTGTATGGTGTAGATTCACAAGTACCTTTATTCGCTGTCCGTACTTCTTTGAAAGGGATGCACCCCGTGGGACTGTCTGGTGCACTGTGACTTTTTCATGTTATGAAGACCTCTTTGTATAGCATATCATTCCTGAAAGGGATTTTCACTCTGCAGCAGAGTGTGCGCTGGTATGAAACTTCCTGGCACATTAAAACTGTGTGCCGGACCGAGACCCGAACTCAGGACCTTTGCTTTTCGCGGACAAGTGCTCTACCAACTGAGCTACCCAAGCACGACTCAGGCCCCGTCCTCACGGCTTTACTTCTGCCAGTACCTCGTCTCCTACCTTCCAAACTTCACAGAAGCTCTCCTGAGAACCCTGCAAAACTAGCACTCCCGAAAGAAAGGATATTGCGCAGACATGGCTTAGCCACAGCCTGGTGAATGTTTCCAGAATAAGATTTTCACAGAAGTAAAGCTGTGAGGACGGGTCGTGAGTCGTGCTTGGGTAGCTCAGTTGGTAGAGCACTTGCCCGCGAAAGGCAAAGGTCCCGATTTGGTCTCGGTCTGGCACACAGTTTTAATCTGCCAGGAAGTTTCATATCATTGCTGCTTGGGGAGAACGCAACTGCGTGGAAACCACAGTTTTCATGAAACACCTTGTGTCGTTCGCTCAGTGAAAGATCGGCTTAATGCAAAGTTACACGAACATGTTATTTCAGAGGTTTTCCAGATGCATGGCCTGCAACATCGCGTGCTCTGAATCCACGTGACTTTTGGCTCTGGGTATATCTAAAAGAACGCAGTTCTCAGGGACACTTTCGGTCTCTAGTTGTTCTGAAGGCCACTATACAGCAACACCTTGCTCACATTCGACGAGAAGTGCTGTGTGCAGCTAGTCATCACGTCATTTTATGAATGCAGAATTTCGTCAGCGTCTGCTGTGGTAATATGGAACACATTGTGTAAACGGCGGTACAAAATGGCTCTGAGCACTATGGGACTTAACATATGTGGTCATCAGTCCCCTAGAACCTAGAACTACTTAAACCTAACTAACCTAAGGACATCACACACAGCCATGCCCGAGGCAGGATTAGAACCTGCGACCGTAGCAGTCGCACGGTTCCGGACTGCGCGCCTAGAACCGCGAGACCACCGCGGCTGGCTAAACGGCGGTTACTAATAATATTAACCATCATGCCTTTCTAACTTGTTTGACCTTTTCTGCGGACGTCCCGTTTCCAATCCCTTACATACATTTCTATATGTTTTTCTTGCATTCACAACGCAAGAATTGCACCTGGTATCGAAACTGGAATTAGTTTTATTCTAACGTAAATCTCTTTCTCAATAACGCATTACAATATCTACCAAGTTTAGCAGCCACATGATAATCACAGCCCACACCTTGACCTCTGTGAACAGCTGCATTTTACGGTATATTGATAATTTTTACTTATGGACAGTCTGACAGCAAATGAATAAAGCAGAATTTTAGTGCCATACACGTTTCGCCTTTATTTTCTGCAAGGCATCATCAGCGGCAGGTTGCGTGGACAATTTCTAGCATATTACGCTCCTGTTGCATTTTTGGTTTTGTTCTTCTTCTTATGAATGCCAATTTGAGGTTTTTTCCCCCATTCCACAGCACTATGAACTGATCAAAAATTTGACAGTCGGCAACAGAAACCAAAACATTGCATCGAAACAAGCGTTCAGTTCATAGTGCTGTGGAAATTAGCATTCATAAGAAGAAGAACAACACCAAAAATGCAACAGGAGCGTATTATGTAAGAAATTGTCCACGCAACCTGCCACTGATGATGCCTCGCAAAAAATCAAGGCGAAACGCGTATGGCACTAAAATTGTGCTTTATTCGGTTGCTGTCAGACGGTCCATAAGTAAAAAATATCAATATACCGTAATATTACACGCAACTGAGAAAGGCAGGACTTCAAAAGTAGAAGCTGCATTTTAATTGTATCCACCTGCTATCCCTTCAAAAGTGCACAGCCCCTTTTCCTCTCCCATCTTTGAATTTTTCCGAGTTTGTTCTCCGTCTCCAATGACCTCTATGCCGACGGGATGAAAAACCCTGATCTTCGTAGTTTTTTCTACTTTTTAGTTCTGTTTTCCATCGGCATACAGAATCAGATTTGTTCCCTCTTTGCTGACACATTGTGAGAAATCGTTCTGCTCACTAGATACGACGGACGCCTTCTTCCCTTACGAATTATCACAGCGTGTTTGTCGCATATAAAGGAGGCTACACAGCAAACACCGTTGGAGTACCACCACAGGGACGCACAGCTTGTATTGCAGCTGGACAGCTTCGGTAACAGTACTGCTTGCTCTAAACGGGCCTGTGTACCGAGCAGCGTTTGAATCGGAGCGCCGACCAAATAACCCGTCGCTGCGGAGCCGTGTTCGATGTGTACAAACAGCGCGCGAGGGCAGGGCCGCAGTCCGCTGGCCGCGACAGATGGAGGGCGCCCCCACCCTGCGGCCCGCTCGGCCCATCCAGCCGCCCCCGCCGCCCCCGCCGCTCCGCGCCACACAGCCAGCGACAAACGGCGCCGCATTTCACGCTATCGCGCCCCGCCGCCGGCGATAACCCCTGCTCTGGGCCGTTAGCTGGCGCGGGGCGGCGCTCCTCTGCGGGTCGCCCCCTTTCGACGACAGGGCACCCGCCAACCTCACGTCGCCTCTAGGGTCACGTCGACCTCCATTCCGAATACCACCGAGTGCTGGTAGGTGACGTACGAGGCAATTACGTAAAATATGATAAACTCACCAGACAAAGCACCAGTCACCCAGTTAGAAGCGCCCACTGCTGCTTTGGAGCGCTAGAGGCCAGGGGCGTGGAACCTGCGACCTGTGGGTCGCATAACCCCCAAAGAAAGTTGCAGTGCTGGTGCGCTCGGGCCTTATCACGTGTCGCCGAGCCAAGTCGGACGGGTTGCATGACAGACTCGCTAGGCGCTCAGCGGGCAGTGCGGCACTATGTTTTATAATTTTTCCAAACTCTTGCTTTCTTGCGCCCCCGGTTCGCGATGTACGACTAGCGGTCACAGAAGTCAAGGTCACTCGCTCTCTATACAGGGTGTTACCAAAAGGTACTAACTTGGAGGAAATGCAACAGCCCATGTTGTCATGTTGAAAGGACCTATATCCTTCCGTGGTTGCAGGGTGAATTTCACTTTGGACTAACTTTCCTACAAGAACGTGTATCCAAAGTAAATGGCATATTACTATATACATAACAAGGTCTACTGCGAGTCTTGGGATCTATTCCACAATGCCAGGTCTTGTAGGCGATGACATCTCGGTCGGCGAAAGATTGAAGTTCAGGAAGCGAAGCGTTTTCACAACGAACAATTGCTAGTGTAAACCAACCACTACCAGAATTTCCACTTGCGACGCCCAAAGTGAAATTCACCCTGCAACCACAGAAGAATATAGGTCCATTCAACATGACAGCTTTGGCTGTTCCATTTCCTCCAAGTTTATTCTCCAGGCTAATAATATGTTTGTAGACAGGCATGCGGTGGCGGCGTTGACGATAAACACGACGACGAGGCATAGTGCTTCAATGCTGTTGCAGATGGAGCTCACAGCGGAATGGTTCCGCTGGCGTTTACTGCCCGCTTATACAGGGTGTTACAAAAAGGTACGGCCAAACTTTCAGGAAACATTCCTCACACACAAAAAAAGAAAGATTTTACGTCGACATGTGTCCGGAAACGCTTAATTTCCATGTTAGAGCTCATTTTATTACTTCTCTTCAAATCACATTAATCATGGAATGGAAACACACAACAACAGAACGTACCAGCGCGACTTCAAACACTTTGTTACAGGAAATTTTCAGAATGTCCTCCGTTAGCGAGGATACATCCATCCACCCTCCGTCGCATGGAATCCCTGATGCGCTGATGCAACCCTGGAGAATGGCGTATTGTATCACAGCCGTCCACAATACGAGCACGAAGAGTCTCTACATTTGGTACCGGGGTTGCGTAGACAAGAGCTTTCAAATGCCCCCATAAATCAAAGTCAAGAGGGTTGAGGTCAGGAGAGCTTGGAGGCCATGGAATTGGTCCGCCTCTACCAATCCATCGGTCCACAGAATCTGTTGTTGAGAAGCGTACGAACACTTCGACTGAAATGTGCAGGAGCTCCACCGTGCATGAACCACATGTTGTGTCGTACTTCTAAAGCACATGTTTTAGCAGCACAGGTAGAGTATATCGTATGAAATCATGATAACGTGCTCCATTGAACGTAGGTGGAAGAACATGAGGCCAAATCAAGACATCACCAACAATACCTGCCTAAACGTTCACAGAAAATCTGTGTTGATGACGGGATTGCACAATTGCGTGCGGATTCTCCTCAGCCCACATATGTTGATTGTGAAAATTTACAATTTGATCACGTTGGAATGAAGCCTCATCCGTAAAGAGAACATTTGCACTGAAATGAGGATTGACACATTGTTGGATGAACCATTCGCAGAAGTGTACCCGTGGAGGCCAATTAGCTGCTGATAGTGCCTGCACATGCTGTACATGGTACGGAAACAACTGGTTCTCCCGTAGCATTCTCCATACAGTGACGTGGTCAACTTTACCTTGTACAGCAGAAACTTCTCTGACGCTGACATTAGGGTTATCGTCAACTGCACGAAAAATTGCCTCGTCCATTGCAGGTGTCCTCGTCGTTCTAGGTCTTCCCCAGTCGCGAGTGATAGGCTGCAATGTTCCGTGCTCCCTAAGACGCCGATCAATTGCTTCGAACGTCTTCCTGTCGGGACACCTTCGTTCTGGAAAACTGTCTCGATACAAACGTACCGCGCCACGGCTATTACCCCGTGCTAATCAATACATCAAATGGGCATCTGCCAACTCCGCATTTGCAAACATTGCACTGACTGCAAAACCACGTTCGTGATGAACACTGACCTGTTGATGCTACGTACTGATGTACTTGATGCTAGTACTGTAGAGCAATGAGTCGCATGTCAACACAAGCACCGAAGTCAACATTACATTCCTTCAATTGGTCCAACAGGCGGTGAATCGAGGAAGTACAGTACATACTGACGAAACTAAAATGAGCTCTAACATGGAAATTAAGCGTTTCCGGACACATGTCGACGTAACATCTTTTCTTTATTTGTGTGTGAGGAATGTTTCCTGAAAGTTTGGCCGTACCTTTTTGTAACACCCTGTATAAGCGGGCAATGCACGCCAGCGGAACCATTCCGCTGTGAGCTCTATCTGCAACAGTATTGAAGCACTATGCCTCGTCGTCGCGTGTATCGTCAACGCCGCCACCGCTTGCCTGTCTACAAACATATTATTAGCCTGGAGAATAAACTTGGAGGAAATGGAACAGCCCAAGCTGTCATGTTGAATGGACCTATATTCTTCTGTGGTTGCAGGGTGAATTTAACTTTGGGCGTCGCTAGTGGAAATTCTGGTAGTGGTTGGTTTACACTAGCAATTGTTCGTTGTGAAAACGCTTCGCTTCCTGGACTTGAATCTTTCGCCGACCGAGATGTCATCGCCTACAAGACCTGGCATTGTGGAATAGATCCCAAGACTCAAAGTAGACCTAGTTATGTATGTAGTAATGTGCCATTTACTTTGTATACACGTTCTTGTAGTAATGATAAACTCACCAGACAAAATACGTCACCCTATTAGAAGCGCCCACTGCTGCTCTGGAACGCTAGAGGCAAGGGACGTCCAACCTGCGTCGGTAAAAAAAGCTATAAAATTCCGATTATGTAAATTTATGAGAAACTGAATACTTTCAACGTGAAACTCCTGCCGTCAGATGCTCTTCTCTCATTGATCCCTTTCTTTTGCTCAGCGGTTATTGTTAGTGATAAGTATATTATGTGCAGCCTAAAAATACTCTTCTTCTTCCGGTGTAGTCCAGGAATGCAAAAAAGTTGGACAGCCCTGCTATAGACGGTGAAGAACTGGCATCTGTCGAGCATATGGCCCTCCAATGCTGGCGTAACTCATGGTGCAGAAATAGTGTATGTATGTGCAAGTCGTATGTTTGGATTTATCGCTGAAAGATTGAACTACCTGAAGATGCGACGGTGCAGCAGAAGGCAGAAATGAGGTATGTCATCTACATGTGCTCATGATCACACCGAGAAAGAAATTGTCCAATCTGATTGTGTCTCGGTGCCAGAAGTCCAAGCAATGTACAAGAAATAGTGTACCATTCTCAGGCATGCAACACGGTGTAAAAACAGTCGTCGTAAATGATTTCTTACTTCCTGTATTCCTAGGAACAGGAACTTTTCACGGCGCAAGTAGGACATGGCATTTCACGACGGCAGGGACACCAGACTGAAACGTATAGAGCTTTTGCATTTCCTCAGAGAATGAAACCACAAGCGCATTTCTGTTGTGAAGGAAGATCGTCGAAAACAAAGTGTTATCTTAGGTGTTTGCAGATGATGCTGTGCTTTATCGACTAGTAAAGTCATCAGAAGATCAAAACAAATTACACAACGATTTAGAAAAAATATCTGTTTGGTGCGAAAATTGGAAATTGACTCTAAATAACGAGAAGTGTGAAGTCATCCACATGAGTGCTGGAAGGGATCCGTTAACCTTCAATTACACAATAATCAGTCAAATTTTAAGGCCGTAAATTCAACTATACTCCTAGGAATTACAGTTACGTACAACTGAAATTGGAAGGAACACATAGAAAATGTTCTGGAGACGGCTAACCGAAGACTGCCTTTTATTGGCAGGACACATACAAAATGTAACTTATCTATTAAGGAGGCTGGCCACACTACGGTTGTCCGTCCTCTTTTAGAATACTACTGCGCGGTGTGGAATCCTTAACAGATAAGAATAAGGATAACATCGAGAAAGTTCAAAGAAGTGCAGTGCGTTTCGTATTATCGCGAAATGCGGGAGAGAGTGTCACTGAAATGATACAAAATTTGGGGTGGACGCCATTAAAACAAAGGCGTTTTTCGTTACGGCGGAATCTTCACACGAAATTTCAATCATCTTAATAAAATAACGGAAATCAAAGCTCGAATGGATTTGACTTAACTGTTCGTTTTTTTTTCGCGCACTGTACTAGACTGGAATAATAGAGAACTACTGTGAAGATGGTTCGATGAACCCTCTGCCAAGCACATAAATGTGATTTGCAGAGTATCCCTATAGATATACACTCCTGAAAATTGAAATAAGAACACCGTGAATTCATTGTCCCAGGAAGGGGAAACTTTATTGACACATTCCTGGGGTCAGATACATCACATGATCACACTGACAGAACCACAGGCACAAAGACACAGGCACAGAGCATGCACAATGTCGGCACTAGTACAGTGTATATCCACATTTCGCAGCAATGCAGGCCGCTATTCTCCCATGGAGACGATCGTAGAGATGCTGGATGTAGTCCTGTGGAACGGCTTGCCATGCCATTTCCACCTGGAGCCTCAGTTGGACCAGCGTTCGTGCTGGACGTGCAGACCGCGTGAGACGACGCTTCATCCAGTCCCAAACATGCTCAATGGGGGACATATCCGGAGATCTTGCTGGCCAGGGTAGTTGACTTACACCTTCTAGAGCACGTTGGGTGGCACGGGATACATGCGGACGTGCATTGTCCTGTTGGAACAACAAGTTCTCTTGCTGGTCTAGGAATGGTAGAACGATGGGTTCGATGACGGATTGGATGTACCGTGCACTATTCAGTGTCCCCTCGACGATCACCAGAGGTGTACGGCCAGTGTAGGAGATCGCTCCCCACACCATGATGCCGGGTGTTGGCCCTGTGTGCCTCGGTCGTATGCAGTCCTGATTGTGGCGCTCACCTGCACGGCGCCAAACACGCATACGACCATCATTGGCACCAAGGCAGAAGCGACTCTCATCGCTGAAGACGACACGTCTCCATTCGTCCCTCCATTCACGCCTCTCGCGACACCACTGGAGGCGGGCTGCACGATGTTGGGGCGTGAGCGGAAGACGGCCTAACGGTGTGCGGGACCGTAGCCCAGCTTCATGGAGACGGTTGCGAATGGTCCTCGCCGATACCCCAGGAGCAACAGTGTCCCTAATTTGCTGGGAAGTGGCGGTGCGGTCCCCTACGGCACAGCGTAGGATCCTACGGTTTTGGCGTGCATCCGTGCGTCGCTGCCCAGGTCGACGGGTACGTGCACCTTCCGCCGACCACCTCCGACAACATCGATGTACTGTGGAGACCTCACGCCCCACGTGTTGAGCAATTCGGCGGTACGTCCACCCGGCCTCCAGCATGCCCACTATACGCCCTCGCTCAAAGTCCGTCAACTGCAAATGCGGTTCACGTCCACGCTGTCGCGGCATGCTACCAGTGTTAAAGACTGCGATGGAGCTCCGTATGCCACAGCAAACCGGCTGACACTGACGGCGGCGGTGCACAAATGCTGCGCAGCTAGCGCCATTCGACGGACAACACCGCGGTTCCTGGTGTGTCGGCTGTGCCGTGCGTGTGATCATTGCTTGTACAGCCCTCTCGCAGTGTCTGGAACAAGTATGGTGGGTCTGACACACCGGTGTCAATGTGTTCTTTTTTCCATTTCCAGGAGTGTAGATGTAGAAGGATGAGCCACCTCAGTCCTAATGATTGTCAGGTTCTGGCTTTGCGACATTAGCCTTCGAGGCCTGATATAACGGTTTATGAGGTTTTTTTTGTGAATTTGTTGAGGACTCCGTGTATTTGCCCACCCTTCCAACAACTTGTTTGACGAGACGAACAGGACTGTCGTCTGAATGTTTATTGTGCCTCTATTAGAGAGCACATTGAATATTTGTGAAAGATAAGTGAATGGTTTGATCCTAAATGTAATTGTAAAAGGTGCACCAAGGTTGTATAAGCATCCGTATTGAAGATATTCTCTTCTAAATTCGGACGGTTATTTTGAAAAAAAAAAAGATGCTTTGTAGTCCCATGTGTAAGTTAAAACTTACAATGGGGTTCGTTTTTCATTCACGTAGAAGACATAGTCTTGTGAAACGGAATGAATCTTTCCAGAACGCTCAGCACTGTCAGGCAACGAACTGACCCCCTGGAAAGACATTTGTCATAAAGTGTCCTACTTGGCAAATCAATGGGCTTCATCTCATTCGTAACATTAAGAGAAAAGCACAGTCTGGACGAGATTTACCACGGCCTGTAATATTAGAGAACGGTTCCAGGAGGTAAATAGACGGCTTAATACCCGTCCAGAGAACGTCCGAGATTCGAGAGCGCCGCCAGACGCGAGAGGGCTACACACAGAGCCGAGGCGGCGGCGCCACAGAACGCGGGATAATCCCCTTCCAGCGCGCGCGGCCGCCGGCCGGGATCAGGAGTTCGCTGGCGTGACGTCATCGTGTCGCCCACGCTACAGCAGCCTGCGTGGGAGGCGCCGGACAGACCCTCGGTACACACCGCGCCACTAGGCGTAATTTGACGCACTCGCATTAGCGGCGACAGCGCAGAGCGACGACAGCCTCTCGAGAGCGTCACCGCTCTCGGCCGCCCTTTCCCTTTTAGTGGTACGCGCGACTAAGTAGCACACTTCAACACCTCCGTAAGATAACGGCAAGCGAATGTAGACGGTTTCTTCCTGTGGTATTTCAGTTGCGTAGCTTATGAACAGTATTTTGGGTGACGCATTGGCATTTTTAAAGGAAGTGCACTCTAAAACGCAAGAAAAGAACGAGGTACCACGAAGAAATTATCCGAAGGAGGCGGAAATCCGTAGATGTGACGGACATATAGAAACAAACAAATGATAACAATTTCAGAGAAAGTGGACGATCTATTCACGAGAAAGGGCTTTACAAATTGAGCAAGTCAATGATGTTTTGGTCCATACGACCGTGTATGGCATCCCGGTCTCCAGACTTATGCCCTTCCTATCAACTATGTCCGTCTGATTGCCTCCTTCCTCTTCCGCCACCCCTCCTACGTTACCGTCCGTAACATCGATTCCCGCACTTTCTACCTATATGCGGGTGTGCTCCAGGACTCTGTCCTCTCCCCTCTACCTCCTGTACAAAGCAGGTATCTCGGATAGAGGCGCCGGCGGTATTGGCCGAGCGGTTCGAGGCGCTACAGTCTGGAACCGAGCGACCGCTACGGTCGCAGGTTCGAATTCTGCCTCGGGCATGGATGTGTGTGATGTCCTTAGGTTAGTTAGGTTTAAGTAGTTCTAAGTTCTAGGAGACTGATGGGTACAGCAGTTAAGTCCCATAGAGCTCAGAACCATTTTTTTCCGACAGAGGGCCCTGCCCCTAGTACTCTAAACATTTTCAGTTGGGGAGAGATCCGGCGACTTTGCAAGGTGAGATTTGGCAAGAGCGAAGACAAGCACTAGAAACTCACGCCGTTTGCGGGCAGGCATTGCCTTACTGATATGTAAGCCCGCGATGGCTTGCCACGAAGGGTAACAAAACGGAACGTTGAATATTGTCCACGTATCGCTGTGCTGAAAGGGTGCCCCGGATGACAACCTAAGGGGTCCTGCTACAAAAATAAATGGTAATCGCCGTATGTCGGGTGACAGTCATGTTGGTATCCCACCCTGTCCTGGACGTCTGCAGGCATGTCTTCACTGATCATCGCGGCTCAGTACTCATCACTGGACAATTTTACTCCAGGCCGAAAACGTGTCTGGAGACGCCCTGGACAGTGGTGGGACAACAAGCTGACTGTCACCCTCCATATGGTCAGACAACCAGGAATGATAGTAGGGGTGGAATTTCTTTTCGTAGCAAAACCCCCTTGGTTGTCATCCACAGCACCCTTACAGCACAGCTTACTTAGACGATATTCTACGCCTCGTTTTGTTGCCGTTCATGGCAAACCATCGTGGGCTCACATTTCGGCAACAGAATGATCTTTGGGACATGGCGAGAATTTCTGTTGCTTCTCGTCTTCGCACTTGCCAAACCCTACATCGACCAGAAGGATCCCCGGATGTCTCCCCAAGTCAGAACAATTGGAGTGTTATTGGTAAGACCTTACAAGGAGGCCATGAATTTGACGATCTGACACTTCAGTAGGACAGAATTTGGCACGATATCCCTCAAGAGGACATCCAATAACTCTATAACCAATGGCAAGCTAAAAAACTACTTGCATAAGGGCCAGAGGAGGACCAACACGTTATTGACTTGCTCAATTTGTGAAGCTCTTTCTCGTGATTGGACTGAGCAAAGGTTTGGAATTTTTACGGGCGCTGATGACCGCGCAGTTGAGCGCCCCACAAACCAAACATCATCATCATCATCATCTTTCTCCTGAATAAAATATTCAATTTTTCTGTGATTACTTATTCGTCTGTACATGTATATCACATCGACAAGCTGTTAACACTCATTCTCTTCATCGCTGCCCACTCCGTTTTAGTACTCAAGTTTTGGAAATTTTATTTTATGAGTTCTTATAAACTTCCGGTCAATCGCAAAATCGAAATTACAGTAAAAATACTGTACAGATGTGCGCAGACGTGTTGCAGAGTGTCTCTAGTGCACCCACCTATCGCGTCACTTCGCACATTTTAGTTCTGAGCGCAATGTGAGCAGGTAAAGATGCCTGGAAAACAGTGTGAAATCCTGTTGAGTGGTTTGCCTGATTCCTTGCAGCCCGCATAATGCTACTGTCGCGCATTTCCTTCCTCAAGACAATCCACAGCACCATACTTCAGTGAAAACAAAGATGTTCCTGCAGCGTTTCCGATGGGAAGTGTTTGATGACACACAATACAACCCGGACTAGGCTCCCTGTGATTTTCATCTCTCCGCTTACTTGAACTGCTGTCGGCGAGAACAGCACTTTGTCACAGACAACGAGCTGCAGACAAGTGTAGGGCATTGGCGGAGATCAGGTTCGGCTACCTTCCATGACGAGCGTACTGGAGAGTTGGTAGCATGCTACGACAAATGTCTAGGTCGGAGAGTCGACTATGAAGAGAAGTATCAGAAAACCAAGTTATATATTGAAAAATAAAACATTTCTGATTTTCACGACCGATTGGAGGTTGGAACAGAAAAGAAAGAAAGTAATCGTATTTACCTTTGCGACTGGATGCTCGTATTGTCGCCCTTGTCGTCATTAACGTAACGGAGGGAAGTTGTGTGCGCCCCTTTTCCGTGGAGTGTGTAAACTTTGTTCTCTGTGTAAACATACGAGTATTTAATACACTCCTGGAAATAGAAAAAAGAACACATTGACACCGGTGTGTCAGACCCACCATACTTGCTCCGGACACTGCGAGAGGGCTGTACAAGCAATGATCACACGCATGGCACAGCGGACACACCAGGAACCGCGGTGTTGGCCGTCGAATGGCGCTAGCTGCGCAGCATTTGTGCACCGCCGCCGTCAGTGTCAGCCAGTTTGCCGTGGCATACGGAGCTCCATCGCAGTCTTTAACACTGGTAGCATGCCGCGACAGCGTGGACGTGAACGGTATGTGCAGTTGACGGACTTTGAGCGAGGGCGTATAGTGGGCATGCGGGAGGCCGGGTGAACGTACCGCCGAATTGCTCAACACGTGGGGCATGAGGTCTCCACAGTACATCGATGTTGTCGCCAGTGGTCGGCGGAAGGTGCACGTGCCCGTCGACCTGGGACCGGACCGCAGCGACGCACGGATGCACGCCAAGACCGTAGGATCCTACGCAGTGCCGGAGGGGACCGCACCGCCACTTCCCAGCAAATTAGGGACACTGTTGCTCCTGGGGTATCGGCGAGGACCATTCGCAATCGTCTCCATGAAGCTGGGCTACGGTCCCGCACACCGTTAGGCCGTCTTCCGCTCACGCCCCAACATCGTGCAGCCCGCCTCCAGTGGTGTCGCGAGAGGCGTGAATGGAGGGACGAATGGAGACGTGTCGTCTTCAGCGATGAGAGTCGCTTCTGCCTTGGTGCCAATGATGGTCGTATGCGAGTTTGGCGCCGTGCAGGTGAGCGCCACAATCAGGACTGCATACGACCGAGGCACACAGGGCCAACACCCGGTATCATGGTGTGGGGAGTGATCTCCTACACTGGCTGTACACCTCTGGTGATCGTCGAGGGGACACTGAATAGTGCACGGTACATCCAAACCGTCATAGAACTCATCGTTCTACCATTCCTAGACCGGCAAGGGAACTTGCTGTTCCAACAGGACAATGCACGTCCGCATGTATCCTGTGCCACCTAACGTGCTCTAGAAGGTGTAAGTCAACTACCCTGGCCAGCAAGATCTCCGGATCTGTCCCCCATTGAGCATGTTTGGGACTGGATGAAGCGTCGTCTCACGCGGTCTGCACGTCCAGCACGAACGCTGGTCCAACTGAGGCGCCAGGTGGAAATGGCATGGCAAGCCGTTCCACAGGACTACATCCAGCATCTCTACGATCGTCTCCATGGGAGAATATCAGCCTGCATTGCTGCGAAAGGTGGATATACACAGTACTAGTGCCGACATTGTGCATGCTCTGTTGCCTGTGTCTATGTGCCTGTGGTTCTGTCAGTGTGATCATGTGATGTATCTGACCCCACGAATGTGTCAATAAAGTTTCCCCTTCCTGGGACAATGAATTCACGGTGTTCTTATTTCAATTTCCAGGAGTGTATTTATGTGTATCGTATTTTATCAGCCCAGCATTAGCCTGCATGAGTGCGGGGAGCCCCCTAAAAACCACAATGAGAATGGTGACTGCACCAGCCACGGTCGTTATTCCACCGCTCGGATTTGACCCGGGTGTGGCTCGCCTTCCTGTCTCGACAGCTAGCACGCTGTGCGTTATGCTGTAATAGCAGCCCAAACACGTTATTAATGTGTGCGTATGTTTCAGTTCTAAGCTGTCTTCGCGCAAACGTAATTGATGTATTTTCTGTAGGAGGTAGCTATGATCAAATAAACCGTTTAATACAAGTTTATTTTCAGTTACCATAAAATTATTTACATCAATCCTGCATTACAACGTTCTTCCAGTGGCATCAAAAAAATGAAAAATCTAAAATAAAGTAAAAACAGGTGTAAGATTAAAAGAATCGAAAATTATCCAGCATGTACATCTACGAACATTTTCTGCAAAGTAATGTGAAGAACATGACAGAAGGAAGGAGTACAGTCTGATCAAATTAATATGACCACAGCCTATGTCCGATGTCAACATGCAACAACCACTGGCAGACGGCAATTGGCACCACTAGCAGTGAGGAGTACATAAATTATGACGGGAAAGAGTGCAGTCGTTGTCCTAATGTGGAAACGGAGCGAATCATCTGGCATCCAAAAGGGCATGATCATTGACTTTTAGGTCAAGGGTGGAAGCATTTCTGAAACGGCTAAGTTTGTAATATGTTTGCGTGTCTTCGTAGTTTAAGTATACCATGCATGGTCATACTCCCAGCTAGGTTGGATACGCCCATATAAGGGACGCGATCTCCACACGATGTGCCTACTTCATCAATTTATTAGATCGTCTCACATTAAACACCTATCATCATTCCACAACCGCAATACCAGATCGGATACGTCTATCATCTTGGCTGTACCTGTACATAACACAAAATCTTTCTCCGTGTCATTCTCCCCTGTGATCTGCGTCTTATCCAGAACCACTCAACATTCAAGAGGGAACTCAAAACTTACATATTAGGGACGGTATAGCCACCATTGTAGTGCCCCTCTCATCTCTTTCTTTATCCTCTCCATCATAGCTTCGAATTTTACCATTCTATTTCTCTTCCTCTAACCTTTCTACGTCTTCTATGTCTCTTTCACCCCATTCGATCGTCTTATGTCTCTGCTCGATGAGAATAACTCACAAGCTGCAAGAACATAACGAGAAAATTCCCAACTAGCAATAGGACTGACATTCATAAAAGAAAAATGTGTTTACTTTCATAGACATAGTCATTACTATTATTATTATTCTTGATTGTTATAATTATTTTTTGATTGTTATAATTATCATTGTACTACTGTTATAATCTCTGTTTTTTCTTTAACATTAATACTGTGTAACGCGTTATATGTCCTTTTGTTCTGTAGATACTGAAATTCGTTCAATCTGAGTATGCCTGGTTATGTGTGAGAGAGGGCCTGAAGGCCCTAATCTTGCCAGGTAAAATAAATAAATAAATAAATGCCACTACCCAAACCTGAGCAAAGACAACTGTGATGCACCACATTCCATAGATGACAGGAATGAACGACGGTTGCGAAGATATGTACTGCCGAATAGACGTGCAACTGTTGCGCACAGATAAACCAAAGAGCTACCAACAGTGTCTCCTCATCGATATTTCAGCGAACGATGCTGTGTGTGGGCAGCAGGCGCGAGGTTGATGCACCCAGGCTGACTGCTATTCATCGCCGACGAAGGCCGGTATTTGCACGCCAGTACCACAACTGCACGTCCACTGAATAGCGACAGCCGCCCTTTGCAGATGAATCACGTTTCATGCTCCATGGGACAGATGGCCGACACCCTGTAACAATCATCGGAAGGGTCCAGGACGGAGGAGGGAGCCTTGTGGTCTGGGGAATGTTTTCATGTCATTCCTTGTTGGGTGATTTAGTCATTCTAAAAGACACAATGGATTAACACAAGTATGAAGCTATCCACGGGGACCGTTTCCACCCTAGGGGCAGTCTGTTTCTCCTCAGCACGATGGCGTCCTCCAGCAGGACACTGCAACGTGCCACACAACTCGCAGTGCACGCAAGTGGTTCGAAGAGCATCAGGTTAAGTTAACCGTACTCCCCTCGCCACCAGACTCCCCTGATTTAAACCCAATCGAGAATCTGTGAGACCACATCGATTTGGCTGTTCGCGCTATGGTTCTCTACTGAAAAAACCTAGCGCAACTGACCATGGCACCGAATTCGTCCTGGTTCCACAGCCCTCTCTCTCTTCCTGTACGTCTCGCAGCGGCCCGAGCTGCAAAAGGTGCTTATTAAAGCTTTGACACGTGGTCACATTAATATGACTGGATTGTGTATTTCCTATGGGATTGAACCGCCTGCGCTAGCAGTACAGAGCGAATTATCCTGTGGAAAGGGGCAAAAAAGGAGTTCCTGTCGGTTTCACTCAACATAGAAACTTTATCTATCAACGCAAAATATTACAACAACGATGCAAAACACTTAAAACTTTAATCGACCTCCCTCGATTAACTTTAGATCGGCTGTAGGCCACACTCAAGATCCAAGACACAAGGCCTACGCAAGAAATTGAATTATAAGGTTCGTCTGGAGGTTTCACCCAAAACTATTTTCTAAATATTCAATCTAAACAAGTTCAAGGCCTTAGCAATTCAATTTTAATGGAACTTGGCTGGAGGCCGCATATTAGGCAATAAGAAGAGTTTCAATCAAAAGGCAGAAGACCTTATCTTAAAACAAAAGCATAAAAATTTTATGCCTTAAGGGCAAGACAAGAACATTAATTTAAGAGACACTAAAACTCGCCTGAAGGCAGCAAATTAAGCAGTAAGAAGAGTTTCAATCAAAAGGCAGAAGGCTTTACCTTAAAACAAAAGCATAACAATCTAAGGCCGGCCGGAGTGGCCGAGCAGTTCTAGGCGCTACAGTCGGGAGCCGCGCGACAGCTACGGTCGCAGGTTCGAATCCTGCCTGAGGCATGGATGTTTGTGATGTCCTTAGGTTAGTTAGGTTTAAGTAGTTCTAAGTTCTAGCCCCCCCCCCTCCCCCCATGAACCTTGGACCTTGCCGTTGCTGGGGAGGCTTGCGTGCCTCAGCGATACAGATGGCCGTACCGTAGGTGCAACCACAACGGAGGGGTATCTGTTAAGAGGTCAGACAAACATGTGGTTCCTGAAGAGGGGCAGCAGCCTTTTCAGTAGTTGCAGGGGCAACAGTCTGGATGATTGACTGATCTGGCCTTGCAACATTAACCAAAACGGCCTTGCTGTGCTGGTACTGCGAACGGCTGAAAGCAAGGGGAAACTACAGTCGTAATTTTTCCCGAGGACATGCAGCTTTACTGTATGATTAAATGATGATGGCGTCCTCTTGGGTAAAATATTCCGGAGGTAAAATAGTCCCCCATTCGGATCTCCGGGCGGGGACTACTCAGGAGGACGTCGTTATCAGGAGAAAGAAAACTGGCGTTCTACGGATTGGAGCGTGGAATGTCAGATCCCTTAATCGGGCAGGTAGGTTAGAAAATTTAAAAAGGGAAATGGATAGGTTAAAGTTAGATATAGTAGGAATTAGTGAAGTTCGGTGGCAGGAGGAACAAGACTTTTGGTCAGGTGAATACAGGGTTATAAATACAAAATCAAATAGGGATAATGCAGGAGAAGGTTTAATAATGAATAAAAAATAGGAGTGTGGGTAATCTACTACAAACAGCATAGTGAACGCGTTATTGTGGCCAAGATAGACACAAAGGCCATGTCTACTACAGTAGTACAAGATTATATGCCAACTAGCTCTGCAGATGATGAAGAAATTGATGAAATGTATGATGATATAAAAGAAATTATTCAGGTAGTGAAGGGAGACGAAAATTTAATAGTCATGGGTGACTGGAATTCGTCAGTAGGAAAAGGGAGAGAAGGAAACATAGTAGGTGAATATGGATTGGGGCTAAGAAATGAAAGAGGAAGCCGTCTGGTAGAATTTTGCACAGAGCATAACTTAATCATAGCTAACACTTGGTTCAAGAATCATAAAAGAAGGTTGTATACATGGAAGAATCCTGGAGATACTAAAAGGTAGCAGATAGATTATATAATGGTAAGACAGAGATTTAGGAACCAGATTTTAAATTGTAAGACATTTCCAGGGGCAGATGTGGACTCTGACCACAATCTATTGGTTATGACCTGTAGATTAAAACTGAAGAAACTGCAAAAAGGTGGGAATTTAAGGACATGGGATCTGGATAAGCTGAAAGAACCAGAGATTGTACAGAGTTTCAAGGAGAACATAAGGGAACAATTGACAGGAATGGGGGAAAGAAACACAGTAGAAGAAGAATGGGTAGCTCTGAGGGATGAAGTAGTGAAGGCAGCAGAGGATAAAGTAGGTAAAAAGACGAGGGCTGCTAGAAATCCTTGAGTAACAGAAGAAATATTGAATTTAATTGATGAAAGGAGAAAATATAAAAATGCAGTAAATGAAGCAGGCAAAAAGGAATACAAACGTCTCAAAAATGAGATCGACAGGAAGTGCGAAATGGCTAAGCAGGGATGGCTAGATGACAAAAGTAAGGATGTAGAACCTTATATCACTAGGGGTAAGATAGATACTGCCTACAGGAAAATTAAAGAGACCTTCGGAGATAAGAGAACCACTTGTATGAATATCAAGAGCTCAGATGGCAACCCAGTTCTAAGCAAAGAAGGGAAGCCAGAAAGGTGGGAGGAGTATGTAGAAGGTTTATACAAGGGCGATGTGCTTGAGGACAATATTATGGAAATGGAAGAGGATGTAGATGAAGACGAAATGGGGGATAATATACTGCGTGAAGAGTTTGACAGAGCACTGAAAGACCTGAGTCGAAACAAGTAGCCCGGAGTAGAGAACATTCCATTAGAATACTGACGGCCTTGGGAGAGCGAGTCATGACAAAACTCTACCAGCTGGTAAGCAAGATGTATGAGACAGGTGAAATACCCTCATACATCAAGAAGAATATAATAATTCCAATCCCAAAGAAAGCAGGTGCTGACAGATGTGAAAATTACCGAACTATCAGTTTAATAAGTCACAGCTGCAAAATACTAACGCGAATTCTTCAGAGACGAATGGAAAAACTGGTAGATGCGGACCTTGGGGAAGATCAGTTTGGATTCCGTAGAAATGTTGGAACACATGAGGCAATACTAACCTTACGACTTATCTTAGAAGAAAGATTAAGAAAAGGCAAACCTACATTTCTAGTATTTGTAGACTTAGAGAAAGCTTTTGATAATGTTGACTGGAATACTCTCTTCCAAATTCTGAAGATGGCAGGGGTAAAATACAGGGAGTGAAAGGCTATTTATAATTTGTACAGAAACCAGATGGCAGTCATAACAGTCGAGGAGCATGAAAGGGAAGCAGTGGTTGGGAAAGGAGTGAGACAGGGTTGTAGTCCCTCCCCGATGTTATTCAGTCTGTATATTGAGCAAGCAATAAAGGAAACAAAGAAAAATTCGGAGTAGGTATTAAAATTCATGGAGAAGAAATAAAAACTTTGAGGTTTGCCGATGACATTGTAATTCTGTCAGAGACGGCAAAGGACTTGGAAGAGCAGTTGAACGGAATGGACAGTGTCTTGAAAGGAGGATATAAGATGAACATCAACAAAAGCAAATCGAGGATAATGGAATGTAGTCAAATTAAATCGGGTGATGCTGAGTGAATTAGATTGGGAAATGAGACACTTAAAGTAGTAAAGGAGTTTTGCTATTTAGGAAGTAAAATAACTGATGATGGTCGAAGTAGAGAGGATATAAAATGTAGACTGACAATGGCAAGGAAAGCGTTTCTGAAGAAGAGAAATTTGTTAACATCGAATATAGATTTATGTATCAGGAAGTCATTTCTGAAAGTATTTGTTTGGAATGTAGCCATGTATGGAAGTGAAACATGGACAATAACTAGTTTGGACAAGAAGAGAATAGAAGCTTTCGAAATGTGGTGCTACAGAAGAATGCTGAAGATAAGGTGGATAGATCACGTAATTAATGAGGAGGTATTGAATAGGATTGGGGAGAAGAGAAGTTTGTGGCACAACTTGACTAGAAAAAGAGATCGGTTGGTAGGACATGTTTTGAGGCATGAAGTGATCACAAATTTAGCATTGGGGGTCAGCGTGGAGGGTAAATATCGTAGAGGGAGACCAAGAGATGAATACACTGAGCAGATTCAGAAGGATGTAGGTTGCAGTAGGTACTGGGAGATGAAGAAGCTCGCACAGGATAGAGTAGCATGGAGAGCTGCATCAAACCAGTCTCAGGACTGAAGACAACAACAACAACAACAAGTTCTAGGGGACTGATGACCGCAGAAGGTAAGTCCCATAGTGCTCAGAGCCATATGAACCATTTGAACCATAACAATCTTATGCCTTAAGGGCAACATAAGAACATTAATGTAAGAGACATTGAAACTCGGCTGGAAGCCGCATGTCAACCAAAAGCCAAATAACTAAAATCCAAACGGAAAAATTACTACATAACACATAAGGAGCGGCGCTCAGAAGTTTTCCAACGATCAGCCTGGGACTGTAACACTAACGCCCGTTTAGGTGACACAGGCAGCCTGTCCAATGACTTTTTAATCTGAAGCAACCCAACCGACAGACAGCCGACCGACCAATCAACCAAATCAGTTCCGCTCCACGCAAACAGCAAAACGACCACAAGATTTCAATACACGACACACAGAATATTGGCATCCACACCGACTAAACAATACCTCAGTTGTCGAACTACATGCAGCAATAACACGACGAGGAAAATACACTGCCTAAAATTACGCCAACGACCAGGGCAGGTAACCGGAACGTCAACGGCCACAAGGCAGAAGATATCGCTGGTGAACTTCCATAACAGGGAATAAATTAAGTTACATTTCCCAGAAAGACAGTTCATTTGTGTCGCCAGCGGTTGGCGAGCACTGGTTGTCCGCACCTCACCGGCGCTCCGTCCGCGACTTCACTGTTGCTGCGTCCCGACTGCACTGCTGGTCCGTCCTGAACTGCCAGACACACGACGACACGGAAATACTATCGGTCGCTCCATAGGTGGTACGACAGTGCACTTATCGATACGCGCTGCTGCTGCCGCTCACGGGCAAGTAAGGGAAGAAGTCAGTGACGCCAGTAAGTGGAATAAGAAAACGAGGCGGCAATACCGTCACAGAAGATGACAAACAATAAATGGCTTGAGCACGAGCCGAGCACGGCTCAGGTACCACTTGTTAGCTTTTCTTGCCGTTCCAGTCGCATATGAAGTGCAGGAAGAATAAGTTAATCTGTGCGTGCTGTAATAAAATTAGTCCAGTTTTGTTTAAGGGCAGTACGGGATCGATGTGAAGGGGGCTGAGTAATATTTTTTGATTCTTCACTTAATACTGTTTGTTGGAACTTCAGAAGTAGGTTTTCGCCGTATAATCGGCTTTTATTTTCAGTTGTCCGTAAACTCATTTTCTCTCTCTCTCCGTGTCACTCCACTCTTAATCAAACAAATCTGCAACTATTGGTGCTGTCCGTCTGAGTAGTTAGTTCAGGGCTTCCCAACGTGTGGTCCGCGGACCCCTTAGGGGTCTGCCGGCTCTTTCTAGGGGGTCCGCGGCCACCATTCACCAAATCGTGTAGAATAATCAGTAAAATTATTGAATAAAATGTGAAAATCAAATTCATCACTTTTTTGTGTGAAAAACATGTGTAAAATAACGAGTAAAATTATTGAATAAAAGATGAAAATCAAATTCATCACTTTTCTGTGTGAGAAACATGTGTACATTTACTTCATGTCGTATTCCCAAACAGCCTTTGCGGTTCCTAAGTGAGAACGCATACACAGTTTAGTGCCGAAGAATGCGGCTTCTCTGATTGTTTCGCAACAATACGGGGGTCGCTTGTGCGCCGGCTCACCGCGGTAGATCCGCTGAAACCTTTTATGCATGCGCGGAGCGAGCTTTGTCGACCAATCACAGCGCTCGCTGGTACTTATGCGGCCCCAGACATCATTAAATGTTAAACTTTCTTTGTCAGTGCACTACCTATTTCATAAGTCGATTTTTGACCTTCAAGTTGTTTTCATTCATCTCTAAACCAAAGATTATTGATACTTCGGGGAGAGGGGAGCGGGAGAGGGGGGAGGCGGTCATTGGGAACATGGAAGTTGTATTAAGAAGCTTTCAGTTCCCATGGGTTTCGCTCTGAAATTTAAAGTTACTGTGCTCTTGACTGACTAGGGGTCCGCCATGGATTTTCGACTGAAGAAGGGGTCCACCAGCTGAAAAGGTTGGGAATCCCTGCGTTAGTTGTATCTGGCATGGTCCTCACGTAGTTGACCAATATTCTAGAATGGATCGCTCGAGTGTCTTGTAAGCAATATCTTTTGTAGAATGTTTGCATTACTTTTCAACCAATGAACCCAAGCTTGCCAGCACCTTTATCATCGACTGAGTCTGATAATTATTTAATACTGCGAGGTGTTTATATGAATTAACTGAGTCCAGTTATTACTCAGTGATGTAATCGTAGCATACAATTTTTATGCGTTTGGTGAAGTGTACAGTTTTATGAATATCAACATTTTAAACAAGTTGTCTGTCTTTGCTCCACTACGAAACTTTACCCACATATGACTGGATATTGCTGCAGTTTTTTTTTTCAGATAGTGCTTCATCATAGATAACTGCATATTCGAAAAATTGGAGGAACTGTAGTCATTAGTAAAATGCTGGTGAGAGATCAAACTTTTTTTTTATCCATTGACAGCAGTTTCAGTGACGCAGAAACGTTTTTACTTTACTTTTTTTTGTTGCTGTAGGAACGTTCGCATACGGTCTGATGTAACTAATTATAGGATACATGATGATGATCGATTGATCCAACCAGTTGATGAATGCCTGTTTCGTTATAAGCAGCTATTCGTGGTGCTAAAATATGACGCAACGCGGGATTTGTCGAGCGGTCTTAGGTCCTGCAGTCATGGTGGTGGTGGTTGTTAGTGTTTAACGTCCCGTCGACAACGAGGTCATTAGAGACGAAGCGCAAGCTCGGGTTAGGGAAGGATTGGGAAGGAAATTGGCCGTACCCTTTCAAAGGAACCATCCTGGCGTTTGCCTGAAACGATTTAGGGAAATCACGGAAAACCTAAATCAGGATGGCCGGAGACGGGATTGAACTGTCGTCCTCCCGAATGCGAGTCCAGTGTGCTAACCACTGCGCCACCTCGCTCGGTTGCAGTCATGGACTGTGCGGCTGAGCCCGGCGGAGGTTCGAGTCCTCCTTAGTTCATGGGTGTGTGTGTTTGTCCTTAGGATAATTTAGGTTAAGTAGTGTGTAAGCTTAGGGACTGATGACCTTAGCAGTTAAGTCCCATAAGATTTCACACCCATTTGAACATTTTTGAACATAAAATATGACTTGTTTTCAAAAATAGCTCTGCTGAAATACATAGAAGGCACTGTCATGGCACATACACACACAAACTTGATTTCTTATCGAGACGAACCATATGAGTTGCTGGAAAAGATTGTCCACCATGAATGTTAGGACATGTCAGTTTTTTGTTTTTTTAGTAGAAAAATACTCAGCTTGACTAAAAGTTAAACACAATAAGGACATGGTCGAATGTCAGTGTAACTTCGGACCCGTACGCGAATCAGAGAGTTATGTAAATGACTCAAGTTGCAATTCTCTGTTACAGGTAGAACGACTGCCAGAGGATGTTAGTGTTGCTCGTGTTTAGTGATGTTACCAAGCCTGGTTGGGTATATGAGATGGCAGGAATAGCGTCAGATGATGAGTGATCACTGTGTAGGACACAGAGTGGTCACATACTCGTGAGAGAGACAATTGTCAGCGCCTGCCAGAGTTTGAAAGGGGCCTCGTTGTGGATCTTCATTTGGCCATCTGATCGAATCATTCAGTATCCATCCAGACCTGTGGGGCATTCGGATATGAGAGTTGTACAATGCTGGATCAATGATCTGATCTACCACTTTGACAACTGCAAAGGGGGCCGCCATATTTGTAAGAAGGACATCGTAACACAGTTGCATCTGTCGTTTAAGAAGAAGTAACGGCCTCCCTGCAACACCCTGTATTATTGCACATGATTTGTCGGAGACTATCAGCTACCGAACTAAGAAATTATCGTCCCACGCATAGAATGCCGTTGACAGCACAACCGAAGTGGCTGCGTTTGGAGTGGCGTCTTGATTGTGAAGCGTGGCCTGCTGATTAATGGCGTAGCGTTGCTCTTCTGCATTACTCTGGATGACAATCGTCACAGAGTGTGGCGGCGATATGGGTAGAGGTAGAATTGTTCCATATTTCTGGAGATGCGTAGCTATGTTACTGTTGGCGTCATGGTGCGAGGAGCCATCGAACGTGACTTCAAGTCACGACTGGCAGTGTTTGAGGGAACTGTGATGACACAACGGTACGTGACGGCTATCCTGCTTCTCGTGTTTTACCCCTTATGCGACACTATCGTGGTGACATTTTTCAACATGACAATTCTCGTCCACACATGCCATGTGCCTATATAAACTGTATGATGTTCAAGTACTCTCGTGGCCAGCAAGATCCCCAGATCTGTCCCCGAGAGAACGCGTGTTAACTCCGTCCCAGTGCTAGTATACGAGACATAGAAGACAAGTTACAATACTTGTGAGTCACATTGAATCAGAGGAGGACACAGCGACTTTACGACCCCTTCACTGTTGAATCAGTGCACCCTGGCAAGATGACAGTGATAAGCGGGCTCATACTACCGAGTTTGGCTTGATTTTGCAATCACAGAAATAGCATCACATACCCTGTCAAACCGCTATGTTTTTAAATCGTATGTTCCTCCTCTTCTGAGTGATTCACTTTTTGTCAGTCGGTGTAATTAGAAATGGGATAAAGACCGAATAGGGAAAGGACAACAAGCATGCCATTGCGGCATTTGCCTGAACTGATTTCTGGAACTCACGAAACGTAACTCAAGACGTTCAGAAGAGCGACTGAATCGAATACGACTCCACTGCTTTAACTACGCCGCCTCGTTGTCATGTAGAAGAGTAAGTCAAAGTCATCGGTGTTAAGTCCCAGTAATTTCTTTGGAGCTACCTCTGTTTCAGTGATCATTGAGAAAAGAAGACCATGTGCTAGAAAAAGTGCCATACTGTATTGGAGAATAAATGACTTATTATGTTCTTTTATTTTCTTTGTACTTTTAACTACACAACTATACGAGTATTTGACGATGCCGTAACACGTTTCGAGCATCCAGTGGTCTTCTTCAGACCGACAGTAGATAAAAAGTGGATGTAACGAATTATTTTATGTATAAAGTATCCCAAGTAACTAGATACATAGTGATAAAGAATAAAAACATTCCTAAAGGCACATGCTATAAGTGTTTATGTATATTGCTGTTCTCATAACTCTCATTGAACCAATCGACAACTTGCTTGGCCCAACCAGTAAACGGAATATTGCGTTACTCCTATGCAATATTTTTTCCTTTTTTAATGCATCCTCATAATCGTTTCTATAAGCGTCACCCAGCCCCGTCTCCAGTTATAAATACTGAAATGTGTAAATAGTTCTTTATTTTTTTTAACTCTTTAAGCGAGGGGGGGGGGGGGGGGGTATGACGTCAAACGGGCCAACTTGGAGCAGGAGAGGCATCTCAGGACATTTTAATTTCCACTGTCTATACTTTTACTAATAAATTCATAAAGCTTTGTCAGCATCACCAGAAAGTATGCAGGATTCACACCCATTGCACTGGAAGTTCAAAAACATAAGAAAATAATTTTTTTTACGTGCGAAATTTCATCATTTCTTGACTTACAAATGGCTGCATTTGTTGCTATAGGTACACTTTTCTTCATAAGTTAGAGAGATTCTTTTATGAATTTTGCACAGCATACAAACCATACTTACAGGTGTATGAAACTCTAGAATTTATTTAATTTGTGAAAAAACGAATGAGCTGTTATATTTTAAACTTCATGTTTAGAAGAAACACAAATTTCTAGTTAATTACCTCAATTTTTACCACGGTTTTTAATAGATTTATAAAATTCTAGAATTTCATACATCTTTCAGTATAGTTTGTATGCTGTGCAAAGTTCATCGAAGAATCTCTGTTACTTATGAGGAAAAGTGTACCTATAGCAACAAATGCTGCCATTAGTAAGTGAAAAAAATGATGAAATTTCACACGTATAAAAATTTATTTTGTCATGTTTTCGAACTTCCAGTGCAGTGGGTATGAATCCTGAAGCCTTCCTGGTCATGCTGACATAGTTTTATGAATTTATTTGTAAAAGTATAAACACTGGAAATTAAAATGTCCTGAGATGCCTCTCCTGTTCCAAGTCGGTCCGTTTGACGTCCACACCCCCGTTAAAGTACTGCTTTAAAAATCGTATCATGTGGCTCTAATTAATCTTCTTCTTTTACTTGTGCCTGAATCCCGCATCGTCGCATTGACATCATGGGTTTGAACGGCTGTGGCTTTGTTAAGGGCTGGCTGTATGCCATTCCTGCATCAAGCCCGTTACCCCCTACGACGGAATACTTTACCCAAGTGTCTCAGTGTAGAGTTATTCAAGTGAAAGTGAGTGAAACATATGTTTGCGGATCGTGTAATTGAGGCGTGACTGTGGGAGATGTGGGACACCGCCTACGAACCAGATCCACGCTGGCCGGTACACAGATCCGCGGCGAATTTGAATCGTGGCCGAAGCAACTCCGCGTCCCGAAAGCGGTGGCTTAACAGCCCGGCGATATGGGCGGCTGCATTACTCTGATGAACGTAACTAACAAAATTACAAATGTCGGGCTATACCAACTACTGGTTTCAGTTTTATTGATAATGTAGTGGAAACACCTGCAGCATATGGTCTTGGGTATAATTTTACTCTTTTATATCTTTATGTAGATAATTACTTGGTAAATTTTATGGAATGATTCTGCGTTTCAGTTTTTTGCCTACTGACAGTCTGAAAATGGCCACTGCTTGGACGAAACCGGTTACGTCATTGTGATACGATCATGTGCTTATGTTGTGAAATTTTTTTGTGTGTACATAAAATAAAAGAACGTAGGCCATGTGTGCAAGATGTTTTACACTTTGTTCATTCGTCGTAGCAAAAGCAACAGAACTGTAAAAGACTTCGTGTCAGGAAGGGGGGATATAATGCTTACATCCCACTCGTGACACCAATTGTAAAAGAGTACGTGGTTGGGAATGGGGAGAAAAACTTGTGACACCTATGTTAATGTATAAAATGGCAGGGAAGGGGGAAGAAGACTGTTAAATATGCCTCGTGGCGGCAGTGTGCAGGGGGTCGAGCGCTCAGGATTTGATAGTGGGCATCCAGCGCTGCCGTTAAATGACAAAACAGGAAATTAAGTACAATGAACAGGATATATTTCAATATACGAAGTACAAAGGGCGCACCTAGGGTCAAAAGTTAGCAGGTTTAGGCCAATCTAAGAGGTCAAACAATTAATTAAAATGGGTAGCGGAAGGGGAAGCGGTTCATGTTAACTTACAGTTGGTGGCCGGTAGTGAAAAGCAGAGCCAGAGGCTCTGACTTCCAAAAAGAAGTCTGTTCTGCTCGAAGTCTGGATTACAAGAGAGAGAAGCAACTGCGTTCCGCTCTGCAGGACGCTCCGGCGTCCACACACGTGATCGGTATCTCTCGCACGCTATTGGCTAAAATCAATGGCGTGAATTCGCTAGCAGTTTCAGCAGATGGCTCAGGGCATCTCTTGTCAGCAGTTTTAACTGGACAGAACTGCCTCGGTTTTGAAAGGCAAGCGACTTGTGTCACGTAGATACTGGGAGAAAACTTGTAAAGATTCCACTGGGTCTTTGAAATAAATTTTTGAAACTAATTCCCTAAAATATTCCTTGACTGGCTACCATCCTATACAGAACTGTCATGTCGGTATACAGAGGTACAGAGCGCTTCTTGCCGTGTTTATTATTTTACGAAGTGAGACACCGAGATGTAGTGTAGCCTTGTACTGGCTCGTCCACTGAACGTAGGAAGAAGTGTGTCGTCTTTCATCGACGGCATTCCAGTGCAGTGTGTCCCTGCCTTCTGCTCCTCACCCTCAAAAGCCACTCCCGTGGAACGCTTCGCCGCTGTCTCGGAGAATGACTTTGCCACCGATACCAACTGCCAAAACTTGGCTCTCCCACGCCCCTGGCACTCTAACAGAGGAACTCTTCTTGTCTCACGAACTTGTGTCGAGTTTTTTCTCTGCCGCCATGTTTCGGTCTCCTGACTTGGCGTCACTTGTAAGAGACAAGCGAGATGAAATGAGAGAGGGGTGGTCACGTACGGCTCGTGACTCCGCTGCAGGCCGCGCCGGCGGGCCCGTGGCACCCACCCCTCACCTCACCTCAGGCCGGTCCGGGCCGGCGGAAATGGAAATAAACTTCTGTGCCGTGTTTCGCCAGTTTGGCTCGCATCACAAACTCGCCTTTTTTCTGATGCGCTGTGAGCGAGGAGGTCGATAGCACGTTGTGTCGTTCGTAGTTATTGTTAGGTTCCTCTGCTCTGCTAGTTTTGTCTCTCCTCTTTAATTTGATTTTTCATGTTCTTCTACTGACAAACTTTTCAAATTGTTCCATAATTTTACCTTTATTAAAAAGAACATTTTACACACATTTTCTGTCTGACTTCACAGTGCTTCATCATTTTGCTCCTTTTTTTTTGTTATCCATTTTGCCAAGTTGTAATACAAGTTTTAAATCAAGCTATGAAATTGTCTGACTTCACTGAGACACATTTGAACTTTACAGTAATGTTTCCTGAAGCAGTTGTAAGTAGGCTGCTTAGGTTTTTATGTTGGTAACGCCACGTAGCGCTCTGTATGAAAATCACTGACTGTGCTGTGTGCAGTCTGTGGCTGGTTTGCATTTTTTGAATATTCGCTATTGTAGTTTTAGGCAGATGGATGTAAACAGCGCATAGCGTTGCGCAGTTGGAGGTGAGCCGCCAGCAGTGGTGGATGTGGGGAGAGAGGTGGCAGAACTTTAAGAGCGGACGATCTGGACGTGTGTCCTCCAGAAAGAGTAAATTTGTAATACTGGATATCATGAACAGATATATTTACTATGACTTTTGAACATTATTAAGATAAATACATTGTTTGTTCCCTATCAAAATCTTTCATTTGCTAAGTCAGTAGTTAGAATCTTCTATTTACCTGGCAATAGTGGCGCTCGCTGTATTGCAGTAGTTCGAGTAGCGAAGATTTTTATGAGGTATGTGATTCTTGAAAGGTATGGGTTATTGTTAGTCAGGGCCATTCTTTTGTAGGGATTTTTGAAAGTCAGATTGCGTTGCGCTAAAAATATTGTGTGTCAGTTTAGTGTTGATCAGAATAAGTAAAGAGAGTAATGTCTCAGTACGTTCAGTTTTGCACATCTGTTTGAGAATCAAATAACGTATAGGTTTATCCGCACAGTAATTCATTAGTTTTTCAAAGGGGGTGTTTCATAGTCCAATCCATATCACAGGCCAACGATGGGAAAACTTTTTTGCTGAAAATACCTTATTCTTATGTTTTTTAGGGTGGGAGATCCAAATGTGATACTTAAAAACTGTATCACCCACCATTTCTTCACATTTCACAGTTAAAATCATTAAATTGAGGAATTTCTTAAGAATTTAACAGCTTTTATACAGTTACAATAATTTAACAAGTAGGTGTAATGAATGCAGATGGCGTTGGTAGCATTGCTGAAAAACATTTGCTGGAAAAAGAAGGTCAATTCTATTTTTGTGTTAACACATGGTGTTTTGTGTACTGTCAACCTAACCACACTTTCCCGTTTCCTGTACATGTGCTCAGTAGAATATCTAATCGTGGTTGTAAGAACTCTGCTGACAGTTTTTGTTATTTGTGGCGAATTTGTGATTAAAAACACCAAAGAAACAATACAGACTTTGTGAAAAAGGTTTATCTATCACACTTTGGATCTAAACTTGGTGATCAAGATAAATCTTGCGGGCCGCATAAGGTACTAATGTGTGTGTTGAAGAGCTGAGAAAATGGTCCAATTTGCTGTTCCTATTATATTGAGGGAGCCAAGAAATCATTCCAATGGTTGCTGCTTTTGCAGTGTTGATATTACTAGTCATAATTCGAAAAACAAGGAGGTAATAAGCTACGCTAGCCTTCCGTACGCTATTCGACCATTAGGGCATGGTGTGGATTTGCCGTTTCCAGAACCACCAGATGATTTAAATTCTATTCCAACGGAAGTATTTTCTGATGTACGATCTGATTTACATGAACCAGATGATGATGAATTCCATTGTGATACAGAAAGTCTATAGCCCAAATTGTTTACTCAGACCGAGCTTAACGATTAGGTTAGGGATCTGGGATTAACGAAAGAAAAAGTTGAATTGCCTGGCTCTAGGTAAAAAGTAAAGAACTTATTGGCAGTTGGAACCAGCATATACCTGTATAGAAAGAGAGAGCAGCAATTTTCCAAGTTTTCTTAAACAAGAAGGTGATTTAGTGTACTGCTCAGACAATCCCAGTCTGATTAATGAGTTTGGAATTGAATACAAAAAGGAAGACTGGAGGCTGTTTCTTGATTTTAAAAAAATGGTTCAAATGGCTCTGTGCACTATGGGACTTAACAGCTGTGGTCATCAGTCCCCTAGAACGTAGAACTACTTAAACCTAACGAACCTAAGGACATCACACACATGCATGCCCGAGGCAGGATTCGAACCTGCGACCGTAGCAGTCGCTCGGTTCCGGACTGCGCGCCTAGAACCGCAAGACCACCGCGGCCGGTTTTCTTGATTCATCCAAAACTTGTTTAAAGGCTGTTGTATTAGACAATGGTAACATGTATGCGTCTATACCTGTTGGACATTCTGTACACATGAAAGAAAGCTATTGCTCAAGGTTGAATGATATGTGGCGATCTAAAAGTAACATGCATGCTCCTTAGTCAGCAAAGTAGCTTTACCAATTTCCTCGTTTCTTGCGTGAATGAGACGGTAGGGTTAGGGATCAACATTGGTTCAGAAAGAACTCGCCTGTGAGGGAGTCTTTAAAACGTGGTGATAAGAACATTCTACACAAAGACCTTGTAGATCCAAAAAACGTACTCCTACCACCTCTACATATAAAGTTAGGCCTAATGAAACAGTTTGTAAAGGCTTTGACTAAAGATGGACCATGTTTTAAGTATCTCTGCCAAACGCTACCACACCTTTCAGAAGCTAAACGAAAAGAAGTCTTCTTTGTCGGACCTGACATTAGAAAATTGGTGTTTGATTGTTAACTTTGAATCCACAATGACCTTAAATGAGAAATAAGCATTGGTATCATTCAAGCAAGTCGCTACAAAGTTCTTAGGACATGAAAATAACCCAGAATTTGTTTTTATTATAGCTACAATGTTAAAGAAGTTTAAAACTTTTTGAACAGTCACCTTGATTATTTCCCGGACAAAATGGGAGATGTTAGTGAGGAGCAAGGAGAGCATTTTCAGGAGGACATTAAAGTGATGGAGAAACGCTACCAAGGCCGCTGGAACACCAACATGATGGGGGACTACTGTTGGTCACTTCACCGAGAAGTTCAGCAAGCGACTGATTGTAGAAAAAGCTACACAAGAAGCTTCAACGAAAAAAGAGAAAGAAAATACAAACCAATTCCAGCTGACAAGTGAAACCTGTATTAACACATATCATTGTTTTAAGTAGCTTACTGTAAATATGCTTATGTTATAACAAAGCGTTTCATTAATTTCCCCGTTTACCGTATAGCATAGGATTTTTAAACTATATAATAAAAGCATTTTGCTCGAAAACTATGGATGATAAAAAAAACTAAGGTTAGATTTTGATTCAGCTCATAAAATCTATAAAGATCAGCTCTGCAAGTAAAAATAAGTTTTTAAAAATTTTTTCGTTGGCCTGTGTATTATTTCTTGAACGTTCGTTACGTGGATTTAAATAATATACTGCACAGTGTATCCGTAAGAGTGCTTGTTACAACAAACCTATATACGTTGAGTCAGAAGAAAAGGAACATGCTTCGAGGAATAATAGTACTGGTGTTTCTGAACAAAAAACTTCAAATGAACATATGCCCTTTTCTTAACAGTGTCCGACATACATCTGTTTGAAAGTCACAGGCATAAGTCGTCTGCGCTCTTCACCAGCACTTACATTCGAACACAATCAAAGTGACATTAGGCTACTGAGAGCTGTGTTTACTGACCATTCCAAAGTGCACTTTACTTACTCCATTAGATTACTTACGTTACATTACATTAATTACAACGCATTTTATTACGTACAACATTAGATTACCGTTGGTGACTTAAGATCGAAATCTACATGAGCAGACTGGATACAAAGGAGGAACTTCTCGCTCGTATTTGTGCGTGCTCATGTAAAGGACCGTAGTAATGATCTCAGATATACAAACGGCAGCTGTTTACAAGAGCTGCAAAATACATTGCAGTTGACGGTCCACTTTTTGAACATCTTTTGATAGGAAATATGCACAATTAAATAAAACACCAGATCGCAATGTTTCATTTACTATTACTTGCTTTTGTGCTGTTCCCCATTGTTTTCATTACTTTCCTCGGAAACTGTTAAGAACAGGGCATATGTTCGTATAGGGTTTTTTGTTCAGAATTGACAATATTGACACGCCTCAAAGCATTTACCTTTCCTGCTGATTCTCCCCGTACAGCCTTTCGTAATAAATTATTCGTCTCAGCAATTCTATTTCCTTCGAATTTTTCAACAATAACATCCCAAATTGAAATATTTGTTAAATTTCTTATGGGACTTGATCGAGCAGTAATCAGCGTCGATTGAAGCTGGTGTCGGGTTTGGCTCAACATCTAAATTTCAATCTCGGTAGAAATTCCGTAAACCACATCTTATTATCATACGGAAACCTGCAAAACTTGAAGTTACTACTTACATAAAAAGGGGAATTCCCTTCAAACACGTGATTAACCAATGACATTTCATTGATGTTTGTAACCAGTTATCTAGCAATTGCTGGTAACGTCATTACAAGAAATGTCCCCTTTCCCTTCCCCAACCCACTCTCAGCGACAACCACAACCCTACATAATTCTTCTGGAAACAGAGGAGGCGCACGGGATTAGCCGAGCGGTCTAAGGGGCTGCAGTCATGGACTGTGCGGCTGGTCCCAGCGGAGGTTAGAGTCCTCCCTCGGGCATCGGTGTGTGTGTGTGTGTTTGTCATTAGGATAATTTAGGTTAAGTAGTGTGTAAGCTCAGGGACTGCTGACCAAAGCAGTTAAGTCCCATAAGATTCCACACACATTTGAAAATTTTTTGGAAACAGAGGAATCATTTAAATGGTAGACAGGCAAGTAACAAACAGCTAAATATGGTCAAGAAATCCTCACACTCCAACGAATCCTTAACAACTCTGCTACTTTCATAGTCAGGCTTTCTACTGCAACAGCGTATATAAAACACCATTCGACAGATAACGTCTCTTACATGTAACAATGCAGCACATCGGGCACGTCACTGACCAGGAACCTGATGCACTGGTGCAAGGCGCTCTACTACCTACCACCGTCGTGATGTATCGCATCACATACTACGATGCCCTGCAAATGGAAGTTTAATCATCTCTGGTGCAGTGAGAGCTCATGCTGTACCAAGACTCATCGAACTACATTCCTCTGCCCATTATGCATCAGCTGAAGGTATAAGCCGAAATACTACGAGTCGTCTTGTAAACCATTCCCACTTTTCAGTCACCCACACGTAACACTTACTGGCTATTGCTGCTGTCTTCATCTCACATATAACGCTGAGGGAAGTGTTTTTATCCTTCTCGCTTTTCGACGGAGTTCTCGTTGTTATCCACGCTTTGACTTTCTTTCAAAGCGTCCGAGAATACCTCTCTTCCCGAATACCAACCTCTACTATATGCTATACTATACACAAAATTGCCTGTACCAAATGCTCTACTACCGACGACCTATATAGGGTTCTATTGCTGAATCGAATCAGTTCTATTTGTACTACACACCTCTGTCGTAACATCATTCTTCAAATCTTGTGTCATCGTGCCAGGATATCTTAGGTCCCAGTAGCATAACAATTTCCAACTTCTTCAGAGCTTTCAGCTTCAAGATTAGCCACAACACGTGGACCACATCTCATTTACACACGCACGCAACTGATACATCAATTTAATGCTGTTGTAGCAATAGCCTTTCAATGCTGTGTCCTAGTTAGGCCTAACAAAAGTTGCACATATCAAGGAAGACAAGTACAGAAGACTGAAGGCTTTCACGGCAGAAGTCTTGAAAGAAAAATCCTTAGATGTAGAACATTTGTCTGATGATTAGCGATGAAGCCTCTTTCATTCTCAACATTACAATCTAATGTTTCCGTTACCACCTCTAAAAACAGCGTGCATTTCGTTTTCTATCGCCTTCAGTCTCTTGTTCAACAGACAGACTGCCGGTCCCCCAGCCGTGGCCACCCTCTATTTCACTTCTTCCCTCAATCATTCTTGCTTTTAATATTTCACTGTTCTTTTCGTTCTTGTCACTACTTTCAATAGATAATCACTGGCAACGGCATTACGACACTGTAATCCTATCGTTCGTCGTTAAATCTCGAATAGTGTTCCAATTCCCAAGGTATATAACCAGTAATCAAGGCCAACGCGCAGCTGACCATTAGTCAAATTATGAATGTGTGTTTTAATCCTTTATATTTTTGCTATTTTAAAGTAACATCAGGTTTAACTGTCCATCTATGGCGATGGACTAAGAGCAAACACAGCCTGTTGCCAGCCTTACCCACGTAGCTGATTGTAAACTACAGTACCGGAAGAAAGAAAACTATATTGCTGCCAAGTGAATAGGATGACTATTTATTGTCGATCCTTCCAAGACTCTCACCTGAGGTTATTCAGTATGTATGTTACTCACGCACTGAATGTAATCGTACTGATTTTGGTCGATCTCCTCCACAAATATACAGTGATTTTAAAGATAACTTGTAAAAAAACTACTTTTACAAACATAATCCTCACAAGTAGCTGTTTCCTTTCAAGAAGAAATGGCGCTGTGAGCATTTGCATTACAGCATGACATCCATATTCTCATTTGAGAAGCCGTAACGTAAGTGAACAATAAGGCTATCGAGAAGAGAGAGCGTGCTCTATTGTTGAAACTGCTTTATGTGAACGGCCGCAACTACAGTGCTGCGTTGTGAGCGTATCTCCGACTGAAAGTTCTGAGGAGAGGCCAGATGTCATTAAATGATTTAAAGAAGATGATAATTAAATTCTAAAACAAGAGTGAGATTGGTGTGGCACCTGGAAGAGGGAGGCGACCTTTACCAGTGGGAGTTATTGACGAGGTTGCTCTTTCTGTAACTGACCATGCAGCAAGTGTCCCTGGTAGTGCTGGTGCAGAGTCACGAGTATTGTCCGTCCCATGGTCAACAGTACGGAAATTTTGAGGTTTATTTTACGCTGCTACCTGTACAAGATACAGCAACTGAAACCTCATGAAACCTCTGTTTCTGGTACGAATAGAAGTTGATGACATGTGGCTAGGCGATATTATATGGGCTGACGAGGCACATTTTACACTACAGGTTGCAGTGAATACACAAAACAGCCATTGCACTCGCTGTATGTGGTGTCGTTTCACGAGCACCTTTTTTCTTGGTCCGTTCTTCTTTGACGAGAATAAACCCAGAGGGCCTGTCAGGTGTATCGTAACGTCTGCACTTTATCGAGACGTCATTGTATAGCATGTGACTCTTGCTTTGGAAGAGTGCAACCGTGTGGAAACCAATTTTTTCATGCAAGATGGCGCAATAACACATGCCACTCGCCCAGTGGAAGATCGACTTAACGCAACCTTCCGCAAACGTGTTATATCCAGAGGTTTTCCAGATGCATAGCCCGGGGGATACCCAGAAAAAAGCGTTCATCAGGGTCACGTTTGGTCTCTGCCTGATCCGAAGGCCACTATGCAGGAACTCGTTGCTCATATTCCGCCGGGACTGTTACGAGCAACTGTTGATCACATCATTCTACGAATGCAGCATCTTGTCGACATCTCCGGTGCTCATATTGAACACATTGTGTAAAGAGCAGATAACAATAAAACCAACATTATACCTTTCTCACTTACATGACCTTTTCCGCCCACACCCCTTTCCTAATCCATCACACACGGAAACTATTCTATATGCCTTTCTTGCATTCACTGCGCCAGATTTGCACCTGGTGGCCAAAATTGGAACTAATTTTTTCTCCAGCGTAAATCGGTTCAGCATTAGCTCATTAGAATGTCTACCAAGTTTCTCTGTCATGCAATTATTACAGCTCACACTGCATCTGTGTAAGTAGCTGTGCTCTAATTTTAACCACTTGGTGCTAGTACATACGCCCACACTGGTTACACTGTACAAGGAAATTTTGATCTAGAGGAATGGCTATTCTTGCTACTATTTGGTGCAGAGACCAGAGGTCTACGGTTACATCCACGTTGAAGGAAGGAAGGGAGAGGGAGAGTTTAGGGTTTAAAGGCCCATCAACGATACGGTCACACGAGACGGAGCACAAGATCTGACTGGGAAAGAATGTTGAAGAAAATCGACTGCGTCATTTTCAGGGGAACAGTACTGGCATCTGTGGTAAGCTGGCCGGCCAGAGTGGCCGTGCGGTTCTAGGCGTTACAGTCTGGAGCCGAGCGACCGCTAGGGTCGCAGGTTCGAATCCTGCCTCGGGCATGGATGTGTGTGATGTCCTTAGGTTAGTTAGATTTAATTAGTTCTAAGTTCTAGGCGACTGATGACCTCAGAAGTTAAGTCGCATAGTGCTCAGAGCCATTTGAACCATTTGTGGTAAGCTGTTTCGAGAAAGCATGGGAAACCAAATTTTGGATGACAAGACTGGGGTATGAACAGCTGTCCTCCTAAATAGGACTCCAGTGTCTTTCCTGTGGCGTCTCAAATCTTAGATCCAAACTATGTCCAACGGCATCGTGGCCGATTGCACCATTACTCTGAAACAGTCTACCTTCACAGGACTTCAGAACACATGATACAAACGAAGAGCATACAACACTAAACCATGGAAAACTGCTTACAACTTGTAGTGCATTATAGCTTCAGTTGCAGTATGTGATAGCTAACGGCCATAGAATAGAATGTCGAGACCCACATGAGGTTTGATCTTCGTTGTCCTAGATTTATTGTTGCGAAAAGGGACCGTACTACAGCTTTTCACGCTTGGCAGGTGCAAACTATTGAGTCCACAAGTGAAAGTTTAAGGTAGAGAAATTGGTGTAATAGGCCTCATTATACAACTTCACAGTTATTCACTGTCCAAAAGCATAAAGAATAGAATGTACAAATTCCGCAGCACTAAGCACTTAACTTATAGTTATCTCTTTAGCCTGTCCAGAGTAGCCTACGGCACTTATGCAAACATAGCGCCACAATGATCATTCAAACCTCATAATCAGTTTTTATAGAGTGCGGTAACAGGTACCAACATGGCACACTAAGGTCGTGACAGATTTATGTTGTCGAATCCTCATTGCTCATGATTCTAAGGATGTACAATAACAAGAACATTGTTACAATAGCAAGAACGTTATTTCCTCGCAAAACAGCGCCCTCGTCCTAACGATTTCTTTCTCCAACGTAAGAATCTGGGTGCAATAAAGCAACTGAAATATCAGTTTTGCTGTTCCTCCAGTTTTGAAAACGATTGCAATACGTATCTCTAACGAGGAGAGAATATAACTTCTAAAAGAGCTTTTTAGTAATAATAACCACTTTTCTAAATATTGATGTCTTCTGCTTGAGAACACAGCGAAATTGCCATTCTTTACGACTATTTTTTAACGCAGCTGCGATAGTTCTACAAACATAACGAGGTTATTGCTCAGAGCATTGTATCTTAATTGTTTCATTAATTACTCCTGGAAATAATGTGCTATGAGAGACAGGACTGACAGCCGTCTGCAGCTTAGTCCTTTACTAATGAAGCCTGACATCGGCAAGGAGGAGACGCCTGTCTTAATGTAATTTTTAAATAAAAAAATAATGCAAAAAAAATTTTTGTGGCTCGACCGCATCAGTATATAATTTAAACACGGTGACTAATTTCGTTTGTTTTATGCAACCATCATCAGATCTGTAATGAATGGAGTTGTTTACAGTCTGAAGAAGGTTGTAGGAAACAGCAGAAACTAGTCATTGTGCCTCAATCATACACATGAAAAGATTTTTACATTGATTTCTTTATTCAGTAAATTAATACTTAAGGTAAGGCGTTATTTCGAACCGCTACTACAGGGTCCTGTAATCAGTGAGCAACAACCTAGCTGTTAATATTGGTTTTCGAAAATACGGCAGCTACCTCTTGAAGTTGCTATTCGGTTGCCCTCTGCAGGCTGTGTGGATCCTGTTCCAGTCGCTCAGCTAGAGATTACTCCTTGGGTGTGTAATATTGTGTTTCATCAGAACTAAGCGGTTGGGCGTTACTTACGAGCAGTCGAAAGAAACGGAAGGAATGAAGATTTAGAGTTAGTGCCCATCCCGACGTTTTCATGGAGCGATGTAGGGAAATAAGTCACAGAAATATACGCCAAATTTCGTGGGAATAAGAAAAAATCAAAGTCTGGAGCGGAAAGGGGAAGCCTCTTTTCAGGGAGAGGGTAGACGATCAGCTGGCCGCAGTCGCCGAGTCGTTCTAGGGGCTTCAGTCCGGAACCGCGCGATTGCTATGGTCGCAGGTTCGAATCCTGCCTCGGGCATGGATGTGTGTGATGTCCTTACGTTAGTTAGATTTAAGTAGTTCTACGTTCTAGGTGACTGATGGTCTCAGATGTTAAGTCCCATAATTCTCAGAGTCATTTGAACCGGTTTCTTTTTTAGTTGATCAGGGAATGTGTGGGAAATCCGTATGCTGTGATGACAGACCGGGGAATTGAACCGTCGTCATCGCGAATGCATATCCAGTGTGTTGACCACTGCGCCATTTCGTTCGGTGCGAAAGATGTGCTACAGTCGTTCGAGCGTAGCATATTCCGAACAATAACATTCTCCATCAGTAAGCTGAAGAAGCATACTTCAAACTTGGGGATTTTGCTGGGCCTCAAACGAGTTTTAAAACGCGAATGAAATGATGCCAGAGTTTAAATTTTCGCCAATACATGGTCATTAAGGACGAAACAATAAGTCTATGGGACGAAAGTGAAGGAAACAACCCTTAGAGACTTCATATCTCGCTGAATTGAGTGTCACCGGACACCACACTTAATTCTGCCGTCCACTTCATCAGTAACTTCATTTTGTACGAGGATATGCTGACAAGTAATGCCTTCGAGTTTTTTATTCTGTTCTCAACATCAGGTGCGATATTACATGTAATGCATACTACTGCGCTGACCTAAGTTGCAACCCTTCTCCGTAGAGGGCTCGTATTGTAGTATGTGTCTTGCCGATCGGTGAGTAACGTGCCTCTGTCTGTGTCTGTGTACTGCGAATCATTAAAAAAACAGAAAGCAAGAATTCTAAGAGTTTGTCCTCACATGGAACACCCTGTATGACAATGCCAGGCCAAACACGAGCTCTGCGACTCTACGACAATCCGACCCCTCGAGTTCCCCGCCATCGATCATCCTCCATACAGTCCCGACTTCGCCCCATCCGATTCCAAAACTTAAAGAACACCTTCGGGGACCTCACTTTTAAAGTGATGAAGCGTTACAATTAGATGTGAGGTTGGGGATGTGTCAACAAAGAAAAACATTCTACATTCACGGTTACCAACAAACTGGTCTTCCTCTGGGAGATGTGTGTTCAACGCCATGGTGGCCATGATAAAAATAATTACGTAGACATGAAGAATGAAGATGTAGAAAGTTAGTTTTCTTTTGTAGGTTTAAGAGTATTCACATAAAAAATTCGGGGCATTACTTTTCAGCGCACCCTCGTAGATAAGCTGTAAATTAACTGACCTCTCTCTCCAAAGGAGATTAGTAGAATTTCTGAAAGGAAAACTGAAGTTGGCGTGACTGGAAGAGTAATTAGACCCAAAAATATACGTCGAAATTTCATGCGTAAGAAAAAGATCAACATCGGCAAACAGAAATGGAAAACCTCTATTCAGCGAACTATCAGAAGAATGTATGGCTATTGGGCCGGTAGCAGTGGGCAAGCGTTTCTAGGCGCGACAGTCTGGAACCGCGTGACTGCTACGGTCGCAGGTTCGAATCCTGCCTCGGGCATGGATGTGTGTGATGACCTTAGGTTAGTTAGGTTCTAGGGAACTGATGACCTCAGATGTTAAGTCCCATAGTGCTCAGAGCCATTTGACCCTTTTTATGGCTAATGCGTACGCTGTGATGGAGATGTCGAGTAGTGTGGCTGAATGAGGATGAAATTTAGATGGAGGAAATCGGTGATCTACCGCTATGTTCAGCTTTGACGTACCAGTGAGGGAGCTGAGCTCAATAAAGTTAGAAAGAAGTACAATCGCGGATTCTTCCATGTCCTTACTTAGCCGAGCTTATTTTTCCATCATTTTCTTTCCATTAGTATACTCCATTCATGAAATGGGACTCCGCAAAGTCTGCAAAATTGCTGTCTGCGAATGTCATAACATCTTCATTCTCCTCAAAAATATTTTCAGGCCAAAAATTTCCAGACGTGCTGCGGTAGTTGGAGACGCATTAGACATCAACGGAGGCTGTGGGTGAAATTTGGGCACTTATGTCTTTACAAGAGGGATTCATCGGAATCAGAAAGCAGGTACACCACTTTAAAGCGTGTTTAACAACGACATTCTTATGGTATAGGTGTACATCACCGCGTACGCACCAAATTTAATGAATTTCCTAAGATTTGTATACTAACAACAGGTTGTACAATGACGTTACAGCAGCATAGAAGAACTGAAATAAAGCCTTTGACAAGTGCTTTAATTTGTTTTTAGCGCCAGCAATATGCAAAACCACACACAGACTCCAGAGGGTAAGGTATTGAAATGTTTATCTTTTCTCAGTTACTTGAGTGTATTTCGAACAATACCATTTTATTGTTTAAACAATTGCTAAAGTTCGAAACTGACGTACGACACATTGAAGCTAACTGCGCCAGTGAAACTTCTGGGCAGATTAAACAATGTGGCAGAGCAGGACTCGAACATGGGATTTCACGTGCAAATCCTCTATTGGATGAGCTACCCAAACATGTCTCCCCCCACCCCCCCCCCCCCCCTCCCTCACAGTTTTACTTCTGCTACTGTCTTTTCTCCTATCTCCCAAATTTCACAGAATTTCTCCTGCGTACCATGCGTAAATAGCACTCCTTGAAAATAAACAACTAAGGTGAAATGACTTAGGACCAGCCCAAAGGACCAAAGGATTGTTCCCGCTGCAGTGTGGAAATTTCATTCTAGTGCCACCGCCAGTGTTATCAACAGGCAGAAACAGTACAGAATGATGTGTCACACTCATTCTTAATATTATATTGAACGTTTTCTGCGTAATAATTATTCAGCGTAATTTTGTAAATTAAGAATTTAAATAGTAGTTTCAATCGTAAAATTGTAAACATCAACCAGTCTCACCGACGCACCAATGTGCATGCTATGGTGCTGTTATGATGCTCCTACGTTGATTTAGTTAAATAATTAATCATGTACCTATATGCAGTAACCAAGCTCTCTTAGCAGGTTAAATGTTGGGGGAGCACGTTAGGCAGCCTACGAGAAAGCGGAGAGAGAGGCAGCTGTTGGGAACAGTTGGACTAGGGCATGGGTAAGTGACCGACGTAATGGGTATGAGTGCTTATAAGCCACATATGGTTAATATTAATTAATTTTTATGTATGAACAATAATGAACGCTTGTCAGAGATTAGTCGGTGTTTTGTCAGAATGATGCGTCCTCAAATGTCGGGGCTCCTAAATGATGCATGCCACTGTATTTAATGCTATTTAACTCGAATAAAATGGTTCATATCGGAATATATAAACTGTTTGTCAGTTAACAGCAATTTCATTATGTCAGTAGCACCGGAGAACTTTATTTATTCAGGCTACTGCATATTTAAATTTAATTAATATCTCGAATTTATAGATAAAATGTTCTGTGTGTGAGAGAGAGAGAGAGGAGAGAGAGAGAGAGAGAGAGACAGAGTGGGAGCGCGCTTGGACTTGACTCCAAGAAACAGTGCGGGGCGAAGTTTTTATAACAGACCACACATTGTCTGTATTCTCACTTCACAAAAGTAGCGGCATTAACGTGACAAACGTTTCTGAGGACTTCGCTTTCACATTTGGTTCTGGTCAGTAAATCCAGAACCCATTTTGCATATAGCTTCCTCATAAGTAATTTTTCTTGTAAAATGCACCATACTGCATATTCTACATATTGAGTCAGCAGTTCCTTTTTTGTAGAATTACGATAAACCAGCAATCAGTTTTCATCTTGCTTGCGAATTTAGGACGACGCACACGTGGATAACATACACGAGAAGCATTAAAGGAGCAGAATCCCTACAAACATTCACCAGCTTGAGTTATCGGTTAAAAGTCCGAAATAAAGAATTGTATATCGGCTTGATGTTCCAGTTTCTATACATACGTTAGCCAATATTAGAAAAGCTGAATAGAGCAAATTACTTTGCAGATTTTTTGACATCTAACGTATTGAAGTAATTGATGAACTGTCGCTGGTATTAATGACATCCCTGGTCTAGATCACCAAGTCTTCTCCCTGGCCTCGTAAGAAAATAGAAATTTTGGCATGTTTATTTCATCTTTTGTACAGAGTTGACAAAAAAGGGACACACCACGAGATTTATAGAAATGATATGAACAACACACCATCAAATAAAACGAGAAAAATAACGTATGAAAATTGTTGGTCGAGCAATCCGATATCTCACTACTGACTAAAATAATGTTCAGTGTTTGGCGAAGACCAGTCCGATTTCACAAAGGAGCAAGATTGTAATGTTACAGAAATAATTACAGCTAGGGTAAAAGTGAACAATTCTGGCGGACCTCTACTGCCATACGTCCACATCACAAACACCTCTGCTGTTGTCATCGCAGTGATGAAATGAAATGGCAATCCGGGTGCATTCACATCTTTTCATATATTTTTAAATAAACAGAAGGTGATATGTCGAAGAAGAAGTCCGATTTAATCTTTGCTATAAAAAATACGAATTTAATCTTTGCATTAAAAAAATACGAATTTCATAAATTGTTACTGAATTTTGATAACTATACACTTTTTAATGATTTACTGACATGTAAATATGGCTAAGAACCTGAAAATATCTTTTAGCACTGTATTAGCAATATCAACACATTCTGAATAATGTGAATGGGGGCAGAGCTTCATGGCCACCCTAAATAATAATAATAATAATAATAATAATAATAATTTCGACCGAGCGAGGTGGCGCAGTGGTAGCACACTGGACTCGCATTCGGGAGGACGACGGTTCAATCCCGCGTCCGGCCATCCTGATTTAGGTTTTCCGTGATTTCCCTAAATCGCTCCACGCAAATGCTGGGATGGTTCCTTTCAAAGGGCACGGCCGTCTTCCTTCCCCATCCTTCCCTAATCCGATGACACAGATGACCTCGATGAGACCGATGACCCGCTGTTTGGACCCGTTCCCAAAACAACCCAACAACAATAATAATTCCGTTAACTATTGTTGAGTCTTATTAATTACATACTTTTTAAAGAGATCTTGATGTGTAAATATGGCCCAGAAACTGAAAATGTTGAACATTGCATTCGTCATGAAAAGCTGCATCTACGACTAAGGTCTTTGGATTAAGTTTTTACTAAAAAATGTTCATATGTGTGTGAATTCCAGTGGGACCAAACTGCGGAGGTCATCGGTCCCTAGACTTACACACACTACATAACTAACTTACACTAACGTATGCTAAGAACAACACACACACCCATGTCGGAGGGAGGACTCGAGCCTCCGACGGGAGGGGCCGCGCAATCCGTTACATGGCGCCTCAAACCGTACGGCCACTACGCGGGCTAAGTTTAACTGAAGAAATTTAAAGCAATTATAGAATCTGGTAGAAGAATTCATTAAAAACAATAAATATTTTTTCAGTATTTTAGGATATAATGTACATGACTAAATTACAATATTCACAAAACTTGAGCATAAAGTACCTCCCCACCCCCTCGGTCTCGCAAGGGTTAAGCTCATACTTGGGTAAAAGAGATAGCCACGGGAAGATAATATTCTGACATAAGCACACACACCCGGACGGTGAAGCCACGGTACACATTAACGAGCGCTGCGGCGTATCTGTGAATCGTATCTGGCAGCAACAGCAGCAGAACCGGGTTTTTTAGCGTGGCGCGGCCTGACTTGGCGTACAGCGCCTGCTGACGTAGTGATGCGTCCTGTGCAGGCAAAATGCGAAGCAGCAGCTGACTCAGCCGGCTGTAGCAGCCTCCAAAAATTTAAATCCACCTATCAAGATGTAGTGTGCTGCTAATTCGGTGACGAATAGCGTACACAAAAATAAATACCATGGTGCGATACGTACGTCAGTCACACCGATACCCAAAAAGGGAAGTAGGAATAATCCACTGAATTACAGGCTTATATCACTAACGCCGATTTGCAGTAGGGTTTTAGAGCATATAGTGTATTCCAACATTATGAAGTACCTTGAAGAAAACGATTTATTGACATATAGTCAGCACGGATTCAGAAAATATCGTTCTTGTAAAACACAGCTAGCTCTTTATACTCGTGAAGTAATAAGTGCTATCGACAAGGGATGTCAAATTGATTCCATAGTTTTAGATTTCCAGAAGTCTTTCAACTCCGTTCCTCACAAGCGCCTTCTAATCAAACTTCGTGCCTACGGAGTATCGCCTCAGTTGTGCGACTGGATTCGTGCTTCCCTGTCAGTAAGGTCACAGTTCGTAGTAATAGACGGAAAGTCATCGAATAAAACAGAAGTAATATCTGGCATTCCCCAAGGAAGTGTTATAGGCCCTCTATTGTTCCTGATCTATATTAACGACATAGGAGACAATCTGAGTAGACGTCTTAGATTGTTTGCAGATGATGCTGTCATTTACCGTGTTGTAAAGTCATCAGATGATCAAAACGACTTGCAAAGATAAGATATCTGTATGGTGCGAAAAGTGGCAATTGACCCTGAATAAAGAAAAGAGCGAAGTTATTCACACGATTACTAAAAGAAATCAGCTAAATTTTGATTACGCGGTAAGTCACACAAATCTGAGGGCTGTCAATTCAACTAAATGCTCAGGGATTGCTGTTATAAATATCCTAAATTTGAACGATCATATAGATAATATTGTGGGTAGAGGAAACCAAAGACTGCGATTCATTGGCAGAACACTTAGAAGGTGCAACAGGTCTACCAAAGAGACTGCTTACGCCACGCTTGTCCGCCCTATTCTGGAGTACTGCTGCGTGGTGTGGAATCCGCATCAGGTGGGAGTGATGGATGAAATCGAAAAAGTACAAATAAGGGCAGCTCGTTTTGTATTATCGCGAAATAGGGGAGATAGCGTCACAGACACGATATGTGAATTGGAGTGTCTATCATTAAAACAAAGGCGTTTTTCGTTGCGACGGGATCTTCTCATGAAATTTCAATCACCAGTTTTCTCCTCCGATTGCGAAAACATTCTGTTGGCACTCACCTACATAGGGAGAAATGATCATCACGATAAAATAAAAGAAATCAGGGCTCGCACGGAAAAATTTAAGTGCTCGTTTTTCCCACGTACCGTTCGAGAGTGGAACGGTAGAGAGACAGCATGAAGGTGGTTCACTGAACACTCTGCCAGGCACTTTATTGTGAATGGCAGAGTAATCACGTAGATGTAGATGTAGAATGGAATGTATTTGTGTAGAATGATGCAGATTTTAGAACGGGAGCTGTAAGGGAAGGAGGGGGAAAAAGGGAGATCACGCTGTAACGTGACATCATCGACGAGGTTAAAAGTGGAGCTCAAGTGCTAATTGCACAAGAAAAGTAAAAAAAAAAAAAAATCCACAAGCTCTAGAGGTGTGGTCCCACTTTCACCTTAAGTGATTTATGGAAAATTCTGACAAACCTAATTCCTGACGGCCGGATGTAAGTACAGTTTTTAACCTTACTGCAGCTCCCTGTCTGAGACAGATCGGGGTCTGAGACCAATAGTTTCTATGCTAAGCGATGCGGAAGAGAAGTCGGCCTTCCTGAAGAAAATGCATTCCATAAATCTGGGTTTAAGTGGTTCGAATGGCTCTGAGCACTATGGCACTCAACATCTGAGAACATCAGTTCCCTAGAACTTAGAACTACTTAAACCTAACTAACCTAAGGACATCACACACATCCATGCCCGAGGCAGGATTCGAACCTACGACTGTAGCAGTCCCGCAGTTCCGGACAGAAGTGCGTAGAACCGCTCGGCCACCGCGGCTGGCCATAAATCTGGGTTTCGTTAAATTCGCCTTCTGCGAACCACAATGTTTTGTTTATTTTATTCTGTAGCCAAACACATTTCCTCGCGTACGTGTCATCTTCAGTCTCGTTTTGTTTCTATAAAATATTATACAAAACGTTTGATTGGATCTCTATTTTTGCATTTTTATTATGTTGTGATTCACTCATCTGGCACTGCATTAATTTTGAAGATTGTGTTGTACAGTCTGGTCTATTTTTATGCGTTTCACAGCTTGAAATCCATCTAAAAAGCTGTTGGTACAATATTTTTTTCTTTCTTCAAAGAGTATTTATTTTTGTGTATTTTTCTTGAGTACTTACGTCTACCGTCGTATTGCACATTCTTGTTTTTTGTGTGTTGTAATTACGTGCATTGTTTTGACACCTTTTTCACCTCTATCCTACCTTGTATTGAGCGTTCTCGTACACCAAAACGAGTTTTGGGATAACATTGTCTCCATTCTCTTCGAGAATCGTTAACCTAATGCCACAGATCTCTTTTTCATGTTACTGTTTATATCCCACGTGGCGCTGATACTGAATGTTTGACACGAGTTTTTATGATACAGGGGCTCGTGTCTGTATGTGAAAGTGTGGTGAGAGAGAGAGAGAGAGAGAGAGAGAGAGAGAGAGAGAGAGAGAGAGAGAGAGAGGGGGGGAGGTATAGAAAAAGTATGTTTTAGATGAGAGAGGAAGTTTAAACTTTTTTTTACACTTTGAACCACTTATAATGGTATTTTAAATGCTCTGTGTGTGCACCTTTGTCTTGAATGCAAAACTTAAGCTGTCAGTCAAAGACCATTAGGCACTGTTCAATGTCTAATGTACTTTGTTCTGGACTTCTCCTGCAGCAGCAACACCAATTAGAGCTAAGACTTCTTGCTCGGTACACATGGAGCTCTGACATATATAAACGTTCATCAGGCGTCGTTGTATCAGGATATGCCCATTGTAACCAGCCCATTTTCAAGCGTTCAAACATTCTTCCACTTAGCACAGCTTTTCATTTCACACACTATCTGATTTATCATGGAATGTAAAGCATGTACAATGAAGTAGAAGGAATGTAATATGTTGTAAATAATTCCAGCCGAAACATTAAGAAAACAGGTGGACGACCATAGCTCTCGAATTTTCTTAAGCCGATATGTTAGTCACCAATGTTAATAATCGCTTCACAGAGTGAATTTAGCTTCCTGAGAGTACAGAATAATGGTTTTGGAGTCTAGAGGTAAAACTGTGAGATACAAAGATCACGAAGTAATGCTATTCTAAATGTGAAATTCATTACGTACAACGGTCTGCAGAATAATTAATTTAAAAAAACGACAATATTGATTAGGCCCAGTTCTTCAAGAACTACCTGAACTGTTATTAGGAGTATGAAAACTACCTCAAGAATCAGACGAACGTATTCTGCATTATCACCAGATTTCTCTATAATATATCCGTTCCCAGCATATGTTCATCCACATCAATGGATGTCCTCTTATCTGTAAAACGTCCTCTTCGATAAAATTATGCCAACAGACTTATTGATCCTTCAATGAGCATTGCACTGCCAAACGCCTATTACATGTCTACAAGTTCATTCTATGCAAACTGTCCGATTTGATACTATACAATAAAGTTTATTGCAATAAAGAAGCTTGCTTATAAATCTATTTCCGCAGCGCATTCTATGTGCACATTATTTTACCTACTTGATTAATAAATTCTACTATGAACAAACCTTCCCCAGAACATCTCTTTTGATTATTAATCTAAAACACTTGCTCAGCTGCACAGACCTGAATGAGAACAAATACTTGTGCCCACCATTAAACAGCAGAAGAACGAATTCCCTTCGCCAGGCTATGGGTAAGTGAAGACAAATGAAACTAGACTGCCGAACGTACACCTCAGCACCACTGGTTATCTAACGACCAGGCGGAGAGAGGACTTAGGCATCGCATAGTTCCATTAAAATTCATCGGCAACCCTACGTTCATATACTCGAAATGATTACATATATCCAGCTTGTCATTCACAAAAATTCGTTATTTCTTTCTGAAACTTTGTCTTGGAGTGTTGATCATGGGACGTGTTTTTATTTATGGTAAATATTACTGCATTACTACTTCTCTTTATTATTTGCTGAAAACAAGATAGAAACACTATTTGCACATTAATAACATTTCCGATCTCACAACATAGATGTACTACTCTGCAGATATAGTTTCTTCAATCAAGTTGAAAACTTTCGTTGTAGCACACGTACACACATTTCATTTCTTGTAGGCTTCCCTGCCAAGTAACTTATAGCATCTTGCTCCACCTTACTACTCATTATTATTATTATTATTATTATTATTATTATTATTATTATTATTATCATAGTAGAATATCAAATAAATGTCTTAAATGTCTTCTGCTGTTCATTTTCAACTAGAGCGAGCGAATATCAATATCATGGTGATCTATTGCGTTTTAATAGCATTTTATTCCTGAATTAGATTACTTGTAGATGGAGCTACGGTGTCTAGCTTACGTTCATTTTCGTTGTCTCCCGTGGACTACAGTTATTAATGTCTCCACCCCACTTCAAAAATACAACAATCAAGAGACTTCTGTTTTCTTCTTGTGTTGATTTGTTTATTAGAAACGGTGAGCTAACTTCATGAAGTTCTTTTTCATGATAAATAAACGTTGTAGAATACTTAGTTTATGTGTGTTTTTAATCGGAGTGAATACATTTTCTCAAAATAAGAATGCGATATGTGATTTAAAATACGCAGAATGATCATGTCATACCTCTTTAACCATCAGAATGCTCCAATACCGGCTCTGTGGGGTCGTCGGAACAGAAGCTGCTGAGTCACTAAACTATTCACTGCATGTATTGACCACAACCAGACAATTACGAAAAAAAAAGAAAAACTGGCCAGACAACAGCAGGACTCGCGCTCTGAGGGTTCTGTATAAACTTAACTATCACACAGATGGTTCATCCATCCCGGGAATCGAAAATCTGAACGATGTTTGCTTATTGTTGACAATGAGACTGGCAGTATGTCGGTCCTGGGAATTCCAAGACTTTCGACAATGTCTTAATTTTAATTTTGAAGTAAGGTAACAAATGGCAAAACAAATGTCTTTTTCGTGTGGTATAATTACAACAAACAATTTTTGAATTTTTTCTCTAGTTATACTGTGTAACCTTGTATCTTGCCAAATTTCACGATTCTAGGCCAACGGGAAGTACCCTATACGTTTTGATAATCGAGCTTGCGAGTGTCAGACCATTTGACATAAATGGCCGCATCTCTTGGTTGTATTGTCTTAGAAGCTTCAGTTTTGTACACTGCCAAGGGACCATAAACCTCAATATGTGTCATAAATTTCGACTTGATAGTCTATCCGTTCCTGGGAAAATTGGTTTTTAAGTGTCGGACAGAGAAACAAGCGGACACGGACAACAAAATGATCCTAAGCGGTTCCGTTCTTACCAAATGGGTTATCGAACCGTAAAAAGAATAATTTTGTGACAGGGCGTACAAATGAATAGCAAGATGGAGCAAGAAACTTTTAATAACAAGGAGGAAATGCTACAAAGAATGAAGGAAGTGCACTACCACGACACTTTACAATTTTAATGCTGAAGCTATTTCTGCAGAATGGTGCACCTGTCTCGTTATCTAGTACTGTGAGGACGGAAATATTATTTGGTTGCATATAATGTTTCTGTCTAGTAAGTAAGCAAGTAAGTATTATTGAAGTAGTATTTGTTGTTCATGCAAATACGTTCGATGAGCAACATTCCTAGATAGTTAAAAAAAGAAAAAAAAAGAAAAATATGCTGGATACAGGTAACCACTGTCAGTAAACGAACATGGAGTTGCCGCTGCATTTTATTGGAACTATGCTACTAGAATAGCACTCTGAGCGCCTGCTTGTTAGATAACCAGTGGTGCGGACTTGTATGTTTGGTAGTCTAATTTCATCCGTTCTCATTGGTCCGCAGCCCGGCAAAAGAAATTTGTACGAAAAAAGCAGTATGCTATGATTACAATATCAACTAGACGCCCAAGTCGCCAAAGTGGCTTCAAATCGAAAGACTTGCACCCGGCAAACGGCATACCCGACAGGAGGCCCTAGTCACACGACATTTACATTTTATAATACCAAAGAGTCATGATTATAGTCGGCCAACTAGTACGAACTCCTGTGTGTAACAGTTTGTATGTGTACGAAACGGAACGCTCGAGTAGACGCTCTAGTAGGTAAAGAACGCAACAGACTTCGATTCGTTGGTAAAATAAAAGGAAAACACAATCAGTCTACAAAGAAGATGACTTACAGAACAATCTTGCGAACCTTCCTAGAACATTGCTCAAGTTTGTGAGACCCGGTACTAAAAGGACTAACAGGGATGGTGAATCTACAAAAAGGACAGCACGAATGGTAACGGGAGCGTTGCCCCATGAGAGAGTCAAGGAGATGCTGAAAAAGGTGAACTGCCAAAACCTTCAAGATAAACGCTGAATATTTACAAAGTTTTAAGGACCGACTTAAAGTGATGATTCTACAAATATAATATAACCTTACGTACTCCTCCCTCAGGAATGGTAAAAACAAGATTAGGCTAGTTATAGCGGTCACAGAGACGTTTAAGAATCATTCTTCACCCTCTCCACACACGAATCCCTGGTACTTAGTATAAACAAGTGTACCCTCTGCCGTGCACTTCACAGTAGTTTTCGCAGTATGGTGGCAGATGTAGATGTAGCTCTCCTGACGTAATTTCTATCGAATGCCGCGGGCACGCCACTGTGCAATATTTGTGATCCTCAGCCCTATATCCGAGCTATCACAGTATGTTGTGGGTGGTGATTGAGCGGCCATGCCTCAGGCTCCTCGACATTTTTCTTGTCTCGTGGAAACCCGGCCGTGATACGGAGCTGTCGGCGTCATCTTACAAGAGGGAGCTGCTCGGTAAGAGATAGGCGACTTTCGGTCAGTAACTCCTGAGTGTTGACTTCAAGACAGCACAAGAATGTTTTCAATCGATTTATGTTTTAACAACTGCAACAGAACACGTAAACTTTATTATTTTATTTTGTGGCCTACATTGGACCAATTAAGTCATTATTATAAGCTAGGTTGTTCTGTTGTTTGCTAGCCCAATACCTTTTCATTCTTTCAGATCGTGCCTTTCTCTCCACATCCGAAATCACCAATCCCAATCGCTGTTTATTAATTTTTATTGGTTGTGTGATATGTTTGTCCTGAATTACCTTGAGTGCGTCTGTCTTATCTTTCAAATTCTTCATCGTAATCTGTGTAATTTCATCATGACCTCCTTGATCTCTACGATCCATCTAATGCCGCTCTTACTATTCCATAACTTCTCAATTATACTCGAGCTATTTCTCTATTTCATGTTGTCCTCATCAAATGTCCTAGGAAACATATTCGTTTCTTTTTCATTGCACTTGTCGCTGGTACTTTATAGATAGTTTCATTTCAAGCTATTCTCCAAAGTCTGTGTTTTTGGTATTTTTTCTTTATACATGTTCTGACTATCCTTCTTTATGTTTTGAGTAAACTGTCTACTGCTACAGTTTTGGTTGATTTAAATATAATTTCGTTAGCATATATTATTGACGACTGTGTTACTGTTTTGTAGTGTTGTAGCTTTGTGGCTATTGAGAGGCATTTTTTGTTAATACGTTTTCTCAGTAACACTATGTGTTTTAATCAATTTGTTTATTCTACTCTGCTATGATCGTTTGTCGTTCAGCTTGTGTGTTACTAATTCTCGTAAGAATTTAAACTTTTCAACCGTTTTTATGTTGTGTTCTCCAATTTTACTTTTGTTTGCCACTGACAGTTCCAACAGCGAAAAGTGGTGGGGCAGCTGTGCTAGCTATACACGCTGTAAACTCTGTACACTACTGCGCATCTTTTGTCTGAAGTGTTGTGCCACGGTCCCACTTGGCTCCTGTGACCGTCGCAGCAAAAGGCATCACAGGGAGGGTGTCGCACGCTCGGTGTACCGAAGTAAAAAGATGCATTCGGTACGCTGACAATGCAGATGTCATAAGCCACGTCCTCTGAAAAGTAACTGATACTCCGTTACAGCACCACCAGGGATGTGGAGTTGCTGACATGAGGGGGAAGCAAGGACTATAATGCCATAGCAGCTCAACGGTAACATCAGCGCCTCGAATGTGTTCGGACTTAGAGGACCACGCTTGCGTATGTACTGCCAAAGTTGGACAGGCATTTTCAGACACCGTTAACTGTTAGCCAGAAGAGGAGGTCCACACCAGTCCAAAAACCAGGATGAGTCAGTAAGTGGCGATAGCCGAACTTCGTCTTCACTTGCTGCAGGCCACTTCCCGCGCTATGTCTGAATTTTGCCGACTTAGTGCCTTCCCACCGGCATGCCACCGGCTGGGTTTCTGCCATCTGCTGTGTGTCGCCTAGCCTTGAGGACCGTGGTTCGGGCATGAACCATCGAGTTGCTCAACCGTCAATACCCTGAATGGACAAATGCTGTTCATCACTTTGTGTGGGCACCTGTAGTCGCTGTTCGCCATCACCCTGCGCAAGCACATGTCACTGACACGAAGTGCCATCATCCATCCACACAGGGAATCACTGTTTGGTTCCACCTAGCCCGGTGCACTTCGTGCTGAACGGCGGCAATGAACGTAGCTGCTGTGTGCGCGGTGTGCTGGCCATCTCGCACCGTCCAGCCCAGACCCACATGTGCATAACGGCCACCGTGCTGATTGCAGCCACCTTTTGCCGGCTGTCACCACCATCTGTGAGACGGTACAACACGCTGTCCGTATGAAGGGCTGTTGCTGAAACCAGCACATTTTTTCGGGCTGAGGTAAGCCTATGTCACGGATTGTACTGACCTCCTTCCAGTCGCGTCACCAATATGTGGTTTCTCATGGAATAAAAGGATTATTCGGCAATACTACTTTCATGGCGGATCGTCGGTTAACCACCTTACATCCACCACCAGACCATTGCCGCCTTTCCCAGGATGATGAACTGCAGGCTTCTTGAACTTTTGCAACTACAAACTACCACAAACAGGCCGCTACAGGGGAAACGCGGCCGATACTCACGTCGATCGCCTACAGAAGGTGCACAATCGAGTCATAAATTCACTTTGCACTTACCTCAGGATTCATCGACGATGGGATAACCGTTACATTCTCCGTATGGGGGATATTTGATCTACCGGCTGGTGACTTCTACGAAAAATTTAGGACATCACATGAGCACCGTCTTACAGAAACGATAAATTATTTTCAACATGTGCAAAAGCCAGGCCGCAGTTTTAAGATTAGAATGACATGAGAGATAAGCAGTACTTAATAAGGGTGTGGGACAAAGTTGCTGTGTTTTGCCCTGATTCCAATTCTTATTGAGTCTGTTTCATGATCAGGCTATAAGGGAAACCAAGGAGAAATTTGGAAAGACTCTCAGGCTTGCCGATGAGATTGTAATTTAATCAGAAACGATAAAGAACCTGGAAGATCGATTGAACGGAATGAGTATAAAAGAGATCATTAGATAAATATCTACAAAAAGTCAAACAAGGGTAATGGAACGCAGCGTAATTAAATCAAACGACGCTCACCGAATTAAGAAATGAATACAAAAAGTAGTAGATTAGTACTTCTATATAGGCAACAAAACGGTTTACGATTCCTAAAGTAGAGATGGTATAAAATACAGGCTGGCAATAGTAAGAAAATGTTTCTAAAAATAGTAATTGGTTAATCCATACTATAAATTTATTTGTTAGAATATCTTTTCTAAAGCTATTTGTCTGAAGTGCAGCTTTTTACGGAAGTGAAAGGTGATCGAGAGAGAGTTCGGACAAGAAGAGGACAGACGCATTTGAAATGTTCTGCTACAGACGAATGCTGAAGATTAGAGGGATAGATCGAGTAACTAAAGAAGAGGTTCTGAAAAGCGGAAAGAAATTTATGGCTCACACTGACTAAAAGACTCATCCTGAAACAATTTCCAATTTGCTAATGAATAGCATAGAATTTTTCCATTGATTCACATTGCTGTGCAGCATTGCTGATCGTTGGTAACTTAGTCATTGAGATTTATGTAATTAGATTGGAAGGTATACCGCAGAGACAGGCTGGACAGTGAAGGGGGAGGCGTGTTTATAGCGATAAGAAGTGCAATAGTATCGAAGGAAATTGACGGAGATTCGAATTGTGAAATGATTTGGGTGAAGGTCACGGTTAAAGCAGGCTCAGACATGGTAATTGGATGTCTCTATAGGCCCCCGGGTTCAGCAGCTGTTGTGGCTCAGCACCTGAAGAATAATTTGGAAAATATTTCGAGTAGATTTCCCCACCATGTTATAGTTCTGGGTGGAGATTTCAATTTGCCGGATATAGACTGGGAGACTCAAACGTTCATAACGGGTGGCAGGGACAAAGAATCCAGTGAAATATTTTTAAGTGCTTTATCTGAAAACTACCTTGAGCAGTTAAACAGAGAACCGACTCGTGGCGATAACATATTAGACCTTCTGGTGACAAACAGACCCGAACTATTTGAATCGGTTAATGCAGAACAGAGAATCAGCGATCATAAAGCGGTTACTGCATCGATGATTTCAGCCGTAAATAGAAATATTAAAAAAGGTAGGAAGATTTTTCTGTTTAGCAAAAGTGACAAAAAGCAGATTACAGAGTACCTGACGGCTCAACACAAAAGTTTTGTCTCAAGTACAGATAGTGTTGAGGATCAGTGGACAAAGTTCAAAACCATGGTACAATAGGCGTTAGATGAGTATGTGCCAAGCAAGATCGTAAGAGATGGAAAAGAGCCACCGTGGTACAACAACCGACTTAGAAAACTGCTGCGGAAGCAAAGGGAACTTCACAGCAAACATAAACATAGCCAAAGCCTTGCAGACAAACAAAAATTACGCGAAGTGAAATGTAGTGTGAGGAGGGCTATGTACTGACTTGGCAGAAAATCCTAAGAAATTTTGGTCCTATGTCAAAGCGGTAGGTGGATCAAAACAAAATGTCCAGACACTCTGTGACCAAAATGGTACTGAAACAGAGGATGACAGACTAAAGGCCGAAATACTAAATGTCTTCTTCCAAAGCTGTTTACAGAGGAAGACTGCACTGTGCTTCCTTCTCTAGATTGTCGCACAGTTGACAAAATGGTAGATATCGAAATAGACGACAGAGGGATAGAGAAACAATTAAAATCGCTCAAAATAGGAAAGGCCGCTGGTCCTGATGGGATACCAGTTCGATTTTACACCGAGTACGCGAAGGAACTTGCCCCCCTTCTAGCAGTGGTGTACCGTAGGTCTCTAGAAGAGCGAAGCGTTCCAAAGGATTTTAAAAGGGAACAGGTCACATCCGTTTTCAAGAAGGGACGTCGAACAGATGTGCAGAACTATAGACCTATAGCTCTAACGTCGATCAGTTGTAGAATTTTGGAACACGTATTATGTTCGAGTATAATGTCTTTTCTGGAGACTAGAAATCTACTCTGTAGGAATGGGCATGGGTTTCGAAAAAGACGGTCGTGTGAAACTGAGGTCGTGCTATTCGTCCACGAGACTCAGAGGGCCATAGACACGGGTTCACAGGTAGATGCCGTGTTTCTTGACTTCCGCGAGGCATTTGACACAGTTCCCCACAGTCGTTTAATGAACAATGTAAGAGCATACGGACTATCAGATAAATTGTGTGATTGGATTGAGGAGTTCCTAGATAACAGAACGCAGCATGTCATTCTCAATGGAGAGAAGTCTTCCGAAGTAAGAGTGATTTCAGGTGTGCCGCAAGGGAGTGTCATAGGACCGTTGCTATTCACCATATACATAAATGACCTGGTGGATGACATCGGAAGTTCACTGAGGCTTTTTGCAGATGATGCTGTGGTGTATCGAGAGGTTGCAACAATGGAAAATTGTACTTAAATGCAGGAGGATCTGCAGCGAATTGACGCATGGTGCACGGAATGGCAATTGAATCTCAATGTAGACAAGTGTAATGTGATGCGAATACATAGAAAGAAAGGTCTCTTATCATTTAGCTACAAAATAGCAGGTCAGCAACTGGAAGCAGCTAATTCCAAAAATTATCTGGGAGTACGCATTAGGAGTGATTTAAAATGGAATGATCATATAAAGTTGATCGTTGGTAAAGCAGATGCCAGACTGAGACTCATTGGAAGAATCCTAAGGAAATGCAATCCGACAACAAAGGAAGTAGGTTACAGAACGCTTGTTCGCCCACTGCTTGAATACTGCTCAGCAGTGTGGGATCCGCACCAGATAGGGTTGATAGAAAAGATAGAGAAGATCCAACGAAGAGCAGCGCGCTTCGTTACAGGATCATTTAGTAATCGCGAAAGCGTTACGGAGATGATAGATAAACTCCAGTGGAAGAGTCTGCAGGAGAGACGCTCAGTAGCTCGGTACGGGCTTTTGTTAAAGTTTCGAGAACATACCTTCACCGAGGAGTCAAGCAGTATATTGCTCCCTCCTACATGTATCTCGCGAAGAGACCATGAGGATAAAATCAGAGAGATTAGAGCCCACACAGAAGCATACCGACAATCCTTCTTTCCACGTACAATACGAGACTGGAATAGAAGGGAGAACCGATAGAGGTACTCAGGGTACCCTCCGCCACACACCGTCAGGTGGCTTGCGGAGTATGGATGTAGATGTAGATGTAGAATTAAGATTTATTGATTGTTCAATACAAGATGAAGTGTACGCTGAAAGAAGCGTGCTTGATATTATTAAGTTATTCTAAGCGTAAATTGTAAGAACCACATATTAGCCATCAATTAACTGTCACGTAGTGGGTACGTTTTTTCAATAATGCCATTTTATAAATTGTATGGTAATTTTTGTTAAAGAATTCATGTATAAAAGAAATTTGAAAGGATTGATACGAATGCGCGTATGCACAGGATTTAATTTACGCTGTAAAAAGTACTGGACTCCTTTTACGAATTTCGTTGGCTACTGTTGTTAGAAAACAGTGTTAAAACTTGAGTAGCTCAGATGGTAGAGCACTTGCCCACGAAAGGCAAAGGTCCCGAGTTTGAGTCTCGGTCCGGCACACAGTTTTAATCTGCCAGTAAGTTTCATATCAGCGCACACTCCACTGCAGACTGAAAATCCCATTCCAGAAAACAGTGTTGTTCTTTTCAGCCCTGTGGCTACGAGTGTACAAAAGGTATGGTGTATGTATTTCGGAAGGGTGATTATGTGTGTTACGCTAAAGTTCCGGTAGTTAATGTCGTCAGTAGCATAGTGGAAATGCATTGTCGGTTGATCCGACATCCATCAGGGCCGGTCAAATTAAATGGATATCCTTGCACACAGGGAGATAGGCTTAGTGTAGGCACATTTTCGTACAGAAAGATAGAAGGAATTTATTGCAAGTGTTGTGAATTTATACTTGACATTGTGATTTCTGTACTTCTATACAGTCATTATTAATGGACTTATTAAAAATATCCGTTACACAATGCTATGCAACTGAAGAGCCAGCGATCGTCAACTATTTGAAACGCTCTCTAAAGGGGCACCATCTAGAGTATATGGTTTGTAAATTGTCAGCGTAGATTCGTAGGAGATCCATAGAAGGCGGAAGAAGTCCTTTATAGGCAATTCTTCTTTTTTCGTTCTTTCTCTAGTAAGTTTACTTGTTTTGGGGGAGTTACTGGTCTCCTACTGAGCGTCTTCCCAGGTGGCGGATAGTGAGATGCTCACCTGATATGGTGGATACCGGGGACATAAAATACCCCGGGTGGACCAAAACTAGTACCAAGGGCACGAGGGTTCCATATGTCAGTGGCAGTACCCTAACAGCGTCTGTTCCATCTGTTGGTGGCGACTGATTAATATCCTCTGTGGCAAAGAACCACAGTTGTAACGCGGATTTTGCTCCACTCGAGGTTGGTAGCCTTGACATTAAAACATGAAAAGGTCTTTTAGAGAAAAATTTCCACCGTCCAACTCAGTAGGGAAGGAAAACTTTACTTCGGATTCGGTGGGTAGACAACTAGAAGGCTCTAATGAATCGGAGCATTTGAAAGACCTAACTCTCATCAAGCCCATAACGTAAAAATAAAACGTAAACACGTTAACTACATTACAACACATAGCACAAACTTTCTACTGAAAACTGGAAAGCTCAGAAACTTCACAAATGAATTGGACATACAAAACATTATAGTAGCAGTACTGCAAGAAATGAGAAATACAACAGAAAATCCATTTGAATCTCAAGGTTATAGAATTTACAGTGGAAAACCAGTGGAAAGAGTTGTGAAACAGTGCCCACAATTCGGAATAGGATTTATAATAAATCTGAAAGTTATAGATTCAATAACAGATTTTAAAGCTATTTCTTCACGAATCGCAACTTTAACTCAGGAGACCACAAATATGAATTATACTGTCATAAACACCCATGCCCCTACCAATGAGAAAAAAATTTCTAATAAGAACTATGGTAGAATTAGAAAAATCTTCTGGATCAGACAGTAAACCAAGTTAGTAAAAACAACGTCAAGATCTTAATAGGGACTTTGAATGCTCAACTGGGAAAAGAAAAGAAGTACAGAGGTATAATTGGAAAATGGACTCCACATAAACAAACTAATAGAAACGGATAAAGACTGGCTGAAATTTACAGAAACACGGGCTCATCTCTAAATCTACATATTTTAAAAACAAAACCAAAAAACGTATGACATGAAACATCCTGATCGGAGAAGTGGAAAGTGGCAGCTGGATCATGTATGCATAGACAAATTCTTTCATAAAGAAATTCGCAGTGTTATAGTACTGTGAGCAACGGACACAAGTTCAGATAATTATTTGCTCAAAATCAAAATCAAAATCACCCTATTAAGTAAAACAAGACAGAGAGAGCAATTGGACATAAAAGAAAGTATAATCCACATAAATTAATCAAAAATGACAAATACCAGAAAAAGACTCAAAATACAATATTAACGGATAATCTTAAGGAACTAATACCACTTTTAAAACAGAAATCTGAACAATAGGTCCCAGTAAATCAACGTACAAAATACGCATGGCGGACTAGGCAAAATGGTGAAAGTCATGACGAAAGACATCAGATTTGGACGAAATTTCAAACTCACAAAACAGAAGTAAATGCAACTAACCTCAAAAACATCAGAAAAAATTATCTCAGGTTATCAGAAAAACCAAGCTGCAATAAAAAAAAAGGCTCTACTTAATTCCATTGAAGAAAACTTCAACATAACCTATTCCAGATATTACTTCAAAGCCATTAGTAAACAATTACGTAATTACAACCTTCCCACACTATTGCTGAAAAATAAAGATCCAAGAGCAGCCCGTAATATAAAGTAAAACGCAGAAATCATGGCATAAGCTTTCAAAAAGCCCTTTGAACTGTGATGAAACTGAACAGCTTGTAACAATAGACACAAGCATTCCTGTAAAAACCGAACCACAAAATATAAACCCACTTACATTACAAGAAGTAGAAATTACACTCAAAGAAATGAGAAACTACAAAGCATGTGGTGAAAATCAGGTGTTTGCTTAAACATGGAAGTACCCTTACATATTATTTTACAAAAAACTTTTGGCAACAGGAAAATTCCCAGCTGTAATTCACCCACTTCACAAGAAAGCAGACAATAGTGATCCAGACAACTAAAGAGGAATCTCGCTCTTGGACTGTACCTACAAGATTCTTTCTAAGATTTTACACAGTAGGATCAAAGGACAACTGGATAAGGTCCTGGGAGAATACGAAGGGGGCTTCAGACATTGGGGAAGCTGCGACGAACGAATAATTACTCTGAAATTAATCATGGCTTATTACCGCAAACGAAACAGGCCTCTTTCAATTAAATCTATAGATTTTAACAAAGCATGTGTTTGCATCCATTTTGTTTGTATTCATCCACATTCGAAACAAGCTGCCGCTCGTCGCTCCAAGCAGACATTCTGCCCTAGCCATCCTGAGTGGCCCTACAGTCATTCAAACACAACATTTTCTCCCGCACACGCAGCTTCATCAGCGGTCTGTATCAAGCTGCTGCTCAGTTTGTGCGACAGATCGTTTATGTACATAGAGGACTGGAGCCGTCTGATCATGCAACACTGGCACATGAAATTATTCTTGCCTCTGGGAGCACTTGCCATCCAGGTCAACGTACAGGTTCTATTAATCAAAAATAATTTGAATCAGTAACAAGTAAGAGAATCTATTTCATAAGCTCGGAACTTTCCACGTCTATAGTTTGGTGCAGTGTCGAACGCTTTCCGGAGATCTATCGATACAGAGTCTGCTTCTGTCCATGTGTCCACGATTCGCAGAATACAGCGTGCGAAATGGGCGAGCTGCGCTCCGTGCGAGCGACGCTTTCTACACTCCTGGAAATGGAAAAAAGAACACATTGACACCGGTGTGTCAGACCCACCATACTTGCTCCGGACACTGCGAGAGGGCTGTACAAGCAATGATCACACGCACGGCACAGCGGACACACCAGGAACCGCGGTGTTGGCCGTCGAATGGCGCTAGCTGCGCAGCATTTGTGCACCGCCGCCGTCAGTGTCAGCCAGTTTGCCGTGGCATACGGAGCTCCATCGCAGTCTTTAACACTGGTAGCATGCCACGACAGCGTGGACGTGAACCGTATTTGCAGTTGACGGACTTTGAGCGAGGGCGTATAGTGGGCATGCGGGACGCCGGGTGGACGTACCGCCGAATTGCTCAACACGTGGGGCGTGAGGTCTCCACAGTACATCGATGTTGTCGCCAGTGGTCGGCGGAAGGTGCACGTGCCCGTCGACCTGGGCAGCGACGCACGGATGCACGCCAAGACCGTAGGATCCTACGCTGTGCCGTAGGGGACCGCACCGCCACTTCCCAGCAAATTAGGGACACTGTTGCTCCTGGGGTATCGGCGAGGACCATTCGCAACCGTCTCCATGAAGCTGGGCTACGGTCCCGCACACCGTTAGGCCGTCTTCCGCTCACGCTCCAACATTGTGCAACCCGCCTCCAGTGGTGTCGCGACAGGCGCTGAATGGAGGGACGAATGGAGACGTGTCGTTGTCTTCAGCGATGAGAGTCGCTTCTGCCTTGGTGCCAATGATGGTCGTATGCGTGTTTGGTGCCGTGCAGGTGAGCGCCACAATCAGGACTGCATACGACCGAGGCACACAGGGCCAACACCCGGCATCATGGTGTGGGGAGCGATCTCCTACACTGGCCGTACACCTCTGGTGATCGTCGAGGGGACACTGAATAGTGCACGGTACATCCAAACCGTCATCGAACCCATCGTTCTACCATTCCTAGACCGGCAAGGGAACTTGCTGTTCCAACAGGACAATGCACGTCCGCATGTATCCCGTGCCACCCAACGTGCTCTAGAAGGTGTAAGTCAACTACCCTGGCCAGCAAGATCTCCGGATCTGTCCCCCATTGAGCATGTTTGGGACTGGATGAAGCGTCGTCTCACGCGGTCTGCACGTCCAGCACGAACGCTGGTCCAACTGAGACGCCAGGTGGAAATGGCATGGCAATCCGTTCCACAGGACTACATCCAGCATCTCTACGATCGTCTCCAAGGGAGAATAGCAGCCTGCATTGCTGCGAAATGTGGATATACACTGTACTAGTGCCGACATTGTGCATGCTCTGTTGCCTGTGTCTATGTGCCTGTGGTTCTGTCAGTGTGATCATGTGATGTATCTGACCCCAGGAATGTGTCAATAAAGTTTCCCCTTCCTGGGACAATGAATTCACGGTGTTCTTATTTCAATTTCCAGGAGTGTAAATCCATGCTGATTTACGGACAGTAGATTTTCTCTGTTTGGGGAGCTTATTACATTAGATCTTAGAATATGGATCCAGACGCGTGCCTACCACTGCGCCGGTTTGCTCGAAAGCGTTGGGATTGCTTACTGGCTGTGGCGCGGCCCTCAGTGTAGTCAGATTTCCTGCGACGTGTACTTGGCTTTGGACGTTAGTTACTGTTTGCTTGCGCAGTAACAACCTAAATGTCTTGTGGACGTTTTTAATTCCTCACAGTTAGTAAATGATTAAGAAACACCTACACCTGTGAGACATTATAAAAATTGTGGGGAATGCTGGTATAGGTGTTTATTTTATTAAAACTTTGAACGGTTCAGTGACCGTGTCAGAATTATATTAGAACAAATAAGCCCTGGGTCACAAATATTAAGTCAAAATTGACCAGGTTTCGACGCTACTATTTCTGTTTAAAGCAGATAAATATGTAACTTCATCCTGTTATTATTAGTGCTTACGTTATGCCTGAATCAGGTGCATCACAATTTCATGTGTATAATGTTGAATGTACAGTAGCCTAGTTATTTCTGCGGCTGCTAGATGGTGCTCGAAGCAACACCATGTTTGTTGGCCCACACTTCATAACGTGGGCACCTCAGTCTTGTTGCAACCCTTGTTCACTCAAGTACGAGCAGCCCTTAGCGGCTCGCTATCTTATTTACAACTATTCATGATGTCGCCTTTCCGTCTTAGATTTTTTTAAATGTGACTGCATCTCTTTCCAGGCAGTACAAACTTTAAGTTTGTTAATGTATTATATACCTAATATGTTTTGGAACAGTTAGTTTAAGTCTGAAGACGACGCTCATAGTAGCGTCGAAACCTGGTCAATTTTGACTTAATATTTGTGACCGAGGGCTTATTTGTTTTAATATAGTTTTTTTTTATTATTTGATAACGCGCATCGAAACATTCTGCCATGGGTTGTCTCGGAAGTTTTCACAGATTCTTCGTACTTTTCAATAATCGCACCGAGAAACTTTTGAGTCTTTCCAAGCTGAAGAAATAAACGGATGTAAATTTGTTTGCAAACGAAAACGAGAATCGAGATGGTAATAAAGTGACGGATAGAGCAGCCCGAACAGTACAGCGTGAACACTCGTGGTACCCCCTTCTAATTCGTGTTTCGAAATCACTTGCTCGTCGCGCAAATCGTGTAGTTCTACGACTACGTAAAGAAATCTTTATTTTTGCTGCATAGTTCCGCCACAGAGCCGGCGCGTGCCTCCGAGGTCAGCGGTGACATCAGAGAGGGGGCGGGCGTTACGAGTTGCATAAACCGCCAGGAATACGGGCGGCCGCTCACGCGAACCCCTGGACACGCCTAACGCCCTACCCCCATTCCCCGCTGTTCCCCTTTCCGTCCTCACTGCCTGCACGTGTCCCGCGCTCATTTCGACACAAGAACACGCCACCCTCCTCCTTTATTGCCAGCCTTCAACCTTTTTATCTGCCTGTTATCTAACCTTTCCCAGCCAGAATACACGTTAACTTAAAACAGATTATGATATACGAGAAGGTAGAATCCCCTATAGATACACATATAATTGGCTTCCGTTTTATTCACACGTGCTGTGACTAGTTAGAGAATAGTGTGCAAACCAGAACCGAATATTCCATGTTCCATATGTCTGGAGGTGACACCAGTAAATGTTTTTCACTTAAAAATTATTCGTGTGTTGTGCTCCGTAGCGAACAATAAGATCGAGAACGGTAATTTTCGCATTTCTTTAATCTCCTCGATGTGAAGACGAAAATCTGAATTGTGTGAGCATCATTAATAAATCCCTGTTGATTTCAGCAAATGTGAAATTCTGATGTACAGTTCGGATTGAAGGAGGACATAGAAGCGATCCAGAGGTGGGCTGCTAGATTTGTTATTGGTAGGTTTAATCATGACGCGAATGTTACGGAAATGCTTCAGGAACTCGGGTGGGAGTCTCTAGAGGAAAGGAGGCGTTCTTTTCGTGAATCACTACTGAGGAAATTTAGAGAACCAGCATTTGAGGCTGACTGCAGTACAATTTTACTGCCGCCAACTTACATTTCGCGGAAAGACCACAAAGATAAAATAAGAGAGATTAGGGCTCGTACACAGGCATATGTTGTTGTTGTTGTTTTCAGTCCTGAGACTGGTTTGATGCAGTTGTCCATGCTACTCTATCCTGTGCAAACTTCTTCATCTCCCAGTACCTACTGCAACCTACATCCTTCTGAATCTGTTTAGTGTATTCATCTCCTGGTCTCCCTCTACGATTTTTACCCTCCATGCTGCCCTCCAATACTAAATTGGTGATCCCTTGATGCCTCAGAACATGTCCTACCAACCGATCCCTTCATCTAGTCAAGTTATGCCACAAACTTCTCTTCTCCCCAATCATGTTCAATACCTCCTCATTAGTTACGTGATCTACCCATCTAATCTTCAGCATTCTTCCGTAGCACCACATTTCGAAAGCTTCTATTCTCTTCTTGTCCAAAATAGTTTCGCTTCCATACATGGCTACACTCCAAACAAATACTTTCAGAAACGACTTCCTGACACTTAAATCTAACTCGATGTTAACAAATTTCTCTTCTTCAGAAATGCTTTCCTTGCGATTGCCAGTCTACATTTTATATCCTCTCTTCTTCGACCATCATCAGTTATTTTGCTCCCCCAATAGCAAAACTCCTTTACTACTTTAAGTCTCTCATTTCCTAATCTAATTCCCTCAGCATCCCCCGACTTAATTCGATTACATTCCATTATCCTAGTTTTGCTTTTGTTGATATCCATCTTAAACCCACCTTTCATGACACTGTCCATTCCGTTCAACTGCTCTTCCAAGTCCTTTGCTGTCTCTGACAGAATTACAATGTCATCGGCGAACCTCAAAGTTTTTATTTATTCTCCATGGATTTTGATACCTACTTCGAATTTTTCTTCTGTTTCCCTTACAGATTCAATAACATCGGGGATAGGCTACAACCCTGTCTCACTCCCTTCCCAACCACTGCTTCCCTTTCATGCCCCTCGACTCTTATAACTGCCATCTGGTTTCTGTACAAATTGTAAATAGCCTTTTGCTCCTTACATTTTACCCCTACCATCTTCAGAATTTGAAAGAGAGTATTCCAGTCAACATTGTCAAAAGCTTTCTCTAAGTCTACAAATGCTAGAAACGTAGGTTTGCCTTTCATTAATCTTTCTTCTAAGATAAGTCCTAGGGTCAGTATTGCCTCACGTGTTTGTACAGTACGTATTTGTACAGAATCCAAACTGATCTTCCCCGAGGTAGGCTTCTACCAGTTTTTCCTTTCGTCTGTAAAGAGGCATATAGGCAGTCATTTTTCCCTCGTTCTGTTTTGGAGTGGAACAGGGAGAGAAGATACTAGTTGTGATACGAGGTACTCTCCGCCACGCACCGTATTGCGGAGGATGTATATAGACGTAGATGTAGATGTATGTGTCCACATTCACCTAAGAGTAATTATTTAGGACCATGTTTTTGTTTTTATTATAATGCTACATCATGTTCGGTTGTATCAACTTTTATCTTTTAGACTTAATTCTACGAGGACGAGCTTAAAAAAAAAGCCTCCGGAATTTTTATGTGAAAACTCTTAAATCATTTCAAACTAAACGAACTTTATTAACACTCTACATTTTTATTCTTCATGTCTACTTATTTATATCTCAATAAAGTCACCCTGGTGACGAAGGCATTTCTTCCATAGAGAGACTAGTTAGGTGATACTGTCACTGTAGAAAGTTTGACTCTGAGTCACAAACTCACCTCTTCTTGCACCGCTTCTTCACCGTCAAAGTGAAGTCCTCGTCGGTGTCTTTAAGTTTTGGAAACAGATGAAAATCGGATGCGGCCAAGTCGGGACCGAAAGGAGGGCGATCGATGACAGGGAAACCAAGGAGTCAGATACAGTATTTGCCGATGTCGCAGCACACGTGTGTGGTCTGGCATTTTCATGCTGAAGGAGAGGCTGCTCAATATGTCGAGGAACTCTTCGAGTTTGAAACACGATTACAGCACGCTAATTCGTTACACACGGCCATGTAACACGCTACATTTCAGAGCCCTCCAGCGACAGAAGGCAAAACAATATGTAGACATGAAAAATAAAGACGTAAGATGTTAGTAAAGTTTTTATTTAAAAAGCTTTAAAAGTTATCTCATAAAAAATTCGGAGGCATTTCATTTCAGCACGCCCTCGTATTTTACTTCTTACTTTTATGCTGTAGGTGCTCTTTATAATGACCTAAGGTCAAAATTGGTCACTACTGCTCGGCAAAGTATATTTTATTATAACCTACGAACCTGTGCAGAGTCCTTCACTGTCAGGCTCAAAAGTTTTCACCATGGTCCCAAGTAAGTGGACTGGTTACTGTTGCTTACAATACGAAGTGAACTTTTCCACTTGTCGTCCACTCGTCCTGGCTCTGTTGGCTATTGTCTACAATGTTTGGTCTGAGATTTCATCTCCCCTCTGTCTCCGTTCTACCTAGGGTTGTGCCTTGGGTGCAGTCTGATGTCACCAACACCCTTGGGGTCAATTCTTCTACTTTGTCTCTTTGCCTTGAAGATCTCCAACTACCTCAAGGACTGCATATGAGCTATTTTGTTAACGTTTTCGTAAAGTATTTCCGTCTTTATCATTCGCCCATCTGAAGAGCATTTCTTTCTTCATCGGTCATACGATTTTACTAAGCATTCTTTATATGCCACGTGCTCACGTGCTGTTGTTGCAACGTCTCCTCATCATATTTACGTTCCTTTGGAGAAGTTCATCTGTTACATAGGTTCTAAGGAGATAAGGGAAGGAACCATTTTCAGGCAAAAACCTGTCAGAAATCGTTATGGGTCCGTGTGGGCCATGGTGTTCGTTTCCCGTGGATCTGGCATGTACTAGTGCACTATTTGCAACGTGTTGAGACCAGTTACCATTCCAGGATCAAATGTTTCACAGTTTCTTGTTTGACTGCTGCATACTACTTAGTAATACTTTTCGCTTCCCGCTAGTATCTTTCGTATGAACTATAATCTGCAGCGTTCTGAAGCACATGTATCTGATACGTACATCGTTTGAACAGAAGAATTGCCTCTGATATCGAATCGACACGACTGCTGGTGTGATACACCAACAAGCCTGAATTTGGTTTACAGGAGGTTATCCACACTTGTTTAAAGCAAAGCCGGGCTTGTCCTCAATTTCTGTCTCAGAAAATAGCGTACGCTAATACAAAAGACGAAGTTTACACAATTTGCAAAGAGATGGCGCATACAGTTTCTTTCCCTTACGGTAGCACAACGTCAGGACGATCACCGGCCAAAAAGTTAAAATAAATTTACCAACTCATCGACTCACTATGTCCATTATGACGGGATGAATGCTAGGAAAGAGAGGTATCGCGCATCAAGTCCGTGTGAACCGTATTGGCGCTCTGTTCTGCATCGTACGCGGGATCTACACGTGATATTTAGTTTTAACTTGTACTCCTTCACTTCAGAGATGACGTAGTGGAAGTGTGCACACACAATGTGAGCATGAAACAACGGCTGCGCCGCTTATCTGTGCGCGCCGTGCTGCGTCGCCTCCCCCAGCACTGCTGGTAGGAGGCCGATGGGCACAACGCGGCCTCCCCATAGTGAGGCTGCTGGCCAGCTGAGTGCGCCCGTACTTCGCAGCCTCCAGCTGCAAGGCCGCACGCCGCCAAGCCAGGAACCCGCACGAATCCCACAGTCGACCTCTCTATTCGCTGCTTTCACGTTGTCATCCACACACACAATATCGTATTAAGTATTCCACATATTTTGTTACCTGCCCTTGCAGTTTCTTTCCCACCCTCTCTCCCTCCCTCACCTCTTTCCTCCATCGCTGAGGTGGCGAAGCAGTTAATACAATCGGTCTTGCATTCTCCTCCTAGGCAGCGATTCAAACCTGCTTGATATGGGGAAGCAAACGCTTGTGGTTATGCAGTAAGGGTGACAACCTATATAGAGAGATCTGCCTCGGAATCATACCCAGCACACCGTGGCCGTGTACTTCTGGCAAACAAAGCTTTCAGACGTGATTTTTTTCTGCGGGAAGGAAATCTTTTAATGATTTCAGATCCAATATGTATCTGTCTTCAAAACGTACCTTATACACGTGGCTTCATTTCATGGACTAAAATAACTAATCACGAAATATTATCTATGGCAATCGACAGTAAAATTATTATTAACTAATTACCACGCAAAATATCAACAACATTCAATTATACAATGTAATATAGCCAACCAACCATAACCGTGTATTCTCGTGGTCACGAGCTGCTGTGCACCGTCATGATTTCCATTGAGAAAAATATTTTTACTGCAGCTCGGACACAGTGAAATTTAATGTACACATTTTGAAACGTCCCCTTCGAAAAATTATACACGACTGTGCTTAAACTGAAACACAATATTTTTGGCGCAACGCAATCTGACTTCCAAAAATCCCTACGAAAGAATGGCCCTGACTAACATTAACATATACATTTCACAAATCAATTACCTCACAAAAATCTTCGTTACTCAAGCTACCGCAATACAGCGAGCGCCACTACTGCCAGCTAAATAAAAGATTCAAACTACGGAAGGCACTAACTACTGATAGGTATAGTTAGCAAATGAAAGATTTTAATAGAGAACAAACAATGTATTTACCTTAATAGTCATAATATATATGGTAGTTCATGACATCCAGTCTTACAAATTACAAAACTCCGCCATCTCTCTCCCCACGTCCACCACTGCTGGCGGCTCACCTCCAACTGCGCAACGCTACGCGCTGTTCACATCCAGCTGCCGCTGCCCAACACTACAATGGCGAGTATTACAACAATGCCAACCAGCCACAGACTGCACACGGCACAGCCAGTGATTTTCATACAGAGCGCTACGTGGCGGCGGCGTTACCAGTAAAAAAAACCTAAACAGCCTACTTACAATTTGTTGGCAGATTGGTCTGAAAGGGTTAAGTAGTTCACACAATAGATCTTCTTATGGAACGAAAGTAATCTGCCACACTGGCTGTCGTAACTTGGATTAGAATATCCTTTTGCTTGGTCTTTCTCGTTAATGCACGGCTTCGTCTGGTGTGGTCATTGTGAAGTGTATGATGTCCTTACCAAATCTTGTATCGTTAAAACAAAAATATAAAATAGCTCTTGGTTGCTTAGTTGACGAAATGAAAACTAAAATTAAATAAAAGAAAACTTACATGATATAATTCGCTGAACGAACATATTCCAGTTACAGTCAAAAGTTATGTTGACCACACATTGTTAAAAGGCAATTAGGCGGCCTGCTGTGTTATAAAATACCAGCAGAATTAAAAAAGTACTCCTCGTAAAATAGGAGATTGCATAACACAAAAATGTTTTACTGCGTTATCGGTCTTCTGAGAGAAATAACAAATATTTCTTGTGGCACAACATATCACCCACTATGGTTATTTCCAGTATTCTGTTGTACTTGCAGTTGGTATCGTCGCCAAAATTCGAACAATTTATGTTAAATGAAGCAAACCTTTGTTGTGCGAATCCGTTCACAGGTACACATTTCTCACTAGATTCCATTTTTCTCCTGCGCACTGAGCGAGGTGGCGTAGCGGTTGAAACACTGGGCTTGCAGTCTAGAGGACGTCGATTCGGCTTCCCTAAATCCCTTGAGAGAAATGATAGGACGGTTCCTCTGAGATGCACGCAGCAGATATCCTTTCCGAAATAGTGTCTGTGCACCGTCTCTAATACCGCGTCGCCGATGAGACGTTAAACTCTAAGCGCCCCTCTTTCCTTCGTTGTTTTTATTTTCTATGAGCAGAATCTTGCGGTTTCTCATAATGTCGCACATGCCTTCACTTCACCCTCTCATGTGCAGTTAATTTCCTGTTTAATTCGTAATAATTTCGTCTGTATTTTCTTAGGTAGTTGAATTTAATTTATTGACCTTCAAGTTACACCGTACAGCTAGTTCATATCTACATAAAATATACAGGTATAGACAGGAAATAGATATTTGAATTCTTGATTGCTTGCAGGCACACGTGTCGTAGACAGATCATCATTGTAAAATCAGATGTTAGAGAACACTTTTTTGCAATCTATTGTCACTGATCTCTTGACCTCAGATGCGGAAATCAGTGGCAGCAGTCAGCCTGTATATCGCGTGAAGAAGTCTGTGATGCTGTGTGGCTACCTAATCCGTCACGCAGGTTGGCGACGGATGAAGAAGCTTCATAAGTTCTTGAAAAGAACTGTAGCACTTCCATGTAGTGTGGGGTGGGACATCCAAAGAAAAGATTATCTGCGACCTCACCTTCTTCACAAGAGCAAAAAACTGTTTCTATGGCGTGCGGCCTGTCAAGATATATGCGCAAACATCCGTGGCTAAATTTGAGTCTGGCTATTAGACAGGCGAGGTGCCAGGATGTCGAATTTGTATGAGATTTCACGGAATAGGAGCTCTACGGATGAACTGTTGCTTTGTTCTTGCTTCTATCATGCGTCTTCGTAGCACATATCGGTAAACCGTAGTTGAATTGCAATCCAGGTGTCGCACCGTATCACAGCAGCTGTAGGGCAAAATATAAGTTTTAAGGAGGAGTTGGCGATAAATATATTGAAAACGTCATGATCATGCAAGTACGGGTTCTTTTCCATGAAAGTGAATAATTATTATAAAGGGGGAAGATAATTGCCAGAGTAATCGTCACACAACGTCTAAGGATCTCAGCATGCTACTCGATAAAGACACCATTCCAAGTGTGCTGCAGGTCTGAAAAGAAAATTGTGAGTGGGAACGTCAAAGATCTAGAACACGACAAGACATTTCCTGCAGGAATGTGGGGCGGGCCTGTAGCCAAGAAATGTCATATGCGCTGGATCCCTCTTGTATTGTGGCCGCAGATACACTGACTAATGTAGGCCCCATACACGCCTAGCGTTCGGTGAGGCAGTCCGGGTGCCAACGACGTAACGAATAACTAGAAGTTTCTAGTGCGTTTCGAACAAACGCTCGTTTCTAATTTAAGGCATACTATCAGTCAGAGAAGATTGCATACGAGCTTCTTAAAAGATTTACTATAGCGAAAGACAAAGAAGAACACTGTATTTGGTAGCGTTAAAAAACTATGTCATATCAAAACGTTAGATAGTACGTTTTATTTTCATCATTTAAGAGAATATCTAGGAAAATAAGCAAAACGGTGCTTAAAGGCGTTTTTAGCGGCTGGACATCAGTTACACGGTAGTTTTAAATTCGTGTAACTGATTATCACTGTGACTTTTTAAAAAAGTAAAATTCTAGCAGGCCTTCAGACAGATTCCCAAAAGAAACTTGAGTCCTCCACCCGACGCTATCTGCAGTCTGTTAAATTCACACGGAATGACCCGTAGTAAACTGAGAGTATCTACAATGAGTTCGCTCGGGACGAGATGATGTAAGGCCATTAGCGAGTCGTTTCAACTGTGTAATGGGCGCTCAGGGCGACATTACGTAGCAGTAACTCTAAAATTATCGCAAAGCGAGTCACAGGACGCTCTAAGACCGGTAAAAGCCTTCTGCAATTACTGAGAACGGCGCAAGGGTCCGAGGTGCGGCAGCAGAGGGACCGAAATGGAATGATTTGTCAGTACCACCCACCGACTGTAACCCAGTTTTCTTTTCGCTTCGGTCACTTGAAGAGCGATGGTCCCCGACTCACCAGTGTAAATTACATTAGTAAAAACAAAGAACATATTTTGGATGCTGTATATCTGACTTGCGACCCATGTTTCCCTAAACGAAAACCCAATAAAGTAACTACCGTGTAACTTGTGTCCAGCCTCTAAAAACCCCTTTTAGCACCGTATTAGATTAGTTAAGTTAGAAAACAAAAGTAATCCATAGAAAGTGGAATGTACATTAAAGTTCTCGTCGACGAAAACCTCATTAGACATGGACGAGAAGATCTGACTGCGGAAGAATGTGGGATGAAATGAGTCGTATTCTTGCAAGAGGAACCATCTAGTCATTCAGCTTCAGTAATTTAAGGAAACGACGGATGTTCCAAATTTGGATGGTCGGGCTGTGGGGCGGCGGGTTTGTTTTTATTTGGTCTTAATATTAGTTACTAATATTACTTCCATAAGCGACTACGCCACAAGAGCCGGTAAATTACTGTGACCAGCAATCACAACTGAAAATTGATACTCGTAATCTACTTTGCCTTGTCTGGACTGAACAACAAAGTCGTACTCCCTACTTCGAGAAAGGTGTAAGGAAATTACAGTGATGATTTTAAAAGTCCACTGTTTTAAAAAATAGCATGTATTCAGGAATATTTACATGTCCAGTAATCTTTTATGGAACTCTTCAGTTGTTCCTTCTCTAACCAGTACTTGGCACAGCCCAGAGTGTAAATCTCGTCAACATTCCACTTCGTGTTAATAATGATTGTGAAACCAGTAATTCACCGCCTAAGAGTGGTAAATTTATATTCTACTTGCCACGCTGATTGTCGGTACGGTAGGCAGTGCACAAACTATATTAGACGACACGAAAGAGTTTTTTCAAGTACTGCAGTTCACGCAAAAGTTCACCGGCATCAGTTGTATAAACGCATAATCTTGAAGGTTTTTACATCACTCAAAGTGTTCTTGTACAGGCATCTAGTGGCTAGCAATCACAGTGCATTTCGTCGTGGAGGACGGCACTGACCGCAGCACACACTATTAGTGATAAACTTTAAGTGAGTCAACCACCAGACACTTTCGGGAATTCCTTATATACTCCCGCTGTCACTCGGCGCGGAGTGCTAAACCGAATACTCCCAAATCAAACTCTAGTGCACCTGACAGAGTGCTAAAAGACATTCTTTCTGGATAACGAATCGTTAACAACTTATTTAATTGCGATCGTATCGCCTCTGTCGTCTTTCCTGTTGTAAATGTGTATTAAATTCCCTCTGAACTGTCTCTTGTATTGTTACTGTACCTGTGGATAATCCATTGACGGCACTGTAATTTAGAACATCGCCATTAATTATTATATCATATACAATGCAATATTTTCTCTGTTCCGGCTTATATCTAACATTATGAGATTCTACTGTTTTAATGTATTTTTGGCCAAAATTTACATTCATTTAAAAATCTCGCAACGTATTAACCAAAATTGTGCCAAACCCTCTACATCATGTTTGTGTGTCAAAATACATCTATTTTCCGAATGTCAGAGTTTTATCTCCTTTCTCTGCCGCCTCCAAAAATTACCACAAGCATAGATTTTGTGGAAACTATTTATTGAGTTTTTCTTAAAGTTGGAACACTCTATGCTATTCTATGAACAGGTGGTGGTGGTGGTAGTTAGTGTTTAACGTCCCGTCGACAACGATGTCATTAGAGACGGAGCGCAAGCCCTTTCAAAGGAACCATCCCGGCATTTGCCTGAAACGATTTAGGGAAATCACGGCAAACCTAAATCAGGATGGCTGGAGACGGGACTGAACCGTCGTTCTCCCGAATGCGAGTCCAGTGTATTCTATGAACAAATTACAAAGTTCTAACCATATTTAATTTCTGTGTTATGTAGGGTGTCCCAGGAGAAATCGTAATTATTCAGGGATATGACAGGAACAATCATTGGAAGCAAAAAAATGTAGTAAACATGGGCTCTAAAATGCATACCTTAAAACCTGTGAGTACATCATCTACGTTACCGTGAAACAAATCTTTTCTCTACAACAAGCTCTTTTCCCTTATTGTAAGAGTTGGCGATATGGACCAAAACCAGAAAAATGTCTAGTAAACATGGGCCCTAAAGTTCATAACTTTAGAGCTATGAGCACTTGTTCATTATGCTACTGTGGGCACGTATCTTCTACTGAACACGTGCTCGTAGCTTCTAAGGTATGCAATTTTGTGCAGTTTTGAACCCATGTTTGCTGAGAATATTTTTTTTTTGTTGGTCCATGCTACCACATCTCAAATTATGGAAATCTTTTTTTAAGATGTTTATTTCATTTATTTCACAATATCGAAGATGAAGAAAGCTCATAGCTGTTGAAATACGTTCCTGTCATATCGCTGAATGTAATATTTTTTCTGGTACAAAGGAATGAAAAGTATCGAGACACCTATCAGTGGACATCAGTATGGGCTGTGTTCGCCCTTCTCCTCTATGACAGCTTGAACTCTCCTGGGAATACTGTCAATGAGGTATCTGAAAGTTTGAGGAGGAATGCCAGCCCATTATTCCTCAGAAACCAAAACCACAGAAATTAATAGTTTTGTATCCTGGGGTTGGTGGGGAGTCGACGTTGTAACTCATCCGAAAGCCATTTCATTGCTTTCAGACCACTCCACATTAGGAACTTTTAGATCCATAGATCCTTTGCTCTAGGATACTACTTTATAATAAGTGCTTTGCCGTGTTGGTACAAGCTGTCATTGTCTCCGAACTGTTCCTCTCCTGTTTACACCAGACACTGCTGTAAAATTCGTTCATATCCTTCCACATTTCGCATTTTCTTAAGCTCAGTAAGGGGGCCACAACCTAGCCAAGAAGAATAGCCCCATGCCGTAACATCATTTCCGCTGTTCAAATGGCTCTCAGCACTGTGGGACTTAACATCTGAGGTCATCAGTCCCCTAACTAACCTAAGGACATCACACACATCCATGCCCGAGGCAGAACTCGAACCTGCGACCGTAGCGGTCTTGCGATTCCAGACTGAAGTGCCTAGAACCGCTCGGCCACCGTGGCCGGCCATCTCCTCTGTACTTCGCCGGTGGTACAATGCATGATGGCAGGTGACGTTCTTCAGGCTTTTGCCAAACACAAACCCTTGCTTCGAAATCCCATATGGTACAGCGTGATTCGTAATTCCAAATAACTTGTTTCCAGTCCTACACTGTCGAGTGGTATCGCACTTTCTACAACCTCACGTGTCGGTTAGATTTGAATACAGAAATTTGTGGGTTATGAAGAGCTGCTCGACCATTGTACCCCGTTCATTTTAACTCCCTGTGCACAGTCAATGTGCTAACTGGACAGCTGTTGAACCATTAAAATTCACAAGTGACTCCTTCCGCTGATTCTTTGCGATGTTTTACAACCACTCTGTACCATGGCAGACGGCCGCTGTCCATCAGTGCACGAGGTCTGGGTGGTGCTCGTCTAGCTGTGTGTGTTCCTTTGCTTTTTCACTTCAATCACCTCACCAAGAGTGGACTTGGGCAACTTCAAAACAGCTGGATTTATTAAACAAGTGACATCCCATTACACAGGTGACGCTGGAAGACACTGGCCTCTCCTGACTGATCCACTATTTCTATTTCTCTACTGAGAACTCCGCGCCTCCTTCCATACTGGGGTGTCAGCCTTTGGCGACGTCTGGTGGTCGTTTACGCCTTCCATAGGGGTGTCCGGATGTTTTGGATCATGCAGTGTAGTTTCGTCGTAACGGCTGCAGTCTGCAGATCTTTAGGTCTGAAGTTTAGCTTGCTGAAAAAAGAGTGGCTCGTTAAGGAGAAGCAGACGTCCAGTAAATTAAAAAAAAGACGTCTTACCGTTGTGGGCGCCGCTAAGTTCGCCTGCTGCACCAGCCGATGTGGCAGTGGCTAGGGGCCGGCGCTGCTTTCTTCCCTCACAGCCTGTGCCACGGAGCGCCTTCGCCGGCGAGGCGCGATGTTATCCCAGCACGTCACGTGACGTCACGACACGACAGTGGCGAGCTGAGCTCAGCTGGTACGGCCGCACACTTTCCTCTCCCACCCGCCGACTGTTCTGTAACGGCGTGATCGCCGTAAACACAGATAAGGCACGACCCTGGTTCGCTTTCGCTTGCATTTCAGTTTCCGCTCGTACCCACTGTATAGGCCGAGGACTCAGAAGGAACACAGTTTCGTGCACATCACGGAAATTGAATGATTCTTGAGTTTCTCCCGGCGTATTTGAAATATAAAAATATCCACGGGTGTACTGCCGGTCTACAGTGTCCAACGGGCACAATATTTCGGCGATCATACATGTCGCCATCATCAGGTGAACTGACAGACTGAGCTCCTGTGAACGTGCCGGTACGGAGATCCGTACGCTGAGCAGCCATAGCGTACGGATCTCCGTACCGGCACGTTCACAGGAGCTCAGTCCGTCAGTTCACCTGTTGATGGCGACATGTATGTTCGCCGAAATATTGTGCCCGTTGAACACTGTAGGCCGGCAGGACACCCGTGGATATTTTGATTATCACGAAAATTGTTTCGTAAGGCTCGAGAGAAAGAAGACTGCAGTTCAACGTGACTTCTGCAACAAGGTCACCAGAAATGGAGCATGTGGGGCGGTGCGTGGAATAACAAATTGCTTTTATGCAATATTATACTTAGCCGTATTTACAAGAGCCTGAAAACTATTTTTGTGATCAGCCAGAGAGCGATGGAGAACATGCTGACTATAATATCCAGTCTGCAAGTGCACATTCTCCTTTTACTCACTGAAAAAATGTTTTTACTCTCTATTTACGCAACGGGATCAGGAACTATTGTGTTCTAACTGATCAATATATTCAATAAATTTTTCACACCTGCATGGCAGTAATATTCCTCATAATAATAATAATAATAATAATAATAATAATAATAATAATGTCTCTATCATACACAGCACTATAGCAGTTGAGAGGCGACATGTACGTTAAGTTCAAACTAAACCGTCTTTCGCCCTGACTTCTAATAATCAAAGTTATTTGCTCGCCACAAAAATGGAAAATAATTTCACCACTTGCCACGCTGTTTCGTTACATTTCGGGCGGCACACAAAAAGCTGCCTCCGCGAAATCTAAGCGATTCGGGACAGTGCAGAGACCCCGCGAGTTCGCTTCGAATTTGTACCGAAAACATGTGTTTAGTTGCAGCGCAGTTGTGACGTCATTCGAGGCAGCGCGTAAGCCGGCGTTTGACTGACGGGAACCGATTCATAGCTGGGTGCGAAATGAAGGGTCTACTGCCTCTCTCGCCGAATTGATATATGGTTTTTTTACGCATCGGACGGCCGAAGGGTACGCCACGTAGCAGCATCTAAATGGCCGGTTTCTCGGACACACATCATTTAGTAACTCGGCCATGAATTAATTTACAATTTTCGTAATTTTTCCTTGAATGGAGTTAAGTTGGTTTTAATCACGGAAAATGTTTTGGCTCGTCTGCATTTAAACTTGGGCGGCTAGAATTTTTAAAACGGAATGGACAGTAAACATGAGCTACATCTTTAAGAGAACTTGTATTGATTGTTTCATCAAAGTCTTGAAACTTGGTAAATCTCCGACCCAGCCGGGAGTCGAAGCCGGGCCCTTAGGATTGACATTGTGTCGCGCTGACCACTCAGCTACCGGGGGCGGACGCTACTAGCAGTGAAGGGAGTAAGTCCCCTCACATTCGCTCTTCTCTGTATCTCTCAAATGATACAACGCTTATTTCGGCACAAGCAGCTATCGAATAGGACAAGGATTGGAGGAAAATCGGCATTATGCTCTTCGAAAGAACTGTCTCAATGCTCCTCTTCATCGGTTTAGGAAAATAAAAATCTGGATGGCCGGCCACACCTTTGAAACACGCAGTTCATGAATGCAGGTAACCGGCGCTAACTATTGCGTCACTGACCTCGGTACCTTTGCTTTAAGGCTTGCAGCACAATCAGTACCCCATTCGAGTGTGCTTTCAGATTTAGAGCTACAGATTGGTCCTTGCACTGTCAGTGATCTGTAAAAGACTCCAAACTCTTTTTATTTTCCTTTTATAGCACGCTTCCAACAGAAATTTGACTCCCTAAGAGCCGGCCCCTGTGGCCGAGCCGTTCTAGGCGCTTCAGTCTGGAACCGCGCTGCTGCTACGGTCGTAGGTTCGAACCCTGCCTCGGGGCATTGATATGTGTGATGTCCTTAGGTTAGTGAAGTGAGTAAGTAGTTCGAAGTCGAGGGGACTGATGACCTCAGATGTTAAGTCCCATAGTGCTTAGAGCCACTTGAACCATTTCAACTCCCTAAGGCAGAGTTCATGAAGTCCACATTTACAAAAGTATCTTCTTGTTTTCGTATTGTTATTAATTTATTGTTTTATTTTAGCTGAAAAAATAGGGGCCTTAAAGTCCTCTCTTACATCGCACTATGAACTACTGGTAGCAAATCTGTTTCAAAGCCACATAAATCCTGGCGCCATCAAAGGTACAAAAAAAAGAGCATTGTGAGTACAGAAATAGAGGGAGCAGCTGAATTCCGGAGAAAATACTCGACGAAGATGTACATAAGCATCAGCAGTGATACACACAGCGAATTTTCCTTCACTCAAAAGGGAATAGCCCATACTGTTATGACTAATCCAAAAATCCGTTCGCAATACCCAAATTTAGTTTCTTTTCACAGCTGATACCGATAGATATGGACGTGAAACTTACACACACGACCCTTCAAATTAACAAATAGCAGTCCGTGCATTTGAATTCGGATCCTTTGTCTCGGTGACGGCTGTGCTGTCTGCGTTCAAGTGCCAACTACATCAGCTCCAACAAATCTGATCGAGCGTGGTGGCGCAGTGGATAACACATTGGACTCACATTCTGGAGGACGATAGATCGAACCCACGTCTGGCCGCCATCATGACTTAGGTTTTCCGTTATTTCCCTAAATTTCTCCAGGCATATTCCGGGATGGTCACGTTTGACAAAATGGCCTATTACTTTCCCCATACTTATCCCACCCGAGCTTGTGCTACATCTCTAACGACCTCGATGTCAACGGGACGTTAACCTCTTACCTCTTTCCTCCAACATGTCTGTAGGAGGGCTTCTGACCGTGCCAGCAATCTGGGCCCTAAGGAGCCTTGAAAATGAACACCAGTGACTTGGAAGATAGATTTAACGTAGCTCTAGGAAATGAGCTCTAGACTGTGTGGTAGTTCTTGTTTCAACCACTAGCGTGGAAACTTTTATGAGTAACATTTAGCATTTTGAGTGTCTGTTACAGAGGATGTAATCCCGCTGAAGCTATATGTGAAATAGCAGGTCTGCAAGCAGTGGAATGGCCAACATGCGCCAGAACGTTGATGCTTTAAAGGACTTCTTTCTGGAGAGAAGAGGTTCGATGATTAAGTTTAACATTGGTTCACATCTAAAATGGATGAAACTACAAAATTTTGTGGTTTTTTCGTGAACCCTATATTCGGACCATAAGGTTATTACAATTATGTTCTCATCATATATAGTGCGGTACTTCATTATAATCCTTGTTTTTCGATTTCTTTTTTTTCCGCAACTGTAATAAAAGTCGAAATGCGTTTCGTTTCATTTTAACACAGTAACAATGTGTTTTTCCTCTGGCAGTTTTGTTTGTTACGCCCATTACAGGTTCACATGCTTTGCTACTTACTGTAAACAGTTTTTCTTTCTTCTTTTTTTGTTTCTCACGTTTTTTCCTTGTTTTTCTTTTCCACGTTGGTTTTTTTACTGCATTCTTCTTCGTCTTCCATATCTGTTATAGGTTGAGTTTTAGCACAAAACACTATCGCTGCGCTTACCACATTTACACTTCTGTGTTGGAAAGTGCCACTATCCTCTCATCACTTTTCCTGATTTTGTTGCGGTATTGCGCGATGCGTTCGTCTTTTGTTTATTTTGATAGTGGTGGACGCGTCTACTAGCGTTATGAGAGTGTTTATATTTTCCGATTATGGATGCTGCAAATGGCTCTGAGCACTATGGGACTCAACTGCTGTGGTCATTAGTCCCCTAGAACTTAGAACTACTTAAACCTAACTAACCTAAGGACATCACACACATCCATGCCCGAGGCAGGATTCGAACTTGCGACCGTAGCAGTCGCACGGTTCCGAACTGCTCGCCTAGAACCGCGAGTCCACCGCGGCCGGCCCGATTATGGAGAGAAAGAGAGAGATTGTGGAGGGAGCTAACATTTCAGCTACTGTGTGTGTAAGTTATTGCTTTACTACGGTACAGTGATGGCTGATCTAAGGTCAGGATACAGCCTAGTTACCTAGTTTGTGATATTACTCTGTGGTGCCTATGGGTATTGTTCTTTCGCAACAGTGTCTTTTGTTAGTTTAAATAGTGTCTAGTTGTTGATATTTGTCTGGTAATGTAGTATGTGTTTCTTGTCTGTTATTACTTTTAAAATTTGGAAGTTTTCTTGCTGCTGTAAGAGATATATCTTGTTGCAGAGTATATTTTGATGTCGTTATTCTATTGTGGTCGGGTGGTGGTTTTCTTGCTGGAGGTGTTCTGCAATTGTTGAATGGCTAGTGCCATATTCCAATGCTCTTTTGATTTCCTTACATCTCACTTCAAAAGTTCTGTCTGTCCAAGGTATAGCGTATCACAGCTGTTACTCTGGAATTGGTAAATGCCACATTTTTGGTGAAAGTTTGTCTGATCTTCCTTTGTTAGACATTTATGTATAGAGTTGTTGCTTTCGTATGTTAATTTTATCCCTTGTTTATTGAGAATTTCACAATTCTGTGTGTCAGTTTCCGTACGTGAGTGCGTATCAGTTGTCTGTTTCGTTTCTATGTTGTTCTCTTGTTGTGTGGTGGTGGTCATGATGATACGTTTGTGTTTGTGGTGGGTGATGTGGGTCTCTGTATTTTTGTAGTCTTTTTTCTCTACCTTTTTGTAAAGTTTCATTACTGTTGATGCTTTGTATCCGTTATTTTTTGCTATCTGAGTAATTATGACCAACTCCTTATTATAGTTATGTTTGTTAAGTGGTACTATTTTTAATCTGTAGATCATGCATCTGAGGACAGATACTTTTTGTGTCTGTGAGTGGTTAGATGACTGATGTAATATTGTGTCAGTTGTGGTGTTTCTCTGTGTATGTAGTTGTTTTATTTTGCTTCCAGGTTCGTCTGCCAAGCAGAGGGTGTCATCCATTATCCCCACCAAGACAGTATATTGTATGTTCCTTTAATTATTTTCTACAAAATTCATTTTTCTATTTTGTTCATGAAGATATTTGCTAACTTTCCTGAAACTGAGGATCGCATTGGCAGTCCCTCTTCTACAGAGAATTCGTCGTTGACTTCAATGTGATTGTATCTATCTAGCTCTTGTTATATTATCTAGATTGTTTAACTAAACAAACACTGTTTTTGACCTTGTTTCACAATTTTATTATTAATGTTATTGCACAACCTAGGTTTCGGGTTGTAAGCCCATATTCAAGTAATGTACTTGAAAATGGGCTTATAACCCTAAACCTAGGTTGTGCAATAACATTAATAATAAAATTAATAAAATTGTAAAACACGACCAAAAACAGTGGTTGTTTAGTTAATTTACAATGTTTCACCAAGAACCCACAGTTGGTTCAATTAAAATGCTCTTGATTGTTTCTTTGTCTGGGTTTGTGGAATACGTGTTTTCTGCATCAGATGAGACCAACGTAGCTGTCTGGAACATATAAGTCTTTGATATCGTTTATTAGTTCTTCTGTGTTCTTCATTGCTCTGTCATTTTGTGTTTTACACTATTGTGTGAGTATGTTTAGCATATGTCTGGTGATGGCCTGTGTGAGTGCTTTTCTATAGTTAATGTTGACCCCCACAGGGGTGTGTTATTTATGAACATTTCGTTTTCGGGCATTAGGTTTCACAGGTGCCATACAAGCTTTTTGTCTGTCGTATAATATGTGTTCAATTGTCTTTAGTACATTTTTCCTTTTCTGTGTTGTACCTGTTTGTTGCTTCTGACATTATTTTGTGATTGTATTTTGTGAAGTGAATTCATGAGACTTGTTATTGAATTCTTGCTACCCATAAGGACAACTAAATTCTCTTTGTCTGCCTTCATTATGATTATGGTATCCCTGTGTAGTTTTTCTCTAAGGGTTTTCGGAGTTTTACGTTTTGTGACTCTCTCTTGTTTAATTGTTTTTATGTCTTATATCTTTGATGTTTTTAATTTCTTTGTCTATTGATGCTCTTTTGAGGCCTTTGTTCATGGTTTTTTGTGTCTTTCCTATGTTCTTGAGACAGTATGTCTGAGATTATGTGATCAGATTTTATATGAAATGTCCATTTACTTTTGTGTTTACTTTGTGTTTGAAAGCTTTCTGTAGTAGCTGTGATTCTGCATCTTTAAGTTTGGTGCCTGTACCATTTTTGGGATATAGAATTGATGTGTGTGTCTCTTTCCATTCGGGACATCTCGCTGTTTCTCCATAAGTCTCTTTAGTTTCATATTCTGTCTTTGCATTAGCTGTTCTCTGTTGTTATTGACGCGTTTCATGATTTTGTCCAGTATGTAGCAAAAAAAGTTTGTTGTTATTTATAGTCTCAGATAATTGCAAGTGCGCTTTATAGTTTATGATTCAGTTCATTTTTTTGTGTATAATGTTCTAATTTCAGGTTCAAGCCAGCATTTTCGGTAATGACATTGCTGTTTGAGCTCCATGTGAACTGTTTGTGATCATTACATTGACATACTTAGGTAGAAGCTTATAAAATTTACAATATTTATTAAACTGATGTGTTCAATCGTCTGATGAAGCCTGGTATGGGTATTCTGGTACACTCTCTCTGTCTCTCTGTCGTTCTCTCTCTCTCTCTCTCTCTCTCTCTCTCTCTTTCTCTCTCTCTCTCTCTTTCTCTCTCTCTCTAGCTCTCTCTAGCTCTCTCTCGTTGTCTATTCCCAGTTGGAAAGTGTAAACATTCACAAAGTGATAGCAGACGCCTCTACCACTATCAAAACAAACAAAACATGCAAAATGGCGAGTATATCGATATTTCCAGACACAGACGTTTAATGCGTTAAGTGCTGTTAAAAACTCAACACACACAGGTGGGAGACAAAGAAGACACAAGAATTCATTTCACAAAATAGAATCACCAAACTAACGTCAAAGCTAACAAACAGATTCCACATAAAAAGTTGAAATTTCTCTGTGAAGTTCATCTTTAACTAGAGAAGTGCATCCACATTGGCCCACGACAGGCATATGCTAAACATACACAATAGTATAAAACACAAAACGACAGAACAATGATAAACACAGAAGAATTAATAAATTACGTGAAAAATATAGATTCCAGCCACAGGTATGTTGGTCTCATTTGATGTAAAAATCATGTACTCCACTATCTCAGTCAAGGTAATAACCAGGTTAATACAATAACACGAAGATATTTGCAATCATTTACTACAAGAACACATAACAGTGATGAGCTCGTTCCTACACCTCGTTACTGACCAAATTTACTTTGAATTCTGTAAGGAATTCGACCTACAAGAAGAAAGATTGCTAATGAAATCCCCAATTTCAGGAAAATTGGCAGATATGTTTATGAACAAAATAGAAGAAACAATTTTCCAGAAAACAGTGCCTGGAAAATACAATATCTGTATTGGAGGAGATACATGAATGACATCCTGTGTCTGACAGATGAACCAGAAAATGAAATAGAACAACTACATCCACAGATAAACACATAAAACAAAATCATAAATTTCACTTTAGAGACAGAACAAACAGGCTAAATAAATTTTCTGCATACATCCATCACAAAGAAAAATAAACAACACTCGTTCAATATTTACAGGAGAAACACCACTCCAGACACAATATTATGTCAATCATCTAACCACTCACACGCCCAAAAAGAATCTGCTCTCAGATATATTATCCACAAATTAAACACAGTGCTACTTGACAAACATAACTGTAATAAAGAGTTGTACACAATTATTCAGACACAAAAAATAAAAGATACCACTAATCAGTAGTAACAATATTGAACAAAAATATTCATAAAACATAAAAATTAAAAAAACAAAACGCTATAGAAATCTAGGTACCCACATTGCACGCCACAAACACACACATACCAACACCACCACTCAACAGACAAGCTGGTACATGCTTATGCACGGAAACTGACACACAGAATTGGGAACATCCACAAGAAACAGGAATGCGAAAGACATACGAAAGGAACAACTCTGTACAGAAATGTCTAAGAACGAAAGATGAAAGAGGACATCTACCAAAAATTTACCAACTCCATTATAACAGCTGCGATGGTCTATACCTTTCACAGACGAGCAGAACTTTTGAAGTGTGGCACAATAAAAACAAGAGAACATGGAAATATGGCACTTGCCATTCAACATTTGCAGAACACCTCTGGCAAGAAAGCCATCACCGTACTACAATAAAAAAGTACATGAAAATAATCAGATTCAGCAACAAGAAACGTCTCCTACACCTACAAAAAAACGTCAAATTCAAAAAACAATAATAGACGAGAAACATACACTAAATTACCAGACAAAGATCAGCAACCAGACGCTGTTTAAGCTAATGAAACATATTGTTGAGGAAGAACAACTTCATTGACACCACAAAATAATATCACAAACTAATCAATATCCCAACCGTAGATCAGCCACTACTGTATCATAGTAAAGCAGTAACTCACACACTCAGTAGCTAGGATATGTTAGCTCTCTTAGCAAACACACACACGCGCGCGCGCGCGTGCACACACACACACACACACACATACACATACGTACTCATATGCAAAAACACGAACAAACAAAGGTAATTACGACCACTTTTTTTAAAAAAAAAAAAAAGAAAATGTAATCTCTCCCTCCCCCTCTCTCTCTCTCTCTCTCTCTCTCTCTCTCTCTCTCTCTCTCTCTCTCTCTGTCCCTAATCGGAAAATGTAAACTTTCACAAAGCGACAGCGGTAGCTTCCACCTCTACCAAAACAAACAAAAGACGAACGCATTCCGCAACAGCGAAACAAAACACACAGAATGGCGAGAGGATGGTGATACTTCCATATACCGAAGTGTAACTGTGTGAAGTCCAGTGAAAGTGCTGTTTGCAAAAACGCAACGCATATGCAGTGAAGACGAAGGAAAATTCAATAAACAACACCACAACAAACCGTGAGTAACGAAAAGAATAAAAACTATTTATGGAAACGCGTAAAGCATGCTTCTGTTAACGATCGTAACAAACATAAAAGGAAAAGCCATATTGTTAAAGCAACCACTGAAGACGCTTTGAAGCAAAACGAAACACGTCTGGTCTTAAAGAGACTTTTATTACAGTTGCTAAACACGCAATTGTCCAACAAAAATAGTACTTTATTTTTAATTACGCTGCTCTTTCTTTCTGTGTGATTCACTGTGCCATATGCAATGTTGTGTCATGGTGCTCTGTCGGCTGGTGTCATCTTGTACAGGAATTACACTATTTATATATACATCTCCAGCCCAATTTTATGATTATCGTATACAGGTGTTTCAGGTACGCGAAATTCCCATGCAGCGCTTCCAGATGGTTTCCTTGAACTGCACAGTAACGTCTGTTGGACACTGTCTGCTTGTTCACTACAAGCAGATCATCCCCCTTCAGGACAGCCGGCCGGTGTGGCCGAGCGGTTTTAGGCGCTTCAGTCTGGAACCGCGCGACCACTACGGTCGCAGGTTCGAATCCTGCCTCGGGCATGGATGTGCGTGCTGTCCATAGGTTAGTTAGGTTTAAGTAGTTCTAAGTTTTAGGAGACTGATGACCTCAAATGTTGAGTCCCATAGTGCTCAGGGCCATTTGAACCATGTGAACCTTCAGGGTTCCCAGCGTCGATAAATAGTCTATTCCATGGTTTTATCATTTACATGAATGGTATGTTTCTGGTTTGTGAGACATTAACGATACGCCTTAGCGACCATAACGATGAATGAAAACTTGCCATGCCTCATGAAAATAAGAGTATTCCCTTAGACGGGCGCTAAGCTTCTAATATGCACGACCTCCACAATTAACTAATCTGGTGCGAACCAAACAAATTTTGAAATCTGTCTCCGAGCCCTACGAATTATATCTGCTGTTGCACGCGTGTATCGTCATTAGTTTGAATGTAGAATACACTTAAGTCGCTTAGTGTAGAACTGTACAAACGATGTTACAGTGCTGCTGAGCCTAAAATTAGAGGTGGGAAACGATACAAGCATTCGAACCGGCTCTAAATTCTCCAATTCGCCGCAGAGCTCGACATGGTATGAAGCACTGCTCGAACAATCATGTGACAATTGACTCGCACGTTGCGTTTGCAAGAGATACGTGAGAGACCGTAGTTCTGTTTAAAATTTGACTGTTTGGTGAAACATAGAAATAAATAGAAATAAATCATACCACAGTTCGAACTCGTGTTGTATTCGAACAAATTTTCAATAATTCTCATGTCGTATGCAGCCGTTAATGGTGATTGTTGCGTTTAGCCAACGGGCAAAAACAAAAATGTTGTTCTGCAGCATGAATCACTTGGCTCTGAACCCACTGGAACATTTTAGTTGATTATTACAGACAATAATGATTTACTAAGCATTATTGCAAATAATCGTTTAAATTCCTGTCCACATATTAGAACAACGGTTATAAACGATTATTAGTCAACTTGAAAACAAGATGTTAAAATTCAAATGAGGGACGGAAAAAAATAGGACTTAAATACCGAACAAATTATATTAAACTGACTTTAATTGTAATCGCGTGAGTAAGTTACAGCTGCATGACCCTTCGTGGAGATAGTATAAACAGACCTCACTAGCTCGAGGAACTAAGAGCATCTCAAGAACTGGGCTGAATCGTGATATTGGTCATTTACTTCTTTAGTAGTTGCTTTATTTTTACAGAGTTCTGACCTGCACCACAGAAAATTGCAGTCCGTGCTTCATAGTTATTTTTATTATTATACTCCCTAGTACATTAACAGCGCTTAGACACATCGTGAAAGTAGTACCATCAGAAGTAACTAGATCGCGGGGTGATCGAAACCTCGAGCAGAGCCCGAGAATTTACCCACACACTCGCATTCGGAAGGACGACGGTTCAGTCCCGCGTCCCGCCATCCTGATTTAGGTTTTCCATGATTTCCCTAAATCGTTCCAGGCAAATGCCAGGATGGTTCCTATGAAAGGGCACGGCTGACTTCCTTCCCCAGTCTTCCCTAATCCTATGAGACCGATGACCTCGCCGTTTGGTCTCTTCTCCCAAACAAACAACCAACCAACCAATTCTCTCACGGTCAAGCAAGGATTGATGCGCAGGATCAGGTGGCAGTCACGCGTACCCGTAGCGATACCGCCGCTGCAGAAATAGTTTCGGTACACGGGCGGGTACATAGCAGCGTTAACCCCGCAGCACAACAGGATTACAAGGCAACCAGTATGGGCGTAGGCAGAAGTCAGCAGGCAGTATTTGATAACTTCTTTTACGAATACTTTAATAAAGGCAAAGGAGGTTGTGGCCTCTCCCACGGGTTAGTTAACGGCCGCTGAAAGGAGCGTTCGTGTTACTGATTAAAGATTTGAGAGAAGATGAAAGTAAAGTTTCACAGCAAAACTCTGAGAGAACTTTCACGCACCTGATATCAAGCACTATCTGCTGCATCTTATCGTGGCACTCCTCGCGAGAAGTGTCCCCTATTTGAGTGTACTTAATTGACGGCAGCCGTTGCTAGGTTCGAGAACACGTATGCACTGCCCATGTCAGCCGCGACTGCTGCTTCGTGGCCATCGGCGAGCACATTTCCCTCTCTGCGACCTTGCTTCGCTGCCGTAATGTCTGCGGCTCCACTGGTTCGTGTGAGCCGCTAAGGCGTATGACGAAATGACTCTTCGAGGTAGCGATAGTAAAACTCTCGTGGGCACCCAGCCTCAGCTGGTTGAGTCATGCTCAAACAGAACACTAAATAAAAGTATTTCACTGGGATATTCAAGAAGAACACAATAATTCCAATCCCGAAGAAAGCAGGTGTTGACAGTTTAATAAGCCATGTCTGAAAAATACTAACACGAATTGTTTACAGACGAATGGAAAAACTGGTAGAAGCCGACCTCGGGGAACATCAGTTTGGATTCCGCAGAAATGTTGGAACACGTGAGGCAATACTGACCCTACGAGACTTATCTTAGAAAATAGATTAAGGAAAGACAAACCTACGGTTCTAGCATTTGTAGACTTAGAGAAAGCATTTGAGAATGTTGACTGGAATACTCTTTCAAATTCTGAAGGTGGCAGGGGTAAAATACAGGGAGCGAAAGGCTATTCACAACTTGTACAGAAACCAGATGGCAGTTATAAGAGTCGATGGATATGAAAGGGAAGCAGTGGTTGGGAAGGGGGAGAGACAGGATTGTAGCCTCTCTCCGATGTTATTCAATCTGTATATTGAGCAAGCAGTAAAGGAAACAAAAGAAAAATTCGGAGTAGGAATTAAAATCCATGGAGAAGAAATAAAAACTTTGAGGTTCGCCGATGACACTGTAATTCTGTTAGAGACAGCAAAGGTCTTGGAAGAGCAGCTGAACGGAATGGATAGTGTCTTGAAAGGAGAATATAAAATGGACATCAACAAAAGCAAAACGAGGATAATGGAATGTAGTCGAATTAAATCGGCTGATGCTGCGGGAATTAGATTAGGAAATGAGACACTTAAAATAGTACAGGAGTTTTGATACTTGGGGAGAAAAATAACGATGATGGTCGAAGTAGAGAGGATATAAAATGTAGACTGGCAATGGCAAGGAAAGCGTTTCTGAAGAAGAGAAATTTGTTAACATCGAGTTTAGATTTAAATGTCAGGAAGTCGTTTCTGAAAGCATTTGTATGGAGTGTAGCCGTGTATGGAAGTGAAACGTGGACAATAAATAATTTGGACAAGAAAAGAATAGAAGCTTTCGAAATGTGATGCTAGAGAAGAATGCTAAAGATTAGATGAGTAGATCACATAACTAATGAGAGAGAAGAGAAATTTGTGGCACTACTTGACTAGAAGAAGGGATCGGTTGGTAGGACATGTTCTGAGGCGTCAAGGGATCACCAATTTAGTATTGGAGGCCAGCATGGAGGGTAAAAATCGAAGAGGGAGACCAAGGGATGAATACACTAAACGAATTCAGAAGGATGTAGGTTGCAGTAGGTACTGGGAGATGAAGAAGCTTGCACAGGATAGAGTAGGATGGAGAGCTGCATCAAACCAGTCTCAGGACTGAAGACCACAACAACAACAACATATCATGACAGCTCATTCAATAACCAAAGAATACCGTCCGGTAACTCTGCAAATATTTTTTTGATCTTTCATTCCTTACCCTTGTTGATATGTCAGAATGTTTTACAGTCCTCTTATCGTCAACTAATTAGTAACTAATTGTGGCTGCAGCATGGACCGTCCCAGAAAGCAGTAATACAGGAGTGAATTTTCCAGCACAGATATTTATACAACAACATCTACACTCGAAATTACTTCAAAAAACGTGATACTGTGGACTGATTGTAACAGCTTGGCAGTTCATGTGGGCGTCGCTGTTGGCCATGTCCACTCCAGGTACATGTTGCACTCATCTGGCGGCTTGTAAAGCTGTGTTCCTCTCGCAGAACATCTCGCACTTTCGTAAATCCGTTTATTACACCCGTCGTGACTGTAATGGGGATCTAGAATTCTCTGAACCCTCTGAATGATTTCATGCTTTTCACGGATGCCACAATATTGTTACTGCCATGGTGTGCCGCTACACGCCGTCAAATTGATGATGCAACGCTTGTACGCTATCCAATTTGAATAACAACGCACTTATAGGATTAAGTATGTGTCTGTCTCAGTAGACAAACCTGCTCAAAGAGACCTCATCATCCGAATTGATGCTATTCTGGAGTCTGTTCTCTAATTTTAGCCAACCAAAGGCCACAAAAGGGAACCCTTTCTTATTATGACAGACAATGGGTGACGAGAAACGTTCGTTAACGTGATCACCGACGCACTCAGCGCGCGATCACAACGCAACAGGATCTGCAATAGTTGGGTTTAAGCAAGATTGCACTATGTTACATTTTCCGCAAGGGCCAGTGAGCCACAAATATACTATCTGACCAGAAATATGCGAACACCTGTTAGTGGCCATTAATATGATATGTGTCCACCATGCAGCTTTGTGACGTCTTGAACCCTGCAGATGACACTTCCAACGATGTGTCTGAATCTCCGTGGAGAAATGTCATCCCATTCTTCTTCAGCTGCTGAAACCCGAGAAGGTAGTGATGTTGCACTCTGTGGTCTGGAGCAAAGTCCACGTACTAACTCACCCCATTGTTGTTCCATTGGGTTGACGCCGGGATTTCACGCTGTCCAGTCGATTTCAGCAACACTATTGTCCATAAGCCATTGCCTCACATATGACCCTTCATGACAGGGAGGATTGTATTGCTGATATAATCAATCGTCGTCTGCGAACTGTTCCTCTATAGTATAAGCAATGCACAGTGCTGTACAATATATTCATATCCTTCCTTATTTGGCGTTTTCTTAAGCGTAAAAAGTGAACACACGCTACCCACAAATAACACGCCCATACCATAACACTACCTCTTCCGAACTTCACTGTTGGCACTGAACATTACGGCAGGTACCTTTCTACAGGTATTCGACAAACTCGTACCCAAACTTGGTGTATCGTGATTCACCACTCAAAATCACTCGTTTCCGGTCATCCACCGTCGAGTGGCGTCGCCCTTGGCACCACTTAAAGGGGCGTTACCATTGACTAAAGAAATGTGCGGCTTATGAGGAGCTGCTTGACCATTGTACCACGTTGCTTTTAAATCTCTACGAACAGTCATTGTTGGAGGCGGACTGCTGGCAGAACTTTGTAACTCACGAGTGATTTCTTCACAGTCACATCGCCAACAGTCGGCTTTGGCGGCTCTAGAAGGGTTGAAATGTTCCTTATGGATTTGTTACTCAGGTGACATCCAATAACTAGTCGTTGTACGAAAACGCTGAATTCTTCTGACTGACCCATTCCGCTCTTACTGCTTCTTTTATACTGGAGGGTCCGCTTCACTTGATGTCTTGGTGTTTTTTCCCCACGTTATGCAGGGGTGTAAGGATACTTTTGATCAGACAGTGTCTGCAACTCGATTGTCAACGTACACACTATGTAAGCTTTGACGACTAGGTGACTGGTGTGCTTGGAACTCGGAGCGCACATAACTCCATACATACACATAATTTTTGAAAACATTATCAGCGATCTTAAATAATATAAATAAATATATATAATTAAAAAGCAGTCCTGATCGCAAATTTCTTTTAATCGGAGTGACCGGTTTCAATCCTTAAGGATCATCTTCAGACTCCAGAACGGCAAGTGGATTTCCATGAAGCAAACTGAGCAGTTAGTTCAGCATCGTGGGTCGGCGCAGCTTGCTCCAATGGAAGTTCACTTGCCATTCTGGAGTCTGAAGATGATAATCAAGGATTGAAACCGGTTACTCCGATTAAAACAAATTTGCGATCAATTTTTTTAATTATATATATTTAATTGGATACATACATATTGTAAAGGCTTATGTTTTGTCGATACAATCACTCTCTTCTGTCGTAGGCTTTTCGTTTCAGTTCCATGTAATCATCATATCCTATCTTCTTCTCGATGCTTTTCACGTACTTTGTCGTAGGACGTCCTCTTCCTTTCTTTCCCAGCACTTTTCCCTTCAAGAATATTGATGAAGAAGGTGTTTTGTCTGATGACATGTCAAATTTGGCATCGCTCTTTGCACCACTTAAAGTGGCTACAGAACTGTGTGGGTTATGAGGAGCTGCTTGACCATTGTACCAAATTCTCTTTTAAAACATTTTTCACTTTTCCAGTTCCGTTATAATCGTCTCTATTCGTTGACTTCCAGCGTGGTTTTTCTTTCCGTCCAGCTCGTTCTTGTCATTTTCTGCCATGTCCAAGATTGTATCAGCTTCATGACGATAAAATTCCAGTTTAAACATAGCCAAACTTTCATTTCCATGGGGTAGTGTACTCCACACAAATGATTTTGCAAAGCATTTTCTGACATATATTTTCGTATGTTTACTGCTGAAAATATTTTCCGTGGTCGTAAATGCCTACTTCACCAATACTATCCTTCTCTTCACACCATTAATCTTCAATTGAGCGCCGTGAGTATACTTCCTTAAATACTAAAATAGTTTCACTTGCTCATTTCTGACGTTATCAATTTTTACATCGGTTTACTTTCTCCTATACTTTTTCGTACTACCATTATTTCTGTTTTCATTTTGTTCACTTTTATTTCCATAGTGTAAGAATGTCTGATAGGACTTGCAACATTTATTTCTTTTTCAGAGTCTACAACTGTTACAAAGTCCTCAGCAAACATATTATAATGTATCTTTTCACTTTTGCCTTTTATTTCCTTTGTCTTCTCTTTCACAATCTGAATACACTCTTCAATGAACACATTAAATTTCTACATCTGCGTCTAACTCCTTGTCTAATCATGGCTCTTCCTCTACATTATTGATGTTGATTTCTGTGCTTTGATTCTGATACAGGTGATTTATCTTTCTTCTGCCCTTCCAGTCAAGTCCTATTTTTCTTCCAAGGGTTACAGAGTCAAAACAATTTCTAAGTCTGTGAAGGTAAGGTAAGTTATTCTGTCCAGTTGCATACTTCTAACTAATAGCTTTACAAGGTTAAAATTGCTTTGTTGTTCCTCTGCCTTTTCTAAATCCAAAATGGCCATCTTCAACGTATTAATCTACTTGTACTTTTATCCTACATATAAGTATATTAATGAATATTTTGGAGGCATGTGATAACATCAATAGTGTTCTATAACTAGTGCAGGCATTACCATACCTATTTTAGGTATGCTAATGCTTTTGCGTTGTGTGAAGTCTTCTAGCATGAGCCTCCTTTCGTTGCAGTCTTTTATGACTCTGAATGATTGGTCTTTCATATTGTACCCTAAATTTTTCAACAATTCTGCGGGAATGACATCAGAACCTGTTGCTTTTTCTGCTGTGAGACTCCAAACGGCAAGTTAAAATTCATTTCTCATCAGTGAAGGACTTTGCACCTCCCTCTCACACTCGTTAATGTATGTCTTCACATAGGTTACTACAATTCTTGAATTCCTTAACATGTTCCTCTATGCATTCTTTCCAACGAGCGCATAGCTCATCATTATCTATCATAATGTTCCCTCTTTCTTTTCAACTACTCGCGACCCCGTTCAAGGTTTTTTCTGAAGGACTCTGATTTTTTAATAAACTTGAACTGTTGTCCCTGTAACGTACATGTTTAATTATATAGTTAGGTTGGCCGATGAAAAATTATTCTGTTACGTAGCCTGTTACCTTACTATGTGAATTTAAATTCGGTTTTTACTACCGAAAATATCTCCGGTCGCCACCTCAATCGACTTACCACTTAATTACCCTGAATGGAAAGAAAAAGAGGAAAGTTAGTGGATAGGTCTCAAGCCAGGAAAAATTAATAGAATTTTGATATACCTTGATAATTCTTTCTTAACTCTGTAGGAGAATCTGCTTGGGGAACGCTGTTAAATATAATGAAAATCATACATGTGTGAGCTAAGCTGGCCTCTAACAATTTCAGTAGGGAGTTGGATAAATAGCGGATGAGTTATCGAATATCAACAACGCCCTTTAATGTGCATTTATGCAGGTTTAAATCTTAAAATTGGAAGCACAAGAACAAACGCATTTTAATAGAAAAACTTTTATTTACTATGTAGTGTTGGTACTGAATATTGCCGGTAAAACTGGCTGGTAAACATACATGAATAGTACCATTATTTGAAATGGAGGGTGCCGTGGAAAGGATGGATTACATACACAGACACTCAGACTAACCATTCAGCACAGACAAAGAAGGGTTGTTAAATAATTTTAAAAAGAAAACAAGATCTAAATTGGGTTAGGAGGGACTAACCTCGATGGTCGAAAACTTTAACAGAAAATTATCCCATTTTTTTTAAAAAAAAGAAAGTAAAATCGCAATTAAGAACAATGAATAGGATCTCCGTCCTGTGAAGAATTCTTCCAGAAGGTAGGACTCAGTAAAGATCATTAGTAACCACGTGGCTACCCATTAAAAAGAAAAATCGATAAAATATTAAAAAATTCAACACAAGATCACGAAATCAGTGAAGCGTAGAATACAAAAGCTTAATCACACGAACAAACTCGTGGTAACGGCTAACAGCCATACACAAAGAAACACTCACTCATATCTGCAGAAAAGACAGTGCCCTTTTTCTTAATATGACTACCGAATATTAAAACCATACGCACTGCTCAAAATCACTTAGACGATTTGTTCAGGAATCTAGTCACGCTCGTAGATCCTTGTGGCCTCCTGCCCCATAATCACAAAGTGATAGAGCACAAGGAAAACTGCTGAAAATTTCAAAAATTGCAAAATTATTCTCACTTCCTGCCTACACAACGTGTCCGGAGTTACTCTATAGTAGCTGAAATCTATTAAGAAATTAATTAAAGACTCAGTTAAGCTGAAACATACATATGCAGAAAATTACTAAACTAAGGACAAACACTAGATGGATACACTTGGACGATTCCCAGAGCAGTGAGGCTGCTCGCCACTCACTCTCTCTAACTGTGCCAACTTAACAAAAGCGACGGATCATCGCTCGCCGGTGTTTCTCTGACCCAGAAGAGTTCCTCTTTGCTACACTCAAAAGTTCGCTACGCTGTCCCTGCATTCAGAGACACTTACCTTAAATCCAGAGACATACAGGCACTCCAGAAGACGACAAACAAGCTTCCAGGCAATCAACTAGACGGACGGAACAAGGAAAACATAGGATGACAACGCAAATATATGATGATTGCTTTTCTGTATCGAATTAAACTCTTCATATACAATTCAGAAATGGTAATTTAGTATTGAAATATCACTAATCGCGCCAGATGTATCACCCAGCTGTTCATATTTCTCTCAGTTTGAATTGATAGGAGCGCCAACAAGTAAATGACACTTTTCAGAAACATAAAAGTATCAAATCTGGAAGTCAATGAAGCCACTTTTACAGAGACGCTTCATTCCTTTTTTCGATTTTCTTCTTTCTGTTCAGCTATGCTTCTTGCCTATTTCTCTTTTTCTTCTCTGCATTTGGGTGTGATGGGATTTTTAATCTTTTTCTAGTCATTTATATTGTTTTCCTTCCCACGTTTATTCATTTCCTCAATTAGATGTAGTATTTCTTTCTTCATTCAGGGTTTTCTGAGTTCCAGTTTTATTTTTCCTAAAACCTAATTTGTTGCTTCAACTATCCCATCTTGATATTATTCCACTGCACTGGCTCATCACTTGGTGCTTTCTGCAAAGGCCTTCTTTATTGCTTCTTTCAGTCTGTTTACTCTTCATTTCTTTTTGACAGATCTCTTGATTATTCTAAATGTAAAGTTGCAGTTGGCTAACACAAGTGTATTGGCCACTCTCTATGTCTGAACTTGGATAGCTATGGCATGATTTAATCTGATTCTTGTAACTTTGCTTCATTAGTGTATAACCTAACTGGGATCGTCTTTTGTCTGGTTCCTCCAATTCCTGCCTTCTTTTTTATGGTAACCATATCATTTTGATTTCAGAAATCTACAAGATTATCAATTCTTTTATTTGCTTCTCACAAGTAAAATTTCCTACTGTCCTATTATCTGTTTGCGATTATACTACGGAATTAGAAAGCACCAATTACTGTAATATTATCATTTTATTTAGCCAATTCTAATACTTCTTCATTGTCTTTGTGAATAGTCTCTCCTTTTTCCAAGTCAAGAGCCGATATTAGAAAATATGAGGGCGAGTCAAATGAAAACCTGAAATTTGTAATAACAAATCGAAATTTCGCGAAGTTATCCTGTAAGTTGGTAAGCGTGCTACAAACAGCGTGCTACAAACAGCGTGCAGAATGGCCCGTAGGTGGCAGCATAGTGTAGATGCACACATACCATCGCAGTGTCAGTATAAAGATGGCCGCCCCACTTGCGACTTGCACCAGGGAAGAACAGCGTTCTGTTATTCTGTGTTTGAGTAGTGAAGGTGTGAAACCTATTGAAATTCACCGACGAATGAAGGTTCAGTACGGTGATACATGTCTGTCACAGCACCAAGTCTACAAATGGAGTAGGAAGTTCGGAAATGGCGTGACTTCAATGGAAGATGCTCCTCGTCCAGGTGAGACACAACGAGTTGTGACTCCACAGAACACTGCAGCAGTTGAAGCCACAGTGAAGGAAAACCGCCGAGTGACACTGAATAACATTACAGCATGTTTACAGATCATTCATGGGTCAGCACACCACACTGTGCATGATGTGCTACAGTTTCCTGAAATGAGAGAACGACGTGTTGATGCTTGTGAAGAACTTCTTCGGCGCTTTGAACGAGAAGGTGATGGCTTCTTTCCAAGAATCGTTACTGGGGACGAAACCTGGGTTCACTTCTACCAACTGGAAATAAAGAGAGCGAGCAAGGAATGGTGCCATTCCTCATAACCAAAACCAAAGAAGTTTCGAACAGAACCAACAGCAGGGAAGGTTATGCTGACCCTCTTTTGGGACGAAAAAGGCGTCATTTTGGAGCATTAAATGCCTAGAGAGACCACTGTCACCAGTGCATCATACACAGCTCTCCCAAAAACTCATCTGCGGCCTGCAATCAAATCAAAGCGAAATGGCTTGCTGTTAGCAGGTGTCATTTTGCAACATGACAATTCAAGGCCCCACACTGCCCGTACGATCACAGACCTGCATTTTGAGTGTCTCCTCATCCACCATACTCACCAGACCTTGCCCCAAGTGATTTCCATATGTTTGGACCACTCAAAGCGCAATGAGAAGAAGGAAGTCCCGTTCTGATTAAGAGGTAAGCCACGCAGTGCTTGAGTTGTTGCGCGGACTACCAAAAGAATTTTTTTCTAAAGGAATTTATGCACTTTGTAAGCTTGGGGGAAATTATATTGAAAAGTGATACAGCTCTATAACACTTCTGCACAATAAATAATAGTTCAAAAAAATATTTAAGGTTTTCATTTGACTCATCCTCGTATATCTAAATTACGAAGTCCTCAGGTGTTCTAGTTATTTTTACCATCATTAACCTATCGCTGAGATGGTGGGAACGCTTAAGAGAAAATCTGATTAGGTGATGAAAAATTCGAGGAAATTTTCACGAGGAAACTATTTTCGGTTCTAAGGCAGAAAATAAACTGTCAGAGTCCAACGATACTTGATTCTGTCTTCGCTGCACCAAATTACAGTAGCAGCGTAGCCGGGCGCAAGCTGGTCCGACATAAAACTGAGGCTCGGACATCAGAGGTTCCGCAGCGCGGCTGAATGAATAATGGAGAGGCGCCCCCTCCCGGCTGCTGTGTGTACCTGCGACTGCGGCAGGTATTCCATTAGGCGCAGCCGGCAATCAGATTAGGCGGCGGTCGGCGCTGGGCGGCTTACAGCGTCCGCTGGCTGCTGCCCGCCGCCTCCTCGCGCTGGTTCCTGCCGCAGCCGGCCTACCCACCCCCGCCGCCTGCAGCCGGCATCGTTCTGAATCTGCTTAGTGCAATCGTATTACGCCGGACGGGTCCGAGCTGGCTCCACGCCCGATCCGCTTCGGTCACCGAGCCCGCGCGCCCGCTCTCGCTTATACCCCATTAATAAACGCTCCCGCATCGCTTTCCGATTCAGTCGGCCATTTAACGCTTACCACTTAGCAATCAAATCGTGCGCCCAGAATCGGAAACGCGCTTCGCGAGTGGACAAATTACAGAGGCGGCCGCTCGCTTTCCGCCGATATTGGCCACTTGTGACGCCGAAGCCTCTTCTCTGTTCCACGCTGGTGACTATTTGCTTTTCCCCCATAAAACGATTCGAGCAAATGTTAGTGTTTGTCCGAGAATTAAGGAAATTCTGTTCACGATAAACGCACTTCCTTGTTTTTACTTCGCAGTCATGGACTGTGTGGCTGGTCCCGGCGGTGGTTCGAATCCTCCCTGGGGCATGAGTGTGTGTTTGTTCTTAGGATAATTTATGTTCAGTAATGTATAATCATAGGGACTGATGACCCTAGCAGTTACGTCCCATAAGATTTCACACACTTTTTTGTTGTTGTTACTTCAATAAATTTTCAAATTTGTGTGAATTCCTAACAGACCAAACTGCTTAGATCATCGGTCTCCAGACTTACACCCTACTTAAACTAACATATGCTAAAAACAACACAAACACACGCTTGCCCTAGGGAGGAATCGAACCTCCGGCGGGAGGGTTCTCGCAGTCCTTGACATGACGCCTCAAACCGAGCAGCCACTCCGCGCTGCTTGTTACTGCGAAGAAAATGGTTCAGTGTGATCCAGTCGAAGGAAAGTGAACTAACGTTAAGAGTTTCAGTAGCCATACGAGGGGCGTTCAATAAGGAATATAACGCATTTTTTCTCGGCCATTATTGGTTGAAAAATGCGGAATTTGTTGTATCACTGAATATTCTCGCTTCAGCAACTACAGTTTCATGAACCTCCGATAGGTTGCGACGCTGTACGTATCCTCGAAGTGGCGTCTGTAACTAACGTGTGTTCCAAGCAGAGAGCTGTTATTGAGTTTCTGTGGTGGAATACGAGAGCATCACAGATATTCAGAGCCGCTTGCAGAATGTCTGTGGACCCGTGACAGTAAACAAAAGCACGGTGAGTCGTTGAGCAAGGTGCCTGTCACCATCGTAACAAGGTCGAGCAAACCTGTCAGATCTCCTTCGTGCCAGTCGACCGCACACAGCTGTGCTATCCTCAAGAGAATGAGGAAACTTCTTCACCGTTTTCGTCGCCACAAAAATGCGAAACGGACTTCTCCTTCTCCATGGCAACACAAAGCCTCACTCAAGTCTGCTGACCCAAAAGGAGCTCATAAAACTTCATTGGACAGTTCTTCATCATTCATCCTACAGCCCGCGTCTCGCAGCTTCCAGATGTTCAACTGTGACTTAACTGCTAAGTTCATCAGTCCCTAAGCTTACACACTACTTCACCTAAATTATCCTAAGTACACAAACACACACCCATACCCGATGGAGGACTCGAACCTCCGCCGAGACCAGCCGCACAGTCCATGTCTGCAGCGCCTTAGACCGCACGCGCAGCTTCCAGCTACCATCTGTTTGGCGCAATGAATAATGCTCCACTCCACGGGAAGCAGTACTAGGAATGATGGAGAGGTTACTGATACAGCAGGACGTTGGCTCAGACGTCGACCAGTAGAGTGGTACCATGCAGGCATACAGGTCCTCGCAGTAAGCTGGCGTACGGCCGTCGCATTGAACGGAGATTATGTTTAAAAATAAGGTTTTGTAGCCAAAAGAGTGGCGAATCAGGAATAAAGCCAACCTGCTTTCAGAAAGAAAGATGTGTTGAATTACTTATTAAACATCTCTCGTAACTGTACCTCAAATTTCTGGACAGATTCCTGACTTTAATATGAAGTGTACCGTCAGGACAAACAGGCGTCAGTAAATTACCCACGTTTGGTGCAAGGCATGTGACTGTAAAATTAAAACTTGTCACTTCTCCAGTAAACAGAACTATTTCTGAATTTCCATGACAGATTTTAACTACTTATCGGTCTGAAAGTCGAACGTGGACCTTTGACTGAGTTTGTTGACTGAGTGAGAGCTTGTCACGCTGTCGAGAAGAGCACGGTTCAAATTGCTGTCTGATCGTTCTCAGGCACGTTTCTCCCCAAGACACTTTACGAGCATATCCTCGTGGTATCTTAAAAAACAAGTCGTTTGCTGACTTCTTTCTCCAAAATACTCAGTCCCAACTATTGTATCATCTCCAATGAGATTAATGTCAACGTGAAGTTAAATTCTTCACGTTCGAGCAGCATCTGCTCCTCCTCTTGTGTTGGTGCTTGTCTTGGCTACAGCTTTTTTTTTTTTTTTTTTTTTTTTTTTTTTTTTTTTTTTGATTGCATGGAGATCAGTGACTTGCTGAGTATGCTAGGATATGCTATCTCCAACAGGATCATGCCTAGTACAGTTCCTTGGAATAAAAAATATCTTTATGAATAATGGCATGCCTGAGATTTTTTACGATTGATTATACAGTGACAGTGTTAATATATAATACATATCTAACCAAAACATGAGTTATATTATCTTTCACATACTTAGTACTTCACGTTCTCTAAAGCACGATTAAAATTAATTTCAAGTGATCTCAAATATAAGGGGATGTACCGTGATAACATACAGTTTTAACCTTCTAGTAATTTGACACAAAAAACTGCAAAAGATGAAACAAGAAAATTAAACGTATTTTCCGGGTTATCCCCAAACTAGTCATGAATATGTTCAGGCAAAAATTGGTTTTTCACTTCATTTGCATACATACCGATACTGAAAAGCTCACGAAAATTTTAGTCAGGGAAATAAATTTAGGGGAATATTTAGGCGATTCCTTTGAAAAGGCCAAAGCATTCTTTCTTGTCCGACCTTGTCTTTCGATGACACTTCCAGATGGATAATGATTATCATAAATAAAACATCTTAGCTTTATTTTCTGAAGTTTCATCAGGTACACATGACTTTCAAACTTCTTCTGCTGCCCCTGTGACTAAGAACTGCATGCAACGGTGCTGGTAGGCATTTTTATGACTGGGCTTGCATCGCTCAGTAGACATTTGAAAGACAACTGACATCAGAATAATTTGCCTTTGAAAGAGGTAAGCCATTTTCAGCTTTTTTTTGAGTTTCTTGTCTTGTCTCCTTTGATGACGGTCAGTTCGATATCAATGAATCACTCACCGCTGCTCATTCGTCTTAGGGAAGTTTTTTCGGGTGAGTAAAAGACCCCATCTCACTGATAAGAAATACCTTTCTCAATAACAGTGTGTCGTTTGTCGCTCACTGCTATTCTTATTATTTCCTCTCGTGCGTTGAATCGTGTTTTGCTCTCAGGATGTTTCAATATGTAGCATGTTAGTATCTTTCTAACTATTACTCGGAAGCAGGTATCGCGTAATTACCTGAGATTCAAACATGGTTGATTATTGCTTCTGTCTTAGTTGCATATACGAACTATTTTTAGTATAAACACTGAACCAAACTAGTACAAAGAAATACGTGTGTATTAAGACTTTTTATACAAATCGTTCTTTTTTTAGTAAAATCTTTCATACCTACATTAATATTAGAGTTACGAGGTAAAAAGTGTTGTTATGTACACCCTCTTCAGCAACGGACTCTGTTGTATTTTACTATTGCTACTATTTTGATAGGTCATACAATCTCCTACAGTGAGCAATAACGTGTCACATCTAGACACTTTCTGATTTTAATAACAAGTAGTTAATACTTAATACTTAATGCATTGTGTATTGGACCGAGCGAAGCTGTACTCGAATTTGGGAGGACGACGGTTCATCCTTATTTCGGATTTCCACGATTTCCCTAAATCGTTCCGGGAAAATGCCTGAATGGTTCCTTTGAAAGGGCACGGCCAACTTCCTTTCCTAATCCGATGCGACTGGTGACCTCGCTGTTTGGTCCCCTCCCCCAAATCAACCAAGTGACCAACCATGTATTGGACACCGTCCTAAATGCTATTAACAGAAAGAAAATGAAATTACTTCTTAATGATATAACTTAGTAACCTTTAATAAAACAGTTCCCACAACTCAAAAATTTTTATTCTACCTCAGCATCTACACGTAATCTGCTGATGTAGCGACTGTCTTGGAACTATGTCCAGTCACTCACTAGGTAGTCGCAGCCAGCAGTTACTTCTTACTTTAACCTGCACTCCACTTGCCCAAGATCTGCAAGTGCATTTCCTCTATGGATTAGAATCTAGCTGAACAATATTTATCTTTACAAATCAATGTTCATATGAATGTATAAGCGTTAGTGCGTGTCGATGTTGCTGTATGTTCTATGTCGACTTCCTCAGAGTCGGGAACGGTGACAATGGAATTTGTTAACTTAAATGATATTGTCAAAAACTGATAAACAGATTGTTTATTTTTATTTTATGCTTTGCGGCTCTGATGAGGTCCGTACTCAGTTTGTCTCACTCTTGTCATGTGGCCGGTTACAGCCTACTGACGCGTCTGAGATCTCACTTTGTCGTGTTCTGCATCTGCCGGGAAGAAGGAGCGACACCTTCACCACGGTACGAGGCTACAGGTGTGTCGGGCATCTTGACTGAACCTTGCACCACTATTTTTATTCATTTACAGCACATTATGTCAAATGAATAAGTTCACGAACTTTGAAAACAACTGATCCTCGCCACTAACATTCTGCTGTGGCAGTTGCACACGTTTTAGAATATCACACACTACGACACACACGTCCATATTTAGATATAATTTTTGTTGTAGTTGAAGTTATGTGTATACAACACTCAACAATAGTTTGGAATACTGTTGTAAAATGTAGTCTATGATTTTAGAGGTTTCAGTGCCTAGGCATCACATGCATTATCCAGTTTGAGCCCATATACTTGATGATGTATACTACTGGCATGCTCTGTGGCCGTTCCTCAGTCATGTAAACACACGGCACGCAGCAGGACACCGCACGCAGTCCGGAATCAACATCGGCAGCGTTCAGTTTGTGTTCACCAGTGCAGTAACGTGCCACGTAGAGGCATACAACAATTTATAAGTCAGGTTAGTGACTTTACTTCCAGCAGGTTATGCACAGCAAGATGCTTTTCTGTTAAATGTCATCCAAAGTGGTGCATCTAAGGTGTGGAGTAAGTACAGAGAGATGGAGAATGTGATCCACAGATCTAGCAGTGTTCGTCCTCGTATGACAACGCCAATGAAGGATCATTTTCTCCAACTGTCAGTTCGTAGGCGCGCAACATGAACTGCCAGAAATAATGGAAATGACTTCTCCCCTGCAACAGGGATTCGTATCTGAGACCAAACAGTGCTTAGAAATTTGCATCGGGGTGGCGTTCATTCTAGAAGACCAATGAGAAGTTTTGCTCTGAACCAACGGAACCAACGCAGTGGAGGGACCTGGACTCTTGCACATCAACGGGAAACCATTGCAGAATGGAGTAATGTTACGTTTGCTGACAAGACCAGGATTGGTTTGCAACCGGACACTAGACGTGTTACGGTTACGAGAAGAGGTAGGCAGTACCAGGTATGCCGATACGTTCAGGAAGTCTTTCCTTTGGCAGGTGAATGTGTAATGTTCTTGGCGGCAATAATGATGGGACGGAAGACCCCTCTAATTGCCATCTACGGCAATTTGACTGGTCCCCGATAGTTGCAAGAAGTCTGTAAGGCCCTACAGACGTGGACTTGGTGACAAATTCATCCTGGTCGATAACAATGCAAGGTCTCGGTATCTTCAACGATGGAACATCAACCGGCACAGCATTAGCGAGCACAGTCTCAGACATGAATGCAGGAGACCTGTTGAAGATGGTAGTTGCACATCGTCCGAATCCACATGACAATCTTCGGGACCTGACTGCTGCTGCCATTGAGGCGTGGGATCACGTGCCCCAAGATGATGGTCTCATCTAGAGCATGCCTCGCGGAGTGGAAGAACTCATCCGTGTGAGGGTAGGAAATACTCACTACTATAGTCTAACAATCATAAAGATTTTCACTGCTTTCAAGATGTTCGCATAGGAGGAAGTCTGCATTTTTTCGTAATGATTTTTTGTACCTAACCAAAATGGTCCTTTTGTTCAGAAGAAATTATGTTTATTTTGTTAATAAGGTATTGTATAAAACTTAATTGGCATACTATAAGAAATCAATGTGGCAAACTCTATGATACTCCAAACTTTTGTTGAGGTGTATATATCATCTAAAAATTTTCGTATCATAAAATAATGCAAGCACGAAAAACTCCAGCGGAAAACGGCATACGAGAATCCACGACGATAACAGAAGCCCATGTTCATCGATGACCTTTACGTTCGTGTAAGTTAGAGCTCTCTACAATATTGTAGAACAAAAGCCAACTGGTGCTTTTCATTTATTATAATGTAGTTCTACAAAGAACCGGCGGAAGATTCTGTTAATATCGTATGGAGTACTTTCTGTGAGATTTGGGTGAAACCTGTCTGCAGATGATACAGACGGTCGGTAAATATAGCAGATGAAGCGTTTCGTTCTACAGCGATTTATCGTTCGTCGTCTGTGAAAGACAAATAATTTTTTTTGTAAGGAACGCTGGAACTCCGTCTTATAATGAGCTGACATCAGGTAGAAATTTGCCTTTGATCTTCAGTTTGTTTTTAATTGCGTCATCATCGATTTGAGGGCTACCACTCCCATCCTCTGATGCCCCTGCTAAATATATAGTGTTTCTTTCTTGGCCCATAGCTTGCTGCTGCAGACCATTAAGGCGCCACAATCCGAGTCCTGATGTGGACACAAGTTTTGCAAGCTATTGCCGGATGTTGATGACAACACACTGTGATAGTAGGAAAAAAATACCCCGTATTGATTATATCAGTTTACATAACCTAAAACTTTCACAGCAAATATTGCAAAAATGAAAAGTGCTACTGATGTGTGGTTTTCACAGAACGGAATGGAAGTCAGGGACTCGTATTGTTAGCCAATAAACAGATTTTAATAATACTTGTTAAGTGTGTTTTTATGCAAACATACAAGTTTTTAAATGCAACAATGTCTATTGACATTACCGAACTACAAGTAGGGTAAATTATAATGTCAGTGGTGTTTGTTGCAGAATTCTAGTGCAGGATGTCGTATTTCAAAAAGATCCCAAACCAACACTAGTCCCATACCTGTGGTAGCACACTCTAAAGAACAACACATATGCTTACACTAGTTTTGTGGATTCTGGCCAGTAAAGAGACAACTGACTCACAGGTTGTATTCAAAATGACCACCGGCAGCGGCAGTACACGCTTCCTGTCTGGTATGGAATGAGTGCTGCACATGTGCCAGCATTTCAACGGAGATGTCCGAGCAGGCTGCAGTAATACGTCGTTCCATATAATCGGTTGTAGTTAGTATGTCCATGTAGACAGCGTCATTCAGCTTTCCTCACAGAAAAAAAGTCTACAGACGTCAAATCTGGTGAATGGGCCGGCCAAGGTGCCGGTCGTTTGCATCAGATCCAACGGGCCTATGAGCTGATGCTTCACTATCCCATACCACACGTTTACACTCCATGGACGCTGATGTTCCACCTGGCAAAGCCAACGGGGACAACCAGTAGTGCATGTTTCGGCGGTTTACCTGGCAATGATTGGTAAATGTGGCTTCATCACTAAAGTAGATACATCATACATCTGGTGTATCCTGTCTTAATAGCCATCTACGGAAGTTAACATGACTCTCATAATCGTTTCCATGCCGCCGTTTATGGAGAGATATGTGACAGGGATGGAACCTATATCGATGGAGAATGCGTAGAACACTTGCCTGACTGAAGACACTTTCTCGTGCAGTTGCGAGGGAGCTAACCTGTGAATCAACTGCAACAACATTAGTGTCAACAGTAACAACATTAGTGTCTTCGTCTTCTATCGTCACTTGTTTTTTCTATTACGTTGTGTAGGTGTTACACAATCATTTTGACGTAACTGTATGAAGAGGTTGACGAGTAATAGGTGGTCGACGTCTATTGAGATTTCTTGCCGTTTACACCATACAAGAACGACGTACTGCTTGGACTCTCAGACACTGACTAGCATCGTCGCAATGCACTCAAGGAACACACAAGCAAACTATAAGCAAACGAACCGACATCTTCCCTAGCAGCTACGCAGGTTGAATCGCACAAACTAGTATCGCTGTGGAAACTTTTCAAAATACCATTTCCTGTAAACGACTCGCCCTAAATTCCTGCAAAAACACCACTGGCATTCCAATTTGCCCTACTTTTAGTTTATTAATGCCAAAAGGCGTTGTTCCATTTAAAAGGTGCAGATCTGTACAAAAATATATTTTCTAATCATTATTACAATCTTTTTATTGGTTAACAATATGAGCCCCTGACTATCCATACAGTGTTTGAAAACCACACATTAACTGCACTTTTCGTTTCCACAATATTTGTGGCGTACGTTTTATGTGATTCACCCTGTATACGTTGAGGTGACGTACATCATGAGCTAGAGATATACACGTATACATATGGGGGCAATATCGCGCACACAAGGCATAAAAGGACACTGCTTTGATGGAGCTGTCATTGGTAGGGTTCGAGTGTGGAGCTGACCACACGAAGCCATGGACACAAATTTTCTACAAGGCACTGTGCAAGCTATTGGTGGCTCCTTAACAGTGTAGGCTGTGTTTACATGGACCGCATTGGTTCCTCCGGATGTTCGGTTACTTGGAGACCATTTTAAGCCTTTCCTGGACTTCATGTTCCCAAACAACGATGGAATTCTGAGGGACGAAAATGTGCCGTGTCATCGAACCACAACTGTTTGTGATTGGTTGTAAAAACATTCTGGACAATTCGAGCGAATCATTTGGCCACCCAGATGACCCGACATGAATCTCATCGAATTTATTTGACGTAATCAAGTGGCCCGTTCTTGTACAGATATTTAGGCACCTTAGCCCAGCGGAAACAAGCTGGCGGCGGCTACATTATGCTGTGGGAACATTCACGTGGGCATCCATACGCCCAGTGGAGCTCGTGCAAGACACCATGACGGCCAAGGAGTGTCGTACACTCCTTCATGACGATCCAGCGGCAGTGGCATGTTTCACCAATATAATGCGCCATGTCACAAGTTCAGGAGTGTGATGGAATGTGCCGAGAAACGTGATACTGAATTTCAGGTGATGTCCTTGGCCCCCATCTCGCCAGATGGGAACTCGATCGAACGCATCTTGGATGTGATTGTACATGGTGTCAGACGCTATCGCGCCCCCTCTCTGGAATTTAAGAGAATTAGGTGACTTGTGTGTGTGCAGATGTGGTGCCAACTCTCTTTCGCCACCTACCAAGGCCTCATTGCTTTCATGTCACGATGCATCGCAGCCGTTATCTGTGCAAAAGATGGACATACCGGCTATTAGGTAAATGGTCATGATGTTCTGGCGATCACAAAAGATCAGAAGTATCTGGCTGAAAATGACTTAAAAGTTCGTGGCGCCCTCTATTGGTAATGCTGGAATTCAATATGGTGTTGGCCCACCCTTAGCCTTGATGACAGCTTCCACTCTTTCAGGCATACGTTCAGTCAGGTGCTGGAAGATTTCTTGCGGAATGGCAGCCCATTCTTCGCGGAGTGCTGCCCTGAGGACGAGTATCGATGTCGCCAGGTGAGGACTGGCACGAAGTCGGCGTTCCAAAACATCCTAGAGGTGAATGAGATTTTCACTCTGCAGCGGAGTGTGCGCTGATATGAAACTTCCTGGCAGATTAAAACTGTGTGCCCAACCGAGACTCGAACTCGGGACCTTTGCCTTTCGCGAGCAAGTGCTCTACCATCTGAGCTACCGAGCACGACTCACGCCCGGTACTCACAGCTTTACTTCTGTAACTTCTGCAAAGCCGTGAGTACCGGGCGTGAGTCGTGCTTCGGTAGCTCAGATGGTAGAGCACTTGCCCGCGACAGGCAAAGGTCCCGAGTTCGAGTCTCGGTCGGGCACACAATTTTAATGTGCCAGAAAGTTTCATCCTAGAGGTGTTCTACAGGATTCAGGTCAGGACTCTGTGCAGGCCAGTTCATTACAGGAATGTTATTGTCGTGTAACTACACCCCGACAGGCCGTGTATTATGAAAATGTGCTCGATCGTGTTGAAAAATACAATCTCCGTCCCCGAATTGCATGTCAACAGTGGGAAGCAAAAAGGTGCTCAAAACATCAGCGTAGGCCTGTGCTGTGGTAGTGACACGCAACACAACAAGGGGTGCAAAGCCTCCTCCATGAAAAACACGACCACACCATAACACCACCGCCTCCGAGTTTTACTGTTGGCACTACACACGCTGGAAGATGACGTTCACCAGGCGTTCGCCATACCCACACCCTGCCGTCTGATCGCCACATTGTACACCGTTATTCGTCACTCCACACAACGCTTTTCTACTGTTCAATCGTCCATTGTTTACGCTCCTTACACCGAACGAGGCGTCGTTTGGCATTTACCGGCGTGATGTGTGGCTTATGAGCAGCCGCTCGACCATGAAATCCAAGTTTTCTCACCTCCCGCCTAACTGTCATAGTAATTGAAGTGGATCGCGTTGCAGTTTGGAATTGCTGTGTCATGGTGTCGATAGATGTCTGCCTATTACACATTACGACCCTCTTCAACTGCCGGTGGTCTCTGTCAGTCAACAGACGAGGTCGGCCTGTACGCTTTTGTGCGGTACTTGTCCCTTCATGTTTCCACGTCACTACCACATCGGAAACATGGACCTAGGAATAGTTAGGAGTGTGGGAATCTCTCGTACAGGAGTATGACACAAGTGACAACCCATCTGTTGACCACGTTCAAGGTCAGTGAGTTCCGCGGAGCGCCCCATTCTGCTTTCTCACGATGTCTAATGACTACTGAGATCGCTGATATGGAGTACCTGACAGTAGGTGGCAGAACAATGCACCTAATACGAAAAACGTATGTTTTTGGGGGTCTCCGGATACTTTTGATCACATCGTGTTTGTGTATGTGTGTGTGTGTGTGTGTGTGTGTACCGAGGGACGATTTTTTTTCAGTTGCATCAATTTCATCGTAAGAATGCATTTTTTATTAACTTGATTCCCCTTGAAACGTTTCCGAGCTCGATTTTAAACCATCGTATCTTGAAAACTCATAAAAATTACTGGATCTTTTCACTTCATGCATTTATCTACCTCCGTTCGAAATTTGAACCGGTTCATACTAGTTTGAAGTATAGAAATGACATGTTTCAAAATTGTCCCGGAATGACGTATTTCTTTTCTCTTAAAATCCTAACGAAGCAAGGTTTTCTCAAACGTAAATTCTGAACGTTTTTGCACATAATATCTGAACGGTGCAATTAAATGAGCATGTATTTCAGCCCATTTGAAACGAATGGCTGGCTATCCAAATGGCCGCTATGTATACAAATGCTACTGAGGACGGGCATGGTAGTTGCTAAGACGATCACGACGCCATGGGAAGTTATTGATTTTGCAGACAGAGGCAAATTTATTCCTAATCTCAACATATAAATTTATAGGCTCTGACACTGTCACACAAAAAGCGCTAGATCCCATTCGTTTCGCTCTGTAACATAGGTTTTACTTAGTGCATTCGAGTACGTTAAGCGGTGATCGCAACTTCTTGCTTATGTCACCAAGCGTATCTGTTATAAGAAGCTTAGAAATTTGTCGAGGGCTGTAAGTTAGACTCTGGTGAAGCCGTGCTTCGTATTAAAACGACAGCTTAGAGTTGCAGTTGCTGGCCAGCTACTGAATGCAGTGCGGTATTAGTGTGGAGCCGCGGCGTGTGCAGTAACTAGGGTAGGACAGCAGGAACGTCGCCGAGCGGTTCTAGGCGCTTCAGTCTGAAACCGCGTGACCACTACGGTCGCAGGTTCGAGTCCTGCATCGGGCATGGATGTGTGTGGTGTCCTTAGGTTAGTTAGGTTTAAGTAGTTCTACGTTCTAGGGGACTGATTACCTCAGATGTTAAGTCCCATAGTGCTCAGAGCCATTTGAGCCCACGTTGTGTGAAGAGTCGTGGACGTCCAACCATTTAGCGCCTAGTGATATTTTCACTTTCCTTCTGTCTCTTTATGTAAATGCGCACTACAGTAGCAACAGAACATTGGACCAGCTTCGCCGTTTTCGAGATACTCGTTCACAGACTCTGCGTAATAATAATCTGCCCTTCGTTAAAGTCGCTTATCTGTATGCATTTCTCCATTTTCAGCCCATATCTCCGATAGTGTGATCCCCCATCCGGGTCTGCTCCGCTTACATACTTTTGTTGCGGCGTCACGTGCCCGCAGCGCCACCAAGCGGCATCCAAAGTCGCGGTGGGCAGTGGTCACAATGTTTTGGCTTATCAGTGTATTAACACAGACAGAAAAGTTATAAATGAATGTTAGATCACACTTACTCCTACGTACTACTAACAGGTGCCAAGTTCAAATCAAAATTGATATTTGTCGAGACTATTTCCCTTATATTTTTTCATTATATATTCTGTTACGCTTCTGGCACCACTTGTTAGCAGCAGACACAGTGGCTGCGCCAAAGGCAGACGGCGTGGAGTTTTACATTTATTTATTGAACTCTCTTTACAATTTCTCCCTCGTCGTCGCTGCCCAGCCCTGCGGATCCCTCCATCTGGCTGCTGCTGTGTAGCTTCTCCGACAATGCTCGCAACGCGCGCCGCTGACCGCACTCAGGAGCTTCAGGCCCCCAGTGCTCCGCTGAAGCCAGGATGCCCTGTGGTTGAGATGAACTCGCCGACGCCCGGCGCCCCAGTACGGGCACGCCCACGTAGCCGCGTCGCCGTGAGGTCAGCTGCCGACGCCTTCTGCACCGGTGGCTGGGAAGCCGTCAGTCGGTATGTCCGCTAGGTCCCGTCATGGACGGACCACGCGCCGTGGGGCCGGGTTGCCGTGAAGTCTGGGCGTCAGTCCCCGGCGGCGCCTGTGACCAAGACCGCGCTGTGGCCGGTCCTGCTGGAAGATCTTGCTGTAGTCAGTCAGCCATGGTGCCGATCAAACTAGGGCCGACCTCCAGAGCTGAAGTTGACATCTGGCGGCGAACGGATGATTCCTGCGAGCTGGAACAGAGTTCCGGAATCGTCACCTACGAATATTGAACTTTCGTACACGGACCACGTCCGTCCTCACATCCGAACTGCTTCCTAATGGCTTCTGTCTGTTGCTGCCTGCGCTCCACTATTTATATCTGGCAGGAGGACGTTTTTTACCCTCGGTGGTAGCTTTTTGTTATTACTCCCGCAGTATATTACAGTGTAACTTAGCGTGCCAGCCTCACATCCCCTTACTCAGGACTCTCCAGGCTTCGCTCGGCATTCAGTCTGTGTGCGTCCTTGCATCAGCCTGTTGGTAGACTGCTGCTGTCGCAAGGCTATCTGTGCTTGCCTACTTCGCAACGCCTCGGCCGCCGGCGTGCCTCTGTTTTGACATTCTCCACTGCTTGAAGCAACGCTTACTGCATGTGGCCCCAACAATTCTTCAGCGATGTAATAAAAGTCCGGAACCGCTCGACTGCTACGGTCGCAGGTTCGAATCCTGCCTTGGACATGGATGTGTGTGATGTCCTTAGGTTAGTTAGGTTCAAGTAGTTGTAAGTTATAGGGAACTGATGACCTCAGATGTTAAGTCCCATAGTGCTCAGAGGCATTTGATGTAATAAAACAAATAGATAACATTTCCCTCGCTAAAATACATTTACATTACACTGAGTGATTTTAACAAATAATCAAATATTTAGTACGAATTGGCATTAAGGTATAAGAGTGTTTACTGCCATACCCTCTGCTATTCTGGGCACTTATGACCGTAGCAGTTTTGTGCCCTAAAACCATAACAAAAAAAAAACCTTGTTATTCGTCATTTGCTCGCCCGCCCGCCTTCACCACGAAGTAAAATAATTCGAAAACGTTTTTAAATGATATTTGGGCTCACAACAGACACCAAGAACTTTCGATTCTCTTTACGTGGCGACTGTAGACACCAGCAAGTATTCAAAACATAATGCTATAGGAAACGCTACGAGACGCGTTTCTGTTTCTATCTCTTCTTATTTGTCACCCTTGTTATTAGGAACAACCTGAAGACGACAGCAAGTCATCTTGCCGAGAATCTGGGACAACGATGTGACCCAGCTGCACAGCTGAGGGTTTTACAGATATACTCTTCATTTAGAGCACGTTGGTGCATTTCGTACTTGACAGCTCTCATCGCTACATACCATATATACGAGATCTCAGTGTTTACTTAGAATAAGAAGAACTTCTTAGACAAAATCTGTTTAAAGAACTTCATTGTAGATAACCGGTTTCGGTTCTTCATAAAGGTTATTACAAATATCTTGTGTCAGCTACACACAAAATCTTTCCATAGAATTAACAGGTAACGTAACACATGAAATGAGCGGTGCACTGGTTCTTCAAAATTGAAATTACTATGTACATCACAATTCGCCAAAACATCGTTCCCGTATCATAAACACGTCATGCCTATCAGGGTAGCACAAGATGTTCATGTGTTTAGGAATAACCCTTATTTTCTTTCCTTGTTGTTGTACTTGCCTGATAGTTCATTAGAATGCACTAGTAACACCTCTGAAACGGACTTAAAACGAGATATGCGCTTGGAGACCTACATCTAAGGCGCATACAAAAGGATTTGTCAAACACAAACGAAAGTATATCGATATATACAAGATTTCTTTTTGTGCTTTGCTTAATTATCGACGAAGTTTGTGTAAATTAACAAAGGATAATCACAGACTTTCCCTAACTTTCCCTAACACTAACACCTGATTTCCGGAAACATGTAACTTTTCGCTAATTAAACAACGTATTACACAGCAAACTAGTCACAGTTGGAAGAAGTCAATTCATTCATACACCTGGATGCAGCGCTTAGCAGGCATATGAAATGGAACTATTGCAGAGGCTCCCACGTTGGTGTAACAGGTAGCAGACTTCGGTCTACTGTTAGAGTACTAGGAAAAGGCAAAAAGTCTACAAAGTAGATTTCTTACAAATCACTCTTGCGACCCGTCCTAGAATAATACCTAAGTGTGTGGGACACGTACCAGATAGGAATAACAGAGAATATTGAACGTATACAAAGGACAACAATAATGTTCGCAGGTTTGTTTCAGCCGTGGGAGAATATCACAGAGATTTTTAAGAAACTGAAAGTAGACGCAAACTATCCCGAGAAACTCTAATGATAAAAATTGAAGAGCTTTAAATGATGACTTGAAATATACTTCACAGCCTATATATCGCTCCCATAGTGGTCTTGAGTATAAGATTAGATTAACTGCAGTACGCACAGAGCCATTTAATCAATCATTCGTGACTGGAACGAGAAAAACCCCTAATAACTGGTACAGTGGGACGTTCCCTTTGCCACGCACCTCACAGTGGTTTGAAGAGTATTGGCGTAAACGTTGATGCAATTGTAGATACACTTCTCCTTATTTTCAACGAACTATTATTGCACATATTGTCTGATGGGATACAGCAATCACTGGTTATACAATGTTACTTATAATCCATCTTGACTGCAAAAATGTTTATTCACATGACCGGTTTCGGTTTTTCTACAACAATCTTCAGATCTGCAGTTTCGGTTACAGGAGTAACCCGTCCACACACACCATGTGAAGGTTGCTGTGTGTGGACGGGTTACACCTATAACCGAAATTGCAGATCTGAAGATGGTTCTAGAGAAACAAAACCGATCGCGTGAACAAATATTTTTGCGATCAAGACGGATTATAACTAACATTGAACTATTACTGTTTCAGAGGGGCTTTTAGCACTTTTCATTGCGCTTTCAAACTAAAATTCTCCAAGTATAAAAAGCAATTTATCACCAGTCCTCAATAAATTGAGAGAAGTATCACAGTTTCAAATGCACAATTGCTATATCGTTGAAATGGACGTTATTCTTTGCAAGAAGAATACCATTATTTCTACAAAAAATGGCTCTTAGCACTCTGGGACTCAACTGCTGTGGTCATCAGTCCCCGAGAATTTAGAACTATTTAAACCTAACTAACCTAAGGACTTCACACACATCCATGCCCGAGGCAGGATTCGAACCTGCGACCGTAGCAGGCGCACGGTTCCGGACTGCGCGCCTAGAACCGCTGACCACCGCGGCCGGCCATTATTTCTACAAATGTGATATTATCAAACTTGAATTTGACAAACACAACGTCCTTCTCTAATGCCGGCCAGTAATGACAATTTGAAAAGAGTGTGGACTGGAATGACGCATTCTCCAATATTTCGAAACGTACTGACTACTTAAATAAGAATGAGAGAGGCCGTCATTTCGTTACATTCTGCTGTGAGATACACTAAAGTGACAAAGGAACTGGTATAGGCATGCCAATCCAAATACAGAGATTTGTAAACAGTTAGAATACGGCACTGCAGTCGGCAACGCCTATATAAGGCAACAAGTGTCTGTCGCAGTTGATAGATCGGTTACTGCTTCTACAATGGCAGGTTATCAAGATTTATGTGAGTTTTAACGTGGTGTTATAGTCAGCGCAAGAGCGATGGGACACAGCACCTACGACGTAGGGATGAAGTGGGGATTTTCGCGAAGGACCATTTCACGAGTGTACCGTGAATATCAGGAATCCTGTAAAACATTAATCTCCGACATCGCTATGGCCAGAAAAACATCCTGGAAGAACGGGACGAACGACGACTGAAAAGAATTGTTCAACGTGACAGAAGTGTAACCCCTCCGCCACTTGCTACAGATTTCAATGCTGGAGCCTCAGCAAGCTTCAGCATGTGAACCATTCAACGAAACATCATCGTGTATCTTTGATGACTGCACGACACAAAGTTTTACGCCTCGCCAGGGCCCGTCAACACCGACATTGGACTGTTAATGACTGGAAACATGTTGCCTGGTCGGACGAGTCTCGTTTCTAATTGTATCGAGCGAATGAACGCGTACGGGTATGAAGACATCATGACAACCTTGCACGTCAGCAGGCAACTGTTCAAGCTGGTGAAAGCTCTGTAATTGTGTGGGGCGTGTGCAGTTGGAGTGATATGGGAACCCTAATACGTCTACATACGACTCTGACAGATGACACGTACGTAAGCATGCCTGATCACATGCAACCATTCATGTCCGTTGTGCATTCCGAATTCCGTGGGTAATTCCAGCAGGACAATGCGACACCCCACACGTTCATAACTGCTACAGAATGGCTCCAGCAGCACTCTTCTGAGTTTAAACACTTCCGCTGGCCACCGAACTCCTCAGGCATGAACATTATTGGGCATATCTGGGATGCCTTGCAACGTGCTGTTCAGAAAAGATTTCCATCCGGATTTATGGACAACCCTGCAGGATTCATGGTGTCAGATCCCTCCAGCACTACTTCAGGCATTAGGCGAACCCTACACGATATTAGGCAGGTGTACCAGTGTAGTTACCTGTCGTATTTAATTACGATTACGCAGGTGTTATTTGCATCAAGTCAAAAGTTTATCCTACAGAATGAGCATCGATTTACAATTTAAAAGGTATGACCCGAGTGTACGACCCTGAAATTTCTCTGGCCATTGAATGCCAGATTAGACACACTCTCATTAACGGTTTGTAGTACTGCGTGTCATATTAAGTACAAGAGAAATAAAACGTATCTGATCTTTTGGCTGATTTTGTAATTTTCTAAAAGAGAAAGTTATTGCCCACACTGTCAGAAGCGCTAGTGAAGTAGCATACAGTGCAATTTCCGCAAACTTATGTATCCTTCCACTACAGGCAATGAAAAGAATTCAATACTTTGTGCACACAATGATTCAAGCTGTCTTTCCAGGAACCTATGAGGCCAACAGCGACGCAGACCCTCAGGAACTACGTTCTTCCTTTGACTTCCTTATCTATATTTTGTGGTTTCTCTGCTGAATATTGTAATTAGTCATACATGTAACTGTTCTTTATATATTTGGTTCAACACAAAACCATTATTTGGTTCGCAGAGTTTCGAAAGTTTTTCAGTTTCTCATGTATATTTTTTTTTGCAATTTTGCGAGTACTGCAATATCGTTGATAGACTGCAAGTAACTGTTTTGACAAGCATTTCCGTAGGTGTCTGACAGCTTGCTCCAGTGATGTTTTTGCTGAGTTACCTGCAAGTAGCTTAAAATTCTTATTGGATATTACACAGACCAGGTCACATCAAATGTCGAATTATATTAATAAGAGATATTCACGATTTTCAACTCAGTCCATGACTATGACTATGATAGCTAAGCTTCGTTAAAATACCTGAGATTATTTTGCTCATTATCACTTATAAGTAAATATTATTCAGCAGTTTGGAAACGTTGTGTTCGTTAATTAATTATGACTTTTTTCCGTTACAGGTAAGGCACTGTAGTCGACCCCTGTCTTTCGCAATGTTCGAGCAAATAAACAGTAAGTTCCAAGACTTAGATATAATTATTAGCTTTGTAATCTGAGAGCTAGATTTTACGTCTACCAAGGTACTTAGATATACGAAGCAGGTGTGTAATTTGCAGTAATCCTCTTTATTTTGTGAAATGTTCGACATCTACGAGTTAACACCGGATAATAATTGTGGCCCCACGTAATCTCCTTTAGGATAAGGCTGAGATTATTGCTCGTGGATAAGGAATATAGAACAAGGAAATAAAGGCTGAAAATCTAATTTCACATATCAATTGATCGCCTTCTTCATTTTCAATCCATTGAAAAATATATATACTGATGTTTACAGGGCGATTGTTTCTCATAGTGCGACTGCTACGGTCGCAGTTTCGAATCCTGCCTCGGGCATGGATGTGTGTGTTGTCCTTAGTTTAGTTAGGTTTAAGTAGTTCTAAGTTCAAGGGGACTTATGACCACAGCAATTTAGTCCCATAGTGCTCAGAGCCATTTGAAACATTTTTTTGTTTCTGATAAAAGTTCCTAGCGTGTGGTAAGATACAGCGTAGTATGTGTTTGGATCTTAGGCCATTCTATCGTGATTCTTCGAAGGCTATGAGCAAAGTACTACGGTAGTTCTTCACTTGCTTTATATTGTAACAACCATCTTCAGAACTGTGTGGCCATCGACATTTATCAGCTTTGAACTGCAACACTTTACAAATTAGCTGCCACTTCGATCATATTATGAAACGTGAAAACGTTCGTAACTCTCCTTACAATTTCTCCAAGCGATAATCCAATATGAGCAGCTGAATCCTTCCGCTCCGCCGATTTCCACGCGACGGGACACGCTATTGCGGAGTGGAGTTTGTTTCCCCTACTCCCTCCAGCTATTCCATCCTACTAATAACGTCTAACAAACAGTCCGCGGACTGAACAGTGAATGATTCGTACGCCGCCGCCATTTTTCACTCGTCTAATGACATGAGTGACGAAAATGCAAAAAAAGGTTCAAATGGCTCTGAGCATTATGGGACTTAACAGCTATGGTCATCAATCCCCTAGAACTTAGAACTACTTAAACCTAACTAACCTAAGAACATCACACAACACCCAGTCATCACGAGGCAGAGAAAATCACAAAAATGCAGATTGAACCTTACATTCTCTATCGAATTACGTGCAGCCGTGAAGCTTTTTGATAGATTCAAACTACAATCCCAGACCTTTCATTTGGGAGTAATTATTTTGCTGATTTAGCTATGTAGTAACGCCTTCAGAACCTAGATATTGTTTCATTCAGCCAGTACTTTCTCAACCTTCCAAATAGCTCGATCCGATAAAGTGTTGTCGGCGAAGGAAATAACAAGCGTTGGGTCCCAGTCCGGCCTTCAGTTCTTAGCTGTCCGGTAGTTTGAGTGGTACTATAACGGACTATCACATACCAATTCTCACTGACTTAGATATGATGAAATCAAGAATAAATCTTGTACCACGTATCGTGCGGTAGCGTTCTCGCTTCCCGCGCCCGGGTTCCCGGGCACGATTCCCGGCGGGGTCAGGGATTTTCTCTGCCTCGTGATGGCTGGATGTTGTGTGTTGTCCTTAGGTTAGTGAGGTTTAAGTAGTTCTAAGTTCTAGGGGACTGATGACCATAGATGTTAAGTCCCATAGTGCTCAGAGCCATTTGAACCATTTTTTGTACCACGTATACAGGGTGTCAGGGTATAGGTGCCAGTTATGTGAGCATTGGTACCTTAACCTGTACCCACACCAGAGTGTTCATTGCTGTTTTTTCTGCGTCTTTTTCTCTGAGTCATCCCGCAAACACATCACGTAATTTGCTGTCTAATGTTTTTTGCGCGGTCGTATCAGCACCGCGACGGTTTTGTGATTCAATTTGTCTGCTGCTTGTCAAGGACTTGAAGCAAATATACACCGACAGTCGGAGGTTTATAAATTATTTTATAGGAGTAGCAGTTCAGGTGCCTGACTGGCACCATCTTCTGGTGGTCAGACACGTGGCTAGGTATGTCCTCTAAAAGCCTGTTCTATTACAGGGATCACTAATGTCAACCCTAGCTACCATAGGTTTTTGAAACTTCTCTGTAGACGTGGACATTCGATGGCAGTTGTCGTTAGAGGTGTGCTATATCCACGTCCACAGACAAGTTTCAGAACTCTAAGATCACCAGTTGGAATTAGCGAACCTTACAGTTGAAATTCGTAATACCTGTAATGGTAGAGACGTTTAAATGACATATCTAGCTACGTGTCTTGGCGCCTGAAAATGGTGCCAATGAGGCACCCAAACTGATAGACAAATAAAATAATTCATAAAATTACGGCTGTCGGTATTTATTTTCTTCAGTATCTAACTTGCCGCCCAGGGGAAAGTAAACATAAGTAGCTTGCTTGTGCCATGCTTACTTCGAATTACTAACCAACCTAAAATGGTACTACTACTAATAGCTATAATTATTAATCTGAAAATGGAGTAAATACTGACGTAATGTTTTTCGGTATCCTGACCTCAGTCAACCAGCTTGAAAGTATGTTGCAGATCATGCATTGCCGTCCGTGGTGATCACGCATCCTATCAAGAATCATGTCACGCCTTTTGTAATGTCGAGGGAACCATCAAATCGCAGTAACTTCAGTGTAGTTACTATCTCAATAAAAGCGTCATTTCTGTTAACATTACTTCAGTTACATTCTGTATTGTGCTGCAACAGTTCCTTCTATGTATGGTCCAAATTTCATTGAGCTATCTTATTTAGCAGTGACACACCATGCGTAAGGTACTTCCGTAATTAGCGCTTGCACACACTGTATTTACATAACCTTCGTGAAACCCTAATCTTATATTAAAAGCATGAGATTACATTTAGAAACGTAGTTGCTGAAAATATATCCTTGTAACCGTATTTAAGTATTTTCCCAGAAGACAGCCAGTGTACGAAACACAGTAAATGCGTGCTTCTCTTTGTATATAAAAAAACTATTTGGTGCTCCATTTGACAGGTAATTTAAATCTGTAAATTTATATACTAACTGTTTGACGGCAACAAATTATCCAAGAAACACACGAAGGAGGAGCAGTACAATAATATGTTTCTGCGTTCGGTGTGTCTAGCTGGAGGCACTACAGTTCCACAGTGGATTTGACTAGGAGAGGAAAGTGACAGTAGATGGCTCCAAATGTACTTCAGCGACATACACTCCTGGAAATGGAAAAAAGAACACATTGACACCGGTGTGTCAGACCCACCATACTTACTCCCGACACTGCGAGAGGGCTGTACAAGCAATGATCACACGCACGGCACAGCGGACACACCAGGAACCGCGGTGTTGGCCGTCGAATGGCGCTAGCTGCGCAGCATTTGTGCACCACCGCCGTCAGTGTCAGCCAGTTTGCCGTGGCATACGGAGCTCCATCGCAGTCTTTAACACTGGTAGCATGCCGCGACAGCGTGGACGTGAACCGTATGTGCAGTTGACGGACTTTGAGCGAGGGCGTATAGTGGGCATGCGGGAGGCCGGGTGGACGTACCGCCGAATTGCTCAACACGTGGGGCGTGAGGTCTCCACAGTACATCGATGTTGTCGCCAGTGGTCGGCGGAAGGTGCACGTGCCCGTCGACCTGGGACCGGACCGCAGCGACGCACGGATGCACGCCAAGACCGTAGGATACTACGCAGTGCCGTAGGGGACCGCACCGCCACTTCCCAGCAAATTAGGGACACTGTTGCTCCTGGGCTATCGGTGAGGACCATTCGCAACCGTCTCCATGAAGCTGGGCTACGGTCACGCACACCGTTAGGCCGTCTTCCGCTCACGCCCCAACATCGTGCAGCCCGCCTCCAGTGGTGTGGCGACAGGCGTGAATGGAGGGACGAATGGAGATGTGTCGTCTTCAGCGATGAGAGTCGCTTCTACCTTGGTGCCAATGATGGTCGTATGCGTGTTTGACGCCGTGCAGGTGAGCGCCACAATCAGGACTGCATACGACCGAAGCACACAGGGCCAACACCCGGCATCATGGTGTGGGGAGCGATCTCCTACACTGGCCGTACACCTCTGGTGATCGTCGAGGGGGCACTGAATAGGCACGGTACATCCAAACCGTCATCGAACCCATCGTTCTACCATTCCTAGACCAGCAAGGGAACTTGCTGTTCCAACAGGACAATGCACGTCCGCATGTATCCCGTGCCACCAACGTGCTCTAGAAGGTGTAAGTCAACTACCCTGGCCAGCAAGATCTCCGGATCTGTCCCCCATTGAGCATGTTTGGGACTGGATGAAGCGTCGTCTCACGCAGTCTACACGTCCAGCACGAACGCTGGTCCAACTGAGGCGCCAGGTGGAAATGGCATGGCAAACCGTTCCACAGGACTACATCCAGCATCTCTACGATCGTCTCCATGGGAGAATAGCAGCCTGCATTTCTGCGAAAGGTGGATATACACTGTACTAGTGCCGACATTGTGCATGCTGTGTTGCCTGTGTCTATGTGCCTGTGGTTCTGTCAGTGTGATCATGTGATGTATTTGACCCCATGAATGTGTCAATAAAGTTTCCCCTTCCTGGGACAATGAATTCACGGTGTTCTTATTTCAATTTCCAGGAGTGTATAATGGATTGAAGCAATTGTAATCAAAACTTTTAACAGTACTATCACATTTTTAAATAGAAAGTAGAAGAAATACATTTTTCATTGAGTTGTTCCATCACACGTTGTCCCATAGATTATTTAATTACGTCGCTCTGTGTATGTCTCAACTGCCACCTTCTAGTGGTCTAGCCGAAACAAAAAAAATGTTTTTCAATAGGTGTGGACAAACAAAGTTAAAATCGTAAGTAGTGGTATTAATTTGAGATCGATCTAACGACGATCTTTCTAAGTAAATTTAAATCTAAAATTCTAAATGAAATATATTTGTTCTCCCAATTAAAATATTAAAATATTTCGTCAACCAGTGCGAAATGACACAAAAATAATGTTGGTGTAAAATACTGTATTGTACCTTTAGCGTTGTTTCTGCAATTTGTATATTAATTTTTGATTAGATATAAAGGAACGATATTTTACGTCAGGTAACAGTTTCTTTTGCTTTGTGAATTATGAATGAAAGCGCAAAGACTCCAGGTGTATGTAAATGAGAAGCAGAAAACGACAGATACATATCCCGTTTCTGAAAACTTCATTTTCTTAAGCGCACTGCATTTCTTATGGCGAATATGACTCGTATTTCGTATAAAATTACGAGAGGAAAACTTCATCCCCGTAAATTCGGTCCACCGCCGTTGAAAGCCGAGTATAAAATCTGCAAGAGGAAAGGACAAGTTCCCAGCCGTCCGTACTCTTCTCCACACACATGGCGTGGCGTACCGCCTTCATATATACGTGCAGCCGCGTTTCAGAGCTATAAGAACCTCGCATTCCATATCTGAGAAAATTGAATATTGCGCTTACCCCCCATAGACAAGACAGTCGTAAAACAACTTTCGCTACTTCGTCGAAATATTCCAATCTGGCTTACACAACCAGATAAAAGGACAAATAGAAATATTCGATGCACTAGTGAACGCGGGACATCGGTGAATTTTCATTCGACTGGTTGTAAGGTACTCAGAAGCGGTCTACATTTACACTGTACTGGGAAATGAGCGAATTATAATTTTCGGTTTTGCCTGAAGAGTAGACAATGGGGCGATATTTATGAAGGCAGAAACACCAAAATATCGGTTCGCCGAATCGTTCAGGAGACAAGAAAAATATGAGGTACACAATACGTCAATTAATTAAAACGCTATTATCTTAGCCACTGTACAAATTAACCATGTGTACAAAACAGAGTGGAATTTATATTGAAAGAGTTAATTTTTTTAAATCTGCTGTCCTGTCGGTTACACACTGTTTGTGTATCACAGAGGATGCCACATATCAGCGCAATGTAAACGTACGCGTAACGAGAACAGGGCAGGCCAGCGTGCGTGTGTTTTCGATGCTCTGGGGAATACATTGGTTGCAAAAACACACACGCGCATAGAAGCACGCGGATACACACACACACACACACACACACACACACACACACACACACACACACACACACACGCAAAGAGAGAGAGAGAGAGAGAGAGAGAGAGAGAGAGAGAGAGAAAGAGAAACATCAGGTGCTATTGGCGTGAGAGAAAGTGCTCGCGGCCCAGTTACAGAGACGATGGAATAATGGACACTGATTAGCGTGTTTCTCAGGTGTTTGTGATATAATTGGTTGAAATTGTACATGACGGCTGCTCTCTTGTATCGCTCGTGACGTAGCGCTGTTGACATCTGTTGATTACACTTGCTTGTCCACTAATCAATTGCTATTGTTGTTCCTCGCTCTGTAAGACTAGTACACATCGATACTTTAATTCCAAAGATAATTAGTTCGTACATGAATTGCGACCGTTTCTCTGACCAAGCAATTGTGAATACTGCTCGCATGCTCCGTCAAACCTCAAGGGTTTCGCAATGGCAATTTACACTGAGTTCGCTCGTGCCTGACACTGCACACCATTTCTTTTTCCAAACATCCCTCGTTCGAAATTCCCTTAGTACGCTTAATATCCTTCACGTAACAAAACACCTATAAACTTCACACGAAGTATATAGAAACAAATTTCAGTAATTTTTGATTGTGGTATTACGCACTGTAACTGCAAGATTATTGCAACGGAGATAGTAACACAAATAAATTGAGATAAGCGTATCGCGCCATCGTAGCGATTTAGTACACTACTGGCCATTAAAACTGCTACACCAAGAAGAAATTCAGATGATAAACGGGTATTCATTGGACAAATATATTATACTGGAACTGACATGTGATTACATTTCACGCAATTTGGGTGCATACATCCTGAGAAATCAGTACCCAGAACAACCATCTCTGGCCGTAATAACGGCCTTGATACGCCTGGGTATTGAGTCAAACACATCTTGGATGGCGTGTACAGGTACAGTTGCCCATGTAGCTTCAACATGATACCACAGTTCATCAAGAGTAGTGACTGGCGTATTGTGACGAGCCAGTTGCTCGGCCACCATTGACCAGACGTTTTTATTTGCTGAGAGATCTGGAGAATGTGCTCGCCAGGACAGCAGTCGTACATTTTCTGCATCCAGATAGGCCCGTACACGACCTGCAACATGCGGTCGTGCATTATCCTGCTGAAATGTAGGGTTTCGCAGGGATCGAATGAAGGGTAGAGCCACTGGTCGCAACACATCTGAAATGTAATGTCCACTGTTCAAAGTGCCGTCAATGTGACAGAAACGTGTAACCAATTGCACCCTATACCGTCACGCCGGGTGATACGCCAGTCTGGCGATGTCGAATACACGCTTCCAATGTGCGTTCACCGCGATGTCGTCAAACACGGATGCAACCATCATGATGCTGTAAACAGAACCTTGATTCATCCGAACAAATGACGTTTTGCCATTCGTGCACCCAGGTTCGTCGTTGAGTACATCATCGCAGGCGCTACTGTCTGTGATGCAGCGTCAAGGGTAACCGCAGCCACGGTCTCCGAGCTGATAGTCCATGCTGCTGCAAACGTCATCGAACTGTTCGTGCATATGGTTGTTGTCTTGCAAACGTTCCCATTGTTGACTCAGGCATCGACATGTGGCTGCACGATCCGTTACATCCATACTTATAAGATACCTGTCGTCTCGACTGCTAGTGATACGGGGCCGTTGGGATCCAGCACGGCGCTCCGTATTACCCTCCTGAACCCACCGATTCCATATTCTGCTATCAGTCATTGGATCTCGACCAACGCGAGCAGCAATGTCTCGATTTGATAAACCGCAATCGCGATAGCCTACAATCCGACCTTCATCAAAATCGGAAACGTGATGGTACGCATTTCTCCTCCTTACACGAGGCATCACAACAACGTTTCACCAGGCAACGCCGGTCAACTGCAGTTTGTGTATAAGAAATCGGTTGGAAACTTTCCTCATGTCGCATGTTGTATGTGTCGCCACCGGCGCCAACCTTGTGTGAATGGTCTGAAAAGTTAACCATTTGCATATCACTGCATCTTCTTCCTGTCGGTTAAATTTTGCGTCTGTAGCGCGTCATCTTCGTGGTGTAGCAATTTTAATGGCCAGTAGTGTAATATAAATCGAACGAATGCACGACGGATGTTGTAGAAAACAATAGAAATCTGCGGTGGTATAGCATGCGACGCACATTATTAGTACAGTAGATACCAAATTAAAAACTGGTGGCATTCCGTATTTGAGTATCACAGTAAAATGGTAAAACCATCGCCTCCTTAGCTAGAGTTTTTGTCCAGGTCACGGTTCTGACCTGTCAGGCAAGATGCAGTATGGAATATTCTCCGTTATATCTGGTCCCCAAGGAAAACTAGTCCACTAAGACAGACAGCAGAGTTCCTATGGATTTTAGGAAGCAGGTGACATGACTTTGAGTTCTTAGTGCGGTAGTATGACACTGATGTGTAACTGACTTGTTAAAAATTCTGTCCGAGAAGTTAAGGATCTGTTGGGCACACTAGTTTAATATGTCAACAAATTTAGGTACTATATTCTATTATTTCGTGCCGCTCAGTGGCAGAGTGCAAGTCTTTAAACTGGACGCCACTTCGGTGACTTGCGTGTTCCTAACCTATCACATTTATCCAACAGAAGAAAGAGGATCTAGTGTTTAACGAGGAATCCGAACCACATGTCGCTCTTCGTGACTCCTCAGATCGTTGAGAGCTTAAGGTTAGATTGAAGAGATCTGATGCGGCGACCTCTAGGTATCACGGTGTAAAAGAAGAGTCTAAAGTGTTAGTAAACGGCTGCACGGAACAAAGAGACTTACTCGCTTTCAATGTTGCCTCCATTAGCTACAACACACATCTGTTGCCGTTTACAAAGCTGTCGCAAACCGCCGTCCGGGGTGCCGAGCGGTTCTAGGCACTACAGTCTGAAACCGCGCGACCGCTACGGTCGCAGGTTCGAATCCTGCCTCGGGCATGGATGTGTGTGGTGTCCTTAGGTTAGTTAGGTTAAAGTAGTTCTAAGTTCTAGGGGACTGATGACCTCGGAAGTTAAGTCCCATAGTGCTCAGAGCCATTTGAACCATTTTTATGAAATACAGAAATGATTATTCATTACAGTCACAGCTTCTCATAAATGTTACCGATTAGGGACCACGTTTAAAAAAAAAAAAAAGTGAAACGAAAACGTCAAATACGTAGAAAGTTCCAAAGTGTCCTAACATATGATTAAATATATATTTCACCATACAGTAGGATACCTTGCCACTTTCTGTCTATTTACCATTTCTTGTTTTCTTTCTTATAGATATAAAAATAGAGCCTAACGAGCGAAATCGTAGCTTATCTTTATTAATAACTTTATCTAATAAATAATCAATCAGAAATTTCCTACGCTTATTCTGTCTCTCGATGGACACTATGCGTACATTTGTAAATATTTTGGAACAAATTGAAGTATTAGTGTTACTCGTCCTTAGCTGCAGACAGGTGTATCTGTGAGCGTGACAGCTGCGTATCCTGTTCTGGAACAAAGCAGTGACAATAGGTTTGATACTCTGCAATAATTCTCAGAGTTGCACCTGCTCCGGGCGGCAATTTCAGGGGCTGCCAAATTCATATTCTATATTCTTGAAGAAAATAAAACTTGTTTCACAAAGCGCCTAGCATCCAACGCTCGTTGGTTTATCGATTATTCATGATTTTGAAATGCTTCCCTGCTTGTTTTTGAATATTTTTGAACACATTCTAAATTGATTTCTTAACAACTCATACGGATTTTTGAATGCGTGCATAGTGTACTTGATGTTTCTGTCAGGGGAATCCCGTTTCCATCAACAAATAAAAAACTTTCCTGTTGACAAAAGGGGACGGGGCTGTACGAGCTGAGCAGAATAAACCCGAACGGGTGAATAGCAATTCCTATTTGTTTATGTAGTTGGTAAGGCGTGCGAATGATAAACGTCGTTTAATTATTAGCGAAACCCGTAGATTCAGCCTGCCAGAGTGGAAATAAATGACTAACAGGAATAACAGATAAGAAAGATTACATATTATCTTCTCGGTGTATCCAAGAAAATGAAATTTTTACACGAATTTTTGCAAGATCGCTACACTATTAACGACCAGTTGCACAGTACCCGGTTAGCAGCCTCGTAAGTTATATTCTCGCGATGTCGCAGAAAACGTGTTGAAGGAACACATAATAACCCCTAACCGGAGAGTAAACACGGGACAACAAAACCGGTGATTCTGGAAGGGTTAGCCAAGTTAACCGGAGGATAAGTTTCGACAATGGCAGGTATAGGTATAGAATAAGTGATGACAAGATTGTTTGTTCAAGCGAGGAAGTAGCAGAAAAGGGACATCATAAAATTATATGAAAAAATATAACGAGTGCAAATTTATATAAAAATTTCGTACTCGTACTACTTCTACTTTTCGTTCTCATGCTTGAGAAACTGGAGCATATGAATGAAATGTGTAGCTATTTCCTAACATAAAATGTTTTGCTTGTAATTGCTCTAATAGGCATTTGATACTGATACTTCGTGAATTATATTCTGTCGTGTTATTTATGTGACCGAGCGAGGTGGCGCAGTGGTTAAACACTGGACTCGCATTCGGGAGGACGACGGATCTATCCCGCGTCCGGCCATCCTGATTTAGGTTTTCCGTGATTTCCCTAAATTGCTCTAGGCAAATGACGGGATGTTTTCTTTCAAAGGGCACGGCCGACTTCCTTCCCCGTCCTTCCCTAATCCGGTGAGACCGATGACCTCGCTGTCTGGTCTCCTTCCCCAAAGAACCAATTATTTATGTGAACGAGGTAGATAGAAATGACCATTTGCGCCAAAATAGTCTCGCTTATTGGCGTGTGTTCCAGTTTCTGAGAAAGGCCTATTTCGTTTTATATAGCAGACAGTGACAAAATAGACATAATCAAATCGAGAAACCACTCCAGTCTTGGGTACTATTCGTATTAACAGCTTTTTCAGTATTAGACAGCGACATTTCGATTTTTCATGTAGCAAGATATTTGTCGTACTTTGATGAAATAACAGATACTTTTGCAGAAAGGAAAGCACGCCACGTAAAGCTGTAGCAAGATTAGAGAGAAAAAAATGCTGGGAGCTAAGGACTGAAGAGTTGTGAACTGTCTTGGATGCCTCTTGCTTTTACTGCTTTTATGTTTCCTATATTTAATTTTACGTCACACAGAAGAGGGTTATTAGCTTATAGGCATTAAAGAATGCAATCTCCACCCCCCCCCCCCCACCAATACTAATTGAGAGTTTTTTTTATTGGGGGTAGGATGTCAAACGGGCGACTGGGAGTTGGAGAGACACCACAGGACACTTTAATTTCCACTGTCCTGAATATAGGTTTGATGGCTTTCATTACAAAATATACACGTTTAAATTACACTGAGCGAAATAAAGTGACGTACGATAGAAGAATTCTGTGTGAAAAGGCTTAGTACTGTACTTTGGCACACTTAAGATCAAATAACATATGTTACATTTCCTCGAGCATATAAGTTTTATACTGTATATCAAACTCTTCAAAAAGATGTGCTCTACAAAATGAACATTTTTTGTTGAAAGTTTTTGCCCCGGTTCGGAAATTTCGCAGATCCGGGGCTGGTGCAACCTCTCAACGGCCTGACGTAAACGGTTTAAACTGTACGTCTCTACGTTGCAAGACTTACACCTAATATTTCATAGTTTCATGAGTTTCTTTTTTTCTGGCAGCCCTTCACGATTCGGTTGTTACAACCGCATGCTTGTCTTATACCTATTCTAATCCGAGCTCTTCGTTTTTGGTCTTCCTTACTTATAGTTCCCTCTTGATTCTTGTACATATTATATATTATCCGTCTTTCCCTATAACTTATGCCTATGTACTTGAGAACTTTGAATATATTGCACCGTTCTATATTGCCGAACTTTTTTTCTAGGTCGAAGACTCCTATAAACGCGGGTCGACTTTTTAGTCTTGATATCGTTATCAAGCGCAGTGTGGGAACTGCCTGTCTGGTTTATATGCCTTTCTTAAAGCGAAACTGACGGCCGTCTAACAGAACCTCAGTTTTATTTTCTGTTATTCTATACAGTATTCTCGTCAGTAACTTGGATACAAGAGCTGTTTATCTGGCTGTGTGATAGTTCTCGCAATTATCTGCTGTTGATATCTTCAGGATTGTATGAGTGACGTTTTTTTCGAAAATCTGACGGTATGTCTGCAGACTCATACATTCTACAAACCAACATGAATGTTTATAAGGTGAATCTAGGTGTCCCGTCGAGTTGTTGTGACGTTTTTTTCGAAAATCTGACGGTATGTCTGCAGACTCATACATTCTACAAACCAACTTGAATGTTTATAAGGTGAATCTAGGTGTCCCGCCGAGTTGTTGTTTCAGTTTTTCGCACACAAGCTGCGAAGTAAACAAAAAATAACTCGGCAGAACACCCAGAAGCACGCTTTTAAGCAGTCTAACTGAGAAAACCTCAGAGATCGTAACTTGAATAGTGTTATGTTAAAGACTTCTCCAATGATTTTGGAAATTCTGATGGTATGTCATCTGTGCCTACCACCTGTTTGATTCTGAATCTTCGAAACATTTGTTAAACACTGACTGCAGTACTGGATCCCCTGTGTCTTCCTTTCTTGACTTCCACTACTTTTGTTTCATCGACAGTTACTCCTGTCGTAGCGGCCTTCAATGTATTTTTTCCCCTCGTCCGCTCCCTTCTCTGGGTTTTCCAGTGAGGTTTTTCTTGCGCTATTAATCTCTCTTTTAATTACACAGAAGTTTGTTTATACTTTTCTATATGCTGAATCAATCCTTCCGGCTACCATTTCTCTTTTAATTTCTTAACATTTTGTTCCTGCAGCACTATCACCTTGGCTTCCTTGTACTTCCCATTTATGTCACTGCTAATGATACTTTGCTAGGGCCATAAAAACAGGGTATTTCCAACTATATATCCCGACAATATCGTCCGGCAACATTGCAGCCAAACGAATAGCAGACTCACGTATTGCAACATTACTGAAGACTATTATTCGGCAACATTTGCAGCTGTATGTTTTGTGGTCAGAAGTGTCGACAAAGGGCTACATTGTTGTTACAAAATGGATGAATGCGAGCTAGTGAAGGTGGTGTGACTGCCGCTTTTACATCAGGCAAGGAATAAAGCCAGAAAGAACAAGAGAAATCAGGCTTCCTAGACGCATTCTTTTCGAAGTAAGCGTAATGCTTCAGAAAATTTAACTTGCGATCTGGTGCTGTATATATATCTTTTCCAGAATTTTACCAGACTGGCAAAACACGATTTAGAGTGTCCCGTACAAGCAATCGGGCCTAGAATTTCAATAACCAATACTAATATGAGACGGTGTATACTGATTACAACCCGACTGGCAATCACCCTTCGGGTTTTAGTTAATGGCAATTTGTACAGATGTTTAATGTACCACTTTAAAGTACACTGTTCATCAATAAGCCTCTTAGTAGGATAAGTATGAAACGCTAAGGTAACACTCAAGGATTTTATTAAGGTAAGTCGGAAATAACAATATAGTTTTAATTTATACTTTCTTTTTGTTCATCAGCACGGAAACACAAGTGATAAATTTCACAACAAAATCAATCGTGTTTACAAAGTCAAGGGAAACAGCTAACTGTCCTTTTTTAGACTGTGATATTCGCGTCGATGCATAGCTCTGGTTTTAGATGAAACACACTTATGAAGTTGTTAGCTATCTCATTTGTCCGCTTTATCCACAATAAACACACAATAACAAACAATTAAAAACAGGTGCTAATGTACGCGCACAAACTTTTGAATAAAAGCGAAACGATATTGTTTTCGCTCAGACACTTGAGACACGTGGCTGGAGTGCTGTTGGTGATAGAAGTAGGAAACGAAGTTGAGAACGAGAGGAAAGTATTCACAGACAACCGCAGGGATAGGTACTGCCTTATATTCTCCATCCTTCGTGGAGTAAAACTGCAATCCTTCGACAGTAGGTCGGAAACTACCTGCAACAGGCCACAATGAAAAATTGACATATTTTGTAGCCATATTGCGTCAATGTTGACGGCAACGGTGGTGCGTCCGAATATTGCCGTGAAATATAGCGTACATTAAGTGACTTATAATGCTGTTACCTTTCTTGTATATACAGCATGAACTTTAATAAAACCGAAAAACTGTAGGGCCGGATTCCTGACTTGAAATGGAGGAAAAAGAGGTCATATGAAGATGGGTTCGCAAATGCATCGTTGCTGCCGTAGATGGCGCTGACGAATGGAAGTTCCTCCCACCACGTGCCGTGTGTTCGTTGTGCATTGCAGGTTGTGTGATTGACGCCGCGTCCTGTAAGCAGTAGACAGGTTCCTGTTCTGCCGGGAGCAAGCCGGGATTGTTCTTGTGTACGGCCAAGCAGATGGAGATAGGCGAGACGCAATGAAGCTGTAACAAAATAAGTACCCTTACAGACACTAACCACATCACATAACATTTCAAGCCTTTTTTGGGAATTTGTGTGATCATGGGTCCTTTCATACAGACAAACGTACACGGAGGCGGAACACTGTGCGTACTCCAGATTTAGAGAACTAGGTTCTACAGGATATTGAGACGAACTCCAGTGTAAGTTCCAGGCAAGTGGATCGCCAGCACGGTCTAAGCTAATGGACCATTACGTGTATCTTGCATGTAAGCCGTTACTAACCCTGTCACCTGCAACGAGTGCGAGGATTAACAGCTGTGGACTTCACTCTACGGTAAGGATTTTGTCGATGGTTTTTGCACCAGACCATCAGAATTATGGGATTTGTGTCGTCAGTCCTCTTTACCTACGTCGCAACCCTTACCAGAACTGGCATCTTCACTCTGCATGATCGTCATCTGTGGACTACAGACACGGCACTTGGTCACAGGAACTTTATTCGCGAGCGCTATCTACTGTGGCAACGATGCCTTTCCTGATACTTGTTCATAGGACCTTTGCTACCTTCCACTTCCAGTCAGGAATCCGTCCTTGCCGTTTATCGGTGTTTCTAACGTTCGCCCTGTATATTTGTCTGTCTAATCTCTGTCACTGCCCCTTTTTAGAAATATACATTCCCCTTCAACTGAACTGTGGTATTTATCATCGCCGAATCTACAGCCTTAAAGACTTCAAAGGTGCATGATCATTCCTTAGTACTACAATATCCTACTTCTTTCCACATCCATGTTTCAGGACGTTTTTACTTAACTCCATTCTACACTTTGCCATTAGTGAATTGTGATGAACCTATATCTGCTCCTGAGTATACCTAACAATGCAATATTTGTTTCCGGGTTATCTGTTACACCATGGAATAACCCATCGCAATCTCCTCGTGTTTCCAGGTCTTTTCCAAGTATACCTCCTCCTCTTGAGATTTTTGAATGGTGTATTCCCTATGTATAGCTTACATGAATTGCAGGACTCAATCAATCTCTCTCTTCTCTCATTCCTAGCACCGAACCCACATTCCACCCTAACTGTCTTCCATTCAATTTCATACCACAGCTTTCCAAAAACTCATGATTATTAAATTTTCAACTTCCTTCACAAAATAACTTACACAATCACTGTCGTAATATGCTTTCCCTCTCTCTTCATCTTGCATCTGTAACGTCAACATGAATGTCTGAAGTATTGTTGGCACTGCTTTGTTGTCACTTCTGATGAGAATAATCCTGTTACTGAACTGTTCAGATTAACTCACTCTCTGAACTACCTTCCTAGTCTCTATGTCCCTTACTCCCATTACATAATTTTGTGCTGCTTTCGGTATTACCCCGTATTCATCTGACAAGCAATCCTCATTATGTTTCCAGCACAATTCACCAACATATATGGAGTGAGCCGCTAAACTTCGCTTTTCAAATTTTCTAGCTTCCGTAGCATGTTCAGAATTCAGCCTTTCCACGTTCTGAGGTGTAGAGTGTCACTCTGTCGTTGGTTCTTCAATCCGTTCGTCAAGGACAGCTCTCCGTTTGGAGTCACCTCCTGGAGATTCGATTGGCGGACTAATGCAGAAGCTTCTGCTACTGGTGATCATCATTACACTTTTTTTTCAATTATAGGAGACATGACCAGTAGATACACAAGAATCTTTAATGTAGTTGTTTCCGTTGTCGTAACGAAAGTGGCTCTTCGAGCCAGAAGTGTTCTACCAGCATTCCTGATGATTTTTATTCAGACTCCGGTAAGCAGTAGCTGTGATCAGCCGTTTAGTAATCAAAACATTTTTATTACCAGTCCAAGACGCTATCCTTAGAACACAACAAGCTATTTGTCCAGCCTCTTTCAATTCTTTGGTCACCTGTAATTACGCAAATGGAGGAGGACTGATTAGCTTAATGGGGTACATATTATCACAGTGAGGGTACGTGCTGATTTCACTTACTCTTCTTAATTTTCTTGTAATCTAATTTGATGACGGGTGCTTCCAGTTGTTTTCTGGGCTTGCTGTAGAAGCAATGAATTCTGGGAACATGGGACAGGTATCGTGCAGCAAGGCCCAATGGAGCAGGCTACGCAGGTTAAAGGCACACCGCCCCCAAAGAAACGGGGATCAAATAGCAGGTAAGCCGCACCTCTGGCCCAGGGAAGGAAGTCGCCTGGGCTCATGGAGAGCAGGCGGACAAGGTATTCCCTACTTATATGATGGGCAGCAGGTTGTCTAGATAAAAAGGCCTTCATTGCAAAATACGGAACTTTGTCAGCGAGCGATATGCGCCTGAAACTTGTTCAGTGACATATTTGGAGAGAATGACCATGTGGTGTAGAGGCTAATACAACGAAAGTCACGGATAGGAGATGGAGGCTAGCTTGCAGCAGCATTCTGAAACGTCTCTGTGAAGTCGTTTCATAAGACGCTTGTCGAATTCTGAACAACTTATTCACTTTACTACCTGATTTTAGTTCAATTCATGAACTCTTCCAGAAAGACTGAGTACTCAAATAAAGCCTATTGAATATTATGTGTATTTTAATGTGGGGTTTCGGTTTAGTTTTGTGGGAAACGCTGAGTTGGCCATCGCCTGCTGGAAGCAGACGATGTTTCTACTCGTTCGAAGGAGAGTACAGGATGACCGACTTACGTTTCCAGTACCTGAACTGAGAGGTTTACCCATCTTAGTCGAAGGCTGTTTTTGTGTGTGAGGTTGGTGACAGAGGTCTACCCCTCTGGTAGCTTCCACTGCACGGGGAGCTAGGTAATCTCGTCAGAGAAAGCGGCACTCTTCGGTGAACGCTTGGTGAGTACGGATCGTAGCTCTTAAGGTAGGTTTCAGGTGATAGGAATCAGGTTGAGTTAGGACTTCGTTATTTTTAACTGGTGAAATACTTAAGAACTTCAGCTTAACTGGAGCGTGTGTAGCGAGTTATTTTTTAAATGATATGTAATCGTATATTTTGTGGAAATTGCTTTTGTCTTTCTGTGTCGATTCTGTGTCACGTGTTTGGTAATCAGTGACCCTTCTGGTTCACCACAGCACCGCAATAGAAATTATTTAAACAGTTAGCTTGTTCAACGAGCTATAATTTCTGCAAGAATATCTGCCGTTTCGTGCGCCTTCTACAAAGCAGCACAACAGTTTGAGTCAGAATACACCACTTGCTGTACTTCGGCCGTTTGCAAGCAGCAGACGCAGTTAGTATGTTAAATAATTATCGCACAGCCTTGTGTATCTGTTAAACCTCTGTCCAGAATAGTGCATGCGTAGAAGCGCAATGCGAATGTCACTGAGATATTTTTATGGTATTAATGCAAAGGAGATGATAGTATAATTGTCTCCCATCCCTGTCTTCTGTGGTTCTTCTTGCTGTAGTTAAATTGTGCTCTGTTTCATTCGCACGTAATTCTTACTTAAATATTTCGAGTCAGGCACTAGTTATGTGTAGTTAGGATGTGCAACCAAATATTTAATTACAATAAATAATATACGTGACAGATGAATTCTTTGTTGTCTACCTTACCCCCTTACTCCGATTTCCAATCCTGAATAAATCAAGTTGCTTCATGCGCGACATAGAGTGCTATTTATCTGGCTACTTAAAGAAATTTGCATACTTATAATTAAATAATTAAAGTAATTAAACTAATAATTTTCCAGCACCGTTCTTCTTTTAAATTATGAAGAAGGGCTTGAGATGGTAACGACCCTGAATTTCTATCATTATTTGTGTGAGAGAAGCAGCTATAAATGCGAGATAACGTATATGGCTCGACGAGAAACGTCCTAAAGATAAGTAATACGTTACAATTCTCAAGTCGCTCAGTCACTGTGTACCCATTCTGATCACGGTACAGTGAAGATTATGGTAATCATAGCTTACAGCTCAGGCATACTAGGGAAACTGAGAGCATTGTAGTTCTGTTGCAAGATGGCTACCACTGGCTCACTTTTCAGCACTTCCTCAGATCTGTACACTTCTTGGGCGTTGGTTCACGCAGACTGTCACCGTGATCACCATTTCTCAGATTTAGATGCAATGTTGTATCCAACCCCGCATCTTTCAGTAACTTTGTCAACTCAGAGCACGTGTTAGCAAAGTTCTTGTCATCAGAACTGTATGTTACTGCGTGAAAATTCATATGTTTTAATAATAAATGATATTTAAATACTGAGTTCATGATCAAAAACATTTCCTTTAAACGATAATAGTATGTAGATTCTCGATTATCAGATTCTCTGCTGGGACCAGTCAGTTAAAGCGTTAGTACTTCCGTTGCACACAGTAAATAAACATAGCATTGGGTCGCAAGGGTGTGCGGGATTCTCGATTAAACTCAGAATCAGGGTTTCACTTCTCTCTCTCTCTCTCTCTCTCTCTCTCTCTCACACACACACACACACACACACACACACAGTTGGGTTTTTGTAATACAGAGACCACAGCGTTGGAAAATCAACTAATGCCGGTCACACGTCTGAATGCTTGTAGATTCCCATTCTCTTTGTGTCCTGATTGTCAGTCAGTCATTTGAGCAGAAATGAGGGCCATGAGTGTCGATGTTAATGATCGATGGTCGAATAATGTCGCTGTGGTGTACACCAATTTGGCAGGCAACTTGCCGTGATGACACCCTGTTTACCCTAAACGGACGACGACCGCACGGTGTAAGTTTGACCTGACCCTTCGACGCCTGTTGACAGACTGGAGCCGGCCATGGTGGCCAAACGGTTCTAGGCGCTACAGACTGCAACTGCGCGACCGCTACGGTCTCAGGTTCGAATCCTGCCTCGGTCATGGATGTGTATGGTGTCCTTAGGTTAGTTAGGCTTAAGTAGTCCTAAGTCTAGGGGACTGATGACCTCAGATGTTAAGTCCTATAGTGCTCAGAGCCATTTTGAACCATTTTTGTAAGATCCTATGGGACCAGACTGCTGAGGTCGTCGGTCCCTGATCTTGCACACTACTTAACCCAACTTAAAATAACGTACGCTGAGGACAACACACACATCAATGTCCGATGGAAGACTCTAACCTCCGACACGCGAACCGTGCAATGCGCCCGAGACCGCGCGGCTACTCAGTCCGGCCAGGTGCGAAAGGGAGTTTCCCTTGTCACCTACAGCCGGCCGCGGTGGTCTAGTGGTTCTAGGCTCTCAGTCAGGAACCGCGCGACTGCTGCGGTCGCAGGTTCGAATCCTGCCTCGGGCATGGATGTGTGTGATGTCCTTAGGTTAGTTAGGTTTAAGTAGTTCTAAGTTCTAGGTGACTTATGACCACAGATGTTGAGTCCCATAGTGCTCAGAGCCATTTGAACCATTTTTTGAACCTTGTCACCTACACTTAAAATTCAGGTTTACATTGACCGTCATTTGACCGGCGGCGTAGTTAGCGATTTCATGTGGTCAGTAGAGTATTGAGACTGAAAATTCCGATAATTCATGAGAGTGGAAAAAACTTTTATTTTTTCCGATATTTATGATAAAAAAATGTGTAACGTTGTTGCTTTAATTTGCTATGAAAGCGGTGCTGATATTCATGACCATAAAAGTGGGATAAAAGCTGTGAGCTGTCTGGGGTTAGTTAACCTTGCATTACTGCGCAACTGTTTCACCAGGTATCCAGTCTAGCTTACCAAATTCTCAACCAGACTAACATTAATTATAATCTTTTAATAGTCATACGACAACCGGTGATATATATATATATATATATATATATATATATATATATATATATATATATATAATTTAAATAAAAAGAAATAAATCAGTTTATATTTGGAAATTTATTTTAACATTGATCATTGAAATTTCAGCATATTAATCTTGATTCATAACTAAACTGGTGCCTTATTTAGGATTGTGAAAATGTGAGATTGTAATCTTATGGAACACATCAAATATGGAGCCAAGATTGGGAGACTGCATACAACACTGCATTCATAAAATAACCCACGAAGAACGTTGAAACATATGCAAGAGGAAATTAACCATAACCAACCGATTCAATTTTCACCCAAAGAAGTAACGTTCGTAGCGCAATCCTGTCTGTCATGTAATTACTACACACTGGTATACTAAATTCATACTAACTCTGTGTGAAATCTTCCCGAAAAGAATAGCTGAGAGCTACTTTGATGCTTACATCACATGCATCACGTGGTCAACTTCGTTTACACAAAGAGTGTAACTCCACAATAATTTTGATAATTAAAATAAGTTAGATCGAAAAGCAATTTACAAAAGAAAAACCTCGAACTGGTTACTGTCGTCTTACTATTAACCTGATGGGTGAAACAATTGTATAAGCACGTGGTACTGGTCTCATAAAGTACACCCCACGTGGGTTGAACATAAAGAAAAGTTGCTATATGGAAAAATATTGTCAAGACGAGATGTTATAATCTCACGCACATTTGCATTTAAGATTGATGATCTTAGAGTTACTGATCAACACGTGGTTCCACTTTACTCACAAAGTAGTCACAAAGCAACTACCGGAAGATATTCTGAACTGTACACTCGAATCACACTGCGTTGCAATTTAAGATAACATTATATATGTTAGAGCTAAACCTGAAATAAAGGTGATTAAATTTTCAGTTAGGCTGAACTTAAGAAATCCATTGTCCTACGGGCTTAGCAGACACGCGCTTAGCAGGAGATCTTACCACTTCAGATGCTCGCCACGGGCAGACTGACCTGGGTTTCTACCAAGGGTGCTTCCGTATACAAAACGGAAGTGACCAGAGAGGCAGCTTTCTATACCAACATGACAAGGGACGGACAGGACAATACTAAGGATAGAAACTTCTTTGCTTTTAGAAAGCGTAGCTATCTGTTCCGACGTTGGTCCTACTGTTCTCTAGCAGACAGGCTTGTCTACTACCATCCAGCATGCAACTAGAAATATATTTGCTCATTCATTCTTTCACACAGAAGGGAAGGGGGATGACAGTATCTTATCACATACTGTATATAAAAAAAAGCGGATCTGCAATAAAAAACGGGGTTCCCATTTGAAATTTTGAAGTTGCCTCCCGTCCCACCCCCAAGGGGCTGGGGAGGCGAGCTAATTTTAGCACCAGCAGATGTCCCCCTCCAAATTAATCAACTTTGGATTCTACACATTTTTTTCATGTGAAGCTTATTTTTTGAGTTATTCTGGTTCGCCAGCTTAAAATTTGCATCCTGTATACCAGCAGTCCGACGTTTCTGTAGACTCGGCGAACTCCATACTGAGAGCAGGTACCTCCAAGCCCCTGGAGGCTGAGGAGTTTCCTTTGTGTTCCTCTCTGGGAGCTGAGCTCACTGTAACAATCGGTCAGTGATTCTCGAGCTCTGGCTGCCAGCAACAGCGGTGCCTTTCTCGGCAGTGATAAATGCTCCCGTAGGAGCGGCTGCGGCTTATCAACGGAGGCGATCCATCTCCCAGTGCTGCAGCAGCGCCGGGTCGCTGCACGGAGCGGTGATGCGGGGCGAAACAGCCGGTGTTTCCGTTAATTCCGGAAGGGCGCTCAGTCGCTCGGAAAAGTCGCGGGATTAATTAGAAGGCGTGCGGCGGCTGCCGGCTGTAGCGTACGTGAGCGATGGCTGGCTCGGCCCTAATTGGGAAGGCGCGGCGCTCCGAACGGCCGCTAATGAAGTGTGTCCGGGTCGCGGCCGCCCGCCGGCGTCTCTCTGCAGTATAGGTACCGCGGGCCGCCACAGCTGCGGATCCTCCGAACTCATCCGCAGACGCTACTTCAATTACAGCTGCTGCTGCAGCCGCGTTCGCTGCTGCGTCGGTCCGATGCGGCTTCTTCAAAGGGACGAATTTGCATACACAGGGTGTAACGTGTATGCGTACTGATATTTTTATTTGTGGTACCTTGCAGCGTACGTACATCAGGGTGTTGGTTGTTTTTTTCTCTGCGTCGGATAGTCTTCCCACAAACTTCATTACGTCATGTTTCCTGCACAGTGTGACTGCACCACTAAGGGGACTGAGCCTGTCCGTATAGACTAACCATATTGCGTCCACGCATCCGCATTATAACACCTGGCCTATTGCGCAGGGGAAGATAAGGGAAAATAACCATTAATGGCTTGCTCTTGTCACGTGTACTTGGAGGACTACCAATCCAAAAACATTCGACTTGTCATCGCTATAATTATTAGTCAGCAAATGACATAAATAGCTATGTAATGCTGTTTAGTACACCGTCCTCAGCCAGCAGTAGCGACATCACTATTTACACTCATTGCAACCTGTATGTACACCTCCACCCGTCCTTTCCATATGCCTGTGGACTGTAAATATACAGGGTGAACTGTAACTCCACCAGCAAACTTTTATGAGTAGTAAAACAAGAAAAAAAAATCCCAGCCAACGTGGGCACTAATGTACATACATTAAGAACTACGAGAACTTACTCATCTTCGCTGTTGCGAAACACATCTCTTCTATTGAACAAATCCTCATAATTCTTAAAGTCTGCGTTTTAGAGCCCATGTTTATTAGACATTTTGTTCCTTTTTGCTCAACACTACCACCTCAGAAACTTTGCTGGTGTTCTCATTCACCCTGTCGACGTACTCGTATTGTAGTCAGCAGAAGCCAGGAGTGGCTTCATACAGGAGAACTGCTCAACACCGTCTCGCATCGTAGAGAGTAGACCAACCAACCGCGGTTTATTGATAGCGTAAATGTGGTGTCACCGCCAGACACCACACTTGCTAGGTGGTGGTAACCTTTAAATCGGTCGCGGTCCGTTAGTATACGTCCGAACCGCGTGTCACCATTATCAATGATTGCAGACCGAGCTCCGCCACACTGCAGGTCTAGTCTAGAGAGACTCCCTAGCACTCGCCCCAGTTGTACTGCCGACTTTGCTGTCTACATACGCTCTCATTTGCAGACACGACAGTTTAGCGTAGCCTTCAGCTACGTCATTTGCTAAGACCTAGCAAGGCGCCATATTCAGTCACTATAACTACTATTTCAAGAATGTATTTTGAACAGATAATATTGTCTATCATGTACCGTTAAGAGCGACGTTCATCATTAATGGATTAAAGTATCAAACTAATTACGTCCGCTTTCTGAATTCACATTTCTTGTCGTGTTCCAGACCTCGCGTCAGTATAGTTCTTCCCTCCTCACGCCATCCTGCGTGAGCTAAAATACGTGTGTTGGCTCTTCTGCTAACACAAAAGTACATGCTTAACTCTGTTACAATGGCGTGTAATTCAAAATGTCCCAGTTTTAAGGAAGCGTTGTCGAGCCGACACGTACAGATATACGCCTGTATAGATGATATCTTCCGTTCTAGAATTTTTGCACACGTTTTATGTTCACGTAATGTGATCAAAAATCAACAAGTATTCCATAAACAATGGCCGTATGAAACCCATCAGGCTCTGTTCGTCCACCGGACCCAGAAGGCAGTAGACACCGGCCCCCAGTTTGACACCGTGTTCATTGGCTTCGAACAGGTGTTTGCTGGTGTCCCGCACTGTAGCCTAACGAACAAAATACCAGAGGCTTTCAATGGGTATCGCAAAGCCTTTTTCTTTTTCTCGGCAAATTTCGGTTGAAAAAATGCGGAGTTTGTTGTGAGACGTATTCCCACTTCAGCCCCTACAGTTTCATGTAGTTCCTACAGGTGGCGGCGCTAGACACAGCCTTCAAAACGGCGTTTGTAACGGATGTACGTTCCGAGCAGAGCACTGTCATTGAGTTTCTTTTGACGGGAAACCAGCACGTTGCAGAAATTCATAGGTGATTGCGGAATGTCTTCGGAGACCTCGCAGTGAACAAAAGCACGGTGGGTCCTCGGTCGAGGCGTCTGTCATCATCTCACAAGGTCGCACAAACCTGCGTGACTCCTGCAAGTTTGCAACATGTGGATACCCTCATTCGAGGCGATCGACAGATCACAATCAAACACGTTGCTGCTCAACTGTACTCAGCCGGGAGGAGGTCACAAAACTTCACTGTTCTTCCTCATCCATCCTACAGTCCGGATCTCGCACTTTCCAAATTCCATCTGTTTGGCCCAGCGAAGGATTTTCATCAAGCTGGGGTACTCAGACATGTGAGTGTGCTCACTGGGCTTCTCGATACCTAACAGAAGACCATAAACAGCAACGAAGGAGCATCTGTGAGGAAATGGTTGCGTATTATGAGGCTGATGGTGACAATTTTTTGTTGAACGTCGCCACAGGCGCTGAGACATGGGTTCATCACTTCCAATCGGAAACAAAACGGCAATCCATGGAGTGGCGCCACACCACCTCTCCTCTGAAGAAAAAATTCAAACCCGCAGTCAGAGCTGATAAAGTCATGGCGATTGTTCTCTGGGACTGTGAACGGGTTATTCCGTTTGATGCACTCCCTAATGGTGCAACGATTAACTCGGAGGTGTCTTGTGCTATCCTCAGTAAATTGAAGAAACGCCTTCAGTGTGTTCGTGAGAATGTAAGTCTGCGCACCCTAGAGGAGCTCACAAAACTTAGATGGACTATTCTTCCTCATCCACCCTACAGCCCAGATCTCGTACATTGCCACTTCCATTTGTTTGGCCCAATGCAGGATACGCTTTGCGCGAATAGATCATGCATGAAGGAGACATTATTGATGCAGCAAGACGTTGGCTCCCAGTATAGTAGCGTAAGGCTGTGTTGAAAAACAGGATTTTGTAGCCAAAAGAATAAGGAATAACATGGTATATTAGAATCTGCAATAAAGCCAACCCGCTTTCAGAAAAAAACATGTGTTGCACTATTTGTTGAAGTCCCTCGTACAATCATACGGAATATGAGATCAATTTTGTGGCTGGACTTGAAAATTCCTGGTAAACAGACACAGTATGTTATAGCTAATGGAGAGGAGTCTTCAGACGTGAGAATAACTTTTGGCCTACTCCGTGGGACTGTTACTTGACCATCGCTGTACACAGTATAAATAGCGGCTAACATCGGAAGTTCCATGAGACAGTTCGTCTATGATGCTGTTGCGTATTGAGTAGTCGCAACGCTAGAAAATTATAGCGAAATGCAGGAATAGCTGCAGAGGATCGCGTCTTGGTGCAGGGGTTAGTACGCGACTCTAAACATGGACAAATCTAATGTATTGCACATACATATCCGTATGTAACCATTACCGTATGAGTGCACGATTTCAGGACTAACACTGGAAGCAATCGCATCCATTAAGTATTTAGGAATATGTGTAGAGATCTACATCTACATCTACATCTACATGACTACTCTGCAATTCACATTTAAGTGCTTGGCAGAGGGTTCATCGAACCACAATCATACTATCTCTCTACTATTCCACTCCCGAACAGCGAGCGGGAAAAACGAACAGCTAAACCTTTCTGTTCGAGCTCTGATTTCTCTTATTTTATTTTGATGATCATTCCTACCTATGTAGGTTGGGCTCAACAAAACATTTTCGCATTCGGAAGAGAAAGTTGGTGACAGAAATTTCGTAAAAAGGTCTCGCCGCGACGAAAAACGTCTATGCTGTAATGACTTCCATCCCAACTCGTGTATCATATCTGCCACACTCTCCCCCTATAACGTGATAATACAAAACGAGCTGCCCTTTTTTGCACCCTTTCGATGTCCTCCGTCAATCCCACCTGGTAAGGATCCCACACCGCGCAGCAATATTCTAACAGAGCACGAACGAGTGTAGTGTAAGCTGTCTCTTTAGTGGACTTGTTGCATCTTCTGAGTGTCCTGCCAATGAAATGCAACCTTTGGCTCGCCTTCCCGACAATATTATCTATGTGGTCCTTCCAACTGAAGTTGTTCGTAATTTTAACACCCAGGTACTTAGTTGAATTGACAGCCTTGAGAATTGTACTATTTATCGAGTAATCGAATTCCAACGGATTTCTTTTGGAACTCATGTGGATCATCTCACACTTTTCGTTATTTAGCGTCAACTGCCACCTGACACACCATGCAGCAATCTTTTCTAAATCGCTTTGCAGCTGATACTGGTCTTCGGATGACCTTACTAGACGGTAAGTTACAGCATCATCTGCGAACAACCTAAGAGAACTGCTCAGATTGTCACCCAGGTCATTTATATAGATCAGGAACAGTAGAGGTCCCAGGACGCTTCCCCGGGGAACACCTGATATCACTTCAGTTTTACTCGATGATTTGCCGTCTATTACTACGAACTGCGACCTTCCTGACAGGAAATCACGAATCCAGTCGCACAACTGAGACGATACCCCATAGGCCCGCAGCTTGATTAGAAGTCGCTTGTGAGGAACGGTGTCAAAAGCTTTCCGGAAATCTAGAAATACGGAATCAACTTGAGATCCCCTGTCGATAGCGGCCATTACTTCGTGCGAATAAAGAGCTAGCTGCGTTGCACAAGAGCGATGTTTTCTGAAACCATGCTGATTACGTGTCAATAGATCGTTCCCTTCGAGGTGATTCATAATGTTTGAATACAGTATATGCTCCAAAACCCTACTGCAAACCGACGTCAATGATATAGGTCTGTAGTTAAATGGATTACTCCTACTACCTTTCTTAAACACTGGTGCGACCTGCGCAATTTTCCAATCTGTTGGTACAGATCTATCGGTGAGCGAGCGGTTGTATATGAGTGCTAAGTAGGGAGCTATAGTATCAGCGTAATCTGAAAGGAACCTAATCGGTATACAATCTGGACCTGAAGACTTGCCCGTATCAAGCGATTTGAGTTGCTTCGCAACCTCTAAGGTATCTACTTCTAAGAGACTCATGCTAGCAGATGTTCGTGTTTCAAATTCTGGAATATTCCATTCGTCTTCCCTGGTGAAGGAATTTCGGAAAACTGCGTTCAATAACTCCGCTTTAGCGGCACAGTCGTCGATAACAGTACCATCGGCACTGCGCAGCGAAGGTATTGACTGCGTCTTGCCGCTTGTGTACTTTACATACGACCAGAATTTCTTCGGATTTTCTACCAAATTTCGAGACAATGTTTCGTTGTGGAACCTATTAAAGGCATCTCGCATCGAAGTACGTGCCAAATTTCGCGCGTCTGTAAATTTTAGCCCATCTTCGGGATTTCGCGTTCTTCTGAACTTCGCATGCTTTTTCCGTTGCCTCTGCAACAGCGTTGGGACCTTTTTTGTGTACCACGGGGGATCCGTTCCATCTCTTACCAATTTATGAGGTATGAATATCTCAATTGCTGTTGCTACTATATCTTTGAATTTGAGCCACATGTCGTCTACATTCGCATAGTCATTTCGGAAGGAATGGAAATTGTCTTTTAGGAAGGCTTCTAGTGGCACTTTATCCGCTTTTTTAAATAAAATTATTTTGTGTTTGTTTCTGATGGATTTGGAAGAAATGGTATTGAGCCTAGCTACAATGACCTTGTGATCACTAATCCCTGTATCAGTCTTGATGCTCTCTATCAGCTCTGGATTGTTTGTGGCCAAGAGGTCAAGTGTGTTTTCGCAACCATTTACAATTCGCCTGGGTTCGTGGACTAACTGCTCGAAATAATTTTAGGAGAATGCATTTAGGACAATCTCGGAAGACGTTTTCTGCCTACCACCGGTTTTGAACAAGTATTTTTGCCAACATACCGTGGGTAGGTTGAAGTCCCCACCAACTATAACCGTATGAGTGGGGTATTTATTTGTTACGAGACTCAAACTTTCTCTGAACTGTTCCGCAACTGTATCATCGGAGTCTGGCGGTCGGTAGAAGGAGCCAATTATTAACTTAATTCGGCTGTTAAGTATAACCTCCACCCACACCAATTCGCACGGAGTATCTACTTCGACTTCACTACAAGATAAACCACTACTGACAGACACAAACACTCCACCACCAATTCTGCCTAATCTATCTTTCCTGAACACCGTCTGAGATTTCGTAAAAATTTCTGCAGAACTTATTTCAGGCTTTAGCCAGCTTTCTGTACCTATAACGATATCAGCTTCTGTGCTTTCTATTAGGGCTTGAAGCTCAGGGACTTTTCCAGCGCAACTACAACAATTTACAACTATAATTCCGACTGTTCCTTGATCCAAGCACGTCCTGTAATTGCCAAGCACCCTTTGACATTGCAGCCCATCCCGCACTTTCCCGAGGCCTTCTAACCTAAAAAACCGCCCAGTCCACGCCACACAGCCTCCGCTACCCGTGTAGCTGCCAGCTGAGTGTAGTGAACTCCTGACCTATTCAGCGGAACCCGAAACCCCACCACCCTACGGCGCAAGTCAAGGAATCTGCAGCCAATACGGTCGCAAAACCGTCTGAGCCTCTGATTCAGACCCTCCACCCGGCTCTGCACCAAAGGTCCGCAGTCGGTTCTGTCAACGATGCTGCAGATGGTGAGCTCTGTCTTCATCTCGTAAGCAAGACCGGCAGCCCTCACCAAATCAGATAGCCGCTGGAATCCAGAGAGAATTTCCTCAGATCCAAAGCGACACACGTCATTAGTGCCGACATGTGCCACAACCTGCAGCTGGCTGCACCCTGTGCTCTTCATGGCATCCGGAAGGACCCTTTCCACATCAGGAATGACTCCTCCCGGAATGCACGTGGAGTGCACACTGGATTTCTTCCCCTCCTTAGTCGCCGTATCCCTAAGGGGCCGCATTACGCGCCTAACATTAGAGCTCCCAACTACCAGTAAGCCCACCCTCTGCGATTGCCCGGACCTTGAAGGCTGAGAATGATCCTCTGAAACAGGGCAGGCAGCTGCATCTGGCTCAGCCAGAGACAGTGCCTGAAACCGGTTTGTCAGACGCACCTGGGAGGCTTTCTGATCAGCCTCCGGGGACGCCTTTCGCTGCCTGATCGAGTAAAGATACACGACCACATAAAACTAGTCTTGGTAAAGGCTGATGTCAGATTGAGATTCATTGGAAACATCAGTAAAAAATGGTTCAAATGGCTCTGTGCACTATGGGACTTAACTTCTGAGGTCATCAGTCCCCTAGAACTTAGAACTACTTAAACCTAACTAACCTAAGGACGTCACACACATCCATGCCCGAAGCAGGATTCGAACCTGCTACCGTAGCGGTCGCGCGGTTCCAGACTGTAGCGCCTAGAACCACTCGGTCACCCCGGACGGGCAAACATCAGTAACAAATACAGTCCATCATCGAATAAAACAGCTTGCAAAACCCTCGCTCTAGCAGTAGTTTAATATTTCTCTTCAGTGCGGGTGCCGTACCATATAGGATTGACAAACGAGTACAGAAGATGTAATAATGATGAGTGCGTTTCGTTTAGTAAGCATGGAAGTGTCGCGAAGACGCTCATTTAACTCTAGTGGCAGACGCTACAAGAGAGCCATTTTGCATCGCAGTGTGATTTATTGTTTAAATTCCGAGAGCGGTCGCTCCTAGAAGTGTCAACCAGAGTATTACCTCCTCCTGTGTATCTCTCACGAGTATACCACGGAGGTAAAATGGGATCGATTCGAAAAAATGTTTCAAATGGCTCTAAGTACTGTGGGACTTAACATCTGACATCATCAGTCCCCTAGACTTAGAACTACTTAAACTTAACTAACCTAAGCACATCACACACATCCATGCCCGAGGCAGGATTCGAACCTGCGACCGTGGCAGCAGGGCGATTCCGGAATGAAGCGCCTAGAACAGCTAGGTCACAGCGGCCGGCTTTCCATGTCTCCCTTTAATCCGACCTGGCGCGGATCCCAAACACTCGAAGGGTACTACGTCCAGTAGTGCACTCATATGCGGTCTCCTTTACAAATGAGCCACGCTTTCCGAAAATTCTCGCAATAAACCGAAGCCGACCATTCGTCCTCCACGCCGCAGTACTCACATGCTTATTCCATTTCATATCGTTTTGCAACTTACTTTCAAATATGTAAACGACATGACTGTTTCCAGCAGGACAATACTAATGCTGTATCCGAACATCACGCATTTTAGTTTCCTACTCATCCGCATTAACTTACATTTTGCTACATTTAGAGCTAGCTGACATCCATCACACCAATTATAAATTTTGTCCAAGTCATCTTGTATCCTCCTACAGTGACTCAACTTCGATACGTTCCGTACACGACAGTATTGTCAGCAAAACCATAGATGCTGCCCACCAGTCCCTCATATCATTTATGTATGTAGAGAGCAACTGGGGTCCTATCAATCCTGACGGTAGCCCTGTCTCTGATGATGATAATGATGATGATGATAATGATGTCTACAATAAGCCCAGTGTTGACTTTGATTTGAATACTATGGATGCTTTTCAGACGGGCAGATCCAGAAACCATTTTGGGCTTTAATTCCAGTTGTTAGATGTCTATTGTTTCCCTGTTCTAACATCGACGTTGTGTGTTAAGGACCATCCTGCTCCCTTACTAGACATGCGCCTTTAAGAGAGACACGTAATGTAGTCCCACTGCTTTCCTTTTCTGCAGAATGAAATTAAGTCTTTATTTTCATAACTTCAAAAACTTTTTCTCCACGCTTTCCCCTTTGCTCCGTCTGTTTTTCTTTGCAGTGGGAAATTCCTTCCCATCCAGTGGCACAGATTCAATAACCGTTCTAGTGCTATGCTCTGTGCAAGGTTCACTCCTCAGGCAGCTTTTATTGTCATAACAGACACCCAAGACGAGTTATGGAATTACATTTAAGCCCTTCTCTCATTTATCAAAAATTTAATTGCGTATTGAGTGTTAATTGTTAATCTTTCGTAGCCGTCTGATGTGAGAACGTGCACTGAACATATCGTCGCTACGCTCTCTTAAGAGTACTAACTTAAGACTAAATTGTATTCTTCGTCTGTATGACGTATCCAAATACTCCAATATATCCAAAAACAATAAATGGAATATACTACTTGCCAGAATCCAGCCATTTACGGGTGAGTACGAATCCTCGCAAAAAGTCCGACTGTTTCTTCCACGATGGTCCAAAGTATAAAATAAGTCAATACATATTACAAAAATGGATGTGTGTGTGTGTGTGTGTATGTGTGTGTGTGTGTGTGTGTGTGTGTGTGTGTGTGTGTGTGTGTGTGTGCGTCAAAAAACCTCGCACCATGCTTGAAGTTTTAATACATTTATTCTTTACTACTGAGATTCTCTTACATTCGAGCCAATGTAAGGAAGTCCCGAACACCTGGCAGTTCTTTTGACAGCTTTGAACTGCGAAGCGCAAACAGTCTATAGAGCCATGAAGAGTCGTTTCCATAGAGCCGTTTGCAAAACTGCGTTGTAGACACGTGTAGCAGCTGTTCGGAGTCACGTTTATTAATTTAGATACTGTACTGAGACATTTCCACTTTATGCGTATTATTTTGAAGACTGTTTCATAACTTCAAAGCTGTTTTTGCGAATACATGGAAATGAAATTTTTTTGATACGTCACCGCGATCGCAGTTCATTTTTTGTTTTTGTTCCCAATAGAAAACTTGTAAAATGAATACGTCGGCAATGTCGGGTTTGTCAGCTAGTACCAGATATAAAAAAGTTCGTTTTTCTGCAAAAGTTGTATAGCAACACTGTATGAAGGTCGCATCAGCCTACATAGTGTAACCCTATAATGAATCGACCATACCGTATGACGTATGTTGGTGAGAAATGCAGATCTGATTTATACTTCATTCATTGAAACTTATTCTATTTTGCACATACTCCTGACGAATAAATGTAAGTATTTTTCCATGCTACACTTCTTCGTTTATTAAATTTCACGTCTTGGTCAGATATTTAATTACACACTGCTGGCCATTAAAATTGTTACACCACGAAGATGACGTGCTACAGACGCGAATTGTAACCGACAGGAAGAAAATGCTGTGATATGCAAATGATTAGCTTTTCAGAGCATTCACACAGGGTTGGCGCCAGTGGCGACACCTACAACGTGCTGACATGAGCGAAGTTTCCAACAGATTTCTCATACACAAACAACAATTGTCCGGCGTTGCCTGTTGACACGTTGTTGTGATGCCTCGTGTAAGCAGGAGAAATGCGTACCATCACGTTTCCGATTTTGATAAAGGTCAGATTGTAGCCTATCACGATTGCGGTTTATCGTATCGCGACATTGCTGCTCGCGTTGGTCGAGAGCCAATGACTGTTAGCAGAATATGGAATCGGTGGGTTCAGGAGGGTAATAACGAACGCCGTGCTGGAACCCAACGGCCTCCAATCACTAGCAGTCGAGATGACAGGCATCTTATCCGGATGGCTGTAACGGACTGTGCAGCCACGTCTCGATCCCTGAGTCAACATTTCAGCAGAATAATACACGACCACATGTTGCAGGTCCTGTGCGGGCCTTTCTGCATACAGAAAATATTTGCCTGCTGCCTTGGCCAGCACACTCTCCAGATGTCTCACCATTTGAAAACGCCTGGTCAATGGTGGCCGAGCAACTGGCTCGTTACAATACGCCAGTCACTACTCTTGATGAACTGTGGTGTTGAAGCTATATGGGCAACTGTACGTGTAGACGCCATCCAGGCTCTGTTTGACTCAATGCCCAGGCGCATCAAGGCCGTTATTATGGCCAGAGGTGGTTGTGATGGGTACTGATTTCTCAGGATCTGTGCACCCAAACTGAATGAAAATGTTATGTCAATTCTAGTATAATATATTTGTCCAATGAATACCCGTTTATCATCTGCAGTTCTTCTTGGTGTAGCAATTTTAATGGCCAGTAGTGTACAATATTTTACACACACTGACAGCGTAGAAGCCACAACAACACAAGACGGTGTCTGGCTCTTACGAGATCTGTCGTGGCACTACCATCTTACGCTATGGCACGGTGAAGCCGCAGCCAAATACGCGTTCCGCATCCCGTAGTGTAAGGGGCGCTCAAATAGTTCCCGTTTGGGGTCGCTGCTGCGGCGTAGCGTGGCTCGTTGTGGATCACCGACATGTAGACTCGCACGTCCGAAAGACACCAAAGCCACACTAAGTGGCGTTCGTGTCTTTCCGATGTGCAATCTATAAATGCGGAAATGCGAAAGCACCAACGTGCTCTTATTCTTTTCTTTGCTGCCGAAGGAGAAACACCGTTAGACATCCACTGGAGAGTGAAGAATGTGTGCGGGGTAGTACATCTGTTGAAAACCACCCTTGTGTAATGTTGCGCCAGGTTCATGATAACTCACGTCCCCACATCGCAAATATCGTAACGCAGAAGTTAGGCCAACTCAAGTGGGAGGTACTCGAGCACCCGGCCTGTAGTACGGATCTCTCCGCATGAAGCTTTCGGTCTGTTAAAAATGCTTTGAATGGTCGACAGTTCCTGTCGTACGGGGATGTGCTGCAGGCAGTTTTACGGACTTCTTCACGCAGCAGGACCAGGTGTATTACCAGACGGTTATCTACAACCTGCTGCGTCGGTAGGATAATTGCCTCAATGCTCACGAGGATTTTGCCCAATTGACAAAACGATTCTGCGCCGCACAGTCTTTGAACGGAAACTTCCTGTTCGCCCCTTATACTTAAAAAAAAGTCTTCTGTGCCAGACAGATGAGAATTTTCGAAATATATGAAGTTTTCAAATGTATATTTCTTAAAATTAGAACGTCTGTGCTGGTGGCGTCAAGGCTGCCATAGGAGCGTAAGCACTGCTAGGAATTTCTCCATATATTCTCAGTGTTAAGAACACGTACTATTTTATACGGCTCTTCTTTAATGGAGCCCCAGTATGTACCAACATGGGACAAGATTTTACTGTCATCAAGTATTACTTTGAGTTTGTTTATAAGACTGTGCTTTCCTCAGCAGCTGCTAATTTCTCAAATTCTCGATTTCTAATGAGCCGTTGGAGTTTTGCGCAGCGGTCGGACACGGTACTAATGGACGGACGGATGTAATTGCTTCTGAGCTCGTAAGGAACCTCATAGACTCCAGAGATACTGAAGCCGAAGTTGCCATTAATCGGGTGCAGGATCTCGCCTATGATCATAGCTTATTGGAATGTAATCCTTATGCCTCTTCTTCCTAGGACCGTGCGGGTATAACCTCCGTAACGCGTTGAAGCGACCTCTCGTTTCTCAGAAGATGCTGAGAAATCCGCCTAATTGTTTACATTCATACGGGAGCTATGGCTTTACTAGATCAGGCGTTGGCACAGCCTACAGGAGCAAAACCTAGGGATGACGTACGTCGACGAATTACAAGGCGTTTATGGGCTACAAAAGGCCACCACAGTAACAGTCAAGGGTACAAGTCGCTCCTGACTAAACGATGGTGGTGATCATCGCAATCTCGAGTTTTTACCGACATTTGACGAGTCAACAAAACCGAGAATGTTTTTTACTGGATTATCGTCGCCAGAAACTTCATCCGTGGCCCCTCCCGCTGGAGGTTCGAGTCCTCCTTTGGTCATGGATGCGTGTGTTGTTCTTAGCATATGTTAGTTTAAACAGTGTGTAATTCTAGGAACCGATGACCTCCGTAGTTTGGTCCCTTAGGAATTCACACACAACAAACTTCATCCTCAGAATCGATATGTTATTGGTAACACAACAGATAATAGTACTGAACAGCATACTACAGTAAAGACGCATTATCCGAACATGATGAGCACATTATTTTAATGAGGTTTTTATGAAACATTTTAATATGGAGCAACAACCAGACAGAGTGGCTCTGATATTTACACAATGTAAGTAAAACCTCTGAATGTGTACATTGTAATTCTTATTCTATGGTTTTCGGTAAGTTACTGAATGGCGTACATTGCTTAAAACAACGAGTTTTATACATTTTTCATATCTACTTACGATAGGTGGTGACGTCTATTACACACTTAATATTCAGATAGTCCTATTTAATGGGGAATCAATCGACTATTAAAAGTCACCAATGTTGGACCCACCAGTGCAAAAGGAGTGGGTAGTATTGTCTTGTCAACGGAGAACCAATGACAGTAGAATATGTCGGTCAGATTCGTTATTGGATGTCAGCTGAGTAGCAAATCCATTAGAACATTTCAATTCCTCTAAATCTGACAAAGTCGACTGTTGGTGATGTGATTGTGAAACAGGAACGCTAAGGAACAGCCATACCTAAATCAAGACGTCATGTACTGATGTGCAGGGACAGTCGGGTTATGGAGGGTAGTCATAGAAAGTCGTATTAAATCAACGAAAGGAATCACTCATGGGGTTCAAACCGCTACCAGCACTCCAGCCAGCGCACTGAGTGCGCATAGGGCGTTAAGAAGGTTACGGTGCAGTGTTCGAATACTTCCTTATAGGCCATATATTTCTGTTGTCAGTGCTAAGCGACTATTGAGGTGGTTAAAGAGAAATCACTGGATACTGAAGTGACAGTGGACTGGAAACGAGTGATTCGGAGTGATGAATCACACCAACCCTGTGGCAGTTCAATGGAAGCGTTCGGGTTTGTAGTGCCAACAGTGACGTACAATGTATGGAGGTATTTTTTATAGTTTGGGTGTGTTCTCCTAACTGCGCTTAACAAAACGCTCAGTGTTGAAAGACACGAATACATTTTGCGGCACTGTGTACTGAATATAATGGAAGAACGTCTTGGTGATAATGATTGTTTGTACCAGCATGACAATGCACCCCGTCATAAAGCAGCACCTGTGAGACAACTGTTTGTTGTCACTAATATTCCTGAAATGTGGAAGTAGGCTGTTTAGGTTTTTATGCTGGTAACGCCACGTAGCGCTCTGTAGGAAAATCACTGACAGTGCTGTGTGAAGTCTGTGGCTGGTTCGACTCATTGTTGGAATATTCGCTTGTGTAGTGTTGGGTAGTTGGATGTGAACAACACGTTGAGATGTCAGAGTTTTGAGAGGTTGCTATAAGCGGACGATCTGGACGTGTGTCCGCCAGAGAAAGGAAATTTGTAAAGATGGATGTCATGAATTGATAGATATATATACGGTGACTTTTGAACACTATTAAGGTCAATTCACTGTTTGTTCTATATCAAAATCTTTCATTTGCTAACTATGCCTATCAGTTGTGAGTGCATTCAGGAGTTAGGATTTATTATATTTATTTATATTTAGCTGGTAGTATTGGCGCTCGCTGTATTGCAGTAGTTCGAGTAACGAAGATTTTTGTGAGGTAAGTGATTCATGAAAGTTACAGGTTATTGTTAGTCAGGGCCATTCTTTTGTAGGGATTATTGAAAGTCAGATTGCGTTGCGCTAAAAAAATATTGTGTGTCAGTTTAGTGATGATCAGTATAAGTAAAGAGAGAAATGTCTGAGTCCGTTAAATTTTGCTCAGCTGTGTGAAAATCAAATAACGTAGAAGTTTACCTGCACAGTCATTCATAATTTTCTGAGGGGACGTTACAAATGGACTGATCTTCCCATAGTCCAGCCTGAATCCAATGGAACATTTTCGAGATTAGTTAGAACGTAGACTTCGTCCAGACTCAAACGACGAACATAACTACCTTCTGCGATTTCTCCTCTTGAGGAAGAATCGTATGCTTCTCCTCTACATTCAGACAACTCATTGAAAGTGTCCCCAACTGACATAAAGGCGAAAGGTGGGCACATCACATACTTGAAATCCGTTAATAGCTGTTCAGATGTTTTTGATAGTACAGCGAATTCCATTTAGTGGCTAGAAGCTGTTTCCCAAAAATCGTATTCCATTTTCTATTTGCGATAGTAAACAAATAAAGTCATTTGTTTCTCTCCGAAACACGACACGGCTGGTGCTATCAAAATTTACAATTCCAAATTTTGCCTGGTTGGGCTACTGACGTCAAGATCTTGACGAGGAAGGGAACACCCGACAGTACGGTGGTGAAAAGTCATTGCTGAGTGTGCATCTGGCAATGGGGCATCGATGCAAGTCTTTCCTGAGGACGCCGGCCGTTGTGGCCCAGCGGTTCTAGGCGCTTCAGTCCGGAACCGCGCTGCTGCTACGTTCGCAGGTTCGAATCTTGCCTCGGGCATGGATGTGTGTGATGTCTTTAGATTATTTAGGTGTAAGTAGTTCTAAGTCTAGGGGACTCATGACCTCCGATGTTAAATCCCATAGTGCTTAGAGCCATTATTTCCTGAGGACGATTGCGGACTTCCGTGCTGTGTTTCCTCGCTCCCTGTCTCACTTACAAACCATTCCAAAGGAAGGCTGGAAGGGAAAGAAGAAAGGCTGGTTAACTGTAGATTTCGAGTAGATTTCGAGATCGTTACTCGCATATCATTCTATGACACTGTCTAAGTACGGGGTCGTAGCTTACCCGCGGAAGTTTTCAGGGAACCATCCCGGCATTCGCTCCACAACCTGGTAGCAATCTGAGCGCCGCCCTCCCAAATATGACTCAAGCTCTCAGGTCACTCCGCCATCTCGTTCGGTGCATGCTGTCGGTTGACAGTAAGAGACTTGCGGGTCCTGGAAGAAAATTCAATTGCAACTGCTTTCGACTGATATTATACGACAGTATATTTCTCTTTCATATTGCATCGAAAGATCCTTGTACAATCCATTTTACGATGTACGGAGTGTTTTCGCACTTTCCACAAAACTGTTTTCGTTCCAATACCGTTAGCACGTGTTCGTGTAATCTATAGGAATTCTGGAAGTGGTTCGTAGATTGGTTCCAGGCGAGACGACATCGGCGCTGGTCGCCTTCTGGGGCCATAAACAACGCCGGGCCAGCCAATCTAGCCTCGTGATTGGTTTCTCTCTTCGAGCCTGGAAGAGGCACGCTGTATGGGCTCAACACTGCTCTCTAGAAAACAGCGCCTTGGAATGGCATCTCAGTAGACTCTAATTTAAAATTCAGTGGCAGCTATAAGAAAAGCCAACGATCGGCTATTTCATATTTTCATAGAAAAAGGGAGAGTGTTATCTCCTTTTTACTGTAGTCTTTACATTAAGGCCACAGTTCGTCGCTGACTGTTGCTTCATGTTAGACATTTAATAGAACACAAATGTTACTAGCTGAAGAAGAAGGAGAAGTTTATAAACACATCGATTATATCAAATGGTTCAATGGCTCTGAGCACTATGGGACCTAACACCTGAGGTCATCAGTCCGCTAGATCTTAGAACTACTTAAACCTAACTAACCTAACACACATCCATGTCCGAGGCAGGATTCGAACCTGCGAGCGTAGCGGTCGCGCGGATCCAGACTGAAGCGCATAGAACTGTTCGGCCACATCGGCCGGCCGATTATGTCAGAATCAGGTTTGTTACAGAATGTTTCGCTCATTCCGCAGCGGAATGTGCGTTACATTGAAATGTACTGACATAAGAGTAGTGCCCCGGCGAAAGGTAATATTATGGGTTGGCGAACTGATCAGCATACAGTTTTACACAGTTTTCACCTGCCAGGAAGTTGCATCATATAGCATTTTCCATTCGCAGTGACAATAGATTAACTTACATTCATGTTATCTTTTAATATGCGGTCAGAAAATTAATCCGATGCGTCGCCGGCAGCGCCTAAACACGGGCGTATTTATATTACTCTGTCTGTCTGTCTGTCTGTCTCTCTCTCTCTCTCTCTCTCTCTCTCTCTCTCTCTCTCTCTTTCTTTCTTCCCCCTCTCCCCCCCTCCTCTCTCTCTCTCTCTTTCTTTCTTCCCCCTCTCCCTCACACACACACACACACACACACACACACACACACACACACACACACACGCTCTTCCAGAACAATACTGTCTTCAAACTACATCGATAGACAAACGGATCGAACAGATCAAACGGGAAGTGTAGAACTGTGTGCCAGTAATAGATAATTACGTTTCCAGGTGGATGGCGTCCCTTGAGCCCAGAAGCAACCTTTCTTTTTGTGACGAGAAATCTCGACAACGAAGAGCCGTCAGACGAAATGAAAACTTCAAAGCACATGAAAGTACGCCCCATCTGTCTGTAAGAGCTCACTACCGCTATCCTGCCTGTATGACCGTAACGGACCGTATACTTTCCCTCAGAACGCAGACTACATCTATCAGTATCGACATTTGCACAACCTCTGCCACAGGATGTAGTTTATCTCGTGTCTGGGAAGCGTAATTGCCTTACAGTGCAATAAAAAAGTCGATGCGGGCGTGTTTGAGTGTTGGTGATATCTGCCTTACAGCGATGACTGCAATCTTGTTAGGCGTTTCCATGGTGACGGTAGTCTGAAAGTTTACACTGTTGAGGTTCATAGTGATAAGACTCCAGGTCTGATGATTTTGAGCATCAGTGGACACAAGTGCCTCCTATTTTATGAGCCACACGCTTTGCATACTACGAACTCTACCGGTCCAGTAGCGTCTAGTGGGTGTATCACCTGGAGACGACTGGCTCACACACACACACACACACACACACACACACACACACACTTCCCTGCCTCAGTCACTTTTAATAGTACTGTTTAGTTTGAAAGGACACGATCATCGCACACGGTGACATTATCTAGTGACAACCCATTGCTAAACATTACTTTGTGAGGGTGGTATCTGTTCTTTCGGACATTTCCGAAAGGACAGAAACCATTGGTGATTTTGCAGCTCTCGAAGAATGAAATTGCAATGAAATCCAGACCTTTAGCTGCTTACAGGCGTTGATAAATATCAACGGCGACAGCTGAAAACGTGTGTCGCGACTGGGACTCGAACCCGGGATCTCGTGCTTGCTACGCATAACACTGATCCGATGTGTTTGTTCTTTTTGTTGTGCTAGTGGGATTAGGTGACGATAATCTGGACAGAAATTTTCTGTCAGTTACACTCCTACAATTTGTACTTGTACATGTCAAATATTCAATGAAATATTCTGTTACAAATGGTGCGAAAATACATTCCGACTTCTGACATACTGAACAGAAACAAAAATAATAACATCGCTTATAGACTACCACCCACAGAAGACATAGACCTGTTTAGGGAGTGAGCGTAGCATACTGTGCATGTCGACATCATCAGGTGGTAAACGTCATGTGACTTACGTAAAACGTTGTGTTACAGTTTTAGAAAATAGCCAAAACTTTATGTAGTTCTATTTTTACACTTTTTTTTTACTAGCAACAACAGCGAGTAATTCCTGCTGCAACGAATTCAAATCGTAACACCGGTCAGTGAAAAGAATAACGTTTACGTTTTACAGAAAATAGCACAAACTCAAGTGACAATGCGGGCCGTAACATTGGCAGAAAAAGTTCTGAATGCTCACGCCACACATATTCCTAGTCTATGACACAAACTACGGAGCTATGTTTATACTGGGGTCAAAGGTGACTGTACTGGTAAGATACTGAACTTCAACATAAATATTGCTATAGGCCCAGGAATTTCTCCAAGTCAGCGGTGGACCCCACATTAATGACATTGTGAATCCTTACCTAGAATTTAAAAACTGTTTTCGCGTATTAAATACTGTAGACAAATATTACGAAATGGATTTATACGAAGAACTTGATAACTTCATATACGGCAAAAATATGGAAATATGTTGTTCAGTGATAAAGTAGAAAGTAATAACTTTTTTTTCTTTCAAAACCTTCTCTCCGCTAGATTTTCTGTTTCAGTCTCACCAGTAACACCAGTGCATTTCTTCACACTTTCCTTAAAAATAAATTAGTATTTATCCACTAATGCAATATTTTCTCGTGACTTCTGTAAGAAAAACATTCATTCTGTACTAAAATTTGTCGGAATGTAATTCAACTATAACAGCAGTCATCTTTGACTCCAGTAAAAATATAACCCTGCGGCAGTGTAAGCACTGTTATAGTTTTTGTTTACTGGTCTACGTGAAAGATATGGGAATGTATATTCACAACGTAAATAATTAATGAAACTTCCTGGCAGATTAAAACTGTGTGCCCGACCGAGACTCGAACTCGGGACCTTTGCCTTTCGCGGGCAAGAGCTCTACCAACTGATCTACCGAGGCACGACTCACGTCCGGTACTCACAGCTTTACTTCTGCCAGTACCTCGTCTCCTACCTTCCAAACTTTACAGAAGCTCTCCTGCGAGACATGCAGAACTAGCACTCCTGAAAGAAAGGATATTGCGGAGACATGGCTTAGCCACAGCCTGGGGGATGTTTCCAGAATGAGATTTTCACTCTGCAGCAGAGTGTGCGCTGATATGAAACTTCCTGGCAGATTAAAACTGTGTGCCCGACCGAGACTCGAACTCGGGACCTTTGCCTTTCGCGGGCAAGATCTCTACCAACTGATCTACCGAGGCACGACTCACGTCCGGTACTCACAGCTTTACTTCTGCCAGTACCTCGTCTCCTACCTTCCAAACTTTACAGAAGCTCTCCTGCGAGACATGCAGAACTAGCACTCCTGAAAGAAAGGATATTGCGGAGACATGGCTTAGCCACAGCCTGGGGGATGTTTCCAGAATGAGATTTTCACTCTGCAGCAGAGTGTGCGTTGATATGAAACTTCCTGGCAGATTAAAACTGTGTGCCCGACCGAGACTCGAACTCGGGACCTTTGCCTTTCGCGGGCAAGAGCTCTACCAACTGAGCTACCGAAGCACGACTCACGTCCGGTACTCACAGCTCTACTTCTGCATGTCTCGCAGGAGAGCTTCTGTAAAGTTTGGAAGGTAGGAGACGAGGTACTGGCAGAAGTAAAGCTGTGAGTACCGTACGTGAGTCGTGCTTCGGTAGCTCTCGTTCGGCGCTAGCGGCCGTGCGGAGCGGAGGTCCGATACTTCCGCCTGTGCGGCGTGTGCGAGTGTTTGTTTACTTGTGGACTTAGTCTGCGCGCGGGCTAATAACAACGATCATGGCGAACAAGTACAGAAAAACTACATTACGATTCAATTTCTGCAAAGACTACGAAAGACCAAAGGCTTTAGCAGTGGAACGATTCATACGTGAGGACGTCAAGATACCGCCAAACGATATTGTCGGAATTCATCTATCCATCGTTAGTCCCACGGTGTATGTTAAGATGGTAAATGACGCGGCGTGTGAGAGAATTCTACAGGCGACAAAAGCAGATCTCCGATTTTGCCATAGTGACGGGAATGTCGGCACGGTAACTGTAGAACATGCTGGTCTGGGTGTACGCACAATACGTGTTTTTGAGCTGCCATTTGAGCTCCCGGCTGACGAAGTTATTGAGGCTTTTAAGCCATACGGCACGGTACATGGTCACACAGCAGAACGCTGGACACAATTCGCCACGTACCCCGTGCTTAACGGAGTGAGACAGATCACTATTGATCTTCAGAAGCATGTACCGTCCTATCTGACAATTGGTGGTTGTAGGGCGGTGGTGATTTACGATGGGCAACCACGTACATGTTCTGGCTGTGGCCAGGAGGGACACCTCAGGTCGAACTGTATGCAACGGCGGATTACGCAACTGCCTTCAGATGTGCGGGAGCCGTCGCCAGAGATGACAGTACTACCGATCACCTATGCCAAAGCCCTCACTGCGTCCGCTGATGACCGAAAGGACACAACCCCGGTGGAAGTTCCCGATGGCACTCTCCGAAACCTTGTAGCAGACGTCGGGATGACAGAGGATGCTGCTCCATCGAGCATACAATCTACGGCGACAACATCAGTTGACACCGAACTCCTACCAAGCACACCGATAGTACACGAAGCAGTTCCAGCCACTACGGATGCTGTTCCGTCTGGAACGCACTCTGTGACGACAACATCAGTTTCGACCGAACTCCCGCCAACTACAACGATGGTACTCGAAACACTTCCAGTTCCTACGGATGCTTTTCTGTCGGGCAGCCGTGATTCCCTACAATCTGAGGACACGGAAGGAAGATCACGCAAACAACGTTCCCCGAAAAGGAGGAAACGGCGTCGTCGCACGACATCTCCTAGGGATGACTCCCCTTGCCACGACGACGATGCGCCTGTGGAGCAAGACGACACAACAGCCTCTACGAAGCAGGATGAGGCAATGGAAACTGTTCGATCAGACCCGCAGCGGTCTGTCACATTGACGGTAGCGGGACGTGGTGATGCTGAAGAGGAACCACAACCAGTTGGCTCTCCAGACGCAGATGCTGTGGCTATGGACACGAATATATCACTGCCTGCAAAGATGTGGTATGACGATATTGAGGAGGCGCCGGACGTCATACAGAGGCAGCCGGCACTCACAAAGACGGCCTAGTAATTGCTGAAGGTGAAGAGAGAGGGGCGAGAGAACGTCTTCTAACTCAGCCCCCAGCGCCGATGCAGGGAGATATTGTTGCGCCTCGACAGAGTGGGATTCAACGCCATGCGAACCGTATTGCGACATTAAATATAAATGACGTGCGTTCACCAACCAAAATACACCTACTGAAGGAAACGATTTGGGCATCTGATGCGGATATTGCTTTGCTGCAGGAAGTCCACATAGCTGCACTCCCACACATCGCAGGCTACCACTCCTATTCGTCACATGGAGATCACAATGGGAGTGGGGTGGCAGTTTACGTGCGAGATGGCTTCCCCGTGGAAAACGTGTGTTACCTTCCGTCGGCCAGGGGAATGGCTTTCACGACGTTTGGGACACGCATCATCAATCTTTATGCACCGTCGGGAAACAATCGGCGGCGGGAAAGGGCGCGATTTTATGCAGAAGATATTGCACCACTTTTCCATGGACGTTATGAATGTGTAATAATTGGTGGAGATTTCAACTGTGTTCTCAGGCAGAAAGACCAATGGCCGCAAGCAAACATCAGCCAGGAGTTGCGAATCGTTGTCAGCGACCTTGTACTTAGTGACACGTGGGAATTACGACATGGAGATGCACCGGGATACACCTATGTGACAAGTCATTCGGCGAGCAGATTAGATCGCATTTATATCTCACGGGCTCATGCAAATGATGTCCAGGACGCGGAACGCTGGCCATTGGCATTTTCCGATCACAGCGCTTACATCTGTACGGTGCTTCTTCCCCGTAGAGAGGTGTGGAACAGCAAGGCCCCGTGGAAATTAAACATTCAACATCTACATGAGCCCGAATGTCGTCAACGGATCCTTGAGACATGGACGATGTGCGAGCGAAAGGTTGGAAGGTATGCGACGAAGCTTGATTGGTGGCTGACTTGTGCTAAACCGGCGCTTCGCCGTACGTTCATCTCATATAGCAGAGAGATGGCCGAATGGCGCCGCCGTACGACCGATTTTTATTTTGCAGCGCTGCGCGACCTGGACGATGGTCCGCCGGGACCGGACGTCTGGATCGAACGCAAAAGGATAAAAGCCAAACTAGTGGCTTTAGCTCGGAAACATCTTCAGGGAACCATGGTGCGCGCCAGATGTCACGATACGATACGACACGAGATTCCTTCCATGCACCACATCGTAAATGAACGAAAGCACCGACGACGTGTTTTGGTACGGGAGTTAATTACCCGCGAAGACCGAAGAGTGACGCGTCAAGCGGACATTGTCTCTGCATTCGTTGACCATTACCAACACATCTATCGGGAGGAAGCAGCCCGTGTTGATGACCTCGCACGTATAGCCACATACGTCTCCCGTACACTAACGGTGGAAGACGCTGGAACCTTACTGGAAGCTATTAGCTGTGAGGAAGTACATGATGCGATCGCAAAGGGTGCGTTGAATCGCTCCCCAGGCATTGATGGACTTCCTGCTGAATTTTATCGAGAATTTCGCAACGAAATGGCACCGCGATGGACGGAAATGTACAACGAGTTGTTAAATTCCGATGCGCCTATTTCACCGGCTTTTATGGAAGGCCTCTTGGTGCCAGTACATAAACCGAAGCCAGGAATTACGGTCACACATTATCGCCCCATCACCCTGCTTAATGCAGACTATAAGATCTTTGCACGGATGCTAGCGTCCCGATGTCGTATGTTAATTCGTAGCGTTCTCTCCCCAGAAAAGACGACACCGGGTGGATCGGTGAATGTGCAAACAGCTACTGGCGAATGCCGTGATGTAATAGCGCTGGCGGAGGAGTGCCGGCTTAAAGCGGCGATGGTGGCGGTTGATTTTGACAGTGCTTTTGATAAGGTGCGCCACAACTATCTGTACGCTGTACTGGAACAAATGGGATTTCCAGACTGTTTTACTGGTCTCATTAGAAGGATTTATGAGAGCGCACAATCCTTGGTACACGTTAATGGGCGTATAGCAGGGCCCATTCAAATTCGACGTTCCATTCGCCAGGGCTGCCCTCTTTCGATGCTGCTGTTCGCGATAGCGTTGGAACCATTAATTGGGAGGCTATCAAATTCTCTTTCTGGGGTGGAACTGCGGGGCTACACCTTCAAATGTCGTGCTTATGCGGACGACCTCCTGCTGCTCGTTCGTTCTGAGCAAGAGGTGAAGACGGTCCTTGAACTGTTGTCGGACCACAGTGTGACGGCGGGTAGTGCAGTGAACATGAACAAATCGGCAGCAATGCCGGTTGGAAGGGGCCTTACGCCGGAAGAAATCAGTCCGTTTCCTTATGTGCAACGATTCCGCTATCTCGGCATAGACTTTACCTCATCTGTGAAACATACTGCGGCAGTTAACTACCGACGTATTTTACAGACAACACGTACCATGGTCCGCCAACATCTCCTACGACGCCTTGATCCTTTGCAGCGAGTCGAATATCTGAACACTTATGTGGTTTCTCGAATGGTGCATATTTCGCAGATCCTGCCCCTACCACTCACGCTCGGGCATCGACTTCAATCAGCACTAGGCTATTTTGTGATGATTGGGTCGCCCCTCAAGGTGCGATACGCAACGCTCACGCTCCCTACGGACAAGGGGGGACTCGGACTTACGAATGTTCGCTGCCGAGCGACGGCGCTCCTTCTAGCCACGATGTACAAGCAATGGCGTAGCGGGCGTGATTCCCTTACATCCCGCCTACTGGATCTCCTAGTCCCAGCGTCCCTCACACCTCCGGTGGCGGTGGGCAACATTACGCCACATTTTGAGCATGTATCAACATTTATCGTGGAACTTAGTTATATCAGAGACGAGCTTCCGCGCACGAGACCACCATGCGCGAAGGATTTTTATGTTTGGCTGCTACGACGGATAAGTCGTAATGTCATTGAACTGAAACACCCCACGTTGCATTGGCCGAAGATTTGGAGACATGTGCACCAAAAATTCTTTCCTACCTTCGTTCGGGCACTGTGGTTCTCTGTCACCTGTGGCAAGTTCAACACCAACCAACGACTCCATGCAATTGGACTAGTGGACACTCCACTGTGCCCGCAATGTCGCCAAGTGGATGACGACCATCACCGCTTAACTTGTATCGCGGTGGAGGACGTATGGCTCCTAGGACGACAGATGGTGGCTTGCTACCTCCGTGTGACCCCGCAACATATTACACCTGCTTCCTTCTTACATCCGGAGAGTGACTACTTTCCAGCGACTAAATCACAGTCGATCATCTGGGTCAAAGGTTGGACGATCGCGTACCTCTATGGGGATGCTGCCAAGTCGCGACTCGACTTTTGGTATTTCTTACAGCAAGCCCACTATGAGGTTCATAGGTGGTCACACTATCGGAAAACCTTTGCCAACTATCTTCAGGCAGTCTTCCTCGACCCCCCACGCAGTTGGGATGTGCCGGGTGCAGTCGGTGTGCACATTTGACAGCTGATAATGAACCTCACGCTTCTCTCAACGCTCCATATGTAATGCACATACTATACCATGAAATGATCTACATGATCTACATGTTCCTTTTAACAGGGTGATTGTGGAAAATAAATAAATATAATAAATAAAAACAACATCCCTGTGTCCCTGTTCCTTTACATTTTGTGATTTGTTGTACAATAATTTTCTTTTGTTTTTGTTTTTGCAGAGGATGCATTTCATTTCGTGTTTGCGAACTGCACAAAAAAAAAAAAAAAAAAAAAAAAAAGTTGGTAGAGCTCTTGCCCGCGAAAGGCAAAGGTCCCGAGTTCGAATTTCGGTCGGGCACACAGTTTTAATCTGCCAGGAAGTTTCATATCAGCGCACACTCCGCTGCAGAGTGAAAATCTCATTCTGTAAATAATTAATGATTATATCATTGAATATATGACATAAAACGCACAAAAAGCGTTGGATCGAAATTCGCGGCAAATATATCGGCAGATTTTTGCCACCTAACCTCACAGGCGCACACAAGAACAATAACAAAATCGCACGTGTGGCATATGTAGTCACAGAAAAAACAGTATAATTAATAAATGGATGCATTATGATGGCTGCCTGTTGCTCTGCGTTACCAAACTATTCATTTCTATTCAACGTGACTAAAGCAGAAAACTGCGTTGTTTATGGAATTCATAAGACTTATTTACAGTCTACTACATTTATTTGTCTTTATTGACGTTCCATCACCCACTTAACTAAGTGGACCGTTTTTTTATACATTACATTTGGCTCAACCAGATTCATATTGTACGCAGAAATTTAAGTTTATCATGTTTCCTACGTTGTGAAGGCAGTCCTAACACATTTGTCTAAACGAGGATAGTTAGAGCAGCCAACGTTTATGACGTCAAGCTTATGGAGGTCACGACTGGTCAACAAAGTAAGATAGTTTATTTGCCTGGGTAAATGAATACATGTTACTAAGGTGTGCCTCCTTGAGATCGGAGTATAGGCGTTCTGACGTTGACACACATATTTGAAGTACAACTTACTCGAATTTTGGTATACTTTAAACGTTTCTAACAGTGTTTTATGAAGAAGACTAAGCTTTTACAGAGCATGCCCGTAAATGCGTCATACTGACTGAGCTGAAGAATTAAAATTTTAATGGAACACCTGTTACTAATATTACGTGCTCCTTTGATGTGTCCTATTGAAGAACCTGAAAACTATGAATAGATTCACAGTAGGTTTGTAAGTAATTTCCTTTGTGACTGTTGTACACTCGTTCGTATTACATAGTTCTTCTGCTTCGCTGAACACTCGTTCGTACCCACTCCATATGGATACATATAAAAGATGGTTCATCAGTGAATAGAGCCTGTGTAATCAATCGGTGATTAAAAATAACGAGCCGAGAATGTCTTGAACTCGGTTATCATAGAAAGGTTCAAGATATTTTGAGGTTATGTCCGGTGTACTTTTGTACCAAAGGCATCATGGTAGAAATTCTTTGCAGGTATTTGTAGAACTACATTTTAAAGCAGCTAGAAATATTTTCTTCTGCTTCATCACTGTTTTGTGTGACATATTTTCAGTGTTGTTTATTCACAACGTCCTTATTGAATTCTCCGAAAGGGGCATGGAGCGGAGGATGCATGCCCTGTCCACCGACTCCGAGGTCTGCACACGTGGAGCTGAGGTTGCAAGCTGCGCTTTCGTAGGGCGGCTTTCGCACTGCCCGTGTACTTTACGGTTTAGCACGTCACGGCACAAACAGTCGCTTCGTAACGCCTACAGTACACAGGATGCTGTATTGTTAGATCAGAGGTCACCAAACATTTTCATAGTGGGCCGGATAACTGACGAAATGAGGAACGCAGGCCGCATCATCATTCTGTACACGGTTGTGAAAACACCACAAATAATCCTGATTTGGCTCAAATGGCTCTGTGCACTATGGGACTTAACTTCTGAGGTCATCAGTCCCCTAGAACTTAGAAGGACTTAAACCTAACTAACCTAAGGACATTATACACATCCATGCCCGTGGCAGGATTCGAACCTGCGACCGTAGCGGTCGCGCGGTTCCAGACTGTATTTCCTGAGTTAATAACGAGCATCAAAACGGATACAGGTATTAGTGAACACAGGGTTGTCATAGCGAGATTGAATATTATAACCCCCAAATCCTCCAAAAACAAACGAAACATATACCTATTCAAAAAAACCGATAAAAATTCGCTTAACGCCTTCCTGAGAGATAATCTCCACTCATTCCAAATTAATCATGTAAGTGCAGACCAGATGTGGCTTAAATTCAAAGAAATAGTATCGGCAACAATTGACAGATTAATACCAAATAAATTAACAAACGACGGAGCTGAGCATCCTTGGTACACAAAACGGGTCAGAACACTGTTGTAGATACAACGAAACAAACAAGCCAAATTTAAAAAGACACAAAATCCCCAAGACTGGCGATCTTTTACACAAGCTCAAAATTTAGCGCGGACTTCAATGCGAGATACTTATAACAGTTTCCACAACGAAACTTTGCCTCGAAACCTGGCAGAAAATCCAAAGAGATTCTGGTAGTACGTGAAGTATGTTAGCAGCAAGAAACAATAAGTGCCTTCTTTGCGCGATAGCAATGGAGATACTATCGAAGACAGTGCTGCCAAAGCAAAGTTACTAAACACAGCCTTCCGAAATGCCTTCACAAAGTAAGACAAAAGTAAATATTTCAGAATTCGAATCAAGAACAGCTGCTTACATGAGTAACGTAGAAGTAAATATCCTCGGAGTAGTGAAGCAACTTAAATTAGTTAATAAAAGCAAGTCTCCTGGTCCAGATTGTATGCCAGTTAGGTTCCTTTCAGAGTCTGCTGATGCATTAGCTCCATACTTAACAATCATACACAACCGATCGCTCGATGAAAGATCCATACCCAAAGACTAGAAAGTTGCACACGTCACACCAATATTCAAGAAGGGTAGTAGGAGTAATCCACTTAATTACAGGCAAATATCATTAACGTCGATATGCAGCAGGTTTTTGGAATATACAGGGTGAGTCACCTACCGTTACCACTGGATATATTTCGTAAACAACATCAAATACTGACGAACTGATTCCACAGACCGGACTTGAGGAGAGGGGCTAGTGTAATCGTTTAATACAAACCATACAAAAATGCTCGGAAGTATGTTTTTTTAACACAAACCTACTTTTTTTAATGTAACCACATTAGTTTTGTTAGCACATCTGAACATATAAACAAATACGTAATCAGTGCCGTTTGTTGCATTGTAAAATGTTAATTACATTCGGAGATGTAACCTAAAGTTGACACTTGAAACCTCCGTCGTTCAGTTGCGTGTTGTAACAAACACGGGCCACGGTCGGCGAGCAGCATCTGCAGGGACATGTTTACGATGACGACCGTGTTTACGAGTGTGGCTGTAGTGCACTGTTGTGGTTTGGTCTAGCTGTCGCAGTGTCCGCATGTAGCGCTTGCTGCTATTGTTATCCTGCATTCGTCTCCGCACGCAGACCAACTGTAGTATACCGTGTTACCAGACGTCTGTGATAGTGTAGTGTTGTAGGAACTATGACCATGGTGTATTCGAACTCTGAAAAGGCGGAGATGATACTCATCTATGGCGAGTGTCGACGAAATGCAGCTGAAGCCTGCAGGGTGTATACAGAACGGTACCCGGACAGAGAGCACCCAACGTGCCGCACATTGCATAACGTCTACCGCCAACTGTATGCAACAGGTATGGTCGTAGCACGCAAACGGGTCCGTAACAGGCCCGTCACAGGAGAAGCGGGTGCAGTTGGTGTGTTAGCTGCTGTTGCCATGAACCCACACGAGTACACGGGACATTGCGAGAGCCGGTGGACTGAGTCAAAGTAGTGTCATGCGCATACTGCATCGTTACAGCTTTCACCCGTTTCATGTGTCGCTACATCAGCAATTACATGGTGATGACATTAATCATCGAGTGCAATTCTGTCAATGGGCATTAACAGAGAATGCGTATCAGTTCTACCTGTTTACCGATGAAGCGGGTTTCACAAACCACGGGGCAGTGAATCTACGGAACATGCATTACTGCTTCGTGGACAATCCTCGCTGGCTCAGACAGGTAAAGCGACAGCGACCGTGGACTGTAAATGTATGGTGCGAAATCATTGGCGACCACCTCATTGGTCCTCACTTCATTGCAGGGGCCCAAACAGCTGCAACACACATCGCGTTTCTACAGAATGATCTGCCAACGTTGCTCGAAAATGTCCCACTGGAAACGCGTCGACGTATGTGGTATCAGCATGATGGTGCACCTGCACATTCCGCAATTAACACTAGGCTGACCCTTGACGGGATGTTAGACGGGCGTTTCATAGAACGTGGAGGACGCATAAATTGGCCAACCCGTTCTCCTGATCTTACACCTCTGGACTTCTTTCTGTGGGGTACGTTAAGGGAGAATGTGTACCGTGATGTGCCTACAATCCCAGGGGATATGAAACAACGTATTGTGGCAGCCTGCAGCGACATTACAGCAGATGTACTGCGGCGTGTACGACATTCATTACGCCAGAGATTGCAATTGTGTCAGCAAATGATGGCCACCACATTGAACATCTATTGGCCTGACATGGGACACACTCTATTCCACTAGGTAATTGAAAACGGAAACCGCGTGTGTACGTGTACCTCACGCCTCATGGTAATGTACGTGTGCGTCAGTGAAAAAGACCAGTAAAAAGGTGTTAGCATGTGGACGTAATGTGCTGTTCCAGTCTCTTCTGTACCTAAGGTCCATCACCGTTCCCTTTGGATCCCTACGTAATTCGGTGCTCTCCGATACACACGATCGAACAGCGGAGGAGTGGTGCTCATGCGTCAACTTTAGGTTACAATATCTCCGGATGTAATTAACATTTTACAATGCAACAAACGGCACTGATTACGTATTTGTTTATATGTTCAGATGTGCTAACAAAACTAATGGGGTTACATTTAAAAAAACGTAGGTTTGTGTTAAAAACATACTTCCGTGCATTGTTTTATGGTTTGTATTAACCAATTACACTAGCCCCTCTCCTCACGTTCGGTCTATGGAATCGATTCGTCAGTATTTGATGTGGTTTACGAAATATATCCAGCGGTAATGTTAGGTGACTCACCCTGTATATTGTGCTCGAACATTATGAATTACATCGAAGTTGAGTACCATTAAAAAGGGATTTCAGATCGATTCCGTATTTCTGGATTTCCGGAAGGCTTTTGACACTGTACCACACAAGCGACGTGTAGTGAAATTGCGTGCTTACGGAATATCGTCTCAGTTATGTGACTGGATTCGTAATTTCCTGTCAGAGAGGTCATAGTTCGTAGAAACTGACGGAAAGTCATCGAGTAAAACAGAAGTGATTTCTGGCGTTTCCCACGGTAGTGTCATAGGCCCTTTGCTGTCCCTTATCTATATGTAAACGATGTGGGGGACAATCTGAACAGCCGTATTAGGTTGATTGCAGATGCTACTGTCGTTTATCGACTAATAAAGTCATTAGAAGAGCAAAACAAATTGCAAAACAATTAGGAAAGATATCTGAATGGTGCAAAAATTGGCAGTTGACCCTAAATAACGAAACGTGTGAGGTTACACAATAAAGCAAAACGCCGTAAATTCAACTAAATACCTAGAAATTACTATTACGAATAATTTGAATTGAAAGGAGCACATAGAAAATTTTGTGGGGAGGGCTAACCAAAGACTGCGTTTTATTGGCAGGACACTTAGAAAATCTAACAGATCTACTAAGGAGACTGCCTACACTAGGCTTGTTCGTCCTCTTCTTCTAGAATACTGCTGCGCGGTGTGGGATTCTTACCAGATGAGACTGACTTAGTACATCGAAAAAGTTCAAAGAAGGTCAGCACGTTTTATATTATTGCCAAATATGGAAGAGACTGTCACTGGAATGATACAGGATTTGAGTTGGACATCATTAAAAGAGTCAGCCGCTGTGGTCGAGCGGTTCTAGGCGCTTCAGTCCGGAACCACGCGGCTGCTACCGTCGCAGGCTTGAATCCTGCCTCGGGCATGGATGTGTGTGTGTGATGTCCTTCAGTTAGTTTGGTTTAAGTAGTTCTAAGTCTAGGGGACTAATGACCTCAGATGTTAAGCCCCAAAGTGCTTAGAGCCATTTGATCCATTTGATCATTAAAAGAAAGGCGTTTTCCGTTGCGACGGAATCTTCTCACGAAATTCCAATCACCAACTCTCTCCTTCGAATGCGAAAATATTTTGTTGATACCGTCCTACATAGGGAGAAACGATCACCACGATAAAATAGGGGAAATCAAAGCACGCACGGAAAAAAGATACAGGTGTTCGTTCTTTCCACGCGCTATACGAGATTGGAATAATAGAGAACTGTGAAGGTGGTTCGATGAACCATCTGCGAGGCACTTAAATGTAATTTGCAGAGCATCCATGTAGATGTAGATGTAGATGCTGCATTCAGTCAAGACAGTTGGTTTCAAATGTTCATTAGTAAATCTCGTTGGATATGTTGACTTCTGATACTTTATATCTGTAAAAGGTTGTTCACCGACATAAGTTGCTGAAAACACTAATGTAATACTAGCAGCAAATTTCTTCCGTTTCGGAAATTCAACATCAGATAAGCAGTGGTAAAATTCAACAGGTTTTCTTTCTTTGTGCTTCTCTTTCAACAAGGCATTTGTCTGCAAATCAATGAGCTCCGACAGTAACGACAGTAAGTCATCCACCACATCATCAAGGTTACAATCAAACAGATTCTGAAACAGCACAACGTCACTCTCAATGTTGCTAGATTTTTTTTATTTTTTCTTTTTTTTTAGGGCATCAGAGTTGACATCTTCCGAGATTTTAGCAAAAAATTCTTTGGAATGAAAATAAGAAAACTTTTCTCCTTGTACTTGTGCTTCAAGCAATGACAGCTTTCTCCGAAATCTATTATGTTTCCGTAGAGAACACGAGATGGTCCTTTCCCTGCAGTTTCGAATTCAGTTCATTCAGACGGGATGTGATTTCTTAGCATGCTGCCTGTTTCCGTGGAAATGTTTCCAATATATGGAAGGTAAGCTGCTGTCTTGATAACCTCTGCCTCTTCCTTGTTATGCTATTTGTGTGTTGGTAGGGCTCTCCGCTCTCTATAATTGCTGAGACGAATATTCATCTTTCCAAGAACATAGTTTGGAGGTAATCACCATTCGAGATCGTATGGGCTCGATAGGCCAAGGTCTTCAGAACGCGCCAACCGCTGTGGCCGAGCGGTTCTAGGCACTTCAGTCCGGAACCGCGCTGCTGCTACGGTCGCAGGTTCGAATTCTACCTCGGACATGGCTGTATGTGATGTCCTTAGGTTAGTTAGGTTTAAGTAGTTCTAAGTCTAGGGGACTGATGACCTCAGATGTTAAGTCCCATGGTGCTTAGAGCCATTTAAACCATCTTCAGAACACCGACCGGTTGTACATGATAATGTCAGTTAGTTTTCTATAAAAACAGGTGCGTATGAATGGGCTTACGAAAGACCGAATATCCAAGTGTACCATCATTCCAACGTCGCAATACGGTGTCTACACACCCAAGTACCTTCTTTCTGCATCGGTGTAGTAAATTTAATGTTCCCATGTGTGGCATTTACATATTGAAGGAACTTGCGGAGACTGTCCAATTCATGAGGTCAAACTGTAAAAGTTTCATCATCGTATCACCAACTTACTGTTCGCTTTAAAGCAAGGAGTCGAGTGTTCCCTCCTCAAAATTTTCAATAAAAAGTTTAACTCTCAGGGAAGTGAAGAGATTCCTCGTGGGGACACTGACAGATTGTTGATAAAACTCATTGTACGAGGGGCGTTCAATAACTTATGCAACAGATTTTTTTCTGAAAGCAGATTGCTTTTATTCAGGATTCCAGTACACCACATTATTCGCCACTCTTTTGGCTACGAAACCTCATTTTTCCATGTAACTTCCGTTCAAGGCGACGGCCTTACGCCACCGTAGTGGGACGTCCTGCATGCCCGCATGGCACCACTCTACTGAGCCATCGTCTTTCTGCATCAATAACCCGCCCATCATCCACGTACTGCTTCCCACGGAATGCATCCATGTATCCTCAATTGGGCCAAACATATGGAAGTCGGAAGGGGCGAGATGCGGGCTGTTGAGCTGTGTAAATATTTTGCAAGGGCCTATGAATATCTGTGATGCTTTGGTTTTTCGCCTAAAGAAGCTCAATGACAGCTCTCCGCCTAGAATGCACCTCTGTTACAGATACCATTTTGAAGGTTGGATATTCCACCACCACATATTGGAACTTCATGAGACTATAAGGGCTGAAGAGGGAATATTGCACGATGTTCCACAACAAATTCCGCATTTTTAAACCGAAATTGTCCTAGTAACGAAATATGCACGCTGAGGACAGACTGTGCTCGAACAATGCTGTATTTTCAATATTAAACCTGTTGCCGATTGGTGTAGTGAGATCACCAGTGGAACTTTCGCAACAGGAGAAGCGACAACAAAACTGACAAGGGAACCTCCCCATCGCACCCCCCTCAGATTTAGTTATAAGTTGGCACAGTGGATAGTCCTTGAAAAACTAAACACAGATCAATCGAGAAAACAGGATGAAGTTGTGTGGAACTATGAAAAAAAAAAGCTAAATACTCAAACTGAGTAGTCCATGCGCAAGATATGCAACATTAAGGTTGTTTTGATTTCAGAAGCGCAGTGGTCCCGTGGTTATCGTGAGCAGCTGCGGAACGAGAGGTCCTTGGTTCAAGTCTTCCCTTGAGTGAAAAGTTTAATTTTTTATTTTCAGACAATTATTATCTGTCCGTCCGATGCGAGGTAATTGCTACGTGTTATGGGGACGCTACACCTAAACAAACATCGAAACACAAAACGTCGGTCGAGTACAGCTCACGGAAGAGAGGGTATTCCTGCTAACGAGACTCCCTGGCTGGCAGTTGACTGTTCGCTACTTTGGACGAGAGTGCATTAAATACGTGAGATGTTCCCATTGGAGAGGCACGTCCTCTCGTCTACTAATCGCACGGTTTTGCGGTGTGGTCGCAAAACACAGACTCTAAACTTATTACAGTGAATAGAGACGTCAATGAACGAACGGACAGATATTAACTTTGCGAAAATAAGGAAAGTAAACTATTTACACGAAGGAAGACTTGAACCAAGGACCTCGCGTTCCGCAGCTGCTCACGCTAACCACGGGACCACGGCACTCCTAAGCTCACGTCCTCCTTGATGTTGCCTGTCTTGCACATGCACTACTCAGTTTGTACATTTTGCATATTTTTTTCATAGTTCCACACATCTTCTTCCTGTTTTCTCGATTGATCTGCGTTCAGTTTTTCAAGGCCTATCCACTGTGCCAACTTATAACTAAAGCTGAGGGGGGTGCGATAGGGAGGTTCCCTTGTGAGCACTAAGCCGGCGCTTCGCAGCTCAAGTCGGCCAAGCGACACACACTATTGAGGAGTGCATAGTGGAACGCGAGCGGCATACGCGTCTCCTCAAATGCAGGGATACACCATCTCAAAATACTGTATTTCACTGGTAATTTGATAAACACAAAAACAAAAATTGTGGTCCATACTTCACACTTCTGTAGCTCTGTTATCAATGAATGATTGGAAATATTTTACGGCAGTTTCCAGTTAGATAATGCTGTTATAGAAAAGCTTCGTGCTCTGGTTGGTCAGAGTCGTTCTCCGATATTACTCTGAGAAGACGGATCATATTGATCATATTGATGAGGCCGGCGATCTCTGACGCCAGCGGGCGGTCACGGGAGGCAAAGACCTGCAGCATCTACATCTACATCTACATGACTACTCTGCAATTCACATTTAAGTGCTTGGCAGAGGGTTCATCGAACCACAATCATACTATCTCTCTACTATTCCACTCCCGAACAGCGAGCGGGAAAAACGAACACCTAAACCTTTCTGTTCGAGCTCTGATTTCTCTTATTTTATTTTGATGATCATTCCTACCTATGTAGGTTGGGCTCAACAAAATATTTTCGCATTCGGAAGAGAAAGTTGGTGACTGAAATTTCGTAAAAAGGTCTCGCCGCGACGAAAAACGTCTATGCTGTAATGACTTCCATCCCAACTCGTGTATCATATCTGCCACACTCTCTCCCCTATAACGCGATAATACAAAACGAGCTACCCTTCTTTGCACCCTCTCGATGTCCTCCGTCAATCCCACCTGGTAAGGATCCCACACCGCGCAGCAATATTCTAACAGAGGACGAGCGAGTGTAGTGTAAGCTGTCTCTTTAGTGGACTTGTTGCATCTTCTAAGTGTCCTGCCAATGAAACGCAACCTTTGGCTCGCCTTCCCGACAATATTATCTATGTGGTCCTTCCAACTGAAGTTGTTTGTAATTTTAACACCCAGGTACTTAGTTGAATTGACAGCCTTGAGAATTGTACTATTTATCGAGTAATCGAATTCCAACGGATTTCTTTTGGAACTCATGTGGATCATCTCACACTTTTCGTTATTTAGCGTCAACTGCCACCTGACACACCATACAGCAATCTTTTCTAAATCGCTTTGCAGCTGATACTGGTCTTCGGATGACCTTACTAGACGGTAAATTACAGCATCATCTGCGAACAACCTAAGAGAACTGCTCAGATTGTCACCCAGGTCATTTATATAGATCAGGAACAGTAGAGGTCCCAGGACGCTTCCCTGGGGAACACCTGATATCACTTCAGTTTTACTCGATGATTTGCCGTCTATTACTACGAACTGCGACCTTCCTGACAGGAAATCACGAATCCAGTCGCACAACTGAGACGATACCCCATAGCTCCGCAGCTTGATTAGAAGTCGCTTGTGAGGAACGGTGTCAAAAGCTTTCCGGAAATCTAGAAATACGGAATCAACTTGAGATCCCCTGTCGATAGCGGCCATTACTTCGTGCGAATAAAGAGCTAGGTGCGTTGCACAAGAGCGATGTTTTCTGAAGCCATGCTGATTACGTGTCAATAGATCGTTCCCTTCGAGGTGATTCATAATGTTTGAATACAGTATATGCTCCAAAACCCTACTGCAAACCGACGTCAATGATATAGGTCTGTAGTTAAATGGATTACTCCTACTACCCTTCTTGAACACTGGTGCGACCTGCGCAATTTTCCAATCTGTAGGTACAGATCTATCGGTGAGCGAGCGGTTGTATATGAGTGCTAAGTAGGGAGCTATAGTATCAGCGTAATCTGAAAGGAACCTAATCGGTATACAATCTGGACCTGAAGACTTGCCCGTATCAAGCGATTTGAGTTGCTTCGCAACCCCTAAGGTATCTACTTCTAAGAAACTCATGCTAGCAGATGTTCGTGTTTCAAATTCTGGAATATTCCATTCGTCTTCCCTGGTGAAGGAATTTCGGAAAACTGCGTTCAATAACTCCGCTTTAGCGGCGCAGTCGTCGATAACAGTACCATCGGCACTGCGCAGCGAAGGTATTGACTGCGTGTACTTTACATACGACCAGAATTTCTTCGGATGTTCTACCAAATTTCGAGACAATGTTTCGTTGTGGAACCTATTAAAGGCATCTCGCATCGAAGTACGTGCCAAATTTCGCGCGTCTGTAAATTTTAGCCCATCTTCAGGATTTCGCGTTCTTCTGAACTTCGCATGCTTTTTCCGTTGCCTCTGCAACAGCGTTCGGACCTTTTTTGTGTACCACGCGGGATCCGTTCCATCTCTTACCAATTTATGAGGTATGAATATCTCAATTGCTGTTGCTACTATATCTTTGAATTTGAGCCACATCTCGTCTACATTCGCATAGTCAGTTCGGAAGGAATGGAAATTGTCTTTTAGGAAGGCTTCTAGTGGTACTTTATCCGCTTTTTTAAATAAAATTATTTTGCGTTTGTTTCTGATGGATTTGGAAGAAATGGTATTGAGCCTAGCTACAATGACCTTGTGATCACTAATCCCTTTATCAGTCATGATGCTCTCTATCAGCTCTGGATTGTTTGTGGCCAAGAGGTCAAGTGTGTTTTCGCAACCATTTAAAATTCGCGTGGGTTCGTGGACTAACTGCTCTAAATAATTTTCGGAGAATGCATTTAAGACAATCTCGGAAGACGTTTTGTGCCTACCACCGGTTTTGAACAAGTATTTTTGCCAACATACCGAGGGTAGGTTGAAGTCCCCACCAACTATAACCGTATGAGTGGGGTATTTATTTGTTACGAGACTCAAACTTTCTCTGAACTGTTCCGCAACTGTATCATTGGAGTCTGGGGGTCGGTAGAAGGAGCCAATTATTAACTTAATTCGGCTGTTAAGTATAACCTCCACCCACACCAATTCGCACAGAGTATCTACTTCGACTTCACTACAAGATAAACCACTACTGACAGACACCAACACTCCACCACCAATTCTGCCTAATCTATCTTTCCTGAACACCGTCTGAGACTTCGTAAAAATTTCTGCAGAACTTATTTCAGGCTTTAGCCAGCTTTCTGTACCTATAACGATATCAGCTTCTGTGCTTTCTATTAGCGCTTGAAGCTCAGGGACTTTTCCAGCGCAACTACAAGCAGCGCAACTACAGCAGACGCGCAAGTGCTCCAGCAGCGCAGACGCACTGACAACTGGGTACACCACGCATGCTCCGGCTGGGCCATACGTGGGAGAGTTCAGTGGGTTTTCGCTAATATACACTGAAGATGGTCAGAAAAAACTGTGCCGGAATATCGCCGCAGCAGGTTATTGTCATCTGGGAGCTCGTACGAAATTTCATGGTACAAGTGTCGAACTTGTAGTTTGCCATAAGTTTGGTGAGTATCGGAATTTGGCACCTTTTCTTGGCTGAAATGCTTTCAGGCCATCCACTTGACGTAGGCCTCAGTTAGGCAAATTAAAAAAAATCCAATATTAAACATAGGTTGTAATTTCCAGAATTCCTTGTCATTTTCGAGACTTCCAGGTTTCCTGCTACGTTATTCTATGAACGTTAACTGAGAAATTTGGGAACTGCTAAATTTTAAGATATAAACGCTTCTACACTCATGCATTTCACCTGCGGTCGTCGCACAGTGGGGCTGGCAGCAGTCCACATTTGCAGAGGTGTGCTGGTGCATGTCAGAGTACGGTGCAGCGAGTAAGTGTGCAGACTTTTTCAGACGTGCCAATGGAGACTGTGTGTTGAAAATGGCTCAAGGAACACATATTGGTAACATTATAAGGGGTACTGGCGACTGGAGGCGACTGGAGGCTGGCGACTGGAGGCTGGTCAAACACAGCAGGTCGTTGCACTGGCCCTCCGTGTGCTACAAAGTGTGACCTCAAGATTGTGGTAATGATTCCAGCAGACAGGAAACGTGTCCAGGCGCTATAGTACGGGACGACCACAGTGTACAACACCACAAGAAGACCGATATCTCACCATCAGTGCCCGCAGATGTCCACGGAATACTGCAGGTTGTTGTTTCCAGACACACAGTGTACAGACGACTGAACAGACATGGACTATTCGCCCGGAGACCTGCAAGGTGCATTCCACTGCCTCCCGGTCAAAGGAGAGCCCGTAAAGCCTGGTGTCAAAAACACCGTACATGGTCATTGGAACAGTGGTCCCAGATTATGTTCACGGTCCAGTCTAGGTATAGTCTGAACAGTGATTCTCGCCGGGTTTTCGTCTGGCGTGAACCAGGAACCAGGTACCAACCCCTTAATGTCCTTGAAAGGGACCTGTGTGGAGGTCGTGGTTTGATGGTGTGGGGTACACACGTGCATGTCTTTGACAGGGGAACTGTAACAGGTCAGGTGTATCGGGACTTCATTTTGCACCACTATGTCCGCCTTTTCAGGGGCGCAGTTGGTCCCACCTCCCTGCTGATAGATGATAACGCACGGCCCCACCGAGGTGCCATCGTGGAGGATACCTTCAAACGGAAGATATCAGGCGAATGGAGTGGCCTGCCTGTTCTCCAGACCTAAACCCCATCGAGCACGTCTCAGATGCTCTCGGTCGACGTATCGCTGCACGTCTTCAAACCCCTAGGGCACTTCAGGAGCTCCGATAGGCACTGGTGCAAGAATGGGGGGCTATACCACAGCAGCTGCTCGACCACCTGATTCAGAGTATGCCAACCAGTTGTGCGGCCTGTGTACGTGTGCATGGAGATGATATCCCATATTGATGTCGGGGTACATGCGCAGGAAACAGTGGCGTTTTGTACCACATGTTTTTCGGGACGGTTTTCCAAACTTATGACCAATACCGTGGACTTACAGATCTGTGTCGTGTGTGTTCCCTAAGTGCCTATGCTATTAGCGCCAGTTTTGTGTAGAGCCACGTTGTGTGGCACCACATTCTGCAATTATCCTTAATTTATGAGCATGAGTGTAGTAAAATGTTACTATGGAGGATCATAACCCTTCGACTGCCCCCCCCCCCCCCCCAAAATAAACCCCGCTTCGCCCTATCGCCCTCCAACTACTTTAATCAGCGCCTTTCAGTCTAGGGGTGCTGGTGACGCTTCCTCTGTTTTGGCAGACCACCGCAACCTCGCTTTCCTTAAGCCGTTGTCTGCCGGCGGCACGTCGTCCCACGTCGCTCAGCACGGCGCCGCTGAGACCCACACGGCGTTGTTTTCGTGCGGCTCACGCGGCTCCTGGAGTGCGAATTTACGGCTTCCGCGCAGGAGTAGTAGCGGCTGCCGGCTTCTGTCCTCGTATCGTTATTACGGTTTACAACCCAGTTTACGATCTCACTACTGCGAGCCTTTATGCTGAAGGCCATGTCGGGCCTTCTCTCTCTTTTGTACGATTCTGCCGCCGTAAACCTGCAGCCCACCTTAAAAATGTTCTTGATCATCACAAAAGACCACCAAAGAAACTGAATTGCCCACGCGATGCCTGCCAGGGCGTAAAACGCTGCCATTATGTTTGAAATGTGGTGCGTTTCTCTCCCGTGCCTGAATGAAACGGATGTAAGTTTAGGCGACATTTTCATCTTATGTGGGGAATGCGATAGTAGTTACTGTTTAACTAAAAATTTCATATTCCTAGAATCTGGTTTTATGCTCATGGAGGAGGTGCAACACAAAGGAGGATTTCCCGCTTTATTCGGCCGTGGGTAGAAACAATGTTGGTGATCATCTCACACAGTCAATGATGCGGAGACCGGTGAGACAAACACGCAGTACCGTGTGGACTCAAACGTACGGCTAGTGAACACTCGTCAACATCAAAGTCCATAAGACAGCGAAAGTTGTCATACAGTATGATAAACGCGTCTAGCGAGTGCTGCAAATCGAAAAACTTAAATAGGCAAGTTCGTGCTCACAATAATACACTACTGGCCATTAAAATTGCTACACCAAGAAGATGACGTGCTACAGACGTGAAATTTAACCGACAGGAAGAAGATGCTGTGGTATACAAATGATTAGATTTTCAGAGCATTCACACAAGGTTGAGGCCGGTGGCGACACCTACAACGTGCTGACGTGAGGAAAGTTTCCAACCGACAGCAGCTGGCCGGCGTTGCCTGGTGAAACGTTGTTGTGATGCCTCGTGTAAGGCAAAGAAATGCGTACCATCACGTTTCCGACTTTGATGAAGGTCGGATTGTAGCCTGTCGCGATTGTGGTTTATCTTATCGTAATATTGCTGCTCGCGTTGGTCGAGATCCAATGACTGTTAGCAGATTATGGAATCGGTGGGTTCAGGAGGGTAATACGGAACGCCTTGCTAGATCCCAGCGGCCTATATCACTAGCAGTCGAGATGACAGGCATCTTATCCGCATGGCTGTAACGGGTCGTGCAGCCACGGTTCGATGCCTGAGTTAACAGATGGGGATGTTTGCAAGACAACAACCATCTGCACCAACAGTTCGACGATGTATGCAGCAGCATGGACTATCCGATCGGAAACCATGACTGTGGTTACCCTTGACGCTGCATCACAGACAGAAGCGCCTGCGATGTTGTACTCAACGACGAACCTGGGTGCACGAATGGCAAAACGTCATTTTTTCGGATGAATCCAGGTTCTGTTTACAGCATCATGATGGTCCCATCCGTGTTTGGCGACATCGCGGTGAACACACATTGGAACCGTGTATCCGCCATCGCCATACTGGCGTATCACCCGGTGTGATGGTATGGGGCGCCATTGGTTACACATCTCGGTCACCTCTTGCTCTCATTGACGGCACTTTGAACAGTGACGTTACATTTCAGATGCGTTACGACCCGTGGTTCTACCCTTCATTCAAACCCTGCGAAACCCTACACTTCAGCAGGATAATGCCCGACCGCATGTTGCAGGTCCTGTACGGGCCTTTCTGGATACAGAAAATGTTCTACTACTGCCCTGGCCAGCACGTTCTCCAGATCTCTCACCAAATGGTCAATACGCCAGTCACCAATCTTGGTGATCTGTGGTATCGTGTTGAAGCTGCATGGGCAGCTGTACCTGTACATTCCATCCAAGCTATTTTTGACTCAATGTCCAGGCGTATCAAGGCCGTTATTACGGCTAGAGGTGGTTGTTCTGAGCATTGATTTCTCAGGGTCTATGCACCCAAATTGCGTGAAAATGTAATCATATGTCATTTCCAGTATAATATATCTGTCTAATGAATACACGTTTATCATCTGCATTCCCCTTTGGTGTAGCAATTTTAATGGCCTGTAGTGTGTTATGCCACACACACAATGGCCTCGTAGACTAAACGAGAGGGTGGTTGGTATCAGCGGCAAACCGTCAGCGGCCATGCCCATTTCTTACTAAAGCTACGACTTCCACGGGATACTGCGTCAACTTGATGGCTGCACAACCCAAGGACCACGTGTCGCGCGTCTGTATCGGTAATCTGGCTTGGTTTGGATTGTAAAATACTGTTATGTACTAAAGAAAGCGTGACAGCTAATATGACTCTCTGATCTCACTGGTGAGGACTTGAAGGTTTGTACTATACAGGAAATTGAATCCAAACAACTACCTTTCGTGGTGTTACAGCCATTGAACTACGATACCACGTCCAGGCCATAGTATTGGACAGCGTAACGTGCTGTCTCAAGGTCCTAACAGCAACAAGTCCTGCGCCATTGCCTTTGCCTGTGACGTTTATTATCGATACATTACTGTACAGAGGGGTCCAAAAAATGTATCCACTGTTTAAAAGTCCATAACTGGCAAACTAATTGACGGAGTTGTCTCATCTTTGGTAATGTAATAGTTTGTAGTTCCGGGAATCGCCACACAAGCGTTGTATTGCGTTGTTTTGTTTTGTCAGATGACAGTCAGCAGATAGTGTTTTGTTCATAGTTGCACCTAGTTACTCGAGTAAACATGGCTGGCGCAAGGCTTACATTCGATGAAAGGAAGTCAGTTCTGAAGTGGTTTTTTAAGTACGAAAACATTAATGAGGTTCAACGGCAATGGCGAAATGAGCATCAAACAGAGCCACCGACACGTTTAACGATTCGTCGCATTAGAGACAAATTTGAAGCAGAAGGCTGTGTTAAAGATGTACACAAACAGCGATCTGGACGACCTGTAACAGTAACAAGTCCAGCTAACTCCCGTCGTATGTTACAACAATTCACTCGCTCACCATAGAAGTCTGTGAGACAGTGTGCCTGTGAAACTGGAGTGAGTCGCTCAAGTGTTCGGCGAATTTTGAAGACAGCATAGTGGAAGTGCTACATCCCACGATTGCTACACGCAATGAACGAGGACGACTTAGATCGTAGAATAGAGTACTACGAGTGGTTTACTAACATGGTGCGCAAAGATGAAGAGTTTGCAGAGATGATTGTGTGGTCTGATGAGGCACAGTTCAAACTCAATGGTACAGTAAATCGCCATAACTGCATGTACTGGGCCGCCGAAAATTCGAACGTCCATGTAGACAAAACCGTGAATTTGCCAGGAGTAAATGTGTGGTGTGGGTTGTCTTACCGGGGCTTGATTAGGGCATTCTTCTTTGACGGCACAGTTACCGGTGAAGCGTACCTTCAGCAGCTTCAGACATCCATTTTGCCTGCCATCCGAGACTCGTATGGTGACGGAAGAGTTTCTTTCAACAAGAAGGTCCCCCAGCCCACTACCAAAGTCGTGTTAGGGCGTATCTCGACGAAAATATACCAGGAAGATGGATAGGCCGTAGAGGTGCTGTGGAGTACCCACCACGTTCCCCAGACCTAACTCCTCGGACGTCGTTCACCGACAAAAGCCACGCACATCGGATGAACTTCGAGAACCCATCGTACATTCATGTGCAAATATCTAACTGAACACGTTGCAGTCAGTAGTTCGTGCTGCAGTTCGGTGGCATCGTTTATGTGTGGATGTTAATGGTGACCATTTTGAACACCTACAGTGCTATCTTTAAGTTGGACTTTAAGCTACACTTTCACCAAAAATGAGACAACTCTGTCAGTTAGTTTGCAAGTTATGGATTTTTAAACAGAGGATACATTTTGGGACCCCTCTGTATAACCATATTTTTCCTTTCAAATGCCAGTTATCCCGCTGATGTATAGTCCGTAAGCGCGCCTGCCTGCTTCATCGTTTCCTTTGATCACAACCTCAAACATCTCTCCTAAATGAGAGAATTCCTGCATCAACAACATTCACGTGATACTCGATCCTTACGTTTCAGTTTACTTTCTATGCCTCTACGCTCCACAAATTTTACCCCAAGTGTTTCTGTGTTTGTAAACATTCAGCTATAGAATAAGGTGCACTGTAACGTAAGATTTGGTAAGCATTTCCTGTGTTTCAAAAACGTTGTTGTAAATCTGCGTTTACTTGTCACTGAATGCCTGTATACCACAATCTATAGTTCCACCACTGTTATGCGAAATCTTAGGTTCGTTACACTCTGCAGTCTCTGTCCATGATTTAACATCGTGGACCAAAAATTAAAAGTTAGCTGTATCTATGGTATTCAAACTCTAATTATATCTTAAAATCAGCGTAGCAAGTAACTAATGGACATGATTACCGAGTTCCATAATGAACATATAATCTTAAGAATTTTAAGGTTCATATTAACTGCTTTGTTCGGTTCTTTGTCTCCCATGTGAAGACAAAATTTTATCGTGCAAATATGCTCCGTAGCTCATTATCTTATAACGTGAGAAACTTCTCCATTAAGCATTCATACCTCGTCTAATTTCCACCAATGTGTTCAATAACTGTAGCTGCAGTCTTCTGTAAGTATGAACAGTAAATGCTAAATATTTCAAGATTGATTTGCAACGTTTTTTAATAGATCCTTACTAATATTTTGCACCGAACCTATGGCTCTAAGACAGTTGGCTTTTTAATGTATTACTCTTGTATCCCTGCCTTTGCCTAAAAGAAACTCACCCTCCGACTCAGACATCGATGTCGACACAGCATAATGGCTTGACAGACGTCATGGACCGCGCTTACAGGCGCTCCCGACGCACCCTCAACTACGGCTCAAGACCAGTATCTCATGACTCAGTATACAATGTTTACGCCTTTTTATGATCATTGGTTCAGATAACAACGGCTCTCCTAACCATTATTATGTCTTTATATCACTTCTCCAGTAGGAAAGTAGTAATGAGTGAGGTGTACTACATGCCTTTACTTTCAGTAGGACAATGCTACAGCTCCTACAGCGAACAATACCACGACTTTTCTGGATCAGTACTAACACGTAAAAGTGATATAGAAAGGGTTTTTAGCTCCTTAGCTGATTCATTTCCACTTGACATTCTTTCGTGGAATATCATTAATATGCTGTTTACAAAACTCAGTTTCACACTGTCCCCGAGTTACAGAAGGATATTGGACAACATATTGCTGTAGTTCCTCAACAAATACAACAACATATGCGTGACAACATCTAGTTTCGTATTCAGTTATGTTACTCGTGTAATAGAGGTCACTTTCAACAACTTCTGTAACATTTTCCCATAAACATGCTCTACGTTTTGAATTCACTGTGATAGCTGAGCTTACCAATCAGCTAAGCTCGCAAAGACACGAGACATGAGAGATTCGGAGAGAAGTGGACTACTGAAAATGCTGAACATGTTTCAAATGGCTCTGAGCACTATGGGACTTAACGTCTGAGGTCATCAGTCCCCTAGAACTTAGAAGTACTTAAACCTAACTAACCTAAGGACGTCACACACATCCATGCCCCAGGCAGGAGTCGAACCTGCGATTGTAGCGGTTGCGCGGTTCCAGACTGAAGCGCCTAGAACCGCTCGGCGAAAATGCTGAAAGTTGATCGATTTATTATAGATGCATTAATAACGTAGACTCTACTAGCTGTGTGAAATATAGACATATCAGTATGCAGCCCAGCACCTTACCGAAACCGTATGAACTAAACAACACCGACTTTTCTCTCCAACACGTGAAATTAAAATAAAATTTACGACTATGTCACCGAATAAGCGTTGCTCGTAGGACACCAGCATTCCTTGTCAACACAAAAGCGCTGCATAAGATAAACCGCGCGCTTGCTTTGAGGCCCACACGCTTCCCGGCGTCTGATTTACCGCGACAGCGACACTTCGAGCCGCGTGCGTCGCCGTGATGCACGCCGGGTCACGGTCTGCGCCGCGGTTGCCAGCCCTGGGCGGGGAAGATCCAGCGACTGCGGGCGACACGCTATAGGCGCCGGCCGCCGAGGACGAACACGGCGACGCCTAATTTACAGCTTCCTGCCCACTGTTCGCCGCCGCAGTCGCCGTGTATTTTAAACACAGGCGGCGCCCAGCCGTGACTTATGGCCGTCACAGGACCGAGAAAAATTTGTTGCACTCACCGTCATGACAGCCACTCCTGCTTATACGGCGCCGGAAACTGAACTGCAGTGCAGACCGCCAAGCGCTCGTCAATCAGTGGCAGTCATAGCAGCATCTCGTCATCTGTAAATTCCTTGTCTCCTTTGCGACGATTTTTGCTGTTCATAGAAATCACTCTTGAGTAAACAAGACAAAAATGTAACACAGGATACACAGAGGTCGTGTGTTATAAAAATCCTACTGGTAAAATAATAAGATAAATTGCCGTTGGTACACATTTGCGATAATCCCAATTCAATCCAGATCAGTGGCTATGTGTCTGAATTAGCAATACAATGCTCTTTTATATGTCCTGTAAGAATTGTTTCAGAAGCTGCGGATAGGGAACTGAATACCTGAGCAGGTCTATAAGTCCCATTTAGACAGAATATGAGAACATTATATAAGAACCAGATTCGGCTATTACTGCCAAACGTATAGATAAACCGCTGTTCAGACACATACTTGTTGGAGGACGTAGGGACATACATTAACAGGTGTAGTGTTACCACATCCTGCTGAGCTGCATCCGGGAATATAGTCAGTTAAATGTGCTTTCCTATCTCCCTGGCACTCTGAATACCAGGAGCATTAGATTACCATCGCAGGGAGCTACGTATTAGGATGTTTTCTTTGTTGACGATACGTACAAAAATGGCTTTGAGCACTATGGGACTTATCTGTTAAGTTCATCAGTCCCCAAGAACTTGGAACCACTTAAATCTAACTAATCTAAGGATATCACACACATCCATGCCCGAGGCAGAATTCGAACCTGCGACCATAGCGGTTGCGCGGTTCCAGACTGTAGCGCCTAGAACCGCTCGGCCACTACGGCCGGCACGATACCCACAGTATTTTATACGTTGCTTTGTCGTTGGATGATAACAAGGTTTCGACGTTGCTTGGAAAGTGATGAAAAAGAGTCTGGAAGTTATCTGCAGGTACGTTTGTGTGATATGTATTCCGAGGACATTGCAGGAACATACGTTTTAGATCTCTACAAATATAGAGATGTGGCACATAAGTTGATCCGATAGAGGTTTTTCGAATTCGCATGACGACACTGGTCTTGCAGTTTGATTTGAAAGACTACAGGGGACTGAGAGTTTACACCCTGACAGTAATCACTTTAACTTGTAAACCTTCCACTTGTCTATCTGGCTATGCGTCTCCAAACTTAAATCTGCCGTCTAGCAGTGGCTGCTATTACTAGCCTGCCTTGGAGATTATCACTTCTATCACAACCCTAAATAAAAACTGAATGCTGAGAAAAATTGAGAAAATGGTAGCTCCGTCATTGTTGTTGTTGTTGTTGTTGTGGTCTTCAGTCCTGAGACTGGTTTGATGCAGTTCTCCATGCTACCCTATCCTGTGCAAGCTTCTTCATCTCCCAGTACCTGCTGCAACCTACATCCTACTGAATCTGCTTAGTGTATTCATCTCTTGGTCTCCCCCTACGATTTTTACCCTCCACGCTGCCCTCCAGTACTAAATTGGTGATCCCTTGATGTCTCAGAACATGTCCTACCAACCGATCCCTTCTTCTAGCCAAGTTGTGCCTCAAACTCCTCTTCTCCCCAATTCTATTCAATACCTCCTCATTAGTTATGTGATCTACCCATCTAATCTTCAGCATTCTTCTGTAGCACCACATTTCCAAAGCTTCTCTTCTCTTCTTGTCCAAACTATTTATCGTCCATGTTTCACTTCCATACATGGCTACACTCCATACAAATACTTTGAGAAACGACTTCCTTCAATCAATACTTGATGTAAACAAATTTCTCTTCTTCAGGAACGCTTTCCTTGCCATAGCCAGTCTACATTTTATATCCTCTCTACTTCGACCATCATCAATTATTTTGCTCCCCAAATAGCTAAACTCCTTTCCCTCAGCATCACCCAACTTAATTCGACTACATCCCATTATCCTCGTTTTGCTTTTGTTGATGTTCATCTCATATCCTCCTTTCAAAACACTGTCCATTCCGTTCAACTGCTCTTTCAAGTCTTTTGCTGTCTCTGATAGAATTACAATGTAATCGACGAACCTCAAACTTTTTATTTCTTCTACATGGATACCTACTCCGAACTTTCCTTTTTTTCCTTTACTGCTTGCTCAATATACAGATTGAACAGCATTGGGGAGAGGCTACAACCCTGTCTCACTCCCTTCCCAACCACTGCTTCCCTTTCATGTCCCTCGACTCTTATAACTGCCACCTGGTTTCTGTAAAAATTGTAAATAGCCTTTCGCTCTCTATATTTTACTCCTGCCACCTTCAGAATTTGAAAGAGAGTATTCCAGTCAACATTGTCAAAAGCTTTCTCTAAGTCTACAAATGCTAGAAACGTAGGTTTACCATTCCTTAATCTTTCTTCTAATATAAGTCGTAGGGTCAGTATTGCCTCACGTGTTCCAACATTTCTATGGAATCCAAACTGAACTTCCCCGATGTCGGCTTCTACTAATTTTTCCATTCGTCTGTAAAGAATTCACGTTAGTATTTTGCAGCTGTGACTTATTAAACTGATAGTTCTGTAATTTTCACATCTGTCAACACCTGCTTTCTTTGGGATTGGAATTATTATATTCTTCTTGAAGTCTGAGGGTATTTCGCCTGTCTCGTACATCTTGGTCACCAGATGGTATAGTTTTGTTACGACTGGCTCTCCCAAGGCTGTCAGTAGTTCTAATGGCATGTTGTCTACTCCTGGGGCCTTGTTTCGACTTAGGTCTTTCAGTGCTCTGTCAAACTCTTCACGCAGTATCATATCTCCCCTTTTCATCTTCATCCTCTTCCATTTCCATAATATTGTCCTGAAGACCCTCTATATAATCCTTCCACGTTTCTGCTTTCCCTTCTTTGCTTAGAACTGGTTTTCCGTGTGAGCTCTTGATATTCATATAAGTGGTTCTCTTTTCTCCAAAGGTCTCATTAATTTTCCTGTAGGCAATATCTATATTACCCCTCGTGAGATAAGCCTCTACATCCTTGCATTTGTCCTCTAGCCATCCCTACTTAGCCATTTTGCACTTCCTGTCGATCTCATTTTTGAGACGTTTGTATCGTTTTTGCCTGCTTCACTTACTGCATTTTTGTATTTTTCTCCTTTCATCAATTAAATTCAGTATCTCTTCTGTTACCCAACGAGTTCTACTAGCCCTCGTCTTTCTTTTTACCTACTTGTTCCTCTGCTACCTTCGCTATTTCATTCGTCAACGCTACCCATTATTTTTCTACTGTATTTCTTTCCCCTATTCCTGTCAATTGTTCCCTTATGCTATCCCTGAAACTCTGTACAACCTCTGGTTCTTTCAGTTTATCTGGGTCCCATCTCATTAAATTCCCACCTTTTAGCAGTTTCTTCAGTATTAATCAACAGTTCATAATCAATAGATTGTGGTCAGAGTCCACATCTGCCCCTGGAAATGTCTTACAATTTAAAACCTGGTTCCTAAATCTCTGCTTTACCATTATATAATCTATCTGATACCTTTTAGTATCTCCAGTGTTCTTCCATGTATACAACCTTCTTTCATGGTTCTTGAACCAAGTGTTAGCTATGATTAAGTTATGCTCTGTGCAAAATTCTACCAGGCGGCTTCCTCTTCCATATCTTAGCCCCAATCCATATTCACCTACTACGTTTCATTCTCTTCCTTTCCTACTGTCTAATTCCAGTCACCCATGACTATTAAATTTTCGTCTCCCTTCACTACCTGAATAATTTCTTTTATCTCATCATACATTTCATCAATTTCTTCATCACTGCAGAGCTTGTTGGCACATAAACTTGTACTACAGTAGTAGGCGTGGGCTTCGTGTCTATCTTGGACACAATAATGCGTTCACTATGCTGTTTGTAGTAGCTTTCCCGCATTCCTATTTTCCTATTCATTATTAAACCTACTCCTGCATTACCCCTATTTGATTTTGTATTTATAACCCTGTATTCACCTGACGAAAAATCTCGTTCCTCCTGCCACCGAACTTCACTAATTCCCACTATATCTAACTTTAACCTATCCATTTCCCTTTTTAAATTTTCTAACCTACCTGCCCGATTAAGGGATTTGACATTCCACGCTCCGATTCGTAGAACGCCAGTTTTCTTTCTCCTGACAACGACGTCCTCCTGAGTAGTCCCCACCCGGAGATCCGAATGGGGGACTATTTTACCTCCGGAATATTTTACCCAAGAGGACACCATCATCATTTAATTATACAGTAAAGCTGCATGCACTCAGGAAAAATTACGGCTGTAGTTTCCCCTTGCTTTCAGCAGTTCGCAGTACCTAAACAGCAAGGCCGTTTTGGTTAGTGTTACAGGGCCAGGTCAGTCAATCATCCAGATCGTTGCCCCTTCAACTACTGAAAAGGCTCCTGCCCCTCTTCAGGAACCACACGTTTGTCTGGCCTCTCAACAGATACCCCTGCGTTGTGGTTGCACCTACGGTACGGCTATCTGTGTCGTTGAGGCACGCAAGCCTCCCCACCAGAGGCAAGGTCCATGGTTCATTGTACACATTTATTGATTAGTAATTAATATATCAACACGACTTTAATCTTTTAAAAAAATGGGAAGAGTTTATAAATCATAAAACAGGACGAACAATACAAGTTAAGCGAAAAATGGCTCTAAGCACTATGAGACTTCACATCTGAGGTCATCAGTCCCTAGACTTAGAATTACTTAAACCTAACTAACCTAAGTACATCACACACAACCATGCCCGAGGCAGGATTCGAACCTGCGACCGCAGCAGCAGCGCGGTTCCGGACTGAAGTGCCTAGAACCACTCGGTCACCGCGGCCGGCGCTCAAGTTAAGCGAGATGACAAATGAATCATCAGCTGTTGGCAACACAAATAGAAGCAACAAATAATTAACACTCCATTGGGTGTTGTTTGGTTGGCAGAAATTAAGATTTATCTGCGTGATCTGTTTACTCTCGTTTAAAACATGGATAACATAATCTGAAGTTATCTACTGCTGAATAGATTTTGATGGATTTATTCTACACAGAAGTTACACTACGTTGGTGCAGGTGAGAACAAGACTGTGATTCTGTTTTCCCTAACGAGCCGGAGCAGGAATACTGTACCCCTTTCTCGATGCATAACACTGTCTCAGGTGATGGTCGTAGCGCAAGAGTCGGCAGAGTAGCATTGTGCCACACCTGTAATTAATTATCGCCGGCAGGAAATACGCAAAGTGGCGGGCAGGCGATCAGTCAGACGGATCGCAATTGCTCTCCAATGTAGCCCTGAAATCTCGGAAAATTCTAGCGTATAACACTACCATTCGCCAGTCATACCATGTACCAATTTAACTCAGTTTTACGGCATTCCGTACAAGGAGATCAGACGTCAAGGCAGCAGACCTGATATAGTAATGGGAGCAACTGAATGAAAACAATCGATTCACTCGGTTGTTGGAAAACAATCGACTCATTCGAGAGTAGTTTTACATATCGGTTGAATTATTCATTCACTCTTTTGAGTGAAACTAGATTGTGGGAGCAAGCGAATGAAAACAATCATGCCAGTCGGTCGTAGTTTTACCTGTCGGTTGGATTATTATTCATTTGTTTCTTTTTTCCAGAGTGAAAGCAGTCAGTGGGAGCAAACGAATGAAATGATTCGACACCATCGTGGCTTTGCATATTGACTGAATTATTCGTTCTTTCTTTTCAAGTGACAGCAACCAATGGTTTTTCTGTCGGTTAAACCATGTATTCATTCTTTTAACCGAAACCATTCTTCAGTGTTTTAGCTGAGTGAAACCAGACTGCAGTACTTTAAGTAGTTGAACTAAAGCAGTGCCAGAGGCTGGCCCTAACTAAAGACGTATCTCCGGTGTATGCCAAAGTAAAATAAGCGGTATACATGTTCGTTAATTATGTACTGAATGGAGCAATATTTATTTTCGTCATTTAAAACTAATACATATATTGTTGTGGCCATTGCCGTTAACAAGTAATTAATTGATCTGACATATCGCTGGGGTAGGCCTGCAACCACTTAAATTGCCAACTCTAGACAAAAACTGAAACCCCGGACATCTGGGTCAGATTATTTTTCCGGGCACGAACTGTCTGTAGATGATAAGTTCGCATTGCAAATCTGTCAGAGACAGTAAAGGACCTGAAGAGCAGTTTAACGGAATGGGCAGAGTCTTGAAAGGAGGCGATAAGATGAACATCAGCAAAAGCAAAATGAGGACAATGGAATGTAGTCTAATTAAATGGGGTGATGCTGAGGGAATTAGATTAGGAAATGAGACACTTCAAGTAGTAGATGAATTTCGCTATGTGGGAAGCAAAATAACTGACAATGGCTGAAGTAGAGAGGATATAAAATGTAGACTGGCAATGGCAAGAAAAGCGTTTCTGGAGGAGAGACATTTGTTAACATCGAGTGTAGTTTGTGAGGAAGTCTTTTCAGGAAGTAATTGTATGTAGTGTAGTCATGTATGGAAGTGAAAGATGGACGATACATAGTTTAGACAACAGAAATATAAGCTTTCGAAATGTGGTGCTACAGAAGGATGCTGAAGATTAGGTGGGTAGATCACGAAACTAATGAGGAGGTGCTGAATAGAATTGGGGAGAATAGGAATTTGTGGCACAACTTGACTAGAAGAATGGATCTGTTGGTAGGACACATTTAGTATTGGAGGGAAGCGTGAAGGGTAAAAATCGTAGAAGGAGACCAAGATATTAATACACTAAGCAGATTCAGAAGTATGTAGGTTGCAGTAATTGCTCGGAGATGAAGAGGCTTGAACAGGATAGAGTGTCATAGAGAGCTGCATCAACCCCGTCTCTGGGCTGAATACAACAACAGCAACAACCCCAAAGTTTGTACGTGCAGGCATATAAAAGATATACCCTAGTGAAATCGTGTGGTACTTCTGAAAATAAAAATTCTGTAAATAACTTAAAATTTCCCTAAAGTTTCTGTCTTTTGAAATCAGATGAATATTTTTGAAACACCGTGTATATAATTAATCTAGTGGACAATATCGGAAGTTCCGTGAAGATTTTAGCGGATGATGCAGCTGTCTTTCGGAAGGCTACAATGCCACGAGATTGTAGCGACCTGCTAAGGATCGTTGGTTTGTGCAGAGAGGCAGTTAGCCCTCAATGTAAACAAATGTAACGTATATATAGCCTAAGACGCCCATTACTGGTCGATTACATTATTGGCGACAAAAGACTGGAAGAAGTAAAAACAGTGAAATACCGACGAGTAATCGTATGGAGAGGCAACGGCCTTGCCGCAGTGGTTCAGATCACCGAAGTTGAGCGCTGTCGGGCTGGGCTAGCACTTGGATGGGTGACCATCCAGTCTGTCGAGCGCTGTTGGCAAGCGGGGTGCACTCAGCCCTTGTGGGACAAACTGAAGAGCTACGTGATTGAGAAATAGCGGCTCCGGCCTCTTAAACTGACATATGGACGGGAGAGCGGTGTGCTGACATGCCCCTCCATATCCACATCCATTGACGTCTGTGGGCTGAGGATGACACGGCGGCCAGTCGGCACTGTTGGACCTTCCAGGGCCTATTCGGACCGAGTTTAATCGTATGGAGAGAGGTATAGTGCAATGTGCGCATAAAACTAATTGTGGCGAAAACACGTCAGGCTCTGGATCAGTGGAAGAATTTTATGCCGGCCAGGGTAGCCGGGCGGTTCTAGGCGCTACAGTCGCAGGTTCGAATCCTGCCTCGGGCATGGATGTGTGTGATGTCCTTTGGTTAGTTAGGTTTAAGTAGTTCTAAGTTCTAGGGGACTGATGACCTCAGAAGTTAAGTCCCATAGTGCTGAGAGCCATTTTTTTTTTTTTTTTGAATAATTTTATGGCAATGCTGTTCATCCATGAATGAAGTGGCTTACAAAACAGTTGTAAGGCCGATTCTTCAGTATTACACATGAGCCTTTGACCAATATAAGATTGGGTAAATAGTAGAGCATTGGGTAAAGAGTAGAGATAGATGAGACGCATCGAAGAGCGACGCATTTCGTCACCGGATCGTTTAGGAAGCGCGAAAGGGTTACGGAGCTGCTCAACAATCCAACTCCATTGATATACGCTGTGGTAGACTCGTGCACCACAGAGAGATTTACGTCTAAAACCCGGAAAGAGTGTGTTCGAAGAACAGCAAGAAAGTGGTTCAAATGGTTCTAAGCACTATGGGACTTTACATCTGACGTCCTCAGTCCCCTAGATTTTGAACTACTTAAACCTAACTCAATCTAAGGACATCACACACATACAAGCCCCACGCAGGATTCGAACCTGCGACCGTAGCAGCAGTGAGGTTCCAGACTGAAGCGTCTAGAACCGCACGGCCACAGCGGCCGGCAGAAGAGTAAGGCAACTCGTTACTTCCTCTCATAAATTTATTGCGAAACGACCTGGAGTAGCACTGCTGTTGTTATTAACGTCATTAGTGAAACACGCGCAATAACTTGATCTAAACCTTAAAGTGTAAGAATTCTACAGAGCGGCGATACCTTGTTCCTATTTATGAAAACTGTTCACAGAAACAGGCATAAAATCAGTAATAGCCCACCAAAATAAGATAATATGTTTGATAATACATGCGTTTATCTGCCTTTTCCGTTATCTTGAAGACATAACAAGACAGAAAGCTTAACGAGACTATAAAGGTGAATCAACAATAAAACTTTACGTATCTGCATCCAGAGTGTGTCACTTAGATCAACCTACAATATTAAAAATGTAATTATGAAGAATGAGAGAAAGAAACGGAGGGCTGAGTTGAACTATTTGCAAAAGAATTTAAACGAAAGCAGCCAGAAATGTAAAGAAGCGTTCATTTTTAAGCCCGTGCCAGTTAACACGTCTTGTGCAAAGCTAACAGGCACTGAAACTGCACATGCGCCCCACTGCTAACTATCATTCACCGCAGCAGAACATTCTGCCGCATTCCAGCAGCCTGGTGTTTATGTCTACACAGCTGTCGCCGAGGAAAGCCTTGCCATCTGAAGAAGATTCAAGCAGTTTCAAAAGGGCGTCGTGGATTTTCTGCATATCGCTATAATATGTTGTTGGCTCAAACAGGCTTCATAATCACCGCTAGAGATAGAATTACCAGTAGTGTACAACCGAGTGGGCATTTCAACTCTTTTGGTTACTTGACAAGTGCGATGAGGGACTCGTCCAGCAAAGAAGTCCTGGACTTGTTTATCGATCTACGCATATTTCATATGGCTGTAACAAAGAACAAAAGAAAGAAGATTCCGATTTAACCTCTCGTAGAAAACGATGTCATGATAGATGGAGCAGAGGGGAAGAACGCGGAAGGTAATCGCTGTGCCCTTTCAAAGAAGCTATCTCATTTTTTTCAGTGGTTTAGAGAATCACGAAAATCTCAGTCAGAATAGCCGAATGGGAACTTGAATCGCCATTCTCCTGAATACAAGTCCAGTGACTTATCACTCGGTAAAACAAAGAACAACACAGTGTCCATGAGCGTCCCTTGATACGTGTAGAAAAGTAATGTCCTATTGAAGTACAAAGAAAAACTCTAAAGTAAAAAAAAAACAACGGCTCACCACAAACGAATTATCCGAATGGGATGGGATCTATAGATATCATACACATCTACAGACAAACAAATGATTACCATTTGGGGAAAAAAAGGTGGATGATGTACTCAAGAGAAAGAGCTTCACGATTTGAGAAAGTCAATAACGCGATGGTTCGCCTCCAGCCATTATGCAAACGATCCCCAAAATTCCTAGCTAGTTCGAGGATCCTGATCACAATCTACATCTACGTCTACATGACTACTCTGCAATTCACATTTAAGTGCTTGGCAGAGGGTTCATCGAACCACAATCATACTATCTCTCTACTATTCCACTCCGGAACAGCGAGCGGGAAAAACGAACACCTAAACCTTTCTGTTCGAGCTCTGATTTCTCTTATTTTATTTTGATGATCATTCCTACCTATGTAGGTTGGGCTCAACAAAATATTTTCGCATTCGGAAGAGAAAGTTGGTGACTGAAATTTCGTAAAAAGCTCTCGCCGCGACGAAAAACGTCTATGCTGTAATGACTTCCATCCCAACTCGTGTATCATATCTGCCACACTCTCTCCTCTATAACGCGATAATACAAAACGAGCTGCCCTTCTTTGCACCCTCTCGATGTCCTCCGTCAATCCCACCTGGTAAGGATCCCACACCGCGCAGCAATATTCTAACAGAGGACGAACGAGTGTAGTGTAAGCTGTCTCTTTAGTGGACTTGTTGCATCTTCTAAGTGTCCTGCCAATGAAACGCAACCTTTGGCTCGCCTTCCCGACAATATTATCTATGTGGTCCTTCCAACTGAAGTTGTTCGTAATTTTAACACCCAGGTACTTAGTTGAATTGACAGCCTTGAGAATTGTACTATTTATCGAGTAATCGAATTCCAACGGAGTTCTTTTGGAACTCATGTGGATCATCTCACACTTTTCGTTATTTAGCGTCAACTGCCACCTGACACACCATACAGCAATCTTTTCTAAATCGCTTTGCAACTGATACTGGTCTTCGGATGACCTTACTAGACGGTAAATTACAGCATCATCTGCGAACAGTCTAAGAGAACTGCTCAGATTGTCACCCAGGTCATTTATATAGATCAGGAACAGTAGAGGTCCCAGGACGCTTCCCTGGGGAACACCTGATATCACTTCAGTTTTACTCGATGATTTGCCGTCTATTACTACGAACTGCGACCTTCCTGACAGGAAATCACGAATCCAGTCGCACAACTGAGACGATACCCCATAGCTCCGCAGCTTGATTAGAAGTCGCTTGTGAGGAACGGTGTCAAAAGCTTTCCGGAAATCTAGAAATACGGAATCAACTTGAGATCGCCTGTCGATAGCGGCCATTACTTCGTGCGAATAAAGAGCTAGCTGCGTTGCACAAGAGCGATGTTTTCTGAAGCCATGCTGATTACGTGTCAATAGATCGTTCTCTTCGAGGTGATTCATAATGTTTGAATACAGTATATGCTCCAAAACCCTACTGCAAACCGACGTCAATGATATAGGTCTGTAGTTAAATGGATTACTCCTACTACCCTTCTTGAACACTGGTGCGACCTGCGCAATTTTCCAATCTGTAGGTACAGATCTATCGGTGAGCGAGCGGTTGTATATGAGTGCTAAGTAGGGAGCTATAGTATCAGCGTAATCTGAAAGGAACCTAATCGGTATACAATATGGACCTGAAGACTTGCCCGTATCAAGCGATTTGAGTTGCTTCGCAACCCCTAAGGTATCTACTTCTAAGAAACTCATGCTAGCAGATGTTCGTGTTTCAAATTCTGGAATATTCCATTCGTCTTCCCTGGTGAAGGAATTTCGGAAAACTGCGTTCAATAACTCCGCTTTAGCGGCACAGTCGTCGATAACAGTACCATCGGCACTGCGCAGCGAAGGTATTGACTGCGTCTTGCCGCTTGTGTACTTTACATACGACCAGAATTTCTTCGGATTTTCTACCAAATTTCGAGACAATGTTTCGTTGTGGAACCTATTAAAGGCATCTCGCATCGAAGTACGTGCCAAATTTCGCGCGTCTGTAAATTTTAGCCCATCTTCAGGATTTCGTGTTCTTCTGAACTTCGCATGCTTTTTCCGTTGCCTCTGCAACAGCGTTCGGACCTTTTTTGTGTACCACGGGGGATCCGTTCCATCTCTTACCAATTTATGAGGTATGAATATCTCAATTGCTGTTGCTACTATATCTTTGAATTTGAGCCACATCTCGTCTACATTCGCATAGTCAGTTCGGAAGGAATGGAAATTGTCTTTTAGGAAGGCTTCTAGTGGCACTTTATCCGCTTTTTTAAATAAAATTATTTTGTGTTTGTTTCTGATGGATTTGGAAGAAATGGTATTGAGCCTAGCTACAATGACCTTGTGATCACTAATCCCTGTATCAGTCATGATGCTCTCTATCAGCTCTGGATTGTTTGTGGCCAAGAGGTCAAGTGTGTTTTCGCAACCATTTACAATTCGCGTGGGTTCGTGGACTAACTGCTCTAAATAATTTTCGGAGAATGCATTTAGGACAATCTCGGAAGACGTTTTCTGCCTACCACCGGTTTTGAACAAGTATTTTTGCCAACATACCGAGGGTAGGTTGAAGTCCCCACCAACTATAACCGTATGAGTGGGGTATTTATTTGTTACGAGACTCAAACTTTCTCTGAACTGTTCCGCAACTGTATCATCGGAGTCTGGGGGTCGGTAGAAGGAGCCAATTATTAACTTAATTCGGCTGTTAAGTATAACCTCCACCCACACCAATTCGCACGGAGTATCTACTTCGACTTCACTACAAGATAAACCACTACTGACAGACACCAACACTCCACCACCAATTCTGCCTAATCTATCTTTCCTGAACACCGTCTGAGACTTCGTAAAAATTTCTGCAGAACTTATTTCAGGCTTTAGCCAGCTTTCTGTACCTATAACGATATCAGCTTCTGTGCTTTCTATTAGCGCTTGAAGCTCAGGGACTTTTCCAGCGCAACTACAACAGTTTACAACTATAATTCCGACTGTTCCTTGATCCAAGCACGTCCTGTAATTGCCAAGCACCCTTTGACATTGCAGCCCATCCCGCACTTTCCCGAGGCCTTCTAACCTAAAAAAAACCGCCCAGTCCATGCCACACAGCCTCCGCTACCCGTGTAGCCGCCAGCTGAGTGTAGTGAACTCCTGACCTATTCAGCGGAACCCGAAACCCCACCACCCAATGGCGCAAGTCAAGGAATCTGCAGCTAATACGGTCGCAAAACCGTCTGAGCCTCTGATTCAGACCCTCCACCCGGCTCTGCACCAAAGGTCCGCAGTCGGTTCTGTCAACGATGCTGCAGATGGTGAGCTCTGCCTTCATCTCGTAAGCAAGACCGGCAGCCTTCACCAAATCAGATAGCCGCTGGAATCCAGAGAGAATTTCCTCAGATCCAAAGCGACACACGTCATTAGTGCCGACATGTGCCACCACCTGCAGCTGGCCGCACCCTGTGCTCCTCATGGCATCCGGAAGGACCCTTTCCACATCAGGAATGACTCCTCCCGGAATGCACACGGAGTGCACACTGGATTTCTTCCCCTCCTTAGCCGCCATATCCCTAAGGGGCCCCATTACGCGCCTAACATTGGAGCTCCCAACTACCAGTAAGCCCACCCTCTGCGATTGCCCGGACCTTGAAGGCTGAGAATGATCCTCTGAAACAGGGCAGGCGGCTGCATCTGGCTCAGCCAGAGACAGTGCCTGAAACCGGTTTGTCAGACGCACCGGGGAGGCTTTCTGATCAGCCTCCGGGTACGCCTTTCGCTGCCTGCCACGCCTTGGAACGACCTCCCAATCAACCACAGGCGAGGGCTCAGCCCCACTGCGGGCAGCAACCGGGGCAACCACAGCGGCAGACCGATCTGGGGACAGACGGGATGAGGTTGACATCCCCGTGATACCCGAGTCCGGCTCCCCACAGTGGTGCCCATTGGCAACAGCCTCAAGCTGCGCGACCGAAGTCAGCGCCGATTGCAGCTGTGAGCGAAGGGATGCCAAGTCAGCCCTCATCCGAACACAGCAATCGCAGTCCCTGTCCATTCTAATTGATGTTTAACAACAGTTACTGAAACACGAGTCCGTGCCTAGATAACGCAAGCGGAACACACAAAGAATGTATCAACTAACCTGTACAAATGCCTAACGACTGCGCTACAATCTGCTGAATTTACGATTACAGTAACTAAAACTCGAAATTGCACCTCCTATACGAAACTCACACGCAATTTAAATAAGAATCTACGAAGTAAACACTAAAGGGCGATGCTACAACTGTCAAATACTATAATACGCTCGAAATATATGAATTAAACAATGCAAGTACCCAAAAACACGCAAAGAAATTAATTAAACTATCTAACAAATAAGTAAGCTAGGGTTATACGACTTGCTGCAGCGGCTGCTTATCCAACGGCGGCAGGGAGCACACTGACTGGCCAACCGACACTGGCTACAAACGTTCTCAATGGGAGAGTGACCCGGCGACCTTGCTGCACGAGATAGGGTTTGGGAAGCGCGAAGCCAAGCAGAAGAAACTTTCACAATGTGCGGGCGGGCATTATCTTACTGAAATGCAAGCACAGGATAGCCTCCCTTGACAGGCAACAAAACTGGGCGTAAACTATATTCGACGTACCTCTTTTTCTGAAAGGGTGCCGCGGATAGCAACTGAAGGTGTCCTGCTATGAAATGAAGTGCACATCAGACCTTCATGCATAGTTGTCGAGTCGTATAGCGGGCAACAGTCAGTTTTCATCCCAACACTGTCTGTGGTGTCGCCAGACTCGTCTTCGCCTGGAATCTCATTGACTGGAGTAGAATTTTTTTCAGTGATGAGTCCAGCTTGGGACTGACTTCCCATGACCAGCGAAGGTGTCTCTGGAGATGGCTCGGACAGTGTTGGGATACCAACCTGATTGTCTCCCGCCATGCGGCCCGATCTAACGTGGCAATAGGACAGAATTTCAGACGAAATCTCTCAGTAGAACATCCAGCAAATCTACCAATCAATGCCAAGCCGGATAAACTGCTTGCATATGTGCCAGAGGTGAACAATTGCGTTACTGACTTCCTTAGTTTATGAAGCTCTTTTGCTTGAATAAATCAACATTCTTTTCTGAAACTGTAATGATTTGTTTGTCTTTACATGTACATCACATCTACTGATTTCCATCGCAGTTAGATAATGCCTTCGTAGTGATTTGTTTTCAGTGTATAATGAAGAGAGGGCAGCATTTTGACCTGTACATCTTCTCCAATCAAATCATTTTTAAGATTACAAGCAATATTTTTAAGATTACCTGTCATTTAGAACAGCTTGCCTGGTCCGTGGTACACACTGTAGCCAGTCGATCAGAAAGCCGCCCAGGATGTAATTTCAACCACCAGACCGTTCTAAGCGAACTCAGCCGTAATCATGTAATAAACTGTAGAGAGATATTTGCAAGGTACTGTATTCAAAGAAAAATTTCATTGCTATAGTAAGCAGGAGGAGTGCCTGGAGCAAAAGTATACACACAGGCACTCCTAAGTGCAGCAGATGTTGACGAACAATGGGGTCGGATTATGGTGGTAACTTTGTAGTAGATGCCCAATTTTGTGTCATCACGTGAGATGGTCCTATGTCATTCTGCACTACCAGTGTGTTACATGCTTGTCATTTAGAAATGACATCAACTCATGCAGATTTCACGTTACTATGTAGCCTAGGTGAGTTACATTCAGATAAGAAGACAGGGGCACACCATCTCTAATATCACTAAGCTCTATATAGCAGTATAGGGTTCAAACTAACTCCTAAAATGAAGATACGTTTAATTTACTGACGGCACTTGTTTTGGACCACTGTCACATTCGCGTCTCATTCGGTTCTCTTCAGCCAATGTCGTTCATGTGGGTAACGTGATATGACGAACCACAGTAGCAATATGTGGCCAGTGTCCAGCCGACTAATAATGAACGGGAAGCTACAGGGTGACAATTATTGAACTATATGAATAAGAAAGTAAATTAGTTACGAACTACGGCATACACATACTTTATTCGTCGTATAAATGTCACTACAAGTATTCGAATTTAGGTTATGTGGCACACACGAATAGCGGCAATTCTGCATAACCCACTGAAGTGTCGGAACATCGTTGCTGTCCATGACCTTCTGAATGGCTGCTTTCAGCAGAGCAATGTTTTTGGGGTTACCGCTGTACACCTTAATATAGCCACACAAAAAGGAGTCGCATGTGTTCAGATCCGGAGATATGGCGGCCCATCGAGGCTTGCTAGTGGCGTCTGGATACCCCAGGGCCAGAATACGGTCTCCAAACTGCTCAGCCAGGACATCAAACTCTTTCCTACTTCGGGGGAGGGTTCGAGCTCCATCTTGCATCTTGTCGAAATCAGGGTCGCTTTGGATAATGGAGATGAAATCATCTTCCAAAACCTTCATGTACCATTCGGTAGTCACCGTGCCATCAAGAAATATTGCATCGATTATTCCATGATTGTACATTGCACATCACACTGTCACCCGTTGCGGGTGATGGGACTACTCGACAGCGAAATGCGGATTCTCAGTCCCCCAAACGCGCCGATTTTGCTTACTGACGAACTCATACAACCGAAAGTGGGCTTCGTCGTTAAACCACACCGTATTCTCATCAAAGTCCTGTTCGTCAATTCTGTGGACAATAGTTTTGACGAAACGGAACCACTGTGTCATGGCCCTGGGCTTAATGGCTGATGGGTTTGACTTTTGTATGGGACGAGGTGCAGGTCTTCAACAACAATTTGTCGCAGTGTCTCCAGATTGATTCCCACCTTTTGTGCAGCTCATCTGATCGATTTCTTGGGGCTGGATTGAAACGTAGCGCGTGTCTTCTCGATGTTTTCAGTCGTTTTCACTCTTTTTGGACGACTGACTTTGCCAGCACTGCCATAAGAAACACTGCCTGTTCACTCAAACTTGCGAATCAAATTCTTGATTGTTAGCACACTTGGACCGGTTGTCTTCAGCTTGAATGTGGTCGCAAACTTCCTTTGAGCCGCAGCTGGGCTGTTATTGCTCGCATAGCGGGCCTTCACAAGCGCAATATGCGCAGACACGCTGTACTGTGACTTTTCACGTGCAAATGGCCGACAACAACAAGGAGCGTGTGCAAGCGCATACTATTCCCGTCGTTCCCCGCGGCCAGTTGTGCAGTTTGAACGTTGTAACGCAAGCCGTTCAGAAGTTACAACCATTTTATTTCATATAGTTCAATAATTGTTAGCCTGTCCGCCATGATAGCTGAATGGTGCCGGTACAGTAGCTCAGCGTGTTCGGTCAGAGGGTTTAGCTACCCTCTGTAATAAAAAAACTGTGTGAACGGATCAATTCAACGAACAATACAGAACAGAATGAGAAATTAAAAAAAAGGTCACCGTTACGGACTACCATTCTGAGGGGCACCGGTTCGATTCCTGGCTGGGTCGGGGATTTTAGCCGCTCAGGTACTGGGTGTTGTGTTGTCTTCGTCATCATTTCATCCCCATCCGGCATGCAGGTCGCCCAATGTGGCGTCGAATGTAATAAGACCTGCACCACGGCGGCCGGACTTTCCCCGCAAGGGGCCTCCCGGCCAATGACGCCAAGCGCTCATTTTTTTTTTTCATTTCATACTGTATGTAATACACGTATCGTGTCGGTGATACGGAAACTAACTAGTAAAATAACGTATTCCACTTCTCCGCATGTATTGTGCGAAATACCGTAGAAGAGAGCAATTGCGACTGAACTGTGAAACGAAAGAAACTTTACCTAGGAGGAGATGAAAACGATGAAGGAGAAGACGCAATTTCTCATCGACAGTGAGATCATTAGTATACAGCATAAGATCAACTAGACAAAGAGGGCCAAAAATCCGACAGCTGTGTTTTTTGGAGTTATGCACTGATGCTAGAACGTAAATGAGGAAGACAAAGTCGAGACTGAGTCTCACTCCTGCCGAGTAACATCTCCCACGGGGAAGGCCTCAGACACGGCCAACCGATTCGGCTCAAATTTGGCAGGTCGCTTGTGTACAGCCTAAAACGAAGGAATCTAAGATATTTTGGGTCAACATCCCCGCAAGTTTGAAAAAATCGCCCCTAAAGGTTATGACGAGCAATCGACTCAAAATTGGCGGGATCGATAGATAATTGTAAATAGAGCATTTTTCATCATCAGGTATAGGGTCCGAAAATGCATACTTTTCCAGAAATTGATGTAAGAAACTTTTACAACTGCCGATTCTGTGCCCACAGCACCGATAGCGCAACGGCCAAGATAATTTCGAAGAAACCTAGCGGATGTTGTTCTTTTCGTTTGTATTTTTCCATATCTCAATTCATAGGGATAGGAGGGTTAATAAGGTATGTATTATTATCATTCCTTATTGATTTACTTACCTTATTAACCTCCTATCCCTATCAACTGAGATATGGAAAAATACAAACGAAAAGAATAACATCCGCTACTTTTCTTCGAGATTCGACCCCGGGTTTTCCGATTCACAGCCAATTACCTTGGCCATCGCGCCATTGGCGCTGTCGGCGAATGACGTTTACCGGGTGGGTACGGAAGGGACAGTTCTAAAAGTTTCTTTCCTCGATTTCTACAAACATTTTGCGTTTTCGGACCCTGTACCTGATGATGAAAAATGCTCTATTTACAATTATCTATCGATCCCTCCAATTTTCAGTAGATTGCTCTTCATAACCTTTAGGGACGATTTTCTCAAAATTGCGGAGGTGTTGACCCAAGATACCTTAGAGTCCTTCGTTTTAGGTTGTTCAAAAGCGACGTGCCAAATTCGAGCCGAATCGGTTGGCCGTGTCTGAAGCCTTCCCCTTGTCCGTGTCTGATCCATTATCTGCCTACACATATTACTAAATTAAAGTTCCCCGCCCCATTTTTCTGTCTATGCGTGAAGGCTAATCTCAGGAACTGCTGTAGGGTATTTAGATATGGGTTTCACTGATCCACGAGGGACTTTTACGTGTATAATTTACAAGCGAACCCGGCAATCCTTCACAGTTGCTAAATATCTATAGTGATTGGCTACACCTCCTAACTTCCTTCTGCACCCTCTCTTTGCCAATCACCTCCCCTCTCCTCTCTCTCTCTCTCCAACTCCTCCTCCACATATCTCTCTCCTCCTCCTCCTCCTCCTCCTACCTTTCTCTATCCATCCCCTCCTTACCCCTCTCTATGCCAATCACCTCCCCTCTCCTCTCTCTCTCCAACTCCTCCTCCACATATCTCTCTCCTCCTCCTCCTCCTCCTCCTACCTTTCTCTATCCATCCCCTCCTTACCCCTCTCTTTGTCAATCACCTCCCCTCTCCTCTCTCTCTCCAACTCCTCCTCCACATATCTCTCTCCTCCTCCTACCTTTCTCTATCCATCCCCTCCTTACCCCTCTCTTTGTCAATCACCTCCCCTCTCCTCTCTCTCTCCAACTCCTCCTCCACATATCTCTCTCCTCCTCCTACCTTTCTCTATCCATCCCCTCCTTACCCCTCTCTTTGTCAATCACCTCCCCTCTCCTCTCTCTCTCCAACTCCTCCTCCACATATCTCTCTCCTCCTCCTACCTTTCTCTATCCATCCCCTCCTTACCCCTCTCTATGTCAGTTTTCACCCCCTCCCTCTCTGTCCACCACTCCTACCCTCCCGTCTCTTATCTCTGATCTTGAGCCTTATTTAATTCATTGCCAAAGAAACCTTGACTGGAAACTGAAGTCCATTAAAATTAATATGTCAGTCGGTTGGCGTCATTGGCATTCCGGGTACGAGAGACCTCTGCCGGAACTCTCAGAATAGTAGCTTCAGTAACAGTTTCGCATTGTTTTAATCTGCAAATGGGTGGCATTAGAAAGCTTCTGACGATTCAGATTCCGTAGTAGTTTTCTAATCATATACCGATAGCCATAACTACGACTTTCCTATATTTACTTAAAATCGAACGTGTATACAACTTAGAGAATAATGGGAGAAATAATGCTTCTAATGGCTATGTACTTCAATTGAAATGTAACCTGACTGCAAGAAAGACAACGAAAATGCACTTTTTCACAGAACTGCAATGTACAGCGTTACCTTCCTCGCAACCGATTTCAGCAGAAAACCTGTACATATTGTTTAAAAAATATGTATAATTTATCCATATGAAAGTTTATTCTAGCCTCATACAAAAATCTGAAGTAGGTTGCTCATAGCCTTTCCGAGATTTTTGTTATCAAATTGCCTTTTATATAGTTTATGTAGATTTATACACCGTAGACATTAAAAATATTATAACTTAGTCCGTTCGTACTTTTATGAAGGAAGTTAGTCAACACATTTTTGAGAATTTTGCTATCGTTTCCCTGTTATATGGAACATATATGTTTATATACCACATATATTTCAAAAATACGTAGTCTACATCCTTGCGGACATTTATTACAGTGCCGTTTAAAACTATGGCGTAAATCAAGCAAGAACGCTTTGAGATTTTTGGTAACAACGTTAAACAACGACTTGTCTTTACATAGCAGTATGGATATAAATTATCGCTACGCCAAGAAATTCGCTCGGTCGCAGGTACATAACGCTATCCGTGCGAAGCCGAGGTGGGTCGATAGTGTCACATACTCCAGTACGAGGAAGAAAACGCCTGTAAGAATTGTAATTTCGACGAACAGAATCATTTTTAGCATGCCCGTGTATGTTGGTAATAACCCGGTTTTAACACAATGCAGGGAACTTATAACACTACCGTCCGCTACTGCTATACCATAACCTTAAAGTTGGAGGCAGGTCGTGAAATAAAACTATCTTGTTAAAACAATCATGGTATAAAGCAACAGAGCAGTGTTACCCACTGAAAGGAATTTTGTTGCGTTGAACGTGATGTACCTGACGGAGGTGGCTTATCGGAAGTGAAAGTCAGAATTACGTAAATATTTAAACAGTAACAAACAATAATTTACCTATCCACAGCGTCCAAATGAGAATAAAAACGGTCGCCAGGCTAAGTAGGCATGAGAATGAGTAACATTCTTATTTAACTACTGAAAGTAAGTAACTTCAATGAGCAAACACAGCCTATACTTTTGTCACTCGATAGTGCAATGAACTCTGACACCTGCATATGTTCACTTTAAGTTTGGAACTGACAGAGGAGAACAAACTATTTGCGTAAATATAACAGATAACAGTAGACACTATTACTTTCAGGACTTATTCAGACTGAATGGTCTCAATGACGTTACTATTAATGTTCACTGTAGAATCGTATATTGGACATAGATTCAATATTACTTTTCAAATTTATTCCTATCTGGCATGAAATATGGATATGGTTTACAGCAAAATTAGTTATTGTGCATAGATTAAGTCTCTCACTAACTAAACACCTTTCTACGTAGAATGAACATTAAATGGAGTTCATTAACAAATTACTTATCACTGTCTTTTGAATAAAGAAGTTAGTGTTTTCATAGATAGTGGTCTTTCTATTAATCGTTATCTAGCTTGAGCACAATAGACAAACTGTGGATCCTATTACACCATTAATATGCACTTTCAATTCTCAAGAGAGGCAAGCACTTAACAAACATGAGTATATAACTTTCCACAAATGCAATATTGACATATTTGTAAGAAACTGACTCACCTTCTACAATTTACAACAGGCAACACTATGATCTATAACCAAGGAAAACTTTATAAGCCTCGGTTGTAAGAACTTTTAATTTTTAAAAGCAACAGCAAATTGTTTACTAAAAAGAACATTTCAAGCCAAACTACAGTAATATTTACTTTTGGAACTAACCTCTAGATGGTTTATTGCCTGTCTTTATTATCACAGTCTTCTATATTCAAGTCAGTGATTAAATAGGTAACTTTGAAAGCCCACACAACTTTAAATTGGACTATTTCAATCACTGGGAGGCTTTCACAAAGTTACATTTACTACCTCCCACAATTTTACCAAATCCACAGTAAATCTGAATACTCCCTTCTTACCAAATATCAAACAACATTATTTAATTAACTGTTTGGCTTTGAAGCTTCCATTTCTTCCACGACAAGGACTCGGTAAACATTGCTCAAACGGAGAGGAACCTGAAAGGTGTTGTGATAAGGGAATCGATGTAGGTACACAAATTCAGTTATAAGTAACCTTGTATTTCAGCACAATAAAACATCCAATGAGCTGATCGTTCACTTTACATATTTACAATTCCTTGGTTCCTTTTCAGCGATTGCGCATCGTGGTGGCGAGTGCATGTCGGTGGGTGGATTTGCAGGCGGAAATGCTTGACTCTGTCATTTCTTGGAAGCGATTATAGATACCGATTCCAGAACAGTTCCATCTCGTTATCCATCCATTCGAGGCACTGAAAAGCGGCACGAAAGGCCTCTCTCGGCACCAGCACAATACACAAGTTTTACATGAGCAGTTGACAGTTTGATAGCTCGTCCCCGACTGACTCTTAATCCACCTTTCTATCCATGCCAACCACATTTTGCGCGCGCTGCATGCTTCCGTTCCCGAGGGGAACCACAACACCTTTTACATACAAAATAACTAAGAACCCTAAGTGAAGGTCAGCAGTTCACATAACACCAACCAAACACATTAAATAAAACAGAACATTTGCACATATTGACATTTCTACAAAAAATTATTTAATTATTACAATTATATACATTAAGTTTTGTTTTCTCCCAATGAGACAAAGAATTTAAATGATAGATACATTACATTGCATAGAACCAAACCATGACATCCAAGTTTTTACAAAATAAATCAGTACATCATTAGATCTATGGTGTCACAAACTGAAATTGTTAATTACCTCGTGGTCTTTAGCGTGATTCTAAGAAAGAAGACAGTGGGTGGCTATAAGGAAGGTCAATGGAATTTTAAAAAAAACTAGATTAGATCTGAAATTACGAAATGGAAAGACGATGTAAGAAACGTGAAAAGGTTGTTTAAATGGAAAGTAGTACGGTGGCCGTAGGGTATTACTCTTTATAAAGCGTGCTAATTTCTTGAAACAAGTCCTCCATAATCCTCTTAACAGTTAATTATTTTCTTCACTAATGAGATATCGTTGCGATAAATTACCCTTTTAAGACAGAAACTTCTTAAGTGTTCTTAACAAGCAGAGGCGTAAGTCTGGAAATTAAAAAGTTAGCAATGTACAGTAAGCGTGCCAGAGGACCATTAACTAAAGGTGTTAGGAAGTTGAGCAGCAGCGTCGAACAGAGAACTGCCACGTAACGCTATCTGCGTCTGAGGGGCTCAAGAGTGTTGGCGGAAGTACCCAGCGAACTTCGATAAATTGTCGAGGTTTGGGACTTGAGCTCTCTTCACATCTTCTTGTTGGAAACAATTTTGTAGGTAGACGGGATTCTTGACACTTGTGGCTTAGACATCCACTGCGTAGTTTCCCTGTGGAATTGTCTTAGATACGAGACGAACTTCCTCAGTATGTTGAGATGGACATGAACTCCACACTTCAGGAAAAGTCGATAAAGAGTTCACTAATACCCCTACTTCACCTTTAGATAGATGAGAGTTTACATGCCAGTTACTGTAAGTCTGTGGGCGAAAGCATACACACCAGTTGTGTCCAAGACTATTGACTATTGCTTTCCTACCCAGAGGCATCTACGCAACAGTACATTTGTTAACCTTTGTTGGAAACATTGTGAAATGTGTTGTAATCATGTTGGAGGTGGTAGGCGTGATGGAAGAACAGGGGGTTCTGACAATAGTGAGCTAACGAGGGTTAGTAATTCTGTTACAACTTCTGCAGATATACTAAGGCCAAGACACGTAACAGCTTGGAGGGATATTCCAGGTGAAAAACCAGTACATGTATTACCTACAGAGAATTAATTTAAGACCAGACGATTTCGCACCTACTACGAAATCTGTGGATCGGTTTTCCCATCAGAATTTCCCTTTCCTTATCATTCATAGATGAGACCTACTTTAAACGATCTGATGACGTTAACAGCTTACATGCATACATCTACAACTGTGAGAACCCAGGTGTGACTGAGGGTCTGTTGTGACTTTTTAAGCTGGAATGGTTCATGATCATGTGGGGGATTTGTACTACTACTAGCTCTCTTAACTGTGGCAACTTACCGTCAGTTCCTGCGTTCCTCGCTTATGGAACAGTTGGAAATAATACCGGTCACTGGGAATCGCAACCAGACAATTTTAAAAGTCCACTGGAGCGCTTGCAATTCGATATGGATCACTAGATGTCACTGCTACGTCTCTGAACGCTAGTATTGCCGTGTTGCAGTGCTGGCCTTGGTGAGCTACAGTGCCATGTCCATTGTGCCTGTCAGTTGGTGCTCACGGTCGTACCACAAAGCTAGTCACATTGTGGCTCTGCCTTCAGTTGTCTATCTGCTGTGCCCTCGTATCACTCATATGACACATCGTTGTATCTTGCTTTCAGATTTCACTAAGTCTCTGGTTTCCACTCTCAGGATTGGTCACTGGAAAAATTTGGAAATTTGTAGTAAGTTTCTATGGGACCAAACTGTTGAGGTCATCGGTCCCTAGGCGTAAACACTGCTTAAACTTAAACTAACTTACGCTAAAGACAACACACCCGCCCATGACCGACAGAGGACTCGAACCTTCGGCGGGAGGAACCGCGCGAACCGTGGCAAGGTGCCTTAGATAGCGCAGCTATCCCGCGAGGCTTGATCATTGGATCTTGTTTATCTGCCACGCTGTCTCCGTGTCCACTTTCATTTTGTGGTTTGTCCTCCTGTTCACACTCGACTATCTGCTGTTGACGACCCACTGCATTATATTGTTGGTACACGCACTAGCTTTCCCCTCTGCGGAACACTGAATTTATCAAGACCTGTCATGTTCTCAGAACGTTTACCTTATTTAATGTTCCCTCACATTCGTTCTTCGTCGACATCTCCAGAGTTTGACCTATATCATTCCTGATGCCGACAGAGCTAAGCAGACAACCCAAATCGATACATCAATTAAGTATTTGTTAGAAAATCCGAAGAAATTCTGGTCGTACATAAAGTACACAGGCGGCAAGACGCAGTCAATACCTTCGCTGCGCAGTGCCGATGGTACTGTTACCGACGACTGTGCCGCTAAAGCGGAGTTATTGAACGCAGTTTTCCGAAATTCCTTCACCAGGAGGGAAGACGAATGGAACATTCCAGAATTTGAAACACGAACATCTGCTAGCATGAGTTTCTTAGAAGTAGATACCTTAGGGGTTGCGAAGCAACTCAAATCGCTTGATACGGGCAAGTCTTCAGGTCCAGATTGTATACCGATTAGGTTCCTTTCAGATTACGCTGATACAATAGCTCCCTACTTAGCACTCATATACAACCGCTCGCTCACCGATAGATCTGTACCTACAGATTGGAAAATTGCGCAGGTCGCACCAGTGTTTAAGAAGGGTAGTAGGAGTAATCCATCTAACTACAGACCTACATCATTGACGTCGGTTTGCAGTAGGGTTTTGGAGCATACACTGTATTCAAACATTATGAATCATCTCGAAGGGAACGATCTATTGATACGTAATCAGCATGGCTTCAGAAAACATCGCTCTTGTGCAACGCAGCTAGCTCTTTATTCGCACGAAGTAATGGCTGCCATCGACAGGGGATCTCAAGTTAATTCCGTATTTCTAGATTTCCGGAAAGCTTTTGACACCGTTCCTCACAAGCGACTTCTAATCAAGCTGCGGGCCTATGGGGTATCGTCTCAGTTGTGCGACTGGATTCGTGATTTCCTGTCAGGAAGGTCGCATTTCGTAGTAATAGACGGCAAATCATCAAGTAAAACTGAAGTGATATCAGTTGTTCCCAGGGAAGCGTCCTGGGACCTCTGCTGTTCCTGATCTATATAAATGACCGGGTGACAATCTGAGCAGTTCTCTTAGGTTGTTCGCAGATGATGCTGTAATTTACCGTCTAGTAGGGTCATCCGAAGACCAGTATCAGTTGCAAAGCGATTTAGAAAAGATTGCTGTATGGTGTGGCAGGTGGCAGTTGACGCTAAATAACGAAAAGTGTGAGGTGATCCACATGAGTTCCAAAAGAAATCCGTTGGAATTCGATTACTCGATAAATAGTACAATTCTCAAGGCTGTCAATTCAACTAAGTTCCTGGGTGTTAAAATTACGAACAACTTCAGTTGGAAAGACCACATAGATAATATTGTGGGGAAGGCGAGCCAAAGGTTGCGTTTCATTGACAGGACACTTAGAAGATGCAACAAGTCCACTAAAGAGAAAGCTTACACTACACTCGTTCGTCCTCTGTTAGATTATTGCTGCGCGGTGTGGGATCCTTACCAGGTGGGATTGACGGAGGACATCGAAAGGGTGCAAAAAAGGGCAGCTCGTTTTGTATTATCACGTTATAGGGGAGAGAGTGTGGCAGATATGATACACGAGTCGGGATGGAAGTCATTACAGCAAAGACGTTTTTCATCGCGGCGAGACCTTTTTACGAAATTTCAGTCACCAACTTTCTCTTCCGAATGCGAAAATATTTTGTTGAGCCCAACCTACATAGGTAGGAATGATCATCAAAATAAAATAAGAGAAATCAGAGCTCGAACAGAAAGGTTTAGGTGTTCGTTTTTCCCACGCGCTGTTAGGGAGTGGAATAGTAGAGAGAGAGTATGATTGTGGTTCGATGAACCCTCTGCCAAGCACCTAAATGTGAATTGCAGAGTAATCATGTAGATGTAGATGTACATCTACACTCTGCAGACCACCGTGAGGGGCATAGCACAGGGTATGTTCCACTGTAACAGTTATAAGGGTTTCTTCCTGTTCATTCACGTATGGAGCGCGGGAAGAATGTTTGTTTAAATGCCTCTGTGCATGCAGTAATTAGTCTGACATTATCCTCATGATCCCCACCTGAGCAATACGTGGAGATTGTAGTAGGTTCCACAGCAATCATTTAAATCCAGATCTCAAAATTTTGTTAACAGACCTTTTTCAGATAGTTTACGTCTATTTTCAGGAGTCTCCCAGTTCAGTTCCTACAGTGTCGCTGTGACAAACTCCAACAAATCAAACAAACCTGTAGCCATTCGTGTTGCTCTCCTCTGTATACCGGCGGGATCAGGGATTTTCTCTTCCTCGTGATGGCTGGGTGTTGTGTGCTGTCCTTAGGTTAGTTAGGTTTAAGTAGTTCTAAGTTCTAGGGGACTGATGACCATAGATGTTAAGTCCCATAGTGCTCAGAGCCATTTGAACCATTTTTTTCCTCTGCATACATTCAATACTCCCTGTTGATCCTTTTTGGCAAGGGTGTTACACACTTGAGCAAAATTCTAGAACCGGTCACACGAGTGATTTGTAAACAATCTCCTCTGCAGACTGATTGCACTTCCCCAGTACTCTACTGATAAACCGAAGTCTACCACCAGCTTTACCCACTACTGAGCCTATGTGGTCTCACATGCACCTTCAGTTTCTGTCTTAGAGGAATTGAGTGTCTTGTCTACTGCGACAAATACATCACCTTCATTTCACTTTTGCCTATCCTTTCGACATAAACTTAAATGTTCTCAAACATTTTAGTAATATCGATTTCAGGTTTCAATCAGCGTTCTGCACCTAGTATTATATGAGCTTCATTGCTTTTCATGAGCGCTTCAAACCCTGGGACTTTGTCGCGAATCCTTCGGCACTTTACCATTACGATTTTAATACTCTCTCCTGTGGGAGGCATTTTTTCGATCTTGCACTGATACTTCTGGGTCTCCTACAGCTGTCGTTTTCTGGACTGGATGGAAAGTCACCTTGCGTGTACCCCACATACAGTCAGCTACATGACTGTCTGCTTCTGATGTATTACCAACCGACCCATTTAGGGGGACCCTATAGTTCCCAACCTTATGGCGCAAGAACAGACTACTGCCGTACTCAACATTTCTTTGAAAGTATGAAGCATTTGGTGCAGCTCAGGGCACACTGTCTCAACACGAGTTAGAAATTTATTCCAACAAGCCTTTAATAAAACGTAATTTGTGTACAATTGTCGTTATTCGCTGTCAGAACGTAAAGGACATTTCAGTCGCTAAACTCATAATTGATGGTTGAAAGGAACGTGTTCCTTAACAAAAAGAAAAAGGTTGGTTCTTGGTGCAAGACCCATCGCTGCTCAGAATTTGTCAGTAATTCATTATAACACCCTACACGAGTTGTAATTCAGAGCTGAATAAAGGCTCCATTATGCCTGAAACGTCTTGTCTATTAATGCACAATACGCAGCTTACTCATTCACTGTAAGTTTGTCTTTTCTGTACCTGTTATTAAAATATTCTTGTAGACCTTCTGCAATGATATAGAATTATGTTACTGTGAAGATATATACTGTAAGATATAGCCATGGCCGAAATCATTTTCGCTATGGATATCTATACTAATAATAAAATTGTAAAACCACTGTGTTTTCACGGGTAACGTGAGCGTAGCTTGGGGCAACATATAGGCTTTATTTCATCAAAATCAGATCACGGGAAATAAGATACTGTGTCTTAAAATTTTGTCTTCAGTCATCACGTCTGTCTATTTGAACACGTTGATTTCCAAAACTGCTAGAGGAAACTTCACAGGGTTTTCGCAAATTATTTGAGCATATCTTGGGGCAACATATAGGATTTATTTCATGAAAATTGTACACGTAAAAAAGATATCTTAATTTAAATCTCATAAGTGTCAAAGTGTGTTCATGTGTTATCTTTTGACGACTAAACTGCTGAACCAATTTTGATTAAATTTGGTACAGAGACAGCATGAATGCTGAGAAAGGATGCTGGCTACTTCAGAAAGTATGTAGTAGAAGATATTTGTTGATTTGAAGAATATTAATGCAAACCAGGAAAAAAATATTTACTCTTCGATAAAGCTAATTATTCTTTTACTTTTCAACTTTAAAGATATTTGCGAAAATACTTTTACTGATTAATATGTTCTACATAATAATACGCAACACAATGAATACAATGCTGATATAATCCTCAATGTATTTAATCAATACTTCCATACTATAATACATGTGACAGTATCTCTGTTAAATGTTCACAATTAAATTGCTGAACAAATTTTGGTGAAATTTGGTATGGAGGTTGGTTGAACCCTGAGGAGGAACCTAACCTGATTTAGAAATTCAAAAAAATGAAAGCCGTCACCTACAAGTGTAAAGTAGGGGACGGAGCAGCTTTTTTTTCCATCAGTGAACATAAACGACGTTAAAAATTATTAAATTTGTTGAATAATGAAAATGATTTGCAGAATGTAGGTACTTCAACTGCATGATGCATAGTTACGTGCTCCTACCTACGCCTACGCCCATCCACATACACCACACAGCTCCGCAGCAACACTGTGTGTGCGTGTCACTTTGTCGTGCATCTTGTGACATGTGTTCGGGAAGAAGGGGGGGGGTGGGGGGGAGAGAGCAGCGCGCCTCACAGTCTACACTTACACACCCAGGCAGACATGTAAGGGCACCTGACGTTACTGCGTGTGCAGCAGCTTACTTACCTACCATCACTCAGCCACGATAACAGCTAGTTACGGAATATGCCACATATTAACGCTTGAAAGTGGGACATATACAAAATAGGAAAAAGGAGCTTTGCAAAACAGTAGAAGATGGATAATACCAACATCATGCAGTTCAGTTTATTTGTGCGATGTTAACACAGTAAAGGACGTGAAAGATTTACACATCTGCATTTACGAAAAAGTCGCTGCAAATTGACAAGTATTATGTCGCTCTTCCTGTCTTCCCAATAGTTATCGAATCATATTTGAAAAGGAAATAACGCCGAATAATTTTAAAAAGCTGGCGCAACTTCTGTATTCATACGGAAAAAGAAATGCATCTTTGGAAACAATCAGTTTTCTACAACATTGTTTGATATAGTGAAGGCCCCATGGGATGTCCTGGGTGCTGTCTTTCCGCGAGAAACCAGTTATGGCGAGTAAGAACGAAAAACACCGTAAACCATATGTTTTGTTGTAAATAACATATTAAAGGAAATTTACAAATGTATGTTACTTATACTTTTAATAGAAATTGGTTAATATGATTAAAAATAAACAGACACAGTTAGCTGTAATTGGTTAAAACTGTGTATGATAGATGGGAACGGAAACAGTGCTTTTGTCTCCCTATTTTTACTTCTTGCATACTACAGTACATTCTATTAAATGTGAACGTAATTCATCTCAAGGAGAAAATAACTGTTTCACCAGTTCCTAGATTTTTAATACCTTAGTCAAAGCCGAAACTATTGCAGTGACAATTCCTCGCGGAATTATGCGTCATTCTCGAAACTAGTTTTTGTCTAGAAGTATTCACACATTAAAAACGTGTCAGATGTGGGCAGTTTCACTACTATATGCAAGTAATTTACATCAAAGACCTGTACAGTGGAGGTCGTTGCTGAATGGGTTTGCTAGTATAAAAATTTGATTTAAAAAAAAATTCTAATTTGATTTTTATTTTTCATTTGATGTTCGTCAATGCCTTCTGTCAGGCGGTAACTTGCAACGTCTCAGGCACGTTTTCCAAAACCAGATAGAACCACCCTGAAACTTACGTGTTGAACCATCAGCAGCTAAACTCACGTGTTGCTCACGAGGTAACGCTACCGAACAACGCGTCTTACGATCTGACCGACCAATAGGGAGGCTTGGAGGTGGTCAAGTGGGTGCGGAACCGCAGCCAGCTGGCGGGAGAGGACACGCCGTTCGCTCTGTTCTGCTGGCAGTTTCCAAACCGAGCAGACGCCCTCCTCTCCTCGCGACCGCTACGGTCGTAGGTTTGAGTCCTGCCTCGGGCATGGATGTGTATGATGTCCTTAGGTTAGTTAGGTTTAAGTAGTTCTTAGTTCTAGGGGACTGATGACCTCAGAAGTTAAATCCCATAGTGATCAGGGCCATTTGAACCATTTGAACCCTCTTTGGCGGCTGCCCATTCAGTCCCGGCGGCTCCTCTAGGCCTGCCTTTTTACGGCATTAAACTCTTATGATTATGAAAATATGTTTTCTTTACGGGTGCCTACAGCTTTCCCCTCCTGGCCAATCCTGACGCATTAACAGACCTCTCATTTTCTTAGATAATAAGGTACTGACCTCACTCTATGTTTTTATATTTATCTCGAAACGTTTTGTTTTGAGTGTCAGTTTACACTGAGGCGACAAGCCACGGGATAGGGTTATGCACATATACAGATGGCGGTACAATCGGATACACAAGGTATACAAGGGCGGCAATGCGTTGTCGGAGCTTTCATCTCGACTCAGGTGATTCATGTGAATACATTTCCGAGGTCATTGTTTCCGCACCACGGGAATTAACAGACTCTGACCGCGGAGTAGTACGTGGACATTCCATTTCGATAATCGTAAGAAAATTCAATATTCCTGATCCACAGTGTCAAGAGTGTCCTAAGAACACTAAATTTCGGAAATTACCTCGCGCCACGGGCAACGCGGTGGCCGAGGGCCTGTACTTAACGTCAAAGAGCAGCTGTGTTTGCGTAGAGTTGTCAGTGCTAACAGATAAGCAACATTGCGTGAAATCACCGAAGAAACCAATGGGGAACGTATGGCGAATTTATCTGTTAGGACAGTGTGGCGAAAACGCGTTAATGGGTTGCAGCAGCAGACAACGGACGAGAGTTCCTTTGCTGACAGCACTACATCGTGCCGGCCGTAGAGGGCCGAGCGGTTCTAGGCGCTACAGTCTGGAACCACGCTGCTGGTATGGTCGCAGGTTCGAATCCTGCCTCGGGCATGGATGTGTGTGATGTCCTTAGGTTAGTTAGGTTTAAGTAGTTCTAAGTTCTAGGGGACTGATGACCTGAGAAGTTAAGTCCCATAGTGCTCAGAGCCATTTGAACCATTTTTGAACCACTACATCGCCTTCGCCGCCTGTGATGGTGACCATATATGTTGGACCCTAGACGACTGTAGGACCGTGGCCTGAACAGATGAGCCACGGACCCAAGTTGCCAGCAACGCACTGCATAAGCCGATGATGATTCCACAATAGTGTGGGGTCCTCTGGTCTGCTTAACCGACCATTGACTGGAAATGATTATGTTCAGCTACTTGGAGGTCATTTGCAGCCATTCATGGACTTCATGTTTCAAACGAAAATGTCATGTCGCCGGACCACAATCGTCCACCATTGGTTTTGAAGAACATTCTGGAATGTTCGAGCAAATGATTTGGCTATCCAGATCCCCTGACATGGTTCAAATGGCTATAAGCACTGTGGGATTTAACATCAGTACCTTCGACTAAGAGCTACACTACTGGCCATTAAAATTGAGAGATCTGGAGAATGTGCTGGCCAGGTCAGCAGTCGAACATTTTCTGTATCCAGAAAGGCCCCTACAGGTCCTGCAACATGCGGTCGTGCATTATCCTACTGAAATGTAGGATTTTGCAGGGATCGAATGAAGGGTAGAGCCACGGGTCGTAACACATCTGAAATGTAGCGTTCACTGTTCAAAGTGGCGTCAATGCGAACAAGAGGTGACCGAGACGTGTTACCAATGGCACCCCATACAATCACGCTGGGTGATACGCCAGAAGGGCGATGACGAATACACGCTTCCTAAGTGCGTTCGCCGCGATGTTGCCATGCGACCGTCATGATGCTGTAACCAGAATGACGTTTTGCCATTCATGCACCCAGGTTCGTCGTTGAGTACACCATCGCAGGCGCTCCTGTCTGTGATGCAGCGTCAAGGGTAACCACAGTCATGGTCTCCGATCTGATAGCCCATGCTGCTGCATACGTCGTCGAACTGTTCGTACAGATGGTTGTTGTCTTGCAGACGTCCCCATGTGTTGACTCAGGGATCGAGACGGGGCAGCACGATCCGTTACAGCCATGCGGATAAGATGCCTGTCATCTCGACTGCTAGTGATACGAGGCCGCTGGGATCCAGCACGGCGTTCTGTATTACCCTCCTGAACCCACCGATTCCATATTCTGCTAACAGTATTTGCATCTCGACCAATGCGAGCAGCAATGTCGCGATACGATAAACCGCAATCGCGATAGTCTAGAATCTGACATTCATCAAAGTCGGAAACGTGATGGTACGCATTTCTCCTCCTTACACGAGGCATCACAACAAGGTTTCACCAGGCAACGTCGGTCAACTGCTGTTTGTGTATGAGAAATCGGTTGTAAACTTTCCTCGTGTCAGCATGTTGTAGGTGTCGCCACCGGCGCCAACCTTGTGTGAATGCTCCGAAAAGCTAATCATTTGCATATCACAGCATCTTCTTCCTGTCGGTTAAATTTCGCGTATGTAGCACGTCATCTTCGTAGTGTACCAATTTTAAAGGCCACGGACGTCACACACAGCCATGATCGAGGCAGGATTCGAACCTGCGACCGTAGCAGCAGCTCGGTTCCAGACTGAAGCGCCTAGAACTACTCGGCCATCCGACATGAATCCCATCGAATATTTGTGGGACGCAATCGAGAGGTCAGTTTGCGCCCAGCGCCTTGGACCGGGCACACTTTCGCAGTTACGGATGTCTGTAATATCAGCATGGCTCAATATTTCTTCATGGGACTTCCAGCGACTAGTGTCTGTGCGATGTCGAGCTGCTGAAGTGCGCTGGACAGAAGCAAGACCGGCACAATATTAGTACGTATTCCATGACTTTTGTCACCTCAGAGTAACACACAGCGAAATCATGTATCTGTCGTTCTAATTTTCATATGGATATCATGGCTACATTTACAGTCATAGATTACAGTGTCACAGCCACTCAGTGAGAAAACATTTTTAATGCATTATCGCCCCTCACCTGTGTCACGTAAGCAAACAAAATGCTATTGTGAGCACTGAGTTCACAAATGCAGGAGCTGTCAACAAAGGCAAGCGCCCACATGCCAGGAATATGAGCGTTTATCGACGGCGGCTGGGTACAATGACCCCCTGCCATGAACGCGCAGGCACCGCCGATAAGGGCCGTGTCAGCCGAGGGAATCCTGTTTACCTGCTTATTTGGAAACTGAGATAAAAGTTAGCCGGCACTCGCCTTTGATTATAAATTAAAAGCACACAACTGGAAACTCTCCACTGTTTTAACATGACAAGACGTAAAGGTCCTAATTTACTGTCAGTTCGTTCCAACTTTCATCACTGTAACACCTCGAAAAGAAATTACTCTTCTTAATCAATATAATTCCAGTTTCATTAATCATGGATATATGTCACATCGAATTAAATTCCATTATCATCTGAGACGTCTGATCAGTATCTTATCTACGGAACTATATATACAGACTTTAGCGTATAATAACAAGTTAATTTTTCTGCAAATGAAGATTACTCGAGTATCTTTCTGTCTTGGCCTCAAAGTAGATAGATAATAAATTGTACTTGTAAAATGTTCCCGCATACACTGAGTTTTCTTCGCATAATTCAATCCTGCGTAAGTTACGTTTGTTGTTGTTGTCTTCAGTCCTGAGACTGGTTTGATGCAGCTCTCCATGCTACTCTATCCTGTGCAAGCTGCTTCATCTCCCAGTACCTACTGCAACCTACATCCTTCTGAATCTGCTTAGTGTACTCATCTCTCGGTCTCCCTCTACGATTTTTACCCTCCACGCTGCCCTCCAATGCTACATTTGTGATCCCTTGATGCCTCAAAACATGTCCTACCAACCGATCCCTTCTTCTAGTCAAGTTGTGCCACAAACTTCTCTTCTCCCCAATCCTATTCAATACCTCCTCATTAGTTACGTGATCTATCCACCTTATCTTCAGTATTCTTCTGTAGCACCACATTTCGAAAGCTTCTCTGCTCTTCTTGTCCAAACTAGTTATCGTCCATGTTTCACTTCCATACATGGCTACACTCCAAACAAATACTTTCAGAAACGACTTCCTGATAGATAAATCTATATTCGATGTTAACAAATTTCTCTTCTTCAGAAACGCTTTCCTTGCCATTACCAGTCTACATTTTATATCCTCCCTACTTCGACCATCATCAGTTATTTTACTTCCTAAATAGCAAAACTCCTTTACTACTTTAAGTGTCTCATTTCCTAATCTAGTTCCCTCAGCATCACCCGATTTAATTTGACTACATTCCATTATCCTCGTTTTGCTTTTGTTGATGTTCATCTTATATCCTCCTTTCAAGACACTGTCCATTCCGTTCAACTGCTCTTCCAAGTCCTTTGCCGTCTCTGACAGAATTACAATGTCATCGGCGAACCTCAAAGTTTTTACTTCGTCTCCATGAATTTTAATACCTACTCCAAATTTTTCTTTTGTTTCCTTTACTGCTTGCTCAATATACACATTGAATAACATCGGGGAGAGGCTACAACCCTGTCTCACTCCTTTCCCAACCACTGCTTCCCTTTCATGCCCCTCGACTCTTATTACTGCCATCTGGTTTCTGTACAAATTATAAATAGCCTTTCGCTCCCTGTATTTTACCCCTGCCACCTTTAGAATTTGAAAAAGAGTATTCCAGTCAACATTGTCAAAAGCTTTCTCTAAGTCTACAAATGCTAGAAACGTAGGTTTGCCTTTTCTTAATCTTTCTTCTAAGATAAGTCGTAGGGTCAGTATTGCCTCACGTGTTCCAACATTTCTACGGAATTCAAACTGATCCTCCCCGAGGTCTGCATCTACCAGTTTTTCCATTCGTCTGTAAAGAATTCGCGTTAGTATTTTGAAGCCGTGGCTTATTAAACTGATAGTTCGGTAATTTTCACATCTGTCAGCACCTGCTTTCTTTGGGATTGGAATTATTATATTCTTCTTGAAGTCTGAGGGTATTTCGCCTGTCTCATACATCTTGCTCACCAGCTGGTAGAGTTTTGTCATGACTGGCTCTCCCAAGGCCGTCAGTAGTTCTAATGTAATGTTGTCCACTCCAGGGGCCTTGTTTCGACTCAGGTCTTTCAGTGCTCTGTCAAACTCTTCACACAGTATCGTATCTCCCATTTCATCTTCATCTACATCCTCTTCTATTTCCATAATATTGTCCTCAAGTACATCGCCCTTGTATAAACCTTCTATATACTCCTTCCACCTTTCTGCCTTCCCTTCTTTGCTTAGAACTGGGCTGCCATCTGAGCTCTTGATATTCTCACACAATTGGTTCTCTTCTCTCCAAAGGTCTCTTTAATTTTCCTGTACGCAGTATCTATCTTACCCCTAGTGAGATAAGCTTCTACATCCTTACATTTGTCCTCTAGCCATCCCTGTTTAGCCATTTTGCACTTCCTGTCGATCTCATTTTTGAGACGTTTGTATTCCTTTTTGCCTGCTTCATTTACTGCATTTTTGTATTTTCTCCTTTCATCAATTAAATTCAATATTTCTTCTGTTACCCAAGGATTTCTAGCAGCCCTCGTCTTTGTACCTACTTTATCCTCTGCTGCCTTCACTACTACATCCCTCAGAGCTACCCATTCTTCTTCTACTGTATTTCTTTCCCCTATTCCTGTCAGTTGTTCCCTTATGTTCTCCCTGAAACTCTTTACAACCTCTGGTTCTTTCAGTTTATCCAGGTCCCATCTCCTTAAATTCCCACCTTTTTGCAGTTTCTTCAGTTTTAATTTACAGGTCATAACCAATAGATTGTGGTCAGAGTCCACATCTGCCCCTGGAAATGTCTTACAACTTAAAACCTGGTTCCTAAATCTCTGTCTTACCATTATATAATCAATCTGATACCTTTTAGTATCTCCAGGGTTCTTCCACGTATACAACCTTCTTTCATGATTCTTAAACCAATTGTTAGCTATGATTAAGTTGTGCTCTGTGCAAAATTCTACTAGGCGGCTTCCTCTTTCATTTCTTAGCCCCAATCCATATACACCTACTATGTTTCCTTCTCTCCCTTTTCCTACACTCGAATTCCAGTGACCCATTACTATTAAATTTTCGTCTCCCTTCACTATCTGAATAATTTCTTTTATTTCATCGTACATTTCTTCAATTTCTTCATCATCTGCAGAGCTAGTTGGCATATAAACTTGTACTACTGTAGTAGGTGTGGGCTTCGTATGTATCTTGGCCACAATAATGCGTTCACTATGCTGTTTGTAGTAGCTAACCCGCATTCCTATTTTCCTATTCATTATTAAACCTACTCCTGCATTACCCCTATTTGATTTTGTGTTTATAACCCTGTAGTCACCTGACCAGAAGTCTTGTTCCTCCTGCCACCGAACTTCACTAATTCCCACTATATCTAACTTTAACCTATCCGTTTCCCTTTTTAAATTTTCTAACCTACCTGCCCGATTAAGGGATCTGACATTCCACGCTCCGATCCGTAGAACGCCAGTTTTCTTTCTCCTGATAACGACTTCCTCTTGAGTAGTCCCCGCCCGGAGATCCGAATGGGGGACTATTTTACCTCCGGAATATTTTACCCAAGAGGATGCCATCATCATTTAATCATACAGTAAAGCTGCATGTCCTCGGGAAAAATTACGGCTGTAGTTTCCCCTTGCTTTCAGCCGTTCGCAGTACCAGCACAGCAAGGCCGTTTTGGTTAATGTTGCAAGGCCAGATCAGTCAATCATCCAGACTGTTGCCCCTGCAACTACTGAAAAGGCTGCTGCCCCTCTTCAGGAACCACACGTTTGTCTGGCCTCTTAACAGATACCCCTCCGTTGTGGTTGCACCTACGGTACGGCCATCTGTATCGCTGAGGCACGCAAGCCTCCCCACCAACGGCAAGGTCCATGGTTCATGGGGGGAGGAAGTTATGTTTATATCGCTAAAATTCGAAATACAGTATGTTAAACGAAAGAAGAGAAAATCAGGGAGAGTTAAATAAAAAAAAAACTGCTAGCCAATATCTTTCACAGAACATTATGAGTAATAGGAAAAAAACACGGTGCAGTTAATTATGGAAAAGTACAAACTGTACAGAAATTATGAATGTAAAACTGTTAACCATTTCTCAAAACTGAAAAAAGAGAAGACATAGGAGGAAACCTGATGTAACAAATTTTGGCGATGGCTTATTTGAGGTACAGGATGCAACTCACAGTAATGGAAATTAGCTTTGGACATTCCTTCAATCTGTTAATACTGACTGCGACTTAAGTAATTCAGTAATTTACGTGTTTAAAGCTTGATCTTAAATTACCTATGACATGAACTAAATAATTATTAAAACCTAAATATTTGTAGGGCTTGTTACTGCTGGAAATAACAGACCACATTAGCAACTGTGCATCTTGGCACAGTACTTGGTAACATATTGGACTCGTATTCGTATGGCCAATGATTCAAATATTCAAACAGAATAAGCTTATCCTTTACGGATAATTTAAAACCCGTGACTTAGTCGAATGTAAATACATAGAACTGCAACCACTCACTTTTTCTGAATACTTATTTATTATTCCGTGAATCTGTCTTCGAAAATTTTTAGGTTCATCATAAGATGCTTTTCTGGATGTTACATCATTACCTCTAGCATAGTGCTGAATGCTGGCTTACGACAGTATGGGCGGCTTTTTTCGTTATTATCCATTTGCCTGCTTCCCTTTTGATGGCCAGCTGGTACATCACTTCACACACTTTTACACAGTCTGTATTCGTTCACACCGTGACAGCGTAACTTTTCCAGCATCCAGCATGTGCTATACAGCTCTTGCTTGTAACAAAGATCTTTGTTACAAGCAACAGTTGTATAGCACTGCCGATTTCATTCTCTATCCTTAAATCAATCCTGCCTTGTGCTCCAGAGGACCTCGATGTTGAGGAAACGTTAAAGCCTTATCTTCCTTACTTCTTTCGTAATGCTTTGGCCTGGATTCGGTTCCCACTGCTACTAATATTTTTTTTCTTAGTTTTATTTTATTCCTCGCGATGTTAAATAACTAATTACAAAATTGAAATATACACTTCCGGAGGATGAAAAACGAACACCATGAATTCGTTGCCCCAGGAGGGGGCAATAATACTGACACATTCCAGAGGACGTATACAGCACATGATCACACAGACAGAACCATACACACGTGAGCAAAGTCAGCAGGGTGTGTACAATGTCAGCAATAGTAATGTATATCCTCCTTTTGCGGCAATTCAGGCCGCAATTCTGCCATGGAGACTATCGTAGAGGCCCCAAACGTCTCCGGATCTCTTCCCAATTGAGAACGTTTGGAGCATTATGGCCAGCGCCCTCCAACTAGCTCGGGATTTAGATGACTAACTCACCAGTTGGATAGAATTTGACACGATATCACTCGATGGGGACATCCAGCAACTCTTAGAATCAACTCCAAGCCGAAAGAGCCAGTGGTGGACCAACGCTTTATTAACTTGCTCAGTTTGAGAAACTCTTTTGCTTGAATAAATCATCAAATTTTTTTCTGAAATTGTAATCATTTGTTTGTCTGTACATCTACCGTTTTCCGTCCCATTCAAATGACCGTCATGTGTCCTTCTTTTAGTGTATTGGTAGAATGATAACAAGTAAAAAAATGCCTGCTTTTGGTCAGGCTCCTTCGCACCTGACTAGGGATTTATACATACAATGGTTATTACATTACAGTTTAATTAAATAATTAATGTTACAGTAATACTATTAAAATAATAGTAATATAAAATCCAGGAATAAATGACTTGGTCGTGGTATCTTTCGGCCTGGAGGATAGCAAGAACAACGTGATATTCTCTAGAAAAGCAGTGTAGTGTCAAATCAGTGTCACATCCTAAACCGGAATTCCAAATTACATTGTAATTTTTATTGGTACACTTTTATGAATAGGCAATTGCTCCGTCAGTGGAGAAGTCTTCAGCCTCAGCTCTAATGTTATGGTGGGTTATATTCCTTCACCTGCGTTCTTTTACGAATTGTAAAAATGTACAATGGGTTGTTTCTTTATATTGTCGTTCTCGCCATGAAGCAATTCCTCGTTCCGCCATTAGCTTCCTCCCAGATAAACAACCAGATGCACCAATGAGGGGAGTAGTAGTTGTTGGATCGACGATAGTACCTTCCAGCTGAAGGACTGAACTATACTGAGAGAACGGGAGCGATACCGTTACGTTTCACGATAATGTCATTCTGCACAAGCAGTGGAAGGCGAACGGGAACGTTACGAGCGGCAGAGTCGGTTCGCAGCTGTGCAGTGTTATCTAGGCGCTCTTATTTCCTGCGCGGCTCTCTCCGGCAGCGATCTGCCCGGGATGGAAGCTCGAAAAACGGCGCTCAGCATGCGTCCGCAGACGCGACAGATAGGCCGACGGCGCAACGGCCCGCCGGGCCCCGGTTCCACTGTATTCCATTGGCTGCGGTTATGGGCCTCTCCGGGGCTGCGCCTGCACGTTTTGCCCCGGAACGGAGCGCTTGTTCGATAGCTTTTGCACCGAGTGACAGCAAGCCCGAGCGTCCGTAGGGACGAGCGTCAAATGATTTACCACCACAACTGTGATAAGCACACCAGACAGAATATGAGACACACCAGGAGACGTCAAATTAACTCCGCCCTACATAGTCTCTAGCCATGTTAATAATCCCACTTTGACAGAACAGTGTGTCCTCCAGTATCCCTTGGTATGCGATGTCCAGCTGAAGCCATTCTGTCCTGTAGAGCTGTAAGGTGACGGGAAAATCAAATACCTTCCATGAAAACCGTGGCATGATAGCAAATCCGGAAATATGTCACACAGTTCCGAATAAATCCTTACATTAAATTAACCAAAGCAATACGACCAACGAGTGAGCAAATGGAATACCACAGACTAACACAAGAACGCCTAAATGCATGTCATACTTTCCCACGGTGAAACAGACGCAATTCCGAGGGGAGAAACGAGAACAGAAGCCGAGAGCAGAGCCGTGTAGGCTAGAAGGCCCTACGATAAGAGTGGGACAATGGGACACCCACATCACCTGCCGTCCGCCGGGAGGTCCATCCCCAGCCCATGTCAAAAGCTAGAGCCCTCCAGAAGAACAGTATAGATCTTACGATAACACTAACAGGGCCACACCAGCCGCAAGTTTTAGCGTGAGACTATAAGAATCTCTGTTAGGTAACAAACATTAAAAACATTGCCCCACCACAAAAAGTATAACGTTTATCATTGGATAGACATAATTTTTCTAGGCGGAGCTTAAGGTTGTTCAGTTGCAAACACAGCTAGATACCATTTTCTTAAACCACCTTCGGTTAACAGTAGTAAGGATAAGTTCGACAGAGTTGCTACCGAGACGGCGAGGTGAGCGGAGCTGCACCGGCCGCCGCCCCTGACGCTGCCTAACCACCGACAAGGTAATGAACACACGCGAACACCATAAGAGTGCATAAGGCTTCACTCAGAACTGCAGTTGTCTCATCTGTTACATCCCCTTTTTACGTAATACTAATCTCGATAGTCAATTTAACTACGTGGTATTCACATTTGCTATTTGAAGTTAAAATCTGAAACGCGATGATTTTTCTGTTATATCTAAAGGACAAATGTAAGGATGTAGAAGCTTATCTCACTAGGGGTAAGATAGATACTGCCTACAGGAAAATTAAAGAGACCTTTGGAGAGAAGAGAACCACGTGAATGAATATCAAGAGCTCAGATGGCAACCCAAAGGGCAAAGAAGGGAAGGCAGAAAGGTGGAAGGAGTATATAGAAGGTTTATACAAGGGCGATGTACTTGAGGACAATATTATGGAAATGAAAGAGGATGTAGATGAAGACGACATGGGAGATAAGATACTTTGTGAAGAGTTTGACAGAGCACTGAAAGACCTGAGTCGAAACAAGGCGCCCGGAGAAGACAACATTCCATTAGAATTACTGATGGCCTTGGGAGAGCCAGTCATGACAAAACTCTACCAGCTGGTAAGCAAGATGTATGAGACAGGCGAAATACCCTCAGACTTCAAGAAGAATATAATAATTCCAATCCCAAAGAAAGCAGGTGCCGACAGATGTAAAAATTACCGAACTATCAGTTTAATAAGTCACAGCTGCAAAATACTGACGCGAATTATTTACAGACGAATGGAAAAACTGGTAGATGCGGACCTCGGGGAGGATCAGTTTGGATTCCGTAGAAATGTTGGAACGCGTGAGGCAATACTGACCTTACGACTTGTCTTAGAAGAAAGATTAAGAAAAGGCAAACCTACGCTTCTAGCATTTGTAGACTTAGAGAAAGCTTTTGTCAATGATGACTGGAATACTCTCTTTCAAATTCTGATAGTGGCAGGAGTAAAATACAGGGAGCGAAAGGCTATTTACAATTTGTACAGAAACCAGATGGCAGTTATTAGAGTCGAGGGGCATGAAAGGGAAGCAGTGGTTGGGAAAGGAGTGAGACAGGGTTGTAGCCTCTCCCCAATGTTATTCAATCTGTATGTTGAGCAACCAGTAAAGGGAACAAAAGAAAAATTTGGAGTAGGTATTATAATTCATCGAGAAGAAGTAAAAACTTTGAGGTTCGCCGATGACATTGTAATCCTGTCAGAGACGGCAAAGGACGTGGAAGAGCAGTTGAACGGAATGGACAGTGTCTTGAAAGGAGGATATAAGATGAACATCAACAAAAGCAAACCGAGGATAATGGAATGTAGTCAAATTAAATCGGGTGATGCTGAGGGAATTAGATTAGGAAATGAGACACTTAAAGTAGTAAAGGAGTTTTGCTATTTAGGAAGTAAAATAACTGATGATGGTCGAAGTAGAGAGGATATAAAATGTAGACTGGCAATGGCCAGGAAAGCGTTTCTGAAGAAGGGAAATTTGTTAACATCGAATATAGATTTATGTATCTGGAAGTCGTTTCTGAAAGTATTTGTTTGGAGTGTAACCATGTATGGAAATGAAACATGAACGATAAATAGTTTGGACAAGAAGAGAAGAGAAGCTTTCGAAATGTGGTGCTACAGAAGAATGCTGAAGATTAGATGGGTAGATCACATAACTAATGAGGAGGTATTGAATAGGATTGGGGAGAAGAGAAGTTTGTGGCACAACTTGACTAGAAGAAGTGATCGGTTAGTAGGACATGTTTTGAGGCATCAAGGGATCACAAATGTAGCATTGGAGGGCAGGGTGGAGGGTAGAAATCGTAGAGGGAGACCAAGAGATGAATACACTAAGCAGATCCAGAAGGATGTAGGTTGCAGTAAGTACTGGGAGATGAAGAAGCTTGCACAGGATAGAGTAGCATGGAGAGCTGCATCAAACCAGTCTCAGGACTGAAGACAACAACAACAACAACATAATTATTGAGTAGCCACATCAGCCACTTTAATTTACGACAAGTTACATAAGTAATTAAAGATAATTGAGGGTCACTGTAGACAATTTCTGATAGTTTTCTCTTTTATGAAACTTAATTTAAACCTAGGTTATAGATGTGATATGGCATAGGTCATCCCTGGATCCATTATAGAACTTGGAAACCCATTAAGGGAATATTCGTTCACATTTTTGTTGAGCACAGTTGGTTTTTATCTCCCTGTATTAAAATATTTCCTTTTATCAATAGTACAATTTATAAACAATGTTTTGTGAGTAGAATAAAAATTCCAATAGTAAACTTAAGTGCTTTTTCGACGTTATTTTACCAGCCAACTAAAAACAGGAAAGCCTTGAACCCCTTCCATTAAATTTAGTTAGTATTAAGATTCTTTTACAGGTAGTGCAGTGGAGCTGACGCTGAAATCATTAAGTATTTGATTATATCATCGCTAGTCTCACTGAACTCTTCTGAACTCTACATGTCGTGTGGTCTGGCGTCTCCTTACCAGCAACAGGTCCCAGGTTCAAACTAATCTACATCTACATCCATGCTACGCAAGCCACCTGACGGTGTGTGGCGGAGGGTACCTTGAGTACCTCTATCGGTTCTCCCTTCTATTCCAGTCTCGTATTGTTCGTGGAAAGAAGGATTGTCGGTATGCCTCTGTGTGGGCTCTCACCTCTCTGATTTTATCCTCATGCTCTCTTCGCGAGATATATGTAGGAGGGAGCAATGTACTGCTTGACTCCTCGGTGAAGGTATGTTCTCGAAACTGGAACAAAAGCCCCTACCGAGCTACCTAGCGTCTCTCCTGCAGAGTCATCCACTGTAGTTTATCTGTCATCTCCGTAACGCTTTCACGATTACTAACTGATCCTGCAACGAAGCGCGCTGCTCTCCGTTGGATCTTCTCTATCTCTTCTATCAACCCTACCTGGTGCGGATCCCACACTGCTGAGCAGTATTCAAGCATTGGGCGAACAAGCGTACCGTAACCTACTTCCTTTGTTGTCGGATTGCATTTCCTTAGGATTCTCCCAATGAATCTCAGTCTGGCATCTGCATAATTTATGGAATTAACTGCTTCCAGTTGCTGACCTGCTATATTGTAGCTAAATGATAAGGGATCTTTCTTTCTATGTATTTGCAGCACATTACACTTGTCTACATTGAGATTCAATTGCCATTCCCTGCACCATGCGTCAATTCGCTGCAGATCCTCCTGCGTTTCAGTACAATTTTCCATTGTTACAACCTCTCGATATACCACAGCATCATCCGCAAAAAGCTTCAGTGAACTTCCGATGTCATCCACAAGGTCATTTAGGTATACTGTGAATAGCAACGGTGCTACGACACTCCCCTGCGGCACACCTGAAATCACTCTTACTTCGGAAGACTTCTGTCCATTGAGGATGACATGCTGCGTTCTGTTATCTAGGAACTCTTCAATCCAATCACACAATTGGTCTGATAGTCCATATGCTCTTACTTTGTTCATTAAACGACTGTGGGGAACTGTATCAAACGCCTTGCGGAAGTCAAGAAACAGGCCATCTACCTGGGAACCCGTATCTATGGCCCTCTGAGTCTCTTGGACGAAAAGCGGGAGCTGGGTTTCACACGATCGTCTTTTTCGAAACCCATGCTGATTCCTACAGAGTAGATTTCTAGTCTCCAGAAAAGTCATTATACTCGATCATAATACGTGTTCCAAAATTCTACAACTGATTCACGTTAGAGATATAGATCTATAGTTCTGCACATCTGTTCGACGTCCCTTCTTGAAAACGGGGATTACCTGTGCCCTTTTACAATCCTTTGGAACGCTACGCTCTTCTAGAGTCCTTCGGTACACCGCTGCAAGAAGGGGGGCAAGTTCTTTCACGTACTCTGTGTAAAATCGAACTGGTATCCCTTCAGGTCCAACGGCCTTTCCTCTTGTGAGCGGTTTTAATTGTTTCTCTATCCCTCTGTCATCTATTTCGATATCTACCACTTTGTCATCTGTTCGACAATCTAGAGAAGGAAGTACAGTGCAGTCTTCCTCTGTGAAACAGCTTTGGAAAAAGACATTTAGTATTTCGGCCTTTAGTCTGTCATCCTCTGTTTCAGTACCATTTTGGTCACAGAGTGTCTGAACATTTTGTTTTGATCCACCTACCGCTTTGACATAACACCAAAATTTCTTAGTATTTTCTGCCTAGTCAGTACATAGAACTTTACTTTCGAATTCATTGAGCGCCTCTCGCATAGCCCTCCTCACACTACATTTCGCTTCGCGTAATTTTTGTTTGTCTGCAAGGCTTTGGCTATGTTTATGTTTGCTGTGAAGTTCCCTCTGCTTCCGCAGCAGTTTTATAACTCGGTTGTTGTACCACGGTGGCTCTTTTCCATCTCTTACGATCTTGCTTGGCACATACTCATCTAAAACATATTGTACGATGTTTTTGAACTTTGTCCACTGATTCTCAACACTATCTGTACTTGAGACAAAACTTTTGTGTTGAGCCATCAGGTACTCTGAAATCTGCCTTTTGTCACTTTTGCTAAACAGAAAAATCTTCCTACCTTTCTTAATATTTCTATTTACGGCTGAAATCATCGATGCAGTAACCGCTTTATGATCGCTGATTCCCTGTTCTGCGTTAACTGTTTGAAATAGTTCGGGTCTGTTTGTCACAAGAAGATCTAATATCTTAGTCAATTCCCTAAAAAAACACGCTCTGAGTACCGTTGCGCAAAAGTGGTAGGGAGACACGACTTAGAACAAACAGATACCATGCAGAATGTTAGAGTGCTAATTATTGGGATGTTGATTGCTATGTTTCTAGCGTTGCAAAATACACTCGGGCATTTTCTACACGATTAAGATCAGGTGATTAGAGAGCCAGTCGAGTTGCGACAGATTTCCTCAGTGTTTGGCAAACCTGGAATATATACACTGTCAATTCACATTAACGTGACCAACCGTCCAAATCCTTTTACAGCGCAGACCACTGCAAGACGCGCAAGAAGAGAGTCAGTTAGGATCTGGATGATACCGACAAGGATGTGGAGCCACGCCAAATCCAGTGCCGTGACCAACTGCGCTAAATTTCTAGGCTGAGACCCATGGCGCGTACAGCCCGATCGAGTTTGTCTCATAGATTCTCTCCTGAGTTTAGATCCGGGGAGTTTGATTGCCAGGAGAGTACTGAACTCACCTTGATGCTCACTGAATCTCGTGTGTACACTGCAATCTGTGTGACTTGTACGTTGTCCTGCTGATAGGTGGCGCCATGCTGACGTAAAAACAATCTACATGTAGGGGTAAACATGATCCTCAAGTACAGATGCATATTTGTGTCGACACAGTGTGACTTCCAGAATCACGATATCACCCAGCATAAAAATTGCTTTAAATTGCCGCCTCAATTCATGGCAGTCATTTTACTTATACCTACCTACTCTGTCAACTCACAAGTTTCTCTTTTAATTTCCTATTTCTAATATTACAAACATTTTTGGAAGGTCACAGGCATTTAATCGTAATCACGTTATAGGTGCAAGTCTGATACTGTAATAAGGCTCATTCTTTTTTGTATACTTTCGTTCAAAAGCATTTTGGAGCGATTGTGATATCTCATTGGAAGCATGAGGTCAAAATACCACGATTTAGAAAACTAGTTTCGTTTAAAATACGACGTTTTAATTAATCGAGAAAAATGCGTCGACAAGTTTCAGTATACTTTGTCTTGACAAAATACAATTTCAGATTTTGTACTCTCTAATGTTGAAGACTGTTTTCGAATGTTCTAGAACGTTCTCAAATCTTCTAGAACACAACTTCGAAACGTCACATATTGCACAGATCTGCAGTCAGAACCACTGGGTTGGGCGACGTAGTTATGACAGAGGAACAAATAGTTTGGCTTATAGAGAGAAACTACGTAAACAAAGAATTGTGCGAACGAACAGTTTTAGCAACAAAAATGGCGTAGTTCCTCAAACAAATCCGCGAATACGAAATATCATAAAACGGAAAGAAAAAATATTTAAACCCACTTGAAGCAATGATGAACCAAGATGAAAGCGTAAACTTCCCAACAGAATTCCTAAATTCTCACAATACTCCCCGCACACCGACGCAAAAAGCTAAACAGTGTGAGAGAAGCGGAAAAATGAATCAGAAAAGGAAAGAGTAAGTCAATACTACAAGTTTCTCCCATTTCAACTAACTTACCATTCAAACAATGTAAACTCCAGAGTTTAACTCATATCTAAATCGTTTTTGATATCTGCAAACTACACATCAGCCTTAACGTCGGGATGACCGTTGTAACCCAGTGGTTCTAGGCGATTTAGTCCGGAAACGTGCTGCTGCAGCTACGATCGCAGGTTCGAATCCTGCCTCGGGCATGGCTGTGTGTGATGTCCTTAGGTTAGTTAGGTTTAAGTAGTCCTAAGTCAAGGAGACTGATGAGTTTAGATGTTAAGCCCCACAGTGCTTGGAGTCATTTGAACCATTCTGAACCTTAACGTCGGCCTCAGTACATTATTATTCATGATTTCATAGGAAGACACTACTAACTTTATACCCATACCAGTGCAAAAATACGAGACAAGGAATAATGGAGTAACTTATGCGGTTGTGCTGGATGTAAATGAGGCTAATCATAATAAATAAGAAAAGATCGAAACTGTTGCGCCTAGGAAAGATATTTCCTGTTTGACATGAATGTTGATTAGGGTTTAGCATCCTGTACATGTCTAGGTCGGTAGTGACGGAGAACAGTCTCAAACTGGAGAAGGAAGTCAGCCATTTCCCTTTTGTCACGCGACGTACATCCCGCCAAGACATCAACTACACTGATAAAGTGAAGCTCATGATCATGCATTCCGTCCGAAAAAAATGAGAAGGAAATTTAATACTTTGATGCAACGAAGAAAACCCTCCACTACTCATTTAATAGTAATTTTCAGATGCATCCAGACCAAAGAGATAAACTTCACGAAAAGAAATTCCATTACAGGTAATTGTATGAAACAGTGTCCCGGGCGTAGCTTGAATTTACTCACGTAATTTGTTTTTGTCAGCAAATTCCGCAGAATAGCTTACAGAATGTGAGCCTTACAGCGAACGCGCATTTCGCCCAAACAGCGGCTAACAGTCGCTACCTTCTCTTGTCTATTTCCATTTCTTAATTGCAGTATTTGTTTTCTCAGGGCGATTAATGCCCGAGAACTTGCTGTAAGCTTCTAAAGGAGAAATGGCTGCATTCTCTTGCAACCCGTCTTTCACTGACTTCCTCTCCGACCCGCATCCCGTCTCTCTCTCTCTCTCTCTCTCTCTCTCTCTCTCTCTCTCTCTCTCTCTTTCTCTCTCTCTCTTCCGGTTAAAAGGTACTGGGTATTCGATGGAACTTAAGATACTGAGTGGGAGCAATAGAAGCGCCACGGCCTTTCTGTTGAGAATGTTTTCAGATGAGAGAAACGGCTTCCCGAGGCAAAGAGAGAGTTCTTAAGGCCGTTTCTTTGCATGATAAATATACAGCAGTCAATGAATGCCATATTTACATGAATCCTTCGTGTTTTACATCTCCATAAACATTTCTTATAATATGTGAAACATTATGAGATGTGATAGTAGCATAAACTTGTTAGCGCCTTACTCATCATGAGCTGAGCACTTTTTTTAAGGGATGCAATATCTTTTGTAGGCAGAATCCTAATTATTAAGTAGGTGTGTTTAGCAATTAAGGTACAAGTTATAATTATATTAAAATGTTAACTACACACGACAAAATGAACGAACGGTTATGTATTTCACCCCACACTCATCAGAAACATTATACTACCGCGTTACTTGGCGTAATATTTATTTGCGTGAGGTATTGCATAAAACAACTACGATACGTTATTGTTATGTAGTAATACACTGAAGACCAAAGAAACTGGTATGCCTGCCTAATATCATGTAGGACCCCCGCTAGCACGCAGAAGTGCCGGAACACGACGTGGCAAGGACTTGAGTAATGTCTGAAGTAGTGCTGGAAGGAACTGACACCATGAATACTGCAGGGTTGTCCATAAGCCTGCAAGAATACGAGGGGATGGAGATCTCTTCGAACAATAAGTTGCAAGGCATCCCAGATATGCTCAATAATGTTCATGTCTTGGGAGTTAGGAGGCCAGTGGAAGTGTTTAAACTCAGAAGAGTTTTGCTGGAGTTACTTTGTAGCAATTCTGGACGTTTGGGGTGTCACGTTTTCCTCCTGAAATTGCCCAAGGCCATCGGAATGCACAATGGATATGAATGGATGTAGATTGTCAGACAGAATGCTTACGTATGTGTCACCTGTCAGAATCGTATCTACACGTATCAGGGGTCCCATATCACTCCAATTGCACACACCCGACACCATTACAGAGCCTGCACCAGCTTGCATAGTCCTCTGCTGACAAGCTGGGTCCGTGGATTCATGACGTTGTTTCCATACCCGTATACGTTCATCAGCTCGATACAATTCGAAACGAGACTCGTCCGACCAAGCAGTATGTTTCCAGTCATCAACAGTCCAATGTCGGTGTTGACGGGCACAGGCTAGGTGTAAAGCTTTGTGTCGTGCAGTCATCAAGGGTACACGAGTGCGCCTCCGGACCCGAAAGCCCATATCGATGATGCTTCGTTGAATGGCTCACACGCTGACACTTGCTAATGGCGAAGCATCGACATCTGCAGCAATGTGCGGACGAGTTGCACGTCTGCACGTTGAACGCTTCTCTTTAGTTGACATTGGTCCCGTTCTTGCAGGATCTTTTTCCAGTCGAAGCGATATCGGAGATCTGATGTTTTACCAGATTCCTGATATTCACGGTATACTCGTGAAATGGTCGTACCGGAAAATCCCCATTTCGTCGCTACCTCGGAGATGCTTTGTCCCATCGCTCTTGAGCCGATTGTAACAGCCCGCATCTCGTGGTCGTACGGTAGCGTTCTCGCTTCCCACGCCCGGGTTCCCGTATTCGATTCCCGGCGGGGTCAGGGATTTTCTCTGCCTCGTGATGGCTGGGTGTTGTGTGATGTCCTTAGGTTAGTTAGGTTTAAGTAGTTCTAAGTTCTTGGGGACTGATGACCTAAGATGTTAAGTCCCATAGTGCTCAGAGCCATTTGAACCATTTGAACCGATTGTAACACCACGGTTAGACTCATTTAAATCTTGACAACCTGCCATTGTAGCAGCAGTAACCGATCTAACAACTGTGCCACACACTTTTTGTCTTACATAGGCGTTGCTAAGCGCAGCGACGTATTCTGCCTGTTTACGTATCTCTGTATTTGAATACGCATGCCTATACCAGTTTCTGTGGCACTTCAGTTTAGCAGTAGTAGCAGCAGTAGACCGCCTGGACTTTGTAAAGCATTGTATGCAACATATGAGTGAGTCTGTTATTTTTTAGACTCATCATGGCCGCCTTTCGTGTTTAATAGATCTACAAGGATTACCAGAATCCACCAGTGCTGTAGGTCTTTTACGAGGAGGGGTGATTTGTGTTGCGCGCGTGAAATACTAACATCGACTGATCGAGACTGACGTCATTGTTACTATATAAGGTTAACTATGGATCTCTATGACTCTAAAAAATCCTGTTCAAAATTTTGGGTGATGAAAAGAACGTAAGTTAGAGTTAATGCGCCGTCGGCAGTGTACAAGGTCATATTAGACAAGTACGTCTTTTCGAGAGAATCATCCCAGCAGTCGCATCAGCTGGTCCCCGAAAAACCACAGAAGTTCTTAATATTCAAGGTCAGATGGGGATCTGATGCCTGCGCCTTCCCAAGAATTCAAGTGCTGTACTGAGTGCCAGAAACAACGTTAATGCAAACTAATACCGAACTGCACTAGCTCGGGAGCGGCACAGTCTTAAATGAAGTTGTATTTCTTTACTGTTGTTTCTGTGCGAGCTATTTTGTAAGCTAATACGTACATTATTTATGGAAGTTCAGTGCATATCGTTCAGACAGTTTTGTATTCTCAGAAGTTCGCTGAGTGAGTCAGTTACGTGACGTGACTTTGCGAGTACTATTGTTCATCAGTGTGTTTAAAATGTTTAATTTCGTTAATTACACAAACATTTTTTTAAACTCTACAAAACGTTATTGTTTCTAAACTACTTAATTCCAACAGTTACACAATTCGTGTTTTCAAATCTTCAAAACTATAGCCATGGTAAATATTGTATCCGAAGATCGTTTGACGTGCAAAATCATCGTATGTGCACGAGATCGTTAGTCAAGGAAGCCTTCTTTTGATAACAGGATCGTTACCGAAGAAAAAGGGAGGATGGTTGACTTTCAGCTTCCCGTCGACGAGAGGATGATTAAAGATGAATCACAAGCTCGGATAAAACGTGGATTGAGAAGTACGTAGATGACGTCCGACTCAAAGGAACTACACCGGCATTCGCCTTAATAGAGTTAGAGAAACCACAGGAAATCTAAGTCTGGATGACCGGACTGGATTCGAAACCTGCTGCCATCGAATATCCAGAGCCCTGACCACTTCGACACTTCGTTCTGCGGATCCATTCGTCCACATCTATTCTGACTTGAATCGGCATGTGGTATTTTGTTTGGCAGACCTTTATTTTTGCACCACCCTCCCCCCACCCCCTCCCCACCACCCACTAGTTCCACCTCTCCGCACACTCTCATTTGTGACTTTAGCTAATGTCAATACGAGTAAATACAGTAACAATTCCGAAGAAGGCCTGGTATTGGTGGGGAGGGGAGGGGGGGGGGGGGGTGCAGAAAAGCAACAGTAAACAATCCTCCACATCGCTCCTTTTGACGGATGGCGTCAAATTATTATATGCAAAGTGGATCAGTACACATCGCACGTTGATTGATAAGAACGCTTAATTCATTGTAGTAACAGTGTGTGTGACTACTAAATAGTATTTATTTTATCACAGGAGGCGTCACTACTACTGAAAACTTGTCGGTGAAGGCAAAAAGTTTACTTTTGATATTACTTTTCTAGCAGATTTTTTTTACTTACATCATCAGCGCAAAAGGTGAAACTCTTGTAACGTTTACATGCACAAATCAAAACCTCATTGTAAGCAAGAAACAGACGGGGGTACCCTTTCAAATGGCTCTGAGCACTATGGGACTTAACATCTATGGTCTTCAGTCCCCTAGAACTTAGAACTACTTAAACCTAACTAACCTAAGGACAACACACAACACCCAGCCATCACGAGGCAGAGAACATCCCTGACCCCGCCGGGAATCGAACCCGGGAACCCGGGCGCGGGAAACGAGAACGCTACCGCACCACCACGAGATGCGGGCGGTACCCTTTCCCAAACACAGCCCTGTAACGGTGTTTCAGCTGATGAAGACGAAACGTATGTCATGACTAGAGCCCGGATTTTATGTAGTTACGTATTCTTTTCCTTAACTCTTGAGCACGTGAAAAGAATAATGTTCACGAATTATGTTGCCACCGTTAATATATTTCATTTCATCGTTACATATTTTTACATGTTTCACTACAATAACGTATCTTACATACTTAGACTTTACACTACATTCAATTACATACTGCTTTTTTTTTATCTTTCTTCACATTTCTCCAGAACGTCAGTAGACCGCTATCTTAGAAAAATATCCGAATCTGACCTACAATAATAGTTGAAAAATGGTCCAAATGGCTCTGAGCACTATGGGACTTAACTGCTGTGGTCATCAGTCCCCTAGACTTACAACTACTTAAACCTAGCTAACTTAAGGACATCACACTCATCCATGCCCGAGGCAGGATTCGAAACTGCGACCGTAGCGGTCGCGCGGGTCCAGACTGAAGCGCCTAGAACCGCTCGGCCACACAGACCGGCGGTAATTTCAGTGGCGATGGACTTTAGTAAACAGATCTTAGCCAAAATAGTTTCATTTTACTTGCGCGGATAATATAGTGGGCTAGGGTGTAATTCAAATTATTGCTTTATGTTATATATTTAATAAAATGTCTTCGTAATGTTACGTATTTTCTTACTTGTTTTCCCTTTTTCGTTTCATAAATACGTACATATTTGCTTGTTGAGATTACATAAAAATCCGGACTATAGTCACGACGGGGAAACTCATTGCAGCAGTTGTATGCACTGTGTCAGATTGCATAAACTATTTATAAAGCAGCCATCGATATCATCATCACACAAATGAAGATTCTGCGTGCTATTACTCGGGAAGTGTCAGCATGCAGAAAAATGACGATCATTTAATACTAGGGTAATTTGATATGTATGCTAAAAACAAATTTTGTTTCGTAAACAACTCATCTTACTTCTCGTTATAGTCTTCGATGAGTGATATACACTTGGCCCAGCGATTCTACATCCTTTTCACCCCACTTGGAACATGATGTCACAAACTGCAAAATATTAGTTGACTGCAACTATCACTTCCTCATTTGGTAAAATCCCAGCGAACCAAAGTTTGAAGTCAGTGAACAGGAAGATGTCACTGGGGCTGTCTAGTGAATAGGGTGGACGAGGAACGAATTAAAAGCCCAATTCGTGCACTTTCGCCATTGTTCTCGCAGTCCTGTGGGCTGGTGCATTATCCTTTTGTTTTCAGAGAAAGAAGTTTCAAACGAGTCAACTATGAACCACAATAAAGTTTAGTTATGGTTCTGCCTTCTTCCAAATAATCTTTAAGGGTTATTTCTTGGGAATCCCAAAAACGGTTGCTATCACATTACCAGCTGGGAAAATGGTCTTTTTCGATAAACTTTCACCAGTCTTTGTCCGTTGTTGTGACTGCCGTTTGAGTCTAGTGTGTAATGATGGATCCAGGTTTCATCAACTGTCACAAATCGGCGCAAAAATTTTTGCGGATTGTGATTAAACACCGACACACATTATGTTGAAATGTTGTGCCAGATGCGCTTTTCGTCGACTGTGAGCAGTCGTGGCACCCACCCCATACTCAGCTTTATCGTAGCCAATTCTCCACACATGGTATTATGGACTCGCTCATTTGAGATGCCTACAGTCTCAGCAATCTCAAGAATTTTTATCGGCAGTCATGCACTACCATATCATGGATTTTGCCTATAGTTTCCTTTGTGGGTGACCTCAACTAGACGGCAAGAGCGCGCTTCGTTTTCAGTGCTTGTCCGAAGACGATTAAATTTATTAATCCAGAAGTAAATGGCCCTCAGTGATCATGCAGGAGCCACGTGAACTTCATCCAATCCTTTTTTCACATGCGCGGCAGTCCTTCACATCAAATGTACACGTTTAATATCAGCATACACTCTGTTTTCTCCATTTTCAGTCGCCCTCTGATCAGTTCAGACTACTGTATACTACTGTATACAACCAAGCTTACCAAACACGGAAGTGCAACAACAATGTAAATTATTTCTTGAAAATTTAACGGTCTTGTCAAACCACCCTTGTATATTTATGTTGCTTGCGTGTAAGTAGCCACAGAGCGTTAATGCCGCTGCGTTAAAGATAATGCTTTCAGAATGGCCCGTACTATTGGGCTCTGGACGACGTCACAATGGAAACTCCGCTGGTAGCCTCGGTACTCTTGCATGCATTCTTCTCAGCAGCGCACAGTACACCGTGCTTTACATATTCTGCTTCCAAAGATCAGGTAACGATAGACACCCGATTTTAATCTTCTTACTGAAATGAGCTCCATACTAAAAAGAACAGGCGCTAAGATACTGGTGCAAACTGAACATACATGCCTGTAATGTTGCACACCCTTCGTGTCTTGTACTTCTTCCCCTAAAAATGCACTCACGCGTCATTGTGCTGTGTAGGGCTTGAAAATACCACCTGCAGCTAGCGGACCCTCCACTCCTGAATACGGGACATCGCACGTACCCTGTACCGCAGAGTGGGAGCGCGGCGTTGCTCCATCCGGCCGCTCTCTTGTCGGGCCTAACGAGGCCCCACAGTAATGGCCGACGCCGGGCCGAGTAACGCACGTGACGTACGGCACACACGGCCTCCGCACGACAAGCGTGCTTGCACGCTCTCTCTCGGCACGAAAATAACGACCGACGTCCGAAAATAGCCCCAAACCCTGTGCATCGCCACACCAGCTTCCATGCTGTCATTAGCGTAACGTTGCAACAGCGTAATAGAGCGTGTCCTCAATGTACGAGAAGTTACGTTAATTCGTTGCTTCTTGCCAGATACTTCTCGTGTTCACAATGTACTTATCATAGTTCACAGTAAATAATAAAATAATGATAATAATGGAGACACGTAGTATCAGACGTCATCCACGGTTTGCTCTAAGATCTTATACTCGTTTCATAGTACGTCAGTGATGTGTCATTACTTCTTCCTACTGTAAATACCCCATGTATACTGCTAACATCCAATAAACGTTAGCGCAGCTATCGAGAGTTTCAATGCTGACCAGCGTGCCCTATCAAAATGGGTACGGGTTACAGGGTTAAGGCTAAATACATCCGAAACGCAAGCGGTCCTGGTTCGTCATTCTAGGCGCAGTGGTCCAGAATATCTGGAATCCTTCTACATTTACACCTACATGACTAATTTGCAATTCACACATAAGTACCTGATAGAGAGTTCTTCAAATCCTTATTTTTCAGCTTTCACCCTATCTGCATTCCTACTCCGTTTTCACCACTCTTGGTTTCCCCTGAGTAAAAGAGCTTATTATCTCCACTTTCTATCTACCCATTCTCTCCCCATCCCATTTCACACAAACCTAGGGCATCTAATCTTTTCCTTTTCATCTCCTGTTTTCCACTCTCTAGCTTTCCTGCTTGCAGTAGTGTCCTCCCATTCCATGTTCCAATCCTCATTTTTTCTTCCTTCACTGTCCCTTTCTTCCTTTCAAACACATCGACTCTCAATGTGTTCCCCTCCCGGAGATCCGAATAAGGGGAACTTTAACTCCGGAATCTTTCACATGGAGAGACATGCCGTGTATTGCTTGGGAATGAAATGTGGTAGTTTCCCCTTACTTTCCACGTAGGCAGTAGGATGCCCAGCCTAAAATCAGTCGCTCACCATGAGTCAGACGCTGTCTGTAGCCGCCCCTCTGGTGTAAAGTCGCTGCTTGTACTCATTTTGTTTCCAAAGAGAAAAGGTGCCTCTTCCGCCTGCTCTGCCGTACCGAAGTGCATCTTCTCCGCCTTCGCTGCCGTTGAGGTCTTCACCGTATCCCTGGCAAGGGGCCCTCACAAGGTACTATCACCCGGCCACGTGAACCAAGGTTTTTTAACGAGGTTTTACTCCTCCTCCTCCTCCTTTCTCAACCGGGCTTGGGATGGGCTATGGCAGGGTTGGGGTTCAATAAAAGGAACCATTTATTAATTTTGATATTGCAGTGCCTCTGTTGTTAAGAAGAACTATGTAGTGTTCCTTCGGACACGCTTGCATGTCCGAAGGAACATTCCATCATTCTTCTTCACAACACAGGCACTGCAATATCGTATTTATCCGTCGATTCCAGGCAGCGACTTTCAGTCATAATGTCCTTCCCTGTATGGGAATTGCATTAAGTGTGTAAGAGTACAGGTTCTGACGCAGGAACGACGACATCTGGTAGCTTTTGTATGGCCATGAGTCGTGCACGTGGAGCCGAACTGTTTGAGGCGGCCGATCGCGTCAAGCGAGAAATCCAGGTTCGAGTGCTGGTCCGGCGCAAATTTTCATTGTCGTCGTTCTCTGATAAGCTGACGCTTCTTCGTATTCGCAACTGCGAGTATATTTCACATAATTATTAATTTCTCCCGGTTTCAAGTATAACCTATACACGTAATAACTCAGAGGAACAATCTACTTCTATTCCGTTATGAGATGAACTACTTCTAACAGCATTGGACACCGTTAGGTTCTTTCTAAACATGTCGACTGAACTTATCTTCGGCTTTGTCCAGGTTTCTGTACTTTTAACAATTTAATATTTAGTGATTTCTAGAAGTGCTTGCAGCAAAGGTTTCCCCAACATATCTGCGACGGTTTACAACTAAAATAATAATTGTTGCTACGTCTGCACTTTCCCCGTAAGCGTCGTGCACTCTTTGAGACTGAACACCTTTCTGCACTTCATGGAGACTCTATAACCTAAAATTCCGCCTTATCGAGACTTTCTAACCTAAAAAACCTCCCAGTCCATTCCACACACCACATCCTACCCTTGTAGCCGCCTCATGTGTGTAGTAGACACCTGGCCTACACTGTGTGATCAAAAGTATCCGAACACCTGACTGAAAATGACTTACAAGTACGTGGCGCTCTGCGTCGGTAATGCTGGAATTCAATATGGTGCTGGCCCACCCTTATCCTTGATGACAGCTTCCACTCTGGCAGGCATACGTTCATTCAGATGCTTGGGAAATGGCAGCCCATTCTTCACGGAGTGCTGCACTGAAGAGAGGTACCCATGTCGGTCGGTGAGGCCTGGCACGAAGTCGGCGTTCCAAAACATCCCAAATGTGTTCTGTAGGATTCAGGTCAGGACTCTATGCAGGCCAGTCCATTACAGGGATGTTATTGTCGTGTAAGCACTCCACCACAGGCCGTGCGTTATGAACAGGTGCTCGATCGTGTTGAAACATGCAGTCGCCATCTCCGAATTGCTCTTCAACTGTGGGAAGCAAGTTGGTGCTTAAAACATCGATGTAGGCTTATGCTATGATAGTGCCACGCAAAAAACAAGGGATGCAAGACCCTTCCATGAAAAACATGAGCACACCATAACGCCACCGCCTCCGAATTTTAGTATTGGCACTACACATGCTGCCGGATGACGTACACCCCCCCCCCCCCCCCCCCATCGGATTGCCACATTGTCTACCGTGATTAGTCACTCCACACAACGTTTTTCTACAGTTCAGTTGCCCAATGTTTACTCTCATTTCACCAAGTGAGGCATCGTTTGGCATTTACCGCCTTGATATGTAGCTTATGAGCAGCTGCTCGACCATGAAATCCAAGTTTTCTTACCTCCCGCCTAATTGTCATAGTACTTGCAGTGAATTCTGATGCAGTTTGTAATTCCTGTGTGATGATCTGGATAGATGTCTACCTATTACACATTACTACCCTCTGCAGTTGTCGGTGGTGTGTCAGTCAGCAGACGAGGTCGGCCTGTACGCTTTTGTGCTGTAGATGTCCCTTCACTATCACATCGGAAACAGTGGACCTAGGGATGTTTATGAGCGTGGAAATCTCGCATATAGACGTATGACACAAGTGACACGCAATCACCTGACCACGTTCGAAGTCCGTGAGTTCCGCGGAGCGCCCCATTCTGCTCTCTCACGATGTCTAATGACTACGAGGTCACTGATATGGTGTACATGGCAGTAGGTGGCATCACATTGCACCTAATATGAAAAAATATGTTTTTGGGGGTGTCCGGATATTTTTGTTCACATAGTTTATCAGGCCGATCCGGAAATCCGACTACCCTAAGGTCCAAGTCGAGGAATCTGCAACCTCCCCGGTCGCAGAGCCGTCTGATCCTGTTACTGAGACCCTCCAGCACTTGGTTCTTTAGCAGAGGTCCGCAATCGGTCCTGTCGACGATGCTACAGATGGTGAGCTCTACTTACACCTCAGAAGGAAGACTGGCAGTATTTACCACTTCAGCTAGCCGCCCAAAACCAGAGAGATCCTCGTCCGATCCAAAGCGGCATACATTGTTAATATCGACATGAACCCGCACCTGCAGTTGGCTGCACCTTGTGCTCTTCATGGCATCCGGAAACGGACGTTCCACATATGGAACGACTCCTCCCGGTATGCAGCAAAGTGCACATCATTGATGGGACAAATATTAATTTCACTCGCTCAACAAAGAATCTAGGAGTAATTGCAGATGAAAAACTAATCTGGTGTGAACACTAAGCTGCAACATGCAAGAAAGCATCCCCTTCTCTCCGACCTCCGCAAAAATATAAAAATTTCTTCGCTTTTCATCTGTGAAAGAAACTTATACTTCCAGTTGTTATAATTATATTGATATAATGCTGCAAGTTCTTTCTGTGACAAGTTTTTAGCGCCTGGAACTGATATTCGACTCTTTGATCAGATTTCACCGTCTTGTCGAGGAGAGATATGAGGGAATGTATGCGTTGACAAGACGACAGAGAAGACAGAGTGGATGGTTTTTCTATCCATGCCCACACGTAGCCAGGATGGCTACGTGTGGGCATGGATAGAAAAACCATCCACTCTGTCTTCTCTGTCGTCTTGTCAACGCATACATTCCCTCATATCTCTCCTCGACAATACCTACTAACGCAACAATTATGTCTGCCCTTGTCCCTGTATGCACTGATTAGCCCGTTGCAATTAAGTGTCCTTCTTTTCACCAAAATCTTCCTCGCTTCCCAAAGTTCTTAGATGGTGCAGTATACCTGAATTTCTCTCCCTCACAATTCGCTGTCTCAGAAAATTTCACTTCTGTAGACCTACAAGTATGTTTTGTTTCTGACACTTTTATTATTATTATTAGATTATTAGTAATAATAGCAGCAGCAGCAGTAGTAGTAGAAGTATTAACGCTATTAGTTGTTAGACAGTACTGTTATTCACGTTGTCTTTACATTGATTCAAGTCATTTTTAATTCTATTAATATCGTTTAATTACTATGTGTCACATTAAAATTATTGACTTTCTTGAGTAAGTATGAGGTAAAAAATTCTGTACGTATGAAACTTGGTCCGTTGTAGGAAAGAGCCTGAAGGCCCTGGTCTCATAAGGTTAAATAAATAATCATGTTCACTTCAGGCATTAGGCCTGTAAGAATATTAAAAAAAGTGTATGTAGTGCCAATTCATCGTATCCGCTATAGCACTTGCATTCATCGTACGGTCATTAACTGAATTTAATAACGGATAGAAACTCTCCCATTGCAATCTTAGTAACATGCTAGTGGAGGTGGTTACTCAGAATACTCATATGTGCAGACCGCTAGGATTTGCGATTTTGTTTTAAAGCTGAGTGGCCTCATTTTTGAGCTCATCTACACGTCCGTAAAGGATTGCAAGAAAGGTTTGAATTAATCGTTCCACCAACGAAGAGGACGGGGAAGGAAGTTGGCGGTGCCCTTTCAAAGGAACCATCCCGGCATTTGCCTGGAGCGATTTAGGTTAATCACGGAGAACCTAAATGAGCATGGCCAGACGCGGGATTGAACCATCGTCCTTCCGAATGCGTGTCCTCGATGTCAAAAGCAGTCCCCCTGCGTCAAACAGTTGTATAAGCCCCACCCAGTAGAACATCCTATTCTAATGTGATGCAGTGCCGCGAAATGTGAATAGCTCGTTCAGCCGCCGTAATCCACCATCACCAAGCCGAGCAAAGTCTTGCTAATACCATAAGTGATATTTCTGTATAGCTACAAGATGAAAAGGGATACCTGATAGGTAAGTCATATGAGTACATACGTTTCTGCAGCCCGAATGGAAAGATAATAATGCGCTTTTCGTAGCTCTCAGGATAATCGCTTTAAGTATAATCTATGTTTTTCTTCCTTCTTTCTCATCTTTGTTTCTTTTAAGTGTTTCTGAAAGGAAAACTAACTAAAGTTGGCGCAGAAAGATAATGGAATCTGTCGTACACTGAAGTTGTCACGCAGTCCTTTGTCACTTTCTAGGCGAGTGCCTTTAACGAGGAATATTGTAAAAGATGGAAACAAAATTTTGTAAGAACACGGTATGCTAGTTATTCCTGAAGTTGGTACCCTGTTTTGACAGGCAAGTTTTCTAATTAGGGGTTCCTTGTGTAAACAGCGACCAATGTTCTTGGGTGCAGTACGTGTTCTCATCTGTTGCCATATTAACGTACGTCCGGTGATGTCGAACAGGATCATTTTGGCGGTCCAGGCGTTAGGGTCTACTGCGTGAAGAGCATGAGGTTGCGTAGGCGTACGGACCTCCACACTCACCGATCGCGTTACTGTAACACTGTACTCCTACCCCATGCGCTTCTCTTCAGGGCTGCATTCAGCCCTTACTTCATTTTTAAGGATGAGAATGCGCGACCGCATCGAACGTCGCAGTTAGAGGTGCTCTCGCAATGAGACGATATTCGGTTCATGGACTGGCCTCCCCGTTACCCCGACAGATCTCATGGAGCACGTGTAGAATGCTCTGGGGAGACGTGTTCCACCATGTTCACAGGCACCATCCATCAGTTGTCAACCGCGCTGACGGAGGAATGGAACACCATACCAGAGGGACCCCTTACCAACATTGTGTCCAGCATGGGAGCACTTTGCAGAGCATCCGTTGCTGTCCGGGTGATCACCCGACCAGTAGTATCTTTTGAATGCCAAAAGGACGATAATAAATCGCGGTGATTTCTGCATAATTATTGTCTTTGAATAAAAGTGTCATTTCCGTTCGTTTCAATGAGCACTTCTTTCAGTCTCCTTCGTTACTATGCAGTATCAGGTCTTTTTATGTATTGTCTAACTTTCCTCGAGCTATAATAAAGTTAGTTTCGTCCTTAAGTTTTGTTTAACACTGCATAGTTCCTGATTCTTGAAACTTACGAAGTACCCTTCCCAGGATAGTTTGCGTCTTCCTTTTTTCAGCATCTTCGTGACACTCTCCCATGGGTCAGACAAACCTCTGACCATATGTGGTGCCCTTCTTTGCACGCGTGCGGTATCAAATGTTAATCTAATTTTCATACTGACCTGATACACTCTTGAGCAACATTCTAAGATGCGTCGCGCGAGTGTATTACAGTCAATTTGCTTGTTGTGTCACCTTCTTTACTTACTACTGAGTGTATGTGATTCACTTGCGAAAAATTTGAGCTTTCATTTAATGCTGTCCGCAACACTAACATTTGATTACTGCTGTACTGCTGGCTGTTGTGGCCGAGCGGTTCTAGGTGCTTCAGTCCGGAACCGCGCTGCTGCTACGGTCGCAGGTTCGAATCCTGCCTCGGCCATGAATGTGTGTGATGTCCTTAGGTTAGTTAGGTTTAAGTAGTTCTAAGTCTAGGGGACTGGTGATCTCAGATGTTAAGTCCCATAGTGTTCAGAGCCATTTGAACCATTTGCAATGCTGTACTGAAGAGTCTAGCAGTCCTGAAAGTTATGCTGTAATTTTTCTTGTGTGTTATTGTGAAATTATATGTTCATTATAATCGATATAAATTAACCCTTTAGGAATTGCACTATAACTATTAAAGTTTTCTACTGAAATGGCGAACAACAATATACCTTAGGAACGCCGATTTAATAGGCTTTAAATGCAATATTTTTTGTTGTTGACGAAACATACAAGATAATACCTTGAACATATATGGTAATACTGTGTATTATACCATGAGTAATTTTCCTGGAAAAAAAAATCCTGATGCTGTTGTGATCTTCAGTCCGAAGACTGGTTTGACGCAGCTCCCCACGCTCACATCGGAATAATTATTGCAACCTAGATCCATTTGGCTTTGCTTGTTGTATTCATCTCTTGGTCTCCCTCTACAACTCCACACTTGCGTCCATAACCAAGCAGACGATTCCTTCCTTCTTCAGGTTGCGTCCTGTCAACCGATACTTTTTTTTCGAAGTTGAGCCATAAATTTCTTTTTTCCCCATTTCGATTCAGTATATCCTAATTAGTTTGTCGATACACCATCTAATCTTCAACATTCTTCTGTAGCAACGCATTTCGACAGCTTCTATTTCTTCTTGTCTGATTTGCAGCTCGTCCAAGTTTCATTTCCTTACAAGGCTGCAGTGTACATGTAGATCTACATCTGTACTCTGCAAATAACCGTGAGGTGCATACAGAGGTTACATCCCACTGTATCAGTTATAAGGGTTGTTTCCTGTTCCACTCACATATGGAGAGCGGGAAGAATGTGTGTTTGAATGCCTCTGTGCGCGCAGTAATTATTCTAATCTTATTGTCACGGTCACTATATGAGTGATACGTATTGGACTGTAGTATTATCCTAGAGTCATCATTTAAAGCTGGTTTTTGAAACTTTTTAGCAGACTTTCTCGGGATGGTTTACATCTATCTTCAAGAGTCTTCCACTTAGCTTCCTTCAGTATCTCTATGACACACGGCCATGGATCAAACAATCCTCGTTCAATATCCCGTTTAGTCCTCTATTTCGTATGGGTTCTAAACACATGAGCAATATTCTAGAACCGGTCGCACGAGTGATTTGTAAGCTGTCTCCTTTGTAGACTGTTTGCATCTTTCCCAGTATTATACCAACAAACCGAAGTTTAGCACCGGCTTTACTCACAAATGAGCTTATGTGTTCATTCCATTTCATATCCCTACAAACTGTTACACCCAGGTATTTTTATGGGTTGGCTGATTGCAACAGTGACTCATTGATATTACAGTCATACGGAACTATGACTTTTTTTTCTTTTTTTGAAGCGCACAGCTTTACAGTTCTAATGTAAAGCAATTTGTGATTCTTTGTACCATTCTGAAACCTTATCAAGATCTGACTGATCGCTTAAGCAGTTTCTTTCGTATGGTATTTCATTATAGATAATTACATCATCTGCAAAATGTCTGATGTTACTATTAATATTAGCTACAAATTCATTAATATACAACATGAACACCAAGGGTCCCAACACACTTCTCTGGGACACACATCAAGTTAGTTCTACTCTGACAATGATGCCCCATACAAGATAACATGCTGCGTCCTCCCAACAAAAAAGTCCTCATACAGTCACTAATTTCACTTCATACCCCATGCGATCTTACTTTTGACAACAACAGTAGGTGTTGTATTGAGTAAAATGGTTGTGTCTGTGCCTGTTAAGCACAATCGCATTCTCTCTACATTTTCACTGACGCATAAACTAAAAGCAGACCATAAAATTAACAGGTGTACAGTAATAGAGTAATAATTATGAGTGGCCTTCCGTACTGCTTTACACTTTCTACTTTCCCGTCATTTGTTGCGAGCCATTTGACTCCTCATTAGAGTTGCAAATATGCAGTACTTTGGTCAAAACGTAGGTGATAGGAGAATCTGTAGAAGTAAAGTCCATTTTGTCAAATGTAGCCATTACGTGAGCGGACACCACGGAGTGTGATCATCAACGACAGCTCTCGACGACGTGGTTTCTGTGGAAGGAGATATTCAATTAATGCTAGTATGGAGAGATTGTACACAGGCACTAATAGTGCTATTGCAACACGACATACGTCGTCCACCTATGAATTGGAAAAGCACGGTTGACATCGCTGAAATTGGATTACTGGTACTACCATATCCGCCGTATTCTTCTGAATTGGCCCCTTCTGGGTACCTTCTGCTCGGGACTATGAAGAAATCTCTGCACGGACATCATTCCGCAGTCTTCCAAGGATGGCAAGCAGCTGTGATACTGTGGATGCGACGGACTCCAGAAAAAAATGGCTGAAGGACGGTCTACAGAATGGGGCCAAGTCAGGAGAATATGGTGGATGTGGCAGTACTTGTAACCCTGTTTCAGCTATAGCCGCCATGGTTTTCAGAATAGTAGGGGATGTGTTAAAAGAGCACTTTCCGTTACGGTGTACACACTGTCACCAACCGCCTGTGAATATCTACTGTTTTCACACCTTCCTATCACAAAAATCACGTTCTTGGCGATCACTCGATATTGTCCCGCCGGCCGGTGTGGCCGTGCTGTTCTAGACACTTCAGTCTGGAACCGCGTGACCACTACGGTCGCAGGTTCGAATCCTGCTTCGGGCATGGATGTGTGTGATGTCCTTATGTTAGTTAGGTTTCATTAGTTCTAAGTCTACGGTACTGATGACCTCAGATGTTAAGTCCCATAGTGCTTAGAGCCATTTGAACCATTTTTGATGTTGTCCGCAAGTGGGAGCAGTTGGGAAAACAGGCTTTACTGTGCAGGGATTGTACGAGGCATATTCTTTAAGTAAGGTCCGGCGTGTTGTAGACACTAGTAGTTCGCGCGTATACCGCAACGAGCGCGTGCGTCGTGTACCGGCATTCCTGGGGAACAACTGTGCTAGTTTCAGCTCCGTAGCTAACCTATACGGTTCTGTTCTCTGCTTTCAAAATGTTTAAGACTATCAACTCGATCGCCGCGTGTGAGGTTCGCTCAGTGATACGGTTTTTGTCAGCAAGGAACCTGTCTGTTGCAGAAATTCATCCACAGATTTGCGAAGTGTATGGTGATACCGTTATGAGTGAAAGCAAAGTGCGTAAATGGGTACAAGAATTTAAAGATGGCGGTGACAACGTCCATGATGACGACCGCTCCGGTTGCCCTTCTTTGATTACAGACGATTTGGTGGCTTCAGTTGAAGAAGAGAGGATTCGTGATAACAGGCGTTTCACAATAACAGGTCTCTCAAACGAATTTCCTGACGTGTCGAGATCAGTGCTTTACAACATTGTTTCTGAACACCTAAAGTTTAGGAAACTGTGCTCCCGTTCGATCCCGAAACTCCTAACATAGGACCACGAAATCCAAAGATTTGAGTGAGCGATTAAGTTTTCGACTCGTTATCACGAAGAAGGTGAGGGCTTCCTGAGTTAGACCGTAACTGGAGGCGAAACATGGGTTTCGCATATCACGCCCTAATCGAAGCAACAGAGCATCGAATGGAGACACACACACACTCGCCTGTAAAGGTGAAGGCCAAACAGACTGTCGCAGCGCCAAATCATGGCGTCGGTGTTCTGGGATAGGTATGGTGTTTTGTTGGTCGACTTTATGCAACGAGGAGCACTATCAATGCAGAATCATACTGCCAAAGCCTGAGAAAGCTACGCGGTGCGACTCAAAATAAGAGACGAGGCAGCTGACAAAGGGAATTGTCCTTCTCCAGGACATTGCAAGACCTCATACTGCAGGTCAGACCAGCGATTTATTGGACACTTTAGGCTGGGAAGTTTTAGACCACCCACCGTACAGTCCTGATCTTGCGCCGAGCGATTACCACCTGTTCCTCCACCTCAAACAACACCTCAGTGGCAACCGTTACAATGATGAAGACGACGTGAAAACGGCAGTGAACTCTTCGTTATCGGAGCAGGTGGCAATTTTTTATGAAGAGGGTATTTTAAAATTGGTTGAGAAGTATGTTACGTGTTTCAACTAACTTGGCAACTATGTCGAAAGATAGAGTGAGGTATGTAGTTCCTGAAAATAAATTTACATTTTGAAACAACCTTTCGTTATGTACTTATGTTCAAACGGACCTAACTTGAAAAACACGCCTCGTACTTCTAGTCGTTGTCCTGTCATCTGCAGTTAGACCAAGGTGCTACATACTTGCAACTGTAATGATGAGACAAATAACGCACGACGAACGATGGGAAAAAACAAAGTGTAAATCAATTTGGAATGCATCATATTGTTGTTGTTGTGGTCTTCAGTCCTGAGAGTGGTTTGATGCAGCTCTCCATGCTACCCTATCCTGTGCAAGTTTCTTCATCTCCCAGTACCTACTGCAACCTACATCCTTATGAATCTGCTTAGTGTATTCATCTCTTGGTCTCCCTCTACGATTTTTACCCTCCACGCTGCCCTCCAATACTAAATTGGTGATCCCTTGATGCTTCAGAACATGTCCTACCAACCGATCCCTTCTTTTGGTCAAGTTTTGCCACAAACTTCTCTTCTCCCCAAGCCGATTCAATAGTTCCTCATTAGTTATGTCATCTACCCATCTAATCTTCAGCATTCTTCTGTAGCACCACATTTCGAAAGCTTCTATTCTCTTCTTGTCCAAACTATTTATTGTCCATGTTTCACATCCATACATGGTTACACTCCATACAAATACTTTCAGAAACGACTTCCTGACACTTAAATCTATACTCTATGTTAACAAATTTCTCTGTTTCAGAAACGCTTTCCTTGCCATAGCCAGTGTACATTTTATATCCTCTCTACTTCGACCATCATCAGTTATTTTGCTCCCCAAATAGGAAAACTCGTTTACTACTTTAAGTGTCTCATTTCCTAACTTAATTCACTCAGAATCACCCGACTTAATTCGACTACATTCCATTATCCTCGTTTTGCTTTTGTTGATGTTCATCTTATATCCTCCTTTCAAGACACTGTCCATTCCGTTCAACTGCTCTTCCAAGTCCTTTGCTGTCTCTGACTGAATTACAATGTTATCAGCGAACCTCAAAGTTTTCAAATTCTTCTCCATGGATTTTAATACCTACTCCGAATTTTTGTTTTGTTTCCTTTACTGCTTGCTCATTATACATGTTGAATAACATTGTGGAGAGGCTACAACCCTGTCTCACTCCCTTCCCAACCACTGCTTCCCTTTCATGTCCCTCGACTCTCACAACTGCCATCTGGTTTCTGTAGAAATTGTAAATGGCCTTTCGCTCTCTGTATTTTTCCATTGCCACCTTTAGAATTTGAAAGAGAGTATTCCAGTCAACACTGTCAAAAGCTTTATCTAATTCTACAAATGCTAGAAACATAGGTTTGCCTTTCCTTAATCTTTCTTCTAAGATACGTCGTAGGGACAGTATTGCCTCACGTGTTCCAACATTTCTATGGAATCCAAACTGATCTTCCCCGAGGTCCGCTTCTTCCAGTTTTTCCATTCGTCTGTAAACAATTCGTGTTAGTATTTTGCAGCTGTGACTTATTAAACTGATTGTTCGGTAATTTTCACATCTGTCAACACCTGTCAACACCTCGTAAAACAAAAGTAAATGCTATCGTGAGCACGATACGCTCACAAGAGTATAGTAACAGCTCGACAGTGAAATGCTCTTCTGCACTGTTTAGACAAACGAAGTGTATCAGTGTAGAGCCGTGGTCCAGGAAGACCACAGTGCGGCACGGCAGGCGGTTTTTGCTGGTACGCCGGTCGGCGGGCCGTGAAGCGCTTCGGAAGCGGCGATGTGAGCAGCCTTCACTGGCGACCTGCAAACACCGGCCTCGTCATTGCCCGCGAGAAGCGCCGTGTCACTGTTCCGGAGTCCGCCCTGCCGCTCCGTGTTTTGTCGCGCAGCCCACTGGCCCGTGTCTCGTGGGCACAGCCGCAGCTCTGATACTGCACGGAGCAACAGGCGATCCATTTGCAGCAGCAAACTGTCTTTTCTAATACATCACCTGGTATCTGCTACGGAACGACACTTCCACATCCATCAAGAGGCAACAGCTATGCATCTGCGAAATACAGTAGATCCCCTGTAATTCGAGGTCCGCTATTTCGAGATTCAGTGTAATTCGACCTGGTATGAAGAAAACAACTAAGTGAAAACCCATTTCATATGTTATCCACATGTACGTTTTACGAACTATCGAATGTATTACTTTTGAGTTTTCGTTCAGTTTTTCATGTACAAACAGATATAACTGTTCCACCTAAGATTTTCGTTCATAACGCACAGAAAAAACCGTGACTGCTAATGCACCTCTACACTACTGGCCATTAAAATTGCTACACCACGACGATGACGTGCAACAAACGCGAAATTTATCGACAGGAAGAAGATGCTGTGATATGCAAATGATTAGCTTATCAGAGCATTGACACAAGGTTGGCGCCGGTGGTGACACCTACAACATGCTGACATGAGGAAAGTTTCCAACCGATTTCTCATACACAAACAGCAGTTGACCGGCGTTGCCTGGTGAAACCTTGTTGTGATGCCTCGTTAAGGAGGAGAAATGCGTTCCATTACGTTTCCGACTTTTATAACGGTCAGATTTTAGACTATCGCGATTGCGGTTTATCGTATCGCGACATTGCTGCTCGCGTTGGTCGAGATCCAATGACTGTTAGCTGAACATGGAATCGGTGGGTTCAGGAGGGTAATATGGAACGCCGAGCTGGAGCCCAACGGCCTCGTATCACTAGCAGTAGATTTGACAAGCATCTTATCCGCATGGCTGTAACGGATCGTGCAACCACGTCTCGTCAGTCAACAGATGGGGACGTTTGCAAGACGATAACCATCTGCACGAACAGTTCGACGTCGTTTGCAGCAGCATGGACTATCAGCTCGGAGACCACGGGTGCAGTTACCCTTGACGCTGCAACACAGACAGGAGCGCCTGCGATGGTGTATTCAACGACGAACCTGGATGCACGAACGGCAGAACGTCATATTTTCGGATGAATCCAGGTTCTGTTTACAGCACCATGATGGTCGCATCCGTGTTTGGTGACATCGCGGTGAACGCACATTGGAAGCGTGTGTTCGTCATCGCCATACTGGCGTATCACCCGGCGTGATGGTATGGAGTGCCAGTAGTTACACGTCTTGGTCATATCTTGTTCGCATTGACGGCTCTTTGAACAGTGGACGTTACATTTCAGATGTGTTACGACCCGTGGCTCTACCCTTCATTCGATCCCTTCGAAACCCTACATTTCAGCAGGATAATGCACGACAGCATGTTACAGGTCCTGTACAGGCCTTTATGGATACAGAAAATGTTCGACTGCTGCCCTGGCCAGCAGATCTCTCACCAATTGAAAACGTCTAGTCAATGGTGGCCGATGAACTGGCTCGTCACAATACGCCAGTCACTACTCTTGATGATTTGTGGTATCGTGTTGAAGCTGCATGGGCAACTATACCTGTACACGCCATCTGTTTGACTCAATGTCCAGGCGTATCATGGCCGTTATTACGGCCAGAGATGGTTGTTCTGGGTACTGATTTCTCAGGATCTACGCGCCCAAATTGCATGAAAATGTAATCACATGTCAGTTCTAGTATAATATATTTGTGCAATGAATACCCGTTTATCATCTGCATCTCTTCTTGGCGTAGCAATTTTAACTGCCAGTAGTGTACTACAGATGGACAGGTACCATTAGGTTTCAAGGAGGGCGCTTGCTCTTTCTTTTGTCGACGCTTCACTACTTGGGACCGCCTGACAATTAGTTGTGCCGGCCGCGGTGTCCAAACGGTTCTAGACGCTTCATTCCGGAACCGCGTGACTGTTACGGTCGTAGGTTCGAATCCTGCCTCGGGCATGGATGTGTGTGATGTCCTTCGGTTAGTTAGGTTTAAGTAATTCTAAGTTCTAGGGGACTGATGACTTCAGATGTTACATCCCATAGTGCTTAGAGCAATCTGAATCATTTTTGAACAATCAGTTGTACCGTGCGTACAATCTTTATTGGTACCTATACTGTGGTGCCTACTCAGCAACACTTATCATAAAGTACAGCACGCGTGAGTAACAATACAATACATATTTTACAACGTTGGTTGACCATTATTGTACGTACGTACTGTAGTTGGTTGTGTGGAAACATACGTACTGTAGTGACCCCACCTGTGTCACATTAATTTTAAAGTATTGTGTACGTATGTACAGTGTACTGTATGTATATAACTGTGTGTTTCTTAATGTTTTAAATCATACATTACAATGAGTGGTAGGAGTGAGAGAAAATTTGCGCCGTTTAATGAGAAACTTGGAGTCTTTGAAAAGACCAGGCAAAGGAGAAACGTTAAAAAAACTTGAAGCTGAATGTGGTGTCGGTGGAGTAACAGTTGGATATTGGCGTCGAAACAGAGACAAAATTGAAAAGTTGTCATCGGACAAGTGTTCCTTTTCGTCATTTGTACGGAAGTCAATAAAGAAACCTGGTTATGAAGAAACGAGTGAAGCTTTGTTCCTCTGGTTTACTCAACAAAGACAAATAGGAAATCCAATTTCAGGGCCTATTCTACAAGAAAAAGCTGTATCTTTTAGAAATGAATTAACGTAAGGTAACGACGATTTCACTGTAAATTCAGGGTGGTTGGATGGGCCGAAGAAGGGATACGGCTAAGACAGCTTGAAATTTGCAGTAAAAACTGTCTGTTGATTCTGAAACTGTTACGCAATTTTGTGAGAAATTAAGAAATATTATACTCGAAGAATATTTTAGTCCTGGTCAACTGTGTAACTTTGATAAAACTGGGATAATCTCTGAAAACTTACACCTAAAATTCTGGCATCAAAAGAAGAGAAGGCTGCCCCAGCCTGCACACAGCAAATAGAAGTTAACACTTCTTACTGCATCGAATGCAAGTTGAGACCATAAAGTGAGGCTACTGGTAATAGGGAAGTCTGATAACCCTAGAGCCTTAAAAAATATTACTCTGTGGTACATATGTCCTCCAAAAATCTGCTTCGATGGACAAAAATATTTTAAGAAGTTTTTTTCGAAGATTTTGTTCCAAAGACCAAACGATACTTAAAGAAAAAGTGCTTGCCTGCCAAAGGAATCTTAACGCTTCACAACGCTGGTTCATAGCCTGATGAGGAAAAATTAAAATGTGCGATATTCGCTCATTGTCCTTACCCCCTACCACGACAAGATTAATGTAGCGTATGGACCAAGGCGTTTTACAATGCTTGAAAAAGACATATCATCGTCGTTTGCTTCAGACGCTTCTAAAAATAACAGAAGGTGAAGAAACCATTAAAGAGTTTTTAAAAATGTTTTACGATAAATGACGTAGTTAACTGCATAGCCGATTCATCATCTGAGATAATGGCGGAGACACTAAAAAAGTCTTGGAACCAGATTTTACTGAATGATGCGGATACCTACAGTACAGACGAAGATGACCTATCGTTGGCAGAACTGATGAAGAAATTTGATGGATGTGAAAATGCGTATGTGAGTGACGTTTCAGAATGGGTGAACAGTGATGAACAGTTTGAAGTAACCGATCTTGCAATAACTGAAATGGTTAGTGAATTCGCTGGAGACAGATACGACGAGGAAATGCCTGAAGAAACTGAACCAGTGATCGCTCACACCGAGGTTTTGGCAGCGCCAGATGTGGCATTGCGTTATAACGAGCAGCAAGCGGGAGCTACTCCGACTGACTCATTGCTTCTCAGGAGATGGCGTGACATTGCTGTTAAAAACGAAGTTCTATTTTAAAACAAATACTATGGACTACTTCTTTAAAATGCAACTGATATTTTTGCAGCTTGGAAATGTATGCCAATATATGTAAATGTAACACACGTATGTACTATTTTGTTTTTAAATGAAACAAAAAGTTCACTGTTACCAGTCACCGTTTTATTTATTTCCACGACGCGTTTCGAAGGTTTAAACCTCCATCATCGGGTGGATTTACATTAGTAAGTATTACATTTGTGTGTGTGTTGTGTTACGATTTTTGGAGGAACTTGTGACACTGCCTGGTGGGGAAACAAGACACTATATCAGAATATGGTTTAGGATTAGTTTTGACAAAGAAAAAAATTAAACTGATATCTAATGGTAAACATTAAATAAGTAAACTACAGTACCTTCAGTGGTCACAGGTTCCTTTTGCTGTCGTAACACATCACATATATACTGCCACATTTGTAAACAAATATGGCGTCAGAAAGCAGCTGGGTGTAAGGATCGTATAGCAGAAGAGAAGACATAGTCGCAAAGTGCAAAGAGTATACATCGTAACAACATTATTACAGAATAATTGCTTTAAGCATTTGGCGGTGTTTGTTTTGAGGTGTCAAGTATATGTGTGTGTACTTCAGGTGGTATATAAATCCAATTCTGACAAGTTAAAACCGCTCAACATTCATACTCGTTATACAATCAGGTGAAATGTTAAAATGGCTTAAACTTCATACTTGTTGATAACAATTAGGTGAAATGTTATAGACTTAAATTACAATGATCATATTGGCTACAACAGTAAAGTCATACATACATTACACTCTTTGACTGGGATTAATAAACAGATGTGAAGTGAGGGGCTGGAGGCAGAAGGAGAGGTAGAGAGAGAGACAGAGAGAGAGAGAGAGAGAGAGAGAGAGAGAGAGAGAGCAAACATTTACATGGCAAGGAGTCTTAAGATTGCATGTTGCATATATTAACTGCCTAAAGGTTGGGGTAATACATCGGTTAATGTTATAAAATATGCAGAAAGTTATTGTTTTTAATTTATTTTTTAATCATTATCGTGCTCATTGAATATTTATTCATGATTTACCCATTGATTTAGTGATATTTCCGTATTATCTGAGTTTTTTTATAATTCTAGGTAGCCTCAGCCCCAATTAGCTCGAATTACCAGAGCTCTACTGTATTCTGTAGAACCGTAGCGTACACGGCACGCAAAACATCGATTGTCCATAGTGTGCTGCGCACGTGCAATTCGAGGCTCAGCCTGTCTTGGTACATCTCGGCTTTGCACGGTACTTCTCGAAACTACTCAGAAAAGCGCAACATTTAATTTAGCACTTCGATGCGAAATTGTTTCTTCCTATATTTGGTGTGGCATATTGCAGTCGGGACCACCTGCTACAGTTTCAGGGTCTCTTTGCGTCGGCGCCGTTTATACTTTGCCATTTACTCTTGGTATAAAGGACGGTCAAACATCCAGTGGTTCTTTGCACAAAAAGAGGTAATCTAGCGAGCTATAATTTTAACCTTTAAAAATGGATGGGAGTCACAGAAGGTAAGGATGAGAATTTCCAACATCAATTCTGCTGTCGCATAATCGACGGATACTGCAGACTTGCTACGGAATGCCATTACAACACCTCACAGAAAATATTTAAAAATTAAGTGAAAATGAAGGACTGAAAAAATTACAATAATCGAAAGACGTTTTCTACGGGATCCCATTTTTCTGTTCCTCAAGAAACACTCCGTACTAAATTAGCAGGCATCGAGCATGCGATCGTCAGTAACAACAGTGTCTGATGGATTTGAACGAATGGTATGGATACACTACATATTACTGCAAAGAACATCGGTTAAGTCAATGGGCGTGCCTGGAAGAATTTTTCGGCTTAAGACTCGCTATTGTTGAGCTTCTGGAGGAAAAAAGGAGGCAGGAACGGAAATTAGAACATCGATAATGGATTGCAGACCTCTCACCTTACGTGGCCATGACTGCACAGTAGCCACAGAAAGACGTTGGGAGGTAAAAAAAAACCTTACTTGTGATTTGTTGGGAACGCATTTAAAAAGAAAATCTCATTGTGGAAGGGGCAATTTCTGATAAAAGAAACACCTTCTGAAGATGGCCTAATAAGCCGAAGACTAGTTTATACAAATAAAAATCAGTAGAACAGAAAACCGCCTAAGTGTTATTCACCCTTCAGTGTGGAAATGTTCTATCAAGAAGCAACGGAAGAATCCATAAATAAAAACACAGTCCATTTTCCTAAGCTCACTGGCACTAAATACAACGCGAATTTTGAAGAATTCGTTATGGTGTTGAAAGTATTAAAAGAATAGTTTTTTAAACATTTTGAGAACATCGTCAGTCTTACATCTGGCACGCAATGAATTGTGGAAGGTCTTGGTCGCAAATTAATATATTAATGAGTTGTGATACATCGTCATTAGGCAGAATCAAGTACAAAAACAAGCCTTACTCAAGTTGGAACATTAGGTACTGAAAATATAGCACTCATGGAGACAGGTATCAAAATAAGGTTTTTTTGACTTGATTTTATTTCTCATGATGATGATGTACCAAAACCGGCCAGTATATTAATTTGCGGTCACGATCTTCCACAACTCATTGTGTGCCAACTCTGAATGGTGATCTGCCTCGTAGATGGAAGCATTTCTCTATCAATTGAAACATCTTACATCTGTTTTTGAGAACATTTGCCGTTTCAGTTGAAAGTAACACAGTGCATGTGCAGATAGAGGTGATATATCTGCAATGTAATTCTCTCTTAAGAGACAAATTCTCTTACGTTATATCTGCTCAAGTCGTCTACATTTTTTTACTCGGGAAGCGTTTCCAATCTATATAGTGAGGTTGCAAACGTAAAAAATTATTTCAAACTAAATATGCGTGTGAAAGGCTTTTTTAGATTATGAAACTAAATAAGTCACAGTTACCTGAGTGCAAAATTCTGTTAAACTGTTGGGACTGTCAGTATGCCGATAGTTTGTACCAGATAAAAATTATATTATGTATTCAGCTAGCCAAAAATAATTAAATAATACTGAAAAAAATTTGTATGCAGTCTACGTTGTTATCAAATATGAAACCCAGCCGTATGCAATAGGTTCAGCGTCCCTTGTGCGATTCTATTGCCATCTAAATGCGGCACGTTCGTAGTTTCCCACCTCTTTCTGCTAAGACTGTTTGACGTGACAGTGGGGAGAGTGTGCAGTCAGAAGACATAACTCCGCATGCGAGCAAGAGCAGTGCATGCATGCAGAATTCTTGGCCATAGACAGTACTAACAAGTCGTATTTACACAACAGGCAGAAAACGTCGTTAACAGTCCGAGTGAGAAAAGATGGACCTTTTACTGCCACATATGTCGCTTCAGGCCTTGATACAGCCTCAGACTCGTAAGTTATGTCAATGAAAATTTGATGCACAATGCTCAGCCTCCGACATTAAGCCCAGTAGCAACGCAGTAAGCATCAGTCAGTCGCGTCCACAGCTGCCTCAGATGCATGGATTGAATACCTGACTGTGACTGTCTCTATTGAACCACGATGATTCTCATAGATGTATCTCAGTTGAATGTTGGAAGCCAGTTGTACTAAGAGGACGCGGGACCATAATTACAAATTGTAGGATCGTGGACTCACGGCTTGAGACGTTATAATGACCAGCACAAGAGCACCCTCTGGAACATCAGGAACACTGAAACGGGATATTTACTGGGAATGCGGGGGGATACATTTGACTTGCGGCACATACAATGAAAAGCTAAAACATGTGAGCGTAAGGGATTTATTTTGTCAAGTTGCACAATGGGTTGATCCAACAAGTACCCTTTGGCTCCTGCAAGAAACAATTTCTACCTCACATTACTACAGAAGTCAGGCAGACGCTCCTAATGTAACAACAAGAACTACTTGAAAAACATTCAGCAACAAATATCTTCTGGAGTCGTCCGCTGTAAGAAAAATACACAAAAATATTCAATATTCTTACATAACTAGTGGAATACTTGGGTACTGGAGTACTGATAGTTAGTGTAAGAAAAACATTAAACAAATGAAAAATATTATTTATTGCTAAAAAATTCTGATAAATCAAGTGAAACTTTTACTTAAAAAATAATAAATTTCTGGGTTCTTTTCGGAACAGTAGATTGCCTCTCATGGTTAGTAATGCTATTATTTTACAAAGTATGGAAAGGTTCTTTTCTCCCTTTTCTTTAAGAATGTTATTTACTCGGCAGAATGGCTGAGAGCCGCACCTCCACAACTTGAATAACTTTTCTAGGTACTGTCAAGGTTGTCACAAGAGAAATGTAATGGAGTGTACTGTTATGGAGGACAGATGGGTCTCGCATATGCTGTAGTGCACAATACTGTGAGCTGCGACAACTACTGCCTGCGTTGTTTGCTGCTGACAAATAACACAACTATCTCTTTCTATCTGAATTGACCTTCACCAATCAAACTCTCACTACTCCTTGATGAAGTCAAGGACTCCTATCCACTCCTACTCTAACTATTGGCATGGTACACCAGTCAGATAACCAGTCCACCTTGATGCCCCTCAATATTCGCTCGCAGGTGTTTAACTAGTACTCTGTCCGTGTTCACACTGCACAATAAGTGTGAGGGCCAACACAGTGAACAACACTTAATCGCGAGCTACTCTATATAGAGTATCACTCTGATTCGCTAATGACATAGGTGCTCTCCCAGTGAAGTACTGAGGAGAGACTTTGTTCCTGCTCCAAGAGCGACAACGGAATGGTTCCTTTTTCTGGAAAAGTTGCAAGGGTACATCATTCGCTGTCTTCCCTCACTCCTCTGGCTCTTTGCTTCAGAAATATTCCGCCAATCATCGTTGCTCTTTTAAACGGGTGAATGACGTTTCGTTTAAGTCGACCAATGTGGAAATATGTAGCATCTCCGTTAGACATATACTGTCCCCCTGTGAGAACTCTCTAACTATGCAGTCGGTCCATCAAAAAATGCATCTTCTAGGTGTTCCCACATAATGTAGTGGAATTTGCTTTTAAGTCGAACACGAGGGTCGTTATTCCTTCACTCTGGCAAAAGCAGTCCTCTCTCTGGGCACTCGCTCCGGCCGAAGTAGGTATGTTGACTCACCCCTCTGAAGGGACGGGCCTCCTAGCGGCCTGGTTGCCTCATTAAAACAAAAATTCCTTTGGCCGTCATGTTGTGTACACCAGCCTCAACGTGTTCAACCTCCGTGCGCACTTGAGATTTACTTATTAGATTTGCATATCGCTTACATGAATTCATACAAAATCGACTCTACCTTATTGAGTCTGGGTTCGAAAGAAGCGTCTTGATGTGCAGAATACGATTGTGAGGACGGAATATGTAAGAAATGAAAGTCAGGAGACCACGCCACCTTACAAACATTATAATTACCTGCCAAATTGTACGCAATACAGTAACGATTGTAAGTGGCATTTATTTGATAGGTCTATAACAGATGTAGAGAGGAACGTGACACCAGATGTCTAGGCACAGGTCATGTAGTTTCCATAAATGATGCGGCGGTGATTTTGTGTGCGCAAATCTGTCATCCGATGGTGTCGCATTTGTGTTCCATTGGGTTCGCATCAAGTGAATTAGTTGGCCAAACACCAACATGCGTTCACTATCATGTCCATCACACCAACCAAGCACAATTTTGGCCCTGTGATACAAATAATTATCCTCCTTGTAGGTGGCATCGCTGCCGAAGAGCGTTTCATATGATAAGGAATGCAAGCAGCCTGTAATAATACTCACGTAATCCACAGCTGTTAGGGATCTTCGGTTACTACCATAGGTTCCGTGGAAACCTAGAAAAATGTCGAACAAGTGTAATACTCTCCTCACAAGATTGCGTCTGTGCTGCGTAATGTGTCCCCAGCACACTGGCCGGCAAAGATGTAGTGCAAAGACTGATGGTAGGTGCTGGACTGAGCACGCCTATCACGAGAGAGGCCAGAGACACGCCGACAAGCAACAATACCCTCACGGCAGCATGTGTTTAGGCCGCCACTGCTGACCGGAGGGCCTCATTGACTAACGTATATTCCAGTTGGCGTCTGTCAGTTCACATCGCAGATTACGACAGTATATAGCGACCAGATTAGTGTAAGGGCACGATTACTGATATCGTCTGCAAGAGGACTACTATTGATGAGCTTGTACCATCAACAAGGACTCTATTCAAGTTAAGTAGCAGCTTCTTATAAATAAAGAACCGTATTAACCCACAAGTGCATTTGTGCTGTACAAAGAGGATACCGGCGACCCTAACAGCATCCTCTTGCTTTCTTCCTTGGTACAAGACTCTTCAGCGGCGACAAGGATATTACAGTGGCGACAAGGATACTACAGCGTCGCCGGCCAGAGTGACCGAGCGGTTCTAGGCGCTACAGTCTGGAACCGCGCGACCGCTATGGTCGCAGGTTCGAATCGTACCTCGGGCATGGATGTGTGTGATGTCCTTAGGAGCCAGCCGCGGTGGTCTCGTGGTTCTAGGCGCGCAGTCCGGAACCGTGCGACTGCTATGGTCGCAGGTTCGAATCCTGCCTCGGGCATGGATGTGTGATGTCCTTAGGTTAGTTAGGTTTAAGTAGTTCTAAGTGCTAGGGGACTGATGACCTCCGAAGTTAAGTCTCATAGTGCTCAGAACCATTTGAACCATACTACAGTGTCAGTGGTGCGATGTATGCTTTTCACCTGAATGACGTCATATCTGTCCACAACTATCGAACTGGTGTAACAAGAAACGTGATTCGTGTGACCCAGCCAAATTTTTCCACTGATCCACGGTCCAGTCTCGAAGATCCCGCTCTCACTGCAATCGTGTTTGACGATGTCGTTGGGTCAGCATGGGAAAGCTTAGGGGTTGTCTGTTCCGGAGCCCCGTGTTCATCAGCATGTGCTAAACGATATGCTCCCGTACACATGTGCCTTCATCAGCACTGTACTCTGTCGTTGGTTCAAAATGGTTCAAATGGCTCTGAGCACTATGGGACTTAACATCTGAGGTTGTCAGTCCCCCAGAACTTAGAACTACTTAAACCTATCTATCCTAAGGACATCACACACATCCATGCTCGAGGCAGGATTCGAATCTGCGACCGTAGCGGTCGCTCGGTTGCAGACTGAAGCGCCTAGAAACTCCGGCCGGCTCTGTCATCGGATCTGCAAGCGATCGCCGCCTACCCTGCTTTACAGAGCGGCCGAGCCTCCGACTTCCACGTTCTGGACGACCAACACCTTGCCGCCTAGCAGTGGTTTCCCCGGCATTTAACCCCATTCATTACAGTAGCATGCGAACTGTCGAACAACTTCGCCCTTACAGATTTGCTTGTTTCCAGAGGCCGTACCATGAAATCTTTCCTGTGTCAATGTTCCTTATGTCACTGAATTGCCCCATTTACGGCCCATACCTTCTCTTGAACGATTCCACATCCGTCTTTGCTCTACTTGTATATTATGGTTGGCGCGTCACGTGATCAGGAAACCACCAGCCGACATTCAGTCAAGCGATGAGCAAGGGTAGTAATGTTATGGCTCATCAGTGTAAGGGGACTAGCTTATTTCTTCCTGGGTAGAGTCAAAGCAAACAATGAGGACATTAGTCACAGTTGAATGCACAAGGGCGTCCTGGAAAGTAATACCTTTGATCGATTGGGGCCAAGTCGGGACTGTATAGAGGCTAATCGGCAATAGCGAAGCCAAGGCGTCGTGGAGTGTTGCAGATGTTGCAGCACTCGGATGTGGTCTGACATTGTCGTGTTGAAGGAGAGGGTGCTCCATGTGTGGATGAACTCCTTGCATTCGTGCTTTCAGTTTTCTGAAGGTCTCGCAGTACACCGACATAGAAACGTTACACACCGTCCTGTTACATGCTACAGTTTGGAGCTATCTAGTGGCAGAGGGTTGCAACTTGCATCAGCGAAGCGGGAAGGTCGACCGAGTAATATGTGTGACATGTAGTACCTCAACCAAATCGAGAACGGAATAAAAATTCGGAGGGATTACTTTTCAGCAAGTCCCCGTAATTAGGCCTACATTTGGTGTCCTGTGATGACATTATGCGCAGAGGATGGCGCAACCTCGGGCATTTCTGGACGTACAAATCCCATTGTGGGAGGTGTAAGACAGTAATAGAATCCCCGACATGTTCAGTAATTCTGGAGCGGTTTTTTTTTTGTTGAGGGCTTACTCGTTAACATTTTTTCGATCACCGTCACACGATACTGCTCTGAGTCTAGCTCATTGTTTTCTCTGTGTGTGATTTGTCTTTGTAACGGAAATACATTACTTTTTAAAATTCATGACGCCGATATGTGTTAGAGAATGGCATACAATGATAGTGTTTAGTCTAATTGTCGAAAACAACCGAATGGACGACTCACTGACACCGTGAACTTGAGCCTTCACACCATCAGTCGCTACAAAATCCTGGACTCACAACGTGTTGATCAGAAGTTGCATTTCGCCTGTTATATGCCACCTTCCGTTTAGATCAGAATGATGTCCATTTTTCTGCAGCTGTAATCAAATCACGCAGGTGTGATTCAGACACCGCAACCACGCTGCCAGTTGCCCGCCTGGCTTGTTATATGCAGTCGGCATTTATCTTATTCGAGTCCGTCTAAGGAAAGACCAGACGAGATTGAGAACATGTTAGTCTCAGAGCGTCAACACTCCAAGCACTGGGCGTGTGATAACGAAGTAAGGCGCAGGTGCTTTACTTTCTCAGGCGATAGCGTCACAAATAATAAGGCGCGACACTAGCTGGCGCTGATGCAGTCTATGTGACTTTTTTCTCCGGCTTTCCAGCCTACTTACAAGTGGGTTCCGAACAGTACTGTTTATAATAGTAAACCGATCGCAAATATAAATATGTGCCTTTTATCGTACAGTTTTGTCAGAATCAAAAATATCACATTTGGTATGAAGTTTACAAAATATAGAGTAGTTCAAGAGAAATAAAACCACGTAGTTTCTCCATGCACCCGCCCCTACGAGGAACACAACTACAGCAGGAAATGTGTGGATGACAGCTTGGGCTAAACTTTTCGATCTGACGCGCGTTCTGTGTCAGTGTCATTGCTTATTTATACAAGACAATCGAAGTATCACACTGGGAATCGAAAGCAGTGATTCCGTATCACAGGTCAGAGACACTTTTAGATTAGGTATGCGATCGAAATATTGACGAGCGACTGATAGTACCACAAAAGTGCCATCTCCTTACATACAGTTTTGTCAGAACAGTCTGAAAAGCTTGTAAGTGTGTTACAGGGTAGGCTGTACTGAAAAGTAACTGTTGAAAAAAGATCAACACGCTGTGCCGTTATTTTTTCATAACATTATGAACCCTCCGTCCGGTCATTGAACTGTTTGACCTCTTTCTGTAGTCTTGGCAGTTGTCATACTGCACACTGGTTATTGAATGTGAGTGATATGAGCCACGCGGGGTAGCCGTGCGGTCTGAGGGGCCTTGCACGGTTTGCGCGGCATGCCCCTGTCGGACGTTCGAGTCATCCCTTGGGCATGGGTGTGTATGTTGTCCTTAGTATAAGTTAGTTTAAGTTAGATTAAGTAGGGCGTAAGCCTAGGGACCGATGACCTCAGCAGTTTGGTCCCTTAGTCCTCACCACAAATTTCCAATTTTTGAGTGATATGATAAGAATACATTACCGTCGCATGTAAATGTGGTGAATAGTGAGAGACGAGATACCACATAGGCGTCTCACATAAATGAAAAAAAAACAACAAATAAACAGGTATGAACTATGCCACAACAAAGGAATTTAAGAGTCAAGACTACCAAAACGGAAAGCAACTTCAAAAAACATATGTTTCGACAGAGCACAGAGAAACTGTGTGATTGTGTAACTGTTGGGTTCATTTGTTGCAACTTATGTGACAAACTATTACGTTTCCATCATTTCTTTGGGAGTGATTACATTCATACGAACACCTACACTCCTGGAAATTGAAATAAGAACACCGTGAATTCATTGTCCCAGGAAGGGGAAACTTTATTGACACATTCCTGGGGTCAGATACATCACATGATCACACTGACAGAACCACAGGCACATAGACACAGGCAACAGAGCATGCACAATGTCGGCACTAGTACAGTGTATATCCACCTTTCGCAGCAATGCAGGCTGCTATTCTCCCATGGAGACGATCGTAGAGATGCTGGATGTAGTCCTGTGGAACGGCTTGCCATGCCATTTCCACCTGGCGCCTCAGTTGGACCAGCGTTCGTGCTGGACGTGCAGACAGCGTGAGACGACGCTTCATCCAGTCCCAAACATGCTCAATGGGGGACAGATCCGGAGATCTTGCTGGCCAGGGCAGTTGACTTACACCTTCTAGAGCACGTTGGGTGGCACGGGATACATGCGGACGTGCATTGTCCTGTTGGAATAGCACGTTCCCTTGCCGGTCTAGGAATGGTAGAACGATGGGTTCGATGACGGTTTGGATGTACCGTGCACTATTCAGTGTCCCCTCGACGATCACCAGAGGTGTACGGCCAGTGTAGGAGATCGCTCCCCACACCATGATGCCGGGTGTTAGCCCTGTGTGCCTCGGTCGTATGCAGTCCTGATTGTGGCGCTCACCTGCACGGCGCCAAACACGCATACGACCATCATTGGCACCAAGGCAGAAGCGACTCTCATCGCTGAAGACGACACGTCTCCATTCGTCCCTCCATTCACGCCTGTCGCGACACCACTGGAGGCGGGCTGCACGATGTTGGGGCGTGAGCGGAAGACGGCCTAACCGTGTGCGGGACCGTAGCCCAGCTTCATGGAGACGGTTGCGAATGGTCCTCGCCGATACCCCAGGAGCAACAGTGTGTCTAATTTGCTGGGAAGTGGCGGTGCGGTCCCCTACGGCACTGCGTAGGATCCTACGGTCTTGGCGTGCATCCGTGCGTCGCTGCGGTCCGGTCCCAGGTCGATGGGCACGTGCACCTTCCGCCGACCACTGGCGACAACATCGATGTACTGTGGAGACAGAGCTGCTGTGCTAGCGCCATTCGACGGCCAACACCGCGGTTCCTGGTGTGTCCGCTGTGCCGTGCGTGTGATCATTGCTTGTACAGCCCTCTCGCAATGTCCGGAGCAAGTATGGTGGGTCTGACACACCTGTGTCAATGTGTTCTTTTTTCCATTTCCAGGAGTGTATATTGGGCAAGAGGGTGTATCTGATACACTTACCAGTTGTGCAAATTAGGTGCGTTGATAAGAGATTCCTATCATGTGACACTCGTACTGCATCTAATGCCGTGTGTGACACATCAGACGTATTTTCCGGTGTAGCATTCTGCTGACTTGTTGCCTTGTCGTCAAACTTTTGCGGTTCCCATTGGAAAGCCACTTCCTTTCGGCTGCTAATAAAGTAGTTGTGCAGAATCAACTGTCGTTATAAGTCCCTACCTTACGCCTCGCTGTTGCAAACGTTACACCACGAAACAGATACAAATCTGAATAAAGCGAACAGCTAAAAAAAAAAAAAGTGGTACATGGCAGTTTTGCAAACGGCTCCCCGGATGTTTCCCTTCCCGTCTACTATATAATACACTTCCTATTCTTTGATGGTTCCCTGTTTCTATTTTGCTTTTTTTTACAGTCCAATACACCTTTTTCCTGTTTCCATGTCTGATCTGTGTTCAGTTTTAGACGGGCGATCCACTGATCCCTCTTACAACTAAATCTGAGGGGAGTGCGATGGGAAGCTCCCCCCTGTTAGCATTGAAGTTAGCCAACTAGATACACACGCGCGCAAATTCTAGAAACCTGCCAGGTACTGTTAGTGTTAGTTGTACTCATAGAATAGATGATATGAGACGGGACTGCCCAGCCTTTGGCTCGGGTTCGATCCTTACTGCCGTCCTATGTTTAGTTTTTGTATCGCTGTTTTGTTCGATTTTAGCAAACTGAACAAAGAACATGTTTGGCGACACCGTTCTGGTAGAGCGCTTGAATCAGCACGCTCGACGGTCTGATTGGCTAAATTAGATGCTAATTAACTCGAAAACTGCGCAACGCAAATTTTTCTTTACAATTATTCCTCAGCACAACCTCGCCTACGACACTCTTATAAGCTTTTTCGGGCTGTTTCTGACCACCCTGTACATATTACACGGTTGACAGTTATGTGTTCTGTTCAGTAAGAAGTGGAGCGCATAGCAAATTTTTTTTGAAGAAGTTGTAAAACATAGTAGTATATTCAGCGCTCTTGGTTGGATAAGCATCAGTACGCTAATCTGCTGTGTTTTACAATATAAGACTAAGTTCGTTTGTTGTGCACACAATTGATGATTCGATGCCTCAGATCTTGAGAACCACTGAACAAACCATCGCGTTTTCTTTTACAGAGCACCTGAAATAAGACCTGCAAGAAAGAGGAGAACTAGAGAGTAACGCCCCCTTATCTTGGATGTCATCAGAGATACGGTAGCTCAGTTGGACTCATTTAGAACCCTTACTGAGGTTATGTAACCGAATTTCTCCGAGTCCAATAACATAAGCACTACACTATCAGATTCGATGAAAAGAAATAAATACATTTAAGAAGAATAGATAAGATAAGGAAACTCCGAGATTGAAGGAAATCTACCTGTCCGTCTATTCGGACCTATTAATGAAGAATCATTTTGTTCCGATAACTCCGAACCTTCAACTGCGATGACGTGGTGTACGATCCAGCATGCAAATTAATTTGTTTAAATCGTATCAAAGCCTGTTACGTAACAAGGCTTGTACTTTGTTGAGATCTGAAAGTCTTGCCAGACTTAACTCGGAAAGAAAGGAAATGTGTACACATTACAGCCGAGCGGTTCTAGGCGCTTCAGTCTGGAACCGCCCGACCGCTACGGTCGCAGATTCGAATACTGCCTCGGGTATGGAAATGTGTGATGTCATTAGGTTAGTTAGGTTCAAGTAGTTCTAAGTTCTAGAGGACTGATGACCTTAGATGTTAAGTCCCATAGTGCTCAGAGCCATTTTTTCGTATTACCATGTTATGGATTTTCTAAGAATCATTGTGATGGCATGTCCTCAGATGTTTCCTAACACGCGACTAGGACTTGAAACGCTCTTCTTCTTGCATGTGTGACCATCGTATATGAATATTTGTACCAATCAAGACAACTTATTTACTGACTCAGTTCTGTGCAGTAATAGACGTTACCATAGAACAGCATGTTCACAGTTCGCTAATTTTTGTAAGTACAACGAATTCTCGAATAGCATTCCCTCCTTCCTGTAAACAACCCTCGGTGGCTCTTAACCCAAACTGTGGGAAGGCGCTTGACACTCTGAATAAAAATTGCTTAAAACGATTTTCACCATTTGCATATGTTTCAAGCGGTTATCTAATTAAAAATATCCACAAACCTGTTTAGTGGACATTAATTTGGGGTGTATCGATCCTTCGCTTTTATTACGCTTGAATTACCCAGCGCCTAAATTTGAAGAAAGGCAAATATACATACATGCATAGCATTTGTAGATTCAGAATACGTGCTTGTCGGTGAGTCTTTTAAAGGAGGTATCTGAATGTCCGTGGGGGAATGGCAGCCCATTCTTCCTCAGGAGGCAAAACCAGAATAGGTTGTTACGTTGGACGCTGGGGTCTGGAGAGAAGTCTACGTTTTCACTTATGCCAAATGTGTTTCATTGGGGTCAGTTGGGCCTCTCGACAGCCCAGACCATTTTAGGAATGTTGTCCATGAGCCACTGATTCGCAGATTCTGTTTTATTTAAGTGTGCATTGTCATGCTATCACAGTAATCGTTTCCAAACTGTTCCTCTAGTGCATGCAATATAAACTGCTTTAAAATTTGTTCATATCCTTCCACATTTAACACTTTCTTAAGTGCATTAAGGAGACTACACCATAAATACAGTGACTGGAATCTTACAACAAAGGGGACGACTCGAGAACCTGTAGGTCAGGCCAAGGGCGTCACAGCGAGTCGCTGGAGAGTATACAGATAGACAACAATTAGAAAAGACAAACAACGGAGACGTCACGTTTAAAAATCACGTCCAGTGAGTAAACCACGAAATCCAAGATGTAGCGATTTCCGAATCAAGACTACGATATGTAGCGATATCAGTACATTAGCGTAACGAAATCACAACCAACTGGGGAGCTGCTGTGCAGCTGGCTTTAAAGAACCGCCGCGGGCAGTGACATGCCGGCAAGGTTGGCGTGTCCTCGCAGTAGTAACACCACAGCCCGCAGATGTAGCAGCGCCTCCCAGCGGCTGTCATCTACTTCCATACCTTCCAGTGGCCCATCAAACTCGAACTCGTTCGGCCGGGATACCAGACTAACCACGAAAAACACCTCCATACGGTAACTCCAACCCACTTCACTGTTTGCACTCCTTTCTGGATGGTAACGCTCTCAAGACAGTAGCCAAATCCAAACCTAACAACTGATTGCCGTAGAGCATCGCGTGATTCATCACTGCAACTCGCTTGTTTTCAATGTGCCACTATCCAGAGGTATCGCTCTCTACACCACCTCAAGCGTCGGTTACCACTGACCACAGAAATGTGTAGCTTATGAGGAACTGCTCGATTACTGTAATCTATTCTTTATAACTCCCTACTCGCAGTCATTGTGTTATGCGGGCTATTGGTAGCACTTTGGAACGCACAAGTGCTTCCTTCTGCTGATTTCATGCTTTTTTACAACCAACCGTCGCAATGTCCAGTGATCAATGTCCATCGATACATGAGTTTGTTTAGCTGTGGTTGTTCTTTCGCATTTCCTCTTCGATGTCGTATGCCCAACAGTCGATTTGGTCAGCTATAGAATCTTTCTAATGTCCCTAACGGATTTGTTGCTCGGGCGATATCCAATGAAAATCACTCTCTGCTGTGTACGATGGTTACTGTCCAAGAGTACGTGAGGTCTGCCTGTTCATGGCATAGCCTGTGGTTGTTCCCTGGCGTCCCCATTTCACTGGGATATCACCAACAGTCGACTTGGGCAGCTTTAAAAAGGATGAAATGTCCCTGATGGATTTGTTGTTCAAATGGCATCCAGTGACTAGTCGACGTTTGAGGTACCTGAGCTCTCTTGACGGACCCATCCTGCTGCTAGCGTTTCTCTACTGACACCATAACGCTCCTCGCCTGCTTTTATAATGGCGGATCCCCCTCTCGTGACGTCCCGTGGTCAATTCCGCACTACATAGGGGTGTCGGATACTTTTGACCACATAGTGTACGGTCACTACATAACCACGATGTCATTCGCGACTGATTTGAATTATAAACTATTCTCGGCGCACTTATCGAGTTAACTTTCTATGAAAATATTAGCTTTCGGTAATAACCACTAATGTTTTCGTTAAGAATGCAGCTGACTGTCGAAGAAGTTACGGAATCAGCGAGATGTAACTGCCGCAGAAGCGCCAGTGATCTCTATCAAAACTAGACGCCGAACTCCAGCTGTCTAAGCTTGCATCCTATCTTTCCCAACCACAACCAGGCGACCACAAAAGAAAAAAATTTCCAATGCTGCGTGCGCATAAGCCTATTACAACAAATGTTATAGATTCCTTTTGAAGCAAAGGATGGACTAATATACGACTAGTACAAAAAGCTGTGACAGTTCTGCTGCAACATTTCAAAAATCTAGCGAGATAGGGACGTTGAAAAATTGGTTTTAGAACTGATTTTGCACTATGTCACGTACGTTCTACAAACACTTTTACCTGTCGTGCAAAAGAACGACATGAAATGCAGCTGAAACTCATAAATTATATTCTGTATCAGGCAAAAATTTAAATAATGTCATTCCTAAAATCAACAGTCGTAACCAATGCAAACGCTTCTTCGATAAAATAGACATTGTTTGCTCAGATATACCACTACTGATAAAGATTACGTCTGAACAGAGCACGTACCTACTTCCTATAAATAGGTATGAAAGAAAAAATCAATTATGTTGTATATGTAAGCCTCTTCTAATGAAGAACTGCAATCAAGTGGAGCTGATTTGATAATTCCCTGCTTCAGTCACTGTTATAGTGCATGCCATACGATTTATAATCTGAAATATCTAAATAACCCTTACTCACACACAGATCGATCGAAATCTAGCAGACAATGCACACAACTGGAAGCTGTGAGTGTGCTGCACTTGTATACTCAGAGACAAGAACTTCACATGGTACAGACATCACTGAGTAGTGCCAACAGCGACCTGAGATTACATAGGAGACAACAGTGAAATGTGACTGGCAAGAAAGCACTGCGGGTGACGTTCCTTCGTTGGCGCTATTGTAATCTCTGGTTGCAAATGGCACTTCTAAATCTTTTATACACACACATGGAGGTACAATAAGAAAGAAGAGTTGTCATTGCATAACAAACTTGAAGCTGACGTCCGACTTGTCACTTGCCGTAACATTAGCTTTTGGTGGAATTGTTTTGATCAAAAACACCAGCTTGCGTCCTTTACGGGTGTACCAATCTTTCTGATTGTAACCCAAAAGTGTACAGGAATCACATTTCATTCGTAATTGGACTCGTTCAAGCGATATTTCCCTTTGTCTACATTAATTATGGTTACGCTCTTTATTTATACTGTAGTGCTTTTTATCTGTCATTTGGCTTTAGATTTCCTATAAATCCAGTTCGAAGAAGCTCTACGTGAACGCAGTGATAAGATGTAAGTAGGCTGTTTAGGTTTTTATGCCGGTAACGCCACGTAGCGCTCTGTATGAAAATCACTGGATGTGCCGTGTGTAACCTGTGGCTGGTTGGCATTGTTGTAATATTAGTTATTGTAGTGCTGGGCAGCTGGACGTTAACAGCGCGTAGCGTTGCGCAGTTGGAGGTGAGCCACCAGCAGTGGTGGATGTGGGGAGAGAGATGGCGGAGTTTTGAGAGCGGTTGATCTGGAGGTGTGTCCACCAGAGACACTAAATTTGTAAGAGTGGATGTCATGAACTTATATATATATATATATATATACGAGGGTCAGTCAAAAAGTAATGCCTCCTATTTTTTTTCTACGTTTAATTGTCAGGAAATTTAAATGCAATTACATAGGTTGAAAACCACAACATTGAGGATCATTTTGTCATTTTTCAATGTACTCTCCGCCCATCTCTACAGTTTTGGTCCATCTTTGAACAAGGGCATGTATCCCAGCACGGTAAAAATCACAGCTCTGCTTCCTAAGCCATTGACGCACGGATGTTTTGACGGCCTCCTCATCTTCAAAATGAATCCCACGAAGAGCTTCTTTTAGTGGCCAGAACAGATGGAAGTCTGATGGTGCCAGGCCAGGGCTGTATGGGGGATGAGGCAAAACTTCCCATCCAATTTTGACAATCTCGTCAGAGGTGTGACGACTGGTGTGTGGTCTTGCATTGTCATGCAAAAGAAGAACATCTGCCATTGATTTTGTTGGGCGAACTCGCTGAAGACGTGCTTTAAGTTTTTTGAGGGTTGTGACGTATTGAACAGAATTTATTGTGCATCCCTGCTCCAAAAAATCAACCAGAATCACACCCTCTGTATCCCAGAAAACTGTTGCCATAACTTTCCCTGCCGATCGCACAGTTTTGAATTTTTTCTTCCTCGGCGAGCTTGTGTGACGCCACTCCATTGACTGCCTCTTTGATTCGGGTTCAAAAAAATGCACCCATGTTTCGTCCCCGGTCACAATTTTTTTCAGAAACTCATCTCCCTCCAAACGGAAGCGCTGCAAGTGTTGGGAGGCTATTGTTTTCCTTGCCTCTTTATTCTGATCGGTTAACATTCTTGGAACCCACTGTGCACAAACTTTTGAGTACCCCAATTGTTTAATAATCGTGATCACACTGCCTTTACTAAGAGAAATAATGCGACACACTTCATCTGCAGTCACCCGATGGTCACCACGAATGATGTCATCAACTTGCTGAATGTTGTGTGGAGTCACTGCACTCACCGGCCTGCCGCTCCGCTTTTCGTCAGTCAACGGTGTTTGCCCTTCAGCTTCCTTACAACGACGAACCCATCGTCTAACAGTGCTGACATCCACTGTCACAACACCATACACCTTATTCAGTCTTTCATGAATGCGTATGGGCGTTTCACCTTCTGCATTCAAGAATTCAATCACACAACGCTGTCTCAAACGAACATCGATGTCGGCCATCTTACAAACTTCTGCTGTGCTGCCACCTGTTGACACAGAAAGTTACTACTGCAGTGGATTGCAGAAGAAGGTTTGAGGAATGGCGCCAAATTCAAATTTTTCACTTAACTTAATTTTTTTATGTAGAAAAAAAATGGGAGGCATTACTTTTTGACCGACCCTCGTATATATATATATATATATATATATATATATATATATATATATATATATATATAATGACTTTTGAACACTATTAAGGTAAATACATTGTTTGTTCTTTATCAAAATTTTTCATTTGCTAACTATGCCTATCAGTAGTTAGTGACTTCAGTAGTTATAATATTTTATTTAGCTGGCAGTATTGGCGCTCGCTGTATTACAGTAGTCTGAGTAATGAAGATTTTTCTGAGGTAAGTGATTCGTGAAAGGTATAGGTTAATGTTAGTCAGGGCCATTCTTTTATAGGGATTATTGAAAGTCAGATTGCGTTGCGCTAAAAATATTGTGTGTCAGTTTAGTGCTGATCAGAATAAGTAAAGAGAGAAGTGTCTGAGTACATTCTGTTCTACTCAGCTGTTTGAAAATCAAATAACGTAAGAGGTTTATCAGCACAGTAATTCATTAATTTTTCTAAGGGTCGTTTCAAAGTAAAGGCTTGAAACCGACCAAACCTTGCAAAATACGTCCACAGCATTTTCGGGGAGAGGAGATAGACCGAATATCAGTTTTATCAGTCCATATTAAGGAAAATGATGAATTTTGAAAGCAACGTTATACATGACATACTTCTTTTATTGGTCATTCGAAACATATAACAAAAAGAAAATTAAATTAACAAGGCAAAAAGCGTTTTATTACTAGATCAAACGTGCATTTAAGACCGGAAAAATTTCTGAAAATCTCTTCCTGATTCAGTGGTACTTACGGGAACACTTTACCATTTTCCGTTTAAAACAAGTGTTATGTGCAGAAATTAAGAACGAGAAGCATTCGCAAACAGAAGACAGCCGTTGTTTTCGGCATCTACCATTGCGATGCCGGTTTCAAAACAACGCATATCCTAAGTCAGTAGCGCCATCTCCCCTTATAATCTCTCAATGGTCACACCTGTGTGATCCCGTAACTCTTTCGACAATCATTAGCTATCCCTGACAGTGGTGGTTATTGTCTAAAACTAGAGTTTTCATTGAATTAATGCGACAAATGCTCTGTTATGCATAGACGAGTATCTGTTTTTGCGGATTTCGTTTCTCTGTTATGTGTAAATCATGTAATTTTAATAGCGAGTTTTATTATATCAGCAACGGCCTTGCCGCAGTGGATACACCGGTTCCCATCAGATCACTGAAGTTAAGCGCTGTCGGGTGTGGCCGTCTCCTGGATGGGTGACCATCCTGGCCACCATGCACTGTTGCCATTTTTCGGGGTGCACTCAGCCTTGTGATGCCAATTGAGGAGCTACTCCAACGAATAGTAGCGGCTCCGGTCAAAGAAAATCATCATAACGACTGGGAGAGTGGTGTACTGACCATACGCCCCTCCCATCCGCATCCTCATCTGAGGATGACGCGGCGGTCGGATGGTCCCAATGGGCCGCTTGTGGCATGACGACGGAGTGCCTGCCCCTTATCATATTAGTCTCTCCGTATTAATTGAAAACTGCGTGGTTCTGAGTACTCAGATAACCGTCACTCCTTCCCTAAATCACAAATGGCGGGATGGTTACTTTCTAAGGGCACGGCCGATTTCAGCGGACGTTCAACTCCATCTTCCTTCCTCCCTTCGTCAAAGAAACCATTCTGCCACGCGCCTGTAGCGATCTAGGGAAATTACGGAAAAATTAAATCACGCTGGCCGACGCGGATTGCAACTTGCGACTAGTGTGTTAATCACTACTTCGCTTAGCTCGTTAAAGCATAATAGTTACGGAGAGTGAGTGCAAAAACAGTAAAGCCGGTGGCTGCGACAGACGTCCGTCTGTTTGCCGCGCTCACTCCGTCCGGGGGTGGCCGAGCGGTTCTAGGCGCTTCAGTCTGGAACCGCGCGACCGCTACATTCGCAGGTCCGAATCCTGCCTCGGGCATCGATGTGTGTGATATCCGTAGGTTAGTTAGGTGTAAGTAGTTCTAAGGGACTGATGACCTCACATGTTAAATCCCGTAGTGCTCAGAGCCATTTGAACCATTTTTGAACTCTGTCTGGAAATGGGAAGGCAGGAGTCGGAGATTTGACAAGGCAGCTGGTTCCGCCAAACCATCACCTTCGTTGTCCTCAATGTCTGTCGGAGAGGGGGCTTAGACAACGTAACGTCCTACACGTACACACTATTTGGGGGAGGGGTGGGGGGGGGGGGGAGATGCAGTTCTCTGTGACACGAAGAACAGACACAAAATGGGCTAACGCTGTTCGTGGCCTGGTATGGTACATACGTGCCCTGAAAAGCGTCAGGTGTTGAGCAATCTCTGCGAGGACAATGAGATGTCACGACCTCATGTGAGATAGCGTTATCAGTGCCAGATAATTTGAAATGGGTTTCATAGTGGGTCTCCATTAACCTGCTGGTCGAATCTGGCAATATCTAGATTTGTGGGGTATTCGGGTGTGACAACGACACGATGTTGGACTGCATGGGACTGTAAGAGCAGGCATACTCATCGTCAAGGTTGTAGTCGACCACATCTGACCACCACAATAGGGGATAGCCGTATTGTGCAAAAACCACATCGCAGTCCCTACACACCTGCGCCTGCCGTCCGAGAACAAGTAGTGGACTCCCTGCAACACTGTGCCTCAGTCGGATGCTAGCAACAGTCAGACAAGAGAATTCTCTTTGCATGCGTACGCTGCCGTTCACACCAGAATTACCAACTGCTGCGTTTCGAGTGGTGCAGTGACCTGGAAGCATGGACTGCTGATAAATGGCGTCATATTGTGCACAGCTGTGAACCGCTGCTTTGCACTACTAAGAAAGAACATTGTCTGCGTGGATGGTGGTGACCTGAGGAGAGGTGTCATTCTTTCAATGTTTTGTAGATGCTCAGGGGTGTGGCTCCTGGCATCACTGTGTGGGATGCCATCGGTATGACTTCGGATCACGGCTGGTAGACCGAGGGAACGGTGAAGACACAACAGACATCTACATCGTAAAATGTTACCTCTCATGCAACAGTATCGTGATGCCATTTTTCAGCACGATAATACTCGCCCACTGATTTCTGTATGCATTATGGTGAGGTACTCCCGTGGTCAGCAAGATTCCCAGATCTGACAAACTGCCTGTTCGCTTCTGTCACGGATTCTTCGGCCGACCTTTGTTTGCTCATTTTCTGACCTTTCTCCAACACAAGTGGCTGGCTTCTCGGAGTTTGATCCTCCATTGCTTGTGGTGGACTGGAGTCGAACTCGCGACTGGAGATTATACAATGTGCGTGGGGCGCCAACAACCAAGGGCTTTTCAGTGGACATTACCACTGTGGTTCTCCTCTTGCTATATGCAACGGTGGGTCACAGCGGCGCGGGAATTCAGGATCCGTCCACCTTGAAGCTTCCTTCTTTCTGGTTGAAGTTGTGTATTTTTATAGCTTCCCTGAACAAGCGGGTATGATAGCTCGCCCCTAAAGCAAGAACTTCCGTTTTGGTGAACTTTTCTATGTGGTCGGCCTCACACAGTACCTGCTCCGCCGATTTCTCCGCCTTCTCCAACATGCAAAGTCGCTTATGTTCGATGACCCTGGTGCTGATTTATCGTTCAATCATTACAACATAGACTTTTCCAAACGTACATGATATGTGGTATTTCTCGACAGAGAGAGTGTTTCCCTTTCCCCTTTTGACGATGTGAGACCCTTTTTGATCGTTGTCGGTTTATAAATAGTCTTTACGCCGCAGAAAGGTCCCACTCGACTTGTAGGGCTAAGCGAATCAGTGCATCCATCCAAGCCACAGGGATTGCAACATCATGAGATTGTGTTGGTAAGTGAGCTCATACTACCGACTTCTTTGTAAACGTGACGCGATTTTGTAATCACTGAAATAACATCCCAGACTCTCTCAACAAGTAAATTTTCTATTCATTTCCTCCTCCACTTCTTGGTGCTTCACTTTTATTCCCAGGCAATGTCTTAGAGTCTTCTCTCCCTTCCTAAGGTTCACATTCTTCTATGTTTTGTATTTTTGCACGTTTAACAACGCGTCTAAAATCTGCCGCTAGTGGGGAAGATCATAAGGAGAACAAACAATATGTAGTTTTCCATAACGATCGTACTCTATTTTGGAGAAACAGAGGCGAGTATTGAGAAACAAAGGACAGCCTCGTTCTTCCCGCGAGTGTCGTGGCAGAGAATCTACGCAATATATTACTCTTAACTTATATCCCTCCACCTAGCACGTTCGAAAACGGTTCCACAACGCAAAATTCGCCACTTTGCTTCCTCGATCCCCTTGCCTTATTGGATCACAAAAACACTTTACTGAATAAATATCCGAAAGCCTCTACCTGCCAGCTATTGTGATTCTCTTCACAAAATTATCAGTCTATTATTATACAGTGAAGCGCCAAACAAGATGGTATAGGCATGCGTATTCAAATAAGAGATACGTAAACAGAATATGGCGCTGAGGTCGGCAACTCCTATATAAGACAACTAGTGTCTGGCGCTGTTGTTAGGTTGGTTACTGCTGCTATAATGGCAGTTTAGTAAGATTTAAGTGAGTTTGAACGTGGTGTCACAGGCGATACACGAGAGATGGGACACACCATGTCCGAGGTAGCGATGAAGTGGGGATTTTCCGGTACGACCATTTCACGAACATAGCGTGAACATCAGAAATTCGGTAAAACATCGAATCTCCGACATCTCTGCGATCGGAAAAAGATCCTGCAAGAACGGTACCAACGACGACTGAAGAGAATCGTTCAGCGTGACAGAAGTGGAATCCCTTCCGCAAATTGCTGCAGATTTCAATGCTGGGCCATCAGCAACTGTCAGCGTGCGAACCATTGAACGAAACATCATCAACATGGACTTTCAGAGCCGAAGGCCCACTCGCGTACCCTTGATGACTGTACAACACAAGCCTTTGCACCTCGCCTCGGACCGTCAACACCGTCAATGGACGTTTGATGACTAGAAACATGTTCCTGGTTGGACGAGTCTAGTATCAACTTGTATCGAGCGGATGGAAGTGTACGGGTATGGAGACAACCTCATGAATCCATTGTCCCTGCACGTCAGCAGGGGACCGTTCAAGCTGGTGGAGGTTCAGTAATGGTGTGGGGCGTGTGCAGTTGGAGTGATGTGGAACCCCACGTCTAGATACGACTATGGCAGGTGACATGTACGTAAGCATCATATCTGACCACCTGGATCCATTCGTCTCCATTGTGCAATTCGACGGACTTGGGAAATTCCAGCAGGACAATGCGACATCCTAAACGTCCAGAATTGCTACAAAGTGACTCCAGACATTATTCGAGTCCTTGCCACGTCGGGTTGCGGCACTTCTGCGTACTCGGAGGGGGGAGGGGCAGGGGGGGGGGGGGGTGGCCACACGATACTATTAGGCGGCTGTACCAGTTTCTCTGGCTCTTCAGTGTAAAAGGCCTTGTGTTTGAACTAAGCTACTTGTGGATCAAACATTTTAAGAACTTGATTCGGAACGGGATTGATCTGTTTCGAAGTACTTAGGCATGCCGATTTGGTACACAATGTCCGTTGTTGGGATTCTGCGCCCATGTTATCGTCATTGCCCTGTGATGTGTTGTAAGAAGACTTACATCCGTTAAGCCGTAGCTTCTGTATCTTATAGCAAGGAGGCGGCTCAGTATGGATTTTCTATTTTTTCAATCATATCGTTTTGCCGTTTCCTTGCCAGCTTTTTTATCTCAGAATAGCACTTGCAGCAATAGCCTCTATTATTTGGTGGGTGCATTCCGATCTCTGGCTACCCCAACAGCTTTTTCCTTCTACAGCTCCCTCAAATATCATGGAAGTTATTCTTTGATGTCGTGACGCATGTCCTATCATCCTGTCCCTTCTTCGTGTCAATGTGTTCCACATGTTGCTCTTTCACCGATCCTGTAGAGGACCTCCTCATTTCTTGTCTTATTAGCCCACCGAATTTCAACATCATCCTATAGCACCACAGCTCAATCCATTCGATTCTCTTCTTTACCAGTCTCCTCACAGTCCTTGATTCACTTCCATATAATGTCGTGCACCAAACGCACATCCTCGGAAATGTCTTCCTCAAATCTGGCTGAAATCCTCGATGTAGACGCTGATAATTGTGACACGTTGCTGCTCACAGCGTTTGACTCTGGCGGCGTATGTCATTGCCGAAACGAGGAACTAAACGTCGCCCTTACCACGGTTGCAAGTGGGAAGGCCCGGTTACCGCACGGTTTCTAATACGGAGTGTCTTTTGCGTATTGAACTCACCATCTGGCTGCGATCTGATACAATAATACTGTGTGTGTGCTGCCCATGCTGCACTCGACTGTCACTGCGAAGGCTGTCGCCACACCCGGTGACACGCCACTCATTTCGCATGCCGAGGTAACCCATTCGTCGTTTCGACAGACCCTTCCTTCACATCACAATAGCTGTCTCTAGTTCTATTGTTGATGCATGCATATTTTTTCACGTATCCGCTCCCGATACATGGCCGTTTTAACACATTTTGGAAACCAACAAGCAGAGTGTCCATAAAAAGTAACTTTACAGATTCAGAAACATGTTACGCAGAGAAACAAAAATATAGATACGCTAAATTTACTACAAAAAATGATAGATACGTAAGACTTTTTATCGAATTAATAAACCTCTGTAAGGGACCATTATTTGCGCGAAACGCATCAAGGCGATACTTGACATGTTGCTACGTTAGCTGGTCAGTTAAGGTAGCGGCATCATTAATCGTCTGCTTGAAGTCACCGATGACCCGCAGATTCACTTTTAAGTAATACCGCACAAAGCACCGAGAAGAGTAATATCTGTTGAATAGGCTGCCCAGGATCTCAAGCCACCTCTTGAAATCTACCAGTCTACAAATGTTTCATTTAGAAACTCATGAATATGCAATTCTCACAGTTACCAATGTGGGAATGCACTATATTCTCGGGAAACGATTGTTGGTGTAAAGTGAAGTACTTGTGGTACCACGTATTCCGTGGTAAGTACCAAGCAGAACAAGCGCACTTATTGTTGTGTAGCCGAACAACAATGGACCAATGATTCGATCACATATGATCTCACTCGACACATTAATCTATAGACTAACTCGCTGAAGTTCGCTAGTCACGTGAGTAGGGAGGGGAGTCTGATCATTGGTTCTAACATGTCTTTGTTGTTTTCATGAACGATGATAGATCGCCTCATCTCTGAAGCATACTGGGATGAGAAATGTTTCATTAGCAGACATTTGGTCCAGCATGTTCACCGAAACACTTTCCGTCTCGTTTTACCTCTTGGCTCCAATGCCTTTACCAACTGCACTTGTAAAAGTAAAATTGCCTCTTGGTGTAAGACTTCCTCTGTCGTTAAACGTGGTAGGTGAAACTGTCTGCCACCAATACAAATACGCTTCCTGGGAACACGACCAAACGCTTGTGTGACACAATCTGTGCTGTCCTATGAAATTCTTGATCGTCGACCCCTCCCTTTTCGTAACACTCTCTCTGCCTGAATAAATTTCTTGTCACATATGTTAACTGACGGTATATCTCTTTCATGCTTAATTCTGAAGTAGAGCTGAGGCTTCAGGTCCGATTTTGTTTCAGTAAATTATGACATATATCATGCTTTCTCTTGAGAAAAAGCCATTTTATATGAAGTTTGTCTCACATTATGTCACCAATCAACAAGGACCCGAAATAGGCAAATTTATTTGATTAAATATTTCGATAACCGCTCAGAACATGGTATAGACGTGATGAAGGTATCTCACCAGTTAGCTTTGTAACAAGTATTTCTGATTGTAAAGGGACGCTATGATCTTAAGGACTCTGTAAGTCTCTGTATCTGACATCCGGAATAGCACGACATGTCCTGGTAAGAATCTGCCAATCAGGTGCACTTTTATTCACTCACAAACAAAATTTCTTCATATTAGCATAACACATTCACATACACATCTACCTTTTGCATCGACATTTGGGAGTAATGTGGACTTGGACAAGTGGTGTGTTGGCTTCTCTATGGCAGTAAGGCTTTCGCGAGCATCTTGCGGGCAAAGTGTACGGAACGATGTACTGACCCTTGTGGTATAAACTGACGTGACGTGGCGGTAGTATCACGTACACAAGATATAAGAGGGGAGTGCGTTGGAATAGCTGTTATTTGTTCTCAAGTGATTCACGTGAAAAGATTCCCGACGTGATCATAACCGCACGACGAAAATTAACAGCCTTTGAACGCGGAATGGCAGTTGAAATTAGACGTATGAGTATTCCATTTCCGAATCGTTAGCGGAGTTCAATATTTCAATATCCACAGTGTCAAGAGTGTGCCGAGAATACTATATTTCAGGCACTACCTCTCACCACGGACAATGCAATCGCCAACGGTCTTCACTTAACGACCGAGAGCAGCGGCGCCTGAATAGACTTGTCAGTTATAACAGGCAAGCAACAACGCGTTAAATAACCGGAGAAATCAGTGTGGGACGTACGACGAACGTATCCGTTAGGCTAGTGCTGCGAAATTTGGCGCTAACGGGCCATGGCAGCAGACGAGCGACTCGAGTGCCTTTGTTAACAGCACGACATCGCCTGCAGCGCCTCTCCAGGGCTCGTGACCATATCGGTTGGACCCCAGACGACTGGAAAACCGTGGCCTGGTCAGACGAGTCCGGATTTGAGATGGTAAGAACTGAAGGTAGGGTTCGAGTATGGCGCAGACCTCACGAAGCAACGGACCCAGGTGCTCAAGAAGGCACTGTGGAACCTGGTGGTGGGTCCATAATTGTGTGGGATGTGTTTACATGCAATGGACTGGGTTCTTTGGTCCAACGGAACCTATCATTGACTGGACATGATTATATTTGGCTACTTGGAGACAGCGCACAGCCGTTCATGGACTTCATATTCCCAAACAACGATAGAATTTTTATGGATGACAGCGTGCAATGTCATAGGTTTAGAGAACATTCTAGACAATTCGAGCGAGTGATTTGGCCACTTAGATCACCCATCATGAATCCCGTAGAATACTAACGAGACGTAATAGAGAAGACAGCTGGTGCATAAAATTCTGCGCCCGCAATACTTCCACAACTGTGGACGGCTATAGAGACAGCATAGCTCAATATTTCTGCAGGGGACTTGCAAAGACTTTTTGAGTCCACGCCACGTCGAGTTGCCGCACAAAACCAGGCAAAGAAAGGCCCGACACGAAATTAGGAACTATCCCATGACTTTTATCACCTCGGCGTAAAGCATTAACTATGACGTGAGGCAAAATCATCCCATGACAGTTTGTTAACAAAGCCCGCCACGCTTGTTTTTTTTTTTAATAAACAGAGTGATCCGAAATGGCAATCCCCTCAAACCCAGCTGGCGTTACTACACGTGATTAAAATCATGAATGACATTCAGTCCACAGCACACAAACTAATTGCAATTATCTCTCATTGGAGTTTTATAGACCACAAATGCCTGGAACAGTGCTCAGGACTGGACTTGCAACAAGAATAATAAGAATAACAATAAGAATAATAAGAAAAGTTTCAACCCTGTCAGAAAGTGCCGTTGCTAAATTAGACCTGACTTTGTTTGCTGCTCGTAATAAATTTAAAAAAAATTCATTGCAAGATTGAATGTTCGACGAACTTTATCCGTCTTCTCGACCAGAAACGGTACGAATTACGTCTGTCTGAAGTTCAGTTACCGAGAAGCAGATCGCCAGCCCTGCCAGACGCCGCCTTCTCCGCAGATAAATTTTCTGATTTCTTCTCTCGTGCCATTACAGTGTACTCAAGGGAATCAAAACTTCGGCTTGGATATTGTTTTTCGCCAGGCGGAAAGCAGAATTTGTGAGGTGAAAAGTTTCCGCAAATATTGACAAATCGGTATTAATGGCTCCCGCTTCCCTCCAGCATCTAACTGCTCTCCAGCTATCAGCTTCTCACAGCGTTTCTTGCCTCGTGCTGGTACCAGCTGGACAGTTTCCCTGTAGTCAACCCAATGTCTTATGTTACTTGGTGCTCGAGGAAGTGCAACCAGGAAACACACGACTACTACTGCCCGTTCCCGTAACTTTGTGTAAATTCAATACCTCATCAAATCATTTATTACAGATAAACTTAGTACTGTACGCCCAAGACTCGTCGGTTGATGACAGCACTTGAGCACAGTGCCTGGAAGTACATTTCACTTATTAGTGCAGCAATAATGTAGCAGCACCCGCTACAAGTATATTTAAAACAGACTGTTGTCGGCATCCAGTTTTAAAATTAATCGCAGAGATAATAATTTTCAACTTTCATGAAAAGTGGTACGACAGAATATTTTGTGTAGAAAGTGTTAATTAAAGACGTGTGGCTTTTTTTTCATCAGTAGATGTGCAGATGTTAATTTAGTGTCCTAATTTTGATTGTCCGCTACACACGTTGTCCGTTGATAGAATAAAATTTATGCATTGTATTAGCAGCAAAATGCATAGCAACTAGTTCCTGAAATTACATTCATATTAAGCAGTAACTGCCTTGCACGGACGTCTTGCGAAAAAATTCAGCTTTGAGCACGCCTGATGAAACAAACCGAAGAAATCTAGGTGAAACGCGTCCTCTTTGAATTAGCATACTGGAGAATCTAATTACCTCTTTCATCTTGACTAAATGCTTTCTTTAGGATCACATTGCACAATAGCAATGGGGATAAGTTGATAAATGTGTGTACTGTGAGATTACGACGTCTTCATGCTTTCTAGTAAGAGAGTTGTACGAGATTTGTCAGATGGAAATGCAGGCAGTGGACACCGCCACCGGCTCCACGTGGGGTCATATGGTGCTTGGAAGACAGAAGTTCGCTCGCACTACAAAGTACAACAAATCCGTGTGTTTACTGGCTTGATGTTATTTGTACGTACGCCGGCCGCATCACCGTCAACGAGTCTTGCCTGTCCCCCGAAGTAAATCGGTGTTGTTGCTTGTGTCCAATAAATGCAACTCGCCCCCCCGTCACATCAGCACCTCCTGTCATTCGTGGAGGCCAGAGGTGAGCAAATGCGCCTTGCGGGCGGCCTCAGTCAGCCAGCAGTTCCCCCTCCACACCTCTGCTAACGTCATTCGTTTTTTTTCCGATGCGCGCACTGCAAGACGAGCGTATTTTAGTCTTTCTGTTAGTGTCGTTGGTGTCGAAGTCTCTTTGGCGTTCATGGTAGGAAAAAATTAGTGAGTGGGAATTGGCTGAGGAAGAGCTGAGATTCTTTAAACGAAAATTGGTCGAATCCCTATACTTCGACCCGCATTGGGAAGAGGAGTCACTTTTTTGTTGAAACACAAACATAGTCATCAAATGACAGCCAGAAAAATATTTCTGGCCCCAGTGGATATTATATATTGCATTTCTAACTGACCTTTTGTCTTGAGTACAACTTTGCAGGATAGACCACTTTCATTTTTTTTTTAAGGAAAATTGCCGTTCTGAATCAAGCAACTTTCGGAAAGATCTTTTGGACACTTGTCGGATGCTGCAATAGTTATAAATGAACTAAAGCTTGAAAAGAAGACACTGAGAGAACATTTTGATGAATTTGTTAGGAAACTTTGACAATAGATGGAGTAACTTAAATCGATTTGAACTTCACTTTAATGTTTTTGCAACTCTGTTTGCAGTGGACATTGAGAGTGCGGCTCCTGAAATTCTTGGAGCTAATCAAATTTCAGTGAAGCTTGTGCTCTGGGAGAGATTTCGCACTGCAGAAAATATTGAAATGTTTTAAAAGAACTGTAAGTAGGCTGTTTAGCTTTTCTTATTGGTAACGCCACGTAGCGCGCTGTATGAAAATCACTGGCTGTGCTGTCTTCAGTCTGTGGCTGGTTTGCATTGTTGTCTGCCACTGTAGTGTTGGGCAGCGGCAGCTGGATGTGAACAGCGTGTAGCGTTGCGCAGTTGGAGGCGAGCCGCCAGCAGTGGTGGATGTGGGGAGAGAAATGGCGGAGTTTTGATATTTGTAAGACTGGAGGTCATGAACTGCTATATATATTATGACTTTTGAACACTATTGAGGTAAACACATTGTTTGTTCTCTATCAAAATCTTTATTTTGCTAACTATGCCTGTCAGTAGTTAGTGCCTTTAGTAGTTTGAATCTTTTATTTAGCTGGCAGTAGTGGCGCTCGCTGTATTGCAGTAGTTCGGGTAAAGAATATTTTTGGTGAGGTAAGTGATTTGCGAAAAGTATAGGTTGATGTTAGTCAGGGCCATTCACTTGTAGGGATTACTGAAAGTCAGACTGCCTTGCGCTAAAAAGAAAAAAAAAATATTGTGTGTCAGTTTAAGCACAGTCTTGTATAATTTTTCTAAGGGGACGTTTTATGAACTTACCTCGGGAACAATTGTGCGGTTGTTTTCAACAGGTTCTCGAGTCTGCAGTATGTTCGGTACCAAAAGATTTTGCGTGAAAGTGTTTTTTTCACCACTGAAATTAACAAAACCGAAGCTTAGGAGAGGTCTTATTGAGGTTCACCTGTCTGGAGCAATGCTTTGGATGACCGGCAATCTCACTCCAAACGTCAAGATGCTAGTAAAACAATAATAATAATAATAATAAAATTAAAATTTGAAGGTAATTGTAGAGTGATGAAAACAGGTGTTTCTTTCCTTTTCTTACTCTTCTCTTCACACACTTTCCTCTCTTTATCTAGTTTACCGAAAATTTTTGTTTTATTTGTCATCCTAAACTCAGATTGGAATGTATACCGCAGACACAGGCTGGACAGTGAAATGGGAGGCGTGTTTATAGCGATAACAAGTGCCATAGTATCAAAGGAAATTGACGGAGATTCGAATTGTGAAATGATTTGGGTGAAGGTCACGGTTAAAGCAGGCTCAGACATGGTAATTGGATGTCTTTATAGGGCCCCGGGCTCAGCAGCTGTTGTGGCTCAGCACCTGAAGAATAATTTGGAAAATATTTCGAGTAGATTTCCCCACCATGTTATAGTTCTGGGTGGAGATTTTAATTGGCAGAAAATCCTAAGAAATTTTGTTGCTATGTCCAAGCGGTAGGTGGATCAAAACAAAATGTCCAGACACTCTGTGACCAAAATGGTACTGAAACAGAGGATGACAGACTAAAGGCCGAAATACTAAATGTCTTCTTAAAAAATTGTTTCACAGAGGAAGACTGCACTGTACTTCCTTCTCTAGATTGTCGCACAGTTGACAAAATGGTAGATATCGAAATAGACGACAGAGGGATAGAGAAGCAATTAAAATCGCTCAAAAGAGGAAAGGCCGCTGGTCCTGATGGGATACCAGTTCGATTTTACACAGAGTACGCGAAGGAACTTGCCCCCCTTCTTGCAGCGGTGTACCGTAGGTCTCTAGAAGAGCGAAGCGTTCCAAAGGATTGGAAAAGGGCACAGGTCTTCCCCGTTTTCAAGAAGGGACGTCGAACAGATGTGCAGAACTATAGACCTATATCTCTAACGTCGATCAGTTGTAGAATTTTGGAACACGTATTATGTTCGAGTATAATGTCTTTTCTGGAGACTAGAAATCAACTCCGTAGGAATCAGCATGGGTTTCGAAAAAGACGGTCGTGTGAAACCCAGCTCGCGCTATTCGTCCACGAGACTCAGAGGGCTTTAGACACGGGTTCACAGGTAGATGCCGTGTTTCTTGACTTCCGCAAGGCGTTTGACACAGTTCCCCACAGTCGTTTAATGAACAAAGTAAGAGCATACGGACTATCAGATCAATTGTGTGATTGGATTGAGGAGTTCCTAGATAACAGAACGCAGCATGTCACTCTCAATGGAGAGAAGTCTTCCGAAGTAAGAGTGATTTCAGGTGTGCCGCAGGGGAGTGTCATAGGACCGTTGCTATTCACAATATACACTCCTGGAAATTGAAATAAGAACACCGTGAATTCATTGTCCCAGGAAGGGGAAACTTTATTGACACATTCCTGGGGTCAGATACATCACATGATCACACTGACAGAACCACAGGCACATAGACACAGGCAACAGAGCATGCACAATGTCGGCACTAGTACACTGTATATCCACCTTTCGCAGCAATGCAGGCTGCTATTCTCCCATGGAGACGATCGTAGAGATGCTGGATGTAGTCCTGTGGAACGGCTTGCCATGCCATTTCCACCTGGCGCCTCAGTTGGACCAGCGTTCGTGCTGGACGTGCAGACCGCGTGAGACGACGCTTCATCCAGTCCCAAACATGCTCAATGGGGGACAGATCCGGAGATCTTGCTGGCCAGGGTAGTTGACTTACACCTTCTAGACCATGTTGGGTGGCACGGGATACATGCGGACGTGCATTGTCCTGTTGGAACAGCAAGTTCCCTTGCCGGTCTAGGAATGGTAGAACGATGGGTTCGATGACGGTTTGGATGTACCGTGCACTATTCAGTGTCCCCTCGACGATCACCAGAGGTGTACGGCCAGTGTAGGAGATCGCTCCCCACACCATGATGCCGGGTGTTGGCCCTGTGTGCCTCGGTCGTATGCAGTCCTGATTGTGGCGCTCACCTGCACGGCGCCAAACACGCATACGACCATCATTGGTACCAAGGCAGAAGCGACTCTCATCGCTGAAGACGACACGTCTCCATTCGTCCCTCCATTCACGCCTGTCGCGACACCACTGGAAGCGGGCTGCGCGATGTTGGGGCGTGAGCGGAAGACGGCCTAACGGTGTGCGGGACCGTAGCCCAGCTTCATGGAGACGGTTGCGAATGGACCTCGCCGATACCCCAGGAGCAACAGTGTCCCTAATTTGCTGGGAAGTGGCGGTGCGGTCCCCTACGGCACTGCGTAGGATCCTACGGTCTTGGCGTGCATCCGTGCGTCGCTGCGGTCCGGTCCCAGGTCGACGGGCACGTGCACCTTCCGCCGACCACTGGCGACAACATCGATGTACTGCGGAGACCTCACGCCCCACGTGTTGAGCAATTCGGCGGTACGTCCACCCAGCCTCCCGCATGCCCACTATACGCCCTCGCTCAAAGTCCGTCAACTGCACATACGGTTCACGTCCACGCTGTCGCGGCATGCTACCAGTGTTAAAGACTGCGATGGAGCTCCGTATGCCACGGCAAACTGGCTGACACTGACGGCGGCGGTGCACAAATGCTGCGCAGCTAGCGCCATTCGACGGCCAACACCGCGGTTCCTGGTGTGTCCGCTGTGCCGTGCGTGTGATCATTGCTTGTACAGCCCTCTCGCAGTGTCCGGAGCAAGTATGGTGGGTCTGACACACCGGTGTCAATGTGTTCTTTTTTCCATTTCCAGGAGTGTACATAAATGACCTGGTGGATGACATCGGAAGTTCACTGAGGCTTTTTGCAGATGATGCTGTGGTGTATCGAGAGGTTGCAACAATGAAAATTGTACTGTAATGCAGGAGGATCTGCAGCGAATTGACGCATGGTGCAGGGAATGGCAATTGAATCTCAATGTAGACAAGTGTAATGTGATGCGAATACATAGAAAGATAGGCCCCTTATCACTTAACAACAAAATAGCAGGTCAGCAACTGGAAGCAGTTAATTCCATAAATTATCTGGGAGTACGCATTAGGAGTGGTTTAAAATGGAGTGATCATATAAAGTTGATCGTCGGTAAAGCAGATGCCAGACTGAGATTCATTGGAAGAATCCTAAGGAAATGCAATCCGACAACAAAGGAAGTAGGTTACAGTACGCTTGTTCGCCCACTGCTTGAATACTGCTCAGCAGTCTGGGATCCGCACCAGATAGGGTTGTAGGATAGAGAAGATCCAACGGAGAGCAGCGCGCTTCGTTACTGGATCATTTAGTAATCGCGAAAGCGTTACGGAGATGGTAGATAAACTCCAGTGGAAGACTCTGCAGGAGAGACGCTCAGTAGCTCGGTACGGGTTTTTGTTAAAGTTTCGAGAACATACCTTCGCCGAAGAGTCAAGCAGTATATTGCTCCCTCCTACGTCTATTTCGCGAAGAGACCATGAGGATAAAATCAGAGAGATTAGAGCCCACACAGAAGCATACCGACAATCCTTCTTTCCACTTACAGTACGAGACTGGAATAGATGGGAGAACCGATAGAGGTACTCAGGGCACCCTCCGCCACACACCGTCAGGTGGCTTGCGGAGTATGGATGTAGATGTAGATGTAGATTTGTACTTTCTTAAACATGTTGCTACAATCGCCTCACGGTCACAGAGACCAATTTCAACAAGGACAAATGGTTCAAATGGCTCTAAGAACTATGGGACTTAACATCTGAGGTCATCAGTCCCCTAGACTTAAAACTAACCTAAGGAGATCACACTCATTCATGCCCGAGGCAGGATTCGAACCTGCGACCGTACCAGCCGCGTGGTTCCGGACTGAAGCGCCTAGAACCACTCGGCCACAACGGCCGGCTCAACAAGGACACCTTCAAATATATCATGATTTTTGTTGCCTTTCTATGTAACGTATTTCCATTGTGAGAGGACTTCGAATTGTGAGTCGTGTGTAGTTTTCAGAGAAGGCATTTAGTGATATTTCGTAGTATGTCTTGCCACGCCTCCCATTCACAGAACTGTAATTATCCTAATCAGTTTTCGGATGTAATGACTCCTCCAACGATGAGAGTACTATGGGCGAACATACGCACTAACGAGCTGAGCTGCCTGCCCGTGAGTCCACAGTTTCATTTTTCTAATTGCGATACCAGAATTATGAGACTGACAAATGATCGCCTTCGAAGTCCATCAACCCCTGTTCACCATCTGTTTGCGCCATTACGCATGTATTTCTCCTGCGGCCAGCCGTCAGTAGCACGGTACAGGAACGCGTTTAGGCAAATCATTACCTCCCTGTCACCTTACGGCTCATTCTCTTTTCCAGTCTTTCAGGGTCGACGCAGTAAGCACGGTGCTTTATATAATTACATGTAAATAAACTCGCACATCTTGATGGTCACCTCATAGCTTTTATAGCAAAGTAGGAACGATACACATTCACATTTCAGCTAATGTGGAAGTGGTGTAGCTGTGGGCATACGGGCATCTACCATACAGCTCTGCCCTTATACTCACAGTTACACTACTGAAGGACATTATAGTTTTTGCTTTTCACCCACCGTGAAGGAAAGAAACCTCTGTACGCCTTTCATTGTTTTTTTTTTCTTATTTTTAACTCTGGAGTAGTGCAATGCCACACAACACTAATTTTGCCTACTGTATGTGTATAGAGAAGGTGGATAAAAATATGGAAACACTAAAAATACAACACTTTACGATGCCTAATACGGTAAAGAAAAGCCGTTTGAAATCACAACAGCTTCCATGCCCCTCGGAATGGATAAGTACAGATCATGTAGGATTTTCACGGGAATCTTATGCCATTCATCCCTCAAATTAGTAGCCTGGTCAGCTAACGACCTAGGAAGCGGATAGCAATCACCCATCCTTCTCTCTAACGTAGACCACAAAGGGCCGACCGGTGTGACAGAGCGGTTCTAGGCGCTTCAGTCTGGAACCGCGCGACTGTTACGGTCGTAGGTTCGAATCCTTCCTCGGGCATGGATGTGTGTGATGTCCTTAGGTTTAAATAGTTCTACGTTCTAGGGGACTGATGACCTCAGATGTTAAGTCCCATAGCGCTCAGAGCCATTTGAACCAAGACCACAAAGGCTCAATAATACTGAGGTCTGGTGACGATGGTGGCCAGGGCAGATGCGACAATTCATCATCATGCTGACAAAAACAATGTAGACGATGCGAGATGCTTGAACAGGGGCCGTGTCGTCTTGGAACATAACTTCACCATTGAGCAAAGGAACGAACATTGTACCATGGGATGGACTTGATCATCCGGAATGGTCATATAATCCTTAGTAGTAACTTTACCTTGCAGAGTAGCCATGGGGCCCATGGAATACAACAATATGGCCGCCCAGATCAGTATCGAACCTCCACCATGTTTCAGTCTTCGGACGTAATCTCTGCCAGGAGTTGGAAAGAGTGTGACGCAACACCTGTCCGACCAAATGATTTTCTTCATTGCTCCATGGAGCAGGTTTTATGGCTTCGACAGCACGTTTCCCTGTCACAGGCATTTCTATCACTGATGCGTGGTTTTGGAACATCAGCTCGTCCTGCAATTCCGTCCTTCTGGGAGTCCCTTCCCATTGTTCTGGTACTGAGCCGGCCAGGATGGCCGAGCGGTTCTAGGCGCTACAGTCTGGAACCGCGCGCCCACTACGGTCGCAAGTTCGAATCCTGCCTCGGGCATGGATGTGTGTGATGTCCTTAGGTTAGTTAGGTTTAGGTATTTCTAAGTTCTAGGGGACTGATGACCTCAGAAGCTAAGTCCCATAGTGCTCATAGCCTTTCTTTTCTTTTCTTTTCTTTTCTTTTCTTTTCTGGTACTGACAAGGTTTGCGAGTGCGACATCCAGTTCTGCAGTGACTTCTGCATCTGTCGTCCTCTTATTTTTGTCACAGTCCTCTTCAAAGATGTCTCTCACAATCACTCAACACGTATTTTCGTGTGACTTAGAGGCTGATGTTTTTGCGCTTTCTTGATATGCGATACAAGTCTTACGAATGGTGCCCCTTGAAACACAAAACCCTTCGGCTACTTTGGTTACGGAAGCTCCCGCCATTCGAGCATGAACAGTTTGCGCACGTCCGAATTCGCTTATCTCCGACGTCATGCAGTCATCACTAAACAGGACACTGTTCTGGCCACTATTGACAGTTGCAGTGTGTTCAGGAGGTTCTTTGCACAGGTGTCATTCGTGGTCAGATGCAACAGCGGAACCTACAGGCTTCGTTCGCTAGCATCTTCATTTGTGTTCTGGCATGCATTTCATGCGGTTTTCCATATTTTTGTTCAACACCTGTATTTCTCTCCCTCACCCCCCTCTCCCACTCACTAACTCTCTCTCCCCCTCTATATCTGTGTGTGTGTGTGTGTGTGTGTGTGTGTGTGTGTGTGTGTGTGTGTGTGTGTGCGTGTGTATACTATGGCAGAGTAAAACCAACGTTTTCTGGCGGCTACTTTCAAGAATGTAGTAGGAGCCTTTTTCACTCAAAGTCACTATTCTCTATCCCTTAAAACAATAGTGAGAAGCTTGAATCACAGACGGAGCCCACCCATTGGGATGACGGCGCAGATTATATCCGCAAAGGAGTTAGTCTCAGACGAAGAGCTTAAGCCAATAATGACGGCGCCACACGGTCTGGAATCGATAACTGCGGGCTTTGGCATGCATAATGAAGGCCGTTGACCTTCCTCTTCTCAGCGGGCTCCAGCCAGCTTAATTGCGGAACGATGTTCTCCCGCTATCCTAATGGAGCCCTCCTGTCCAATAGCCGGATAATTGCTGTACGGAGCTGTCTTTTGGGCTTAATTTTGCTCTCTGATCCAAAGATCTCGCAGACTTAAGATCAATTACTTTCGTATTTTTCCTTTTAACATTAGAGGGCTTCAGAGAGACGTCTTCACCTTGTTAGGGAATATATTTTAATAAGTGGAAGCATTGTGAGTATCTGCAGTAACATTCAGAATACGATATTCTTTTCCAGAGCGTCACAAGTAAAGAGGAAAAACAAAATTTTTATTGCTTTGCACAATTTCAATTTTGGAGCTGTACATTAGGAAACAACGGAAAGTGATTATAGCACTCAAGCCTAAAGGCTATAAGCAGTCGTAAGCGACAATATAAACGAAGGAACGTAAATTTATAATTTAAGAGAAAATATTTAATCTGTTACGTTTTTGTCACTTGTTTTGAATCTTTTGGTTATCATAAAACTTCACGGAGTACCCACAGTGAAATGAACAGAAAATTTGTCAAGTACAATATATCATAAAAAGTTTTCGGACAACCACTCGAAAACATTAATATGGCGTGTATCCACCTTCATGGCGGTTATAAACTGAAGCGCCAAATAAATTGGCATTGGGATGCGTATTGAAATACAGAGCTATGTAAAAAGGAAGAATATGGTGCTGCTGTTGGCAACGTCTGCTTAAGACCACAAGTGTTTGGCGCATTTGTTAGATCGCTTACCGGTGCTACAGTGGCAAGTTATCAACATTTAAGTGAGTCTTAACATGGTGCTATAGTCGGTGCATGAGCGATGGAACACAGCACCTCCGAGATAGTGATAAAGTGGAGATTTTCCCGTACGGCCATTTCACAAGTGTACCGTGGATATCAGAAATCCGGTAAAACATCAAATCTCCGACAATGCTGCTGCCGAAAACAGGTCTTGAAAGAACGGGACCAACGACGACTGAAGAGAATCGTTCAACGTGACAGAAATGCAACCCTTCCGGAAATTGCTGCAGATTTCAGTGCTCGGCCACCAACAAGTGTCAGTGTGCGAACCATTCGAAGATACATAATCGATATGGGCTTTTGGAGCCAAAGGCCCACTCATGTATCCTTGATGACTGCACGACGCAAAGCTTTACGCCTCGCCTGGGCACGTCAACACCGACATTGGACTGTTGATGACTGGAAGCATGTCGGACGAGTCTTATTTAAAATTTTATCTAGTGGATGGACGTGTACGGGTATGGAGACAACCCCATCAATCCACGGAGCCTGCTTGCCAGCAGGCGACTGTTCAGCCTGGTGGAGATTCTGTAACAGTGTGGTGCGTGTGCAGTTGGAGTGATATGGGACCCCTAATACGTCTAGACACGACTTTGGCAGGTGACAGATACGTAAGCATTATGTCGGATCACCTGCATCCATTCATGTCCACTGTGCATTCCGGCGGACTCGAGCAATTCCAGGAGGACAATGCGACACCCCACACGTCCAGAAATGCTACAGAGTGGTTACAGAAACACTCTCCTGAGTTTAAACATTTCCGCTGGCCATTAGACTCCACAGACATGAATATTATTGAGCATATCTGGAACGCCTTGCAACGTGCTGTTCAGAAAAGATCCTCACCCACTCGTACCCTAACCGGTTTATGGAAAGCCCTGAGGCATTCATGGTTTCAGCTCCCTCCAACACTACCTCCGGCATTAGTCGTGTCCATGCCACGTCGTGTTGCGGCACTTCTGCGTGCTCACGGAGTCCCTGCACGATATTAGGCTGGTGTTCCAGTTTTCTTGGCTCTTCAGTGTAAATCTGCTGAGGACACTTTAATTGAAGTGTCTGGATGTCTGTGGGAGAACTGCAACCCACTCCTCGTCAAGAACTGTGACCAGAGAAGGTAGTGAAATTGCACTGCGACGTCTGAAGCGAATGCAATAAGGGAACCAAAACCTAATGTCCAAAAATACCCCTTTACCTTCTCCGTGCTTCACCGTTGGCGCTACGCACGACGGTAGGTGACGTTCTTCAGTCATTCGGCCAACTCAAGAGTTACACTGGATTGCCGTAGGGTGCAGCGTGATTCATCTCTCCAAATCACTCGCATTCTCGCACGCATTCAGTCATCCACTGTCCAGTGGAGTCGCTCTCTACAGCACGTCAAGTAGATGTTACCTCTCTCTCTCTCTCTCTCTCTCTCTCTCTCTCTCTCTCTGTTACACACACACACACACACACACACACACACACACACACACACACACACACACATTCTTTTAGCACTGCCTGCGGAAAATCCGTGGCTTATGGGTAGCTGTTCGATCACCGTGCACCATCCTTTCAATTCGCACAGTCCTTGTGCTACTGGACTGCTGGCAGGAGTTTGGAACTCACGAGTGATTCATTCGACTGATTTCATCCGATTTTATGTACAATAACAATCCTTCGACATATTCTACAGTCAGTGTCCATCAAATCACGAGGCCTGCCTGTCCTTGATTTACCTGTGGTTGTTCCTTCACGTTTCCAGCCAGCAGTCATATCACCAACAGTCGACTTGGGCAGCTTTAGGAGGGTCGAAATGTTCCTGACGGGCCTATTACTCACGTGACATCCAATGACTTATTCCACATTAGAAATCACTGAGCGCTCCTGACCAACCAGTTCTGCTGTTTCTCTTCTCTGCTGACAGCACTTTTATACTTACGGATTCGCCTCACCTGACGTATAATCGTCAATTGCGTTATTTATAGGGGTGTCCGGATACTTTTGATTAGATAGTGTATTGGGTCGGCGTTATCAAAATGTATGTTAATGAGTAAATACATTTTTAAATCCCATTGTAACTAATTTCGGAATGTAGCTTCATTAATTTCAATAAAGAAGCCCTGCTCGGTGAAAAGTGTAACAGACATTTTTGGGGTACATAATGAAGGGTAAACATGAGAGAATAAATATTTTAAATTTTGCAGATGCTCATGTACATTATGACGACTACAAAAATATTATTGAGAAGTTATATTTCAATGACAGTTTGTTGTATGAAGTCGGACTATGCTTTTCTGTAGAAAAACATGTCTTCTAGCACTCGTAGTGCTGCTCAGTGCAGTAACGAGGAAAACAAACAAGGTTGAGGAAATACGAAAACAGATGCTCCAAATGCTTCAACGTATTAGTTTTTAGTAATGGAATGTTTGGCAAGTTGCTGATGCTCCTGCACCTTTTCTTCACGAAACATTTTTCAGCAATAATACCTTCATTTGAATATTTATCTGACTTCGATGTAAACGATGGTGCGCGTTCCTGGCCATCTCGTCAGGTGGCGGTGCCAAGTCTGGGAAGATGCGCCTTAGCTGTCACCGACTGAACTGGCGGTAACACGTCGTGGAGGCGGCTGACCGGGATTCTGCCAGCCCACTGAGAGAGCATCCAGCCCGTCTCCCCACGCCTGCATGGGTTGCAGTTTCACCAGCAGCTAGGATTCTTACTAATCAAAGTTCTGTTATCCATACTGCGGCGACGCGACTTCTGTTCGGTCATCGTTAACTTACTTCAATAAATTATACTAATTAATTGCCTATTCTATGTTGGCTAACAATATAAACAGAGCTAAAACTATCTTTTACAACGTAAACTTAGATTCCGAGATCAGATAACAAACAAACGTATTTCGGAAGAACGGCTAAAGCCAACGCGATATTAAAAAAAATGGCTATGAGCACTATGGGACTTAACTTCTGAGGTCATCAGTCCCCTAGAACTTAGAACTAATTAAACCCAACTAACCTAAGGACATCACACACATTCATGCCCGAGGCAGGATTCGAACCTGTGACTGTAGCGGTCGCGCGGTTCCAGACTGAAGCGCCTAGAACCGCTCGGCCACCGTGGCCGGCGCGATATTAAGTTAGCCATTTGTGGGAAACAAATACACAGAGGTATTCAATCATCAGAAGATGTTTAGACTACCGCTCTCCTTCCTTCATTCCCAGCTACAACAAATAAAATTGTCCTGGGCAGACACGATATTAAATCAATTTTCAGATAACCCAAGAAAATTATACTGAGGTGACAAAAGTCGTAGGATAGCTGTATGGACATATACAGATTGCGGTTGTATCGCTTACACAGAATATAAAATGGCAGTGCATATGCGGAGCTATCATTTGTACTCAGGTGTTTTATATGAAAAGGTGTTGGACGTGATTATGGCAGAACAGCTGGGATTAATAGACGCTGAACGCGTAATGGTAGTTGGAGCTAGATGCTTGGGCTCATGGACCAGTTCATTTCGGAAATCGTTACGGAATTCAATATTCCAAGATCGACAGTATCCAAGGTATGCTGCAAATACCAATTTTTAGGCATTACCTCTCACCACGAATAACGCATGCGCTGATGGCCTTCACTTAACGACCGAGAGCAAGGGCGTTTGCTTAGAGTTGTCAGTGCTGACAGACAAGCAACAACTCGTGAAATGACAGACGAAATCACTTTCAGATGTACGACGAACGCATCCGTTAGGACAGCGCGCTGTAATTTGACGTTAATGGGATATGGCAGCAGATGACCGATGCGAGTGCCTTTGCTAATAGCACGAGACCCGACATCGCCTATAGCGCCTCTTCCTGTGCTCGGGACCATATAGTTTGGACCCTAGGCTACTGGAAAACTGTGGCCTGGTCAGGTGAATCCCGATTTGAGTTGCTAAGAGCTGAGCGCAGATCCCACAGTGCCATGGGCCCAAGTTGCCAATAAGCCACTGTGCAAGCTGGTGGAGTCTCCATAATGGTGTGTGTTTTGTTTACATGGAATGGTCTGAGTCTTCTGGTCCAACTGAAGCGATCATTGACTGAAAATGACTATGTTCGGCCTACTTGGAGACTATTTGCTGTCATTCATGGACTTCATGTCCTCAAACAACGATGGAATTTTTGGATGACAATCCACCATTCATCGGGCGATTGATTTTAAGAACACTCTCTGGACAATTCGATAGAATGATTTGGCCACCCAGATCGCCCGACATGAATCCCTTCGAACATTTATGGGACGTAATCGAGAGAGCAGTTCGAGCACAATATCCTGCACCGGGAACACTTCCGCAGTTATGGACTGAATGGCTCAATATTTCTGCAGGGGACTTCCATGCCACCTTGATTTGCTGCACCACGTCAGGCACAAAGAGGTCCGACATGATTGTAGGAGGTATCCTATGACATTCGTCACCTCGGTGTACAGAGAAGCTACACCCAGTAAAACACAACCCCAATGATCCCCTGGAAATTATAAAATTATATCTTGCAAATGGTATAGCAATCACATTGGTCAGCCAATATGTACGATTTCAGGACGCTACACAGTCGACCGACAATACACTAAATATCGGTATTTCGACATATCATTTGTTGCTGATCACAGCCTCATGAACAAAAATACGATATTTTTGATGAAACGGAAGTATTATCCCATGCATATATCTACGGGGATCAAAGAAAGCAATGAGACCAGAATGTGTAACAACAACTTTTACCAAGACAGCACAGGCGCATACTCACCAGTCAAGTATAGTTGACCGATTTTAGTTGAGCAGCGAAGGTTGAATGTGATTTGCCTCAGTTTCGGGTCATACATTTAAGCTGAATTCGATCAAACCGTTTCTTTGTTACAATGCCTTTGAAAGTGCACGAAGTGGTGCATACTATAACAAGAAGAACTGCGAATAATTCTATTATGTAACAATCATGGGTGAGACAGTGGATCTTGAGAAGAAATTGATTAGCATCTTCGGAAACATTGCTAAAGGAACTGGCGTTAGAGGGCAGTGAAGGACATAAAAATAATTTGATAGGCTCAGAAGAAAAATTTGAGAAATTGCTGTTGAAAGTTCAGTGCCGTATAAAGAAAGGTGACACAGTAATGGGACAGACTACTTCAAAAATCCTGAAGCAAAGTGGCGGGCCAGTTGGGTGAGCCGGATGGTTCACACCTGTCAATACATGGTTCACTTCACAGATGACTCATAACATGAACTATAAAGTTTGAATCGGTCAAATGTTTATTGATTCACTAAAACGCAATCAAAACCATTGAAAAAAAAGTTTCTCACTAGGTTTTTGATTCAATTTTTTCTGGTCAACTAAAATCGGTCAACTAAACTTGGCTCGCGAGAATGCGTCTTTAACAGTGCATTGAAACAGGCGATTGACGCTGAAAGGCAACTGAGAAATAAGCTGGATCATCAACCATCTGACTTTATCTCTGGTAGCATGTGGAAGTATAGCGACTTCATGCCAATTCCACGCCACAAATATCCGGACGATGAAGTCGTCGAAAATCTGAAACTGATTATAAATCCGACGCGCCAAGAACTCCGTGAAACATTTATTCGAGAATGTCGCTGCGAAAAAAAGAATCCTCAAATTATTCTCGTTGTTGTTTTTGTTGCAGTTCACACAGGTAATAAAATTTCCTAGCTCCTACAAGTGTTGACGAAACGGTAGGTCGAGAGGGCTGTGTCGCAAAGACTTTGTGAAAAGAAAACAAAGTAAGCTGCAGCTTTTCAGCAGGGAATTTGGTTACCGCGAGCATGATATCTTACTAAAGCCACACGTGACTACGTAGTATATTTTCTCGAGGGTTACAAGGTAATAGATACCTGTCTCCTTCTTATTGCACGTCTATACTTTTGTTGTACATGTACCGGTAATATAAACCGTACATGCCGGAATGTCAGGTGTTTATTTTGCATTGTAACTGTCAGAAAAGAGATACTGTGCAATTATAAACACCGCGACGGACCTTGATTCGTTTTTTTTCTTCTTTCTCCTTGAAAACAAAAGGAAGAGCGAAGGCGACCGTTGGCTCTCGAGTGTCTGGCGAAGCCGCAAGGCCGACCGGGGCGGGTATACAGCCGTGATCCAGCCACCAGCCAGCCAGCCAGCCAGCCAGCTAGCTGGTTTAGTGTACGTGCGAAACAGCGGGGCCGCCCGCGCGCAGTAAACTGCCCCGGGAGACGGCGCTGCCGTTACGCTCCTCATGCTTTCTTTGGCTCCGGTGCAGAATTTGCAAGCGGGAGGCCGACGGCGACCTTGGTAACGCAAGCCCGCGGCAGAAGGAATGCTTACGGAAATTCTCTCTGCAGATCGTCATAAGAAACTGAAATCCAGGTGTCCAGCAGCACCGCAATTTTATGAAATTGCGGGTGGCGCGTCATTTCGTAATGAAGACAAATGCGCAGGTTGTGAATACTGGCTGCGGAGGTCGCCGTCCTTGTGCACCTGCTTCCTACGCTGCGGAAAGAACGACTGGTAGAAATGACCGAAGGATAGGTTTACATTGCAGCGGCGATATATGCAGGGTGGTCCATTGATAGTGACCAGGCCAAAGAACAAAACTCGTCTAGCTTGAAGAGGGAAGGCAGATGGCGCTATAGTTGGCCCGCTAGATAACGCTACCATAGGTGAACGGACATCAGCTGCGTTTTTTTTTTTAAGTTGGAACACCCATTTTTATTACATATTCGTATAGAACGTAAAGAAAGTCGAATGTTTTAGTTGTAGCACTTTTTTCGCTTTGTGATAGATGGCGCTGTAATAGTCACAAACGTATAAGTACGTGGTACCACGTAACATTCCCCCAGTACGGACGGTATTTGCTTCGTGATATATTATCCGTGTTAAAATGGACCGTTTATCAATTGCGGAAAATGTCGATATCGTGTTGATGTATGGCTATTGTGATCGAAATGCCCAACGGGAGTGTGCTATCTGTGCAGCTCGGTATCCTGGACGACATCATCCAAGTATCCGGACCGTTCGCCGGATAGTTGCGTTATTTAAGGAAACAGGAAGTGTTCGGTCACATGTGAAACGTCAACCACGACCTGCAACAAATGATGATGCCCAAGCAGGTGTTTTAGCTGCTGTCGCGGCTAATCCGCACATCAGTAGCAGACAAATTGCGCGAGAATCTTGAATCTCAAAAACGTCGGTGTTGAGAATGCTACATCAACATCGATTGCACCGGTACCATATTTTCTAAGAACCAGGAATTACATGGCGACGACTTTAAACGTTGTGTACAGTTCTGCCACTGGGTACAAAAGAAATTACGGGACGATGATAGATTTTTTGCACGCGTTCTATTTAGCGACGAAGCATCATTCACCAACAGCGGTAACGCAAACCGACATAACATGCACTAATGGCCAACGGAAAATCCACGATGACTACGACAAATGAAACACCAGCGAGCTTGATGGGTTAATGTATGGTGCGGCGTTATGGGAGGAAGGATAATTGGCCCCCATTTTATCGATGGCAATCTAAATGGTGCAATGTATGCTGATTTCCTGCGTAATGTACTACCGATGTTGCTACAAGATGTTTCACTACATGACAGAATAGTGATGTACTGCCAACATGATGGATGTCCGGCATATAGCTCAAGCGTGGTTGAAGTGGTATTGAATAGCATATTACATGACAGGTGGATTGGTCGTCGAAGCACCGCACGTTCACCGGATCTGACGTCCCCGGATTTCTTTCTGTGGGGAAAGTTGAAGGATATTTGCTATCGTGATCCACCTACAACCCCTGACAACATGCGTCAGCGCATTGTCAGTGCATGTGCGAACGTTACGGAAGGCGAACTACTCGCTGTTGAGAGGAATGTCATTACACGTATTGCCAGATCCATTGAGGTTGACGGACAGCATTTTGATAATTTATTGCATTGATTTGGTATTTACAGGTAATCACGCTGTAACAGCATGCGTTCTCAGAAATGATAAGTTCACAAAGGTACATGTATCACATTGGAACAACCGAAATAAAGTGTTCAAACGTACCTACGTTCTGTATTTTAATTTAAAAAACATTCGGTAAGTTCCTATGGGACCAAACTGCAAACTGCTGAGGTCATCAGTCCCTAGGCTTACACACTACTTAATCCAACTTAAACTAAGTTGCGCTAAGGACAAACACACCCACGACCGAAGGAAGGACGACTCGTACCTCCGACTGGGTGAGCTGCGCGAACCATGGCAAGACCCTTAGACCGCGCGGCTATCCCGCGCGGCGATAGATGAGAAGCTCGACGATACTAGCCAAAAGTGTAAACTGCAATTTCTTATCACAGGTTATATTGGAACATTTCTCTGAGCCACGTTTAGCAGCTAAACAGAGGTAGAGACTAGACAATCCCTGCTAGTATCGAGACTGACAGGCCGTGGTCCTTACCCGACACACATGCACCACTTTGGCCTTAGCCAAAGCGAAGCATGCGAATGCGAGGTATATGGGTCCCCCAACCCATAACACTACATTACGGGACAATCACACACGTAATAGAGATGACAGAAATCGAAGACTTTGGACAAGCTTTAAGAGACCCAATACACTGAAGCGCCAAAGAAACTGCTATAGGCATGCGTGTTCAAATACAGAGATATGTAAACTTGCAGAACACGGTCCTGCGGTCGGCAATCCCTATATAACAAGTGTCTGGCGAAGTTGTTAGATCGCTTACCGGTGCTACAGTGGCAAGTTATCAACATTTAAGTGAGTCTGAACGTGGCGTTATAGTCGGTGCACCAGCGATGGGACACAGCATCTCCGAGATAGCGATAAAGTGGACATTTTCCCGTACGACCATTTCACAAGGGTATCGTGAGTATCAGAAATGGGGTAAAACATCAAATCTCCGACAATGCTGTGACCGAAAAACGGTCCTGCAAGAATGGGACCAACAACGACCGAAGACAATCGTTCAACGTTACAGAAGTACAACCCTTTCGCAAATTGCTCAATCTTGCAATGCTGGGGCATCAGGAAGCGTCAGCGTGCGAACCACTCAACGAAGGCCCAGTCTTGTACCCTTGAGTTCACGACACAAAGCTTTACGCCTTCCCTGGGTCGTCAACACCGACGTTGGACAATTGATGAGCCTCGATTCGAATTGGATCGAGCGGATGGGTGTGTACGGGTATGGAGACAACCTCATGAATCCATGCACCCTGCGTGTCAGCGGGGGACTGTTCAAGCGGGTGGAGGCTCTTGTAATGGTGTTGGGCCTGTGCAGCTGGAATGGGACCTCTGATACGTCCAGATACGACTCTGATAGGTGACACGTACTTCTGAAATTTTCGCGGCGTATTTGTTCTTCTAATAATTTCCGGGTATGCAGCCGGATCCCGTCGACATTCTGCCACGATATTTCGGCCCAGAGACGTCCGGCCATCATCAGGTGAGTACACCTACACGGTAAAACAATTAATTCTGTAGTTGTTTAGATCATTATTTTCAAATATGTAATTGCGTAATACGTGAACTGTGAAGTGCGAACTGTGAAGCATGTGAACTTTATAATACTCTACATAAAAATACGATTGATTATAATAAGACTCAATACACAAACAGGGACGCGCAACACATATAAGAAGTGCCCTTCGAAGAGACGAGCCTCGAGGTCACCTTTCCGACGCTCCTCTTCCGCGTATGGCTCGACAAATAGAGGCAGTAATTGTGATAACAAATAGTACTATTATACCTCACACAAAAACGACGTAGTGTTAATCGTACGTCATACAGACATACGGTAGTAACCACAGAACAGAACATGCTAATTCAAGTGACACATGCTTGAAGTGTTTGCCTTCTCACTTGAAACAAAGACCTCTTTTAATATCTAAATCTTTCCTTTCGTCTATTATTTTCATCTCAAGACTGTAGTGAAATTTCTTTTCCTTTCCCCAAATGCACTTTATGTAACACATGTTTTAATTAACTATTTAATTATATAAAAGGCAAGACAAATAACACAAATGAAAGAAGATGCAGAAAAAGGCGAAGAATCTGTCTCTGCAGCTTATTATTATTATTATTATTATTATTATTATTATTATTTAGTAGCAAACGACCCATCATTTGGCCAACGCGGTAACTCACTCTGTAATGTTAATAATTAGATAAAAAAATAGTATCAAGCATGGATATCAAAATTTATATCTGAGAAATACTTTCCAGGCTCGCGTTATCAGACCAGAGACAGAAAACCGTTGAAGGAGGATCTTTTTGGACCAACTATGATTTTAAGTGTTAAGTAAAAACAACACTTACATGGGAAGCACTATTTTCACAGCTATAATTGCCATTGTAATAAGTGACATGACTTGGCATTTGATTTCGAAAAACATAAGTTTTGAAAAGATTGCCGATATGTGCAACCATATGAATACCGAAATATGACTTGTTCCACGTTCTTAACCATCTCCTCACTTTGGATCTAAGTAGTGAAGATCTACCTACCTGTATGTATATTTACTTATTTAGATACGTGAAACAGATGAAAATCTTCCCTTTGAACTACAGTGAACCTCCTATACAATTACAACTCCAGTAGAAGAGAAGACACGAGGCTCTTAAATGACTCACCAATTGACAGGTCTCTGAAAGGAAACTGGATATCAGCAAAACATTCTTTTTTAATTTATCGTCTATTTACAGCTGTGCGGTAGGTTTTTTAAGGCATTGAGAATCGAACATCGTTTTGTTTTGCAGCAACTACGAGCCAAAAGAAAAGGGGAATTGTTACGTGATAAATTTGGGAGTACCTTGAGTTCCACTCTAAAATGAAAATAAAACAGTACTCACTACGAGACCTCATAGTAAACGGATTAAATACACTCCTGGAAATGGAAAAAAGAACACATTAACACCGGTGTGTCAGACCCACCATACTTGCTCCGGACACTGCGAGAGGGCTGTACAAGCAACGATCACACGCACGGCACAGCGGACAGACCAGGAACCGCGGTGTTGGCCGTCGAATGGCGCTAGCTGCGCAGCATTTGTGCACCGCCGCCGTCAGTGTCAGCCAGTTTGCCGTGGCATACGGAGCTCCATCGCAGTCTTTAACACTGGTAGCATGCCGCGACAGCGTGGACGTGAACCGTATGTGCAGTTGACGGACTTTGAGCGAAGGCGTATAGTGGGCATGCGGGAGGTCGGGTGGACGTACCGCCGAATTGCTCAACACGTGGGGCGTGAGGTCTCCACAGTACATCGATGTTGTCGCCAGTGGTCGGCGGAAGGTGCACGTGCCCGTCGACCTGGGACCGGACCACAGCGACGCACGGATGCACGCCAAGACCGTAGGATCCTACGCAGTGCCGTAAGGGACCGCACCGCCAATTCCCAGCAAATTAGGGACACTGTTGCTCCTGGGGTATCGGCGGGGACCATTCGCAACCGTCTCCATGAAGCTGGGCTACGGTCCCGCACACCGTTAGACCGTCTTCTGCTCACGCTCCAACATCGTGCAGCCCGCCTCCAGTGGTGTCGCGAGAGGCGTGAATGGAGGGACGAATGGAGACGTGTCGTCTTCAGCGATGAGAGTCGCTTCTGCCTTGGTGCCAATGATGGTCGTATGCGTGTCTGGCGCCGTGCAGGTGAGCGCCACAATCAGGACTGCATACGACCGAGGCACACAGGGCCAACACCCGGCACCATGGTGTGGGGAGCGATCTCCTACACTGGCCGTACTCCTCTGGTGATCGTCGAGGGGACACTGAATAGTGCACAGTACATCCAAACCGTCATCGAACCCATCGTTCTACCATTCCTAGACCGGCAAGGGAACTTGCTGTTCCAACAGGACAATGCACGTCTGCATGTATCACGTGCCACCCAACGTGCTCTAGAAGGTGTAAGTCAACTACCCTGGCCAGCAAGATCTCCGGATGTGTCCCCCATTGAGCATGTTTGGGACTGGATGAAGCGTCGTCTCACGCGGTCTGCACGTCCAGCACGAACGCTGGTCCAACTGAGGCGCCAGGTGGAAATGGCATGGCAAGCCGTTCCACAGGACTACATCCAGCATCTCTACGATCGTCTCCATGGGAGAATACCAGCCTGCATTGCTGCGAAAGGTGGATATACACTGTACTAGTGCCGACATTGTGCATGCTCTGTTGCCTGCTTCTATGTGCCTGTGGTTCTGTCAGTGTGATCATGTGATGTATCTGACCCCAGGAATGTGTCAATAAAGTTTCCCCTTCCTGGGACGATGACTTCACGGTGTTGTTATTTCAATTTCCAGGAGTGTAGTTCAGAACTCAAATATCAATTCCCAAAGCAGTTGGATGCAACTTTAAAAAATTCTGCAGAAAATCGACATCTAAGTTTCGTGAGTGGCTTTAATATCTTAAAATAAGATTGATTTTCCGACAGTTAGTGTGGCTGTGTGGTAGAACGCTCGCCTGAGATGTGCACATCATCGGCTCGACTGCTAGCCAAGGCAAATTCTCGAAACAAAGCAGAATGTTCTGCGACAGTTTCCCGTGAAGAGTAAGACACAGAAAGTTGATAAATTGTATTTTTTAATTTAAAAATTCTTTATTAACAGCCGTTCATAAAGGATCGGTTCTTAAGAATTTATATTTGCAACGAAAACTGGATTTTTGTGTGCAAAGTGTGGTTAGAAAAAGGCTGTGCATTTTTTTAAAAAAATAATAATTAGTTGTGCGTCAGTTAGGAAATTTTATGAATTTTACGCTTAAATGACGTACATATTCGGTCTGAATGGAAAAAAACGAAAAAAATAATGGCTGAAACGAGATTCGAACCAGAGGTCCAGCGATGACTTCTCTATTGCTACCGATTTCTCCCCCACTTGCATGTATTTTACGCTTCACGGAAACGTTCAGAGTGCATGCACATTTGTTTAAAAATATGCATGAGTCAGTACCGGACCCGTGCCACCCACATGACGGGTCACTACTCTACCACAAAGCTACACTGCTTGTCGAAAAACTGATGTTACTAAAGCCACTCGGAAAACTTGGAAGTCGAATTTCAGGAGCATTTTTGAGAGCTGTATCTCTTTGATTTCACTGATTGATACCGAGCGAGGTGGCGCAGTGGTTAGCACACTGGACTCGCATTCGGGAAGACGACGGTTCAATCCCGCGTCCGGCCATCCTGATTTAGGTTTTCCGTGATTTCCCTAAATCGCTGCAGGCAAATGCCGGGATGGTTCCTTTGAAAGGGCACGGCCGACTTCCTTCCCCGTCCTTCCCTAATCCGATGAGACCGATGACCTCGCAGTTTGGTCTCTTCCCCCAAACAAACCAACCCCCAACCCCCCAGTGATTGATGTTTGAGTTAGAACTTCACGTACCGTAAATACACTCAAAAAATAGGATTTGCCAAGCAACAAGTTAAGCAGCAGAAACTCTTGCCTTGTGTGGGCGGGTCATCACTTCTGGTTGTTGGTCTGTATGGCGGACGAGACTCAGGTTGGTATTCCACCTCTGTCTCTGGCGTCTCTAGACACGTCCTCGCTGGTCATCGGGGCACAAGTTCGAAGCAGGACTCATCACTGAACGCAATTCTACGCCAGTCAATGAGACTCCAGGCCGAAGACGTTTCCGGAGATGCCCTGGCTAGAGGTGGGATACCAACTAGACTTCCGCCCGGCATACAGTCAACAGCCACGAGTGGAGGTCTCGGATATAATTTCTTTTCGTAGCAGGACCGCTTTGGTTGTCATCCGGATCACCCTCACAGCACAGCGGTGCGTCGTCGATGTTCTATGCTCCATTTTGTTGCTCTTCATGGTAAGCCATTCTGGATCTACGGTTCAGCAAGGTAATGCCCAACCACACATTGCGACAGTTTCTACCGCTTGTCTTAGCACTTGCCAAACCCTACTTTCGCCAGCATGGTCGACATGTCTTTCCCTAATAGGGAGCTGTTGGGGCATTATGGGCAGGGCCCTCCAATCAGCTGAGGATTTTGACGATCTAACTCGCCAAATTGACAGAATTACGATATCCCTCAGGAGGACAACCAACAACTCTGTCAATCAATGTCAAGCCGAATAACTGCTTGCATAAGGGCTAGACATGGACCAACGCGTTATTGACTAGCTCAATTTGTGAAGCTCTTTCTCTTGAATAAATCATCCAATTTCTCTGTAACTGTAATAATTTGTTTGTCTGTACATTACATAATGTCTTCCGACCTCCGTCCCATTCGGATGGTTCCTTCGCGATGCATCGACCTTTTTGTTTTAGAGTGAATAAGAAATTACAAAAATCCGATTGCTGCGTGCTCTCTTTTCAGTATTGGCCTCCAGGGTGTTATGTAAACCCGAATTACAGCTAGGTGCCATGCTTGGCTTCAGGTAAAGCTGTGATAAACACTGTGAACCTTTATTACTGCTCCCAATTAAATACCTCAGAAGAATTCTCAAAATGCTGCTGGGAACACTTCTATTGATCATCCGTGCTTTCAGCGATATTGTCGACAAGCAGACTAGGAAAGTCGCAACTGATAGCAGAACGTGTTCTGCTGGAATCGTTTTCTCATTCGCCTCATGGAGACTGTACTTTGATCTGGCAGGATTCAACAGCGGCGTAGCAATTGAGATCGGTATTCCACATGAAGGATTTTTATGGTTCTTCTCATATACGTGGCATTATTTCGTCAATAGATGTGATCACGCCTTCATTCTGTTTATCCCCGTGATTTGACTCTCAATATGGTGAAAAACAGATAGTGGGAGTGTCATGTGGAGTGACTTTTCTTGTCATCTTGCTATCTTCAAATAAATTTACAGTTGTAGACCGTAAACATGTGAACAGTGTGTGACTGTGGATGCAATGGATACGAGTAGCTGCGTCCCACTTTCCTCTTCTGTTCATCGATCGGAATGATGTATGTTGGTACACATCTGAGCTTGTCTGAATTTCTCTAGTTGTGCCGTCACGATCCGTGCGTGAAGTATGTGTGGGAGTATAACACTTCTGTCTGTCACCGCTGTACCATAACCTCAAAACTGGAAGCAGGTTGTGTGATAAAACTATTTTATTAAAGCAATTATAGTACAACGCAACAGAGCAGTGTTACCCTCTGAGACCGTGTTGTACCTAACGGAGGTGGCTTATCGGAAGTGAAAGTCAGAATTACGGAAATATTTGAACAGTAACAAAATTTTGCCTATCTGCACTGTTTAACAGGTAAAGAAAACGGTCACCAGCCTAACTAGGCAAGAGAATGATTAACATTCTCGTTCAAGAAAATAGTTATTCGTAACTTGAATGGATAAACACAACCTATACTTTGTCACACGCGAGTGCAGTGAACTCTTGACACATACGAATGTTTTAAGATTGAAGCTAACAACTGGAGTAGCACAAACTATTTGCAAATTTATAACAGATACCGAAACACACTATTACTTTCAGGGCTTACACCAACTGAATGGTCTTTATAACGTTATTTTACTATTCACTGCAGAGTCATTAATTGGATATAGGTTAAGTTTCTCTCAGTTAAATACTTTACTATTTAAAATGAAAGTTAATTGGAATCCAATAACAGGTTGCTTCTCACTATCATTTCAATAAAGAAATTATGGTTTTCATAAGTAATGGTATTTCCGTTACTTGTTACCCAACATTAACACAATAGACAAACTGTGGATCCTGGTATACTATTCATATGCATTGCTAATACATAAGAGAGACAAACACTTAGCAAACATGAGTATATAACATTTCATATTGCAGTTTTCCACTCTTACTACATTGAGAGACAAGATTAACATATATGTAAGATACTGACTCACCTTCTGTGATTTACAACAGGCAGTAATGAGATCATTTACGAAGCAAAACTTTATAAGCCTCAGTCTTACGAACTCTTAATTTGAAGTTGGCAACAATACATTAATAAGCAGTTTTATTAGGAAAATTACTTTCATTAACTTTCTTTTTTATGTTCAGGAGGCATTAATTAACAAAAACACTGGTCTTTAATGTTCTTTCAGTAGGGACACTCGGAAATCACTTTAGTTCAAACGGAGAGGAACCTGAGAGGTGTATGATAAGTAGAAAAATCAAGGTAGGTGCATAAATTCAGTTATAAATTACCTTATATTTGAGCACATTAAAGCATCCATTAAGCTGATCCTTCACTGTACATTGCTATAGTGCTCCATTACAGTGATTGCGCAATGTGGTGGCGATTGCATGACGGTAGGTGGAATTACAGGTAGAATTGCTGGACTCTGTCATTTCTTGGTGGCGATGATAGATACAAATTCCAGAATAGTTCCAACTATTTATCCATCCATCTGAGGCATTGGAAAGTAGCAGAAAATTCCTCTCTCGGAACCAGCACAATATGCAACATTTACATGGCAGTGCACAATTTGGTAGCTCGTCCCCGACTGGTGACTCGCCCCCAACTGACTCTTGTTCCACCTTTTCTACCTAGGCCAACCAAAATTTGCGCGCGGTACACAGTTCCGTTCCCGAGGGGAACCACAACACCTTTTACATACAAACTAACCAAGAACCCTAAGTGAGGATCAGCAGTTTACATAAAAGCAAACAAATACAATAAATAAAACAGAACATTTGCACATATTGACATTTCTACCAAAAATTATTCACACAAAATTACAATTATATACAGTAAGTTTTGTTCCCTCCAAATGGGACAAAGAATTTAATTAACAGATACACTACTTTGCATAGAATCAAGCCACAACATCAAAGTTTTAAACAAAGAAAGGAGTATACAATTTTGTGTTATCAATTCAATCAAACACATTTACAGACGCTTAACGATGTAATATTAAATGAAACAAAAGCAAAATAAATCCATACAGCATAATAGCTGTGGTGTTACAGGAGGAAGTAATACTCTTCCTAATTCGTCTTTGAATCTTAAGAGCACTCACAAAATCCTCAGACAAGGATCACCTCTGACCTAGTCGAAGGGCCCATCCTAGCGTACGCTAAAATGATTATTTCGGGAATCCACAGGAACAAAATAAAATCTTGCTAGCTGGGTGGAAAACTGATCTTCATCCTTCATGAATACGAGTTAGCTTTTGGGTTGCGTTTAGCTTATGTAACATGGGAAATGAAACACTAACATTTCAGCAGACTCAGAGTTTTGTTTTTAAATTTACACAACAAACAAAGATTACTCCTTAAGATTCTCGTGGAATACAACAGAAAACATATCGGAGCACAAAAGGGGCAAATATGCACCTGTTTGGAAGACTCTGGCTCAAAAGTGGGGTTCTAACTACCTCATTTTACCTTCCCTAGCATCTTTAAGAAATTTCCAATAATTTTGGCATGCGAACGTATTCGCACTCCGTTTAACATGCAACTTACTCCTCACTGGCACAAGTTCCCCTATTTGTAACTCGCTCACGCCCACTAGTCCATCGCTCTAAGTCAGTCACACCCATCCACTCCCACTTGCCCATTCTCACTCATTCATTCAGCCCATTATCATTATTCCTCTGTGTATCTCTAACTATCACTGTCCCCCGTCCTTCGTTCTGTCTTACTACTAGTGCCTCATCTCATTATCACTGTCTACCTCTTGCTCATTCTTACCGCTGTTACCTTATTCATTCCTTCCCATTGCTGTTATCTCTTCCTCGTTGTCATTGTCATAGCCTCTGTCTCTCTTTGTAATTGGCTCTCACCCCTTGTCTTTATGCCTCTCCCTCTGGACTATCGCCTCCACTCTTCTCCTAGCACTGTTCTGTCGCTGTTAACTATGCTCCATACCATTGTGTCCCTCTCCTCTCTTTCTGTACCACAACCACTGTCTACAATCGTCTAATATTTTTTACTTTTCCGTCTCTGTCCCACTGCCATTGTCTCCTCCTTCAGCATAAAAAAGCCCGAAAACGTTTTGCCAAAATCTTAGGAGAATTTTTAAAAGTGCTGAGGAAGCTAGAATAAGACAGGTCTACCCCAATTTTCAGTCACCGTCTTTTAAACATTAGCATATTCTCGCCTTTTTTGCGCTCCGACCGGAGTATTTTTCCGCTGGTTCCTTTCTTTTCGGTGCCACATCTTGGCATGTCAGTCACATGAAAAGAAGTTTATGGGTCAGTAAAATTTTGATAGTTTACTTATGTGAAACTGTAATAACGCAAAACTAATTATACACTTCAGACCGGATATTGCGTGCACAAAAATTTTGCATGTTCTTCAGTACTACAACATGAGGTTCCCAGAACCCTCCTTATGATACCGGAGACACTACATATTATGTTTCCTTGTTACGTCACTTTATATACTACTTTTTCGTCTCACACCGGATTTTAGGTGTTCAAATGAAGTGGATAAAGATATCAAGAAAGTTTTCAGTTTTTCGAGACGGGATCTAAAAATGTCAGCCATTTGCACTGCATAGCCGGCATACGAGGCTCGATTTTGATAAGAAACAAAGGGAAAAAAATTTTGAAGTTTTATAAGGAACCGCTCATGAACTAATGGTGCCTCCATAATCTCCTTAATGCCCACTATGGACCACATTAAATGCAGAAAGAACCAACCAATTTGCTACATTTACCTAAGCAGGAGGAAGTGCGTAGTATTCATACTTTGACCCTGTACTGAAAGCAGTGACAGTAAGTTGACCCATCTGTTGTAGGTTCAAATGGTTCCTAACCGAAGGCCAAACCAAAACAAATAACCCCACCTTCCTATCACCAACAGAACCCGAGGTATGAGCTCCGGAAGATCCTCGTTTTTATGCGCGGCTTCGCAATGTTTGATAAAATGTCTACACTAAATTTCAAATTCCAAAATCGACTTCCTAAAAATAATTCGTACGTCAGTCACGCCATATGTCTCAATAAAGTTTGCACAACTTGTTTTGATACAGCGAATGTTTTGAGATCTTTACTCAAGTCTTCCCACATTCTACTGAGTTTTAGGGTTCCTTTTATATCTTACGTGTTCCTTTTATATCTTACGTGTTACGTGTGTTTGTTTTGATGCATTGCAGTTGTTTTTTGCAAAAACTTGCGTCAATTTTCCTTGCACAGCCTTCTTTCAACAACAGATACTTCACTCTGGAGCGATGAGAACGCCGGTATGCAACTTTCTGGCAAATTAAAGCCGCTTTTTGCGCAGGGTGTCGAACTCCCACTCTTTCACAGGCAATCCTTTACCAACTGTGACATCCGTTCACGTCTCATGGCCAGACTGGAAGCTTTCCATCTCCAGTAAAAAAGTGTTACTGGGAGGTTCAAGTTTAGTGTTACTAATGGAGATGTACTGCCAGATCGAAGCTTGGAACCGAGTCGAGAGGTGTACTTAACACCATTAGCCGCGCTAGACAAGCACCGGGATGGGCGCACAGTTTTAATCTGCGAGAGAGTTTCATTTCAGTTTTCATTAATTCTTATCCGACGTCAATTTCTGCATGAACAGTTTACCTTTTACATTGTTAAAAAATTCTGATGTTATCTTTGTTTAATCATCTTCCCAGAAGAAATATTTACGTCTGTATCCTTACTGTTTGAGCACAAGCTCTTCTTCCAGATCAAACGGCTCTCTGGTAAAGAACATGCTAAGGGTCTCTTCCTATAATGTCCTCAGAGGTGTCAGACAAATGCTCTTCCCTTGCCTGAAAATCAAGGACTGCTTCTTGCATATATGAAATGAACTGGATCTGTAGGTTCTTGACGTAAGGGTACCTACGTACATTTCACGCTACACGCGTCCATCTCGGTGAGTGAAAACACTCAGTCGCTCTTGTGTGAGTGATTAAGGCGCTGATTCGAATCATGGGCAAAGTATTTGATCTTGTAAATATCCGCAACAGAGGAACATATTTGTAGAATAAAAATCCGCTAAGTTGCCAGTAATTTACTTAATTCATTTCATGAATGGTTTCTTGGCTTAAAGCTAAGGTGCCACCAAATAATTATGGGAACATAAACGCATGGGGGCCAGTCTTGGGGAATCTCACCAACTGAAGCGTGGAAGAGTAGGACCTGCTGCCAAGGCAGGCTCTTTGGTTACTGGTCCTATACTCCCAGGGCTTTTTTTGACGTGGGTGTGATCCCCCATGACTGACGGCCACAGATTTATGTTCCCATAGTTAAGTGGTAGCTCCTGAAGATGAAGCTTTAAGCTTCTAAATCGGTCGTGGAATGAATTAAGAAAATTACTGGCAACTCAGGCGGATTTTTATTCTATAAACCGAATCATGGAGCTGGCAAAAATGTTCAGACCCAGGCTTTAGAGGACGCAGCGTGTAATCAGAACTGAAAGGACGTGATGTGCTGAGTGCCAAACCAGTCCACGGTGCTTAGTGAACGAGGATACTGACGGTTGTGGGTGGGACACTTTCCTTCGGGAAAGAACGTTAAACCCACAGAGTTCTGTCTAGGAGCTTACGCAGATTGATTCCGTCACGATGATACAAATCTTCAGGGTAATGGAGAGAGGTAAATGTATCGCTTTGAGGTAAGGGAGTCTAGTCCGGAAACGACCGGTCTAAGTAAGCGAAATTCTACTCAAGTTCCTCCTTAGCCTCCCACAGCGCTCTCACTAAGGGCCCCAACTTCCAAATCCTGATCATGAAGTAATCCTACAGAATTCCCACTGAATACTTCTCAATACCCTTAGATAATTTCCCCTGTCGACAGACTAGTAACACCATACGTAACTTGAGGTCGGAGAGACCGAAAATCCTGTCTGCGGCACAGTAAAAATGGTTTCCATTTCCCTGCACAAGGTTCACAAACTGCTGCATTAACAACAGTTGTTCAAGATGGCGTCTTCCAGCTTCAATGCACACATGGTATAGCTGCACAATGTTCGGTCGTGGCCGTTCTGCGTAGGTGTTCACGAATCGCCGGTCAAAAGTGTGGTGAGGCTCCATCATGTTGGAAACACATCCATTGACAAATAACAAATGGGATATTCTACAAGAACCTAGGTAGTATGTCTCTGATAAAAACTTTGTACACGGGCAAATCTAAGAGGAGAAGAAGAAGAAATTGGCCTAGCACATAATTACTGACTATGCCTGCCCACACGTTGACTGATAACGTGAGTTGATAGCTCATCAAGACTGTAGTGTGGGGATTCTCATTGGTGCAAAGATGACTGTTGCTACTATTTAGCATTCCGTCTCCGGTGAAACAGGCTTGATGCGTGAAAGGCACATTCGCAGGAAAATGAAGATCGACTGCAAGACACTGCAAGAACCACTGGCTGACCACGACACAAGGTCCAAAGTAAGCAGGAGTCAAAACATTACACTCTCTGTGGATGGTAGGGGTGTAGCTATATTTGCCGCAGTTCTCGCCACACAGTACTCTGACAAACATTCATTTCGCGTGCAACTGATGGCGTGCTGATTGCAGGCACCTCGTCCATTCGAGTCAGTACTGCATCTTGGAAGTCGGGTGTCCGTGTAGTTCGTCGTCCTCCTCAGTCGTGTACTACGGTCCCAGCTGTCCTGTTCCACTGTTCCACTTCATCGTTTGAACAGTCTTGGAAATATGGTGCCAACTGGATGCGGTTATTTCGTCCTGTAATACCTTTCTTCTTCTCTGGTGCTTCCATTTGCTTGCCCATACACGAAATTCATATCTGCAAGTTCCGTCGCCGGGCACAATTCCGTTCGGTTAGAGTTGAACGACGTTAGTACGAGGCATGTTTTTTAAGTAAGTACCGTTTTGAAATTAAAACAAGACGTGCTAAGATATCTCAGTAATTTTATTTTTACATGAAATCCCGTACTTTAATCTACGCACTGACGCCATTACAGTCTGATTCTTCCTTGTTTACGTTGTGTACTGAGTGTTTAAGATGCCTCCGATAACCGTGAGTCCCGCCGACTGTGAAGTACGGGCTGTTATAAGATTTATTAGTTCTAAAGGCCTAAAAGCGATCGACATTCATCGTGAGATCTGTGCAGTTTACGGAGAAAACATTATGAGTGATGGAATGATAAGAAAGTGGGTGAGAGCATTTAAAGATGGACGCGCAAATGTGCGTGATGAACAACTGAGTGGGCGTCCTTCGGTCGTTGATGAAAGTTTGGTGCAGGAAGTGGACAATAAGGTGAGAGAAAACAGACGCTTCACGATTTCCTCATTGCGGGGTGACTTTCCTAAAGTTTCTCGTAGTGTTTTGTATGGCATTGTGACCGAGCACTTGAATTACCGAAAATTGTGCACACGTTGGGAACCGAAAATGTTGACGGATGTGCACAAAACCAATCGTTTAGGCAGTGCATTGACTTCCCCTGAGCGGTCCCACAACGACGGCGATGATTTCTTAAGCCAAATTGCTACAGTCGATGCAACATGGGTGGCCTACGTCACACCAGAATCATAGCAACAGTCCATGGAAGTTAAGTAAGGGCATCGTTTTGCTGTAAGATAATGCCCGTCCGCATGTGGCGAATCTGAGCAAAGATCTTATCACATCTTTGCGATGGGAAACTCTAGATCGTCCTTCGTACAGCCTTGCGCCCAGTGACTACCATCTGTTCCTGCACTTGAAGAAACATCTGGGCGGCCAGCGTCTTCAAGACGATGACGAAATCAAAACAGTGGTGATGCAGTGGTTAACAAGTCAGGCGGCAGACTTCTATGAGGAGGGTATTCAAAAACTGGTACAACGTTATGACAAGTGCCTCAATATTGACGGAAATTATGTAGAAAAGTAGATAAGGTACAGGCTTTCATGTAAAAATAAAATTATTGAGATATCTTAGCACGTCTTTTTTTAATTGCAAAACGGTACTTACTTAAAAAGCACGCCTCGTACTTAAACTTGTAAAAACAGACTTTAGAGTACTACAGTGCAGGCATTGCACACCAGGACTGCTCATGTCAGTCCACAGTACGCCACCTGCATTGGATTAGCTGCGTTAATATCCCACCCCCTCAAGACCCAAGAGCTCGTCGGAAGGCTTATTCTAGAACTTAAGCAACAACGGTACCGTTACAGATATGCCACTGTTGTATCAGGTATCAGAACGACTCTCGCTTATAACTTTCCATTGGGTCGTCTCCAAACCAGTGTCCCTTACCTCGGGTTGATACATTTTGCTTCCTCCATCATCCCTCAAATTAAACTTATCCGTTACGGATATTTTAGGACCCGTGACTGCTAAATGAATGTAAATACGAAAATCTGCAACCAGCGCTTTTTTAAATATTTATTTATTATTCCGTGAACCGCACCAAAACTATCGCAAGCCAGCACCCAGCTTTGTGCTATAAATAGTGATGTAACTTCCAGAAAACCGTCTGAAGGTGAACCTGAAAAGGTTTGAAAACCGGTTCATGGAATAATAAATAAATATTCAAAAAAGTGACTGGTTGCAGTTTTATGTATTTATATCCCTGTTATTTCTTAACATCATCACGGAAGCACCTTAAATTTACTCGTACCTTGTTCGCCAAGGCCATTTGTCCCCGGGAGGGAAGCGTAAGAGACATGATTCAACTCTAAATGAAGAAGGAAGACATTACCTTCAGTGTGGTATCTGGACAACTCCAGGGGGTCTCTCAAGCAATTCTAGCCTAGAAATGAACTCTTACCGACAAATTTAAAGTTTTTGCTAACTGATAATTGCTGAGAGATCTTGTGTAAAGTTGCTATTGCCTGAAATGGATCCTTCCTAAGTAATTTGATTTTTATTATTATTAATTCGACCTATCACGATCCCATTTTGAAAAGAACAATTGAAATTACTCTCGAAATTTATTCTTCGTAAGTTTATTAAAGTTTAAAAGAGCCTCCGTTCTCGTTAACCACTTTTCAATTTTTCTGTTTTCTAATAAGGATTCAACGACTGGCCTTTAATCGAAAAAGAGTTGCCGGCATTAAATAACCAATGAAGCCATTGTTCGCTTTTCCTGTCACGTTTTTCGTTATTACGGATTTTAAATGGAATGCTGCAAACATTTACTGGCTGCAGACTCACCATTATTATGTGGCACCGAAACAATTAAAACTCTCTTCGTGCTAATTAAGCTATCGAATAATGACAGCCGAACTGTGCAGCTAGAAACGTGACTGAATTTTAATGCAATAGCTGTTCTGGCGGTAATAAAATATCCCCTGAAATTATCGTTTCTGGTTCCTTCAAGCGACGTGCAAGTGAAATGTTTCAGTCGTTAATAAACTTCGCTCAAATTACGGTACGGAGATATAGGGTTTAAAACGAGGTATTCTGAACACCTCAGAAACCTAAAATTAACAGCCCATATAGCACATTTTCCGATCACTTAGTACCTTCCAAGCAACACCTAAAAAAATGACACGGAGTTAGAAGTAGTAAAATATACTCGCAGTTTATATCAAACGCTTGGCAAACAAGTAAACTTCTACGATCAGAAAGCAATGGCAGATAGAAAACAGGCTATAAACGGCTGCACTACAGTATGACATGACATACTATTTCACACATTAAAAAAACTATGCAAAAAACAACACAAACAGATAAAACAGAAAAAAACACATACACATTCAGAAGAGAGATATATAGAGAGACAGCAGATAAACGAAGTTTGAATGTGAGGCGCCAGAACAATAGTGAAAACGGTTCAACACGAACGTGGATGCAGAGGCAACGGAAAAAGCATGCGAAGTTCAGAAGAACGCGAAATCCCGAAGATGGTCTAAAATTTACAGACGCGCGAAATTTGGCACGAACTTCGATGCGAGATGCCTTTAATAGGTTCCACAACGAAACATTGTCCCGAAATTTGGTACAAAATCCGAAGAAATTCTGGTCGTATGTAAAGTACACAAGCGGCAAGATGCAGTCTATACCTTCGCTGCGCAGTGCCGATGGTACTGTTCCCGACGACTGTGCCGCTAAAGCGGAGTTATTGAACGCAGTTTTCCGAAATTCCTTCACCAGGGAAAACGAATGGAATATTCGAGAATTTGAAACACGAACATCTGCTAGCATGAGTTTCTTAGAAGTAGGTACCTTAGGGGTTGCGAAGCAACTCAAATCGCTTGATAAGGGCAAGTCTTCAGGTCCAGATTGTATACCGATTAGGTTCCTTTCAGATTATGCTGATACAATAGCTCACTACTTAGCACTCATATACAACCGCTCGCTCACCGATAGATCTGTACCTACAGATTGGAAAATTGCGCAGGTCGCACCAGTGTTTAAGAAGGGTAGTAGGAGTAATTCATCTAACTACAGACCTATATCATTGACGTCGGTTTGCAGTAGGGTTTTGGAGCATATACTGTATTCAAACATTATGAATCACCTCGAAGGGAACGATCTATTGATACGTAATCAGCATGGCTTCAGAAAACATCGCTCTTGTGCAACGCAGCTAGCTCTTTATTCGCACGAAGTAATGGCTGCTATCGACAGGGGATCTCAAGTTGATTCCGTATTTCTAGATTTCCGGAAAGCTTTTGACACCGTTCCTCACAAGCGACTTCTAATCAAGCTGCGGAGCTATGGGGTATCGTCTCAGTTGTGCGACTGGATTCGTGATATCTTGTCAGGAAGGTCGCAGTTCGTAGTAATAGACGGCAAATCATCGAGTAAAACTGAAGTGATATCAGGTGTTCCCCAGGGAAGCGTCCTGGGACCTCTGCTGTTCCTGATCTATATAAATGACCGGGTGACAATCTGAGCAGTTCTCTTAGGTTGTTCGCAGATGATGCTGTAATTTATCGTCTAGTAAGGTCATCCAAAGACCAGTATCAGTTGCAAAGCGATTTAGAAAAGATTTCTGTATGCTGTGTCAGGTGGCAGTTGACGCTAAATAACGAAAAGTGTGAGATGATCCACATGAGTTCCAAAAGAAATCTGTTGGAATTCGATTACACGATAAATAGTACAATTCTCAAGGCTGTCAATTCAACTAAGTACCTGGGTGTTAAAATTACGAACAACTTCAGTTAGAAGGACCACATAGATAATATTGTGGGGAAGGCAAGCCATAGGTTGCGTTTCATTGGCAGGACACTTAGAAGATGCAACAAGTCCACTAAAGAGACAGCTTACACTACACTCGTTCGTCCTCTGTTAGAATATTGCTGCGCGGTGTGGGATCCTTACCAGGTGGGATTGACGGAGGACATCGAAAGGGTGCAAAAAAGGGCAGCTCGTTTTGTATTATCACGTAATATGGGAGAGAGTTTGGCAGATATGATACACGAGTTGGGATGGAAGTCATTACAGCAAAGACATTTCTCGTCGCGGCGAGACCTTTTTACGAAATTTCTGTCACCAACTTTCTCTTCCGAATGCGAAAATATTTTGTTGAGCCCAACCTACATGGGTAGGAATGATCATCAAAATAAAATAAGAGAAATCAGAGCTCGAACAGAAAGGTTTAGGTGTTCGTTTTTCCCGCGCGCTGTTCGGGAGTGGGATAGTAGCGAGATAGTATGATTGTGGTTCTATGAACCCTCTGCCAAGCACTTAAATGTGAATTGCAGAGTAGTCGTGTAGATATAGATGTGACGTTTAATGAAGTTCAACTTTTTTACACTACTGGCCATTACAATTGTTACACCAAGAAGAAATTCAGATGATAAACGGATATTCATTGGACAAATATATTATACTAGAACTGACATGTGATTACATTTTCACGCAATTTGGGTGCATAGATCCTGAGATATTAGTACCCAGAACAACCACCTCTGGCCGTAATAACGGCCTTGATACGCCTGGGCGTTGACTCGAACAAAGCTTGGATGGCGTGTACAGGTACAGCTGCCCATGCAGCTTCAACACGATACCACAGTTCATCAAGAGTAGTGACTGGCGTATTGTGACGAGCCAGTTCATCGGCCACCATTGACCACATGTTTTCGATAGATGACAGATCTGGAGAATGTGCTGGCCAGGGCAGCAGCCGAACATTTTCTGTATCCAGAAAGGCCCGTACAGGACCTGCAACATGCGATCGTGCATTATCCTGCAATGTAGCATTTCGCAGGGATCGAATGAAGGGTAGAGCCACGGGTCGTAACACATCTGAAATGTAACGTCCACTGTTCAACGTGCCGTCAATGCGAATAAGAGGTGATCGAGACGTGTGACCAATGGCAACCCATACCATCACGCAGGGAGATACGCCAGAATGGCGATGACGAATACACGCTTCCAATGTGCGTTTTCGCCAAACACGGATGCGACCATCATGATGCTGATAACAGAACCTGGATTCATCCGAAAAAATCACGTTCTGCCATTCGTGCACCCATGTTCGTCGTCGAGTACACCATCGCAGGCGCTCCTGTCTGTGATGCAGCGTCAAGGGTATCCGCAGCTATGGTCTCCGAGCTGATAGTCGATGCGGCTGCAAATGTCGTCGAACTGTTCGGGCAGATGGTTGTTGTCTTGCAAACGTCCTCATCTGTTGACTCAGGGATCGAGACGTGGCTGCACGATCCGTTACAGCCATGCGGATAAGATGCCTGTTATCTCGACTGCTAGTGATACGAGGCCATTGGGATCCAGCACGGCGTTCCTTATTACCTTCCTGAACCCGATTCTATATTCTGCTAACAGTTATTGGATGTCGATCAACGCGAGCAGCAATGTCGCGATACGATAAACCGCAATCGCGATAGGTTACAATCCAACCTTAATCAAAGTCAGAAACATGATGCTACGCATTTCTCTTCCTTACACGAGGCATCACAACAACGTTTCTCCAGGCAACGCCGGTCAACTGCTGTTTGTGTATGAGAAACTTTCCTCATGTCAGCACGTTGTAGGTGTCGCCATATGCCCCAGTCTTGTGTGAATGCTCTGAAAAGCTAATCATTTGCATATCACAGCATCTTCTTCCTGTCGATTAAATTTCGCTTCTGTAGCACGTCATCTTGGTGGTGTAGCAATTTTGATGGCCAGTAGTGTATTTGGTTGCTGTTCATTAAAAACATGTACTGTGCTCCCGTGCCAGTTCCTGGAAAAGATGAACATGCAGAAGAGGACAGGGAGCAGGAGAAAATCTATAAGTAACTATGAAATATATTCGTGACATATTTTCCCGCAACAAAATTATATTTAAAGATAATGCGATTTGCTAACTTGCCAACCAAACGCCCGAAGTTTAACATCATTTCGTTACAGATGAAAAGCTATATAACACCGTAATGAAGGTCCCATAGAATAACATCTTAGTGGAAAAGGTAATCATCAAAGTGGAAATAACATCTTCTTAAGAACATTTTCGTTCCAGTAATTGTTTCTTACGGTATTTTTGTGCCTTATTGATCTAAATCAAAGTACCCACGTGTTCGAACAATAAAAACATAAGCTGTCTGCATATTAGGTAGACCTGAATTCTCATGAGAACGACGTTCAGTTTCCCACCTTGCCATCCTTATTTTTTCTTCCTTCGTTTTTCCGGAAGTACTTCGGAACAACAGTTCCCTTTGAAATACCGAACGTATTTGCTGTCTCGTCCGTCACTAACAGCCTCGATGTCGCTGGGCCGACAAACTACAACCGCATGTTTCAATCTGCTCCACTGCTGTGGACTCAGCGGCACGCCTGAATCTTGCGGTGCCCACGGTGTGGCCTGCTGCTGTAGCGCTGGTGCTATTCTTGCCGCGTAAGCTGCTTTGAAATTCTAATGAGTTTCAGAAAGGGTGCAACTTAGGAGGAAAGACTAGCTCTGGCAAACACTGGCTTCTGGGAAACAGTAAATAAGGACGCAGTGAAGGGCGACAAGCGTTAGGGCAGCCATTGTACGAATCTCAACGTAGCGAAAGGGTGCAGAGGTGAAGAGGGATGCAGCAACAAATAGTTCTAATTCTACAAGGACAGCTCCCATTACGCCAGTTTTTCCCACCCCCATTGCCCATGTGCGACGACAATTTGCGTGTGGTGGCTATTTGTTAACTGAATGACTAGTGCATGCGACATAACTAGGTTCAATTGCGTTAGCGAGCGGCAAAACATTATCTACCTAGCTGAATTCATAAGTATATTCCTGTATCAGTTATTATCTTATCATGCTTGAAAGACCAAAGCAATTCTGATTTGCGCAAAGTATCGTACAAAACCAAGCACTGGTCACTTCAGTTCGAAGTGTATGCCGCACCGGATGTTCTTATAAAATCTGATACTGCGTAGAGCCAATAAAGTCTTGGGGATATATTCTGCGCCATTGTAGTTATCTTCTCGCTGCCGTTTTCACATGCTGAGAATTATATTAGGCTTTCTTTCCTTTTTTTCCAAGCAACTTCATCATCCTCAAAACGCATTACTTTTTCACACTACATCTGTTAGACCGAAACCATCACCCAGAAAATACTGACACTGATCTGAATGTTTTCATAACAAGTAATAGACTAAAGTGAAACGTTTCAGTGGAATATGTCATTCATAAACAAGAGGCCGTAGTACGACGAAAGAAAGTGTTAAACGAATGCAGTACACTATGTTACAAAACACAATCTGTCACGGTTGATAAATTGCACTTAGACGCTACCTCAAAGACAAGATACCGTTCAAACAACTTGTCCTGTGCAGGCTGCTTCACAGTTCCAGTTACTTCATTCTTGAGATTGTAGAGGAGACTTAACACAACGAGTTTTGGTAAGTAACCCGTGTCCAGAAATGTACCGTTTGGATGTAAAATAAGTTTCACGATACGGCGCGTAATGATAGACATGCAGAACGCATGCATCACGAGACCATTTTCGGTATTAACTCAGTCGATCACGTACCATTTTCGTCTGAAGTTGACTGTGGTGCCCCACGGACGCCCATCAGTGTTTGTGGACCCTGTGGATGACAGAAAACGACCTGCATACACGTTACGCAGCGAACAGCAGGGTCACTTGTGGATCACCTCTTGTATATCACACACGAGACTGCTCGTTGTCTTTGCTGTGTCTGTATTGTGAAATGGGAGATTCAGAAGTGGTGTGATCATCAAACTTATTTTTATATCCAAACGTTTTATTTATGGCCGTAGGTTCCTTATCAAAACATTACCCACAAGTCTGCTCTACATCCCCTAGAACAGGACTGAGAAAGATTTCGGCCCGCGAGTCGCAACTAGACAAGCTGCCGTGGCGCTCAGCCTCGCTGCACATTTACCGCACCGCCATGGCGCGTTGTCTGACCGCTTGGTGGGGGGGACTGCGAACGCGTCGCACTTAAATGGCGAGGCAGTGGCACTGTATAAGACTTGAGTTTAAATTTCAAGTTCCTCAACAATAAACATCTCAGAAGAAAGAAATTGTAAGAATTACTTCTTTTCGACGCTATGAAGACTGCGGGCTTTCAAATAAACTGCGTATCCCTCAGACTCAGTGTTGAAACACTATTAAAAGTTGTGGCTGGTTTCGTTATCTAGGGACGGGGATATGTAGTTTCGCCATTACAGGCCAAATACTGCTGAGTCTACAGTATACGATAAGAAAACACACATGAATCGAATGGTCGAAGATTTGTATCAATCGGCAATAGCGAATTATGAATGTGACATATAAATTTATAAATGAAAGACTGCAATTAAATGAAATCTACAGGCACTGTCTTAACGACGTTAAATGATGAGTACGATAGTAGAAGTACTTCTGAGAATGTGGTATATTTCTTCAAAACACTTATTGGTGTCGATGGTCCAGCAATTAAATAAAGCATAAGTTGAATACCAGAGAAACACTAGATTCCCACTGTTATGAACAACAACATAGTTCGCGAGATATTCAAAGTCGGCACTCCGAAGTATCACGCGCAAACTGCTCCACTCCGTCTCTCCCGCGACCGAAAGTCCGTCGCGCCTATACGTGCAGCACTCCCGTGTCCTGTACCGTACTCTCTCCCATTCACTTCGGTAGTCGCCTCCCTTAGTAACGAGCGCTGTGAAGGGCTAGAGCGCTCCCTCCACGTCTCCAAGCTAAGGTACACTCACAAACATAAGTCACATACGAAAAACTGGGTTCACATTTAAATACTTGAAATTAAATAAATATTCCTACCGCTGGACCATAAACGAGCTCTAACACACATTATCAAATACATAAACAATTAAATAAACATATATGAAAAGAAAAGAAGCAAAAGGTGGGCCAGGAACCTAATGTCTCTGTGCTTTCTAACACACAGTAAATATTTAACCAATTTCTTCATGAATACCATATGTTGTTGTTGTTGTGGTCTTCAGTCCTGAGACTGGTTTGATGCAGCTCTCCATGCTACTCTATCCTGTGCAAGCTTCTTCATCTCCCAGTACCTACTGCAACCTACATCCTTCTGAATCTGCTTGGTGTATTCATCTCTTGGTCTCCCTCTACGATTTTTACCCTCCACGCTGCCCTCCAATACTAAATTGGTGATCCCTTGATGCCTCAGAACATGTCCTGCCAACCGATCCCTTCTTCTAGTCAAGTTGTGCCACAAACTTTTCTTATCCCCAATCCTATTCAACACCTCCTCATTAGTTACGCGATCTACCCATATAATCTTCAGCATTCTTCTGTAGCACCACATTTCGAAAGCTTCTATTCTCTTCTTGTCCAAACTATTTATCGTCCATGTTTCACTTCCATACATGTCTACACTCCATACAAATACTTTCAGAAACGACTTCCTGACACTTAAATCAATACTCGATGTTAACAAATTTCTCTCCTTCCCATTGCCAGTCTACATTTTATATCATATATTTATACATTTTATATCATATATCGGATATGACCAATGACATAGATGAATAAAGTTATTTATAATCATGCTGTTACCGTTTTTGTGTAATTGTGGAGTACTTATAGCCTGACGCGATCGATAGTAATCGGCCACTTTGAACTCAAATAACTCATGTACTATTTACGTTACATGCCTGTAATTCATACCAATTTAGGTTTACACTAATAACTTTCTAAAGACACGAGGATCGACGAAATCGGACGAACCGTTGCAGTGTGTTACTTGTATAATTTATCGTCAGACACTCAACTTTAAACTAACAAATATATTGAAAATCTGATTAATCCATCAGAATCGACGTGCAAATAATAGTAATGTACATGTTTCCTTTTGAGGTATAATGATTCATCTGGCTACTATTAATTTCTATACAAACTGTGAAGTGCCTGCCATTAAGGCTTCACAAAGTCCGCCATCTTTGGCACTCCCGGCATAGAAATCTCTTCCATCGACACAAAGCGCCGTCCTCGTCACAGTGTCACCATGGAATTTCCAGCCCTCTTGCCCTGGCCAGCGTCTGCCACCACGTGGTCGGCCTGCCGAGAGGCCCGTGTGGCCACTGCTTAAATATTTTCTGAGGGCGACGACTCGCCCGTTACCTCACAAGACACAATATAATTTTTATCTGATACAAAGTGTAGGCATATGGACAGGCGCAGATAGTTTCACAGATTTTGGCACTCGAGCTGTTACATAATCGTGACTTATTTAATTTCATAAACGAGAAGATGTCTTTCACACTAATATGTCCCCCTTTCTATGTTCGTGCAATGCATGCTGCAGAACAGCCGATGGAGGACACAGAAAAATGGACTTGCACAGTGTAGTGTCTTGGCTCCAATGTTATTTAACATCTATACCAATGATCTTCCCATCAGCCACCAGACACGAATGTTCATATATGCTGATGATGCAGCAGTGGCCACACAGGATAAAACCTTTCAACAAGTGGAGGAGAATCTCACAGGAGCCTTAACAGAACTTGCTACCTATTACGACGGCAATAATCTCAAATCAAACCCTAGTAAATCTCAAGTATCCACCTTCCATCTTAGGAACAAACAAGCCAAACGGAAACTCCGAGCCATGTGGCCAGGGGAAGAGCTGAAACATACAAACAGCCCAAAATACCTGGTAGTAAAATTGGACAGAGCACTTACTTTTAAGAGACACTGTCACAACACTAAAAAAAAAAAGGTCTGTGCCAGGAACAACATACTGCGGAAGCTAGCAGGTTCATCGTGGGGAGCTCAACCACATGTTTTGCGCACCACGGTTCTGGTGCTGAGTATCTCAGCAGCGGAATCTGCGTCGCCAGTTTGGAGGAACTCTGCTCATACTAAGCAAGTTGACGTCGCCGTAAACGAAACTGTACGTATTGCCACAGAATGCCTCAAACCAACTCCTAAAGACAAAATTTACCCCATCATAGGCATAGCACCACTGACTACCCGCAGACAAGTAGCCGCCGATATGGAAGATCAAAACAAAAGAATGATCCTCGACCCCCGATGCATATCCACTGCAAAACAACGCGTCCTGCTGAAATCCCGCAGGAGTTTCATTGAAACTACTGAAGAGCTCGCCACCAAGCCCGTCGCAAGGCGGCTATCTCTTTGGGAAGAAATGGTGCCACACTCCACAATGGAACTACTTGAGGAGGGCTCTGCAGGATTTCAACTACCTTTTACAGCTTGGAGGTCATTAAACCGGCTGCGTACTGGAGTAACTGGGTGCAAATCAAACCTATTTAAATGGGGCTACAGTGATAGCGATAGGTGTGAATGCGGAGCAATACAGGACTTGGACCACACTAAAGATGATATTTTGAAAGTCAATGACAAAGCAAACTACGTTGCTAATTACTGGGAAGGGAAGATATAATTGGTGCATCCTGATAAGAAAGAAGAAGAAAACACTAATATGTCGATCGAAGTATTGTAGAACTTTTGAAACTTCGTTATGGAGGTGTGGAAACTCCACCTAAGGAAAGCAATGTGGACATCCAAGACAGTTTTAAGCTAAAGGGATTTGTTATTAAAATGGATATTACCTTGCAGATCAAACAGTCAAATCAGGACATGTACAGTGGCGCATTCAACTGAAATAGGACTCGAAAAGAGATATAGCAAATACAGTATCCTAAAAACGTTTAGGAAACTAACCTCGCAATTCTTTCAAGGTCACAATGAAGTCTCCTGACGTCCCGTGAGGTTAGGGAACGAGACTGTATCATAATGTGTCTCTTTTATGATGCGGTTTTGTCTTTAAATACGTCCCCATCAAATCAGAAAAAAAGTTGTTTCTCACATTGCAATGCCGTATTGTGTGCAGTCAAGTCTTAAAATGCGAGGTATGCAATCCATTCCGAATGTTCTACGTTTCGCTCCTGCATCCCGTTTTCCTTCATAAATACAACAATGGCGAATTTTATATCGAAAAATCGTTCCAGGCATGCCTCTTGACTTAAGCAACGTACTTTGCTCTACTGTATAAAGCCTCACTACTCTTTGTGATTCTTGAGTTTCTCCCGGCGTATTTGATAATCAAAATATTCACGGGTGTACAGCCGGTCTATAGTGCCCGTTGGACACTATAGACCGGCAGTATACCCGTGGATATCTCAATACTCTTTGTTCAGCTCCATCAAAAACTGTTCTATAATAATAATGTTGCTATTCACGCCACCAATTTCTTCACGTGCTGCATGCTTGCACATAGAGCGCCAAGTGCTTCCCGATGTATTGAATAATGAATCACGTCTGTCGATCATTGTAATTTTTTGCACTTCCATTGCGGCCTAAATCTTTAAATTCCTTCTGTATGGTATTGCATTATCGTTTCATAGCATCCCTCTCTTCTCTCATTCCTGCTCATTTTTCAATAACGACAGACCGCTAGACTGCCTCTTTTTGTGCAAACATACACTGGAACTATGAACGTCCTCCATGCCACGAACAAATAGCAAAGAGTAAACATCACTGACGCCACGATTATCCCGAAATGAAGAGACTTGTGCGGACCGAAAAATGCCACACCGCAGTACTAAATGAAAAATCGCGCTGAACCGAGCACTTGATGCGGGAACGAAGAGGCGGGCGCCTACACTTAACCTGTGTGAAGTTTGGCACGCTGCGGCCGGCCCTGTCCGAGAAGCCTGCAACAGGAACTGCCAAATGCCCTGTATAAAAACTACTACTTCTCAGTCTCTCTCTCACAGCCCATCCTGTGAGCGCACACACACACACATACACACACACACACACACAAACACACAAACACACATACAAACCAAATAAGTCACCTCAATTCCCTCATTACAGAAACTCGAACCCAATGTTCAAAATTAGTGCCTACGGGAGAAAAACTTCATGATGAGCAAGTGTTAAGAGCCAGTAACATAATGTCTGTCGACGTGCGTGACTCCGCAGATCGTATAAATTAGTTTTATTAATGAATCTTTTTGATAACAGGTAACAATGAAGAGGCAAACATATGAAAATCCGTGTGCATGATTACAGTTACGAAACACACAATATGACAAGAACTGTACCATCCACTTCCGTTACTATCAACAAAGTTATATAAAAGTAATTATTTTTTTAGTATGAAACATACTTTTTTCGGTCAAATTTCCAGGTGAGATATTTTTGATACCTCACAACAAGTGTTGGGATAATTTAGGGAAAACACATGGAAGTTGGACCAACATATTTCCTCATTTGTTGTTTCATGGAATACATTATATTACTTAACAACAATTTCTATAATTACAATGTGAAAATATAGTAATAAGAATAACAATGCTAACAGTAATTTAAAGAACTTGAACAGGATCAGTTCATTAATAATGAACTTTAAAAATTCATACAATTGAGAACAGCGCTTGAAAACAGGAATGTACAGTCCTCAAATACAAATAAGAATTCACACCAACTAGTTGTGCCTGCAAGCGCGATCAACAAATTGAGTTTTATCAATAAAATTAATTACGAATGAGTGCCACTAAATGTACTAACAATTCCCAAGCATGGATAACACATTAAACAAAATACAGAAAGCGTAACAAGACACGCCACTGATTATGGCTGGTGGAAGCCCTTAACAATGTATAACCCTTAACAAAACCCCTTAAGCAATAAAATGCACAACCCCCTATAATACAAGCAAACCTAGGAAGGCATACAATTTAAATGTGACTCCCAGCTAATACACATCAGCAGAAGCATTGAGAATCCCCCAAAATACAAGATAAGCTGGCAAATACAGCAGGCGGGTATCACAGCCAACAGACAACAAGCAGGCAAGTTTTGCAATGAATGGAGTTAGCTAATGACTGTGGAGGAAAGGAAAAGGTCAACAGTTCATATTTATTAAATTTATTAAATTTTTTATTTATATTTAATGAAAAATTGTAAATAACATATTAATATCATTTGTACTTAGATCAAAGAAAATTTATGCTCCATCTGGGAGTGGCCCGAAGTTGTTCCAATGCCCTCGCACCTGGAACAGCCAGGTAGTGGGACACTTTCTTCCATTAAAAACTTCTCCTTATCATCTATTAGCTTCTTTCTAAATTATTGAGTTGTTTCCGTTTTCTTTTCCTTAATTTATTCCATTCCAGTATCAAATCATTATTGTTAATCTTGTTTTATTATGTTGGCAATGTGGAGCAGTATATTTGCGACATGCAAAATTGTAAAATGTACGACCTGCTTTTTAAAATAGGCAGCAGGTCTTTCAGTACGCAATAAATGAAATAAACAATTAAGTACAAATTCATATGTAAAAGGTCTTAAAACTTAACGCACTCCAGAAGCAACAATAAGGGTGCAAGGTTTAAACTAGTAGTTTTAAAGAGCGGGTATAGCGAGGAGAAACTTCGGGCTTGTAGAACATGCTTCAAAGCTTATGAGCCTACCGAATTCACAAATTGGATAGATCGAGAGTTCTGGATTATTTGGCGACACTCCGCCGCGGCGTGTATCAAGCGATCAACTTTACTTGAGACAACACGACGCTGCTGGTAGAGGCAACAAGTTCCGGGCCAAACCAGACGTCGTGCAACGACGGAAGTGCCGCCGCAGCACAAAGAAAACACGTCTCAGCTCTGTGTCCAGGAAACAGGAGTGCGTCGTCCGCTGGCGAAACTACCCAGCCAATACATATCAGAACGGAATACTAATCTTCCCAAATAAGTCTACAGACGAGAATGCCTAGGATGTACCGGAATATTAACTTATTGCAGGAGCAACTACACATACAAGCTACAAGCTAAATACTTCTTAAAATTACTTAAATATTAAAAGGTTGAAATATCAGCGGATGGTAATGCAATGACTAGGGTACAATCATCTATAAAGTGTCCCTTGCCTAAGACACAAACTATGTTACAATTTCAATTTGATCAACTCAATTTATAACAGAGAATGCTCACACACTTGCGCGGAACATGTCTTGCAACAATAAATTACATCATTTGCACGAAGCGGTGACCATAAACACAATCATTGGGAGGTCGGATTTCATACTAACACGGACGTGGCCTTACGATAACAAGGAACAGTAAAAAATAAAAATAAAAATAAAAAATAAATAAAAAAACACTTAACTCCACTAGGGTGTGAAGGAGCCGTGACTTCCATGAATCCAAGCAGGGGTGTTATTGCCTCCAATCCATTTGGCGGTCCTCGACGTGCCCTAAAATGTAAGCTCACAGAGCAGGACGGGAATTTGTCGACCAGGTTGCACGCGACGTCCACTGCTGTTCCTGCCTCGCGCCGCTATCAGTCCTTAAGCGATCCGACAAGGCTTGCCTCCGACCGATTTAGCCACTCGCGGCTTCTCGAGGGCCGTACCGGACAGCTGGATTCCCCCAAAAGCAAGAACAAGCAATCGACTGACACTGCTTACAGTGTCCTCCATAGTTTGAAAAAGTGACTCGCAGATCAGCACCGAGTTCACAAACCTGTTTGTCTAAGGACGCGCTAGCCTCTTGGCATTGAACAATGTAATCATTTACAGTGCTAATTACTGATTTAACAAGATGCCCGAAGTCTACTTTTTCAAATGGAAGTGGCTGTCGACAGTCTTGTTTACAGAAGCTAATTCAGTTTCGAATGGCAAACTTTTCAGCATTTTGTCCGGCAACTTATCGGTCAACAGTGCAAAAACCTGATAATCTAACAACGGAGTGCAGATGCATTTCGCAGTTTATCATGTGAGTTGTCGCCTTAGCTTGCTCCTTATTTGTTTCTAGACTTCTTAACTTGCTTGTCCAATTTAGTGTTCGGCCCTATGTAACTCGACGTTAAACCAGTCATGTCAAACCTTCACATCAAGTGACCGTCAACGGCATTTGGGGTTTAACACGAAAGAAAGCAAGGAAGCACGGAAAATTGCGTTAAACGTCCAGTCGATAGCGCGGTCATTAGGGACGGAGCACAAGGGCGGATGGTGTCAAGGATGGGGAAGGAAATCGATCGTGCCCTTTCAAAGCAACCTTAATCTGGATGAGCGGATTTGGGTTTGAACCGTTGTTCTCACGAATGCAAGTCCAGTGTGCTAACCACTGCGCCTCCTCCCTCCGTCAGTTTAATATTAGGAGCGTTCAATAAGTAACCAGGTCAATTTCGCGTGAAAAAATTCAGAATTTGTTGTGTGATATTGTGGAATGTTCCCGCTTCAGCCCCTGTAGTTTCATGAAGTTTCGATAGGTGGCAGCGTATACGTAGCCTTCGAAACGGTGTCGGTAACGAAGGTGCGTTCCTAGTAAAGAGAAGTCATTGAGTTTCTTTTGGCGGGAATCTAGAGCATCGCAGGTATTCACAGGCGCTTGCAGAATGTCTGCGGAGATCTGACATTGAACAAAAGCACGATGAGTTGTTGGGCAAGCCGTCTATCATTATCGCTGCAAGCTCGTCCAAACATGTCCGATCTCCCGCGTGCCGACTGGCTGTGGCTCCTGCAATGTTGGAACGTGCCGACACTGTCATTGGAGGTGATCAAGGCATCACAATCAGACATCTCGCTGCACAGCTGGATTCACTCAGGAGGAGGTCACAGAACTTCATGGGACCGTTCTTCCTCATCCGCCTTTCAGCCCGGATCTCGCACCTTCTTACTTCAATGTGTTTGGCACAGTACGTGGATGATTGGAAGGTTATCGATCTATTGATGCATCAAGGCGTTGGCTCCGACGTTGACCAGTAGGGTGGTACCATGCAGCCATACAAGGCACTCTCAGTAACGCAACGTAAGGCCATCGGATTGAACCGAGATTATGTTAAAAATAAGGTTTTGTAGCCAAAACAGTGAAAAATAATACGGCGTACTGAAATCCTGGATAAAACCAACCTGCTTTTGGAAAAAAAGTGTTGCATTCTCTGGTTCGGCTGTGAGATGAGTTGTCCGCCATCTAGCGAGATTCACTGGTTCATTTGTTTGCGGCCCCACATATGAGCCCTGACGTGTTTCTATAAGCGGCCCATCGTAAATAAGTATAAGGTGCTGGCGATGTAACGGAGAAAGAACCAAATGTTGTACAACAATGAGCATCCAATGTTAATGCATAGGATGAGCAAAACTATTTCTCTACTACGAACCAAACTTTTTTGTTGAGACTGGCGGCTAACAGCTCGAGGAATTCACCGCCAGTCACAATTGGTAACTACACTAACAAATCTCGCCTCTATCCTGTGGTCTTTTTACATTCTTCTTAAAACACAAAATTTTATCTATAGTTCAGAACAAAACCAAAAAAAACTGAAAAGATAAACTAAAACTGTAGGTTGCACGACTTGTTTTAAACCGTCAGGTAACATGTCTTTAATTTCGCAATAAAATAAAATTAAAATACCTCGCTTCCTGCTCTGTAAGGCCGCTGATGTTATGAGATGGATCTACAGGTTTCAGCGCCATCTCTTATAGTTGTACTGACCGCGTTCTCATCATAGATTTCTCTCGCTAGATATTTCCGAAAAATGAAGACGCGGTTTTTGAAGTTGGCTTGTGGAGGAGCAGAAGAATAATTGTCTTCCGATGTGTGGTAGCTTCTTAGAAGGATGGGCAAGCGGACGAGAACCTGTTTGCAATGGTTGGCCCGGCTCGCTGAGCGAAGGGTCGGCGGACAGAGTCATTCAGTTTAGCTGGGAATCGTATAAATTTACGTCCCACAAGGCTGTAGAAATTCAGTTCTCGTCTCGACAAGGATGTAAAGTCCTCTCACGGTATAGCCTAGGTTGTGAGAAGGTGAAACCACGAACCCTGTTGTACGAACACCCACTACCCGTCTCCCTGGTCTGATCACGCCTAAACCATAGGGCTCATCTCCTACCAGAGGCGTGATTCGTTTTGTCTTCACACTCACAGTGGAGCACATTAGGTGTGTCACTGATCAAGGACGGAACAGAACCAACTGAACAGGTACATTTTCATAAACATCCACAAACTTATCAACAATCAGCGACACGCCCCAGCTTCGACCCGGTGGCACTAAGTATCTACGGTCGGATGTCTTAATTGTCGTAGCGGTAATAGATTAATATACTAAAGTTACTCGTATCAAAATCCCTACAGTAGTTCGTGAGATTCGCCTCCACATAAAGTCAGAAAAACATGGCAGTGGTGCTTTAATGATCTTAGTTCATCCACTTAACGCAAAGTTTTTGTAAATAGATGCACAAATCTTCGTCGCGACTCATTCTGTCTCTTAGTAAAAACTGTATGAAAATCTTTGCCAGACTTCTTGAGATTAACTTTCAAATACCACGAAGCGGGGAATTTCATACATCGTAGTTCAGCCAATTTGTACAAATTTTTAAAAATTATGTGCACAAACTTTGTTCGTGAATTAGTCTGCCTGTTAGTGAGAACCGTATCGAATACGCCAAGGAAATTCCTGAGATAGCCTTCGCAGACAGAAGAAAAACTCGGCGTGGGACTACATAATATATTTTTATAAACTTAAGTACCACATCCCATCCTTTTCCCTATATTTAAGGCTAATCTCTGGAACGACCATAGGGATTCTTATACGGTCTTCATTAAAAGACAGAAAATTTGTATATAAAACTACATTTCACGAACAAGTCGTCCGTCCGTCGGTTCTTTGTGCTTCCTGTGTGAAGATGGGGCAAGTCGCCAGCTTTATACAGACTGAACCAGAACTCCATCGGCAAATTTTCCGATTTTGTTTAGGGATACCTTTTGAGTATTTTGGTATAAGGGACACACGATCTCCGGCAACTCGTTGTGGAGTAATATTGCAATTATTGGTTACGCGGTTTGCTACCGCAACCAACCTTGTTTCTGTAAAAATATCTTCACAAAGAAGACGACTATAATATGCATTAACTAAAACGTACAGTCCACAATACAGAGCAATGAAACGACCCTCAGACGAAAAACCGTTGCCGTCGCCGTGGGAAGACCCTAGTGTAGCGCCGTTCTACTACTATTTTACTTCATTCAGTAAACCCATACACGTGGTAAACACCGGCCAACTCTTCATCAGTAAACCTACCCATGATACTGATGTGTATCACTGTTAACGCACAACTAACCGACATGTCACGACAATTAATCTGTAAAAAACACACCACATGTCATAAGGAAAGCGTGTAAACCGTCTGAAGATGAATCACAACGATTCGAAACCGCTGATGGTACCCTTTGAATAAAGGAACTGAAAGTAAATTCTGGCTGGTTGCTGTCCCAACACCATCAACATCTGTCACCATATGACAAAATTGCAACAACTAACACTGCCTGAAAACAGAACCCTGGACAGCACCGAGCAGCACTGAAAACAAACTTGATGCTAACGAAGTACGGACGACGTTACTGTTGTCAACAGCACGTATCCTGAATCGATGGAAACAAGAACATAGCGCATACTGTCGGCATTTTCATCACAATACAGGTAAAAGCTAACTGCGGTAACAAACCAAACAGAATGCAATAACACTGAAACGAGTAGCCGGAAACCGTGGATTACTTGTAGCAAAATACTTAGAAGGTATCCCAGAACAACCTCTGTAGGTTTATTGGTTGAGTTTTGGTTCACCCTGCATATGTATTTTTAGATGAAACTCACACGACTGAACAAAGCAAAAGGCCATGGAATAGGTGGTATAAGTGTCTAGACACAACAGACAACATTTTTGTCAATGACACATATAAGTCATCAAAGGACACAAAATGAAGAAATAAAACTTGTAACTGAGGGCGACTGAGAGAAATACTATCTAATGTTGGCACATTGGAGTAAAATGTGGCTGATTACCATAACGGTGGCATGGAGGGGTGTGTGGTCTGGAGGCGATCATAATTACGAGCTGACATCGTAATTCCAGATGATATGATTATCATAGCTACTGTGCAACTAGATCATTAGGTGTTTATCTGACTAACCAACACTCTTACATTGACCTTCCGGTCCCCGTAGCACTCAGTTAAACTGTCTCAACACGGCGTAGCTCTCGCCGACTCTGTTGACCTTCAGATGTTTCGGTTGTTTTGTGAGACTCCGTGTGTCAGATGGCTCTAAGCATTGCGGGACTTAACATCTGAGGTCATCAGTCTCCTAGAACTTAGAACTACTTAAATCTAACTAACCTAAGGACTTCACACACATCCATGCCCGAGGCAGTATTGGAACCTGCAACCGTAGCAGCCGCGCGGTTCCGGTCTGAAGCGCCTAGAACCACTCGGCCACAGAGTCTGGCTCTATGTGTCAAAAAAGGGAGCAATATCGACTTGTTCTCGTATTCTCAGGCGCAGCACCAGCTTAGTCAACAGAACACTTTTAAATATCAGTTCTCTTGGCATCACAAAATGGTTCCTAGGGAAACCAGCCGTCTATTTTGCAGCCCGTCTTATATCTGATATTTCCAGTCTTTTCTACATGGAGTCCACTGAAACCTCCCTTCTCATCCACATATTGCCAGCACCCTGAAATTGATATTACTTCTCTGGTAATAGTTTCTACGGATAACAATTGCATATACAATTTTGATATTTATTGTCCTTTGCTATTGTTGCAGTTGTGCATTCGATGTTCCCAAAAGGGGAAGCTGACCCCATACATTATTTCTATTGTAGTGGGTAATATTGTTCCAAATATTTTAACATTTTGGTCTTATGCTTTAGTTAAGCGCGTCTAACGATCAAATTCTTTTCCTGTTTCAGGTGAGTGCCTGTATTGCACCAATCTCGTACTGCAACGGTGAGTACCTAACAGATGAAATGCAAAAAAATTCCAGAATAACGTACATATCAATGGTTTTCTTACGGCGCAAAGACATAACAGGGGCAATGGAATGTAGTCAAATTAAATTATATATACCTGAAGGAATTACTTAAGAAATGATACATTAATAGTAGTATATGAGTTTTGCTGTTCGGAAAGTAAAATAACCCCTGATAACCGATGTAGAGAGGATGGACCGGCAATGTCAAGAAAAGTGATTAGGAAAAAGAGAAATTTGTTGACATCGAGTACAAATTTAAGTGTTAGAAAGTCCTTTCTGGAAGCATTTCTCTAGAGTGTAACCCTGTTCAACATGTACAACATGGACGATAATCAGTTTAGATAAAAAGAGAGTAGAAGGTTTCGAAATGTGTTGCTACAGAAGAATGTTGAAGATTAGATGGGTAGATCGCGTAACTAATGAGGAGGTGCTGAACAGAAATGGTGAGATATGAAATTTATGGAAGAACTTAACTACAAGAAGAGATCGATTGATAGGACACATTCTGAGACGTCAGAGAATTGTCAATTGGAAAGAAGTGTAGGCAGTCAAAATTACGGAGGGAAACCAAGAGACGAGTATGGTAAGTAGGTGCAAATGGATGTGTCTTGCCGTAGTTTTTCGGAGACGAAGAGGCTTGCACAGGATAGAGTAATGTAGAGAGCTGCATCAAATCACTCTTTGGACTGGTTACCAAGACAGCAACAACAATTTAGAGCTTTTTAATTCTGCCTTACTCTCATACCGATCTTTGCTTGTATACTTACATACGTTAGTGGCCAGAAATTAGTAGATCATAGCTTTTACAATTTCCAGTTCCAGGAAGTTTCTAAGAAATCATACAACATTCGTAACACTTGCACTTCTCTGCTACTAGCAGGCGCACTCCTCCACTCAAAACATTCTCGGCCTTCTCCTAAGATAATCATATGTTAGAAAGAGAACAGTTCAGTTTGCACCATACTCATACAGAAATGCTACAGAACTTACTTTGCAGTGGAATTCTGACGGGTATCTGCCACTTCAAACGGAAGCGGGTGGCGGTGGATGATTGTGGAAAAATGTGACTGTTCGGTAAAAGGCTTTTGTTGTTTTTTTTTATTTTGATGATCATTCTTACCTATGTAGGTTGGGCTCAACAAAATATTTTCGCATTCGGAAGAGAAAGGTGGTGACTGAAATTTCGTAAAAAGGTCTCACCGCGACGTAAAACGTCTATGCTGTAATGACTTCCATCCCAACTCGTGTATCATATCTGCCACACTCTCTCCCCTATTACGTGATAATACAAAACGAGGTGCCCTTTTTGCACCCTTTCGACGTCCTCCGTCAATCCCACCTGGTAGGGATCCCACACCGCGCAGCAACATTCTAACAGAGGACGAACGAGTGTAGTGTAAGCTGTCTCTTTAGTGGACTTGTTGCATCTTCTAAGTGTCCTGCCAATGAAACGCAACCTTTGGCTCGCCTTCCCCACAATATTATCTACGTGGTCCTTCTAACTGAAGTTCGTAATTTTAACACCCAGGTACTTAGTTGAATTGACAGCCTTGAGAATTGTACTATTTATCGAGTAATCGAATTCCAACGGATTTCTTTTGGAACTCATGTGGATCGTCTCACACTTTTCGTTATTTAGCGTCAACTGCCACCTGACACAGCAATATTTTCTAAATCGCTTTGCAACTGATACTGGTCTTCGGATGACCTTACTACACGGTAAATTACAGCATCATCTGCGAACAACCTAAGAGAACTGCTCAGATTGTCACCCGGTCATTTATATAGATCAGGAACAGCAGAGGTCCCAGGACGCTTCCCTGGGGAACACCTGATATCACTTCAGTTTTACTCGATGATTTGCCGTCTATTACTACGAACTGCGACCTTCCTGACAGGATATCACGAATCCAGTCGCACAACTGAGACGATACCCCATAGATCCGCAGCTTGATTAGAAGTCGCTTGTGAGGAACGGTGTCAAAAGCTTTCCGAAAATCTAGAAATACGGAATCAACTTGAGATCCCCTGTCGATAGCGGCCATTACTTCGTGCGAATAAAGAGCTATCTGCGTTGCACAAGAGCGATGTTTTCTGAAGCCATGCTGATTACTTGTCAATAGATCGTTCCCTTCGAGGTGATTCATAATGTTCGAATACAGTATATGCTCCAAAACCCTACTGCAAACCGACGTCAATGATATAGGTCTGTAGTTAAATGGATTACTCCTACTACCTTTCTTAAACACTGGTGCGACCTGCGCAATTTTCCAATCTGTTGGTACAGATCTATCGGTGAGCGAGCGGTTGTATATGAGTGCTAAGTAGGGAGCTATAGTATCAGCGTAATCTGAAAGGAACCTAATCGGTATACAATCTGGACCTGAAGACTTGCCCGTATCAAGCGATTTGAGTTGCTTCGCAACCCCTAAGGTACCTACTTCTAAGAAACTCATGCTAGCAGATGTTCGTGTTTCAAATTCTCGAATATTCCATTCGTCTTCCCTGGTGAAGGAATTTCGGAAAACTGCGTTCAATAACTCCGCTTTAGCGGCACAGTCGTCGATAACAGTACCATCGGCACTGCGCAGCGAAGGTATTGACTGCGTCTTGCCGCTTGTGTACTTTACATACGACCAGAATTTCTTCGGATTTTCTACCAAATTTCGAGACAATGTTTCGTTGTGGAACCTATTAAAGGCATCTCGCATCGAAGTACGTGCCAAATTTCACGCGTCTGTAAATTTTAGCCCATCTTCGGGATTTCGCGTTCTTCTGAACTTCGCATGCTTTTTCCGTTGCCTCTGCAACAGCGTTCGGACCTTTTTTGTGTACCACGGGGGATCCGTTCCATCTCTTACCAATTTATGAGGTATGAATATCTCAATTGCTGTTGCTACGATATCTTTGAATTTGAGCCACACCTCGTCTACATTCGCATAGTCAGTTCGGAAGGAATGGAAATTGTCTTTTAGGAAGGCTTCTAGTGACACTTTATCCGCTTTTTTAAATAAAATTATTTTGCGTTTGTTTCTGATGGATTTGGAAGAAATGGTATTGAGCCTAGCTACAACGACCTTTTGATCACTAATCCCTGTATCAGTCATGATGCTCTCTATCAGCTCTGGATTGTTTGTGGCTAAGAGGTCAAGTGTGTTTTCGCAACCATTTACAATTCGCGTGGGTTCGTGGACTAACTGCTCGAAATAATTTTCGGAGAAAGCATTTAGGACAATCTCGGAAGACGTTTTCTGCCTACCACCGGTTTTGAACAAGTATTTTTGCCAACATATCGAGGATGGGTTGAAGTCCCCACCAACTATAACCGTATGAGTGGGGTATTTATTTGTTACGAGACTCAAACTTTCTCTGAACTGTTCCGCAACTGTATCATCGGAATCTGGGGGTCGGTAGAAGGAGCCAAATATTAACTTAATTCGGCTGTTAAGTATAACCTTCACCCATACCAATTCGCACGGAGTATCTACTTCGACTTCACTACAAGATAAACCACTACTGACAGACACAAACACTCCACCACCAATTCTGCCTAATCTATCTTTCCTGAACACCGTCTGAGACTTCGTAAAAATTTCTGCAGAACTTATTTCAGGCTTTAGCCAGCTTTCTGTACCTATAACGATATCAGCTTCTGTGCTTTCTATTAGCGCTTGAAGCTCAGGGACTTTTCCAGCGCAACTACAACAATTTACAACTATAATTCCGACTGTTCCTTGATCCAAGCACGTCCTGTAATTGCCAAGCACCCTTTGACATTGCAGCCCATCCCGCACTTTCCCGAGGCCTTCTAACCTAAAAAACCGCCCAGTTCACGCCACACAGCCTCCGCTACCCGTGTAGCCGCCAGCTGAGTGTAGTGAACTCCTGACCTATTCAGCAGAACCCGAAACCCCACCACCCTATGGCGCAAGTCAAGGAATCTGCAGCCAATACGGTCGCAAAACCGTCTGAGCCTCTGATTCAGACCCTCCACCCGGCTCTGCACCAAAGGTCCGCAGTCGGTTCTGTCAACGATGCTGCAGATGGTGAGCAATGCCTTCATCTCGTAAGCAAGACCGGCGGCCTTCACCAAATCAGATAGCCGCTGGAATCCAGAGAGAATTTCCTCAGATCCAAAGCGACACACGTCATTAGTGCCGACATGTGCCACCACCTGCAGCTGGCTGCACCCTGTGCTCTTCATGGCATCCGGAAGGACCCTTTCCACATCAGGAATGACTCCTCCCGGAATGCACACGGAGTGCACACTAGATTTCTTCCCCTCCTTAGCCGCCGTATTTGTTGGATTTATTCCAAACTCTATCATTCTCTGTGACTGTTATCCTCTACAGCTACCTTTACTATCACGGATGTTTTTCCCAAATGTTTTAACACACGCCCTATCATCCTGTCCCTTTTTCTTGTCACTGTTGTCCATTTGCTCCCTTCTTCTCAGGTTCTGCGAAGAACCTCCTCATTTCTTATCTAATCATTTCCCTTAATTATAAAAAATTATTATGTACCACCACATCTCAAACGTTTCGATTCTCTTCTTTTCCTGTCCTCCCACAGACCATGATTCACTCCCATGTAATGCTGTACTCCAGATTCACATTCTCAGAAATTTCTCCCTCAAATTAAAGTCCATGTTTGACTTTAGTAAACTTGGTTACGATTACCTGACATTGTCAGCATGAGAGCGACTTCAGAATCTTCTTACTAGATCGCAACAAATTCATACTCATATACACATTGAAGCGCCAAAGAAACTGGTATTGTCATGCGTATTCAGATACAGGTAGAACACAGCGCTGCGATCGGCAACGCCTATATAAGACAAAAAATGTCTGGCGCAGTTGTTAGATCAGTTACTGCTGCTACAATGGCAAGTTATCAAGATTTAAATGAGTCTGAACATGGTGCTATAGTCGACGCACGAGCGTTGGGATACAGCATCTCCAAGGTAGCTATGAAGTGGGCATTTTCCCGTGTAACCATTTCACGATTATACCGTAAACATCAGGTATTCGGTACAACATCGAATCTCCGGCGTCACTGCGGCCGGAAAAAGACCTTGCAAAAACGGGACCTAAGACGACTGAAGAGGATCGTTCAACGTGACAGAAGTGTAATCCTTCCGCAAATGGCTGCAGATTTTAATGCTGGACCATGAACAAGTGTCAGCGTGTGAAGAAGTCAACAAAACATCATAGATATTGGCTTTCGGAGCGTAATCATGTACGCTTGATGACTGCACGACACGAAGCTTTACGCCTGGGTCCGTCAACACCGATATTGGACTGTTGATGACTGGAAGCATGTTGCCTGATCGGACGAGTCTCTTTTCAAATTGTATCGAGCGGATGGATGAGTACGGGTATGGAGACAACCTCTTGAATCCATGGGTCCTGCATGTCAGCAGGGCACTGTTCAAGCTGGTTGAGGCTCTGTGATGGTGTGGAGCGCCTGCAGTTGCAGTTGCAGTGACATGGGACACCTGATACGTCTAAATACGACTCTGACAGGTGACAAGTACGTAAGCACCCTGTCTGATCACCTGCATCCATTCGTGTCCACTGTACATTCCGACGAACTTTGGCAAATCCATCAGGACAATGCGACATCCCAAACGTCTTGAATAGCTACAGAGTGGCTCCAGGAACACTCTTCTGAGTTGAAACACTTCCTCTGGACACCAGAGTCCCCAGATGTGGACATTATTGAGCAAATGTGGGATGCCTTGCAACGTGCTGTTCAGAAGATATCTCTATCCCCTCGTACTCTTATGGATTAATGGACAGCCCTGCAGGATCTATGTTTTCAGTTCCCCGTAGCACTACTTCATACATTAGTTGAGTCCATGCGACGTCATGTTGCGGCACTTCTGTGTACTCGCGGATCCTTTACACGATATTAGGCTGGTGTACCAATTTCTTTGGCTCTTTAGGTTCGGCAATTTGAATTGCCATATTCGGATCACCTACATACATCAACCATCGTGCCAATAGATGTGCAGTCAACTAGTCAAACAGATTTGGGAGCAACTCCTTGACGAAGACGCATCGATGTTATGTCATATATCGTATAAGTAAACCATGCTTGTGGTGAGCACAAAAGATTCTGATAAAATCCATTTGGTTCACAGGCTGTGTCTGTACTGACAGCTGATGGCGCACTCAGTAGATTTCTTTTGCCCAGTAATGCCCTCTTTCTCAGTGTTAGCCTGCTTATTATGTCCTCTTTGTTTAGTCAGTAATGTGTCGCTTTCCTCCCACGGTACTAGAATTTCTTCACTTCGTCTACTTCGTCCTCAGTTTTGCTGTTAAGTTTACCGTTACATTTCTGCTAGAACTTATTACTCTCGTCTTCCTTCAGTTTACTCTCAGTTCATAATCTGTGCTCATTAAAGGGTTCATTCCGTTCAACACGTTCTGAAAAAATTCTCCGGCCGCGGTGGTCTCGCAGTTCTGGGCGCGCAGTCCGGAACCGTGCGGCTGCTACGGTAGCAGGTTCGAATCCTGCCTCGGGCATGGATGTGTGTGATGCCCTTAGGTTAGTTAGCTTTAAGTAGTTCTAAGTTCTAGGGGACTAATGACCACAGCAGTTGAGTCCCATAGTGCTCAGAGCCATTTGAACCATTTTTTTAAAAAAATTCTTCACTTTAAGTGAGGATAGCAATGCTATCACAAAATCCCTTCATTGATATCCTTTCGCCTTAAATATTAATGTCGCTCTTGATCTTTCTCTTATTTCTGTCGTTGCACCTTCCTTGTATAGATTGAACAGTAGGGGCGAACGATTGCATCCCTGTCTTACTCCCTTTTCAATCCGAGTATTTCGTTCTTGGTCTTTCTTGCGTATTGTCGTCTCTTGCTTCTTATAAATACTGAACGTTATCTAGCTTCCCTTACAGCGTACTCCTATTTTTCTCAGAATTTCGAACATGTAATATCTGGCATCGTCGAACGCTTTTTCGAGACCGACGAATCCTAGGAAGGTGTCTTAATTTTTCTAAAGTCTTGTTTCTCTTATGCCTTTAGCTTTCCTAAAACTAAACTGATCATCATAAACCCTCTACTCTCTTTTCATTCTTCTGTATATTATTCTTGTAGACAACCTGGATACTTGAACCGTTAAGTAAATTGTGCGATAGTTCTCGCACTTATCTCCGTTTGTTATCTTCGGGACTGTGTGTGTGTGGTGTCTTCCCGAAAGTCTGATGGTATGTGTTCAATCTCGTAGATTCTGCGCACAAACTTGAATAGCCACTTGGTTGCCTCTTCTTGCAATGATTTCAAAAATTCTGAAGTAATGTTATCTAACCATTTTGCCTGATTTTTCGAACGTCTTTCGATACTCTATTAAAATCTGGCTCTATTACTGGATCGCTATGTCTTACATATCGGCTCCCGTTTCGTTCTCAATCACGTAATCACACAGTTCCTCCACAGCGAAGAGGCCTTCGATGTACCTTTCTGCTCTTAACTGTGGAATTCTCATTGCACTCTTAATATAGACGTCTTTGATTTTAATTTCACCCAAGGATTTTTGACTTTTATGTATGCTGAACGAGTCCTTCCGACGATCATTTCCTTTTTGATTTCTTCACATTTTTTCTGCAGCCGTGGCTTCCCTGTACTTCTTATGTATTTCGCCCCGTGGTATCACTTATCGCAGTATCTATGGCCACAGAGACCTTCAAACGTATCTCATCATTCCTCAGTACTTCAGTATCCCAGTTCTTTGTACATTGCTTCTTCTGGACAATCTCTTCAATTGCAGCCAACTCTTCATCATTGCTGAATTGTGATCCGAGTCTACGTCTGCTCCTGTGTACGCCTTACCTAGGATGATAGACTGTTGCCTTGGTTATCATATTTTCTATATCTTCCACCTACTGAAAATCTCTGGTCATCGGCTGTCGAGAAACTGGCACTACACCACCTGCCAACCACCGTGATCGATGAACTCTGGGACAACTGAAGCAGCGTGGAATGATGTATCCCACCTGCCACCCACAGTCAGTACGACGCGATGCCCTCCCATGTTAGAGCAGTTGCTGGTAGTAAAGGTGGCAATTTTGTGTACTAGCTTTCTCGCCCCATATACACCCATATCACGTACAAATTCAATCTCAAGAATCGATCGAACAAGCGCCTTATATGCTGCTTCCTTCATGGATGCGTTACATTTCCTAAAGATTCTTCCTATGAATCTGAGTCTGGCATTTGTTTTTCTGGTATTTGTTTTATGTGGTAGTTCCACTTAAGGCAGCTCTGGATGGTTACTCCTAGATATTTTACGGTAGATACTGTTTCCTGCGGTTTGTCATCAATGTACGGTAGTGGATTTCCTTTCCTACGTATGCGCAATGTGTTATATGTACTCTTCCGGTTGCCACACCAAGCTCACTTATGTTTTAGCGTTTCATCATCATGTCCTCCAAACCATTTAATGACATCGGGCCTTTCCTCAGACCTTTCGGTCGCCTATGCTCTCCTAATGCACTACTATAATTGTTACCGTTCACATAAAACAGTTTCACTAACAGCGCACGGTCTCTCTTCTCGAAATCCATACTGTTCACTCATGTTATGGCTTTTCAAATGATAGCGTGGATCTCATAACGTTATACAAGCCGTGTACAGTGCCAGATTTCCACACGGTGGCCGAAATTACAACTAATTTTTTTGCTGCGTAAATCTGTTCCACATTACCGCAGCACCATATCTACCAAATTTCGTTGGGACACGATACTTACAGCCCACACTTAATCTTCGTGAGTAGCTGCACTTTAATTATAATCTCCTGGTACCATGCTTATATACACAACTAGTGAAATTTCATTATGTTTTTTAGTGACCAGTAGTGTACTTCAATAAATAAGACCTATACTTGAGTACTGCTCGAGCGTTTGGTATCTCTATCAGGTCGGATTGAGGGAGGACATAGAAGCAATAACAGAGGCTGGCTGCTAGATTTGTTAATGGTAGGCTTGATCATCACGCGAGTGTTACGGAAATGCTTCAGAAACTCGGGTGGGAGTCTCTAGAGGAAAGGAGGCGTTCTTTTTCGTGAATCGCAACTGAGGGAATTTAGAGAACCAGCATTTGAGGCTGACTGCAGTACAATTTTTCTGCTGCCAACTTACATTTCGCGGAAAGACCACAAAGATAAGATAAGAGAGATTAGGGTTCGTACAGAGGCATATAGGCAGACATTTTTCCCTCGTTCTGTTTGGGAGTGGAACAGGGAGAGAAGATGCTAGTTGTGGTACGAGGTACCCTCCGCCACGCACCGTATGGTGGATTGCGGAGTATGTATGTACATGTAGATAAATGTAGAATAAAGCTTCTATTCACATTGAATAATTAAATGACTTTTCATTCAACATAGATTTTGTTTGCTCGAGGTCAGATGTGAATTCTGTGGAACAAAACAACGTAGCATTGAGCTATTACCTAACAAAAGTTAACTATAATGTTATTATTTTTTAAAAGAACTGTGTAATTGATAGATGTTGCGCAAGAACGATCCTTTCTTCTGGGCATACACCGCAGCTGTTTCCATTATGTTGATACTCGTCGCCCGTAGTTAGCTTTAGTTCTTACGCAAAGGCATGAAGGTGCTATTTCAAGAGAAAGCGACGCATCCGTGTGAGTTGCATTTCCGGCACCGTACACACCTCGCCGTAGCGTGTTAGGAGTGGCATTTCCGGCGATAGCGAGCGCCTGTTGATGACAGCCGGAGATGGACGAGCGCCCTCTTGTCTTCAGGAGCGTACAGCGCTGAGAATGGGAATGGTCTCAAACAACAGGCCGCCCGCCTGATGGATAGCCCGGCCACTTAACACAGGCGCAGCTTTCTCCGGCTGTTCATTTTAACAATCGCTCAGCTCTCCTCTCAGAACGAGAGCGGTCACCAGATGCCTATGCTCTAGCACATTCCACCACGCGGACGCCGGTTTCCACACCCTTCTCTTAATTAGGGAGCCATGTTACGAAACTTTTAAGTATGATTGTGTGTGTGTGTGTGTGTGTGTGTGTGTGTGTGTGAGGCTGGGCGGGTGGGTGGATGGGTAGGGGTGCGCATGCGTGCGTGAAACGTCGGCTTCATGCTTATTTTAATGGGCCTACTTGCATCGTTGTACATGAAGGAGCTTTTCTCATTAAAAATAATTAGATAAAGAGATAGATGATCATAACGACTTTGTTAATGGCCCATTATATTATTCTGTGCAGCATAGAAATTCTTTCATATCGTAGATACATGTTTCAGTTTCAAACTGACAGAATTCAGAGCAAGCTGCCAATGTTGTCAGAATATGGTACTAAAATTTTAGGAGTGGAATACTGCCAAGCAAGCACGTTAGCGAGTGACTCAGATTAAAGTAAACTGCATGTGATTAAATAGATCAAATCTATTAGTTTGCTATCACTCTTCTATTACAATTTGAATATGCTGTTTCCGTCGGGAAAGTCTAGAATGGTTTAACGCACAGCGCACTAGGTCACTACACAAGCAGGCGCACCGTAGTAACCACTCTTAGACTGGTATTAAGTTTCTGCCTGCCTTGGTCCGGTGCACTGGTATCCTGGATGTGGTTCATAGGCGTTCCTACGGACTGTTCTAGAGAAATCCTCAAATGGTTCAGAATCTTCCCTTCAAACACAGCAAACAAACAGTTTTAAAAAGCTTTACGTAACAAACGATGAGGTGACGACATGGCGATCAAGCCACCTGATCATTTACTGTTTCATCATGTTCCAAGGATTCCATCAAGAAAGAAGAAACTTGACGGATGTGGAACGAGTCAGCGCGTACGTTAACAAAACAGGAAAAATAACACTCTGAAGAACTTAATACATACTGTGGTGTCACCGCCAGACACCACACTTGCTAGGTGGTAGCCTTTAAATCGACCGCGGTCCGGTAGTATACGTCGGACCCGCTTGTCGCCACTATCAGTGATTGCAGACCGAGCGCCGCCACACGGCAGGTCTAGAGAGACTTCCTAGCACTCGCCCCAGTTGCACAACCGATTTTGCTAGCGATGGTTCACTGACAAAATACGCTCTCATTTGCCGAGACGATAGTTAGCATAGCCTTCAGCTACGCCATTTGCTACGACCTAGCAAGGCGCCATTATCAGTTATTATTGATATTGAATCATGTACCGTCAAGATCGACGTTCGTCATTTATGGATTAAAGTTAAGTATTCCACCAGCTACTCACGTTGTTTCTAAATTATAATTTCCTTGTCCTGTTCCAGACCTCACGCGAGCCTGCGTGAGCTAAAACGCGTGCCTTTGGGTCTCCTCTAGTAACACGGTGTTGGCTCTCCTGCCAACCCCAACACATACAATTTATTAAGACGGCTTAGCAGCACGTAAATGAAAATCGTACTCCTGCCGCAACGGGACCATGGAATGGTTTCATTCACAGGTAATCACGCCAAACGTTTAGACATTTATCCCACAAGGAGACGAAACGATCGATCCCTATTTCGTAGAACACGGTCGGCGCCTGACGGACCCACAGCCGCAACCACTCTTGCACTTTCTCATTCGACTAAAACCGACGACGGTGCATGTCTTTCTTCAGGTCGCCAAAGATGTGAAAATTGCGCTGTGAACGATCCGGACTGTACGGAAGATGTGTTGCTTCCCAACCAAGTGGAGCCTCCGTGAGATTGGCAGTGCGGAGGCGGGCGTTATAGTGCACGAGGGTGATTCTGTCCGGCAACATCCCTGAACGTTTTGACATTATGGGGCGCCACAGTTTCTACGAAGCGTCTTCATAGAGCTGCGCGTTAATTGTGGTCCCCAGGTCGAGGTCCTCGACGAAGGAAGGGCCCCTGCAGTCGAAGAATAGGTTATTATGAACTTACGTGCTGCCACCATTCGATCCCTACGGTAAACGCAAAGCCAACGGTGGAAACATTCTACATCGCCGCCGCAAAAGAAATCCAAATCTGTTCGCACAAGTTCCGGTGAAACGCAGAACAACGCCAATCCCCACACTGCCAATCGGACGAAGGCTACGCTGCAGTGATCTGGTTGGGATGCACTCTAACGTCATCCGTACAGCCCTGGGCTTTCGGTACCTCTGGCGATCAGAAGAAAGATATGCGTGGACGCCAGTTTCAGTTGGACGGGGAAGCTCAAGAGTGGGTGCGGTCTACAAAACAGGAACAGGTCGTCCCATATTCCAGAGGAACAAATGTCTTAACGCGTGTCGTAATTACTTTTGATTGGAACAATTCCATGGTCTCGTTGCGACGGTTGGTCTGTTTTCATTTCACTGGCCGTTCTATTTGAGCTTATTCCAGATAAGCAAAATCCAGTAAATTTCTAGGAACTGTGCTATTTTCTAAAAATCTCGTGCTTCCTCAGTTGTAGTAAGTAGCTACTGTTTATCTCATATTGGTAGCACAATAATTACGCATAAATGAAATTAAATTTTTAGATAAGTACATTATATATAGCCGATTGTGTACACACACGCCCCCTACCAAAAAAAAGATGAGTAGAGTCTTACTTCATTTGTCGAAAAACCGCACAATGTTACAGGCTGACTTGCGCTGAATCACACCATAAGTATATGTAATACCCCCTCACTGAGCTCATCATTCGTTCTGTGGATTCCTCTGCTCTTGGCTTATTCTTGTTTCTTGGATTCTGTGCTGCAACTTTACAATACGTACACACTGTTCAAAATAATTAGGAGAACATGACTTTGGGCGTATGCCATACTCCATTCAGCAATAACTAGGTTGGGAGTATTTTACCAAATTATACCTTTATCTTTCTGAAACTGAGTGCACAACAACATCCTCGATCGTATACATAAAATGTAAACAAACTGGATAGAATCATTCATCGCGTTATTCGGGTGTTTTTCACTGGACTTTGCGAGCTTCAAGCTAAGTGTACGGAGGTAGATATCCGTTCCCATTCTCCAATGAGAGCTCATGAGAGTTCTCTGAAACTGTGGCGGAACAGGATGATCACGAGCACATCCATCAAGCATGCCCCACATATGCACGATGGCGTTTAGGTCGTGAATCACCTCCGGCCATTGCATTACTTCAATGTCCAGGCTTCGCAAGACATCGCCGCTGGCGCCCGCCAAATAGGCCCTGGCATTAGAAGGAACTCAGGACCACCACCTTATGCAGCGACCATCACATCGTCCAAGAGGATCTGTTCAGTGTACTGCCTGGCGGTAAGGCGATCCTGGACAACGACAAGATCCGTATCGCTGTCAGCAGTGAAGCATCCCCACGACATCGAAGAACCTTGGAAGTGTATCTATTTTTGGACGACATTTGGCAGGTACCGCTCACCAACGGTTGCGCACACGAATACGGCCATCACGTTGCGTCACACAATATCTGTACTCGTCTGTGAATAACATGTTTCGCTGGTGACGCAGTTGCCAGTTGATGTGGGAACGGCAGAACTGAAGCGAGATGCAAGACCTCGTGTCAAGGGTGGCACTTGAACACGACCTCTGGATCGTAAGATCTTTTTGTCATTACCTGTTCGTTACAGCCTGAACGGGTTAATCTGGGGGAAGAGACCAAACAGTGAGGCCATCGGTCTCATCGGATTAGGGAACGATGGGGAAAGAAGTCGGCCGTGCCCTGTCACAGGAACCATCTCAGCATTTGCCTGAAGCGTTTTAGGGAAATCACGGAAAACCTAAATCAGGATGGCCGGACACGGGATTGAACAGTCGTCTTCCCGAATGCGAGTCCAGTATGCTAACAAATGCGCTACCTCGCTCGGTACAGTCTGAACGGACTCAACGGCTCCAGTGGTACTTTTGAGATCGTTTCGCAGTGCTCTGGCGGTATCCGTAAGAAGCCGCAACGCAGAGATGGCCAGATATAAGACTTCACGTGGGTTTATAACACGCTGGCGACCTTGTCCAACTCGGTTTTAGTGCTAACCCGTCTCCCTGTAGCGTGTACACAACCTATGAATGACACATGGCGAGACATTGGCATTTGCAGCAACGGACCGAAAGTCCATGCTTTTTGGATCAAACAGACCGCCCTTGCAACATGCACTGCATTAAGGTGTCTCGTTGCTTGTACTTTGATGAATACAACGTCCATAAATGACAATTGCCATCTGTGTACCTCACTAGAAAACACTGGGACACCGATAGTCACTTCCTTGTGAGGGGGTCACCTGCCACTGGAATGTATAACACAGCCAGTAGATGGTGAATGATTTTATTTGTTGCCTACATTGAAAGTGAAGATCTCAAGCAATAACGTCTGAGGTATGGCCTGTAACACAATAGATTTAACATACTGGACGTTGATACACACGTTCTCGTACTTCTTTTGAGCAGTGTACTTTTCATTCGTTGAAGTATATTTTAATTCAGTTTCTATCGATTTTAATTCAGTTATTGATCTGTATAATGGAAGTGTTTGTATTAGCAAGGGGTAACAAAGAGCACAGAGAAAAATGAATGTATCGACTAGAATATTCATTGCTGTCATACTGGTTTGCTGTTATATTCAGCTACATTGAATATGTGTGGAATGTTAATCATTTCCAGGTAGCTGCAATATGTGGCGCAGCGATATGCGTTGAAGATTAGGAACCTGTAACATTCTTCTGAATGCGCTCAGTGGTCCTATTCCCTAAGAACGCGTTCCCACACTCAAAGGCCGTCATCTATCGTCCCTGTGCTCGCTATGCAAGCAGTACCCGTTCATCCATATGCGTCAATATGAGAGCATAAAATTCGCACACCAACCTGTGAATTAACAGAGTAATTTTCCGTAAAACAACCGCCATGAAACTTGCATAATACTAATAGCTAACTGATGCACCAGTTCGAGTTCTGTAAGTGAAATTGCTTCCGTAATACTCAGAATTACCTGAAACCTAGATTTTATAACTTGCCTTTACAAGAAACCTCGTTGATATGTTTTTTTGAATACGTCAGAGGAGGACTTAAACATTCAGCTGCAAAAAAATTAATTAAACAGTATGTTATTCATAATACTATATGTTACGTCATGCTTTCGGTTTCAAAGAGTAATTATTTTCAGTGTTTTGTCACTGTTATCTTCTTTTGTTAAGCTGTCAGAGTGAGTGACAGGGTGCATGCAGCATGTATATGACGTACGAATCTTGAAATAATTTAATAATTAATGATGAATGAGCCTCTGAATCACACTGCCCAATCATGCGGTGAGTCAGGTAAGTGGCACGTGCTCATTGTAAAGGAGCCAGTTTCGGTAATCTGGGAACAAATTATTTACTTATGTCCTTAAGACAAGTAAGGATGAGTTTGCTTTAGTATATTTCCTTTTTAAAAAAAGTAATACGTTTTGGCATATGATTAAATTATATTCAGAGTTGACGACTGGAAATCACCGAGCTGCCCAAGGAAAGCTGTGAAGCCCCGGCATTATAGTGCAGTCAGTCAGAGACGAAAATGATTGCGCATTCTGAACGCGGAAGATATTTATGCATGCTCATTACTGAGAGTTCGGATTCTGCTTCAGTACCGTGAGGAAGTTCTGCCTAATGCTCTAGTTGTTTCGTGAAAAGCTCTAATTCGCTAATGCTGACAAAATTCGTAACTCATAAACTGATTAGATCCGTTGCAAACATAGTTTCCGGCAGTTCTTGGATTGTTAGTGAAAATTATGACTTCCTTCTGGTGGATTAGAATTCAGCGTGACTTACTATAAAGTCACATTTCAGAATTTTTCAGATTATTGAATAATGGCGAACTGTTTAGTGTTAGGCAGCATTGTAAACTGATAAACTTCGTCTGGATTTTCAGACTGTTTATTGACTGGCTAAAGTCACGGTTCTTTGGACAACAGGTTGAGATTTTTGTGCTTACTCTAGCCGCTAATGAGTGAATAGGGTGTGTGAATGAACGGAACAGTAGAAATTTTGGCCAAGTATCTGCTTTTACATCAGGAACTGTCAGTTATGGAGGACTTGGTAGCAGCATGTGTATTGCTAAAGTGAGAATAGTACTAAGAATCTATTTTATTTAGCACCTCCAGATGGATCTAATAGAATGAACCGTCTTTTCAGTTATATGACAGTACATTTTATGTTCACTGGTGAATGTAGCCTGTCTTTAAAACAGCTCTTCCAAGTCGATTCACATTATCAGTCATTTCAACGCAGGCCTGTTTCTACGGAGCTCGCAGCGGAAACTGACGAAGTTTAAAGAAAAGAATAACACTCTGATGCGGACCCTATCGCATTGAAAATTATAACTTTTGACAATGTTGACCGGAATACACTCATTGAAATTCTGGAAGTGGCGGGGGTAAAATACAGGAGCAAAGGTTATACACAACTTGTACAGAAACCAGACTGCAGTTAAAAGAGTTGAAGGGCATAGAGAGAAGCAGTAATTGAGAAGAGAGTAAGACACAGTTGTAGCATATACCCGATGCTATTCACTTTGCATATTGACCAAGCCAAAAAATATGGAGAAGGGATTAAATTTCAGGGATCAGAAATAAAAACTTTGAGGTTGTCCGAAGACACTGTAAATCTATTAGAGACAGCGAAGGACTTGGAATTCTAGTTGAAAGGAATGGATAGTCTTGAAAGGGAGATATAAGATGAATATTAAGAGCAGCAAACAAGGAAAGTGAATTTTGTAGAATTAAATAGGGCGATGTTGCTGGAATTAGACTAGGATATGAGACCTAAAAGTATTAGAAAACTTTTTTTATTTGGACAAGAAAATGTAAAATACAAATTGCAGATGACGATGAAAGTCTTTTCTGGAAACGAGATATATTAACATTTTTACACGTTGCTACCTTAGGATGTCTTTTGTGAAATTGTTTCTGTATAGCATAGCCTTGTACGGTAGTGAAACATGTGCGATAAGTACTACAGACAAGAGGAGAATACAAGCTTTTGAAAAGTGTTGCTTCAGAATAATACTGGAGATTATGATGACAGCTCGAATTACTAACAAGGAGGTAATGAAGCGAATTCAGGAACTGATAAATTGATGTCACGTTGTAACTAATACATAGAAGAAATGGGTTGTTAGGATACATCCTGTGACATCAATGAATAGTCCCTTCGATAATGGAGGTAAGAGTGAAGGGACTGGGGGGGAATAAAAATTGTAGAGGGAGACCAAGGACTGAATATAGCATGCAGTTTCAAAAGTTCAAATGGATGTTGGCTGCAATAGTTATTCAGAGTAGAAGAGGCTTGCACAGGATAAAGTAACGTTGAGATCTGTATCAAATCAGTCTACGGACTGGAGATTACAACAAAAACCATTCACTTCTCATCGCCAAGACTCATTAAACAGATTGTTTTGTCTGAGAGTGTACTGGCACTCAAAGAAACGCACATAATATGTAGTCCTAAAAAGGTCTTGGTAATTTCACCCTCGCTTCTGATGGCATGTTCCAGAAGATTCTTTTTATTTCAGAATTCTGTATGCGTTAAATAAATCAAATATTGCATCACGCAGGTCCATATACAAATTAAGAAATACCGAACTGGATGTACAGAGTGCTGTATCTAAATTTGCGCACGGATGACGTGGTTTCCCTCTTCTTCTGGACAAACAGCCGTAATAAGGAACGAATGCGCAATTCTCAGAATCTGTGTTCAAACCACCAATCTTACGCGCGCTTAACGACGATAGCGGCCTTATCTCTGACCGGAATGCGCTGTCTGCGTCGTTCCGGCGCCGTGGATGATAGGTTACAACCCAGTAGTTCGTGGAAAGCATTTTTGGTCGGCTAATAGCTGCCAGTATTGCAACATTACACATTCTATGGCGAACAAGGTGGCTGTTTATTGAAACTGTTTAGTGACTACCACACGAGCAGCCGTATAACAGTCAAGCCGACGAGCTGTGGTCTGTTGAAAGCTCGAACGACTTTTAAAATCTGAGACGATTCTAAATGCAGAAATTTTATGTATAGGCAAACCTAAAATGTGGGAAATGTCTGTGAGAGTGTTTCTGTCTAATTTCGTTACGAGCGGCCCGTATCTAAATGTTTACGTTACTGTGCTGTCTCGATCACCACAGCAGCTCATCTTGGTGCGAGAGAGGCCGCAATGTGTTTGCAGCCAGGCGATGTGGTGTCCTGTAGCCTGCACCCATAAAAAGTCTACACCCAGTGAAATTTGCATCCAAAGAAGGTAGAAGAAGGGCCCACTAAGCTCCCCGTCCCAACTCCGCGACTTGCCCGGCGGGTCGAAGAGCCGAGGGCCGTTACGTGGCGTGCTGATGAAGAGGACTGGAAAGGTGTAATGGCTAAAGTTGTACAGTCGGAAGTATTATTCTTTTCTCTTTTTTGTCAAACCCAATAAAAAAATTTACTTACTATCAGAACTTAAGAAAATACAATGTAAAACATAAAAACCGAACAACAAACACGGTTTTAAAACTTGTATCTCTTCTACTAGACAAAGTGTATTTTAAAATGAAATATGGTCTACACGCGTAGATCAGCATATGGTACATGTAATGTACCTAAAATGTGTTGTCATTTTAACGGGCCATAATGCGTATATACAGCGTGAAAGAAAACTCCTCCAACAAGCTTTCGGGCGTTGTTCAGGGATATTTTCCGAGTAGTTTGATACGTTTAAGGACACGTAACCACCAATGGCTCGTTACAGGGTAGCTATATTTCGTTTTATTTCTTACGCCTTGTGTCGGTATTGCACTGAAAGTAGTTGCACAAGAGTGAAAATTTCCAAGATGTACACGGCGTCTGTTGTTTGGAAACAAATATCTTCCATTCAGTCTCTTGACAAAAGTGATTCCTCACAACAAGGTAGAGATAATTTTAAGGAAAACACATCGAAGGTGGGCCCACATATTTTGTCATTCGTTGTTTCATCGAATACACTTCATTGTTTAACAACAATATTACAATTTAAAAACTTATTAAAATAATAAAAAGACTCAAGGTCATTTTAAAAAACTTGAACAGCCTCAGTTCATTCATAATAAGGTGTAACAATTTATATCAACCATTTAAAATACATAAATGATAACAAGTCATACATCTGATTGTGGTTGTTGCAAGGCCCTTAACAATGTATAAGAGTTAATAAAAATCTTTTAAGCAATTAAATACACAATCCCGCCAGGTACAAGCAAAGCTGGGAGGACATGCAATTCAAAAGTGACTACCAACTGGTACACACGAGCAGAAACGTTGACAATCACCCTTAAATAAATATACAATCACCCAAAATGCAATACAGGCTGGGAGGACATGCAATCTAAATGTCACTCCCAACTCGTACACACCAGTGGAAACACTGACAATGACCGTTAAATAAGTTTACAATTGCCCAAAATACAAGATAAGCTGAGAAATACAGCAGGTGGCTGTCACAGCCAAAGGGAACATGCAGGCAATTGTTATAATGAGTGGAGCTGGTTAATGACAGTGGATAAAAGGAAAGGCTCAACAGTTCATATTGATAAGTAAAAGGCCTTAAAACTTAACCCACTCCAGAAATAGCAGAAAGCGTGTAAGGTGTAAATGGGTAGTTAAAGAGCAGATATAATGTGGAGGGACTTGGGGCTTGCAGAACGCGCTTTAATCCTCATGAGCTTACTGAATTCACCAAATAGGGCGTATTAATAGATGCCAGTTAAATGGAGACACTCTTCCGGGCCAAGCATCAAACGATCGACTTAACTCGAGCCATCACGATGCGGCTGGCAGAGGTGCAAGATTGCGGGTCAACCCAGACGTCGTGCGACGTCGGAAGCGCCGCCGCAGCACAAATAAAACACGTCTCTGCTCTGTGTCCAGGTAAAAGGAACTGGTCGTCCACTGCTGAATGTTACCCTGCTAACACACATAAGAAGGGAACAGTAATCTGCACAAATAAGGCTATGGACGAGAATGCCTAAGATGTAGGAAATTTTAGCTTATCGTGGAAGCGACTACACATATAACTTACAAGCTTAATACTCCTTAAAATTACTTGTAAATTACAAGACGAAATATCAGCGCCTGCTGATGCAACGACTAAGGCGCGCTGATCTACAAAGAATGTCTTACTTCCGAAGCAAATTATGTCACAAATCTAATTTCGTCAAATCAATTTATAACAGAGCATACTCGTAAACTTGCATGGAATATAACCTAGAGCAGCAAATTACCATCAGTTACACCTACCGATGATCATACACGCAATCACTCGGAGTAGCGTTAATACATCAGGTCCAAATCCACATTAACACAGACGTGGCCTTACAGTGTCAAGTACCAAAAAGATAAAAATTACACTTAACTCCACTCAAGTGCGAACAAGCTGTGACTCCCAGGATTCCAATCCGTGTTGTTATTGCCTCCAATCCGTAAAGGCGGTCTTTGAGCTGCCGTAAAATTTAAGCCTGCAGAGTAGGCTGAGACCGTGCCGATCTTGTTGCATGCGACGTCCGCTGCGCTTCCCGCAACTCGCCGCTGGCAGCCAGTCCTTAAGAGAGCCGACCAGGCTTGTCTGCGACCGATTTAACCACTCGCGGCTTCTCGAGGTCCGTGCTGGACAGCCGAAGCGCCCAAAAGCAACTACTTGCCAGCCACGTGCCTTCCAACTAACTAAAAGTGGCTTCAAGCACTGTTGTTGTTGTTGTTGTGGTCTTCAGTCCTGAGACTGGTTTGATGCAGCTCTCCATGCTACTCTATCCTGTGCAAGCTTCTTCATCTCCCAGTACCTACTGCAACCTACATCCTTCTGAATCTGCTTAGTGTAGTCATCTCTTGGTCTCCCTCTACGATTTTTACCCTCCACACTGCCCTCCAATACTAAATTGGTGATCCCTTGGTGCCTCAGAACATGTCCTACCAACCGATCCCTTCTTCTGGTCAAGTTGTGCCACAAACTTCTCTTCTCCCCAATCCTATTCAATACTTCCTCATTAGTTATGTGATCTACCCATCTAATCTTCAGCATTCTTCTGTAGCACCACATTTCAAAAACTTCTATTCTCTTCTTGTCAAAACTAATTATCGTCCATGTTTCACTTCCATACATGGCTACACTCCATACAAATACTTTCAGAAATGACTTCCTGACACATAAATCTAGACTCATTGTTAACAAATTTCTCTTCTTCAGAAACGCTTTCCTTGCCATTGCCAGTCTACATTTTATATCCTCTCTACTTCTACCATCATCAGTTATTTTGCTCCCCAAATGGCAAAATTCTTTTAGTACTTTAAGTGTCTCATTTCCTAATCTAATTCCCTCAGCATCCCCCGACTTAATTCGACTACATACCATTATCTTCATTTTGCTTTCGTTGATGTTCATCTTATATCCTCCTTTCAAGACACTATCCATTCCATTCAACTACTCTTCCAAGTCCTTTGCTGTTTCTGACAGAATGACGATGTCCTCGACGAACCTCAAAGTTTTTATTTCTCCTCCATGGATTTTAATACCTACCCCAAATTTTTCTTTTGTTTCCTTCACTGCTTGCTCAATATACAGATTGAATAACATCGATGAGAGACTACAACCCTGTCTCACTCCCTTCCCAACCACTGCTTCCCTTCTATGTCCCTCGACTCTTATGACTGCCATCTGGTTTCTGTACAAATTGTAAATAGACTTTCGCTCCCTGTATTTTACCCCTGCCACCTTTAGAATTTGAAAGAGAGTATTCCAGTCAACATTGTCAAAGGCTTTCTCTAAGTCTACAAATACTAGAAACGTAGGTTTGCCCTTCCTTAATCTAGCTTCTAAGATAACTCATAGGGTCAGTATTGCCTCACGCGTTCCAACATTTCTACGGATTCCAAACTGATCTTCCCCAGGGTCGGCTTCTACTAGTTTTTCCATTCGTCTGTAAAGAATTCGCGTTAGTATTTTGCAGCTGTGACTTATTAAACTGATAGTTCGGTAACTTTCACATCTGTCAGCACCTGCTTTCTTTGGGATTGGAATTATTATATTCTTCTCGAAGTCTGAGGGTATTTCGCCTGTCTCATACATCTTGCTCACCAGATGATAGAGTTTTGTCAGGACTGGCTCTCCCAAGGCCGTCAGTAGTTCCAATGGAATGTTGTCTACTCCGGGGGCCTTGTTTCGACTCAGGTCTTTCAGTGCTCTGTCAAATTCTTCACACAGTATCGTATCTCCCATTTCATCTTCATCTACATCCTCTTCCATTTCCATAATATTGTCCTCATGTACATCGCCCTTGTATAGACCCTCTATATACTCCTTCCACCTTTCTGCTTTCCCTTCTTTGCTTAGAACTGTGTTTCCATCTGAGCTCTTGATGTTCATACAAGTGGTTCTCTTTTCTCCAATGGTCTGTTTAATTTTGCTGTAGGCAGTATCTCTCTTACCCCTAGTGAGATAAGCCTCTACATCCTTACATTTGTCCTCTAGCCATCCCTGCTTAGCCATTTTGCTCTTCCTGTAGATCTCATTTTTGAGACGTCTGTATTGCTTTTTGTCTGCTTCATTTATTGCATTTTTATATTTTCTCCTTTCATCAATTAAATTCAATATTTCTTCTGTTACCCAAGGATTTCTACTAGCTCTCGTCTTTTTACCTACTTGATCCTCTGCTGCCTTCACTACTTCATCCCTCAGAGCTACCCATTTTTCTTCTACTGTATTTCTTTCCCCCATTCCTGTCAATTGTTCCCTTATGCTCTCCTTGAAACTCTGTACAGCCTGTGGTTCTTTCAGCTTATCCAGATCCCATGTCCTTAAATTCCCACCTTTTTGCAGTTTCTTCAGTTTTAACCTACAGGTCATAACCAATAGATTGTGGTCAGAGTCCATATCTGCCCCTGGAAATGTCCTACAATTTAAAACCTGATTCCTAAATCTCTGTCTTACCATTATATAATCTATCTGATAGTTTTTAGTATCTCCAGGATTCTTCCATGTATACAACCTTCTTTTATGATTTTTGAACCAAGTGTTAGCTATGATTAAGTTATGCTCTGTGCAAAATTCTATCAGACGGCTTCCTCTTTCATTTCTTAGCCCCAATCCATAATCCTTCTCTCCCTTTTCCTACTGACGAATTCCAGTCACCCATGACTATTAAATTTTCGTCTCCCTTCACTATCTGAAAAATTTCTTTTATTTGATCATACATTTCTTTAATTTCTTCATCATCTGCAGAGCTAGTTGGCATATTAACTTGTACTACTACTATGGGACTTAATATCTGAGGTCATCAGTCCCCTAGACTTAGAACTACTTAAACCTAACTAGCCTACGGACATCACACACATCCATGCCCGAGGCAGGATTCGAACCTGTGACCGTAGCAGCAGCGCGGTTCCAGACTGAAGCGCGGATGATGCTGTGGTATATCGAGAGGTTGTAACAATGAAAAATTGTACTGAAATGCAGAAGGATCTGCAGCAAATTGACGCATGATGCAGCGAATGGCAATTGAATCTCAATGTACACAAGTGTAATGTGCTGCGAAAACATAGAAAGATAGATCCCCTATCATTTAGCTACAAAATAGCAGGTCAGCAACTGGAAGCAGTTAATTCCATAAAATATCTGGGAGTACGTATTAGGAGTGATTTAAAATGGAATGATCATATAAAATTAACCGTTGGTAAGGCAGATGCTAGACTGAGATTCATTGGAAGAATCCTAAGGAAATGCAATCCGAAAACAAAGGAAGTAGATTATAGTACGCTTGTTCGCCCACTGCTTGAATACTGCTCAGCAGTGTGGGATCCGTACCAGATAGGGTTGATAGAAGAGATAGAGAAGACCCAACGGAGAACAGCGCGCTTAGTTACAGGATCATTTAGTAATCGCGAAAGCGTTACGGAGATGGTAGATAAAACTCCAGTGGAAGACTCTGCAGGAGAGACGCTCAGTAGCTCGGTACGGGCTTTTGTTGAAGTTTCGAGAACATACTTTCACCGAAGACTCAAGCAGTATATTGCTCCCTCCTACGTATATTTCGCGAAGAGACTATGAGGATAAAATCAGAGAGATTAGAGCCCACGCAGAAGCATACCGACAATCTGTCTTTCCACGAACAATACGAGACTGGAATAGAAGGGAGAACCGATAGAGGTACTCAAGGTACCCTCCGCCACACACCGTCAGGTGGCTTGCGGAGTATGGATGTAGATGTAGATGTAGAACCACTTGACCACAACGGCCGGCTCCAACTAACTGCCCGTACCAGGGTCCGCCAGACCAACAACACACGCCTCGACCAAAGACCTTAGCTCCAGACATGTGATCAGGTCGATATCGGCAACCCAAGTAGTTAGTGGCGTCATCAGAATGCCATGCTGTATCCTCAAGCTTGCATCGAGTACTGCTCGATCCAGTCTCGGGTTCGTTTTTCCGGCAGTGTTAGTTGTACGTTGACAGTGATACACAACAGTATGCGGAAGTTTACTGGTGACGAATCGGGCGAGATGCATCTCGTCTGCGGGTTCACCGAATGCTATGAAAAAACGGCACGATGACGATATGCTCAGTAGTTCCCACAGCGGTGGCAACCACATGCCAGCAGGTTGCAACTCTACATAGGCACCCGTTGATAACTGGATCCTTTGTGTTACTTCGTTTTTCGTGTTGCGTGTTACAGGCTTTTTGACTGTTGCGGAAGTTTCTACAGAAACAAAAATGATTCTGGTAACAAAGCCAAAGCCGTGCGGTTCTAGGCGCTTCAGTCCGAAACGGCTGGACTGAGACTGCTACGGTCACAGGTTCAAATCCTGCCTCGGGCATGGATGTGCGTGATGTCCTTAGGTTAGTTAGGTTTAAGTGTTTCTAAGTTCTAGGGGACTAATGGCCTAAGATGTTAAGTCCCATAGTGCTCAGAACCTTTGAACCATTTGAACAAAGCCAAATAAATCATAATTACATTATTACTGTGTAATGAGCCACCGGGGACCAGAGTTCCTTACACCAAAACAAATTTAACAAACTTCATGTCACTCCATCCACAATGAAGCAGCATTCAGTTCAGTGCCGCATAGGACATCTAAAATAGCTTTGAACAAAGAAAAAGTGCAACAGAAAATAAACATAGTAAAACAGACTGTAGTTACCAATGACTAGACCAGTTCCATGATTGATACAGTTCTAGGCAAAGTGACGAAAAGTACAGACGCAAACCACACAACAGAAAAGAAAGACAATAACTGATTACATATACCATCGTCTGACACGGCAATATAACACAGAAGATTTCAGAAATGTAAAATAAACTAGAACAACAATAATAAATATCATGAATTGTATTCATTTTCAAACTGGAATGTATGAAATAACATGGCAGGATTGCTTCATTTTCTACCTGGAAGAAACAGGTTGAGATTTCAACACCAGGTATACAGAGCACATCAAAGCTTATACACAGAACAGACACACAGCGACAGAAATACTAACACAGATACACAATACAGGACACTTATTTGGAAAAGTTGAGCAAAATGACAAAGTATTCCAGCAGCTAAATAAAGGTCATAAAATGGATCTGTTAGAAGAACTGAATCATATAATCACGTTAAAAAAATATGAAGGCAAAATATTGAATGAAAAACTGCAAAGTGAATTTCTTCATTTGCTTCGACAGTATACGTAAATGAAAGTAATGACACATAGAAACATGTAGGATTGTAAATATAGTGTATATAAGCAAATAACTACAGATTATTAAGATAAATATTCTGCATACGAAAGTATATCATACTCTGTGAATGACCTGTAGCGTTATCTCCATTGACTACATGTAAAATCATCTTTGTAATGCATTCGTGTCGATATGTTCCATCAAAATGACTTTGAGCACTATGGAACTTCAGAGGTCGTCAGTACCCTAGAACGTAGAACTACTCAAACCTAAATAATCTGAGGACGACACACATATCCATGCCCGAGGCAACATTCGAACCTGCGGTCGCGCGGTTCCAGACTGAAACACCTAGAACCGATCGGCCATTCCGGCCGGCTGTGTTCCATCCTTACAACTCATTGAAATGAAGTTCGTTTTTTACCATACGCATTTCGCTACTTTTATTTATGGACCATCCTCAGTGGCCTGTAATAAATGTCTGTTTTCAAACATATAATAAATGCATTATGTTGTAGTTACAAGTATGTTACTACATTACTTTTCTCTCGTTATTCTGATGTTTTTCTGACGGAACACACCTCCACGAATTTTCAAGAAAAAAATCTTTGTAACTTTTTATGTGTGTTTCTATTTTCAAAGTGCACTGTGACCAGAAAATTGTATGTGAGCTTCGGCACAAGTGAAGCACAAGAGAATTTTAAGTAAAAGTTCTTCCAAGTGTCACCCCAACTCTATATGAAGACTGATCATCAATTAAAAATTACGACTGTATTAATATATTGTAGTGGAGACAACAGAACACTGCAGTACTGAACGCATCGATAAGATAGCAAATAAAGAATGATACAGCGCATAGAAAAAGCATTTGAAAATGGGAACGATTTCCCAAAACGCGTCCACCCAAATATCAATAAAAGAACATTGTGATTGGTAGAAGAGAAGTTATTTTACAAAAAACCTATTGCTTTTACAGTCAAAAGCTTTCACAAACCATTTATAATGGATCAAATTAAAATAGCTAAATAGTAATATTCAAAACTAAAGCTAAAATCGTCCAACCGATGTTTTTCTACCACACTGAAGTTTCTCTGAGCATGCAGAGTAACTCTCGAAACGAAGGTTAAAGTCGAGATTCTAACGTATTGCTACAACATGTTTCAATTTTATAGCCTCAGTCCTGTGCACTTAAAGAGGCCGTAAAGGTAAACCGTCAACGAACGAAAAGTCGCTTTCCAAGGCTAGACATTTTTTATAGAAGCAGTAACTTCCCTACCACTTCACAATCGACTGTTAGTAACTCCAGCCACTGACTGTTTTCTGGCCTACGTCAAGAATAGTGCTTCTCACGCCTTTTCCGTGGTTGATACTGGTGTGTTAAGCCGTCTGCCTTTCTGCATCGAACGAACTCTGTTTGGCAATACGTAAATTTCCTAGATTTCCTCGAGGAAATCATGGATTGCTTTCACATTTGGGAACCTAGCAGCCCCTAGCATTTTTATTTAGACAAATACTGATGGTTTATGCAGAGAAGTTATTTGAAAAACGATTAGCTGAATATCTGTAAAGTAATAAAAATGATAAGAACTATCGTATTTGAGTATTGAGCTCAGTTCCCGTCCTTGCACAAAAATGATAATGAATTAAGGATGGGTCTACCTTTCTTCAAGTTTACAAATTATTGTTTCGTGTTTTCTCCCAAACATGTTGTACCACAGTTCTGGCATTCCTGAAATATATAGATACAGGTTATTCTTAGATTAAGGAATATGGTACATCAGATTTTGTTCTCATTTAAATTGGACGTGACAACAAAATTTCATGCATCATATTTCCTAACCTAAAAATAACGTGTATGTATGTATTTCAAGAAAATAAAAAAAATTACTGAGGATGCCACATCTGTGGTGTAACATGTTTGGGTGAAAAACCAAAACAATAATTTGTGTACTTGCAAACAGGCGGACCCATCCTTAATTCACTATCATCATACGATCTACTTTATGAGGTTCGCCCATGAATTAATGCATCGTGTTCTTTCGTCAACGATTATTTATGGAACACAGTGAACGTAGACTCATGAACGTGCGATGTTTCTTCAACACTCCTTTTTTCACGTAATCTCTTTACCGTTCTAAGGCCTTGCTCCTGTGAGTCTTATAGGTGTGTATGCCCTGTCGGTATCATTCCTTGTCTGGTCACGAATCCATTTCTTCATTGTGCGGATCACCTCTTCATCATACTCAAAATGTCCATGCTCAAATGGCCTAATAAACTGGAAGTCTGAGGCAGCGACGTTAAGGGGTGTAGGGTGGTTGGGTAACAGTCTCCATCCCTGTTTAGTAACGTGTTTCGAAGCCCTCAAATTTGTATGACCCCGAGCGTTATCGTGTTGAGTCAAAAAATTACCTGGATTCTTACAGCGTCGACGTCGCTGGAAGAGTCTCTTCAGTTTGTTTGATACGTACTCGTATGCTTCGGAACTAATGGTGCTACCTCTTGGTATCACACCAATGAGTAAGACTACCTCGCCACCCCAAAACGCAATGATCGTGTTCTTGCCGGTGCAAGCCATTGCTTTGAATTTTTTTTCGTTTTCTGTGGACTTTTGGAGATGATACTATTGCATTGAGTGTCGTTTTTTTTTTTTCGGGCTCAAAACTGTGATCCCAGAGCTTATCACCTGTCACAATCCAGGACAAGAGGGCTTACCCTCAGCTTCAAAAAGTTACATCGAGTCAGAAGAAATGTTTTTTTGTGAGAGATTCGTGCTCCACCCTAAGACAGCGTGGAACCATCGAACACACGAGTGGTGAGAGCACGGGTACTGCATTCACAGTTTCTTTGCTGACTGACAGCTTCAGCGCCAACTACCGAGTCGGTTCTCGTAAATCAGCAAGCTCCGTCTTATCAGGTCCTCCAGCTCGCTTCAAATCACGGAGCTTCACTATCCACCTTCTGGTGGCCACATCCTCTGTGCCCAGCGACGAACCCTACTTCTGTCGATTGCAGATGTTCCATAACCGGCACACAAACATCTGCGAATGTTCTCAACAGTTTTTTTCTCCGCAGTGAGAAATTCAATGACCACAGGCTGCTTAAAACGTACATGACATACGGACGCCATTTTGGAACATTGCTGCAGCTACGATATCTGTCGGAGGAAACGGAAAATTTCGGCGTGTCGTCCCAAAACCCAAATAATGCACGCCTAAAATTTCGCATTCGTGCCGCTATTGTCGGTTGAGAAAAAAATGTGGTGCATTACTTCCTGATTGACTCTTGCAAATTTTGGGGTGCACTTGGGTTTACAAAAGTCCGCAACGATTTTTCTAGAAATTAAAATTTTCTAAACAGCATATGTCACAAAAATTAAGATATCCGTCTGGTAGAAGTGCACACTTCTGGAATCAGAAAGATCGGAGCTTCTATACAGGAACGAATTGTAATGAGAAAATAACTTTCTTGAGAGATAGCTTTAGAAACATAGTTTTCAAAGAATATGTCTTCTAGAAAAGAGAAGATAAAGGCATTCAAAAAATGTAGGTCAAAATTCTAAAATAGAGAATTGTTAGGGGAGTCGAATTTACAGGTGTACGTGTTTTTCACGAAATGTAAGCCTTCCTATAGATAAAATGTTTTTACGTGAGCTATTTACTCTATTTTTTATCAGCAGTCTGGAAATTATTCGGCTTATAATAACGTTCGAAACATGTACCTCGGATAGGACGTTGTAGATTTCACATATACGTGATATATACAGGGTGGTCAGAGGCTGAAAAATTTTTAAGGATGTTGTAGTATAATTTGTGCTGATAAATAATTGTTAAGAAAAAGATTCGATCCGTTGTGCCGTTTCCGATTTCAATTATCGTCGACGTTAGCCAATTAGGCCGTCGGGCTCGCAGTTTAAAGCAACCCCCTTCCCCTCCAAGAGAAAGTGTCGCAAAACGTGTGCTTCGTTTGTTTTTCTACAACCAAACAAGAGAGCGATACAAAAATTGAACATTGGTCGGTAGTAAGCATCGAAGCGGAGCCAAAGGCTGAGGAGACTCTTGTGCAATCCTCTAAGCTATGAGCACAACTGATATTAATTTTATTTGGTGGGTATCTTGAATTAGAGCGCGCAGCGGCTTCCTTGGCTAATTTCAATGTTAATTAACTTGGAAACTGCGTAACGCGCAGAATTTTTTCTTAACAATTATTTCTTAGCACAACCTAACCTGCAACACTCTTACAAGCTGCACAGGGTGTTTCTCAGAACCTTCTATACTGCATACTTAAAAGAAAGCAGGAAGAAATGCAATAAGTATTAGTTACGTTATGAGTGGTTTTTGGCAGGTGCAGCTATTCCACGTGGCAGGCTTTTAGGGCGGCAGGTTAACGGCGCACAGAGCCCAGCCGTTGCCATGGCCGGCTTCTAAAGGGCTGCCCCGTCTCGAATAGGTCGCGGCTACCTGTGACCTTAAGGGCCGGCCCAGATGCCGCCCCGGGGACCTGACGTCTAACGACGCCATCTGCCGGTGCCCTCGTTAGATAGATCTGCGTCGTCAGCGGCCTCAAGAACTACCCAAAGGCACCTCTGGTTCGCACAAGTCTGATGATTTATATCTGTTTGTGTTCAGCTGTGCCTTTTGCCGTACGTGGAATTCTTCAAGCCTAATTGATGACAAACAGTTGAGAAGGGTCGCCCACTACCTTACTTCAGAAACAATCAGGACATTAACTTGCTTGCGTCCATCAGTTTATAACAATGAAATCAGTTCTGACTTGAATAACAGTATTCACATACGAATCTATTGGCGGTAGTACCTGTTTCTGTAAGTCTTTTATCAACAATATTTTTGATAAACAGTTCATGACCTGTCATCCAAACGAAAATCGTGGAATACACATTAGCAAGATATTTTCGACAACAGTGTTCCTTTCTTCCTTCGTTGTTCTTACACTGGCTGTGTCATATACTGAATTCTTTTAGAATGTGATGTACTCATTTCATGAGTATGGGATTACTATATAATGCACCTGGAGTCAAGATTTTCACAAATTCCTTCGAACAGCTGTTTACCATGGTGGTGGAATTTTTATTTTCCTATTATCTGTTTCAAGTCCCCCGACGAATCACTGTCAAATGGTGCAAGTCTTTTCCATTATCGGTTCGAAGTCAATGGAAAAATAAAAGTTTTACCAGCATGAAAGGCAACTGACTGCGGTCATTTCTGAAAACCTTTATATACCTTGTCACAGTGCTCCACACCCATAATGCATAAAAGTTTCACGAGAAGTGGATTGTAGTCTGAGCGTGCAAGACTGTCTTAATCGCTGGTGACTTTCATATGACTGCACGTGGTTTGCATCACCCTCTGGAAGTAAAATTGTGAGACCTCCTGATAGTAAGCGGCATTTTACAAAGGATTTCTGTTAGTGGCAGAAGCAAATGAGCAGCAGGGTTACCGGGGTTTTTCTACAGAGGCTGGTTGGGTGAAACAACGGGATGTTTAAAAAATTTTAGGTGTTTTGGTAGCTCGCACAATTAAGGAGTAGTCGGAGAACTATCCGAGTGTAGGAAACAAGTCAAGTATCCTCTGGGGCGAAGGTGTTGTTTAAAAGAACACTCCCTGACAAACAAAGTTAAGCAACCAGAAGTGGAGGAGGAAACGAAATGAAACTTCATGCTTCGAGAAAGTATGTGATGTTATTTTTGCAATTAAAAAATTGAGTCAAATTTACAAAGAGCACATGGATCAATATGTCTCGAATGGTTCACATGGCTCTAAGCACTATGCGATTTAACTTCTAAGATCATCAGCCGCCTAGAACTTAGAACTAATTAAACCTAACTAACCTAAGGATATCACAAACATCTATGCCCGAGGTAGGATTCGAACCTGCGACCGTAGCGGGCGCTCGGCTCCAGACTGAAGCGCCTATAACTGCACGGCCACTCCGGGCGGCATCAGTATGGCGTTGCACTCCCGTAGCTATTGTAACTGGTCGTTGATACCCTTAATACTAGACTCGGATGCAGTTGGTACCGAGCTGTCCTCACACATCTTCTGTTGGGCACGGATCTGGGGGTTTTGCTACCCACAGGAGTACCTCAGCATCACGCAACACGTAATAGAGACACGAGGCATGTGCGGTTGCGCATTGTCCTGTTGGAAAATGGCACCATGATACTATCATATGAGAAGTAACACATTGGGACGCAGGATGTTCGTGATGTACTCTTGTGCCGTTTGAGTTCCCTCAACCACTACCATCTATGATGGGATGTCGTACCCGATGGCTTCCCACGCCATGACACCATGAGTAACACCTCTTTGCCTCTCTAAAACACTGGAACATGGAACCTCCCCCAGGTCGGTGCCATACTCGCCGATAATCTTCATGTGCGATAATTCAGAATCGTAATTAATCGCTGAGCACATTGCGATGCCATTCATCAGTATTCGAAACTGCCTGGTCACGACGCCACGCGAAACGCAGCCATTAGGTTGTGCTGTTAACGATAGCCTAGGCGTGGGACACTAATTCCCTAGCCTGGCAGCTGGTAGAGTCCACCATTTGTGCAGGATGATGTATAACGTTGTAGAGACTCCATTACTTGTTCCTCGATGGCAGTTGCAGATCTTAAGGGGTTACTGTGAGCCTGGTGAACACTATAGCGATCCATCCTTATAGGGGTCACACGTGATCGGCTGGGCCTTTGAAAACGATCATCCCTGCCGTCTCTTACCCATATAGTCCAACACTGGGCCACTGTCACATCTGAATGTCCCACAAATCTGGACACTGCAGCATTCTACCAGTTGGCCAGCTACAGACCCACAATGAGGCCGCTTTCAAACTTTGTCTGGTTCTGATAATGCTGTCTCACACGCGTATGCAGTACCTCCCTTTCCTTGACAGTGACCACTCAGATATCTAACACAATTCTCGCCCCTTAAATATTCTACCAGGCCTAGGAACAACACTAAATGCGATGAACACTTATGCCCTCTGGTGTCTGTTCTAGGAGTCACAGTGAATTGCAACTCCAATCAGTTACATGTCCGCCAGTGGTGTGTACATGTACGAAGTTGCATTACAGCCAACTACGTCTTCTGGGTGCTTCATTCGGACAATGTATTTCTGAAGTCGATAATTGATGATCCATAATGGTCAAAAAAGTTGCATTTCGAAGATGTAAGGCTTACAAGAATTCGAAAGTACTTTCGTGCACATGGGCAGGTAATTTTGACTCATCTTTTTTAGGTGAATGTTAAAGCTTAGCACGTATTAGTAGAGGACCTATGATACTCCGGATCAATGGGGAGCATTGTTCTCTTAAATAAACAAATTGGCCCCGGTTAGTCTATACTCAGAATCGTAGTCCACTTCGTGGCACATTTACCATCATACAGAAAACATCAGGTAGTGAATTATGTGAGGTGTGTGAGGGAAGACTTAGGCGCAGAGGAAAAACAAGTACCATTTACCACAATATCTTTACCTATACCCCTAACTCACTCTATGTTTTAAGTAATAATTTTTGGTTCTATAATTTAGCCTAAATATTTAGTCTCATTCCCTATAATATTAGGTTCTGCAGAACCTTGTTTACACTACAAGATACCTTGCCATAAGGAAGAAATACGGTTTTGTGAGGTTGCCTGGCCAGTCTGCGACTCATTTTGTCGTGGGACGTAATTCTGCTGTGCAAAAAATTTCGCGACTATCCTTTTTGCTTACTTCTAGTCCCTTTTTCTGTTCCTGTCTTTATCTGAATGCTCGTCTGTTGCAGAAACACGGCTGCATTTAGAGCTTCATTTCGAACGGTGATGGAAACAAAAAGTGTTCATCAATTTAGAGCCTAATCGCTGCTCAACAGCATCTTTCTGATATCGTCAGCGTGCGCGTCCTTCTTCGCATACCTTTTCACTTGGCGTCATTCTTCGAAGCCCCGGGTGCGCCGTCCTGGGGATTTGGTAGAGCGTCGTTTTAGCGACTAATTACTCCATCGCCGATCGCGTTCCCCCGCTCTAGTCTATTTAGCCGCTCACCTCGAGCGCACGGCGACTCATCAAGGCGCTGTTTTAACTCCGGCCGTAAAACCGTGAAACGATCAGACGACACAGCTGAACAAATGCCTTCCGCACTGCGGACAAGAAGACGGACGCGCAGAAGTATCTCAGGCCCGGCCGAACTGCCGTTTCAATTGCTACCGTTGTGGAACTTGCAGATCACTTTGGCGACGCGAGTTCGTAGCTTTAACTTGTGCACAACTTCGGCCACGGTCATGAATTTCTGCTCACCCGGTGGGAGTCACGAAGGGGCGAGTTGTCCTTTAATTATGAGTTTTAATTAAACCTGAAGCGAAAGAGACATAATCAAGCTTGACAAGGAATTATGAAAGGTCGGAGATAAAAAGAAACGTTAAAAGTACTTAACCACTATCTCTGTTACATCAACTCGCACAAAGCATATAATTTTTCATTCATTACCATTTCGCCATACCAAGACAATGAACTCTAATTCCGCTTGGGTAAAAAGCATCTAAATTGAATGCGGCGTTTCGTAGGGAAAAAATTAACGAGAGAAGCGCGATAGTGAGATCTCTAAACGGAGCACTAGCTTAGTTGAGCAAGGGTAAACGAAGAAAGCGGCCTGCCCGTGAAGCTGTGCAGGTCGATTTACCCAATATGAGCCCAACGTCCGAACCACTATTGAAGTTCGCTCGGTATTTCGGAAGTATTATTACCGTTGTTGTCCAGAAAGACACCACTCTCTTTACATGGCTCTACACACACACACACACACACACACACACACACACAAACACACTCGCATACGCTCACGCACACGATCGTATGCGCAATCACAATGTTATGGTTCAAATGGCTCTGAGCACTATGGGACTTAACATCTGTGGTCATCAGTCCCCTAGAACTTAGAACTACTTAAACCTAACTAACCTAAGGACATCACACACATCCATGCCCGAGGCAGGATTCGAACCTGCGACCGTAGCGGTCACGCGGTTCCAGACTGAAGCGCCTAGAACCGCACGGCCACACCGGCCGGCATAATGTTAAGACTCTGGACCAAGGGTGTCAAAGTTAAAAGCTGATACGAACCAAGTAAACGAGATTTACATTTGAGCTTGCCACAAGAAGAAAGAACTTAAATTCACTTTTCATGGAAACGTAAATTTATTTAGAAAAATTCAGTATATACACAAAGGAATGATAGTATTACTGTTTTCTTCTTGACACTTGATATCTCTTTTATGCTTCAATCTTCCTTATTCCGGGAGAATACTTGTCCGCAGTAATTAATTTCAAAACTGATTTTTGATCCGACAGATTTATTTTCTATCATAACTGAATATAGATGCTCACTTCGATAAGTACTTAAAATATGGAAATTATTTCCTTTGCTAATTTCTTGATGTTTTAAAATCTGGCATGCAAATTTTTGTGAAATTCAAGTCCTCCAACTGCACTAAATCTTCTCTTCAAATCTGAATCACATATTTCCTCAGTTGCCTATGTTTCCATTCGATCTGGTAATGATTCCACGTTTATTATAAGAATAGAGAGGAACAAAGAAGACTTGTTTTTCGATCATTTAAAATGAACGATTTGATTTCTATTGATTTCTGAGACCCAAGATTTTTGGTTTTTTTATGTGTTTTATCATGTCAACCATGAAGGACAAACTTTGCAAACATATTTCGTCAAGAAACAATACTGTATCTTGACTTTTACTAAGAACTAACATACTCCGTCTTTCAAGTCCCAGGATAACTTAAGAACCCTGGTGCAGGATAACCACCGTACCTTGGTATCGTGTGACAAACAGGAATGACTGGTGTTTAGCTCATGAAAGAGAGCAAAGAACTGTCGCTGATTTCAACCTCGAGATTTAATGAAACTGATGGTTTTTTTCTGTTTGTGCACAATACTTACTGATTTACAATTCGTTTCCTTTTTCGCCAGTAATGCAAAAAAAACATTGTTTTTGTTTTCAGTCGTTGTAGGAGCTCCATCTTCAGCTATAGAAGTTAGTTTTGACAGGAGAACGAAAAAACGCAGCTAATCGAGTCACGCCTCAAGTGTCTGTATTCTCATCACAGGTAAAGGGGAAAGCTTCGGAACTAGATGATTCCGCATTTATCTGAAAACTTAAATCATAGTCCAAATCAGTAACTCTTTTCGCAGCTGTATTTAGAAACAAAATGACTGCCTGAAAAGCTTTCACATTTCCTGGACAAACAATTTCTGCAGCTTTTATTCAACATTATTATATGAAATACGGTTCTGTAGAAGATTTCGAATGTTTAGCAAGACATAACCGGTATGCTCTGCCATTTGGTTTTCTTGTGTTATTGCTTTGAATATTAACTGTAGTTTCCTCAATCTTAGCCTGAGCTTCTCAACTTCTCTTGTCTCATTAATCCTTCCTAGTCGCTATATGTTGACTTTTGTTGCTCATAATGACGACGAATGTGTATAATTTGGTACACTAAAATCATTTTTGCTAATCGAGCAGTTTTTTTTTATTATTTACCTCACAGTAAAAGAATTTCATTCCACTTACTGTTTATTTTTTTACAAATTTGTTTCGCTAGACACATCTTGAATACAAAAAGCTAAAATAAAATTAATAAACGTCAAAACAGTAGAACCATTTAATAAAAATTAGTTTATTTCTTGAACATAAACTTATCAGACACTAAATAACACTGTATAGCTTTTTTTTAAGCGATATATTATCTCTTTTCACCCCCCCCCCCCCAAAGGAATCAAATCATACTAGATTAAGTCTGTCGACGCAACTCTGTTGCATGAGATAAAGTGTGGAGGCAGTAGTAAACCTTGGCTGCTACGGGGTGTCGAACGGCGACAGAAAGGGGGGGGACTGTTTTTTCTTATATCCTGCATTATTACCAACTCCGGCACCACGCCCCATCAGCCGCTATGGTAGAAGTGGCACACGAAAGTGACAACGTTTTGTTAACGCGTATTGTAAGAACGTTCGTGTTAAAATGCTTTACTTATTTGTAGTAATAAATACAACCTCGATGGCTCAGAAACAGCTTAATTGCTAACCGTTTGTTAACCAATAGGCCTACTGTACACACGTTCGTTGAGAAGTAGGAGGCAGGTTCAGAAAGTAAATGTAGTGTGACCATAATGGACTGTGGTTTCTGTTGTTTGAGGGTGGGCAACACTGAGAGGTAGATGGGGATCAGCTCACGAAAGCAACCATCTCTGTAACTCGGTAATTCGTAAATTCACTTGTTAGTGTCCAGTTGCGTGAAAGATGTCGGTAAGAAACCCAGCCAAGTGCGAACCACATGCTGTAAACCGCTTTTGTAGACTTCATTTCCTTTTTTACAAAATTATAAACTTTCTATCCGTCACTGACATATCTGTGAACTTGGCAGTTGCCATGCTGTACACTGGTTACAGAACACGAGCCCTGTGGAATATATTACCGTCGCAAGGTAATGTGATGAATAGTGAGAGCAGGGGGGACGTAGCATAGACCTCTCATAGGAATGAAAAAAACAAATAATCGGAAGTGAACTACGTTACAGCAAAGCAGTTCAAGAGCCAAAACTTCCAAAACCGAACGCAAGAATCATAACATGTGGTACATGTGTAGACCAAATAGGTCCCTTCCTTATACCTTGCTGTTGCAAACGGACGTTACATCACGACACAAACACAAATCTGAATACTATGAACAGACACGTCAGTGATCGGAAGGACAGTTCATACGTTTGTGAAAAAGATATTGGACACGTGGGAAATTAGAACACAGACCTCCCGCTTCGGAGTCCAAGACCGTGAGTGTATAACCAAGACCCCATAACTACCTACGTGCGCTCAACGTGTTACATCTTGAGCCGGAATCGTTCACTATTTCGAGTTTTCTTCTCTTTTCATAATTCAATGTACCTTCTTCCTGTTTTATGCGTGATCTGTGTACAGTTTTTGACGGACTATCAGTGGGCCATTCTACCAGTAAATCTGAAGTGGGTGCAATGGAAAGTTTCGTACACATAGGGAGTCCACAGAATTACACCGCAACTTTATTTGAAGAATTCCACGTTCAGTATTTGTTACAAATTCCCTACAGCAGAATCCGAAGCTATGTTATAGACATTCGACGTTTGTGAGGAAAGTAACGTTTCTCTGTGCGCTGTTCTTTTACTTTGAAATGAACACTTTACATCATAATTTAGCGATCAGCTAGTTTCGCCCCCTTGGGTATTATCAAGTTACCAAACGATAAAAACAATACCAAAAGTTATAGCAGCTTCAAGAAGAAACGAGAAATGAAATCAAAAACATAAATATATATAAAAAAACTACACACCTCGTTTACTTACATCACAATAAAAATTGTAATGCGTATATCATCATATATTCCACACATCGTGTGATGGTAGCCACGTGTAACAGCATCACTAATAAGTTTTCCGCACAATCATAGTACATAGGGGTGTAGCCCATATGTACATCAGTGTTAACATAGTTCACACTAAGAACGTAAAAAACATAAATTTCATATGATATTAATGTCGAATAGCATAACAGCGCACTGTCTCAGATGTGAAGTCCATAAGTAAAATGGAAAAAAATAATAACTTGATCAAAGCCATTACTACATAAATATGCTTAATCTAAAAGTTTGAAAGAAAGTCTCTTAAGCTAAACATTATTATATTGCAAGGATGGGAAGCTTTCAAAACGTAGGAAGATGGGTAATGTGGAACTTTTTGAATTACTGTGTGTGTGTGTGTGTGTGTGTGTGTGTGTGTGTGTGTGTGTGTGTGGAGAGCAAAAGTCAGCTAAATTACAGTAAAGATTATCGTATAATAAAGTACTAGAGCATTGACCTATCAAAAAGCTGTTATAATACATGTGTGGAGCGAAGGTGTGTATGTTCCACGTATCCTGTCGAGTCGAGGAGGGACAGCTACTAATACTACCATAGCAGATGAGACCATCCCATATGGATGCTGCTTTGTTATCACCCGAATTAAGGTCTCAGAACTGTAGCCTATACCAATAGGTTGAATACCGCAATAAGAATGCAAGTATTAAGCAGTAAAACGAAATTAAAATGGTCTCCATATGCCCAGAAAATTATAAAAAACAGCAAAAAGATATCCAGTATTATCTGTGCCAAGAAGATCCATTCCAAACACAAGGGGAAAAAACCAGAGCAAAAGTTACAATGATTTCAGTGTTGTATAAAAGCAGTCTAAAAACCATGTATTCTTAAACTCTGTGTGTTCTTTTAAAATCTTTTCCGTTTATTTACTGAAGCGGCAATAAACTTGATCTCTTCCAAACTTGCATGAAACGTCCCTTACGAACTCCGTGTAACATGGGCAATGTTTACTTAATATCTTAACGACAAGGCTTTCCCTATGCAGGTGAGACTCAAATGATAAAACGTTGCTTCGGTAGGAACAATGTGTCACTGATTTCGTGTTACATAATCTGTCCGTCTGTCCAATGGAGAAAACATTTGCCACAGTTGATTTTGTAAATCTCCGATTGTGTAAACGTTTGTGTGTGGCGCCGTGGATTACATTATCTAAAGAGTTGCTGCAGCAAAAACTAATACGTACTACCGCGCTATAGAACAGACATACTATTCTGTCAGATATTGCGCTATAGTAAGGGATTACAGCTTATCTTGCTTTTCCTTTGTTCTCTGATTCCTTACAAAGGGTAGTTTTTTGCCATCATGTTCTTTTCTACTTTTTATTCAACTGATCGATCATATTGTTATCAGATAACTGAAGAAAACTTCAGAAGCCAAGATCGCCAAAAAAGCATTTTATTGGATGGCCGGTTTAGACAGAGCTATCCCTGATCATATGCTTTAAACTTTTACAACATGCCCATCAGCGATGCAACTCGCATCACATACTTATGCACGTACCACTGTCATGAAAGTCACTACACATCGACATGTTATATATAAAAGTACTATGTAAAACATAAACATAAATTCGTTGCGCCGAGCTAGGTGGCGCAGTGGCTAGCACACTGGACTCGCATTCGGGAGAACGACGTTCAAACCCGCGTCCGCAAATCCTGATTTAGGTTTTCCGTTATTTCCCTAAATCGCTTCAGGCAAATGCAGGGCTAGTTCCTTTGAAAGGACACGATCGACTTCCTTCCCCGTCCTTTCTTAATCCGATGGGATCAATGACGTCGCTATTTGGTTACCTCCCTCAAATCAACCAACCAACAAATTATACTGAGCAGCTTGAAGTGTTAATATTCGGCACCAGTTGACGAATGTAGTAAAAGTTTCAGGCACAAGATCCGAACCTTTCGCACCCTGTATTTCATTCCTGCTACCTTCAGAATGTCAAAGAGCGCATTCCTGTGAACATTGTCCAGTGAACATTCCCTAAGTCTAAAAATGCAATAAATGTAGGTTGGTCTTTCTTTAACCCAGCTTCTGGGATAAGTCGTAAGGTCAGTATTGTATCGTGTGTTCCTCTCTTTCCCCGTAAACCAAAATGATTATCCCCGAAGTCTGCTTCTACCAATTTTTGGGGTGTTCTGTAAATAATTGCAGCCATGACTCATTCAACACGTAACTAGGTATATTCACACCTGTCAGCACTTGCCTTCTTTTGAATTGGAATTATTACGTTCTTCTTGAAGTCTGATGGTATTTCACCTGTCTGTTACATCTTGTACATCTAGTGAACTTATTTTGTTACCCTTGGCTTTCCCAAGGATCTCGATATTTCTGAGAGAGTGTCGTCTATTCCAGCGACCTTTGCTCTCCTTTTTAGATATAGGTATTATCTTCCAGTTGCTTCATTTGCTGAATTTTTATATTTTATCCTTTCGTCAATTAAGCTCCATATCTCTTGTTTTATCCAAATATTTGAACTACACGTTGCCATTTTACTTACTTGAAACTCTCCTGGCTGCGTTCACTCTTTTAGCTCTTAAAGCTTTTAATTCGTCTTCTTCTGCGTTCTATTCCAGCATACTACTCCCTTTGGAGCTGTCAGCACCCTTTGGTTCTTCAGTTTATCCACGTCCCATCTCCTAAATTTCCTACATTTTTGAAATTGCTTCAGTTTTAATCTGCATTTCATAACCAATAACTAATGGTCGGAGTTAACATCTGCTCCTGGTATAGCTTTCCGGTTTAAAATACGTTTTCTAAATCCCTGTCTTACCATTATGTAATCAATCTGAATCATTCCAATGTCTTCAGGTGTATTTCATGTTTACAGTCTTCTTACGTAGTTGTTAAAGTAAGTGGTAGCGATGAGTAAATTTTGCTGTATGCAAAATTGTGCCAGGTTCTTCCTCATTCATTCATTTTCCCAGTACATGTTCTCCTAGTATTTTTCCTTCTCGTCCTTTTCCTGTTATCGAATTCCATCGCACACCACAAGTGAATTTATGTCTCCCTTAACAATCAGAATTTTTTTTATTAACATATATTCTTTCAACCCCTTCATGATCTGCGGAACTAATTGCCATATAAACTGATACCATTGTGGTACGTGTTGGCTTTGCTTCTATCTTGGTTACCATAATGCGTTCATTATGATGTTGAGTAGCTTACCGGCACTGCTGTTCCCTTAATTATTAACTCTGCTCCCGTATTACCCTTTTCTGATTTTCTGTTTATAACGATGACTAAAAAAAAAATGGTTCAAATGCCTCTGAGCACTATGCGACTTAACTTCTGAGGTCATCAGCCACCTAGAACTTAGAACTAATTAAACCTAACTAACCTAAGGACATCACACACATCCATGCCCGAGTCAGGATTCGAACCTGTGGCCGTAGCGGTCGCTCGGCTCCAGACTGTAGCTCCTAGTACCGCACGGCCACTCCGCCCGGCATGACTAAAAGTCCTGTTCTTCCTGCCACCGCACTTGACTAATTTCCACGATATCTAACTTCATCTCATTCATTTCTCTTTTTACATTCCCTAACACAACTGCCCGATGGAATCTAATATTCCATGCTGCGACTAGTATAATGCCAGTTTTTTTTTTTTTTTTCATGCTGATGACATCTTCCTGAGTAGCCTCCGCCCGGAGGTCAGAATGGGGAACTCTCTTATCTTCAGAATATTTTACTCAAGAGGATGCCATCATCTTTTAACCATACAGTAGAGCTGCTTGCCCTCGGGAAAAATAATGGCTGTAGTTTCCCCTTGCTTTCAAGCATTCGCAGAACCAGCACAGCAAGTCCACGGTGGCTAATGTTACAAGTATAGGTCAGTCAGTTATCTGGACGCTTGCCTCTGGAACTGCTGAAAATGCCTAGCCCTCCGTTGTGGTTTAACCTATCGCTATTATTATCGCTAATGTACGCGAGTCACCCAACCTTGACGACGTCATGTCTTGGTCTGTTCTTTATACATGCAATATAAATTATATTCCTTGTAAGTAAATTACTTCGTACGTCAATGATCTGTGGTTAAACATATCAGATGATTTTTTTCGTTGTAAAAGACCCAAAACGTAGTAAAATTTTTCACTATAAAGGGTAATTGACAACATTAGGTCGTGCTTGTGCAGAATAGTTGTTGCTTAACTGAAAAGAAAAAAAGAAACCTGGCCGGCAAAGTGCGAGTAGCAGTCGCTCACTGAGGGTTCAGCGCAAGCTTCATTACGCACATGTGTATTAGTTCATCTATACTGAGAATCGAGAATCTCAACGATTCTTGCCTGTTTTCGATATACAGGTAGATACTGGCAAGACATTGGTCCATGAAATTCCGAGGCCGTGTCTAAGCTTCTACAGTAGTTCCTCAGGCTAGACGGGACATACAAGAAGAAGCGAGCAAGGGACTTCAGTTTATGTATGCAGATATAGAAGATTTAACAGAACATATTTCCTTTACTTACTAAAACACAATTACAACTTACATTTTATGTTTGCATGCAGTAATTTTCGTCTATTATGCTTTTGACGTATGGTGAACACAATAATAGCAAAAAGATATTTTTTATACCATATAATTACAATTTAACAGTGTTCAGACTTATTTACTTTACTTGTAACGTGAAATTTTGCTTCTTGCCAAATTTCTTGATTCTAGGTGAACCGCAAGTACCCTATAAGTTTTGAAGAGTGAGTTCTTGAGTATAATATAGTCGTTGAATTGATTTAGAAGCCTAAAAATTTTATACCGACAAGGGACCATAGACCTTAATATGTGACATAAATTTTAACTTGATAACTCTACCCATTTCTGAGAAAAACGGTCCTTAACTGTCAGACACACAACGACAGACAGACAGACAATTAACCGATAGTTTGAGCATTCCGTTTTTACAGGCTGAGAACCGAAACACTGAGAAAGATATGAAATTTAAATAAAAGCTCAATGCACACCATTTTTTTCACAGTACACTCATGAAAGTGTTTTTTTTTTTACCACGGTATGCTAAAATGGTGCCGGCCGCGGTGGTCTTGCGGTTAAGGCGCTCAGTCCGGGACCGCGCGACTGCTACGGTCGCAGGTTCGAATCCTGCCTCGGACATGGATGTGTGTGATGTCCTTAGGTTAGTTAGGTTTAAGTAGTTCTAAGTTCTAGGGGACTGATGACCACAGATGTTAAGTCCCATAGTGCTCAGGGCCATTTGAACCATTTTGCTAAAATGGTCGGTGAAGTCCATTATATGAACTGCAATAACTAAGTGTAGGTGAATGGTTTTCTTGGAAGTATCATACACCGGTAATTACACAGGAACTAAATGCTGCTATCTTATCTACTGTAGCAGTGCCCTCTGTTACCGACACTCTGTTACGAATCTTTGTGTAATTTTCTTCCTTTCACACTGTTGTCTTCTTTACTTCCGTATCTCGGGACAATTCTGTGCTTTCACAGAAAATAATCTGAATGCAGAAAAGGGTGGTCAAACGACCGCCCTCCCCCCCCCCCCCCTCCCACCCCGTGCCATTTCACCGGCTTCCTGCAGCCCCGTTATTCATGCGTCTCGAAACTATAGCTCTTCCTTTGCTGTACACAAACCGCTCGTGGTTAATATTATGGCCTAATCGAAATCGAACTAAAGTCATCACTCCATAGATACCCCGCCGAAAAACTGGCGTTGTGGAGGGCACTGTTTGAGGTCCCTGTCCGGCCATCCAGACTGAGGTTAACCATGGTGTCCCTAAATTACTTAAAGCGAATGCATGGGTGATACCTTTGAAGAGGACGCGGCCTACTTCCTTACTCATTCTTCCCAAATCCGAAATTATAGTCCACCCTCAACGACCACACCGTCGACGGGCCGTTAAATCTTAATCTTACTACCTTTCTTCTTTCATTGAAAATCTACTGCTTTTGGTGCGTATTTCGCTACCATGTTCCTTATGCTATAGGTTTCATTTTCAAACGTTTTCGGACAGCTCTTCTATGACCCTTTAAGAGTACTACCAGCTCCACAATGTTAGAGTTGCATTTTGAGTACACGTGGGAATTCAATTATATCTATGTAATGTGTGTGTGCGTGCGCGTGCGTGAGTGCGTGCGTGTGTGCGTGCGTGACAAGAATCTAGGGAGATATACATAATACTGTCGAAAACAAATCTAAATATAATAGTCAGCTTCCTTATTTTCACATCACATACAGGAAAAAGTTGATCACATTGGACATCCCATCATTTCCAGTCAGGTTATAATAAATTCGTCGAAATAGTGACGACATTCAAAATTTAAAACAGGGGGAATGAAGAATACGGCTATGAAAGAGGGTCTGCCCTAAAAGAAGAACTTTCGTTTTAATGTTCCATTTATTTGCGTATGCTAGCGCATTCTGTGGATTACGTAACCACCGTCAGTGAGTAAGTAGTCCTTACAACATGAAAAAAATTGAATTAATTTTCCTGCGTCAAATACACTACGCCTTTGTCATCATATGCACTGCACACTCACATGGACGTATGATGATACTAGTAATTTGTCGCCGAACACCATAAACATTTAAATTAATACGTCGTTCTCTGCTAAACGTAAAAAAATAAAAAAATAAAAAATAAAAAAAGCGTTTGACAGGCCACTTCTGTCTTCACAAATTCACCTCAGTAAATGTGAAACATCCCCTTAGAAAAATTTGTGAATTACTGTGCTGATAAACGTCTACGTTATTACTTATTCTGAACAACACTAAACTAACACACAATATTTTTAGCGCAACGCAATCTGACTTTCAAAAATCAGTAGAAAAGAATGGCCCTGACTGACAATAACCTATATCTTTCATGAATCACTTACCTCACAAAAATCTTCGTTACTTGAACTACTTCGAAACAGCGAGCGCCAATACTGCCAGCTAAATAAAAGATTCTAACTACTGAAGGCACTAACTACTGATAGGTATGGTCGGTAAATGAAAGATTTTGATAGAGAAAAAACAATGTATCTACCTTAATAATGTTCAAAAGTCATTATATATATATATATATATCAGTTCATAATATCCAGTATTACAAATTTACTCTTTCTGGCGGACACACGTCCAGATCGTCCGCTCTTAAAATTCTGCCATCTCTCTCCCCACATCCACCACTGCTGGCGGCTCACCTCCAACTGCGCAACGCTACACGCTGTTCACGTCCAATTGCCCAACACTACAATAGCAAATATTCTAACAGTGCCAACCAGCCACAGACTGCACACAGCACAGCCAGTGATTCTCATAGAGAGCGCTACGTGACGTAACCAACGTAAAAACCTAAACAGCCTACTTACAAGCCTCCGTCCAGTTGTGTCTGCATGATTTTTCTAAGCCCTTACAGATTGTTTGGTAGATGAACAACTTTCCGAGAGTCAGCATAAACCCTTAAAAATATTTTGGCAGATGAACAACTTCCAGGGAGTCAGCAAATAAAGACATTTACTTCAAGATCTCGTATAATATATTAGTCAAGTTATTCTTGTGTTTTGGATGAAAACCTCTGCAAAAATTCCATTCTGATCTATGTGCTGACTTACGCCACTTGTAAGTATCCTCTCCAAGTGTGATTACCACATGTATTTGGGTGACTTGACATTTCCGCTCTCAGTACATAACAGCGGTTTCACCAGCAGAGCTTGTGCACTCGTCAGTGAAGTGAAAGCCTGTTCATTCGATGTTGACAGCCACCCGTAAGGTGAGTAGAAGCCGAGGACCTGTTTCATCGAGACGTCTCCCCCGTGCTACATGACAGCTGAATGTCAAACCACATCTAAAGAGAACAGTTACATAAGATGCTGCCAATCTTGCCACCATGTTACAGCAGGAGATATTTGGCTGACACGAAAGTCCCTCCAGCGGCAAGTCACTATCATCTAGTATTACCTCTATTTTATTCAAGGGTTAAGTTAGCGAAACTGTTTAGGTACCAGACGTTCCCTTGATCTTCTGGGATTTCTCCTCCCAGAGAGCTGCCAACAACATAATATATCGAGACAGTGTATAGGAGTCAACTTCGTGGCCTATGACTTAGTAATTTAATAAAGAATGTCATCTAATCCTTTACTTGTTTACGAAACTCATTTTGTTTCACAAATTTTCATCTTTCCGTACCTCTTAGCACCTATAGTATTTCCCCTATAGCATACGACGATAACTCGACATAATTGCATTATATTGCACTGAAGTGCTGAAGATGCTCTTTTCATAATGGTCGTCTTGTTGCCACATAGGAAATTTGAAAGAGACTTTGTTCTTAAGAAGGTAATCCCCCATTCTTACTTAGGTTTCGTGTCATGACCTTTCGAACTGTTTCAGACATCTGACTGAATTTTGTCATGACGTAATAAGTCCTTTCAGTTGAATTTCTCTGAGGCTATACACACTGTGGTACTGAATAGCTGAAAAGGCATTTCAGTTGAAGAGGAATAAACATCTGTGAAAAGGGCAATCACATAAGTTGGAAAGAAAAACTTAGGTACAAAGAACGTAAATGCAAAGAAACCATGGATAATAGAAGAAATACTTCAACTGAGCGGCAAAAGGAGGAAGTACAAAAATATCCAGGGGAATTGAGGAAGACAAAAATGCAGGTCGCTTAGGAACGAAATAAATAGGAAGCGCATTGAAGGTAAAGCGTAATGGCTGCATGGAAAATGTGAAGAAATCGAAAAAGAAACGATTGTCAGAAGGACTGACTCAGCATGGAAAAAGTCAAAACAACCTTCGTTGAAATGAAAAGCAAGACCGGTAGCATTAATCGTGCAATAGACATTCCACTGTAAAATGGAGAGGAGAGAACGGACTGATGGAAAGATTAAATTGGAGGCCTTTTTGAGGGGAAAGACATGTCTGATGATATAACAGAAGAAGAAACAAGAGTCGACAGGATCTATATAGGGTATCCAGTATTAGGATCAGAATATAAAAGATCTTTCGAAGACTTAAGAGCAGATAACTAGAACGATAGACAACATTCCATCGGAATTTCTAAAATCGTTGGGGAACTGGCAACAATACGACTACTCACTTTGGTGTGTAGAATGTATGTGACTGGCCATATACCGTCGGCCTTTAGGAGAAACATGATCTACACAATTCCGACCATAGTAAGAGCCGACATGTGCGAAAATTATCACACAATCAGCTTAACAAAAAAAAAAATGGCTCTGAGCACTGTGGGACTTAACATCAATGGTCATCAGTCCCCTAGAACTTAGAACTAGTTAAACCTAACTAACCTAAGGACATCACACAACACCCAGTCATTACGAGGCAGAAAAAATCCCTGACCCAATCAGCTTAACAGCCCACGCATCCAGGTTGCTGGCAACCATAACATACAAACGAATGGAAAAGAAAATAGAGGATCTATTAGATGACGATGAGGTTGGCTTCGGAAAAGTTAACGGCGCCAGAGACAGTTCTGATGTGGCGGCTGATAACTGAAGCAAGACAGAAGAAAAAGAGAGACACGTTCATGGGCTCTGTCGACCTGGAAAAAGCGTTCAGATTGTTAAATGGTGCAAGATTTTGAAATTCTGAGAAAAATAGGTTTAAGCTGTAGGGAAGAACGGGTAATACACAATATATACAAAAACCAAGAGAGAACAATAAGACTGGAAGACGAAGAACGAAGTACTCGGACTGAAAAGAATGTAAGGGATGTAGTCTTTCACCCCTATTGTTCAATCTATACAGTGAAGGAACAGTGATCGAAATAAAGGAAGGGTTCAAGGATGGTATTAAAATTCAGGGCGAAAGTATGTCAATGATAAGATAGGCTGATGATATTGCTATCCTCAATGAAAGTAAAGAAGAACTGCCGGACATGTTGAATGGAACGAACAGTCTAAAGAGTATAGAATAAGGACTGAGAGTAATTCGAAGAAAGGCGAAAGCAAAGAGACGCAATAGACATGAGAACAGCGAGAAACTTGATGTCAGAATTAGGAATCACGAAATAGACCAAGTTAATTAGTTCTGCTACCTAGGCACCAAAAAGCTCATAAACAAGGAGGACATAAAAAGCACACTAGCGCTGTCAAAAAGGAAATTCCTGGCCAAGAGAAGCTTACTAGTATCAGACATACGCCTTAATTTGGGGAAAGGAATATATGGAATACATTGATAAGAAGAAGGGACAGGATGATAGAACATCTGTTAAGGCATCAGAGAATAACTTCCATGGTACTAAAGGGAGCTGTAAAAGGTAAAAAAAAATTGTGGAAGGTAGAGATAGGAATACATCAAGCAATTAATTGAGGACGCAGGTTGCAAGTGCTACTCTGACATAAAGAGGTTACCACAGAAGAGGAATTCGTGGCGGGCAGCATCAAACCAATCAGAAGACTGATGACTCAACAAAAAGCTAAATTACATTAAACATACAAGTAATCTGACAAGTTATTGCGTATTTAGGCTCTGCCACTACTTCTAAAAAGCGTGAGACCGAGGATAGCAATTACTTTTGTTTCATTTTTCATTGCCCTGATTCCCTTCTTTCGCGAGTCCAGTGCCTTTTTTAAAAAGTGAGTTACAAAACTGAACTGCTCAAGCAATAAATAATAGTATTAGAAACATCCAGCACAAAAAATATTTTTAGTGTGTTACTTGGGATGTGGACGAGTAGATTGTTAGTACCTTTGGCACGGAAGAGAATCATCTAAAGTTGCCTCTGGCAATGCTACTTTCTCGGAATCGATCCTGGTCACCATGGAGCCGAATTTTAGGAATTCAACCAAATCGTTATTGTTAAGCATAGGTTTCCATGGCTGTTGCAACTGTCTGGAAAAGTCTTCAGAGTATGTGACCGCATTGTCAATATGTAAAATTCTCCGACTTTCCGCCCCCGGTTGTAAATTGCCTTCTACACGTTCTTTTACTTTTTCATAAATATGGTCTAGGGATAGCTTGGTAGCGTATTTGACTAGCAATCAAAATGTACTCCGTTCTTGTTCGAAACCGGACACTGCTTAAATTTTGATTAATAATCGGAATGGGAGGCAAAGGCTTCTGGCATAAAAAGTCACCCTCATTCTGTCAACGGCCTTGTCAAAGAGAGCGGAGAAGCGGACAGAGGTTCAGGGCACTCTCTTGTCCTAGGGGAGGGAAACTGCCCCGAAAGGCGGGAGAATCAGCAATGATCAACGACATGAGGATACAGAAGGCAATGAAAATCATTGCATTAGAGACACGTAGCTTGTAGCCACAGGACATGTGCCCTGTAATTCAAAAACTGTTATGATGATTTCTCCATTGGCAAAAGATTCTGGAATAGTCCCCCATTCCAATCTCCAGGAGGGGACTACCAAGGGGGAGGTGACTGTGAGAAAAAGATCGAATAACCAACGAAAGGATAACGTTCTACGAATCCGGGCGTAGAATGTCACAAACTTGAACGTGGTAGGAAGGCTACAAAATCTGAGAAGAGAAATGCAAAGTTCAATCTAGATATAGTAGGTGTCAGTGAATTGATATGGAAAGAAGACAAGTATTTCTGGTCAACTGAGGATAGGGCAGTATCAACAGCAGCAGAAAATGGTGTAACTGGAGTGGGATTCCTTATGGATAGGAAGATATAGCACAGATTGTGTTACTGCGAACGGTTCAATGATTGGGTTGTTCTTATCAGAATCGACAACAGACCAACACCGACAACGATAGTCGCAACCTGAAAGAAAAAAAAAAAACATAGAAAAAGTGTATGAAGATACTGAAAGGGTTATACAGTACGTAAAGGGAGATGAAAATCTAATACTCATGAGGGAATGGAATGCAGTTGTAGGGGAAGGAGTAGAAGAAAATGTTACAGAAGGATATGGGCTTGAGACAAGTAATGGGAGAGTAGAAAAACGAATTCAGTTCTGTAATAAATTTCAGCTAGTAATAGCGAATACTCTGTTCAAGAGCCGCAAGAGGAGGAGGTATACTTGGAAAAGACCCGGTGATACGAGAAGATTTCAGTTAGATTACATCATGGCCAGATCCCGAAATCAGATTGTTCGGCGGAACCCAGGAGCAGATATAGACTCAGGCCAGAATGTAGTAGTGACGAACAATAGGCCGAAGCTTAAGAGAGTTGTCAGGAAGTATCAATACACAAAGAAGTGGAATACAGAAGTACTAAGGAATGACGAGATACGCTTGAAGTTCTCGAAGGCTATAGATAGAGCATTGAGGAATAGCTCTATAGGCAACACAGTTGAAGAGGAATGGACATCTCTAAAAAGGGAAGTCACAGAAGATGGAAAGAAAAACATATGTACAAAGAACGTAAATGCGTAGAAACAATGGGTTACAGAAGAAATAATATTCAGCTAGTCGACGAAAGAAGGAACTACAAAAGTGTTCACAGCAATTCAGAAATAAGAAATACAAGTCGCTGAGGAGTGAAATAAATAGGTAGCGCAGGTAGGCTAAGCGGAAATGGCTGCGTAAAAAATGTGAATAAATCAAAAAAGAAATGATTGTCGGAAGGACTGACTCAGCATTTAGGAAAGTCAAAGCATCATTCGGTGAAATTAAAAACAAGGTGGTAACATTGGGAGTGCAACGGGAATTCCACTGTTAAATGCAGAGAGAGCGAATAGGTGGAAAGACTACAGTGAAGGCCTGTATGAGAAGGAAGATTTGCCTGATGTGATAGAAGAAGAAAACGAAGCAGGGGTCCGTTTCGAAGAAATAAGGTATCCAGTATTACAATCACAATTTAAAAGAGTTTTGGAGCGCTTAAGATCAAATAAGGCAGAAAGGATAGACAATATTCCATCAGAATATCTAAAATCATTGGTGGAAGTGCCAAAAAACGACTATTTACGTTGGTGTGTAAGTCTTGCGACATACCGTCTGACTTTCGGAAAAATATCCACACAATTCCGAAGACTGCGAGAGCTGACAAGTGCGAGAATCATCGCACAATCAGCTTAACAGCATAGCCATCCAAGTTGCTGGCAAGAATAATATACAGAAGAACGGAAAAGAAAAATGAGGATGTGTTACATGACGATCAGTTTGGGTTTAGGAAAGAGAAGCAATTCTGATGTTGTAGTTGATAATGGCAGCAAACCTAAAGAAAAATCAAGACACATTCACAGGATTTGTCGACTTGGAAAAAGCGTTCGACAATATAAAATGGCGCAAGTTGTTTGAAATTATAAGGAAAATAGAGGTAAGCTATAGGGAGAGAAGTATAATAAGCACTGAAGAGCCAAAGAAAGTGGTACACCTGCCTAGTGTCGTGTAGAACCTCCGAGAGCACCCAGAAGAGCTGTAACAGGACGTGGCATGAACTCGACTAATGTGTGAAGTGATGTTGGAGAGAACTGACACCATGAATCCTGCAGGGCTGTCCATAAATACGTAAGAGTGCGAAGGGATTGGGTTCTCTTCTCAACAGTACGTTGCAAGGAATCCCAGATATGCTCTGTGATGTTCATATCTAGGGAGTTTGGTGGCCAGAGGATGTGTTTAAACTCAGAAGAGTGTTCCTGGAGCCACTCTGTAGCAATTCTGGACGTAAGGGATGCCGCATTGTCCTGTTGGAATTGCCCAAGTCCTTCGGAATGTAAAATGAACATGAATGGACGCATGTGATCAGACAGGGTGCTTATGAATGTGTCACCTGTCAGAGTCTTATCTAGACAGATCAGGGGTCCTGTATCACTCCAACTGCACACGCCCCAAACCACTACAGAGCCTCCACCAACATGAACACTCTCCTGCTGACATTCAGGGTCCATGGAATCATGAAGCTGTCTCCATACCCGTACACATCCATCCGTGAAATGAGACTCGTCCGACCACGCAACATGTTTCCAGTCATCAACCAATGTCGGTGTTGACGGGACCAGGCGAGACGTAAGGCTTTATGTCGTGCAAGCATCAAGGGTAGACGAGTGGGCCTTCGGCTCCGAAGAGCCATATCGATGACGTATCGTTGAATGATTCGCACGCTGACACTTGTTGCTGGCCCAGCATTTAAATCTGCAGCAATGTGCGGAAGGGTTGCACTTCTGTCATGTTGAACGATTCCCTTCAGTCGTCGATGGTCCCTTCTTGCAGGATCTTTTTCCGGCAGCAGCGATGTCATACATTCGATGTTTTACCGGATCCCTGATATTTACGGTGGACTCGTAAAATGATAGTACAGGAAAATCCCCACTTCATTGCTACCTGTGCTGTGTCCCATCGCTCGTGCGCCGATATAACACCACGTTAAACCTTTATAACCTGGTACTGTAGCAGTAGTAACCGATCTAACAACTGCGCCAGACACTTGTTGTCATATTTAGGCGTTGCCGACCGATGCGCCGTATTCTGCCTGTTTACATATCTCTGTATTTGAATAGGCATGCCTATACCAGTATCTCTGGTGCTTCAGTGTATAATATTTACAAGTGCCAAGGGTGAATAATAAGAGTGGATGACCAAGAAAGAAGTGCGCGGGTTAAAAAGGGTATTAGGCTGGGACGTAGTCTTTCAGCCCTTCTATTCAATCTGTATATCGAAGAAGCAATGATTGAAATAAAAGAAAGGTTCAGGAACGGGATTAAAATTTAAGGTGAAAGTTCATCGATGATACGATTCGCTGATGACATTGCTATCCTGAGTGAAAGTTAAGAAGATCTACTGAAGGGAATGGACAGTCTAACGAGTACAGCATTGGATTGAGCGTAAAAGGAAGAAGGACGAAAGTTTAGAGAAGAAGCAGAAATGAGAACAGCGAAAAACTTAACATCAAGATTGATGGTCACGAAGTAGATGAAGTTAGAATTCTACTACCTAGCCATCAAAATTATCAATGACGGACGGAGCAAGGAAGACAGAAAAAGCAGAATAACATTGGCAAAAAAAGCATTCCTGTCCAAGATAAGTATACTAATATCAAATATCGGCCTTAATTTGAGGAAGAAATTTCTGAGAAAGTACTTCTCGAGAACAGTATTATGTGGTAGTGAAACATGGAACCGAAGATAACCGAAGCATCTGAGAATTGGTGCTACAGAAGAATGTGGAAAATTAGGTGGACTGATAAGGTACCCAATGAGGAGACGGTCCGCAAGTTTGACGAGGAAAGGAATATATGGAATAAACTGACAAGAATAAGTAGACAGGATGATAGAACATCTGTTAAGGTATCAGAGAATAACTTCCATGGTACTAGAGGAAGCTGTAGAAGTTGAAAATTTTAGTGGAAGACAGAGGGTGGAATGCATCCATCAAATAACTGAGGACGTAGGTGCAAATCCCACTCTGACGTGAATAATTTGGCACAAGAGAGGGTTTCGCGGTGGACCGCATCAAACCAGTAATAAGACTGATGACTCAAAAAAAAGGAAAGAAAGAAAACAACTCAGGAAGAAAGTCAGTTGTGACTATCTTCCACACATATGTCGCCTCTCCAAGTATGATATTCACCAGTTTCCAACAGTGGCCGAAACGTTGGAAAATTTTACATATTGACAATGAGGTCGCATAGCCTGAAGAATTTTACTGACGTTATGGTTCATGATGAAAGAGGCACCATACCACAAAATACTATACTGGAATTAAATACGGAAGAAGTAGGAAGAAATGAAAACTTATCCACACATAAAGGGAGGGCTGGTGCGCAGTTCAGTATAGACGAATAGTCAACAAACCTGCGGCCAGGTAGATCCGAACCTGGAAAGCTGAAACAGGTCGCACCATGAGTGGCAACAACGTTAAAATCTTTACCCTGACGGAAATCAACTCAGAGATGACGACGCATGAAATGCGTGAAAGACACGATACAACACAAGGAAAGGCCATTGGAGCCATCTGAGGAGTGAAGAGTTTATTGCAAATCTGTAACAGTTGCATTTCATATATTTCGGCGACTATTGCGAACAGACTGATTCATTCTCAAGCCTGATCCACTGAAGCTGCACTGAAAGTGCCTGATTTTAGCGACAACCTTCTGAAATTGGTAATGCGCGTATTACACAGTGACGGTGGATACGTGTCACAGTATACGTGTGCTCACAATACAATTCAAACCTTTGATTTTGACTTGTATTGTGAACATACACTCCTGGAAATTGAAATACGAACACCGTGAATTCATTGTCCCAGGAAGGGGAAACTTTATTGACACATTCCTGGGGTCAGATACATCACATGATCACACTGACAGAACCACAGGCACATAGACACAGGCAACAGAGCATGCACAATGTCGGCACTAGTACACTGTATATCCACCTTTCGCAGCAATGCAGGCTGCTATTCTCCCATGGAGACGATCGTAGAGATGCTGGACGTAGTCCTGTGGAACGGCTTGCCATGCCATTTCCACCTGGCGCCTCAGTTGGACCAGCGTTCGTGCTGGACGTGCAGACCGCGTGAGACGACGCTTCATCCAGTCCCAAACATGCTCAATGGGGGACAGATCCGGAGATCTTGCTGGCCAGGGTAGTTGACTTACACCTTCTAGAGCATGTTGGGTGGCACGGGATACATGCGGACGTGCATTGTCCTGTTGGAACAGCAAGTTCCCTTGCCGGTCTAGGAATGGTAGAACGATGGGTTCGATGACGGTTTGGATGTACCGTGCACTATTCAGTGTCCCTCGACGATCACCAGAGGTGTACGGCCAGTGTAGGAGATCGCTCCCCACACAATGATGCCGGGTGTTGGCCCTGTGTGCCTTGGTCATATGCAGTCCTGATTGTGGCGCTCACCTGCACGGCGCCAAACACGCATACGACCATCATTGGCACCAAGGCAGAAGCGACTCTCATCGCTGAAGACGACACGTCTCCATTCGTCCCTCCATTCACGCCTGTCGCGACACCACTGGAGGCGGGCTGCACGATGTTGGGGCGTGAGCGGAAGACGGCCTAACGGTAGCCCAGCTTCATGGAGACGGTTGCGAATGGTCCTCGCCGATACCCCAGGAGCAACAGTGTCCCTAATTTGCTGGGAAGTGGTGGTGCGGTCCCCTACGGCACTGCGTAGGATCCTACGGTCTTGGCGTGCATCCGTGCGTCGCTGCGGTCCGGTCCCAGGTCGACGGGCACGTGCACCTTCCGCCGACCACTGGCGACAACATCGATGTACTGTGGAAACCTCACGCCCCACGTGTTGAGCAATTCGGCGGTACGTCCACCCGGCCTCCCGCATGCCCACTATACGCCCTGGCTCAAAGTCCGTCAACTGCACATACGGTTCACGTCCACGCTGTCGGGGCATGCTACCAGTGTTAAAGACTGCGATGGAGTTCCGTATGCAACGGCAAACTGGCTGACACTGACGGCGGCGGTGCACAAATGCTGCGCAGCTAGCGCCATTCGACGGCCAACACCGCGGTTCCTGGAGTGTCCGCTGTGCCGTGTGTGTGATCATTGCTTGTACAGCCCTCTCGCAGTGTCCGGAGCAAGTATGGTGGGTCTGGCACACTGGTGTCAATGTGTTCTTTTTACCATTTCCAAGAGTGTATGTACACTGCAACATTTATCCTCCATCACTGTGTTACATGCATTGCAATTTTAGATGGTTGTCAATAAATTAAGGCATTTTCAATGCAGTCTCGGTAAGTCAAGCTTGAGAATGAACCAGTGGCTTTGAAACGAGTCGCCAAAAATTTATGTATAGCAACTGTGACAGATATTAATAAAATCTTCATGAAATAAAAGGGTTGCTCATCCTACGCCAACAAAATTTTGGAAGTGAATAATTATCTGAGGAGAATTTTGTATTGTCCGGATCCGGTGGAAACAAGTTACAACATGGGCCCAAAAGCTCAAGAATAAATCACCGCAGTACAAGCGGTCTTGAAACGTGCTGTATCAGTCATAAAACAAACGGGCTAGACTTGACAAGTACCATAGAACGAGAGTCTCCAAACACTGAGAACATGATTTAGAAGGGCAAGTAGATTCCACCAGGAAGGCCGCACTGCGGAAGAAAGTGCTCGCAGACGGAACAGCTACAGAGACCACAAGCAGCAATTTGAAGACCGCCTGCGGCACGCTGGACTAGAAAGCTGGAACCGATTCATGGCAAGAACCTACGTCTTGACTCATGGGGTACACCGAGACGAGCAGATGGCAGCTTGATAGAAAACTGGCAGCAATCAACACAGTTACTGATGCACACTCTCTTTGCAGACGACACTGCAGGTGACGAGTTTGATGAACACAGAGAAATGCGGAACAAAAGCAAGGAAGCGTCCGGTGGACACTGGACAGTTTGTCAAATTTAGGAAGAGGTGGTGGGGAATTAAATCCTGAAACTGAAAACAAATAAATCTTCTGGTTCTGACGGCAACCACGCTGAAGTTTTAGAAGCCCTTCATTTGCACATAGGTATATATATATATATATATATATATATATATATATATATATATATATATGTGTGTGTGTGTGTGTGTGTGTGTGTGTGTGGCAACTATATAACAAATGTTTATTACATGGTACAATACCAGATACACTACTGGCCATTAAAATTGCTACAACACGAATATGACGTACTACTGAAGCGAAATTTAACCGTCAGGAAAAGATGCAGTGTTATGCAAATGATTAGCTTTTCAGAGCATTCACACAAGGTTGGTGCCGGTGGTGAACCTACAACGTGCTAACATGAGGAAAGTTTCCAACCGATTTTTCATACGCAAACAGCATTGACCGGCGTTGCCTGGTGAAACGTTGTTGTGATGCCTCGTGTAAGGAGGAGAAATGCGTACCATCTTGTTTCTGACTTTGATAAAGGTCGGATTGTAGACTATCGCGATTGCGGTTCATCGTATCGCGACATTGCTGCTAGCGTTGGTCGAGATCCAATGACTGTTAGCAGAATGTGGAATCGGTGGAGGGTAATACGGAACGCCGTGCTGGATCCCAACGGCCTCGTATAACTAGCAGTCGAGATGACAGGCATCTTATCCGCATGGCTGTAACGGATCGTGCAGCCACGTCTCGATCCCTGAGTCAACAAATGGGGACGTTTGCAAGACAACCACCACCTGCACCAACAGTTCGACGACGTTTGCAGCAACATGGACTATCAGCTCGGAGACCATGACGCTGCATCACAGACAGGAGTGTCTGCGATGGTGTACTCAACGACGAACATGGGTGCACGAATGGCAAAACGTCATTTTTTTCGGATGAATCCAGATTCTGTTTACAGCATCATGATGGTCCCATCTGTGTTTGGCGACATCGCGGTGAACGCACATTGGAAGCGTGTATTCGTCATCGCCATACTGGCGTATCACCCGGCGTGATGGCATGGGCACCATTAGTTGCACGTCTCGGTCACCTCTTGTTCGCATTGACGGCGCTTTGAACAGGGGACGTTACATTTCAGATGTGTTACGACCCGTGGCTCTACCCTTCATTCGATCTTTGCGAAACCCTACATTTCAGCAGGATAATGCACGACCGCATGTTGCAGTTCCTGCACGGGCCTTTCTGGATACAGAAAATATTCGACTGCTGCCCTGGCCAGCACATTCTCCAGATCTCTCACCAATTAAAAACGTCTGCTCAATGGTGTCCGAGCAACAGGCCCGTCACAATACGCCAATCACTACTCTTGATGAATTGTGGTATCGTATTGAAGCTGCAAGGGCACTGTACCTGTGCACTCCATCCAAGCTCCGTTTGACTCAATGCCCAGGCGTATCAAGTGCGTTTTTACGGCCAGAGGTGGTTGTTCTGGGTACTGATTTCTCAGGATCTATGCACTCAAATTGCGTGTAAATGTAATCACATGTCAGTTCTAGTATATTTGTCCAATGAATACCCGTTTATCATCTGCACTTCTTCTTGGTGTAGCAATTTTAATGCCCAATAGTGTATATGGAAGGAAGCAAATGTGATTGCCTTGAAACAGGGTGAAGACAAGGATCCACAAACTCCGAAGTCCTACTAACGAATATGCCTTCTCTGTACTTCAGAGAAACAATATGGCAAAGTCGTTCAACAACAACAGGTGTCTTCTTGGACGAGCGACAGAATTGTAGTGGTGGATATGTCGAAGAAATGAGCAAGAGAGGAACGAACACTATGAACGAAATTATTAGACTAGCTAGTTAAGATTATAAACTACCAATGCAAACAATAAGAATCCATCGTAACATCAGCCTAACTGCGATCATAGGAAACTGTGGGAGAGCTTGTTTGCACAGATTTGTACTCATAACACGACCATTGGTAGTTAATCAGGTTCAATGCGAAATACTTCCTCATTGGACATGAGCTTTTGGCATTGTGCCAGTTGTGACGTCGCAGGTAATATCCATCTCTAGATACTGAGAAAAGCGGCGATGTGTTGGCTGAAGAAAGATTAATATCATGCGGTGCTGAATTTAATAGAAATACATGTCACAAGCGAGAAGCAAATTCGCAATGAGATACTCCACGACGTGACAGAAAGGATGAGATGATACTCAAACAGAGAGGCGCACCTACAATATGCTCCAAAATGTACGCTCTAAGGAAAAAAGAAAAAAAAAACATCACGAATGAATTATCTGAATGGAACGCCAATTGGTAGATGTAAAGCGTTTCTCTACCTCCGGTCTTTATGCAAGCAATTATTCGCCTTGGCATTGATTGGTAGATGCGTTGGATGTCCTTCTGTGAGATACTGTGCCAAATTCTCCCCAACTGGCGCGTTAGTTCGTCAAAATCCCGAGAGGGACGGACAGCCCAACCCATAATGCTCCAAAACTGGGAAGAAGTTGGGCACCTTTCTGCTCAAAGTAGGTTTGAAAAGCATGAAGACAAGCAGTAGAAACTGTCGCCGCGTGCGGAAGGGCTTTATCTTGCTGAAAAATAAGCCGAAAATGGCTTGCCATGTAGGGCAACAAAACGGGGCGTAGAATGTCGTCAACGTACCGCTGTGCTGTAAGGATGGCGCAGATGACAACCAAGGGGTTCCTCCTTTGAAATGTAATGGCACCACAGAGCATCCGTCCTGAACGTCGGGCCGTATGGCGGACGACAGTCACGTTGGTATCCCACCACTGTCCGAGGTGTCTCCAAACGCGTCTTCGCTCGTTATCGGGGCTCAGTTCGAAGCGGAACTGATCACCGAAGAAAATTCTACTCTAGTCAATGAGATTCTGCCGAATGTGTCAGAAACACTGCAAACGGACTAGTTGGTGTACAGAGGTAATTGGTAGTCGGCGCAAAGGGCACCCTCAACTCAGCCCCTTTCTGTGAGCCGCCTGCTAATGGTCCTTAGTGCCACTGAAGCACCAGTTGTACGTCGTATAAGTGATAATGATGAATGCGGGGCTCTGAGTGCCTCACCGACGACTTCTCGGTCCTTACTTTCTGTCGTCTCTCGAGGTCAACCTCTTCCTTCTCGATGCTGTGTTCGACCATGGTTCACCCATTCCTGCCAACATCGTCCAGTAGTGGCATAGCTCCTATTCAAATGTCGAGTGACTTCTCTATTACACTAAATGACACCTTTGAGGCCAACTGCACATCTTGTGTCAATTGCTGACATCTGCATACATTGTTAATGCGCCTGTCTGCGAGGCATAGCTACTGTCCAACTGAGTACACAAAATGGAATTCACAGAGACTTTATGTCCTGGTATCGACATGTCCTCTATTTACTATCCTTGCCAACTGCGCGGTGAAATTGCGCTGCAGTGTCACACATTCGGCCGCAAAACTTAACAATTTTGCATTTTACGTCGATACCTCTATGAATATCAATTAGTAAGCAATTTTCATAGCTCCATCGTGGTGCGACGTTCTTTTTGTCTTAGAGTTTAGAACAGAGACAGGAAATGAGACGCCTGAATTTCTCAAGAGGCCTGACATACTTCTTGATGGGTCGTCGGCCTTACGCCACATTCTGTCATCGAACTGGTATAAGACAAATCACCGTATGTGTCCGTGGTGGAGAAGGAACGACAGAACGTATTATCTGTGGATGTCTGCTGTAAGCCGATGTTGCAAATACTGATCGGTAGCACCTGAATTGGCACTGAAGATACTGCACTGTGAGGCAGAATATCGGATCCTGGACAATATTGCCGACGCTGTTTCGAGAAAAGTTTGGGTAGGGCCTTACCTTACCTATGAGCCGCCGTCTACTGCACTATGGGATGTTGGCGGCAGTAGATGTAGAAGCAGCGCAGCGAAGAATTCTGGGATCAATAGTTGTGGAAGCCAACAGAGCACCCACGGCGATCGTAATAATGCCAGCATAATGAAAGCGCACCCCTGTACCCTGTCTCGCCACCCAGAGAACTAGACCCAGGATTCACTCCTCATCGGCAGCAACGCTGCTACCTCGGAACAGTCTTGTCGTTCCCTGCAACCAGGAAGCCGACAGATATCAGAAGGGGCAGACGCAACCACAACGTCGTCCACAGCGTCCAGAAACGGCGGGTTGTGCCTACGAACTGTGCGAGACATGGAGTGCATTGTGGAAGATGGAAAACGAGAACTGGCGTTATTGCTGCTTATAAACTGTTTGAATTAACTATCGTGTATACTAGTGACAGATAGGAGGAAAAAAAGATTTATGGCAATAGTAGTAGTACACATAGTTAGATTTAGAAGTAGACTTAGTTTTATTAATGATAAGAATAGTTATGCTATTGGACAGTAGCATTGTGAAGGTTGTAATTAGTAGTATCGTTAGTCACCTACGTATAGAAAAACGTTTACTGTTAATATTAATAATTTGTGTAATAATGATTAAAAGTGGTATTTAAATTATAGAAAACAGGCTACAATGTAGGCTATTAAACAAATAAATTCAAAACGTATAATAGAAGCTGGAACGTGTATGCGTGCTTGAAAATGATCATAGACGTCACACATGAGTATTGAGAAATAAGCCCTTTTATTTCAGAGATATGCAGAATGAAAATTTCTAATGGCCAAGATAACAAAGTCACTAACGCGTTATGACTCGAAAATTTGGTATAAAATGATTACACAACACACGCTTTCGTAATTTATCCATAGCGGAGAGAACTGAGGGTCTGCGTACCTTAATGGCACGTGTCGTACATGAATGAATTCCTTCGTAAGAGGTATTGAATACTATGAGCAGGTTTTAGCCTTTCGATTATAGTGGCCAGCTGTGAGATGTGTTGGTGCCCCAGTCCCGTGCACATAGACACGCAATGCAGAAACTACTGAACTGACAGAATGATCATCTAAAACGACGTCGTGTCGTGCATGTTATTGTTACCAGTTCAGTGAGGCGGCGCTACCTCAAGTTACTATCATTCCTCAACCACGGATTAAAAAAAATTGTTCAAATGGCTCTAATCACTATGGGACTTAACATCTGAGATCACCAGTCCCCTAGACTTAGACCTACTTAAACCTAACCAACCTAAGGACATCACACACATCCATGCCCGGGGCAGGATTCGAACCTACGACCGTAGCAGTCGCACGGTTCCGGACTGTAGTGCCTCGAACCGCATGGCTACAAAGGCCGGCAACCACGGATCGATGGGCGAAGATTTCGTTATGAGAGTGGCTTTGACTTGTAACGACCCAAGTGTATGTTATACAGTGTAGGAATTGTTCTATTTTATTGCGTAGAAGCTATTTCGTTATTCTCTGTTATAAATTTTAAAAAAGACTATCAGTAGTAGACCAGTTGTAAAAACCTGTATAAAGTAAGCAGGGAGATGACAGAGCACTGAGGGCACATATGCCATCTAATGGCAGTAGGGTAAAGTAAGGCAGCTAGCCGCTAAGGTGCTGTCAGCAGCCTGCGAAGTACACTACCAATAATCTGTAACTGTGTTTTAAATATTGTAAGATGGCAAGAACTATGAGCCTTACATGAAGTCATTAAAGATCACCTAACTCACGTTGAGCGAACGGTAGGGCTGAACAAAAGTGGAAACGCGTCGATTTACTGGAGGCTAGTTTATCCCAGGGAGTTGACCGAGGCCGGCTGGGAGTGGCGAAGGGAAGCGACAATAGGCAGCTTAGGGCGGCTCAAGCGGTAACGGGGCGCGGCCTCCAGCTGCCTTAAGATGAGTGACAGTGAGTGGGTGGTTGACCCCATGCTGGTGTACTGGGAAGCAGACAGAGAACTTGTACACCTGTTGATAAGTGTCCGTCATCCCGTTTTCAGTGAAACATGCGAGAAAGCTGCACATAGCTATGGTGGAGCAGTCAACAGAGACCAAAATATGCGTGTTCGTGACTATAGCAGCTTCACACTAAATTAACGGTCCGCAGAGTCTGAAATAAATCAGATGAAGAGCGACAGAATGAAATACGCCAGCCTCCGATGGGAACGTAGGACCAAGGAATCTGAAGTACTCTCCTGGGAGTCAGAATTCTAGAAAAATTGGTGTTTTGCACAGACGCTAACCGTGATGGGTGGCCAGGGAGGAGCTAAATAGCAGAAGTTGGGAGGAAGGGAAATTTTGTGGGAATTTGTTCACTTCCCAGAGTAGGCATTGGTCGGCACTGGGAAGCGACGCATAATTAACGCTACTTGCGCTGCAATTGGCGTAAGTGATTTTTCTGGAGGGGAAATTTAGGTGAAGAGCGGACTGGGAGAAGTCTCCATAGAGGTCTTCTGTTCCGAGCTTGCCTAGAGTGCGGACGTGGCGTTCTTTACTCAGCTTGTCTGAGAAAGGGTGAGCATCTCTGCAGTTTAGGACTTAGCAAATGGAACGATTGAGCTTGGAGATAGGACGTTTTGGTGCAGCTATGTATTGAGCAAGATAGCTAGAAGTGAACAGACGAGCGCAGCCTTGCAGCACCACAAGGTCGGCCGAAGTCCGCACAACGACGCCGCCCCGCCACGCTGTATTCTGTGATATTGCGCCCCCTCCGGCCACTGATTAATTTGTTGGATCACGTCGGCAAAATTTCCACGAGGGTTTCATGGGCCCTGTACTGTAGAATTCTTCTAGCACTTCTCATTACGCCTGGGTCAGTCGATAGGAATTCCTTTTGATTTATCGCGCTTTACTCCACGCATACGCAATTTGTTACCACTGCCTGTTAGGAGAGTCATGTAAAGTGATGATTGAAGGTCGTGAGGTAAAATAAATCTGTGCTAATTGACTGCATCTGTTTTCAATCAAGTAGTTGAAATCCCAACTAACTTTCTTAATTAATTTTATGTTCTACATTTGCGTCTGGTGTTCAATAGCTGAATATAACATCAATGTGCACCCCTTTTAATTAAAAGGGATCAATTCTGAATCAATTAATGTCAACACTGCCACCGCAGTTCAATCAGGAGTCACAGGGCCTTATTACTTCCTTTGCGTTATCCGACATTGCGGCAGTTTTGCACTCTCTGATGATCTGTTAGTCAATTACCTGGGGTGAACACATCAAAACCAGATAAGTGACGGGTGGGGTGTTGCAATATATAGTTGTAAATAGTGTTTTTCGTATTAATCAATCTATATATTGTTAAGTAGATCTTAGTTTTATAAGTATTATGAACCTTTGTAATTAAAGTTTTACGAGTCATGGCTTTAGGTTTAAATTAAAATCTTAAGGAACTTCCCCACAAGGGTAGAGCGGGAGAAACGTTGCGAAAAAAAAATCCAGAATAGTTCTCTTGGTGAGTTGGAAGGGTTGTGAGGTAGCATGTGGTGCGATGCCGACGTATTGTATTGTGTGGTGATTAAAATGAGCACAGTCACTGTTAAACGGCCTCGAATGGACGGTAAATTATTGTTACCCATAATTAAGCAGCTATTTGTCAACCAAGCAGAGGTGGAAGGTTATTACGATGGCTAGTGGGAAGTCGTTGTTTGCTGTGAAGAAGACAACATCCACCTTGCAGAATTACCCACTGTACTGGTAAAATATTATGATGGCAATTACGATTTGGAATCCACTGTGTAAAAGCTGCTAAACATCTATCGGTAGCAAAATCTCGTTGGGCTGCAATACTTTGCTCAACACCACAAAATGACTGAAGTATTTATTTATGTGGTGAAGTGTAGTATATTCTATTTTTTATAGTGATGGGCATATTGTAAAAATCACGATTCGTCGTCCTCTTGTACGAGTTAATACAAGTTAAGTGTTTAAAAGCAACAAGCTTTATCACAGTGTTGTTATTTCAGTAGATGTTTAATGTGTCCTTTTCACATACTGTGATATTTAATCAGCAACATTTTCATATCATAAGCTGGTTATATGTAGGCTTACGCAAAGTGGTTAAAATTATTATTGGCATATTACACAAAGCATCAGATAGTGTCCGAAGTACCAGCTATTTTATTACTTTGATAAGCATAACAAAAGTAGTTGCAGAAGAAGACAACAAAAGGCATAGTGCGCATTTTCATTACTATAAAAAAAAATATTACTGTGGTGTTTAGAACACACGATTTTACTGATTCATGGTGTGTGACAAAGTAAATTTATGTTTCAACAAAAGTGCAGGAAAGTGCTTTTGTTACGTTGCACTAAAGTACTATCATTTCAAAGATTCTTCACGTTGAAAACTATCAGGAAACATCAGTGTAAAAAATCTTATTTTCATTCAATGGTCATTTCTGTATAAAGATAATGTTAAAGAAAGATGTTTATTAGTTACAAAAATTACAAATAACACCATCACAGTAGCTATGCATCTTCAATGCTTAGCTGGATATTTTTACTCAACATTTCAGTCTTATTTTACATAAAAGTGTCTCAAGTTTAAAAATAGATTTATTCTGCGCTGATGAAAGCGTCTTTTGCTGCGGTAACAAAAGTAATACATGTGTAGGATCCATATTGTCCATATGCAGTGTATGTCGCTTTCAAAGTGGTTATGACTTATATTGTGTGCTCTCTTCCACTTTGTTTGCTTGTCAAGTTACTGTATCAGTTCCAGTTATTCAAAAATGAAGATTCTGTTGTAAGGGCTTCGTTCTGCAGTGCTTAGAGCGATTAGTGAAATCAACACTGAGGTCTTACTGCACGGGAGTTTCCGACCATTATAATTACGAGTCCGATAGCTAACCACAGTCATTTATAGGTGAAAATTAATCCATATAGACAGCCTCTGTGGCCGAGCTGTTCTAGGCGCTTCAGTCCGGAACCGCGCGACTGCTACGGTCGCAGGTTCGAATCCTGCCTCGGGCATGGATGTGTGTGATGTCCTTAGGTTAGTTAGGTTTAAGTAGTTCTAAGTTCTAGGGGACTGATGACCTCAGCAGTTAAGTCCCATAGTGCTCAGAGCCATTTGAACCATTCTGATCCATATAAGCATAGTCTGGGTGGGGCATCGCAGGCTCCAGCTGTTACTTTACGTAAAACAAAACAAGATGGGAGTCAGATAGTGTGGCATTTTCATATGGATTGGTTACAAAGAATGATCATGAACTGCGTTTAACCTGCAGTCTACTGTCAAAATCCTAGACGAACATTCTTTACATGACTATAAGGACTTTCTAGCCTACTATTTCAAGTATTGAATTCACACGCGAATGTAACATCACTCACGAAATATGTAATTCTAATTTAAAAATCAGCCTTTATACTTTAAAAGTGGGTAACATCTTCCAGATTATCTTAGCAGTAAGTGAATGAAGTATGCTATAATGAACTTCCAAGCATTTCTGAGTTAGCAACCCGCCTGTGTTTATTGCAGTGCGCGGGAACGTGCGATCGAGTAGCCTCGCGCGGAATAACAGCAGTAAACATTGACAAGCTAACCACGCACGCAAAAAATAAATTACGCCATAGAATATAGGCTGGATTGATCTTACTGTAGTTCTCATACGTGGTCAATAGCATGTGTCTCCATGAGACAAAGGCGATTACCTTCTGAACACCGCGCAGCCTCGAATTAGTTCTCCAACTCAGAACCGGAGTAGCCTAGTAATAGTTAACTTTATTCAAACAACGAAGCCACACGCCTTGAAACCAGCAAACGGTTGCTAGTAGCCGAGAGCAAAACGTCTCGCCAATGACTTAATAGTGACACAGTGATTGAAGAAAGAGGTTGCCAAAAGCTCGTATCGATATAGTAAAGGCGGTTAGAGCGAGCCCTCATAGATTATAGCAAAATAAGGTACAGTACCCTATGAGAAGGAAGGAGCACCTTTCAGAGTCGTTCTGCTTTTCGTGTGTTTAGGAAACAAACAAAAAATTCGGAGTAGGTATTAAATCCATAGACAAGAAATAAAAACTTTGAGGATAATGGAATGCAATTGAGTTAACTCGGGTGATGCTGAGGGAATTAGGTTAGGAAATGAGACACTTAAAGTATTAAAGGTGTTTTGCTATTTGTGGAGCAAAATAACTGATGATGGTCGAAGTAGAGAGGATATAAAATGTAGACTGGCAATGGCAAGGAAAGCGTTTCTGAAGAAGAGAAATTTGTTAACATCGACCATAGATTTAAGTATCAGGAAGTCGTTCCTGAATGTATTTGGATGGAGTGTAGCCATGTATGGAAGTGGAACGTGGACGATAAATAGTTTGAACAAGAAGAGAATAGAAGCTTTCGAAATGTGGTGCTACAGAAGAATGCTGAAGATTAGATGGGTGGATCACCTAACTAATGAGGAGGTATTGAATAGAATTGGGGAGAAGAGGAGTTTGTGACACAACTTGACAATAAGAAGGGACCGGTTGGTAGGACATGTTCTGAGGCATCAAGGGATCACCAATTTAGTACTGGAGGGCAACGTGGGGGGTAAAAATCGTAGAGAGAGACCGAGAGATGAATACACTAAGAAGATTCAGAAGGATGTAGGTTGCAGTAGGTACTGGGAGATGAAGAAGCTTGCACAGGATATAGTAGCATGGAGAGCTGCATCAAACCAGTCTTAGGACTGAAGGCCACAACACAACATCAAACATTCGTTATACCGTTTCCCCACATAGTGACAGGGTGAATCTGTAGGCGCTGACGTAAGGTCTCTGCAAAGAGTTCACTGCACAGTGTGTATGTAGATAAACAGAGTTTTTCAGAGCCCTATCGCGCCGAGCCATTCACGCGAACTGTATAGGCCGATATTCAGAGGACATTTGTTTCCGACAGTTTGAGGTCTGGCGTTTGAATCACAGAGGCTGGCCTCCGGCACAAGCGAAACAACACCCGTACGACGGAGACTGGGTGATTGACGGGGCGAGGTCAATGTTTGCGGGGCGCGGCTGGGCTGGTGCGCGCCGCTCTGCCGTCCGGAACGTCCTTGTGGCCGTGGCGTGGCGGCAGCGCTTCCGACCGGTGTGGCGTAGCGCGGCGCGGGCAGTCGCCTGGAAACGGGAGGAGGCTTCTTGCCCACGGCTGCGGCGCCGGCGGGTCCTTTTTCACGCCCTCCTAATGCGTTAACGTCTCCATTGGCAGCAATTTATAAACAGCCTTTTCTTTGTGCGTCCAAGCACGCTAGCGGAGTGTCCCATACTCTCGGATCAAAATTATACGCGTCTTAAACTGAGTAGCCTGCTATGATTTGATTTCATTAACTACTAGCTGAGTTCGCGGCGCCGCCCCGGTATGTACACAGTGTTGAGTATTGTACCATAGGAATCAAGGGAGAGGATGAATTAGTGCAGAGTCTACATCTACATTTATACTCCACAAGCCACCCAACGGTGTGTGCCGGAGGGCACTTTACGTGCCGCTGTCATTACCTCCCTTTCCTGTTCCACTCGCGTATGGTTCGCGGGAAGAACGGCTGCCGGAAAGCCGCCGTGAGCGCTCGAATCTCTCTTATTTTACATTCGTGATCTCCTCGGGAGGTATAAGTAGGGGGAAGCAATACGTTCGATACCTCATCCAGAAACGCACCCTCTCGAAACCTGGACAGCAAGCTACACCGAAATGCAGAGCGCCTCTTTTGCAGAGTCTGCCACTTGAGTTTGCTAAACATCTCCGTAACGCTAACACGCTTGCCAAATAACCCTGTGACGAAACGCGCCGCTCTTCTTTGGATCTTCTCTATTTCCTCCGTCAACCCGATCTGCTACGGATCCCACCATACTCAAGTATAGGTCGAACGAGTGTTTTGTAAGCCACCTCCTTTGTTGATAGACTACATTTTCTAAGGACTCTCCCATTGAATCTCAACCTGGTACCCGCCTTACCAACAGTTAATTTTATATGGTCATTCCACGTCAAATCGTTCCGCACGCATACGTCCAGATATTTTACAGAAGTAACTGCTTCCAGTGTTTGTTCCGCTATCACATAATCATACAATAAAGGATACTTCTTTCTATGTATTCGCAATACATTACATATGTCTACGTTAAGGGTCAGTTGCCACTCCCTGCACCAAGTGCCTATCCGCTGCAGATCTTCCTGCATTTCGCTGCAATTTTCTAGTGCTGAACCTTCTCTGTATACTACAGCGGCGATAACATTGAATAAAATGTTCTCGGGTTTCCAACCGCGTCAGCTGCTTAAAACTACACGAGCTTCCGGCCAAGCACTACTTGGCCATTGTCAAGTTGTATGATTGCCAATGGGCTGTTGGTGCGCCCTTATATACGCTAGCTGCCGGCTGTGACGTCACTGGTGCCCGTGACTTGTTTTGAGTCGGCGTTCGATGTGCCCTCTTAAACCGCGCGATCGCTGGATCTCACGCGGCGCTGAGCTGCAAGTCACCGTCTCTATTCAGGGTGTTTGCGGTAGTTTTCATTTCAATAGCTTCCTTTATTAAACTGTCCCAGAAGCCGTCAGTCCGAACCACGACAGAGGTATCGTCAAATTTTATGTGATGTCCGTTTTCTAACGCATGCTCAGTTGGCGCAGATTTCTCTGGATAGCGTAGGCGATAATACCTCCCATGCTCTTTCCTGCGTTGTTCCACAGTGGGCGCTGTTTGTCCGATGTACTTCTGGCCACACTCACAAGGTATTTCGTAGACTCCAGGTGTTCTGAGACCTACTGCGTCTTTAACTGGTCTCAGTAATTAACGAATTTTCGTTGGAGGCCTGAAGACTGATTTGATCTTGTGTCTTTTCAACAGGCGGCTTATCTTGCCCGACAAAAGACACAAGATCGAATCAATCTTCAGGCGTCCAATGAAAATCCGTCAATTACTGAGACCACTTAAAGACGTAGTAGTTCTCAGAACACCTGGAGTCTACTAAATACCTTGTGAGTGTGGCCAGAACACATCGGACAAACAGTGAACACTGTGGAACACACAGGAAAGAACATGAGAGGTATTATCACCTACGCTATCCAGAAAAATTTGCGTTAGCTGAACATGCTTTAGAAAACGGTCACCACGTAAAATTTGACGATACCACTGCCTTGGCTCGCACTAACGGCTTCTGTGACAGTTTGATAAAAGAAGCTATTGAAATAAAAATTACCGGAAACACCCTGAATAGAGACGGTGGCTTGCAGCTCAGCGCTGTGTGTGATCCAGCGATCGCGCGATTTAAGAAGGCACATCGAACGCCGACTCAAAATATGTCACTAGCACCAGTGACGTCACACCTGGCAGCTAGCGTATATAAGGTCGCACCAACAGCCCATTGGCAGTCATACCACGTGACAATAGCCAAGGAGTGCTTAGCCGGAAGCTCGTGTAGTTTTAAGCAACTGACGCGTTGGAAATCCGAGAATTTTATACAAGGGAGAGGATGTTCTTTGGTGGCCAGTATCCTCTTTCTACAACACAAGAGCACACACTTATTAACGGGGTTCTTTATAGCATCACTGCTGGTGAGACACAAGCCCCTTTATAAACACTAGTCCGCTCGCTATACGCTCTCCTAGCTGCTGATGTGAATTGACGGACGCCAACTCGAATAGTGACTGTGAATCCGACAGAGACAGTCTGAGACTGAGCCCTCCGGTTCGCGGCGGCAATCTAAATACTCGCAGTTGAGAGGGCGTTGGCGGCACATTGCTGGAGAGTCTGTCTTTGGCTTCTCTCTTGATAGGCGGGCTTGATCCAGTGCCTCCTATCGATCTTCTGTCTACATCTTTGTCGGCCATCGTCCTGGCGACAGCTTATGCCAGCACATACAGGGTGTCTCTCCTAAGAGTCTTCAGGCGCCTCTTCTCTGGTATTCCAGCAGACAAATTGCAATTTCGTTTTTACTATGTGTAGCTGGAGACATCTCAGACAAATAATACTCATCAAATCTTTCATGCGACTCTAAATCTCGACAGAAAGAGTCTGGTTGTGTACCTTTACAAATAAAATTATGTTTAAGTCGTAATTTTACATGCTCATTCTATAGCGAGGTCCCAGATTAGGCTAGTGTTGTGGACATTTGCTGACAAGGACAGTAAAATACGAAGAGCAGCCAGTACTCCAGCAGTGGCTGAGTAGTGCTGCTACTGCTTGGCGGCAGCAGAGTGGGGCGGGGTGCTGCCATCGCTGCTAGGTTACTGGCTGCTCTTCGTTTTTTACTGCCCTGTTAATAGATATCGATAACAGGCATATTGCACAAGAATAATTTGAGACCACTGTATAGAATGGGCACGTAAAATTATTTTGTTTGTAAACGTAGGCAGACCGACGCTTTCAGTCGACACTGAGAGTCCCACAAAAAACGTGATGAACGTTATTTGTTTGAGATGACTCCAGCTAGAAACAAGAAAAAACGAAATTGCAAATGTTTGCCGAAATACCAGATAAAAGGTGCCTGATGACTCTTAGGAGAGACACCCTGTGTATTCCAATTTTCTATTAGCTTATTTCCTACTTCCTCCTCATTCCATCCACTTCCTCCAGCCCCTCCCTCTGTCCATTTCCTCCACCCCTATTCTCTTTCCCTTTCCTTTCGACCCTCTGTCCACCTCTATCTACTCCTCTCTCTGTCCATGTGCTTCTTCCGCCTCTATCCATCTCTTCTCCTCCTTCTATCTGCCCCGTCTCCTCAACAGGTCGAGTGTCGTGTCTGGATACACTGTCATCCAGGCGAATGCTGCGCGTATATGCACTGCGCCACAGACACAGGCCGATGGAGCCAGCATTATTGTATGGGGGACATTCTCTGAACTTCCATGAGACCTATGGTAGTAATCGATATGTCCATGACAGATGCGAATTACGTGTACATTATTGCAGACCACTTGCTTGTATTAATGGCTGATGTCCTCCCCAACGGTGAGGGCATCTTCCAGAAGGATGACTGTCCGTATCACAAGCCCAGAATCGTAGGTATCTTGGCCACCAATTCACCGGATCTCAATCCGATGGGACACATCTGAGACGCTATGGGGAATTAGCTTTGCGCCCACAAAACAATGGTCCGTAATATTCGGGAACTGCGTGACCTTTGAGTAGACTTGTTGAACCATAAATATATTTCCGTAAACTCTTTTCGAGCCTTTTTTTCATGCAAATATTAGATACTTATTTTCTCAGCTTGATGTTAGGTACTCACTGGCAGGAATATTGGGAGTGTTGTGGTCAACGACCTATACAGGTTCAAATGGCTCTGAGCACTATGGGACTCAACTGCTGTGGTCATTAGTCCCCTAGAACTTAGAACTACTTAAACCTAACTAACCTAAGGATATCACACACATCCATGCCCTAGGCAGGATTCGAACCTGCGACCGTAGCAGTCCCACGGTTCCGGACTGCGCGCCTAGAACCGCAAGACGACCGCGGCTGGCACCTATACAGGGGTTCAAAAAAGTGACGGATACTTTGAGATGTTGTAGTACTACCGAAACAAGAAAAATAAGTCCAATAAACATGGGTCTCGAGATACGTACTTTTTGAGATCAGTCCAACAAACATGGATCTGGAAATGCATACTTTATGCGATAAACACGTGTTTACATGAGATGTTCACTGTGGCGTCCAGTCATGACAATGCACCCCTCTGCCCTCCGGCGTAAGGAATGACGCTCCCTTTGAACTATACCCGGTTGTTATACCTGCTGACACCCACTGAAGAGACGACCCTGTAGTGTCCGCACATCGTTGATTGGCGTGGCATAGACCAACTCCTTCAGTTGCCCCCATAACCGAAGTTCTAGGAGTTTGAGGTCTGGAGAACGAGGACGCCAAGGTATGTGGCCCTTCCAACCAATTCAGCGGTTCTGAAATGCCTGCGTCAGATGTGTGTTGTGTGACAAAAGTGTGCTGGTGCGCCATCGTGCATGAATCACATTTCCAACAATGGCACAAACTCTAACAAGGTAGGCAATACATCATTGAGAAAGTCCAGATAGTGCTCTCCAGTTAACCTTTGTGGTAGCACATACAACCTATTAACCTATCACCAACTACGCCCGCCCATACGTTGATTGAGGACCGGTGTTCATGCCCTTTTTTCTGAAGTGCTTGGGGATTTACATCTGCGCATACGTGCTGGTTATGGAAATCCGTAACGCCACCTCTTGTGAACACTGCCTCATCGGTAAATAGAATCTTGGATGTCAACGGTGGATCTGCGGCACATTTCTGCAACAGCCATTGACAGAACCGTCGTCTCACATGATGATCCTGTGGTCTTAGGGCCTGAACGAACTGTAGATTATAAGAGTACAGCAATTGTTCATGAAGTACCCCCCAAATAAGAGAGTGAGACACTCCTTCTGCTGCTTCTAATAGTCGCCCACTGGTCTCAGGCGTTTGTGCTGCTAATAATCGCACACTGGTCCCAGGGGTTTCTTCCACCAAACGTAGCACACGCTCCTCGATGTCATGCATGCGGACTGTGCAGGGCCTTCAACTGTCAGCCTTCCGAAGTGCAAAGGTACCTGTGTCCCTCAGACGCTAGAAAATTCGACCGAACATCTTATCAGAGGGCACCCGGCAGTTTGGATATTTTTCAGCATAGAGTGAATAGGCTCGCGGGCTACGTCCATTTGCTAAACAACAATAGAATATTATATCCGCCATTTCACTTGTCGAGTAGTAGGCTTCCATTGCTAACAAATGTTGGAAGAGAAAATGTAAATTTACTACACTATTTGTACGTACAAACAGCGCAACAACATTAAACACAAAAGTGAATCCGCATTTGAAAGAAGGTGAAACATCACGATACATACCCAAGGTTGACAATACTGTACAATAGGGCTCACAAACGGAAATTAACATAGCCTACAACACGACTCAAACCACACAACAGACTGCAGACCACTTCACGGTAGGTAGACCATTGTGAGAAAGTCATCATAATCTCTGTCGGCACATTTGACGGAGAGCCAATGCAACTACTGTGCTGTTATCTGCAACCAAGTGTCGCGCAGACCTTCCTGTAAACAAGTGTTTATCTCGGAAAGTATTCGTTTCTGGCCCATATTTATTGGACTTATTTTTCTTGTTTCGATGAGTACTACCACCTCTCAAAGTATTCGACACTTTTTTTGAACACACTCTATAAACAACGTAGACTGGCTACGGCGCTGCCACATTCGAAGGCGACTGAAAACTTAGTCGCCATGTTTTATAACTTCATTTTACGTGATATAGATGTCTGCCAGGACGGAATCATACGGTTGTGTTTATCATGCAATAACATTTGCTACTGCCAGTCGCGATTTTTTCTTTATTTATTGTTCGTACAACACTTTGCCACAAATAATTTCCTAGTATAAAATGGTTTTTTCGTGTGTTCTGGCATCTCAAGCTTAATGTTCGCGATGTGCGAGATGCTGGATTATTCTGGTCACTTTAATGTAAACATGCGCGTTTCTGTAATTACAGATGTATCTTACCCAACAGACACTGGTGCATTTCCGTACAACGCTTACAGTTACTACACCTTTGACTTGGATGACGTTTAGCGTGTTTCGCGCCAGAAAGTTCTGTCTTATATATCTGGCAAAGAAACATACTGGGGGATCAAAAGTATTTGGACACCTGGCTGAAAATGACTTACAAGTTCGTGGCGACCTCCATCGGTAACGCAGGTGTTGGCTCACCCTTAGCCTTGATGACAGCATCCACTCTCGCAGACATACGTTCAATCAGGTGATGGAAGGTTTCTTGCGGAATGGCAGGCCATTCTGCACAGAGTGCTGCAATGAGAGGAGGTCTCAATATCGGTCGCTGAAGCCTGGCACGAAGTCGGCGTTCCAAAACATCCCAAAGTTGTTCTATAGGATTCAGGTCTGGACTTTGTGCAGAACAGTCCATTACAGGGATGTTATTGGCTTGTAACCACTGCGCTACAGGCCGTGCACTATGAACAAATGCTCGATCGTGTTGAAAGGTGCAATCGCCAATCCCGAATTGCTCTTCAACAGTGGGAAGCAAGAAGGTGCTTAAAACATCAATGTAGGCCTGAGCTGTGTTATTGCCAGGCAAGACAACAAGGGGTGCCAGCCCCCTTCATGAAAAACACCACCACATCATGACACCATCGCCTCCGAATTTTCCTATTGGCTCTACGCAAGTTGGCAGATGACCTTCACGGAGTATTCGCCATACCCATACCCTGCCAGCGGATCGCTACATTGTGCACCGTGATTCGTCACTCCAAACAACGTTTTTCCACTGTTCAATCTTCCAGTGTTTACGCTTCTTACACCAAGCGATGCGTCGTTTGGCATTTACCGGCATGATGTGTGGCTTCTGAGCAGCCGCTTGACCATGAAATCCAAGTTTTCTCACCTCCCGCCTAACTGTCACAGTACTTGCAGTGGATCCTGATGCAGTATGTAATTCGTGTGTGATAGTCTGAGTAGATGCCTACCTATTACACATTACGACCCTCTTCAACTGTCGGTGGTGTCTATCAGTCAACAGACAAGGTCGGCTAGTACGCTTTTGTGCTCTATGTGTCCCTTCATGTTTCCGCATCACCATCACATCGGAAACAATGGACCTAGGGGTGTTTAGGAGTGCGGAAATCTCGCGTAGAGACGTATGACGCAAATGACATCCAGTCACCTGACCACGTTCGAGGTCCGTGAGTTCCGCGGAACGCCCCATTCTGCTCTCTCACGATATATAATGAATGCTGAGGTCGCTGATATATACTACCTAGCAGTAGGTGGCAGCATCGTGCACCTAATATGAAAAATGTATGTTTGTGGGTGTCCGGATACTTTTCATCACATAGTGTATATAGATCGTTGGTAGGCACAGAGAAAGCAGGCAACATTAGTCGCAAATACAGATTTTAATACAGGATTCGAAGGTTTAATTATCGTTGCTTTTGAGAATTCCATATAGGCTATGTTGGCTAGAGATTTTTCTTCTAAGGTCATATTTTTTGCGTGGCTTTCAGCACTCCTTATGAGAGATAGGACTATCATGTTTCATATCTCATTGTGTTAAGAGTTCTTATTGTCGGAAAGGAGCGGTTATTAGATGCCATAAGGTGAGAAGAGCGTAAAAATTATACAGAGTTGGCCGCTACTTGTTCTCGCCTTATGTTGGTTACCCACTGTTATTTTAGTTTGTTGTTTTTCAAAGGAATTCTGTACAAAAAATGAAGACAAGCTTAGAGTTTATATACATACGTAGCCCCTGTGCCTATTGTAGTTATGACTTAATGCTAATGTTACTCTGGAAAAGTAGTTGGATGTCAGTACAGTAAGACGCACCGCATAAAAAGAAGTCTACTGGGATTATATTAGGAGAGCGTGGAGGCCAAACCGTTGGTCCATCACGACCAATCCATCGCCCAGGAAAGGTCATATTGAGATAGGCACGGACGTCAAACCCCAGTGAGGCAGTGCACCGTCTTGCTGAAACTAGAAACCGGGGTGATACTGAAGCAGCTGAGGAACAGCATACAGTTTCAACATGTCCAGATAGACTGCAGAAGTGATGATAGCCTCAGTGAATAAGAATGGCCCGTTAATTCGATTGTGCAATAGCACGCAACAAACATTCACCTCTGGACTGCCTCTGGTGCACTCCATAACCTCGCCAGGGTGTTGTGAACCCCAAATGCGCACATTATGGCGATTCACTACTCCACTGACAAAAAAGGTCACTTCGTCGGAAAAGGCAATTCGTCTGAGATAACCATCATCGTCCTGAATACGTGATAGCATTTCGACCGCAAAGCAAACCGCAAGCAAACAGTTTGGTGGAATGACACAGTCAAGGCAGCCTGTAAAAGGGAAAAGAACGCATATCAGGTAGACAGAGAAAATTATGTTGAAGAAAGAAACAAAGCCAAACAGATAATTACAGCATCCAAGAAGAAGTCTTGGGAAGACTTTGGAAACAGTTTGGAGACTTTGGGGCAAGCTGCTGGAAAACCATTTTGGAGTGTAATTAGCAGTCTTCGAAAGGGAGGTAAGAAGGAAATGACAAGTATTTTGGACAGGTCAGGAAAACTTCTTGTGAATCCTGTGGATTCCTTGGGCAGATGGAGGGAATATTTTGAAGAGTTGCTCAATGTTGGTGAAAATACGATCAGTAATGTTTCAGATTTCGATGTACAATGGCATAGGAATGAGGATGGAAATAGGATCACATTTGAGGAAGTGGTGAAAATGGTCAATAGATTGCAGTGCAATAAAGCAGCTGGGGTGGATGAAATTAAGTCGGAACTCATCAAATACAGTGGAATGTCAGGTCTTAAATGGCTACACACGATAACTGAAATGGCCTGTGAGTCGGGACAGGTTCCATCAGACTGGACAAAAGCAGTAATCACACCAATCTTTAAACATGGAAACAGAAAAGATTGTAACAACTACAGAGGTATCTCTTTAATCGGCGTTCTGGGTAAAATCTTCTCAGGTATTGTTAAAAGGAAAGTGCGAGTATTAGTTGAGGACCGAGTGGATGAAAATCAGTGTGGGTTTAGGCCACTTAGAGGTTGTCAGGACCAGATCTATAGCTTACGGCAAATAATGGAGAAGTGTTATTAATGGAACAGGGAATTGTGCCTATGCTTTATACACTCCTGGAAATGGAAAAAAGAACACATTGACACCGGTGTGTCAGACCCACCATACTTGCTCCGGACACTGCGAGAGGGCTGTACAAGCAATGATCACACGCACGGCACAGCGGACACACCAGGGACCGCGGTGTTGACCGTCGAATGGCGCTAGCTGCGCAGCATTTGTGCACCGCCGCCGTCAGTGTCAGCCAGTTTGCCGTGGCATACGGAGCTCCATCGCAGTCTTTAACACTGGTAGCATGCCGCGACAGCGTGGACGTGAACCGTATGTGCAGTTGACGGACTTTGAGCGAGGGCCTATAGTGGGCATACGGGAGGCCGGGTGGACGTACCGCCGAATTGCTCAACACTTGGGGCGTGAGGTCTCCACAGTACATCGATGTTGTCGCCAGTGGTCGGCGGAAGGTGCACGTGCCCGTCGACCTGGGACCAGACCGCAGCGACGCACGGATGCACGCCAAGACCGTAGGATCCTACGCAGTGCCGTAGGGCACCGCACCGCCACTTCCCCTCAAATTAGGGACACTGTTGCTCCTGGGGTATCGGCGAGGACCATTCGCAACCGTCTCCATGAAGCTGGGCTACGGTCCCGCACACCGTTAGGCCGTCTTCCGCTCACGCCCCAACATCGTGCAGCCCGCCTCCAGTGGTGCCGCGACAGGCGTGAATGGAGGGACGAATGGAGACGTGTCGTCTTCAGCGATGAGAGTCGCTTCTGCCTTGGTGCCAATGATGGTCGTATGCGTGTTTGGCGCCGTGCAGGTGAGCGCCACAATCAGCACTGCATACGACCGAGGCACACAGGGCCAACACCCGGCATCATGGTGTGGGGAGCGATCTCCTACACTGGCCGTACACCTCTGGGGACACTGAATAGTGCACGGTACATCCAAACCGTCATCGAACCCATCGTTCTACCATTCCTAGACCGGCAAGGGAACTTGCTGTTCCAACAGGACAATGCACGTCCGCATGTATCCCGTGCCACCCAACGTGCTCTAGAAGGTGTAAGTCAACTACCCTGGCCAGCAAGATCTCCGGATCTGTCCCCCATTGAGCATGTTTGGGACTGGATGAAGCGTCGTCTCACGCGGTCTGCACGTCCAGCACGAACGCTGGTCCAACTGAGGCGCCAGGTGGAAATGGCATGGCAAGCCGTTCCACAGGACTACATCCAGTATCTCTACGATCGTCTCCATGGGAGAATAGCAGCCTGCATTGCTGCGAAAGGTGGATATACAGTGTACTAGTGCCGACATTGTGCATGCTCTGTTGCCTGTGTCTATGTGCCTGTGGTTCTGTCAGTGTGATCATGTGACGTATCTGACCTCAGGAATGTGTCAATAAAGTTCCCCCTTCCTGGGACAATGGGTTCACGGTGTTCTTATTTCAATTTCCAGGAGTGTAGATCTAGAAAAGGCATATGACCGGGTTCCTAGGAGGAAGTTATTGTCTGTTCTACGAGATTATGGAATAGGAGGCAAACTTTTGCAAGCAATTAAAGGTCTTTACATGGATAGTCAGGCAGCAGTTAGAGTTGACGGTAAATTGAGTTCATGGTTCAGAGTAGTTTCAGGGGTAAGACAAGGCTGCAACCTGTCTCCACTGTTGTTCATATTATATAAGGATCATATGTTGAAAACAATAGACTGGCTGAGTAAGTTTAAGAGAGTCGAACACGAAATAAGCAGTCTTGCATATGCGGATGACTTAGTTGTGATGGCAGATTCGATTGAAAGTTTGCAAAGTAATATTTCAGAGCTAGATCAGAAATGTAAGGACTATGGTATGAAGATTAGCATCTCCAAAACGAATGTAATGTCAGTGGAAAAGAGATATAATGGGATTGAGTGCCAAATAGGAGGAACAAAGTTAGAACAGGTGGACAGTTTCAAGTAGTTAGGATGCATGTTCTCGCAGGATGGAAACATAGTGAAAGAACTGGAAGCGAGGTGTAGCAAAGCTAATGCAGTGAGTGCTCAGCTACGATCTACTCTCTTCTGCAAGAAGGAAGTCAGTACCAAGACTAAATTATCTGTGCACCGTTCAATCTTTCGACCAACTTTGTTGTGTGGGAGCGAAAGCTAGGTGGATTCAGGGTACCTTATCAATAAGGCTGAGGTTACGGATATGAAAGTAGCTAGGATGATTGCAGGTACTAGTAGATGGGAACAATGGCAGGATGGTGTCCACAATGAGGAAATCAAAGAAAAACTGGGAATGAACTCTATAGATGTAGCAGTCAGGGCGAATAGGCTTAGATGGTGGGGTCATGTTACACGCATGGGAGAAGTAAGGTTACCCAAGAGACTCATGAGTTCAGCAGTAGAGGGTAGGAGGAGTCGGGGCAGACCAAGGACAAGGTACGTGGATTCGGTTAAGAATGATTATGAAGTAATTGGTTCAACATCAGAAGAGGCACCAATGTTAGCACTGAATAGGGGATCATGGAGGCATTTTATAAGGGGGACTATGCTCCAGACTGAACGCTGAAAGGCATAATCAGTCTTAAATGATGATGATGAGTCATATCGACGTGTACTGTCATTGGGCAACAAGGCCTGAACGATTTGCACTTTGTATGCACGAAACAATGAACGTTTGTGTAAAATGTCATGGAGAGAGCTTTATGGTATCTGTAATTCACGTGAGGCCTTACAGCTTCCACCCTGAATGCTGAGGTTCTTGGTCGACCAGACCTCGGAAGGTCAGCAACCGATCCTGTGTTCTTGAACTTCTCATACCAGGCTTAAATACTCTTGACATCAGGTGGATTCCCTCCAAATGTTGTCTGGAAGTGTCTCTGCAGTGTGGTTGGTGATCGTGTCTCATGGTACCACAGGACACACTGTGCCTTCTTCTGATTGGGTAACATGGCTTCTTGGGCACTGAACCTTTTCCACTACTTAAGTACCCCGAACCTAAAACAGAAATAAATTTTTGGTTGTTGTAAACAATTCGGCACAAATTTCATACTTGTATCTTATTTCTAGCGTGAGTTATCAATTTATGTAATCGAGGAAAGTCTCTTCGGACACCCTATATGATTCTCAGACTGACTTCACACATGCCGAAAACTTTCGAATTCATTGAACGTTTCTTACATTCATTTACTTGTACTCACGCTGACATTGTTCGTATTAACAAGGGTTTTGGTATTGTTCAATATGAGATGAGGCTCTCTTTTCCTTTCGTAGTGGTCTTCACACATCGCTATGGAAATACGGCAGGTCTGTAAGATCTCCCACAACTGTGCTACAAATGTACCTGTCTAATTTCTCTTTAATTATTGTCATTTATCCTTCACGTTTTCTTTGCTGCGTAACATCAATCATCGAACTTTTTGTTTTCTCAAAGGCTCTTAGAATGCTGTTACTAAAGTTTTCAACCATTGCAGACCAGCAAGACCACGTGTTTGCCTTAGCCCCGTCGCAGTAACTCGTTTCAAAGTCGTCAGGACGGTCCCTGGAAGCACGTCCCGCGAGATGAGGGATGAGGCAGGGCGGGACCGCGGCCGTGGCTCCTGGCTGCCGCCGTGTGACGTCTCGCCGAGCCACGCCGCGCTTCCTCCGCCGCCGCCTTATTGTGGAAACACTACACCTCCGCATCGCCCGCCAGCCTCTCAGTAATCGAATCTTCCCGCTGCCTTCTAGGCGGCGGCAGCGCAATAAAAATAGAAAGCCGCTAACGCAGAGTGAGAACTGTTCCCTAGTCTCCCGCGAAGGAATGTCGAAGCTTTCAAAGTTCCAAGTGCTTTCCTCCTAAAGACTCAACTTGTGGCTTTCGCGACTCGGAGGTTTTTTGTTCAAAATATTGTATTCAGTAAGTGCAGATGTTATTCGTCTGCACAAACACTTGTCTGTCTTACAGCGCTTTATTATCCTACTGGTAGTAGCTACATGGCTGGCAACTAAAAGGTCTGCAGGTAAACGTGCCCCATGTCACCAGTTAAGTGTGTCAACACTATCGCCTCACGACGCTTGTGCGGCCACCTTTATGCATTGGTCTTTAAGCTCATCAGCAGAGTGAATTTAGAGCAGTGTTAAGATTATGGACTCTGCTCTGACATTATCATTATCAGCATAAAAATGGCTGAAACGATGGAGATTGGTTCCTAGCCGAGCTGCTCACTATTGTATCAGAATTTCATTTGTTGAAGCTCGCGCACCTCATCATTTTTATATATTTAGCTGCCCCTATTATGCCTCGTTTTATCACTACATTCAAACGTAGGAACGTAGTGGGCTTAAGAACGATTATTTCACTCTGTGATGGAGTGTGGAGCGGTCTGAAACTGTCTTCCCAATTTCGGGAAATTCTCTAACCCACCGAGCAATCCTGTGACGGCGCGCGACCCGTCTTCGCAGCTTCATCCCTGTCAGCTCTCTTACTTTCAAAACTTATGGAACCACTCCTGCGTGTCTTGCAAGATTACCTGTCTTGTCCCTGAGCTATGGCTAAGCCTTTTCTCAGCGATATGCTTACTTCCAAAAATGGCTAGTCGGTCAAGGTGTCTAGCAGAGCTTCTGTGAAGTTTGGGAATTATGATACAGGCACTAGCAGAATTGAGAGTAGTGCTTGCTGCATCGTTCAGTCAGTAAGGATCCCAGGTTCGCCACACAGTTGGGATGTTGTACGGAGTTTGACAATGAGCTTATGTATTTCTGTGCTTAATTAATTAGATGTGAAATAATAAAGTGAAAGTCAAAACTTTGTCCTGAAAGTCATGTCTAAGCCACGTCTCCACCGTATCTTCCCTTCGAGGGGCTATAGCCCGCAACGTTTCGCAGTAAGATTGTAAGGTAGGACGTAAGGCACAGGCGGAAGTAAAGCTGTGAGGACGACTGCCGGCCGAGGTGGCCGAGCGGTTCTAGGCGCTACACTCTGGAACCGAGCGACCGCTACGGCCGCAGGTTCGAATCCTGCCTCGGGCATGGATGTGTGTGATGTCCTTACGTTAGTTCGGTTTAAGTAGTTCTACGTTCTATGGGACTGATGACCTCAGAAGTTAAGTCCCATAGTGCTCAGAGCCATTTGAACCATTTTGAGGACGGCTGCTGAGTCCTGCTTGATTAATTCAGGTTGTAGAGCGCTTTGCGGCTATAGGCCAAGGTCCCACGTTCCAGTCCCGGTCCGGCACACATTTTTAATGTACTTGGTAATTTCATTTCAAAATATCTTTATTTTCGAAATTATTAAGGAAAATAAAAACGTTGACAATATGAAAAAATATTTAAAGTAGTCCATCAATCAGAAATTTCGACACCTTGCTCACCAAGTGTGTTATTGAAGTTGTAAGTTTTTTAGGGCTCCGTACGTCAGTCGGTGAAAACGGAATGCTTATAGGATCACTTCCTTGTCTTTCTGTCCGTCTATCTGTCGACCTGTGAATACCCGTTTTCCTCAGGGACGGATAGAGAAGTCAAGTTGAAATTTGTATCAGATAGGAAGGTCTTTGGACCCTTTTCGGTGTAACAAATTTAAGTTTCTGCGTCAAGGTGTTCAAAAGATGCGGCCATTTATGTTATATATTTTGAAACTCACTTCTCCTCTTTTTTTTTTAACTTTGTTACGGCAGTATTCAGAGAAATTTTAGTTTACACTAGAGATTTTTCTTAGATTTTAGCCGAGTGAGATGTGTGATAAAAACAGCTATTTCCTATATCGTTCGCGAGGACGAGCGTAGTTCAGAACGTTCCTGGGACCCACGAGAAATATGGGTCCTACAACGAACTTGTGACATCACACTAGCCAGCTTGTCCACCATACTTCGCGAACGCTCGGCTTCAGGCGGGACCCACAGGAAATCAATATGTCAATGTGAAGGTACCCACTAAAGATCTTAACCTTTTCGTGTGCTATCGAGAGCTTGCGTACATTTAAACGCACAGTTAAGAATTATTAAACTCATCTGACATAGTCACTCCCTCCTCGCCGAAGACAGCTGCTGGCACTCGTAAGACCAGTAGTTTCACGTGCTCTGACGTAAGCGCCGTGGCCTGTCTTTGTCGTGGGCCTCGAACGTACCTGGGCAGCGCAGAATTAGTAAAATAACAGTGAATGAGCCATACACAGGTCGCCGTGTTTTAAACGGTGCGAGTGCCACCTGATGCAGGTACCGTTAGAGTCTGACGCTCACTGTGTGAAGTAGTGGCAGAGTCTCGGATGCCTGCTCTAGCAGACTGAGTTGAGTCGGGACTGAGATAATATTATCGTTCATTTATGGTATTCGTTATTTACTTTTCGTATAATGGCCAAACAAGACTTGAACAACTGTATTTAAATGCCTCTGAGATTTCTATATTTTCCTTGACTTTTCTGTATGCCGCCTGTATGGAGAACCAGTCGCCGAGTGGAATGCTATTGGAACTTTCCACTTACGGATGAGCAAAATAAGAATCTAAACTGGAGGCCGATAGTTACTGAGATTCGTAGTGATGAACTTTAGTGCTGGGTGAGACTTTACAAATAAAAATGAGCCCGGAGCTGTGAGAAACAAACGTAAAAGGGCTTGTTTTGAATGAGGAAATATTATTTGTTAATACAAATAAGTTATCTTCAAACGGTGTATTGGGATAAGACGAATTAATACACAAAAGCATTGTGTACTGCCTTATAGTCGGAAACAGGAAAGTAACTAGCACAGTATCTTTCAGCAGATGTGGGCGCAATGTGAACAGACGGATTAAATATAGTTCATAGGCTTCTACGGTAGGTATCAATTTGGATAAAATAATTTTGGATATTGGGCCGCATTGTTGAAAACTACTAAAACACCAAAATTACCGACATAACGACCGACTTTCTGCGGCCCTCTTCAGGGCGGTTCACAGTTGTATATTGACGAATGATTTCCTTTATATAGTGTCATTTCCGGTTTTCTGGTGGCTACCGACGTCACGTATCTGAGATGTCACTGGACTATTTAAAGGTGTTGTTATGTGGGAGCTGTACGGTACGCTATTGATTGTGCTACCCTGGTGGCTGATTGGAAGACAAGTCTACTAGGTGAATGGCAGAAGATAGTGTATCGGCTGGGTGTTGCCTGCGCCACGCTGGTAAGTGACTGGTAGGCAGCCTCTCGTTGGTTACTGGAAGGCGGGAGTGTTTTCCCGCAGCGAGGCGTTAGGGCCGCACGGCAGTTCTCTCCCAGCCACTGTTTATATTGTTAAACACGGGTCAAGTGGTGGCGCTGAGAGAGCGATTAGACTCACGTTTCAGAGCATGAACTTTATCTACGATTGGTACTGATCAGGAAGTCATCTGTTACCGAAAACCACCAGGAACGTGGCAGCCGTATCAAATTTCAAGAACCTCGCGTGCCTGTGTGGCAGCTGTGGCTGCAACAACGGAAAATAAGAAATTCTATTGAAATAATTGAATGCCCTAACAACATGAACAAGGGGGATGGCTACAAGTTACCTACGGCCTGGCTGCCAGAGATTTCAGCCCGGCGAACCGCGTGTGTTTTGCAGTCAGCAGCACCGCTGGACCCGGGTTTAACAGTATAAACGCCGGCCGCTGTGCTCTAGCGGTTCTAGGTGCTTCAGTCCGGCGCCGCGAGGCTGCTACGGTCGTAGGTTCGAATCCTGCCTGGGGCATGGATGTGTGTGATGTCCTTAGTTAGGTTTAAGTTGTTCTAAGTCTAGGGGACTGATGACCTCTGATCTTCAGTCCTATAGTGCTTGAAGCAAATTTGAACAGTATAAACAGTGGCCGTGAGAGAATGCGCCCTTAACGCCTCGCTGCAGGAAAGCACTGCCCCCTGGCCACCAGCTGCCAGTTTTCTATTCCCTTCCAGTCACCAACGAGAGCTTGACTACCAGTCTATTACCAGAGGGGCACAGGCAACAAGCCGATATGCTACCTTCTACTAATCATCTAAGATATGCCTTCCAATCAGTCATCAATGTAAAAAGGGAGCAGCATGTCGTCCTGAACGGGGTGACTTCAACAAAAACAAGCGTAACTTCAGGTGTGCCCCAGGGCAGCGTAATTGGTCCTCTGCTTTTTTACAATTTACATAAACTATCTGGTTGACGGTATTGACAGCGACATAAGACTGTTTGCGGATGATGCTGTAGTCTACAGGAAAGTAGTATCACACGAAAGTTGTGAACAAATCAATGAGGATATGCAGAAAATAAATGCGTGGTGTAATGACTGGCAGTTATCTCTCAATATTAGTAAGTGTAACGTACTGCGTATAACAAGGCGAAAATTCCCATTAATGTATGAGTACAAAATAAATGTCCAGTCTTTGGAAGCGGTAACGTCCGTCAAGTAACTGGGTGTGACTACTCGAAATTATCTCAAATGGAATGATCAGACTACACAAGTAACGGGTAAGGCGAACTCTAGATTGCAGTTTATTGGTAGAATCTTGAAGCGATGCAGTCCTTCAACAAGGGAAACAGCTTACAAAACGTTAGTTCGTCCAGTCTTGGATTATTGTTCGTCTGTATGGGACTCTTACCAGTTGGGTCTGATTCAAGAGGTTGAGAATGTCCAAAGAAGAGCGGTAAGATTCGTGACTGATACACTTAGACATCGCGAGATCGTTACAAATCTCATAGAAAGGTTGAAGTTGGACACACTTGCAGATAGACGGCGCGCTAAACAGAAGGGGCTGCTCACTAGATTTCGAAATCCGATCTTCACCGACGATGTAGAGCATATATTATTACTATCAACTTTCAAATCGTGCAATGATCACCATTCAAAGATAAGGGAAATAAGAGCTCGTACTGAGGCGTTAGACAGTCGTTTTTCCCTCGTACGATCCGCGTGTGGAACAGAGGAGGGGGGGAAATATGATTTTAGCGTGAAATGTGCCTTCCACCACACACCGCTTGGTGCCAAGAGGAATATATATGTAGATTTAACAGCCACCCCGCCGCCCTCTCCCCTTCCCACGCCACTGCACAATAACAACCTCTACAAATTGTCCAGTGACGTCTCAGATACGCGTCATCGGTAGCCACCAGGAAACCGAAAATGACAGTATATAAAGGGAGACATTTACCAGCATACAACTGTGGACGGCCCCTGAGAGGACTGCAGCGGGTCATTCGAAACGTCGCGTATTTTGTTGTTTAAATCACGCGGCCCAATACCAAAAATTATTTTATCCAAGACGGAGTGAGGATTACAGGTAACGCTTTAAGGCTATTTTCATCTTAGGCCTACCTATACAGGGTGGTCCATTTATCTTGACCGAGCCAAATATCTCACGACATAAGCGTCAAACGAAAAAACTACAAAGAACGAAACTTGTCTAGCTTAAAGAGGGAAACCAGATAGCGGTATGATTGGCCCGATAGATGGCGCTGCCATAGATCAAACGGATATCAGCCGCGTTTTTTAAAAATAAGAACCTCCATTTTTTACCAGCTGTTTGTCTAAAATTGTGAGCCATATGTTTGTGACTATTACAGCGCCTTCTATCACAAAGCGAAAAATGTGGTTCAACGAAAAGATTCATATTTCTTTACGTGCTACAAGAAGATGTAATAAAAAATGGGGGTTCCTATTTTTAAAAACGCAGTTGGTATCCGTTTGCCCTGACAGCGCCATCTAGAGGACCAACCATAGCGCCATCTGGTTTCCCCCTTCAAGCTAGACAAGTTTCGTTCTTTGTAGTTTTTTCTTTTGACACTTATTTCGTGAGATATTTAGCCCGGTCACGATCAAAGGACCTCGCTGTATAAAGGAAGACATTCATCAGCATACAACTGTGAACGGCGCTGAAGAGGACTGCAGCAGGTCATTCGAAACGTCACAAATTTTGTTGTTTACAATGGTGCGGCCCAATACGTAAAGATGGATTGAAGAGTACAGGTTACACTTTGAGACTATTTTCAGATTGGGCCTACCTGTATACGTGATCTTTAGGCACTTATTGCGTTGGTTTAAGGGATAATTTTGTAATGAGAACTCACGTGAATGAATAGTGAGCATAAAGATAGCACCACAGAAATAGAAAGTCAACGTCGTCGTCCCGAAACGACAAGGTAAATGCAAGCTGCGCCACATACTAGTGCTTAATGTATACGCGATACGTGTGAGCCGTTAATAACTAGGCACGGTGTGACGCTAGCTGGACGGGACGGGCAGGAGGCGCCGGGCACGTCACGCCGTGCTGTGCTGTGTGGGAGCGGCAGGGCGACAGGCTGCACGGGGCGGGACGCTGCACTCTGCTCGCTTCCTGAAACACGACGCCGCGCCGCGCCTCACAGGGCACAGGGGGCAGGGAGGGAGGGGACGTGTGTCCGCGGCTCTGTTTCGCCGCTGCCAGGCGGACGCCGTGTCGCAGCCGCTGTCGCCGCCGCTCGCATGTGTGCCGCGGTGTTCCGCATTTGCGGCCTGCCCACGGCGAGGTCGTGCTACTCCAGTGACAGCACATCTCAGATTAAACTACACAGTCTGGAAAGGAGCCACCACGTCGGGTTACGAAACACGCAAGCACATAAATAACAAGTGCTTTTTCCACCGGACGAGTAATACCCATGTGCGTTTTACTGCTAAGTGTCTACACTCCTGGCCATTAAAAAATCCAGTACCAGGAAGAACACGAAATAGCGAAATTTTCTTATTGTGTGTAAGCAGCAGGAAGAACACACGATTAGATTTGTAGGTGGTATTGGGCTACACACAGTGTGCGAAATTTAGAATAGAAAGCTGTCATGTACGGCAGCAACAGTTGCTCTAAACCAGATGGACATCGATTCGGACAGAGTTCGCATGACACATGGAGGTACGCTTTTCCATGCTGCTTCAGCTCTATGCCAGACTTCACGAATCGCAGTGGCTAATGTGTGGTGGCGTCCGCGTATCTTGGCAACTCATGATCAAATTCTTTTCGCTGGTCAGGTATCCAGAGAACGTGATGGTCGGGAGAACAGCTTAACATTCTCTCTTCCAATGTCGGTCAGGACAACATAGGCAGCACGTGATCTTATGTTACCTTGGTAAAAAATAACGTTACAGATATCTCGAAAGCAGGGCGCAGTCGACGGCCTTAACAAGATAGTATGATAGAAATGCAATGGCTGCTGTCCGGACTACCGGCTGTGCAATCCAGAGGTGGTCCTGTTGCGTACCCAATAGTACACTGTACCATCTCGCCAGGTGCTGGCTCCGCACGAAAATGACGAATGCAATGTGGCAACGTTCGTTGTCCTGACAGCCTCCACACACGTTCAAATGGCTCTAAGCACTATGGGACTTCATAAAATTTTCTCTGGCTTCAGCCGCGTCATGTGATTAAAATGCCACGAGCTTTCGACAGAGCTCTCCCCGGTCATTGTCAACTGGCAAGACTGACTGCTGTGTCGCCGTGGCCGCGTCGTTATATAGCCGCACTGCTGGCTGTGACGTCACTGGTGCTCTCTTATGCGCCGTATATGGTAATGTTTTCATCCTGCGTCCGTCGCGAACCTTTTAACCTCGCGTTGGCCGGATCCCAGGCAGTGCTGAACAGTAAACCGCCGTCCTTGTGTTTTCAGAGGTTTTTATTTAAATTGCTTCTTTTTTGACGCCATGCCAAAATCCGTTCGTCCTCATGACGACAGACGTTTCGTCGAATAGAATTCGGTGTCCATTTTCAATGCCGTGTTCTGCCACTGGTGATTTTTCTGGATAGCCTAGGCGTAAGCACCTCTCGTGTTCCGTCCGGCGTTGCTCCACAGTGCGTACTGTTTGGCCGACGTAGTAACAGCCACACTGACACGGTATCTTGTACACTCCAGGCGTTCTAAGCCCTAGACGTACCTATGGGACTTAACATCTGAGGTCATCTGTCCCCTAGACTTAGAACTACTTAAACCTAACTAACTTAAGAACATCACACACGCCCGAGAAATGATAATTAAATCGACACCCTAGCTGCAAACAGGAGTTGAGATACATCATTGGGGACATATTGAAAATGTGTAGCGGGATCTCCTACTTACATGGCAGACGCCCTACCCATCTGAGCCATCGAAGGCACAGAGGATTGTGCGCCTGCAGCGACTTATCCCTTGCACGCTCCCCGTGTGACCCACATTCCCAACATGTCCACGCTACGCAGATGACTGGTTGGAAGGCAACTCTTAGGTGATTAGTAGAAGGTAGCATATCGGCCTGTTGCGTGTGCCCCTCTGGTGAGTGACTGGTAAGCAAGCTTTCGTTGGTGACTGGAAGGGAATAGAAAACTGGCAGCTGGTGTCCGGGAGTAGTGCTTTCCCGCAGTGAGACGTTAAGGGCGCACAGCAGTTCTCTCGCCGCCACGGTTTATACTGTTAAACCCGGGTCCAGCTGTGCTGCGGCTAATAAATATTTGCTCATCACATTCATTACTCGTGACAGGTAATCTACGAGGTCCCGTACGGCTTGGGGCATAGCGTGTGCGTTCGCACAAGAAGGTCAATGGCCGGTTAGCCGTATTTTAACTATATATGAAGGTAATATTTGTTCCCGGAAGAACAGATACCATTGATCACCGTTCGGCTTCTCTAGAATGAAATGATAATTAAATCGACACCCTAGCACGGAGAGCGTGCAAGGGATAAGACTCTGCAGGCGCACTATCCTCTGTGCCCTCGGTGGCTCAGATCAGCCGGCACGGTAGCTCAGCGTGTTCGGTCAGAGGGTTAGCTTCTCTCTGTAATAAAAAAAAAAAAAAAAAAAAAAACTGAGTTCATCGATCAACTACGAACTTAACCGGATGTCTTACGACGTCTGACCCGAGCAGATGAAACGAACACAAGCGAACAAAATGAGATTAAAAAAAAAAAAAAATAGAGCGTCTGCCATGTAAGCAGGAGATCCCTGGTTCGAGTCCCGGTGGGGCCACACATTTTCAACATGTCCCCAATAACGTATATCAACGCCTGTTTGCACAAATCCATGCCCGAGGCAGGATTCGAACCTGCGACCGTAGAATCAGCGCGGCTTTGGAGTGAAGCGCTCGGCCACAGCGGCCGGCTCCATACTCGTATATGCTCATCGTGATGCTATATGTAGATAGGGAACTACTCTGAAAGATGTCGTTGTCCCATTTCGATGTCCAGTGTTAACTGTTGGCAGCATCTCTTTTGGCACACCATTCACTAGTGCCTCGTCAAGTCAAGATGCAAGAATGATCACCGCGCTGACAATCTTTGGTGAGCCAGAAGTCTTCACATTCTCCCTGAGGATATTTGGCTGGATGCAGACAAACACGGATACAAGGAATGCAACGTGGATGTACCATAGTGCACGACATTACATACGTACTTTATGCTATCAAGCCCAATGGATCATTGCTTTGAGAGGTTATCTCCACTTCAGCATCTCTTCGGCTCCTTTCTGCCATCAAAAAAATGTTCAAATGTGTGTGAAATCTTATGGGACCTAACTGCTAAGGTCATCAGTCTCTAAGCTTACACAATACTTAAACTAAATTATCCTAAGGACAGACACACACACCCACGCCCGAGGAAAGACTCGAACCTCCGCCGAGACCAGCCGCACGTTCTGCCATCCTCCCAGCAGTTCCGCTCTCTGATGGTCTTTGGATACGCAGTCACTCCATCGAGTTCCAGATCTTCCTAAGGGCCTTCTTCCAGTTGTCTTGGTGTTGAGTACAGTTTTCGGCCGTCGGTTGTCCTGCATTCGAGCTACATGCCCTGTCCACTGGGGTCGTCGTGCCTTCATTATAACCACGATGTTCGGCTCTTTGTAAATATCATACAGCTCTGTATTGTGACGAAATTTTTGCTCTCATTATCGTAAACTGGTCCAAAAACCTTCCTAAGGACTTTCCTTCCAAATATTATCAGTCTGTTCAGATCTTGCTTGGTTGTACTCCAGGCGGCACATCCATATATTACTACTGGCTGTATGAGTGTTTTGTAGATGTTTATTTTGAAATTTCTTGACAAACTTCTGGTTTTGAGGAGAGCATTAAGGCCGTGGTAACAGTGCACGACATAACGAACAACATTTCTGCCCCCTTAGTGTTGGCGGTAGTCTCTCTGTACCTATTCACCCTCCGATGTGACACATTTTTCCTCATGATGGATGACTTGACGGGGACACGAATTGCAGAATTCTGCACTTTCGCTGGTTATGAAACTCCACACCCGGAAAATCACCTCATCGCCCTTCTGGAAACGTTTCCCACGCAATGGTTTCTTCATTCGTCTGCTTGGCCAGTCGTCGCCCATAAATAGAGCTTTCGCCAATTAAAGCCTCGCAACAAATTCATCTAGACTCCCACTGACGTACTCCGTCACCATAGACGACAATACCATTTCTTACCGCCGATTGCCGACAGTGTCTGCAAACGTGTGCTGACGTAAAAGTCCAGCAGCCTGTTGTAGTCTCCTCCAGGACTCTGCACCATACCTTTTCTGGCGACCGGTGACAATCGAACATGATAGGTGTGGTGCTACATGCAGCGCCGTACTGTCGGCTATCCCATGGAGCTCAGTGACTATTTCTCCGAAACGTCCCAAACAGTAGCACAAATGTGACGCTTTCCTATGCAAAACATGAGAAAACTGCCCCAGTAATTGTAAAAATAGCGAGAGTCCGTTGCTCTGGTCCCTGAGACGTGACATCAAAAGTGAAATCCTCCAGCCACGGGCGGGTTGGGACTCCGTCAGTAATTCCTAGTGACCGGATGTTCCACCCGGGTTCTGACCGTTCGCTGCTATTGTGAGCGGTTGGCCTCCACACATCCCAAAAGTTCCCAGCCGTCTCCAACGTGAAATAAAGAAAATTATGATATGCGTGCATCCTGCTGCCGATCATGTACTTACCGGTACAGAGCATCGATTACCTTCTTTGTATGACAGTGTAATATGAAAGTGAAATGTCGGAATGCAAGACAGGCTGGTGTGATGGCTGTTAATAAGTGCATGAAGAGGCCAGAGAGCCTGCAGTCTTGCATTTCCCTGCCGCTCACTCTAAATTTTTATGCAGCGTGTGTACCTTGCTTCGGAGATGGAGAAGTGTGACACAACAGCAGCAAATAATCACACCTAACTCAAACATTTCACAACATGCCCGAAGGAACCAAACGGTCCCATAAAGAAACAGAGGTAAGATTTACCAGCTCTTTATTCGTCACCATTAAGACAGTAAATGCGGAGACATCCTCTGGGACGCCACGCTTATTAATTCAGTTTAACACACGCATTCAGAGAACTGGACTTCAGGCTGCTGCACAAGATATCTGAAATGAGTGTGCCAGATTTTAAGGATGTCCTGACAGTTAATGCACACAAATAACAAATTACAACAATCAATATTTCTATTTGTGCCAGCAAGGAAACATCACAGACTTTCACAAAGGAAGAAAAATGGAGACCAACGCACATTTCAGTTGGTTGAATCTATGGCTAATGTAAGTACCACACACAAACATGTGCCCAAGAAAAACAAATGTTTAGTGCATGATCATTTAAAGTTGACCTCAAGTCCAATGATGTTCATTCATTCGAAAAACATGCGTAGAGCAACAATCAAACACCAGATGATAAAAGTACAACAGTGTAACATAATAAAGTGCATAAGGGTGGAAGGCAACCTACCTCAAAATGAATAGAGGATGATGTACATAGACATGTAGATTATCACAAAAATGAATGCCTAATATTGTAGAGCTGACATCTATAAGACCATACAATAACAAGAGCGAAGGTGATCATATTGATGAAAACATTGGTATTTCATGGAGAACGTGTACAAAGAAAAGACATTTAAACATTACATGAATAAAACAATACAGAGTTTACAAGGTGAAAAAGAGCAAAGTTCAGTGTTTATTAAACAATGTGTACCCTTTCTAATTGAGAACAAATTACTAGTATGAATGAGCTAAAGATAGCTGGTATTGTCTTGTATTTACCTATAAAATAATCAAAGTGTTCATCAGCTTTATAAATATTAATGCCATACAAACAGAAAGAGCTAAAATTCAGGTGAAGAGTGCCATGTTGGAATGAAAAAAGTGCTGAGTTGTTTAGTGAAAGACATACAAGAAAACAAGGTACTATTAAAATGTGCCATTATAATTTGTACAAATGTGTATAAATATATATGAGTTGAAACTGGGTTGTGTTTCAGACTTCGTACCAGTCAAATGCCTATCATAATGACTGTAACGTAAAGAAAGTTCCGCTCATTATATCAACACAAAAAATTTGTCACAAGCAGTGTCTTGAGTGTAGTGCGGTTTGTCTAGGTAAAAGGTGGGCGGGCTTCTGTCGAGGGTGTGGAGAGAGACTGAGAGGTGACGAGTTGGCATGCAGTCACATGTACCACATCCACTGGAGAGCAATATGAGCATTGCAGCTGCCAACCGCATAGACTCTCGTCAGGCAGCCATCAGGCAGCTCTTTTATGGCGATACATTGTGGACCAGGTGGCCCACTACTGCTTCGATTACTGTGCCAGATGACTATTTGTGCATTCCTCACGTGCTGTATTATTGGTTATCAAGGGGTGCCTTGGTCGGCTCTGCTGCTTGAGCATTCATTGCTTCAGTTCACTCGTTATCCATGTGCCAGGCGCCAGTAGATGCATGAGGATGTCTCGTGGCTGGCTGCCAGGCCAGTCCTAGAGGGGGAGCAAGGCACTTTGGCTGATACAGGCAGCTTATATCTCGGCATGTCATGTCGACCTTTCTCTTCCACCTCCCGTGGGGAGAACAGTAACAGTAGCCCCTTAATGATCGCACTTGCTAGCCCCCCATAGTCATGCCAGCCCCCCCCCCCCCCCATAGTGGGTCGAGATGCCATAGTGTCTGGCACAACCTATATCTGTGACTGGGCTTTGACCCTGTGTCTGCCATGCCTTCTCACCAACAACATACGTTATTGTGGCCAGGCATTATGTCACCTTGGCTACTCGTGGAAGATCTCTGCCTCACACTGTATCAGTCGATTGTTCTGCTATTCTCTCCCTCCAGCTCACTCGCCTGCCAACCAGTCAGATATCGGGCTGCACGACATCCCTTCTCGAGCTCCTTTGTGGACCACTGTACAACATTGACGCGTTTTCTTTCTACATTAAATGTATTCACAATTACGAATATGGATAACCATCAGCTGTAGAATGGAATGACGACTGTGGACGTGGTACTTACTGCGAGCAGTTGCTTTACCATGTAGCTATCCGTGCACGACTCACGGCAAGATCCAAAGTTCCGTATGTCGTCAACATGCATCCATGTCCAAAGGATCTTTGCATTGTAATTAAGAATAACACAGGCACTGCAGTATCGTGTTGCATTGTGTTTTGGATGCGTTGACCACAGCCTTTACAAATATGTTAAAACATTGTTGAATATAGGTACACACTTTGAGTTTGCATGAAAGCAAAGAACCACACATACTATGTATCTCAGTATATATCACCCTTTTGAGATGCAAACGGAACCAACTGATTAACTTAGGCAAAGATAAACTAATTTCTGTAGTCATGTATATGTCATTATGAACATGATATGCGAAATAATCATAGTGTGTATCATAACTAGTGTATCAGTCTCTAACTTGTGCAAGGTAAGGACTCAGAAATGAATGTTTGGAGGCCCCCTTTTAGTACTAACTTCTAGTGGTGCTTACCAACAACGAACTCAGAAATCCAGTGCTACCCATCACCATCTATTTCTTAATCTATCCTAATGGGTTATCCTGCATAAAAAATCGATATGCAGATTATTAAATTAAACATGATTTTGTAATTATCCTAGTGCTAATAAAAAGTACGTTTGTAATTATCTACAAACTTTCTTTGTTCATGTTTAGTTCTATTTTGTCAATAGATTATGTATCATTTCCACTCTCTTAGTGTGTATGTGTGTGTGTTGGTGAGTCAGAGTGAGACCTCTTCCTTGCTTCCCTTCCGTGAGGACAGCATCTACAAAATAGTTGCAACATATCTCTCAAACAAACTGCTCGCATCTCGTGGTCGTGCGGTAGCGTTTTCGCTTCCCACGCCCGGGTTCCCGGGTTCGATTCCTGGCGGGGTCAGGGATTTTCTCTGCCTCGTGATGGCTGGGTGTTATGTGATGTCCTTAGGTTAGTTAGGTTGAAGTGGTTCTAAGTTCTAGGGGACTGATGACCATAGATGTTAAGTCCCATAGTGCTCAGAGCCATTTGAACCATTTTGAATCAAACAAACTATGATAAAAAACAAAGAATGGAAATCAGCCACCACTTTCATCGAGATGACCGAATTTATTAATGAGTTTGATGTACGCAAGGTGAGAACAAATGACAAACGGCGAGTGATACTCTACGCTTCTTATTTGACGTTAATGAGCAGCTTGCTGTTCCCAGTGTGCTCCCGCGACGGTGGGGAACTCTTTAGCGACGAGGAGTATCACCCATTTGGTACAATAAGATGTGGATATATCCGTGGCCCGCATGCTGCCGATCAGAATAATTGAAATTCTCTAAAACACGAAATATATTGTTACTCATGAAGTCCTGCTAGATCCTACTACAGATCCAATGACACAAAAGTTTGCGAAGCCTACAAATTAGTAAAGAAGGTGTGACTTGATTGGGTCACACTTCTGACACCAGTATGCGGTACTTGCACAACGAACACGTCACTATCGGTTACGGTACAGTGTGCACACGGCCAAGGGCGTTGTGATATTGTGACAGTCGCAAGACGGTGGGGTGACCCTTCACACATACGGCGACGGTGGGTTCTATGGTCTCTTTAACACCTTAAGCATGCGACTATGGAACTTGTCGCTCCCAAAACTGGCAAGACCTCAAGTTCCTATCTAAAACAACCTGCGTTCTTGTCGCGAGTGTGGGCAGTCTGGACACCTTTGCTTTCTTACCACATAACAAATATTCCTGGGACGGACTTACGCACTAATACGCGAACGTGTTCATGAGGAACAAAGCTAGAAGGGCGTCACGCTATCTACGTGTGAGCCAGTCTCTCGTCCATTTACACTCTCGCACAGAACTCGCCCCAACACTGAACCAAAATTTCTGACCAACCAAAGACAATTCAGCTACAAACAGGACAGCCCACAAGAAATGGGACAGTGTTGATCATCGAGATATTTGCTCACCACAGAAAACGATGACTTTGATAACCTACCGTGACATATGTATCAATATTTCTAGTTAACGTGTCTGACACACAACTGTCATTCACATAAAACAAATAAAATGAGACGTGGAGAAACGGGCAGCACAACTACAACAACAAAAACAAAAAGAGGTAACCTAGAGACCAATGTGGAACCCGTTGTACACACAGTAATACATAAAGAAATTTTCATAAAAAAGCGATCAGATCTAACACTAACAAAAAGAAATGGAAACGATAGCAAAATTCCTATGTTAGAAATAGTTTCACATCTGGCTGCAGTACCACGATATTACCCAAAGAGCAAAGGGGTTCTACGGATACCACTGCTGAGAAATCTCACTTGAATTTCGGACGGCTGAAAAATCAACTGAAAAACTACAGGTCTAAGCTGTGTATATTACCGACAGTATACTCTACATCGAGGGTGGCAACGTACGCGGGCTACTCTTAAGGCGGCCAGGAATCAAATCCCTCAAAATTCTTTTCCGCCCCTAGCACAGTGACCGCTCCGCTGTGACAGAGCTCAGTCAGTCGTCATTATTAAACATGGCTTTCGTCAGTTGTGGAATTACAACAAATTAATTAGACTACCACTATTGTACTCTCTCAACATAGGCGACATTTCCATTCCTTCTCGCCAATTCCCGACAGTGGCAGCGAACTTGTGGTGACGTAACAATCGAGCAGCCTATCAGAGCCTCCGCCAGGACTTCGCGCCAGAAATTTTCTGGCGACCAACGCCAAAGGATTGTGATTATTGGGGTGCTACATGCGGCGCCGCACTTTTGGCTAACCCGTTCACCTCGGTGACCATTTCTCCGAAACGTCCCAAACAATAGCACAAACCCAAACTTCTGATCGTCTGCTGCTATTGTGAGCGGTTGGCATCTCACCCGTCTCCAATTTGAAATGAACAGAATTTTGATACACATGCACCAGATAGAATCCGATTACCTACTTTGTCTAAAAAAGAAATGTCATAGTGAAATGACATTGATTTGCATGCATGCAAATTCATATTTTAGAAATGCAAGACAGGCTGGTTTGATGGCAGTTTGATAAGTATACGAAGAGGCCAGAGGGCCTACCGCCTTGCAGATGAAAGGGGAAGAACTCACTGGATGTTGTATTAGAATATGAAGGATGATGCAAAATGTAGTAGCTCATCTCTTAAAGAATGTGCAAGTGTGATTCTTTCCAGCATAGTTCACCATGTGTTCACCATGAGGTCTGGAGACCAATAGACATAGTTCACAACACCACCACCAGAAGGAGCTGTTGACGCTCCCTCTCCCCTCCCCTCCCCCCTGTGACGTAATCCAAAGTTGTGGCATCCTTCCAGAGTTATTAAATGTGGTGTTTAAGCAATGTGCCGAATATTGTCACATACATATCTTGAAGATGTCAGAGAAACCACCGAGCGAGGTGGCACAGTGGTCAGCACACTGGACTCGCATTCGGGGGGACGACGGTTCAATCCCGCGTCCAGACATCCTGATTTAGGTTTTCCGTGGTTTCCCGAAATCGCTCCAGGCAAATGCCGGGATGGTTCCTTTGAAAGGACACGGCCGACATCCTTACCCGTCCTTCCGTAAACCGATGAGACCGATAACCTTGCTATTTAGTCTCCTCTCCCAAACAACCCAACCCAATCACAGAAACTACATGTACGTCTGCACAAAGAGACGGAGACAGAGAGAGAGAGAGAGAGAGAGAGAGATTTTCAGACGACACAAGAATGCGATGTATTTAGACGTTTTCTTCTGAGGGATACCGCCACACATGAACACAGACTCTAAAAAGATCGCGGCGGGTTCTGGTACACTTGAGAAACGTCCCAGGTTTCATCCAACCTTCCTCCCTGAGACATTTCTTGCGCATTTATGGAAAATAGATGCCAAAACCGATATCAGCTGCAGTATACGATTTTACTCACCAAAACGACGATATCTGGCAGTCGAAATAAAAATCTCTGTAACAGTAAATGGGATGCTCACTACTTGTTGAGTTTTAGCTGCTTGTTTGAAGGCGATGCCAGAGAGAGAAAAATAGCTGTATCCTGGTGTTCATCAGTTTTCTGAAATACTGAATGGGCTTAGTTTATATTTGCTGATGGAGTCAGGGACGTTAAGGCTCTTATTTTTTTATTGTCCTCACTTTTCGAAGCACACTAACGTCCAAGCACAGATGAGAAAATCAGAACAATTACATACCTAAATGCTAATATTCATATTTCGAATCCTATGCCCCACCTGAGGGATGTCTTGTGTCCCTGCGACGTCTTGGAACTTCCTTTGAATGGAGCGTTCTGATTGGTTCTTACTGAACTTTCCCGCCAAATTGGTGCAGCCAGTGTGAGAGCATTGTCAGCCACTATCTGCAGACGGACAAATTACTAGATTTTCAGCAGAAAACTATTTTGCGCAGATCGAAAAACATTCAGCAGTCTAATTCCACTGACAGTTAAACCCTGAAAATGTGTTTTACAGATCACGAAATACGGAAACTACCGCCAAAAGACACTTGCTCAGTTACACTGCTCCGCTAGTGTCGAGAAAAGCTTGACTTTTTCGGCGTGAAACCTATCTCCAATCAGGCTATGTCACGCCAAACGATTGTATCACCATACCGTTTCGATGTAGCAAGCACAATTCGTATCCTGCACCATAGAAAATCATCACTTATGTATCCTCCATATAGCTATCGACCACCAAACATACATATTCCCAAAAGACAGACTGATCCCATAAAACTTAAGCATATGTACCGTTGTGATTGGCAGGAGAGCCAACCCGTATAACTAAAGGAGGCCGAAATGCACGCGTTTTAGCTCACGCAGGCTGGCGTGAGGTCTGGAACATGACAAGGGAATTAGAATTGAGAAAAACGGACGTAGCTGCTGGAATGCTTAACTTTAATCCATTAATGACGAACGTCGGTCTTGACGGTACTTGATTCAATATCAATAATAACTGATAATGGCGCCTTGCTAGGTCGTAGCAAATGGCGTAGCTGAAGGCTATGCTAACTATCGTCTCGGCAAATGAGAGCGTATTTTGTCAGTGAACCATCGCTAGCAAAGTCGGTTGTACAACTGGGGCGAGTGCTAGGAAGTCTCTCTAGACCTGCCGTGTGGCGGCGCTCAGTCTGCAACCACTGATATTGGCACCCGCGGGTCCGACGTACACTACCGCACCGCGGCCGATTTAAAGGCTACCACCTAGCAAGAGCGGTGTTTGGCCGTGACACCACATGTACCATATATATTGTCACGCACTAGATATTTCCTGCGAGTTCGTTGGTCATCAGCCGTGGAAAACGGTTATGAGGCAGCTGCCCCCCACACACGCTGGCCTAATGCTTGATCAGAGCGCCCTCAGGCAACAGCGACCACTCTCCAAACTGGTGTACAAAGGCTGGGTTGGTTCCCCCGGCACAAAGGCGTCCATTGGCAGTATTGTTTCTGGTTTGACGTGCTTGTTGCTGTGGTTTCTGCGACGAGCTGCGATCATTTCCAGACTATGGGATTACAAGAACATATGTATTTCCACAAGGCGATAGTACTCGATATCAGTCACATATAAGTATGCAACCGATCGCTGGCACAGTATATATTTCCACAGACAAACAGTGGTAATTATGTGGGACATACTGCAAACCGTTGAGTAACTAGAAACTTATCTCGTCTGCAAAGATCTCATCGTGAAAACTCGAAAATAGAGGAAACTGGTAGTTTTATTTGTATTTCTTAAAGAATACCTATGTCAGTGATATAATAGATTCCTGATCATGCTTGCGCTTTATAAAATCAACTAAGGTCTTAATATTTATATTCCTATGTGTTTCTCATGTCGAGAGAACCGGCAAGCATCGCTTCAGCCTGTGTGTTTTTTTTCTTTTTTTTTCACCATCTAGGTGCAGATACCATGCATCAAAGTGGATGTTTTCTCACCAAATATAGGCGGGCATGGTGCAGAATGGGAGTACAAGCAATCACCCGGTCACTGGACATGGGAGGGAAGAATTGTCCAACGCAACCACATGCACATATTGAATCTTCTCAAAGTTCCACGGAAAATACTCGCAACACTCAAGCGAACATGAAGGCTGCCCGACACATACTGAGTATTAGTTAGCTATTCACTCGCCTACAGGGCGACAAGCTTACGTGAGTTGGACATTTGCACCATGCCGTGTCCAGTTTGGGTGACTCAGCGACAGCTGATGCATGAATCTGGACCTGTCAATTCGTTCCAGCCACTGGCCACAGCCGCTTCTCACCCGCACGCTAGGCAGAATCGTCCTAGGAAACCAGCCATATATTTATCAGCCTAATTACAATTAAATGCTGAATTTCAGCCTCAATCTGGTGACATTCGACAATGAGCAAAGTATCGGAAATATCCTCTCCTAACAGCTGTAGCTCTGCAGATATCAATATCTGTATCTCTCTTATGACGACATATTTTTCGGTGCAAAATCTTTCATTCCCCTTACAGTTACCGACGCGTTGAAATCGCAGTTCCCCACGTCACTGTCATTTGTTTTTCTTACGGGTGGTACCAGTGTCTCTTAGGAAGAGAGACGTAATCGTTTTATAACCTACCAGTTATTAAGAACACGATCACAAAGGGTATGTTACTGTCACCCTGCATAAAAAACTGTCTCGGTTCTGCAGACGCACACAAGTATCGCTAACGATATCCATGTTAAAAACTATACAAGCTTCAATATAGACAGTAATCCCTGCGATGTGTACTAATAGACCGAAAGCGCAGGTACACGTCATATCTGCAACTCCCTCATGCCGTCACTAGATATTTATCTCGCTAACAAGCAGTATTTGTAACACATTCTGACTTTTTGCGACACAGCCGGTGTAATAGAGGTCCTGCAATATATCCACTGGGTTATAGAAGAGGGAGTATGATGGTTGATTGAGAATGATCACATACAGTAGGAATCACTTAAAAAGTGCAATGCTAGATTGAAATTATAGGAAATGTACAAACCCCTATGACCAGTACACTGACTTTTCAGACCTGTACCGTCACACCTTTTGGTTGATACACTGTGTGCGATCTAGAATCAAATCTCTCCTTTCAATCACATGCTTGCATTGGATTCTACAGAGATGTCTTCTCATGATTACAGCCACTAGTGAATCATATTCGTGACACTTTCATACCTCTAAAACAGTCAGCTTCTTCGAACCTACGTGCTAAGAAACCGACACAATAGAGCTCCAACCTGGTCTTAGACAATCCCTCTGCGTCGTGTAACAGTTCATCATCTCTGCCCCGCCCTCTCTGCATCGTTGTCCATGTGATCGTACCAATTTAAACTGGACAGAGCAGAAGGAGAAGAACACTATATCTAACACCTTCTGCATCCTGAGGATAATCAGGGTGAGGCGAGTTAATGATACACGGCCGTGTTTTGACCACATGGCGGAATGGGAACATTTTATCATAGCTCCATCAACTGTGTATATTGTGTAAGGCGAGCGCCAAACGTATCTTCCTCGTGAAACACGAGACAGTAGTTGGACAGTACGAGCAATCAGCGTGGTGTTTCTTACCAGGAAAATTAGGAAGAATGCACATCATAGGGGAACTGGAAGAAGGATGAGGATTTGGCCACTTCATTGCAGTGCACTTACAAACTACACACATCAAAAAAAGTTTTACATCACCTCGGTTCCGAGAGTTTCGGAACCTGTAGAGAAAATAGGAATAGAGATCGACATAAACATCATTTCCGCCCTTTTTATTGATGAAAACCATAAACTGTATGTTGTAACATAATACAGCGGCGAGACCTTAAGAGATGGAGGTCCTGATTGCTGTACACAGCGGTACCTCTAATACCCAGTAGCATGTCCTCTTGCATTGATGAATGCCTGTATTCGTCGTGGCGTACTATCCACAAGTTCATTAAGGCACTGTTGGTCCAGATTGACTCACTCCTCCATTGCATTTGGGCGTAGATCCCTCAGAGTGATTGGTAGGTCACGTCGTCCATAAACAGCCCTTTTCAATCTATCCCAGGCATGATCGATAGGGTTCATGTCTGGAGAACACGCTGGTCACTCTACTCGAGCACTGTCGTTATTCTGAAGGAAATCATTTACAAGATGTGCACGATGGGGGCTCTAATTGTCGTCCACGAAGGCGAATGCCTCGCCAATATGCTGCCGATATGGTTGTACTATCGGTCGGAGGACGGCATTCACGTAGCGTACAGCCGTTACGGCGTCTTCTATGACCACCAGCGGCCCCATGTAACGCCACTGCAAAACAGCAAGGAACCTCCACCTCGCTGCACTCGCTGGACAGTGTGTCTAACGCGTTCAGCCTGACGGGGTTGCCTCTAAACAAGTCTCCGACGATTGTCTGGTTGAAGGCATATGCGACGCGACACTTATTGGTGAAGAGAACGTAATGCCAATCCTGAGCGCTCCATTCGGCATGTTGCTAGGCCCATCTTTACCGCGCTGCGTGGTGACGTGGTTGCAAAGATGGACGTCGCCAGGGACGTCGGGAGTGAAGTTGCGCACCATGCAGCCTATTGCGCACAGTTTGAGTCGCAATACGATGTTCTGTGGCTGCACGGAGAGCAGTATTCAGCATGGTGGCGTTCCTGTCAGGGTTCCTCCTAAGTATCGGTCATCCACTATAGTAGTAGCCCTTGGGTGGCCTGAGCAATAGTTCCTGTCTCACTGTATCTCCTCAATGTCCGAACAACATCGCTTTGGTTCACTCCGAGACGCCTGGATACTTCCCTTCTTGAGACCACTTGCTGATACGAAGTAACAATGCGGACACGATCGAATCGCAGTATTGACCGTCTAGGCATGGTTGAACTACAGACAACACCAGCCATGCACCTCCTTCGTGGTGGAAAGACTGGAACTTATCGATTGTCGGACCCCCTCCGTCTAATAGGCCCTCATCGTGCTTGGTTGTTTACATCTTAAGGCCGGGTTTAGTGACATCCCTGAACAGTCAAAGGGACTGTGTCTGTAATACAATATCCACAGTCAACGTTTATCTTCAGGAGTTCTGGGAACTGGGGCGATGCAAAACTTTTTTCGATGTGTGTACATGTAGGTACTGCAAATCCGAAGGAGACCTGCATCTTTGAGAGTGCTTTCCTGTCTATCACCCAACCATTCTCTCTATCGTCATTATTTTGTTCCATCCAACAGAGAAAAACTACGAATTAAAGAAACTTTGCTAATACCACCCAGTAGAGAACTCGATGATATATTACCACATTCCTCTCTGCCGATACATATATCGAAAATAAATATCGTCTGACATCGAGCATATGTGGCGATCCCATTAAATATAGAGGTTCATTGGAGCAGGCGACCAGTAATAAAAGTCGCTTGCACCGAATAATGGAAAGTTTAGTAGCTTGTAGTGGAGGACCATATCCTACAGACTATCAGTCTCAAGAGAGAGTCCCTGTGTTGTTATTTGATACATTTTCTGTTTCGTTATAACACATGGAAGCAATGTATGACTGCACCTGTGTATACCACCATACATTTTGTTTCCTCCATGATTTCGAGTTCTGTGTCAAGGGCTAAATCAACATTAACACATTTTGATCCGTTAGCTCTCACAGAAAACCATACACTGCATGGTATGAACTATGCTGCTCACTCAACACACAGGATGGCTAACAAAAGAGAGAGGCAGCGATTCTTATTGACAAAAATGTGGAAGACATCACAACATATGGAAACTGCAAGAGTTTGCAGCTATCGAAAGGTGATGTTCCTTCCACCAAGACTCTCTCCATCTCAAACAAGTGGTGTCAGTCAATCAACAGCATACCAGTGGACAGATGTGATGGAAAAGACAGTGTTGATGGTTCAAATGGCTCTGAGCACTATGGGACTTAACATCTGAGGTCATCAGTACCCTAGAACTCAGAACTACTCAAACCTAATTCACCTAAGGACACCACACACATCCATGACCGAGGCAGGATTCGAACCTGCGACCGTAGCGGTCGCGCCGTTCCAGACTGAAGTGCCTAGAACCGCTCGGCCACACAGGCCGACGACAGTGTTGATATGGGACAATGTAGCTCTGTGGGATATGGTCCTCCTACAGTATAATCACAAAACATTACACTGGTCTTCCCAAGCAGATTGATCACTGGTCGCCTGCTACAGTGGACGAATACATGTATATTTAATGAGATCATCACATATGGTCAATGCCAACACACGGACGCTATTTGTTTCCCGATATATCGGAAGAGAGAGACGTCGTAAAATTTCTATAGCAGATAATGTTAGCAGACTTTTTATAGTTTGCAGCTTTTTTCTGTTGGATAGTACAAAATAACAGAGGTACAGAGAATGTTTAGGTGACAGACACGAATTCATCGCAAAATCCTCGACCTTCTACCAGTTCGCACATGATGTGGACTCATCCTAATTTTCCCAACAAGAAACACCAACGTAACTAATTGTACTGTATTTTCTACTTCTATGTTTTGCAGGAGAAAGCTTCGTATGGCGCTGGTCTTACACATCGTACACAGTTGGTGGAGCTACGAAGGTCTGTTTCCATTTCCACACAGTACTCAAAACACCATCCTGTAGAATTAACTCAGCCCACCCTGTTTCGCCATGGGTTGCACAGGATGTTTTTATGCAGTGCTCTCTGACTTCTCAGTTCCGACTTAAATTGTGATGGTCACATGGACAAAGCTGCAGGTATGGTGGGGCAGAGACTGAGAAACTGTTACAAGATACAGGGGGATTGTCTAAAACGACGTTGGAGTTTTACTGTATGTGGTCCCTAGCAGATAGGTTCGAAAAAGGTGACTTTTTCGAGATATGAGAGTGCAATGAATGTGATTTGCTAGTAGCTGTAATTGTTCCCATAGGATCAAACACAAGTATGTAACTGAATGGAGAAACTTGATTCCAAATCGCACACAGCGAATCTACGAGAAAGTATAACACAATAGTTTTGAAAAGCCAGAATATTGGTCATAGGATGTTATACTTTTCTTGTGATCTCGATCTAGCATTGCAATTTTAAGTGATTCCTCACATATCCCAACATCTACTGTATGTGACCAATCAACGATCAACCATCTTCCTCCCTCTCCTATAATCCAGTGGATATATCGCAGAACCACTGTTACACCGCCTACATGGCATCAAGATGGAATGCGGTACAAATGCTGATTGTTAGCGTGGGAAATATCTAGCGGCTGAATGAGGGAGATGCTAGTACCACGTTTCTTAGCCGAATCACTTTCTAAATTCGGTGAGAAGGGAGGTTTCATTAGAGCTTACACCACCGGCGACGTGCACCCACGCTTTCGGTCTATCAATACACACCCCAGCGATCACCGTCTACATTCATTGTCGCGGCATTTGTGTCGAAGACCACTTTATTTGAAAGCAATACCGTACCTCGATTTATGAAGCTTGTATAGTTTTTAACATGGATATCATTAGCAATACTTGTGTATGCCTGTAGAATGAAGACAGCATTTTATGCAGGGTGACAATAACATAGTGAGTGTGATCGTGTTTTTAATAGCTGGTCGCTTATTAAACTGATTACTTCTGTCTTTCTAAGACACATTGGTACCACTCACAACGAAATCATATGATACATGTCTGTTCAAATTGGTTCAAATGGCTCTGAGCACTATGGGACTCAACTTCTGAGGTCACCAGTCCTCTAGAACGTAGAACTACTTAAAGCTAACTAACCTAAGGACATCACACACATCCATGCCCGAGGCAGGATTCGAACCTGCGACCGTAGCGGTCTCGCGGTTCCAGACTGTAGCGCCTAGAACTGCGCAGCCACTCCGGCCGGCTCATGTCTGTTCATGGCAGATTTTCACTCAATATTGTTTGGTACCACCAATATTCAGTTATTGGCAAAGTGTTGTTCTTAGTAAGGGATGTGTGATAGATTCGCTGTGATCAGCAGGCCTATAAAGTATGTGTTGTAGTGCAACGTTTCTGCGGTCAGTGTGCAAAGAAAATGACTCTGTCGAGTAGTAAATGTGGTATGGATTTGAATGGAAAAACTGCGATTACAGCGCATCAATAGCCATATAGAGGATAAACGCTGAACGTGGAAAATTATGTCCAGTCATAAGAATGGTATATATATTGATATTTCCAGAACGACAGTCGTCAGGAGGAGGTATTTCTTATACTTTGCTTATTGTCGAATGTCATCAGATTGCCGCCACGATCGTTATATATAATTGTAATTACAATGATAAATGTGTGGCTGCTTTCCTAGGACGATTCTGCATGGCGTGCTGGTGCGTGGCAGAGGTAGCCAGTGGCTGGAAAGAGATAACGTTTCCAGCTTATGGTATGAGCTGTCGCTGAGTCACCCAAACTGGATAGGGTGTGGTACAAACGTTGCAGCTGACCTAAGCTTGTTGCCCTCTAGACGAGTGAATAGCGAACTAATACTCAGTAGGCGTTGGGCAGCCTTGGTGGTCCTGTGTATGTTACGAGTATCCGTGGAAATTTGAGAAGATCCAATATTGGCGTGCGTTTGTCAATTTACAAGATGATGACCTGTATTCCCATTCCATAATTCTCATATTTGTTTGGATAAGGGAGCATCGATTGTGATGTGTGTTGTGTGCGTCTAAAGGGCGAAAAAAAAAAACAGGTGAAAAAGATCCTTGCCGGTTCTCTAGGCATGAGACACACACAGGATTATAAATATTAAAATCTTAGTTGACTTTGTAAAGCGCAAGCCCTGACATCAGTAATCGTTAAAAAACACATGTGGAACTACCAGTCTCCTCCGTTTTCGAATTTTCATGGTGAGATCTTCGCGGACGATATACGTTTCTAGTCACTCAGTGAACTGCAACACGCCCCACGTAATGACCTCGCTAACATTTCAGATTTCTAGAGATATAATTACCTCTTTTTATCTGGAAAATTCTGTCAGGGACAGCAAAGGACTTGGAAGAGCAGTTTAACGGAATAGACAGTGTCTTGAAAGGAGGGTATGAGATGAACATCAACAAAAGCAAAACGAGGATAATGTAATGTAATCGAATTAAGTCGGGTGATGCTGAGGGAATTAGATTAGGAAATGAGACACTTAAAGTAGTAAAGGAGTTTTGCTTTTTGGGGAGCAAAATAACTGATGAGGGTCGAAGTAGAGAGGATATAAAATGTTTATATCGGATAAATGATATAAAATGTATAAATATGTGATATAAAATGTAGACTGGCAATGGCAAGGAAAGCGTTTCTGAAGAAGAGAAATTTGTTATCATCGAGTATTGATTTAAGTGTCAGGAAGTCGTTTCTGAAAGTATTTGTATGAAGTGTAGCCACGTATGGAAGTGAAACATGGACGATAAATAGTTTAAACAAGAAGAGAATAGAAGCATTCGAAATGTGGTGCTACAGAAGAATGCTGAAGATTAGATGGGTAGATCACATAACTAATGAGGAGGTATTGAATAGAATTGGGGAGAAGAGGAGTTTGGGGCTCAACTTGACTAGAAGAAGGGATCGGTTGATAGGACATGTTCTGAAGCATCAAGGGATCACTAACTTAGTACTGGTGGGCAGTGTGGAGGGTAAAAATCGTATAGGGAGATCAATAGATGGATACACTAAGCAGATTCAGAAGGGTGTAGGCTGCAGCAGGTACTGGGAGATGAAGAATCTTGCAGAGGATAGAGTAGCTCGGAGAGCTGCATCAAACCAGTCTCAGGACTGAAGACCACAACAACAACAACAACATCTGGCAAAATACGTAAAAATACATATATTCTTGTAGAGTCTATAGATGATCGCAACTCTTTGCAGAAACTACAGCAGCAAGCACGCCAGACCAAGAACAATACCGCCAATAGACGCCTTTGTACAGGGGGAACCAACCCAGCCTTTGTACATCAGTTGAGAGAGCTGCCGCGTCCGCAGCTCGTGATGTAGTGGCTAGCGCTGCTGCCCCCGGGTCACGGGTTCCTGTGTTTGATTCTGGGGATTTTCTCCGTCATGGTTCTGGGCGTTTGTGTTGTTATCAACATCATCACCTCAGCATCATTCGAGACGCGGCGAGACTGGAAATGGAAAGATTGGGAACTTGTAAGGGCGCCAATTACCATGATGTTGAGCGCCCTACAACCCAACATCATATCATCAGAGAGTGGCTGCTGTCCACGAAGGACGCTCTGATCGCACACCAGGCCAGAGTGCGGGGTCAGCTGCCTCGTGACAGCTGGCCGCGGGGGATGACCAACAGACCTCATGAGAAACATTTAATGTTGTACACACATCATCATCATCATCATCATTTAAGACTGATTATGCCTTTCAGCGTTCAGTCTGGAGCATAATCCCCCTTATAAAATTCCTCCATTATCCCCTATTCAGTGCTAACATTGGTGCCTCTTCTGATGTTAAGCCTATTACTTCAAAATCATTCTTAACCGAATCCAGATACCTTCTCCTTGGTCTGCACAGACTCCTCCTACCCTCTACTGCTGAACCCATGAGTCTCTTGGGTAACCTTGCGTCTCCCATGCGTGTAACATGACCCCACCATCTACGCCTGTTCACCCTGGCTGCTACATCTATAGAGTTCATTCCCAGTTTCTCTTTGATTTCTTCATTGTTTACACCCTCTTGCCATTGTTCTCATCTACTAGTTCCTGCAATCATCCTAGCTACTTTCATATCCGTAACCTCAACCTTGTTGATAAGGTAACCTGAATCCACCCAGCTTTCGCTCCCATACAACAAAGTTGGTCGAAAGATTGAACGGTGCACAGGTAACTTAGTCCTGGTACTGACTTGCAGAAGAGAGTAGATCGTAGCTGAGCGCTCACTGCATTAGCTTTGCTACACCTCGCTTCCAGTTCTTTCATTATGTTGTCATCCTGTGAGAATATGCGTCCTAAGTACTTGAAACCGCCCACCTGTTCCAACACATCAATAAGGGAAGTGTCCAGGCGATTCGGAGTGAGCCAAAGCGATTGTGCTCGGACGTGGAGGAGATACAGAGTGACACGAACTGTCGATGACGTGTCTCGCTCAGGCCGGCCAAGGGCTACTACTGCAGTGGATGACCTACGGATTATGGCTCGGAGGAACCCAACAACATGCCGAATGGACCGCTGAGGACTGGCATCACGTTCTCTTCACCGATGAGTGTCGCCTATGCCTTCAACCAGGCAGTCGTCGGAGACGCGTTTGGAGGCTCCCCGGTCAGGCTGAACGCCATAGACACACTGTCCAGCCAGTGCAGCAACGTGTGGAGGTTCCCTGCTGTTTTGGGGTGGCATTATGTGGGGCCGACGTAGGCCGCTGGTGGTCATGGAAGGCGTCGTAACGGCTGTAGAATAAGTGAATGCCATCCTCCGATCGACAGTGCAACCATATCGGCAGTATATTGGCGAAGCATTCGTATTCATGGAAGACAATTCGCGTCCCTATCGTGCACATGTTGTGAATGACTTCCTTCAGGATAACAGTATCTCTCGACTAGAGTGGCCAGCATGTTCTCCAGACATGAACCCTATCGATCATGCCTGGGATAGATTGAAAAGGGCTGTTTATGGACGACGTGACCTACCAATCACTCTGAGGGATCTACGCCCAAATGCAATCGAGGAGTGAGTCAATCTGGACGAACAGTGCCTTGATGAGCTTGTGGATAGTATGCCACGATGAAAACGGTCATGCATCAATGTAAGAGGACGTGCTACTCGGTATTTGAGGTACCGGTGTGTACAGGAATCTCGACCACCGCCTCTGAAGGTCTCGCTGTATGATGGTACAACATGCAATTTATGGTTTTCATGAACAATAAAATGGGCGGAAATGATGTTTATGTTGATCTCTATTCCAGTTTTCTGTACGGGCTCCGGAACTCTCGGAACCGAGGTGATGCAAACCTTTTTTTTGATGTTCGTATATATGGTGCACATGCTTACGTTTTTTGAGATCTGAGTGTCTTCGCGATATGTGTATGAGTATTATTGATCGATAGCTATATTGAGGATACAGAAGTGGTGAGTTTTTATGGTGCAGTATACGAATTGTATTTACTACATTGGAACGGTATGATGGTACAATTGTTTGGCCTGATATAGCCCGATTGGAGGTCGGTTTCACGACGAAAAATTGAAGCTTTCCTCGACACCAGCGGAGCAGTTTAATTGAGGTTGTGTCATTGGTTGTAGTATCCGTATCTAATGATCTGTAGACCACTTTTGCTGGGTTTAATTGTCAGTGAAATTAGGCTGCTGTACGTCTTTTGACCTCTACAAAATAGTTTGCTACTGAAAGTCTCGTAATTTGTCAGTCTGCAGAAAGTGGCGGACAGTGCTCCCAAACTGGCAGCAGCAATAAATTCAGCACGAATCAGTCGGAATGCTCCATTCACAGGAAGTTCTACGACATCTCAGAGTCCCAAGACATCATTCATGCAGGACATAGGAGCTTCTACAGACTGGCTCAAACGAGACAGGGGAAGGTATCTGTGGTAAGTTCTGTGAAGTCTGAGAGCCACATGATGTCTTCTTTGTTTCAGTGTTCAGATACAAGTATAAGCAGACCATCATCCTCTGTTTCAGACACGTGTGTCGCTGCTCGCACCCGCCATTTTGGCTTTAGAGCATCACCAGACCAGCAGTCGTAGGACATAGAAAATTCACCGAAAATTCCAGCGTTTTTCTAGTCTGTAAGACAGTGCATCGAATTCAGTTTGTGTTTTTTTCTCATTCTCTTCTGGGATTCAAAAATGTCATGAACATTAGATACGTAATTGCTCTAATTTTCCCCGATAGCTGACTGGTCAGTGTGACGGATTGCCGTTCTACGGGCCCGGGTTCGATGCCCGGCTGGGTCGGAGAATTTCTCCGCTGAGGGACTGGGTGTTCTGTTGTCTTCATCATCATTTCATCCCCATCCGGCGCGTAGGTCACCCAGTGTGGCATCGAATGTAATAAGACCGGCACCAATACGGCTGGACCTGCCCCGCAAGGGGGCTCCCGGCCAATGACGCCAAGCGCTCATTTCCATTTATCTCAATGTATATCAGTGCCCCTTCAACAGTACGGATGTACTGTGGTCTTTCCTTCTTCTATTTTATTTTTATTATCGTTGGTATTATCCGGGCCTTTGTGCAGGACAAGGTACGGAAAAGCACATACACGAGATCTGATAAGTAGGTACCCTCCACACAGATCAACAGCAAACTGTCGTTGTTTAGAAACATCCACATCGTCCACTCGATGTACCCACGAGCTTCAGATCATATATTCTCGTATTCTCGACCACGGACACCACCCTGTCCCAGTGATTTTTGTAAGTATGCACTTTCGGCTGTACCATCGGCGGTGGCAAGTAATGTGCATATTGGTGAACGTTGTGACAATGTTAGACCAATTATTTGGTGATTAATATGCAGATATCGAAATTAGATATGGATTCAACGGTTACTTCAATGAAGTGGTAAAGTAAGTATTCCCGGAGCGGTCTTGCAAAATGGTTCAAACGGCTCTAAACACTATCGGACTTAACATCTCACCACTGACTTCTAGTACCAATCGCACGCAGTTGACGTCAACAAGTATATGGGCCTGAAGATAACGTTGTTACAACGTTGAAACTAGTTGCCAAAATAAAATCGACACCGTACATAAATCTGGAGGAATTTCTTCATTTTTAATATAAATTTATACCAGCTGACGTCCCACTGTGATCCATTTCAACTGTGGATGTACGAAGATTAACATCTGAGGTCATCAGTGCCCTAGACTCAAAACTACTTAAGCCTAAGTAAACCTAAGGACATCATACACATCCATGCCCGAGGCAGGGTTCGAACCAACGACCGTGGCAGCAGCGCGGTTCCGGACGGAAGCGTCTAGAACCGCTCGGCCACAAGGCCGGAGCAGTCTTGCAGAAGAATATTTATAAACTCCATTTTAAACATGTACATCGCGTCATATATATATATATATATATATATATATATATATATATATATATATATATATATATATGGTGTGTGTGTGTGTGTGTGTGTGTGTGTGTGTTCCCACGGATTTATATGACAGACGTATGTAGTATAGTAACAAGTCAACATAATTACGAAAACGAGATGTAAAGTATTGCGTAAATGTTGATTAATGCTGCAATGCGTACTTGTTATGAACGATTACCAGACATAAATAATCCTAGCTGTAGGAGGAGAAGATTAGAGTTTAACGTCCCGTCGACAATGAGGTCTTAAAAGAGGGAGCACGAGCACGGAATGAGGGAAGGGTGTGGAAGAAAATCTGCCGTGCCCTGTCAGAGGAACCATCCCGGTATTTTCCTGAGGCGATTTAGGGAAATCACGTAAAACCTAAATCTGGATGTCGGGAGGCAGTTTTGAACCATCGTACTCCCGACTGCAAGTCCAGTGTGCGAACCACTGCGCCACCTCGCTTGTCAACTCTCAGCAACATACCAGTGAGGTATGGGAGAACAATGAACACAGATGCTAACGTGAAAAAGCTACTACTGAATCGAAGCCGAAGGCCACTAAAGAGTTCACCAAGACAGGAGTGTGATAGGCAGAGAGCCCCTTCTGTTCTCTGACGTCGCACAACCAAGTTTGGCTCACGCGTCAGCATTGTGTAGCGCGAGGCGGGCGTTCGTCCTGATTAACGCCGCCCCGAGAAACAGCAGTCAGTTAACATTATTCTGTTTAGCCTACAGTTTTGTTTACTTTTCCTTCTCTTACGGCTTGGCATTCATCTTCTGCCGCCGCTTGCAACTGGCACCCAAAAACACAAAGAAGAAACGTTGAACAAATTAATTAGGATTGTCACCGCACTGTGATTCATCCCACTTAGTAAACAATGAGCTGTTCACTGCTACCTTGTTCCAGTAGGAGGAAGAATGAGGGGGCAGCGAACAAGCTGAGTGTTCTTTTATGCTGCAGGCCAGATCGGTCTTTAACCTAAGCTCTTAGTACTTTCAAGTAGGCTTAGCATCTTTAATGTTGCTTACCCGCCCGTTTCCAATTGCTAAGATAGAGTACTGGCGATATGGTAATTCCTGCTGTGTACATTTGAATAATTCAGTACATACCTACGTTTATCCTCCGTTTATTATGAAGTGTCTTGAGTAGCTTGAAATATATTTGCATTTACATCCAGTTTCCAGAATCATTTACTGGTTATGATCTGGCAGTAATCAATACATAGGCGTGCCATCTAAGACAGGACAAACTTATGGCATACACAACAAGTTAAAATACACAAATGTAGTTTTCGCTAAGTTACAGCGAACAATGGTGTGAATTTTGTGACGAATACAACTAATTCTTATCAGTTATAGCTGCTGAATTATGACACAGACTTTGTTATCTCTAAATGGAACTAAATAATTCTTTCTACTGGACTGAAATAGCATTCGTAGAGGATTTTAACGGGTTAAAGCGTGTGAAACTTGATCAAATAGTAACAAGTCAACAGAGCCGCAAAACCCTGTCCGCCGACAGATGTAGAGCTTCCACCAATGCCTGTCTTACTGCACACAATGTAAGCAATCAGATAAATCCGATACGGTTTGTGTGTTTAACATAACACTTGAAGTCCATCAGCACGCGCTCTGCTGTTACAGCAATCAGACAACTGCCTCATGATGTTTCAGACTTTCGTAGTGCGTGTGCAGTCGAAAAACTGTATGTCGTTTGCCGCCGAACTATTGCAGTGGAGGTGCGGTTATGTTCTGAAAGCTATCCTCATCGCACCAACCGCCCATCGTCTGTTTTTGCAAACATGATACAAAAATTTCGAGAGACTTCAAATATGAAGAATAAAATATAAAAAAAGAACAGCAAATGATGAGAGGAATGTAGCTACCGTTTTAACAGCGGTAACACTCAATACCCGTTTTGCAACTTGAACGTGGAAACTGGTCAGCCAGAGTAGTGTTCTGCGCATACGACATTCCAACGCATTTCACTCTTCCCACATTCTGCTCTATCATCAGTTTGTTCTCCAAATGGTAGCTACGAAAACTGCAAAGTGATAAGGCGTTTCTATGTACAATTTTATTCACAAATGAAACCACGCTTACGAGCCACAGTCAAACCAATCCGTTCACAACATACAGGGTGAGCTACTAACTATTGCCACCAAGAATAACTCCGAAAGTATTACAGGAGCTGAAAAGTTTGTGGAACAACAGTTGCATGGGACAACGGGGGCCATAATATGACTTTTTTAAAATTTTTTTTGCTGGGTGGGGTTGCTTCAGAGATATGGTCAACTTTGTTTTTTTTTGTTGGGATGATATAGTTTGGTACTTATTTTCTGATAGCGGCTATCGAGACGATTCCAATGATGTGTAACACTAAGGTTTTTGAAGGTCAACGAAGGTCACAAAGGTGGCATAAACATCCATTTACAGAATGTGTTCGAAGTGATGGCCATTGGTATTAATGCAGTGCTGCAATCTTCTTGTCATGGATTGAGTGGTATTCCTTATCACATCGGATCTTATTCAAGCACATTCTCTGACAGTTCTCTCTCATATATCGCGCAAACAGTTTAATATTCGCCGAAAACGGCGTATCCATCTAACGCGCCATTGACATTAAACACCATTCGACGGTTTCGCAGTACAACACTAATAGGAACGGTAAGACTAGTATCGTCGAATCAGGCGAATGTGAATGATGTATTCCTTGGAAGAACAAGTCGGTATGCTTCTCATTTACGGAGAACGCCAACGATACTCAGCGAGAGCTAGAGACTTATACGCTGAAAGATAAATACAGGGTGAAGTCACGTTCCATTGCAATGGTCAGTACACCGTAAGAGTATAAGCCAGTGTTCCGTACTTACCAGGCTGAAGCACCGGCGACTGCACGTGAGACAGTCAGCCGGAAGACGTGTGGGGGAACCCAACGATCATCCTAGCAGAAGACCGCTTAGTATCTCGTGAGTGTGGGGAAATGCTTGCGGCAGTCACAGACGATAACTCTGCGCAGTTGGTGCAGCCTCTAACTACTTCCCGTATTTTATTTAATTGCTCAATTATTAATGACGTCTATAGCCACTATGTTAACTCTCGTTGCCTTACCTTTTGGTGCATGCCTTTATTGCCCTAATTGTTCCTTATTCCTCTGTTGTGAAGCTGCCCTCCTAAACACTGTATCCTTGTGATGAGCACCGGCTGTGATCTTTGTTTCCTAAACTAACTTCGAAGCAACGTTACCAAAAGACTAAGAGTATGCTCACCGACTGAACACTGTTTTACGATAACGACATTATAAATATTTTTCACTACATCCATTGTAGATGACGCACTGCAACTGTGTCTTAATTGTTGGTTTATGTGGATATAATATGCAACTAGTCGCTTTTTTGATTTCTCATACGATTTATTGCACCATTAACTATCCTTTAGGTCGCCGCAGACTTGTCATCAGGCGGAGATGTCACAGGGACATTATCTGGACCTTGTGCAGCTGAACGCTGGGAACTAGCTGTTCGTGGTCCAGATAATGGTCCTGTAACACTCCACTCCAGAGATCTTCAACGTAGTTTTTTCATATATCTGTTTCCCCCTCTGCGCTTTCAATTTCGCCGAAGATTGTTTTGATTTTTCTATATGTTGAATAAGTCCTTCCTTTTCGATGCTCCTCACATTAAAGCTGCAGCTATTTCGCCTTAGCTTGCATGCACTCCCTTTTTATCTCATTCCTAAGTGACTTACGTTGTTTCATTTCTGTCGTCCCCTGAACATTTTTGTTGTTGCTTCTTTCGTCATTCAGTTGAAGTATATTTTTTGTTACTCAAGGTTTCTACGCAGTGACCTTCCTTGTACCTATGTTTATTCGTCCAACTTCTGTGATTGCCCTTTTTCGAGATTACCATTCTTCTTCAACTGAAATGCGTATTATGGTATTCATTATCACAGTATCTACAACGTTAGAGAATTTCAAACGCTTTATATAATTCCTCAGTACTTCAGTATCCCATGTTTTTCCACACTGATTCTTTCGCACGATTCTTTATACCTCAGTCTTCTCTTCATCATTACTGAACTATCACTTTAATAAGTCACGGCTGCAAAATACTGACGCGAATTCTTTACAGACGAATGGAAAAACTAGTAGAAGCCGACCTCGGGGAAGATCAGTTTTGATTCCGTAGAAATATTGGAACACGTGAGGCAATACTGTCCCTACGACTTATCTTAGAAGCTAGATTAAGGAAAGACAAACCTACGTTTCTAGTATTTGTAGACTTAGAGAAAGCTTTTGACAATGTTGACTGGAATATTCTCCTTCAAATTCTGAAGATGGCAGGAGTAATATACGGGGAGGCTATTTACAGTTTGTACAGAAACCAGATGGCAGTTATATGAGTCGAGGGGCATGAAAGGGAAGCAGTGGTTGGGAAGGGAGTGAGACAGGGTTGTAGTCTCTCCCCGATGTTATTCAATCTGTATATTGAGCAAGCAGTGAAGGAAACAAAAGAAAAATTCGGAGTAGGTATTAAAATCCATGGAGAAGAAATAAATACTTTGAGGTTCGCCGATAAAATTGTAATTCTGTCAGAGACAGCAAAGGACTTGGAAGAACAGTTGAACGGAATGGATAGTGTCTTGAAAGGAGGATATAAGATGAACATCAACAAAAGAAAAACGAGTATAATGGGATGCAGCCGAATTACGTCGGGTGATGCTGAGGGAATTAGATTAGGAAATGAGACACTTAAAGTAGTAAAGGAGTTTTGCTATTTGGGGAGCAAGATAACTGATGACGGTCGAAGTAGAGAGAATATAAAATGTAGACTGGTAATGGCAAGGAAAGCGTTTCTGAATAGGAGAAATTTGTTAACATCAAGTATAGATTTAAGTGTCAGGAAGTCGTTTCTGGAAGTATTTGTATGGAGTGTAGCCATGTATGGAAGTGAAACATGGACAATAACTAGTTTAGACAAGAAGAGAATAGAAGCTTTCGAAATGTGGCGCTACAGAAGAATGCTGAAGATTAGATGGGTAGATCACATAACTAATGAGGAGGTATTGAACAGAATTGGGGAGAAGAGGAGTTGGTGGCACAACTTGACTAGAAGAAGGGATCGGTTGGTAGGACATGTTCTGAGGCATCAAGGGATCACCAATTTAGTACTGGAGGGCAGCGTGGAGGGTAAAAATCGTAGAGGGAGACCAAGAGATGAATACACTAAGCAGATTCATAAGGATATAGGTTGCAGTAGGCACTGGGAGATGAAGAAGCTTGCGCAGGATAGAGTAGCATAGAGAGCTGCATCAAACCAGTCTCAGGACTGAAGACCACAACAACAACAACAACAACAACTCTTCATCATTACCAAATTGTGGACCGAGTTTATATCTGCTCCTGGGTAGGCCTTACAATCCAATATGTGATTTAGAAATCTCTGCTTCACCGTGTTATAATACAACTTTTTGTGATTTTCGAACAATACATTCGCTGTCACTAGCCGCAATTTACTGCAGAACTCAGTATTTCTCCTCTCGTATTCCTACTTCCAAGCCCATATTCTCCTGGAACTTTTTCTTCTGTTCCTTCCACTACTAACGCGTTTCATTCCCCTATGATCATCAGTTTATAGTCACCCTTTACATAGAGGATTACGCATCCAATATCCACATATACTTCGTTTCACTCTTCATCTTTTGCTTGTGTCATCAGCATATACAACAGAACTACTGGTGATGGCGTTGGTTTGCCGTCGATTCTGATGAAAACACTGAACTGAACTGTTCACAATAACTGATTCTCTGCCCCAACCTCCTGTTCAAAAGGAATCTTACTCTAGCTATACTACCTCTTGCTTTTGTTGATATTAGTCTATATTCGTACAAAAAAAAAAGGTTCAAATGGGTCTGAGCACTATGGGACGTCTGAGGTAGCAGCGCGGGATTAGCCGAGCTGTCTAAGGCGCTGCGGTCATGGACTGTGCGGCTGCTCCCTGCGGAGGTTCGAGTCATCCCTCGGGCATGTGTGTGTGTGTGTTTGTCCTTAAAACAATTTAGGTTAAGTAGTGTGTAAGCTTAGGGACTGATGACCTTAGCAGTTAAGTCCGATAAGATTTCACACATATTTGAACATTTGTGAACTTCTGAGGTCATCGGTTCCCTAGAACTTAGAACTACTTAAACCTAACCAACCTAAGGATATCACACATATCCATGCCCGAGGCAGGATTCGAACCTGCGACGGTAGCGGTCGCGCGATTCCAGACTATAGCGCCTAGAACCGCTCGGCCACTCTGGCCGGCTATATTCGTACAACCAAAAATACTTATATTGTTTCGATTCATTTCATTGACCCTAGACTGAGCCTTTCCATTGCTCTTTTCAGATTTTCTAGTTATCTCGTCAAGTTCAAGCTTCTGATATTCAGAGCTCCACCTCGTAGGATGTTATTCTTTCTCTGATTATTTACTTTTAACATGATGATCTCCTGATCTTCTGTCCCCTTCCAGAGATTCGAATGTGATATTAATCCGGAATCTTTTGCCAATGGAGAGAGAATCATTACCCTTTTTTTCTATTAAGGCCCTATGTTCTGTGGATAAACATAATCTGTCTTTAATGTTGTGGTTTCCAGTGCCGTTTGCATCATCTTCTACCTTTTATGAACAGTTTTCATCCTAAGGCTTAGGGGATGTCCTCAACCTACGTCCATTCTTCCTCTCTCTTCAGCGAGGCCGTTGGCAGCACGAGAATGACTCTTTATTCAAGAAGTCTTCGGTCCTAATTGCTGATGATTTTTACTCAAAATTTAAACAGTGACTAGGATCAAATCCGGGACTCATTACGTTTTGATTACTAGTCAAAAGCTGCTACCCCCAGTTAAGGAAGGCTTAAATGAAGACGATCAAATGGCGGATTGGTCTTTACCTTTTCTAAGAAGCGAACGGTATTAAGCGACAGGCCCAACTTTAGATCATAGTCTCCAAAAGGCACATGCTCGCGATCCCACACCAGTTTCCTTTCTCTACGGCAGGTGCAATGTTGATCTAGTCTGCTACTGTGATATTCTGAATATGTACTCGATCCTCTAGGATAAAAGGATATGTCTCGGCTTTAAGAACGTATTTCAAGACACATGTAAATATCGAACCAAAATTAATTACGTCAGTGAAAACAGTGACAGGAAGACAGCAATAATAAAAAGAGTTGAAACAGAAACGAAAGCTTATGGTCTTAAGGAAAGTAGTTTATATATTACTGTAGTAACAGAGAACTTGTGTTACTTACATCTACATGTCATTAATAATATGGAGGACGGTGGAACGAACTTGAACCGTAAATCCTAACGATGTCACGTGGGAGCGGTAGAACAAGGAAAACCAGGAGTGACAAAGCGCTTAAGCGATCGAATATACAACGACAAATTTTGACGCCGCACCCCGGGGAGCCAAGTACAAATGAGACACACGAGCCCGCTGACAGGTCGTGGGCGGCGGCGAGTAATGTCGCCCCCACACGCCGCGCCCACCGCGGCTCCGCGGCGCACCACACCGGGTGACGTCACCGGTCCTCCTGCGGCGGGGCAAGTGCCATCCATTCTGCACGTTCAGTGCGTCCTGGGGTTTCCTCTCCTTTTTTTATCAAATAACTCTGAACTTTGTGCTATCACATCGTGCGTTAGAAGATGTGGAGCAATGCTCGCCGAACATTTCCAGGGGGACGATTATATGTTAGCGTCCTATCGACCTCCGGACCTGGATGAAGGTTCCATATTTCTAGTCACAAACCAGCCATGTGTAACTGCCATTGGAAAGTGGTAATCTACAACTGTAATGCGCTGCATAACTGGCATTGCGACTAAAATCTTCAGTCGCTGAGATAAATAATTCTCTTAGACGAAACTTCCCGGCTGATTAAAACTGTGTGCCGGGCCGAGAATCGAACTCCGGACCTTTACCTTTCGCGGGCAAGTGCTCTACCAACTGAGCTACCCAAGCACGACTCACGCACCGTCCTCACAGCTTTACTTCTGCCAGTAAGTCGTCTCCTACCTTCCAAACTTTCAGGAGTGCTAGATCTGCAAGGTTCGCAGGAGAGCTTCTGTAAAGTTTGGAAGGTAGGAGACAAGATACTGGCAGAAGTAAAGCTGTGAGTACCGGGCGTGAGTCGTGCTTCGGTAGCTCAGGTGGTAGAGCACTTACCCGCGAAAGGCAAAGGTCCCGAGTTCGAGTCTCGGTCGGGCACACAGTTTTAATCTGCCAGGAAGAGTTTCATATCAGTGCACACTCCGCTGCAGAGTGAAAATCTCATTCTGGAAACATCCCCCAGACTGTGGCTAAGCCATGTCTCCGCAATATCCTTTCTTTCAGGAGTGCTAGTTCTGCAAGGTTCGCAGGAGAGCTTCTGTAAAGTTTGGAAGGTAGGAGATGAGATACTGACAGAAGTAAAGCTGTGAGGACGGGGCGTGAGTCGCGTTTCGGTAGCTCAGATGGTAGAGCACTTGCCCGCGAAAGGCGAAGGCCCCGAGTTCGAGTCTCGGCCCGGCACACAGTTTTAATCTGCCAGGAAGTTTCATATGAGCGCAAACTCCGCTGCAGAGTGAAAATCTCGTTCTGGAATTCTCTTAGACGCTTGTTTCAGTCTACACGACCATCTTCAGATAAAAAACTTGAAATGCATTTCTTTGTGTCAGTCGTATATCACTGCCAATGACTGGTTGCAGTGCGTTAGAAATCTCTCATACATTCAACACTAATAACTGTACTGTGCACATCCATATGCACTCTCTGACAACAAAAGTAAAGCAATTAGACAACTAGAAGACATGACGGAATGTCAATATAACTTCGTGCACGTACACGCCCTCGGCGGTTATGTAAATTCTTTGTAATCGTAAGAACAATCACCAGAGTGCATTAGTGTTGTTTGCGTTAAAGATTGTTACCAGGCCTGGGAGGATATACACTGATGCGCCAAAGAAATGGTATAGGCATGCGCATTCAAATACAGAGGTAATTGATATTGCAGTCTTTCTCGGCGTATTCCAATGGTGAATTCTTCTCGGGTTATCATCCGAGTGGTGGCTTCGTCTTGTCGCAACGTTTCGATGAGTTTCGTACCCATCATCTTCTGGCGATGGTATGTGAAGAGGCAGAATACGGCGCTGCGGTCGGCAAAGCCTACATAAGACAAGAAGTGTCTGGCGCAGTTGTTACTGCTGCTACAATGGGAAGTTATCAAGATTTAAGTGAGTTTGAACGTGGTTTTATAGTCGGCACACGAGCGATGCGACACAGGACATCGGAGGTAGCGATGAAGTGGGAATTTTCCCTTACGACCATTTAAAGAGTGTACCGTGAATATTAGGAATCCGGTAAAACACACAAGTATCCAACAGTGCTGCAGCTGGAAAAGACATCCTGCAAGAACGGGACCAACGACGACAGAAGTGAGCGCTCAACGTGACAGAAGTGCAACCCTTCCACAAATGGCTGCAGATTCCAGTGCTGGGCTATCAACAAGAGTCAGCGTGCGAACCATCCAACTAAACACCATGCACACGGGCTTCCGGATCGGAAGGCCCACTTGTGTACCCTTGATGACTGCACGGCACAAATCTTAACTCCTCACCTGTTCCCGTCAACGCCGGCATCGGACTGTTGATGACTGGAAACAAACTGACTGGTCGGACAAGTCTCCTTTTAAATTGTATCTTGCGGATGAATGTGTACGGGTATGGAGACAACCTCATGAACCCATAGACCCTTCACGTCAGCAGGAGACTGTTCAAATTGGTGGAGGATGTGTAATGGCGTGAGGCGTGTGCAGTTGGAGTGATATCCGGATTCCTGATACGTCTACACTGATCAAACGAATCAGAACACGTATATCAGCGTCGAATGTGATAATCTATATTTATACAGACGGTACCTGTGGTGTCATTGTGCGACTTGAGATCTTCGGCTTCAGTGTAGACAACAATTAAAATCATTCGACATTTATTGTCTGTGTTGTGCATTAAAGTGCCAGGTGAACCCTCAGAAAGAACCGGAGTCCCAGTGTTTTCTTGTAAGGTACACATATGGCCGTCGTCATTTGTGAACGTTGTATTCAACAAAGCTCATGCACCGCTTCGTCTTACTGCAGTGCAAGATGAAAGGAGGTGCATTTGATCCAAAAAGGGTGGGCTTCCCGTCGTGTTGCTGCAGATGCCAGTGCCTCTCGATGTGCCATACGTAGGTTGTGGTCGCGTCATAGGGAGACAGGTACAACGAGGTGAGTTGGACAAAGTCGCCGACGTTTTACAATCCCACGTGAAGTCCGATACTGGCTGTCTTTGCGTTGTGACGTCGAACGGATACCGCCAGAGCACTACGATGTGTTCTCAGCTGGGCCTTTGGAGTTGCTGTAAAACGATTTCAGACGGACCACTGGAGCCGCTGCGTCCGTTCAGACTGTCATGAACAGGTTACGAGAAAGGATCTTACGACCCAGACGTCCTGTTCGCTTACCCCGCTTAACGCAAAAACGTCTTGCAGCTCGCCTTTAGCCCTGCCGTTCCGAAGTCAACGGGCAGTTTCGTCAGTGGTGGAGCGTGTTATTCACAGACGAGTAAAGATATTATCTGACGCCATGTTATGGCCATATTCGTGTGCGGAGGTTCGTGGTGAGCGGTACCTGCCACTTCAAACCTCTACGTGTCACGTAGTCACAATCCAGATGCTCACAAATGCGTGAAACTCAGCACAAGAGGGCCAGGCGTTATTATATCATTAATGGCGACAATATCTGAAGGAAGTATCGGCTACCGTAACGCTATAGGTGACGCGCGATGAACAACATGTGGGTTAGAAAGTCTACTTTCGTGTCAAAAAATCTTCAGCTGAGGGCAGTACAATGTTACAGGAGGCCTACGGAGAGCCTGTTCTTCTCCACAGTACAATTCGAAGATGGTTTTAAATTATTTAAAGAGGGGAGACAATCAGCTTTAAAGGAAGGTAATCTGACGCTCCAGTTATTGCGCATCTCGCTTTTTTCGTATTGATGGAGTGGTTTGTCTGCAAGTTACACAGTATCAATAACTGGACAGTAATATAGGAATGTCCTGAAATTTTCCCTGGTCCATATCAGTCCCAAAAGCCACATACCCATGAAAGAGACTGAATGCTGCGCCCTGATAATGAACTGCAGGATACTGCAAATGTTGTCACTCAGTATCTTGCAAATATATAATGTAAAGTGCGCACCCCACGCTCCTTACACTCCAGATTTAGCCCCGTGTGACTTTTTGGTATTTTCTAACCTGAAGAAGAGACACCTTCGTCGCTGACATGTTCCGTCATCAGAAGCAGTAATGAAGTCTGTGGAGGCAATTCTGTAGCACGTTTCAAAAAATGGTTTCCATCATGTTTTTACAGACTGGCACAAACGCTGAGATTAGTGTATCGCATCCATAGGAGAGCTTTTTGGGAAATGACATTAAAATTATGAGGATGTTAAATGTATGGTATGAAAAAAGTACGATAATGCTTCATTAAACAACACTCGTGATAAGGTTGATAACTTGATTAATTTTTCGAGGTTGTGAGCGTGCGATTGATCTGAGATTCTGTATTTTTGCGCAACGGATTAATCTGAGATGTACCGTTTACCCTGTGGCTCCTGCAAGATGCAATTTCCACCCCCACACTACTGCAGAAGTCAGACAGACACTCCTAACGTTCTAAAGAGAAATGCCTGAAAAACTTTCAGCAATAAATATCTTCTGGAGCCGTCCGCAGTAAGGAAATGACACAAAAATTCACAAAATTTCTTATTTAACTAGTGGGATACTTGCATACTGGAGTAGTGCTAGTTAGTGTAAGAAAAACATGAAACTAACGACAGTTAATATTTATTTTGCAAAAATTCTGACAAATCACAGTGGCACTATTAGTTATGAATTGAACAAGTTATATCCTGGTTCTTTTCGGAATGTGAAGTTACCTCTCAAGGATAGGATTCGCTAATGAAATTTCTATACAAAGTTTAAGATTGTTGTTGACTTGGCAGAATGGCTGAGAGGCGAGCCTACTCAACTTGAATAATTACCCTTTAGAATGTTGCTAGGTGTGGTCGAGGCTGTCGCATGTGAAATGCAGTGAAGTGTACTGTTGTGGAGGAAATATGGGGCCCGCAATAGCTGTAGCGCACAATACCGTAAGCTGCGATGACTGCAGTCTGCGCCGCTCGCTGCTGACAAATTAGATAACTCTCGTTCTATCTGGATTGACCTTCGGCAATCAAACTCTCCCTATGCCTTGATGAAGTCAAGGATTTCTATTCGCCCCTAGTCTATTGGCGTGGTACACCGGTAAGATAACCAGTCCACTTATAACATCCCAGCTCCTCCACCAAATTATAACATCCCAGCTCCCTCAACACCAAATTAAAACGTTCCACTTCAATTTGTTTGCACTTATAGCGATCCCAGCTTCCTCAACCAAATTAAAACGTTGCAGTAGGAGGTGTCTGCTTCGTGCAAAAAGGTCTTGAGTTCATATTGACGACAACAAGTAATTCTTCATTACAGACGTTTATTTACAAACAGAACTGACAGACTTCACAGACTCAACAACTGACTCTCCGAGCTAACCGCATTGCATATCCGAACTGAACTGGCAACTGACAACTCCTAGGTGTATTAATATCTTTCCAAACAATGAGAGTCTTGACAATGTTTTGTTTACAATACGATAGCAATTCACGACTTAAAACAAAATTAGACATTACAGAATTTTAGTACAGATTAAAGTAAGTAAAAGGATCAGTACATATAAATTCTTACAAGCATAATTTCCAAATAGATTTTATAACATTTTTCTACCAGCTTCTGGATAACCTTCACCAGATTTGTACCGATGTTTCCAGAAATATCTTAACGTTTGATTCTGGATATTTCTTGAGTGATTTAGAACAACTATTTATATGTAAAATGATTTAAATCGTGTTTCAAAACGTAAATAAATCCCTTCAGCAATATTTCTTGATACAAATCGTCTTTCGAAACTAGGCCATGAAACAGCTTTCACAAGTTTTCGCATTTTTGCGATCATAATACAGAACCTCTCCATAGAAAGCTCCAGAAGTGCGCATCAAATGCTCATTCACAGACCCTCTCTCTAGCTGGTGAGCTTCTAAAAGTATCTTGTCCATATTATACGAAACAACCCAGCTCAAAACTGATAATTTATACAACCAATCAGAGCCACAGCAAACAGTGAGTCCCTCCTCCACAAAATGAAATATAATTACAAAATTGAACGAAAACAGGTTACTAACACTAATATATATTCACACCAATTCCATTTCTGCTCCCTCCGCGTAAAATGTCCTAATATTGACACAGTACAATATTTAAACATCACCAAAGTTTCCCTTTGCATTTTGCGTATCTGTATCGACATCCCCTAAAAGTCTACAGTATCGAATACTTCAATGTGTCCCAATATGTCCTGTAATGTTACACACTGCTATGCCACCCTAAAATTCGCTCGCAGGCGTTTAACTAGAACTCTGTCCATTCACACCGCACAAGAAGTGTGTCGGCCAACACAGTGAACAACGCTTAATCGCAAGGACTCACTATAGAGAGTCGCACCTCGATTCGCTATAGACAGAGGTGCTCTCCCAGTGAAGTACTGAGGAGAGACTTGTTCCTCGCTCCAAGAGCGACAACGGAACGGCGCCTCTCCTCGCCAGTCGTGGAGGGGTATATCTTTCGGTCTCTTCCATTACTCCTTCAGCTCAAGGCGTCGGAAATATCGTCTGCCAATCAGCATTGCTCTTCTAAAACGGGAGAATGACGTTTCGTTTAAGGTGACCAGTCCAGAAACCTGTAGTATCGGCGTTTGGCGTTTGCTGTCTCCCTGTGAAAATCTCTGAAACTGCATGCTATGTGTAATGAATGCGTAGGCTGGCCGCTCCCACACAATGTAGCGGAATGTGCTTTTAAGCCGAACACGGGGTCGTTCCTCCTTTCCCTCGGGCGAATGCTGTCCGCTCCACGAGCGACCACCGACCGACGTAAATGGGTTGGGACTGGCCTTCCGGTGAGGGGTTGCCTCTCTCGAACTACAAGCTCCTGTGACCGTCGTGTCTGGAATGTATGTGTGTACGCCAGCCTCGAGTATTTCAACCACAGTGCGCACTTGCGATTTATTAGTTATTTGCATATCGTTTACATGAATTCATACAACACTGATTTTATCTCATCGAGTTTGGGTTCGAATGAAGCGTCTTGATGTGCAGAATATGAATGTGAGGGCTGATTATGTAAGCAATGAAGGTCAGGAGACCACGACGTCTTACAAGGTGATAGCTAACACTATATAGCCATCCCTCGCATATAATGCAGTTCTTTCCAGCGTTAACATATCTTCAGTTTATGGAAAAAGCTTGAAGTGGACGACTAATACACTAAGATATTTTAAACCTTTGAAGAACTGCTTTCTATGATAACTAGTTTTCATGGGGTACCTTTTCAGATGTGTACGTAAAAGAGTGGGTAAGGTTATTTAAATTACCAGAGAAACGTGTTAGTCACAGTATCGTTCCAGCATTATTAATTTCAGCTGAAGATGAAAGATTTTCCTGTGTGGGAAAGTAGAAGCCGTTCCTAGAGACAGGTGGGGAGCCAGCTGAGAGCGCTCAAAGGATCGTTATGCCTCCAAGGAACCTCCACTGAACAGCCCGGCTTCCTTGTTTGCAGGTCCCGGTAAGAAGTAAGTTACGACACGTCCCGCACAGTCTTGAAAACCAGTAATCCTCCCATGTTGTTGTAAATCACGTGGAATCTCTAACTTAAGCTCTAGGGCAAGAACTTCACAAGTGTTAGCCTTTAAAGTAACTCAACGACCCCGTAGGGCGTAATCTGAAACTGGTGGTGCGTTTGCATCTGTGTGAGTTACTAGCTCCTCTAAAGTAAAGCTAACATGGCAGCTTTGGTAACTATTTATTCGGCTTCTTTTCATCTTGTAGGATAATGAAAGCAGTGACAGAAAACGGACGTCATACCAACGCTTGTTTTTCTGTATTTACCTGTAACTTTTATGTTACTAGCTACTGAAAGTAGAGAGCATTTTGTTGCATTGTGTGAGTTTGTAAGTCAGTGGCCCCCGATAGCTGCTTGGTCAGCACGACAGACTGTCAATGCTAAGGGCCGGGTTCGATTCCCGGCTTGGTCGGACATTTTCTCCCCTCAAGAACTGGGTGTTGTGTTGTCGTTATCATCATTTCATCCTCATCGACGAGCAAGTTGATGAAGTGGCGTCCAATCGAAAGACTTGCACCAGCGGTCTACCCGACGGGAGGCCCTCGTCAGACGCCATTATTATTATTAGAGGTAAACAGGTAGAACTTATTTTGTCCATAATGGATAGTTAAAGCTCTTTTACTTCTTTTATTTCCTGCGATAAGCAGTGTTGCAATCAAAGCAATTAACGGCGATTTCTATTCTCTAAACGGGTTTGGTTGCGATGCTTTTCTTCAGTAGCTTACACTGTTTTTAGCCTCTTTGAAACGTGCTGAAACAGTCTGGTGTGTGATTATTGCGTTATACTACGATAAATCAGAGAACTGTTTTCGTCAAGAAAGGTGATGCGGAGAAACAGCTATATGGAGAGTAGATGCACGTGAATACTTTTATAGTGGTGCACTCTTAACATCAGACATGACCTCGATCCGTTGCTTGTGTGTTAATATTTAAACGTGATGCAGCGGCCTAATTGCATGACCGACAGATGAAAGTCTAGCGAGGATAAGACCCTGGAGAAAGGCGGTGCACTCCAGTTCGACATGATAAAATAAAAAGAACCAGTAATTAGTGATTGGTTGTTGTCTTTATTACATTGCCTGAATGGGACAAAATCTTCTATTGTCTGTGACCATACTAATCCCCAATATCCGAGTGTCGCACCAATAAAGGATGTGACGCAACCTTCACTATCAGACACCTCACTGAAAAAAAATCGAGAGAAATTCAGATCTTCGCACAGTGTTTCTGTAGAACCGGAGAAGGTCTACGAACGTTGTTCACAAACATTAGCACGCGCTTTGGAATCACAGTTTACCTGGGAATCTCATTACCTCGTCATTACTTTTCGTCTCGCGTTCGCCGCGACCGTCATAACTTTGTCTCATCTTCGTCTCAAACATAGCTCAGCTGCGCGCAAATATTACACGGTGTCATTTACACAACCTTGGAGCCACGGCTACACCTTGCGGTGGAGACGGTTATTTCTCATTTAACAGTGACAGGAACAAACTCAGCGGAAGCTTGTGTGTTTTAAACACTCTGACTCACACTCTGACTCATATTTTGGTGCGAAAAGTGGGGTCTCCAATGCTTCTTCACATAGTAAACGTCATTTTATTGCAAAACCAATAATGAACTCTTAGCAATTTTTCAACGTAGTCTCCATCACGACTCGAGACACTCCGGAAGCTTTTTCATACCCGCGTCTACCATTCTCCCGCCGACTCGTGCAGGACGGAATGGACAGCTCTTCGATCCTTGAGAATTTCATCCCCCCGAGAGTTGTGTCAACTTGGGGAACAGACAGTAATCACTGGGAGCCAAATCAGGGCTATATGGAGGATGGTCAATGATTTCCCACTGGAACTGGCGATAAGATTTGTCGTGGTACTGACTATGTCACGCCGGGCGTTGTCATGATGAAAACGACCGCTCCTTTGTTCTGTTTAGCCCGGCGTAGATTTGTTAGTGTCCCGCACTACCTTTCCCCGTTGATTCTTGTACCTCTTTCCAGTTAAACCACCAGCAGAACATCTTCCCTATCCCAAAATACAGAAGCCATTACCTGCCCCGCAGACGGCGTTTGATTGACCTTCTTGACATTTGGAGAACCGGAATGCCGCCACTGTTCCTTAGACTCCGACTTGAAGTAGTGGATCCCAGTCTCGTCTCCAGTTACCATTGAATCCATCCATTCCTCAACCTCATCCCGATAACGGCGCAGAAACTCGCTAGCACTTTCGATGATCTTCTTTCTGTGTTCATCAACTGAGCATCCGTGGCACCCACCCGGCACAAACCTTGTGATACTTCAAAATGTCCGTCAAAATAGTGTTCACGGTAGTCTTAGCGACGTCCCCTATAAGTTCGGCTATCTCTCGCGCAGTCAAACGCCGATTTGAAAGCAAAATTTCATCGACTTTCGTCAGTGTATCGTCCGAAACTGATGGACGCCTGCGGCCGGCATCGTCGTGCACGTTTATCCGGCCGTCTGCGTACTCCCTACATCACTTTTTACGTCCATGTAATTTTCTCCGTACACATTGGTCAACAGGTGACGGATTTCAATAGGGGTTGACCCCTTAAACCACAGAAATATAATCACAGAACACAATTCACACTTGACGGGAGCGTCGACTTTCCCTTCCATCGTTAACGGCTGCTACGCCAAGAATTTGCGTCACAGAGAGGTGGGGTCTGGCAATATTAGTGGTGTGGGAAGCGAGGAACACGGCCCTGTTGTCTGATTTAATTTAGCACGCTCCGTCCCGACGGCAGTTCGTTGGAGACCTTACTTTATGGGCAACCCTCGTATATCCTCGCCACAAATCTAGCAAACCAAATTGGACATCATTGTTTAGTATAGCATTCTCCCTCTTCCCCCCCCCCCCCCCTTCCTCCCCCCCCCCCCCACTTCCCGCCCGAACTGGACTCTCTTATTACATTGAGGTGACAAGTCATGGCATAGCTATAATATAATCCGATGTTATTACGGCCACTCAGCGGGAATTAACAGACTTTAAACGAGGAGTGGTAATTTGAGCTATATGCATGGGACATTCTGTTTCTGATATCGTTGGAGAATTCAATAATCCGAGAAACACAGTGTCGAGAACAGCAAATTTCAGACATTACTTCACCCCATTGGCAAGGCAGTGGCCGACGGCCTTCACTTGACAACCGAGAGCAGAGGCATTAACTTAGAGTTGTCAGTGCTAACAGACAAACGTGTGAAATAACCGCAGAAATCAATGTGGAACGTATCCATTATGAAAGTTCGTCGAAATTTGGCGTTAATGGGCTACGGCAGCAGAGGTCGAAGACATCGCCTGCAGTGCCTCTCCTGGGGCCCTACTCTCTATCGTTCATACCGATCGGTGCTGTAGGTTACCCACGGTAGTGACGTCATTTTCTGTTCTTTATCCGAAGTTCCTATTCAGTAAGCTTCTGAGAGCTGTTACCGATCGGTCCTCCAGCCGATTTTTCGACAACTGTACCGAGACTTTTTGGATTTTTGTATTGCCCTCTCGTTCGGTTCGGTGTCGTTTATTTATACCTTGAATTTGTTGTTTTAAACATACTGAGCTGTTTTAGCTTCGGATTTAGTGATTGTGTTACTGAAGAATCACCAGTATGTGTCCATGTGGAAAGTGAGGTCATAATTGAATATTTTCGTTTGTTAGGAATGTGGATTTATTGTTGTTACTCTGAATGATTATAACATAAAGAAAACAGTTTTGGCGAACATTCTCACAACATACCTGTTATTTTTACGTAATTAAGAGTTTAAAAAATCATTAAATTTCAAAAAGTCAGTTCTGCTTATGTATATCACATGAGTGTTAGCTGAAATTACTAATGACTTTGAGCACTTTTTTCCGCAAATGATTTACTTATTAACTATCGAAACGCATTTAAAACTGTTAAGTAACAATGCAAATGAATTTTGTGAAGCCTGATAGAGGAAACCTTTCAAAATTTCGTGCATTTACGGCTTACGCCCGCATAATTCGGCTACGAAGTCAGCCTGCATCTGTCTCAACTGGAATTATGTAGAATTGCCCTAGAGAACAGAGTTGTAGTAGCACAGGAAACAAAATGGTGTGTCTAAGGTCGTAGGTTTGGATACCAAACTATTTTTTCTCCTCTTTGTGTTTGTAACATATTCTGAGACTTCGTTAATCTTCAAAGTTAAGCATTTTATGATATTTTATTTAGTGTATGGCTAATATAGACATACCATAAGATTAAATTACATATACATATTGACGCACAAGAAACTTAAGTTTGTCTTTACAACTGAATATCCAGTCCTTCAATCCAGCGCACTGGATCTGGAGTTGCTAGCAGGAAGTCCTCTTCAGGACCCTAATAGGCTCGAATCCTGCATTCACTGACAATGTGGTGAACAGTTTGGTATGATACATTCGTTGTTATTTACACGTAAGAGCGCGCTTTCTCAGTAATGAATATCTTCGATTTCGTGACTTCCATATGTTTAAGAAATGAAGGATGAGATTGTCACAAATAATTCACCATTTTTTTCTGGATACGTAGCGGTTTCAAGTGTGTGGTCAGACAGGAATCTAAGAGCACAACTTAAATTACTGTGAATGAAACTAGCAGCAATCGTCTTTATACTTTAGCTTGTCACAAGTATTTTTCTGCTATCGAATCCTTAACAACAGTAGACAGAGATGAAAGATTCCCGCCACAATATTTTTAGACTTTCCCACAGTATATGAAATATTTTGATTCATCAGATGCACGTTATAAACTACAACGAACTTCTATAGCTACACTCGCTACACGCTCTCGAAAAGGCGTTTTTTTTAATTTTGTTTTTATGAACATTTAATTTTGTTTTTATGAATCATAAAGGGAAGTAGGCTAGTTCATCATTTGGATCTCTAGGAATGAGGTACAACCACATTCTGTGCATGTTGTTATTCTTTGACTCTCTCTTAAACAATTTTTCGGGTTCGTGGAGATGTGTTCCATCTATGCAACTAATCGAAGGCAGTTTGTTTAGTGCCATACGCGTTTCGCTTCTTTTATATGTGAAGCATCTTCATGAAGAAAAGAAGCGAAACGCATATGGCAATACACAAACTGCCTTCAAATTAGTTGCATAGATAGAACGTACCTCCATGAATTTTCAAACAACTACGGAAAGACGGAAAAGAGAAAAAATGACGAATTTTTCGGGTGTTTCTATACATATATTTGTACAGTGTAGTACTACACTCCATTTCTAACTCATATTCCAAAACGTAAAATCCAAAACAAGACGTCGATGTGAATGAGAATAAAATGACATAATTTGACATTTATTACAGTTTCCAGAATGCAGTCAATACTCTATAGTTATTGTCCATTCATGGAAGCACTTGGTCAGCAAAATTTGAACAGTATCACGTACTCTAACCACATTTTTCATTTTATCTGAGGCAGATTGCTTTTGATTGGTAGGCGCGAGGAGAACTGACAGCAGCGTTTCGGTTCGCTAGGACCGTTTGGCATCGCTTCCGAAAAGCTTACAAAATAATGTTGGGGGATCTCTTTCGTAAACAAGACCGTCCGGTGCGTTCGCGTACCGAACCGATCGGCAAAATGACGGAAAGATACAGAATAGGGCCCCTGGACCTGGACTTGTGGAAAACTGTGGCCTGGTCAGATGAGTCCCGATTTCCGTTGGTAAGAGCTGATGGCAGGTCTGGAATGTGGCGCAGACCCAACGAAACCATGGACTAAGTTGTCAATAAGGCACTGTGCTGTGTGGTGGCTCCATAATCAGGTGGGCTGTGCGTTTACTGAGTTGCAGCTTGATAACGTCATCTTGCCATTAATTGTTAGTGCCTAAAAGTGTAAAATGGTTCAAATGGCTCTGAGCACTATGGGACTTAACATCTGTGGTCATCAATCCCCTAGAACTTAGAAGTACTTAAACCTAACTAACCTAAGGACAACACACACATCCATGCCCGAGGCAGGATTCGAACCTGCGGCCATAGCGGTCACGCGGTTCCAGACTGAAGCGCCTAGAACCACACGGCCACACCATCTGGCCCTAAAAGTGTATCATAGTCAATTTTCTAATATGCATATGAAAGCAGTACATCTCTGTGAGAATATTGTGGTGTACTGGACAACCACTGTGTAGATCATGGGTGGCTTATGCATTTGGCTGTGAAGTCTGCAAATATGGTCTATTCCTAACATTGCGCTATGTGTAAATTATATAGTTCGTGGACTCTAAACAAACGTGGCCACTTGATGGCTTGCGCATATGTTCTTATGTGGAAACATCTGCACAGACGAAACTATTGAGTAATCTGAAGACAAATAAAAATGAAACGGTACTCCAGTGAAAGCAAAGACCTTAGAATTCAACGTAACACTGCTAGTTTCGAAGATGAAAGGGTGCAGAATGACCTGGTAAACAACTGTTACAATTACGTAAATACGTTTAAAAGAACGGTAAATATTCAGTGGAAGTTAAAGGTAATAAAGTTTTACATTTGTGCAGTCTGTTGAGGACGACACACATCCCTGAAATCGCATTAACCAGTTCACCAGAGACGTCCACGGTAGACCTGTTTTTAGGCCGTCGGTGCGCCACATTGCAGCAAGGGCGCTGAGTCCGGTGGGAGTGGAAGAGAACACGAAGCGAGTTTGGACAGCCGTGGGCGGGTGCCGGGTGTCGAGCGCGGACAACTGGGTCGCCGGCTCAAGGGCGGCTGTGGGGGCGGTACGGGCCCGGCGCGGGCCGCGTCTCTCTCTGTACTGCCCCCGTTCGCATCGCCGAGATCACGCTCGTAGCATCAACACAGTCACGGCAAAAACACAACCGGCAATGGTGGAAGGCACGAGCTCGATATTTCCCACCGATTGAGTGCTCGTATACTACAAGCAATGCTTCTGCCCGGTGCCTTCACCCTACAGGGGAAAACCGCGATACATTATGCTGAGTAAAATGAAAACGAAATCTGCTGGCATAATACAATATTCGTGTGTAACTTAGTGGAGATATTTCGGAGGACCTGGGTTCAGTTCTCGGAAGTGCCAGGGATTTTTCGTGGTGGGAGGGCTGATCGAGGTCCGCTCAGCCTCGTAACGCCAATTGAGGAGCTACTTGGATGAGAATCAGCGGTTTCAAGGTTGGGAAAGCCGAAAATGGTCGAGTGAGCGGTGTGCTAATCCCATGCCCCTCTGTACCGCATCCCAGTGAGGATTACACGGCGGCCGGTCGACATCGTGCAGTCATGACAGCAGAGAACCTTTTTTTTTATTTTAAGGAACCATAATTTCAGAGAATCTGAATACATTTAATTTCTTCCAATTTAAGTCATCGATCAGTTCATAACTTCTGGACTCTCTCCACTGTTCGCTCTTCAGTCCTTGTTATCCCACTGCAGCGTAAACTTTACAAAATAAGCATTTGTAGTTTTTGCCACTTAACTCCTGGAAATCACTGTAACTGCATTATACCCTGACTATGTTCCTTGATGACTTTGTGACTCTTCTCTATTTTTTTGAAAATAATCTTGTTCTCTTTGGAAACCTTGTCATTCTGTTTTACGTAGTCTTTTGCACGCTCTCTTGCTTCGTTCTATGGCATATTGGTTTTGGTTATGTTGCTCTCTTGACCTACTTTTATGTTCATACATTGCAACAACTTAACACTTTTCTGCTTAAGTCATAGTCAAAAACCTGTCTTTAAAAAGATTAAGAGAGAATCACTTGTAATTCGCGACTCTTTCCTGTATTTTAGGTTAAGACGTGGATTAGGAATTAGACTGTGTTTGGAGACGCAATTATGTATAGCTGAGGTAGATTATGGATCCAGTAGTCCGGTATTCGATCTCTGGTCAGTCATGGGATTTTAATTATCACTCATCACTACTTTACACCTGTGTTAAAGTTTTTTTTGTTGTGGATGATACCGGGTTACACTGCGTTTCGGGGTTACACTGCGTTTCGGGGTTACACTGCGTTTCGGAGTCTACTTAGATCGCTCTTTTACTGACTGGGTGGTTCATCTCAGAGGTCGGAGGAAGGCAAGGACATACAACCCTCGGTAGGCACTGTCATGTTAAAACTAACCTTCGAGTTGATGACTGCTTTGCTTCTTAATGTAAATGTAAAGGAAGTAGATCCGACATGTAACCTGGCGAATAGCTGATAAATTTAAATTAAGTGCATAAATGTAGACGACCTCAGGAAACATCAATAAAAGCAGATCGTAGAGAAGCTGTTTGTAAATCAGTTGCATTTTCAGATACCTAGCAAAGAGTCCGATTCTGATAACCAAATGTTCTGAAGCAATTGAAAATCAGAACTAAGACACTCTATTCTGCACGTGAAGCCCGCATGTAACGGAAAAGCGAAAATATGCGATTTTTACCGTATTTGAACGGTGTCATTCGATCGCAGTCATATTGATGCATCTCAAGTGCTCCATGCTGGCTGCGCTGTCACGATTACATCGAAGAATGTTAATCGACTCCATCTGTATCAAACACAAGACAGTTGTCTGAGAAACAGCTTGCCACTGCGTGCTGGCCATGCAAAAGGTTAAGGGGAGAGTGTGCCTTTATGTTTTAAACCATGACGTAACTGAGATGGACATTGTTGCTCAGTATTCTCAGTGGCCTGCTACAGTCAAAGTTTTACCCCGTGGTAAGATAAGCCAGCAGTTCCTTGTTTTGCCAAAGATGAGACTGTCGATGACAGAGGCGTTACTTGACTGACTGTGTTTGGATCAAGAAGTGATATACGCCAAGCGCAGTGCAGTTCCGATGTGCGAAAGGAGGCCTTAGGAAACGGCCGCTTTCCAAGGACTGGGTAAACACACGTATTCCCCTGAAGATATTTCAGGGATGTTCGGCCGTGGAACAGGTCATATTGTGGGGAAAACATTAGTCACCCATATAATAGAGTATTCTAAACCAAAATATTACTTCTAATAGTAACAAAATACTCCAGACTTATTTTTGTGTCATGTTTTTCAGAAATATCTGGGATCCTTATCAGGTAAGACTGAAGAAGAAATAGAGGAGATACAACTAAGAGCGGCGCGTTTCGTCATTGGACCGTTTAGTCGGCACGAGTGTTACAGAGACGCTCAATAAACTACAGTGCAGATGCTACAAGAGAGGCGTTGTGCATCACAGAGAGATTTACTATTGAAATTTCGAGAGAGCACTTTATGGGAAGAGTCAGACAACATACACTCCTGGAAATGGAAAAAAGAACATATTGACACCGGTGTGTCAGACCCACCATACCTGCTCCGAACACTGCGAGACGGCTGTACAAGCAATGATCACACGCTCGGCACAGCGGACACACCAGGAACCGCGGTGTTGGCCGTCGAATGGCGCTAGCTGCGCAGTATTTGTGCACCGCCGCCGTCAGTGTCAGCCAGTTTGCCGTGGCATACGGAGCTCCATCGCAGTCTTTAACACTGGTAGCTTGCCGCGACAGCGTGGACGTGAACCGTATGTGCAGTTGACGGACTTTGAGCGAGGGCGTATAGTCGGCATGCGGGAGGCCTGGTGGACGTACCGCCGAATTGCTCAACACGTGGGGCGTGAGGTCTCCACAGTACATCGATGTTGTCGCCAGTGGCCGGCGGAAGGTGCACGTGCCCGTCGACCTGGGACCGGACCGCAGCGACTCACGGATGCACGCCTAGACCGTAGGATCCTACGCAGTGCCGTAGGGGACCGCACCGCCACTTCCCAGCAAATTAGGGACACTGTTGCTCCTGGGGTATCGGCGAGGACCATTCGCAACCGTCTCCATGAAGCTGGGCTACGGTCCCGCACACCGTTAGGCCGTCTTCCGCTCACACCCCAACATCGTGCAGCCCGCCTCCAGTGGTGTCGCGACAGGCGTGAATGGAGGGACGAATGGAGACGTGTCGTCTTCAGCGATGAGAGTCGCTTCTGCCTTGGTGCCAATGATGGTTGTATGCCTGTTTGGCGCCGTGCAGGTGAGCGCCACAATCAGGACTGCATATGACCGAGGCACACAGGGCCAACACCCGGCATCATGGTGTGGGGAGCGATCCCCTACACTGGCCGTACACCTCTGGTGATCGTCGAGGGGACACTAAATAGTGCACGGTACATCCAAACCGTCATCGAACCTATCGTTCTACCATTCCTAGACCCGCAAGGGAACTTGCTGTTCCAACAGGACAATGCACGTCCGCATGTATCCCGTGCCACCCAACGTGCTCTAGAAGGTGTAAGTAAACTACCGTGGCCAGCAAGATCTCCGGATCTGTTCCCCATTGAGCATGTTTGGGACTGGATGAAGCGTCGTCTCAGGCGGTCTGCACGTCCAGCACGAATGCTGGTCAAACTGAGGCGCCAGGTGGAAATGGCATGGCAAGCCGTTCCACAGGACTACATCCAGCATCTCTACAATCGTCTCCATGGGAGAATAGCAGCCTGCATTGCTGCGAAACGTGGATGTACACTGTACTAGTGCCGACATTGTGCTTGCTCTGTTGCCTTTGTCTATGTGCCTGTGGTTCTGTCAGTGTGATCATGTTATGTATCTGACCCCAGGAATGTGTCAATAAAGTTTCCCCTTACTGGGACAATGAATTCACGGTGTTCTTATTTCAATTTCCAGGAGTGTATTACTGCCTGCAACGTACTTGCGCATCTCGCAGAATGACCACGTTGGGAAATTCGAGACATTAGAGCTAATACAGTGGTTTACCGAAAATTATTCTTCCCACGCGTTATTCGCTAGTGGAATAGGGAAGGGGGGTCAGTTAGTGGTACCAGAAGTACCCTCCGCCAAATACCGTTCGTCGAACAATACACGAAAATCCGAAAACTGAATAATCCGCATCCGGGATTGTAAACAGAGCCACTTGTGTATGTATGTGTGTGTGTGTGTGTGTGTGTGTGTGTGTGTGTGTGCGTGCGTGCGTGCCAGACGACATGGGGCGGGAGGAGATTAAAGATTTTTCCAGAGCGATCCGCGAGCGTTACATACAGCGTGCTGATAACAATCAATTTCTCTAAATTCTGATCACAGGCTCTAAAAGCTAATGAAATTACGAACTGAATGACGGCAACCGCGGGTGGATTAGATGAATAGTAAGCGAATTCATAAACTTAATATGCAAGTTTCTTGCAATAAATTAATTATGCTCGAAATTCTGGAACGACCAATGTTTTGTGGATTGACAGGACTATCAGACAGCAATGACAGAATGCTGTTGTGGGTACCATAAGTCACTTTTATTAAAAATTCCAGTGTGACGTTGGCCATTAGGTAAAGCTGTTTTCGTTCGTATTTTGCTCGTGGCGCACTCGTTCGTGGAGGAGCACGTTTGTCTGCTCGTCCTGGTGCTGACGTCACGTGGAGACGGACAACCTAACTCTCGAAAAGTCCTCTCCCCCGCCTTCAAGGTATATAAAAAGCAGGTCGGTGTAGTCTCCCTGGAAACGTGGACTGTGTTTTTGGCCTTGGCAGCATGCTGACCAGGTTATAAACCAGCCGGAGACACGGCGCTCAGCCTCATTCATTGCTCGATCGTGCCTCCCTCATTTGCAGTTGCTAATTCGTTCTATGTTAATATGAACATCGGCGCAGCAATCTGCCGCCGTGCTAGGTAACGGCATGCCCTGACCTCCGCTGCCTTGGAGTCAGACTTCCAGAGCCCACTGTTGCGTTGCGGTACTGTGGTGTCGACGGACGTCAGAACTGAGGCCACGGACACCTGAGGTCGTCTCTACGGCCCGTGCCGTTCCTTGCAACGAATATCTAGACCTCTCTTAGTTACTTAACAACTTCCATTCTCTCTCCGTGTAGTTTTTCCCCAAGTGTATTTGAAATTCGAATCATTTTATTTGTATCCTACACAAGCATGATATTTACTTAGTCTGCTGTAAAATCTTGTAGTTTCGTTTTAACGCGTGGGTTTTTTCATTCGGTACTTTCACTTCCTCCGATTACACAGAGTGATTCACTACCAAACGGACAAAAGTAAGGTATTCCTGTGATTACAGTTACGACTTTATTTCAGAAATACACATCTAGACTGAAAGATTAAATCTCACAGTTCCTGTCTACGTTCACAAATGCTCGATGTGGGCTCCACTTGCGTCACGGCAGATGTCTATCCGGTACTGCATTTCCGGCCAAACCCGTTCCAATGTTGCTCGATCTCTGGAGTTAGCAGCGCCGATTGTCTGCTGCCTTTGCTGCTGAAAGTTCTGCGGAAATGGGGAAACGTAAACCATGTCCTTCACACATCCCAAAAGGAAAAGCCCACTGGTTTTAAGGTCAGACTACCTGGCGCGCCATAACGTGAACGCAACATTATTCGACCCAGCACGACCAATTCAGCGCTGTGGAAGATGTTCGTTGAGGTGAGTACGTACGAAGTTACGCCAGTGTGGCGCGCTGCGTCCTGCTGAAAAATGAAGTCGTTTACTTCTTCTGTCAACTGAAGCAGCAACCATACACAAAGCACATCGAGTTAGAATATGCCTGTAACAGTAAAATCTTTGAACGAAGGACCAAAGACTCTGCGGTTGGTTATGGCGCGGAAAGCATTATGTTTCTGAGTATCACGTTATGTTCCAGAGAGGGATGTGGGTTTTTTGTATCCCATATTCTCGAATTACGTCTCTTCACTTTCCAACTTAAGTATAATGTGACTTCGTCAGAGAGCACAAGTCTGCCTGCGAAACCATTCACCTCCAACCGTGCTCGAAAATCAATACAGAATTTTCGTCGTTTTGGTTCAAAATGGTTCAAATGGCTCTGAGCACTATGGAACTTAACTTCTGAGGTCATCAGTCCCCTAGAACTTAGAACTACGTAAACCTAACTAACCCAAGGACATCGCACACATCCATGCCCGAGGCAGGATTCGAACCTGCGACCGTAGCGGTCGCGTGGATCCAGACTGAAGCGCCTAGAACCGCTCGGCCACTCTGGCCGGCCGTCGTTTTGGTTTATCTGTTGCATTTAGTACCTGCAACATTTGAATTCTGTAAGTCTTGAACTGAAGACATTGTGCTGCGTACACCGCACTGTTGATTGCGACACATTCATTTCTCTGCTGACACGACGCGTCGATTTCCTGGAGCTGCTTTCATAGATCGTAAGAATGTTTTTCGCTACTTCGTTTTCGACGGACGGCCATCCTGTGGTTTTCTTCTAGCATATGCAACCCCTTCTATTCGAATTGCTTTGCCCACCTAGCAATGTTGTGACGGTGTGATGCCACCTTATCAAATTTGGCCCAAATATGTCTTTAAACGACTATTATTGATGATATTTTTGCGTATTGTATGACACAATACGCCTTTTCTATCACGGATGCCACCATTTGAGCACCAACTACAGCGATGAACAATAACGGAGACTCTCCCATGTTTCATTGTGGTCAACCTAATCTGTGACTAGGTCTGTATCAGCATTACTGTAGTCACAAGAATTCTTTCTTTTTGTCCCATTTATTTTGAATCACCCGGTATTTTTCTTCTAGTAATACTTTAAGCTTGTATACTCAGCGTCGATTAATCGATATGAGCTCTGTAGACAACCTCTTCGCACGGTCATTGAGGCGATTTTGCAGCCTTGTGGAGTCAGTTTGTTTTTTGACCAATGGTTTGCTTTTGTGAGTTGCGATCCCTGATGCTTTATTTGTTTGAAACATTACTCACCATTCTGTCTTTTCTTTCTTTTTGTTCTGATGTCGAGTAGTGCTGTTCCGCACTTCCGACTTGAAAGGAAGGCTGCATTTATCGGGGGCTTCATTGTACATGCTATCAGATTACAGGTGCACAAAGCTCGGTCAACAGGCGCTGTTTCGACTGTCGCCGCTTGCTTAATATGCTACGCATTGATCTTGCACATTACTGCGATGTTAGATAGAAATGATACAAATTGTATGTTGATTTTAGTGGTTTCATTATTCTTTGTATTTAAAGCGAGCCATTACAAAACTGAGGAAACATCCTCAATTGGATAGCACGACGCTATAAGTAGAAAGCAAATACTTGTTCAGTTTTTCATCACGATCTTGAAGAATCGTTACTTGTTGCTTAATAATCAAATCATAGCCATGAGAAGATCATTTTCAGAAACGCTAGATTATGGAAGTGTGTGTGTGTGTGTGTGTGTGTGTGTCTAACTATTTCTAATGAATATACGGATCCGATAGTGTTTTCAAATTATTGTCTGACTGCGTAGTTTGTAGGTTGAGGGCTTAACTGTCCTTACTTACGGGAGTTTTTTCTAACACACGCGCACTTTACACATACGACGTGGTCGAACAAAGAAGTGTCTATGTTTTTAACTAATTATTCAGTTTAAATATTTTCCTTTGCATTACAGAGCTATTTTCACTGTCAGCCAAGTACTGTGGATTAGTGGCTCCCGTAAGGGAAAGGTTCCCTGAAATTTTATTTGTGTTCGAAGAACCTGAATTACGTCAAAATTCATCCTAACAATTTCTTCTCTGTAGCCTTGCTGGCTGTCCTGATATAATATATACAGCAAGATTCGGCAGAGAAACCTGCGGTATGGCGAGAAGTCTGACGCTGAACGATTATGGTGACGGCAAAATTCTTCTTGAAGTAAGGATTAGCTTATCAGAGAGCAGGGGAGGAAGTGACAGTTGGGGAATCTGCAAACAGAGATATGAGTAAATATCTTCGACATTTCGCCAATAGGATTTGGCCAATTGTCCCATCTGATAGATTATATAAAATTCTACTGCGTTAAGCTAACTCACACACGTCAGTCTAAAAGGACTCAATAAAAATAGTAGTAAATAAATAATAAGTACACATTATATTATTCCTTTCCTTTCTCGGACGTTATGTCTAGTTAAAAATGGAAAGTGTCGCGGACGTTGATCAAGCGTGACTTTCTTTTAACTGTACAGTATATGTTACATTGCATTGAGGAACTTTCGGATAATTGAACATGTATCAATAATTACAGATTTCTGTAGTTGTATATATACGTTTGGATGTAGCTATATTGTGTTGATGTACCGGTGGATATTGTGTGGTATGACTCCTGTAGTTGATAGTATAATTGGTATAATGTCAACTTTATCCTGACGCCACATGTCCTTGACTTCCTCAGCCAGTTGGATGTATTTTTCAATTTTTTCTCCTGTTTTCTTCTGTATATTTGTTGTATTGGGTATGGATATTTCGTTTAGTTGTGTTAATTTCTCCTTTTTATTGATGAGTATGATTCAGGTTTGTTATGTGCTGTTGTTTTATCTGTTATAATGGTTCCAGTATAATTTGTATTCATCATTCTCCAGTACATTTTGTGGTGCTTACTTGTATGTGGGAACGTGTTGTTTTATTAGTTTATGTTGTATGGAAACTTGTTGATGTATTATTTTTGCTATATTGTCATGTCTTCTGGTGTATTCTGTATTTGCTAGTATTGTACATCCGCTTGTGATGTGATCTACTGTTTCTATTTGTTGTTTGCAAAGTCTGCATTTATCTGTTGTAGTATTGGGATCTTTAATAATATGCTTGCTGTAATATCTGATGTTTATTGTTTGATCATGAATCCTTCCGTCTCACTGTATATATTACCTTTCCTTAGCCATGTGTTGGATGCGTCTTGATCGATGTTGGACTGTGGCAGATGATATGGGTGCTTGCCATGTAGTGTTTTTTTTTCCAATTTACTTTCTTTGTATCTGTTGATGTTATGTGATCTAAAGGATTGTAGAAGAGGTTATGAAATTGCAATGGTGTAACCGATGTATTTATATGAGTGATTGCTTTGTGTATTTTGCTAGTTACTGCTCGTTCTATAAAGAATTTTCTTAGATTGTCTACCTGTCCATAATGTAGGTTTTTTTATGTCGATAAATCCCCTTCCTCCTTCCTTCCTGCTTGATGTGAATCTTTCTGTTGCTGAATGTATGTGATGTATTCTATATTTGTGGCATTGTGATCGTGTACTGTATTTAGTGCTTCTAGTTCTGCGTTACTCCATTTCACTACTCCAATTATTAGTATAGCATAAGTATTTATACTTTTGTCTTGTTTCTTGCTGTCAATTCTGTTTTCAGTATTTTTATTAGTCTTTGTCTATATTTTTCTTTTGGTTCTTCGTTAATATTTGTGTTATCTATTCCTATTTTTTGTCTGTATTCTAGATACTTATAGGCATCTGTTTTTTTCCGTCGCTTCTATGCAGTCGCTGTGGTTATCCAATATGTAATCTTGTTTAGTGTGTTTTCCCTTGACTATGCTATTTTTCTTACATTTGTCTGTTCCAAAAGCCATATTTATATCGTTGCTGAATACTTTTGTTATCTTTAGTAATTAGTTGAGTTGTTGATTTGTTGCTGCCAGTAGTTTTAGATCATCCATGTATAGCAAATGTGTAATTTTGTGTTGATATGTTCCAGTAATATTATATTCATAATTTGTATTATGTAGCATGTTAGATAGTGGGTTCAGAGCAAGGCAGAACCAGAAGGACTGAATGAGTCTCCTTGGTATATTGAAAGCTTAATCTGTATTGACTGTGATGTGATATTATTTGAATTTGTTTGGATATTAAGTGTGGTTTTCCAATTTTTCATTTCTATGTTTAGGAACTGTATCAGTTTAGGATCTAGTTTGTTTATTTCCAATATCTGTAGTAGCCATGAGTGGGGTACACTATCAAAAGCTTTTTGGTAATCAATGCATGCGTCGTGTAGTGACCTTTGTTTAGTTTTACCTTGATATGTCACCTCTGCATCTATTATCAGTTGCTCTTTACATCCTCGTGCTCTTTTGCAGCAGCCTTTTTGTTCTTCATTTATAATTTTGTTCTGCGTTGTATGTGTCATTAATTTCTGTGTAATGACTGAAGTTAATATTTTGTATATTTTTGGTAGGCATGTTATGGGGCGATATTTTGCTGGGTTTGCTTATTATTATTATTATTATTATTGCTAAAATACGAGCTCATCGAGTAAGGACCAGGTTTGTGACTGGATTCATAACGAAGCAAAATCGACAGATGTATAGGTAATTTCCGGAGTTCCCCAAGGAATTTGTATATAAACAATGAAATAGAAAGCGTCAGTTTTTAGGGCTGTCCGCAGACGATGTGGTTGTCTATAAGAAGGTAGCGAGTCAGAACACAGTATCGATTTGTAGAATTACCTGCAGAGGATTGGTGAATGACGTAGGCTCTGATACCTCATCCCGATTCAAATGGCTCCAAGCACTATGGGACTAAACATCTGAGGTTATCAGTCCCCTAGACTTAGAACTACTTAAACCTAACTAATGACATCACACACATCCATGCTAGAGGCAGGATTCGAACCTGCGATCATAGCAGCAGCGCGGTTCCGGACTGAAGCGCCCAGAACCGCTCGGACACAGCGGCCGGCAGTTGATCGTGAACGTAAATAGATGTAATATGTTGTGCACACACAGGAAAAGGAAGCCACTTCTGCACAACTACACTACTGACGAAAAGCCGTTGGAAATTGTATCTACAGTAGGATACTTAGGAGTGACTATCTAGAGCGGCCGTAACTGAAATGTCCACATAAAGCAAACAATAGGAATATCAGATGCCAGACTGAGATTCATGGAATGAATCTTAAGGAAATGTAACTCATCCACGAAGAAAGTAATTTTTAAGGCACATGTTCGACCGACTCTTGAGTATTGTTCATCAGTCTAGGATTTTTACCACTTAGGACTAATAGAAGAGATAGAGAAGTTCCAACGAAGAGCGGCGCGATTCGTCACGGGATCGTTTAGTTGAGGCGAGAGCGTTACGGAGATGCTCACCAAAATTCATTGCCAAGCGTTAGAAGAGAGTCGTTGTGCATCACGTAGAGGCTTACTACTAAAATTTTGAGAGAACAGTTTGCGGCAAGTGTCGGACAATGTATTACTTTCTCCCACATACATCTCTCGTTATGACCATGACGGGAAAATTCTAGAAATTAGAACCGGTACAGAGGCTTACCGACAATTATTCTTCCCAAGTGCCATTCGCGAGTTGATCAGGGCGGAGGGAACCATTAACCTCCACCATACACCATTAGGTGACTTGAGAAGTATAATGTAGATACAGATGTATTTCATCAAGACCTTCTCTGTTGAATTCCTAACAAAGGTAGTTTGACACACACAGGTGGCTCTACATTACAATTCTTTATTGTTTAAAATTATTTATTTGAAAAAACACTAGTTAGGAGTACAAACATTCATTGTTTCATGTGGCTGACTTCAGTAGACTTCGAATCTAGCCAACCCCTTGTCCTTCCTACCCTGATTAACACACCTATAGCTAATCTGTTCGTTATCCTCCAGGCCGGCCGCTGTGTCCGAGCGGTTCTGGGCGCTTCAGTCTGGAACCGCGCGAATGCTACGGTCGCAGGTTCGAATCCTGCCTCGCTCATGGTTGTGTGTGATGTCCTTAGGTTAGTTAGGTTTAAGCAGTTATAAGTTCTAGGGGACTGATGACCACAGATGTTAAGTCCCATAGTACTCAGAGCCATTTGAACCATTTTTATCCTCCAGATTTGAGTGCCAACATTAGTCGTCTTCGTAAGTCCGTGTGGGTTGCCACTATTCCAGCCCTTCTACTAATTTTCACACACTGTGGAAAACAACCAGTGACGTACTGGAAACGTTCAAACATAAAATAGTTCATATCTCAGGAAAGAGGTACGGTAAGGATTCTGCTGTAATGGAAAACGAAAGACGGTCAGCAGAATGTAGAGTCCGCAAGGAAGAAAGGGAGAGGATGTTGTTATGGGTGGCCGGTATCCTCTCTCTACAACACAAATGCACACGTCGATTAATATGGTTCTTTATTTATATGAACAGGAGACTGTTCCTTAACTGAATAGAGTCCGTGCGTTGTGGTACAAGATTACCAGTAATAGTCCTCTTGCAGAAAATATCTTGCTATTACAAACCTTAGTCTGACTGCTGGTAAAGTACAAGTCACTAATCTGGTCGGTATGCAGCGTCCTAGCCTGTTACGAACTGGGCTCGCTTTGCAAGGGAACTGACAAACGCCATTCTGAAAGAGTCAGTCAGTGAGACGGTCCGGACTTACCAGCACAACAACTAAAACGACGATAACAACAACAACATTGTTTTGGTAACGATTGTCGCTGCTCGAGCTCTTATTCCCTACTCATTAGGTTAGTTTTAAAAAACGAGAGTCATCATAATGTAAATGCACGGTAAAGGTTGAATATCTAAATTCTCCACCACAGCTTACAGGTGTTTCTAGGTTTACGTCCTTTATAGTTCTAACCGCCTTTTCTGTATACTGAAAACTCGTTTAGCTGCTGCCAAATTATCCCACAATCTCTCAAAAATGGCTCTGAGCACTATGGGACTCACCTGCTGTGGTCATTAGTCCCCTAGAACTTAGAACTACTTAAACCTAACTAACCTAAGGACACCACACACATCCATGCCCGAGGCAGGATTCGAACCTGCGACCGTAGCAGTCGCACGGTTCCGGACTGAACGCCTAGAACCGCGAGACCACCGCGGCCGGCCCACAATCTCTCCCCATATTTAAAATGGGAAAGAAAGCAGGCGTAATAGGTATTTTTTCATGTGACATCCACAATTTAAATAACATTGAAGCTAATGCTGTCGACATTCTCCATGACCAACTCATTGACGGAGTTAATAAGCGTGATCAATGAGACGACTAGTCATACAGCTAAATTTCAAATTGACATGGTGGGCGCACAGTTTATAGCAAGCTATTAAAAGTGGCTTCAAACTTCACGAATTAGGAACCACTGTAAGTGCAAAACAGTTTAAAATGTTCAAATGTGTGTGAAGTCTTATGGGACTTAACTGCTAAGGTCATGAGTCCCTAAGCTTACACCCTACTTAACCTAAATTATCCTAAGGACAAACACACACACCCATGCCCGAGGGAGGGCTCGAACCTCCGCCGGGACCTGCCGCACAGTCCATGACTTCCGCGTCCGATACCGCTCGGCTAATGCCGCGCGGCTGCAAAACAGTTACTTACGTGTTAAACTTTCCTGTGTTATAATTTTCTTCTTTGTATTAGCCTCCGTGGAAACCATACTGTACACTAACAGTATCCATGTGGCAAACGAAAATAACCAATGCTGTCAAAGGAATACTGAATACGTCACTGTTTCATAGATGCCACCCTTCTCGGTGATTTGCAAACATTAATTGTGTTACCATTGAACGCTAAAAAATGCCGTATTCCAAAAGGAAACAAAGGGATAACTCAGTATTACAAAGACGTGATGTACACAGACGTGATTTTAGATATGTTAGTAATATATATTTGGCTTTTAGACAGAATAAATTCTAATAGTTTTAACTTCGATGAGATGGAGATGACCGGCTGTTGTGGCCGAGCGGTTCTAGGTGCATCAGTCCGGAATCGCGGTGCTGCTACGGTCCCAGGTTCGAATCCTGCCTCGGGCATGGATGTGTGATATGTCCTTAGGTTAGTTAGGTTTAAGTTTTCTAAGTGAAATGGACTGATAATCTCAGATGTTAAGTCCCATACTGCTCAGAGCCATTTGAACCATTTAGATGGAGATGTCTACTAAGTACCTTTATCACACAGGCGCCTAGAAAAAAATGGAAGTTTCTTGTCATACACCAAGCGATAATAGAGTTTTTATGAAATTTGAAGGTCGGTTACTTGGTATAGACAAACAATTGTAAAACAGTAAAATAATTTATGGGCATAGAGTAATAACTGCATTCAAAATATCGATGCAAATGTACGAGTATTTAAAGCACCCCCAATGTGCCAGAAGCGTACGGTATGGTCTTGTTGTATTTATTTTGGGAGGAAAGCCTCAAAACTTTAAGATATTTCTCAATATTTAATGTACCGCCATAATTAACTTGACCACTACTGTTTGATCTTGAATGTACTTCTACAATGGGGCCACACACATGTGTTACAAAAACAGCAATCGCACGATTTCTTTCTGTAAGGCGAAAGTTCTCAAGCACAACTGAAATGTAATTAGCACCATATTTTTCCCTTTAATAGTAGTCAGCAGTAGTATAATCGCTACTTTGTTTAGCGCATATGAATGACTGAGGGCTCAAGATGAGGAAACGTACATGAACTTTGTAGCTCCGAACAGGGTAATTCCGGGAGAGTTTGACCACTTGGTGGGACGAACCTCTGGCGTGTTTCACAAATGCGCAGCTGGACAGCATCTCCCGCTACCTCTAAGGAAGATCTATTGTGAACAAACCTGGTGCAGAAGTGTTGCTGTCATTTTCGTGCTAGTTTTGCAGAAAAACCGCGTTCTCTGTTCTGGTAAGACGAAAAGTTTTACCGTATGGTTCCATAATTTTGTATTAAAACTTAGTTTGCACAGTGCTGATGCGTTTTTTACTGCGTGCTAGACAAAACTAACGTGAAACTAACGTGAAACAGTCACCGTGTTCGCTGCCTACAGAAAGAAGTTGGGGTGGTCCTTCTCTCTCAGACAATCTGGAGGGGTGGACTGGTGTTATTTGGAGCAGATGGACCACTTGCTTTAATGTGACAGAGATGGAGCACAAATGTGTCAAGTGCAGTAATCCCACTAAAGATGGCCACAGTCTTTGACTATACTTATTTGACGGAACATATATCTGTGTCAACAAACAGAAGGACCTTGTACACAGGCGAGCCAACCACTTCAAAGCTCGTTAAAAGACCTATTGATCCAAAACATAGCAAAAGAGCAGAGTTATCAGCACAAGTCAAATTCCATCACCGACACAACTTCGGACACCATTCCTACGAATCCTAAAGCTTTCAAGATTATCACCTAAAAACTGAATACTACTAAGCCAGAACAGACAAAACTTTTGGTTGAAATATGACTTGTTCCTTCTATTGATAAATCCATGAATTGTAAGAGGAAGGCAGCAACTGTATTCAGACGGCTAAACTCAGCTGAAAATATTGAAACTATAAAGAAAAAAGAGGGATAAGAAAAGAAAGGAAACAGAGAGAAGCACAATAAGAGCACCAAATTGAAGAAGCTCAATAAGAAAAACACTACAAAGAGCTTTTAATGTTGATCAGTTGCAGACATTGTAGAGGACTACGAAAATAACTTTGATGAAAGAGCTGTGGATGAATGTGCTGGCTGTGGTGAAACCTATTATGAAACTAGTAAACATTACGATTGAACAGAGTATGTTGCCGGTTCACGATCGTCAGCATTTGGTAATAAGTGTAATTGCTATGTTGAGAGAAAGACAGGCTAATGCTCAACCAAACCAACAACTCATTACAGAAGCCAATGTTCGATCAAAATGTGTAATAAAGTGATAAAAGTATTCTGAACAAAAATATTTAATAGTACAATTCTTTAATCATTCTGCATATTAGAAACAAAAATATGAAATTTTTCTTGACTCTTTTCTTCATGTACAGCCATTTTTATATGATAAATCTCTCCCAGTACAATGGTCCATTTCACCCTTACATCCATAGATGAGATGGATCGGTCATACATATTTTCATTTTATCATATCTTTTGCATCCTAGTGACAGTGCTCAATAACATATGGTACTTAAGTTTATACGACACTCTGTGCGAATATGCTGCCAGGGGACAAAAAGTTGAAAAACACACAAATTTTATGCTGAAGAAAAAGAGTGATCCCACTATTTCGGACTTAGGGCAAATGTAGTAAAGAGTGCGCAGTCCCAAAGAGAGCGCAGCTTGTGTTCCTGACAGTTGACTAAACCGATCAGCTCGCCACTAACGTAGTTGTGTTCAGAGTGGTATCAGAAACAAATCATAGAAGAGGTTTGAAAAAACCTTTTGTTTTCGGAGTGAAACAGGTAAAAAGTTTTGATACTCTCTTGCATACTGCGTTCATTTCTGACATTTGCTAAATGCGTACTCCTTGCGCATATTTTGCGTACTCTTAAGCGCTGGTGAACGAAAGAGTGCAAGATCCGGTTTTTTGTATTTTTGAAAAGCTCAATAAAAGTATTACCTCTCTGCCGCGGTAGTTTTCTAAACACGTAATTTTTGTTTTAATAAATAGACTCAAGCGTCAAAGAAACAGGTATAGGCATACGTATTCAAATAGAGTGGTATGTGAACAGGCAGAATACGGCGCTGCGGTCGGCAAGCCTACATAAGATAAGAGTCTGGTGCAATTGGTAGATCGCTTACTGATGCTACTATGGCAGCTTATGAAGATTTAAGTGTTTTTATAGTCGGCGGAGGAGCGATGAGAGACAGCACCCCGAGGTAGTGGTGAAGTGGGGATTTTCCCGTACAACCATTTCACGAGTGTGCCGCGAATATCGGAATCCGGTAAAATATCAAATCCAGACATCGCTGCGGTAGTAAAAGGACTCTGCAAGAACTTGGCCTAAGGTGCCTGAAGACAGTCGTTCAACGTGACAGAAGGGAACCCTTCCGCAAATTGCTGCAGATTTCAGTGCTGGGCTATCAACAATTGTCAGCGTGCGAACCATTAAACGAAACATCGTCGATATGGGCTTTCGTAGCCGTAGGACCACTCGTGTACGCTTGATGACTGCACGACATAAAGCTTTACGCCTCCCCTTGGTCCGTTAACAGCGAGATTTGGCTGTTGATGACGGGAAACATGTTGCCTGGTCGGACGAGTCTCATTACAAATTGTATCGAGCGGATATGAAGACAGCTCCATGAATCCATGACGCTGCATGTCATCAAGGGAGCGTTCAAGCTGTTGGAGGCTCTATAATGGAATGGGGAGTATGTAGTTGGAGTGATCTAGGATCCCTGATACGTCTAGAAACGACTCTGACAGGTAACACGTACGCGAAGCGTTCTGTCTGATCACCTGCATCCTTTCATGTCCATTGTGCATTCCGACGGACTTGGGCAATTACAGAAGGACAAACCGACACCACAGACGTCCAGAATTGCTACAGAGTAGCTCCAGGAACACCTTTCTAACTTTAAACACTTCCGCTGGCCATCAAAATCCCCAGACATGAACGTTATTGAGCATATGTGGGATGCCTTGCAACGTGCTGTTAAGTAGAGGTCTCCAACCCCTCGTGCTCTTGCGGATGTATGGACAGCTCTGCAGGATTCACGGTCTCAGTTCCCGCAACACTACTTCCGACATTAGTCGAGTCCATGCCACACGGTGCTGCGGTACTTCTGCGTACTCGCGGAGGACCGACACGATATTAGGCAGGTGTACCACTTTCTTTGGCTCTTCAGTGTATGTACATAATTTTATGGCTACCCGGACGTGGCAACCATAATTTGGATATGGAGTAGGACGTGACCAGGTTGTGACTAAAATCTCGTGGCAGGAAAACGATTAGAGACAAATAACCGCCAGCTAGTATAAAACAGTTACTTAGCTTTATTGACAGCGAAGAGTGTACCGTAGATACAGTTCCATTTAGTGTCCAAAGAATATTCCTGATTCGTGGCCTAAGTCGTTATACAATACTGAATCACACAGCGAGCTAGCTAACCAGACAACAAACGAAGGCACTGACGACTGCAACGAGCTGTCTGCAAGACTCCCTGGCTAAGGGCCAGCGCTCCTGTTATATCGTGTAGCCAGAGGGCGCTGTAGGCCCCAGGTCAGCAATGGCGCGAAGTCTTCGGTCGGTGGCAACGCCACCGCCGCCGGCGGTCGCGATGGGAAACTGTGGCAAGCGATGCGACGGCAGGGCTCGCGCTATTCGGTCGGGTCCGCGGATACAACACCTAAAGTGATTTCGTATTCCTGTTGATAATAACTCAGTCATTTAAGATTATTCTTTAACTGCATACACTTAGGTATGGTTCCCCTATTCCACGCCTGTATAGAGTTCCGTTGCAGTCGGGTGCGCTCGGCAGCTAGTCGCGTGATGCCGATTTCCTGTCCGAAATATCAACGCAGCCGGGCGGTTTACTGTCGGGAGACACTCCCTGAGGCCGGGGCAGGGCTGACCCAGAGGGCCGTGGGCCGTGGACCGGCCGCCCCGCTTCCCACACCGCGCGCCGCAGGGTTCACGACCCGAGCCTGCGCGCTCGCCGTTACCACAGACTACAGCACCGGCACTAGACATGGCTGCCCCACTTCTCTCCTCCATGATATCCTCCAAACCCCTTTTCACTGCCTCTGTTGCCGTGATCGTGCGTTGGCGTCTGCACCTTGTGCATCACTCGCTGAATCGCCAATACTGCTCACACTGTGGTTTTCGTTGCGTCTTGTTACAGTAACTGCCTTCTCCTACACACTCGACTCAGACGACATGCAGTCTACATTTTAAATCGGCATTGCGCCATCAATCCTGCAACCAAGTCACGAAGACACTTTGCCAACGGATACATGCTGGACTTCGCAAAGCACAGCACGTTCACCATTCGAAATTAGTGTAAAATAACCCGTGGAATACGGACGAAACGCGAATGAGTTGACAGCAAAGTCTTCTCAATGTGCGTTATAATAACAGCAGGCAAATGAAACATTCTCAACAACAACTGCAATCACACCGCGCTACATGTAACCTCCAGCCGTAACTGGTCTCTCGAACACAATCAAAATGGTTCAAATGGCTCTAAGCACTATGGGACTTAATATCTGAGGTCATCAGTCCCACAGACTTAGAACTACCTAAACCTAACTAACCTAAGAACATCACACACATCCATGCCCGAGGCAGGATTCCAACCTGCGACCGTAGCAGTCGCGCGGTTCCGGAGTGAAGCGCCTAGAACCGCACGGCCACAACGGCCGTCTTCGAACACAATCAAAGCAAACTGCAACCCAAGGATGTACTTGCATCCACCAATGAACTGAATGGCTAGAAGAACCCGGAGTCGTCATAGGGGACTACGCTTTTTCCAGAACATCTCAAAGAGACAAATTTAAAGAATCGCTTCTGTATGTATCGACACTGGTTACAGGAATATTTTTGCCAGGTATCATCAAAGATAAGTTCGCGAGTTCCAGAATGCAAATTATTTACAAATGAAATTGGCCGCTAACAGGAACCTTTCACCTTCTTTCTTCGCCACATAACAATCGTAGCGATTCTCTCGATTTTTGTAGATGAAGTTTCATTTCCTGCACAATACGTCTGTCGCAAAAATGCGCTGTTAATTTATGGCAGAATGGAAAGTCCAGTATGGAATAACAGTGACATTATGACGATAGATTGCTGTTCACCACATACAGGGTGTATCAAATATGTACGGCAAAAACTGCAGGACACGTTCCTCAGGCGCAGACGAAGAAATCATGTTAAATGAACATCGGTCTGGAAACGCTTTTGTTTCCATTTTACAGCTCACTTTCTCCAACTCATTGACCATAGGAAGCTCACACGACCAGAACGCACCAGTATATGACAGGAAATCTGTCTCACAGGAACGTTCAATATGCCCTCCGCGGGCGTTGATACATGCATCAACTCGTCGTAGTAGTGAATCTAGGATGTGCTGATGTATCCCAATAGTATTGTATATGGTTTCGCAGTCTTCCGTAGTAAGGGTACGGAGACTGAACATCTTGTTACTGATGTTCCACACACAAGAGCTTTCAAATGACCCCACAAATAAGTCCAGAGGGCTTAGGTCCAGAGAACGTGGAGGCCAGGTAATTGGCCCATCTCTACCTATCCATCTGTGAGCGAACCTGTTATTTAGCAAACGACGGACAGTAACACTAAGATGAGGAGATGCTCCATCGTACATGAAGTACATGTTTTGTCACACAGCTAAATGCACATCTGCAAACAGATCAGGTAGAACATTCTCTACGAAATTACAATAACTTTGTCTGCTGAGCCTGGTTGGAAGAAAGTGAGATCCTGCCGAACAGTCACAAACAATGCCGGCCCAAACATTGTCAGAAAATCTTTGTTCGTGACTTGCTTCAGCAGTTGTGTGAGGACTGACCTCTGCGCCGATTGTGAAAATTTACAATCTGATTTCGTTAAAACTCCTTGGAAAAAAGAAGTTGTAACATGTTTGTGGCGTACATTTTTGTTACATCCTATAGAGAAGAGTTAAGTCGCAGACCGGCACAACAAAAAGACCATTACAGATTTTAGCTTTCGACCAAAGGGCCTTCTTCTGAGTAGAACACAAATACATTCGCACAACACACGCGTGACCACTGTCTCTGGCCGCTTCGGCCAGTATCAGTTGTTATGTGTGTGTGATCTGTGATAGTGTGAAAGTGTGAGTCGTCTACTTCACAAGGAGGCCTTTTAGCCGTGCCTATCTGCGACTCAACGACTCATCTACAGGGTGGGTAGCAATGTATCCTTTTCATAACATCGCTGTTAATAAACAGCAATGCCTTTAAGCTAATGCTTGTTTCTTTTATTTCAGGTGAGTGGAGCTTGTGGTAACTAGCAAACAGCTACTAAGGTAAGTGATTTCGGTAGCGAGACCGCAAGAATTAACAATAATTGTGGCTGTTGTGATGCCTAATGGTTGGTGCTAAATTTCCTGTTGTGACTGGTTTTGATTGGATAGAGAGATCCACGATGCTTTTGCAAGAGAGTAATGGGATTATTGTTATTGCTGCACAATCGACCTGACCTCCTTGGGATATTATCAATAGGAAAAATTAATGAAACTCCTTTTTCTAAGTGCACAACATTCAGAGAAAAGAAAGAGCGGATAATTCACTTTGTCGGGTGTCGGACACTGCATTTAGTTCTGTCGCCCTAACTGGTTTTAATCCAGGCACTTAGATACCTTTACTCGCAGATAAAGTGTTGTATCTTAATTGTGCGCTACTTTTGATAGTTATGAATCTACATACAGTTTAACGTTACAATCGTGTTTCACAAGTGGCTGGCAATGAATGAGGCTGGGCCGTGCACAATATTCTTCTGCCTCATGGCATGTCTATCAACAGTGTCTTACGTCCACACTCCATAAGCAATGCGTTGAGGTTTACAGTTCGCCCATGAGACTAATGCACATCAGGTGATTAGGAACCCATCTACCTCTTTCCATTCATATTCCAAAGATCCAGAATCTAATCAGACTTGAATCCATGTGGTCGCCGTTGTGTACAGCTATCGTTGAATTCAGACAGTGAAGAAAAGGACAGTAATCGATTGCGAAATCCGTCGTTTTATTACAACAGATTTAGATTTAAACTATTACATAGTCATCTTCAGTGCGTATAACAACAGGTGACATTAGTCCAAAGTATCATGTAGTAAACAATACCTGTGATATAGCGCTTACAGGTGTCTAAAATGAACTCGACATGTCGCCTATTGTTATATAAGTCGCCTGTTGTTACATGCGCTGAAGATGACTATGTAATAGCTGTAAACTAGATCTACTGTAATTAAACGACGAATTTCGAGATAGACTGCTGTTATTTTCTCCATTGTCTTGATGCAGATTCTTCCAATACCGACATTCGAATTGGCTACAAGCTAGATGAGCGACCCACAGCGCCATCATTTTGCTACATCACGCTTGCTTTTTGCATTGCGAATGCACTTCCATATTTCTCAAGGAGAAGAATATTTTTTACTGCTAGAAACTACAAGCTGCTGCAATAATAATAATAATAATAATAATAACAGTCCTTTGAAGGAATGACAATAGTTCACATTACTGATATTAATAAGAGAATACAGAGCTGTTCTTACACATCATAATTTTAACGGCTCTCTTGATGAGAGTATCTTCGTAAGGAGAAACATCGAACAAATAATGTCTTCAATTTTTTAAATTTTGTTAATATGCTAAGCCACTGTTGTTCTGCCCAGATTTGGTAATAGCAGAGAGCTTGTAGTACATGAGCTGTGTTTCAAAGCAGTGAACAATTGCTCTTAGCTCTTAAGGTATGCACTGCAGAGCCAACGTTTATTGGATATTTTTCTTGTTTTGGTCCATACTATCACCACCTCTCAAAATATAGAATACTATTTTAATAACCTTTATACACTATAAGTTATTTGCACTCGTAGGCCGGCCGCTGTGTCCGAGCGGTTCTAGGCGCTTCAGTCCGGAGCCTCACAACCACAACGGTCGCAGGTTCGAATCCTGCCTTGGGCATGGATGTGTGTGATGTCCTTAGGTTAGTTAAGTTAAAGTAGTTGAAAGTTTTAGGGGACTGATGACCTCAGAAGTTAAATCTCATAGTGCTCAGAGCCATTTGAACCATTTGAGCACTCGTAATAAGACAATCAACGCTCTTGCGACATAGAATAATAAATAGTTGATTTTTTCAGTAAATAGGCACAATGCACCCTACTGTCAGTTTCCGTAATAAATTCAAAACACCCCTGTGGAGAAATTCGCTCAGAGGACTTCAAGCTGAGATGGCCAATACTTAAAGGCGCTCACCCGCCGCTTCGTGCCGTTTCTCCTCTCAGGACCTCTCGCCCCGGTCTCGATTATTACGGCTCATTAAGAGCAGGAATAACTGCGCCGCTTCCTTTTTTACGGCCGTTCGCAACTGGAGGGGGCCCTCACAAGCGTCGGCTGCCTATTTACACGGGCCGAGGAGCATTACCAGCGACGGAGAGGGAACCATTACGGAGGACGCTTTCTTCGCTTCTCGGCTATCGGCCCTGGGAGAGCCTCGCGTACGATTAGTGGCGACGTTCCAATAGCCGTAACTCAGCGGCGCTCCGCGGAGGGCTGCGGGGGTGAAAGTGCGCCAGTGCGTCGCTCGTTATTCCTGCCGCTGGCGCGCCGCTACCGCTGGCGTGCCACTGCCGCTCTGGGGACAGCAATTATCACGGGCGCGCGCTGTTTCCGCCGGCGGTGACACATCGCGGCCTGCTTACGCCGCGGCTCGCCTCTGCTAATAAATACCGGCACACTTCTCTACCTACCGTCTTCGCTTTCTTTGCACGGCGCGCTTTCTTGACAGGCACAGTTCTTGTAGACTGCTTTACGCAAGTCCGGATTATATGAAGGAAAAGCTACATATTGCCTTGCAACAGAGGCACAGTCATGGGTGTTTACATAAATGGACTCCTGGGGCAAATAGTATTAGCCTTCCCATTTTTTTATTGTCACTGAATCAATAAATTTGAATTCTACAAGGCACACACGAAACGTATTGTACCCCAACTTCCTGATCTATATTAACGACATAGGAGACAATCTGAGTAGCCGTCTTAGATTGTTTGCAGATGATGCTGTCATTTACCGTCTTGTAAAGTCATCAGATGATCGAAACGACTTGCAAAATGATTTAGATAAGATATCTGTATGGTGCGGAAGTGGCAATTGACCCTGAATAAAGAAAAGTGTGAAGTTATTCACATGAGTATTAAAAGAAATCAGCCAAATTTCGATTACGCGATAAGTCACACATTTCTGAAGGCTGTAGATTCAACTAAATACTTAGAGATTACAATTACAAATAACCTAAAAAAATGGTTCAATTGGCTCTGAGCACTATGGGACTTAACTTCTGACGTCATCAGTCTCCTAGAACTTAGAACTACCTAACTAACCTAAGGACATCACACACACCCATGCCCGAGGCAGGATTCGAACCTGCGACCGTAGCGGTCTTGCGGTTCCAGACTGCAGCGCCTACAACCGCTGGGCCACTCTGGCCGGCACAAATATCCTAAGTTGGAACGATCACATAGATAATATTGTGGGTAGAGCAAACCAAAGACTGCGATTCATTGGTAGAACACTTAGAAGGTGCAACAGGTCTACCAAAAACAGACTGCGTACACTACGCTTGTCCGCCCTATTCTGAAGTATTGCTATGCGGTATGGGATCCACATCAGGTAGGAATGACGGATGACATCGAAAAGGCAGCTCATTTTGTATTAACGCGAAAAATGGGAGATAGTGTCACAGACATGATATGTGAATTGGAGTGGCAATCATTAAAACAAAGGCATTTTTCGTTGCGAAGGGATTTCAGTCACCAGTTTTCTCCTCCGATTGCGAAAACATTCTGTTGGCACCCACCTACATAGGGAAAAATGATCATCCCGATAAAATAAGAGAAACCAGGGCTCGCACAGAAAAAATTAAGTGCTCGTTTTTCCCGCCTGCCGTTCGAGAGTGGAACAGTAGAGAGAGAGCATGAAGGTGATTCATTGAATCCTCTGCCAAGCACTTTATTATGAACAGCAGAGTAATCACGTAGATGTAGATGTAGATGTACAAGTGAAAGTGATTAATATTGGTTGGTTGTAATTAATGTACAGCTACTCACAGATCCAGTGTGGGCAGTAATTACCGTATGGCAGGGAAACGTGGTAGATATTCTAATGCATTAATGCGGAACAGATTTACGTTGGCAAAAAGTTAGTCTCAGTTTCTGCCGCCAGGTGCAATTATGGCGCTGTGACTGCAAGAAAGATACTCACATAAAGGAATATTTCTGTATGTAACAGATTAGGAGCGAAACGTGGGCTGAAAAGGTCAAACAAATGAGAAACGCTTAGTTTTTATTTATGATTAGCCGCAGCTTACGCAGTTTGTTCATTATGAGCGCTGGAGACGTCGATGAGATGCTGCATCCATAAGACGACGTGATGAATAGTTGCTCACAGTAGTTCCGGTGCAATCTGAGCAACGCGCTCGTGTATAATAGCCTCCGGATTAGGTAGAGACCAAACGTGTCCAAGGTAAACGTGTTCTTTTAGATATCTCCAGAGCCAATGAGACGTTCGTGAAAGGTTGCATTAAGCATATCTTTCACTGGGCGAGTGATATGAATTGTTGTTCCACATCTTGCATGAAAACAGTGGTTTCCACACAGTTGCGCTCTTCCAAACCAGGAATCCCATGCTGTACAAGGAGAACTCGATAAAGTGCAGACGACACGGCATACCTAATAGGCTCTCTGGGTGTATGTTCTTCAAAGAAGGAGGCACTGAGAATAAAGGTGCTTGAGAATACACGCCCCCGCCCCCTCCACACACACACACACACACACACACACACACACACACACACGTACGGCAGTGGCCCTTCGTGCACAAGGCGCTGCTTAATAGTACCCCAAATTAGGCAGTTCTCTTTCTTCATTGCATCATGTAGTGTAAAATGTGTCTATCACTCCATATAATATGGTACAGCCACATATCATCATCGGAGATTCGTGCCAGAAACCGAAGCGCAAATTCAGAGAGTTGCTGCGGATCATGAGGTTTCAGATGCTGCACCGTCTGGATTATGTACGGGTACCAGTGTAAAATAGACCGCAAAACTTTACCGTACTGTTGGCCACGGGACGGACAATTTTCGTGACGCTGCATGAGCACTAGCACTACCCGGGCCACGAACTGAATGGTCAGTTCCAGCAGCAGCAACCTCGTCAGTAATGTTCTCCAGGGTAAGAGTCTTTCCTCTTCCAGATGCTACACCAAGCTCACTCGCGGCTTAGAATTTCGTTATGATCTTCTTCAAGCCATCTAATGACATCGGGCATCTCCTCAGACTTTTCAATCGGTGATACTCACTGAATGCAGTACCGTAATTGCTTCTGTTCTCAGTAAGCAATTTTACTAACAATGCGCGGTCTCTCTTCTCGACAGCCGTACTGTTCACTAACGTTATGGGTTGTCAGATGTCAGTATGGATGTAATACCGTTATACAAACAGTGTACTGCGCCGGACTTGCACCTGGTGGCCACAATTGGAACTAATTTTTTTTTCCAGCGTAATTCTGTTCCTCATTATCGCGTTAGCATATTTACCAAGTTTCGCTGCCATACGATAACTGCAGTCCACTCTGTTCCTCCGTGAGTAGCTTCACTTTAATTACAACGACCCGATAGTTATGTACTCAATATTTATTGTACGCAGATCAATATGATACCGAAAAGGTATATCCTTTTATAGTATTAATGTCATTATTGCTCTAGAATGTTGCATAATTATTGATGTCACCTTTTTTTAATTTAATGATTAGCACGTTTCATAGGACCTGTCTTCAACGCCTCTAGAGAGTACTCGTCCATCTTTCTTACAAAACCGACCGCAAAAAAAAAAAAAAAAAAAAAAAAAAAAAAAAAAAAAAAAAAGGAAGCAAGTCGTTTATGTATTATGGGGCAATAACATATTTCATTGACACTGTAGAAGACGGGCTGGATAATACCTATGATGGTAGATCCATAGGTAGGGGAGGAGCAGTTCGTCTAAGCCTGCCTAATTAAGTTGCAGTTAACACTTATGTGACTGGCAAAGACTGCATAGAACCATTTTCAAACTATTTCTCTATCGTCCCACAGTTAAATACCACTTGGGAAAGAATGAACACCTAAATATTTTCGTGCCAGCTCTGATTTGTTTCATTATGATGGTCATTCCTCTCTATGAAGGTGGAAGTCAATAAAACGTTTTGGTATTCGGAGGAGTGATTTGGTGATTGCAATTTTGTAAAAAGATCTCGCTGTATCGAAAATAACCTATGTTTAACTGATTGCCAATCCAAATCGTCCAGCATATCCGTGGGACACTCTCCCGTATTTTGCGATAATACAAAATTAGCTGTCCTTCTTTGAACGTTTTCAGTACCCGTACCGCACTGCAGTACTCCAGAAAAGGACGGACAAGCGCAGTGAAGGCAGTCTATGTAGTATATTTTTAGAATTCTCTAAGTGTTCTGCCGGTAATACGTGCCTTCCCCGCAACATCTTTTATGCGATCGTTCCAATTTAAGTTGTTCGCAATTCTTATCCTTACTTATTTTGTTGATTTACAGTCTTTAAGTCTGTGTAATTTATCGTGTAACCGAAATTTAACGGAAGTTTTTAGCACTCTTTAATTTGTTTAATGTTGACTGTCACTTTTTGCACCATGCACATATCTTGTATTAAACACTTTGTTATTCATTTTGATCTTCTGATGAATTCAGTACAATGTAAACGGCGGCATTATCTCCAATCTAAGAGAGATGCTCAGATTGTGTCATAAGTCGTTTATGTACGTTAACAATAGGTGAGGGCCGTAACACATCCTTGGGGAACCCAGATACGACTTCATTATCATTAGATGACTTCCCATCAATTACTATCAACTTTGACCTCTCCAACAGGAAATGACGAATCCAGTCTCACAGCTGAATCGATACTCCATAGGCACTCGGTTTGATTAGAAGCCGTTGCTGAGGAATGATATCTTGAGATTCCATGTCAATAGCATTCATTACTTCGTGTGAATAAGAAGCCACCTGTGTTTCTCAGGAAAGAAATTTTCCGAATCCGCGCTGGTGGTGTGTCAATGCATGGTTGTCTCCGGGGTGTTTCATAAACTTGGAACACAGTACATATTCCAAAATCTTTCCGTGGTCAGCAATTTCCAACGACTTCAGTCCTTTGGATTGTTATCTTAGGTAGAGAAACGTCATCAAAGTTCCATGGAAACCAGCAAAGTTTTCGACACAATACAGGTTCTTTCTTTTTTTTCTTTAAGTCGCCTCAGGTGTAGACTGCTAGCTGAGCATGGAGAAAAGGTATGTACTAATGTGCTGATTAACATTTTCAGAAGGAGGGAAGGAGAGCGCGTATGACCTCCTGGAACCTCAGGCTTATTACAACCTTGTTTCTGCTATTGTGTCGGTGACAGAAGATAATTTCCAACGAACTGGCGACTGACTCCGTGCCTCAAATGTTTGACTTCCTTTAAGAGCTCAATAATGACATGTACAACGTAACAGCAAAGAAGAATTTAGGGATGTATGACATCGTTTTGTAAAGTTTATAAATGTTTGCACCCGTTTTCATTGTAGGACGACGCCAAAAGAAATATCGAGCGAACGGAAACAGTACACTTTGCCGTGAACAGCTTGACAAGCAAAGATATCTTGCGTAATAATAGCGAAGACCACAGTAGTTCTGAACGACCTCAGCAACGTAATGCCAGAATAAAATTAACTTGCAGTTTAATGGAATCCCAGACAGTAATTTCTAGAAGGGTACCACAATTTTGCAATTAATATAAAAATTCTATGTCGGACATTCCAGGAATTACACGATCTGATCAAAGGTCTGTAGATATACCAGAAATCCGAAGACTTTTTTAATTTTTTTATTGGCACTTACAAATTTGAGGCATACAGCATGGTATTAGTACTTGTATATATCGATCAAAGTAAGAATGTGACTGACAGTCGAGCATGAGAGGCGACGATGTTGTCGGTTCACGTTTGTCTGCGCATATGGCTGCAGCAGCAACAGCTAGGCGATTCCGTTCTGGAAACAGTTACTCGCTGCTCTTAACGTGCAGTGTTGAGCTTGCTTAGCCGGGACATAATTATCATTTCTTTGCGCACTTTCGCAACTATTTGAGGACAGTTTGTCGCGTAAAATAAACACACCACACAGAGAAACAATCCAAACGACGAAAACGATTCATAATTGGTCCGTTAATGACCGCAACAGTTGCCTGAAACTGATTGTAGCAACTGACAACCGAAGTAGGTAGCAAAGTGATATGGCAACCATGAACGGAACAGAGGCCATGATCAAGCTCATTCTCTGGCTGTTTGTTGATGTGATAACTGTCTTGAAAACAAAAGCTGTCAGTCACTTTATTATTCAGAATCAAGCAGACATCTTAATATTTTCTCCATACATCGGCGCTATGACCGATTCACGTCGTCCTCATTCATCACATACACAATCATTTGGGTCTTTTCCTACTAATTTTCGGAATACCAACAGTGGCAAACTTCAGGCACACACCCAGCTCCGAAGCAGGTCACGAACTGGTGATCTCAGCTGTAAAACACAATTAGGCTATTCTCAAGATCATGCATGTCTGCAGCAGTCGAAGTTTGCTCGTGACTTCTTAGTCTGCCTGCTGCTTTGCATGAGAAGATGCTTGAATTCGTCGACATGCTGTGTGTGAAAATAGAGAGGCGTTGGAAACAGTCTGTCAGCCGAATAGGAACATGGTAGCTAAAGCATTGGTCACACACATACTTTCAACACTAGTCAGTGGCGTAACTAAAATATTGTTCTATAATGGATTATGGTTTGTGCAATATTCACAGCCATCTCCGTCGTCAAATTGGTAAGCGGGCAGTGAAACAAAATAATGATGATAATAATCAGAATGTACCACGTCATCTGGGTAACAGGCAATCACACAATATTCAAAAGAAGAAAGAAAAATAATGTGCTCAGACGGAACGTACTTGGAAAAATTACCTACTATTAACGGTTCACCACATTTCACGGAAGAAGGAGTCAGCCACATCTTGAGACTACAGACACAACGGAAAGGACTGCGGATTTGAAATTCATATGTACCTGAAAACTAATTCACCCGTCAATCACTATCGAAGAGACTGTCCCTCCGTTGCAATACACCCAGTCAACGTTGTTGTTTCCGTCTAATGCAGCTTCAAGGCTATCTGTTTGTCTGCCACCAGTTTATCCATTCACCTTTACCTTGAGCATTTAATTCGCTACAAGACAAATCACCGAGCGGACCATTAAATGCTTGAGAGTCGACATCCGTCGCGCCTGCCTGACTACGAGATTACAGGACACTCTTGGCAGACCAGAACGACTGCGCTGGTAACAGACTCTGGCGACAGTCTGCTACAATCAGTGTTCCTTGTTTCAGTGAGGACACATTTTCAAACTTACCACTCGACATCCCAGGCTGAAGATTGATGCTCGAGATAACAGCAAAGACTCCCTCTTCAATTACAGAGTGCCGTTCGATACGACTTCAGGGCAACTGTAGCCAAGCAATATGGCGCAAAAGTGAACTCGAATTATTCCAGTATTGTGTTTTCGACAAGGGTATGGTTGAGTCTTTCCTCGCTTCTTTTCCATCTGAGTTGATGATCCATCAACATTTATTTCTGTACTCCACAATCCACAGTGTAGTGTGTGGTAAATGAGACATACAAGTACTATATCAAAATTCTCTTTTTCCCCTTCACATTGCTTTCTCTGACTGTCTAAAGAAGAAATAAAGTCGATACATCTCAGTGTAAACCCGCGCTTTTCGCAATGCTATTTTTAAGCGGGATGTATTTTTGGAGGAATTAATAAATTTTTCGGCTCGTTTGGAAACATAGTCTTCCATTTTAGGTACATTCTCCAAAATGCACGACACCTTTCTTGTACCTTCCTATTCTACTGCAACTTTTGAGTATTCTCGTGACACTTTCAGACTGACCAAACGAACCTGTGCCGAAGGATAGTTTCTTTAGATCTTCTGTCAACCATACTCAGTAAGGATTTGAGACAATAGAAAAGTACTTGAAAATTGATTGACCGAGAATTTTTTTTATTGGTCTCTTTCGCACGTCAGTTTACTTCTTAACGATTCTTGATATTAATCTGTCAGGTATCTGACTTTCTGCGGCTAGATTTGGGTGTTCCTTGCACCTCAATTTCCTCCGGAGAGATAATTAACAGATACTTGACGAGTGTTATCGACTAGAGTGATCGATTTCCGACTCTTTTCATTTATTTTCACTCATTATGTGACGCTAATTTATACTGAGAGTCAAGTATTTATATGCAATTATCTGCATTAAGTAAAAGCTTTCTATTGTGTAAATAGGCAAATAGTATAGAGAATAATGGAGAAACGAGGTTAACTCAAACAGATTGTAGAGATTCTAAAAGATGTGTAAACGGACACTAAAACAGATGCAAGAATTTCACGTGTGACAGCCATGAACCAGGGTATAAGACAAGGGCACGGTTTACTACCGACTTTATTTAATTCATACATTGAATATAGCTTGAGAAGGTGGAACAAAGAAGCGCAAAGTACTTCCTAGGTTGCACCCCCAGTGTCCAGGCAGATTACCTGTGAAACTGCAACTGTTGGGCGACGAATATGTTATGGAAATTTCAGTTAACAAAATGGAGGAAATGCCATTTGAACGAGCAGGGACAATCAGATCAGAAAGTGTTATCGATAACAAAATAACTGATAAAGTTAAGTTTCAATTATGTAGGAACCCCAATAAGTTAACAGCAAAATAGAAATATAAACAACAAGCTTCATCAGTTTCAGTTTTAATGTGACACTCTAATAGAAGCTTAATGAGCGAAGTTATAAAAGAAACAAAAATAAACTTTTTAAAATCTAAAGCTGTGACGTGTTCCGCTGTAAGGGAGTGAAACTTGGATTCTCACAAACAGGGATAAGAACAAAATACAGCCAGCGGAAATGAGCTCCCTTGAAACAGTGAAAGACTGTAACGAACAAATCAGAGAAGAAGTGAAAGTTGGACGGATAAACAAAACAATAGAGCTTATACATACATATGGGCGGAAAGAGCTTGTGAGCAAAATTCCAGAAGAAATACTGACGAAACAATTGTTGAGACACAGGAAGAGGAAAAGAAGAAACTGCGGTAGGCCTAAAATGAGATGGGCTTAACAGAAACCTTTGAAAAGCGTGGAAGCAGTACGCCTCGTCTCTTTTCGTTCCGCAGCAGGTTACTGTGCATATTAGTTACGTTTCAATTAAATTTAGTCGAAACAGGGGAGACCGCGGAAACATATGTTTATTTCTAATTACAATACAACAGTGATTGTGTGGGCGATTTCTTCCTATTCTTTCATCTCGGCACTTGAAGATATTCCTCTGATGTGCACTGGGTTTGGACTGAGACGATTTCTGTGAGCTGTGTCAGCTGCAGAGCAAGCGTTACAGTTCAACAGAAGAATCGCCCCAACCTGCCGAAGCAGTCAAAGCGCTGGCCTCAGGGGCTGGACTCAGGTAAACGCCACGGACTATGTGCCTCCGGCAGGCCATTGCCCGCCACCCGTTTTCTAGGGAGACACTGTCGGCTAGTCGCCCCTACTTGCACTTTCATTGCTTTGTCCCTGTAAATGACAGCCCCCCATTTTATCTGTCCGTTCTGCGTCCACTTTTTTCCTTTCCCTTTTCTCATTTTTATGTTCCACGCCAGAAGACAGCGCGCTAAAGGTGCCAAAAAGAAGACATCTGGATTGGATGGAGTACCACAGTGTAAATTTTTTATACGCATGTTACTGGGTCTGAGGCTTCACTGCTATCCTTGAGTTGGCGAGAGTACAGCGGCGTCTGCTTAACTTTTTAATTGCCGGGACAAAAATATTACTTCTCTGATTCGCAAATACTTCTTGATGCGCGGGAAATGTCCACTAAGAGATGCACTCTGCGCTTTTTCGATACTTCGGATCCTCCTCTGAGTAGAGTGACATCAGGTTCTGCTTGCAGCAGAGTCTGTGCAGCAGAGTCACTTCGCATTTTACACTCGGAAGAGACGCTTTGTGTTCCTCACGTAGCTGGGACACTCTTCGACCAGGATGCTCCACGAAGAGACTTCCTCCAGCAGTCTCCAGGTACACGCCTCGTCCGAGGACGATGCAGGAGCGGCGCGCACTCAGGCGCGCGTAGCGAATTATCGGCGCCTCCTGTAGCCAGTACTTTCACGCTCCAGCGATGGTGAAATTTAACCGGAGAACTGACTGGATAGGTCACGATGAATGTAGTAACCCTCAATACTTAATGGGTAAGTTCTGCCTGGACACTGGGGCTCCCACAGTTGCACAACAACTTCACTTATGTTCCAAGCTTGACAATCAATCACTGTCGTCGACTCGCGCAATTGCATCAGTTACAGTTTTGTATATTAGACAGTGTAAGTAGGCTCTTTAGGTTTTTTTATTGGTAACGCCGCCGCCACGTAGCGCTCTGTATGAAAATCACTGGCTGTGCCGTGTGCAGTCTGTGGCTAGTTTGCATTGTTGTCTGCCACTGTAGTGTTGGGCAGCGGCAGCTGGATGCTAACAGCGCGTAGCGTTGCGCAGTTGGAGGCGAGCCGCCAGCAGTGGTGGATGTGAGGAGATAAATGGCGAAGTTCTGAAATTTGTAAGACTGGATGTCATGAACTGCTATAGATATTATGACTTTTGAACACTATTGAGGTAAATACATTGTTTGTTCTCTATTAAAATCTTTCATTTGCTAACTGTGCTTATCAGTAGTTAGTGCCTTCAGTAGTTTGAATATTTTATTTAGCTGGCAGTGGCGCTCGCTGTATAGCAGTAGTTTGAGTAACGAAGATTTTTGTGTGGTAAGTGCTTTGTGAAAGGTATAGGGCCATTCTTTTGAAGGGATTATTGAAAGTCAGATTCCGTTGCGCTAAAAATATTGTGTGTCAGTTTAAGCACAGTCTTGCACAATTTTTCTAAGGGGACGTTTCATATGGCGACCCTGCCAGGATCTAGAAGCAATAAAACACAGGGCAAACGATAGGGGCAGAGGTGGAGTGGCCATATACACTGACAAGAAATTACCAGACACAGAACTAAGCTTGCACCAACAACACCAGGATCTAGAAGTAATAAAACACAGGGCAGACGATAGAGGCAGAGGTGGAGTGGTCATATACACAGACAAGAAATTACCAGACACAGAACTAAGCTTGCACCAACAACACCAGGATCTAGAAGTAATAAAACACAGGTCAGACGATAGGAGCAGAGGTGGAGTGGCCATATACACAGACAAGAAATTACCAGACACAGAACTAAGCTTGCACCAACAACACCAAGATCTAGAAGTAATAAAACACAGGTCAGACGATAGGGGCAGAGGTGGAGTGGCCATATACACAGACAAGAAATTACCCGACACAGAACTAAGCTTGCACCAACAACACCAAGATCTAGAAGTAATAAAACACAGGTCAGACGATAGGGGCAGAGGTGGAGTGGCCATATACACAGACAAGAAATTAACAGACACAGACTGCACACGGCACAGCTAGTGATTTTCATACAGAGCGCTAGTTGGCGGCGGCGTTACCAATAAAAAAACCTAAACAGCCTACTTACAACAGGTAAACTTCGATCACGTGCTTCCCTTCCTGATCTTTGTCAACGATAAGTAATTTTAGTTTAAACTTTTGTTTTGTTTATTATTACTGCTGTTACATCTGGAATACGAAGGGCGTTTGAAAAGTCCATGCAAAGTCCAAGAGATGCCACCACCGGCGCGTATCGAGGTCATGTTTAGTTAGTAGCACCTTTGGAAAGAACGCACACCAAGTCTCAGCCATATTGGTCTATTTCTTTGTGTTTCCCATACGTGTGAATCAAGGAAGTCGAGTGATTGTCAAAAAATGGACGCAAAAGAATTTCGTGTGGTGATTAAACATTACTTTATGAAAGGGAAAACGCCTCAGGAGACTAAAGTGAAGCTTGATAAACATTACGGTGACTTTTCACATGCGATTAGAACAGTTTATATGTGGTTTCAAAATTTTCGGAGTGGCCATATGGCCACAAGTGATGCTGAACGTCTGGAAGCCCTGTGGAGGTTACGACTCCAGAAATCACCGATAAATCCATGATATGGTGATGGATGACAGAAGAGTTAAGTTGCGTGAGATTGCTAGTGCTATGGGCATCTCGAATGAATAGGCACATAATGTTTTGCATAAACATTTGGACATGAGAAAGCTATCCGCAAGATGGGTTCCGCGATTGCTCACGCTTGACCAAAAACGGAATCGTGTGATGTGATGCAAGGATGGTTTGCAGCTGTTCAGGAAGAATCCGCAGGACTTTAAGCGTCACTATGGATGAAACATGGATGCATTACTACACTCCTGAGACCAAAGAACGATCTAAACAATGGGTTACCAAGGGAGAATCTGCACCAAAAAAGGCGAAGACCATTCCTTCGGCTGGAAAGGTTATGGCAACTGTCTTTTGGGATTCGCAAGGGATAATCCTCATTGACTATCTGGAAGAGGCTTAAACTATTCCAGGTACATATTATTCATCGTTATTGGACCGTCTGAAAACCGAGCTGCAAGAAAAACGTCGGAGACTGGACCACAAAAAAGTCATTTTCCATCACGACAATGCACCAGCACACACACCTCAGAAGTTGTGGTCGCAAAATTAATGGAAATAGAATTCCAACTCTTTTAGCATCCCCCCTATTCTCAAGACTTGGCTTTCCCACACTACCACCTTTTCCCTAATTTGCAGAAATTGCAGGTGGGAGAAAGATTTTATTCAAACGAGGAAGTGATTGCAGCAACTAATAGCTATTTTACAGACTTGGATAATTCCTATTATTCGGAAGGGATCAGCAAATTAGAACACTGTTGGACGAAGTGTATATCTCTAAAAAGAAGACTATGTCGGAAAATTAAAAAGTTTATCCAAACACGTAAGTAGTTTTTATTTTTGCTCGGACTTTTCAAACGCCCCTCATAAACTGTACTGAATTACTTGACAATGTTTAAAGGAAATCTTTTTGTGCTATTAAACTCAGGGATTTGTCACATCTGCGAATTTAATTCCATAGGTAGTCATCCCTGTGCATAATTAATGAATTTTTTTGATTAACGCCATTCGTTGATCCATTGCTGGGCCGAAAATTAGTGTTTATTAAATCCGTTGCGCACAACTTAATTATCGTGATTCCTTGACCATCATTATTCACTCTCTTTAATGGCGGGGTGGGTTTCCCATCTTTGAATACGGAACAAGGAGTTAGCCTAATCTCTGGAACTGAAGATGACGGTGATTCTAACGATGTCACAGCCCTGTATACAACTGTATTGTCTGTGAACAGCCTCATTAAGTTACACACGTTATCTGCGAGGTCATTACATTCAGCGTCGTGAACAATAGTGGCCCGGACTCACAACCTTGAGGCACGCCAGACGGTGGTTTCGGTTGTGACGCCAGCTCCCCATTAACATCGCTGTACTAAATTGAGTTTGCTGCCGATCGGGTTCGCGCAGCGAAAAGACACTGCACTTCCTTTCGGGAGGATGGTGGTTCAAAGGTTCAGGTCTCCGTTTGGTCATCAGGACTCATATGTCGAGAACTTCCCCTTAATCACGTAACGCAAATCCTATTTGATACGGTAGTTCATTCTTTTCTGCTCTTTTGGCCGTTTGTCGCAACCTCGCATCCAAATCTCTAGATCGTTGTATAAATCTTGTTGCAAATTTCTCAGTTATATATCCTCGTTCACTTGATTTTTCCATTCTGTACACGGCTATCCTCATTTTCTCTTGCGAAGAAATTGCTAACATAAGACTTTTTCGGTCATCGGTCATCCCCTAATGTCATCGCATTCCCGTACCATTTTAAAGCCGTTTTACAACCTCTTCCGTGATGTATGTGGGGGTTTACATGCGTTTCTTCATTTTCTTATTTACAGTCTTCTGCGGCCTTGAAACTGTAGAAATTCTCAAAAAATCGATTGGCACTGCTTCTTCTATCTTTCTTTAACATTTCCCAGAATTCCGCTCCGTATAAACAAATGCTTTGTATTATTGAGTCATATAACTTTTTCTTGTCTTTTTCTTAATTTTATCTGACCAGGAGATTGACGTCAGTGAGTTAATCTCTGCCTATTTGTCCTGTGAACCTTGTTATAGACGACTGACCTGGGGTGTTCACCCATTACCTGGCAATCTTCAGCGTTCTATCGACGTGCCATTAAGCATTGTTAAAAGTGCAGACAGTTCTTTCTCATATTCGATACTAAATCTATTGAGCAACCTACCAGATTCAGTGGCCTTTCACCTACTGAACAATTTGGATGATTTTTCAGTTCTGCGCAATTTCTATATTTGTCACTTTAGTACACCAATGAGCTGCCTCTTTGGCTATTGAGTACGACAGAGCCGGTACCTAAGTGAGAAGGACTTTTTTCGCACCTGGAGATCATTGACCTATCGTTCAGTAATCCTTTTGCAGACTGTATTCGCCATACCGATATTTTTTTAAAAAAAAGGGCGAGTGATATTCCAAGAAGAACCGACTCTGTTTATTATCATCTGCTGAAATAAAATTTTAAAAGTTCGTGCAAGAAGCGTCTCTTTACTGAAGAGTGCTTTTGTGTCAACAGAAATTGACCTACGGGAATGTCCAAATTCTGTTTTTGAGGTTGGCTGACTGGAAGGGCTAAATGTAAAAAATAATTTCATGGAGCTGGTTGAAAATCGTGACAGCGAAAGCGAGTCGGCTCTCGGCTCTCAGTGGATATGATAGGAGACCTGTGGCAGCAGGGATGCAGTTGGTATTTTGAAGTGTGTAAGATGGCAAGAACTATGCCCCTTACATGAAGTCATTAAAGATCACCTAACTCACGTTGAGCGAACAGTAGGGCTGAACAAAAATGACTGACAAGGCACAGTGCATCTTGTAGAGGGTATAGTATGGCTGTATTGGAATAATTAATTTCGGGTGATGGTTTTAAAGTAATTCACACGACATGAAAACTATGTGGAAACGCGTCGATTTACTGGAGGCTAGTTTATCCCAGGGAAGTGTTCAAGAGTTGACTGAGGCCGGCTGGGAGCGGCGAAGAGAAGCGACAAAAGGCAGCTTAGGGCGGCTCAAGCTCTGAGAAAGTGGTAACAGGGCGCGGCCTCCAGCTGCCTTAAGATGAGTGACAGTGAGTGGGTGGTTGACCCCATGCTGGTGTACCGGGAAGCAGACGGAGAACTTGTACGCGTGTTGATAAATGTCCGTCATCCCGTTTTCAGTGAAACATGCGAGAAAGCTGCACATAGCTACGGTGGAGCGGTCAACAGAGACCAAACAAAATATGCGTTTTCATGACCATAGCAACTTCACACTAAATTAACCGTCCGCAGAGTCTGAAATAAATCAGGTGAAGAGCGACAGAATGAAATATGCCGGCCTCCGATGGGAACGTAGGACCAAGGAATCTGAAGTACTCTCCTGGGAGTCAGAATTCCAGAAAAATTGGTGTTTTGCACAGACGCTAACCGTGATGGGTGGCCTGGGAGGAGCTAAATAGCAGAAGTTGAGAGGAAGGGATATTTTGTGGGAATTTGTTCACTTCCCAGAGCAGGCATTGGTCAGCACTGGGAAGTGTCACATAATTAACGCGACTTGCGCTGCAGTTGGCGTAAGTGATTTTGCTGGAGGGGAAACCATGGGGAAGAGCGGACTGGGAGAAGTCTCTGTAGTGGTCTACCGTTCCCAGCTTGCCTAGAGTGCAGACGTGGCGTTCATGACCCAGCTTGCCTGAGAAAGAGTGAACATCTCTGCAGTTTAGGACTTTGCAAATGGAACGATTGAGCTTGGAGATAGGACGTTTTGGTTCAGCTATGTATTGAGCAAGATAGCTAGAAGTGAATAGACGAGCGCAGCCTTGCAGCACCACGAGGTCGGCCGACGTCCACACGACACCGCTCCGCCACGCTGTATTCGGTGATATTGCGCCCGCTGATTAATTTGTTGGATCACGTCGCCAAAGTTTCCACGAGGGTTTCATGGGCCGTGTATAGTAGAATTCTTCTCGCACTTCGCATTACGCCTGGGTCAGTCGATAGGAATTACGTTTGATTTATCGCGCTTTACTCCACGCATACGTAATTTATTACCACTGCCTGTAAGGAGAGTCGTGTAATGTGATGATTGAAGTTCGTGAGTTAAAATAAATCTGTGCTAATCGACTGGATCTGTTTTCAATCAAGTAGTTGAAATCTCAAGTCACTTTCTTAATTAATTTTATGTTCAACATTTGCATCTGGTGTTCAGTAGCTGAATATAACATCAATGTGCACCCCTTTTAATTAAAAGGGATCAATTCTGAATCAATTAATGTCAACACTGCCACCGCAGTTCAACCAGGGGTCACAGAGCCTTGGTACTTTCTTTGCGTTATCCGACATTGCGGCAGTTTTACACTCTCTGTTGGTCTGTTAGTCAGTTAGCAGGGGTGAACACACGCCAAAACCAGATAAGTGACGGGTGGAGTGATACAAGTGAGGTCGGCGGTTAGTAATGAACCGATTTATTTTTCAAATACGGAAAAGCTGATAGAAAGCGATAGTGGGTGTACCTCTGTGGACGCGAAGTTCTGACTGAGGAAGTTCCAAATTTCAGGTCAGGTGGTACGATTCATGGGCCACTGCGTGCTCGTTACACCGACGCATCGTTCCAGATCGTGAATGAAGTAGCTTAGTCCGTCAATGAATTTGGTTTGAAACCAATAAATTCCATTCGTTTCTGTGGAGATCTGAAGCATGGTACCTTTGTGTGTCTTGTGACCAACTAACTTTGACCTTATTCGGTTTTTGATGTTGTTTCCTGAAGTTGATATGAGCCACCCGGAAGCGGTATGTGAACTGTTAGCAGTGTGCATTTCTCAGTCCCTTGATCGGATTTCGGAAGCTTTTTAAAAAAACTTTGCTTGCTTCATCACATTAGAATAGGCATAATGAATATTGTAGCCCTTTCTCATGAGTCAAAGCGACACCGGCGACCCTTACTTAGACTGGTTTAACAGTGTAACGGTGCAAACAGTCCTTCAATAAACGTATCTCTATCTACCTATACACTCTGAAAGCCACCATACGGTGCTTGGCGGAGGGTACCCTGTAGCACTGCTAGCCATTTTCTTTCCTTTTCCACTCGCAAACAATGTGAGCGAAAAACTAATATATACGGTATATGCCCCCACGAGAGCCCTCACTTGTCTTATCTTCGTGGTCCTTCGGCGAAATGTACTTTGGCGGCAGTAGGATCAAGATCGTTTTATTGTCAACTTCAAATGCCGCTTCTCTTAAATTTCTCAATAGCGTTCCTCGAAAAGAACATCGCTTTCCCTCCAGGGAGTCCCATTTGAGTTCCCGAAGCATCTCCATAATACTCGAGTGTTGGCCATATCTCAACTGTTTCGACGTCTTCCTGTAATCCGAGCAGAAGTCAGAATCTGTCGCACTAGTGTCCTATATGCAGTCTCCTTTATATATCAACCAAACTTTCCTAAAAATTGTCCAATAAACCGAAACCGGATCATTTGCTGCAACCCTTACGTGCGTTCCATTTCGTATCGATTTGCAACGTTACCCCTAAATATTTAACCGACTTGACTGTGGCGAGGAGCACATTGCTAATACTGAATTCGAACATTACGGGTTCGTTTTTGCTACTCATCTCCATTAATTTACATTGTTCCTACATTTGGAGCTTCTGCCAAACTAGAAATTCTATATACGTCATCTTGTATGCTCCTACAGTCACTTAACGACTCTTTTCCATTCCGTACACCACAGCATCGTCAGCAAACAGCTGCAGATTGCTGCCGGCCCTACCCGCCAGATCATTTATGTATACAGAAAATAACAGCGGTCCTGTCACACTTCCCTTGTCTGTCACCAGTTTCCTTTAATTTACATCAATGGTCACAGACACTTTCATAACAGATTACCGGTTTCGGTCTTTAATGACCATCGTCAGATCTGTTTCATAAAAACAAAGTCCTAATGTACTGCAGCCATAGTGGCATCGTCAAATGTTAAATGGCTGCAGTACAATAGGACTTTGTTTTTATGAAACATATCTGATAATGGTCATTAAAGACCGAAACCGGTAATCTGTGACCACTGACGTAAATTAAAGGAAACTGATTACATATACGGGTCACTGTTATTTCGCGACGATGTCGCAGCTTGTGTCCCTCGTCTGTAATAAACACTCGCCGTCGGGGACAACGTACTGGATAATGTTACTTAAGAAGTCTTCGAGTCACTCGCATGTCTGCGAACCTATCCCATACCCTCGTACCTTCATTAATAGTCTGCTGTGGAGCACCATGTCAAATGTTTCTCATAAATCTAGGACTAAGTAATCTGGCTGTTGCCCGTCCGAAAGAACAGATACCATCTTCATATATATATATATATAGTTAAGGCTCACCGGCCATTTGACAATCTTCTTCTGCGAGGAAGCACGAACAGTGCCCGAACTCTTACGGGAATCGGCAGTAAAGCCGCGAGTAACGGCTATGATGGGCAGCGGCACTATGAATATAGAGCGGGACAATAAAATGCGAATGTGGGTCTCACGGGAGGCGTACCAGATATAAGTCCCTGCAGTCGCACTATTTTCTGTGCCCTCAGTGGCTCAGATGGATCCTGTAATTTAAAAAAAACTAAGTAAGGCAATCAACAATCAGTTTGAACGGATGTTATACATGATGTTACAAAAAGGTACGGCCAAACTTTCAGGAAACATTCCTCACACACCAAGAAAGAAACGCTTACTTTCCATGTTAGAGCTCATTTCATTACTTCTCCTCAAATCACATTAATCATGGAATGGACACACAGAACGTACCAGCGTGACTTCAAACATTTTGTTACAGGAAATGTTCAAAATGTCCTCCGTTAGCGAGGAGACATGAATCCACCCTCCGTCGCATGGAATCCTTGATGCGCTGATGCAGCCCTGGAGAATGGCGTATTGTACCACAGCCGTCCACAATACGAGCACGAAGAGTCTCTACATTTGGTACCGGGCTTGCGTAGACAAGAGCTTTCAAATGCTCCCATAAATGAAAGTCAAGAGGGTTGAGCTCAGGAGAGCGTGGAGGCCATGGAATTGGTCAGCCTCTACCAATCCATCGGTCACCGAATATGTTGTTGAGAAGCGTACGAACACTTCGACTGAAATGTGCAGGAGCTCCATCCTGCGTGAACCACATGTTGTGTCGTACTTGTAAAGGCACATGTTCTACCAGCACAGGTAGAGTATCCCGTATCAAATCATGATAACGTGCTCCATTGAGCGTAGGTGGAGGAACATGGGGCCCAATCAAGGCATCACCAACAATGCCTGCCCAAACGTTCACAGAAAATCTGTGTTGATGACGTGATTGCACAATTGCGTGCGGATTCTCGTCACCCCACACATGTTGATTGTGAAAATTTACAATTTGATCACGTTGGAATCAAGCCTCATCCATAAAGAGAACATTTGCACTGAAATGAGGATTGACACATTGTTGGATAAACCATTCACAGAACTGTACCCGTGGAGGCCAATCAGCTGCTGATAGTGCCTGCACACGCTGTACGTGGTACGGAAACAACTGGTTCTCCCGTAGCACTCTCCATACAGTGACGTGGTCAAAGTTACCTTGTACAGCAGCAACTTCTCTGACGCTGACATTAGGGTTATCGTCAACTGCACGAAGAATTGCCTCGGCCATTGCAGGTGTCCTCGTCGTTCTAGGTCTTCCCCAGTCGCGAGTCATAGGCTGGAATGTTCTGTGTTCCCTAAGACGCCGATCAATTGCTTCGAACGTCTTCCTGTCGGGACATCTTCGTTCTGGAAAACTGTCTCGATACAAACGTACCGCGCCACGGCTATTGCCCCGTGCTAATCCATACATCAAATGGGCATCTGCCAACTCCGCATTTGTAAACATTGCACTGACTGCAAAATCACGTTCGTGATGAACACTAACCTGTTGATGCTACGTACTGATGTGCTTGATGTGTACTGTAGAGCAATGAGTCGCATGTCAACACAAGCACCGAAGTCAACATTACCTTCCTTCAATTGTGCCAACTGCGGTGCATCGAGGAAGTACAGTACATACTGACGAAACTAAAATGAGCTCTAACATGGAAATTAAGCGTTTCCGGACAGATGTACGCATATATACAGGGTGAGTCACCTAACATTACCGCTGGATATATTTCGTAAACCACATCAAATACTGACGAATCGATTCCACAGGCCGAACGTGAGGAGAGGGGCTAGTGTAATTGGTTAATACAAACCATAAAAAAAATGCACGGAAGTGTGTTTTTTAACACAAACCTACGTTTTTTTAAATGGAATCCCGTTAGTTTTGTTAGCACATCTGAACATATAAACAAATACGCAATCAGTGCCGTTTGTTGCATTGTAAAATGTTAATTACATCCGGAGATATTGTAACCTAAAGTTGACGCTTGAATACCACTCCTCCGCTGTTCGACCGTGTGTATCGGAGAGCACCGAATTACGAAGGGATCCAAAGGAAACGGTGATGGACCTTAAGTACAGAAGAGACTGGAATAGCACATTACGTCCACATGCTAACACCTTTTTATTGGTCTTTTTCACTGATGCACATGGACATTACCATGAGGGGTGAGGTACAAGTACACACGTGGTTTCCGTTTTCAATTACGGAATGGAATAGAGTGTGTCCTGACGTGTCAGGCCAATAGATGTTCAATGTGGTGGCCATCATTGGCTGCACACAATTGCAATCTCTGGCGTAATGAATGGCGTACACGCCGCAGTACATCTGGTGTAATGTCGCCGCAGGATGCCACAATATGTTCTTTCATATCCTCTGGGGTTGTAGGCACATAACGGTACACATTCTCCTTTAACGTACCCCCCAGAAAGAAGTCCAGAGGTGTAAGATCAGGAGAACGGGCTGGCCAATTTATGCGTCCTCCACGTCCTATGAAACGCCCGTCGAACATCCTGTCAAGGGTCAGCCTAGTGTTAACTGCGGAATGTGCAGGTGCACTATCATGCTGATACCACATACGTCGACGCTTTTCAGTGGGACATTTTCAAGCAACGTTGGCAGATCATTCTGCAGAAACGCGATGTATGTTGCAGCTGTTTGGGCCCCTGCAATTAAGTGAGGACCAATGGGGTGGTCGCCAATGATTCCGCATCATACATTTACAATCCACGGTCGCTGTCGCTCTATCTGTCTGAGCCAGCGAGGACTGTCCACGGACCAGTAATGCATGTTCCGTAGATTCACTGCCCCGTGGTTTGTGAAACCCGCTTCATCGGTAAACAGGTAGAACTGCAACGCATTCTCTGTTAATGCCCACTGACAGAATTGCACTCGGTGATTAAAGTCATTGCTGGGCACCGAACGAGGTGGCGCAGTGGTTAGCACACTGGACTCGCATTCGGGAGGACGACGGTTCAATCCCGTCTCCGGCCATCCTCATTTAGGTTTTCCGTGATTTCCCTAAATCGCTTCAGGCAAATGCCGGGATGGTTCCTTTGAAAGGGCACTGCCGATTTCCTTCCCCATCTTTCCCTCAGCCGAGCTTGCGCTCCGTCTCTAATGACCTCGTTGTCGACGGGACGTTAAACACTAATCTCCTCCTCCATGTAATTGCTGATGTAGCGACACATGAAACGGGTGAAAGCGGTGACGATGCAGTATGAGCATGACACTACTTTGACTCAGTCCACCGGCTCTCGCAATGTCCCCTGTACTCATGTGTGGGTTCATGGCAACGGAAGCTAACACACCAACTGCACCCGCTTCTCCTGTGACGGGCCTGTTACGGACCTGTTGCATACAGTTGGCGATAGATGTTTTGCAATGTGCGGCACGTTGGATGCTCTCTGTCCGGGTACCGTTCTGCATACACCCTGCAGGCTTCAGCTGTATTTCGTCGACACTCGCCATAGATGAGTATCATCTCCGCGTTTTCAGAGTTCGAATACACCATGGTCACAGTTCCTACAACATTACACTATCACAGTCGTCTGGTAACACGGTGTACTACAGTTGGTCTGCGTGCGGAGACGAATGCAGAATAACAATAGCAGCAAGCGCTACATGCGGACCCTGCGACAGCTAGACCAAACCACAACAGTGCACTACAGCCACACTCGTAAACACGGTCGTCATAGTAAACATGTCCCTGTAGATGCTGCTCGCCGACCGTGGCCTCTGTTTGTTTCGCCACGCAACTGAACGTCGGAGGTTTCAAGCGTCAACTTCAGGTTACAATATCTCCGAATGTAATTAACATTTTACAATGCAACAAACGGCACTGATTACGTATTTGTTTATGTGTTCAGATGCGTTAACAAAACTAACGTAGTTCCATTAAAAAAACGTAGGTTTGTGTTAAAAAGCATACTTCCGTGTATTTTTGTATGGTTTGTATTAAACAATTACACAAGCCCCTCTCCTCACGTTCGGTCTGTTAGTATTTGATGTGGTTTACGAAATCTATCCAGCGGTAACGTTAGGTGACTCTATATATAAGAGGAAGCTGAGCTTCGCACGAGCCGTACGTGTTGGGGGACAGAAGCTTTTTCGTCTCAAGGAAATTTATTACATCTGAACTGAAATTGTGTTCTAGAATTCTGTAGCAAACCGACGTTAAGAATATTGGTCTCTAATTTTGTGGGTCCGTGCTTTTACCCTTCTTATATACAGGAGTCACCAGCGCTTTCACCACCCACTTGAGACTACGCTGGGCGAAAGATTCGCGATAAGTGCGAGCTAAGTAAATCTGCGGATCGATATATGGCGTGGTTTGCTTCTCACGCCGCGTATTATACGCGGATTCTGGCTGAGGCCGGCAGTGGGACTACGAGTGACGTCACCGGAGTTCCGAGGAGGGACGAAAGGAGCGTTTCAACAATTGTTATCTTCTACAGTGGAGCTGCTTCGGAAAACATAATTATGTAACTTAGATTTTTCAACTCCCAATCGATTTCCTATTGGCTCGACGTAAACAGAACGTGAATAGCTAATCTTGTTACTCATTTCAAAGCTCAGAGTGACTCACCACGCCCGTGTGGTGTAATAAATAAATCAGAAAAAAGCAGTGACTGTGACGATGGTGCGTGAAGATAATGAGCCAGCCCCCCGCTGATGTACTGTCTGATTAGGGGGCGTCGAGCTTTGCCTGTGGCCCGTGCCGAACCGCCTCCCTGCCATTGCATCCCATTAGCAACACGTTGACAAACACACTGCCGCGGTCGCTGCCTCGGTCCGTATTTACGTTCCCGGCGGGCTCCGAGCCAAAGCGATCAGTCTTCGGTGACAGGTCCTTTGCGTAGAAGACGGGAGTAAGTGTATCTGTTATTTTTAAACACTAACGCTGAACGTGTTTTCATTTCAAAATTCATAATAACTGATACGCGGTGTTTCAATAAGCACTTTCCAGTTCCTTAAAAAGTTTTGAAATGTACTGTAGTTTCAAATCACTTAGAGTAATGCCTCTTAAAACATGTAACTTAGTTTAGTGAATGATCACTTTACTTCAAAGCTTCTTCTGTAAGTCACACAATGGGCCACTAACGTCTATACCCAGGAAATCACAGACTGTCTGGTAAACTGTAAATTTCAGCCGGCCGGAGTGGCCGTGCGGTTGTAGGCGCTGCAGTCTGGAACCGTGAGACCGCTACGGTCGCAGGTTCGAATCCTGCCTCGGGTATGGATGTGTGTGATGTCCTTAGGTTAGTTAGGTTTAAGTAGTTCTAAGTTCTAGGCGACTGGTGATCTCAGAAGTTGAGTCCCATAGTGCTCAGAGCCATTCGAACCATTTTGTAAATTTCATGTGACTAGGGCCTCCAATCGGGTAGACCGTTCGCCGGGTGCAAGTCTTCGATTTGACGCCACTTCGGCGACTTGCGCATCCATTGGGATTAATTGGTGATGATTAGGACAACACAACACCCAGTCCCTGAGCGGAGAAAATCTCCGACCCAGCCGGGAATAGAACCCGAGCCCTGAGGATTGACATTATGTCGAGCGGTTCTAGGCGCTTCAGTCCGGAACCACGCGGCTGCTACGGTGGCACGTTCGAATCTGGCCTCGGGCATGGATGTATGTGATGTCCTTAGGTTAGTTAGGTTTAAGTAGTCTAAGTCTAGGGGACTGATGACCTCAGATGTCCCGTAGCGCTTAGAGCCATTTAAACCATTTGAAGGAAGCTTAGTGTTTATCTTCCCATGGATTACGAGGTGATTAGACAAAGAACACAGAAACTCAAGCGGGAAGAAAAAGGAACCATGCTAAGAGAATTAGGGACGCCACAGAGTACCTCACTGTGGATGCCCGGACTAGGATTTGAACCGCCATACACGCCCGAATGCGTTTTCAGTGTCTAAACCAGTGCGCGACCTCTCACTGTATAGAGCAGTGCTCGTCAAACTTTTTGCGTAAGTGCCAGTATGGACACTGTAGGACGACTCCTCGGGTCGCATAGGGAGAAGCAGGGGGCGGGGGCGGCGAGGGGGGGAACTATTGTTTTGGAACTACATGCCTTTTGTGCAGACTTTCTTAGTGACCAATTTTCACCACATTTAAAGAGGTACTGTGACCAGTGCCATCCCAGCAGGTTCCGATGTTTGTTTTTCTGATTGCAGGGCATATTTTCTAAGCATCTGGATGCCCTAGCATCTGAAACAGTACCATATGGCTGCAACAGACCGGTTTCAATTGGATTTTTGTATTAGGCCAAATATAACGGAGCAAAACTGTTTTATATAATATAACGTAATTAGCTCAAAATTGTCCCAAAGGGATAGAATAGTGGATATAGAAGTGTATAAAAGGATTCAGAAGCCACTTTTATCTGCTCTATTGTGTTATTTCTTTCTATTTTTTGAGTAACAAACTCCGAATGAGGTGAATTCATATTACCTCCGTTTCATATTTATACCATAGCGGCTGACCGGTGCTATTTTCTCACGCTCGTGAATTGTCAGCATTGGGAGACAAACAACAAAATACTTCCCTCCTCACTCCACTTCTATTGGCCCTGTAGTCGCCGCGATACATACTCTGCCCCTGAGATAAGCCGCAAACTTTACTTCACTCACGGCCGAATTCACCAACGCGATTAAAATTTACCGCATCTTAAAATAATAGTGGCTCTGTAAGTATTTTTCTTTATTACTGAGCAAGAAAAATACAACGCCGGCAGCGGTGGTCTAGCGGTTCAGGCGCTCAGTCCGGAACCGCGGGACTGCTACGGTCGCAGGTTCGAATCCTGCCTCGGGCATGGATGTGTGTGATGTCCTTAGGTTAGTTAGGTTTAAGTAGTTCTAAGTTCTAGGGAACTGATGACCACAGATGTTAAGTCCCATAGTGCTCAGAGCCATTTTTTTGAAGAAAAATACAACGTTCAAAAGTTCTTGACGTTAACTGTCGCCTTTCGATTTAGTTGTCAGTTCCTAGAATCGTTTTCTTATAAAATAAGACTGAAAACCGCGGGCCGCACTAACACATGATTCGAGCCGCATTAAGGTTTGACGATCACTGGTATAGAGCAATAGATCCAATCAGAAATTTGGTCTACTTTGAAGATGCCATTCAAATGGCTCCAAGCACTATGAGACTTAACATCTGAGGTCATCATTCCCCGAGACTTAGAACCACTTAAACCTAACTAACCTAAGGACATCACACCCATCCATGTCCGCGGCAGGATTCGAACCTGTGATCGTAGCAGCAATGCGGTTCCGGACTGGAGCTCTAAACATTCATGGTGGTGTGTGTTTGTTCTATATCGTGTCTCCCTACCACTTTCGTGCAACGACGCTCTGAGCACGTTTTTTAGAGAATTGACTAGTTTGAAACTGGGACCTGTTGCTGGTAAGGAAACGCCAGACCGTACATGACATGTAGAATTCAGAAGAGTTCAGTGAGACTAGCCATGATATAACCAAATACTTAATGATTTCAGCTTCAGCTCGACTGCACTCCCTGTAAAAGAATCTTAATACTAACTAAATGTAGTGGAAGGGGTTCAAGGAATTCCTATTTTTAATTAGCTGGTAAAATAACGTCGAAAAAGCAGTTAAGTTTACCATTGGAAATTTTATTCTACTCACATCGTTTATAAATTGCACTATTGATGAAAGGAAATGTTTTAATACAGGATGGTAAAAACCAACTGCGTTCAACAAAAATGTGAACGAATATTCCCTGAATGGGTTTCCAAGTTATACAATGGATCGAAGGATGACCTATGCCATATCACATCTATAATCTAGGTTTAAATTAAGTTTCACAAAAGAGAAAACTATCAAAATTGTCTACAGTGACCCTCAATTATCTTTAATTACTTATCTAACTTGTCGTAAATTACAGTGGCTGAAGTGGCTTCTCAAAAACTACGTAACAGAAAAATCATCGCGTTTCAGATGTTTACTTCATGTGGCAAATGTGAACACCATGAGCTTTAATTGACGATCGACACTAGTATTACGCAAAAAGGGGGTGTAACAGATGAGACTTCTGCAGTTCTAAGTGAAGCCTTATGCGCTCAAAAATGCGGCATCGCGTGCGTTCATTACCTTGTCGGTGTTTAGGCAGCGTCAGGGCGACAGCGGCCGGCGCAGCTGCCATCCAGCTCGCCGTCTCGGAACTAACCCTCTCCTAACTTCTCCTTACTGCAATTTACCGAAGTAGATTTAAAAGAGCTATCTGGCTGTGTTTTCATCTGACCAATCAGGGTCTCAATGTTAACCTTAAGCTCCGCCTACAAAAATTCTGTCTGTCAATGAGAAACGTTATACTTTTCGTGGGGGGGGGGGGGGGCAATGTTTTTAAAGTTTGCAACGTAACAGAGACGCGAAAAAGTCTCTCGCTAAAACTTGCAGCTGGCGTTGTCCTAGTGGTTAGCTGGCGACGTGGGTGTCCAGTCCGTCCCTTATCGAAGGGCCTTCTAGCTTAACACGGTTCTGCTCTCGGCTTCTGTTCTCATTTCTCCCCTCGGAACTGCGTCGGTCTCACGGTGGTAAGGTGCGACATGCATTTAGGCATTCTTGTGTTAGTCTGTGGTATTCCACTTGCTCACTCGTTACTCGTATTACTTTGGTTAATTTAATGTCACGATTTATTCGGAGCTATGTGACATACTACTGGATTTGCTTATCATGTCAGGATTTTCATGGAAGGTGTTGGATTTGCCTGACACCTTACAAAGCTCCTAGAACCGCTCGGCCACAGCAGCCGACGAAGACGCTTTCCATGCTGTATATGAAGTTTCCACAGCAGCAGAACTATTTTTTAGTTAAGAAAACATCCGACGAGGTCAACCCATCCCGGCAAAAGCAACCACTTTGATACCAACAACTGTGCTGCTTTTGCACTATCCCAATATATCTGTACTGACATTCCATATTATCACTCCAAATTCGTAGCTTGCCCATGTTTTCAGTACAGTAAATGCTTATTGAAACATAGTGTACACTAGATACTGCAGCTTTACTTCCTTGATATGGAGGACAGCATATAGCTGTCCAGAAACTCGGGTTTTTCGGCTGACGTTTGTTTGATGTTTTTTTTCTGATGTTTCGCTAGCACGAGTGGCTGGCACTGTCAAAGCTTCTCCCTCCACTGCTGATAGTGGACTGGAGGCTCAAGCTTTGACAATATCATGCACTCATGCTGGCAAAACGTTAGAAAAATCATCAAACAAACGTCGGCCGAAGAAGCCGAGAGAGGAGCCAATAGTTATTTTGTCAATAAGTGGCCACGAAAGTCGTAACATTCTTGTGTCAGAAAGTAACTTGATACGGAGGCCATTAACTTCCCTTCGGTAGCCTTTACAGGCTAGCACATAAAAAATAATAGGACTGACTTTTAAGTCACCTGAAACGATAATAGTTTACTTTTCACATTAGTGCTAGTATTTAATGGGGAAACTTTTTAGTGATATGCTCAGCAAGTTGCTTATATCAGAAAATTGAAATATTATCTATATTATTTATAATTTCTCGAAACAAAAGTGACGTTGAGGTAAGACACTGGACTGCCACGCCCGGGATTCAATTTCTCATCTGAAGACCTCCGACTTACACTTTTCGCGATTTCTCTAAATTTCTTATTGGAAAACCGGGGTGGTATCATTTGACATGGACAGCCAAGTTTCCTATGCTTCCCAAAACCCAAGCTTTGCTGTGTCTCTGATAACTTTGGCATCGACGGATCGGTAAACCCTGATTTCCTTCTTGTTTCCTAACTTCTTCAAACATTTCTTTTAGCAAATATTACGACAAACTGTAACACGAAGGAAGGAAGTATCTTATATTTAAAAAAAGCTTATATAATAATGACATCATAGTGAAAACAAGTTGTGAACTATGAACAACGACACTTATTGGTTTACAGGCTGCGAGCACATTAATATTCCATAAACAACCTAGCATTTATAGTGTCTATAATAAATTTATTGAGTATATAGTGTGAAGCTATAAACACGAAACGCGAGGAATAGTATCAAAACAACTGTGCTCTGTACGACTAACTTAAGACATTTAGCAAACAATGGATTGTGTTAGGTAACTGTTCTGTTGCCCAAGCGGTTAACACTTAAACTGTCACAAAAATCAAAACTCCCTTCTCGTTAACTTGTAGTCGCTGTTTAGTTAGCGCACAACACAGCGTTCGCAGGACGTCACTGGTGACGTACGGGCAGCTTACGAGCGATAATGGGACTTCGTAGTGCTTCAAAGACGTCGTCATGCTATTTGTTCGCTGTCACATTCAATAGATGCTGGTGTCCTGGACTAAAGAAGCTTTAGACATCCATTTTAATGTTAGCAGATATGCTTTTGGGACACTAATAAAGGAAATGTCGTTTTTCCTCAGTCATACGTGAGTCATTATGCTCAAGGGATTAATGGCAAGTCACTGTCAACTGCGATTCAAATCTCTCCGTTTTCACTTCAGGAGACATAGTTCTCTTGCAGCCGTTTCTCTGGAAAAATTTGGACCTTTGTGTGGTCCTTTTCTCGAGTGCTGGGAGGGAAGAAAAATCTTCATATTAAGATGACAACTGTGCAGTTATAAAAAAAAGAAAAAGAAAACATTATATTTCAACATAATAATGGATAATAGGTTAGATGCCATCCTACAATACAAGCGCTAAATGTTAAAAAGTGCAAAAGCTTGTCAACGAGATGAGTAGCGCCAGTATGTTTCTTTTTCTTATCACTCTGCTTGTTCCAACAGCTCCGTTTCGTTTTTGAGCGCCTAATAACAACGGTGTTAACGGAGATGAGGTTCATTTGATGTAATTATGAGCAACATGTTACTGCACTTAATATTAGCACAAAATAAACTCTCCGCTTGCTCTCACCTTTTTAACACCGCTATACTGCATCGTCTGTTATTTGCTATCTGCAGTATATCACGGGACATTCAAGTTTTTCCCCGTAAACGACTGGTTTACACTCAGTGAATGCAGAGTAATACGGCACCTTATAATGTTGACACTTTTCTGTATTCGCTGACCTAAATGGTGTGCAAATAGAGCGTAGGTTTCTTAATTCTTCAGACTGTTTTTTAGTAGAACGAAACACACAGCGCTTGGTAATTTGTAAATCATACAGTCAAACTGCACATGTATTTAGGCTCCTCTATAATTAAGTATACTATTTTTAAAGCGTGCAAGGCAAACAGCACTGTCTCTGAGTTTTCTCTACTGAAGATGTACTGAGTTATCGAAATGTTGAAATTGACACGTCATACAAAGAATGTTCTGTTGTTTAGCGTGAAAGAGAAATGAATACTGAAAAATTATTATCGGTTGCCAAAATGCACGGAATATTTTAATTAAATTATATAAATGAACGATAAGAGGAGATGAAATATCTTGAGATGTGTTATACATAAGCGACTCAGTTCTACGTTGAACTGTTTGTGTAGAATAATTCTCGGAGTAATTATTTGAGTGAGTGGGTGCATGTCGGGCCCATTTAGACTCCCCTCAGTGAAATAACGCCTCTCTAAAAGTCTGAATAGCTTGGATACACAGAATAGGTGGCTTAGACATAATTTGGGTTTGTTTTCCACATCTGCCTCAGATACAGTTTAAAAATGAAGAAATGTACAACTGGGGGAAGACAAGTCACGGGCAGTTGGTGCAAACGAAATTTTTTCCCGCTCTAAGTGAAGTTGGCGTTTCGGCGGTTGGATGGACATCCTTAGAAAGGAGTGTATGTCGCCGGCGACCACTATCGCCGATTCACAGTGTCAGCAGCCCAGTACGTGGATAATGTCTTGACGTCATAGGGCTAGCGCCAGAGACGGGTTCTGCAAACACGTAGGGGGTAGGCTAGAGAACACCCTCGCCTCAGTTAAGAATGGACACCTTGTGAACAGCCCTTCAGACAGTGCGAAATGTGCAAGTAATTGAGGGTCCGCCTGCAGACTCGGGGATAGGGCTTGGACGCAAAGCACCAGGAATTCGCACAGTAAGTCGTGTGGAAGAAGTCAGCGTGCTTAAAAAAGTGTTTTCTCTACAGTAAGGATGCTGCTTATAAATAACGGGTGTCAATCGATTCTGTAATGAAGCGCAAACGTAAAACTCTCCAGGTCTCAAGCATAGATAGTCGTTACGAAGAAGTAGTGTCTCGCCCCTTTCGCAGAAACTTAGGGATGCAGAAATGCATCGGAACATTGTGCCACCAACATTGGGAACAGTCTTGACAGTGAAAACGTGAGAAAAACGCAGATTCACGCACGACAGAAAAATTCCACCCTTTACTGGCTATCAGTCGTTGGATGGCATTGCAAATTTAGCCCGCCTATGACAACTCCGAGAGAAGCATTAAGTCGAGGAGCCGTGTAGCTTAGGAGAATGAGGAGAAGCGAAGGTACAGTCGGTGAGGCAGCGCAGAAGCAAGAGGACATGTGATCTCTTCCATCCACCGCCTACTTCCCCCTCCCGACACTGTGATATCGCTGCATCGGATTGTTAATTTTGTAAATTTCATGTGACTAGGGCCTCCAATCGGGTAGACCGTTCGCCAGGTGCAAGTCTTCGATTTGACGCCACTTCGGCGACTTGCGCGTCCATCGAGATTAATTGATGATGATTAGGACAACATAACACCCACTCCCTGAGGGGAGAAAATCTCCGACCCAGCCGGGAATCGAACCCGGGCCCTTAGGATTGACAGTCCGTCGCGCTGACCACTCAGCTACTGGGGGCGGACACGGAGAGTGGTGAGGTGATTCATTCCCCCTCATTCTCCTTAGTAACTGACTCCTGTCCACACACAGTCGAATCGGCCTTGAGATAAATACTTCTTCGTGTAAGAAGGTACTGAAATAAATTCAATCATTTCATGTTTTAATCATCTAAACAATCTGTTCCTTTCGCCTGTCCATCCATTAATCTTGTAATCTCTTCCTCTTTGGTTTCAAACAAACCTGTCAGAGGAACATCCGCAATTGAGCTTATACCAGAGGTTGAAAATACCGCAACAACTGTAAGGCTCTTTTATTTAGAACACCACAGGTTTCGGACTCTTATACGCCCATCTTCAGGTGTCATAACTTGGTGCTGTGGCCCCAGAGCGCCGCGTTGGACGAGTACAAGAAGCGGTCTGCTGCCGGCGAGCGATCTGCACACAGCGTCTTGTACTTGTATATGAGACCCCTGATACGGTTAGAAACGACTCTGACATGTGACACGTACACAAGCATCCTGTCTGATCACCTGCACCCATTCAAGTCCATTGTGCATTCCTGTGGACTTGGGCAATTCCAACAGGACAATGCGACACCCCACACGCTCAGAATTGCTACAGAGTGGCTCCAGGAACACTCTTCTGAGTTTGAACACTTTCACTGGCCGCGAAACCCCCCAGACATGAACATTATTGAGCATATCTGCCACGTGCTGTTCAGCACTACTTCAAACATTAGTCGAGTTTTTGCCTCGTCATGTAGCGACACTTCAGCGTGATCGCGGGCGCCCTACACGATATTAGGCAAATGTACCAGTTTCTTTGGCTCTTCAGTGTATATCATTAGCAGTGTGTTACAGTCTTACCATCTTTTTACGATCACTGTTATTACGAAGTGTTACATGGCTTGGAGTGGGATAAGGGGATGGCGGTGGTTTGTGACTCAGGTCCACTGTCCCAGTATCTGTATCTAAGCGGGCAACGGCGCAGTATCTAAAGCCCACTCCCACCCTCTCCCCTTTCCTATTCTCACTGGAGAGGTCCGCTCTTGAAGACCTGGTATTAGGAGGGTCTGGGTTCGAAACCCGTCATGTTTATTTTTCTTAAATTTCCCAGATAGCGCAGCGCGATTCTTATTGTAGACGCTACAATGTTTATAAGCAGTAACTTACGCAGTTATAATACAGTAGTGGGAGGGTGTCCCGACAGCTTGGCAGAGGTTGAGCAGGACATATGTCGCGATGTATGATGCTTACAGCAGGTCGCTGTTGTGAGGAGATGGTCGGTAAGCCACGAGATATTATGCATGCTGGCATATTGATATCAGGAAGAACCCGGAGAATTGAAGTCAAATATTCATAACTTTACTGCTAACCATTAATAGCAATAATTAATTTGTATACAAAATATTTCAAGGGTAGTCCCTCATTCAAGGACCATAGTTGACGCATTATTACAAAGAAGTTAACTTCTAGTTTTGCTAAATACATGACGGGAACAGGGTCACCAGAGATTACAGAAGAAGATTATCAATAACAAAACTGCACATTTGAGCCACTTGTAAAACAGAAAATTATTTCGTTTCTTTCACCTTGCGCTGAAGTAAGAGCTCTTGTGTTTTGCATTACATCTGGGAGGAGAGCAACTGTTTTTGCTCTCATCTCAGGACAGCTTTCGCTGACGTATCGCATGCATTCGACTTCGTTACGCACACCCCTATGGATAAAAAGAAATTGTATTGTATTTTATTCAATCTTTTTCATATTCCATATACATATTTGTACTGGTAACACAACTATACAGTAAAAATCTCAGTTCAGTATCTTTAATACTTTTCGAAATATAAACTTTTACCTAAAATACATAATAACTTTTCTGGTACTATAAAACAGGGTTAAAGGTTGTAAAGTATTAATTTATAATATTGTCTGAGATTATAATCAAGAAGATTCAGTTCACAGAAATTGTTTAACCAAAATTATCCTTGGTCCATTTAACAGCTGCTGATATAGCAACAAGCACTTAAAAATTGCTGTTTACCTATGTTTTGTTGTGTGGGTGTTCTGAGGACACAGAGAGTATATGGTTGACAAACGTAAAATCTGGTTGTTTTATTTAACTAAAACTCTGGAAATGCATGCGTGGGAAAATTGTTGTGCAGTCCTGAATCGTGTGACGTATGTCCAAGTGTGCATGCTTTTGTATAAAAGCAGACAGAATCAAGTAGTAATTCATTTCTGATGATAACCCGTATCTTTTATTTAAATTGAATTTGGGTTTGTAAATATATTTGTTACAAATTGCTGCGTCCAATATAATTGGGTGACTTAGGAATTACTGTGAGAACAGTAGTGCTGGAGCGTATCTGATTGGCTGCCAGCCAATAGGGATGAAGTACAGCAGTTTCCGCGTTTTGTGTCGTGCAAAAGTTCTGCGTCTGCAGGAGTCGTTCGGGAAACGTCTTACTGTGCATACCAATGTGGATCCTCACCACATATATTGTTGTCAATATGAATAACATTTTGCATTCTGTCGGTTCTTTGATCATTTTATAAAGCGACTGTAGTATTAAACTTGTTAGTGAGAGTTTGGACATTTCAGTAGATTTGTTTTTCGAGAAAGTCCCTGAACATTTGGGCGACCGCTTCTTTCTAAGAAGTCCACGGAGAAACTTGATGTAGAATTCACGAGTAGCTGTGGGTCAATGACTTCGGGGAACGCAAAAATTATTCAGACCGGACTGAAAAATTTCTGGCTGCTTTTGTGTGGAGAAAATGTAGTAATTATATCCATTAACTTACATCAGTATATAGTTTGACAATAGATACTGACTTGATAGCCATTTACAACATTTTTGGAGGTAATAAAGCCTAATCAATCGAACTTTAAAAACTATCCATGGAAGTTACTTAGAAATCCAAACGCTCGGTTATTTTACGAACTTTTGAGACGCTGCATCCAAGCTTGAGTTATGTGGCCTTTGTTTCGTAGATATTCAGTCGATATTTCTTGAACGCTGCTTTTGTCAACTGGGCCAGTACCTAACAGCGCAGAGTGAAGGGGCAGACAACAACAAACCGACTGCGGTAGGTGGACAAAACGTTAGAGATAATAACTTAAAACCCACGCCGCCGCACACCTTCGGCAATGTTCAGACCTTCAGTCTCACAGCAGTCTGAGTAGAAGTTCAGTTACATTACGGTGACAATGTGACACGTTGACCAGCTGTAATACTGGGGATGGCTCAAAGCGACTGAAGTCAGCAGTTTGTTACTGATTGTCTAACATTATGTTTGCGCCAATAATTCCCCATAGAGATATCTTTGAATCGTGTGATCTTCATTATGAAGAGAAACGTTTGTTGTTCACTCACGTAACCTCCCACTACGGTACTGTAGTTCTATAAGCTACTGCTCGTAAAACATTGTAATGCCTACTGTGATAGCTCAAATGAGTTGCTTCTGAAATTTAAGAAAACAAAGATGGCGAAGCTCGAACCAGAGGCTTGCGACACCAGAGCTCTCTAGACGGGATGCCAAGAGGTAGGAGGAGGAGCTACGCCAGTAACCGTTTACGAGAGGAACACGGCAAGTGCCATCACCCAATTTCTCAGAAACTTCGCTTAGTGAAAGCTTTGTCAAAAGAACGAACACGGTTGTCGGCTTATCTGTAAATAATCAATCGTTCTTCAGAAAACTACGATCAAAATTATCAAGTTAGTTTATGTGCCTTTTGGCCTGCAATAAGCTCAGCTAGAGCGGTGACACAATGGCTAACGTCTCGGCAACACACTTTTGCGACCGGTTTTCGAAATCCGATTATTGTTTTTACTTTGATTTTTTTTATTTGTCTATCCATGTCTGTAGAAGATGTTTTCTAATGTATGCTGAAATAACGTTGTCCTTATATGTCTACTACATATCTGTCTGCTGAATGAATTTAAAAAAAAAAAAATAAATAAATAAATGAGAAAAATATTTAAAATTGTTTACTATGAAATTTCAGTAGCCTTTCTTGATTTATAATCAGTTTCAAGCACCAGCTTTTGAGAAAAATGATCCGTTGTGCGTGGTTTGCCGCGAAATTACTGCCAACGCGTGACATCTTCAGCACTGTCAACGACGTTTCGTTCCCGAGTGATATTTATACGAAGAACTAACACTGTGATAAAGCTGGCTTTAGGCAGTGCTCGTGCTGTTCGGAATTTCTATGTTTGGAACGTATCAACGATTAGTATCATCCAGAGAATGCACTAAATCTTCCTGAATAATAAACGTAGGAATAAACATAAGAAATTAATACAAGAATTTACACAAGAATGAAATGTAAGAATATGAGGATTTTAAAAGACTTTCACCACTGAAAATACCATACGCACACACATTATATAATAAATATAAGCTAGTTGTGAAACACCGTCGTAATTTACAATTAATATAACGTTTTAGTATAGCTTAACTTATTCAGAAATATTGATCTGGTTACCCTCTATGTACGTGGGTAAGTAAATGAACAAAAAGGAAAACAAAAATAGTTATTGAGTTTAGATCACTGGGCATAAAAGTATGATCTGTGCCACCACTTTTCATGAATTTATAGTGCGCTAAAAAGTATCTACGGTGCGCCAAAAACCTTGACCCTCGCTTTTTCAGAAATAGTCGAATACCTACGGAGAAGCGGAGCCACTTGTTCGCTTATTTTGACTCCTCTTACACTGAGGGAAGTATCTGGAAAATCGGATCATGACACCCATCGTGTTCTCCATATCTAAAAAATTATAGTATATAAACTAAAATTTTTAATTTGTAAGTAAAATCACATAGACAGACCAGAAAAATAAAAAAACTTCCTCTGGGGGTGCCACATTTGCTTTCTTCATGCTGTTTCCATTGTTCTTTTGATTTACCATTTGTGCACCACCTGTATCCCAAAATCGTAACTCAATAAGCTCCATTCCTTACGCATGTGTGAACACATAAAGTCCACGCCTGTCTTTTACTTACATCTCCTAAAGCCTCTTAACCGCCGATCTGTCCTCACCATACATTTAATAATACGACAAATCATGTCAGTACCGACACATTTTTAGGATATCCTCAATATTTGAAACAGTACACATTCGTAGGATAAAGGTTTTAATGTAAAACCCCATCAAACGAACGCTTCATCTGGTTCAAATGGCTCTGAGCACTATGGGACTTAACATCTATGGTCATCAGTCCCCTAGGACTTAGAACTACTTAAACCTAACTAACCTAAGGACATCATACAACACCCAGCCATCACGAGGCAGAGAAAATCCCTGATCCCGCCGGGAATCGAACCCGGGAACCCGGGCGTGGGAAGCGAGAACGCTACCGCACGACCACGAGATGCGGGCGAATGCTTCATCTAAAACAACGAAATCGAATATGATGTCTCTTCAGAACTCGATTCGATAATGACAGTTAATAAAGATCGCGAACTGTAAAAACTCGGCATGTACACGTCATAGTGCTTTCATGGACAGGCATCACAGCCGTAAGCCTAACGTATGTACATTGGACATCACTGCTGTCAGCTCCAGTAGGACATTAAGCGGAATCAGCGGCTACGAGCGTAAATGTGTACCGGACCGGGATTCGAACCCGGAGTCTGCTGTTTACTAGGCAGGTGCGGTAACTACTACCCCATTCGAGACACAGTGTTACCGCACCTGCACGGCCCATCTCGGTACGCCTCGCGGTCGATCCACACTCCGACCGAGCGCCACTTACCCGCAGTCGCTGCCCATTTATACTCCCGTTCGCTACTTGAAGATTCCCATAGGAGGTCGAACGTATTAATGCATTCGCAGTAAACGCATTAACGTCTCCCCACAAAAGGAAAAGCGAATCGATTGATCTGAACAGAGAGTGACAGTCAGTGAATATCTAGAAAACTAAGTACATATTTGTTTTGTAAATATAAACCGCCTATACTTGCTGCACAGTGTTTTGTTTCTCCCAGACGCCTTTCGCCTTTCTTTTTTTTTTACTTTAAGGTATCTTCAGTGCGATTCCATTTTTTTACATGTGTTATTTTTATTCGTGGAGGTATGTACCGTGTACTCAACTAAATGAAGGCAGTTTTGTTTATTGCCATACGCATTTCGCTTCTTTTATTTGGGAAGCATCATCAGTGCCCTGAAATTTATGTTTCCTTTTATACTTACAATAAACGTATTATGTGGTAGATATAGTATGCCGCTATATTACATTTTGTCATCCTGAATGAGATTTTCACTCTGCAGCGGAGTGTACGCTGATATGAAATTTACTGGGAGATTAAAACCGTGTGCCGGACCAAGACTCGAACTCTACCATCTGAGCTACCCAAGCACGACTCACGACCCGTCCTCATAGCTTCAATTTTGCCAGTACCACGACTCCTACTTTCCAAACTTCACAGAAGCTCTTCTGCGAATCTTGCAAAACTAGCACTCCTGAAAGAAAGGACATTGAAGAGACATGGCTTCGCCACTGCCTGGGGAATGTTTCTAGAATGAAATTTTCACTCTGCAGCGGGTTGTAGGCTGATATCCCCGAGGTTGTGGTTAAGCTATGTCTCCGCAATATCCTTTCTTCCAGGAGTGCTAGTTCTGCGAAGTTCGCAGGAGAGCTTCTGTGAATTGTGGAAAGTAGGAAACGAGGTACTGGTAGAATTGAAACTGTGAGGACGGGTCGTGAGTCGTGCTTGGGTAGCTCAGATGGTAGAGCACTTGCTCACGAAAGGCAAAGGTCCCGAGTTCGAGTCTCCGTCCGGCACACAGTTTTAATCTGCCAGGAAGTTTCACATTTTGTCATGTTTTTCTCTTGTTTATTAGGTTAGAATTAACTTTTGTAGCACAAGTTCCGTAATGTGAACTTATCGTTCGGTGTTACTTACATTTTCCAGCGCTGTTAACTCATGTGTGCGGTCTTGGACATGTATTTGTTAGTTTCCATACTCCAGGCGACCAAATTTGCCCAATCTAAATCCTATGGAACGCAAGGGGTGACTATCCGGCACCACCACCGCGAACGCAAATTAGTGGCCAGTTTCCAGAATGAGATTTTCACTTTGCAGCGGAGTGTGCGCTGATAAGAAACTTCCTGGTAGAGCACTTTCCCGCGAAATGCAAAGCTCCCGAGTTCGAGTCTCGGTCCGGCACACAGTTTTAATCTGCCAGGAAATTTCAGTGGCTCGTTATTCACGCAAATTACATGACCCGTGCGCAGGCATCTAACGCCACATACCTCTACCTAGCTACCAATAATCTGTCGGATCCCTGATACGCAGAATCAGTTATGTTTCGTCCCAAAGGCGGACAAACACGCTATTGAGATGTATTCATAATGTTATGGCTCATCAGTGTAGTCTCTTTCATATGTGAGCTCGGCCAAATCCTTACGAAACGATAACGCCTTAGAAGAAGACGTTGCGTAAGAAGAGAGCACGGCAGGTGGGCCGCGCCTCTCCGTGGTGTATCTGGCAGACCGCGTTCTGGGAAGCGCGCCCGCTGCCGAGGCTGCCCACGCAGCAACGCAAACTGTGCCTACCTGGCGGCTCCCCGGCGCCGACAGTCTGCCTCGCCGCGGCCGCAGATAACGCACAGCACTCACTATCTCTCTCGCACACGGCAAGCTGAGCGAACTTCCTGCCGAGATAGCAAGCCGCGCCATTATTGTTTCAGGAGCGGTTCCTTCCTTTGTGCTTGCACTGCGTACGCCAGTTCTGTTTCCGTGGCAGTGTTTGGTTCACTCTCGGCAAGAATAAACTTGCACGGAGGTCACGGCGCTACACGTCGGCGACTATATACTGCTGTGAAATGCTTGACAGAGGGTACTGTTTGCTGTACCACACACGCGGACGAGTCACATTTGTGTAACCACCGCCTATATTCGACGTCAACTTACAATAACCACTCACAGACGGCAGGTGGCAGCACCAGCAGAGGAGGGTATATGAAGCGTGTTGGGGGATGGAGATCGGAATGGCGGGGAGGGGGGGGGGGGGGGGAAGGGCGGACGCGGAAAACAATGCAGTCGTTGTCGTAATTGAGAAAAGGAGCGATTTATCTGACGTCCAACGGCCCTAATCATTGAGTTCTCGGCCAAGGGTGGAAGCATTTCCGAAACAACTAAGTTTGTAAACTGGTCGCGTACCGCCGTGGTTAAAATATACCGTGGATAGCAAAATGGCGTTATCCAGTACAGCACCGAGGCAGTTTCGATGCACCATGCCAGCCTTTGTGGCTGAGTGGTTCTAGGCGCTTCAGTCTGGAACAGCGTTGCTGCGGTCGCAGGTTCGAATGCTGCCTTGGGCATGGATGTGTGTGATGTCCTGAGGTTAGTTAGGTTTAAGTAGTTTCAAGTCTAGGGGACTGATGACCTCAGATGCCCTCGGTTCTCGATTTTTCAGCGGCTGACTCTACTGATCAGAAATTTTCTAAGTCCGAAGTTCGGTTGCAATCCCGTACGCATGCTGTAGCAGCACTAGCAGCACGCTTGTCATGTTTTGATGCACCACGGTCCATAGATGACAAGGAAAAACAACGGCTGCCGACGTGGCCCACTCAAATGGTAGTTCTCCCGTCACAAAATTGCGGAAGTTTTTTTCTCAGCAGTTCTACGGGCGTTTTGCGTGTTGAATACGAATTTCATGTTTGCTGTCTTGTAACAGAAGGGCTTCACAACGACTAAAGAATAAAACTTCAATATTTTTGCACTTTGTTTCATTTTTTCGCTTACACAGGGTGTCACCTAACGTTACCGCTGGATATATTTCGTAAACCACATCAAATACTGACGAACCGATTTCACAGACCGAACGTGAGGAGAAGGGCTAGTGTAATTGGTTAATACAAACCATAAAAAATGCATGGAAGTACGTCTTTTTAACACAAACCTATGGTTTTTTTAAATGGAACGACGTTAGTTTTGTTAGCACATCTGAACATGTAAACAAATACGTAATCAGTGCCGTTTGTTGCATTGTAAAATGTTAATTACATCCGGAGATATTGTAACCTAAAGTTGACGCTTGAAACCTCCGACGTTCAGTTGCATGTTGCAACAAACACGGGCCACGGTCGGAGAGCAGCATCTGCATGGACTTGTTAACGATGACGACCGTGTTTACGAGTGTGGCTGTAGTGCACTGTTGTCGTTGGTCTAGCTGTCGCAGTGTCCACATGTAGCGCTTGCTGCTATTGTTATTCTGCATTTCTCTCCGCACGCAGACCAACTGTAGTACACCGTGTTACCAGACGTCTGTGACAGTGTAGTGTTGTAGGAACTGTGACCACGGCGTATTCGAGCTCTGAAAAGGCGGAATGATACTCATCTATGGCGAGTGTCGACGAAATGCAGCTGAAGCCTGCAGGGTGTATGCAGAACGGTACAAGGACAGAGAGCATCCAACGTGCCGCACATTGCAAAACATCTATCGCCAACTGTATGCAACAGGTCCGTAACAGGCCCGTCACAGGAGAAGCGGGTGCAGTTGGTGTGTTAGCTGCCGTTGCCATGAACCCACACATGAGTACACGGGATATTGCGAGAGCCGGTGGACTTAGTCAAAGTAGTGTCATGCTCATACTGCATCGTCACCGCTTTCACCCGTTTCATGTGCCGCTACATCAACAATTACATGGAGGAGGAGATAAGTCTTTAACGTCCCGTCGACAACGAGGTCATTAGAGACGGAGCCCAAGCTCGGCTGAGGGAAGGATGGGGAAGGAAATCGGCCGTGCCCTTTCAAAGGAACCTTCCCGGCATTTGCCTGAAGCGATTTAGGGAATTCACGGAAAACCTAAATGAGGATGGCCGGAGACGGGATTGAACCGTCGTCCTGCCGAATGCGAGTCCAGTGCGCTAACCACTGCGCCACCTCGTTCAGTGCCCAGCAATTACATGGTGATGACTTTAATCACCGAGTGCAATTCTGTCAATGGGCATTAACAGAGAATGCGTTGCAGTTCTACCTGTTTACCGATGAAGCGGGTTTCACAAACCACGGGGCAGTGAATCTACGGAACATGCATTACTGCTCCGTGGACAATCCTCGCTGGCTCAGACAGGTAGAGCGACAGCGACCGTGGACTGTAAATGTATGGTGCGGAATCATTGGCGACCACCTCATTGGTCCTCACTTAATTGCAGGGGCCCAAACAGCTGCAACATACATCGCGTTTCTACAGAATGATCTGCCAGCGTTGCTTGAAAATGTCCCACTGAAACGCGTCGACGTATACGGTATCAGCATGATGGTGCACCTGCAAATTCCGCAATTAACACTAGGTTGACCCTTGACAGGATGTTCGACGGACGTTTCATAGGACGTGGAGGACGCATAAATTGGCCAGCCCGTTCTACTGATCTTACACCTCTGGACTTCTTTCTGTGGGGTACATTAAAGGAGAATGCGTACCGTGATGTGCCTACAACCCCAGAGGATATGAAACAACGTATTGTGGCAGCCTGCGGTGACATTACACCAGATGTACTGCGGCGTGTACGCCATTCATTACGCCAGAGATTGCAATTGTGTGCAGCAAATGATGGCCACCACATTGAACATCTATTGGCCTGACATGTCGGGACTCACTCTATTCCACTCGGTAATTGAAAACGGAAACCACGTGTGTGCCTGTACCTCACCCCTCATGGTAATGTACATGTGCGTCAGTGAAAAAGACCAATAAAAAGGTGTTAGCATGTGGACGTAATGTGCTATTCCAGTCTCTTCTGTACCTAAGGTCCATCACCGTTCCCTTTGGATCCCTACGTAATTCGGTGCTCTCCGATACACACGATCGAACAGCGGAGGAGTGGTACTCAAGCGTCAACTTTAGGTTACAATATCTCCGGTTGTAATTAACATTTTACAATGCAACAAACGGCACTGTTACGTATTTGTTTATATGTTCAGATGTGCTAACAAAACTAACGGCGTTCCATTAAAAAAAAGGTAGGTTTGTGTCAAAAAACATACTTCCATGCATTTTTTTATGGTTTGTATTAACCAGTTACACTAGCCCCTCTCCTCACGTTCGGTCTTTGGAATCGATTCGTCCGTATTTGATGTGGTTTACGAAATATATCCAGCGCTAATGTTAGGTGACTCACCCTGCATATCGAAAACTATGCGATTTTCGAAGAAGCCCTATGAAAAATTGAAGTAGACAAGATTTCCTATAAAATTCACTAATCGGTTTTGATTTCCTGACAAGCTGCATCGGCGTGAAAACGTGCTGAAAAGTATCGATTTTTGGCGATTCTGTGAAAATGTGAAAAATACAATTTCAAAAATGTACAGAACAGTCCTGCTCGCCTACAGTCACCTAAGCAATCTGTTTGGCATTTGCAAGATACAGCCTGAAGAATCTTATCTGTTTTCGGAGGTTCCAGAGTGGAAAATGGGAGTCAACCTATTTTTTGTTAGCTTCCACCCGAACAGCTCTGGATCCTCGTAGATTTCGACTCACTGCTACACATGACAGGAAACTCTGAGGGTGTGTTATTGAGATGCAGCATCAGTGGAAGTTTCTGCGTTGATGTCTTGTAGGTTAATGTCACGTATAGTTTACGTCAGGTTGAGTCTTGTGTTGTGTGGTTACCACCATAAATGCTGTTATTTACTTTGAATGGCCTGAAGCATCGATGACTGTATTAACATATGACTCGAGATCCGGGTTTTTTGGGAGGCTCTTGTGAAATTTCACTTAACCTTGGCTGAATAACGAGGACGTAGATTCGCAGCCACTCACTGCATGGTGGAAGAGAATGTGATTGGCAACACTCCTATTCATTACTCTCCATGGGTGCTAGACGGGCTGAAGGGATGTACACCTCCCTGGCTTGAGGAAAGATACATTGGGAGCAGTTCGGAGACCAACATTATGACCACAATGTCAACATCTTCCCCCATAATTGCGACGCTCTTGTGGACCGAAGCCAGGAATCCTGCGGTGGGTGTACCTGTCCTGCACGAAACTGTGATAGTAAAGTCAAGGGTCATACTTCAACGTCGGCAACAATTTTTATATAGAAAAAGAAGACGATCTGGACGAGTCCCTCGCATTACCACTGCCAGAATAAGCTGAGAAAACATTACTCATTCAGTTCCAGTTTTTTCACTGGATAACTGCAACAGTTTACTGTTCAGCCTGGACTTGCCACAGTCCCTGCCTCTTTGCCTGCAGCTTCCATTGCCAAAGTGCGAATATTTTGAGGTTTTTTGCGTTTTTAGTTGTGAAATCGACCTCCTAAAAGGCAGAAAATGTGAAACTCGGATTCCGTATCCCCCCCGCCTATCAGGAAATTTTCGATCCAGTGGCAATAGTGATAAGATAGCCGACAGGAGCGTAATTTCCTTATAACGCGTCGGTGTGATAGTTAGTCGAAAGTCTAGAAAGATCTGCTTATTTTATTCCACAGCGGCCATGCTTTGCATATCAGTGGCAATCCCACTAACTGAGACGTAACATCTTTGCTTTGCTTGCAAGCGAAATCGGACTAAGTAACTAAATGGTCTTATACATTAAGCTGAAATCCAAACGAATGTGATTGTTGGTAATTCTCGCACATACAAAGCATTGTCAAAGGAAAAAATCATACTAAATTCCAGAAATAAATATTTACACTTATGGGGGAATCGAATCAGAGCCTTTGGATTTATGCCGCACTCAGTCATCAGTTATGTGGCGTGAAATAAAACGAAAATAGAAGTTGTTGCCGCCAATATCCAGCGCATATTGTCTTAAATGTACTAGTACTCATGTACTATACAAATCTGGGCTGTTTAGCTCACTGAGGAAGCCTTATCCGGCCTAAGAAAGGGCCAGAAGGCTCTTCCCAGGTGAAATAAATGCAGAAATAAATATTCATACAGCAAAATAGGGGTATGTTATTGATGGGAGAGTGCCACGATGCTACCAATAGAACTTATACTGAAGTAAGCAATATTTGAGAGTGAACCCAAAAAGTGAAATCGTGCTGAAGGCAATCTTTTTTCTCAGAGTAATATCGCCAATCACGCTCAACAATGGCCTGGGTATCTAAAAGTTGACAAAGCACCGACTCCACTTGTAACAACAGCTCAGGTGCCCTACACATCGATTCGTGTGCAGAAATCAACAGTTGACAGTGATTCCTACGTTTCAGTGAGTTTGCTAAATGGAGTGAACAACCACGAGAAAAACAGTTTATTTCCGTCGAGTCTATTTCTGTATCACAGAAGGTGGGAAAGGAGTTCTTGGGAGGGCAAACAATACCTCGTCGCGCTTTAATTAGCTTTTATTCTTCAGTCACGATTGCTTACAGTAGGAAACTGCTTCGTCACGACGAGGAGGTCATCTGCTATCTCGAGTCGGCAGCCGAGAGTCGTTTCATTTCTTACCATTAAGTTTGTCATCTGTAGGCACGTAAACAAGCTACTTGTCTCGCGACGCAATAGTCTTCCAAATAAACCACAACTTTTAATTGTTTACAAAAGTATTCTTCGTTACAATTGGTATGTATACTGCAAGTGGGGAGTTTACATCTACTGTCTCTAAAGAAAATACGAAAGTGATGGTTCCACAGTAACCAAGGCGGCATAGTGAAAGATTATTATTGAAAACAGAATTACTAAATGTTCAGTATTTTTACTGTCAAGTATCGCTCCAGACGGAACATTTCTTAGTCAAAGAAGTGCAAAGTCCGGTCTCTACTTGCGTTGAAAAGTTTTCACTGTGTTTATTAATGCGCCATTATTCTCTTAAAACTCTTGAAATCAGCCGTACTAAAACGATTGCAGCTTCTTCCTAGTATTTACAACGAACATCGAACTCAAAATCGGGTGCGTACGTTGTATTCGGAATGAAAGAAGCGATTCATTGTTTGTCCTATCAAAATACAGTATCTGCTGCAGTGACTTCGTAACTGTTTCTATTGGTAATTACATCGAATCGGAGAATTTCCTCCTAACCTATTGTACGCTACAACTATCAGCCTTGACAAGCCCGCAGCGAATATTTTATTTTAGTTTCCGTATGGCCCATACGTTTGTGACAGCCTTTTGACTGGATACCTTATTGAATCACCGAGAACGTGCGTTTCCATCTACAGTGATTCAAACATATATCCGACGACGTTGATATGAGTTTTCGTATTCAGATGAATACCTGACAGATTCTTTCTAAAAAGCCACGGACTACCCGTCTGATTTTATGCAACGCCCCATCCCTGTAGTACAAGCTCAAGTTACAGTCAGTTCCAGGAGAAAGTGTACGCCACAATGTTAAATGTAACGTTCCCCAGTGGCATTTCTGGTAGTGGTCTCGAATCTGTACTCAAGGCGTTTTTGCACATTGCGTAGGTAAACAGTGTGAGAGTTGAATGTTTTGTTGTATTGGTTGCAGTTTTGGCAATTTTCACTTATTTACGGCCAGTTTAAACGCTGTAAAAATGCTTAGTATTCATCAAGAATCCCGTATGAGGTCTGTTAAGAAACGAGCCAAACTGGGTGCTTCAAGAGGATAATGATCCGAAACATAGCAGCCGTGCCGGCCGGGGTTGACCGAGCGGTTCTAGGCGCTACAGTCTGGAACCGCGCGACCGCTACGGTCGCAGGTTCGAATCCTGTCTCGGGCATGGGTGTGTGTGATGTCCTTAGGTTAGTTAGGTTTAAGTAGTTCTAAGTTCTAGGGGACTGATGACCTCAGAAGTGATGTCCCATAGTGCTCAGAGCTATTTGAACCATAGCAGCCGTCTCTGTACAGCGTGGAAACAAGACAATGGAGTGTCCACGATTGATTGGCATGCAGTGTCTCCGGATGCAGATCCGATTGCAAATGTTTGGTCGTATGATAACATGAAGCTTAAAGGAAAGTCAGTATACGCTTTGAAGCAACTGTTATTGTAAAATCAGGACGATATGGAGATCTTTACCGAGGAAGTATGCAAAAAGTCTCATGAAAAGCATGCCAAAAAGGTGCCAACCTATAACCGATAATGGCGGCGATTGGATTCACTTTAGGTAATTGTGCAGTTAGTAATAACATGTAATTTCATGTAAAGATATATTTATAACAGTGTCTTTTATTTCATATAGATAATAGTATACACTTTATTCTGCAACTATCTGTATATGCTAGAGGACTGCTTCGAGACAAACGAGATTTCGAGACTGGAACGCGTGTATAGGATTACTTTTACTGAGCCTGGAGTTCTTGTGTAAGATGCAGATTTAAACGGGTGCGCACATGCCAAGAACACTTGCAGTTTAGCAAGTAGTCTCCGACACGTCTTCAGATGGCGAGTGAATGGATGGATGTAAGTGCACGTCATTTGGCTCCGTTTCGACTGCAACGATTTCGTATTCGCTGCCCACCCATACAGATTTTGATTCTAAGAATCTCTCAAGGGAACCGCTGCGGTGATTTCCTGTAAGAGGAATGGCCTTTGATGTTGTCTTGTCCGTCTTCATTAGCGAATATTTTACAAATTTCAAGAGACATTTAGCTGACTTTATGTCGTTTCCAAGGAAAACCACGAGCGGGTAATGTTATTTCATCCTCCATTAAACGTATTTACAACATGTACAAGATTAACAACGAGTATGACGCGCACTAAACCACTTTCTGATATTTACATGATGGCTATCTTTGTGACGTATTCTTCTTCACTGTAACTTTTGTGCGTAGGTCACTCAAGTCAGTTAATTTGGGGGCTTTTTGAAGCCATTTTAGTAGTCTCATCAGTCTTAGTTGCTGACTTCTTTCTTCTTTTCCCCTAAAAATTTGAGATTAATCGTCAAACCGTTGGCAGCAGTACTCTGCGCCTTCGCGAAGGCCTTTTTTTTACTAATGAGTAAAGATTTGGATGCACTTGTGATATTGATGTGCTTACCTGCCTTTCCATCCTTCAGAGGCGATGCTAGTGCGATGGTGCCTTCTCCTGCAACGCCACATGCCTCTTGGCGGATGCTCGTATTCGAGCCACTGGTTCACAAATACTCCCATAGTTACTGAAGCTTTTGGATTTCAGATGCGCTCCCCTGCATAGGCAGTCAACCGTCATCCAACATTTTGAGGGGAACATGTGCTAGAGCTGAACACATTCATGTACAACAGAGTATTTCTTCGTTTTCCTTATATGCAGGAACAAGGTCACAACCCTGATGCTTATTTCCAAGAACACTGATAAAAAATGGAAATTGACAATTCACAGTCTGTGCTTCAGTAAACAAACTTCTAGCTGATTGAATGATAACAGTTTCGAAGTCGATAACAAGAGAGGCAGAATTCCATCTAAGAACGTTCATTTTAATAGGTAAAAAAATGATATAGTTATCGTTTTTGTTCAGTAGCAAAACAAAGACACATGGAATAACGTTGTTTCCTCGTAAGAACTTGTAAGGTCAGCGTGAAGTACACACATCAAAAAAAGTTTTGCATCACCCAAGTTCCCAGAACTGCTGAAGATAGACATTGCCTGTGAATATTCTATCACAGAGACAGTCCCTTTAACTAATCATAGAAGTCACTAAACCCGGCCAAAGATGTAAACAATCATGCATGATCAACGCATATTAGACGGAGGGGGTCCGACAACCAATCAGTTCCAGTCATTTCACCAGGATGGAGGTACACGACTCGTGTTGTCTGTAATTCAGCCGTGCCTAGACGTTCAATACCGCGGTTCGATCGCGTCCGCATTGTTACTTTGTGCCGGGAAGGGCTCTCAACAAGGAGAGTGTCCAGGCGTCTCGGAGCGAACCAAAGCCATGTTGTTCGGACGTGGAGGAGGTACAGAGAGACAGGAACTGTCGATGGCATGCCTCGCTCAGGCCGTCCACAGGCTACTACTGCAGTGGATGACCGCTACCTACGGATTATGGCTCGGAGAACCCCTGACAGCAACGCCACAATGTTGAATAATGCTTTTCGTGCGGCCACAGGGCGTCGTGTTATGACACAAATTGTGCGCAATAAGCCTCACGATGCGCAACTTCACTCCCGACGTTCATTGCGAGGTCCACCTTTGCAACCACGACACCATGCAGCGCAGCACAGATGTACCCAACAACATGCCAAATGGACCGCTCAGGATTGCCATCGCGTTCTCTTCACCGATGATTGTCGCATATACCTTCAACCAGACAATCGTCGGAGACGTGTTTGGAGGCAACCCGGCCAGGCTGAAAGCCTAGAGACACTGTCGAGCGAGTGCAGCAATGTTAATTGCCCTGCTGTTTAGGTGTGGCATTATGTAGAGCCGACGTACGCAGCTGGTGGCCATGGAAGGCGCCGTAACAGCTGTACGATACGTGAACGCCAACCTCCGACCGATAGTGCAACAATGTCGGGAGCATATTGGAGAGGCATTCGACTTCGTGGACGACAATTCGCTCCCCATCATGCACATCTTGTGAGTGACTTCCTTCAGGATAACGATATCGCTCGTCTAAGTCGCTAGCGTGTCCTCCAGACATGAACCTTATCGAACATGCCTGGGATAAATTGAAAAGGGCTGTTTATGGACAACGTGACCGACAAACCACTCTGAGGGATCTACGCCGAATCGCCGTTGAGGATTGGGACAATCTGGACCAACAGTGCCTTGATGAACTTGTGGATAGTATTCCACGACGAATACAGACATGCGTCAGTGCAAGAGGACGTGCTACTGGATATTACAGGCACCAGTGTATACAGCAATCTGGACCACCACCTCCGAAGAGGTCGCTGTTTGGTGGTACAACATGCTGTGTGTGGTTTTCACGAGCAATAAAAAGGATGGAAACGATATTTACGTTGATCTCTATTCCAGTTTTCTGTACAGGTTCCGGAACCGAGGTGATGAAAAATGTTTTTTTTGTGTGTGTATATTAACAGGAACAGTAAAACGCGAAGAATAACCATTAATCCAGCAGCGACCGAGTAGAGCTGCCCACGAGGCAGGGCAAGAACACGCGGAGAACAGATCTTTATCGATATGATGAGTGCTACAAGATATTGCAGATGGCAGTGGGCGCATTTGTTTTTCCACCACACCGCACTGCAGAATGCAACATATACACGCCTTCAGAACTAATAGAAGTGATTTTGATAATGTGTAAGTGATTTTAAGGTTTTGTTGTACAATTATCGTGTTTAGTTGTAGTTCCTGTTGTGGATCTTTCTGACAAGATTCCATACTACGAATTTTACATATTTAGACAGGTGTAATGAGGTTGCCAGAGAGGCACTCTGGTGTACGCTCAAAAGTATCCGGAAGGAAAAGGGAGGCATTCGGCCGCGGACACGTTTCCTGCTGTAGTATAACGAGCTCGAGACGCTGGGGATTTGCAGCTTGTGTGAAATTGAAAGTGTCACTGCGTTGGATCCACACAACGATTTAAGAACGAGGCAAGTGATGTGGATGCAACAGAATGGTCCACCGGGCCACTGCTCTGCGTCTGTGCGCGAAGCAATGTGAAAACAGCGACGAAATGGAAAATCGCACCAGGCAGCTCTTATCTGCACTTGATGTCATATAATGTACTGTGTGTTACAGCTAGCATCCGTTCTAGACTGGAACGGTGTCGGAAAACCGTTTGTTTAAACACCTGCGGTAAGGTTTCTCTGTCTCTCCGTGTTTTGCTATAAACATTTGTTGGCAACTTTACTTGAGAAGGCTTTATAACTACTCCTTGTAATGTGCTCTGTTGATGGACGTCCACTACAAAGAATCAATGATAAAGTAACACAATAAGCTCATTTTTGATCATGAGAATGCAAAACAGTTACAGAAAATTGTTTTGGTAGCAACTAATAATTTA